>NC_089823.1:45352943-47752943 GCF_035046505.1 Tiliqua scincoides
GAGAGAGAGACAAAAGCTCTGAAGGCTGAGATCGTTATGATATGCTAGATTTATAAAGTGCCTCACTTAATACATTCATTAATCAAGCCTCCACACTCCTGATAGAAAGAGTTAAAAATTAGTTCCGTCTAATACACAAATGAGCAGAGGCCATGAAAATATCTGCTCAAAGAGCATGCCTGGGGTCATTGGCAAGCGAATGCTAACCCAGTCCAAAAGAAAATCATGCCAGACATGAACAGACAACAAGATCTCCGGTAATAGTCAGGCCCTTTCTTTTCCTTCTCATCCTAAAACGCCAGCACCAATCAAAAGATATCATGAACAATACCAAACTTCATTCCTAATTGTATTGGCTGTAGATTCCTCTGGGTGCATAAGTTCTGAGGTCCTCCAACTTCACACACCCCCCCCCCCAGCTAGGGGCGTTTGAAAATGGTGTTACCGTATTTTTCGCTCCATAAGACGCACCTGACCATAAGACGCACCTAGTTTTTAGAGGAGGGAAACTTACTTCTAAAGTAAGCCTGCCCTCCCCCTGTGGCGCCTGCGCAAATGAGGACCTTGCCCCTGGTGCGGACCTTGCCCCCTTTGTTCTCCGCCTGCCCTCCCCCTGTGGCGCCTGTGCAAATGAGGACCTTGCCCCCGGTGCAGACCTTGCCCCCAGTATTCGCTCCATAAGACGCACACACTTCCCCCCCCACTTTTGGGGGGGAGTGCGTCTTATGGAGCGAAAAATACAGTACTTTACTCGGAAGTAATCCTATTGTAAGCATCTGCATCTACAGATGGGCTGTAATTCTACCTTGCTCACTGGAAATGAACACCTCTATACACAGCATATCCTATACCATAAACAGTAGATATTACCTATTTATAAGATTTATTTATCACTGTTCTCTTTAATAAATAAATCTCCCAAGGCAATTGACAACAAATACAGTCAAAAATTCTGACAATAAACAATACCCATAAAACAAAATATAATAAGTGTACAGATTAAAGCCTTTTAAAAGGCACAGGAGAAGTGCACACACAGAATGAATGAAAGTAGCTGATTTTAGTAGCTGATGGAGGTTACCAGCATATGGATAAACAGTGACTTGGTCTGCATCGTCAAGAGGACACAGATGGCTCCCCAGTTTAACACCCAATCCTTCCTACCCAAATCTCCCTGCTGCCTATGCAGCTGCACCAGTGGAGTATGTGATGTACCCATGGGGGAGGGAGGAATCAGAAAGCTCTCCTCAGTATAAGTGAATTTTTGTTCACTTATGACAGTGAAAGACTGGGAAAGCCTCCACCACCCCTATGGGTCTCCTAGGATCTATGCCTGCTGTTTAGCAGTCATTAAGTCCAAGGTGTGTAACGGCAGTGGTAAGGGAGAAGAAGAGGTTAGGATATCACTACATGCAAGTGCTGCCAATACCACCCCAGTCTGTCTCCCTCCCTGCCTTCCAACCCACCTGGATAATAATAAATAATAATAATAATACAGGTATTTCTATACCGCCTTTCTTGGTCCTCAGATTTCTCCTTAGACTTTATTCAAGGCAGTTTACATAGGCAGGCAAATTAAATCCCCGTAGGGATTTTTACAATTTGAAAGAAGGTTTCTATCTTTCAAGAAACCACAACATTCAGATGTTTCTTTCTTGATCTGGTCACACATTCTGGCCTCTATCCTCCCACGCTCAGAGCAGATGGAATAGCTCAGTTCAGCTTGTCAGCTGCTTCAAGGACGCACGGTGCCGGTGGCCTCGAACTGGCGACCTTCGGATGTTATCTTCAGGCAAATGGAGGCTCAACCCTCTAGACCAGACCTCCTGCCCAAGGATAACCTTGTCCCCCTACTTGCCCCATTCCACCCTCTTTGCCATCACACTTACCTGTGTTGATCCAGCAGTGAACCTCCTGCACTGCCACCATTTGTTGTGCACACCATCACAAACCATTTTACTATAGCTGAATTTGGTTAGGGTTAGGTAAATCTGGTAAAGCTGAATTGGGTAAAAGGCCCTCCTAGCCATAAGCTACCACCTAAGATGTAGAGGAGCATTACTAGATCCAGGAGCATCTCCAGATGTCATTTGCTCATTCAAGGGGAGAATGACCCCCATCAAGAATGGAAGACTCCAATCAGGGCCTATGGCCTGATCCAGTGGGGCTGTTCTTATGTACTTAAGACTCACCTTCCCTGTATCATCAGGTCTGTCTGCAATCTGCACTGGGGATTCAGCTTAGTTTTGTTCACTCTCATTCAGTCTGTAACTGCATCTAGGTACCTATTCAGGGAATTATTTACTGCTCCTGAATTGAATGCAAAAGAAAAAGAGCTGGATGTCATCAGCATATTGATGACACTGCACTTTGATGAATATTCTCTTCCAGCTGCATATAGCTGTTGAAAAATTCTGGGGACATGATGGAACCTTGGAGTACCTCCCAAGCTAATTGCCAGGGTATGGAACTGCAGTAGTCTCCCAGTAGTACTGTACTGTTAGGTGGGACTGAAATCACCACAATAAAATGCCTCCAGTTCCCAACCCTCCTAGGCTGTTTAGAAGAATTCGATGACCTTTTACAAGTCCCAGAAGAATCTAAGGGTCATCTTTCTCCTAGAAGCGGATAACTGACCAAGAGTCCTCAAAACAGTTTCATGCTGCCAGACAAACTATTGGAGCTGGGCCATTGCAGTCCATGGGATCCAAAGGTTTGAAACAGGTACTGAGTTGCAACCTCTTTCAAAGAAAGGGGCATTCAAGCCTTCAATCAAAGAGACGATGGTCATAAATAATACAAAGCTCCAATCTCTCATTACAAGCTTTACTAAACAGTGAGATTCTAGGCATGTTTTCTCAGTAGTAAGCCCAACTGAGTTTAATGGAATTTATTCCCAGATAATATGTATAGGATTGTAGCCTAAGAGGGGCAAGGCTGAATCATGTACAAAGCACTTTGCCTACTTCCTCAAGGGAAACCAACTGAAATCGACTCCCAGCAGCAGCAAGACAGCAACTGGATTTCTTAAAAAGGCTCTGCCTCCTGCAGAGGAAAGGTTTCCATTTTAATTCAGCATAAGAAATTAACCACAAGAGGTTAAGAACATGAAGCTTTTTCCCCCTGTAAATTCTTGTGCTTTTGTATTTTTCTGTTATGTCTTTTTTTCCCAGTGATCCCAACCTGGAGGATAGAATATGGCAGAGCAGGGCTACAATGAACCCACTCCCTCCTGCCTGGGTTCCTCCCCCACCCCACCCCGCCTTCCAACCACCCCCAAGGTCTCTCCGCTGCCTGGAGCTCTTACCGTGCTCTAGGCGGCATCTATCTGGCACTGGGTTCAGCACCGGCACTCACACCTTGCTGGGTGCAGCAGACATGACTAAGAGTACGTTTGCTACACTCATCGTCAGCACTGGTGCAGCCCCACATTAGGATTGGGCTGTAAGGGCCCAAACCTATCCCCGGTGTCTGCACCATGGTACAGCAGTGCTGAAACTGCCACTGCTATATTCTGCAAGACCTGGGAAGCAGCCAGAGGTCTCCTTGGGTAAGGAAACTTGGGTTCCCTTTCCTGGGGTGACCCCCAGCAGCCCCAGTGGGTCTACTCAGAACTGAGGAGACTTGTGTCAGGCTCTGAGACCGAGAGGCAGCTGCCTCTGCCACCATACCACCCCCCCAGGTCTGAACCGCCTCCCAGGCCACCCTTCCCCTGCCCAATTTTGTCCTCTTCCTGCCTTCCTCCTACCCTCCCCCCATTCAGGAATGCTTCCCCGCCACCCAGCAGGAAGCTCACTGTCTCTGGCTCCTGTTTGGTGCCCCTCTGGCACAGAGGCCCAGCACCAACTGCCATTGGTTTCTCTGCTGGTGTCTCTCTACTTCTGGCAGCCACAGCCCCAGTGTAGGATCAGGGTGTGAGGCTACAATTCTGTACAATTGGCCTTCTTTACTGCTGCCACACATTGGGTCAACACTTTCATCGACCTGTCCACCACCACCCCAAGATCTCTCTCCTGATCTGTCACAGACAGCTCAGAACCCATCAGCCTATATCTAAAGTTTTGATTTTTGCCCCAATGTGCATGACTTTACACTTACTTACTTTGAAACGCATCTGCCATTTTGCTGCCCATTCTGCCAGTCTGGAGAGATCCTTCTGGAGTTCCTCACAATCACTTCTGGTCTTCACCACTCGGAAAAGTTTGGTGTCGTCCGCAAACTTTGCAACCTCACTGCTCAACCCTGTCTCCAGGTCATTTATGAAGAGGTTGAAAAGCACCGATCCCAGGACAGATCCTTGGGGCACACTGCTTTTCACCTCTCCCCTTTGTGAAAATTGCCCATTATTATTATTAATTATTATTAACAGTATTTATATACCGCTTTTCAACTAAAAGTTCACAAAGCATTTTACAGAGAAAAATCAAATAACTAAATGGCTCCCTGTCCCAAAAGGGCTCACAATCTAAAAAGATGCAAAAGAATACCAGCAGACAGCCACTAGAACAGACACTGCTGGAGTGAGGTGGGCCAGTTTACTCTCCCCCTGCTAAAAAAAGAGGAGCACCCACTTGAAAAAGTGCCTCTTACCCAATTAGCAGGGGTAATTGACACCCACTCTCTGTTTCCTGGTCTTCATCCAGTTCTCAATCCAGGAGAGGACCTGCCCTCTAATTTCCTGACTGTGGAGTTTTCTCAGCAGCCTTTGGTGAGGGACCGTGTCGAACGCCTTCTGAAAGTCCAGATATATAATGTCCACGGGTTCTCCCGCATCCACATGCCTGTTGACCTTTTCTAAGAATTCTATAAGGTTCGTGAGGCAAGACTTACCCTTACAGAAGCCATACTGATTCTCCCTCAGCAAGGCCTGTTTGTCTATGTGTTTTGAGTTCTATCTTTGATGAGGCATTGCACCATCTTACCCAGTATAGATGTTAGGCTGTCTGGCCTTTAGTTTCCCCGGTTCCCCCCTCTTTCCCTTTTTAAAGATAGGCATGACATTTGCTATCCTCCAATCCTCTGGCACCATGGCCGTTTTGAGGGACAAGTTGCATATTTTAGTCAAGAGATCAGCAACTTCATTCTTCAATTCCTTAATAACTCTAGGGTGGATGCCATCAGGGCCCGGTGACTTATTGATCTTTAATTTATCAATGAGGTCTGAAACCTCTTTTAACCACTATCTGACTCTATGCCCATATCTTCTGGGTCATATGTATATGAATTAGGGAGCAGCTGCATAAATAAGTTCCCTGATCTGCAAACAGATGTCAAAAAAGATAGTTGCATGCCAGGCACAAGTTATAAAATATACTTTTTCCAACAGATAAATAATAAAAATGCCAGATAAATATATTGTAAGACATGGGCCTCATGGTCCCACTTAATTTCAAATTTCCAGAATTTTTTATTATGACATTTTCATCCAGTCTTCCTTTCAAGGAGCTTGGAGCAGTAAAGATTATCTGCCCATCTTATTCTCATTACTATCCTGTGAAGTAAACGAGAATGATAGCCTGGGCAGTTTGAGTCAACTGCTGCCCAAAGCAACCCTCAAATTCTACTGCCAACTCCTACTCTCTCCAGTGTATGCACACCCCCTCAAAGTGCACTTTGAGGTGGCCAGGTGGAATGGCTGGGTAGGCAGTAGGCCAGGGATACAGGACAGACTGTGGCAAAAGAAATGTAAGAAGGTGATAGGGGAGGCCAAGCGAGACTATGAGGAACGCATGGTCAGCAACATTAAGGGGAATAATAAAAGCTTCTTCAAATATGTTAGAAGCAGGAAACCCGCCAGAGAAGCGGTTGGCCCTCTGGATGGTGAGGGAGGGAAAGGGGAGATAAAAGGAGACTTAGAGATGGCAGAGAAATTAAATGAGTTCTTTGCATCTGTCTTCACGGCAGAAGACCTCGGGCAGAAACCGCTACCCGAACGGCCCCTCCTAACCGAGGAGTTAAGTCAGATAGAGGTTAAAAGAGAAGATGTTTCAGACCTCATTGATAAATTAAAGATCAATAAGTCACCGGGCCCTGATGGCATACACCCAAGGGTTATTAAGGAATTGAAGAATGAAGTTGCAGATCTCTTGACTAAGGTATGCAATTTGTCCCTCAAAACGGCCACAGTGCCAGAAGATTGGAGGATAGCAAATGTCACGCCTATTTTTAAAAAGGGAAAGAGGGGGGACCCGGGAAACTATAGGCCGGTCAGCCTAACATCCATACCGGGTAAGATGGTGGAATGCCTCATCAAAGATAGGATCTCAAAACACATAGACGAACAGGCCTTGCTGAGGGAGAGTCAGCATGGCTTCTGTAAGGGTAAGTCTTGCCTCACAAACCTTATAGAATTCTTTGAAAAGGCCAACAGGCATGTGGATGCGGGAGAACCTGTGGACATTATATATCTGGACTTTCAGAAGGTGTTTGACACGGTCCCTCACCAAAGGCTACTGAAAAAACTCCAGTCAGGGAATTAGAGGACAGGTCCTCTCGTGGATTGAGAACTGGTTGGAGGCCAGGAAGCAGAGAGTGGGTGTCAATGGGCAATTTTCACAATGGAGAGAGGTGAAAAGCGGTGTGCCCCAAGGATCTGTCCTGGGACCGGTGCTTTTCAACCTCTTCATAAATGACCTGGAGACAGGGTTGAGCAGTGAGGTGGCTAAGTTTGCAGACGACACCAAACTTTTCCGAGTGGTAAAGACCAGAAGTGATTGTGAGGAGCTCCAGAAGGATCTCTCCAGACTGGCAGAATGGGCAGCAAAATGGCAGATGCGCTTCAATGTCAGTAAGTGTAAAGTCATGCACATTGGGGCAAAAAATCAAAACTTTAGATATAGGCTGATGGGTTCTGAGCTGTCTGTGACAGATCAGGAGAGAGATCTTGGGGTGGTGGTGGACAGGTCGATGAAAGTGTCGACCCAATGTGCGGCGGCAGTGAAGAAGGCCAATTCTATGCTTGGGATCATTAGGAAGGGTATTGAGAACAAAACGGTTAGTATTATAATGCCGTTGTACAAATCTATGGTAAGGCCACACCTGGAGTATTGTGTCCAGTTCTGGTCGCCGCATCTCAAAAAAGACATAGTGGAAATGGAAAAGGTGCAAAAGAGAGCGACTAAGATGATTACGGGGCTGGGGCACCTTCCTTATGAGGAAAGGCTACGGCGTTTGGGCCTCTTCAGCCTAGAAAAGAGACGCTTGAGGGGGGACATGATTGAGACATACAAAATTATGCAGGGGATGGACAGAGTGGATAGGGAGATGCTCTTTACACTCTCACATAATACCAGAACCAGGGGACATCCACTAAAATTGAGTGTTGGGCGGGTTAGGACAGACAAAAGAAAATATTTCTTTACTCAGCGCGTGGTCGGTCTGTGGAACTCCTTGCCACAGGATGTGGTGCTGGCGTCTAGCCTAGACGCCTTTAAAAGGGGATTGGACGAGTTTCTGGAGGAAAAATCCATTATGGGGTACAAGCCATGATGTGTATGCGCAACCTCCTGATTTTAGGAATGGGTTAAGTCAGAATGCCAGATGTAGGGGAGAGCACCAGGATGAGGTCTCTTGTTATCTGGTGTGCTCCCTGGGGCATTTGGTGGGCCGCTGTGAGATACAGGAAGCTGGACTGGATGGGCCTATGGCCTGATCCAGTGGGGCTGTTCTTATGTTCTTATGTTCTTATGTCTCTGCTAGTTTGCTGCCTCCTACCAGAAGCAAGTGGTTCAACCAGCCTCATGGCTGGATCAGACCTGTGGAGAGATATGACTGCTCAGGGTTACCTAGTGAGCATCATGGTTGAGTAGGATTTAAACCTGGATCTATCCAATCTTAGTCTAACATCTAACTATAGTAACAAGAAGTCAGAATTGGAATACATGCTATACCAACCAAAATAAGCTGCCCCATGGCAAGTGTTTCCCATTCCTACTATAACAACTAGGAGTACTCACCACATGATGCAATGTGTGATTGAACATGCCCTTGATCTAAGACAGGGGTGGCCAACCTTTCAAAGTTAGGGCTCCTGGACCTTTAACAATTGGGTAGAAGAGGGAATTTCAGCAGGTGCACCAGACCAAGGCAGGAGGTCTGGGCTAGAGGGTAGAGCCCCCGTTAGCCCGAAGATAACATCAGAAGGTTGCCAGTCCAAGGACAGCAGCTCCCTGAACGGCAGAGAATGGCGAGACCTTGAAGCAGCTGACAAGCTGAGCTGAGTGATTCCACCTGCTCTCGGTGTGAACAAGAAGCGTCTTGGTTGCCCTCCATGTGAGAGATGGAGCTGCTTGTCAGCCTGCATGGGAGAACTGGAGGCCAGAAGTGAGACCAAACCAGGAAGATCCATTCTGAAATGTGGTTGGTTCTTGAGAGAACCTCTATGTTTGTAAAAATCCCCTTGAGGGATTTAGAAATGCCTGCCTATGTAAACCGCCTTGAATAAAATCAGAGGAGTAATCCGATGACCAGAAAGATGGTATATAAATACCTAGTTGTTATTATTATTATTATCTCATAGATGACAAGCTGCACCTGCCGGAATTCCCTCTTGCTCTAAGTTTTTGGCTTCTGCTGGGTGGAGACAGGAAAAACCACCAAGTGATGATGCTACCTCAAGGTTGTCTGAAGCTACCATTAGGGCTACCCTCCCTGCTGCATTTGCCACCCCACCACCTCCTAAACCCACACTCCCCTTATCTTGTTCCTTCATCTGTGTGGGCTCTTTAAACAAAACAGGAAATGTGGCACACCCTAGGAGTATTCCGAACACGCCACACTTTCTGCTTTGCTTTAATGCGGCGGAAGGGGGGGTAGCTCTGTTTGCAGCAGACTGGAGAGAGGTGGGAAGCATCTGTTCACCTCTCCTCCCAATTAGCAACCTGATGCAAATGTCATCATTCATGTCACAGATGGGCCAACCATGTGCTGCCTCACAATATGAGTGTTCCTAAACTTGAAGATGTGAAGAAGTCATGTTGGGGATACCACTCTGAGCATCATCTGTGTGGAAGACGTATATGCAGCCCAGCTCTGACTAACTGAAGATGGATCTTTCTCTAGTTGGTCTGAAATTTAACAACAAGAATCCTCCAAGGTAAATAGTCCTCCCAAAATTACCTTTCCAGTATTTCCAGAGAATGCCTAAGATTCACTTTCCTTCAGAAGAATCAGGTGGGAAAAGTTAGCTTGCTGAGGTATTAAATAAATAAGTGGCTGGTACTCTAATGATAAAAGCATTAGGAATAGAAACCAAGAGGATAGATTTCAAAAGGTGGAGGTCCCAGGATTAATTGTAACCAATTACAAACCCAGACCCTTCCATTAATAATCTGCTGTGGGCAGTTTGTCCCTGAAGCTACAAAACTGAGGACCTGAGAGAATTCTGCAATAACCATTCTTTTATAATGGCTGACAACAAGGCTGCTGAGACAAAAGTAATGAAGCTGGCCTCACACCCCCTTAATATTGCAGGTACCGTTGGATTGTTAAAACAAGGAGACCATCTTGAGCACACAGAGCAACAAGGAGAAATGGAAAGGTTTAGTGTATCGCCTGCTGGCCTCATCTGCGAGACCAGCATTTTAGGTGATCTCTCTGGTCAGCCCAGCAAAAAACACATTTTTCATCTAGTGTTCTTTTCTTTTAGTTACATGCAGTGAAAATTAATTGGGGCAGACCAATCTGGCTTGAGGTCACAGCGCATAGGCACTGCTTTAACCCTCTACCCCTACGTTCATTTCCTGGCTGAATTCATGCCCATCCACCCCCAGCCAGCAGTTGCTACGAGTATAAACAGAGAGGGGAAATTTATGGCCAGAATTTGTGCCTGCAGATTTCCCTCTGTGGGCAATAGTAGCTTGGAATGATTTGGATCAAACCCCTCAACCCTGGCGCAGTTGCTTTTGGGGGGAAAGAAGAACAATAGCTAGCATTTGTATAGTGCTTTCAGGTCATGCAAGGTAGTTTGCATCTATCATTTTAACATAAGAACGTAAGAACAGCCCCACTGGATCAGGCCATAGGCCCATCTAGTCCAGCTTCCTGTATCTCACAGCGGCCCACCAAATGCCCCAGGGAGCACATCAGATAACAAGAGACCTCATCCTGGTGGCCTCCCTTGCATCTGGCATTCTGACATAGCCCATTTCTAAAATCAGGAGGTTGCACATGCACATCATGGCTTGTAACCCATAATGGATTTTTCCTCCAGAAACGTGTCCAATCCCCTTTAAAAGGCATCCAGGCCAGACGCCATCACCATATCCTGTGGCAAGGAGTTCCACAGTCCAACCAAACGCTGGGTAAAGAAATATTTTCTTTTGTCTGTTTTAACTCTCCCAACACTCAATTTTAGTGGATGTCCCCTGGTTCTGGTGTTATGTGAGAGTGTAAAGAGCATCCCTCTATCCACTCTGTCCATCCCCTGCATAATTTTGTATGTCTCAATCATGTCCCCCCTCAGGCGCCTCTTTTCTAGGCTGAAGAGGCCCAAACGCCGTAGCCTTTGAACCCGTCCCTGGTTAAAGCTCAGTCTTGAGCAACTCAATCTATCACCCCCCCCCCAGCTGCTGCCAATGTAGCCATGCCACCACTGCATCCTGTTGAGGGGGGTTCCCAGAGGTCTCCTCCTCCGGGATAAGCCTCCACCATCTGAATGGTTCTACTTGGACCTGTGCCAGTGATTAGGTATGAGTGGACCACAGAAGGCAAGTAGAGCAAAGGAAGGGGAATAGGGTATTGACGGCACTGCCACCCCCGATACCAGGACCTTCCTGGCCTCAATCCTCCCTGCTCTACACCCAGGTCTCCACCCCATTCCCCTCCCTCTCTGCCCTGCTCTGTGTCTCTCCCCCCCCCCCCCCGACTTGCTGGCACTGGGGTTTGTTGTGAGGCTGCTGGCAAACAGCTACAACTACTTGCCACAGAGGCCAAGCTGCACTGAATAGTGTGTTACTGTTGTGACATGTGCTGCTGGAATGGTAGTTCCAAGATAGGATTGGGGCCTTAGCCATTTTACCAGCTGTCAAGATATGGGGAAGCCCAATCAACGAATTCCCACATCACGTCTGTTTTTGTCTTCAGTCTCCTCCAGCGTGGTGGATAGGGTAGTTAAAAGATTATATTAGAAGGCTCTCCACAACACTCATTTAAGTGGGCAGACCTTTTGGGGGTTAGGAGGACTCTTGTCCTCATCCAAAGGGCACTTGGGATGTTGAAAATAATTGCTGTAGAAAGTCTTGCTGTCACAGCAAGGTTGGGGTGGGGGGTTAGAACAGAGTGCCTGAAGATCCACCTGGAACAGGGACAGACCTGAGTGCATAATCATCTCTGGGGCAACCAGTTCTCTCTGCAGCTGCTCTAACAATTGTGGCCTGTAGTTCAGGGACATTCATGCCCTTAAGGGAGAAAAAGAAAAAGAAAACATGAATTGGATTGCGTAAAAAGAACTTCACACTCTTTAAAAAAAAATGCCTAGGCTCAAAGCCAGCTACGTTCTAATTAAAAATTTGGAGCAATGTAAATGATTTAAATATGCAAATTAGAGTGCATCTGGTTCTTAAAAGGTGCTTTTCTCTAAACAGGTTTCAGGGCAGAACCTCCGATAGAAGCTGCATTTGGTGTTTCTAATATCCAAGTCACTATCAGTGGAGACTTGTATATCAAGTCAAGGCTATATTTGAAGTACAAAGGCAGTGTAAATTTTTGCTGAGGATTATCCCTGGAGACAAACGCTTCCTGCATTATTTAAAAGTATCCCTGATGCATCCTTGTTAATAAGGCTAGCTCTCTTGCTAAGCCTGCCAGCCAGCAGGCAAAGAAAAGCAGAGCAGAGCAACTAAAGCCTCTTTCCCTTGCACCCGTAAACTGGGCCTGTTGCATCCAAGTCTCAATGATGTCAAGATCCATTTAAACAAGCACCAGGGTTGCACTTCCCGGTCCCTAAAATGTGTTAATCACCTTCAAGATACATGATCTTTCTAAATCTGTGAATACCATATCAGAAAGTGGATTTACCAGGGATTCCCTCTGATACTAATAACTTTTACAGAACAGTGAATAGGGGGGCTCTGCAAACTGGGTAAAGAGTCATCTTTTAAGTGACAGTTGTCAAATGTTTATCAAGGGGAAAACAATTATCTCTATTCATCCCAGCATAGTTTATTTTTCCCCCTCCTGCAGCTCTTTGCTGGTGTCTCTCTTGCGTCTTTTTTAGACTGTGAGCCCCCTGGGGACAGGGAACAATTTTTTCATTTATTTTGATATATACGCCACTTTGTGAACTTCTCTTTTGTTGCAATAGTTTGCAAATATTTTATTATTAATAGTAAAATAAATAGAGTAATGTTATACAGTATTGCATTTTGTCAGCTCACAAAGGGATAATTTTGGTTTTTATGAACTGATATCAATGTACATTTTAGGGTAGGTCTGAGTAATCCATGTGCCAGCAATAACAGTATCGCACTGGGGATAGTTCTATTTTATCTTAGACTCCCACTAATGATATAAAGCATCTCTGAGTGCCACACACAACTGGTACAAGAGTGCAGGACACCATAGCTGCATTGTTTGGGAGCAATTTCCTGATGTAAGCAGCAATGCAGAGGATCAAGCTGAAAGTTTCCCCCTTACCTTAATGACTTTTTTTCTAAAGGATTTTCCTCTTCTTAGAGCAGCATAGTTCTCTGAACAAGCCATTCTCAACCTTTTTTGGGCTAAGGCCCCCTAAGGAACCCCTTAGGAACTTATGCACGGGAAGGATAAACTGGATAGAGAGATGCTCTTTACACTCTCACATAACACCAGAACCAGGGGACATCCACTAAAATTGAGTGTTGGGTGGGTTAGTACAGACAAAGGAAAATATTTCTTTACTCAGCTTGTGGTTGGTCTGTGGAACTCCTTGCCACAGGATGTGGTGACGGCATCTGGCCTAGATGCCTTTAAAAGGGAATTGGATACGTTTCTGGAGGAAAAATCCATTATGGGTTACAAGCCATGATGTGTATGTGCAACCTCCTGATTTTAGAAATGGGCTATGTCAGATGCAAGGGAAGGCACCAGGATGCAGGTCTCTTGTTCTCTGGTGTGCTCCCTGGGGCATTTGGTGGGCCACTGTGAGATACAGGAAGCTGGACTAGATGGGCCTATGGCCTGATCCAGTGGGGCTGCTCTTATGTTCTTCTCAGGTTTGAGGATTAAACAAGGATTGTCCATTAGACTGCAATGGTTTATTTAAGTTTAGACAGCACATAGTATTCAATATGTTTACATTCAATACATGTTTACAGCCTGACTCTGTCAGGATTGTAGTTTACCACCTCCCACGTCCATGGTCTTGCCCACCTCCATAGTCTTGCTTCTTGTAAACTCAGCTAAGAGGCATGTCCTGTGCAACCCAGATCCTGACTCCAAATCCAAGGTACACATTGACAGGGACTTGGAGGTGATAAACAGGGGAGGAGAAGAGGAATCGTACCGATAGTGGCTGAGAGAGCATAGCAAGTCACGGTGCCACTCCCAGGTGCCTAAATTTGTGGCTCCCAGGGACATTTGCACCCCCTGCCCCCCAGGGTATGCCATTGCCTCCGCCATCAGGTGCCTTAAGAGTGGTGTGCAGCTAGTACATTGCAGGCTAGTGCTGCAATGGTGTTAAAAAGACAGAAAAGTAGCCACCAATTCAGGTGTGGAAAAAAAGAGAATTAGTCAGAAAACACTAGAAAGTAATACGTTAGCAATGTCGTTATATGGATGCTCTGTAAAAAGTGATTGCAATCGTAAGAAATTGGGAGCAGCCCTGCATTCAGGTTCTTCCTTAGCCATTATGTTCATTGAGTGACCTCAAGCAAGTTACTGATTTCAGTCAAGCCTACTTCACAAGGTTGCTGTGAGGATAAAAGAGGGCAACTCTTTGAATGGTGCCCTGAGTCCAGGCAGATAAATTAAAGGCAGCTGAAGATTAATAGGTAATCTGAGAAAGTAATTCTTTATGCATTAAAGACAAAATCGTTTTGCAGAAATGTATGCAGTGTGAGATTGTTGGAGCAAATACTATGCTGCATGAAAACAGATCTTGGCAGAAGTCTATTCCATTTGAACTGAACAGATTCAGATTCACCTTCTAGTCACAATAGCTAATGAACCAATGTAATAAAGTGACAGTGAAGACTGTGCACTGATGGCACCCCAATCAACACTTTTCTTAATGTGTCACCATCCTAATTACAATTTCCTTGACCTCTGGTTTGCTAATGAGTTATCACTGAAAAAACCATTTTAACTAAGATTTCACTGGTTGAAGGTGGGATCTAGCCCTTGACAATTTTGAAACCATTGTTGGTATTATGCCAGCAGATCTGGTTTCTGATCATTTCATTATTATTAAAGAAATAATAAATATTAAATATTAAATATTAAAGACAGACTGACATCAGATGTCAGACATCAGATGTGGCAGATTGTGTCGGGGTTTCTATGGGTGCTAGGGGTGTTACTGGGAAGGGCTGTGCCAGCATTACTGGGAGGGCTGCCCTGACATGGTGTTGCCTGGACTCACTTAGGATGCTTGATGTTGGCGCAGTGTCCAAATAGGATTGGGCTGTAAGCCCACTGAACAGGTTCTGTTTACTGAGCATCTAGTTCACTGTGGATGCTAAATAAATTAACATTTATTTAAGAGCTGAGGTGGTCAGGGCTTTTAGAACAGAAAGGAGGTCACATCTTACTGATTTACTGCATACCGCTGTGCCTGGCAGTACAGTCTAGCGTGGTATCACACTTATCTAAATAGCTCTGCTATGAATGGGCATGCTGTAAGACACATGTAACTTGCACACACAGGGGAACTCTATTGCATATGCTGGAATCAATGCAGTGGCCTATGACACAACTGGAAAGGCAGGGATCAAAAAAGATAGCACACTACAAAGTACACAAACAATCATTCATACAACTAGGCCCCAAACATCAGTGGTTTCCTAGTAGGAAGAAAAAGAAAGATGAAATCCTTACAAGGAGAAGGAGGCATTTCTGTATTATGATACAAGCAGAGGAAGGGCAAACAGAGGAGGAATAAGATGTTAGCATCTTGGGGAAATTGGAGGGATTACACGGGGGATACAGGGGTTGAAGAACTGGGGGACCACATGGTAGTGAGAGGGGAAAGAAGACTGATAATGGGAAGAAGGAGGAGAAGAAGAAAAGCACCAAGGTTCCAGCCTCAGTGCGAGACCATGGCTGAGCAAGTGTCCTCTGTAGCCGGAACCAGGGCTACAGACATGGAGTAAAAAACTCCTGCAGGCTATGAAAGCATTTCACTTGCTGCAGTGGAAGGCATATCAGTCTCCCACTTTCCAATCACTCCTGATGTTGAAAAGAGACTTGGTGTTGCATGTCTCCTAGATGCAGGTCCAGTAGAAGCATTAATCCTTGTTCTAAGACATCCCCCTTCAGTGATGACAGACCAACGGGTCCAAGACTCCCATACACACCAAAGAAGAAAGGAACAGAACACCAAGCATGTCATTGATTTGGTGGCACACAAGACACATGAGTTCAGGGGTTTTATGGACCAACAGCCAGGGTTCTAATGCCAAGGGTACTTCTCTGTAACTGCTGGGGTGAAGACTGCACTATTGTAGGAACCTCAGGGCTAGGTTGCCAAGACACAGCCATTTCCTGGTTCAGTGGTAGGGAAGGGAGGAAGTGAGTTTGAAAAGCACACCCAGTGACTGTCACTGAAAATAGCACAAGGATTTGATGCAAACTGCACCTCACCCCCTTTCCCTGCCACAAGGTGTCCCTGATTAGATAGTCCCTTTCCTGTTTTTCTCTAAGAAAGTTAACTGTTCATATAAGAGGATTAATCTTCCTACAATTAGTTTGGAAAATGTTCCCTGGTGTCTCTCATTTTCGTAACTACAACGATCCTCGTCTTTCCTTCGCAGAGCATTTTCCTTTAAAAATAAGAATAATAGTAATAGATTCTACTCATATTTATCATAGATAGTGCGTGGGTATCTTCTGGTTTCTGTTGGAAGCTAGGTAGGAAGCGTCCTCGAACTGAGTCAGACCACTGGTCCAGGGTTGTCTAAGCTGACTGGGAGTGGCTCTCCAAAATTTCAGACAAGGATCTTTCTCTGAAGATGGCTGGGGTTGGATCTGGGAACCTTCTGCATGCAGTGCCCTAAGCTTCCCCTACCCAAAAAGTTCAATAATATTAACTGTGCTGCAGAATGTTGAGCAGGTAGAATTGCCTCAGCACTTCAGCACATTTTAATGTGCTTTCCCGATTGCAGGAGGTTACCCTGCACATGCCCGATCTCATCTGATCTCGGAAGCTAAGCAGGGTCAGGCCTGGTTAGTACTTGGATGGGAGACTGCTTGCGAATACTGGGTGCTGTAGGCTTATACCATAGTCTTTCAAGACTGAAGGTTGCCAACCAATGTGCTTTCCCACATTAAAATAAACCTCCCTACAAATAGAAAACAAGCACACCGGGGAGAACAGTTGTTGCTCAATGCTTTGTCTGCTATGCAAGTTCTCTGTTGGAGAGAACTTTTAGGGCACAATCCCAACCCCTTATGTCAGTGCTTTCCAGCACTGGCATAGTGGTACCAATGGGACATGTGTTGCATCCTGCAGTTGGGTGTCACTTACGGAGGCCTCCTCAAAGTAAGGGAATGTTTGTTCCCTCACCTTGGAGCTTCATTGCCCTTATGTCAGTGCTTATGTCAGGGGTTAGGATTGTGCCCATAATGTTGGAAGGGTCAAGAAAAAGATGTGGTCCTTCACATGCTACCTGAAGTGGTACAATCCATTCTCTCACTTCTGTTACTACAGCAGCATGAGCAAACGGGCTACTTCAGTCCCATGGAGACATCTCAAGGTCATTGTACACACACTTTCTGCATGTAACCAAAATGATTGTGTGTGTGTGCATATAAATGGGTGTAATTATGCACTGCATGGTTTCCTGACTGAACTTTTAGAGACGCTGCGGTTGCCCAGCTTCTGATTTTCGTGCTTCTTTTGCTTCCCCTCCCGCCCTTACTGTCCTGTGTCATTGTGATCATTTCAAGAGAGTGGTTGAATCTCCTGTTTAAAAATACCAGGTCCCGTCTTCCCCTTTTCAAAGGTTGGAGGTGTGCGTGAAAGAGGGATTCCTTCCTGCTGACTATAAGATGGAAAGCAATTTGCATAAGTGTACCAGTTTGCTGGCTGCAGCCAGAATCGCACTTGTAGCCAGTGTGATCCCTTACAAGCAGGCCTAGCAGTGATAGTCCTGGAGCCCCATTTTAAATTCATGTTACTATTTCTGAAGGGAATATCTGTGGAGCACTAAGGTAACCCATGGCAACCATCTGCTAAACTGCAATTCACACTGCCTAGTTTTATCAGAGGACTGGTGAGTTATTCATGCAAGAGTGTGTGTGTGTGTGTGTGTGTGTGTGTGTGTGTGTGTGAGAGAGAGAGAGAGAGAGAGAGAGAGAGAGAGAATGGGGTGGGGGAATCAATAATAGATTCCAAATATAGGTAACACAACCACCTTCTTCTGGTAACTTTGTTTTTTATTGAATGGACCCCATTCATAGCAAATACCTCACTGATCCTTTGTTAATAATTTGCTTCTAAATATAACCACGTTTCCAAATTACAAAATGACTTCCAAGTTTTTTCTAGCCTCAACTCCTGCTCTCTAATGAGGAGGATCCTTCTCTGAAATGTTGAACCATTGGGAAACATTTGGGGCAGTACTGAACACGCAAAGCTCACTAAAGTACCATTTCCGTACTGATGATCTTACCTATTGTCTGCTTCTCCTCTAACAAGGATACATCTTCTACACTACATGATAAATTGAATGTCCCTTGAGCTTTCCAAGGCTGTTCCTGTGAAAGGCTGAGATGGAGTCTAGCTGTGCTTGTCCAATGAACTGTTCCCCACAAGCAAAACAGTGCATTCCAAGGTTTTTCACTACCACATATTCAAAAAACTGGATTCCATTTAACACAATCTAGAAAGGGGGCTAGGAAAGGATGTCTCCTACACACCAACACCTTCCGCTCCTGTTTGGCTCCAAGTGCTTCAGGGGACATCGACTAAAGTTGAGTGTTGGGAGAGTTAGGAAAGACAAAAGAAAATATTTCTTTACTCAGCGTGTAGTTGGTCTGTGGAACTCCTTGCCACAAGATGTGGTTATGGTATCTGGCCTAGACGTCTTTAAAAGGGAATTGGACAAATTTCTGGAGGAAAAATCCATCAGGTTACAAGCCATGATGTGTATGTGCAACCTCCTGATTTTAGAAATGGGTTATGTCAGAATGCCAGATGCAAAGGAGGATGCAGGTCTCTTGCTGTCTTGAGTGCACCCTGGAGCATTTGGTGGGCCACTGTGATATACAGGATGCTGGACTAGATGGGCCTATGGCCTGATACAGCGGGGCTGTTCTTATGTTCTTATGTTGCAGTGATGTTATCAACCCATGTTGTCAGTCAAGAAAAGTTACAGCTGCTGCCTCCATAGAAGAGAAGGGGTAAGGATTAGGGTTAGGCTCTCTGGTCATTTTTATTAGCAGTCATGATAACAATGCCTGGGCCGAGCCAGAAGTCCTGATTTTTCTTTGCACAAGAACCACCAAGGCCTTCCTATTCATTACTGCAGGTGGTACATCCATTTTGAAGTCTGCTGTAAAATATCCTGTACAACATACTACCTGCCTTTTCTGGGTACTGCTCATTACACTTCCAGTTGAGCTCCAAAGCATCAAACTGGCAACACAGGGAGCTGTTAGGTAGGCAGGCCTTTAAGGACAGGGGTTTCAATGTATGTGACATTTTAATCTGGCTTCTCTAGTGATCACACTATTAATAGATAAGAGCAGGGTGGTGGAATTATTGTACCCTTTCCTGCTAGAGATTGAGGATACCACTTGTGAGAGCTCCCCTCACTCACTTTTGCTTTAACAAAAGCACTCTACAAATAAACAGGTGCCAAACTTTGATGGCAGTCAAATAAAAGTTGGCACCAAGACAACAACTATTTGGGGGGAAAAGGTACTATGCAGAGGTCATATCATCTGGCCCAGGCCAGGGTTGTCAAACATAAGGCCCAGGGGCCGGATGCGGCCCGCGGAAGCTTTTTATATGGCCCTCAGGCTTTCAGCTGCTGAGTAGTGCTGAGGTGTTACTGCTGAAAGAGCAGCCCACATGAAAATTGGGCTCTCCCGTATCTTGAAATATGATCAAGATTCATATATTTTCTTCTGTTATTTGCAGCTAATAAGTTCCTAAGTGAGAAAAAAGTGCTTATTTTTGGTTATGACCTGTTTAATGACATCACTTCTTGCCTAATGACATCACTTCCAGCCCTATCATGAATGCTATGTGGCCCTCCGTATGAAATGAGTTCGAAAACCCAGATCTGGCCTATATAGGAGCTGAATAAGTGCATTTTGAAGTTTGTAGTCTTTTAAAGGTAAGTTTAAGATAAGATTGAAACAATAATTACATACAGCTTCTTGTGTGCATAATACTGCCACTGCTTTGTTCTTCTTGTGGATATTGCTGCACTATCTCAGTGCAGCAGGCAACTGACACTGGAACCAGAGTTGTGCCTTAGCCATTTTTGCACCTGAAAAAAGTCAAAGTGATTTCTAGACCCACCCTGGGTCTTTGGAGTGGGTTCTTTTTATGATTTTTTAGTGGCCCTCAGGGACTGTTAGAGGCATAAAAATAGCACCCTAGACTGTGGTTCCTGAAGCAATTCAGTCTAGTTCTTCCTAACCACATTTGTAACACTTCACAAATCTTTACAAAATTCCCTTCCTAGCACTTTTATCTCTGTGAAATGTTCTGCCTGACACCCCTGTACATTTTCTTTAGCCAACTGCTGTGGAAATTTTGTGTGCTAGACTATGTCGCGGTTATGGTGGTGAGATCTGCCATGGAAAGCCCTGGGCCAGTGATGTGGCAGGCACTCCACTATTTGGCAGCCTATGGCTGCCAGTGCAAACTCTGGAAGCCTCACATGGGCGACAGTGGCCCCCACTGAACTTCACCTGCCCCTTATTATCACCAGTAAGTCAGCAGCAGAGAGGGGAGGATTGTGGGCAGATCACGGTGGGGAGCAGGCAGGACCACGGAAAGGAGGTGTAGGATCTCAAGATCCTATCCCCCCTTCCCAGCCTGGTCATGCCCCCAGGAGTATCCTTGGCTTTACATCAGCAAAAGAGCTGGTGTGAGTCCCAGAAGACTCATTGGAGGCCAGGTGGCCAACAGAGAGGTAAGTAAAAATACTTTATACCGTTCTCCTGGGCCATCTGGTTGCATGCACACACACACACACACACACACACACCATAGCATGCAGCGTGCACTCCGTTACTGGGCTGCATGACTTAGGCTGATGGGGGACAGGATTGTGCTATTAGAGTTGATTTTTTGAAAAATGACAGATCACTACACTACACACTGAAAGCTGTGTAACCATGCAGACTTAAAAAACTTTGTTGAATCAACCAGATTTTGACTGAAATGCTAAGAAATGCTTCTACAGCTGTGAAAGGACTATTGATGTCTTTGTTTTCATATTGCGCAGGGTTGGCTGAACAATCAAAGTGAGATGTCCAGTGCATTTCTCCAAACAGTCATAGATAGCATTTAAGGACAGCATGAGAAGGTAAGTTCATGATTTTTTAAAAACTACGGTACCTACTTTGGTGCTTAAACAAACTGAAAGTGTGATGCTAATTAAGAAAGGACATGAGATTGTGTGCAGATTTTGTGGTCTATCTTAGGGTCTGTAGCTCAGTAGTAGAGCACCTGCTTGGCCTGAGGAAGGACCCAAGTTCAGCCCTGGCATCTCCAGGTAAGGCTGGGAAAACCTGAAACCTGCTGCCGGCCAGTACTGAGTTAGATATACAAAGCAGATTCTATGTGGTTATATGTAGCTTTCTAGATATAACAATGCATTTCCCACCTCTGCAAAACTCATTCTACTTTCCTGCTCAGACTCCTATGTTGCACCTAGTTGTTGCCTAGCTAGGCCCTAGCTGTTGCCAACAATAAAGCTAGCTGTCTTCTGATAAAGTGGACTGTTGTCCACAAAAAAACTTATGCTGAAATAAATTAGCTAAACTTTAAGATGCTACAAGTTTCTTTCAGCCCAATCCTGCACCAGTCCCAGAGATCACCTCCAAGTAAGAGAACATTTGTTCCCTTGCTCAGAGGTAAGCCTCAGCTGCCTTAATGGGTCTAATTGGACCAGCACCAGTAATTTAGCTGGCACAAGTCCAAGTGGACCCGGGAAGACAGCTCAAGACTGGGAAGGGAGAAAGGTTATCGGCAGTGTCACTGCTACCAATACTGCCTTCTTCCTGGACTTGATCCTCCCTCTTCCCTGCCCCGATCTGCACCTCATTCCACCCCCCTCCCTGCCTTGTACCCTCCTCCTGCCCACCCCCGCACTGACTCACTGGTGCCAAGATTTGTTAGAAGGCTGCTGGCATGTGGCTGCTGGCAGTGGCGGCCCAGCTATGCAAAATGGCATGTCACTATTTGCAATAGTCATAAAACATGCTGCGTCACCAGAACTGAAGTTCTGGTGGCACGTAGTACCCATAAGATTTGGCTGTTTGTTGTTTTTGCTACAACTCCCTAATGTGGCTACCCTCTGAACACTGTCTCCTGTTGTGTTTTTGAGTGCCTGCTACTGGAACAGTCTTTCTGGAAGCTTTGTTGTGAATACGACTGTTTCCTGAACATCTACACACAGGCCAGATCATGCAAATGTGAACAACCCTCACCTCTTTGTTTAGAACTTCCTTTGAAAGTTGCTTCTTGCCAGTTGCCCATACATTCAACTTACCCACCCACTCACCCCTGAAATCATGAACTCATTATTGATACTCTTCTAGATTGAAGGGAATCACAATCAGGGTGACCTGTCTCCCAGTTTGAAAGCATGAAGAGAGATGACGGCACCCCTTTCACTTTTTCCTGAACAGTCTTTCTACTAAGTAAAATTTTCCCTCATCAGCATAAAGCTATTTGCTCTTTGCTGCTATGTCACTTTATAGATTATGCTGGACTGTGATTTCCAGACTCCCTGTAGCTGCACATTTGGGCAATGTCTTTAAAACCGGCCCTGCATGGAGTACAGATCTAGGTGGACTGTCACAGGGTAAGTGTTAATGTCACCAACTCCTAGGAAGTGGAAAAACACAAAAGCATGTTTCTTCTCAAAGTGCCTGCGGAGATAATAGCAGTTTTCATGGAGTGATCACACAGTGAAGTGAGGTAGAAGCCTTTGTTTTAAGGCTGCTTCTCATGATTTGACTATTGCTCTGTTTTGGCTGATTGTATTATTGCAAGCATAGACCATATGGGTATTTTTCATAAATGATGCAACCACATGAACTAGGTCTTCAGATACCACAGATTTGGAAGGGATCCACAAGGTCATCTAGTCCAACCCCCTGCCTGTAGCAGGAAATTCTCCTAGAACATGGTATCAGACATAAGGCCCACAGGCTAAATGTGGCCTGCAGAAGCTCTTTATCCTGCTTGCACAATAGTTGGGCTCTCCCAGCACCACCACCAGCTGCTCTCAGTTGCTGAGTTGTATTATTGAGGTGTCACTGCTGAGATGGCAACCTGTGTGATAATTGTGCTCTCCCATATCTTGAATGTAAGATGAAGATTTGCATATTTTCTTTTTTGTGATTTGCAGCTACTGAGTTCCTAAGTGAGAAAAAAGTACTTATTGCTGATCTGCTTAATGATGCTGCTTCCTGCTTAATGATGTCACTTCTGGCCTTCAGGAGGAATCATGAATGCTATTTGACCCACTGTATGAAATGAGTTTGACACTCCTGTCCTAGAGGATCTCCAGCCAGTACCTGTCAAGCCTGTGCTTGAAAGTCTCCAGTGAGGGAGAATCCACCACTCCCTCGGCAATCTGTTCCACTCCCTTCCCGTCAAGAATTTCTTCTTGATATCCAACTGAAGTTCCCCTCTTGCAGTTTATACCCATTTGATCTATTCTATTCTCAGAGGCAGTCGAGAACAGGTTTGTTCTTCCATGTGACAGCCCTTTAGGTATTTGAAGAGCGCTGTCATATACCCTCTCAGCCTTCTCCAGGCTAAATATACCAAGTTCCTTCAACCTTTCCTTGTTGGGCTTGTTCTCCAGTCTTCTGATCATCCTCATCCTCTTCTCTGAACCTGCTCCAGTTTGACTGCATCTGTCCTAAAGTGAAATGCCCAGGTGCTTCTTCTTATTTATTTATTTCTTAAAAGTACATGTGTTTTCTGCCCTGTACAAAGGATTTAGAGAAGGTTGCAATCAATGCAATGTATCCTTAGCCTATTTTATCCTCACTGCATGCCTCCAGGTTTAAATGTTCTTCTGGTTTAAATGTGCAGGGAGTGGAGAGCACTACCCTGTGGTGGAATAGCGCTAGAATTGGGGAACAAGGTTATGGCTGTAGTATCTGCTTTGCAGATGTCTGTGGGAAGCCCACAAGCAAGGGAGAAGTCATACTTTTCCCCCACCTTTGCTCCCCTGGAGCTGGTATTCAGAGTCATACTGCCACTGAAATTCAAGATAGCACTTAGCCATTGATAGACCTGTCCTCCATGGATTTTTCTAATTCCCTTTTAAAGCTATCACACCACGCTGCAGCAACGAAGTCCAGAGACAAATAATGTGTTGTCTGAAAAAGTCTTTTTGTGTGTCCTGAATCCTCCTAAATTACTTGGATGAGTAAGTTAATGGAGTGTTCAACTCAAATGGTTTGGAAGACCACATTCTCTAATCAGCACATGTCCTCTTTCTCCTCCCTCCACCATTTCTTGGATCAATATCCCTCTTCCAGCATTGCCACCAGGCTTTTGCTACACTCATTTTTGTGAAACATGTCGTTAGGCCCTGAAGATAATTCAGGGCAGCCCAATCCTAAACTGCCCGGTATGTGGGGTTGCCGTGGCATCAAAAATGACTAACGCAGCATCCTGAGCACAACCGGGCAGCCCCTGGTGGCTCCTCGGGGGAAAGGGGCATTGTCCCCTTCCCCCCCCCCCAGTTAAGGCAAGTACTCCAATAGGGCTACCTGATTCTGCAGCAACCCTTGGGCTGCCATAGAATCAAGAGCCTCTGTGTTGGGCTGCACAGAACAACATAGAGCTCAGGATTTGGTGGAGCTGAGCTCCACCAGTCCCGCCTTCCTCCCACCCCAGGCTCTCCCTTGGCACACCTCCTCCCCACCTTCCCTTGCCTCCCTCTGCTCAGGTATGCCGTCTCCCTGCCTCCCCCCCACACCCCCATCTACCTCTTTGCTGCCCAGCGGTTCAGGCAACTGCTGAATAGTGGAGCACTGGCCTTCCACTGGTGCTAACCCAGCACTGGCTGACAATGGGCTAGCTCTGGTGCTGGGTCAGTGCTAATTCCTGCAATTGTGCCTTACGGCAAGTTTGCAACAGTGCATGCCAGTGGTAAGCTGGTGTGCACTGTTTAGGATTGGGCCCTGAGTTGCCTGGTTGTAGTAGGGATGCAACAGGCCACACTGGGGCTTCCAAAGGGCCTTATGTTTGACAGCCCTGATCTAAGGCTAGATGGCAAGTCCGAAGGAGTCTGAGTTTAATTCTCTGTTCTGCCATATATTGCTAGGCTGACCTTGGGCAAATCATTAATTTTCTCAGTGCCTCCATTCCCCTTGAAGGAACTGAGGGATAATAGGTTTCTCTCTCACAGGGATAATAGGTTTCTTTCTCACAGTGCTGTTGTGAGGATATATACATTAAAGAATAGGAGGCATTCATATATACAGCAATAATTGGACTAACATCTATCAGGCACAAAGGAAAGTAAGCTGGAGCCACTGGTGCAAAGACAGACAGTGAAGCTAAGAGAGAGAATGAGGTAGTAATAGAAGTTAAGTGGTATGGTGTCCTGTGGATGTGTCAGGGGAAACAGAGAGAATGGGATGAAAGGATAGATGGAAAGAAGCTACAGGTTCCTAAATCCCCGGCAAATGCATGAATCTAGCTGTAAGAATTTGATTCAAACAGGCAATGCCCAATGCGGCAGTGGTCTTGGGTTAGCTAATCTCACATCCTATAGATACAATTAATACCTACCCTTTTGCCAGAAAAAAATGTGACACATTCTATGATCACATCATTGAAACACTGATTGTAATGATCAATGTTTTAGATCAGTGGTCTTCAACCTTTCCATGTCATGATCTAAATAAATAAATAAAATAAACTGCAAGACTGGGGACCCACCATTGGTCCTGCCCCCCCTCCTGGGACCCTATCTGTCCACTCCCTTCCCCCATCACCACTCACTTCCCACCCTTGGTACTTCCAGCACTGTTCACTGTTACCAAATATTCTTATTAGAGAGAGCAAAAAAAGTTACTATGAAGCCTGGTGCTAGTGAAAGCTTTTAGCACAATTGCTAAGAACCTGAGCAGGACTGGGACACAATCTTCTGGTACCTGAAGGGGTACACCAAATGCCTCCCCCTTTACCTGGTGCTGCTGTTGTCTAGTCCTCTTCAACATTTTTTGTTTCTGTAAGTTGCCACAACTCCACAACTGAGATGTCCCAACCCCAAGGTTGAAGAACACTGTTTTAGTTTATGAAGCGGACTTCATAATCTAAAACATCAGAGCAAGTTGGGGAGACCCTCTGCAGTTATTAACCAACTGGTTTATGAATGGTGAAGATTCCTCTTATAGATGATTCCTGGGATCCTGATGCAGCTGTAGCTGATGACATGGAAATGAGAAACAGACCCTATGTTACAGATATGCAGAAATCTCTCAGTGAACAGGAGTCATTCATTTTACTGAACTACTGCTTTTTTTTTCTTTTTTTTAAGGGCATATGGTTATATTCTACTTTATTGTGGATGATTTTATTTCATACTTTTGAGTAGCATACTACTTTCAGGAGGCATTGCTAAAATGTATGTAAATCTTGGCAATAAATAGGAGTATTTGGTTTTGGTATTTATGAAATAAAATGAATTAAAACCAATTTTAGCCAATAAAACAAAATAAATCTTTTTTGGTATATTGCTAAGTATCACCAATTTCATGCCATGCTGACCAGCCGCTCCTTGACCTCTTCCAAATGTCTTCCATCAGCTCGGGCAGCACAAGGCCTTCTGGGGTGCAATTCCACAGGTAGGTGCAGGCTGCAGGGACAGCTTCCTGCCTCAACCTGAACAAGAAGACCTTCCTCAACCCACTGCCACGTCAACAAAAACAAGCCCAGGAGGTCACGGAAGGTGTGACTTTAGGCTGGATGCTAGCATAGGTGTGACTCTCTCAGAGCCACAGGGGCAACATCCAACCTCAGCCATGGCCCGAAGGTTGTGGGTGGACCTTCCTCACCCTGCCACCATGGCATGCCACACCACACTAGCAAGAATGAACCTGGGCCAGCAAGCGTAGGCGTGACTCTGCAGGTGCCATCAGGTAGCTTCAAACCTTACCCTGCTATCATGCCAGCAATGTATAAAATTGTATATATTCTTCTGTTTTCCAGATTTGGAAACAAATCACCAATTCTCTACTGTTTGTGGACTGCATCTGGTTAAAATATATTATTTTTCCATTAATTGTTATTTTAAAAAAAATTTAAAAAAATTAAAATGTGAGTTGTATTTGAATAAAAACACAAAACACCACATTTTGCATTTTTATTCAACAAATTATAGAAAAGAGTGATTTTCACCCCTAGCAATAAAATAAAATAAATAAAAAAAGTAACACAGGGCAGCCTTCTATTAAAATTACTGTCCTCTGCTTTCACTCTGTGGTTTTTTCCTTCCCACCCCAGTCTTCAGAGTGGATAGTCTAAGAACAGGGTAGGAAAAAGAGTGAATGTGCATTTAACTCTTCCCCAAAGGCCCCTGCAGATGTACAGCACAGATTTTGGTTTTTAAGCCAGTGAGAATGCTATATAATTCTCTGAGCAACTATCACTTTCTCTCCTGTATTCATATCCATCCGATAAAACAGCAGCCCCATTAATTATAGTTATTGTACCCAACCAATTTGTCAGTTTGGAATGTGTCTCAAGATCAGAGTCTTCTGTTTTGCAAATAACCATTCATATTTGCCCTGTCTGTAGCAGTGGGAGACAATTATCCTGAGACAAGACTGCATTGAACTGATACAATCTCTTAATTATATGGTACTCTGTATTATGCTATACCATTATTATAGTAATAACCAAAGAAATGAATGCTCGCTCTAAGAAAAATTGTACTCCCACCCTTTGAAACTTGCCTCCAGACATCTGAAAGTCACCCTGCACATGTTGACACCTGGAGGGATGAAACCCTGTGTCCTCTAAAAAGTCCCAGCTAGCACACACTGCCACAATGTGCCTGTTTCATCTCACAGAATACCACGCCTACTTCTGCATTTTGCATTGGCTTCTGTCCCACAAACCATGATTAAGTCCCCTTTTATGGTATTAACCCAAACTACTTGGCAAATCAGTTTTAATTCTGACGTTAGTCCCTGCTGTGAAAACAACAGACCGCTAAAATAGCGAAATCTGTCAATCAATAGAACTAGAAGCATAAATGTAGGGCTCTGAAAGCTGATTGGTTCTGGGAACTGTATGAAGGAATTCATTCTCTGAAAACAGCCATAGGCCTTGCTGCATTTAGAATCAAGTGCAAAACTGGCACCAACAACTCTTATTACACACACACACACACACACACAGAGTGTAGATGTACTGTGCACATGAAAATGTACACTTAGTCATTGTAGATCTCCTAGTATCACAGTAATGGATAATGTTATATCTGTCAGTACAGGCAGAATTAAATTATATTTCTCTCTTCTCCATTCAGGAATTCAGGAGGCAGGCTGTGCAACATGGCCTTTCCCAGTTTGAAGAGACACTTGGCCAACAGTCTGAGGCTAAGAGGCAAAGAAGGAAGGCCCATAGCCAGGGCGACAGGCCAGGGACAGACTGCACTTGCTCCCAGTGTGGAAGGGATTGTCACTCCCAAATCGGCCTTTTCAGCCAAACTAGACGCTGTTCCAGAACCACCTTTCAGAGCGCGATACCATAGTCTTTCGAGACTGAAGGTTGCCAACTAACTATTCAGGAATTGTTCCTTCCTCTGTACCGAAAGACCTCTTAAGGTGAGATCACTTATATATTCAAAGGATAGCATACAAGTTACCACTAGATAAGCTGAACATGCTGAAATTGCCATAAGATGGGATGAGTCATCATTTATCACTTGTTTTTATCACATTAGGGAAAAAATGTCTATGCAACTGGAAGGTGATAAGCTTTCCATAGGCTGATTTTTACTTCCTGTGTGATGACAAGTACTTAAACTAAACATGGGAACACACCTTTGAGGCAGGTGGGAAAAAACTCCTACTATTATATCAATATGTAGATTGCATTTTTTTCAAGATGCGTAAACAACTCTCCACTGAACGTGTTCGTGACAACATTTTGTACTTAGGGCTTAAATTACAGGTGCTGGTGAGCCAGCTTGCTTAGAAATGCTTCTTCCTAATGCAGTGGTTCTCAAACTGTGATTCTGTGGCCCGTCAGTGAGTGGGTCACAACTCAATTTTTGGTGGTTCATGAAACTGACATGGTAGATTAGGCTACATGCATCAAGGGTTAAACAAGCTGCTACTTGGAGGGAGCACTACACCCAATCACCATTATAGACCGAAGAACGGTACATTCCTTCTATCTGGGAGGCCATCCTCTTCCACTGAGCACGCAGCTTCGGGAGGGACGCACATGGAGCGGTGAGGGAGGAAGGGGACACCCGCCTAGCCAGCCAGATCAGCCGAATCAACCCTGGCGATCAATGGGGTGACAGATGTCGCAGCCAGATCGCCCTCACATCCAATCACCATTATAGTCACACAGGCTCGAGTGGCTAGTAAAGTGAAACATTCTTTGTAGGTGTGTCCCAATGCGAAAATGTTTGAGAACCACTGCCCTAATGTATAGAAGACCAATTTTGGTGACACAGGGAACAAAGCCTTGTATTTACAAGTATTTCAGTTGAACCCTGACATAGAAAAACATGTTTCTGAGATAACCCTGTTTGTGCCAGAAAATACTTGTCTAACTGACCTTGGTCCACATGTGTCCTATAGGACACGAATGAGTGCGTCTGCTCCCCCCTCCCAGTGCCCTTTCTAGGTTTAGTGATTGCGTGTGGGTGAGTCTCAGCCACACTACCTCCCACTTTGGGGAAGACAAAGCAGAGAAAAGCGACAATGGCTGCAGTGAGGCTATGATGGGAACAGGCAAGCAAGGGAAATGGAGAACTGATTGGAGAACAATAAGCAGATTAGAGACCAGAAAGAGGAATGGGAGGAGAGACTGGGGACAGTGGCAGGGGAAAGGATAAAAAACTGCCCACCCCTGGGGAAAGCTGTGATCAAACTAAGACCCAAAAGGAAAGCCTTCCTTTAAGAGCAATTCCAAGCAGAGGACCCTCTTTTGTGAGAAAATTGCCCTCCCCACCCCAACCCACCCCCCAGCTACCACCACTACAGGGGAAGGGAGATGCTGGGGTTATGGCAGTCCACCTGGCAAGTTAGAAACTGAGATTCACACGCAATCAGCCTGTATTCTCCAGAGGGCACAGGGCATCCACATGAACACCCCCCCATCCTAGACTATCTACTTAAGGCAGCGGTTTTCAACCGCTGTGACGCGGCATCCCAGTGTGCCGCGAGGCTGCCTCAGGTGTGCCGCAGGATCAGAGGAGGCAGGCAGCAGCTGCGCACCCGCCTGCGGGAGAAGCGGCTGCTTTCATCCTCCCGAGGCAGGGAGAACAAGCAAGGGAGCAGCCAGGGAAAGGGCTGGTCGTGGCTGCTTTGCTTCCCATGCAGCAGCTTGGAGCTTGCTCCTGCTACTGAGCATGACTCAGGCTGCAACCTGATCCTCACTTTCCTGGGAGTAAGCCCATTGGCTACTATGGGCTTACTTCTGAGTAAACATGCATAGGGTTGGGCATGAAGGCGGTTGTTGCCTGCCTGCTGATTGCCCAACCAGAGAAGCCCTGAGGAGGCAGGAGGTGGGAGCTGTGGAGTGAGTGAGAAGAGGGAGCCAGAAGCGGGCAAGCAGGTACACAGTGAGCGAGTCTGCTGGGGCCCCCAGCCTAAGGACTGGTTGGCTGAAAAGTGTTCCTGAAAGTCCCTTTTCCTTGCCAGTTTGCCTGCAATTCCCCAAAGTGACCCTCCCTGCACTTTGGGGCTTTTAGAGGAAGGGTGCTGGGCCACAATCCTATCCACACTTACCTGGGAGTAAGCCCCATTGACTATAATGGGACTTTCTTCTGAGCAGGCATGCATAGGAGTGGGCTCTGGGGATGCTATCCCATCCACACTTACCTGGGAGTAAGCCCCATTGACTATAATGGGGCTTACTTCTGAGCAGGCCTGCATAGGATTGGGCTTTTGGTTGCACTCTTTTTTCTCAAATACACAAGCAGGCAATTGGCATTTCTCTCCTCTTCTCCCCCACCCCACCCCCTTCCCCAGGCATATTCCCCCCCCCAAAAAAAATCTCACAGTAACTCCCTTACTGTCCCTCCCCTCACTTGTCCACACCTTCCAAAGATACAGAATCACTGCCTCACATTCTCTCTCTCTCTCCCCCACCCCCAGTTTAATCCTGCACTTGTTTCAATCATGTCTCCTCACGGCCCCTCACTCACTATGTGATCAACCTGCCTTGCCAACACTTTCTGGCACTTTTGATAAGAATTTGAACATAGAATTTTTCCTCCTTTTTAGAAACCACATATACTTCCCTCTCCATGCTTCTTGTCAATTTTTTTTGTCATGTAATGATTTAATTGTATTAATTTTATTAATTCAAGATTAACTGTAATGTAATAATTTAATGTAAGTAAAAAACTGGTAGTGTGCCTTGACAATTTTAGTGCCTTGTCAGTGTGCTATGAGCTGAAAATGGCTGACTTAAGGTATGCACCTTGAAGCAAGGAGAATTCAAAGGTGAAGCAAATAACCCTTTGTATTTGTCTCCCAGCTGGGACTTTTGTGTTGTTATATTAAAAGAAATAGACTGCACCTGTGAGTCTGCTGCATCTGTCTGAAACAAAAGTGATGACTTTTCCACAATTCAAGAATGTGGACCTACCCCTGTGAGTGTGGGTTGGGGCACATGCTACAAGTCACCAGGCTGCAATCTAAAGCATTTCTGGCAGTTTTAAGGGTTCCCAGGTTTTAGGGTCTGTCCCCTCCCTGTTGCTTACTAGGCTCTCCTAACAAGGAAGAAAAATGAAAATAATACCCAAGAATGAGTTTGCAGCTTCTTGCACAGGTGTCCCCAACTAGGTGCAGCTTGTGGGCTTTACAAGAATTCCAAGAAGAGACTGCTGGGGCCGCTGCAAAATGGTGCCAACAGGAGAGTGGAGCCCAGCACCAAATGCTTGTCAAGACAACAGGGCCAAACACAACATGAGAGCTGGCCCTTCGGTTATGCAAATGAGCCTATTTGCATTGGGCAGTAGATTGGGGCCTGAGCACAGGGGTGATGAACAAACACTCACCCCACCTCACTGCATAGATGGAATCAGCCTCCTTACCAGCCCCTTCCTTCACATGGCTCATGAATCAAAGCAGGGAATTTGGGGGCACTGGGAGTGATCCTGGTGTGCATCACAGTTCCTGCTTTGATTCAAGTGGCTGTACAGAAGAAGGAACCAGACAATGGGGGTGGCAGAGCTGGGGGGGGATGCAGTGGAACAATGTACTGCCTCAGGCTCCAATCTAGCCACATTTTTGTGGGAGTAAGCCCCACTGAACACAATAGGACTTACTTTAAAGGAGGAGGTGCCACTGAGAGGGAGCTGTCCTGGCATCGATGAAAATTGCTGCCAGTTTGGATTTTGTTTTCCAACTGCTTCAATGCTTGTAGAACAATTTGCAGTTGACCTTCTAGTCTGTTGAAACGTTCGTAGATTGTTAGAAGGGTCTGAGCGGGAGTTAGACAAGCATCTCCCAATGTTTTTAATTTTGCCACAGAAGATATGCCGGCATCCAAGCTTGTCTGTATTCCACCTAGCATCTCAGAGACTGTGTTCTGGGTGATTTCTTCCTTATCCGGGCCAGATAAACATACTGTTGATAAATCCAAAGAGGAAGAACAGAGAGCCTCAGACTGTTGTTTAGGGTTTGGGGGCGGGGGATGTAACTTAGTCTGTGAAAGAAAGGGCTCAATAGAAGGAGAGGCCTTTACCGAATTATTTAGATTCTTCTTTTTCCTTTTGGCACCTTTCTTATCAATCCCACTCGTCCTCGGGCTGATTCTCAGTCTTTTCTTTGAAGAGGCTGTCGGCACAGTTGGCCTTTTCTTTAAAGAAGCTGAAGAAGCTGACGACATAATGCCCTTCAGGAAATTTTACTGTGCTGTAAAACTTCTCAGTATCTCACTCAGCTCATGAAAAAAGATAAACTTTAAAATAAACAAATGAGGGAGCAACGGGAATATGGACTTACTTCTGAATAGACATGCATTGGATTGTAGCATCAGGCTGCCTGGCCTTTCACACACACCACCTTCCATCCATCCATCCATTCTTCATCTTTCCATTCGTCTAAACACCCTCAACTTCCACCTTCCAGGCGCCATCTGTGAGAAACATCAACTGTGAGGAGAAAGAGAAAAAGAAGCCAGCAAGGTAGGAATCACGATTGCTGCTTCCACCTGCTGTGGTTTTTAAAGCTATGTATAAACTATGTTCTTAATCAAGTGTGAGCCACTTGGAGCTGTTAGGAGGTGGCATACTAATGCCCAGCTAAATAAAATAGGAATTTACCTTCCACCCATCCATTAATCCATGCACATGCATGCACCATCCATCCATGCACATTCATGCATTCTCTTGTACAGCCATTTTCAACCACTGTGCCCTGGCACACTGGTGTGCAGCCAATGGTCCCCAGGTGTGCCACGGAGTTTGGTGGAGGGTCATTTATTAATAGGACCATTGGGGATATGAGCCCCCACCAACAGCAAGGTGTGCCTTGTCAATTTTCCAAAAACTAATGGTGTGCCTTGACAATTTTAGTACCTTGTCAGTGCGCCATGAGAAGAAAAAGGTTGACAATCACTGCTCTAGTACATGCCATAGAAATTCCTGAATCATGACCTTGTTCACCTATGTGAATATGAGGTCATAATTTCAGTTATAAGATAAGGGTGCAGTACAATATTAGGAATTTTTTACACACCAAAAAGGTAAAGAAAAGTGATGGAGATAACCATCACTGGATTTTGTAAAAATAATGCAGCAGGGATAGTTTGTGGATAATTTTTAATGATAGCATTAAATATATGAATTTGTGATACCCTTTCTAGCCCGGCAGATCAATACTCTGTGATCCTTAAAAACTCTAAGTCTTTGGGATCATGACAAATTTGAACTTGGTATCTGCACTGGTTGTTCTTCAATCCATTGCTTAGGCAGCCTGACAGAAGCTTGTGCTTTGGCTCTGTCCACCACTGTGCTTATTGAACACAACCCTCAAAAGTTAGTCACAACCCAATTGCATTGAAAGCATTGGAATAGGTCTTAATTGTGTCCAACATAAATACCATTGATTTCAATCATGGCTGTCATCCAATTAAATAAATCTTGTATGAGTTTTAGTCAATTAACCTACCGATTAAATGTGCATATGGAAGCAAGAAACAAAAATTCTTTTTAGATGATGCACACATTTATCAAAGCCAGTGGCAGAACTTGGAAAAAATATGCAGGAGTGTCAGTCACACACACACACACACACACACACACACACACACACAGAGAATGATTGAGAACACCTGCTTAATCAATTACAGTAAAAGGTTTTTTAAAAGTTTACTTTCCAGATAAAAAATCACACACACACAATATTTTATATATACATACATATAATATGTCAAATCAAATATAATATGTATTATATACATATAATAGTCAAATCAAAAAGATAATCCATTTACAAGAAAGAAAATAAACAGTAAAGAGTTGTCATATTGGTATATGATAAAGAAAATTCAGTCTTCTACAGATTGAGATATAAACTGTGATGACTCCTTGGTCTCCATTCCATCTCAGTGAAAAGTCTTTTCATTCAACAGATCTGTTTAATCAGTTAAACACTGCAAACCTAACTTTAGTGAGACTAGTGGCCCAATCCTATAGAGGGCCTATGGCAGCAGATTTCCTGATCTGCTGCCGTAAGACAACATCAAAAATGTCACGCTGCCATCATGTGTGTTGGAGCTGCCAGCACAAACAGCTGGAGGCGCCATGCATCAACCAGAGATGGACCCAGTCTGTGTCAGAGTAGATAAGGTAGGATCAGGGGTGGGATATGAGCAGGGGAGGTGTGGAAGAGGATTGGGGGAGGGAACAAGAAGGGCAGGGGCAGGAGGGAGTGGGAGGGGTGGATCTTGGTGGCAGCAAGGCACATTGGGAACCCATTTTTGTTTTTCCAGCCTGAGATGCCTCTTGCTGCTGATGCCAGCCAACGACCTACCAAGGTTATTTGGCACCCCAGGCCCAAAAATTTTTGGCACCCTTCCATGCAGTATGTCGTGACATGAATGAAAGTGGCCAGAGAAGAAGCACAGACAGTGAACATCTTCTTTGACTGAACTTTTTAATATTTGTATATTTATATATAACTTTTTAGCTTCATATATATAATCACACCTATAAAGAACTGAAAAATAAGTTTAAAAGAAACAAGTTTTCCAGAAAAAGAAGTTTAAGCATCTTCAGGCGGCTTCTTGGACACCTTCCTGCAGCCTGGTACCTAGCAGTGGCAGTCCTGGGAGGGTCAGAAGGGCCAAATTCCCAGGCGCCACACCTGTGGGGGTGGCACTGCTGCACCTGCCACAGCACCGCCACCACTACCACCACCACCCTACCACCTCTGGAGCCATTCTGGGGGTAGGTGAAGCCCTGCACTGTGTCTGCAGGTGCTCTGAGGACTCTGGAGTGGGAATGTTATACAAGGCTGTTATGGCTAGGTAAATATCCTCGGGGAGGGGGGTATTGCAGGGGCATGACATGTTGAGGTCCTGGGCCCTGGGGCAGCATGGGGGCCAGGTCCACAACTGGTACCCAGGGCCCATGGGGCAGTCACCCACTTCATATGCCACTGATGCCAGCAAATAGCTGGAGTGGTCTGAGGAGACCCACTGATGGCCAGATGGCCTATGGAGAGGTAAATAAAAAAATACTTACCTCTCCCAGGCTGTCTGGTCACCCCCCACTATTGCATGCAGTGCCCACTCTGTCAGCATGGCTGCAGTAAAATGGTGTAAATAGTAAAATGGTGGGGGATAGGATTGGGCTCTGCTTTGCAGCCGACTTCTGCTAGATGATGGTCACTGTATGATAGAGCTCTTTTATGTTCAGGATGACTTGTTCAGCATTATTCTTGTCATTCTTGCAGCATCCCATGTTGGCTGTCTGAATTCTTTCAAAATCAGAGATGTTGGGAGGTCCAATATAATGTTGATATATTATGCAAATACAAAATAATATAATTTCTAGATACCTCTCAAATATATCAAATCAGCTTATGAGAAGGTGATTGGCTTCTTAAGCATGCAACCAGCTTTTCTCCAGTCTGCGTTCACAGCTGCTGTGTCTACAGAATTCATTTTGCATTCCCTTCGCCCAGCCTTTTTGCTACACAAGCTTGTTCACTGCAATTTGTTATAACTTCACATTGTTTGATTTGTTCCTGCACATAGACATATTAAACTTTCCTTTTGCCTAAATCTCTTCTAAGGAAGAGATTTCCTTTCCTTGGAAAGGAAAATATTTGGAGCTGTCAACTCAAGGAGCAGTCTCGGTCCCTGACAACCTTGCTGAAATGATTAAATTACATTCATGCCAGCATAAAATATGAAGTTGTGTTACATTTCTTTATACGCTGCAAGTAGAAGGGAGGGAGGGGGACTGCAATGCCTTATGATTTATATAAAAAAGTAATATGTTTCTTTGATGCTGATATCATATCTAAGATTTTCCATCATTTGTCTTCATTGTCTCTCAGTGTGTATCAAAGTGAAGAAATAAATGAACAGATATGAGCAGAAGTATCCAAATATACCTCAAAACACAGGCCTATGATTAAAAGTTTGGGATTATTTCTGTGTTCAGGATCCTGGCTAACCTAACCTCACTGGTAAGAGGGTTTGGGTCAGAGAAGCATGAGACAGCCATACATGCATGGCTATGGTGGAAGGTCAGGAATTGAGAGCGTCCAGGAGACCTCCAGGCTGCATGAAATGCTGCTGGGAGAAAGAGCCACGTTTGGCTCTGTTGCCAGGGTGGTGGCCCTTCCTCCTGAGGTCTTGTGAGAGGTGCTCCTTTCACAAGGCCTCCCACAAATGGGCTGCACCAAGCTATTTAAGTGACAGGGAGAGAGTACAAGTGTGCACCACTGAACGACGGGAATACGTTCTGCGATGAGGTCATTAAGTGAACTTTCAGCCCAATCTAGTGCCTTTGTTGTGTAAACAGAAATGAACTGAGGAGGAGACAACCAGGCTGATGGCTCTGCTCTTGGAGAAGAGCGGGTTGGGGGGCTGGCAAAGGGGAGGAGGAGCCAGGTGTCACATGTTAATAGAACCTACTCCCTGAGACAGTGGCAGATGACCATGTGATTGGGCCATAGAGATCCTCTTCTGTCAACTCTAATTTGGCCCTAATGATTAGGGGAATGCCATTACTGGAGAAGGAGTCTATAATGATGACAAACACATTTAGGGCCCAATTTATCCAGCTTTCCAGTGCCTATGCAAGCTGTGCCAACAGGGCGTGCCCTGCATCTTGCAGTGGGGGAGGGGCAGTCATGGACGCCTCCTCAAGGTAAGGAAACATTTGCAGTGGCGTCCTGAGCATGAGCACTACCCAGGATCCATGTCATCCTCTGTGCTGCAAGACACCCCCATACTTACCGAAGTGGTGGTGCAGCATCTGGAAGTAATTCAGTGGTGACGCAATTAACATCATTGCAATTGTGCACATCACCAAATTGCTCCCAGCTCTTTGTGGGGCTCCAGCCACCCCCACCGTTATGCTACTGAACGTTTGTTCCCTTACCTTGGGACTGCATTGCGGCTGCGTCAGCTCAGGAAAGTGGGAGAGGATTGGACCCTAAGTAGGTTTTCCTGATGTTATCAAAAGAGATCTGACTTGCCATGAAGATCTGACTTGCCTGCAAAATGGTGTGTTTTCCCATAAGACGTAAACAATCATTTCGGTGAATATTTCATGGATATATGGAGGGTTCTTTGCTTACCATTTTCTCAAAATAAGTCTCTCAGGTACTAGAAAACCATGACTCAACCGTTGTTGCTGCTTGTATGATAGCTCCCAAGTTGCAAGACAAACCCTGAATATAGTTGGCATAAAAGACAAAGATCGTATACTACTCTAAGGCCAGTTGGAAAATCGGAACACTCCATGTCAAAATATCATCATGATAGAACATTTCCAGCGCATATGCATTAATGAAACTTTAGTGGTATTATCATACCTGCATACCTGCCTTAGGGACGGTAAAACTGGGTATGGGGGGAGTGGCATTGCTGTAGCAGGCTCTGCCCCAGTCTATATACATTTTTTTGAACACTTGGGAAGAACCTACATGTGTATGTTTATATGTATGCTTTTCCCATGCAATAAGGAAAAGGTCCCTGCATATGTTCAAAAGTGGGCTCTCATCAGCTGTGAAAACAAATGCCCAACAAGTGGAGGCTGCCACTGTGGTGCCATTTGTTCTGTCTTTCCTGTTTATTTGTTACAGCCAGTTTGATCAAGAGGCTCCTGTGTCTGAACTAGGCAAAGTTCTGCATTGTAATTATAATGCCTCTGATCTTTCTATACATTCAAGAGGTTTTTGTTGAAGAACACTGAAAGAGAAACTGTGCTTCTTGGTCTACAGACATCTCTCTTCTCTCTCTCTCTCTACAGTAAACAATTGCCAGTTATTTATCTTTGACAGGTGGCATTATCACAGCTGCTCAGGAACACATAGAAATAGAAATTGACTTACACATGTACCCAAACAAGCAAGCTGAGCAATTGTTGACTGTGGTTGGTTGTGGGGCACTTTGGGAAAATGGGTATTTTATAAAAGGGGAAAAAAGAGATAACCCAGGGTTCAATATAAAGTTATCTAAACACACCATGGTGCTTAGAGCAGAAGAGAGTGCAAGCCAAATTTCAGAAAAAAAGGCTCTAGAGGACAAGCAAGAGAGGAAAATTGAGCATGGGGCACAAAGAATGGAGAGAATGGCCAAAGCATAAGGTTGCACAAGCAATGAGTTGGAAAGAAGAGACAAGTAGAGGAGGCTAGATCTAATTTGCATTACTGTTCACTCACTGTGAGGGAGTTTGCTCTCTACTACAGAGACTCTTAGCTAATGTTGCAATCTCTCTGAGATGGGGGGGGGGGTAAATTGCTGGCACAAGTCCACGTGTACCCAGGCCACAGGATTAGGTCAGGGAAGGGGTCTAGGATTTGGTGGCCACTGTTCTGCCAAACTTGCCCCCTTCCTGGACCCAATCCACCCTCTGCCCCCATCATCACCCCACCTTGTCTCACCTCCTCGCCAACTTACTTGGGTCAACAAGCTGGGCCTTGAGCCATCACCATGCGAGAGGCCTCTGCGGCCTCCCTGCTGGCACGCCAGCTGCGCATAGCTTCACACACTGCTGGAGGTCTTTTTGCCATAAGGCTTGTTCTGCCAGTGGAAGTGCCAGACAATATTGGGTGGCAGAACCCCAATCCTATCCCAGTGATAAAGCAACATATGAAAGAGAAACACACAAGCAGGCTTGTCAACTATATCTTGTTAGAACAGTTGTGCCATTGCATGTTAAATAGCAGGCAGACAAGTGACAGGTGTCAGTGAGGTCTGGCTGCACCAGTTGATTCACACTTGGTCGCAGAGTTTGCAAAGCAATAGAGTTCTGACTGGAATGGGCCGCTCAGCAACCTTACCCAGCAGCAGCCAGGCTCATACTAGTCATTGGAATGTGTCCTGGGGCAAGACTAGTAGGAGCCAGGAACCTCCACATGACCTGGAAGTGGGTCTTCCAGCTGTAAAAATAGCGCTAGAGGCTTGGAAACGGCACGGTTTTGCCAACACGGTAAAACAGCTTGGAAACAGCACGGTAGGAAACCCGGTTTGGCAGGTTTTTTTTTTTGTTAAAGCCCTTTAAATTTGTCCCCCTGGTATCTGCTGGCACCCTCGCGGATGCCAAACCTGTGGATACTGCAGGTTCACTGTAAGCATTTACTGAGAGTAAGTCCTATTAAACTCAGTGAGACGTCTGAATTGTGTTGTTAAGTTTGGCTGGGTTGTGCCCCTAGTATTTTAGAAATGTACATCTCAACTTAGTTCAGTTCTTGTGCCAGACTTTTCCTCAGTTGGGAAAATATTCTGTGTCAGCAGTACCATGTGGTCAGAACAAGAGAAAGCTTTCACAGTTCCATGCTTTTCAGAATCCCTTCTACTGTGTATAATTCATTCTATATGAGCACCTTGTAATCTTTAGTGTAGAAGAACTGGCTCATTTTCTCTATCAGGAGTAATAGCCATCTACAGAATCAGGCCAAAACCACTTCTCCTCATTTGGCTTCATGCTCTGTAAAAAAAAACTTATGAAGTTGGGTTTCTCCTTTTTTTCAGAAAAACACCTTCTGGTCAGAAAGAGGCCTTCAAGTGCTATGGATATGTGACTCCAAAGGAGTAAGGACCCAATCCTATCCAACATTCAACTCTGATGCAGACGTACCAATAGGGCATGCACTGCATCCTGTGGTTGGGAGGCGGTCACGGAAGCCTCCTCCAGGTAAGATAACATAACGTGCATTACAGCTGCACCAGCACTGAAAAGTTGAATAGGATTGGGTCTGAAGTAAGGAATGTGATACAGTGAAAGAAAAGAGGATACTGGACAGTAGCCATTGTTCAGTGGCACAACACCTGCTTTGTGTGCCAAAGCTCTCAGGGTCAAGGCAGCTTCCCATGTCCCTGGCTGGATGCATTAAGCTACTGAGGGATAATTTTGAACTTCTTAGTTCTAACAAAGATTAGTTGGCACAACAGGATTCAAACAGGATGTTAGGTAAGAGTGGTGCCTTACTTTAAGGGCTGATTGCATATTACACACAAACACAGCTGATAGAGTCCAAACTCATATCTTATTTATTTAAAGTTTCAGGAGTTAATGCCTCAGCAGAGACACAGTAGGTAAAGAACGGGTTTCATCTTCTGCCTTTTCTATTCTCTGTTCAAAATTGCCCCCTCCTGATGCTATTCTGTCAGTTATCAGTATGGCACTCTAGCTCTGTTGCAAATGTAGGTGGGACCCCGGTATCCACTGATTTGACATTCACTGATTTGACTCACCACTTATACCGGGGTCCACCTTTAAATGTCTTGTAACAAGGGGAAAAATGCACCAAAATCCAATTTCCTACCTTCACATTGTGAAATCATTCTGGTTTCAAGCTTCTCAAGGTTAAAGATAGCTTTAAAGAACCATTTCTGGGTTTCATGCTCCTCCATAGTCACCCCAAAATGCATTGGTATAGATGCTATACCACATTCAGCCACTAGATGGGATGAATAATGGAATCTAACGGAATGAAATTATTCCATTAGATTCCATTATTCACCCTATCTAGTGGCTGCATGCATGCAGGGTATAGCGTCTATACCAGTGCTTCTCAAACTGTGGATTGGGATCCACCACGTGGATTGTGAGCCAGTGTCAGGTGGGTCCCCATTCATTTCAATATTTTCTTTTTAATATATTAGACTTGATGCTACCATGGTATGTGACTGCATTTGGGGAAACGTTACAGACCTGAACTTTTAAGAAGCTACTATGTATATTCTTTTAATAATGATAGTCAATAGGACTTACTCCTGGGTAAGCGTGGGTAGGATTGTAGACTAGAATTTTCCTGCTGCATGACGTCACTTCAGGTCATGACATCACTTCCGGTGGGTCCTGACAGATTCTCATTCTAAAAAGTGGGTCCTGGTGCTAAATGTGTGAGAACCACTGGTCTATTCCAATGAATTCTTGGGCAACAACAGAGAAGTAAGAAACCTGGAAGTAGACCATTAAAGCTATTTTTTCACTGATTTAGTATCCACTGATTTTTTTTTATCCACTAGGGGTTTCAGAATGGAATCCCAGTGGATAATTAGGCACGATCTGTATTTGTCTCTTTATACATAATGTGTAGTTAGTCCCTTAGAATGAGACATTCATCCCATCCCTTGCTTGGCTCAGAATTTTCTGCCATTATTTGCTAAATGTCAATTTTCTTTATTTTGATTCTTGTTTGGTTCTTAATTTTATTTAAGATAAACATTAATCCTTAAATTTAGAAATCTTTTCAGTGGTTTATTTTTGGTTTGTGGTTCCCTACATAGTCAGCATTTTTAATGGACGTGCATATGTGAGTGAATGGAGAACACTCAAACAAGTACTAAATCTGCTCATAAATGTGAAGTATATGTGCATGCGTGGTGCCTATGAGGTACATGTGTACAATGTGCAAGATGCACAAGGTTTCTGGCAGCAGGTTAGCCTGTGGACAATAATGAAAATTTGGAAAAGAAGAAAATATTTCAGTTTTACTTTAGCTTTACTGTTGTGACAAGGTGTATTTTTCACTCTTTGAGAGAATACTTATGGGTGAGGTGAGGATTCTAATCCAATTTAGGGATTATGTGGAAGGAACTTGTAGTCAATTAATGCAGAACACTGGCATGTGTTCTTGTGGTGCCCCTTTCATCCTTCACCCACTAAAATAACGACAAAAGCTCGCAAAGCTTTTTGTGACAAACCTACAAGAAAATGACAGCCTTTTACTGTGCTGCAAGAAAGCTACAGCTCACCCAGATTTTTCTCATGGATTTTCTCATGGAGCTTGCCCTGCTTTTCTCATGGATGGTTCAATACAGGAGTGTGAAACCAGAAGTGGGAAAGTACAATGGAAAAAGAGGCAATTTAAGTGAAGTTTCACAAAACTAGTATTCTGACTGTGCCATTCTGAGCCAAACAATGCATTACACTAAAGACTTGTGATGGGATCTTCTGATGTGGGGGCCATTTTGAAACAGGGTCATGGTGTACTTGGAAAAGGTTAACCTCTCCTTCTCTCACACTATAGCCTTTTATGCAAAATTTGGCCCTTCTATGGCTGCTTTTCAGGAAAGAAAAATACATTAGGAGATCTAATCCACTAATTTTTTGTTTGGCCTTTTACTGATCCTAACTGTTTGAGCCAACAGGATCCTGAATTTATATATATATAATAACTAGCTAATTGAAAATCACTGCTGACTCATGAACTAAGGCTCAAATCTTAACCAACTTTCCAGCACAGACACAACTGCTCCAGTGGGGCATGTGCTGCATCCTGCAGTTGGCTGGCATGCACGGAGGTCTCCTCAAGGTAAGAGAATGTTTGTTCCCTTACTTTGGAGCTGCACCTCATCTCGGTGCTGGAAAGTTGGTTAGGACTGTGTCCTAAAGCTGTTCAGGTAGATCCATAATGTTACGTATGGACTTTTCTCCACTCAACCACTGCCACAAAAATGGACACCAGGTAATTCCAGCATGTGGTGTCAATGAGTCACCACTATTTTTTCTCAAGAGAAGAACTCAATGTGCTCAAAAACACCAGAGCCTAAGATTCTCTATTGGCCATTCCAGCATTACCTTTCCTTCCATTCTTTTTTTGGAATCATTCCCCTGAATCAAACAAGTCATATAGAAAACATGCATAGAGCTGAAAATGCATGGGGCTTTTTCAGAACAAAAAGCATCCATCAACGAGATTGTAGATCCAGAGAAGAACTGCAAGATGTGGTTGGTAGTGGGCACTTACTTCTGAAAAGCTAACAATCCTACTTACTAAGTTAGAACTTATATTGCTGTTATTTCTCCAGATTAATAAACCCATGGGCAATAAATACATGATCTACATTTGCTTTCGTATTCAATATATTTTACATGAATGGAGCTCATGAATAACTTACAACATTGACAAAATAGTGTGTCCATTATAAACCATTATTCCAAACCCAGCAGAATTTGTTTTGCTAGTAGTAGGTGTCACGACCTTCTGTTCCTAATAGTCTGAAAGGATTTTGCATTTCCTGCTCATAAGGGAAAAGCATCCAAATGAGCTAGATTCTGTTAACCACAAGTGTTTGTTATGAGCAAAAAAGACAGAAGGTTTTAGTTGGACAGCATCAGATGTTCTCCCATGAACATTTTCAGGATGAAAGGTGTATTTTTAAAGGGTTCCAGAACCTCACCTTGCTTATCATGTTTACTGGCTGTTTTAATGCTATTCACTCCCTGATCGGCAATGGCTTTGGATCTTTTTTTTTTTTAAGATCTTCCTAGATCTTCCTGGAAATGTGATCCCAGCCAATCAGGGATCATGTAGTATACATCATGCTGTCCAAATGCTATGTAACCAAACTTGTTTGACTACAAGACAATGTCACAATTTAGAGTGAGGACAGTGTTTCATACTCTCATTCTGAATGGGCAGACACTTTCACCATCTTCGCAGCATCTGCCAAATAACATTAAAGAGGATACTATTGTATTTGATGAAAGTTTTTTCCCCCCGAAAAGTATCCCCCCCCCCCAATCATTTCAGGTCTAGCTTTTTGTATCAGTGAGGTCTTGTTTAATTTCTTCTCTGGTTCATTTTCAATAAGATTGTAAATATCTGGAAGAATTTCTCCTAATTTTGAGGAATGTCCATTGCTTAATTAAACAAATAATTAATTGTTTGAACATTCCTTATCAAGTAATAGATCAGCAGTTTAAAATGTGAGTGATAGATTGCAAGATCTATCACTCCAAATTATAGACACAGACAATGTAAGCCTAAGCAGCCTCTTGAACACAGAAGTCTTAAGTGTCCCATGTCAAAATATGGGCCTATTTCATACGAATATATGAAGACTCTTTTACTGAGTGGGACCATTGGTCCTTCTAGCTAAGGCCATCCCATCCATGAGACCAACAGAAGTGGTCACCTCAAACTGAAGGGCTGTTTGCCTGTCTGCCTTCACTGCTCCTCATCGTTGCCATTCCTTGGCTTGAAAAAGAAAGAGTGGGAGAGAAAGGAAAAGGAAATGTGAAGGGGAGGAGAGTACTAAACTAGAACATTGATGTGTGAGAAGAGGAAAATCTGGCACATCTTGGGCTGGCTCTGCATCTAGCTCAGTATTGTCTACGCTTATTGGTAGTGGCTCTCCAGGGTTTCAGACAAAAGGGTCTTTCTCAGCTCCACCTGGAAATACCAGGGACTGAACTTGGAACTTTCTGCATGCAAAGTGTGTACAATACTCTTCCACTGAGCTGTGACTCCTCCACTTTCATACTGAACCTATGGGTCACATCAAGAAATACCTGTTGAGACATAATGAAACTTTTCATTTCTGAGTTGGCCAGAATGTTCTTTTTGGTGTCATCTTTTTTTGAAATGAAAAATCACAAATGGATGGCTTTGTGTTTTCATACCTACAACGAGGGCTGGGCCAAGACCTTCTGGTGCCTGAGGCAGCATGCCAGATGCTGCTCCCGCCCTTACCAGGTAAGGAATGAGCCTCTGCTCCTCCCAGTGGAGGTGCGGGGGATGACACACAGAGGTGGGTGCCCCTGGCCAATATGCTGCCCGAGATGACTGTTTCAGTTGGCCTCTTTGATAGACCGGCCCTGCCTGTTAGACATTTTATGCTGCCCACCAACATTCCAGGTTGCATTATTATCTTCTGCTTCCTCCTACTATGTAGTTCAACGCAACAGATCAGACACTGGCTGAGGGTCCCTGCCCATCTGAGAGCCTATCTGACCAGGTCATATTCTAAATCCTGGATTGTATGGACTCTTAGCAGGGCTCTTTGTATGGCCTTAATCCTCGAGACTGATGGCATTAGTTGCACTTGATGTGCCAACAGGAGGTGCCATGGGAAATCAGCGCAGAGCTTTGTCCCAGGGCCCCCCAGTAGCCTGACATCAGAACTGCACACTACGTTTTAGCTGGAGCTAAATTCATAACCCGTTTCCAGTGCTGTGACATCTAGAAGTAATAATAAAAGAAAATGTAGCATTAAGGGCTGATTTACAGAATATTTTCTCCAAGCCATCTCAGCAGTCCAAAATGCCACTCGGTACATATTTATGTGAGCCCGGCAATCACAGGTAGAGATCCATAGCGATGGCTGTGATTGCAATGCCAATTTTTGCAGCTGCTGTAGCCACAGGAGTTGCCGTAGACCTTATTGATGGTTGCCTGGATCACAGATTTCTCCATATGTGAGAGTGTATACACAGCAAGGGCTCTTTGAGGTTGCAGGCATGAACGAAAAATTTATTGTATGATGAACTAGTCCAAGATAATTACAGTCAATCTCAACATAGACTGGATTTGGGGTCACACCTTTAAGGTCAGGCAATACAGTGTCAAGACAGGTTTGAGCCCCCCCCCCCCCACATCTCTTTTACAAACTTAGCACTGGCCCCACGGATTGGAAACGGAGTCTCCTTTTGTGCGCTGGCTCAAACGTTTGTGTAGCATTCCTGTTTCATGGCAGTGTGTTGCCTCACAGTTGGCAGCCTAACAAAATGCTTTCTCCCTCCTCCAACTTCTACAGATGAAAGTCTGACTGTAGATGTGAGGTATTTATTTCCACCAAATGCTGAGGGGAGCTCACACACCTATTTCATGACTCCCAAGAGCCGACAAAAATGATTAGCACGATGTGGCCACAGTACAGTTCAGTCCTACTGGGGTGAGCCTGCAAATGGACTAATTGGGACAATAAAGGAACTAATGAAACTTCTGCTCACTGTGCATTGGCAAAGTTGTCAGAATGCAAAAAAAAAAAAAAAAGGAAATGTTCAGCATTCGAGGCATTTCTGTAGGTGTTTCTAGCAAAGAGGGTGCCCGCTTAAAACACATTTTGACTTGAACACAGCATATGCTTATTGCATCTGTTAGCTTCTCCTGACATAGTAACTATGGGTCTAATTCTCTCCAATGATCCAGCACTAATGCAGCTATGCCCACTGGGTATGGGCTGCATCCTGTGGTTGTGGTGGGGGCAGTCATGGAGGCCTCCTCAAGATAAGAGAATGTTTGTTCCTTTACCTGGGGGTTGTATTGCAGCTGCATTGGTGTCAGAAAGTTGGATAGGATAGAATTGGATTGGGCCCTTAATTTATTATAGTCCTGTTCAGTCATTATGCCTTAGGGTAGAGCAGGGGTGCCCAAACCCCAGCCCTGGGGCCACTTGCGGCCCTCGAGGCCTCTCAATGCAGCCCTCAGGGAGCCCCCGTCTCCAATGAGCCTCTGGCCCTCCTGAGATTTGTTGGAGCCCACACTGGCCTGACGCACTTGCTCTCAGTATGAGGGCGACTGTTTGACCTCTTACGTGAGCTGTGGGATGAGGGCTCCCTCCACTGCTTGTTGTTTCACGTCTGTGATGCAGTAGAGGCAGCAAAGGAAAGGCCAGCCTTGCTTCTATTGCAAGACCTTCATTCATTCATATAAGTTCATCTTTAATATATTCATTTATGTAAACTTATGTAAATTTATTCAAATTTTAAATGTAAACTAATTTTTTTCCCCGGCCCCCCGACACAGTGTCAGAGAGACAATGTGGCCCTCCTTCCAACAACTTTGGACACCCCTGGGGTAGAGTGACATGTCCTGGGAGCAATGGAATCATACCTATTAGCCATGCCTGATGCCATGCCCCCAGGCCTCCCTGCATTCAGCGTTTGTCTGCAGATGGCAACAATGATTGAGGAGGGCATCTCCACTTGATGTGGAATCCTGGGGGCTTAGGGTTTCACATCAAGTAGTGGACAGCTTCCCATGTTTGGTGCTGCCACCTGCAGGCAAACACTGAATCCATAGATGCTTAGGAAAGGAACTGCGATCTTCCCAGCGCTCCCCTATGTATTCTCTATTCATGTAACATCTGAGTAAGGCTAGTGGCAGCTAAAGGAAAACTTTATGTTATTTAACATCAAACTAGACATGGCTTTAAACATGTTGTTCCCTTCCCCAAGGAGCTTGCTTTGGTTTGTTTGCTTGTTTGTGTCAATAGCAGCTATGGGGGTGCCTCATCCAGACCAGAATCACAGCACAGGGAAGAGGAATTTAATCTTTTACTCCTGCCACACTACCAATCTTGATTGGGGGTGGGGGAGCTGCAGTTACTCTTTATCTCAGAAAGGTTACTGCCATTGGTACCAATTCCAAAGTAAAATTATTCTGCAGTTGGCTTGAATTCAGGCTGACAACTGAGAATGGACAAGACAGAATGAAATACACTGATGAAGCAGGTTCTCTTGCTTTTATTCATAAGCCATCTGCTGTCAAGGAGGTTCCCCCAGAGCCCCATCCCATTTGGTTCTTGGCTAGGATGAGATTTGAGGGTGACACTTGCCTGGGATGGACTTTACATGTGGAAAGACATGCTAGTGACTTTGGAAGATCTCTGGCTTCTCACGTGATATGTAGCTGGCTCCATTGTCTGAGCCAGCTGGTGCCATGTGATTTGTTTGTGTCCATAGTTCTGGGCATACTGCTTATAGCATTATTTGGGTTGATTTCTGGGAAATTAGATGTGTGGAAGAACTTGGCCTGGCATAGGAAATTGGCTATCTGGTCCATCTCATTCTTAAGCAAGAAGGAGATCTTTCTTCTCTTGCCCTTCCCCACTGGCCAATGGGAACTGTTAAGGTTATGTTTGTATGGGATGGTTGGTGTAGGATCCCTGCTTGTCCCAATGTGAGCAGGTTGCAAGAAAACCAGCAAATACAGCAGAGTACTTTCAGCAGATGTATTAGAGCAAGGAATATCACAAGTAGAGTAGTCAGTTAGCAGTCCAAGAGTCAACACGAAGAGCAGTCAGTCCAGGTATAACAAATCCAAATCGGTTTCCAACAATACACAGTCAAAGGTTCAGTCCATAAGTCAGTAATAACATATACAAACAGTATCCAGCCTCCTCAGTCACTGGCAGCAGTTCCACAGTTATCTCCATCAACCCCTACTGCTGAACCGGAAGCTCCAGCAGACTAACCTTATGTAGTCAGCTTAGCCAATCAGTGCTGGCTTGGTCACACCCAGGGTGTGTCAGTCCCAGGTGCCTGCTGATTCTGCTGACTCAGCAATCTACACCTGCTTCCTGAACCAACTTGTAAGCTGTGGTTCTGCTTCCCTCAGAACACAAAGCTAACAGGAACATCCCCTAGAGGCCCCATGATGACATGGGCCTCTGGGTGATGCTCCTATTTGTACATGGGGGTGCCAGTCACAGCAGTGGTGTCGGTCAACAGACTTGTGCCACTGTTTCCACCATTACCAGGGAGTGTTCAGGGGTTGGGTTGGCTGGGTGGGCCCTCTGATGAAATGGGCCCTTGGTTGATGCCTGACCTAGCCAACCCTCAAGGTCAATCCTGATTGTTCCCCAGGCTAGATCAGACTGTTTATTCCATATAGAAATTGGAGGATAGAAACTGCATTTTTTTTTGTTCTCTCTGCAGGGTGCTGCTGTTCAATGTTTGTTGTAAAAGAACAGGGCAACCACCGCTAGTCCCATAGGAATTGTTCCATGGCTTGCTTAAATCTATACAAAGCACTGAAGAAGAAAAGATCGAAACAAAAACAAAGGCCAAGAGGTCAAAGCACAATCAAGCTGCTTTTCAAAAGTTTTTATTTCATATAGCATTTTGCAGAAAGGAAAATGGGATTTTTCTTTTCAGGATGGTGTTGGGTATTTGTTCCAGACAACAGAGCAGCCACCGGGAGGAAATGCACACAGAGAAATATTTGTTCCAAAATAGCAAATGCTACAGAGGAGAAAATGCCTTGGAATCGACAGGGGTGCTGCGTGGCAAGAAGATAGACAGGCAAAGAAAAAAGAAACAGGAGAATGAGAAAGAGGTGTGCTTTCCCGACATAATGCCAAGTTCTGCTGCCTGGTTGCTGGGCCAGCAATGCTGAAAAGGACACGTGGAGCCTGATTCTATAAGACAAATGTAGTTCTCCCCAGAGGGTGGGCCCTACAGAGAAGGCTTGACAACAGAACCTGCCTGAATTCTGTGATGTCCTCCAAAGTCCCCAAGGGAAGCGGGATTAGGGGCTTGAACAGAATGCACAGCATCGTTCCTGCTTTGTTTTTTGCAGAAGCTATTATTGGACTTGAGGAAAAGAAGCAAAGCAGAAACTACAGTGCCCCTGAGAAAGACAGGCACCCACAGGGAGACAGACAATTCCTTCCAAAGCCTCTCCCTCTCCTTGTATAAACTGTGGAGCAAAGATGCTTATTAGAGGGTGAGAGAAGAGCCGGCACAGCTGTTGCTTCTTGAAGTGGAGAGCAAGGCCAGGTGAAAGCCTGAGGTGTGCTTGAAAGCCTGAGGTGTGCTTGCCTGTGGCTTCAAGGACTAAGTAAAGATACAGATTTGTACATGAGACAAAGTGAAAGCTCACTCATGCTGGTTTTAGTTCATGACACTTTGTCATTAGGCAAATGAGGGCAATTGCCTAGGGCAGCATTGGGCAGGGCAGACAAAGCAGATCAAGCCCTTGGGTGCCTGAGATGAAATGGTGATCTAGGATTCTTTCACCTGATTCTTCTGAGTATGCACAGCACATCCCAATCCCCCACCTTCTAAATCTCTGTCCCCTGGGCATATGAAGTGCAACCTATTTTCACATTCCCCAGCCTTTCACCACACCCAAGTAGCTTCCCTCCCAACTTCCATGGCTTTCTTCCCCATCCCATCCCATAAGCAGCAGCTTCTTTTCTATGGCTTCTTCCCAATTCAGCCCCCTTGCCTAACTCTCTGTTGAACTGCTCATCAGTGAGCTAGCTCTAGAGCAGGGGTGTCCAAAGTTTTTGGCAGGAAGGCCACATCATCTCTCTGACACTGTGTCGGGGGGGGGGGGGCGGGGAAAGAAAGAATTAATTCACATTTAAAATTTGAATAAATTTACATAAGTTTACTGTAAATGAACATATTAAAGATGAACTTATATGAATGAATGAAGGTCTTGCAATGCATGTTGGCAACCTTCAGTCTCGAAAGACTATGGTATCGTGCTCTGAATGGTGGTTCTGGAACAGCGTCTAGTGTGGCTGAAAAGGTCAATTCGGGAGTGACAATCTCTTCCACACTGGGAGCAAGTGCAGTCTGTCCCTGGTCTGTCTCCCTGGCTATGGGCCTTCCTTCTTTGCCTCTTTGCCTCAGTCTGTTAGGTAAGTGTCTCTTCAAACTGGGAGAGGCCATGTTGCACAGCCTGCCTCCAAGTGGGCCGCTCAGAGGCCAGGGTTTCCCACTTGTTGAGGTCCACTCCTAAGGCCTTCAGATCCCTCTTGCAGATGTCCTTGTATCGCAGCTGTGGTCTACCTGTAGGGCGCTTTCCTTGCACGAGTTCTCCATAGAGGAGATCCTTTGGGATCCGGCCATCATCCATTCTCACGACATGACTGAGCCAATGCAGGCGTCTCTGTTTCAGCAGTGCATACATGCTAGGGATTCCAGCACGTTCCAGGATTGTGTTTTTTGGAACTTTGTCCTGCCAGGTGATGCCGAGAATGCGTCGGAGGCAGCGCATGTGCAAAGCATTCAGTTTCCTCTCCTGTTGTGAGCGAAGAGTCCATGACTCACTGCAGTACAGAAGTGTACTCAGGACGCAAGCTCTGTAGACCTGCATCTTGGTGTGTTCCGTCAGCCTCTTGTTGGACCAGACTCTCTTTGTGAGTCTGGAAAACATGGTAGCTGCTTTACCGATGCGTTTGTTTAGCTCGGTATTGAGAGAAAGAGTGTCGGAGATCGTTGAGCCAAGGTACACAAAGTCATGGACAACCTCCAGTTCATGCGCAGAGATTGTAATGCAGGGAGGTGAGTCCATATCCTGAACCATGACCTGTGTTTTCTTCAGGCTGATCGTCAGTCCAAAATCTTGGCAGGCCTTGCTAAAACGATCCATGAGCTGCTGGAGATCTTTGGCAGAGTGGGTAGTGACAGCTGCATTGTCGGCAAAGAGGAAGTCACGCAGACATTTCAGCTGGACTTTGGACTTTGCTCTCAGTCTGGAGAGGTTGAAGAGCTTTCCGTCTGATCTGGTCCAGAGATAGACGCCTTCTGTTGCATGTTCCAAAGGCATGCTTCAGTAGGACAGCGAAGAAAATCCCAAACAAGGTTGGTGCAAGAACACAGCCCTGCTTTACTCCGCTTCGGATATCAAAGGGGTCTGATGTGCAGCCATTGAAGACAACAGTGCCCTTCATGTCCTTGTGGAAAGATCTGATTATGTTGAGGAGCCTGGGTGGACATCCAATCTTGGGGAGAATCTTGAAGAGGCCGTCCCTGCTGACCAGGTCGAAAGCCTTCGTGAGATCTATGAAGGCTATAAAGAGTGGCTGTTGTTGCTCCCTGCATTTCTCCTGCAGTTGTCTAAGGGAGAATACCATATCAGTGGTGGACCTGTTGGCTCGGAATCCGCACTACAATTCTGGATAAATGCTATCTGCAAATACCTGGATCCTCTTTAGTGCAACTCAGGCAAACAACTTTCCTACAATGCTAATGAGAGAGATGCTGCGGTCTTGCAATAGCTCAAGGCCTATAAAAGGCCTTGCACCACAGACATGAAACAGCAAGCAGTGGAGGAAGCCCTCATCCCACAGCTCACGCAAAAAGGTCAAACAGTTGCCTTCATTGTGTCGGGCCAGTGCGGGCTGCAACAAATCTCAGGAGGGCCAGAGGCTCATTGGAGACCTGGGGCTCCCTGAGGGCCGCATTGAGAGGCCTCGAGGGCCGCATGTGGCCACAGGGCCGGGGTTTGGGCACCCCTGCTCTAGAGTCTTCCAGTCTCCACCTCCTCACTTTCTTTTTCCAGTCCCTGTTCCACTGCCCTTCCTTTTCAAAAGGCAGAGAAACGGGAGTAGGTGATCAGGAAGACAAGAAAGGAGAGAAGAGAAATGTTGGTGGTAGCAGCCACTCCCAAGTGACATTTCACCACCTTCATAGGTGAGACCATAAAGTATTATCTAACAAACCCTAATCTCTAGACTTCTGCTGTTGGTTTAGTTAGTGATAACAGCAGCGGTGACAATACGGGCATCCCAATTCTATCCTCTGCCAGCACATAACATGCAGTGCTGTCAATGCAATGTGCACTGCATGCTATGGTGAAGAGGGGCAAGCAAGAGGGCCCAGAAGCGGAAGGTAAAAATCTTTTTTATTTACCTTCCTGTAGGCCATTTGGCCAACAATCACAGACCAATGCCCAATGACATGTCCAAGGAGAGTCATGGTGTGCTGGACCAGAAAAAGGGAGATAGGATTTTGGCATGACCCACTGAGGAGGGGGACAGGCCTCCCCCTCCTGTCCCTGAACCATCTCCAGTCAGCCGGCAACCCCCCAATCCTCCCCTGGAATTTTACCACTGCCACTTTACCTGCTCCACAGCAGGCTGAGTGAGCTGGTGGCACAAGCATGTGGCTGCAGGCCATTTGCGCCAACAGCATCTTTCTCACTCTCAACAGCAGCATAGCTTTCACACTGTGAGACCAGGACTTATGGTGGCAGATTGCGAGATCTGCCACTGTAAACCCAAAATAAGATTGGGGAGCTAGTTGTATATGTAAAATTAGGGATATCTCTCCATCAATGTATTTATTCATTTTAAAAAATTTATAACCCTGCCTTTCTCCAAAGGGACCTATATAAATGTAGGTGGAACATTTTTAGAAGAAATGCTCACATGGCTTATTTTGTAGATTCTACAGGGTGACAGTACCATTGTATCCTAGACAAGTGTGTTCCAGCCAAATGCATCCAGGTCATTTGTGTCCCCGGATATTTGTGCCCAGTTTTGTTTTTGTTTTTTTGGCATTCTGGACATTTCCAGAATGGGCAGGAGGTCTGGCTCAGTTGGTAGAGCTGCCGCCTTGTATGCCTGAGGATCTGAGGCTGCCAGTTCGAAACAACCAGAAGTACCCAAGAACTGAGGACACGCTAATATACTGATGAGCTGACCCTCGGTGGCAGAGAGGAGTTGCCATCAAGTGGAGCGTGGGAGGCGAAGGGCCAGAGAGAGGCCAGACCGGGAAGGAATCCAGCTGAAAGGAGGAGTTCTATGAAAGACTAGAACTATTCAATTGTAAAAATCCCTACGGGGGTTTAGAACAGCCTGCCTATGTAAACCGCCTTGGATTAAAGTCTGAGGAGAAATCTGATGACCAAAGAAAGGCGGTATATAAATACCTGTATAAAATAAATAAATAAATAAATCCCCCCCCCAATATAATATTTATATTAGATGTACTTTTTATTTTTAAAACACAAAGTTAGATGTAGGGCAGCCATTTTCAACCACTGTGCCGTGGCACCTTGGTCTGCCACAGGAATTTGGGGGAAGGTGCAATCTGGGGAATTCATGCAATCACACACTCAGTTACCTCTTGGTAAACGGGACAGATTAGATAGGGTGGGGCTGTGTCTCAATGGAACAGCAGCTGCTATGTATGCAAAAAGTCCTGGGTTTAATCCCTGGCATCTCCAGGTAGGGCAGAGACAAAGTCCTTTCTGAAACCTTGGAGAGCTGCTGCCAATCAGTGCTGACAGTACTGACCCAGTTGAACTAATGGTCTGACTCAGTATTAGGCAGATTCCAATGTTCCTACCGCTTGCCAAGAGAAAGCTTAGCACGGAAGTTCATGAAAGCACTTAATAGGCAAGTCAAATTCAATGTTCTGTCAAGATAATTTTCCCACACGTTTATATCCCATTGGGGTCAGTTAGGACAGGCACTTGTTAAGGGTCCACCTGATTGGGCCAACTCCTGAACCCTCAGTAGTGATGGCCGTGTTTGCACCCAGTGCACCATCAGAGGGTGGATGGTCCACAGGTGTGCCACAGGAATTTGGGGGAAGGTCATTTATTAGTAGGACCAATGGGGATTGTAGGCCTCCACTGGCAGCATGGTGTGCCTTGTCCATTGTCAAAAACCTGATGGGGTGCCTTGCCAGCATGCCATGAGATGAAAAAGGTTGAAAATCACTGATGTAGGGATAGGGCTGAGATAAGAGGCTTGGCATCTTTAACATGGGGTTTGTTGCCCACTTATAGTTTGTTAGTTTGTTGCTCAGTTATAATGGCATGCAAATACGAGGGTCGCCCAGAAAGTAATGCACCACATTTTTTTTCTCAGCCTACAGTAATGGTACGAATGCGAAACTTTAGATATACATTATTTGAATTTTCAGGAGTGCGCTCACAAATTTTTGGTTTCTTCAGACAGATAGTGTAGCTGCAGCAGTGTTTCGAAATGGCGTCTGTAAATGTGGTGCATTACTTTCTGGGCGACCCTCGTAAATGGGACGCAAAACAAAGAAACAAAAAACCCCGGGCACGAATGTCCACGGACGCCAATGACTGGGATACATCTGATGGGATACAATAAACTGGGACGCAAGTATCCTAGTACAGTTCTACTGGTAAAACAACTCTTTGGCTATCCTTGGATAATCCTTTGGCTATCCTTGGATAATCTGGGGCAGTCTCAAGAGCTGGCGCTTCCACAAGTGAAGTGAATTGCCTTACTTAGAGTGTCTTTAGGAGTTGCACTTTTCATCAGCTTCTTAGTAGAGTCTCTGAAAATTTTGCTTTTACTAATAGGAAGAAAAGATGGCAACCTAAGAGAAACTGTGCAATAAAGTAGCAACAGCATAGCAGCACTAAGACCAGCAAAGGGAGGAAATCTACTTTCTTTTCAGCTCACTGGAAAAGGTGCATGATATTCTTTCTCATTTTTTCCAAGGGCCATAGGTGAAGGAAACCAATGAGAATGCCAAGAGAAAAACAAATCAGGCACCATTCCATAGGGAGGACTCGGCTTTCAAATAATATCAGAAAACTTATGAAACGTATAACCTTGGTGCCCTGGAGATGGGTTAAAAGGTTTCTTCATATAGGCAAAACTCCATCTTATACATATAAATAAGGGTTTCTTCTAAAAAAAATTTGCAGAAAAATGTGTTCTTGCTCTGAAAAGAATATTGGAGCCAGTAATACTGTTTTCGGCTCTCAAGAGCAGCTGCCTTCCTTGACACAAGAAGGAGGGCTTTGTGCTCTGTCCTCCAGCAGCTGTATTGAATGCTCATGGGCCAGGTGCCCACAGAATTATGGAAATGCCTATATAGACAAGAGAAATGGGTCAAATTTTTATTTCATTTGCTTTCCCAGGGTTTAAGGTTGCAGACTGATCACATAGTGAAATGTTGGGCATTATCCATGCAATGGCATGCTGGGACATATTTTTTGTTTCTTAATCAACAGCAAGAGGAGAAATGTAACATGTTTTCTGCTATTACTTTTGGGGCTAAAAGAAAGTCAGGAGCTATAACATTTGCCACTGACATTATGAGCAAAATCAACACTGCCATATAGGTCCAAGATATACATTACCCCAAACTCATAACTTTGCTCTCTCTCTCTCTCTCTCTCTCTGTGTGTGTGTGTGTGTGTGTGTGTGTGTGTGTTTAAGGTCACTAGGGTGGTAAGACATAGCTAAATCATGCAGTGGGGGATAGGGAGTGTGATTTCGAACAGTGTCCATTTCATCCCTGATCACACCCCTTCCCATTGGCCTTGTTAAAGTGGAAAAAAAGGCTTTTGCTTAAAATCAATTGGATTTTTTCTCTATGCTTTTAAAACAGTGAGGAGGGCACAACTGGGAGCAAAACCATGGTGGAGATAAAGTTGAAAAGACTCACCAATGTTCTACTCTGTTTTGCAGCCCATAGGCTGTTATTTATTTTAAGAATATGCACATTAGGCCATGTTAACTATCTAGGGCAGTGTTTCTCAACCAGTGGTACTTGTACTTGTACCACTGGTGGTACTGGAGGTGATGTCCGATGGTACTAGCAGGTTCCCCAGACCCTTGCTGCCGGGCAGCAAGACCAGCAACGCAACATGACAAGCAGGGATAGGAGGCTCGGTTCAAAAGGCAGAGCTCCAGTGTGCACTTTTCATGTACTCGGAAAAGCCCTCACCATGAACTTCTTACTAGTGTTTATTGAGTCACGTCTGGCGTCCCAATGTGGAAGTAACTGGCGATGACTTCATTACCAGTTATGTCTGGTGATACTTCCAATAGGTGGACCATGCAAAGTGGGACAGCAGGGGACAAATGTTGAGAAATGTTGGTCTAGGATAATTTGTAACTTGGGCCTAATGCTGTTCATATTTAGCAACAGTCTTGTCAATATTTTAGCACTGCAAACTCATTTGTCAGTGACAATAATAATCTTGAGATTGGTAGTGTCTTCTCAGCCTTGAAAAAATTATGGATTCCTTCACCAACTTTTTATGCTAAGAATGTTCCTTTTGTTGACAGATAAACTAACCTCCCAATCCTATCCTGGGCTGGCCCAGAGTGCACAGTGGCACTGGTGTGCATGCTCCACTGCATGCTATGTATAAGCTGGAGTCAGGCAGAAAGGTAAGTACAGAACTTTTATACTTACCTATCCCACCACCCCCGGTCCCCAATAGACCTACTTAGATCTACACCAGCTCTTTTGCTGGCATACATCCAAGTAGATCCAAAGGGGCATGTTGGGTCCTGGGGCATAGGAACTGGGGCTACTGCTGTCTCTGCCTGATCCTCACACAACACCCCCCCCCCCGCTACCTTACCTGCACTAGTGGAGTATCCAGACATTTCTGGAGTGTGTATGGAACCCCCAGCCTTTGGTCCCTGCAGTTCCGAAGTGCACAATGGCAGCACAGCTTTTGTACTTCTGTAACTTAAGGCAACTTAAGGGGCTTAAGGCAATTGATCATGCAGTCTACTGTTGGGCTGCCCGATCCTATTCCAGGCAGCGTTGCTGGGTAGTGGCGCCAAAATGATGACCACTGTATCCTGCAGCCCCACAGAGGCCACTGGAGGTCTTCTTGGGGAAGGGGACTTTAAAATGAGGGGACATGGTCCCCTTCCCCTGAGTCCTGCGCAGGTCCTGCAATGGGGCTATTTGAGTCTGCATCGGCCGTTTTGCTGGTGCAGACTGGAGAGCCTCCACATCAGGCTTTGCACCACTGCCCAGTAGTGCGACTTACCTCCAGGCACTCCTACAGCGTCTTCACTCAGTGCTCCACTGGTGCTGCGGACATGCATTACAGCACGTTTGTGACACCCAGTGTCAGTGCTGGAGCTCAGTGCCGATGATGGGGGAAGTTAGGATTGGCCCCATAGGCCCTTGATAGAATTGGGCTCTTAGGCATAGTACTGGCAAATAGCTTGGTAGGAATACATCAATGGAAGGATTGTACACTTAACCGAGATATTTTTTAGACGAGTAAGGAGCAAACTAGTTGATTCAATGGAGAGCCACAATTCTTGTAAAAAGTCCAGCCCTGGGAGAAGGAGGTTGATGTAGATTAGACCTGTAGCACTGAACTGGGCTTTTCTGCAATTGCTTTTTACATACAGTTTATTTAAACAGGCAGAAGACTGAATCATTGTTCAACATCGTCTCACGTTCTTTGGCCTCCAGATTCCACTTGAACCTTTGCTACCTGCAGGGTTGAATCTAATATTTCAATTAATTGCTATGTGATTGGAATGAATTTTAATTCAGTTCCTTCAAGTGCATCTCAGAACAGGCTACCAATTCCATGCTGCATATCAAAAGACTTGTCTTGCACTCAAAACTCCCCCATTTCACTCTCTAGTAATAAAACTTTGCAGAGCAGGAATTTAGCATGAATCAGAACTGGAATGTAGATCTGGCACGGTAATCTAGTTTGAAAATTGCGCTTTCTGAATGCAGGCCATGTAATACAATTTCATACTATGCTAAACCATCAATATGAGAAATTCAGAGAATATGAATGAGGCTGGGACCAGGGGAGAAGCTGAGTGGGCTGAAAAAAACAGATAGTGTATATATGTCATCCAATCAGTTTAGTGACCCTTTAAAAAAAATAACAGTTGTCAAAAGTGGATCTCTCCCTGACATATAGCTGCAGGGAGCATGAATAAAATTCCAAATAAGTGGGTACAGTATTGGGGCACAAGCAACCAGCAACAGTTTCTTAAGTTGGAATGCAACATACAGGGTACCTCTTCAGACTGCACCTAAAGGAAGACTAGGTGCTGCCTAAAGACCTTCATGCAGTACAATCCTATATATCAGAAGCAAGTCCAACTGAGTTCAAGTACATAGAGGATTCCAGCCTCATGGCCCAATCCTATCCAGGGTCAACCTAGAACATGCAGTGCAACTGACTCAGCATATTCTGCATCTATGGGCTGGGCAGGGACCAGGCTGCCCAGGAGAAGTTAATATGAATTGTGAGATCTGCCAGCATTATGCTTGAATAAGATTTGGCCATCACTCATTGATTCCTAGCTCGTTAAGGCCTTATGAGGATGTGGTGATGGCATCTAGCCTGGACGCCTTTAAAAGGGGATTGGACAAGTTTCTGGAGGAAAAATCCATTACGGGGTACAAGCCATGATGTGTATGCGCAACCTCCTGATTTCAGAAATGGGCTATGTCAGAATGCCAGATGCAGGGGAGGACACCAGGATGAGGTCTCTTGTTATCTGGTGTGCTCCCTGGGGCATTTGGTAGGCCGCTGTGAGATACAGGAAGCTGGACTAGATGGGCCTATGACCTGATCCAGTGGGGCTGTTCTTATGTTCTTCTGTCCTATGTTCACTTTCCTCAGAGTAAGCCCTACTGAATATACTGGAACTTACTTCTGAGTAGACATGCTTAGGGTTGTGCTATAAGACATTCTACCCATTGCTATGACCTCTTGCTATCCTTGGTTCCTCTGAGTCCAGTTTGTCAATATCACATTCCAAATTGCCCTCTGGAAAGAGATTTTGCCAAAGGTTAGTAAGGCACCTTGATATGACCCCAGGCACTTTTTGCACACCTTGCCACAAATGTGACTAGATTTGTTGGACACCATCAGAGGAAAAAATTCAGAAGTATCGACTTACTCGTGCCAGATGTTGATGATAGCCTTAGCAGAGAAATGAACGTACGATTTTGCTTCATGTTGACTCAGTCTATTGACCTAGCTTGCTCTGTATTGTCTACTCTGAATGGCAGTAGCTCTCCAGAGTTTCAGACAAAAGTGTTTTCCAGTCCTTTTACCTGATAGTTTAAAAAAACAACAACTGGAAAGATCAGGGATTAAACCTGAAAGAACCATGTGCCCTGCCCTGAATGAGTTACATGTCCTCTGAAAAAATTAAGCTGACCCTCTTCAAGAAGTCCTTCCTGGATAGAAATATTGCATTGACATGAAGCAAATACGAAAACTCTGATGAATAAGAAGCAGGTATGGCTCTCACTTGGGTAATTTTCCTCTGATCAAAAATTAATTGTATTTATTCACAGATTTCTAAGATACCATATTGCCCACAGGCATTGAAATATTACACAGAAACAAACAATTAACAATGTAAACAAACAATACTCTCATGCCTTCTGTGGCTGCAGCTCAGTTGTAGACCATGTACTTTGCCTGCGGAAGGTCTCTGGTTCAAACCCTCTTATTATGACATAGGGCTGGGAAAGACTGGGAGAACCTGCTGCCAGTCAATGTCAACAATACTGAGATAGACCAATGATCACTCAGTAGAAGGCAGCTTAAATGTCTGAGACAATAGGACTTACCACTGAGGAAACATGCAGGAGGTGTGGTTTAGAAGTTAAGCTGTTGCCCTGCCCAAAGATGCTAAGCGGGAGTAACCCTGGTTGTGCCTTGGAGGAGAGACGGAAGTAGCTGACAAAGCCGTTGTGAGACGATAGGGTCACATGGAGTTGCTGTGATCACGGGACTGTGAGAGGCGAAGGAGTCACTGTGATAAGCCGCTGCAAGGCAGAGGAATGTGGAGGTCAGCTGCCAAGAATGAAGAACAACCTGGCTGATTTGTGGTTACTCCTGCTGGAATCTTGGAGGACAGTTGTGCAGCAAAAAGAATGATGACCACATTGTGCAATAAAACATCTGGAAAATGAAGCGTTCTATGAGCTTCTTATACAGAATATTAATTGTAAAAACTCCACTTGTTAAAATAAAATGAGTTTGGTCATAGCCTGCCTATGAAAACAGCCTTGGATCTGTAAGACTCTCACGCTCTGTGAGAGTCAGTGAGAAAGGTGGTATATAAATACTGATGCTGCTGCTGCATAGGACTGGGCTGTAATGTATTTAGAAATTACAAGAGGCACAGAGCTCTGTGCTTCTCCTTCCAGCTCTTGCTTCCTTACAATGTCCAGTTTAGCATAACAGATGATGTTACATTATCAAATTGCACTACCCTACTCGTACCAACAGCCAACAATATGAGGTGGAGTCAGGCGACACTATGATGATGTCACGTCATGCATTGTCTTGAACCAAATGTAACTTATGCAAAAGAGAAGAAAGACTACAGAACGGTAGTAACTCTACATCTCTCCTAACATGTACTTCTGCCCTTAATAATCATGTGCAACGTGACTACACAAGAAAAACAAGTTTTGAGTTTAAATCACATTTCAGCTGCTATTACTCTTGACACACCTTCACTATCTCCTCTTTGACATTTGACAGACTTTATCGATAGCTTCTTACTGTGCAGTAGGGAGAGCTGGTGCCAGTCTGGATCACAAGCAGCTGTTTGGATGCCCCTACTGTGTGCTGATTGTCTATATCGGGGGAGGAACATGAAAGTTCTCAGTGTCAAGGAGGTGCCTGTTTCAATTTTTCTCAACTCCTTTTAGCCTCTGACAGAAAGACAGAATGGGAAGATGAAACCGTGAGAGGGAAAATCTCTAGCCAAACACTTTCTGACCTCATGAGGAGCAAGCTGTTTGAGACGAAGAACATATTGTTGATCAAAGGAAGTATGTTCCCTATACACGTGACTCTATGATTTCTGTTAGCAGTTACAATATTCCACCTCTTGCTGCAGTTTAAAAAACAACAAAGACCAATGTTCCTTTGGTTATGAAGAAGGCACACTGAATAAGATCCCATTCCAGTTATCCTGAGTGCCTGATCCTTGGATATACTGTACTGCTATCTACCCAAAGCAAAACTCTGGTCTTTTAAAGTTAATAAATACACACTGGGACCAGCAAATACAATAGAAGTCAGGCACAGGCTCTCAATGGAACCAAAAGCATTCTCCATGGAACTTGGGTCTTTTGATTCAAAGGTAAATAAGTCTGCACTCAACCAGTAAGGAGGCCTAGGGAATTTGTGCTGGCTTCTGTGGCTCCTATGGGCTAGAACAACTCAAAAGGATGCAACATGACAGTATCCAGAAAATCCTTTCCAACCCTGTCCTCCCAGAATGGTATAATGATCCTGTATGGCACAGCTATGTGGCTTAGGGCCTGGGGAAGAAAGCACCAATGCCTGAGGCTTCCAGGTTTGATCAGAGATAGGGCTGGTTATAAGACACATGAGGGTCTTGAAGGACTCAAGCTTGAGCCTCTGCTGTCCCAAACTACCTTAAGTCACAGGGTGTCAGGTGAACACATACTTGGAATCTAATTGTCTTACATCTATATACATATTTTGAAAAGGTTTCTTCAAATGTATCTCATTTATTTGTCATACTTGTATTCACCTCATCTCATAGTAGGAGAGAGCACGACTTGCCCAAGTCCACCCAACCGGTTCTATACCAATCAGATGATTTTATTCTTTCCATTCAGATCATAGTTCACAGACCCAAGACACTGCCAATGACATGATATTGACGAAAATAATGACACAGATATATCAACAGACTTTCCTATCAAGTAACCGTTAAAAGAAAATCTGTAGCAGGATTAGCCAGCATACACTGTTGTGTCTGCTGACAGATGCCCTGAAAATCTGGAAACATGCTGATTTATCTTAAAATAGATTTCCCCCTCCCCTATTTGATCTGGGAGACAAAGCTCCCAGACATAGACAGAGCTCCCCAACATATACAATACCACCGGAGAGTCATTTTGTGTCTGCTGCAAGCTGGCTTCCTGACCCATCAGTACACTGTCAGTATAAATATCTCAAGACACTCTAATTATACAGTAAATGCCCACTTTTTACTATCACAGTGATCATTCCACTGTACAGCTACAGTAATTGCTGTGTTTTTAAATGCAATCTTCAGCTGCCTTTGTTTCTAAGATATTGAAGACTGGTAATAAAAACAAACTCTCACCAGATTATATTAAGAAAGACTGGATTTGGCTGTTCAATGAAATCCACACTGATGTAGCCAGCTTTCAGTGGCAGTCTCCCCTCTTTTAAGAGCATGGATTGGATAACAATTTGGCCCAGATTCTACAATCTCACATATAATCTTGAGGAGTTGAATGAATTGTGCTTCTTCAAGCTAGTAAAGTTAAGGGTGTGCATGATTGCAAGATAACAGTTTGAATACAGAACTAGTAATATCTAGTAAAATCTTTATTGGGATAAACAGAGACATAGACATTAAGCAAACTTTCGAGTTCCAAAAATTTTCAAAAAGCTGAAAAGGGGAGACACACCAGGGAAAAATTTACATTTGCTCCCAGTGTGGAAGGGATTGTCATTCCCAAATTGACCTTTTCAGTCACACCAGAGGCTGTCCCAGAACCACTTTTCAGAGCACAATACCATAGTCTTCCGAGACTGAAGGATGCCAATGAGAAGCAAAACTATGGTGTAATAGCCCCATATTTAGAAAAATATTTTCTTTTTTCTGTCCTAACCCGCCCAACACTCAATTTTAGTGGATGTCCCCTAGTTCAGGTGTTGTGTGAGAGGGTAAGGAGCACCTCTCTATCCACAGTATCCATCCCATGCATAATTTTGTATGTCTCAATCATGTCCCCCCTCAGGCGCCTCTTTTCTAGGCTGACGAGGCCCAAATGCCGTAGCCTTTCCTCATAAGGAAGGTGCCCCAGCCCAGTAATCATCTTAGTCGCTCTCTTTTGCACCTTTTCCATTTCCACTATGTCTTTTTTGAGATGCGGCAACCAGAACTGGACACAATACTCCAGGTGTGGCCTTACCATCGATTTGTACAACAGCATTATAATATTAGCTGTTTTGTTCTCAGTACCTTTCTAATGATCCCAAGCATAGATTGGCCTTCTTCACTGCCGCCGCACATTGGGTCGACACTTTCATCGACCTATCCACCACCACCCCAAGATCTCTCTCCTGATCTGTCACAGACAGCTCAGAACCCATTCGCCTATAAGTGAAACCAGCAAACATTAGCCTATAAGTGAAACCAGTGTCAAACCAGCAAAAAGACCTTAACAAAAATACAATGAATGTTGATGAGGTCTTGTGCAGGTAAAAGAGAGCAGTCACTGTCACCTATTTAGTACAAGCACCAAATACCTTGCCTTACATAATCCTTTCACAAGGTATTGAAATTGAATCTGAAACAGAATTTTGCTTGACTTCATAGATATTTAGTTTCATTTAGTAAAGAATGAGGAACAAGGTGTTATTTGCATATAATGACATGATGATGGGGGGGGGGAAATCAGTGAACTCTTTTTTTCAAAGCTTTAAACATATTTTATTTTATGTATGTTCCAGTCAGAGTTTTGGAATAAGGGATGTAAGTAAATAAAAATTCAACAAAAATTCAAAGCTCATAGCTTGTATTTTTGGGTGGCTATCATAAAAGACTTTCCAGAGTGAGTTGTAGCAAGGTAGTCATTGCAATGACAGTCTGCTGCTATTGACATATGCAATAAAATTTACCAAACTTCATAGCTTGTTTGTCCTTTTAAAAGGCATACGAAACCAAGGTGCTGCCTAACACCGAGGCAGACTATTCACCCATCTAGTTCAGTATCAAAAGTGTAGTAAAGATATTTTCAAGCATGGATCTTTCCATGGGAGGTGCCAGGGACTAAGGGCCAATCCTGTTCAAAGGGCCAATTTCCAGCACAAAAGCAACTGCAATGCAGCTCCAAGGTAAGGGAACAAATGTTTTCTTACCTTGAGAAGGTCTCCCTGACTTTCCCAGCACCAAAGAATGCTGTGCATGCCCATTGACTTGGATGCATCAGAACTGGAAAGTTTATTTATTTATTTTATTTATTAGATTTGTACTCCACCTTTCTCTCCGAAGGGCACCCAAGGTGGCTAACAATCAAACATTAAAATACAGAATAAAATTGGATACAGAGGAAAGTTGGATAGGATTAGGCCCAATATCTGGAACTTTTTGTATGGAAAGTAGGTACAACATCTCCTCTAAGACTACTCTCAGATGCAAGCTTTTCTAGTGAGGTGATATGCCAAAACCTACAGTACCATGAGTTTCATGCAAGTTTGTTATTTTCCAGTGCATCTTTATACCAATCATATCAGCACTGGCCTGTCCTTGGCTAGCATTGCTATTCACTAGATAGCTAAATGAGCACACATTTCTACATTTTTTTTAAACACAATGACATTGTTGATAGGATTACTTTCCATTTCTGCAGGTTTCTCTTTTTTTTTTTTACTTATACTAGTGATGGTTGTCTCATAATGCCTTGCAGCTAGTGAGAAAGGAGGTAGCTTTTGAGTAGAATATCCCAACCTGTCTTTCACTGGAAGTTATTCTGAATTCTTCAGCCATCTGCATTTGGCCTTTATTGATACACCTGGGATTTTTGGATATGTACATGACTGTTCCAATGGGAAATACCAAGCTACTGCTGGGCAACTGTAAATCATACAGTGTGAAGGAAAGGAGTATGTTATAGCTGTTTTTACCAACACACTTCTGAATACCTGGCTGGTTTCCGCGCAAGTATTATGTGGAAAAGCATGAATAAAAAAAGCAGTGGCATTTTGGTTTGTGCATAGTTAAAGCTGCCCTTGAATTCTTGACAGCATAAGTGTGTGAAAGAGATGATCTTCTTAAACAGCCTGATTGCCCAATTCTGTCCTTGGTTGGTCTGCATGGTGCAGGGCTGGTGACGCAGCAGCCGCTGCATCCCATGGCCTGGCTGGGAACCAGGCCAGCTGGGAGAGGAAAGTGAACTTTTTAATTACCTCCTCTGCTGCCTTGTCCTCTATGGGCTTACTCAGATCGGTGTCAGCTCAGCTCTTTTGCTGGTGCAGATGTTAGGCGAAAGGGGATGTGTCTGGATGGGGGGGGTAACATTCAGCACCCACTACTGCCACCACATTCTGGTCCTCCCCAGTTTGCCTCCCCCATCATGACTACACCAACAGCCTCTCTGTGGGGTACCACTGTCTGCACACAGCCTTCTGGGTCTTGCATTGGTGGCAGCACTGCAGAGACCAATAGACAAACTTATGTTGACTGCGTGGTATGCAGGCAGACCTTGTGATGTGCCAGCATAATGCGTGGATAGGATTGGGTCATAACAGATTCAGCCTATTCAGACTTTAAACTTAGTGACCAAGTTTATGCTTGTGTTTAGGATCAAAGTCATCTTGGGCTTGGTGTGATGCAAATTTAGTGAATACAGCACCTTGAAAGCTTTCTGAGAGAGAGAGAGAGAGAGAGAGAGAGAGAGAGAGAGAGAGAGAGAGAGAATCTTTAAACACAACATTAAATAAAAAAGGGGAATTCTTGAATTATAACATAGCTCCATTACAGGATGACAGTGGGAAAGCCAGTGAATTTGCCTATACCTCAATTATTCTGTCTTTGCAATGGGGATAAATAACAGGCTTGCCTTGAAAATCCTTTTGAGGATTTATAAATACTTTCAAAGAGTTATGAATGTAACAGCAAGAGTAATGAAAGCTAATCTATTTTTATGTTATTACTGAGGTCAGGAAGGAGAGCAGGCATTGAGATTAAAGGGTTCCAGACAGAGCACACAGGTGCCTATTAACAATCTTTAGCAGACTGTGCTTATTATAATAATCTAATTTAACTGAAAAGGGATTAATATTATAATGCTATAAAGTCATTTCCATGGTTTCTTTATGTAAACTATTGTTACCATGCATTAATGCAGTATGCTGAAAGAAGGCTGAGAAGAAGAGGATGTGGAAGCCTTTTACAGTATTAAGGAGTACTTGCTAATTTTTGGCTCCTTCTAAAGATCTAATATATTTCTATGGTTACTCTCTGCTAAAAATATCAAATGTTCAGTTCAGACAGTACAGGGCCATGCTACAGAAAGTATATCAACAGAAGACTTATTCAGTTCTAGTTTTGTCATTTACTGGTTCTTGAGTTACATCATTTGCACATTTTAAAGGATGTGCATTAAGCATGTGTGCTCAAGGAAAAATAAAGAGAGAAAAACAATAGTTTAAATAGTGTGAACAATTCCACTTGCCATTCCAAACACACGCAATGATAACTCAAGTGCCAGTGTTTAACCAGAGAAGACCCTTCAGTGGATGTACTATTGGGAACAAAGTAGAAGAGTACCATCTTCCCACTGGGGGTCCCAAGCAGGTTTTCATATACCCTGACAATGCATTTAGATCCAAATGAGAGGAGAAGCAGCTGGTGGAGGCAGCAATAGGGAAACTGCAGACAGGAAAAGGGTTAAGTAAGCATTCTCCTCCACTGACTCCAATCACACCCTCCCACAGCAGCTTTTCCAGTTGAAAAAGCACTGCCATTACAAACATTTACCCTTATTATGTAGGTACTTCTTGCTACATTCACGCACATGCCTAAACACACATTTCTATTTGCCTAGACATAAATGGAAATTGAGGCTCAAAGAGCCAAGGATAAGGAAGACATTCTTGAAAAGGTAAGGTGGCATAGGAATAAAACAGGAGCACCTGAAGCTTCCCAACTTCTCCCCTAGTACTCAAGGCGTATGTTAGATTGGCTACATTGGTGGGGTTGTCAAATATTGGAACAGGGAAATGCTTTTCCTGCTGTTGGGCTTTGAGACTTTTTTTTTTTTAAACCTCTTTTTGAGGTCTTCTTCTCCTCTTAACCTGGGGCCAATATTTGCTCCCCCACTTATTCTCCCAAGCCACAATTCCAGCTCTTCTGCCTGAACTATCAGGTGTACTTCATAGGAAGGCAAGGGCTCCTACTGCGCATGCCCAGAAGCTAGCAAGAATGGCAGCCATGAAATTGGAACCCAATTAAATTCTCCCCACTCCTGTAATCTCTTTAATCTCCTTTTGTGGCACTCAAATTGAAGCAACTATTTAAACACATTCACATGGGTTTTTGGGGTATGGACAAAAACCCTGTTGTCAGCCTGCCTATTGCACTCCAATTGTTTCCAGGTCCAATACCACATGCTGGTTGTTACCTTTAAAGCCCTAAACAGCTTGAATATCTAAAGGACCAGCTGTTTTCATATTAATCTGTCTATTAGTTAAGAACACCTAGAGTTCTGCCCCACATACCCAAACCTGGAAAGGTTCACTTTACAAACATATGGGACAGGGTCTTTTCAGTACCTGTGCTCAGGCTCTGGAACTCCCTGCTAAAGACCAGGTTGTTCCACTAGGAACATGGTGTTTGGGACTGGCTGATGCTGGTGATTTTTTTAAACTGGTATACCTTTTTGTAATTTATCATACAAGTGTTTCATTGAGTGCTTTTATTGTATTTCTTTTGTGCTGTGCACTGCTTTGGGGCTCTGCTTTTAAGTAAAAAGTAGTTTAGAAATGCAAAAAAATAAAACAAAAATAAAACAATCCCTTCCACATGTGATCTCTACTGCATCACTACAACCTCCACACAATTAGCTCACAGATAGCTCTGCCCAGAACCTCTGTTGCTTCACTTCTCTCTTGCTCATGTTCTCAAGGAAAGACCCTTTTCACTTGCATCATCCTGCTGTTACCTTACTGTTTAAATACTCTTTCCTGCCCTATCTAGATCTCATGAACTCTCTGTCAGAACATCGTGACTCACAATGACTCAACATGTCTTCGGTTACAAAACTGCCCAGTCAGCATCCTGAATTAGTTACAACAGAGTTGTTCATCCATGCTCCTCGGAAGCACCCATTGTCACTCTGGCATAGTTGATCCTGCAGGTAGAAACAAGTAGCTAGACTTTTGCATTAAGCTTCCTTACAGGCTAGATCCTGCTGCAGCTTGTTTCTACTCTGCTCTTGCAGGAAGCAAAAGGCACTGCTATTAGGGATCAAGGAAGGGTACTTGTGCTGCAGCTGAGCTATACCCCTAGGGTATACCCCTAGGGTACGAGAGACTATACCCTAGGGGCCAGCGAGCATTCATCCCTACGTTAATCCCAGTGATTGGGGTCAGCACCCTGCTTCTTCTGACAGCCCTCAAGCTCAGTGACCCCGGGGCAGCACATGCCCCCCAACCCACCAGACAGTGGGTAAAGTAGCGTTGAAACTCGTATAGCAAGTCATGCCCCGGGAGGCGTGCATTTTGGTGTTATGGAATAAACCTGAAAGTTGTTATCTGCCTTTTTGAGGAAATTCTGGTCATGGGGTTGAAAGAAGGCCCCCAGGAGAAGCCCTACACGGGGGAAAAAACATAGCCATCCTGGGATGGCTGTGCCCACTCAGGGTCACAAGTGCCATTTCTGGGTGCCCGGCCAGCAGGTGGTACTGACAGTGGTGCCTCTTGGAGGACAGACCTGAGGGGTGGAAAAGGCAGTCTTTGGGCTCCTGCAGACCGTAGGTACCCTCAGTCTCCCTTCATTGACAAAGGGGTGCAGCACCATTTCGATAATCTGGACTTGTTTGGTTCCAGCTGCATCACTAATTAAGTGCTATGTGGCTATCACTTGGTTACACTGACACTCTCAGTGATGACCTGTGGTTCAAGTTTGGGTATGGTATCTGGGCGCATAGTGTCTTGTGAATTTCGTATGAGTGGAAGAATGCCCATATGCTATGCTGCAAGCCACAGGCATGGGCACCTTAATGCACCTCTTTGCCTAGGTGAGATTGCCTCGGGGCATTCTTATTGCCAGGGGCAAGCCATTCACACCGAATCTGTGGCAATGACTGTCCCAGTTCCTAGGAATCAGATAGTGGTTCACCCTCAGACTGATGGGCTGGTTGAAAGCTGAAAACAATGATCCCCACATCAGCTGGGAATCACCCCTTGCACTGGGACCTGTATTTAAATGCTTTCATGTTTGCTATTAGGGAGACTCCACAAGCATCCTTTGAACTTCTGTAGGAGAGGAGATCCTGAGGGCGATGACCCTCCTGAGAGATACATGGGCAAGTCGTGAGGACCCTCAGCTAGTACTGGCTGACAGTTATGTGAACCAATGGATAGAGTGGTCTTACACCAGTGGTCTTCAACCTTTCACCAATGGTCTTCAACCTTTTTCATGCCATGAACCCAATAAATACATAAATAAAAACAGTGTGAGACTGGGGACACACCGTCCATCCTGTCCTGGGACTTCCCACCCCTGCCCACATCCCCGTAATGCCCTCCAAGCACTGTTCACTGTAACCAAATATTTTTATTAGAGACGGCACAAATACTGACCATGAAGCCCAGCAATAGTGAAAGTTATTTTAGCAGAATTGCTAAGAACCGTAGCATTATATCACAATGTCTTGATTCCTGAAGGGGTACACCAGATGCCTCCCCCTTGTCCTGGTGGTACTCTAGTCCAGTGGTCTTCAACCTTTTGTATTCCCATAAGTTGCTGCAACCCTCTGCAGAAGCGCGCGTGACCTCTGGGAAACCAAGTGCCTCGGGAACAAAGTGCCAGGTAAGGCACTGCGAGCTTAGCATCTGTGCGAGTTCAGCAGCAGGGCGAGGAAGCCAGAGCCCCAGATACTGCCCTTTCTCTTCCCTTGAGAAGAGGGTTGCTAACCACTGTAGGGTTTTTAAGTACACCTAAATAAAAACAAACAAAATTAAAAAGCTATGCAGTCAGACAGACAGCAGCAGGGCGGGGGCTATCCAGTGTTTTGCATCGAGTGCCACATGTATGACTATATGCCTCTGGGGCATAAGTCATGGGTGTGTCCTCGGTGCAAGGAGCTCCAGGGAATCAGGGAACGTGTCCATTCCCTTGAAGCCTTGGTGGTCGACCTGGAGAAGCAGAGGCAGGCAGAAAAGGACCGTAGGGAGACTTCCGGGGACGATCGGGCTTTGTCCCAACCTCAGGCATGCAGCTCCTCAGCTGCCCGGGTGGGAAGTCTCAGGGCTGGAGGACGTCATCCTGGAGAGGAGGGAAAGAATTCCTTAGGGGGGACCCCTTCTCCAGGGGACGGGCCCGTATCTGAACGTACTCAGGATACTCCTCGGCGGGAGGAGGGTCGGAGGCTTGTAGTGGAGGATTCACTTATCAGAAACATAGAGAGGGGGGTTTGCAATGAATGTGAGGACCGCATGGCGACTTGCCTGCCTGGTGCAAAGGTTGCAAACATCACTTCTCGTCTAGACAGGCTGGTAGATAGTGCTGGGGAGGAGGTAGTGGTTGTGGTGCACCAACGACGTGGGCAAGTGTAGCCGGGAGGTCCTGGAGGCCAAATTTAGGCTATTAGGTAGGAAGCTGAAAGCCAGGACCTCAAAGGTAGCATTCTCTGAAGAGCTACCTTTTCCACACGCAGGGCCAGCTAGGCAGGCGGAGATCAGGGGTCTCAATGCGTGAATGAGACGGTGGTGTAGGGAGGAGGGGTTTAGATTCGTTAGGCACTGGGGAGCGTTTTGGGACAAGCGGGGCCTGTACAAGAGGGACAGGCTTCACTTGAACCAGAATGGAACCAGATAGCTGGCGCATAACATTAAAAAGGTGGCAGAGCAGCTTTTAAACTGATCCCTGGGGGAAGGCCGACAGGAGCCGAGGGGCATCCGGTTCAGGACTCCTCATCCCTATGGGACGAGGATGGGGAGGTTAGAGAACAACAAGGCAAAGACAGAGTAGGAGAAGAAATTGGGAATGGTAGCGCGATGGGATGTGATAGATGGTTTGGCACAATGAGAGGATTCAGGGATAAAGGAGCTAATAAGCAGCCCATCCTGGGGCATTCCATGTACAAATGCTTTTATGCAAATGCGGTGTGCCCCAAGGATCTGTCCTGGGACCGGTGCTCTTCAGCCTCTTCATAAATGATCTGGAGACAGGGTTGAGCAGTGAGGTGGCTAAGTTTGAAGACGACACCAAACTTTTCCAAGTGGTGAAGACCAGAAGTGATTGTGAGGAGCTCCAGAAGGATCTCTCCAAACTGGCAGAGTGGGTAGCAAAATGGCAGATGCGTTTCAATGTAAGTAAGTGTAAAGTCATGCACATTGGGGCAAAAAATCAAAACTTCACATATAGGCTAATGGGTTCTGAGCTGTCTGTGACAGATCAGGAGAGAGATCTTGGGGGGGGGGGACAAGTCGATGAAAGTGTCGACCCAATGCGCGGCGGCAGTAAAAATGGCCAATTCTATGCTTGGGATCATTAGAAAAGGTATTGAGAACAAAACAGCTAATAATATAATGTCATTGTACAAATCAATGGTAAGGCCACACCTAGAGTATTGTGTCCAGTTCTGGTCGCCGCATCTCAAAAAGGATATAGTGGAAATGGAAAAGGTGCAAAAGAGGGCAACTAAGATGATTGCTGAGCTGGGGCACCTTCCTTATGAGGAAAGGTTATGGCGTTTGGGCCTCTTCAGCCTAGAAAAGAGACACCTGAGGGGGGACATGATTGAGACACACAAAATTATGCATGGGAAGGATAAAGTGGATAGAGAGATGCTATTTACACTCTCACATAACACCAGAACCAGGGGACATCCACTAAAATTGAGTGTTGGGAGAGTTAGAACAGACAAAAGAAAATATTTCTTTACTCAGCATGTGGTTGGTCTGTGGAACTCCTTGCCACAGGATGTGGTGACTGCATCTGGCCTGGATGCCTTTAAAAGGGGATTGGACAAGTTTCTGGAGGAAAAATCCATTACAGGTTACAAGCCATGATGTGTATGTGCAGCCCCTTGATTTTAGAAATGGGCTATGTCAGATGCAAGGGAGGGTACCAGGATGCAGGTCTCTTGTTATCTGGTGGGCATTTGGTGAGCCGCTGTGAGATACAGGAAGCTGGTCTAGATGGGCCTATGGCCTGATCCAGTGGGGCTGTTCTTATGTTCTTAACCCCACAACTGAAGCTTTTCGATCCCACTGGTGTCCAGACCCCCAAGGTTGAAGAACACAGTGTCCTGGGAGAGCGGAGGTATATATGTACAGGTCAGGGATGTGTGGGTCAGGAAGCAGGTGAGGGACAGCCTCCCTACTGGAGTCCTTCGAAAAGCACTGCCGCCATGTCAATGCCTAGTAAGCAACCCCAAAGACCCCCAACAGGGAAGACAAGCAAGCCCTGCCCTGGGCTCGGCTGAATGACAGACAGGCAGTGATTTCTTTCCCTTGCTAGTGAATGATTGCAAGGAAGTGCGCACACAGGGGAGGCTTAGCCTCTGCTGCCCTCGCCAGCCGGGAGCGGGACTCCCCCCAGCCCGCGCTGCTGAAATCTGATCCTGCTGCTGCTCCCGGGTCAGCGGCGAGCCCTGCAGAAGCCGCCTGCTGCTTGCCTTCCTCCCTCCCGGCCGGGGCGCCGCCACTGAGTGCCCGTGGGGGGCAGAGAAGCGGCGGGAGCGCCTGGGAAGGAGCGAGGAGAAAGACCTGGGCGAGGAGGAGGAGCCTCCCGGCCGGGAGGAAGCGCTGCCCCCCGCCGCTCCGAAGGGGGGATGAAGCCCGAGCGCAGCCGCCGGAGAGGTGGCGGAGGCGGCAGTGTTCAGAGGAGCACAGCCGCGGCCAGGTGGGTCGAGGGAGCGTCGTGCGCCCTGCGCGCAAAGGCGAGGGAACGGCGGCGGCGGCGGGACTCCAGCAAGAGAGTCAGGGGTGGAGGGGAGAGAAAGCCAGGCGGCAGCGCAGCCGGGACTCGGGGCACGTGGAGGAGCGGCGAATGGGCGCCCAACCCAGCCCGGGAAGGGAGTGGCTGGAGCACCGGGGAGGGCAGGCGGGCAGGAGTCCTCCTCCTTCTCCTTCCCCCCCTCCCGTGTGTACGCGCGCGCGCCCTGTTTGGAGAGCAGGCTGGTGCCTTTGCACAGGTTGCCCTGTGGGGCAGCAGGGGGAGGAGGAGGTGTTGCTCTTGGCTGGCCGGCCACCTCCCTGCCTCGGAGAGTTGGTTCCCCCCCTTCCTCCTGCTCTGGGAATCCCGAGTTGGTCCCAGTTCCGACTCAGCGGCTGCTCATCTCCTTGCAGGGGCTCCTCGTCAGCGGGGGGAGAAGGGGGGTGGCGGCTGCCGGCGAGGCGGGAACAATAGCGGGCTGGGCTCTTCCCCCCTTGCGCAGACGGGGGCTCTTGGAGGGGAGGGGCGGCAACCAGCTCCGTCTCGCTGAGCGTCCCTCCCGCCTCTCTCTGCACCCGCTTCGCAGCAGCGCCGCTGAACAGAGTCCCTTCAGCCTTGGCCTGATAAGTTTCCGTGCTTTTCTCCAGGAAGAAGCAGGCGGGATCGGTGGGCGTCCAGGCCAGCTGAGCAGAACCGGCCGTTGGCGGGGCATCCCAGCCTGTGCCCTTTCCATGCCCACTCCTGGTTGCTTAGCATCAGGCAGCAACAGATCACCCGCCCAGCATCTGGAAGTCACCAAGGCTGCAAAGATCTTCACCTTGCTTTCCCCCCCTCCACCCAAGAGCTGAGGACTCCTATCAGACTGATTGATTCCTCCATGCAAAGCTGTTTTGATCTTCCGGACTTTTTTTTTAACAAGGGCAGCTTGGATTTTTCAAGACATCCAAAGTTGTTAGGTGCTGGATGCGCATGCCGAGCCCCTTGGAGTCCAAAGGTGGTTGACCGAGTAGATGAATGCATTTTCATGCGCCTTTCCCCTTCCAGGGAGGGCTGATCAAGCCAGGAACGGCAGCCTCCAACTGTGCTGTCGAAGCCGGAGTGGGAGAAATCAAAGTAGTTACTGCCAAATGCAATGTGTCAGGCATTGCTGGAAAGGCAAGGGTGTCTGTTTGGAATCATCCTTTAGCATCTGAGGACACTTTTACGCCTCCCACCAAGCCTGTCCTTCACTCTTTTTTTGGTTCTGTTCCCAACCCCCTCTCTCCTTGTGTTTCTATGCCACCAAATTTTTCTTTTTCTGGAAGTATAAAACCAGTTACTGCTTGACAGCTGAAGATAAAAGAATAAGCAAGAGAGGAAGTGGGAAAGAGAGCAATGCCCTTTTATCTTTCCTCTTTTACAAAGATGAGGTGCCTTCTGCTGGAGCTGACTTCTCTTCTGCTACTGGGTAAGAGGCTGCCTATCTCTGTCAACAATCTTGGGCAAGTTTAACTCACTGTTCTCATTTTTTTTCCAGCAGCTCTTTCTTGTAGCAAGACCGGCATTTATCAGGCTCATTCCGTTTTCTGAGCAGCTCCATGTTCCTCCTCTAAGCAGAGATGCTTCTGCTACTGGGGGAAGGAAGAGAAAATGCAAGACAGTGGTCTTTTTATCATTAGCAAGCTTATTTATATTATAGCTGGTGCCTCTTGTTATACGATTCTTCCTGAGCAGGCATGTGAAGCTAAAGCAGCAAAAGGAATGATTTCTGACTCTTCTCTGTTCTACCTTAAACTGAACTGGGTTTTGCTGTGAATCTAAGCCTGGAAATGCCGCAAGCTGACTTGAATGTAGTGAGCAGTTCTTTACTTTGGGATGGCACTAGGAAGAGTTTAGTTCTAGAGGTAAGCAGATTGGGTAACACAAAAAGTGAGACTGGACATCTTTTTTCTGAAAAATATGTTCCTTCTCATGCAGTGTCATGACATGGTTGGACAACATAGTTTTGGCAAGGAAAAAAAAGTCCTGTGGCTTTTTTAAAGTCTAACAATTGTATTTTGGCATCAGCTTTCATGACCTGAGTGCATAAAGTAGGCTCTGCTCAATCAACACTTATCCACAACAAATCTGTGTTGTTAGGGTGCCACATAACTTTTCTTGTTGCAGCAGACTAACAGCCCCCACCCCTTAAAATATTTTACAGCAGTAAAGGTGGAGACTTGGCAAAATTCCAACTTGGGAAATGAGACATCTCCCTCTAGCTAGACTATTCTCTGCTATCTGCTGTCGTAATTTGTAGTGCTGCTTGTATGCATTTTAAACAGCTGTTTGTTCATATCCCAGCAGTGACTATCAGTGGATGAAGCGAAACCACGTATGTCGTTCTGTAAAGCATATTGGGATTTTTCTGGATGAGAGTGCTACAACACTGTAATTGTCCTTGTACATGTTTAAGAGGTCTGAATACAAGGCAATGAAAGCATCCATGTGTCACATCTAAGGTTCTCATAGTTAGGAGCAAATCCTTTGGTTTCCCTGTGGTGCTGGAACTTGTGTTTCAACAGCGGGGTGTGCTTGCCAGAAACTTGAAAGCCTGGTTGCTACTGCATGCTACCTGGCCATTACCACAAGCAGGCAGCATCAGCTTGAGAGGCCTCCTTTGGCACTGGTAAGTTGGCAGCCGCAGCGTGTTGTGGATGGGAGGGGAAAGGTAGGGGCAGTTTTGGGCAGGGAGGAGGAAGTGGTGATCCTGGCAGCATGATCTTGCACCAAGATCTGGTCTTTTCTCTCCTCGGACTTAAGCCAGAAAAATGCCTGGTGTAGGTTTGAAGATACTGATAAGTAAAAAAATATTTTTACTTACCTCCTGCAGGCTGGACTGGCAATGATATGACCAGGTTATTGAATAAATTGGGGGCCATGAAAATTAAAGCATAATAGTCGGAAAGGAAGGGGGAGTTCCTGGTGAAGGCAAAGAAAAGGATTTGCACTCTGCTGATTCAGTCATTTTCTCTTCTCATGGAACTGAATAACTTAAAATCCTCCTAAATACTTGGAGGAAATGAAGAGCTAACAGCCAGCTTGTCTTTTCGCTTGATAGCTTTCAGACAGCCTTGTAACTAGTCGCTTGCCTGCTCACCAGCAGGGTGATAGATGAGTAGCTTTCCAATCTTTCTATGATATATAGATGCACACAGGTGAATGGGCTGGTACAGTAAGAAGGTAAAGTCTGTGCTTATTTGCAAGAAAGTAAATTCACTAAGGCTGCAGTCCTATAGGCACTTACCTGGGAGTAGGTGCCATTGAACTCCCTGAGTAGACATTCATAGGATTGTGCTGTGAGACCTTGACATAGGTACAGGTTCTGTTTTAGAGGTCTGTCCAGAAGTCAGAATGTACAATAGATTGAAATGGCTGATTCTTGCCAACTCAAAGTTATTGTGCCTGTGCAAAAGCACAGCAGACACTGTGCTGGTGCAGCCTCTGATATTTCAGGGAGCCAGTATAGTATTGTGACCAAGACAACTCAGCAGATTGCTTTGTTTGATCCACAACTCCTTTGACCTTCTGTGTCAAAAGATTTTTTAAGATAACGCTCTAGTGGTGTGCATGCTTATTTGAAAGTTTAAGTCCCATTGATTTCAGTGAGGTCTACTTGGGAGTAAATGATGACAAGATTGCTGCCTCAGGCAAAATCTCCTTGTTGAATTCTGATAGCTGTTGTGGATGGACTGGATTTGATTATTCCATAAACACTACATGCTTGAGCACTAAATCCTCTTGGCTTAAGGGCAATATTACTGTGAGTAGTGTATTCCTAATATGGTGTGTTCTCCTGTTCTCTTTTTCTCCTTTTAAAGTCAATATGCCAGCACGACAGTAGAGGGCTCTGTGTTGCCAGAGGTTCTGACAACGGTTTTTCAAACATTTCAGCTTTGACTCCAGTGTCCCTACTAGATGCCAACCTCTTAATTATCTTTCTTTGATTCCTTCAGTAAAAATAGAAACTTTCTTTAATTTTATGTGAAGCACATTAGTTATAGCTTGCAGATCTGCCCCAACATCATATCACTCCTCTTTTTTTCTCTGGGCCTTGCCAAAAAATAATGAATGATAAATGTGAGATAGAGTTTGGGTTCATTCTCTTTCATAAGACTATTCCTATTTCTGAACCCTCAGTCATTTTTGCTAGGGTTGCTGGAGCTAATGTTTTAAATTACAAAGCAGGTCTAACAATCCCTTGATTGGTGTTCTTTTTGGTGGCCCCGGGCTACTTGAAAGTTGTTGAGGATTGAAAGTTGTTCAGGGCCTGCAGGCTGAACTTGATTTGCTTTGCTAAAGAGAAGAGTAATGGGAGGTCAAAAGCTTTATCTTGTTTTGTAGCTTGCATTTTCTAACCCAGTGATTCAGAATGCACTATCTTGTTGAATGTGCTAATTATATAGCATGGAACTTGGGGCAGGTGACTTCAGATCCCACTGCAATCCATCTTTGTTTGTTTTTATTTTTACCATTTCATATTAGAATTGCAGAAATGAAGCTGATAATTCTTAAAGTGAACAAGGATAAAATGGAGCACTGTGTGTAATCATGAGAAAAGCCAGGGGAAAATACTCTGTAGAGCAAAAGATTGAAAAGTCTCATCTGGCATGTGGGTATCATACGGAGGGGACTGCTGAGTTTCTTTCCCTTGCGCAGCAGTGCTTCAGTTCCAAGGCTTTAAGCAAGTGGCACTTTATCATGCTGAGTATATAATGGGGCAAAATAGGGTAAAATTGTAAATAACCCTCATGCAGTAATGAGACTGCTAATGCCTCTGTCAGGTGCTGCTAGGCATGTGTGTACTTCAAAGATTTACTAGCTTCCTCCAAAGATGCAAAGTCTAATGCTAATATCTGTAGCATAATATATAGGAAACAAAACATAATAGGCTTATGGAAAGTTAGGAAACTCATTTTCCCCTGGCTGGTTTATGAGTAGGTTTCCTCTTTTATAATAGCTAGACTCCCAGCAGTGACTAAACACCAAAGAACTGTAAATTGTATTGCAAACGTGTATAAAAGAAGTTCTGTATATTTCTGTGTAAGCCCTTCCTGCTATCTTCCCTGTTCGGGTTTTATTTTCCCCTTTTTTATAATCGCTGATTTTTAGGTGGGCATAGAAGTATCTGTAAAAGCTTCTGTATTGTCCCTTGATTGCCAGTGTAGTCAGAGTTGGTTTGTTGGATTTGGAACATGGAGCCCTGAATTCCGATGTCATCCCAGCTGTAGGCAAGAGATTGTAAAGAGATAATATCCTACATTGTGCTGAAACAGATTTGGTCAATCTACTTGAACTGGTAGCAGTTCTCCCAAGTCACAAGCAAGCAGTTGTGTCCTAGCGTTACTGCATGAGATCCTTTAACGAGAGATACAACAGTTTGAACCTGGAATCTCATGCGTACAAAATTTGTGCTCTGTGACTAAGTTATTGGCTTTCCTTTCATGAAAATGTTAATAAGATATCTCATAAGCACCTTGTGAGACTGAATGAAGTATTGACTGTAGAGCACTTTGTTACCCCAAAACTGCAGTAGAAATGATTGGTTGTAATAATCTCGCAAAACAGAATTGTTCATTCTGCCCTTATGTGGATTATGGGAGTCTTTGCCATTGCTCCTTCACTATAAGTTGTTAGGGGAATTGCTGAGACTGTGCGGCCATATGCTTCAGCCACTGAGCTCTACAATTTGATTTTACCTTTGCAGACTCTTGAGATTGCTTATGTTCCTTGGTTCACGCATGGGAACATATCTCATGTAAAATGCAGAGCTCTTTAATGAGATCCATACTAGGCAAAAGTAGTGCTGCAAGCCAGCAGTAGAAGTAATGATCCAATTGCCTCTCTCCAAAAAGTTGCAGTTTCAATATAGGGGCAAAAACAACTGCTTCTGGCCAACGAAAGGTTTCTCATGCATCTTGGCCAGTGCATAATTTATGCAACTAGTGGTGCTTTTGCTCAAGTGTAACTGGAAGTCATACCCTTTATCCAGGAGTCATATTATTGGTTTTGTTAATTCACTGTTGAGAAAACAATCCTCTGCACATGTTTAGATAGGTCACCTCCATATTTTCCAAGACAGACATTGAGCACTGAGAACTGGTTTTGAAGTTAAACCTTAAGAACTTGTGGTTTTTGTCGTGACCCTGGGATATTGGCCAATTCAAATTAGAAAATTTGATATCCTGTGTACTGTAGATGTTTCTAATGAAGTGGATCACTTCCTTCTCCTATTGATGTGTATTAGAAGTCCATGACACTAGCTCACTGGGAAGTATTGATAACTTTTCTGTTCCCTTCAAGGCAATTCCAACTTTATTCATTTATTTTCTGCTTATATCCAGGAGCAAGTTGCAGATTAATTCTGGGAGAGTTCAGTCCTTGTGTCTTGGTGACTGTCAGTTGCTGTGATGTGTTATGACAGAAATGTTACATAAAAGGAAAGCCTGAAAAAACAAAATTTTGGACCAAAGGCTAGACAATTTGTTGTTGGGAGGCAATTCGGAAAACACAGATCCAATTCTGTGTCTGAAAAGCTGTTGAATGTTTAGAGCTGGAAGCTTTCAGAGCATGTCTTGGGAGAGATTTTCCTTTGACTGTCACTGATTGCGTTTAGCAATTGAGTTGCAGTACAGTCTACATAAACAGTTGTCTAGGAAGAGTAAAACGGACGGTTACTCAGCGTAACAGTAAGGTAATGAAGCATAACTCACTCTGACATGCCTTCTGTGGTGCAATGCAAACTTTGATGTTGCCCAACTTTTAGACTGCAGACCTCCTTTTTCCTGCTCTTTGTGCCAGACAAGTTAGTCCTCTTGAGGGGAAGATAAAACTTCCCAGACACCAGTGCTTTGTCATGATTGTTGTCTGTTTGTGCAAAGCACATAGGGCCTCAAGCCGTTGTCTGACATGAGTGTCAGTAGTATAACTGCTTTTGGCTTTTAAGTTCCTAAATACACTTTTGTGAGCATATCCTATATGTGTTTTGATTCTGTGTTTGTATTGGCATCTGTTCCCCTGTTGTCTCCAGAGAGTGCTCTTAGGTACTTGCTGGGTAAGTGCTGAGTGTTTTATTAGCTGCTAGTTTTCAAATGTAGGAAAACTGCAGTAGATGTTTCTCCAGGCAGACTTGAGACTAGTGTTGTTGAGAAGGGGAATGGATGATCTCACTTCTTTCTGGGACTGGTCCTGGCTTCACCTTGACAAGCACTCCCCCTCCATACATTCAATGATAGCTGTCTTTCAGAAAAATGCCATTAGGAAGTTTTGTCATGATTCCATGAAAGAGATGTTTGCCTCTCAAATAGATGTGCAAGGTTAGAGTTTTATATAACCTGAGAAAAACAAAGAAGTTAGTATAGTAACAGCCCAGTCCTAATTAAATCCCCTCACATTGATGCAGCTGTGCCAGGGGAGTGCATGCTGCATTAATGGGGGGGGGGAGGCCTTCTCAGGGTAAGGGCGGTGCGAACCTCTGCTGCCCCACTGGATCTCCTTGGATCTGCACAAACTAGTTCGTCGGTGCAAGTCCAAGGAAAGTAAGGGAGAGGGAAGAGAAGAGGGAACAGGGTTACAATCCTGGTGCATGCTGGTGATGCCAGGTCCATCCCTCTATCCTTTCTGTCTCCTGCCTGCCCCTCATTTGCCCAGAAACCCCCTGTTCCTCCCTCCCCCTCCTCCATTCCACCGAACTTCTACCGCCGACTTCTTTGCTCTCGGAGATAGCTGGCTATGACAGTAGGCCTCCGGCACCGCTGTCATTTGTGATGGCAGTGCCAAAATTGCTGCCCGTGATGTGCTGCGCGCACACTGTATGACCATTTACAATGGCAAAACTGTGTTCTGCTGTCATAAATGGCTGCACACCTGCAGTTAGAATTGGGCTGTACGTGTTTAAAAAAGGCATGTGGCATATTGACCCCCTTCAAATGCACTCTCACTCCCACTCTCCTTGTTTATGAGGACAAGTTGTACACAATTATGCAGTGTGTAAGAATGAGACAGTGACTTCCAGCACATATGTATTTTCAAGGTCTATTTATGCGCTGTATCATAACCCTGTAATCTCATATCCTAACCAGAATGTAAATATGGGTGGAGATTGCAAGTTAGCCAGCTGTGACAGAAGCCAGGCAAGAAGAGAAGAGGGCTCAGTCTCACAGTAGGCTAAAATAAGCAAGGCAAGATAATGATAGACAGTGGATCTTGTGATCCTGAGGGAACTAACTTGAAAATTGATTCTGTGTGGATGTAGTAGCCAATGAAAGGGAAAAGGCTTGATTGTCAAAGAAGCAGCAAATAGTGTACGCATAGGAAACTGCCTTATACTGACTTCATGAGTCTTCATGAAGACTTCATTCATCTACCTGAGTATTGTTGTCCCTGATTGGGAGCAGTCGCTTCAAGGTTTCTGATGGGAACTTTTCTCTGCTTTATCTTGAGATGCTGTGATTTGAACTTGGACCTTCTATATGTTAGGCATATTCTCTACCACTGATCTACGGCCTCCAGCCCTATGGGGAATGCATAAAGTTGTGGGTAAAGCTTAGGTCCTCTGTAGGAGAGGCAGGATGTGTGGGTGGCAAAGTAATAAAAGTGACTGGAATCTGTGTTGAGTTGAGGGAGCTGAGTTGTGGCTGGACACCTAGCCATTACTGAAAAATGACCTTTAAGCTATTTTAGGTGGTTGGTGGTAGTTGCTGCCTTCCCTCATGCTCTTCAGAAACTTGTCCAAACCTGAAAGTAAGTAGATCTCTAGTATGTCAGGATCTCTAAGCTGGAAGATGCTGCAGCAGAGTGAAGTATTTACTGTCCTTCAAGGATGGCATTTTATCCAGTCTATGGCATCATCTGTGCAGCGGAGGCAATGCTAGTTTCATGGTTGTTGCCAGCTACTTGGACGTTTATTCGTATTAGTAGTAGATTTATTGATTTGCAATGGACATGTTGTTGGAAACCTGCTTTTTCAACTTTCCCAAGATTGGAAAGAATAACTTAGACCCAAATCCTAACCCACTTTCCATAGGCATAGCTGTGACACTCACGGAGGCCTCCTCAAAGTAAGGGAGTGTTTGTTCCCTTACCTCAGAGCTGCATTGCCCTTGTGGTGATGCTGGAAAGTGGGTTAGAATTGTACCCTTAATCTGCGTACAGAAGAATATACATTATGATACGAAAGAGAAGAGAATACTGTACAGTGTATGAGGCACCTCAAAGTTTGGAAGGACTTGGTACATAATGTCCATCTTTGATCAAGTATTTTGAGTTGCCTTGAGTATAATTTTTAAACATGAAAATACGTATATTAATATATTTCAGAAAAAGGTTGACTTGTCTAACTTTACATATCAGTCTCACTCTATCATGCCAAGTAATTACACCAGCTGCTATAGGTATCTTTTGCTTTGATTTGTAAGAGTGGTAGGGAAGCATGGGACTTTGGACTACCTACCTAAATAATTTGCTCCTTTTTTGTAGGCTGTTTCTAATGATGCTCCCTTCTGTTAGATCACTGTGTGGGTAGAATGTGCTTATACTTCTATTCATTCCTACAGAGCTTGCTCCTGTTCCCTCCTACTGTCACCATTTATCTTCTGTGTTTCTGTTCCCACCTGCATCTTGTTTATCTCCTGCACAACCTTGCATTAATTACTGCAAATACATTCTCAGTATTTTCGAGAGAAGGAACAATAGGTGTTTCACAGAACTGTAAAGTTGGAAACGATTCCGTGGACAGTCTTACCAGTTGTCTTGCCCTAAAGCAGGATACCTTTTATCTAAAACATCTTCGACAGATGTTGCCTAGTCTCATACTGAAAATCTCTAAGGGAAAGTAGTTATATAATATTTCAAGACAGAACTGAATGCTCTTGTCTTCGTGCCACATTGCAAAGGATTCAAGCCCCAGATAAAGCTATGGCTTGGGGGTTGTGTACATGCACACCACAATCTCAGCTGCAGATAAGATGCTGCTGATGCTGGGATACATCATCTGCATGATTCAGCAAAGCAGATGTGATACTAGGCCTTCTGTTGCTTGGTCCCTCCTGTCCAAAAGCACCCTACAGAGGTTGACTTGTTTTCTAAAAGCTTTTTTCTGCCTGTAAAGTTCTTCATTGTATGTAGTCTGACCACCCAACACTACGTGCACGTAGTTACTTTTCTCGTGTTTATCATCATTGTGTGCTAGGATCTTGTAGTATATCTCAGCTCCTGTGTTGTAATGAAAAATTAAGGGAAAGTTCAATGTACACATTAATCTGGGATTGTCCATATTTTCTTCACAGACCCATTTGCGTAATCTGAACCTCCGTGTGTGTCACAGTCCAGCAGTAACTTGTTCCATGAGTGGGAGGGAAGCCAACTATGCTTACTTGGCTCCCTTCTAGCCTCTTCCCTTTGTGGAATTCCTCATTGCCACTAAGTAGAAGTTCTTAAGTAGAAGTTCTTGATATCAAGTTCATTCTAACTTCAAGTAGAAGTTCTTGATATCAAGTTCTATCAGAGAGGAACAGGTGAGGAAGGCATATCAAACCTAATAGCTACTTCTGAAGAAGTTCTCTGGGATTCAGAAGTAGCTATTAGGTTTGATATGCCTTCCTCACCTACAGCAGTACCTTGGAAAACACTATGTTTGTTGTCCAGCGTTTTACCAGTATAGGGTAGAATGGTACCAGCTATTACGTGTGGCGTGGGAAAACCCCTAAATTTAGAAAAGCAAGGTAGAGGAACAAGAAGAATAAATGTTCTTTAAATTTAGTAAAGCTTTTGGTAAGCAAATGGTTGCAGGGGAAAATAGCTTAAAAGTAGTTTGGGTAAAGAAACACAAGAGAACGTGGGTTAGAAAATAAACAGGAATAAATATATGTACCGTGTTCAGACTTGGCTAACCTTGGCTAGCTAGACTTGTGCCCTATGGCAGTGGTTTTCAAATTGTTTAGCACTAGGACCCCCTTTTTAAAGTGACACTCTATCTGGACCCGCCTAACCTTATGAAACTTTAAAAAATGTGATCTAGAAAGAAGTAAAGATAAAAAAAAATTCTAAGTAATATTTTTTATTTATTGTTTGTACATTTGCAAAAAAAACACAAAACCCTAAATCCATTTCTTGTAGTGAGGCAGCCTTAATGAATAGCCTCAAATTCATTAGTTATGGGGCTTAGTTATGTGACCCAGCCATAACCTGTCCCCACTGCCTGTCATTGATGGGTTTGATGGGAGGAACACCAGGAAAAAGACACTCAAACATTTATCTCCCCATATGGTATTTACACAAGCTTGCAAATTGCGGGAGCTGGGCTCTTTGCAGGGCAGTTAGAAACTATCTTTTTAATACCTCAGACCTTGAGACAATTAGTTATCTGATCTTTCCATCACTTGTGTTTTCATTGGAGACTCTGTGAAACCCACCAGAAATCAGGTCCCGACCCACAGTTTGAGAAACGCTGCCCTATTGTATCCAGGTTCCAAATGAAAGCAATATTCATACATGGTTCATCAAGGTTCTTGTCTACTTGAAGCAGATCTTTTCTGACCCACACTGCTTTTGTTTGCAATGCATCCTGTTTGTTTCAGTGAGAAGCGGCATGGACCAGGGAAGCTGGCCATCACTTTTGTCTTAATTAGGAACTCATTAGCTGCAAATGATTGAGAAAAATATGCAAATCTAATATTTTATATTAATATCAATATTTTATCTAATACTTTCAAGATATGAGAGAGCCCAATAATCATGTGGGCTGCCCTTTCAGCAGTGCTAGTTCTGCTGAGGTTCACTTTGCAGTCACTTTGCAGTTCAGCAGCTGAGAGCAGCTAGTGGTGGTGCTGGGAGAGCCCAATTATCACATGGGCTGGATAAATAATTTCCATGGGCCATCTCCTGCCCACAGACTTATATTTGATACCCCTACTCTAAGAAATGGTGTCATTCAGGAACCAAGAACAGCATTCTGGTTTATACTTCCCTCTGAGTTGATTCTCCGAGCTCGTCGATTACATCAATATCATTTAGCTGCGCCTAACAACATTTCTCTGCAATTCAGAAGTAGCTATTAGGCTTACAAGTTTGTTGCACAGCAACACTTATCACAAGCATCTTGCTATCCCCGAGGAACCAGTAAAGAAAAAATCAAGCCTGGCATCAATACTTCGTATCCCACATGTATGGCATTGTGAGGTAGATGTGCTAGTAAGAGGTCCTCTAACCTCCAACGATAAGAAAATAATCACAAGGCAGACCTGTGATTGAATAGCCTCTTGCTGTATATTTGACAAACCAGAATAAACACATAAACTGTCATCCAAGTTTCCATCTGCTTATTTTGAGATCCACCAGCTTCCTCAGCAAAACACTACCACTGCAGAAGCAACAAGACTGTTCTGTACTACTACTTTAAACCAGTTTTGCCCAATGTTGCATATTTGTAACGGGGACCAAATGTGTACGCCTGTGGACCTGGAAAAAATGGGTTAAGAGGCAAGTGCAGAAGGTTTCTGGATGGAACAGGTTATGGGAGGAACTGGAGGAAATAGTTTAACTTTTGTAGCTTACCTTTTCTGTGTGGGTGGTTGAGTCTGTATGATCTTTAGTTCTAGGCCTAGATTGACCGGTAACCAGAGAGAGTTGTTGGGTTCTTATCAATTTAGGTCCCCATTCCTATCCTCTACCAGGCTTCTATATGTGAGAAGTTCAGTAGTCTGCCTTTAAGAAATCAGTTGGCCTAATATTGATAACTGTGACTCCAAAACCCATTTCCTAATTTCACAACACTGTTTCCATGTTTAGGAACTGTTTATCCAATGCTTTAGTAGTGTGCTCTCCAGGAAAGCAGACTATTGGGGTTGTAAACCTGCTGTATGCTGAATATCCTTGGGGAAAGAGGCTTCCAGGAAGTGATGTGCTTGGAATCTATAAATATAACTCCCAAGTGTTAGGAACATGTCTTTCCACCAGTCTATACTGTTGCTATAAGTCACAGGAAGTTTTGTCTGTGTACCTGTGTATGGTGTTAGCAGTTAATATGGAAGGATTCTCCTCTGTATACTGTTTGACATGTGAATAAGCTTTGGTAGTGACTGTTGGGTGGTATCCAAGGGAATCAGCTTGGCACAGAGGCCTCCTTAAGGTATGGGAACATTTGTTCACTTATCTTAGGGTTACATTCCAGTTGCACCAGTGCTGGAAAATTGGTTAGGATTATGCGCCAAGGCTGCAATCCTATACACATTTACCTGGGAGTAAATCCCACTGAATGTGACTTACTTCTGAGTGGACTTGTATAGGATTGTGTTGTAAGGTAATGTATTTGACATTGATTTTTGTTTCTGAGGACTGTAGATGTATTGTTCTTCAGGCTCCTACATAGTTTTGGCAACTTTATGTTGCTTTTCCATATCTTGAGAGGGGCGCTGATAGGATACATCCTATTTAAAACATCCCTCTTCTTGTCTACCTTTACCCTGATCTTCGGGACCATTGCTGATCTGGTTTGGGGCTCATGCTACTGTTATGCCAAGGCACAATTTTGTTTGCATCCTCCATCGTAGATTCCTCTGACTGCCAGACCAGTTCACGCATTACTTTTTGTGGAAAAATCTCACCTGGTCACTGTCTTGGTAATGCACAACCTTCCCTCTCTTTGCAAAGAGAATGTAAAAAGCAAATTGAGCTGTACTGTGACTTCCAGATCTGGGAAAAATAAATGGTGCTGTGAGGAACACTGTATAAATGTGACTGTATAACTGAACGGTGGACAAATGGCTCTTGATTGTAGCTATAAAGATAGAGGTATTGATGAATTGTCACAAAACATGCAGATGAAGAGAGAAGGGGATGCTATTATCTGTAGCCATCTAGTTTTTAGAGTCACCTAAATAGCCGTGTGTTTTAAAATGTTCACTATAAGGCAAGTGGGTTTGTTTAAATTGGTTCTGTTTCCTTCAACATGCTATAAAAGTCACAAATCTCTTAAGGTTTGAGTGTTTTGGGAAAGGACTTGGGAAAGTGACAGAATGAGTATTTAAAAATTACTTCTAGTAGCACAAATGAGAGAGAAGCTGTTGAATAGCCTTTACACTTTGCATTAGCATGGTGGTTTTCGGAAATTGTTATGTTTTTAGACAGGTTTCATACCCAATCTCTGTTAGATGTGTAAATGTACTAATAATTGGACTCTTGTGTCTTGGCTGTTGAGCATATAGACACTTGTCTCTTGTTTTTCCCTACTGATAGAGACTGTACTTCTAGCAAATTTCTCTTCAACCAAATATTCTAAAATTCTATGACTTGAACTATATTTTGCACTGAGGTGTGTGCGTGTGTGTGTTGCCTTCTGTTAATAGGTAAAGGAGCTGCATAAGTATACATTGATGTTACTGTTCATGATGCAAGTACAGAATTGAAAGAAAAACATGGGTTGTAGTCTTCTACCATGTGTGGTTTTGCCACATATCACATCTGCATTGAGTCAGAAGTTAAGGGGAGTGGTAAATTTTCATTTGACAGAATTCTCATTTGACCGTAGATATCAGGTTACTAAGTAATGGCATGTATGCTCTGAGTAAAGTTATTTGCTAAACAGTCTTCTGTATTCACATAGTCCAGGTTTGTATTCCTGTACCATACAACATGGGTGGAGTATATGCCTAATTGCTTATGACAACTAGCCCTGCCTCTGTCTTTTTGTAATATAGCATTGTGCAGTGTGGTTTAGGCTTTCTGCCAAAAAAAGGAATCAAGGCAGTTTGTGTATACTTGCATTCTGTCCCTGTATATCTGCAACTGTGGCTTAGATGGCAATGTAGCTGGACTTGGATGGTACACGCTCCTGACAATGTACAAACCTCTTGAGAATTGATCCACACACCTGGTGTACCTTTCCCTCAGGGCACAAACATTCTTGCCACTTGCAGGTTTCTTCAACTGTTTGTCAGTGCTTGCCTCCCTATTTTTAAGCTGGCTAAGCAAACCAACATTTCTTATCCAACACCCCTAACCATATTGTCTGGAATTGATGAATGTAGTACTTTCACTTTTCTCATTTGTTAACAGGCTGCTCTCTTTATTCATTTAACATCTTTGTACTGGGCAAGATAGGGCAAACCTCTGTTTTATGTGTGGGTGAATGAGTGTAGAGCTCCATTTGTGTGTGTTCGTGTTTTAAGCTGAATCCTTAGTTCAACTTTTCTTTCTGTTAATCAGTATTATCTTTTCCGTGGTCAGATAAAAAGGACATAGAATGCTTTATAATAATAATAATAATAATAATAATAACTTTATTTTTATCCCGCCTTTCTCCCCAAAGGGACTCAAGGCGGCTTACAACATATAAAAACATAATTTAAAAACAAATAAAAACATTTTAACACATCATAAAAAAACAGCAGTCAGAGTAAAAAAATAGGTAAAAAAGAGCATAGAGCAGCAGCAAGTCATAAAAGAATCAGGCCTGTAAAAAATATTAAAAGATGTTAAAAAGATGTTAAAAGGCCGAGAACTCAGAAGGCCTGTTTAAACAGAAGGGTCTTCAGGCCTTGCCGAAAGGTCTCAAGAGAGGGAGCCATTCTTAAGTCAGGGGGAAGGGAGTTCCATAGCGTTGGTGCCACTACTGAGAAGGCCCTGTTTCTTGCAGCCGCCCCACGTACCTCCCTATGCGGCGGCACTTGTAAAAAGGCCTTCTCTGATGACCTGAGAGGGCGAGCCGGATTGTACGGGAGCAGGCGATCTCTAAGATACCCTGGTCCAGAGCAGTATAGGGCTTTAAAGGTCAATACCAGCACCTTGAATTGGGCCCGGAAACGAATGGGCAGCCAATGCAGCCGCTGGAGAAGCGGACCGACAGAGTCGAACCGCCTACCTCCAGTAACCACACGGGCCGCCGCATTCTGCACTAGTTGCAGTTTCCGAACCGTCTTCAAGGGCAGCCCCACATAGAGCACGTTACAGTAATCTAATCTCGATGTCACAGAGGCATGGATCACCGTGGCCAGGTCTGCACGATCCAAGTACGGCCGCAGCTGCCGCACCAGCCGAAGCTGAGCGAAGGCCCCCCTAGCCACAGCCGCCACCTGGGAATCCAGGAGCAAGCTGCGGACCTGCTCCTTCAGAGGGAGTGCAACCCCATTCAGCGCAAGCCGATAGTCCAGCACCTGCATCGAGGATTTCCGAACCAGGAGAGCCTCTGTCTTATCCGGATTTAATTTCAGCTTGTTAGCCCCCATCCAGATCCTCACTGCCTCCAGACAGCGCTCCAGGCCCTCAACCGCCACCCTGGAGTCTGGAGGAAAGGAGAGATAGAGCTGGGTGTCATCGGCATATTGATGCTTATGCTTTATGCTTAACCATTTTCTGTGGCCATCTTACTCAGTAATCTTCAGTATAATGTTTTCAGTCATGTTGTCAGATGCCTTTCAGAACATTCCTTGGGAGTCAGCCTGAGATACAGGACCGATGGGAAACTGTTTAACCTGCGTAGACTCCAGGCTGTCACCAAGATAAAGGAGGCTGTGCTATGAGACCTTCTTTTTGCTGACGACTGTGCCCTGAATGCTGGATCAGAACAGGAAATGCAAACCAGCATGGACAAATTTGAAGGAGCATGTGACAACTTCTGTTTCCTCATCAACACAAAGAAAACCGAAGTGATGCACCAACCAGCTCCGAAGGCCCAACACCGAGATCCCACCATCATAGTGAAAGGACAAAAACTGCAAGCAGTGGACCAATCTGCATACCTTGGCAGCACCCTCTTCCGCGCAGTGACAATTGACATCGAGGTCAACTGCAGAATCGCCAAGGCAAGTTCTGCATTCGGCAGACTGCGGACCAACGTGTGGAATCACCGTGGAATAAGCCTTGCTACAAAGCTTAAAGTCTACCGAGCAGTTGTGCTAACTACTCTGCTGTATGCCAGTGAGACTTGGACTGTATACAGGAGGCATGCTAGGCAACTGAACCACTTCCACATGACGTGCCTCCGCAGCCTTCTGCGGATCTTCTGCGGCTCCAGTGGCAGGACAGGGTGCCAGATACAGAAGTCCTATCCAGAGCAAGACTGCCATCAGTTCACACCCTGCTGATGAAAGCCCAGACACGCTGGGCAGGTCATGTTGTAAGGATGCCAGACCACCGCATCCTTAAACAGCTCCTCTATGGTGAGCTGTCTCAAGGAAAGTGATCACATGGGGGACAAAAGAAGCAATATAAAGACACACTGAAAGCTTCTCTCAAATCCCTGGATATTGACACCACTGCCTGGGAAATCCTGGCACAAGACCGATCGACATGGTGCACGTTGATCCACCAAGGCTGTCAGACAACTGAAGCCAGAAGGACAACCATAGCACAAGAGAAGCGAGCACTCCGTAAAGCCAGAGCTGCAAATGCTGCAACAGTGGTGCCTACTGTCCAACTTGTGGCAGAGCATTCCATGCTCATATCGGCCTTATTAGTCACCTGCGAACACACCGTGGACAGTCCACAACCCCTTAGATGTCAAGGTCCTCTTTGAAAATGATGAACAAACATCATCAATCTTTAATGCCTTCATAAGTAGCCCTTGCCAGATAATCTAAACCTGAAACATGCCCCCTCCTTGTTTTGTCATGTGTCCTTTTTTTCTACTGATCTTTTTCTCAGCAAAACGTTTTTGAGCATAACTCAGATGGAGGTTACAACACACAGCTGTACAGTGAGAGGTCTCAGAGGTGAGGATTGGAATAAGGCTGTGTTTCCCAAACTGTGAGTCAGGACCCACCAGTGCTTTGCGACCTGTTTGTTGGTGGTTCATGAATCTGAAACTGACAAGCTGATAGCTGACTAGGAAAATGCATTGAGCCCTATGGAAAGTGAAACTGAGCCACCTGTGTGTGCTTCCTTGCGAATAGGCAAACATGCCCTAGTCCACTTTGAAGACCAGGCCAAGAGAATCACAACACAACCAGAATGTTTCAGATCCAATCACAGCACGCAAAAAAAAAAAATCTCTCAAGGAAATCCTCCCTCTCAAGGTTTACAAGGAAAAATGTATTGAGCCCTATGCAAAGTGAAACGGAACTGCACCTGTGCATTTACTCTTGAGTAGGCAAACATACCTCAGTTGTTGAAAGCCAGGCAAAGGGTGCCTGGTAAAGTGACAGTTTTTCTTTTTCAGTCTCGTAAAGTGAGGGGGGTCCTGAAAGAGTGTCATTTTAAAAAGTGGGTCCTGGTCCTAAAACGTTTGGGAACCATTGGAATAAGGTATTCTAGCTCCTGTCTCAAATGGCTGTTAGTATCTCGCTGGCTCTTTCCTCATCTCTGTCTTAAAAGAGTTTCTCTCTTTAAATGTCACTGTTCAGGAAAGGTTACCTGGAGGACCTCCACACTATTTGACCCACCTTTACTTTCCAGGCAGCTTGGAAAGTAAAAGCAAAAGCATATCTCCCCCCTCCCGAATCATATTTTGTTGCTGATCAGTTTTTTCCAGATTGCTTACAATATTCTCTTGCTTTTCCTGGAAACACCAGAAGGTTGTCTTTCTTTCTGATTGGGCTGGTTGAAACCAGGAAGAAAGGGAATGAGACCCCTCTCTTTCCTTGCCCATTCTGTTTAACAGATCTAGATGAACCCACTGCACCTTGTTGGTAGTCAGTTTCTGCCCCAATTTTGTGCTGGGCATGCCAAACAGGGCAGCACTGCCTGAGTTCCAGGACTGCTGCTTCCATGCCCTCTGATGTTTGTACTGTGTTCCATGGAATCCTGGGTGTTCCCAATAAGGTCCTCAATGAGAAAACCAGTAATGAAGTACAAGTTGTCTCGAAGGCAGCTTATCCACTATTCTTGATTTTCTGTGCAAGTGTTGGATGTATTCTTGAGTATGCACTGAGGAACTGGCCAGCAATCCCACATGAACTTAGAATGTGCTCTGGAGCCCTTTAAGATTTGCAGGGATCATGAGACAGATGCTCTGGGCCTCATCCATAGTCAACTCAGTTAATGGACAAATCCTGTCCTGTGCCAACCTGCAGAGGTCAGGGCCACTAATGCAGTATCCTGTCAGCCAGCTGGGGACCAGGTTGTCAGAGAGAGGTATAGAAAAACTTTACTTTTCTCCTTGAACATTTTGGTACTCTCAAAGCTTATGCCAGTTCTTTTGCTACTATAGCGTTAAGGAGCCCACTGGGGAGCTGATGCCATTGAGATCCAGCCTCACCCCAAACTTAACTCTCCATCCCCTGGGGTCTGTTGGTGGTGAATCTGTGGAGTGCTATTGGTGGCAGTGCTCTGTAGCATGGTGGAGAGGCTGCTGCGATGGCAGACCTTGCAGTCCACCAGTGTATCATGCAGATAGGACTGGACCTGTAGAAATTCTTCTGAAGACAGTCAGGCAAAAAACATCACCCTATTCTGCAAGGTGGCAATCATTGTGTTGGAAGCTACAGGAATTTTAAATTTCAGTACAAGAAGCAAGATGGGTTTTCTCTTCATACAGGAAAATGCTAGATAACAAGATCACAGCGAGAGGCCCCATTTGGCTTCAGGCCACCTTATCAAGTAGCTGTGTGTGTTTAACTTCTACCAGTAAGCCAGTGTTAAGGAGTATAACAGTGTAAAGTCTGTGGGGTATAGATACTTACAAGGAAGAACCTTCCTCCCTTGAATCAAGCAAGTGTTCTCATTCATTAATGAATCCCTCTTGAGTCCAATATCTTGGATGTATTGAAATCAGATAAATAAAAATCCTTTTCCTCTTGTTACCTATGCAAGCCTTGCCTACAGTTTCTAATCAGGAAGGACCAGATATGCAAAAAGAATAAATTAAATGCAAAACCTATCTGTGTTTTGATTTCTGTAAGGAACAAACACCCTGTTGTTGTGGTTGATGCTGCTTTTTCTTTGTGTCCTTGCTTTCAAGTGTGTACTCAATCTGTATGAAAAAACAAAAAGGAATTGCATAAGTTTAACTTGAGGGGTGCATCTGAATTTGATGTGAAAGTGAAGCTCTTCTTTGTATCTTTAAGAGCAATTCAGAAACTATAATTTGAGCCACAAAGAGTGATCCGGGAGACTGCAGAGATGTTCAGGTAACCCCATGATCCTGCAGTTGTGACTATAGATTACTGTTTTATTTTCAGGACTGGCCCAAGTCCTCCTAGTGCCAGAGGTGGTATGCCAAATTTTGCCCTCCCACCCTCTATTTCCCCAATGGTACATCTTCTCAGGGCCAGTCTTAACAAGGCCAACTGAAATCCTCTCTTCAAGCATATTGCTTGGGGGGTGGGGACCCATGAACTGCTATGCACCCCATATCTGCCTTCAGCCACCCCACCCCCTGGCCTGCCACAATTGAAGCAATTGAATTGCTTCAATTGGCTCTTCATTTGAGAGAGTGGATAGTTGTCAGTGAATGAGAAAAGGATTGGGGCAGCTGCAGCCCACTTCCTGTAGTGCAGCCAAAGGGGGGGAGGTTTCAAGACAGTGCTGCTTCCTCATGATAGCTTAGGAAAGCAGTTAAGGTGGGCAAGGCAAGTTGGAGCTCAGAGACCTTGCCTCCCACTTCCTTTCCTTTAGCTCCAGCGCTGTCTCCTTGCTCTTATTTCATGTGGTCCTGCTCACATCGTGCTCTGTTTAAAATAAACAGGACCATGTTTAAGGACGAGTGGGCCACCTTACTCAAAGGTAAGGAGACTTGACTTCACATTGCCTTCCTTTCCTCTCCATCCCAAGTCCATCTCCATCCTCTCCATCTCCAGCTACCTCTTAAGTAGCTGGGAGGTCAAGGAGGAGGCAGCAGAATGCATGTTGGGGTGGTCAGTAGTGGGGGAGGGGGGTAGCAGGGTCAGTGTCTGTCTCCCCGCCCACAAATCAGTTGGCATTTCTCCATGGGGCACTCCATTTCTTTAACTCCTGCTGCCTAGAATTGAAGAGAGAGGTTGGATGAGAGGGAGTGATGACCAGAGTATGCACTAGTCAAGCAACCAGTTTTTTGGTGGGTCACAAAGCTGATAGCTGACAAGGAAAATGTATTTAGCCCTATGGAAACAAACGAAACGTGTGTGTTTACTCATGGGTAGGTGACCATGCCTCTGTCCATTCAAAGGGCAGACTGAGGGAAATGTAAGACCTCCGGAATGGTGCTGATCCAATGAATGCAGGCCCCGACAAACTCTGGAGAAGGAAGTCTTGCCACCAAGCTGACAAGGACAATGTAGTGAACCCCACAGAAAGCGAAACTGAGCCACTCATGCATGTTTATTTGTGAGTAGGTGACCGTGCCTCAGCTTCTATCAAAGGCAAGGCAAAAGGGGACACAAGGCTACCAGAATGGTCCCGATCTGATGAATGTGGAGCTCAGCAAATGCTCTAGAACAGTGGTTTTCAACCATTTTCTGCTTTTTCAATGGCACACTGACAAGGTGCTAAAATTGTCAAGGCACACCATCTGTTTTTTGACCATTGACAAGGCACACCATGCTGCTGATAGGGGCTCAAATCCCCTAATTGCCCTACTAATAAATAACCCTCCCCAAAGTCCTGTGGCACACCTATGGACCATCCATGGCACACCAGTGTGCCATGGCACAGTGTTTGAAAATTGCGGCTCTAGGAGCCCTCTCACCCATAGAAAAAGGATAAAAGCAGAGGTTTTGTACAAAGTGTTTTTTGTAAAGCTACGGGGGTCCCAGTAGAGTGTCATTTCAAAAATTGGGTTCTGGTGCTAAAATATGGTTTGGGAACCACTCCTTGGGAACTACTGCTCTAGTTAACCCTTCTCCATGCCTCCTTTTCTCCTTCATTCCAATTCTCCTTTTCAAATCCAGGGAGCAGAAAGAAGAGCAGCTCTCCCGCACCTTACCCTTGTCTTTCCAATTTTTGCTGCCACTGGCTGCCTCAGGCTGCAATCCTATCCTCAGTTACCTGGGAGTAAGCCCCTTTGACTATAATGAGACTTACTTCTGAGTAGACACTCATAGGATTGGGCTCTCAGTCACCCCATGGGCCAGACCTGTTTCTGTGATTCCACAGAATGAAACTTGCATTCCATCTGTTTATCTCTGAGTCTCCAGCTGTCCTGTTCTGTCTTCATGTTATATGTTGACCTAAAGATGCCATTACTCCTGTGACCTGAAGGAATAGAAAGGAGAAAGTTCATTTTATACTATCAGAAGAAAAAAAGACCAGTCTCTATCAATTAGAGCTGTGGTATTCAAACTGGGGCATTGTGATGCCCCAGCCTGTGGGTCTTGGCATCTGCCCCTTTAAGGGGTGGGGGCAGCCAGGAGCCAGGGGAAGGCAGCCTCCTGCAGCTTCCTGGGGGTGCGGGGAGCCCTGCGCAACCTTCGGCAGGGCTCCCCATGTCAGGGAAAGTGAAAGCAGAGCGATCGCGCCCCGCTCCACAAAACCGGAAGTGGTGCACGATCACTTCGCTTTCTCTCCTGACAGGTCTGCAGGGACTGGGGTGCACCCTCCAGTCCCTGCAGCAGCCGTCCCTGTGTGTGGGGAGCCTTGCACAAGCGCCTGCAGGGCTCCCCAGGTCAGGGAAAGGGAGAGTGGGGCAATCACGCTCCTGCCCCTTCCCCCTGCCGCCGCCACTGCAAAGACTTACTGTGGGTTTCAAACTCCCGGAGAGTTTGAAAACCGCAGAATTAGAGGTTTTGTTACAGGCTTCTGCTGTAAAAGGTTGCACTCTACAGTAAACATTAATGTTGTTTTTGCTATTAAATCTCTGTTATCCACAAAGTGTTTTGTGATGCAGCAGCTACAGGGCACACAGCAGACTTGATTGGTCAAACTAAGCTAAAGTTTCTTGGGCAAGAAACTGAAGAATAATAAACAAAGTAAAACAATGTGAATTAGAAATCTCTGCAATGAGATTTGTAGTCTCAATTCATGGATACTTACTGTATAGAAAAATAATGTTTTCAAAAATGACACAGAGCAAAAAGGGAGAACATTAAACACTAGTGAGTGCTGTTGTTTCAGCTGCAAAGATCCAACATGTTGGCCCAGTTCAGATGTAATTCTAAATTGGCTCTCGCCAAACTATGGCCAGCGAGCCGGATCCAGTGTTTGGCAAAAGTCCCACCTGTGAGCTGCACTACCATTCTGTTGCACTGCTGCTTTGTTCTTCACCCGATCTGGGCACAGGGGTGCTCTGGGCAGTCATGTCTGCCTGGACATCCTGCTGCAAAACCTACTGGGACATTGGGCAATAGACACGACTGCCCAGAGCATCCCTGTGCCCAGACTGGGTAAAGAACAAAGCAGCGGCACGGCAGAACAGTAAGCGCTTGTCGGGATGGGGAAGACTTTTTTGGAGCACAGTGGTCTCCAATTTGGAGACTGTTGTTCTAAATCGTGGTTTAGCGCTGTATGAACCCGCATTAGGGAGCTGTGAGCTCACATGTTCTCCCCTCTTATGAGAGGACCATGTCGGCTTCCTTTTTCACTTTATGAGCAAACTGCAGTTCTCCATTATATACAAATTTAGGAGACCAACTGTAGTTTTGTTAACTGCCAAGGTATCGGACTGTGGTTTGATACCTTGATTTGTTCTTACTCTAGTTCAGGGGTGTCCAGACTTTTTGACAGGAGGGCCACATCATCTCTCACACCCTGTGTCGGTGGGCCAGGAAAAAAGATTTAATTTACTTACATTTCAAATTTGAATAAATTTACATCATTTTACATAAATGAATATATTAGTGATGGAACTTATAAGAATAAATGAAGGTCTTGCGATAGCTCAAGGCCTATAAAAGGCTTGCACAAAGCAAGGCCAGCCTTTCCTTCGCTGCTGCTGTAGCATCACAGATGTGAAACAGCAAGCAGTGGAGAGAGCCCTCATTCCACAGCTCACGTGAGAGATCAAACAGTTGCCCTCACGCTGAGAGCAGTTGCGTCGGGCCAGCAACTGGGTCACTGGAGTTATCATTAACAGTGTAGGGAGAGATTGGGATGGAATCATGCTTCGCATTGAAGCATGAATGAGTGGGGTCAGGACTATTGCTTAATAAATGTCAGGCACTGGCTTTTGCAAGAGACAAATAGACATTGGATTGTGGTAGCTATCTTAAGTTTGATGCCTGAGCAAAATTTTGTTTGTGTATTCCCTTTTGTGATAAAACATGCCATAAACCATTTCAAAGAGAGAGAGAGAGAGAGAGAGAGAGAGAGACGGGGCATATGGCCCACTCAGAGCCACTTCTGAAATTGTAACATTCTCCTTCAGAAATTTAAGCAGCGTATCTATTCTTCCCTTCTCATAAGACACAGAACAGCTATGACTCTCTTTTGGCAGCATGATTTAGAAGTAGGGCTGGAAGCTGGGCTGGTGCAGTAATACAGTATGTTACATTCTATGCAGACATAGAATATTTATGTAGATCATTTCAGTAGCTAAGACTTGGCCTTTCACTCAGAAAGCAATTCATTGTAAAACTCCTACAACTGTTAAGCCCAGCAGCACAGCAACAATTGTGTGTCTAGCCTTGGTTTTTGTGTTGAATCTTAAGCTGCTATGTACAATGGTTGGCTTGCACAAAAGGAGATTGTTTTTGAAAACACAAAAGCAGTGTTCCTCTGATGTTCCTGTGAAAGATTTTATTAAAAAGAATGGTTGTCAACTCTCTCTGTCATACTATCTACTTAATACATAGAACCATACATGGAACTAACAGTATGACAGTGTTTTGGAAGCAATCGCAAATTCTAATGTATGGCAAGGTATAACTTCCGTTTGCTTTCCAAAACAGCTTTTTGTATAGATATTAGCTATAGGCAGACTGTTTTTTTTTTTTTTTAACCAGGGCAGGGAGCTGGAAAATATGAAAAGTTCACATGTACTGCCCCCTCTCCACACATTTAGTTAAAAGTGATGTAGAAGTTGTACTGTATATATACAACTCTATACTGTTAGAAGCCCACTGGGTTCCCAATTATATCAAGCTGGAAAGCCCACCTACATGCATATAGGGGTGTGTGCAGATGGATGGATGTGGGATCTATGCAGACTTTTAACTGAATGTGTATGGGTCAGGCATGTTGTATGCCGAAGCAGTGGGTATCAGTGTCTATGCTGCATGGACAAGGCCGCTTGCCGCTTCTAGCGACGGTCAGGCCACACTCTCAGCGGAGTTGCACTTGCAACAGCTACAAAGTGTGCTATTATTATTATTATACTTTATTTTTACCCCACCTTTCTCCCCAAAGGGACTCAAGGCGGCTTACAAAACAAGGTTAAAACAGTTAACATAATTTAAAAGCAGATAAAAAGATAACATATCATAAAAACAGTAATCACATAAAAAACTAGTCAGATGAGAGCAGCAAATTAGAAAAGGATCAGGCCTGTGAACAGATGTTAAAAAATGTTAAGAGATGTTAAAAGTTAAAAAGGCCAGGAACTCAGAAGGCTTGTCTAAACAGAAGGGTCTTCAGGCCTCGTCGGAAAGTTACAAGAGAGGGAGCAGTTCTTAAGTCAAGAGGAAGGGAATTCCATAGCATTGGTGCCACTACTAAGAAGGCCCTATTTCTTGCTGCCTCCCCACATACCTCCCTAGGCGGCGGCACTTGTAAAAAGGCCTTCTCTGATGACCTAAGAGGATGAGCCGGATTGTACGGGAGTAGGCGTTTTTTAAGATACCCTGGCCCAGAGCAGTATAGGGCTTTAAAGGTCAAAACTAGCACCTTGAATTGAGCCCGGAAACGAATGGGCAGCCAGTGCAGCTGCTAGAGAAGCGGACTGACAGTCAAACCGCCTACCTCCAGTAACTACGTGGGCCGCCACATTCTGCACTAGTTGCAGTTTCCGAACCATCTTCAAGGGCAGCCCCACATAGAGCGCGTTACAATAATCTAGCCAATAATCTAGCCCAGGGGTGCCCAAACCCCGGCCCTGGGGCCACTTGCGGCCCTCAAGGCCTCTCAATGTGGCCCTCAGGGAAGCCCCAGTCTCCAATGAGCCTCTGGCCCTCCGGAGATTTGTTGGAACCTGCACTGGCCCGACACAACTGCTCTCAGCGTGAAGGCAACTGTTTGACCTTTTTGCGTCAGCTGTGGGTTGAGGGCTTCCCCCGCTGCTTACTGTTTCATGTCTGTGATGCAGCAGCGGCAGCAAAGGAAAGGCCAGCCTCGCTTTGTGCAAGGACTTTTATAGGCATTGAGCTATTGCAAAACCTTCATTTATTCATATAAGTTCCATCCCTAATATATTCATTTATGTAAATTTATTTAAATTTAAAATGTAAATTATTTCTTCCCCCCCCCCTGGTCCCCGTCACAGTGTCAGAGAGATGATGTGGCCCTCCTGCCAAAAACTTTGGACACCCCTGATCTAGCCAAAGTGTGCTATGCTCGTGGAATGTACATTCTGCTAGCATAGCGCATGGTTAGGATTGGGCCCATGATCTCCTTGCTTTTCTTCTTTTTATCTCTTTAGTAAAATATTAAATGTGATCCTGTGGAAGCCAAATAAAAATAGTTACCTGTCCAGGTACTACACTCGTTTGGTGTGAGGTTTAAAAGATTCTTACCCTGTACTAATGCATATGCATGCAGGATTCATACTACAGCAGTGTATGTACGGGTGTTGTGCTGGTGCACAGATATTCCAGAAATGGACCCATGCACAGGGAAAGGGCTGCCTTATGTGTTTATGCTGGTTGTATACGAAGCATGTCAGCAATCTTGTTTCTGTTTTAATTGACCCAGATGTGATAAAGCAAGACCACCTGGAACTTGATGCTGCAATAGAGTGGACCTATATATATTTTTCATCTGCGTTTCAGCTTCTAGGGCTGGTCCTTTTTAAAGGACAAGCCTGTGTTTTTCTTCTTTTCCCCACCCTCTCCATTACAGTACTGCTTGGCAATCTGCAGTGCTTGTATTGTTGGTATATTGTTCAGGGTTTGCAGTTGGGTGCCAGCTGTGTCACTGACATATTAGCCAGATGCCATCCCTAATTGTAACCCAGTCTTTTCAAAATTGTTCACAATGTGAGCATTCGCCTCCCTCCAGTGGAGATTAAAAGCATCTGCTAAAATAGGGCTGTGTTTAAAGGAACATGCATGCTTACAAACAACCAGCCCCGAAACAGTATGACAGGGAAGTGATTTGAACTGGAAAATGGCTTGAAACTTGTCCCTTGAGATATATTTCCTTTAATGGGATGCATTTTATGCTTGTGAAATACAGTATACTAGGCTTCCTGTTTGCTAGGTAGTCGTATTAGACTTCATCTGTAGTGACCCCGTTATAAGGCATTATCAGAGACCCAAATTCAGTGCACATTTTTATTGGCTTTATTTCCTGTAAATGGTTTTTTTGAAATATAAGCCAATCTAACATAATAGGCAGCAAAGAGTCCTTTTAGTCTCCTTTTCCAGTGCCCTTTAGCTAAAAATTTATTAACTTTTTTTCCTTGTCTTTCCCCTTAAACCACATTTTTTGATAATGAGGGAAATATCATTTGGAGCAGCAGTGTGTTCTGCCCAGCCTAATAGTTTGAATTGCACTCCATCTGTTCAGCTGCATGGTTTGATGGATCTGCTGAGCCATTTTTCACAATTTATTTTAGAGCTGGTAAGAACATGTTTTCCTGGACTTGTTCCAAGGCTTCTGGTGGGAAACTTCTTATCTGGAGTCTATTGTCCAGCAGGAGAAGAGGACTAAGCGGAAATGCTTGGATATTGAAATACCCCTTTCTCATTTTCAGTGGTTTAGGATGCAAGTGTGTTTTAAATATTAAATTCTTTATTTAATTGTTTCTTTTAAAAAGAGATTCATAACCATTACATGATTACACTATAACTAGTGTAAATTGCTTAGTTCTGTTTTATAGCCATAAGTCAAATAGCAGCGAACACTGAACTGATTGCTTTACCAAGATCTTGTGTTGCTGGTAACCCAGTAGCTGGGGAGAGATTGTTTATGAGTTCCAAATCCAAGGGCCTCTGCTGCTGCGGCAAATAAGCTGGATAACTGTGAGTTGCTAGCTTCACTGCCAGTATGCCAAGAACTACAGGCAACACATAATTGCTATACAATGAAGCAGAGAGCAGCTGTCTTATTCATTCGACTCTTTCCTTGTATGCCAGTGGTGCAGTTTGCTGATCATCTTGTGTCCCAACACACAGTACTCACTTTTGATCCAAGTGCTAAAGGATGATGAGACTTTGTCCTTCTAATTGTTTTTATTCTGCTTTTGTTGTTGCTTCAACCCTTTTGTTTCAAGCTGATTTAAAACTCACCAGGCTGGCTGAAGTGCCAAGCTCTAGGTTGGGGGAAGATTAAAGTATAAGTCTAACAAATAATAAGCTTAACTTTGCCAAATATGTTGAGTTCTCTGAAAAAGGGGGTGCTATTGTAGACCAGGGGGTCCCCAAAATTTTAGCTGTCGGGACCATATCACCAGCAGCCTAATCCTATCCTGTGCTGGAATAGACAGGCCGGCTGGCCTGCGCTATATCCAGCGCAGGGTTGGGGCTGGCAACGGCACAACCTGGGGCAAGGGGAATCAGCTCCCTTCCCTGGGTAATGCAGCAGCAGCCCAACTGGAGCTATTCGAATTTGCACCACCTAAAGAGATGACACAGATCTGAGCAGCCCAGCACTAGGCTGGGCCACCCAGGAGGAAAGTTAGGATCTGGCCTAGCTTCGCTCCACTCTCTGGTCCAGTCTGCCCATGGGCCTGCCCGCCTGCACCTGCCCCCCCAGAAGGCCCCCTTAATGCCTCCTGCTCTCCCCAGACTCCTGAACCAGCAGCCTGCAACTTGCACAAACTTAGCTTTTGCTGGCCTTCTGGGGCTTCATTCGACCGCCAGAGGCCAGTGCAAGTCCTCCGCACTGGCCTCCCATGTCACTCAGTGATGCAAAAGTGCACTACGCCACTTTTGCAACAACAGGACAACGGTCCAGGGGACTTGCGTCAGCCTAGGGCGCACTTTGGATTGCACCCTTAGTCTTGTTAGAGGTGAGTTAGAGAAGGTCAATGACAGAAAATAATATATTTTCTACATAACTTTTAAGTATTTTAACAATAGAATAAATAAACAATAGAATAAAAATATTTGCAGTAAATCCAGCATTAGGTCTGCTTGCTGCCTCTCTTCCTCAGTTGTGCTTTTCGCAACAGTGACCCAGTTCAGTTCTTGTTTCTCCCAGCAGGTGAAAGAAGGTGCATGATGGTGGGCGTGGAGGGAGAAAAGTAAGGAGTTGAGTGGGGTGCACACATAGTTATAATTCTACTGGGCTCAGCAGTTGATGGAATAGTTGGGGGATCTCTGTTGTAAATGTTTTGTGATCAGTTTAATGCATCAAAAGTTGAGATATCCAGAGTTCGTTGCCTTTATATTCTTGTCCATGTTGAGCAAATCTAGGAACCAGAGTGGGTAGAAAAAGAAAGCATGGCCAAGGCTACCTGACTACACACATAAAGTTTTCAGTTTCTAACTTTTTTGGAACACTTTCCATTATCTGTGACTATCTCATTCACACATGGCAATGTGTGAATGAGATAGTCAGACTGCCAAGAATCTGGAGTGCCTGAGAAATTTGGAGGAACTGTTTAGATAAAAAATTGGATGTTGATCAGCTTTATTACTTAAACTTTCTTATTTAATCTTTATCACAGGTTTTTGTTTTTGCAAAGTTTTTTTTAAACCATCCTTGTGAAAGTAATTGCTGTCTACAGAATTTATAGCAGAGAAATTGACATGCCTCTCTTTTTTGTACGTTCTCATAGCCTTGGGAAATGTTCTCTGAGTTGAGACTTGTGAATTTCCAATGTTGTTGAATGCTACCCCTACATAAAATACCAGTACTGCTTTCACTACTACTTCATATTGGTACTAGGAGCTTAATGCAAAATATTTCACTGTCAGCTATCACAAGTGAAAGTTCTCTTCATGTAGACTACCCCTTGCACAACTAACAGGTCTTAACTGAGTTATCTGAAATTCATAAGCGCAAACAAGTCAAAGAATTGTTGTAGAACTATTTTCCATGCTCTTCTCATTATTGTTAAGAATCCCACACCTGCTTCTGAAGGTTAGGTTAGGAAGTGTTATCTTCTCCTATCTTGTTAAGAAAGCTCATGGAAAGAGAAACCAAGACCAAAGACCAGACTGTTATTTAGGACTATAATAATAGCATGACATGCTACCATCATGCTAGACATGCTACCATCAGCGATAGGTTTGCAGCCCTTAGTGGAACAGATTGTGGAAGGAGATTCTGCTGAGTAGTTCTTCCTCTGTTGCAGTTGTGGCTTTTCAGTGGATTTCAACTCTAATACTGGGGCATGCTATCGTCCTCCAGACTAGAAACCAGAAGCGGACCTTGAAATGAGGAAACAGATCAGGGAGGTGTCGAGGAGGGACATGGTTATAATCATGGGGGACGTCAATTATCCTCACATCGACTGGGTTAATTCGTGCTCTGGTCATGAAAGAGAAACTGGTTTTCTTGACATGCTAAATGACTGTGCTTTAGAGCAACTAGTCATGGAGCCCACCACAGGACAGGCGGACTGTGGATTTAGTACTGTGTGGCACTCAGGACCTGGTTAGAGAGGTAAATGTTACTGAGCCATTGGGAAACAGTGATCATGCTGCAGTTAGTTTCACCATGCATGTCGGGGGAAGAGTGTCAAACAAATCTAACACAAAAACCTGAAGGAAGGACTTCCCTCAAATGAGGAGGTTAGTTAGGAAATAGTTGAAAGGGAAGGTAAAGAGGGTCCAATCTCTCCAGAGTGTGTGGAAGCTGTTTAAAACAACAGTAATAGAAGCCCAGCCAAAGTGTATACCACAACAGAAAAACGGCTCGACTAAGTCCAGGAGGGGCATGGCTAACAAGCCGAATTAGAGAGGCTGTAAAGGGCAAGAAAGCTTCCTTCTGTAAATGGAAGTCTTGCCCTAATGAGAAAGATAAAAAGGAACATAAACTATGGCAAAAGAAATGTAAGAAGGTGATACGGGAGGCCAAGCGAGTATGAGGAACACATGGCCAGCAACATTATGGGCAACATAAAAGCTTCTTCAAATATGTTAAAAGCAGGAAACCCGCCAGAGAAGTGGTTGGCCCTCTGGATGGTGAGGGAGGGAAAGGGGAGTTAAAAGGAGACTTAGAGATGGCAGATAAATTAAATGAGTTCTTTGCATGTGTCTTCACAACAGAAGACCTCTGGCAGATACCACTGCCCGAACGGCCCCTTCTGACCAAAGAATTAAGTCGGATAGAGGTTAAGAGAGAAGATGTGTTGAACCTAATTGACAAATTAAAGATTAATAAGTCACCAGGCCCTGATGGCATCCTTCAAGAGTTATTAAGAAACTGAAGAATGAAGTTGCTAATCTTTTAAGTATAATTGGCAACTTGTCCCTTAAAACGGCCCCAGTGCCAGAGGATTGGAGGATAGCAAATGCCATGCCAATCTTTAAAAAGGAAGGAGACGGGACCTGGGTAATTATAGGCCAGTCAGCCTAATGTCTGTTCCAGGTAAGATGGTGGAATGCCTCATCAAAGATAAAATCTTAAAACACATAGACGAACAAGCCTTGCTGAGGGAGTATCAGCATGGCTTCTGGTTTGCCTCATGAATCTTTTAGAATTCTTTGAAAAGGTCAACAGGCATGTGGATGCAGGAGAACCCGTGGACATTATATATCTGGACTTTCAGAAGATGTTTGACACAGTCCCTCACCAAAGGCTGCTGAGAAAATTCCACAGTCACGGAATTAGAGGGCAGGTCCTCTCCTGTATTAGGCACTGGTTGAGGTCCAAGAAGCAGAGAGTGGGTGTCAATGGACAATTTTCACAATGGAGAGAGGTGGAAAGTGAAGTGCCCCAAGGATCTATCCTGGGACCTGTACTTTTCAACCTGTTCATAAATGACCTGGAGGCAGGGCTAAGCAGCGAGGTGGCCAAGTTTGTAGATGACACCAAACTTTTCCGAGTGGTGAAGACCAGAAGAGATTGTGAAGAGTTTCAGAATGATCTCTCCAAACTGGGAGACTGGGCAGCAAAATGGCAGAAGTGTTTCAATGTAAGTAAGTGTAAAGTCATGCACATTGGGGCAAAGAATCAAAACTTTACATATGGGCTGTTGGGTTCTGAGCTGTCTGTGACAGATCAGGAGAGAGATCTTGTGGTCGTTGTGGACAGCTTGATGGAAGTGTCGACCCAATGTGCGGCAGCAGTGAAGATGGCTAGTTTCATGCTTGGGATCCTTAGGAAAGACATTGGGAATAAGACAGCTAATATTGTAATGCTGTTGTACAAATTGATGGTAAGGCCACACCTGGAGTATTGCGTCCAATTCTTGTCGCCACATCTCAAAAATAATATAGTGAAAAGGTGCAAATGAGAGCAATCAAAATGTTTACTGGGCTGGGGCTCCTTCCCTGTGAGGAAAGGCTATAGCATTTGGGCCTCTTCAGTCTAGAAAAGAGACGCCTGAGGGAGGACATGATTGAGACATACAAAATCATGCAGGGGATGGACAGAGTGGATAGAGAGACACTCTTTTCCCTCTCACATAACACCAGAACCAGGGGACATCCACAAAAGTTGGGTGTTGGGAGAGTTAGGACAGACAGAAGAAAATATTTCTTTACCCAGCATGGAGCTCTTTGCCACAGGAAGTAGTGATGGCATCTTGTCTGGATGCCTTTAAGAGGGGATTGGACAAATTTCTGGAGGAAAAGTTCATTATGGGTTACAAGTCATATTAGGTATATGCAAGCTCTTGGTTTTAGAAGCAGGCTGCCTCTGGTTGCCAGATGCAGGGGAGGGCACCAGGTCACAGGTTGAGTCTGTTGTCTTGTGTACTCCCTGGGGCATTTGGTGGGCCACTGTGAGATACAGGAAACTGGACTAGATGGGCCCTTGGCCTAATCCAGCAGGGCTCTTCTTATGTTCTTATTTGACATTTGTTCCCCCCCCCCCCCGTTGAGAGGCTTCCAAGTTGACTGTAACATCATCTAACAGCAACATGGTCGTCTGTAGAAGCTTGTAGGAAGATTGTAGAAGATGAAATTAGAATGGAAATTGAAGTACCTTCTGAGAATTTGCCTGCGAATAAAACAGATACATATGCTTTCATTTACTTTTCTAACAGCAGTTAGAAGAATCTTATCTTAAACATTCCTGTGAAAAAATGTATAGTTTGTGTTTTTCATCAGGCCTGTATATGTGAGGGATATATGTGCGCTGGTGCCTCTCCCCAGATCATTCTTGTAATGGGAAGCTATGGTTTCCCATAGCTTCTAAATCCTAGAACAGTGATTCCCAACCTGTGGTCCAGGGACCACAGATAGTCCGCGAGACGCTGAGAAGTTGTCCGCGAGGTCTCAGGAAAAAAAATCATTTGGATCAGTTCCAGCATCTCTGAGCAAGCAGTCCCCCATGGATCACCAGAGAGAGTGGAAAACGAACTGCCTGCAGCTGGATGCAAAAGCAGCAAACCACAAATCTTCTCTATAAATAATAAATCTCTAGTAAATCTTTTCTAATTACAGGCAGCCCACATTATCCGTGAGTTTGGTACCCATGGATTTCTTCATCCAAACCTGTAGTGTGGGCCAAACTGAGCTTCCAGAGGTGGGGGGAGCTGTGCTCCTCTCTCCTCCGGAGGATCTTCTGAAGCCCACAGAAACCATGCACATCCACCCGTGGCCTCTGCAGCCTTCAGAAAAGCCGACAGACTGACTGGAGCTCAGTGAAAACCATAGGTTTCAAATACCTGCTGTTTTCCTTATCTATAGGGGTTCTGGGAATGGAACCCCTGTGGATAATGAGAACTGCTAGTATTACAAATTTAAATGTATTTTTTGTGTACAGGGGTGGGAAGTTGCACGCGGTCCCCAAAAATTCCAGTGTTGGCCTCAGTGGTCCGCAGTCTCCTAAAGGTTCAGAACCACTGTGTTAGAGAATACGTAGAGGTATTAGAGAATGGTTTTATTTTTCCTCAGGTTTCACAGATGTCGTTTTTTTTCTTTTTTTACAAAAATGTGACGTGCAGAAAGTAGTGTTATGTATTTTTATTTTGTTGTCACCGAAAAAACCAACCTCTGCCCATGGGCATTTGCATTCTGAAATGACTTTTTCACATGTAGTAATCCAGAGATCCTTGTTCTTGAATATGCTTGACATTTGTTTTCTGTAAAAGAGTGGATTTTGTTGGAAAGCAGTATTAATGACCTGAGTGGAAACTGAAGTATGAATGTTTGAAGTTTGATTGCAGATAGCTGGTGACCTTAAGAGCTTAACAACCTCATTAAAAAAAAAATAAAGGAGTTGCATTTCATTTGCTTATATAGGGTCAACTTCCTTTGGAAGGCAGGAGCTTCCATGTGCAGCTGAACAAACTTCTTGAGAACTTTTAACTAAATATTAACACATGTATTTTATTTCACTAGATATTTGATACTGATTTTTGATACTACTTTGAATGCATTTTGTTTGATATACTAGATTTGTCTAATGTTCTCTTTTCTTCTTCTTCTTTAGGGTTGGCATTTGCACAGCGTCAAGTCACTGTTCAAGACGGCCCTCTCTACCGTACTGAAAATTCCCACATCACCATCTGGTGCAAGGTCAGCGGTTACCAAGGACCATTGGAACAGAATTTTCAGTGGTCCATATATCTCCCATCTGCCCCAGAAAGGGAGGTACAAATTGTCAGCACAATGGACCCATCTTTTCCTTATGCTATCTACACTCAGCGTGTTAGGAGTGGGGAAATCTATGTAGAGAGGGTCCAAGGGGATTCTGCTCTACTTCATATCACAGAGCTCCAGGACCGGGATGCCGGTGAATATGAATGTCACACACCTACCACTGATGAACGGTATTTTGGGAGCTACAGTGCCAAGATGAAGCTAATGGGTAAGGTGTTGATTTTATGTATCTTTTTTTTAACCTTATATGAAGATATTGGCCTTGTTCAGATGTAATGGCAAACTATGATTCAGTGTGACATGAACAAGCATCAGCACATCCTACTCCCTCTCCTTTTCTATGCATGAGAGAAGGAGAGTGAAAGCTTCTGTTTCCACTTTAAGAAGAAAGCATGGGCCCCCATTTATGTATGAATTCGGGGAAACTGTGGTTTAAGTAGAGTGGAATAAGCAAAGATATCAAACCACAATTTGATATTCTGGTTTGTTATAACTCATAGTTATAGTAGTTAACAAACCACAGTTCCCTAGTAATATGGAACTGCATATTAGTGTTAAAGTGAAAGCAAAAGCATTCACTCATCTTCCCTGACACATGTGAGAGGAGGGGAGGGCAGGGGAAGTCTGTGGGTCCCTAAGCACATTCACACAGCGCTAAAACATTGGCTAAATCAAGTCATTATCTTGTTTAGATCAAGATTGCTGACAGCATAGAATGACTGTGAAGTGCTAGGTGTGGGTTGAGAGAGAAATACCAAGAGCTACAATAATGTTTTCATGCCAAGTACCTTCTGAAGTATTGTTAGAGAAGATGTTTTGTGCATATGTCAACAAGTCAGCAGGCTTTGGATACTTAGGGCCCAATCCTAACCAGGTCTACTCAGGAGTAAGTCCTAGTTTGTTCAATGGAGCTTACTCTCAGGAAAGTGTGGTTAGAATTGCATCCTTAGTCTTCTGAATGCTGACTTTGCATCTGACTTGCATTCCAACCCCAAGAAGAACTTTGAGAGAGTGTGCTGTTTTCATTTGTAATACAGCCTAATATTATGAGCTAGGCAAATCCATATACTAAACCACGTAATTAGAAACATTGAGAATCTCACTAATGATTTCTGTTGGCAGTAGGACATAGATATTTTCTCCTTTATATGTGGGAATATATGTGCTCACTCAAATGCTTCTGAGCTATGAGTGAGTTACTGTTTTTCATTTTCTCAGAAGTGGAACCAAAACTTTCATTGCTATGAATTTTTAATTTCCTCATTAGGTTCAGGCAGCTTCTATTTGGCAGCAGATTGGCTCAAGGGACTGTGGGGGAGATGGGATTTTTAAATTCTTCTGAGCTCAGTGATGGGCATGGCGGACGGAGAGTGCTTAAAGAGGAGTTTTTAACTGCATTTGCTGGTTCACTACACCACTTAGTGCCCTGGTAGTTTGTGGTGAACACCAATTGATCTTTTTGTCTTTGTTCTGCTGTTATTTAAAGATGTGATTCTGGGGGCCAATTCTGACATTAAAGTCTCAAGAAAGCAGAAGGAAATGGCTGGTCTGCTTGCTATATGAAAACTGCTGGAAACAGCGTACTACTTTTAAATATTCTAGCAGTCCATTCCTAACTAAGGGCCCAATCCTATCCAACTTTCCAGCACCAGGGCAGCTGCAATGCAGCCCCGAGGTAAGGGAACAAATGTTCCCATGCCTTGAGGATGCCTCTGATACTGCCTCCCCAGCACAGGAAGCAGTGCATACCTTATTGGCACAGCAGCACCGGCATGGGAAAATTGGATAGGTTTGGGCCCTAAATCTCCCCTCTGCCATTGCAGCCTCACCAATATTGTGTATCCTGTGGGGAGCAATCCTGGAGGCCCCCTCCAGGGTAATTCCTTTACCTCAGGGTAAGCCTTCACTTCCCTGATGAGTTCTACTCAGAACTGTGCCAGTTCTTTGGCTGGCGCAACTCCTGAGTGAACTCAAGGAAGTCATTTGAGGCTTGGAAGGGGGATAGAATGTTGGTGGAGCTGCTGCCTGTGGCGTCACTAGGGGGTGTGGACTGTACCAGGTGACACCACCAGTGGCCAAAATTGTAAAAACCTTGATATTTACGAATAATACCATAATGTATACCATTCAATAAGTAATTTAATGGAGAATGCAATGAAACAAACTGCATTGAAATGTCTGCATTCTATAAAAGTTATAGTCAAATAACCAGAAGAGGAAAACACAACATCTTATGTAACAATAAGTGGATTTTCTTAACTTCCTTAATTCTTCATCTGTTTCTTCATCTTCTTCATGACCCAGATGACATTCTTCATCTGTTTACCTCAGACGCCATCTTTCCACTGCGGTCTTCCTTTAGTTGTTTTTAGATTGCAAGCACTTTGGGATAGGGACCTATCAGTAACTGTAAAACACCATGTACGTAGATGGTGCTGTAGAAATAATAGAGAAGAGTTGTATCTGAATTAGCATTAAGAACACCTTCACTGGAAAACATAAAGCGTGTTCCATTGAGATTTGTGATAATTTCTCCCTGCCTGGGGTAACTTTTCACACAGCCTTTGAACTTTGTGAACTTTTGTTTCTCGGCATCAATCAGTTTTGTTATGCTTTGGTCAACATGAAGGGAGGGCTTTCCAAGCATGGATTTGCATTCCTGTTTCACATGATTGTTGTCTGAAATGGCTATCATAAAATGGGAAACACAATAGCTGTTTAACTGTTGACAAGTGTGGGGCTTTTATTAAAAAAAATGATTTTTTAAAAAAAGGAAATGTCTCCACAAATATTGAGCTGAAAACCAGAAGTTATTCATGGTAGTTTGTGTAGCTCTTCTTGCATCTGCTTAATTCATGTGTACAAATACAAATAATTATTGAATATGGTGGGTATCTAGCATCAGCCACATCTGATATGTTCTGAAGCTGTGTGGAACGCTTAAACAAGGAAACAAGCATTGTAGTGGATTTGATTGAAGCTGATTTTGGTAACATGAAGTGAAATTTTTCAGCACCCTCCTGTCCTCTTTCTCCCCCTGCCCTGACTTGTGTTGTAAGAACAACAGGAGGCGTGTTTGGACAGGATTCAAGCTTATCGAGAGAAGCTGAAATATCTTCATTTTGCACCAATTAAATATGCCATTAAGATGTCACATCCGCTTTTAAGAGATTTTAGAAACTACTTTAACAGCATAATGAAAAAAAAACCTGTGTGTTTGGAATCTGATAAACAGGAAGGATAAAAAGAAAGTGAGGAAATTTTGTATTCAGCAATGAAAGGAAGAAAGATCATGTCCATTTGCTAGATTCCCTACATCTCTCCTTCTCTTCTGTTTGAAGATTTGCCATGGGCCAATTCCACTTGGCAACCACTTTGAGCAGAAGGGATAAATCATGCTTCATGGTACTCCTTGGCTTTATATCTCTTGATTTTTCATTAACATCCTGCTGCCTTCTGGACCGAGCTATGTTTTAATAGGCCCTGCGGCCATGAATAGCTCCTATTTTATTCAGTTTGTCAGCCGGGGCACAGGTGGCTTCACTCAGTGGAAGGTTAGTGGGAAGATTATGCTATAATTCAGGGAGATCACAAATATAATTCTGAATAGTAACAGTTCTTGAATGTTCTTGAAATACTGGGGGGGGGGGAGCTTATCATTATCAAGGCTGGACACTGGCAATCAAATATGATATTTAATCACTGCCGGTAGAATGGAATTGTGGTGAGCTGTGACAGACATCTGGATTAGGCGACATGCCTATCATGTGAATGAGATCTGTGTTCTTGACCTTTTGCAAAGATAAGAGTGTGCGGGCTCCCAGTCTGGACGTGTGTGTGTGTGTGGGGGGGGGGGTTTTCTGCTACCACAATCCCTATCTGGATTCCTTCCTTCCTGCAGTACTTATCTGGCAAGGAGAAAAAGCTCCCATTTGGTCCCATGCTGCTGCCCCTATCTGATTCAGGGCTGAACATATAACACAGAAGGCTGCCTTACACTGTGTCAAATCATTAGTCCCTGTAGTATTGTCTGCATTCTCTTAAGATTTCAGATGTGGGTCTCTTCAGGGATGGGCACGGGTCCTGATGAGTTGGCTCAAGTTGCGAAAACGTGTTTTCTGCAACTCGTGTTGACTAGAATCTGGACATCATTGACGTGGATGCTACTTGCAACTTGGGGCCAGTGACTCAGAAGAGAGTTATGACTCAAATTAACTTGGATTTGTATGTGCTTGCAACTTGGTTTGTGTTTGTGCAGACTTGCTTTTTTTCTTTTTTTACCACTTCGACATTACACCAAAGACCTTGTGAAGCAATCTGGAAAATGGCATTTAGATACTGGCAGCAGCAGATGTGGTGGGAGGAAGGTATGGGCTCCAAGAGGTGGGGGCTGAGGGGGGAGGACACGGAAATAGGACACAGAAGTGATACCAGACCATGAAAGATCCATCTGAAATGTTGTGCGGTTCTTGAAAGACAGAACCTTTCTGTTATTGTAAAAATCTGTTCGGGGGTTTAGAGATAGCCTGCCTATGTGAACCGCCTTGAATAAAATCAGAGGAGTAATCTGCTGACCAGAAAGGTCAGCGGATAAATACCAGTATTATTTATACCAGTATTACCAGTATAAATACCAGTATACCAGTAATTACCAGTATCAGTAATAAATACCAGTATTATTTATTATTCACCAGTATTTATTATTGTTATTATTGTCAGTGTGAACAATACTGAGTATGATGGACCAATGTTCTGGTAGAAGGCAGCCATATTTGTTCACATATGGAAACAGCAAGAAACTGCAACCGTTTTGTTGGACAGCCCAATAAGTAGTAGTCATAATAATAAATAGCAACCACTGACTGTTCTTTACAGTGGTGGCATGCATATTTTTTTCCCTGTAGTTTTAAAAGCAGAGTGACTGAAAACATGCATAGCCACTATATCATTACCATTGATTTTTTTTTTTTACTACAAAGAAAAATGTGTGCATGTGGGATGCTCCAGGGGGGCAGTATCTAGGTTGCTGCTGAGTCACCTGCCTTGCAGTAGACCAGGACAGACCCTACTCTTTTCTATACTGTTCTAGTTGGCTATTTTTGTGTACCTGCCATCTGCTTTCCTGTTTCTGCTTTTGTTCAGCAAACTTAAAACATGCACCTGGTGTGTGTCAGAGGCTATTATTTCATTTCCCCTTTCATGCAGTGTTTAGCAAAAGTAAGGTAGGTGTGTGATAAATCCTGTCAACTTGCAGCAGTCATGAGAATCAATCTACTGAGTCGAGGGAATGCTGGCCCTGGGAGTCTCTTATGTAGGCGTGGCACTAGGAGTTGCCTTTGACATAAACAAGTATATCATTCCTGTTGTTTTTCTGTGATCAATAATGGGGTATAATACTTTTATGGGCATACATCTGAAACAATTCTGCAGCAATAGTGAAAGCTCTTAAGAAGAACATGCAGATGTTATGACTAAATGGAGCCCTGCTAAATTGAGATTTACTTCATTTAAGTCCTCTTGCTTTGTTTCTTGTTTTCGTGCGACGGTGTATAGCCGTTAAGTGCACTAGGCACTCTGTTGGGAGTATTGGAATTGCCACAGCAGCTTCAAACAGTGATCCATCTAGCTTAACGTTTTAGCTGACATGGATTGTTACTAGATGGTCCAAGCAGAAGTCCTTGAAATTGCCTCACATCTGAGGAAGTGTCTCTTTAATTCTCTCATCAGTTAAAGATTATGTTATGTCTTGGAATCAGCATGTTTTGTCATTCTGCCAAACTTTTATGTCTGTTCACTTTTTGAATTCTGCTATTCTCTCAGTTTTTGTCTTGTAACAATGAATTTGCAGGCTAATGGTACATTATGTATGAGAGCACTAAGGAGGGTGTAGAGTTGCCATTTCTACTTAAATGATGTACTGCTCAGTTTATGGAAATATGGCTGGCTGCTGTTCTGTGAAGGAAGGAACAGGCTGCATTTTCGATTCCACCCAGTAGTTTGTCTACCATATTCCATTGCTTGTTGCTCAGCTGCTCTAAAGCAACACAGACCCAGTTATTCACCTTTTGATAAAGTGTGCCATCTGGTATTCTATCAGATTTGCAATTATATGCTTGATTTTTTGACTGTATAATTTGGCAATCCTCTCCCACTCCTCCTCCTCCTTCTCCTCCTTTAAACAAGCTGTCATGATGCAGTTAAAATACGCCCTAGAAGCAAACAGTATAGTTTGGTGAGAGAGAGTGTTTGGTGGTCCAACATCCTTAGTTAGACTGCCACTGTTGAGGTATGCATCCTCCAGAGTGCACTTCCGATACCCCTTCAAATGACCGTTACTGTTCCTGGCTTTTTGGACACTAATAATACAACTGAAATACACACCTATTTGATTTTCCCACCTCTGATGAGGGGAGAGAAAAGTCTCAGCTGTGAAGCATGGGATAAGCATCAGGCAACCCTGAGGAAAGTCATATTTAGTTTATTCTTTAAATCCACAGTCCTAAGTAGGGTAATGTTTTTGAGCTCTGTAGAACTTCAAGCTTTTGAGCACTGTTCAACTCATCTGCCTAATGGAAAGGGGCTCCCCTAGTACCAATTCATTTCCCCTTCTCATTGACCATTGTTCCTGTAGGGCGAACTCATAGAACATGAGATCGGGTTCAGACATACACCTGTTTCTGATCAAGTGCAGTTACAATGCTCTGTCTAGAAATACTGCAATTAAAGTTAGTGCTTATTGTGCTTCCTCTTATGTCTGTTAACAGCATTGCCAAAGGGCAGCTAAGAGGCACCTTCCTTTCTCTTCTTGATGAGTGGTCACAGTGGTTTGGCAGTCTCTGGAACCTGAGACTGTCTTGGGACTTCCTTCAGCTTGCTGACAGGTCCTGTTGTGGTTTATGGCAGTTATGTAGAAATAATGGGTTGTCTGGGCAAGAAAGGCAGGGGCTGTGCAGGTTTGTCTGCCTCAGTGCCTCAGAATAGTCTCTCAGCATTAAACAGGGAAGTGATAACCGTAAGTGCAGCTGGTAACATATGGCACCCATCCCCTGCCTTAGCAATTGCTCATTGAACTCTGAAAGCAGAATGTGGTCCCTGTAGCTTCAACCAGATGCAGCTCTGAGGAAACCCTGTAATGGAAAGAGGCCATTATTCTATTACCAGTGAAAATTTCCCATTTCGCGTCTTTGCCGTTCCCCTGCTGTTTCTCTAAGGAGGCTTTAGTATACTTCTCATTCTATTCCCCCACTCCGTCCTCTACAAAATTAGTTTTCCCTGTGGAACTGGTTCATTCTTTCTTGCTCTGCCAACACTTTCTTGACATCTTAGTCATTTTGCATTAGTTTGTCTGCTGCCTCCTGCATTTAGAGCATCCATTTTCAACCACTGTGCCGTGGCACATTGGTTTGCTGCGAGTGGTTCACAGGTGTGCCACTGGAATTTGAGGGAAGGTCATTTATTAGTGGGGCCAATGGGGATGTGAGCCCTCCACTGGCAGCATGGTGTGCCTTGTCAATTGTAAAAAACCTGATGGTGTGCCTTGACGATTTTAGTGGCCTTGTCAGTGTGTCGTGAGATGAAAAAGGTTGAAAATCGCCGATTTAGAGAATGGGGACAGCTGTTGGTTCAGCTGATGCCAGAGTTTTACTTTGGCAGCCATGCTGTACTGAATGAGTGTACTTCTGTCCCAAAGGAGTTGCAAGCACGAACAAAGGCCAAGCTTTATAAACATATGCAGCTGTTTTATATTGAGTGAGACCATTCCCCCATTTAGCCCATCTTTCAACTTGTGGCAACTCTCCAATTTCTTGGACAGTCTTTCCTGGCCCTGCTACTTGAAATCCTGAACTGGTCAAGTTGGAGGTTGAATCTGAGATTCCTGTTTGTAAATGTTTGAGGCAAAGGGATGTTCCTGTTAACCACATTACTTGTTAGGGCAAACATTTAGAATCTTTTTATATTACAGCTGCCTTGGGACCTCTTCATATGACAGCTGCAGGGGGCCGGGAGGAAAGTGAAATATCCTACAGGTATTGGATCAAGTGCATCTGTTAGCATAATTATCCAATTTTTGGTATGCTACTGCAAGATGCAAGGTAAACAAAGTTTGCAGTGGTATGCCAAAGCCCATTTCAGGACATGGCTCACTTCAGTCTGGAAGACAAGATGCACAGGCTTTTCCTGCAACCTCCACATTCCTAGAAGTCATGTAAAAAAATTCTTATCCCAGGTTTGCAAATAAGGCATCCTAACTGTATGGGAACCACTCGTCCATATCACCCATCCCCTGCCTTAGCAATTGCTCATTGAACTCTGAAAGGAGAATGTGGTCCCTGTAGCTTCAGCCAGATGCAGATAGCTTCACGTAGCTTCAGCCAGATACACAGCTGGGAGAACACTGTATGTGGGTCCTGACCATGATATGGCACCCTGCTGGATGGGAGTTCCTAATTTCATGGGCAACTCCCACAAGCATTCATGTGGGAGAATACATCCTAAGAGAGGAAAAAAACAAATGCACTCTAGTGCAGGGGTGCCCAAACCCCGGCCCTGGGGCCACTTGCGGCCCTCGAGGCCTCTCAATGCGGCCCTCAGGGAGCCCCCAGTCTCCAATGAGCCTCTGGCCCCCTGGAGCTTTGTTGGAGCCCACACTGGCCCGACGCAACTGCTCTCAGCTTGAGGGCAACTGTTTGACCTCTTGCGTGAGCTGTGAGATGAGAGCTCCCTCCACTGCTTGTTGTTTCATGTCTGTGATGCAGTAGCGGCAGCAAAGGAAAGGCCAGCCTTATTTTGTGCAAGGTCTTTTATAGGCCTTGAGCTATTGCAAGACCTTTATTCATTCATATAAGTCCATCTTTAATATATTCATTTATGTAAAGTTATGTAAACTTATTCAAATTTTAAATGTACATTGATTCTTTTTCCCCGGCCCCCCGACACAGTGTCAGAGAGACAATTTGGCCCTCCTGCCAAAAACTTGGACACCCCTGCTCTAGTGTACAATGCCTTCCTTGCCTGAAGGGAGGTCCTGCTTCCCACTGGCTGGCAGTCTGCTAGCTATTTATGAGCCTGTGCCCCTCCTCTCTTCATGGTAAAAGCAGAAGGTATAATGAGGGCTTCTCCTTTCTTGTTGCTGGTTCAGAGATTTCTACTCTACAGAAGATGTGTGTTTCACAGTAGAGTGCCTGATCATTTGGAACTGTGATCATACTGTCCATGTTTAATTCTCACTAAAGACCTAGTGGTGTTCTAACTTTGAAGAAACCAGTGACATCAAAGAAAATGACAAATAATTTTGAGTGTGGAGGTTTGTGAGATGTATAGAAGCAGCAAAATCATATGCCCTGCAGAAGAAGCTGCAGAGTAGCCTTTTTTTCTTTTTACTACTGAATTGGTGGAATCTTGTACAAATCTCTGTCCGTTTGCTTTTGTCTATAAAATGAGGAAATAATAAGGAATAAGTAATTTGAGAGGCATTGTGTTCAGACGAGAGGAACTGCAAACATTGTATAAATCCATACCTTTCTGGTTGCCTCTCACACCATTAAAAAACAAAAACTGTTTTTGTAGAATAGTAGGGTGGACAGGGCTCAAAAGGCAGCCATCTGTTTCAGGCAGGCAGACCCCTCCATCCACCAGCAAACATCTATCCTGCAGATCAATTCATGTAATCCTATCCACACACTGCCACAAACAAGCGCGCTGCAGCAAGAACATTTCACAAGGCAAATCGCTCAAGATGACTAGCACCAACTGTTTACAGATCCGGCTCTATTATACACTAGTGCAAACCCCATTGGTTCCCTTGTGCCATCTTGGGTGACATAATGTTCAAAAGTCATGACCTGAATTATTAGTCATGAGCTGCTGTTTGATGTTGAGAGGCACTGGAAAATGTTTTCCATCTTATGTAGCTGCCCAGTGAGCTTAGAACGATAACAGTTTTACAGTCTTTATCTGATACAGGTTTAAGAGGATTTATAAGGGCTATGGGGAATTACTATAAGTCAACAAACAGCCTCCAGCTGATAATATTCTTTTAGAAAGTATTTATTTTTAAGTGGCCTTCACTGTATTTAATTTTTCTTCTGCATTTGCTATCTGTAAATTGTTTAGGGGGAGTGTAATATAATATCTGCTTTGGGAAATAGGTGAGACCTAATTGAGAGCCTGTTGGAGGTAAGAAAGAAATGACTTGTAGTAATATTGGCAACTGTTGCCTGACTCTGATGCAGTTGTTTCTGTCTCTGTCAGAGGTGGTTCCTTTTGATGTGCTACAAAACTCTGTGGAAAGTCCTGCTTTGCTTGAGTCTGTGCCATGTTTAATGCAACCTCATAGTCCAACAAGAGGGACCACCTCCAACAGATATAAAAAGGTGTCATGTTAGACTTGGAATAGTTGCCAGAGAAGTTGTTTCGGTCTCTCTGAGGGCTGACTATCTCTTCTTCAAATCAAGTTTATAGAATTCATAGTAGTATAGAGAACCCCATATTTTAAAAAAAGTGAAGGTAATGACTGGTAAATGCTCAGGGCCTGACACATTTCTGGGGCAAAAGCATTCATTTCACTAACTGCAGCTTACACGATATATGGTATTTAGTCTACTAAGATTAATCTTGCTGGAGGAAGGAATGGGCATGTCCGGAAACAGTCTTTGGAGGCCAAATGGGATCTGGTTCGCTTCGCCCAAAATGCTTCCTCCCTGCCCTCCCCAGGCACCCCGAGACCACTGCGCCAGCCTGGAAAGGTAGACACAAGCTCACTCGGTCTGGGGTCTGCATCAGCACAGGGAGGTCAACGCACGTCCTTGTGCCAGCCTCCCCGACTCAAATGGAGGTGCAAACGTGCTTTACGGCACGTTTGCAACTCTCCGTACTAGTGCAAGGGACTTGTGCCAGCCCAAGGGTGCATTAGGATTGCGCCCTAAGTCTGTCAGCCGCATCACAAAGTTTTAAAAGAAAAATAAGCATTTCAAAGAAAAGCTCACTGTATATACTCGCCTAGATGTCGAAAAATTTATGCCTAAAAATGGAGCCTGAGATCCTGGGTCGACTTATACCTGGGTCAGTACAGTGGATGGGGCAGGGTCCTCTGGGAGCTTCTGGGAAGCTTATGGAGGCTCAGCAGCTGTCTGGTGAAGTGGGGGGGGGCTGGAAATGGGCTGAGAAGCAGGAGCAGTGGAGAAAAAGGAGAATTTTTACCAGTAATTACGGTTTTCAGAGGCAGCCACTTTAGCCTCTTCTCCAGACAGGAAGAGAAGTGAAGGCGCTTCTGGGAACTGTAGTCTGTATGGGCTGCTGCTATGGAATGCAGCACATGCTCCCACAAAGCCTCCCCACAACTTCCAGAAGCCCCTTTGTCTCCCTTCCGGTTTGGAGAAGAGAGGAAATGCCTCCTTCTTTTGCTGCTACCTCTGAACATTCCTGGCAAGTCATTTGCAAAGAATTTCACACACCCCCCCCCAAGTTTAGGGGTCTGGTTTTTAAAACCCCAGGATGGGATCTCCATTTCCATCTGAAACAAGGTCTCAGGCTGCAATGCATGTTACTTAAGAGTAACACCCTTGGAAAGCAGTGGGTCTGCTTCTGAGTAAAGAGGCTTGCAACTGTGCGCAGCTCAGTCCTTGTTGCTCGTGTCCCTGCTGTGAACTGAACTGCACACTCCTAATTGCATGTTTTATGTTGCATGTTACATTTAGAGCCTCTGGCTTGACACACCAGGCACCTTAAAGAAGGATCTGACTGATGGTTCTACTGGTATGTTGCTTACAGGCACAACACTTACTCTGACAGTGTTTACACAAATGTTGTGAAGACCAGAATTTTAAAAGTTAATGAACAAAAATGCATCTTATGATCTTTTATTGCATTTTTAATAAATTAGAAACTGTACAGTTTTTAGGTAACAATTACTGGAAGGTTATTTTTCAGGATCTGGCTTCAGATAAAATCAGACAAAATTATAGTCAGACCCCCCTAAGTTTAACCCCCAACTTATCCGAGGGTCATAGAAGATTCCATGATTTGGGGCCCAAAACCTGTCCTCGACTTATCAGTGAGATCGACTTATGGGCGCGTATCTGCGGTGAGTCTTTCCTGGGTAGCTTGACTTGTGACAATTGCCACATTAAGTCTGAAACGAACTCTTTCTATGAGCAGTGATTGTGCCCTCACTGTGGTGCTGCCTTTCTGACTGCATAGCTTTGCGTGTTTGTTTTGGCTTAATTAAGAAAGCTTAATGTAGTTGGACACCTCCTATTTTCAAGGCAAGTGAAGGGCAGTATTAGGGGTCTGGTTTCCTTGCCCTGCTGCTAATTCGCACAGATGCTTAACTCGCTGTGTCATATTTTACCTTGGCATTTCTTCCCAACAAGGCACTTGGACCCAGGAGGGTCACCTTGATCGAGTAGGCTCTTTGTATGGTCTTAAATTGTATATTTTTCTTTTAATCTGTCTTAAATCATATTAGTATTTTAATCAGTCTTTAATCATATCTGTCTAGTGAAACAACACAAGCAAATTGGATTGTAGTTAGAAGTTGCTTGGCAGAAATATCTGTTAAAATCCCATAAGCAAGAAGCATGGAGCTGTGATACCTAGCAACTCTGTCATCCAGTACTAAAGTTGCAATCCTACGCTCAAACATTTGGGACTAACAGCCCAATCCTGTGTGTGTCTACTCAGAAGTAAGTCCCATTAGTGTCAATGGGGCTTACTTCCAGGAAAGTGTGGATAGGATTGGGCTGTGTCCTTCAAACTTACTGGGACTTTCTTCTGAGTAAATATGCATAGGAATTCAGCTGCACATAAATCAGGCACACCTCCAAAGGCTATCAATGTAAAGACCAACTGGTCAATGTTATAAAGACAATGCAATGATTATATTGAGCAACCAAAAAAATAGTCTCTGGCAAAATAAGTAGCCGTAGGACACCAGCTGTCTGACTCTGTGTTTGTGATACATTGCTCTGATTATACCCCTTTTCCTGTTAGTTTTTTCTGCCTGTTTAAAGGAAGCTCAGGATTTATAATGCAGTCATAAACTAGCACAAAACTCTGATCTTGTTCATAATAAACTGCTATTTTCAAGGTCAGTTTGTTTGTATTTGTTGAAATCCCTGTATATACTTTTCTCGTTTTTCCGTGCTTGGCCAATTAAGTAGCTTTGCTTGTTCTTTCTGTGCTGAATAACTTGTGTTTTATTGTTGGAAAAAAATGTTGAAGTCTGATGATAAACAAGAGGCAAAGAGCTCTCCAGTCTCACCGGATAAAGATAATTTAATTGCAGATAAAAACAAAACTAATGAAAATACGGAGCAAAGAATTTGATCAAGTGGTTAATGGCAAGTTTGTATGTATCTCAGTTTTGTAAAGTGGTATACCATTTATCCCTTTGATGATTAAAGATGGATGGCTTGCATAGCAATAGGGATCTATTATGCGCTGTATTTCTTACAGCAAAATAGACAGGTTTCCTTATTGCTAGAAGTCACAACTTGGAAAACAGCTGTAGTCAGTTTTTCATTGTGGCAATTGTCTCATAACTATATGGCATGCAGAGACATTCCTCTTTCAGTCCTTAATTCCTTGGGAAACGGAGAGCTGGGGCCTGCTTCCATGTGGAAGCCTGTTAATGTAATATGTGAGGCCTCTTGATAGTTACCCAGTGGTGAGAGAAATACTCTCTCCACCTGGTCAGAAGGACTTTTCCTTATTAGAGTTGCAGCTGATACTGAAAGCTGTTATTCAAACTGTAGTCTTACTCAGACTGCAAAACCAAATGGATGAACAATGGAGATGTCGGCCAACTGGAAACCTCTGCATTTTGATGTAGACTGTATTGTGATTTTCAGATTTGTCACTTATGAAGGGGTATGTTTCGCATGATGTGAGAAAATACAGTCCAGCAAGTCTTAAAATAAAACCATGAGGTAACTAAAAAGTATTTCATAGGAACCTCAGTCACTACCTTATACAGAGTCAGACTATTCGAACTCCGTATTGTTAACACTGAGTGGCAGAAGCTTTACAAAATGTTCTGTGCCCTGGAGATGCTGGGGTTTGAACCCAAAATCTTCTGCTTGCAAAGCAGATGCTCTTTCATTGAGCCATGCCTCCTTACACCTCATATGAAATGTTGTGTTGTAAGGAAACCCAGTGAAACACTCAAAATCTCAGCTGCAGATTTAGAGGCAAAAAATTCTTTTTAGTGGGGTATGCCATCTGTGATGGTTTCTTGTTGCCTGGAGACCAGGGTTACCAGGAGCTACATGTTCTTTGGACTAAATTCTCCTTCAAACAGCTTGAGGAAGTCAGGATTTTCTGTTGGAGGAGTTGGATTCTTCTAGGTTGAAAATAAACTTTCAGCTAGGTTAGGGTTGGTTATCTTGCTTCTAAGACCAGTGCTTGAAATACAGTTGTTATAGAATGGGAACATTATTGCCATTTAAGATTTCATTCTCATTCGCAGCTTGGGGGTCCTCCTGGACTCGCAGCTGCTCCTGGATTCCCAGGTGGCGGCTGTGGCTAGGGGGGCCTTCGCTCAGCTTCGGCTGGTGCGCCACCTGCGGCCGTACTTGGATCGTGCAGACCTGGCCACGGTGATCCATGCCACGGTGACATCGAGGTTAGATTACTGTAACGCGCTCTATGTGGGGCTGCCCCTGAAGATGGTTCGGAAACTACAATTAGTACAGAATGCGGCGGCCCATGTGGTCACCGGAGCCAGGCGGTTTGACTCTGTCAGTCCGCTTCTCCGGGGGCTACATTGGCTGCCCATTCGTTTCCGGGCCCAATTCAAGGTGCTGGTTTTGACCTTTAAAGCCCTATACTGCTCTGGGCCAGGATATCTTAGAGACCGCCTACTCCCGTACAATCCAGCTCGCCCTCTCAGGTCATCAGAGAAGGCCTTTTTACAAGTGCCACCACCCAAGGAGGTCCAGGGGGCGGCTGCAAGAAATAGGGCCTTCTCGGTAGTGGCACCAACATTATGGAACTCCCTTCCTCTTGATTTGAGAATGGCTCCCTCTCTTGAGAGTTTTCGGCGAGGCCTGAAAACACTGTTTATACAAGCCTTCTGATTTCTGGCCTTCTTAACATTTTTATACATCTTTTAGCTTTTTACAGGCTTGATTCCTCTGTGACTTGCTCTTTTATTCTGTCTTTTAATCTGACTACTGTTTTTATGGCCCCTGTTAGTGTGTTTTTAAATGTTTTTATCTGCTATGTGTTAATGTTTTTTAAAATCTGTTTTGTTTTTTTTACATGTTGTTGTTGTTGTTGTTGTTATGTTATCCTTAGGAAAGAAGTGGTAGACAATTGAAACCAGGTCTTTAAATTACTTGTGGCACAATCCTATCAGTGTACGCTAGTATAGCAGCCGCTTTGCCAGCCTAGGGTGTTGCGAACCATAAAGTATTTTGCAACATCTAGAGAGTAAGCAGTGCTGGTGGGACAACCTGTGTCATCCCGCTGGTGTTGAATCCAGAGTGCACAGCTGGCAGAGCAGTCAAGCACCCACTGGGCAGTGCAGAGGCTGGGAGAAGGCAGGGAGAGGGTGTCACAGAGCCTGGGAGGTTGGAGACAGGGAGCATTGGGCCCAGGAGGAAAGTGGGATCTGTGGCGCTTGTGCATGCAGAATCCTATTCCCCAGGCTTGATCGCCTGACACAGGGCTTCTTAGATTTGCACTGGTCATTCGGCAGGCACAGATCTGAATAGGCTTATCGAGCAAGCTGGAGCTTTATACGCGGTATGGGGAAAAATGTCCGCTTATCCTGAGGAGACTTCCAGCCTGCTCCCTCATGGGAGCCAGGTTTTTGGTAAATGCAGTTAAAAAGGCAAAACACTACTGGTGGCAAGGGAGAAATGAATGGGTGAAGGAACACAAATTGATGCAAATGTTTTAAGAGTAGGCGAATGTGCCTCAACTCTTATCAAAAGCCAGAGGAAGGGGAACACAAGGACATCATAATGGTCCTGATTCGATGAACATGGAGCTCAACAAACGCTCCAGAAGGCACCTCCTCCCACCATGAAAAAAAGGATAAAAACAGAGGCTTGAGCAGCTGGTAAAGTGAAACTTTTTTTTTAAGTCTTGTAAAGCTAGTGGGTGCGGACAGAGTGTCATTTTAAAAAGTGGGTCCTGGTGCTAAAACATTTGGGAACCACTGCTATAAGTCATGATTGACCTAGCAGTCAGTTGAAGGAACATGAGCACAGTTCATTGCTAAAACAACTTCCCAGTCAATTATCAACATGACTGTCTAGTATTTGAGATGCGAGTGGGGGTTCTTTGCAGACCCACATGCGACAAGAGAGTACTCCTGTCTTAAAGTATGTCACCGTGAAGGAAAAAAAGAGTCCAGTCTCTATAAGTTGGGCCTTTGTGCCCAATTTTCACCAGTGTGTCAGTGTCAATGAATGGACAGCCCAATCCTGTGCTTCCCAGTGTCTGCTAGAGCAGCAGTGCCAAAGCGGCCACTGCTGTATCCAGCAAGAGCCTGGAAGTTGCCGGGAGAGTTCTCAGGGGAAGGGAAGCCTTTTGTCCCCTTCCCCCAGGGAAAGCCTCAGCCCCAGTAATGGATCTCCTCATGTCCACGCCAGCTATTTTGTCAGCTCAGACATGAGAGCCTCCGTTTCAGGCCTTTTGGAGTTCAGGATCTGGCGGAGCTGGACTCCACCAGTCCCATTCCCCTCCCACCCTGGTTCCTCCTCCCCGCCCCAACTTTGTTCCACTGTCCCCCTGCCCCCCAGAGGTCACACCACTGCCTGGTGATCTCACTTACTCCTGGCAGTGATGTGTCCTCCACCTGCCAGCACCTGACTCAGCCCCAGCACACTCTACTCACCACTTGCCATAAATGTGCTTTACGGCACATTTATGGCACCCAACTCTAGGCTTCAGCATGGCACTAGATTGGGCCCTTAAGCTATCCAGTTTTGCGTGCTTTGTTTTAGCTGAAAGGATAGGCATTATTATTAGTGGGAGCTTCCTCCCTAGAATAGACTGGTAGAGTAAACCTCCAAGAAAACTTAGAGTACAGTTACTAAACTAAAAATTTATAGAATCTGACAGGGAAGCAGCCTAAAGCAATGTGGCTGCAGGCCATTTAACTAGAAACCATTCCCACTAAACTGTAGTGTTAACACAGGATTTGTCATTTGTGAGAGTGATGTGAGTCACACATTGTCATACTGTGAGTGTGATGCTTTTGGCAGTTGGAGATGACCTCCCCCCCCCCCCCCAATTTGTTTATGTTTTATGCCTTCTCTTGATTTGGCTCAGAACTCAATGTATGGTTAAAAAAGATGGAGCTGTATCCTTTCCTCCCTATTAATCTCAAAAATAGTGGTGTTATCCGTGTGTGCAAATAAGATGTTGGCTGATTTCTAGTGTGTTTTGGCTTGGCCTCTTGTATTCTTGCCTCTTCTTTTTGTTAGCCAGCATTGGTTGCTGTTGTATTAGTAGCACTGATTCTTCTGTTTTGGGGTGGGGGAAAAAGAGTATATGCAACTGTTTGGGGTTATGTTTCGTTTTTGTCTCCATCCCTGAATGGCGGAAGTGTGGGATGGGAAGGGGCCCTGTGACTTGTCTGATTATAAGTATGTTCCGTGAGTGAAGTTCTGACCAGCAATGGACTGCATATACGAGGGTGGTCACACCAACCTCATCAGGCTAGCATCCTTCCCTCCTTCCTTATCGGCTCACTGGCTAACCTCTGTTTTCTGGCTTCCATGTGAGCAAGTACCTTTTTCTGAACTGGCTCTTTTGTGTGTGAGAGAATAATAAGGTGCTGAGACAGTTGGAAATGCCACACACCTTCAATGTGTTGAGTAATTAATCTCCCTAAGCTATTTGTTAATGTTGTACCTTTGTAGTTTGGCATTCTCTGCTTTCTCTAATGAGATTATCACTCAAGTTCTTTAATTAATTGCCAAACTGACAGCATGTCTTTTGTTGGGCTTTTTGTATCGCCCTATTCTTGACTGACTCTTTGAATCAAATGGCTTGCACTGTGGTTTTCCCTGCACAAGTCAGTCATTACTAACCAAGAGTGATTTGAGTGAGTGGAGAGCATTATACTCTTTAAGCATGCTAATATCCCGGCACACATCCTTTTTGTTGTAAGACATGACTGAAGTCTGTTGGACTGAAGTCTATACTCCTGCCCTGGTGGAGTGTGCAGTTTCCAGGCCTGCTGGTGGGAAGGGAAGGGAGCACTGTCCACCAGAGCAGGTAAGTTTCTGCTGGACAGTGCAGGGACAGGAGAGGGCAGAGAAAAGGTGGAACGGCAGTGGGAGGGTAGGGGTGGGAATCGCAGATGCAAGCTGTATACTATCCCCTGTCCCAGGCCTAATCTGCTGACATGGATCACCACCAGCAATTGCGCTGGTGTGGGTCTGAGTGAGACCTGTTGCACTGACTGGGTTTTTCCTCAGGGCAAAGGGAAGAATGTCCCCTTGCCTTGGGGAGACCTCCAGAATGCAAAATTCACTTGTGGGATGCAGGGCAAGCCATGCTGGCACTACCACATTGGTGCAGGGGGATTTGAACTGGATTGGTCTGCCCAAGGCTTCAGGTAGTAGAGGCAAGAGAGCAGATTGCAAATGGGTGAGAGTTAGACTCTTGTTACCTAGAGCAACAAAGGAAATTATGAGCAAGTAAGTGCCAGAATAAGTGAAACTGGGGTAACTGTGGGTGTGAAAATATTTAGTTCTTGCCTTTCCATCAAGAAACACTCAAGACAGCTAACATCAAGATCAAACAAAAACAATAATAATAATAATAAAACAAATTTTAAAGCACAGCCAAAAGGAGAACAAAAAAAGGAAGAAGAAAAAGCTAAACACAGGGTGCAGAATAAATGGCAAGAGTAACACTTGCCTATCTTAAGTACCCCAGTCCAAATGTCTACTTGGAAGACTTGTGTCTTTGCTCACTGAAAGGCAAAGAGCAGGGGGTGAGAAGAGCAATTCATAATTTAAGTATCACGGTTTTCACCTGCTGTGGTTAAGGACAAATAGGGGGGAAGTGGTGTCAGATAATGCAAAAAATCTATTAAATCTGACTACACCTCACTCCACATTAGAAATCTCCATGGGTGCTGCCAATCTGCTCTGCTCCCCACCAATGTGCTCTAGGAAAAATACCCTGGTGAAGAGAGGAGCATCAGCACTGATGGAGCTCCCTAATAGTTGGGAGGGTCTGAGAGGGACAGGCTTACCTACCTTCCAGGGCTGGTGCTGGAGCTGCTTTCTCCATTTTGCCCTAGAGCAGGGGGTTCTAGGAATGGAGACATTTTTGTTCCTGAGGACCCTATAGAAGTGCAGTGTTTCTCAGGAAGTGAATCCCAGTGAGTGGCCTCAGGAGTGGAAACATCTCAATTCCTACAGTGACCTGCTCAAGGGCAAAATGGAGACCAGTAGTTCCAGCAACAGTCCTGGAAGGTAAGTAAGCCTGCCCTCCAGCACCTTCTGACTTCCTTATGGAGCTCCTTTTGTCATTGCTTTGGGAGGTCTCTAAGGTGGGTTTTTTTCTAACTGACCTGTGGGACCTCAGAAATCCATTGAATTGAAGTCCATAAATCATGGGTTCATTGTACTTGCATTTGGGCCAGCAACTAATTGGAAACTTAATGAAGTTAACAGTAATGCTGATTTGCTCTGGCCTTGCCCTGTATGCCTATTTGGTTGAAGGATCTAAAAAAATGAACACACATACGTTTTGCCTTCATAATAAAGAAACTTTGCTTCAGCTGCACCCCCGGTTTGCACAATCAGAGTCTATATTCTTTCAGATCTTTGGCTGACCATGGTAAAAAGTTATTGTTGGCATCCTTCAGTCTCGGAAGACCATGGTGTCACGCTCTGAATGGTGGCTCTGGAACAGAGTGTCCTCTCCAGTGCGCGAAGCCTGGGTAAAGTAGGTATGGAGGACAGGCTGTTACCCATGCAGCAAATCCCCCCTCTCCACGTCGCTGAAATGGTCCAATGGAAAGGCAAAAGCCAATACGGTTGGTTCCAGCAGCGTCGCAGGAGTTGCCAGAACGTGACTGTGTTCAGCCATGAACTGCCTCAGGGACTCCGGCTCCGGATTTTGCCTCGAGGTTGACTCCTGAAGCCTTTTCCATAACTGGATGTAGCCACAAGGCAGTGGAGGTTTGGGATCAGAGTTTTCCTTCTCTCAGATGAGCTGCCTTCCCAGGCTGACGAGTCCCATCTACCCGGTGGCTGTTCAGTCGCCTCTTACGACAAGTACAGCCAAACTGAGGGCCTATTCTTATCCCCAGCCTCCGGGGGGGGGGGGGGTAAAAAGTAAGCCCATTAATTTTTATGCCTCATGTACCTCTAAAAGTTGATTTTCACAAACCCATCTGTATCAAGGGTGATACATTTTGGTGCTGGGTTAGCATCTTTCATAGATATGTACCTTGTTTTACAGGGAATGCAAAATGTGGATAAACTTAGGAAGTCTGTAATAAAATTGAGATAAAATTTAGGATATTGAATTTACGGTAGATCCTTGCACTCTTCATTATTACCATAAGGTGTGTGGATCAAATCACCTAAATGATATTTTCAAAGTAAGATCTGGCACTTGGGTGGGTATGTGCAAAAGATGCTCAAAACCTTTTATTGTACTCTTTTTCCAGGAAATTTCTGGTTGGGAATGTATGTTGTATGTTTATAGTTGTTAAGAATGTAAGCTTCATTCTACAAGTATCTGAAATGTGATTTAGATATGGGAGGAGGGATGCAAGACCCTCAGCCAATGAAGCTCATCACAAGGTAGTTGAGGTGAGAATTTGCCTTTGTCACCTCTTGCTTAGACTTCCAGACTATTTTGTGCATGACCTTTTTTGTGCAGACTATTTTGTGCATGACAGTTGATGCTGCATGACCTTTTATGGAGGGAAAGGTGAAATTCCAGTGAAATGAGTAACTGTATGACTGTCCCCCAGCTGCACATTTTGTATTGGTTTGAAGTAGCTGGTGAAAAGACCATATATGACAAAAGACCTACTGTGTTTTGCACAAAAACATTAACGTGACATGCAGGGAAGGACTGAAAGCTGAATTGTAGAAGAGTGGCAAATGACATTTTGACAAATTGTTTCTGTATAGGTGGAGATAGTAAAGTCAAACAACCAAATTCTGCAAAGGATAAACTTGTGTTTAGAGTTGATATGCATGATTGTTAGTTATAGGACAGGGGTGCTCAATAGGTGGATCGCGATCTACCGGTAGATCGCGAGGCAAAATGAGTAGATCGCGGAGTGCCGACCCCCCCCTTTCAGGTGCCTCTGGGAGGAAATGCCGGGAGTAAGGCCCATTGTACTCAATGGGGCTTACTCCCAGGTAAGTGTGGCTAGGATTGCAGCCTCACAGCCTAATCCTAGGCATGTCTACTCAGGAGTAAGTCCTGTTATACTCAGTGGGGCTCAAGGTACACTAACATACATTGTACACATAAATGTTATATGTTATGATGGCGCGAACATTGTAAAAAAAACTCTGGTAGATCTCTGGGCCTTGCTGGGTTTCAAAGTAGCTCTCGAGCCAAAAAAGTGTGAGCACCCCTGTTATAGGACATGAACAGCTTGCTCTTTTAATGCCATGCTTCTTCCATCATCCACTGTGTAGTTTGCAAGCTCTGTTCATTCAGATGCAACTGAAAACCTCCCAACTGATAAAGCATAAGCACAGCAACTGACAAATGTGCAAATAAGAATTTTACAGTCCTGCTCATGGTTGAGCTCCTGGCTTCCAAAATCCTTAAAGGGTTCTGCACTACCTGGAAATAAGGCTCTCTAAATAGTGTACAAAGTACACTGTTTCCTCCCCCGTTTCTACTTTCTTCCCACCTCCCCCCTTTCTACTACCTTTCTTCTTCTGTAAAGAAGTAAACTTCTTTACAAGCATAGGACTACTTGGAGCATGTGTGATCTTGTGAGCTCCTTGTGTGAGCATGTGTGGAGCTCCTTGTGATCTTTTTAAAAGATGGGCAGCCCAATCCTATTGGACATTTATGGTGGCAGATCTGATCCATAATCATAAATGCCGGTATGGTACTATAAAAGACTGCTGCTGTGTGACCACAGGCACAAATGGCTGGAGGCCCCTCACGTGCACCAGTGGCCTGCCTAGGCAAGGTTACACAGTGGTGAGTCATTTGGGGAAGGAATGAGTGTGAGAGGGGGTGGATCTTAGCAGGTCCTATCCCCCCCTTTCCTGGCCCAGACCCACCCTCTGAGCCCTTTGAACTTATGACACCTAAATAGCTGGGATAGGTCTGAGTAAGCCCATTGGTGGCCTGGCATTCTTCTAGGAGGTAAGTAAAATGTATTTTTACTTACCTCTCCCAGGTTGTCTGGTTGTTCCCCCACCATAGGATGCAGTGTGCATTCTGTTGGAGCCGCTGCATTACATAAATTACTGCCGGGGATATGATTGGTGCCTAAATTAAAATTAGCAGTACTTTGCCTCTTTATTACTAAGACTAGTTGAGAAGAATGGTTAGAATAGATGTGAGTAATGGCATTGGGTTTCTCAAATGCCAGTGGTGCTTATGCCAGTGGAGAATGCAGTCCACCAGTGGGGCAGTTCTTATAAGATTGGACTGTGAGTGGATTAAGAACATGTGGGTTAAAGTAGCATTTCCAGGTTCATTTCTTGGAACACTTTTGTCTAAGACCATACATGGCTGCACTACATAGAACCTCACTCTGATGCTGCATAGACCAATTCCTTAGGCTTAGAACTACAAAATGTAGTGAAGGAGGTGCCCAAGATAAGGAGATGTACTCTGCACCATCCTGTACTCCTAAGAACTCAACCGACTGTAAAGTCCTAACTTTCTAATTGTTGTAACTTTGGGAGATATATTTTTTCAGAAGAAGATATTGGTGGGAAAAGATTGTTGATAGTGTCCTTTTTCTTCCTTGCAGAACCATTTTCTTCATCACAATGAGTGTGTTTCTTTGCTAAACAAGAAAAGAAACAAGGTTTGTTTGGTTTGTTTGTTCCAACAGCTTGAATGGCATTTGGCCTTCACAGAGAGCTGATGTAGATAGATGTTTTCTTTCCAATCACTAAGCTCTTAAGTACTGTTCACATACTCCTGTTTGGGTAATCCAGAATGAGAACTGATCATGTTTCATCCTGAACCCTACTCTCATAAACTCTCAAATATCCACTGACATCATGACTATCCATTCTGCTGAGCAAGCAGGAAGTTCTAGCTTTATTGCTCCTTTCCTCCCCATGTTGAAGCTGTCACCAAGTCAAGTCTGTTCTCCGTATGCATTACAAGCTTGTGAAAATGTGCCATTTCCTCTCTGTCTCCTCAGCTAAAGATGTGGTTTATACTCTGGTCAGCTCTTGCTTTGAGATGCAAAGTTCTTTGACCTTTTCTTCACATCCCGATCCTCTCACTTTTATCTAGAATAGTGCTGCCAAAATGATTTGCTTCTCTCATCATTTATACGAGGGATGTCAAACTCATTTCATACTGAGGGCTGAAGTTTATGGCATTCATGGTGCCTGCTGAGGGCTGGAAGTGACATCATTAAGCAGAAAGTGACATCATTAAGCTGATGATGATTAAGCTTAGAAATAAGCACTTTGTTCCCATGCAGAAACTCATTAGCTGCAAATGACAGAAGATGTTTGGTTACCTCAGAATGCCAGATGCAGGGGAGGGCACCAGGACACAGGTTGTGTCTTGCAGTCTTGTGTGCTCCCTGGAGCATTTGGTGGGCCACTGTGAGATACAGGAAGCTGGACTAGATGGGCCTATGACCTGATCCAGCAGGGCTCATCTTATGTTCTTAAGACAAAATGTGCAAATCTTGTTCATATTTTCAAGATATGAGATGACCCAATAATCACATTGGGAGAACCAAATTATAACAGAGGCCAGATAAATTACTTCTGGGGGCTGCATTCGGCCCATGGGCCTTATATTTAACACCTCTGATTTAGAATGTGTTTTTCCTTCTTAGAATAAGAATTACTGAAGTAACTTTCTACCCCCTTTTCTATCCATCAGAAATTCCATCTCCTGATCATTCCAACAAAAATCCACAGCCTTGCACTTCCACTGTCTGCACACACATCCTTGTATATGTGACCTTGAAGTCAGCTGCCTGAAGCTCCTACTGTCATAAGACTCCTCCTGACATTTCCCCTTGTAACTGGAACTCCATTCTTATATGGTGCCATCCTTGTGTTCGTTCCTACTCCTTTTCAAAAATCTATCACTTCTGTAAAGTTGTTATCCCTAATTACAATGCAGTGCAACAGCCCAATCCTAAACTGCATGGAGTGTGGGGCTGCCATGGTGCCAAAATGGCTACTGTGGCATCCTGAGCGCAACCGGGCAGCCTGCGGTGGCTCCTCGGGGGAAGGGGACTTTTATCCCCTTCCCCTAGGTGAGGGGAGTAGCCCCACAGTGGAGCGACTGATTCTCCAGTGGCTCTTGAGCCAGCATAAAATCATAGAGTCCCGTGTTGGGCCACATAGCCCGTCATGGAGCTCAGGATCCGGTGGAACCAAGCTGCATCTGTCCCACCCACCTCCCATCCTGCTCCCTCCCCCCACCTCCCCTTGCCCTGGAATGCCTCCTTCCTGCCTCCTCCCACACCGGGCAGTGGACTGCCAGCCTTCCTCTAGTGCTGGCCTGGTGCGGACTTGCAGTGGGTCAGCTCCAGTGCTTAGCTGTCTCTAATTCTTGCAAATGTACTTTATGGCATGCTTGCGAAGGTGCGTGCTGGTGGTAAGCTGGCACGCCGAGCTCAGGATTGGACTCTAAATCATGTGCAAATACATTTGCTCGTATTTCTGTCCTGTTAGCCTTCTCATCCTTGTTCCTCCTCCTTCCACTTGGCTCTTTTCTAAATCTTGATTATATAGTTTAGTAAATAAAAATGATGAAGTTTGAGGTCCTCACTCAGGAGGAGGAGAGTGATGGGTGATGTAATCATTATAAAAGCAAAATATTTTTCTCAACTGCCAAAATTGGCAATGGGCATAGAGAATGAACGCTCCTAGCATTGAATCTGTGAGTCAGAAAAACTGTAATTGAGAAAACATATGTTCATATTATTATATGTCGCAATAAAATATTCCAACAAAAATATTAGCAGATCTAAAATATTTAACTAGGTTTATATAAAATATGTGTAAATGCGCCTCATCTCTTTCTCCAGTACATTCAGCATAATTTCCTCTCCGTCCCCCTTTCCTCTTTCCCTCGCAAAGCAGGTTTCAGGGACAGATGCTTTCACAATGCGGTCATGTTATATCTCTTATTATAACATATATCTCTTATTATATGCTGCTGTCAGTGCCACATTTGTGGTTGCTTTGCATCTTTTATTTCTGACCGGACACATCACATGGAAGCAGAAGCCTAGATTTATAAGCCAGTTTTGCTATTTGAATGGTTGGTCAGTCTTTATATGTATCTACCAGACTGTACCTGGGTGCCATTCTTTCTTTGGGACTTCTTGTCTCCTTATGGTTGTGGTGCAGGCTTGATCTTTTCAGAATATGTGGGCCCTTTTTCAAAATTAGGTTCTCAAGTGCTATGATTTTCACGTTTGCTGAACCTGAAAGAGATGAATCTGAGATAAAACTGCCAATTTGTGTACTCACTACCTCTGTTTTTTGCTGGTGACTTGAGTTGTGACTGATTTACAGCCCAATTCTATTCTCCCTCCCAGCTGAGGCAGTGATGCCAAAATGGCTACCATTGCATGGGGGGGGGGGGAGTTGCGGAAGTCTCCTCTGGGTAAGGGAGCATTTGTTCCCTTACCCAGGGGTAATTCCCTGAAATATTTGCTGGTGCGGGTCTGCATGGACCTGTGCCATGGGATCAGGTCTGGGGCTGGAATCAGCCACTACCACTGCCACCGAACCCACCCCCTTTTGGACCCGATCCACCCACCTCTTGCCCCATTGTTCCCCTGTTCTGCCTGCCCCTGACACTGTCTCATTCCACCTGCATCCATTCTGCCTTCTCTCACCCTGTCCTGCCTCCCCTGTCACCTTGCCTGCCTCAGCAGGTACGGATCCCCTGGCGCACACAGAAGACTTCGACCTTCCCTCTGACACTTCAGCAGCATGTACCTCTGCACTGTGTTGGGGTACTGTTTATGACTGCCATGAGGCAGTTGGCAGTGGTAGAACACTATGGACAACTGCCCATAGTCTCAAAATCAAACACTTGTTGCAACCCAGAGGTGAGAACAGAGGGAAGAGTTCATTTTAGGAGTAGGGTTGCAGTGTTCTGTCAGTTAAAAAGATGCCCCAGTATATTGAGTAGCATATTGTTTTTCTATATTATAGAATCTGCAGATGGCAAAAAGCACCATCATTAAGTAGGCTTTCTTCCTTGTCTCACATACCATGGGAGATACCTTTCCTAAATGCCTGTTATAGTGCATGCGTGCATCATCTTAAACAAAGAAAATGTGCTGTTTTCCTCAGACTCTTCCTTAAATTTATAGGCAGACTTAAGCTGCAGTTCCATACATGCCTATCTATGAGCAAACCCTAATGGGATTTTGAACCTAGTGGGATTATTTTGGACACTTTTTGGATGATAGAACAATGGGTTCTTGAGTTGGGAGCATAGGTTTTAATGCTCCCAACCTTTAACATAGGTTTTAATATTCTACCTCCCAGCATTTATGTCTTTACACCTCAGAAGCTGCCTGGGAAATGGAGTGGAACTGTGAACAGCAGAGATTGCTCATCAACAGGGTAACTTTGGCCAAAGAATGTTGCCGAAGGTATCTAGCCGCTTGTAGGCTTGACAGATGGCATTCAATCTTAATGTGTCTCTGAGCCATAGACATTGATTGGGAGGGAGGAAGCACATAATCTCTCGGATGTGACAAATCTAGCATTATGACCAGCACACTACACAAGAAATCAGACCATATGTAGCTAACTAGGTACGTCGGTCATGCAACTGTCTCATTTAAACATTAACTGATGAACTGAATGGTTCCCTTCCCCCATCCCTTCCTTGTCTTTTCCTAGTGGAGAGGCTTCTATTTATGTATCTAGGTAAGTATTGGTAAAAGCCAGAACTCACATGGTGTGCATTTGTTTTCTCATTAAACACACTTAACTGGAGCCCTTGGGCTCTTGGCAAGTTGCCATTGTGATTCATGAGTGCCCCTTTTGGAAATAATTGTTCCAGCTTCAGTAGAGGTGTTGCTGCTGTATGATCTACTCTAGACAGAATACACACTGTGTTTGGTGGATACCATAGAGATGGCTATAAATTCTTCGTTTAATTGTTGGCCTGTTAATGCACATGTGCATGTTCACTGGTACAGTGTCTGTTTGCTTTAACCCAGCTCCTCTTCAGAGAGTCTGGTAAACACCTCATTAGTCCCTTCAAATCATTTTGAAAAGAAGCTCCAAACCTTATAACAGGAATAATGATTCATTGCTTGTGCTTTTAATGTGTAATGAGTTGACCTCTTTGATAAGCTCACTAGATTGTTTCTTTGACTTCTCAATTGCAACAGCTACTTTGTAGATCCTGAGTAAAGCTACCCACATCCAGAGGAGAGGGTCATTCTATGGTACATATGTTCGCCTCAGTCAGATGAAGAACGCAGACCTTTGCACCATGAAGCCGGCAGTGTTCCCCACAGCCTGCAACAAATGCTGACCCACAATCCTCGCCTTAAGTGTATCTGCTACTGGTGTCTTTGTCCCAGTGAGGGGCCTGCACAGCTTAGGACCTACTCCGAGCATCTGCTGTATTTTAGGGCTGTGATATTTTTAGCTGGATCAGATTATAATGCTGTCTTGTAACTGCTGAATAGGTAGTTTAATTGTCTTAAATGAGCATGTGGATCAGGTACAGTACATGACTAACAGACTGTAACACCATGTCTGGGGGAGTTGAGGCCTTGAGTCAGAGAGCTGACCTAATTTTGTATTTGAAAGGAACGTTCAGTAAATTACCCATGGCCCCCCCACTTTTCTTTATTTCAGCAGTTTGACCACATCCAGTTGCTTTGACAGATGCGTTTTCGTCTCGTTCAATGTACAGTAATCGTTTGACGCAATCAGTAAAGCCCAAACAAGGATGCTATTGTAATTGGAGGATTTATCACCAGGACTGCTCCACAGCATTGGCCAGTGTAGTCTTATTTTTCACCCCTGATGGAGATCTACAAAATCAAGGGAATATCCTGCTAACATACCCCAGAACAATAGAAAGTTGCAATAAAGTTTACTTTTCTTGGCAAGATATTTTGAATTATTACTCAGTTTACAAAGAGGTGAGACTTAAGATGGGGTGGTAGCCTTTCTTTAGGAACTAAAATAGTTGCTTGTAACATCCAGCTGTATCATCCTGCTCTTAGGATACACCGTTGGGTATTTGTGTATTGTTCAAAAATTAAAATCTATTCAGTTGTTCAGAGATGATATACTGTAGCAGCTGAGAGTCTGAACTTCGAATTGGAACTTCCTGGGTTTTGAATCTTGCCTCTGCCATTAATTCACTAGCTGGCCTTGGGCAATCAGAGGCACATTGAGGAGGCTCCCCGGCAGAACAGTAAGCTCAGTTCACACTGGAGAAGGGTTTTCCACAGCACAGCGGTCTCCAGTTTGGAAATTGCTGATGTAGAACATACGATAAGTTTTTGTGTTTTTTTAGGGCTCAAAGAAAAACAGAGCTCCCTCCTAGTACTGTAGAGAAGAAAACTTCTCATTTGGAAACCTTGTCACTAAATGCCATACAAGATAATTGCACAATTACCAGCATTTTAGACAAATAAAACACAATGCCACCATATCTCATACATAAGAACATCCTCACTGGATCAGGCCATAGACCCATCTAGTCCAGCTTCCTGTAACTCATAGTGGCCCACCAAAAGATTCTCCTCCACATAAAGGAATCCTCACTGAAGGATTAAATGACAAATTAACATAATGTGTACAAACTAGTATACTCTCATTCACTCCAATGCATTTTTTGCTGTTTAGGCATTTAAAGTGTATCTGGTGTAACTGCATTAGGTATGTATAAGTTTCAAGGGTTTGTAGGTTTGTTTTACAACAGGACCACAGGATGAACTTCCATATTTATAATTCACTAAAGCACCAAGGGTAAGACTAATGAGAATATGTGTTAATTGCCTTTAACAAGTTCCTTTTTCATGATACATTGTGGCTCTTTAGGAAATTCCTTTTAATAATTCTGTCTGCAGAAGCATTACCACTTCAGCAGTCTGTTCCCCATGCGTGTACCATGGAAATATTTTTGAAAGGTATCTTTTCCAGACCTCTTTCTCCCTGTACCCTAAAGACTAATACAGCTGTACCCTGTATCCATGGGGGTTCAGTTCCTCAGGGGCTTCCCATGCCTCCCAATATCTTATAAGGCATTAAAACCATCACTTCTGGTTTTTCAAAAAACCAGAAGTCAAGTGTTTTTCACTCTTAAGGTTCATTCTGAGCCCGGCAGAGGCCGTGGACAGACGTGCGCAACCTCTGCTGGGCTCACCCTCCGGAGGAGAAGGTCCCCTTGGCTCCGAAGGGTGGTGTACACTTGTTTCCATTGTTTCACTTAACTATGTGTGTGCGGGGTTCCATTCTGGAATTCCCCGCATCTTTCAATTGAGATGGAGGGAAGTAAGACGGGATGGAATGGTGGCTGAATAAGCAAGTAAGCAGGGAGAGGGGCATGCCCCCTGCTGCCAGAATTTGTGTTGTGGAGCTGGGGGGTGACTGCTGGGGGTCACCACCATCAGTCTCAGGAGTCTCTGCCACCTTGCCAGAACCAGCTGTCCCTCCTAGTTTCCTGCCACCTTGAGTACCTCTTCTGTCAAAGCATCTTATTGCTTCCAGGAGTTGGTACCACTTCTGCCAGGGTTCCATGTCAACTTCCTGTCTTCCACCAGTTCCTCTAAACTGGCCAGGCCAGGAGTAGATGGAATTTGACTAGTCCATAGGAGGAGGATATATATTTTTTTTTAAGCAGATGGGCTGAGAGGTAGAATGCAACAGTGGCCTCAGGTGCCAGACCTGCTTTGGGCAGCTTGTAACTCAGTCTGTCTCACAGAAACTGCAGAATTAAGTTTACCTTTTAGCTCCTCATTTAGATATGTCTGCTGGTCTATTAACCACTGATTTCTCTATTGAGGAAATGGCCTTTGACCACCAGAATATGTTTCTCTCTCTTCACGCATGCACATGCATTCTGTGGGGGAAAAAATTGCCGGCCTGCGACTGTGGACATTTGGAAAAGCACTGGACCACAATATCTGGCTGCTAGCTGCTCTCCAGGATTTCAAACAAGTTGTTTCTGGGTGTCTCCCAGCCCGATCTGGAGGTCAGTGATTGACCTAGGTGGGACCTCTTCAAGCAAAGCAAATGCTCTCTCACTGAGCTATGGCTTTTCAGTTAACTGAATTCAGCAAGAGGAGCTAGTTATTCCTTTCCCTCTTGCAATTTTGCTGCTTTGTTAGTTGAGTCTTTGCTTACATTACAACCTTTCTGATCTTACCTCCCCCTGGTGGAAAACTGTAGCATTGAAGAAGCTGTTGAACATCCTTAATGTGGGACACTTCTGTTGAATAGAGCAGCTTCACCCATCTCTTTCCCCTTCTCTCGTCTCCACAAAACTACTGATCTTTCTTTCACCTAATCAGACTGAAAATAGCAGCAGTATCTGTATTTTCAGCTGTCCTTAACACGTCAAGTGTTAAAGTGCTGTCTGGTGTAACTCTCTTGAAGCTCCATTTACCAGTATCTGCTCTGTTCCCTTTTTCTGTTGTCCCATGAAAGGCTCACTGCTTAGGATTCCTCTTCTGCTTTGTGCAGCGCAAGCACAATCAATTTCTCCAGGGCTGACCCATTCCAGTGAATTAGATGTGCAAGTATGCTCTCATCTCAGGCAGCCAGCCGCTTCTGTGGTGTTGGCTTGCAAAGTAAATCACATGTATTTTGGAGATAAGTGATGCTGTTTCAATGGTTATGGGTAGTTGCATGGTTTTTTCGTACATTTTGTGTAATGCAGTGGTTCTCAAACTGGTGGGCCACGACCCACCAGTTCATGTACCGCTTCCCCTGTCCCCTTAAGGGGCGGGGGAAGGCGAAGGGGGTGCTTTGCACTTACTTCAAGAAGGCAGGGCTGCAACAGGCTGCAGGCTGCACTCCCCAAGCCCTGGAACATTTGCTAAAAGCAGGTGCAAAGCTCTTCCGTCTTGCAGGAGGTACTTTGTGCCTGCTTTTAGCCAGCGTTTCAAGCCTCGGGGAGCGCTGTGCAGGGTTGCGCAGGGCTCTCCGCACCTCCTGCAGCCTGCTGCAGCCCTGCCTACATAACATGAGTGAAAAGCATCCCCTCTTGCCCTCCTTAGCAACGTGATCCTGGGGATCACGTCGGGGCCCTAGTCCCTTCCCTGCAAGTAAAGCTCCCTCAAAGTTTAAGAACCTCTAGTGTAATGGCTATGAGATTGAGCTGTGAGTGAAAATGGTCCTAGTTTGGAGCTTTCCTGTGCCATGAACCTACTTGATGGCCTTGGACAGACCATTTCTCTTCAGCCCAATGACAATATGGAGATAAGCCTACCTGACAGGGATGTTATGAGTTGTATCAAAATAATTACTTGTCACCACCTATGGGTTTTTAGAATTATATGATAGTACTTGCTGTGCTGGCTTTAAATGATGTTCTAGCATTTAACTGCTCATTTTATAATTTTATGCTGTATTTTATGTATTAGTTTTGTAAGCTACCTTGAGCTTTGGGGAAGGTGGGGTATAAATAATTTGTGTGAGATGCTTGTACACCTTAAAAACTGCTATAAAAATGCTTTGTTTTAAATTTTATTTTCCTAACACCTGATGAACAATTAATTTTTATTTTTCCCCCTCCTTTCTTTGGTTGGGTGCATTGCTTTCAACCAATTTCTATCTAAATCTTTCAGTATGTAATGAACACTTTATTTGGTCTGGGAGTAGATACTGGTATTGGTTAATCAGGAGAAGTGGTTTCCAATAAGTCAGTCATATCTTCAGTGTGCCTTTAAAATAAGATATACTAGATGTTTCTGTTTGCTGACCTGCACTGTTATTTTTCAGATCTCATTTATAAATAACAAGTGGCAAGTGTTATCATACCTACATCAGGGTTGGTTGAACCACAGCCCGAGGGGTCCAGAGAATCCTGGTGTCAGGTCTTCCAGGACAACAAGAAATGTGGGAGCTGAACCAAAAGCTGTAGTCTGGACAGGGACCACATTTTTGGAGGACCACGGTCATGACTTTGGGCGCCACATTGAAATCTCTCTCCTGTACCTGTTAACTCTTTTCTTTTGTGACGGCAGCATAGTGCATGAAGCTTAAGTGACCTTAACCTTGATGCTGAGTATATAAACAAAGCGTTTTGGATTGCTTGGCAAAACACCTGGCCTTACTTAGGACCTAATTCTATACCCCATCAGCTGCTTGGATGCAGCTGTGCCATGATGGTATGTTCTGCATCCAACTGTGGGGGAGGGGTGACCTAAGGGCAAATGATAAGTATAAAACGTAAGAACAGAAGAACAGCCCCACTGGATCAGGCCATAGGCCCATCTAGTCCAGCTTCCTGTATCTCACAGCGGCCCACCAAATGCCCCAGGGAGCACACCAGATAACAAGAGACCTGCATCCTGGTGCCCTCCCTTGCATCTGGCCTTCTGACATAACCCATTTCTAAAATCAGGAGGTTGCGCATACACATCATGGCTTGTAACCCATAATGGATTTTTCCTCCAGAAACTTGTCCAATCCCCTTTTAAAGGCGTCCAGGCTAGACGCCATCACCACATCCTGTGGCAAGGAGTTCCACAGACCGACCGCACGCTGAGTAAAGAAATATTTTCTTTTGTCTGTCCTAACCCGCCCAACACTCAATTTTAGTGGATGTCCCCTGGTTCTGGTGTTATGTGAGAGTGTAAAGAGCATCTCCCTATCCACTCTGTCCATCCCCTGCATAATTTTGTATGCCTCAATCATGTCCCCCCTCAGGTGTCTCTTCTAGGCTGAAGAGGCCCAAACACCGTAACATTTATATTTGTTTTCCAGTAAGCCCTGCGGCCACCTTTTTGGTGGTGCATGTCTGATAGAGAGCAAAGGGGTGGGGAGCTTTGAAAAGGAACGGGTAGATACTGGCATGTGCCATTGCCACCTGATAGCCGCGGACCTCCGCAGCCCCATGCCCAGGGCAAGCTCCATGATAGTGCCCCCCATGCGCTATCACTGCCCCTGTGCAGAAATCTGCCCCCCCCCCCACTCACCAGAGGCTTAAGGAGCCTCATACAACCTTCTCCCATGCCAGGGAAACCTCTCTGAGGTTCCCCAACGCTATAAACTGTGCTTCCAGCAAACCGGAAACACTGTTCCCCCCGTCCCATCGGGAGCCTTAGAGAGGCTTCCACGGGGTCCTAGCAGCTGGCGCTTGGGGCATTTGCCTCAGGGAAGTCTATAGTAGGTATGCAACTGCCACCAGGTCCACCCCTTCCACCTCCTCCTCACCCCTAGTTCTTCCTCCCTCCCAGCTCAGTTTTGCCCCTAGTTCTCCCCCTCCCCGTCCACCTCCACCACTGACTTATGGGCACAATGGGATAGGCTGCTGGCATGGTGGGTTTTGGCTGCAATGCCTCCTTCTCTCGCAGCAGTGCTTGGATAATGGCTGCAGGTAGAGTGCTGCGTGGACCATTGACAGCTATTTTGTGACATAGCTCCACCTATTGGTGCTCCACTTAGCACTCTAACCCTCCATAGGATTGGGCTGTTAGTGTAGTAGAGTAACATAGAATTGATCCTCAAGAACAGGGGTGCTCAATAAGTCGATCGCGATCTACCAGTCGATCGCGAGGCAAAATGAGTCGATCGCAGGCTTCTCTCCCGTCCACGCATCCCTGGGAGTGAGCCCCATTGACTCTCCTGGGGATGTCTTACCTTTCCCCTGTTTTTGCACTGGTATGTATGGAGATCTGCCCCCCCCCCAACTTCCATCTGTTGGTTCTGTGTGCAAGGGGTTTTGCACTGGTCTTGCTGTAATGTCTATATAGAGATCTTCCCTCCCCCACACCTTTCCCTTGTTTTTGCACTGGTCTGTATAGAGGTCTGCTCCCACCCCCACTTGTATTGGAATCAAGGAAGATCTGGTGAGGAGGTAGATGTGGTGTCAGCAGTGGCCCCTTTAAGGTTAAGGCCTGGGCATCCAGCAGAGTGTGCTGCACAGCTGCAGCCACTGGAAGGCAATAGGGTCCTCAGGGATATAAGAGCACCTGGAGTGAGCCCAGTTGACACACCTAGGAATAAAGATTTAGTGGTAGTAGTTTTTTTTCCTCCAAGGACAAATTGCTGTGAGGACCTACAATCTGGATTGGGATTGTGATGAGGGCAGGGGGTTAAGAGCCCAATCCTATGCACATCTACTCAGAAATAAGTCCCATTATAGTCCATTGGGCTTACTCCCAGGAAAGTATGGGGAGATTGTAGCCTAAGATGCCTTATGCTGCAGTTTCCATCAGTGGGGAGGCCAGTCTGGGTGCTATTTACAGACTGACTGACATGCTTGAATTAATTACTAGTTTGACCCTAAAATCAATCATATAATTTTCTTGAAACTTATTTATTAACCCAACAGGAATCTAGAAACCCATTCATAGATCCATCCAAGAAATATTGCAACCCTCACCTGATGTTCCACATGTAGATATCCGCATTATCCTTTCACAGAATTAACTGTAATAAAGAGGTTCTGCATTAAGATCCAAAATGTCTCTCAAAGTGAAGAGGCGAGAGCCATATGTCATTCAATTTTTAAAGCCAGTTCCTTTTTTTGTATATTTTTTGAGAGAGCAGTGAGGCAGTACCATATACTGTATAACAGAGGTTCTCAAACTTTGAGATAGCTTTACTCCCTCAGTAAGTTCTTGCGGGGGAGGGGCAAAGCACCTCCTGCAAAACGTAAGTGATTTGCGCCCGCTTTTAGCGAATGTTCCAAGCCCTGGGGAGCCCTGCCTGCTGCAGACCTAACTTCTTGAAGTAAGTGTAGAGCACCCCCCTCACCCCCCGTTAGCGAGCCCCTTAAAGGGAAGGGGGAAGCGTTACACGAACTGGTGGGTTGCAACCCACCAGTTTGAGAACCACTGCTCTATAAAATTTTTACATCAGACTTGATTAATACTGTTTAAGTTGCACAAGAGTGCCATGGCTGCAGGGCAGAAGAAAGCTGATCTGCTTTTGAAATTATTCATAGTTCATTTTAATGAGAATTTTACAATATGATGTGAGAATCATGGGTAAAGGACTGAGCTGCTGTTTATTACTTGCTTAGAAGGATAGAAATGAGAACACATAGCATCTTCCTCAAAGGGAGAGGGAAGAAGTTTAGGGGTAGAAAGAATATCAGATGCATTTTTTCTACTTGAGATATGCGTGTTTGTGAGACGTTTTCATATACCACTGTTAGCCTGAGACAGCACATCAGTGATTTTGTCTTGTTGTCTGTCGAATTAGTGAATGCAAAATCAGTTCATGTTTCCCTGAGTTGGTTTTGATTCTGTGAAAATGGCCCCTAATCTTGGGTGTTCAGTTCTCCTAATTCCTTTTACCCACATAACAGAAATGGAGCAGGGGCAGGGTTAGTTTGCACAGTCCAAAGGGCTTATATCCTGTACTGAATGGATGAGTGCAGAAAAGATCAAGAACAAAATATAATCCCATCAATGCATCACTGTTTCGCAAATCTTGCCTTTCCCAGTTGCTTAGCCAATAAACTCTACAGTGTTCTAACCTTTCTTTTCAAATGTCCAAACTTGGATATACAGTGTGTTAAAATGCTTTTTATCATCTATTATGTTAATGATATTGATATTCATTAATGCTTATGTTTGTAGTTGTGTTAGCATTTACATGATTAGTATTAATAATTGTGATTATTTGTACAAAAAGACTTTCACATAATAAATAATTACAAACCACTGTAAGGGGCAAACTGCATGTTGCATGGCAGCTGTGCGTTCTTTGGATTTGTTTGCAAGAGCAACATTAAGATGTGATTGATTGCATGCTTTGCTTCAAGAATAAAGGAAGCGGTATGGCAAAGTTGTGAAATTGATTCATAGAAAGCTGCTTTATATGGAATCAGGCTACTCAGGGTCATGGTCAGTATAAACCAGCCATTTTCAACCACTGCCGTGGCACACTGGTGTGCTGTGAGTGGTCTACAGGTGTGCCACAGGAATTTGGGGGAAGGTCATTTATTAATAGGGCCAATGGGAGATGTGAGCCCCCACTGGCAGCATGGGTGTACCTTGTCAATTGTCAAAAACCTGGTGGTGTGCCTTGACCATTTTAGTGCCTTGTCAGTGTGCCGTGAGAGGTAAAAGGTTGCAAATCACTGGTATAAACACACTGACTGGCAGCAGCTCTCCAGAGTTTCAGACAGAGGATTTTTTTTATTTGTTTGTTGAAAATACTTTTTGAAGATGTAAGGGATTGAACCTAGGACCTTCTTCATATGTGATCTTCATATGTGATGTGATCTTCCACTGAACTACAGCCTATCAGCCTGCTCTGGGTTTTGGAATCTGTGCTGAAAAATAATTACGTTGTATGCTGAAGAAGCATCTCATAAGATTTGAAAGTATTAATAAGTAGTTTAATAACTAACTATTATAAATAGTATAAATAACTAGTTGTTTAAATAAATCTTAAAGTTCCTTCTCTCCTTGCACATCCTGAATGGGGAGGAGTGCAGGATTGTGCCCACTGGTTCCATTCCTGTGTGTTTCACTGACATACAAAAACCCTTTTTGTACTACCAACTAAGCCCCAGCTCCAGAGGATGGGCGGCAGGTGTTTGCCCATATCTGTAGTTTTAGGTAACGGGGGAGGGGGGTTCCAAAATGAAACCCTGTGGATACGGTGGTATGTCTGTATATGAGAAAGCTAATAGTACTAAGGAAAAAGGCATCATCTGTGTTTTAGATTGTGCAAATGTGTGTACACAGCAAAAACCCTGTAGCTCACGTGGGAGCATTTTCCCTTTCTCTTGTGTGCGGGGAGAATGCATCTTATAAGATGTTGCTTGTGTCTGCAGCTTTTATGTTGAAAAAACATACTCATTCACAGAGAAACTGAGTTACACAAAGCGTTTTTATATGCTGCAAAATAAAACAAGAGAAGTAACTGATCATGACCACTTAGGCCCCATAAGACAACAGCAGCACAGGAAAAGGAGCAACTGAGAAGCCTAGTCAAAGCTGGAGGAGGAAGGAATCCACAAACCTTTAAACTAGGTAAACTAGGTAACTACTCTCCCTTCTGGTGAGGAGTAACACAATACCCTCACCAATTGTTACTGTACAGGTCTAGGTCACACGCTGTCACTCTTCCAACATTTTATACACACTTGCATCAAAAATAATCAAAATTAGTCTGCTGCTCTGTTAATGAGGAGCACCTTTTTAGATCAAATGTTTTTAGTCAATTTGACTTTCAATGGTTCCCAAACTTTTTTGACTCATGGCTCCTTTGACCTACACAGTGATGGACGTCCCCAGACTTTCACCCCTTGGCACCCATTGCAAGATGCTGCCGCCCCCTGTGTGCAAATCCGCCCCCCCCCACTCACCACAACGAAATGGAGCCTCGCGTGACCCCAGGATGAACCAGGGAAGCCTTCTGAGGCTTCCGCGCAGTCTTAAACTGTGCTTTCGGCAAACCAGAAGCACAGTTTCCAACCACCTCGGGAGCCTCAGTAAGGCTTCTATGTGAGCCTAGAGGCGCATGGGTCTCCATGTCTGGGGCATTTGCCCCTTTCAGTTAATGGCAGGTCTGTTACTGGACCTACAGGCTGTTGGCCACAGCTCCCCATTAACATTACTTTTTGGGGGGAAGGTGCTGGGGTAAATCCAATCTTAGTAGTACTTCCATTGTTCTCGCTGAATTGGGTTGAAGATATTACAATTATAAGATGTAACAAAATAAAAGTACATAAGACTCCTGGCCTCCATGGGTGTGTTTTATGAATGGAAATATGGTATCGAATGAGAGTAATGCAAGCAAGCAAACAATGGTGGATATCAAGGCTGCAAAAACACACCAAGCAGGGGAGAAGTGGGTGTGTATGGCTAGAGAAAGGCACCCTGGCATAAGAACAATGGCAAACCTAGAGACCAAAGGAACAGGGTGAAAATCAACATCTGGCGGGGAGGTCAACATGCATAGAACAGAAAATAAAGCAATCCACAACACATTGTATTTATCCAAAACACATCTAGAAAGGGGTCTTTTAAAGTCTGTCTCTCTCCCTGCATCTCACACACACCCGCTCTCTCGACAGGATTTGCAAGGAAGGAAGGCAGCCAAAGAAGATGGTAATTTGTGAAGACCTTGCTGGTTGCAGATGTGGATTGAAGGAGGGGGAATTGGAGGTGGAGGAATGACGGTTATGGGAGCGCCCTCAATGTGCAGGAAGTCAGCAGGGCACAGTGTTGGCCCGTATGCCCAGGTGCAGCAGCAGCAGTTGGAGGCTTCATCTGAGCCCCATTGCTGCCTTCAGCAAGAGGAAAGGGTGAGAGGTGTGGCTTCTGAATGAGCCAAGAGGACTCAGTGGCACCACTGGCTGGAAGAGCTGGAGCACACAGTTTGGGAACTACTGGACTAATCAGTGTCCTAGAAACAATCAGTTGCCCAGTAAGAAGATTTCTGTCTCTGATGTATCCCAGTTACGTACCGCATAAAATCTCCTTGAACATTATTCTACTTTGGGGGCAAGGAGGACTGGAGAGGCATATGAAAGCAGGTCCTATGTGAAAGCTTTTTGTTGCCTAGTGCGTGATCATCTGATAATGCAGGGATGGCCAACCTTTCAACTTTAGGGCTCCTGGACCTTTAACAATTGTGTAGAAGAGGAAATTTTAGTAAGTGCAGCTTGTCATCTGTGAGAAATGTGAAATTCCCTCCAGGAATTGTGAAAGAACAATTCTGTGAAAGAACATTAAACCAGGAAAAACATTTTCTGGAAGGACATACTATTTAAATGTCCTGAGTGAGCCTTGTGAAACTCCTTCATGAGCATCATTGCTCTGTCCTTTAGATGATTATAACATTGAATTAAGTTTTCGCGTGTGCTGGGGGAATTTCCAACAACTCGTGTAGCAGTTTGAACTCTGAAACATTGTGGTTTTCTGCAATAGGATCACCTGCTTGTGGAAGTCATCTGGATTCTGTGCTAGCAATTACTGATGGCTGTGCTGCCCCTGCATGAAAATCACAGGGCTTGGAAAGGTGCTTTCATGTTGATTCTCTGCCAGTTGCCTTCAGCTGCAGCAAAGTGTATTTGATTCTGCAGTTTGCTACCCTTGCAATAGATGGTTTTCCTGCAAGTACAACACTTTTAAATTTTGCTTACAGATATTGTTAAATTATGAAAGGACATAAGCAAAAAAGAAATTCTATCCCATGGCTTTTCTATAATGACCCCACCCCTGGGGAAAAAAAGAAAAAGCTATGGTAGTGTAAATACCAATAAGCCAGGGGAGGAAAAATTCAGGAAAATCTGAGCAGATAGGACCAAGAATGGAATTAAGAAGAAAGTTAACAGTCCAGTCTTATCCACAATCAGCCTGCAGGGTGCAGCAGTGCTGAAGCAGCATACTGGTATTGTATGGGGATCAAGCTTGCTGGGAGAGGTAAGGAAAGAAAACTTTTACTTACATCCTTTGCTGCTTCCTGGTCTCCTATGGGCCTACTCAAATCTGTGCCAGCCATATTGCTGGTGTAAATCTGATAGATTTAATGGGGCAAGTTCAGACCTGAGACAGCAGCATAGGATCTTGCAGACGTCGCTGCTGTGCAGATTTGCCCCTCTCCCAGCTCAATCCTTACCTAGTCCTCTCCCACTGCCAACTTACCAGGCTTGGCGACTGTACAGTCTTCTGGTCCTTGCACTGGAAGCAGCTCTTCACAGAATGGCAGAGCAGCTGGGTACCAGAAACCCATGGGATCATGAGATCTGCATATCCCATGGATAGGATTGGGCCTTTAGTTACATAAAATGCATTCTAAGCAGCATCTATTTAGTTATACAGTAGCAAATGAAGAAAAGCAATAAGAGAGGTCTTTGTTTAGTAAAGGCTTTTGATAGTTAACCTGTGGAACTTCTTGCCACAGCATGTGGTGATGGCATCTGGCCTAGATGCATTTAAAAGAAGATTGGACACATTTTTGGAGGAAAAATCCATCCCAGGTTACAAGCCATGATGTGTATGCGCAACCTCCTAATTTCAGAAATGGGCTATGTCACTGCTAGATGGCAGGAAGGGCAACAGGATGCATGTCTCTTATTGTCTTGTGTGTTCCCTGAGGCATTTGGTGGGCCACTGTGAGATACAGGAAGCTGGACTAGATGGGCCTATGGCCTGATCCAGCGGGGCTGTTCTTTTGATATTCCAGCCTGTAAGCAAACAGAGTGCTATTATATATGTCACAGGTATTATACTGGCTAACAGCTTTCAAGAGAGCTTATCTGAAGATTAAATGTGGCTTCATATGAGAAGTTGCCTTCCTGAATCAGACCAATGGGCCATCTAACCCAATACTGGCAATTTGGGCCTCCATCTGTGGCACAAGCCTTGCAGGATCTCCATCTATAACCAAAAAGGGCTCTCTGACTCTGATCCCTGCAAGGCCTTTCCCACTGTCGTTCAAATGATAAACTAGTTCAAAGGAACTCTTTCTAGAATACTTACTAAGTCTTCAATTTTATTTGCTTTTCGCACAGGTTGGCTGAAATAGCATTAAGCACCAATAATCATTCTTCCCCCCCCTTTTTTTTCATCTCTTTGCTGCAGTTATTCCTGACTCTCTGCGGGTGACTTCAGAAGCCCAGACCCTAAACAAAGTCCAGCACGATTCTCTGGAGCTGAAATGCGAGGTGTCCAAGAGTACTGAACAACACAGTCACGTTTCCCTTGCCTGGTACCGAAAAAAAACAGATGAGCCTGCTGTGGAGGTGATCTCCCTCAGCCGTGATTTTGTATTGCGTGCAGGAAGTGACTACATTCAACGGCATGCCAGTGGAGATGTCCGCCTGGATAAAGTGGGCGAGACTCAGAACAAGCTTACAATCTACAACTTGCAATCTTCCGATGAGGGCGAGTTTTACTGTGAAGCAGCCGAGTGGATTCAGGATCCTGATGGCTCTTGGTATGCAATGACCCACAAACGTTCAGAGGGCACCATGGTCTACGTAGAAGGAACAGGTTAGTGTCAAGTTGTTGGGGTTTTGTCTTTGCGCCATTGGTAGACGTGGGAGAAAATGGTTTTGTTTTTTCACGGATTTCGATGTTTTCCAAAAGTTAGAAATGCAAAAAGCAGTTTGTGTTTTTATTCAAAATTTACATTGTAATTATAAATTATAATAACTTTTAAAGTGTACTGGTTGGTGATATAGGTGGCATAGTGTCAGCAGATGCCACCACAGTCCCATGCACCCCCACCCATTAAATAATAAATAAAAACCAGAACGGTTCCCCCCCCCCCGATTTTGGGGATTTTTTTTGTCTCGTTTTTACAAAAATTAGAAGCGCAGGAAGTGGTGTTATGTGTTTTTATTTCATTATCACCATATTCTCCCACCTCTATCCATAGGGTTTAATATGCTCTTGGGAAAGAAAAAAGTGCCCTAATCAAAATCTCTAACAATGACATGTGGAGTTAGTTGTCAGAGTAATTGACTTACAAGAAGGTTTTTCATAGATTAGACTGCCCAGTGAGTGACTTAAATCTCTAGGCATAGTTTTTTTCTGAAGGTAGTGGGCGAGTTCAATATTGTCTAAATAATTTTCCCAAGTACTGTGGTTGGAACCTTGAAACCATAATCAGTCATTCTTACTTTGAAACTGGTGAATTGCAGATAAACTAATACAGTTACACAGCAGAATCTCTCAAAATCTTATATAAAATATGAATCTGCGCATGGATGTGTAGAAGATGATTTTTGTAAAAAAAATGGTAGAGTTCTAAATGTACCTTTTTTCTTTTAGGATGGTTAATGCTTTAAGGCCAAATCCAATCCAATTTTCCAGTGCTGGTGCAGTCATGCCAATGGGGCATGCACTGAATCCTGTGGTGGGGAGGCAGACCCAGAGGTCTGTTTGTTTGTGTGTACACTTATGGGGTACATCAGCAATACAAGTGGGGGACACAAAGGATTTCCAGTAAATTCTTATTAATGCCTTTCTTCCCAGTTAATATTTATTCATGTGTCCTGAATATTTAATCCCCTGTTTTTCTTAATATAGAATCAAGGCTGCAACCTCCCTTCAGGTGTCTTATTAACAGCATTTTGCCCTGTGTTGGTGTTGTCCTTTGTTGTGTTATTTTTTGAATGGTGGTGTCCTCCTTTTGGCCTATCAGTCAGTACTCCTAATTTGGGTAGGATTTGCTGGTGCTTCTTCTTTTTTTTTTTTTTTTATAAACCACTTCTTTCCTGTCTTTTGATGCTTTCAGTGGGTAAAACCATAGCTTAGTCATGTGCCAAGCCAAGGCATTTGCATAGAGTGCATGGCCTGTAAAAATTAAATTGTGCTACGGTTCACAGCAAATTATGAATAAAATTATGTAAACTAGGAAGGGAGAAATAATTTCTCAATATGGCAGTGTGTTAACTAGTATAGAAATAAAAACAACAGAGCATCTCATGGCACTTTACAGACTAACAAATTTATTTTAACATAAGCTCTTGTGGACTAGAGCCCACTTCATTGGTTGCATGAAGTGTTATTCTCTGTTGGCAGGTAGCTTTTGTTTTCTATTCTGTTGTACATCTAACAAGCAATGGTGCCTTAAATTAGCTTGCACCAAACACCACTATTTGTATGTGTTGACCTCTATGTACAGATTACACAGACAGAGATATTGCATTTGGAAAGGTGGGCAGAATCCAGTAGGAAGGAAAATTGCAGATGCATTTGTAAAAGAAGTGTGGAAATGTCTCACTGCCTGTTCAAGCTCTCATTAGTTCTTTTCTGTGTGTTCAGTGCTGTGACACAATTTCATTTGGGGTGTGTGTGTGCCTGTGCGTGTCTTTTGTTCCTTTTAGACATGGATATCAACGTCCGGTTAGAGACAGAGAAGCGAACATACACAGTTGGCGAACCAGTGGAGTTCAAGTGTATTCTGGAGGTTCAGAACGTTGCAAAGAGATACTTTTCCATCTCATGGGCTTTCAATAGCTCCCTGATAGCCAGCTTTGGGGCCAACGCTGTGCCAGTCCTTAACAATGAGTTTGCCCAACGAGAAGCTTTGGGACAACTGAAAGTAGCGAAAGAGAGTGACAGTGTCTATATCCTAAAGATCTACCGACTCCGCCTGGAGGACAGCGGCAAGTACAATTGTCGAGTGACGGAGCGCTTGAAGACATCGACTGGTGAATTTATCGATGGAGAAAGCAAACGGCCAAAGAACACACCCATCACAGTCCTGCCTCTTAGTAAGCAAGGGGTTTTTGGTGGGAAATGTGTGGGAAATGTGTGGGAAGAAGGGGTGTGGCTATGTAAAACTAGCAGATTCTTGACTGTAGAACATAATTTTCAGAGGGTGTTCAGATTGTTTGTCTGATTTCTAAGCTACATTATCCAAACGGCTCAAGGGAGCTTATGCCAGATAAACTCATTAACATTATAAAAACTAATAGAGCATTGCAATGTGAGCCTCTTTCCTTACATAGAAGCAAGATAAAGTTCTCAGGATCTCAGAAATACTGTGTACAGTGCAGTGTCTTGTTTTGCATTGGGAAGAGTTGGAGATTCTGGGTTGCACATTGAAACTAGACTTGCCGCCTGCTAATCTCAGTGGGGCTTCCTTCTGAATAACTGCAGTTTAGGACAGGTAAGCTAAGAGGGAAGGCACAGGTTCTGCCCCATCTGCATATATTCAGAACCTAGCAGTTGCTTCCCCATTATAAATTGGGAGGGCATGATTTCCCCTAGAGAAGCTGTGGATGGGAGAAGGACACTTAAGAGATCTTATGACACTGGAGAGCTCACTTGTGGGAGAAGCTATTCTTAGGAGATGCTGGGCACAGGCTGTTCTCCAGTGGTTCCAAGGTGGCTCAGTTTTTGCATATGAGAACCTCCTCTTGATAGCAGGCAGGGTCACATAATCTGAAGAACACCAAGGTGAGAGGATTCCCCAGACTGACTAGCAGGCAACTGGGTCTTTGCTTGGCTCCTGCTGAGCTGCATTTATTAGCAGCAATTTGACCATTTAATTTACTTGGCTTCTTTCTTAGTAAAAAGAAATGGGAGAGGAACTCTTGTCTAGCTTCAGTGGTTTCTCTGACAGAGCAGTCCTAGGTTGTTCTAGCAGCTTCCCTAAGACAGGCCCTTTGAAAGGATGAAGAGGAAGTGTGCAGGGCTTCGGTCCTTCCTCCCCATCTCAGGGAAGGTCATTCCGAAGGGCCATTACAGCTGGTGCAAGCACTGCAGGAACAAAGAAGGGCTTTAGTCTCTTTCTAGGAGGAAGAGGGTAGGCTTTAATCACTTTTCTCCTCTAGAAAGTAGCCTCCTTGCCATCTCCTGGCTGGAAAGGAGAGGGAGCAATTGCATCCTCTGCAACAGATGCATTTTTTTCTTCCTTCGTGCCAAACACTCCCATCATTAATTCCTCCAGTAGTTCTGGCTGCACTCTCCTAATTGCCCACAGAATCATGTCCTTTATTATTCCATTCCTTGTTTGTGTTTCCTGCCATGTTTCTTGCAGGGATAATGCCATAGAGATGTCTGGTGTCCTGTTGATAAAGAGATGTTCAAATGTGATGCCGCTTTGGCCAGAAAAAAGCCACCAGTTAAACCTTGTCCAGGTTGGCTTCAGTAAAGGCAACTGTCTGCTGAACTGCCTTGATCAGTTATGTTTAGGTTTTGCCCATGTCTAAATGCTACACATCAGTGATGTACCCAGCGGGGGGCAAACAGGTCAGATGCCTTGGGTGCTGCACTGGGGGGGCACGCTGCGACCCATGGTTCTGTGCTGCCCTGAGGGCTGTCCCCCTCCCCTTTCATTAAAGGGAAGGAGAGCGGGGTGATGCAGCCGGAGTCAGATGCAGCCGGGAATGCGGATTCAGAGACAGATGCAGGAGCGAAGCCACTCTACGCAGTTCCCTGTGGAGTGGGGGCAGCGGTCAGACCAGCAGGGAACCATGCAGAGTAGAGTGGCATCTCCTTCCCTTTAACAAGAGGGGAGGGGAGGGGCGGCCCTCAGGGTGGCGGGAAGTGGTGCATGCCTCCTCCAATTTCAGAAGAGACGTGCACTGCTTCTCTGGCTCTGATGGAGCCTTTCACGTTGCTTCTAAGTGGTGCAAAAGGCTCCATCCGAGTGCTTTGGAGCCGCGGGAAGCAGCGCTCGGGTGGAGAGTGCCACCCACCTTCTTTGAAGTGGTATTTGCCTGTCCTGGGTGCCACTTCTGAGCAACCCCCAAATGCTCCAATGGAGCCTTCTGCGCTGCTCAGAAGCGGTGTGAAAGGCTCCTTCAGAGCCTTGGCTGCCTCCTTCCTTCCCAGAGGAACAGAGGAGGTAGCCCGTGGAAGTAATAGCGGTGATGATGATGTCGCCACTATTACTTCTGGTCAGGGCGGGGAGGGGTGTGTGTGGCAAAGGCACAGGTGGCTCCAGACGTGGGAAAGCCCAGGACTGCCTCTGCTGCACGTATATGTCAAAAGGGCAATACATGAAGTACATGAGTAACAAGAGTCAGGCCTGTGATTCATTTATACATTGTCTTGCTCTGCCATTTACTCTGCTAATCTTTTTTTGATATGACAAATCATAAGTGTTGTCAAAACGTTGCATAAAATACATAGAAGATTAGTCACTGAAGAAAAGATATTGTGCAAAGTTTGCCTCCCACTTTCTCATTTGCTGAAAAGATGGAGTCTCTTCCAAACCTAGACAGAAATTATAAAATACAGGGTGACCCAAAAGTAGCTGGACAGTAGGTGGAACAAATGTTATCAAATCAGGATTACCTGCCTGATTTTATTTTATTCGGGCATTTATATTCACCCTTCACTGTTGCTCCCAGAGCAGCTTAGAATGGTAATTAAAACAAATCAGAATGAATGACAAAACATTTCTGAACAACAGAAGAAAATATTTTAAAATGGCAAAACACTAAAAATTCAGGATTAAAACTCAGGACTCAACAGTACTTGGAAAGGATCTTAGTCTGGCACCAAAAAGACATGAGTGTGTGCACCACGTTCCCTAGGGAGAGACCCTCTCTCCAGCCATGTAACCTCCAAAGGGAGCAGCACTCAGAGAAGGTCTTGTGAAGATGACCTTGGTACCAGTAGAGGTTCCTATGGGAATAGACCGTCTCTACTTTGGGCAGCTTGATTATCTATCAGTTGTTTTTTGTAGAAGTGGACGCAGTGGCATCATGACCCGGAATGCCACTTGATGCTGCCTCTATACCAGTGGTTCTCAAACTGAAAACCATGGGTCATGACTTACCAGCCTGTGAAGCACAATCTCTGCTCCCTTATTATTATTATTATCCCCAGGATTGGGCCACCACAGGAGACAGAGGGGCTTTTCTTTACTCAAATTCTGTCTGTGCAAGCTTCCATGGTGAGCCCCATGGGGCCCTCTGCAGGGCTCCCCACACCTCAGAACTTTGGAAAAATGCAGTCACAACACGATCCAGAGGTGGGTTGTGATTGCATTTTTTCAAAGTTCTGAGGTGCAGGGAGCCCTGAAGAGGGCTCCACAGGGCTCCCTGCACCACCAGGAGGCCAGCACAGACAGACAGTGCATAAAGAGAAGCCCCTCTGTCTCCTGTGGTGGCGCAATCCTGAGGATTACGTTGTCACCATCCCCCACCTCCACAAACACTTAGAGTGGTGCAGATTCAACATGCGAGTTTGAGAACTGCTACTCTACACAATAATGTCATCATCATCATAAATAATAGCAGCCAGTTACCACAATCCTCATGTGATTTCTTCAGCTGTGGGATGCGCAGGACTTCCATGCTGGATGTAAAGGGACCACGGTTATGAAAGAACTCCTTCATTCATGTGGCCACTTAATTCAAACTGGAAGTCCTGCACTTCTGTATTTGAAGAACCCATGCAAGGAGCATGTTAAGGAGGTGGGTGATCCACTTTCTGCTCACTTTCAGCAGGTGGAAAGCGGATCAGTGCTGGTTGCATCTGTGGTGGGCTGGAGGATGATGGTTGCAGTGGCAGCAGACTGTGTGAAGGGCACGCTAAATCCGATGTTATCTCACCCTCTCCCTGCCATCTGCTGCTGATGCAACCCACATCACCTGCCCCATTGGTGATGGGCCACCCCTTAGTAGTTATGTCATTTGCAGAGCAGCAGGTACTTATGGGGCTGGGGGTAGTGGAAGAAGAATGTGACTATGTTTTAAGCGTATCAGCTTCTGAGTCTTGGGGATTTTGAAGATATTGTCTATGCACCTTCATATACGACTTCTGAGCCATGAATTGTTCCTAAGGGGTTAGGGTGCAGCATGACACGGCCTCTGGGAGTTTGACGCTGATGTTATCGCCAAATTTCCAGGTTGCCAAGTTCTGTGCTATGAAGAGCTTGGCTGGGAGGCGGTTAGCCACTCACTGTAGGAAATCACTGGCCGTGGATACTAGGAACTGTATTTACAATGAAAGAAGGGATCCTCTAGTATCTGTACTAGCTATGAGAATTGGCCTCATTGATAACATTCAATTCTCAGTTCTGCCATTTTGGAATACACAAACCGATTGAAACACTCATCCCACCATCCACGTTTCTCCATATCTACTTGAACAGTTTAAGGAATAAGTTCCTGCGGAGAAAAAATTAACAGCATCCAGAGTTTTGTCTTGCTGGCTTTGAACAGAAGGAGAGGTGCACTCATTCCCAAGATCTTTACCAAAATGGAAAGGGTTCTTGCCCAAAGAAATTACATTACTGGAGTGGGCTTTCACTGATGTCACGCTGCTACATCAAGCTTCTGGATGCTGCCCAATGTGTCATTCATTGTACTCTTGGAAAGCTATTTTTGTCATTGCATTGGCATCTTTTGTGGCTATCATACGATCACAAATTGTTTGCTAGGTTATATATATTGTGTGTATATATGCTATTTGCTAGGTTATAGATAGATTTACTGCCAAATGTCACATTATATTTCTCTGCACAATCCTCTAGCATGAATGTGCTTGAGAGCCATCACGTGAGGGAAAAGTGGTCAGTATGATGGGTATATGTATTGGCCCAAACAGTCTTGACTGTAACAGCATGGTTTTGCTTTTAACCTCAGAGACCAATATTTCTGTGGAGGTGACCACCAATGCCACCAACGTTCTAGAAGGGGAAAACCTAAGATTTGGCTGTAGTGTGCGCACAGGATTTCCTCCGCAAAACCGCCTGTCTGTCATTTGGCAACTTGTGGACAAGCAGAACCGTCGCAGTGACATTGTGCAGCTTGACCGCGATGGCACACTTCATCCAGGCCCCTCTTATGCTGAGCGCAGTAGCTATGGTGAGATCCAGATGGAGCAGATACAGCCTGGATCCTTCACACTCGAAATCTTCAACAGCCTCAAGTCAGATGAGGGCCATTATGAGTGCCGTATCACTGAGTGGACACGTAGAGTGGATGGGGAGTGGCAGATGATTGGGGAGCGACATAATGGCTCTGCAGTATCCATCAATGCACTGGGTGAGCATAAGAAGATTCTGTTAAATTTTATGCAAGTGTATGCATTACCTGTCTTCTGTGAGACGTTAAGTCAGGGGTGTGAAACTCATTTCGTACCAAGGGCCAAATGGCATTCATGATGCCTGCTGAGGGCCGGAAGTGATGTCGTTAGGCAGGAAGTGATGTCATTAAACAACTCATAACCAAAAACTAGCACTTTTTCTCACTTGGGAATTCATTAACTTCAAATGACAGGAGAGAAAACATGCAAATCTTTATCATATTTCAAGATATGGGAGAGCCCAATTTTCATGGGGGCTGCCCTTTTAGCAGTAACTCCTTAGCACTGCTCAGCAGCTGAGAGCCTGAGGGCCTGCTTTAAGTCATTTCTACTTTAAGTCATTTCTGCCCAACGTTGCATATATGCAACAGGGATCAAATGTGTACACTTGTGGGCTGGGCAAAAATGGGTTAATTAGGTTGATTTAGTCATTGTCCTGTTAAGAGAAATAATTAAACTTATTGTGTTTGGTGACTGTGGAAGATACATGGGGCATTTTGGCCTTTTCACAGCTTATGTGCACACCCATCCTCAGATTATCGTGGAAACTCAGGGTACAACTAGGTGCAGTAAGAAATACAGAACTTCTGGCGCTTGTGTCTTCTCTCTTGATTTATAATGGCAGGGGCTTGGAATGGCATAGCACAGCCATCACAATTGTATTATAAATTACCAGGAAGACGAGAGAGACTGTGGTGTGGTCTGCAGACAAAACTCACCGGCGCTGGCCTCCCAACTAGCACCTTCCTTCTCCCAGCTGCCGCAACATGCCTTAGGGCCCGATCCTATCCAATGTTCCAGCACCGGTGCAGTTGCAATACAGTCTTGTTAAGTTACATGTTTGTGGGAACGTAGCCAGGTTTGTTGAAGTGCCAGTGCATAGCTGTTGTTGAAAGTCCAGAATAATCATGCATTTGATGGAATCAGGTCATTCTTTAATTCGTGGTTTTTATGCTTAGTTTTATTCCTTGAAAGATTAAACATTTGGAAGATGTATTTATATAAGTTGAATTTGAGTTTTCGTAAGTGGCCCAAACTAGTTTTGTGGGTTCTGTTCCTCCTTTCGTATATCCTGGAACATTAGCAGTCAAAAACAGAGATTAAATCTTGGCTTCTTCCATTCTGTTGGTCATTCTAATACTGGTCATTGAAGGTCTTTAGTATGAGTCATCTTTTCTGCTTTACAGCTGGTGTTCTGCAAACACAGCTGCAGTATCAGTTCAGTTACAAAAAAGAAGCAGCTTCTGTAAAACGGCTACTTGAAGCTGTTTCTTTTTTGCATGAACTATTTCATCTTCTGAAGAGGGAGTAACAACTCTCTGACATCCAGAAAAATAGATCAACCCTATTCAGCATCCATCTTGAGAGTGGGCCATCTCCTTCCTTTATTGCTAAAGTAATAGAAAAAGAGCAGCGTAATTATCCCTAAAGTTAAGTGCCCCATTCAATAAGATATGACACAAAAAGTGGATTTCCTTACAGCTCTTCTGAGCTTGTGCACTGCTATTCCCTATCCAGCATGCTTGTGGAAAGGGACATGCTTGCTTTAGAAAACAGAAACTGCAGAATCAGGCAGTCCTTTTGGCCCTTCTTACTTATCACTAAAATTCCTTTTTGTGAGACAGCCAGTGCTGTAGAATCTCTGGAATGCAAATGTCTCAAAAACCATTTAGATGGGTTTTTGTGTTTCTTTGACAACAAATCCAAGGTGTGTGCCCTTAGGTTGGGTTGAATGGGCAGGCATATAACTCTGTCAAGCTTTCCTCTGTGGAAGTGGTAGAGTTTCCATCCTCATGTTTCCCTTGTAATTGTATTTTGGGATAGAGGAGGCACTTACAGGTGATAATCAGTGGTTAGGTGAGTGCTTAATGTTTCCAAACAGCTGATTGTTCCTTATTGAAATACTGAAACTTAGCCTGTGTTGGCCTATAATCTGGAAGGCCAGATTTGGGGGGGGGGAGTGGAAGCTTGTTCATGAGAGGGCCTCTCCTTCGGTCATCTTTCGGAAGTATTTTGATGGAAATCAAGGTGACCACTTGACCATTATTGATTGATTCAGTTTACTATTAAAATTAACACTTGATCCTTTGCTACAGCTAAATGTGCACAAAGGATTCTTCAGAAAATAACTTGGGGCCCAATCCTATCCAATTTTCCAGTCCTGGTGCCATCATGCCAATGAGATATTCACTGCTATGTGTGGTGGGGAGGCAGTCACAGAATCACATTTGTCCCTTTAGCTTGCTGCTGCATTGCGACTGCACTGATGCTGGAAAGTTGGATAGGATTGAACCCTTAGGCTTCAGTTTTCCAAGATCAGGGAGATGTGCATCTGACTTCTACAAGAGAAGAACAAAGAATCTTCTACCTTCCTGACCTCTACTAGTTGGGTCTGAAGTATCTGTCCTGGACTTGACCTGACAGTTCTAGGTAGGAGAATTGTCACTTGTGTAAGGATTGCATTCACAGTGTAGTGAGACAGGGAGCATGCTTCCTCTTCTCCCTCAGCTTCTTCCTCTTCTCCTAGATAATCATTAAACACATTTCCAAAAGGCTTTAATCTCAAAGATTGACCTGTTTTTGCTGTAATTACACGGGCCGGAGCTCTGCCATAGTGACGTCCTTTGGTGATTAGAATCCCTGAGCCCTTCGATGCAAGTGTGCAGGGATCTCTGTAGTAGCTGTGGGACAAGACTGGCAGGCAAAAATTAATCTGCTTGCTGCAGTTAATATCCTAGATGTCTGGCATTGTTAATTAATACCTTTTAGCTTTTCGGTCAGGAGTTGCAGTACAGATCCAGAGGCAATTACCTTAATACCATCTTGCACAGTCAAACAAATGGAATGGTCACCTGGCTTTGATGTAACATAGAAGAGACATACAGATGCATCTCTGCAAGGCAGAGTGTTTGTGCAAGAGGCCACATAACTGTTATAGCACATGTCTCGACCAGCATCCTACTGGAGGTGCAGCTTTTGGTGCTATGACTCCTCAAGAAAACCTGCCTTTCTTCTCCTCCTTTTAGACTGATGGCTGTTCAAGAGCTTTCAAGGCCCTCAACCTGGAGGAAGGATGACCATCTTTGAATAATGTCCTCTATAGTTTATCCTTGCATGTCGGTGCAGAACAAGATGGGACATGTGTCCTGGCTGTCTGAGCAGATACTGATACATTCCCTCCTCAAATAAACCCAAAAATCAGAATGCTTTTGGAATGAACTTGAAAATGTTTCGAAACCATGTTCTACGTTCCCTTACCCCCTCCCGCCCTAACAGGGAAGCTGTCTGCTGCTATCCATGTTGCTTGGGATACCATTTTTAGACTGAGACACCAGTTTCCTTCTAATATGTTTCTTCCCCCAAATACAGCAAGATCAGTTGTTTTGAAACCTGGAAATCTTTCAGAACCATTCTCTACCCCATTCCCTTATTTGGTTTGGCTCTAATTAGGGAAACTGCCTGCTGCTGCCCTTTATTATATGGTGTGTCATTGTTTCCTTCCAGTCGCCAAGAGAGATGATCCCAATTTGCTTTCTTTGACCACATAATAAAAAGATATGTAATTACTGCATCCAGTTAATTGAGTTCCACGTATCAATTGACAGAAAACATGGGAATGGCTATGAAATCTCTTCCATTTTCATACTTTTATAATATTTTTCAGGCTACAAGGAAACTGCTCTGTGCTTGGGAGAACTTAAAAGAGCATATTCAGCTCTTTGCAGCCTCCAACACCTGATTCTACTGTTGGTTAAAGCACAAGCAATTTGGTGACAACCAGTCAAAACAACTTTCTAGAACTGAAATTGCCTCTATAATAAACTGCTGGCTATTGGAAGACCACAGCTAGATACTATACAAATCCATGTATGGAATTGATGTTGGCGTGGTCTGTAATGTGATGTTTGGTATGGGTGAGGCCCCTGGGTTGGCCCTTCACCCCCAAGGCCCCCCAAGCCACGCACTTTGCTCCGGGCTGCCTTCTGCACAGCTCAGCGCCAGCTGCACTATGCCAGCTAGTGAGCTACCCAACCAAGCCAGCTGTGCTTTGCTCCCTGGTATCAGGCAACGGAGAAGATGGTGCAGAACTGAGCAGGCAGCCCAGTGGGTCTTGCAGGGAGTGATAGGAAGGGGCAAGCCATACAAAGTATTGTGGACCATGCCTACATCAATTCTATGTAGTACACATGGATCATTCTTTGCTTCCAAAATTAATGTACAGGTGTCATTGAAAACCTTCACTTTTTGCTATCTCTTTTTTTAATAGATGCTGGCTTTGCAGTCACAGCCATTTCTCGCACTCCTGGAGTTACCTACAATGAGTCATTTGATTTACAATGCATCATCAAGCCACATTACCCATCCTGGGTCCCCGTGTCTGTGACGTGGCGTTTTCAACCAGCAGGCAGCACAGAGTTTCATAATTTGGTCACCTTCACTCGAGATGGAGGTGTTCAGTGGGGAGATAGGTATGCTGGGTTCCGAACCCGAACAGCCATTGAGAAATCAGAGTCTAGCAACAACGTGCGCCTAAGCATCAGCAGAGCCAGTGACACAGAGGCTGGCAAGTACCAGTGTGTGGCAGAACTCTGGAGGAAGAACTACAACAGCAGCTGGACACGACTCGCAGACAGAACCTCTAACCTTCTGGAGATCAGAGTCTTGCGGCCTGGTAAGTGTTCAGTTGGTGATACCACCCAGAAATGTCCTGGTGCAGGGGCTTTGCTTAGAGAACCTGTTGCTTTTAGAGGACAAGATTATTCATAATTCTTGCATTTTAGAACTTTTTTCTTTTGGAAGTCTGAGAGATGACATTCTGGTTTGCTTTTGTGTTGGTTTAAGAACATGAGGTTTCAACCAGTGTTTAAACATTCCCAGCATTAAAAAAAAAAAATCTGTTTCAGCCTTCCTGAGTTTATCAATGTAGGGAATAAAATTGATGACATTCATATACTTTTCCATGGTGTACCTGTATATGTCTGTTAGAGAGTGTACTCACAGGAGAAAAATGTACCTGTTGCAAAGATGAATGTATCTTAGGCTACAATTGTTGTTGGCAACCTTCAGTCTCGAAAGACTATGGTATCGCGCTCTGAATGGTGGTTCTGCTTTCCAGGGAGTAAACCCCATTGAACACAGTGGATCTTACTTCTGAGTAGACATGCACAGGATTGTGTTGTAAGAGAGTTTAAATCCTCTTTTAAGATACAGCTGTTAGCTCATAACTGTGTTGGCAGCTTCGTGGTGCGTATGATATGGGTATCCAGGACCAGTCTCATTCCTTCTTTTCTGACAGAGTCTTGATCTTGACAAAACTTGAACCATCCCATCTTTATAATGAGCACTGGACAATGATTGGAAAGCTTGCCTGTCCATTACTTAAGTTTTAGGCAGCCTTCGCAGTGCTTCTCATAACAAATGTGAAATGTTTTCTGCTGTCTCCTCTGTGCTGTGCCTTAACTAGTAAAGTATAAGAGGATTAATAGCCAATCTATGTGCTCTGAAAAGGCATATGGTGCAGCTCATCTTTGGAGTATACAATTTTAAAATGAATATGGGAGAACACATTTTTGAATGATCACCCATGTAAAATAAAAAGTTCACTGTATGTGGAAAATTAACATGTGGGTGAGAAGGTAAGCTTAAAAGTTACATTTGGTGGGCACTTAGTCTGGGGCAAGGAAGAGCGGCTTGATCATGCTGTCCCTCACCTGTATTTGTGAAAAGGTTCTGTGCCAAGAGGGCTGCACTTTGTGGTTTTTTTCTTCTTCTGAGAATGTAGATTGCCCCTTAGACTTGTGGTTTGAATTATCATGTGAGAGAAACCTGCTGCATAAGTACAGTACCTGTTAAGAAGAACTTCCTGCTGAAACCAGTGCTGCATCAGGAAATTAAATGGACCACTGCACTGTGTTTATGATCAGATAAGACCATATGGCATAACTCTAGTTTACATTGGTTGTTAAAAATTCAAGTGAATGTTGTTTAAAGGAGAGAGGGCACTGAACACAATATTTGGCTAGGTTCCAGCATTAATCAGCGATTCTATTTAAAAATTTTCTCTCACTTAAATTGGATGCTATTTTTGTGTTTTGTAGATCTGCATGTCTCATTTGTAGTGTTTCATACCAATCAGATTGTATGTGTGTTTGGGACATGTTCATTTTGTCCTTGAATGATATCTTTGGACTTCCCATTTATCAAAATGCCTTAATTTTTTCCATGTGTTAAATGTAGAATCTCTTGATGCTTCTTGCCTTCTCAGTTACTCACAACTGTGAGTTTGTGCAGTAATGACTGTAGAAACCACAGTAAGAATAATTCTGTAAAAGGAAATTAACAGCCAATCCTACCCCCTCCCTCACCATGCTATTCTATGCACCTGTGCCAATGAAGTGCATGCTGTGGTTGTGGGAGGAGGCCTGGGAGAGTAAGGAAAAAAATTTTTCCTGTCACCTCCTGGTGGCCTATGGCTGCTATATAACTGGCAAGGAGAGAAAAGGGGAGGGGCAGCTTCAAATAGAGGGGATAAGATAGTGGAACATGCCAGTGCCACTGGGATCCATCTTTGTCCCTCTTCCCCACCCCAAATCTCTCCCTGCCTTCCTCACCCAAAACGTGCCCCCAGAGTGTCCTACTGGAATCAGTACAGTCCAGGTTCCACGATGGTTGGGGTGCAAAGCTGCTGCTGGTTTGTATCAGCTCTGACTGGCCCATCAGCGCTACAGTGTTCATACCATTGCTGGACTTTTTACGATAGTGGAACGTTTGTTCCACTATCATAAAAGGCCTATAGAAGGGGGTCGCTTTTCTCAGCGTGATCCGAAAATAGCCATTTTAATCTGCTGAGACTGGCTGCCACTCTACAATGGTAAGAAAAGCAGTTTTAAACCACAATTTAAAGGGAAGGTTTTAAAGCAGATTTTACTATCTGGTTTTCTGCATCGGCAAGCATTCTGGGAATGGAACCTCCGTGGATGCCAAGGGCCAACGTGTATACAAGAGTGCCAAATACAGGGATGATAATCTATTGGTATGCTATGTAGTTTGGAATGAGGTTAAGACTCAAAGACTCAGGTAGAAGCTACTGATGAAAATCAGGTTCTTTTTACACCTCAGTGTACTAAAGGTTGAACCAGTAAAACAGACCAAAGACTCAGAATTGTAACTGAAATGCATCACACCGTTTATTGATTTACTGTATGTAAAAGATAACAAGGCACATATGACTATGGAGCAAATAAAGACACTAAATAAAAGTGAGATTGACAAAGCAACAAGCATAAAATCATAAAATATAATAAATGAGGCGAGTAACTGAACATGAGAAGGTGATAACTCATGATAACTCCACCCAAGAGTTATTAAGGAATTGAAGAATGAAGTTGCAGATCTCTTGACTAAGGTATGCAACTTGTCCCTCAAAACGGCCATGGTGCCAGAAGATTGGAGGATAGCAAATGTCACGCCTATTTTTAAAAAGGGAAAGAGGGGGGACCCGGGAAACTATAGGCCGGTCAGCCTAACATCTGTAGCAGGTAAGATGATGGAATGCCTCATCAAAGATTAGAATCTCAAAACACATAGACGAACAGGCCTTGCTGAGGGAGAATCAGCATGGATTCTGTAAGGGTAAGTCTTGCCTCACGAACCTTTTAGAATTCTTTGAAAAGATCAACAGGCATGTGGATGCGGGAGAACCCGTGGACATTATATATCTGGACTTTCAGAAGGCATTCGACACGGTCCCTCACCAAAGGCTACTAAAAAAACTCAACAGTCAGGGAATTAGAGGGCAGGTCCTCTCATGGATTGAGATCTGGTTGAAGACCAGGAAACAGAGAGTGGGTGTCAATGGGCAATTTTCATAATGGAGAGAGGTGAAAAGCGGTGTGCCCCAAGGATGTGTCCTGGGACCGGTGCTTTTCAACCTCTTCATAAATGACCTGGAGACAGGGGTGAGCAGTGAGGTAGCAAAGTTTGCAGACAACACCAAACTTTTCCGAGTGTTGAAGACCAGAAGTGATTGTGAGGAGCTCCAGAAGGATCTCTCCAAACTGGCAGAATGGGCAGCAAAATGGCAGGCGCATTTCAATGTCAGTAAGTGTAAAGTCATGCACATTGGGGCAAAAAATCAAAACTTCACATATAGGCTGAAGGGTTCTGAGCTGTCTTTGACAGATCAGGAGAGAGATCTTGAAGTGGTGGTGGACAGGTTGATGAAAGTGTCGACCCAATGTGCGGCAGCAGTAAAGAAGGCCAATTCTATGCTTGGGATCATTAGAAAAGGTATTGAGAACAAAACGGCTAATACGAGCCGTATTATAATGCTGTTGTACAAATCTATGGTAAGGCCACACCTGGAGTATTGTGTCCAGTTCTGGTCGCAACATCTCAAAAAAGACATAGTGGAAATGCAAAAGTTGCAAAAGAGAGTGACTAACATGATTACTGGGCTGGGGCACCTTCCTTATGAGGAAAGGCTATGGCGTTTGGGCCTCTTCAGCCTAGAAAAGAGACGCCTGAGGGGGGACATGATTGAGACATACAAAATTATTCATGAGAAGGATAGAGTGGATAGAGAGATGCTCTTTACACTCTCATAACACCAGAACCAGGGGACATCCACTGAAATTGAGTGTTGGGAGGGTTAGGACAGACAAAAGAAAACATTTCTTTACTCAGAGTGTGGTTGGTCTGTGGAACTCCTTGCCACAGGATGTGGTGACGGCATCTGGCCTGGATGCCTTTAAAAGGGGATTGGACTAGTTTCTGGAGGAAAAATCCATTATGGGTTACAAGCCATGATGTGTATATGCAACCTCCTCATTTTAGAAATGGGCTATGTCAGAATGCCAGTGCAAGGGAGGGCACCAGGATGCAGGTCTCTTGTTATCTGGTGTGCTCCCTGAGGCATTTGGTGGTCCACTGTGAGATACAGGAAGCTGGACTAGATGGGCCTATGGCCTGATCCAGTGGGGCTGTTCTTATGATCAAAGTAATAAATATAAATCAAATGCACAATACAACATAATCAAATATTACTTTGCTACACTACTCCTCCTTCTCTGTACTTAATAAAGCCATAAAATATTTGATTAGTTTCAGATTGCTCATCTTTCAAAACACCTCACAGAAAAAAAAAGTCCCACTGAATGCAGTGAGATTTGGTTCAGAGCAAATGTTTACAACTGCTAGAAGTCCTCTGACCCAGTAAGCCATCCTCAACTATATTAAAGGAAAATAATCAAGTTCATAGGTACCAAACTTGCTTGAATCTCTCAGGACTAATTGGTGGAGATGGAAAAAATATCCTCTAGAAAAATACAGTAAAATTCAAATGGTTTGGTCCTCCTGAGGGCCCTACATCAAACTCTTATCAGGTGTGTCAGCAGTCAGAGGTGATTTCAGCGCAAGAACAGACTCCCAACTTCACTGACCCCTGCACAGGTGTAGACAGGCTACAGAAGCCACTCAGGGTCAAATAGTAGGAACCCTGTCGCTATAGCAACAAAGATGCTAGATCAAGAGGGGAGGAAGAGAGAAAGCCGGGGAGCATACATGATAGGTTGGGTGTGTGTATGTATCACACACACACATTTCATATGTGTGCACATGCATGCACGCACCCCTCCCAATAGCCCAGCACAGTGGTTCTCACTCATTTAGCACCGGGACCCACTTTTTAGAATGAGAATCTGTCATGACCCACCGGAAGTGATGTCATGAGTACAAATGACATCATCAAGCAGGAAAATTTTTCACAATCCTAGACTGCAATCCTACCCATTCTTATCCAGGAGTAAGTCCCATTTACTATCATTGTTAAAAGAATATGCATAGTAGCTTGTTAAAAATACAGGTCTGTAGCATTTTCCCAAACACAGTCACATCTCATGGTAACATCAAGTCTAAAAAGTATTGAAATGAATGGGGACCCACTTGAAATGGGCTCACAACCCACCTAGTGGGTCCCAACCCACAGTTTGAGAAACACTGGTCCAGCATATTAGATCATCAGACACCACCTGACAGTGTCAGATTGTTGAAAGTTTCTTGGATGTTATTAATCCACAAAATAACCCAAAAATGAAACTACAAATCTGACAGGAAAACTGGTTCTTTGAGGCAGGAAGGGGTTGAGGGAGGGCTGAACAAGGGAGGATGGAATGGTGTGGTGACAGTGGCCAGCACTGAGTGGATTGGTCCTGGAAAGGGAGGAGGTTCGGCAGCAGTGGCACCTGCCAAATCCTAACCTTCTTCCTGGACCTGGATCTGCTTCCACAGATCAACACAGACTTCCACCAGTGGTATTGCTGGCACAGGTCTGAGTTGACCCATGGCTGGGGTTTATCTGGGGTAAGGAGACAAATCTCCCCTTACCATGAGGGGACCTCTAGCAGCCAAAACTCCCTTGTGGGATACATGCATTGCCACACAGGGAATTAGGATTGGGCTGTTACAAATCATATTGTTCAAACCATTATCTGTGATTTTCTCTTAGGCAACTCAGTCAGACTCATTTGTGCAACCTTCAGCTTTTCCTAGTTGAGAAAACTCTAAACCACCCATCCTGAATAGGTCTCTGGTGCATCCTTCTGCTCAGAAAAGCAGCTCACTGTTAGTGCTTTGAACCGCACACTTTCCAGGACCAGACTAGCTCTTCCATTTTCATTTGCTGTCTGTTGATTACCTCACCCTTCTGCAAGTCAATTTCAGGATGAAATCAGTGCTGTGTGCTGAAGGGAACATGTCTAGGGGGCTCAGACAAGGACACTAGACAAACTTCAGGAACTGCGCACCTAGCATATGACTGTATTGCAGACTGCTTAGCTGAGATGTTTATATATGACCCCTGGCAATGTATTCTGTCAGATCATTTTGTGCCTGTATCAAATTGCTGCAGACCTTGTCTTCATTAGTAAGTACATTTACATTTTCAAACATGAGATGCATTAAAGCTGGGAAAGGACCAAGAATAGAAGCATAGTGTACCATATGCAAATGAGTAGTGTCTCTGTTGAGACCAAGCAGTAACCTCTGTTGCCCTTGTTTTGTACTGGAATGGCAAAGGAAATACACAGGGAAGTATTACTGGCTGTCATGTTCCCTGTACTGAAAAAGTTCAGCAGAGTCTGTTTTTGTCTGCTAACTGGTTAAGAGGCACTTTTTCAAGTGGGTGCTCCTCTTTTATTTAGCAGGGGGAGAGTAACTGGCCCACCTCACCCCAGCAGTGTCTGTTCTAGTGGCTGTCTGCTGGTATTCTTTTGCATCTTTTTAGATTGTGAGCCCTTTTGGGACAGGGGCCATTAGATATTTGATTTTCTCTGTAAACCGCTTTGTGAACTTTTTGTTGAAAAGCGGTATATAAATACTGTTGTTGTTGTTGTTGTTGTTAATTCCTCCAGCTCTGCTTTGGGCTCCTTATCTGGTCTCCCTGGAGACCAGCATTGGAATGTGCTGGCTGACTGTCATCCTTGCTCACAGGCATGAATTGGTCTTTCAGGAGCTTCTGCCAGTAGGACTGTTGGCAAAACTCTGCGCTGCTGCTAATCAACACAGACCTGGTCTCTGGGCACCAGAAATGCCATGCCTTTGATCTGGCTTGGTAATCCAAGAAAAATGCCCTTTTCGCCTTGATGGTCCCCTTTTCTGTGCAAAACCCTAGGGACATTAACATAAAATTCAATTCCAAAGGGGTGCAAATTGTTTAAATTGGGGGCTTTTCCATGGAGCAGCTCATAGGGAATCGCTTTGATGCCTGAATGCCACAGGCGATTTAGAACATAATTTGCACACAGGACACTTTCTCTCCAGAAGCAGGGAGACAGTGTGCTTCCCTGCAACATGGTATCCGCCATGCCCATTAGTACCGCTCCTCCCTTCTCAATAAGCCCATTTTCAGCAGATAAATAAGGGGTCATTAAGTGATGTTTGATACCAGACTTCTTTAACAGAGCTTTGAACCTTTGGTTTGTAAACTCTGTCCTATTATCCGTTTGGATCTGCTTAACCTTCTTTCCAAACCATCTTTCCACAAACATAATCCGTGGTGAAAACATCAAAAGACTCATCCAGGGAACTCAGCACAATGGACACCTGGTGCAGCTCCAGAAAGACAACATCCTGTTGTTGCGAAGCTTACAGGGTGCGCCTCATATACGCCAGGTGCTCCACTAGGTCCCCTCCTTGGCTCAGCCGAGCCAGGAACAGTTTTCGGGTGAGGTGAATCTGCTGCCACAGAGTCTCTCACGTGGACTCTCCTCAGCTCATTCCAGCATTCATTCACTGAAGTTATGCCATCTACGTGCACCAGCTGGGAATCCTCAAGCGTCAGCACAATAGTGGCCAGAGCCTTTTCGTTCTGCCGGACTGCCTCGTCTTCAAGGACACGTGAAGAGTTAATTGCCACCGACCATAAATTGTCCTTTTTCAGAAGCATGCTGACCTTCTGCCTCCAGATAAGATAATTCTCAGAGTTCAGCCGGGAATGAGAAACCTTGACATAGACATCACAGACTCCATGCCGAAACTCACTTGAGCTGGAACAGCACACACAGCTCTTCGCTCCTCCCTAACACACAGCAGGACACAAAACAGCTTCTCCGGACACCAAGGCTTCACAGCTGCAGCACTCCCACACTCCTTGGCACTGGGCCCATAACCTGTCAGGGCAGCAGGGGAGGATAGCCCTTGCTTTCCCGATAGCAGAATGGTACGGGAGCATAGGGAGATAGCAAAAGAAGCAGGTGATCCCAAGCAGAGCCAAAGAAGCAGACACAGGCTTGTTCGTTGCAGTAGCATGTATTGGTAAAAGGAGCAGGCAGAATAGTAGTCAGTCACACAGTCCAGAAGTCAGGGATACAGCAGGTCACAGTCACGAGAAGGCAGTCCAAAATCAGTACACAAACCAGCAGCACAGCATGCAGAAACTCCACCACAACAATGCACACTTTGGTGCCTGTGCTTGCCCCATATATACTGGGGCCAGCCAATCAGAGTGGGTGACCTCATAGTCACAAGACAGTCTTGTGACCCACTCTGATTGGCTGTCTAGTGGTGCATTGCACCACTCCACCATAGCCTACGTGACTCTGCACACATCTCCCCAGGTCACATGGCTCCCACCTAACACAGGTGCATCTGATTACATACATGTAATCATACATACATACATCTGATCACATACATGTACAGTGCAGCTGTCCCTAACCTACATAAAAAATATTTTGTGTATAAGAGAATATGAAATTATACATAGTTTTTACATGCAGGTATTTCACACATATCTGTGTAGGAAATTGTTCAAGTCTGAAGTGGACCTTAGGCTGCTGGATCTCAGATTTGTTTTAAGCAGCTTAATTTGCTCTGTTGAGATATCCTGAGTTAACTACATTAAGAACATAAGAACAGCCCCACTGGATCAGGCCATAGGCCCATCTAGTCCAGCTTCCTGTATCTCACAGCGGCCCACCAAATGCCCCAGGGAGCACACCAGATAACAAGAGACCTCATCCTGGTGCCCTCCCCTACATCTGGCATTCTGACTTAACCCATTCCTAAAATCAGGAGGTTGCGCATACTCATCATGGCTTGTACCCCATAATGGATTTTTCCTCCAGAAACTCGTCCAATCCCCTTTTAAAGGCGTCTAGGCTAGATGCCAGCACCACATCCTGTGGCAAGGAGTTCCACAGACCGACCACGCGCTGAGTAAAGAAATATTTTCTTTTGTCTGTCCTAACCCACCCAACACTCAATTTTAGTGGATGTCCCCTGGTTCTGGTATTATGTGAGAGTGTAAAGAGCATCTCCCTATCCACTCTGTCCATCCCCTGCATAATTTTGTATGTCTCAATCATGTCCCCCCTCAAGCGTCTCTTTTCTAGGCTGAAGAGGCCCAAACGCCGTAGCCTTTCCTCATAAGGAAGGTGCCAGCCCCGTAATCATCTTAGTCGCTCTCTTTTGCACCTTTTCCATTTCCACTATGTCTTTTTTGAGATGCGGCGACCAGAACTGGACACAATACTCCAGGTGTGGCCTTACCATCGATTTGTACAACGGCATTATAATACTAGCCATTTTGTTCTCAATACCCTTCCTAATGATCCCAAGCATAGAATTGGCCTTCTTCACTGCCGCCGCACATTGGGTCGACACTTTCATCAACCTGTCCATCACCACCCCAAGATCTCTCTCCTGATCTGTCACAGACAGCTCAGAACCCATCAGCCTATATCTAAAGTTTTGATTTTTTGCCCCAATGTGCATGACTTTACACTTACTGACATTGAAGCGTATCTGCCATTTTGCTGCCCATTCTGCTAGTCTGGAGAGATCCTTCTGGAGCTCCTCACAATCACTTCTGGTCTTTACCACTCGGAAAAGTTTGGTGTCGTCTGCAAACTTAGCCACTTCACTGCTCAACCCTGTCTCCAGGTCATTTATGAAGAGGTTGAAAAGCACTGGTCCCAGGACAGATCCTTGGGGCACACCGCTTTTCACCTCTCTCCATTGTGAAAATTGCCCATTGACACCCACTCTCTGCTTCCTGGCCTCCAACCAGTTCTCAATCCACGAGAGGACCTGTCCTCTAATTCCCTGACTGTGGAGTTTTTTCAGTAGCCTTTGGTGAGGGACCGTGTCAAACGCCTTCTGAAAGTCCAGATATATAATGTCCACGGGTTCTCCCGCATCCACATGCCTGTTGACCTTTTCAAAGAATTCTATAGGGTTCGTGAGGCAAGACTTACCCTTACAGAAGCCATGCTGACTCTCCCTCAGCAAGGCCTGTTCGTCTATGTGTTTTGAGATCCTATCTTTGATGAGGCATTCCACCATCTTACCCGGTATGGATGTTAGGCTGACCGGCCTATAGTTTCCCGGGTCCCCCCTCTTTCCCTTTTTAAAAATAGGCGTGACATTTGCTACCCTCCAATCTTCTGGCACCATGGCCGTTTTGAGGGACAAGTTGCATACCTTAGTCAAGAGATCTGCAACTTCATTCTTCAATTCCTTAATAACCCTTGGGTGGATGCCATCAGGGCCCGGTGACTTATTGATCTTTAATTTATCAATGAGGTCTGAAACATCTCTTTTAACCTCTATCTGACTTAACTCCTTGGTCAGGAGGGGCCGTTCGGGCAGTGGTATCTGCCCGAGGTCTTCTGCCGTGAAGACAGATGCAAAGAACTCATTTAATTTCTCTGCCATCTCTAAGTCTCCTTTTATCTCCCCTTTCCCTCCCTCACCATCCAGAGGGCCAACCGCTTCTCTGGCGGGTTTCCTGCTTCTAACATATTTGAAGAAGCTTTTATTGTTCCCCTTAATGTTGCTGGCCATACGTTCCTCATAGTCTCGCTTGGCCTCCCATATCACCTTCTTACATTTCTTTTGCCACCGTTTATGTTCCTTTTTATTCTCCTCATTAGGGCAAGACTTCCATTTACAGAAGGAAGCCTCCTTGCCCTTCACAGCCTCTCTAACTTGGCTGGTTAGCCATGCGGGCACCCTCCTGGATTTAGTGGAACCCTTCTTTCTTTGCGGTATACACCTCTGCTGGGCCTCTATTACTGTTGTTTTAAGCAGCCTCCATGCACTCTGGAGAGATTGGACTCTTTTTACCCTCCCTTTCAACCTCCTTCTAACCAGCCTCCTCATTTGAGGGAAGTCCGCCCGTCGGAAGTCAAGGGTTTTTGTTAGAGATTTGCCTGGTATTCTTCCCCCAACGTGCACTTCAAAACGGATCGCAGCATGATCACTGTTCCCCAATGGCTCAGTAACGTTTACATCTCTAACCAGGTCCTGCGTACCGCACAAAATTAAATCTAGAGTCACCTGTCCTCTGGTGGGCTCCATGACTAGCTGATCTAAGCCACAGTCATTTAGCACGTCAAGAAATCCGGTTTCCTTATCGTGACCAGAACACAAATTGACCCAGTCAATATGAGGATAATTGAAGTCCCCCATGATTACAACCCTGTCCCTCCTTGTCACCTCCCTGATCTGTTTCCTCATTTCAAGGTCCCCATCAGATTTCTGGTCTGGAGGACGATAGCACACCCCCAGTATTACATCGCTGCACAAGCCTGGTAATTTAACCCACAGAGATTCTACGGTGGAGTCGGACCCACCTTCAATCTCTACTTTGCTGGATTCTATCCCTTCCTTAACATAAATGGCCACCCCACCTCCAACACGCCCCTGCCTGTCCCTCCTGTAGAGTTTATAGCCCAGGATTGCGGTATCCCACTGATTCTCCGCATTCCACCAGGTTTCCGTTATGCCCACTATGTCAATATTTTCCCTTGTCACCAGACATTCCAGTTCTCCCACCTTTGCTCGTAGACTTTGGGCATTCGCATAAAAGCATTTATACACGGAATGCCCCAGGATGGGCTGCTTATTCGCTCCTTTGTCCCCGCATCCTCTCATTGTGCCAAACCGTCTATCACATCCCATCACCCTTCCTTTCCCAATTTCTTCTCCTACCCTGCCTTTGTCTTGTTGTTCTCTAACCTCCCCATCCTCATCCCATAGGGATGAGGAGTCCCGAACCGGATGCCCCTCGGCTCCTGTCGGCCTTCCCCCAGGGATCAGTTTAAAAGCTGCTCTGCCACCTTTTTAATGTTATGCGCCAGCAGTCTGGTTCCATTCTGGTTCAAATGGAGCCCGTCCCTCTTGTACAGGCCCCGCTTGTCCCAAAACGTTCCCCAGTGCCTAACGAATCTAAACCCCTCCTCCCTACACCACTGTCTCATCCACGCATTGAGACCCCTGATCTCCGCCTGCCTAGCTGGCCCTGCGCGTGGAACAGGTAGCACTTCAAAGAACGCTACCTTTGAGGTCCTGGCTTTCAGCTTCCTGCCTAAAAGCCTAAATTTGGCCTCCAGGACCTCCCAGCTACACTTGCCCACGTCGTTGGTGCCGACATGCACCACAGCCACTACCTCTCCCCCAGCACTGTCTACTAGCCTGTCTAGACGAGAAGTGATGTCCGCAACCTTCGCACCAGGCAGGCAAGTCACCATGCGGTCCTCACATCCGTCGCAAACCCCCCTCTCTATGTTTCTAATAATCGAATCCCCCACTACAAGAAGCCCCCGACCCCCCTCCCGCCGAGGAGTATCCCGAGTGCGCTCAGATACGGGCCCATCCCCTGGAGAAGGGGTCCCCCCTAGGGGATTGTTTCCCTCCTCTCCAGGATGACGTCCTCCAGTCCCGAGACTTCCCACCCGGGCAGCCGAGGAGCTGCACGCCTGAGTTTGGGACGAAGCCTGATCGTCCCTGGAAGTCTCCCCACGGTCCTCCTCTGGCTGCCTGCGCTTCTCCAGGTCGGCCATCAAGGCTTCAAGGGAGCGGACACGTTCCCTGAGACCCTGGAGCTCCTTGCACCGAGGACACATCCATGACTTATGCCCCAGAGGCATATAATCATACATGTGGCACTCAATGCAGAACACTGGATAGCCCCCACCCTGCTGCTGGCTGTCTGACTGCATAGCTTTTTTGTTGTTGTTGTTGTTTTATTTAGGGGTCCTTTTAAAAACCGTACACTGGATAGCAGCCCTCTTCTGAAGGGAAGAGGAAGGGCAGTGTCTGGGGCCCTGGCCTCCTCGCCCTGCTGCTGAACTCGCCCAGATGCTAAACTCTTGTGCCTTACCTGGCACTTAGTTCCCGAGGCACTGGGTTCCCAGAGGCCACACGTGTCTGCAGAGAGCCTCACGCGATGGCCCGCCTAGCTTTATACTCCTGGCTGGCTCCTCCTCCCTCCTTCCTTCCTGATTGAAAGGGGGCTGGCCTTCCCAGGTGAGTTTACAAAAGCTCAGGAAGGCAAATGGATGCTGATGGGCGTGACCTACTCTGCAGGCTCCTGAATGGACTGCTTGGATTAGCCTAATGGGGCTCTTAATGGGTTGGGAATTGGCCCTTCCTAGGTTCTTTCCCTCCTAGTTCTGTTCTCTTGGGCTGGACTCAAGCTAGTTTTTATTTGGGTTTGTTTAATTATTTATTGCTCTCTAGATCCTGTGTCCCAATTTACTGACCTGTTTAGGTTATGTTCTAACGTAGATTAAGTTTAACCTGGGTTAAGTATAGGTTTAATTTAAACAAGTAGAAAAACCTGCTTTCCACTTTATCCTCCTCCCTCCCTTCGATTAGGTGCTACCTTAGGTGCAGCTTTCAACTTTGATTTAAATGCCTGACCCTTGGGCTCCTACTCACGAGTAGGACTCTGCTCCTACTCACGAGTAGCCCTATGTACCTCCCTTAGGTGCTAACTTTCAATTTTGATTTAAGGTTGCTTTAAAGGTAAGGGTAAGGTTAGAAGACAGGGAGTTAGAAAGACAAAGCGTTAGAATGAGTACACTTACCTCCTCCTCCTGCTCCTCCTCCTCTCCTTCTCCAAAACTCAGAGGTCTCCTTGCCTTCTCCTCGCCCAGATGCTAAACTCTTGTACCTTACCTGGCACTTAGTTCCCGAGGCACTTGGTTCCCAGAGGCCACACGCGTCTGCAGATACATTCAATATCTTGGAAGCCCTATGAAAATCACAGATAGCATTTGCAAGAGTGCATGAGGATGCCCATATATCATCTCTATGACGATGTGGCACTCTGGACAGTATAGCTTAAGCAATCTCTAGTGCTGTGCCTGCCTTTTGTAAAGATCTCAAAGAATCAAAACGTGAACTTGAGATTTCACAAGTGGTTGCTGTGGCATGTTTTCTTATAAGTTGCTGCAACCCCACAACTGAGGCTTCGCAACCCCATTGGAGTTCCGACCTCAAGGTTGAAGAACATCGTGGTATACTAAATGCTGTCCTCCCTTACTAAGTGATGTGCCAGCCTCTGTTCATCCAATGGGGAAAAGGAAGCTATCTTTAGGAATCCCAGAGCCCCATCCTAGGGGTTCTGAGTGCCAGCGCTGAGCAATAGCACCATAAGGCACGTCTGTGACACTCAGAGAGGAGGGAGCACCAACACAAGCCTAGATAAGTGCTCCGGGTGGCGGTGAGGGCCTTGGGGGCAGGGATGAGGATGGGGGGAGCAACCAGGGCGGAAGGTGGTGGAACTGATGCAAAGTCTGAGCTGCAAAGCCTGACATGGAGGTTCTCAAGTCTGCACTGGCAAACTACTTGTCTTGAGAAGCCCTATTGCAGAGATTGGGATTTTCTTTGGGGGAAGCATATGAAAGTGCCCCGAGGAGACCTCTGGCGGCCCCAACAGTGCTGCTGGATACAACTGTAACAATTTCGGCAACCAAACCAAGTATAGTAGGGGTGTCCAAACTTTTTGGCTGGAGGGCCACATCATCTCTCTGACACTGTGTCAGGGGCCGGGGGAAAAAAGAATTAATTTACATTTCAAATTTGAATAAATTTACATAAATGAATATATTACCAATGGAACTTATATGAATGAATGAAGCTCTTGCAATAGCTCGAGGCCTATAAAAGGCCTTGCACAAAGCAAGGCCAGCTTTTCCTTTGCTGCCACTGCTGCATCACAGACATGAAACAGCAAGCAGTGGAAGGAGCCCTTGTCTCACAGCTCACACAAGAGGTCAAATAGTTGAAAATGGAAGAGGTCAAACATTTAGGGCACAAGCCTAACCAGGTCTACTCAGAAGTAAGTTCTATTTTGTTCAATGGGGCTTACTCTCAGGAAAGTGTGGTTCGGATTGCAGCCTAAGTCATGGAAATAATGATTATGTGTCCTACCTAATTCTGTCCAAGCTGATGCAGCTGCACCAATGAAGCATGTGCTATGTCCTGCAAGGGGGTGGGTAGTCCCAGAGGCCTACTCAACATAAAGGAATGTATGTTCCCCCACCTTGGGGTAGGCTTCTCCTTCCCCGGTAGATCTACTTGGACCTGCCTCAGCTCTTTTGCTGACGCAACTCTGAGCAAAACCAGGGAGGTGGATTGAGGCTCAGAAGGGGCATAGAATATCGATGGAACTGCTACTGCCCTTCCTGTCCTCAGCATACGCCCATCCCCGCCTCAGTCCCTTCGTCATTCCTCTCTATTCTGCCCACCTATTGCCCAACCCTTGCGCCGACTTACCGGTGCTGGGGCACTGTCTCAGGTTGCTGTTGCTTGGCCAGCACCATTAACCATTTCCACCAGTAGCCTGGTTGTATTTGACAGTATGTCTCAATTTGTGACATCGGAAAAGCCGCTGCACCGCCAGAACCCAATTTCCAGTGGTACAGCAGCCTGATAGGATTGGGCCCTGTGTGTGTCTTTTTCTGATACACCAGCATTGGGAGAAATTCTTTTGCATGTCATATGGTTTATTTGCTTAACTTCTTGGTTCCTTCATGCACCCCAAGCTGTCTCTTCAGCATTTACTAACAGATTAATGGACCACAAAGGGGCAGATATATTTGGATATCACAGAGAGGCAAGACAGCAGAGAGCTAAGTGAGACTTGAGAACATATCATAGGAAGGGCCTTGATGGATCAGGCCAAGAGTTCACTAAGTCTAGCATCCTCTTTCCAACAGCAGCTAGCCAAATGACTCCACAAAGCACATTCCCAAGACTTGGGAGATCTGGTTGACAAGCTGCTGCTGGGGGAAGGTTAATAAAAACTTTCATTGAATGAAACGTTGTAGCCTGCCTGCCAAGACTTTAAAGTGACGTCTTTGTGCCAATTGGGTAGTCAGTCTCAGAACCTTTCAATGAAAATGCTGGCAAATGAGACTTGCTTTCTAAGACTATGTGCTTGGAATTGCATCCTGGTCATAATTGACTGTATCCCTGGAAGTGATTGACAGTCCATGTTATTTGTCAAATCAAAGACAGCAATTTCAATCCTTTGGGAAAAAATCCACCAGCCATAAAAGGTCACGACTTCTTCTGGGACCAACTACAGTCACAGGCAGTAAGCAGGCATGCTTTTGAATTCTCCAAAGGATTCTCCAAAGGTCCGGGATAACAAATATAAGGCCCACAGAAGATCTTTATGTGGCCCACGTGATAATTTGGCTCTCCCAGCACCTCCATCAGCTTCTCTCAGCTTCGGGCTGTGGAGTGATGCTCTGACAGAAGCGGTGCTGCTGAAGCACAGGGCTGGGAGAGCTAGGTGTTAAGCAAAGAATGGGTTAGGGAAGGGTAGGAAGGAAATTGATTTTATGGCATCTTCTTGTGCATGTGCATGTGCTTCCTGCCAGCCTTATTTGGTATTTCTTGGAACTTCAGTTACATAAACTCTTCGAAAACTATCACTTTTATTTCCCCAGTTTGAACCTTTATTGCTAGATATACTCAATACATAATGAAAGCTACTTCTGAAATTGCAAACTTGTGCGTTGATAATACTGAAAAGTTGGGGCATGCCCTGACTTTGCATCTACTTTTTAAAGAGCCTCATCACAGATCTTGGTTCTTGATGAACAATCTGCAGAGTAAATAAGTGAATTCCTTCACAGGGCCACTTCTTTTGAATAGAGTTTAATTGAATGTTTTCCTACTTGTGCCAGCACCATTTATTTTGAAGGCTTTCTGATGAGCAATTGATGAAATAGCTCAGTTTGTGATTTTGCCCTTTGAATCTGCTGCTTGATGCAAGTTCTGTTTTCCATTTTTCTCATCTCCATATTCTAATTCACTAGCGATCAGCGAGGCGTACATGTTTTCTGATGGCAGATGCATCTTGTGCTGAAACTCTTCTCCCATGGCCTTTTTATTTATGTGTGCTTCAAATTTTTGACATGTTGTGAAAGGCTCCATTTTCAACTTATTTTTTTTGAAGGAAAAAACTGTGGGTAGTGTTCATCCTCCTCCAGCATAACATTTTATAGCTACCTCCCTCAGAGAAAAATTGGCACCTGTTATGTGTAGTCAGACTTTTGATTTTTTTGAGTATGCACTAAATCACCTTGGAGATTTTAAAATATGAAATTCAGCCAAGTTTTGAACCCAGGGTACTAGTCCACCTTATGTGACTTCCCAACTATTTCATATAGCAAAAGTATGCCTCCACTGACCTTCAGCAAGAGGTATAAGTACACCAGTAATCATTAAGCTGTTCCATTTTTGGGATGATTGCTAGATGCCTTCAGTGAGAGAGATCCCAATTCTATCCAACATAGGGGCACTGGCACCAAACAGCAGGCGCTACATCCTATACTGGTTGCAAGCAGGCTGGAGGTCTCCTCAGAGTAAGGGAACATTTGTCATCTTACCTTGAGTAACACCCCAGCCTACTTTATAGGGCTTCTCAGAACAGTGCCAACTATTTAGCTGGCGCGGACTTGAGAAACCCTGTGTTGGGCTTTGGAGGAGGCCTCTGCTGGTCCCACCTCCCTCCTGAACCAGTCACTCCCCCCATGTCACTCGGCACTTATCTTGGTTCCACTGGTGGCCAGGGCCCTGACGACAGCATCCATGGTGTGGAGCAGGTCTCCCTTCCAGTGCCGCTTACTCTTTGAGTGCCACAAATGTGCTTTATGACACATTAGCTATACCCACTGCCGGTGCTGCAGGTACAGCACAGGCAGTGGGACAGCATTTGATCAGGCTGATTAAATCCCATTGAGATGAATGTGACTTAATTTAGGGTGTAATCCTAACCAACTTTCCAGCACTGGCATAGCTGTGCCATTGGAACACGTGCTGCATCCTCTAGTTGAGGAGCAGTCAGGGCGGCCTCCTCAAGGTAGGGCAACATTTGTTCCCTTACCTCAGAATTGCATTCCTCTTATGTCAGTACTAGAAAGTTGGTTAGGATTGCTGATTTAGCCATGTTAGGCCAGCCACTTTCTCTTAGCCTCAGCTCATATAATCCCTACCTTACAGGTTATTGCAAGGATTGCAGCAAGATAACAACTGTGAAGCACTCAGAAGTGCTAAACAAATGCAAAGTATTATTATATATTAATTAAATGCTATCAGGGCTGTTTTACAAAACTTTTGGTATCTCTGCAAACTGTGGAACTGCTGATTTGCATAAACTGGGTTAAAGACACTCTCAATCTACTTTTCAGTGTGAGAAGTGCCCTCAAACTAGTGCAGAAATAAATCTCTTGTAGATCTAACTGAAATTAGTTCTCGCAAGCATGGCTAGTTGGTGCATATTAAGGTGGGGAATATTTTGCAGAGCTCATCAGGCAGGCCATTCAGTGTCCTAAAGTCTAGACCAGCCATTTTCAACCTTTTTCAGCTCACGGCACACTGACAAGGCACTAAAATTGTCAAGGCACACGACCAGTTTTTTACTTACATTAAATTACTACATTGCAGGTAATCTTGAATTAATAAAATTAATACAATTAAATCATTACATGACAAAAAAATTGACAAGAAGCATGGAGAGGGAAGTATATGTGGTTTCTGAAAAGGAGGAAAAATTCTATGTTCAAATTCTTATCAAAAGTGCCAGAAAGTGTTGGCAAGGACAGGGCAGGTTGATCACATAGTGGGCGAGGGGCATTGAGGAGACATGATTGAAACAAGTGCAGGATTAAACTGGGGGTTAGGGAGAGAGAGAGAATGTGAGGCAGTGATTCTGTATCTTTGGAAGGTGTGGACAAGTGAGGTGAGGGACAGTAAGAGAGTTGCTAACTGTGATTGTGAGATTGGGGGGGAATATGCCTGGGGAAGGGGGTGAGGTGGGGGAGAAGAGGAGAGAAATGCCAATTGCCTGCTTGTGTATTTGAGAAAAAAGAGTGCAACCAAAAGCCAAATCCTATGCATGCCTGCTCAGAAGTAAACCCCATTATAGTCAATGGGGCTTACTCCCAGGTACATGTGGATGGGATAGCACCCCCAGAGCCCAATCCTATGCATGCCTGCTCAGAAGTAAGCCCCATTGTAGTCAATGGGGCTTACTCCCAGGTAACTGTGGGTAGGATTGTGGCCCAGCGCCCTTCCTCTAAAAGCCCCAAAGTGCAGGGAGGGTCACTTTGGGGAATTGCAGGCAAACTGGCAAGGAAAAGAGACTTTCAGGAACCCTTTTCAGCCAGCCAGTCCTTAGGCTGGGGTCCTCAGCAGACTCTCTCGCTGTGTAACTGCTTGCCTGCTTCTGGCTCCCTCTTCTCACTCACTCCGCAGCTCCCACCTCCTGGCTCCTCCGGGCTTCTCTGGTTGGGCAATCAGCAGGCAGGCAGGCAACAACAGCCTTCCTGCCCAGCCCTATGCATGTCTACTCAGAAGTAAGCCCCACAGTAGCCAATGGGGCTTACGCCCAGGAAAGTGAGGATAGGTTGCAGCCTGAGTCGTGCTCAGTAGCAGGACTCTTCAGCTGCTGCGTGGGATGCAAAGCAGCCGCAACCAGCCCCTTCCCTGGCTGCTCCCTTGCTTGTTCTCCCTGCCGCGGGAGGCTCAAAGCAGCCGCTTCTCCCGCACGTGGGCGCGCAACTGCTGCCTGCCTCTTCTGATCCCGCTGCACACCTGAGGCACACCAGTTGAAAACCGCTGGTCTAGACTCATAAATTGATCAGAAGACTAATCCTTTTTGAGATAAATATTCTGTTAGGAGCCTGCTCTGGTGGTTTTCTGAAGCTTTCTTATGCCTTATTGGGAAATGTATAGGAGGGAGGAATAGCAGGGAGTAGTGGCAACATCCTTAGGAAAGAGTTAATGTCATATTTACCAAGAAACAGTTCTCCCCTCTCCTTCCCCTATAACTCAATCATGTTGACTTGCTTTCAGGCAATAATTCATTGTTACTGGAACACTATGGGCAAAGTGACAAGTTAATAACTGCCGTAATAATAGTAGCAGAGCCTAATGTTGTTTTCCCCTGCTCATACTCTCATTGCACCATCCAGCCGCCCATGTTGCCTAATGTAATTTCCAGTATTGTTAATCCAGTTTTGAGTTGGAATTCCGTTCTATTGTATGAGAGTATTGTGCATGCAGGAGCTGGGTAACCCTGTTCCTTAGGGAGGTGCCACAGTATTTATGGCTTCTTTATCTGTTGTAATTATATTATCTTTTATTTATCCTTGATTCTCCAAGAGAGAAAATAATCTCGTTGTGAACAGCTCTTTCCTCCTTGTGCATTTTCTACAGTCCTTTTTATAAAAGAGTTTACCCCAAAATGACTGCTTTTTGCTTTCCCGTTTAATTATTCTAAGCACTACCTTCCTTGCCAGCGAAAACCACCAACTAACTTCCTCCCTTACTCAAAAAAAATCTTCATGCCATCTGTAGGCAACTTCCTACCTGACAGCAAAATGCAGGGCCAGATGTGCCTCTTCTGTAGTGCGTGGTAAATATACCTGGAAGCCTCTGCCAGTTTACTGCATCTTTTCAGGTGTTCTAGAACTGTGGTGGCTCCAGTGTTTAGTAGCTTGTAAAACAGTTCTTGGTCTTATAGCTTCACATCACAAATAATTGGACTAACAATCTCAGAGCCCAATCCTGTCCCCCACCGTCTTTCGCCATGCAGCCTTGCTGAGGGAGTGTGCACCACATGCAGTGGGGGTGGGGGCAATTGGACGGACTGGGAGAGGTTAGTAAAAATACTTTTTACTTACCTCTCTCTAGGCTGTCTGTCCATCAAATGGTCTCCTCGAACCTATGCTAGCTATTTTGCTAGTGTAAGTCTGAGGAGGGTCGGGGTCATGCTGGGCTAGGAAAACAGGACTAGCTTCCTGACCTGTGCCGCTGCTGCCAGGATCCACCCCCTCCTGTCCTCCCTACCCTGAAACTCCCCAAATTGCTTGTGACCTGCCAGTATCCTACTTGCTCCAAAGCAGGCCAAGTCCACCTGGGGCAGACACTCAGAGCCAATGGCCATTTGCACCAGTGCAGGCAGCGCACCATTTACAGTGCCACAGAGGTATATATAAGTGCAGATTGTGAGATCTGCCACTGTAAATGCCCAGTAGAATTGGGCCATCAGTCTCTGCATGTGCATGGAAGATAGTTCTGTAGTGTGTGTGTGTGTGTGTCTGTTTCTGTTGTTGTTGTTCTTTCTATTGTTGCCCTTCCTCTTCTCACATCAAAAAGGCCAAAATCTGTCAGAGGCTTTAAAAACTAGGGCAAGCACTGGAAAACTTAGTAATATTTCATAAGTTCTCTCCAGGAGAAGTCTTTCTTTGAAGGCAGGCTTTGAAGATCTGCTGGCCTCTGGGGAAGTGGGACAAAGCAGCCTTTGACTCCTCCCCTCCCTGCTCATATGAGTGTTGTCCTGTGGGAAACTGCTCTGGTTTTGACACTGCTCTGTCTAAACATTGGGGGTCTGCCACACACACACCCATGCCAGTTCCCCTTCAGTCTTTAACCAATTGCTGCAAATTCTCTTCCTTTTCCCACATTGTTTTTAATGGAACATTTTGCTAGGAATTTCTTTAGCTAAATAAACTATCTTGATTTGCTGAATTATGGAAGAGCAGACTGCACCCTACATCTGTTGCTTCCCCCCCCTCCCCCAGTATAAAGACCTATGAGATTTTGGGCTCAATCTTAACCAACTTTCCAGCACTGCCATAGCTGTGCCAACATGGCATGCACTGCATCCTACAGTGGGGAGGCAGTCAAGGGGGCTTCCTCAAAGTAAGGGCATGTTTGTTACCTTGGGGTTGCATTGCGGCTAGGTCAGTGCTGGAAAGTTGGTTAGGATTGAACCCCTTATTTCTTTTTTATCTTGCAAGATAAAGTGGAAGATGCTTTAAGGTGGGTGTGGGTGTGTTGGGGTGGTGGTTGACAGCTCAATGAAGTGTCGACCCAATGTGTGGCAGTGGTTAAGAAGACCAAGTCTATGCTTTGGATCATTAAAAAAGGTACTAAGAATAAAACGACTAATATTATAATGCCGTAGTACAAATCGATCATAAGGCCACTCCTGGAGTATTTTGTCCAGTTCTGGTTGCCACATCTCAGAAAGGACATAGTGGAAATGGAAAAGATATAAAAGAGAGCAACTAACATGTTTACTGGGCTGGGGCACCTTCCTTATGAGGAAAGGCTACAGCATTTGGGGCTCTTCAGTCTGGAAAAAAGGCACTGAGGGGGGACATGATTGAGACATACAAAATTATTGCACGGGAAGGATAGAGTGGACAGAGAGATGCTCTTTTGCCTCTCGCACAACACCAGAACCAGGGGACTTCCATTAAAATTGAGTGTTGGGAGAGTTAGGACAGACAAAAGAAAATATTTCTTTACTCAGCGTGTAGTTAGTCTGTGGAACTTTTGCCACAGGATGTGGTGATTACATATGGCCTAGATGCCTTTAAAAGGGGATTGGACCAATTTCTGGAGGAAAAGTTAATCACGGGTTACAAGCCATGATGTGTATGTGCAATCTCCTGATTTTAGAAATGGGCTACATCAGAATGCCAGATGCAAGGGAGGAACACCAGGTTGCAGATCTCTTGTCGTGTGTGCTCCCTGAGGCATTTGGTGGGCCACTGTGAGATACAGGAGGGGGGACTAGATGGGCCTATGGCCTGATCCAGCAAGGCTGTTCTTTTATATGTTCTTATGAGTGTGAGAGAGAGATTGACATTTCTATGACTCCAATTAGCATACATGGGGCTCCTAGTTGATCCCCCAGGCACTGACCAGTTTCAAATAGACCTGTCTGGCTTCAACAAGGTGGTTTTATCACATGCTATCAGACCATATTCTGAGTCTAAAAAGAACATTAATTTTTATTTAAATTTTTTTTTTAAATGTTTATAAACTTGGAGGGGCCCTTTAGAAGACCAAGAGATAAGGTGAAAATTCTTACATAAATACATTAATACAATTTTGAATTGATTATAATATAGTGGTGATTGGCTACCTATGTAACACTTTGGGATATTGGTTCTCGAGTCGGAGAATGGAGAGTAGATATGGTCCATCATCTAAGGCACTGGTTCCCAACCTGTGGTCCTGAGAAGTTATCTGTGAAGTCTCAGGAAAAAAGAATAGCCTTTGTTCACTTCCGGTGTCTTGCCAAGCAAGCAATCTCCCACAGACTACCAAAGAGGGTGCGGATCACCCACATCCACTTAAGTGCCAGCTGTGGCTGTAGGCAATTCATTTTTTGTCTTCTCTGACAGTCTGTAGGGGAGTGCTTGGAAGACAGACCACCAGAGAGGGTGGAGGCCAGACCACCTACAGCCGCATGTGGTCTATGACAACACCAATTTTTGCCTCGGTGGTCCGCAGGCTCCTAAAGGTTGGGAACCAGCGATCTAAGGGCAACAAAATGGAACTTTGTAGTCATGAAAGGCAGGACATGTTGCTTTGGATCTACTAATGTTGAATCCTGGCTCAGCTATAAACTCACTAGGTATTCCCTGGGGAAATCATGAAATTCTCCATCTGTCTAAAAGTAGAAATAGCGACTGTCTCCCTTTCATTTCCACAAAAACTAAGATTTTTGTTTTTTTTGTTTGTGTTTTTGTTAAGATTTTTGTTTTTGTGTTAATGCTTAGGTGGGCAACCTATAAAGACTGCACTGAATGCTGCCAGAGCCTTTTTTTTTTTTTTTTACTAACAGTGGAGATAAGGCCAAGAATTGCTAAGGAAATTAAGAAATCTGGTTTCCAACTGCAGAGTTTTACAAAGTATCTAAAACCTATGTTGGCCACTTCTGCTGGAAGATGCTGTTCCACTTTCTGTAAGAGCAAGGATGTAGGGGATTGGACTCTAGTAGATTATCACATTCTCATTGCCAAATTTTCTCAGCTGCTTAGATAAGCATTCCTCACTTGTCACCAGCTGGGTTTGCTGCTTCCCTGTGTGTTGAGAGATATTGATTACATTCTGCCCTGGGGGGTAAGGGAACTATGATGGTAAAATACCAATACCAGAGGCCAGTTTTAGACCCCAGATCTAACATACTTTGGCTTGTTATGCCTTATCAGGATTAAGCAAGAAAGTAGTCAAAATGAAATCATGAAGAAGCAAAAGCAATCCAAAATCAAGAGTTTTATGACCCCCACTGAAAGGCAAATAGGGAGGGTTCAGTTCTAAGCTCAGTAGAGAAGGTGTTTCGCCACTGAAGAGAAGGCCCATCCTCCTTGTGGAAGCTGAACCTCAAAAACTGGTGGCACCCCCAGGAAGACTCCCTCAGTTGATCTGACGGGACAGAGGCCATCAATATATCACAGCGCAAAGCTGTAAAGGGCTTTCACGGTCAAAACCAGCACTTTGATTTATGCTCAGAAACAAATTGGGAGACAGAGGAGAAGCAGTCCAAATAAGTCAGACCACCTCACTCTCATAACCACACAGAGGCTGCTGCTTTCTGTCATAATTGCAGTTTATGAATACTCATCAGACAGCCTTTCGTAAACTATGTTATAGTAATCGAGTCTCAAGGTCGCCAGTGCAGGCCACAATGATCAGGCCGGAATTATTCATGTATGGTCACAACTAGAGCACAAACTGAAGCTGAGCAAAGGCACCTCTGGCCACCTGAGCACCCAGAAGCAGTGATGAATCCAGAAGGTATCCCCAAGCTGCAGACTTGCTCCTGTAGGGGAACAATACCCCATTGAGAACAAGTTGCTCATCCAATACCTTTATCACAGATCTCTTAATCAAGAGTACCTCTGTCTTGTCCAGATTTAATATCAGCTTGTTTGCCCTCATCCAGTGCCTGGCATCATAGTTCCATTATATTTTTTGTGTGTGTGTTTGTAAGAGAGAGAGAGAGAGACATTCTGGTGACTGTGGTTCTCCATGGTGTAATTTTATGCATGCCTGGAGTGAGTGGCAATTGCCCCCAGGCAAGCATTCCAGTTGCAAATTGCACCTGCCGCACAGAGAGAGTTTGTGCTGTCGTCTCAGGAAACTCCCCACATCGATACCTTGTGTTTAATGCAGTACCATGGCAGAAGCATGTGTGTCATGACTTAAAACTGTGTAAGACTCGAAGACAGCGCTGCTGCAATGGTCAGAGTTTGATGGCTGCACCTCTGGTTTGGGTTTTCTCTTCTCAAGCTCGATCCAACTATTAATCCTGGAATGCTAGAAGATAAAGAATAATAATAATAACTGATAATAACTAGGTATTTATATACCGCCTTTCTGGTCATCGGATTACTCCTCTGACTTTATTCAAGGCGGTTTACATAAGCAGGCATTTCTAAATCTCTCAAGGGGTTTTTTACAATCATAGAGGTTCTCTCTTTCAAGAACCAACAACATTTCAGAATGGATCTTCCTGGTTTGGTCTCACTTCTGGCCTCCAGTTCTCCCACACAGGCTGACAAGCAGCTCCATCTCTCACATGGAGGGCAGCCAAGACGATCACAACAAGAGCAGGTGGAATCACTCAGCTGGACTTGTGAGCTGCTTCAAGGTCTCGCCATTCTCAGCCGTTCAGGGAGCTGCTGGTGTCTCCGAACTGGCGACCTTCTGATGTTATCTTCAGGCTAACAGAAGCTCTACCCTCTAGACCAGACCTCCTGCCCACTGTTAAGAACCACTGATCAGCTGGATGGGGGTGGAAGAAGGAAGGAGGGAGAAGCAGCACTTCAGAGGAGATGAACAGGTTGTGAAAGACCAACCTCTAAGCCAGTGCTGGCTTCACGCTTTTGGGGAGCCTTTGGCAAGGCACGCTTTGCAGGCCCTCGTGGAAGAGGTGAGACGTGCCAGATCTCACTATCCTCTAAAGCCAGTTTTGCCCTAAATAACTGTTTGCAACATTGCTTATAAAGCTTCTCCCCCTCTCAATGCCATAAGCATTGGCAACCATAATTCAAAGCAAGCTTTACACATGCATGTTGGGCCACACAGTAATGCAAAACAGATTGCTTTTGCTTGGTACATCATCTGCTGCCCAGTCTTGGTGCTGTTCTAGGGCAAGAGGTCTGGTCTAGACCAGGGGTGTCCAAAGTTTTTGACAGGAGGGCCACATCATCTCTCTGACATTGTGTTGGGGGCCAGGGAAAAAAAAGAATCAATTTACATTTAAAATTTGAATAAATTTACATAAATGAATAAAGATGGACTTATATGAATGAATGAAGGTCTTGCAATAGCTCAAGGCCTATAAAAGGCCTTGCACAAAGCAAGGCTGGCCTTTCCTTTGCTGCCGCTACTGCATCACAGACATGAAACAAGCAGTGGAGGGAGCCCTCATCCCACAGCTCACGTGAGAGGTCAAACAGTTGCCCTCTTGCTGAGAGCAGTTGCGTTGGGCCAGTATGGGCTCCAACAAATCTCCGGAGGGCCAGAGGCTCATTGGAGACTGGGGGCTCCCTGAGGGCCGCATTGAGAGGCCTCGAGGGCCACAAGTGGCCCCAGGGCCAGGGTTTGGGCATCCCTGGTCTAGACCAGGGGTGCCCAAACCCCGGCCCGGGGGCCACTTGCGGCCCTCGAGTTCTCTCAATGCGGCCCTCAGGGAGCCCCCAGTCTCCAATGAGCCTCTGGCCCTCTGGAGATTTGTTGAAGCCTGCACTGGCCCGACGCAACTTCTCTCAGTGTGAGGGCGACTGTTTGACCACTCACTTGAGCTGTGGGATGAGGGCTCCCTACACTGCTTGCTGTTTCACGTCTGTGATGCAGTAGCGGCAGCAAAGGAAAGGACAGCCTTGCTTTGTGCAAGGCCTTTTATAGGCATTGAGCTATTGCAAGACCTTCATTCATTCATATAAGTTCATCTTTAATCTATTCATTTATGTAAACTTATGTAAATTTATTCAAATTTTAAATGTAAATTAATTCTTTTTTTCCCCTGGCCCCCAACACAGTGTTAGAGAGCTGATGTGGCCCTCCTGCCAAAAACTTTGGACACCCCTGGTCTAGACGGTTGAGCCTCCAACTGCCTGAAGGTCGCCAGTTGGAGGCCGCCGGCACCATGAACAGCGAAACCTTGAAGCAGCTGACAAGCTGAGCTGAGTTATTCCACCTGCTCTTTGGAAGGAGCTGCTTGTCAGCCTGTGTGGGAGGAGGCCAGAAAGTGATAACAGACCGCAAAAGTTCCATCTGAAATGTTGTGTGGTTCTTGAAAGATAGAACTTTTCTTTAATTGTAAAAATCCCTACGGGGATTTAAACAGCCTGCCTATGTAAACCGCCTTGAATTAAAGTCTGAGGAGAAATCTGACGACCAAGAAAGGCAGTATATAAATACCTTTATTATTATTATTATTGCTGTTGCTGTTGCTGTTGCTGTTGAAGGAATTGCAAGTCCCATCTCTTACCGGCACAATGATCTTGATATGTCAGGTCAGGGGTTGAGAAACCAAAGCCCAACATGTTCCAGGCCAGAGTTAGATGCTTCAAAGTGCCAGGTATTAATGGTCCCCCCATTTTTTCATCTTAGCACATGGTGCATAGTGCTTTATTAGCAGATATAGGCTGCCCATTTAACATATACAGTTACTATAGCAACTGAGGTTTCCTTAGCAACAGTGCTGGAAAATAATCCAGTACCAATTAAAAATAAACTGTTAGCAAGGGGTGGGAGACGAGCAGAGAAAGGGAAAGAATTTCTGTGAATCGGTTCCTTTCCATTATTGCTTTTTCATTCCAAGGGCTCCAAGACATGAAATAACCTTTGTCTTCCTGTAACAAGCCAGGAAAGTGTGCTGGGTCACATTGTCACCTCTTGGTGACTGAGGTTATTCTCCTAAAATTAATAAGGTGGAAAGTATCTACTCAGCAATATGAGCAAGAGCCTCCCTATTAAAGCAAGCTCCCTAGAGAGAAGAGAGGAGGGCGTTTCTCCTCTATATGTCATGTCATTGCACAGCACAGCTATCTAGTCTATATTAGCATACTGATTAAAGCCAATGGTGACATAAGCTCCAGGGGAACTTTTTAATGTATTACCAGGATGCATAAACCTTGCACGCTGTATTGGAATAGCAAAATTCTATTGTCATGAGAATTGCCTCTTTTTCATGGCCATGTTTAGTACCATTTCTATTCACCTTTCCATTTCCATTTATGTACCCTACAGAGCAATCTGACAAGCAAGGGTTCACTGAGTAGAACCTTTTGAGACTTCAGTGGGGAATTATTATTATGCCATGAATGTACATGGTGCTTTATACAGAGTAAAAAGACAGGTACCTGCCCCAGGTGATTTATAGTCTAGACCAGGGGTGTTCAAACTTTTTGGCAAGAGGGCCACATCATCTCTCTGACACTGTGTTGGGGGCCAAGGAAAAAAAGAATGAATTTACATTTAAAATTTGAATAAATTTACATAAGTTTACATAAATTAATATACTAGAGGTGGAACTTATATGAGTGAATGAAGGTCCTGCAATAGCTTAAGGCCTATAAAAGGCCTCACACAAGGCAAGGCTGGCCTTTTCTTTGCTGCCACTACTGCATCACAGATGTGAATCAGCAAGCAGTGAAGGGAGCCCTCATCCCACAGCTAACGTGAGAGGTCAAACAGTCGCCCTCATGCTGAGAGCAGTTGTGTCAGGCCAGTACGGGCTCCAGCAAGTTTCCAGAGGGCCAGAGGCTCATTGGAGACTGGGGTGTCCCTGAGGGCTGCATTGGGAGTCCTTGAGGGCCACAAGTGGCCCCAGGGCCAGGGTTTGGGCACCCCTGATCTAGATAATGGCACAAGGGAGGCAGTGGTGAGGAATGTGGGGCAAGCAGGGGGAAGCATATGTGATTCTTTCAGTCACAAGTACTTAAGCTTAGTTATATTAGTGGAAAAGGAATGACATGTGATGTCAAAAACATTACGGGAAAAGTTGGTTTTAAGAAGACGTTTTGAAAGGTGGAGAAGCATCCTGCTGGCATTCCAGAAAGCAGATCTATGCACAGACAGGATAGAGTGATGCCCTCCCTCATGTTTCGGATCAATAGGAAAATATCACAGCTGTATTGGACCAGCTATGTGCATGTGCGAACTGTTCTGGAATATAAGTTTTGTTTTAGATTATGATGTGATGAATTGTGGATAAGGACTTAATAGGGCAATGCCAGTCTGAGCAAAATTGTGACAAACTGTTTTTTTGCTCTAGAAAGACTTCAGGTGCTTTATATGGTATCTGTAACTTCCTCCATCATTCTCTGAAATGTCTATCTCCCTGTAAAATTCTCCTGGGCAAAATCATTTGATCAAAATATAAGGTATACATCTTTAAAATAAAAACAATTCCAGTTTAATTCCAGATAACATCTGCTTATACATGCAAGTGGTTAATTGGAGACCAAAAGAAACTTCAAGAGGAAAAAGCTTTGATAAAACAAGATCTCATCATTCACTTTTTGTGTTAAAAATATTTATTTTAGATATCAGGTTGGTGATGTTTTGTGTGAGATACTGTGTTATGTCCCAAATGGAAGAAGATGGAGAGGTTCCCTGACCAGGGAAGATTATAGCATCAGCGACCAGCACTGCCCAGAGAAGACTATTATTTACCTCATTGTACTGTACTTTTCAAATATTTTAAGCCACTTTGGGGGCCTCTTCACAAGCAGAAACACAGGGTATAAATGCCTGGATAAATAAGTTACGCTGAGGTGTGTAAATCTAAACAGGGCTGGGCACTCAAAAGTAGGAACATTTCAGTCCAAAGGACTAAAGTACAGGTGGGGCCTTGGCATTCACAAGGGATCCATTCTCTGACCCCTTGCTGATACCAAAAATCATGGATAATCAAATCTGTGATTTTCCGCCCCCCCTTTCTCTCTCCAAAGGGGACTGGAGCTGCACTTTGATTGCTCCAAAGGGCTTTCTGAAGCCTGCAGAGGCAGCACATGTCCACCCGCTGCCTCTGCAGGCTTCAGAATGGACTTCAAAATGGCCCAGAGAGTTTAATAAATAAATACAAAGCCACTTCCAGCCTCCAGGGGCCTCTCCAGGCCTCAGAACGCCTTATATGGTGAAAAAACATTACTTTTTTTACCTCTCTGGGCCATTCTGAAGCCTGCAGAGGCATCAGGTGGATGCACAGTGGACTTCAGAGTGCAGCTTCGGTCCCCTTCGGAGGCCTCAGGTGGAGCCCAGTCTGGCTGAGTGCAGTCTGGGGGGGCCTGCATTGAAAACTCTGGATGGATGAAAAATCTGCGGATAGCCTCCACCTGTAGAAGTAACTAGGCTAAGGCACCAGTCCTAGACACTCTTACATGGAAGTATATCTCATTGAACTCAATAGAATATCCTTGTGATTTTGCTGTATTCTCAATTACAGTCCAAAAGTCCAAAGCCAGAATCTGAATATTAGAGAACTGACAGACAGATCAAAACGGGTCTGGGCACTGACCTGGATAGGCAGGATGCCGAAACAGATACGAAATTTGAGAATGTGACACACTTGGAAACTTAACCCTCTCCTTACCCTGGAGACTTTGAATAACAGAGCTAAATCCTGGAGGATAATAATCTGGCAGGTGTTTTTTTCTTGTTTTTTCTAATAACTTCTTGTTATTAGTCCACTAATTAGTCCACTTTTTCTTGTCCACTTCTAATTTTTACAAGAAAATCTAAGAAAATGCCTAACATTTAAAAGAGAGAGAGAGACCCAGATATAGGAAGGTAGATGTGAATAGATATGCGTACAATTGTATAAAAGCAATTCCGTGAACTCCATAATATCCATGAATGTGGCTAAGCATGGACATGTGTGAGTTGACTGTTGATGCAGTCGTGAAATAAAGGCACTGTGCCTACATTCAGAGAGACACTGGATGCTTAATGGATGTTACATGGATGTTACAGGTTAATGAATTAAAAACATTTTCCCCAGTGTTCAAGATAGCAGACTTTCCATCTTCAACTGTATTAACTGATCCATCTCTTCTTTTTCTCCCTTTTCACCCCTTCCCATCCCCCAGTGACAAAGCTGCAGGTCAGCAAATCAAAGAGGAGCATCACCCTTGTGGAGAACAGGCCCATCCCCCTGAACTGCTCAGTGAAGTCCCAGACCAGTCCAGACTCTCACTTTGCAGTTCTCTGGTACGTCCACAAACCATCGGACACAGACGGCAAGCTCATCCTGAAGACCACCCACAACTCTGTGTTTGAGTACGGCACTTATGCGGAGGAAGAAGGGCTGAGGGGAAGGCTGCAGTTTGAGAGGTCACTATCCGGAGGGCTCTTCAGGCTCACGGTCCAGAGAGCCCAAGTCAGCGATAGTGGCAGCTATTACTGCCACGTGGAAGAGTGGCTGCTCAATCCTAACCACGCCTGGTATAAACTGGCTGAGGAAGTTTCTGGTCGAACAGAAGTCGCAGTCAAGTTGCCAGGTAACTGGTCTTGTGGGACACACGGGCACAAGTAGTGGACAGGAGGTTCTGAAGGGCCAAATCTCACCCAGGCTGCTTTCTTGCACTTTTGCTCTGTAATTGAACCGGCTCTTCTCCCACAGTGAACTAACATGTTCTCAGTTCTGCCCTGCCTTTAATGTTCTGTGTCTTGGCTCATACCAGCTGCAAAATCTGACTTGTATACTTTGTTTCATGTCAAGTCCACACAGGAGCCTTACCACAGACCCGTTTTCATTCTTTAATGGAAATGGGAATCTAGGAAAGCAGATTTGAAAAAGAGGAGTTGTATTATGTCTTGGGCATCCTTCTCTGGCCAACAGACCCGTTTTCATTCTTTAATGGAAATGGGAATCTAGGAAAGCAGATTTGAAAAAGAGGAGTTGTATTATGTCTTGGGCATCCTTCTCTGGCCAACAGTGCATTATTTTCCTCTCTGTGGATTGTAGCAGGCAGTGCACAACCCATTTGCTGCTTCTTCCACACAGAAGAATTTCGGAGGATCCCCCCCCCACCCCAGGCTGTATGACTGGGAGAATCCAATTTGTAGAATAAACATAGCCAAAGGGTGCAATCCTAACCCCTTATGTCAGTGCTTTCCAGCACTGGCATAGCGGTGCCAATGGGACATGTACTGCATCCTGCAGTTGGTTGTCACTCATGGAGGCCTCCTCAAAGGAAGGGAATGTTTGTTCCCTTACCTCAGAGCTGCATTATCCTTATGTCAGTGCTTTCCAGCACTGACGTAAGGGGTTAGGATTGCGCCCAAAAGCATATTAAAACGTGATGTAGAAAAGACCTTAGCATGCTTCTTTGTTTCAGTCTTTTAGCCTGGATTTTAATGGCCCAGGTGTTCTCTTGAATGCTGTTCTGAGCACATTTTATTAAGTAACAGTCTACTGCGGGCTAGTTAAACAAGAAAGTGTTTTCTTTTGAGTTTGCTGAAAGTGTGTTCAGCATTAGGAAGGCTGTCCCTTATTAGATCTTTGAGATGGTCTCTTGTGGCTGGTGATCTGATGATAAGCTGTTTGCTTGGGAAGACTCTGTAAATCTTCTCCCTTCTTCCCCCTGCCTCCTGGCAGTGAGAGCCTGTCCTGAAGTGATTGCCTCAGGTGTTAAATTTGCAGGGGCTGTTGCATCCACCTGCCTGCCTCTGCTGCTCTTCCTGCTCTCACTCTCTGGCTTCAAAAGTAGAAGGAAACAGAACAGAAGTGAAAGTGTAGAGTGTCTCCTTCATACTTCCTCTTCCACATAGCATTCCCTACTTTTTGGAATCTAGGAGGTGGTAAGGGGAGCAGAGGAACTGGGTGAGGGGTGTGGCATTATGCGCAGTAGCTCTTTGACTGACCCTGCTCTCTAGTATACTCTAATTTTTCTTCACTGGGTCCCAGTGGAGGTGTGGAGCTTTCTCTCTGTTCTTTATCAGGCCACACTGATGTGACTTTAGTGCAGCTTGCTGTTAAGAAGCATTTTCGTTTCCTTGACAAGATTAGGACATGAAGGAAGTGCTGAATAAATCAGGAAATTGCCAGTCAACAGGGACAGACAGGAGAGAGACAAGATGTATTGTACAACCAGCCTGGGAGAACTGGACATGTGCACTGTACACCGCTCCAGCAAGTTTGTGGCTGGTTACTTATTTTGTCCTTGAAAGACAATTGACTTTTTCTATCTGTTCTGGCACAATTGGGAAGGAGGGATACCTATAGGATCAGCATAGGAGGGTATGAGGCAGAAACAAAGGCACTTGTTTCCCGATCTTGGAGAAATACTTAGCCTCTTCCTTATGACATCAGCACAGGAGGAGTCTTCCAAAAGTTCAGTCATTGATGGAACTTCTAGGCTGTAATGCCTTGGGTTTCTGTCCGCGCAATCCTAACTATGAGTTAGGCACCAACCTAGAAGGGTCGCAAACATGCCATAAAGCACATTTGCGCCTCCTCTAGAGCAAGCCGCGCCAGCGCATGGAGGTGCGCTGACACACAGTGGCTGCATCTAGCCTCTGTGGCAGCTTGCAGGGCAAGCCCTGCGTCAGCCAAGCTTGGCTGATTCAAGGCTCTGGGATGGGCAGGGAGGATGCGGGAGGGAGGAGTTCCAGGGTACACAGAGGGCAGCCTTGGGGGTGCGCTGGTGGGGAGCGGGAGGCAGGGCTGGAATCTGGCTGTTATGCTGGATCTCAAACCCCAATCCCAAGCAACCTTCAAACTGCTCCACTCTCCATGGACTTGTGCCACCTCAGGAGGTGGCACACATCCAAGGAAACCCATAGGGACTGCAGTGGCTTACCCAGGGGTAATGGGAAGAGTTTCTCTTACCTTCAGTTGAGCCACTGTGGAACCCTGTCTCGCGCTGAATACAGCGCAAGCCTCCTGGCTTGCCTGTTCCAGTGCAGGATAGAATTGTGCCCTGTGTGTGCCACAGAAGGATGCAGTAATTGGCCCAAAGCTTGGTTAGTCACCAGTACCATAGAGTTGAAGTGGATGGATTCAGAGCATCATATGATATGTGGTGCTTTCACATGCACCAAAAAGAGTTCTCCAGTAGATTGTGGCTTTTACATTTCTGTCCTTGCATTAAAAATGGAACGTTTTTTGAACTGAGGAAATGGGCAGATGCAATGTACTGTGCTGTCCAAGAAGCCACATTGGCATCTTAGCATTGTTGAATAAATCATGCTGGACTAACATAAAAGAGCTCCTTGCAGTCACTTTGGAAGGAAGCTGTCCAGCAAAGGGCCTGCTGTAAAGGAAACTCTTAATCTCTACTGATGACCTACTGCTGCTCCAAATTGTCTGGTTGCTACATTTGCAATCCCTAAATCTTATTAGCAGATGTTGTGTGTCTGTAACACCCCCCATGTACTCACTCTTTAAGCTTGCCTGCATTCTGTTGAATCTTTCCCATGGCATGGAATCAGAATCCTGTGTGGTGTTCACATTCCAGAACTATGATGGTGTGCAGAACACAAAAGAATCCAGTGGCCTTCTTCCACTAGAGTGATTTTTATTTTAATATTTATTTATTAAACCCACCGTGAAGAGCAAATATAAGGCAGCAAAGCTGAAATTGTAAAAAAGGAGCAGCTGCCACATTTTGTGAGTTATGTAAGGAATTGAGTTTTTTGGGGTGTGTGCCTTTTTTCCCCCCTAGATAACCTCCTGGAAGTGAACCAGACCCAGAATAACATCACAATTCAAGAGAATGAATGGGTGACACTGGAGTGCCTGGTCATCAATCGGAGCAGCTATGCTTCCCAGTTGTCTGTGGAATGGTACGTGTGGAGATCTGGCCACTCGGAGAAAGAAACCATTGTAAAACTTAGCCGCCAAGCTACCCTGTTGTATGGAGAGCTGGCAGTCCTGAATGATCTGAAAAGCAGGCTGCGGTTGGAAAGCCCCTCTCCAGGGCTGTACCTGCTCACCATCCAGAACATGACTGTACAGGACAGTGGGACCTACGATTGCCGTGTGGAGGAATGGCTACTGGATCCCTCAAATGTGTGGTACAAACGGGGAGAAAGCTTCTCTGGACTGACAGCAATTATAGTGAAGCAGCCAGGTAAAGTTTTTACGTACTTAAAACTTTGGAGCAGTAGAGAAGAGAAAAGAACTTGGTTACACTCATGGAAACTTGTCAGTATGGGATAACTTGCTGTGAGATTTCCAGCTTTAATAGATAATACCTCTCTCTGCTGTCTTATATTTAAATGCGTGCACACATATGCTTGTGCTCATTCTAGCTGTGTCTTATAGTGGGAAGGCATTGCTCTCCTGGATATGGCCATCTTACTTCCCTGTGAATTCCGTTTTATTTCCTTGAACCTTGCTTGGTACAGCTAAGCAACTGGTATGGAGTGGGCAGCTACAGGAGTGTGGTTATCTTCTCCATGTCTGTCTGCCACTATCATTTTTTGTGTGGAAGGATAGAACCAGCGGTATTCCGCACATGGAGATATTTCACTAGGATTTCAGAATATTATTTATTTTTCTTACAATCAAGGAAGGACCTGTCATTACTTTCCTCCCACGTTCCCCATTTCCCTGATCCCAGAGGTCAGCCAAGGGCAAAGAGAGCTGGAGGATGTTTTGAAAACAGTCATCATGCCTTGATTTAATGTATTTAAATGACTTGGGTAGGGTTATAAAATAGCTTTCTATTTACAAACTGACATTTGTATGTTGTGACCTTGTGTGTGCATTTGATGGGAGATAATTGTGTGGTTTGGACATCTCCTTGAACACGCAGGTTAAGAATTTAACCTCAGAGTTCAGAAAAAAGCAACGCAGGGGCAAAATGTAGCTGTAACTGATATGAGGCCCATGTGGAAAGTGGCAGCTATTAAAGCTTGACAAAGAACTATCCACAAAACCATTTCCCAGGATGGAAACATTTTAAACTAGATAAAATGGAAGTAGGAAACTTGTTGCAGGAATGATCAGGTGAAATTTGGTCTGTGCAATACCCTTTAGCTCAGGGAATCTGCTCTTAGGTGCCTTGCACAGATACTATGTGCTTCAGCAGAACTTGTGTCTGTGAAAATATCCATAATACAGTTTGCAAATAGGCTATAACCCTCTAGACAGGATTTGTACTCTGAAGAAAAAGCAGATGCTCAGAAGAATATGAAAATCTTATTCCTGACGTCTTGGCTAGATAAACTTTCTTTTCAACTGTTCTGGCCTGTGAAGAAAGATCTCCATGTCTCTGGGGAAAGATGCCTACAGGCAATAATAATTGTGAATGCTGCACACATTAGAGCCAAGTTTCCAAATTCTCCTTTTGGACTGAAAGTTCTCAGAGGGTCTGTCAGCAGTCTCCAGATAACTGAAACTGACTAATCTGAGCTGGAAACCATGTACATAACTCTTTACAGACTTTGAGGGATGGGGAAAAAAATAATTAACTCAGGTTTTTAAAATCCCAGAAGCTTTTTGACTCACAAGCAAAATTCAAGAATAACAATTGTCTTTGTACTTTGGCAATCCTTTGTCCTGTTCATTTAGCTCTGTAAATTCTTCCCTTCCCCAAGAAAATGTCCTTTGAAACTTCTTATAAAACGTTGTTGTTGTTGTTAAGTCATGTCCAACTCTTCGTGACCCCATGAACCACAGCATGCCAGGCCCCCCGTCTACCACTAACTTCCAGAGTGTATCCAATTCATGTTTGTTGCCTTAGTGACACTATCTAACCATCTCATCTTCTGCCGCCCCTTCTCCTTTTGCCTTCAATTTTTCCCAGCATCAGGTCTTTTCTAGAGAGTCCTCCCTTCTCATGAAATGACCAAAGTATTTCAGCTTCAGCTTCAGCATCTGTCCTTCCAATTAACAGTAAGGGTTGATTTCCTGTAGGATTGACTGATTTGATCTCCTTGCAGTCCAGGGGACTTTCAAAAGTCTTGTCCAACACTATCATTCAAAAGCATCTATTCTTCGGCGCTCAGCCCTCCTTATGGTCCATCTCTCACAGCCACATGTTACGACTGGGAAAACCATAGCTTTGACTATACAGGCCTTTGTTGGCATGGTGATGTCTCGGTTTTTCATTAAGTTGTCTGGGCTTACCTTAGCTTCCATCCCAACTTACCCACCTTGCAATCAGTGTATAATTTCAAAGAGGATTTCATTCTTAATCATGCAAGAAGTACTTTTGTGATTGGATCGTTCAGTGATCCATTTGTTGCTCAGAGTAAATGCCTAAACATTACCATGAATTTCCTAAATATATTTTCAGCCTGTGTGTGCAGTTGATAACACCAGTGCACTTTGCTTCTCTGTCTTGCATAATAATAAATAATAGCATTTGCATAGTGCGTTGTGTGTTCAAAGTGCTTCACCTGTATTATCTTGATGTAGTCCTTAAAACAGCTCTGTAAGGCAAGTAGTAGTATCCCTGGGAAGCGTAGAGGGAGTGGCTGGCCTCAGGTCAATTTATGTGACCTTTATGTGTTTATGATAGAAGGGACTTTTGAACTGGGGAAGTCATGATTTGCAGCTCAGTCTCTTAGTTACTGTGCTACATCAGTATGCGTCCATGGCCTTTCTTATGCTTATTAGTGTGTGCTACAAAGGCACTAGCATGCCAAGTTTCCAGCCTAGAAAATGTCTCAGCTGAACACGTGATATCCGTTCTTACAGCAATCATATGCTAGTCATATGTTTCAGGGAACTGCATTTTGTAGGAAGCTCATCAGGATAATAGTCAGTCAACAGTCAATAAAACCTTTATTAGGCATAAACATTTGATAGGTGAGGACTCTGTGCAGAAATCGTAGCACCAGGATAATATTGTAGAACCCCTGCTTGGTTGTCATAAGTGTGCCTTCTGTAAAATGTGTGTGAATATATGTGGGCACATGCAGTGAGATAAGCTAATTGCTATGTACATGTCTCCATAATCTGCAGTCGCAAGGTTGCAAGTGGATACAACAATGGCCAACCTCACTGTGCCGGAGCAGGGACATTTCCATTTGGACTGCAACATCCTGTCGCTCTCCAGCCAGGACTCCCGCTTTGCTGTGACATGGTTCACAGTAAAGACAAAAGAACGAAGTGGGCGAGCCAGTCGCAACAAGGATGGAGAAGAAAGGGAATCCCTGTTGAAAGTGAGCAAGGATGCCATCTTCAGCCAAGAAGCCAGCCCCTGGGAAGGCAGGCTGCGCTTTCAAAGGCTTTCAGCCACATCCTATCGACTGACGGTACTGCAAGCAGGTGTTACGGATGCCGGCAATTACTCGTGCCGAGTGGAAGAGTGGCTGCCTGACCCTAGGGGAAAGTGGTACAAACTGGCTGAGGAGGAATCTGGCCCCATAGCTGTTTATGTGCAAGGCACAGGTAAGGAGATGGTGAGCAATATTTGAAGGAGGTTAGTGGGAGTTATGTAAAGGATCAATAATACAACTTTAAAGCAAGTTAAGGGTGCTAACAGTATTCCCAGAATTCAACTAAGTGCTTCAGCCATGAGATTTTACTATTTCTCTGTAGGCCAGAACTATAGTGCCAGTGCCCACTGTTCAGTCATGCCCCACTCTGTCAACAGTATTTGAGAAGACACCAGGGCTTGTCTAAATTTGTAGAGGAAATTTCTGTATATAGCTACCACCCTTGGCTGTTTCCAAAGTACTTGTGGTCACATGTGCAACTTTCACACATACATTTAGGGCATAATCCTAACCCACTTTCTAGCACCGACATAAGGGTAATGCAACTTCAAGTTAAGGGAACAAACATTACCATACCTTGAGGAGGCCTCCGTGACTACCCCCCCCCCCAACTGCAGGATGCAGCACATGACCCACTAGCACAACTATGCCAGTGCTGGAAAGTTGGTTAGGATTGCGTCGTTAGAGCTGAACATGCTGTTAGTTCCTAACATGGCATATAACCACAAGGATGGAAATTTCTAGGAGCAGCCACAAGATGGCAGCAATCCTGCCATGTTGGGTGATCATGATATAGCCCTGTTCTTCTAAGACAATCTGGTTTCAGTCGCATAACTTCTCGGACTTGCTGGGTAGAAGCCCTTACCCAAAAAGCTATGGGTAAAAGAAAAGAAATGGAAGAGCAGGGAAAGAGCCCTGATCATAAGATAGAGATCTAAATATCCACTCCCACTCTGGGGCCATTCCATAGCCCAGCGATTTTCAACCTTTTTCATCTCATGGCACACTAGCAAGGCACTCAAATGGTCAAGGCACACCATCAATTGTCAAACAACTGAGGTGGCCCTACTAACAAGTGATCCTCCCCCAAATTCCCATGGCACACCTGCAGACCATCTGCGGCACACCAGTGTGCCACGGCACAGTGGTTGAAAATGGTTGCCATAGCCCAGCGTTGCATATACGCAACAGGGATCAAATATGTACACTTGTGGGCAGGGCAAAAATGGGTTAATATGCAAGGCAGAAGCCCCAAAATATTTCAATGACTCATATTTTACCTTGTTTCGTAGGACCAACCTGGGCTGTCACAGCCTTACTTAGAAGTAGTTTGGTTTTGTGCAGAGGAACAACTGAAGTATTCAGCTGAACATTTACCTTGATCTCTTGTCACTTCTTTTTTCAGGCTCCTCTCTACAGTCTGTCATTTGCTCCAACGACTCCCTTTTCTATTTTGTGTTCTTTTATCCGTTTCCCATCTTTGGCATCCTCATCATCACCATCCTGCTGGTTCGGTTCAAGAGCAGAAACTCCAGCAAGAATTCAGAAGGCAAGAATGGGGTCCCCTTGCTGTGGATCAAAGAGCCACACTTAAACTACTCACCCACTTGTCTGGAACCTCCTGTCCTCAGCATTCACCCGGGGACTATAGATTAAAAGAGGGAGCCCTACGAAGAGGAAAACGAGAGGTGAAGATGCACCTGGAACCCAAAGGAAATGTGTTTTGTTGTCTTTTTGTTTCATCTTGTACTTCTTTGGATCATGACGTGGCTACACTATGGCATTCCTGTTGTCTTTTGGGACTGCAGCTACTCATGCACCCCAGGATGCCTGTGAACGACAAAGGAGGGTAGAAGGTCCATATGTTCACTGTATATAGTGGATTTTCTTGGGTTTTTTTCCCCTTGGTTCTCATTGATTTGACCTTTTGGACTATAATTCTGTTGTTCAAAAACACATTCTTCTTATATTATGCAGAGAAAAATCCCCAGCGTGTACTGACTTGGGTGAGGGCTTTCATGGTGCCAGAGTTGTGCACATTATTTTGAGTAAGTGTGATTCATCAAATGGACTTGGTTTCGCAACCTTGAGCCTTCTTATTGAAGAGAAAGGCATGAAGATGTGGACTGGTTGCCTGTTCTGAGAAATACAGGAACAAGACTGCTCTCTGCCAAGCATCAAGCAGCAGTGTTTTCTGCCAAGTCACACAATCTCTGCCATTCTTCCTATCCAGACAGTTCTTCCTTCCCACTGGAAATGCATACAGGTAGCTTTGTAGTGGCTTAAACAAAACAGCTTGTATCTGCTGGAGCCAAGAAAAGGCCAATGTGAACAAATGAAGAACTTGGCCTTGTTGGCCCCCCCCCCCATTGCTGCTGCCTCTACAATTCTGTTTACAAGGAAGGCACCCAGTTGCCCTTTTGGTTTGTGGTGAACCACACTGCCGTTCTTTTGGAGACTAGAGGGACACAAGCCTGAACTCCTGACTCTAAAGACAAAGAGACTGACCAAAGTAATGATTTAGGAAGCGGGGATGGATGCCTCTTTGTTAGGCTCTGTTTTTGTAATGATTCTGGGATATATTGAAACATGGGACAGAGGAAGTATGGACATGACTCCCAAGTTTTTTTTCCAGGTGCACTAGTTACACAAATGAACTTACAGCAGGCAAGAAAAGAATTGAATGCACCCCGTTCCCTCCTGTATGTCTGTGTGCCATTTTGTTACTTCAGCTTTATTTTTCTCCAGGTGCAACACTCCTCACTCCAGTTCTCCACAGCCCTGCAAAAACCACAATGACCAGCTTTGTGGACTGAGAGGACATGCTGGGGCAAAACAAACAAAAAAAAACTGCAGTTCTTTCTATGAAAGATGTGGTGTTATCAAAATTGGGGCTCAGTATAGGATGGGCACCTACTTTCCACCAGAATAAGCCAACTACTGATGTCCTTTACTGCATAGGAAATGCTTGCGTTTATCCGATGGACCTGCTTGCTTGTGCTCCTGGTTCCAGCCCCAGATAGAAACATAATTCCGATAAAAATGGTCACTTGCTATCTTCCTAAAAGTCTTCCTGGCAAAGCTGACCATTATCTTTTCCCTAAAATGAGTGAATCTGCGTAAGGACATATGGCATCAGCCACATTCCAGCATGTTCTGCTGCCTTTGCAAGGAGGGGAGAGTAGCAACAGTTCTTGATGTCATGCTAAGTCATGCTACATTCCCCCTATTGGAGCAGTTTGTGGGTATGACACAAGAACCCAATTAATGGTGCTTCATAGTTGGTTGAAAATCCAGGTGGAGTTTTTTGTCATCTGTACACTCTGCCAGGAGGAGGAGGATAAGGAATGGGATGTCCATGTTCAGCTCATTCTGTGGGTAAATTCATCCTCTAAACCAGGGGTGGACAAACTTTCAACTTAAGGCATCCTGGACCTTTAACAATTGTGCAGGAGAGAGAATTTCAGCAGGTATAGCTTGTCATCTGCTGAATTTCATCTTCTGTACAATTGTTAAAGGTCCAGGATCCCTAAAGTTGAAAGTTTGCCACTCCTGCTCTAAACCTGAGCTTTAAGGGAGTGTGTATTTTTAAGCATCCCTTCCCCTTCATCAGGGAGGATTCTGTAGCATCAGAAACATTCCCTAGACCAAATCTGCCTCTACAAACTGTTGTTCTTAGATAAAGCCCCTCTGTGTGTAATTTGAAAATACAGTTGCCTCCTTCCTCCTGCCTTTGCAATGTATTCAGAAGGGAAGAATCAAAAAGCAAATGGGAATGAAGACCTAAGCAACAATAACAACAAAAACAGAGCTCCTAGCTTGTCTCTACTGTTTTATAAATGTAAAATGTCCTGTACATACAGCATACTGCTTCAGGGCAGGAGCTATAATTCAATTCAGCTCTTCAAAAGGAAATGAGTCAGCAGGACTATTTCCTGCCCTAAAGACTATTGCTCTTATCCTTGCATTGGAAATCTGTTGTACTGTCTGGGTAGCATCAGTGCTTCTCTCTACATAACCAGCAGCCCTTCCTTCTATGGAATGCTGTCCCACAGCAACCTCCAGTGGCCAATAATTCCTATCTGTGGTTATAGACGCAGTGGGGGGGGGGTGCGACATGCAGGTTTGTCCAAGCTAGTAACTAGAATGGGAGCATTGTGTCTTCAGCATTTGATGATCACAGAGATTATCTTGCAAATGAGTTGTCCATTCTGCCACCAGTCTACTTCCCAGTGTGGGACCATGACTGTTTAATAATAGACATTGCCTATAAAAAGCTTTTTAAAAAAAGCTTTTTGGACCACTTTTTCTCTGCTTTTAACTTTCACTCATGAACCCAGAGGAAAAAGAACAAGCTACCTTTGCATGATGCAGGAAAATGGTGTGAGTTTTTTTTTAAGAACTTTGTACCATGTTGCACTAAATGTTTTATACAACACACATGAGAAAGCTGTAGTAAATTGTGTGAAATTGTGACTTAATGTCCTGTGTTGATGGCTACCCAAGATTCCCTCTTCCTTGATCCAATCTGCCTGTCATAAGGATGACTCTTCCTGCCTGTGCTGTCAAATTGTAAGTTCAACTGTAGTCAGCTCTGGGATTCTTTCTTTAGCCATGCGCTTGGCACAGCTGTTGCACATGAGAGCAATTATTCTGAAAGTGTGAGTGAGCAGCTGTCACATAAGTTGCTGTTGCCAGCACTTGGATAAATGCCTGATCCCAGACATTGCCAAGTGGCCCAAGATGAGCCACCTGTAGTACTAAAGGATGGATTTCATTGATTTACTCTTTTCCATTGTGCTGAAAGCTAACGGTATGATGTTACAGCTTTGTCTGGGTCAGAAGCACCTGATAAGGGGTTTAGCTGAATTCCCTGCTCTAGAGCAAGCAAAACAGAATGCTGGGAGAAGAGCTATGTGTGGTACATAGCTGGCCATTGTGGTGTATCTTCCCAAGCTGCCCTGGGGCCACTCAGTCAATCGTTGCCCTGTTGGAGGGATGCCCAACAGCCTAAATGTAGGGACAATCTAGAGTTCATTTGCAAACCCCCAGAACTCTCTGAGTCCCAAACCAGGCAAATTCAGATATGGCTTAGATTGCCTGTAAGTTTACTAGTAAACATCTATGATGTAGGGATGTTAGTCTGGTTTGGGATCAGAAGGAGATGAAAATGAATCTTGATGCTTCTTCTCTGGCCTAAGGCCACAAAATACTAATTCACACTTTTGCATGGTATTTGTATTATTAAAAATAGTTACAGATGGCTTTTTAACAACCACCCAAAAAGGCCACAAAATGGTTTACTCAGCAAAAGAATAAAGATGGTTCTGTGTTCCAAAGGACATGAGCAGCCCACTCCTATTGAAATTCCCCCAGGCCAGTGCAGTGGAGTCTGGAATCCTGCAGGGGAATTTTGCAGTCTGAAGGTCTCCTCAAAATACAGGGACATTCATCTCCTTCCCCCAAGGAAAGACCCAGCTGTGACAACAGGTCTACTTGGACCTGCACCTGCTAAATCACTGGAGCATGTCTGAGTGGATCTGTGTTGGCAGCTTTTATGCGGGAAGGGAGATAGGATGCAGCATGCACCAGCACCACAGATCCTGGACCTGATCTGCTCAATACCTCCTTGACTCACTACACCCTTCCCTGTCCTTCCCCCACCTCTCTGCTGCTTGGCTCAAAACTTGCCTGCTCTGGTGTTCGTGGAGGCCTGCACTGGCTCCGGCAGGACAGCGCAGGCTTTCTTGGCAGCACCACTAGCTTGTCATGGCACTTTTGCAGCAGCCTGCGCTGGTGGAGCGCACACTCTGCTGGTGCAGGAAGACTATAGGATTGTGCCATCTATCTTTTTCCCCCAGACACAAACCATAGCCAAGTTAACGGACACTAAACTGGAAGGGATGAATGGGAATAGTTGTTCCCCACCTAAATCTGAGAACTACCACTTTAAAAAGTCCTATGTTCTGTTAGTAGGGGTATGAAACAATCTTGTCCATCCTGAAATCCAATCTTTAGGATCAACACTTCACAATCATTTCTACATGAAATGCCATACATGTTGATGGCATTATAAAAAAACAACAACAGAAGTAACTGTAAACAGCTGAGGCTAAGAAGATCCAAATTCCAACATTCATGGGGGGGGAGGGGAGTTCCTTATGGTGTGGTTCTTGGATTTTAATATCCTGCTTTTGGAGCCTGTTATTTTGATCTTTGATGCCAGAGCCTTTCTTGACAATTAACATTCTAGGGTGAGGTAGGGTTCTTTTCAGAAACATCCGAAACATACCTGTATGTTAAATAGCCTTTGGCCAGATGTGAAAACAAACTACTTGTAAAATCCTCCCATAATGTCTTTTAAAAAGCTCTTCTGACTGGGCAAAAGGTCTTTGCCCTTGCCCATTGGCTATCGTATGCAAAGCTTACATGGAAATGCCAAGCAAGTTCTAATTCTGATATGACTGGATTTGGACTGGCTAACAACCTAAAAGGTGCTGTTAGTAGTAAGCCATAACCTACTGCCAACAATGGAAAGGTTTTGTATCCTAGATAGTGCATGAGGATAGAGGTACAACATGCACACTGAAGGCTCCACTACTTTTAGTAAGTTGGTGGCAGGAGTATGTCATGGGTGAGGAGAGGGAGAGAGTGATCCCAACAGCACTAGCCTATGCCAGAATCTTATCCCCTTTGAACTTGTCCTGTCTCTTCTCTCCTTGGACTTACACCAGCTATATAGCTGGCATAGGTCTGAGGAGACCTATAGGCTACCAGGAGGGCCAGCACAGCAGTAAGTAGAAAATAATTTTACTTATCTCTGGCAGGTTTCCTGATCACACACACACCCACACACACACACAGTGTTGGCAGCCTTCAGTCTCGAAAGACTATGGTATCACGCTCTGAAAGGTGGTTGTGGAACAGCGTCTAGTGTGGCTGAAAAGGCCAATTCGGGAGTGACAATCCCTTCCACACTGGGAGCAAGTGCAGTCTGTCCCAAGTGTGTGTAGTGTGCCCCCACACACACACACTATCAGATGCAACACATGCTCAGCACAGCTGCTTCATTGTGGGGGATAGAATTGGGCCTGAGTAACCTAACAGCTATATGTTAAACTAAATGCAGTTTCTAAACAGTCTTCAAAGGTGGCCCCCCCATACAATGCATCACATTAGCCCAAATTAGAAGATATGGTGACAAGATGTTCTCTTCCCCCACCCCAAATGGGGACACAACTGGTAAAACCAGCTGATAAAAAGCAGTCAGTGCTATTGACAGCACCTGATCCTCCACTGCCAAAACAATCTATTGGCACCCTATACAACAAGTGTTATTGTTTTGGAGTAATTTAACTCCACCTGGAATGGATTTCAATACTACATCTTTAAGCAGATGAACAGTACTTTCTTGTCAGGTCAGAACTCGCTCATTTGCTTTTAAGTACCAAGTCAACACTTCTGCTGCCTCACATGCATTGGATGTAAAAGACAGAGAGACAGCTAGATGGCAGCATCATAATGGTGATGCAAAACTCCAAAATCCCAAATGACCTCACTCAGTGGTTTATGTAGGTGTTGAAGAGCATTGGAGAAAATAGCATTTATGCATCCTCAAGCTTCACTTTCTTGAATCAATCAGAACACTCTGCCTCTGCTTCCCAGCCCAGTCTGTCCAGGAGGCTATTTCAGCTGATGGCATCAAAAGGTTATTGAGGGGTCTAGAAGAATATAAGTTAAACCCTGTTTTTATTTTAAGAAATTTGTACCCTGCCTTTCCCATGCCGAAGCAAATGGGCTGGAATGTATAGAAGGAGGCAATATTTCAGGTAGCCTGAAGCCAGGTCATGGAGGGCCTTCAAGGTTAGAACTAGCATCTTGAATTGGGACCAGAAACAGATGGGCAGCCAGTGTAACTGCTGGAGCAGTGGTCCAGCCAAGTCACAACATCTGGCTCCCATAATCACTCAGGCCACTGCATTCTGCACTGATTGCAGAATTAGGGTTGCGCTGCCCCTGCTCTTTTCCAGCCTCAGGATAGATTCGATCTGGGTGACCAAAGTGACTTCCATCAGTGTCATCCAAAAGTAGTAGACCAGAAAAGCTTGCACGAGTATTCCCCTGATAATGTGGATCAACGGGCGGCCTTATTTAGGATTAACACATCAAGCGGTAATTTAATTTTGCTATATTTACATCTTTAATGTATGACTGTAAAGTTGATAAGGATGTTTATTAGCAAATTCTTGTCCTGTCAGTGTCAATCACTGTGCGCTAGTCAAGCTCAGGCGATAGAGTTCCTCTGCTACTTTCTCCAAGCGTTCTCTGTACTCCACTTTCTTGTAGTTACTTGCCTTGACTCCTTTGAAGCCATGACTTGCCCCCCACCAGCATGCAGCAATGGTTGCTGTAGAGTCGCTGTCTCCACCGTGGAAAAAACCCCTATGGGCTAGGTCAACCCAACTCCCAGAACCAAGAAAGGCATCATAAGCAATCATGGGAGCATCATGTCCACTGGAGCCTCCCCAACCAGAGAAACTCACAGATTTATAGAAATTATCTCTCTCTTTCACACCATAGTCTGTAGGGAAAGAAGGAAGAGACATTCCATCTGCGATGCCTCTGGTTTCCAGGTACTTGTTCCACTGGTTTTCAAAGTAGTTCCTATAAAATACAAAAAAAAATAACCCAAGGTTTCTGTCAAGATTCTAAACTCAGAAAGATGTATAATAGAGATGACAAATGTGGGTCTAAGATTCTACATTAAAGTTGGTGTATCTTTGGCCGGATCCCAAAGAATCTCCTCTATGGAGAACTCCTGCAGGGAAAGCGCCCTACAGGTAGACCACAGGTGCGATACAAGAATATCTGCAAGAGGGATCTGAAGGCCTTAGGAATGGACCTCAACAGGTGGGAAACCCTGGCCTCTGAGCAGCCCGCTTGGAGGCAGGCTGTGCAGCATGGCCTCTCCCAGTTTGGAGAGAGACTTGCCCAACAGACTGAGGCAAAGAGGCAAAGAAGGAAGGCCCATAGCCAGGGAGACAAACCAGGGACAGACTACATTTGCTCCAAGTGTGGAAGGGATTGTCACTCCCAAATTGGCCTTTTCAGCCACACTAGACACTGTTCCAGAACCACTTTTCAGAGTGCGATACCATAGTCTTCCGAGACTGAAGGATGCCAATGATGATCTTGTGCTGAATTCTCGACAAGACAAATGTAGCCAAAACACTGCTATCCACAGACAGTGTGAAGGTATGTAAATGTAGTTGTTACAGGTTTGCAGAGTTCCCAAAAGTTCAAATATCAACCAAAAGATTAGGGGACACAAAAAAAATTTAAAAAATAATTTTTTTTAAAGCCACATGCTTAAAGGAGAGTGTGCATGTATCAGTAATTGACCAGCTCCAAATAAAACAAAAATCAGCTGCATTTGCTTTAAGTGCTCTTTCTAGAATCATCAGTTCACAAAAGCAAAGTCATTAGAGTAGCGGTGGTGCAGGGGTGCAGCATAAAACTAGGTTAAGAAACTAACAACCCACTCCTAACCTGCGTTGGAACAGGGAGGCCGGCTGGCCTGCCCCATATTCAGTGTGGGGTTGGGGCTGCTCGCAGTTCAGCCCAGGGAAAGGGGAATGCAGTCCCCTTACCCCGAGTAATGCTGCACCGGCCCCAATGGGGCTACTTGGATCTGCACCACCAGAAAAGGTGGTGCCGATCTGAGCAGCCTGGAGCTGCTCCAGGTTGCCCAGGAATGGGTTACGATCCCATCCCATGCTTGGCCATGGCCCACCCATAGGCCTGCCCACCCCAAGCCCCTGCACTGGCTGAACTAAGCCGGCGTAACATTACTTGTTGCGCCGGCCCCGTAGAGCTTGGGTTGGCCTCTGGAGGCTGGCACACATCCGTGCACTAGCCTCCCTCCTCACTCCATGGTGCAAGGGACTTGCGCTGGCCCATCCCAGGGACAGGATTGCACCCTAGGTTAGTTTTCCTAGTTTCAGAGGGTACCAAATGATAGGGAACACACTCCTAAAGGTTCACGGCCCTTGTGATAGCTCCTATGATGGAGAAGGAGAGGAAAGCATGCCTCACCTGCTCAACTAGCACACTGAAGGAAAGAAGGGAAGGGAGCAAAAGGAAGAACATGGAAAGAAGAGGGGTGCAAAAAGCTGTTTGCTTCATTCAAGGACTTGTTAAAGACATTCTGACTTCATTCTGCATACCTCAGCTATTAATGGGAGTGAGCCAGGTTAGGGAAATAGAACTGCCCATATTGGAAACAGATTTATGAAAAGGGAGTACAGGGAACAGTTTCTCAGTGCTAGCTACTCCAACACAATCAACCTAACACGTTGTTGGCATCCTTCAGTCTCGGAAGACTATGGTGTCACGCTCTGAATGGTGGTTCTGGAACAGAGTGCCCTCTCCAGTGCGCGAGGCCTGGGTAAAGTAGGTATGGAGGATAGGCTGTTACCCATGCAGCAAATCCCCCCTCTCCACGTCGCTGAAATGGTCCAATGGAAAGGCAGAGGCCAATACGGTTGGTTCCAGCGGCGTCGCAGGAGTTGCCAGAACATGACTGTGTTTAGCCATGAACTGCCTCAGGAACTCCGGCTCCGGATTTTGCCTCGAGGTTGACTCCTGAAGCCTTTTCCATAACTGGATGTAGCCACAAGGCAGTGGAGGTTTGGGATCAGAGTTTTCCTTCTCTCAGATGAGCTGCCTTCCCAGGCTGACGAGTCCCATCTACCCGGTGGCTGTTTAGTCGCCTCTTACGACAAGTACAGCCAAACTGAGGGCCTATTCTTATCCCCAGCCCCCAGGGGAACAACCTAACAATGAGGTCCTAAAAATGCTGACTCTGAGGTAGACCCTATGCAATCTAGTGGGGCTTACTCTTAGGGAGATGTTTAATTAGATGCTCTAACCTGTTTAACCTAAGCCATCCAAACAAATATTCAGACCAAGCATTGAGTGGGTGTACTGGGACTCTTGTGGACCCCTCTTACATCTTAAACAAAGAAAGAATGTCTTAAGTATGAATGCAAAAGGTTTAGACATCCTAGATTATCAAAACATGTTTGCAACCGTCTGTAGGTCAACATGCTTTCTCTTTTGTAGACTGTATAGTCATATACATATACAGTCCTTCCAATTTCATTTCCTTCTAAGTAAGAGTCATCCACATAAACATGGGATATGTTGCTTTCTGGTTCAACAAGGTACTTTCACCACTTTTAATCTACCAGGTGCCCTTTAGAACAAAGTGCTCAATCACTCACCACTCTTGCAAGTTCTCTTTCACAAAGCTGCCCGCCTTCTGGACATAGGCCTTTGCCTTTGGCAGTACCTCCATCAGGCCTTTCCCCCACGTGTGAGGCGGTTTGCGATTCACAGCATAAGAAGTGAACAGTGCAGAAGCCAAGGCTCCAAGGTAGCCAGTGGGATGGTGGTGAGTCATTCGTCCACTTTCTATGCTGACGGCAATCAAGTTCTCCAATTCTTCTGGGTGGCGAAACCTCAGTCCAATACACATTGACCGCATGGCTGCTCCACAGCCGCCACCTCTGTTATTAAACGGTATTTTCCAGCCATCTGCCGTGTCTGGGTTCAAAAGCATTGCACTATGCATGCAGGTACCACCTATAGAAAGAGAAGAAACCTCAGACAACCAACCGAACTGTTTACACATTACAGCATACATCAACCTGTAGTTAACTGTCCCCCAATTTGGCGTACAGAGCAAGCCAGTTACAGGCATGCCCCGATATCCATAGGAGATGTGTTCCTGTCCCCCTCCCTCCAGATACTGGAAACCACGAATATGGGGAAAGCCTCCTGTGTGTCCATTTAAAAGTTTAAACACCTATTGGGGTGAAATTCTTCTCCCTTAAACTTTGAAGCTTTGAAGTCTCCCTCCTGGCAGCCGGAATGCTTAAAAAAATTCTAAGGAGGTCAATGGGAATGATGTTTCCTGTTGAGATCGATCTAGTTATTTTCAAGCAACCAGGCTGTCAGGAAGCAGCCTGAAGGTTGCTTATAGTGACTGGTTGAAGGAAGAATCTTTGCCTGGGATAAGTCTTTAAACAAGCTAATGGGCAGGGGGCAGAGGGCTTGTATTCTGGTGCGCATCACCAGCAGTTATTTCATCCACAGGACAACTTTAGGTCACCAACAGGGCTTTTTTCTCTTCACATTTGCCAAACAGAATATTTCAATCAGGTCATCTCATGCCAAAACAGCTCCAGGTCACTAACAACTCACAACTGGGTATCAAAAGTATACCATCCCTCAACAGTTTTAAGAGCACAAGCGACAGTGGAACACCAGGATCCAGGGTACCTAACATAAATGCAAAGGTCAGCCAGGATGTTAGCATTACTAGAGGAAAGCCCTGCTAAGGTAATCTCAAAACAAAGAAGGAACCTGGTGTCAGGCCTCTGCAGATCTCAGTGAACATACAGGTTGATTTGAGAGAACCTTGAGCATTTTTCAGGCTTGGGAAAGGGGAAAAGAGGAGCTTGTCCAAAACCCCAAGTTCCCAATTGCTGTATCCAAGGGTTGATAAAGGCAGAAAGTTGGATGGTAGATGCAAACACACATCTCTGGCAAGCTGCAGTCAAGCAAGAAATTGTGTCGCCTTCTTCCCTGCTGTGTGCAAGTAGTACACATCCCTGGAGAGGCTCCAGCATGGAATCTCTTTTTAAAAGCACTCTTAGACCTGAGGAATACAGCCCATTGTTAATCTGTACCAGGGGGAAAGTGCATGCAGGCTGCCTTTTGTAACTAGAAAGAGTCCCTGGTAGAAGTGTCCTTCTGCATCAGCTTCCAATAGGAGAACAGACTCTTTGAATGCTTCAGAAAAGGAATGGGGGGATTCAATAAAACTCAGTCAACCCAACCACTAGAGAAAGTGCCTTATAGTGAGCCAATTTATTTGTCCATCTGGATCAGTATTCTTGACAGTGACTAGCTGCGGCTTTCCAAGGTTTCAGAGAGGGATCTTCTCAGCCCTACTTGGAGAATTCAGGCATTGAACCTGGGACCTTCCACATGCAAAACAGGGACTCTACCACTGAATGACAGTCTCTCCCCTAACCAACCTAGTAGTTAGTTTTAGCAAGCTTCCAATAAGTGGAATTTTAGGGTATTGTGTAGCAATTTAAAGCCCCCCCAAACCAACCTGGGAAGTTACAGATCCCTACAGCAATAAGGAGATTCACAAGTTTTAGCATGGGTGGCAAGATTTGAATCAGGGACTCTCCTATGATTGTTCCGCAAAACCCCACAACTTTGTGCAGCACCTCATGTGCACTAGGTTACGCCATCAATTTTCACAATGGAGAGAGGTGAAAAGCGGTGTGCCCCAAGGATCTGTCCTGGGACCGGTGCTTTTCAACCTCTTCATAAATGACCTGGAGACAGGGTTGAGCAGTGAAGTGGCTAAGTTTGCAGATGACACCAAACTTTTCCGAGTGGTAAAGACCAGAAGTGATTGTGAGGAGCTCCAGAAGGATCTCTCCAGACTGGCAGAATGGGCAGCAAAATGGCAGATGCGCTTCAATGTCAGTAAGTGTAAAGTCATGCACATTGGGGCAAAAAATCAAAACTTTAGATATAGGCTGATGGGTTCTGAGCTGTCTGTGACAGATCAGGAGAGAGATCTTGGAGTGGTGGTGGACAGGTCGATGAAAGTGTCGACCCAATGTGCGGCGGCAGTGAAGAAGGCCAATTCTATGCTTGGGATCATTAGGAAGGGTATTGAGAACAAAATGGCTAGTATTATAATGCCGTTGTGCAAATCAATGGTAAGGCCACACCTGGAGTATTGTGTCCAGTTCTGGTCGCCGCATCTCAAAAAAGACATAGTGGAAATGGAAAAGGTGCAAAAGAGAGCGACTAAGATGATTACGGGGCTGGGGCACCTTCCTTATGAGGAAAGGCTACGGCGTTTGGGCCTCTTCAGCCTAGAAAAGAGACGCTTGAGGGGGGACATGATTGAGACATACAAAATTATGCAGGGGATGGACAGAGTGGATAGGGAGATGCTCTTTACACTCTCACATAATACCAGAACCAGGGGACATCCACTAAAATTGAGTGTTGGGCGGGTTAGGACAGACAAAAGAAAATATTTCTTTACTCAGCGCGTGGTCGGTCTGTGGAACTCCTTGCCACAGGATGTGGTGCTGGCGTCTAGCCTAGACGCCTTTAAAAGGGGATTGGACGAGTTTCTGGAGGAAAAATCCATTATGGGGTACAAGCCATGATGAGTATGCGCAACCTCCTGATTTTAGGAATGGGTTAAGTCAGAATGCCAGATGTAGGGGAGGGCACCAGGATGAGGTCTCTTGTTATCTGGTGTGCTCCCTGGGGCATTTGGTGGGCCGCTGTGAGATACAGGAAGCTGGACTAGATGGGCCTATGGCCTGATCCAGTGGGGCTGTTCTTATGTTCTTATCAGCAGCTTGACAGGGATGCCCTTTAGATTTTAGGTTTACAGCCCATGTCCATGCACCATCTCCACTTTTGGAAAGTCTCAAGGAAAGAGACTTCCTCAGTCTTAAACAGTAGCTTTTATATAGCACATTTTCTAAGACTTCAGCAGGATTTCATACATCTACTCAATAATCTCAGCACAACTGAGTAATATTGGGAAGCGACATTTATTGTTCCCCCTTTTAAAAGATGGGTGATTGAGGTCAAGAGACTGGGGCTTGCCAGTGTGGCTGAGATGAGATTGGAACAGGGCATTTCCCAACTCACTGCTCATGCCTTGCCCTTAATTTCTATGGTAGAGCCCTCAAATTTTCTAGTTCACAACAGTTTCACCAGAACAAGTTTAAAAGAACAAAAAACTTGTTCTCAGTTTACGGGAGTCCTGGTCACATGCTTCACTTTTCTGTCTATCTGCTTCATGACAGCTGTTCACTGAAATCTTCAAGAAGCTGCTATAGTGGCAAGCAAGAAGAGGCAAGCACACTAACTCCGGCCCTTTCCACATGACATTTTCACAATTGGTTAGAAGCTAAATAATAGGCCTGTGATTCCACTCCACATGCAATATAATGCCACAACCCATGAAGATCCTGCAATGGCTATCCACACAGTGAAATGCAGGAAAAACCCCAAATGCTGATTGTTAAATGTCTTTTTTTTAAAAGCATACTCCACTCCAGCATATTAACAATTTTTTTAAAAAAGATTAATATAATAAGAAACCTTGGAAAAAGATCTGGAGGTTCTCAGTTCTTAGGGAAGAAAGTTATTTTAAGTAGTGACTCTGACAAGGAGAAGGAGCAGAGGAATAATGAATTCATAGCAATATTCACAGCCCACATTAGGATTTTTTTTTCCTTCACAAAGAGAATGGGTACTTCCTTGTTGCACTGAAAGAAAGTGGGGGGGGGATTTCCCCCCCACACATGCACACACAGCCCTCAATTGCATTGATCCTTGAACAGGTATGCAAAACCAGACTGTGCTTTGCAAACCTCTTCAAAGATAAGTCAAATAGGGGGCTCCCCCTACTTGCTTTGCAAGTCTCTAGAGTCAGTGCAACTAAAAGGGGTGTCCCCTTCCTTTCTCCCTGGAGGAGGGAATCCCCCTTTACATGACAAGAAAGTATTTCTTTACATAGCATGTAATTAATCTGTGGAACTCCTTGCCACAGGATGTGGTGATGGAGTCTGGTCTAGATACTTTTAAAACGGGATTGGACCAATTTCTGGAGGAAAAGTGCATCACAGGTTACAAACCGCGGTGGATATGTGCAACCTCCTCATTTTAGAAGTAGGCTGCCTCAGAATGCCAGATGCAAGGGAGTGGCAACAGGCAGGGCTGTATTAACCTATGGCCAGGCCCCTAGGCTTTCAGGTATTTCAGACCCCCTCTGGCACTTCAGTCTTTCACCCCACTACAGCTAACAGCCTAACTCGGAACAGTAGCTACTAGACTGCAATACATAGACTTAGATCTATTTTGAGAGTCTCCTGAAGAATACTATTCACAATGCCTCAGCAAAAACTATGATGAGCCCCTAGTCCCTGTGGGGCCCCTAGGTTTCAGCCTAGTCAGCCTTATGAACAATATGACCCTGGCAACATGATGCAGGTATCTTGTTGTCCTGTGTGCTCCCCAAGGCATCTGGTGGGCCACTGTGAGGTACAGGAAGCTGGATGAGATAGGCCTTTGGCCTGATCCAGTGGGGCTTTTTTTTATTTTTATAACAAGTCTTTGCTGCTGAGCAAGTCTCTCTGAAATTTGTTGGGACAAGACAACACCTCCCATACCCTGCTCTCCTAAGTGCACAAATTAAAAAATATATATTTGTTACAATTCTTCATTTCAGCATAACATGGGCAAGACAATAAATAAATTTATCACTGGCCACTGTCTCCCCAGCTGCCCGGAAGCCAGGAATGCAAATGCCACCCTCCTACCTGGAATGTGCCCATGGGGACACCGCGGGAGGAGTGAAATGGCAGCACCGCATCCCCTGTGGCACACACTCGGCCAGTACTTTTTTCTGAAAAAAGCAAAAAAAAAAAAAAAAAGGCAGCTGCAAGGGGGGGTACTACCCATCTTTTCCACTTATTTTGATAGCAATAGAGGTGGGCGGCTGCTCTAAGTCCCCCCCCCCACCTCTATCCCGTTGAGAAAAAAGCAAAAAAACAGCAGCTGTCACTTTTTGTTACAAGCTATAGAGGCTGGAAACGGTCAGAGCAGACACCCGCCTCTATTGCTATCGCAAAAAGCAAAAAAGGCAGGCAGCGCTGCAGCGCTGCCTCTTTTTCCACTTCTTTTTTTAAAAAAAAAAAAGATTCTGCAGGGGGAAATCACAGGGGGAGTGGATAGTGGTGTGGCAGCACCCCCCCAAGTGTGCCTCCCCAGGGGCATGTGTCTGCACCGACCCCCCCCCCAGGTACACCAGTGTCACCAGCTGTAAATGTAATAGGACATGTAAGGGAAGAAGTGCAAGCCAAGTGAACCATTAGTGCATTGCAAATCAAAAAAACATTACCAGTCATTCGCGACCCTCAAAAGACAGGAGGGCAACAGGGCCAAACAGGTGAATGTACCTCTTTGGAAGTGACATCTTCAGAATTCTTCCCAATGTATAAGTGAATGAAGAATGGCAAACCTACAGAAAACAGCTAATGTGGCAGCACCATTGCCCGTTTGCCCAATGACTCCTACTGATCTACTGCAGTTCTGACATGATAATTGCTTCTGTTTAAGAAACAGAAAGACATACACCCAAAGGAAATTTTGAACTATGTTTGTCTCCTGTGATGAATGTATTGTCCTTATGCGCTACAGCTATTTCTTTACAGAGCATGTGGTACAACCTTGCAAGGAAAGATTCAGCCATCAGATTTGCCAAATCCAAGCCATCATCTTTGTCACACGTGGCTCCTATGTGGTGCAAAAGCTCAGATTTCACATATCTATCTTCCATCAAATCTGTCTTCCATCAAGACCAACACTGGCACCTACAATCAATCAATCAATCCTCCTCCACAAATTCCCCATTCCAGTAACTGGAGAGGAATGAATTCATGGATGCATTCAGAAGTTGGAGGATGGGGCCTCCTGCTCTTGCACCCCAAGCTCCTATAAGACAGAATTTCGAATGGTACCTTACAAGAACAGGGCACAGAAAAAAGCCTCCAAAATAGGTTGAGTTCCAATCAAAACATTCGTGACAATGCATAACATTTGAGAAATACAATTGTATCAGTGAGAACTGAAATGAGGAAAAATTACCTGGTGCTCGCCCTACCATGTCATGCATGCAGTCCTTGTAATTTTTTGCAATGAGAGAATACATGCGAGCAAAATCTGGATTTTTCCCAGCTGCCACCAAGGCTTCAGCTGTAGCCAAGTGCATGACGGTATCATCGCTGACCTTCCAGCTTGCCACATCGATTTTGTCCACGCCTCCCATTGTGGCCAGCTGACTGTGAATCTCTTCACCGTTGAATTCAAATTCCCATTTGCCATTGTAAAAGCCCATGGCATCTCCAACGGCACTTAGCACCATGGCAGCCATATAGTTTTCTTGCAGGCCGGAACACATGATCTGAACCCAGAACAAGACAGAAAATCCTCAATTAAGAATAGGTTTTTAAAAAAGGTAACATGATTGATTCCTTGTGCCTCTCTATCTACAAAGAACAAATTTCATTAGTTTTGTCAAATGCAATTTCAGTCCAGTTTATAGCATAATTTTGTCTCTAACAGAGTTATCAAGCCCCACTAGCTCACTTTCACTGTTCTGGAGTACATTCTGAGCACCATTTTGGGGGATAAAAAAAAGTAGACCCATCTGAATCCATATTTCCTCAACTAGCAATGAAATTTCTAGTCTGCTTTGAAGTTGAAATAATTAGAGAAAATAAGGAAGACTGCAAGATGAGAGGGCAAGACTGGACAATGGGAGATGATTCGTGGGATAAGAATACTCCTTTCCCCTCTTCCAAAAAGTGCCCAATTCCTTCTTACTTTTCTTTGAAATTTACCCCAAAACATTACACTAGTCAACCCCCAGAAAAGCTTCTCTGAACCAAACTCTCAGGAAGCAGCCATGAGGTACAAGACAGAAAGCCAAGCACATGTCTTTGTGTGAGAAACAGCAGAGGTGGGAGCAATTAAGGGTAAAAATAGATTGACATAGAGAAGATTAAGACACACTTTCTTATAACCATTACTGTGAGCAAACTGGCACCCTGTATCACCAGAGCTTTTGAGCCCCAGTCTGCACACACAATATAGCTAGGTGGGGTGCCACTTTGATTTCAGGGAAGGGCTAACAATGCTGAATCACCACAAGGGTAAAATTAGGCTCACCCGCCTCCTACTTGGATGTCATTTGAGCTCCAAGCAAAGACCTTTTTTAATATTTCTAGACCTCTTAATCTCATGACTGTTAGGATGGTTTTAAGTCATTTCTCCTCAACGTTGCATATACACAACAGGAACCAAATGTGTACACCTATGGGCCAGGCAAAATAGGGTTAATGCTGCTCTCCTCTTCTGCTATTCTGTCTGCCATTGTTGTTGTTTTGGGAGTTTTAACCCATAAACTACTTTTATTATTGAAAAGCTGAATATAATTTTTAGAAAACAACAAAAGCACTAGAAGAACTAAACTCAGTCTTCTGGATGTACGGCTGGGTTTTTGATTTTACTTGCAATGAGTTTCTTTAAAAAAAAAAAAACTTGCAGAAGCATTAAAAAGCGAGCTCCTTCTTGGCAACCTGAAGTGCCACCACCTCATTTTGTAGCAAGTGTAGACAGGACCAGAGAAATGAAACAGTGTTCCACTTAAACTGCACAGCTGTGGAACTCAAAAGCCAGCCAAGCCTAGCTCCATGCAGCTCAGCATTCCTGGAAGTCCAGTGATGATTTATGACACCATTGCCATTTGTCCAGAAATGCCACCAAGCTGCTGTGCAACCAGCAAAGGGGTTCTACACAGTGGCATGGACCCCTTAAGGGGGATTAATTGTGTGGAGGCCATCCTATAATTTGTAAGAAAAATCTCACCCTAATGTAAGAAAAATTGCATTGGGCAGGGAGTGGGCAAGATTCTGGACTGTACCATCTCAGGCTGTGAGTGAGTCATCAGTATATTAATATACATATTAATGCTTCCCTATGTATTAAAAAGGGGGGCCTGTATGTTATAAACCAGCACATCAGGGTAGAAGTCTTTCCTTCAATGTGCTGTTTAGTAACTACACCCAGGATAGTAGCTTTTGGGGAGGATGGGGACCACACATCCTACCACGTGTAGTCCAAGGTGGAACAGTCCAGAATTCTAGCACCTTATGTGCTGAATGTGTAAATAGGTTCTGGTTTATCAGATTACATTTGTACGCTGTTAATGTAATGATCTGTTTGGTTATGATAACCATCTCTATGGATTGATGCATCACAGGTGTCACTTTCTCCTTTACTCCAAGCAGAGCAAACATTCCTCCACACCCTGCAGACGCCTTTTAAGAAAAGGGAGAAGGTAAATCTCTGTCCTTGTTTTCTGGCAGGTGGGATCTTGCTGGGGCCCAGCAGGGCTACAAACATTTCCTACCCACTTCACACAACTGCTCCAGTCTCTCACAGAGATACCATTTCTCATGACTTTCTATTCATGCTGGGGGTGGGGAAGGGCAAGTGTATGTGCCACAGAACGTGTGGAGTGAGTGAAAGTGAAAGCATCTGACAGCCTCTCCCCCTGCCCAAAAGGGCTGAAGCTGAGATCCAAGGCTGAATGGGTTTTTTTTTTTACTCTCAAGGAAGTGGAGGATTGGATTGCAATCACTTGTACAGACCCTTTACAGTGAGGCCCATTGAACTGCCTGCTTGATCCCAAGTAGGTTTAGCACACCTACTTGGGATCAAGCAAGTAGGGTCTTCAATGGGACTCACTGTAAAGGGTCCATGCAAATGATTGCATTGAAAGGCTTCAATCCTCCACTTTCTTGCGAGTAAAAAAAACCTCATTCAGCCCAGCAAATTATCTACTTGGTGATCATCACACAAACACTCGAAAACCCCAGTAGCCAGTTTGAGTTGCATGCAACTAAGGGCCCAGTCCTATTCAATTTTTCAGTGCCAGTGCAGCTGTGCCAACAGGGCCTGCACTGCATCCTGTGGTGGGGAGGCAGTCACAGAGGTCTCCTCAAGGTATGGGAACATTTGTTCCCTTTACTTGGGACTATATTGTGGCTGCACCAGTGCTGGAAAATTGGATAGGATTGGGCCCTCAGGCTATAATCCCAAACTTGCTTCTTAGCCAGTCAGTCCCACAGAAGCCCAGAGAGCTTGCTTGCTTGAGGGCATACTATTTTGTGCAGGGTGATCAGATATGATGGAGGACAGAGTGCCTATGCCTTTAACCATTGTACAGAAGAGGGAATGTTGGCAGGTGTAGCTTTTTAAACCTTTCCATACTGAGTTCCACCTGCCAAGATTTCCTCTTCTATACAGTGGTTAAAGGTATGGGTACTCTGTCCTCCATAGTATCTGGTCACCCAAATTTTGTGCCTCTCTCTAAGGCAGTGGTTCTCAAACTGTGGGTTGGGACCCACTTGGTGGGTCACAAACCAATTTCAGGTGGGTCCCCATTCATTTCAATATTTTATTTTTAATATATTAGTCTTGATGGTGTCATGGTATGTGACTATATTTGGGGAAATGTTACAGCTCTGTACTTCTAAGAGGCTACTCTGTACAGGTTGAGACTAATTATTCACATGGGTTCCGTTCCAAGCGCTCAGGGGGATGGCAAAAACACACTATAGAAAATCAATTTAAAAAACAAAGTTTTGTTGCTCCAGTGATTTAAAAACAGCCTTGCTGACCTTTGTGATGTAAGATAAGAATCATTAAGAAGAGTCATCAATCAGTCCTCCTCCAAGAACTTAGAAAGGAGCTTCACTCAGCCCCTTCCTTCACCAATGCAAAGTGATCATCTTTCTTTCATGTGCTCAGGGAGAAGGGAAGGGTCACCTGGAGAGAGAAGGACTGGAGATAGAGTAAGAAAATATTGGAAGTTTTTTTATGATTGGGTAGATAAATTTAGATAAGATTGAGTGTTTCGTAAAAGTCAATTTTTATATTGATAAATATGCAAGCCTTTGTTTTGATGATTATTGCGTTTTTTGTGTTAACTGAATGATGTATGTTGGAATCTGGGGCCAAACCTTATGTGTAACCTGTGTCCTACCCACACAAAGTTAAACCTATTTCCTTTCCTGTATCTGTAATAAATAAATAAAATATATTTTTTTTAAAAAAAGAGAGACAGAAGGACTGATGGATTGTCAGCCAGCTGCCCTCTCTCTCTCATTAAGGAGGCTATTGTTAAAGGACTGTTCAGTTTTTTAAACTGACTTTAAAGGGGTGCATTTTTCCCTTCTCCAGGGATCAGCACATTCCTTCTCATTTGCAAGGGCCATTTGTGTTGACTCATATCCATGTATAAAAAAAAGTGTACAACAAGGCTGGACCTGTATATGTTTTTAACAATGGGACTTACTCCTGGGTATGTGTTGGTGGGATCCCAGTCCAGGATTGTTAAAAATTGTCCTGCTTGATGATGTCACTTTTGGTCATGACATCACTTCTGTTGGGTCCTGACAGATTCTTATTCTAAAAAGCGAGTCCCAGTGCTCAAAGTGTGAGAATCGCTCCCTGGTAAGCATGGCTAGGATTGCAGCCTTATTCTTCAGTCTCCAGCAGGTGTGTTTATGCCTTAGATCAGTGGTTCTCAAACGTTTAGGGAGATTGACTCCCTAAGTAAGTCTTTGCGGGAGAGGGGCGCTGACAGTGATACAATTCCCCAATCAAGTCGCTAAGGGGGGAGGCGCTTTCACTTCCTTCCACTCAGGTAGGGCTGCTGGAGGCTCCAGGAGGTGCCAGAAGCACTGCACAGCCCTCTGCAGACGGATGCTCGAAAAATGAAGAAATAAGTGAGCACACATCACCTCCGGTTGCGCAAAGAAACAGTGGTTTGTGCTCATTTATTTCTCCATGTTCCAAGCAACAGCGAAGGCTATGCAGGGCTCCCCATACCTCCTGGCGCCTCCAGCACATGAATGAAAGCACTGCCCCCCCCCCCCGCTTAGCGACACGATCCTGGAGACGACTTTATCGCTGCCCTTGCCCCGCCCCTGCAAAGACTTACTTAGGGAGTCAATCTCCTTAAACGTTTGAGAACCACTGATCTAAGGCATAAACACACCCGCTGGAGACTGAAGAATAAGGCTGCAATCCTAGCCACACTTACCAGGGAGTAAGCCCCATTGACTATAATGGGACTGACTTCTGAGGAGACATGCATAGGAATGGGTTCTTAGGCTGCAGTTCTAACCACACTTACCAGGGAGTAAGCCCCATTGACTATGATGGGACTTACTTCTGAGGAGACATGCATGGGATTGGGTTCTTAGACTAGTTGTAACACTTACCTGGGAGTAAGCCCCATTGACTTACTTACGACTTATAATGGGACTGACTTCTGAGGAGACATGCATAGGCTTGGGTTCTTAGGCTGCAGGTCTAGCCACACGCCCCATTGACTAGAATGGAACTTACTTCTGAGACGCATAGGACTGGGTTCTTAGGGTGAAGTTCTTGCCATACTTACCTGAGAGTAAGCCCCACTAACTATAATGGGACTTGCTTCTGAGTAGACATGCAAAGCGTTGGGCTCTAAGCAACACTGAAAAGTAAGCAGCTTTACTTCCTGGCATAACAAACGGGTTTCTTGGGAGCGAATCCCACTGGGATCTCCGGGACTTACTTCCGGGTCAGTGTTGGGCGGAGGACTGAGCTGAGTGCTGCGATTAACCCGGGAAGAGGACAAGGTTTGGAGCGTGGCTGGCTGCAGGCTGAACAGAATCCAGGCAGCAGAGATGGGGGGGGGGAGGGATCCTGCTGCTCATTCTGGACCCTGGCAGGGACCCCCCCTACACACACACACAAGGAAAGGCGGAGATCTCAAAGCATTCGGGGGCTGAGAGAAGAAGGTGGCTTAAAAGTACTTGCAGTTCAGTTTTGGCGTCTCTGGAGGTGAAACCCAGCAGGAAACCCCTTTGCAGAAGAGTGAAAGCTGAGCCAGGAAGGCAGGCGCTCACTGACAGCTGGGTAATGCAACTGCCAGGAAGGAGTGGCTGGTCCCTCCCTGCTGTGGCCATCTGATAGGGTTTCTGATAGGCAGTCTAGAGCCAGTGGCATCACTAGGGTTTGCATCATCTGATGCCAGTGGGAAGGAGACCACCCCAAGCAGAGGGTGTGGTGATGAACCATAGCCCTGAACCCCAATGGTTTTTTGGCTATAACTACTGATAGAGATATTTCGCTGTGGTTTGTTTCATTGCATTCTGCAAGAAATTACGCATTGACCAATATATAACATGATGGTATTATTCAGATTTTAAAAATGTTGGCAAGTAGTGATGTCACCCACCCCATGTGCGCCATCTGGTGCAGCCCGCACCCCCCCTCCAGCAACGCCACTGGATATAGTTCAGCATTTGTCCCCCACTGTACCACTTTGCATGGTCTGGTGGAAGTACCACCAGATTTATTTATTTGGCATATGACATATAATACATGGACTTATATATCAATTAGACTAGATCAAATGACATATAATACATGGACTTATATATCAATTAGACTAGATCAAATGTCAGTGTCCAGTTTGTCCTGTCATTCAAGGACAGAGTTACCTTCACTGAAAAAGTCAGACCACAGGCCAGTATATGCCTGCAGTTTGCAGCCAGACACAACTGCATATGTATATGGTATATGCATATGCATATGTATGTGGTATATGGTTTGGCGGGAGAACCCGCAATCACACTGTGGGGTAGCTACTATCCCCCATTTGAACAATGAGTCCTGACTAACACCACGTAGGGTACGGATCCTGTTCAAAGTTTACCAGTGCTGATGAGGTAAGTCGAAACCTAGCACCTTAAGTGTAGGGCCATCTATATAACTACCCGTTTCTGGGCGTTCGACTGCCCATTTAGCTTTCCATTGGGCATTGATGTTAAAACTGTTGTGCAGATGTTGTGCGAGTGCCAGAGAAGTCTTCCTGGATTTAAGCCAACCGATTGACAGATAAGGAAGATTGGCATGTACTGGTAAAAGTGGGTTGGTGATTTTTCTATATTCTTTCACTAAAGCCTCTTATCTCTGTAGGGTTGGTGGCGCTATGTGGCTCAAAACGGGGAGCCAACAGACATAAGAATATAAGAACAGCCCCACTGGATCAGGCCATAGGCCCATCTAGTCCAGCTTCCTGCATCTCACAGCGGCCCACCAAATGCCCCAGGGAGCACCCCAGATAACAAGAGACCTCATCCTGGTGCCCTCCCTTGCATCTGGCATTCTGACATATAAAACAGGAGTGGGTCTTATACAGCTGCTTATGATCCTCATGGTTTCATTTAATCTGGCATCAATTTTGCTAGTATGACAGCTATTAAGCCATACTGGAGCACAGTATACTGCTGCGGAGTAGATCAATCCTAATGCTGATGTTCTGAGAGTGGTGGCTGAAGCTCCCTAAATTAAATTACAGGAAACCTTTATTTGCATATTTAAAATCCAAGCAGTATAAAACAAAGGATTGGATGGAGGGATACATGAATCAGACAGTTCACCTTCAACCATGACCAACCAGGCCTTGCTGCCATGTATCAACATATCCCTATCTTGTTCCTATTAATTTCTGAGGGATGTTGTTCCTGGTATTGATTTTTGCGGACATGTTCTTGAGGTGTGGCTTATAAGAGAGAGTCCGATCCAAAGTTACTTCCAGATTTGGAGGCCAGATGCAACATAACAAACACTGATAAGTTTTGGTGCTTAGGGCCAATGTAAAGCTCACAAGGATTCTCCAGAACTCGGCTTCTTCCTCGGGATTCTTGGTTACCAAAACGGGGGAAGACAAACATCAGATTGCAGCCTAAATGTCAGGCTGCAATCCAATATGTACTGACTTGGGAGTAAACACCATTGAGTGCAATAGGAATTCTGGCTGAGTAAATATGCATAGGAATGTGCTTAGGAATATGCATAGGAATGTGCTTTTAGTTGATTGTGCCCATTATTGTACAGCATTTCTCAATGTTTGTCCCTCACCAGACCACTTTGCATGGTCCACCTACTGGAAATACCACTGGATGGTATTACTTCCAGACTGGGAGGCCAGACACAACAAGCCGAACACCGCTAAGGGGCTCTGGGTGGATGGGACAGCTTTTTCAAGCGCGCAAAAAGAACATGCTTGAGCTCTGCTCACTGAGCCAAGCCTCCTCCTGTTGCTTGTCATGTTGCATTACTGGTCTCGCTGCCAGGCAGCAGGGGTGCGGGGGGGAGGGGTCACTTACCACTAGACACCATCTCAAGTGTCCCCAGTGCTACAAGTACCACTGGTTGAGAAACACTGGTATAGTGTAATGGTAAATTCTGAATTGCAGGAGCTCATCATGACACCCCCCCCATCACATTTCCCTAACACTGTACAACAATAAAATCAACTTAAATTTCATCATTAGAGTTTTATTTTTCTGCCACTTTTTTCTACTTTGAAACATATATTTCATTTAAAGATCACATTCATTTAATCCTGAATTCTTTGAGCGGGTTGCAGTAATTTAATCCAAAATGTATAAACATTGACAGCCGTCTTTCATCTTTTTGAAAGAGGAGAATCTAGAAATTCTCACATGCCCCTAGGCATGTTTCTGAATTTGCCATCTGCCGAACCTGATGCTGCTCAGCAGGGCCGTCCCTGGAAGGGTGTGGGGAGCCCCTATCAGGCCTGAGGAGAGAGGGGGCAGGGAGGCAAAATTCCCACAGCCTGGGCTTACAGGGGTGCAGGCCATTACAAAACAAACTATTCCGTACAAATCAAATTGATTTGGGTACCTAAATCTCAGCCTATCTAGGTCTGCTTGTTGAAAAAATTTATTAACACCTGGTTTGTAGGAAAATTTAGGAAGGGGGTCCCAATCAGACATCTTGCCCCAGGCCCAGTGCCAGCTCTCTGTGTGTGTGTGTGTGTGTGTGTGTGTGTGTGTGTGTAAAATAAGGCATAAGAAGTGCTTGAATTAAGATATATCCCAAAATTCTAATTAACAATAAATTTGAGCCCATTCCTTTATAATGAGCACATTCCCTTAATTCCTTTATAATAATAGAAACACTTTCACTTTTCTTTAGTGAAATATATTCAAATAACTAAGAGCCCAATCCTGTGCTCGGAGGCAGAGCTCCGTGCCGCCGAGCACTGTCACAAATGTGCCATAAGGCACGTTTGTGAGGCTCACCGCCAGGCTCCCACCCATGCTAGCCTAGCTTCCACAGCTCAGTGGTCTCTCGGACCGCCAAGCCGCAGCACAGTAAGCGGGGGTGGGGACAGGGGCGGCGAGGAGGCATTCTGGGGAGGGCGGAGGCTGGTGGGGGCGGAGAGAGGGCAGGGGGAGACATGCCGGGGGCGGGCTGGAGGCATGCTGGGGGAGGGAGGTGGGTCCGCAGAGCTCTGCTTTGCAGGATCCAAGGCGCTCGTGTAGGGCGCGGACCCCTACACGAGCGCTTTTACCTTACTGCCGACCTTTTGGTTGACGGTAGTGAGTTGCCCCATTGAGAGGCTACTTACCTTACCTGGGAGAAAGGGACGAAAGTCCCCTTCTCCAGAGGCACCTCCCGCAGTAGCCGGGGAGGATCCGGAGGCAGCCCTTCTCGGTGCCGCCAAGCCTGGGCGCCCTGGGCAGCTCATGATTGGGCTGCCCCCCAGCTAATAAAGCAGACAAAATAACTATTAAAAATTGAAATAGAAAATACCAATTAACGCATTTTAAATTACAGGTTGAGACTAATTATTTGCGTGGGTTCCATTCGAAGCACTCACATGGATTAAAAAAAACGCACTGTAGCAAATCAATTTAAAAAACAAAGTTTCTTTGCTCCAGTGGTTGAAAAACAGCCCTGCTGACCTTTTGACTCTAAGATAAGAGTCATTACCAAGACAATCCATCAGCATTTCACTCAGCCCCTCCCTTCACCAATGCAAAATGATCACCTTTCTTTCACTTGCTGGGAGAAGGAAGGGGTCCGAAGGAGAGAGAAGGATTGATGGATTGTTAGCCTGCTGCCCTCTTTCTCTCTCATTAAGGAGGATGTTGTTAAAGGACTGTTCAGTTTTTAAAACTGATTTTAAAGGGATGCATTTTTCCCCTACTCCAGGTATCAGCACATTCTTTCTCATTTGCAGGGGCCATTTGTGTTGAGTCAAATCCGTGTATAAAATATAAGTGTATAAATAGGCTGGGCCTGTACCGTAAACTCAACTTGCTCCCAAAAAGGGGGTGATCTCTTTTTAAATATATATCAAATATGTATTGTCAAATAGTAAGCATCTCAAGGGGAAAAAGAAGTAAAGAAGAAAAAGGTGGAAATAGAACACCAACTAGGGAGCAAAGTAGAAAAAAAAAGGGGGGGAAGGCTTGTCATATGGAAGAAGATATGGGAAGCACCCATACCTAAAATACAATTCTAAAGGTGCAATTTTCATATACCTCTGCAGCAGAGAGAGAGAGAGAGAGAGAGAGAGAGAGAGAGAGAGAGACCACCACAGATTTCTAGTTTGTAGCTGGCACACTTGTTACCAGATGTGTTTTTCAGAACCTGTGTAGTAGCATGCACACATGGGGAAAATCAGTTGTATGCACGGGGACTGTGTGCAGTGGCCAATGGCACAGCTCAATAGTTTTGGCGTTTAAGGAAGAGGGAGATGAAAATGAAGTTGCAACAAGGACTTAATATACATAACGCACATAGAGAAAAGGAGAATCAAAAATAAAAAGTAATGCAATGTTCTTTAGCCATTCACACAACTAGGCCCAAAAATCCTATATTAAGAAAAGGAAAAAAAAAATCCTTACTAGGAAAAGGTGGCATGTCAAGGCATGAGAAAGGAGGGGAAAGAGGGCATGCAGAAATCAGGAAGATTAGGAGGAATTAGCGCTGGAGAACTGGGGGTTTTACAGTGAAAGGAAGCAGGGGTAAAATGTGGCGTCCTATATTGCCCAAACCTCAGCCCTGGGGCCACTTGCAGCCCTTGAGGACTCCCAGTCTCCAATGAGCCTCTGGCCCACCGGAGACTTGCTAGAGCCTGCGCTGGCCTGACACTACTGCTGTCAGCATGACGGCCAACTGTTTGACTTCTTGCATGAGCTGTGGGACGAGGGCTCCCTCCACTGCTTGCTGTTTCACATCTGTGATGCAGCAGCAGCAGCAGCAGCAGCAGCAGCAAAGGAAAGGCCGCCCTTGCTTTGTGCAAGGTCTTTTATAGGCCTTGAGCTATTGCAAGGCCTTCATTTATTCATATAAGTTCAATTAATATATTCATTTATGTAAATTTATTCAAATTTGAAATGTAAATTAATTCTTTTTTTTCCTGGCCCCCAACGCAGTGTCAGAGAGATGATGTGGCCCTCCTGCCAAAATGTTTGGACACCCCTGTTTTAGAGGGAAAGACAGGATCAAAATCTTTTAGGGCACAATCCTAACCCACTTTCCAGCACCAACATAAGGGCAATGCAGCTCCTAGGTAAGGAAACAAACATTCCTTTACTTTGAGGAAGCCTCCATGAGCGCCACCCAGCAGCAGGATGCAGCACATGTCCCATTGGCACAGCTATGCCAATGCTGGAAATTTGGTTAGGATTTGGGCCTTAATTAGATAAAATCCTACCAAAACTGTGGGGCCAAGGCCTCCGTGAGGAATTTTAATAGGGGGTTCAAAATTTATTTAGGGCCTCCTCCCAAGGGAGAGGTGAGGGGTGGTGTGAAACACAGCGGGTGGAGGGTGGTGATGGTTTAGCAGAACAGGCAGGGAAGGGACAAAACACGGTGAGGGGAAGGTGGCAACAGCCAAAAGTCTTTGGAGCCCAGGTCTACTGTGCTTCGCAATACAGAGCCTGGATCTTCCTGCCCTCATGGCATCGGCAGCTAGATACAGTAATACGGAAAACCAAACACACTCTTAAGTCTCTCTAAAATCTTTTAAAGAGAGAAGATCATTGCAGAAATTAGCATCATCGTATTTCACACTAGATTGGAAAGTGTCCTGTGCGTACCGAAATGTGCTTCTGCAACAGCTGTAACCCTGCAGCAGTGTCCCTAAGCTCCTACACACTCCTTCATGGTAAGCAGATCTCACAAGCCAAAGAGCTGTGTAGCAGGACAGTTTTCTCACAGATTTGACACTATGGGCGCAATCCAAAAGTGCCCTTGGGCCGACACAAGTCCCTTGCACCAGCCCAGGAGGGTCGCAAACATTCTATAAGGCACAAGCCTCCACGCTGGCTTCCTTCTCATAAGTTCCATCAGCCCAGCTGGGCCGACACAAGAAAGAAAGGTAAGCGGGGGGGGGGAGGCAGAAGAGAGGTGTTCCTGGGCAGGGAGAGAGCGAGCATTGGGCGGCCCCAGGGGCGGGCAGGGAGCGGGAGGCTGGGCTGGGATCCAGCAGTTATGCCAGATCCCAACCTCCATTCCCGGGGAGAATGGAGCAGCTCCAAGCCACTCCGCTCTCATCGGATTTGAGCCACCTCAAGAGGTGGTGCAAGTCCGAGGAGACCCATAGGGACCAGTGGCCCTTACCCAGGGTAAGGGGAAAAGTTTCCCCTTGCCTCTGGCTGAGCTGCTTATGGCCACTATCCTGTGCTGGCTACAGAGCAACCCTCCTGGCTTGCCTTTTCCAGCACAGGATAGGATTGCGCCCTATGTTAAGGAGTGTCATTCTTCAGGTGCATATGCCTGGCTATGCTCATGTAGTGCCCCCAGCATCCCACGCAGGTAGTGAGTCGGGGTGAGATTGGAAAATTTAAGATTCCAGGGAATTTCTGGTTCTCCTCCTTCCTGGGCCCCCTTTTTGACCCTGGACCCAGGTACAAATTTCCAGAAATGGACAAATCCAGTGCGGCTTGACTCGAGTCTCCACCCTCTTTAACTTGACTCGAAAATGAGTCTAACCGGCAAACTGCTGCTGGAGCCATGCCATTTTTCCTGGATAGGTAGGAGCTGTTCTCCCCTCACCCCGACTTCTCTCCTCACTTGTCCAAGGGAAATTTCCTTCATCCAATAATCATTGGATCCTTCAGAGATGGCCAAGACAGCCCGCTCCTGCTTCCTTTCTCCCCCCACCTCCTACTCGATGCAAAACCTAAACATTAACCCTTCCCTGCCTCCAGGCTGAAACATCTCTGCTGCTCGCCCAGTCTGAATGATGGCCCCCACGAAGTCTTTCATACTGCAAAGAAAGTAACCAAGCACACCCAGACTTGCCAGCACACAGCAGACTTGAGTCTGCATGCTTGGGATCTCATTTCTGAGTCAATATGGCCTCAGACTCAAGTCACTGACTTGCCTGACTCAAGTGTACATGAGTCAGCAAAAAACATGTTTTTGCATCTTGGACTTGAGTCACCTCACTAGAGTTCCCATCCCTGCAAATCACCCCCTTTACCCCCCTCATTGGCCGAGTACGGGCCCTCGGGTGCAGACCAAGTGATCGCCTAGGTTGAAAGTGGGCTGCAAAAAGGCAGAAGGTGCTTGAAAATCAAACCCAGAGATTAGGCTGTAGATGTAGATAGTTGTAAGGACGATGCAGGACAAGGGAGCCAAAGCTGCTTCCCCAGAAGAAGGAGCACACTGCAAGGCAGCCCACAATAGGGTGGAGTGTCTGTATAGTGGGTGCCACAGGAGCAGTTCCCCAGCTGCATTCAAGGAAGAAAATGGGGGAAATGCTGGCAAGAGAAGGTTACGAATCCTGAGTGTTGGCCTGGCACAGTGGCATTTGGGTAGCAGTTGGAATGGGATTCTTCAGGCAGCACCCACAGGTCAGAAACATGATCATAACAGCAAGGCAGCAAAGGGGAACAAATGAAACATGTGTGAAGCCCTGTGACCCAGCTCTTTATATTATTTTCTTCCCAAAGAAAACTACGGGATCTTTTATGGGGCAAGATAATCAAGGAATGACTTCTGTGACTTGATGACCCTTGAAGGCTCATCCCCAGCCCTAAATGGGTGCTTCTGTTGTTATGCTTCCTGTGAAGGGTGAAACAGCCAGCAGTGGAGGCTAGTGCTTCATTAGCATGAACTCTTTAGGCTTAGACCGCAATCCTAACCAACTTTCCAGCACTGACATAAGGGCAATGCAACACCGAGGTAAGGGAACAAACATTGCCCTATCTTGAGGAGGCCTCTGTGACTGCCCCCCAACAGCAAGATGCAGCACCTGCCCCACTGGCACAGCTAGGCCAGTGCTGGAAAGTTGGTTAGGATTGCGCCCTGAATTTAGTAATGGAGTTGATAAAAGCAGCTAGTCATAGGGAACCTTTTATTGCAGTGGTTCTAAAACATTTAGCACAGGGATCCGCTTTTTAGAATAAGAATCTGTCAGAACTCACCAGAAGTGATGTCATGACCAGAAGAGACATCATCAACAGGAAGAGCTTTAATAATCCTAGGCTGCAATCCTACTCACACTTACCCAGGATATGTTCCACTTACTATCATTGTTAAAATAATAATAATAATAATAATAATAATAATAATAATAATAATAATAATAATAATAATAATAATAATAATAATACAGGTATTTATATACCGCCTTTCATGGTCATCAGATTTCTCCTCAGACTTTATTTCAAGGCGGTTTACATAGGCAGGCTATACTAAATCCCTATAGGGATTTTTACAATGGAAAGAAGGTTCTATCTTTCAAGAACCACAACATTCAGATGTTTCTTTCTGATCTGGTTTCACATTCTGGCCTCCATCCTCCCACGCTCAGAGCAGATGGAATAACTCGGCTCAGCTTGTCAGCTGCTTCAAGGTCACACGGTGCCAGTGGCCTCGAACTGGTGACCTGTGGATGTTATCTTCAGGCAAACGGAGGCTCTACCCTCTAGACCAGACCTCCTGCCCTCTAGACCTTAAAAGCATATACACTGCTGGCATCCTTCAGTCTCGGAAGACTATGGTATCGCGCTCTGAATGGTGGTTTTGGAACAGAGTGTCCTCTCTAGTGTGCGAAGCCTGGGTAAAGTAGGTATGGAGGATAGGCTGTTATCCATGCAGCAAATCCCCCCCTCTCCACGTCGCTGAAATGGTCCAATGGAGAAGCCAATACAGTTGGTTCCAGCGGCGTCGCAGGAGTTGCCAGAACGTGACTGTGTTCAGCCATGAACTGCCTCAGGGGCTCCAGCTCTGGATTTTGCCTCGAGGTTGACTCCTGAAGCCTTTTCCATAACTGGATGTAGCCACAAGGCAGTGGAGGTTTGGGATCAGAGTTTTCCCTCTCTCAGATGAGCTGCCTTCCCAGGCTGACGAGCCTCATCTACCCTGTTGCTGTTTAGTCACCTCTTATGACAAGTACAGCCAAACTGAGGGCCTATTTTGTGTATATTCATGTACACAGTAGCCTGTTAAAAGTACAGATTGGTAACATGTCCCCAAATGCAGTCACATACCATGGGAGCATCAAGTCTAATATATTAAAAATAAAATATTGAAATGAATGGAGTCCCACCTGAAATTGGTTCGTGACCCACCTAGTAGGTCCTGACCCACAGTTTGAGAAACACTGTTCTATTGTGTTGTTGCTGCTGTTGATAATGATGATGATTGTGCCTCCACCTCCCCCCAGTCAGGAAGCTCCCAGGATGTGGCTTTTGTTCACTGGTTCAAATGTGCTGTGCAAACAAGGTGCAGCTGTTTCTGGAATTTTTTGAGAAATGAAACCCAGGCAAGGCTTCTCCCAAGCCAGCATATGGGGGTGAGGTAGGGGAAGAGAATTGCATATTAGTGGGGGGAGAAAGGAAGAGTCACATTCCTCAAGTCTTGTGGGATCTCAGGCCTCTTTGCCATCAGGCCAGCCTCACAGTTTCATTACTGGCCTGGGTCATGCATGCTCTCCTGGCAGGCATCCCAGCACCACAGACACATGTGTGCAAATATGTCATGCATCATGCATTCAGATAAAATAAATGGAAAAGGTTGAAAGGCAACATGCTATGCTAGATGATCTGGGAAAACAGAAAATTGTTGTCAGTGTATCAATATTGCTTCATCATCATATTTTTTTTGTTAAAAGCTCAAACCAGATTAATCTCTGGTAAAAGATTAAACAAAGTATTAAGGTGGCCCATTAGAAACCTTGAGTTAATAATAACAAAGCAACTCAGTTTTAAGAGACATACATCAAGCTGGAAACATACATCATGCTAAAACTTACCAGTCTTTTTTGTTTTGTTTCAATTTTCTGGAAAAAAAGGAACAAACTCAATGCTTGGTATTTTAAAGGGGTGAGGAAGGCTCTTTCAATAGAATTTAAGTTTTCCATGACAGAGACAAGGGAAGGTTGTGGTGACTTTCTTTGTAATTGCTAAATCGGCTGATCTTTATAACGGGCTGTAATAAGAAAATCCAGCAATAACATTTTAATTATTAAAATTATACTGGTGCTGATCCCATCTGCATACAGAAGCAGGGCTCAATGTATGGATCACTCTCCTCCCTCTGCAAGCAAAAGGAGCAGTTGTTGTGGGGGAGGAGCTGGGAGGGGGAGGCTCTTTGCCACTGCTCCAGGTCCTGAATTCAGGCAAGGACCTTAATGTGCATGCCTTCCTTCTCTTAGGGCATCAGTTTAAGGAAGAAGAAGATAGTGAGTGAGCACCATTCACTAATAATGCTGTCCATTAAACAACCAATCAAGCAGCAGCAGGCACTATTAACAAGATATATAAATATGAAATAAGTGGTATTGGAGTGTCCCTGGTTTGTCTGAACATTTGAAAATGATATCAGTGTAGCTTTCCAAACTGTTGCATATTCAGTTTGATAGAGCTGTGTAGGTATAATATCAAAAAGACTCACTGGCAATTTTAAGTACCTCCTTCTCACTCTTACTCCAATAGTCTCTTTCTAGGAATCCCCCCATCCCATCGCACGTTGAGGTTTTTATTTAACATGGTATATGTGAAGCTTATAATGCCCTAGCCCATTAAACATCCCCTGAAGTTCCACTCCTACTGTAACAACTTCTCATTTCTGATTGCATTGGATGCACTGTGTTTTATACCTAGAAAAACGCCATTTTTTCCCCCAGACAGCAAGGGCATCCATCACTATTGTGTTTACAATTGTTTAGCATGGTTGTACAACGGAGCACCTACTTGTTATTTTTCTGTGACAACATGCCGTGGTGAGGGAAAAAAAGTCAACATCGTAGGCTATGGAATAACTACTTCTTCATTTCTGCCTACATTTTCCATGCGTTTGCATTTTGGAGAATTGGGAAGTGCTGGTGAACATCACAAGAGGAACAGATACAGGTAGATTGTATTACTAAGTAGTTTCAGAAATTCTAAAAATAAGGATAATCCATCCACAGTTAACCCTTATGCCTTTTTTCTCAGTCCCACAGATTCAGTGTTTTATTTTGGGTGGATATTTTTTATTCATATTTTGGTGCTCTGTGTACTGCAGTTCAGCTCTTATCCTGAACTAGCAGAGACAGCAAAAGGTTGGAGTATGTGCCCTCATTTACCTTTGTGTGATGTCTTTTAACTTAGTTAAGTAACTTGTCAGAAGATGACTTTCAATGGACCCATGCTAACCCTGAAGAGCTCAAGCAATGGGCCACAATCTCCCACTGGGCCTCTTCAGCCTAGAAAAGAGGCCTCTGAGGGGGGACATGATTGAGACATACAAAATTATGCAGGGGATGGACAGAGTGGATAGAGGGATGCTCTTTACACTCTCACATAACACCAGAACCAGGGGACACCCACTAAAATTGAGGGTTGGGAGAGTTAGAACAGACAAAAGAAAATATTTCTTTACTCAGCGTGTGGTTGGTCTGTGGAACTCCTTGCCACAGGATATGGTGATGTCATGTGGCCTGGACGCCTTTAAAAGGCGATTGGACAAGTTTCTGGAGCAAAAATCCATTACGGGTTACAAGCCATGATGTGTATGTGCAACCTCCTGATTTTAAAAATGGGCTATGTCAGAATGCCAATGCAAGGGAAGGCACCAGGATACAGGTCTCTTGTTATCAGGTGTGCTCCCTGGAGCATTTGGTGGGCCACTGTGAGATACAGGAAGCTGGACTAGATGGGCCTATGGCCTGATCCAGTGGGGCTGTTCTTATGTTCTTATGCTTAAGCTGGTGTACCAAATGGAACTACCCCTTGCACAAATCTGTGCCTTGCCAAATGTTGTCCCTGCAGCAGTGTATCAGACAGTAACATCCAGGCCCCTGCTCTCCTCTTCTTTACAGTTCCTCTTCTGCTCCATTCCCTTCTTCCTTTTTAAATTCAAAGAGTGGGAAGAAGAGCAACAGAGATGTGGACAGGCAGTAGTGTAACTGCCTCAGATTATAATGCTATACATCAGGGGTCTCCAAACTTTTTGGCCAGAGGGCCGTATCAAATATCTGGCATGGTGTGGAGGGCCGGGGAAAAAATTTAAATATAAAATTTAAATAAATAAGAGATGGAACTTAGATGAGTGAATAAATGAATGAATGGGCTCAGTCATTCAGCCTCTCTGGCCCTCAGAACACCCTCCAGACACAATCAGAGCACAGTTCTATTCATGTTTAGTTGAGCGGGCCAGAGGCTTTCAGGGGACAAGAGGTTGGCCGTGGGCCAGAAAGAGGCTTGCTGCGGGCCGCATCTGGCCCCCAGGCCAGGGTTTGGAGACCCCTGCTATACATGATTACCTGGGAGTAGGTTCCAGTTACTTAAGTGAGACTTCTGAGTAGACATGGATAAGCTTGGATGCTGGAGCTCTTTGCTTCTGTCACTGAAGTGATGGCACTTCCTGACTGTGTGTGGAAAGCTTTGTACTTGCTAAAGGAGGAAGATGATGAGGATGCAATCCACTAATCAAAAATTTAGAACAATGGGATAGACTTGAGGTGACCAACCTTTCAACTTCAGGGCTCCTGGACCTTTAACAATTGTGTAGAGGAGGGAATTTCAGCAGGAATTCCTGCAGAAAATCCCTCCTCTACCCAACTGTTAAAGGTCAAGGTGCCCTAAAGTTGAAAAGTTGGCCTCCCCTCAAATAGACACACACCTTCCTGTAAATTGTCCCCATGTCAGCAGAAACTTTTCCTTTGGAGACCCAAGTACAATATGTGCAGTTCTATTTTAGAATCCCTCATTCACACAAATATTAAAATTTAGTTACGACTACACACTCTCACAGAAAAGAGGATCTGAAAACAAGAGGAATGCACTGTTGGGCCCAGCTGAAACATTCCAAAGTTGCGAACAAACATGTGCATGTATCAGTGCTCTTCTCTGGCGGGATGTTATGCAAGACCAAAGGATGTTCGTGGGTGCGATGACAAAAATCGCAGACTGTAACAGTCTTAAAATGGAATTTAAGGGATGATGCCTGGTAGTGCAAAATGCTCTTGGGTTGCAGCAAGGCATGCTGGGGTGAAGGACCAATGGATGCTCTCCCTTTGAAAGTGTAATGAGTGTAAAAGCCATTGACTGTAAAGCAGATAGCAGAAGTGAAGGAAAATGTGTTGGTCCTCATGTAAACAGAGCTAAGAGCTAAGGGCTAAGGGTACATTTGGTGATGAGTCCATAGGGTTGTAAATAGGGTTGTATCATTACCACCTAATGCCACATTGGGCTAGTGTAGTTATCACCTAGAAATGGGATTTTGCCCAAGGAAGAATTTGCCATCCAACCACTAAGCAACAGTTCTGTTGACTCTTTATCTAGTGTGCAACCTAAACTTAGAGCGCAATCCTAACCAACTTTCCAGCACTGGCCTAGCTGTGCTAGTGGGGCATGTGTTGCACCCTGCAGTTGGGGGGTGGTCACAGAGGCCTAGGATTGCGACCTTAATCTCCAACTTTGCAAATATAACTCCAACTACAAATATAACTCCAACTACAAATATAACTATAAAAGAACTACCATGCTGTTCTTCTCTCTTCTTCAGAGGAGACCAGTATGTTCCAAGTCACGCTAGAGACAGATCCAAATAACTGACTGGAAAGTGTCCATTCCTCCCTTTGCTGCCCAAAGGGCAAAAGGGGGGGGGAGAGAGAATTGATCTCTAAGGACTCTGAGTTCCCACTTCTTACATGAGCTTTTACCTGCAAAAGGGCAGGACTCTCAGATGGGACCATGGGGGTACTCACAGGAAGGAGAGAACTCCAGACCCTGGTAAAATAAACATCTGCCATAGACCTGAGTAACTGACAAATAAAATTTTCCAAGACTTACCACAAGAGCTTAATCAGTTCTCCAGAATGATGTGTAGCTTTTGAATAGTTTCTATTTTCCATAATTTGAGTTAAAAACAAGATTCTTGCCAAAAATGTTCCTGATATTTTCATGTATCTTCCTCTTTTTGCAATACTACTAGTTTTTTTAGATTGCATACTTCCTTTTTCATACTAAAGTGCACATTAAGTCCTTAGGAAAGAATTTCATCATCATCATCATCATCATCATCATCATCATTATTATTATTATCATCATCATCCCATTTTCACACAGTCGTGTTATTTTTAACTGGATTTTGTATATATCTACCTATAGGACCTTGGACAGGCAGTTATTTTTTGTTTTTATGTTGTTGCATTACAAATATCACCACAGTATATGTGCTATTCCTAGTAAGGCGGCCTTTTGTAATTGACTGATGGTGCTTGTGCTCAGCCCAATGGTGTCCAAGTGCTTTTCCAGGTGTTTTGGGATAGCACCCAAGGCCCCTATGACTATTGGGATTACTCTTGCTTTCTCGTGCCCCAGTCTTTCAATTTGTAGGTCCTTATACTTGGTGATTTTCTCCAGTCCTTTATCTTCTATTCTACTGTCATCAGGTACTGCAATGTCTACTATTCAGACTTTCTTATCCATCTTGTCAATGACGGATATGTCTGGTGTGTTGTGTGGCTGTTGGTTTGTATTCTAAAATCCCAGAGCACTTTGACTTCTTCATTCTCTACCACTTTTTCAGTTTTGTGGTTCCACCTGTTGTTACTTGCAGGCAGTTTATAGTTTTTGGAGTCAGTCTGCATCGTCTTCTTGCAGCAGCTGACCAGGTAGTCCACAGTTTCATCAGCATCTTTACACAAGCAACATTTGCTGTTGTTGGTTTCTCAATTTTGTTATAGTTTCTCAATAGTTGTTTTCTCAATTTTGGCTCTGTATACATTCGTCCTTAGTGCCTGGTCTTGGGCAGCCAAAATTAATCCCTCTGTCTCCTTCTTTAATCCACCTGATCTTAGCCAGTGCCAGGTTTTGTTGTTATCAGCCTTTCCTGCAATGTCTTTTGTGTATTGTCCATGGAGAGCTTTGCTTTGCCATTTTTCTTTCCTGATATTCATTTGGTCTTTTTTATAAGCCAGCTTTGCTGTTATTGTGTCACCATCCCCAGTACTTAGCATGTCTTCTTGCTAAACCAGCTTCTTCACTATCCTTTATATATTTTTGCAATGCCCTTTTCTCTTCTTGCACAATTTGGTGTACTTGTAACATCCCTCGCACACTTGTGCTTCTGGGTAAATAAAGTCTATCAACATCACTGCATGGATGTAGGGCATGATTCATTGTCATTCTCTTCCTGGTCTTCCTGTCTAGCACTTCTAATTCAGCCTGGGTCCAGTCTACTATGCCAACTGTTTATAGTTTGACAGAAAAGTTTGACAGAAATTGCCCATGTGTTTATTGGTCTGATGGTGTTTCCTGCATTGAGTTTGGATTTCAAGATCCATTATTATTATTATTATTATTATTATTATTATTATTATTATTATTATTATTATTATTATTATTATTATTATCTGATCCTTCTTTCAAGAAAAGTAAGCTGTTGAACATAATTCCCTGCTCACATTTGCCTTACAATAACCTTGTAACATAGGTAACCCCCTAAGACAGAGGTTTTCAGACTGGGGCATCACGACACCCCAGCCTGGGGACCCTGGCCTCTTTGCCCTTAAGGGGCAGGGGCAACCAGTAGGCAGGGAGGAGGCAGCAGCGTGATCCCCAGGATCTTGCCACTCGGGGCTGCAGGAGCTTGTCTGCACTTATCAGAGCCGCCTGCAGCCTCGCAGGGGTGTGAGGAGCCCTGGCAGCTGTCCACAGGGCTCCCAAAGGCTTCCAAAGTGAAAGTGGGGTGATCACGCCCTGCCTCCACTAAACCGGAAGCGGAGCGTGATTGCTCCACTTTCACTTCTGACAGGGCTGCAGGCACTAGAGTGCACTCACTTCTGGGTCCACTGCCGGTTTTGCGGAGGCAGAGTGCGATCGCTCACTTTCACTACTGCTGACCTGCGGAGCCCTGCAGAGGCTCGCGCAGGGCTCCCCTCCCCGCACCTCCAGGACGCTGCTGCAGGGACTGGTGAGTGCAGCCCAGTCCCTGCAGTCCCCCTGAGCGAGGCAATCCTGGGAATCACTTCGCTGCCTTCCTCCCGCCCCTGCTGCCTCCCGCACCCCCGCAAGGACTTACTGTGGGTTTCAAACTCTGGGAGAGTTTGAAAACTGCAACCCTAAGAAATAATGATTAAAAACCCAGTGATTTTACAGATGAATGGGGAGTTGAATCCAAGCGTTCTCAGTTCTAGTCCAGTACTCTAGCCACCACACCCTACAGTGGCTTACACTTTCATTTTGACAGTAGAGAGCCAGGGTGGTGTAGTGATTTGAGGGGTGGATTTAGACCTGGAAGATTCAGGTTCAAATCCCCCCTCAGCCATGAAGCTTCCTGGGTGACCTTGGGCCAGTCACTTTCTCTCATCCTCACCTACCTCACAGGGGTGTTGTGAGGACAGAATGAGGGGAGCTGCTGTGTACACTGCCCTGAGCCTTCTTTGGAGGAAAGGAGGTATAAAAATGTGAAAAATAAATAAATTTTATCCTGCAGTTGATTCACAGCCCAATCCTGAGCTGCCCGGGGTTCGCGGCTGCAGCGGCGCCGATAATGGCTCCCACCCCATCCTGCATGCCTCAGCCTACTGTGGGCGGTGCCTTGGGGGAAGGGGACTTTCCATCTGGGAGCAGGAGGAAAAAGAGCAGTTGAAGTGCCAGTCTGCCACCTGAAGCAACCACCTCAGCCAGCCTTGATCCAAAGCTGCAACACAGTCACCATCAACATACAGTGGTACCTCGCATAACGAATGCCTCGCGCACCGAAAAACTCGAAGAACGAAAGCATTTTGCGAAGTTTGGTAACTCGCACAACGAATTTTTATGACCCGTGCTTCGCAAGATGAATTTTTTTTGTTTTGCTTTGGTTTGTTTTAAGGGGAGGATCTTCATGTCAGTTTATGATCCTGTCCACCCTAGTAAGGGGAGGATCTTCATGTCAGTTTATGTAAATAAGTCCCATTGTGCTTGCTCCCAGGAAAGTGTGCACAGGATTACAGCCTTCAAGCTCCCCACTCAGCATCCCCCCCTTTTTTGAAATCCTCAGTACAGTATGTATGCCTTTAAAGAGTACTTAATAAACACTTTGTAAACCAAATTTGACTTTGTTCTGACTTTTCTTGCCCATAGGAACGCATTAATTAAATTTCAATGCATTCCTATGGGAAAACGTGCTTCGCAAAACGAAAAACTCGCATAAGGAAAGGACTCGCGGAACGAATTAATTTCGTTATGCGAGGCACCACTTACTTATCAGTGCAATTTTATGTCTGTTGACTTGGAAATGATACCTACTGTGTGGGCTTAGCACCAGGTCACTAAATTGCATTCGGAGCTCCATCTACCAATACAGCAACATTGTCCAGGCCACCCAAGTCATAAGAGTGCCCTGCCTTCCCCCACCCATCCTGAAACACAAGCAGAAAATACCTGTTGAGGAGAAACACATAGTAGGTGACACTGCAACCACCAGGAGTACTCATAGAAGCAATGGAACTTTTCACAAGTTGCATCATGAGTACTTGGTTACGCTGAAGTTTTTTTTTAATATCTCCTCACTTCTTTGGGAAAAGTCAACCATGCATCTGAAACACCCCCCCCCCCAGTCTTCCATCACTTTTGAATGAGGCTAGACAAGCATCAAAACTTATTTCCAGACTTCAAAGGGTACTCCACTTTCTTATTCCATAGTAGACATTTCTTTGAAACCCAAATGTTGCCCTGTACCTTTGGCTGAGGCCCAAAAACTAAATACAGCTACTTTACATCCCCAGTTAGGTACAGTGTTCTTCCAACTGTGGGTTGTGAGTCCAATTGGATTGCAAAGCCTGATTTAGGGTGTTGGGGCAACCTTTTCAAAGCCTGTGCAGGACAGAGCTTGGATCCAGTCCAGTAATGGTACTGCCTTATCAAAACTTGATATAATCCGGCAAATCCTCTTCCTACTGTCTTGCCCTGCAGCTCCTAAGGCTGGCCCTGGTCAGGCTGCTACCTCACAAGGTTGTTGTGTTAGGTAGGGGTAGGTAGATTGGGTCCCGGAAGGGGGATGAGATTGGTGGTGGGTCCCAATCTTATACTTTGTTTTGTTTTGGGGGGTTGTGGCATGAAAAAAGTTTGAAGACCTGGAGCCAGAGGACCCAAGAAAGACTTAGGTTTTCACCTGCATTTTACTATGTAAAGAGGAGACTTGTCTGGGTTTTTTTTTTAACCATGAGTAGAAATTGTAAGTCATGCTTAGTGATGTTTATGCAAACTTCTTTCCTGTATCTATATGACGTGTTTTTTGCTAAACATAATCCAAATTGTTTGGAACTGATATTGTTGCCAGTTTGTCTTAAATGATCCTAGCTCTGTACAAATGTTTGTCACCATAGGGAAGTGAATGCATGGAGGGGAGGGGAGTGTGCTGGCACGGTCTACCCCACACCAACGCACTCACTAAGCTCTGTTACCTCCCCTCCCCCCACCATGCACAGTCTATGCAGGCAAATGATGGAACCAGGAAGTGATTTTCTACGTGATGAAGAATTGGAAGATCAAAAAGGACCAACACCAAAAATTGGCACTGAATAACTACAAATATCTGATGTTAGGGTGGAACAAAGCGATGAAGGGGGAAAGGGAAAATTAGGGAGAAAAATCCAAAAGTTTTTTCAGAGGAGTTTTTTCCAGTGGAAAAATTGCAACAAAGTAGTGTTTTAAAATGATATTGTTACAATCAGTTGTATTGTTGTAAAACTGCTCCTGCTCCATGGCTCCACCACCTCACCTTCCAGACCAGTTGGAGGAAGTGGAGTGGTTTGAGAGCAGCATGTACTAAAAGGCTGAGTGGTGGGGAGAGGGGAGGCAGCAGAGGTGCCTTTCCAAAACTTAGGAGCCTCAATGTTAAGCATGAGTTGGCCCTCCAAAATCTGAGTTTTGGGCCAAGAAGCGGAGATGTGGCAACCCTGTTCCCAGGGACAACATCTGTCTATGAAGACAAATGATGTACACATGGGGGGCAGGGATTAGGACTGCAATGGTGTGGGGCTTACCAACCTGCTCTCTTTCTCTTCCCTCTCTTGAGACCACATCTATAGAGGGCTCCTGTTTCTACTGCTTTTTAAAAAAATTTTCTCTTGGTCAGGCAGGCACGAAGATTGAGGTCATGCCATTCTTCAGCTACTGCTGGGTCCTATCACAGTAAAGTACCAGATTTTTCAGCTCTTCTTTCCTTTATGTTGAAAATTTTATGGCATCACCAGGTCCTGACTTCTGACCTCAACAGGCACTTGCCTCAGAGATCTCAGGGTTTGGGGTGTATTTGACCTGGCAACTCTAAACCAAACAGGCACCATTCTGAACAGTGAGCTGCCAGCCCAGCCTCCTCAGGCCCTGCCTAAGTCAAAGAAGCACCCAAAGATCCTGCCCAGCCCATTCGGAACCCCCCTAAACCTCCTTCCTCCCCAGCAGTGCTTGTCACTTATTCTTCATAAGCTGGGCATCCTTGTGCCCAGCCTATTTAGATGAAGTGGTAGGCACTGCTGGGGAAGGAGGAAATGGTAGTAAGGGCAGTGTTTTCGCTCAGCTGCACAGCACAAATTGAAGCCCCGTGCAGCTTCTTTGAAGGTGCTTGTGAACTCACAGATGATGATGACATCAATGCTGAGCTCTCAGGGGCTGCCATCACGCAGCTCCATTAGGGCTCCATGCAGTCCCAGTGGATTACAGGAAACACTGAATAAGGGTATGTGTGATTCTCCTATAAGGAGACAGGATCGCGTGAATGCCATGATGCCTCACTTGCTGGAGGAAGTGATTGGTCACTGCCCAGATCTTTTCCTTGTCAATCATTCTCCTTTTCTTGTGGTTAAGAGAGTGGCCAAGCAGCCTGCCACTCAAAGCAGTCATTTTATCCAGCATCATGGTCCTGGGTCGCCCCCTAGAACAGAGAGTGAGTGAGTTTTTAGGAGTTGTGGTTTGTGAGACTGGGAGATGTGGTGCTTTCCTATAGGACCTACTTTCCCAAGGACTACAAGTCTTGGAGTTTTGCAGTTCCTGAAGATGTTTCCTGTGCAAGAGAAACCAAGAAGATGTAGCAGCCCCCCCCTTTTTTTACGTTTTCTTTTTTTTAAAGTATGTGTAGTGGTTGTTCTTTGGCAGCCAAAGGGAAGGACAAGTGCCTTAATCTTTAGGGACACTGTGGTCCCAGAGAAAGTGAAAGCCAGTACTGCTGCTAAGATTCACAGGCCTCAGAATATAAGTAAGCAAATGAGCTACATCTCTTTTTGTCCCCAGGGTGCATAGAGCAATTGACACTAGATTCCAGTAAACAGTATTTAAAAGGCGTTTGCAACTCTGGGCTGGTTTGGTTGATACCACTGTGCATTTTATGAGGAGAAGTGTGTACCCACATTTCCCTGAGTGCGTCCCAAATGGTCATGTGAGGAGTGGACTCAGTGGCATTACTAAGAGTGCAGACTGCACCAGGTGACAGCCTTGGGGGGTGGGGGGTGGTTTGACACCATTAGTAGACAAAATTTTGGAAACCTTTTGGAAAATTTGTATTTAGATATAATAATATCATGGTATATGTCATTGGAAAGATAATTTCTTGGAGAATGTAGTTAAACCATGGTGAAGTGTCTGTATTCTGCAAAAAGTTATGACCAATTAGCCAGAAAAAAACAACTGCCTTATGCAACAAAAAGTGGACTTTTAAAACTCAGAACTGACCAGTGAGACTGATAGTTCCAAGAGCAAATCAGGTGTTGTTATGACCCAGCAGGGAACCAATAAGGTGTTAGAATGAGTCTATTCTCATTTCCACATATCAGAACTATACTAGAACTCTTATTCAGTTGTGTGAGTGTCATCAAGTTGGCCACAAGTTTTTTGTTGGTTACTGATTTGATAGGTGACCTGTACTATTATTAAAATAAAGTTAATGGGGGTGACACCAACCCTAGTGATGCCACTGCATTTAGGCTGTACATATGATAATGTAATTTATTCTGTATGGTCTAGTACGGGAAGAGGTCCATCACAGGGGTGATGCAATGAGCTCTTGCATGAGTGACGCCTCTGAGTGGACTATCTAAGGCAGTGGTTCTCAAATAGGATTGCTTCACTAACAAGAGTGGAAGGGGGCTGCTTTTACTTACAGGTGGCTGCAGGACGTTTCAGGAGATGCGGGGAGCCCCATGCAGCCCTCTGCAGTGCTCCCCAATGCTTAGAACACTGAAAAAAGTGGGTGCCAAGTGGGTTCCTCTTTGCATTCACAAGTAGGGAGTGCTTTGCACCTACTTTTTTTCAACTGATTTTTTTCCCTGATTCTAAGCATCAGGGAGCCCTGCAGAGGGCTGCACAGGGCTTCCCACACCTCCTGCAACATCCTGCAGGCACCTGTAAGTAAAAGCACTCTCCTTCCATCCCCATTAGCAATGCAATCCCAGGGATCATGTCACTGTCCTCACTCCCTCCCCCTCAAAAACTTACCCCAGGAGTAAAATTCCAGGGAAGTTTGAGAAACACTGATCTAAGGTTCAGATTCTAAACTGACCCTATTCACACTATTTGAATAGTACTTAAAAGTATAATTCAAACATTCTGTAGTCTGTGCAAGTACGCAGGAGTGGAACAGCACAGTGGGGTAGGGGAGATGTATGTTCCTTATCATGTGATGTATGCCGAAATTGTTCAAGCCAGCCCTATAATTAATGCAATGGACATGTCATACAGGTATCTGTGGCTTTAAATACAGGCATTCAGAAACACAAGGTGCTTGAAAAGGAAACTACCAGAGCTAAAGCAGTGCTCCTCAAAGTCAAAGTTTGCGGATTAGTGTCAGTCCACAAGCCACCTGCTGTCGGTCTACAACAAATATCCAAGAAAAACAATAGTAATACTACGGCACAGATACTATGACATAGTAATACTATGGTACCAGTCCCTGGCACACTGGGGGGAAAAATGTTGGTCTGCCACATCAAATAAGAATCACTGAGCTTAAACTAAGAATCATTGAGCTAAAGGACACCAATCAGTTGTCCAGTTTTTCAAGTCAGTTGAAGCCTTTCTTTTTAAGATTTACAAACAAGCAAGAGTACATGCTCTGTACCACACCCAGAGAGACTAGGCTTTGGCACTCCCTAGCTGTGGATTTCTTCCACCCATCCTGTCCCTCATTAGGTGATAACTAATTTGAACCTTCTAGAAACAGGTTTGTGTGGCTGCTGGCACTGAGGAGACAAATAAACAGTCTTGCATTTCAAACAGTACAACATGATCACTCAAAACCATTAAACAAAAAACCCCAGCCACAAAAGCTGGTGAATCACTAGGGGACTCCCAAGAAACAAAAGCTAATGTGTTCATGGAAAACCATTTTAAAGTGTGTAGTCTGAAAAAATAAACATGCACAGAAAAACACAGGCTATGTGAACATCCATAAGACCACCCTAAAAAAATAAAATTTTCCACATTGAAACTATACATAAAGCATTGTAACACCCCTTAAGGAAATCCCGTAGTAGCCCTTATTACCATGAACTATTTTGGGAGGTAGTAACCAACCTATGGATGGGAACGTGCTTATGAACTGTAATCTATATGACATAATATTGAAAGACAGAAGTTGGGGACCAGAATGGTAGGTACATGGAACATGAGATGTGAAAGTTGATGAAGTCACTTTTTTTTCTAGCCACTTTTTAGACACTTCCTTTGGGATCCAGCTGCGTATCAGTGTGCCACAATGTCGCGGCAACGTAGCCTGCTTCTGCTCCTCTAGTCAAATGGAAAGTGTCATGCTGGGAGAAGGAATGAAAGTTATAACTTTTCAGACATCGGAAAAGGGAAGTTGTGGGGGTGGTGACGATTGACGCCTTCAAGTCATGTAATTTGTCCCTCAGTACAGTCATAGGTTAAGAAGTAGCAGCATGGAGCTTTGTTGTGTGTGGGCCGTGACCAGATGAGGACCAGTGTTCATTCTGCTTGCTAAAGGAAGAGGCACCAATTTGGGATGCCAGTCACTCTTCTCTATCTTAGTTTTCTGCTTACCGTAAGTTGACCATAAAAGACCTTAGCATACATCTTGCTTCCTTTTCCTTCTTTTGCTTGCTGTCTCTGTGAACTGATAGCTTGTTTCTTGTGACATGGGCTCACATGGGGAGTGAAGATCCAGTTATTTCATTTTTCCTGATGATTTGTTCCTGCCTTCTTTCTTAAGAGGAGGCAAGTACGGCAAGAAATAATAAGGAGCAGTATGTGGGGATACTGTATACAACCTGACGGAATACTGAAAGCAAAACCTTGCATCTCCGTTCTATTCTGTTTGCTTCTTCTTCTTTTTCCTTGTTAGCACTATTAATATACTGGGGGAACTTCAAACATGGAAGGGTGCCTCCACAGATTTTCTGATTCAGCTTGCCATATGGCACAAATTCTTCAAAACCTCCAGCAAAGCCAATTCTACAGCCTCACCATTAACTTGCTCCCATTACTAAGTTAGAATGTTGAAGCTCCACTCTTCCCCAATATTTAGTAAATCAAATCTATCTTAACGTTTAATCCTCATTGAATATAGTAAGCACTTTTCTTTCTGAGATACCCTTTTCCATGTCCCTTCTCTTTTTCTTCTCTTAGTTCTTTCAACTTTTCCTCAGTGATTATTATTTGAACTCCTTTATAATTCTTATAGCTGCACTTTAAACTCTTTCCTATCCTAGATAATGTATCTTGTAACTCCACTGCTCTTGAATTCAAAGCTTCTGTAAACCTAATCTAGAAAGAATTTGCTCTTTCTTTTTAACACTATTATACTATTAACTCATGCTCATGTTTTTTTAACTGTTACCACTAAAACATTTGTGAAATTCTGCTATTTTGCTAGGGATCTCTCATTTTTTACTTGAACAGTATATCTGTTTTTTTCCCCTTCTGTCTTCTATAGCTTCTCTATGAATATTGTTCTGATTTTTCTGTTCATTGGGATCAATTTGACATTTTTTGAACTGTGCACTGAAGTGTTCTTAGCAATTCTTAGAGCTGCTTCATATATTATGATTTTTAAACATAAGAATACGAGGTATGTATATAACAAGTGCATATTATACAGGTAGATGTGGCAGAATTGGCGGCTGTTTTCTACTGTGTGAGCCTACTGTGTCACATACACTTTTGCCATTATGTAGCATGTGAGCCAGTGCTAAGTTTTGTAGGATCTGATACATGCGATGATGCATTTTCCACCTTTTCATCTAAACAATTGATGGAGATGTGCTGCATAGATGTTGAAAAATCTTGCATCCTATACTGACCTGGGAAACCCCATATGTTACTAGTTAATTGCATATTGATTCATTAATTATTGTGCTACAGTTGTATATTTACATGCGAAGGGCTATAGCTCAATGGCACAAAACATGTTTGTATGCAACAGGGCTCAGTTACAGACCTACACATCTCCAGTGGAAAAGAATCTCAGGAAGTAAACACAGGGAAAAGCCTTTGCCTCGAGACTATGGAATACCTCTGCCACTCAGAGGAGACGATGCTATGCTAGATGGACCAATGAGCTGATTCAAAATCAAGAGCATCATATGTTTATCATAGGGCACAATCCTAACAAACTATCCAGCACTGCAGTAAGGGCAATGTAGCTCCGAGGTAAGGGAACAAACATTCCCTTATCTTAAGGAGGCCTCCGTGACTGCCACCCAACTGCAGGATGCAACACATGCCCATTAGCACAAATATGCCAGTACTGGAAAGTTGGTTAGGATTTGGGACTCTATGTGTTTATTAATTTCTTCAAGACCATCTTTCACCAGTGATCTCTAATTAATGTCTCTGAACATTTGGGTAGAAGTGATTTTTAGAACATTAGGAGGATGGTCTGGAAACAGGATTCTGAGGCTACAGCAACACAGTCTATATACGTAGTATATACTCTCTTCGTTTAGTGAAAGCACTCTAATTTTACAGCAATGCTCTTTTGCATTCTAAACATTTCAGAAAGCCTGCTTTCTTGCTGTTTCACCGCTTCTGGCAAGATCACCTAGAGGAAATGATGCACACAAAGAAGATAGAATTGATGTTCTCCAGACCCAGTCTAAAAGGATTCTTCTGGCTTGGCCTCTTTGTGCTTCAATCTAGTAGTTTAGGTAAGCCCAGTATTCAGTCTCTGTTCAAATACAAGATTGTTTATTGATTTTCCTTGTTTATTCTCAAATTGAAGAGTCTGGAAAAGTAGTTAACACTGCAGCCCAATGCACTGAGCTCCATGGGATTTACCACCAAGTGAACTTGTATAGTACTGGGCTGCACATTCAGGAAGTCCCTGGTTTGAATGAACTGACTTTTGTGCTGAACTGATTTGGTGGCTTTTGGATAAACTGTTCTTCAATCTTCATACTGGAACATGAGGATAGAATTTGCCTCTTAAGGAACTCAAATGTGGAATTAATGATCTTTTAACAAAAATAAATAAATCAGCTTGTCACTAAAATTGGCCTCTGTACTAGAGCATCATAATGAAGCCGCCATCATATTTAATTTTTAGGAAAGGGATCAAAGGCAGGGGGAACTCTAGAAATTACGGGCAAAAGTGCTGTGAGCTTCAATCTGGATCCTGACGCTTCCACTGCCAGAACATGTGTTAAGAGGCAATAGGCTGCTCCATCCAAACCAGAGACCAGCAACAACCCAAGAGGGCTATTGTCTTCAAGTACTACTTGTGGTCTTCCCCAAGGTAGCTCACTGGCCCCCGCAATAAAAGGGATGCTGGCTGGTCCACAGGGTGGTTCTTGTGGTTAATATTACCAGCAGTGCTTGCAGGGTGGTCATTACAAGATTATGTACATGAAGCACTTCATTGTATTGTCAAGATATGACAGAAGAGAGTATCATATCGAATGTGCCAAGTCTGTTACCATTCCTTTAGATCAGTGTTTCTTAAACTGTGGGTCAGGACCCACTAGGTGGGTCGTGAGCCAATTTCAGGTGAATCCCCATTCATTTCAATGTTTTATTTTTAATGTATTGTGATGCTCTCAAGGTATGTGACTGCATTTGGGGAAGTGTTACAGCTCTAAATGTGTGAGAACCACTGCTTTAGATGTTGCTGTTAAAATTGAGGTAACAAGAGCCTTTTGGCTCTTTTGTTCCAGATCTGGATGACTCATGCTGTCTTTGCCCTGATCTAGGCTACTATAAATTTCTATAGCCCAATACTAAGCGGTGTTGGCGAAGTGGGGCTGCATGGCCTGCACTGCATCCAGTGCAGCTCAGGAGGTGGCTGGAGGACATCTCAAGGCAAGGGGATATATTTTCCCTTACCCTGAGTAAAGCCCCAGCTATCCCTATGGGGTCTCTTTGATCCATGCATACATAGCTGGTGCAAGTCCAAGAAGCCTAATGTAACACCAAGAGGGCCAGGAGGGGGGGGGGCTTAGGATATGGTGGAAGAGGTCTCTGCCAATCCCACCCCTCCTCCTGGACCCAATCTGTCCGCTGTTCTGCATGCCCTTGCCCTGCCACCCTCCCCACAGCCCTGGGCCACCTGGTGCAACTTCACCTGCACCACAGCCGATCATTGGGATTCAATATCAGCAGTGTGAAGCAGGCCACTCCACTGGCTCTAGAAAATTAGGTCAACTTAAGGAGGTGGTCATTATAGAGAGGTGGTCAACTTTGCAGGTTCTACTGTATTTATATATTTGTGTGGCATAGGCAAAATTGTGAGCAACTTTCTGTATTGAATGAAAAACAGTGTAGACATATTTATATCTACAGATAATCATTTATAAAATAGAGGATAATTCACTCTCTAGTGAATGAGTACTGCGGCAACCCTGCTTTTTTGTGTGAGTCACGTACACAATAGGCCTTAGATGGGCTGCATTTTTATTAGATGCATTTTACATTGTACATTTTACAACAAACAACAGTTTGCATTTGTATTAATTGGAGAGGAATGCAAGTATGGTTCTATTAAGTACTATCCTGTCCAATATTGTCTGTAGTGAAGACTGATGGGAATAATTCTTGCAGCTTCTCTGAAATCTCCCTACCAAACCTCAACCATCTTTTCCCACAACTTTGCTATTCAGTCCCCTTCCTGTCTGATTTGGATGTAAAAAAATTGACAGATGGGGGCCTTTTTATCCGTGGATTTGGCATCCATGGATTTGCCTCACCGCAGATACCAAACCCCCAGATCACCCCCCTGCAGATCTCCCAGATGCTACTGCAGGGCCTCTGAGAGGAATTTTATCAGGGGTACAAAGTTTCTTTTGGGCCCCTTCCCAAAGGGGGAGGGGGTAAAAGAGCGGGGGAGGGTGATGGTGTGGTGGGCAGTACAGGGGTGAGGAGGAGCAAAAGAGGGTGGGGGAGGGTAGTGACATCCAGTATAGTCTTTGGAGCCCAGGTCCACTGTGCTTCCTAGTGAGGACTCCCAGTCTACCTGCCTACATGGTGCTGGCAGCTGGAGACTGTAATATGGAAAACCAAACACAATCCTCTCTAAAATCTTTTAAATATAGAAAAGCATTGCAGAAAATTAGCATCATCATATTTAGGTTCATATAGAATGGAAAGTGTCCTGTGCATATCAAAGCTTACTTCTGCTGCAGTCCTGCCGCTGTGTCCTTAGCTCCTACACACTCCTTCAGGTTAAGCAGATCTACAAGCCAAAGAGCTATAGTAGCAGGCCAGTTTCCTCCCAGATTTGGGACTGTGTCAAGGAATGTCAGGTAGGCATTTCTCAGCCTGGCACATATGACCTGCCGCAGCAGCCACAGATGCATGTCCTCAGTGAGTCCAGGTGAGATAGGAAAATGTAAGATCTCAGGACATTTCTGGACCCCCTCCTTTGGCTCCTAGGTCCCCTTTTTGACCCTGGGCCTGGTACAAATTGCCTGCTTTACCTTCCTCTCATGGGCCCTGCATGTCTGGAACTTCATTCTGTTCACATCTGGGAGTTTTTCTGAGCCTCAGAGAGACCACGCGTCACAGCACATGGCCTCTCCAAGGCTCAGAATGGCGCCCGGAGCATTTTTTCAACAACTTCTAGTTCTTGCCGAGAACTGAACTGGTAGTTGTAAAAAAAAAAATGCTCTGGGCACCATTCTGAGCCTCAGAGAGGCCTCACGCAGTCTCTCCAAGGTTCAAAACAGCTTTGGTTGCATTCGGAGCTCAGGTGGGCTCTAAAAACTGTGGCTTTCATTATCTGTGGATTTTTGTATCCGTGGGGGGTCCGGGAACAAATCCCTCCTGGATACAGAGGCACCACCTGTAAACTGCTTCACTCAATATTTTTTATGCATAAAAGCATCAGTACTCTTCAGATTCTTTTTCACTTGCATTACTTTCAACATATATTTCCTTTGGTGGAATTTCCTTTTCTTTGTTTTCATTTGGACAAGACTTTGTATAGGAAGCCTTGTCTTTGATAGCTTCCCGGCTGGTATAACCATATTAGCAACATCTTGCAGGTTCTTTTCCTATAGTGCTAAATAAATAATCTCCTGCAGTATATATTCTGTCTGAGCTTTCATTATCAGTATTTTTAAATTACCTCCAAGCATCCTGAATTAATTGGGGTCTTCTGCTTTTTGAGAAGCTCTTTTGAATTTTCTGGGTGGCTTTCCACTTGAACCTGATAGCACTCTGGCCATTTTTTGTGAGTGGTTTGATATGGGAATGTTGGGATAACCGAGTAATGAATGAGGAAATACTATATAGCATTTGATAATAAAGTTATTGAAATGAGAATTTGCAAGACCACTTGCCCAAATCTTAGGCTGAGATTTTCCAATGATGGGCATCCCAATCCTGAGCTGCCTGGGTCACCCAGGCTCAGTGGCACCAAGAAGGGCTGCCGCCAGATCCTGCACCTCCCAGCTACTGCAGGAAGGCATCTCAGGAGAAGGGGACTTTCATTCCCCTTCCCCTGAGTAAGGTAAGCAGCTCCACAATGGGGCTACTCACTTTACCGCCGGCAGTAAGGTAAATGCACTCATGTAGGGCACAGAGCCCTACATGAGTGCCTTGGATCCTGCGGAGTGGAGCTCCACGGACCCGCCTCCCATCCCTCCCCCAGGCACGCCTCCAGCCCGCCGCCTCCCCACGTCACACCTCCCCGTCACACCTCCTCCCCGCACTCTCTCCACCCCCGCCGGCCTCCCCCCTCCTTGGAACGCCTCCTCCCCGCTCCGCCTGTGGCTCCATGGTCTGGGAGACTGCCAAGCTATGGAAGCCGGGCAACCACCCCACACTAGCCCAGCACCGGCCGGTGCTGGGCTAGCAGTGGCGGGAGCCTGGTGGTGAGGCTGGCACATTTGCGACAGTGCTCAGTGGCACAGAGCCATGCCGCAGAGCACAGGATTGGGCTCTAGACTGGGAAAATTTTGGGGGGAGGGGGGAAACTGGGAGAACCCCATGGATCTGGGAGCATTCCTACATTTGGAAAGGACAATTTGGGAAGATGCCTAGAATCATATTCTTCTCCCAACAAATTTAGGCTGTTCCTGCCTGTACCTTGAAAAATCTAGCTTTGGAGCAGGCGGGATTCCCACATCTGGTTTCAGACATTTATTTCACTCCAATCTGGGGTACTAAATTCATTTCAATCTCCATGCTTCATTAGTTTTTCACTTTCTTAGATTATATAGAATGGAAAATACCAGAAGGTTTGGGAGAGATATTTTTTTTTTATATCTCAAATAACTAATTCCGTGGTATACTTTTAGGTTGTATTGATGAAACATGTCCTAGCATGTTTCACAATGCTTTCAGTATTACTGAGGCTCTGTTACAGTTCAGTGGCAGACTCATCCTGCCCTGCTCGCAGGGTAAAGGTCTGAGATGCCACCGCCCCTGTGCATGAAGCTGCCCCCTTACCTTTCTAGCAGCCTCTGTATACTCGGATTTGGGCCCCATGGTTTTCTAATTGTTTCCTTCCCCTTCCTCTCCCCCACTTGCTCTTTTCTTTTCTTCTATCCCCATCATTTCCCACCAGCTCTTTGGTTTGGTTGGTTTTGTTTTTAAAATACATCAAGTTAAGTGAAAAATATACATTAAAAAAAAGTCTCTGGGTGGGTGGGTGGGTGGATGCGGGTGAATGCTAGAACACCATGCTGTTCATATCAGGCAGTGCTGAGTTATTTTTGTGAATTGTCAATAATGTATTTTAAGATGCTTACTTTTTCTAGTCTGTCTGTAGCAAAAAGACCAAATAGGCTGCTGGCTTTTAAATCAGTGGAGAAGCAAGTGACTGCAGAGTAAATGAACACACTTGTCAGGAGGTGAATGGGCTTCAGCAACGTGTACAGCAGTGAGCTCTAGCATGTTGTTGTTGGCAACCTTCAGTCTCGAAAGACTCTGGTATCGCGCTCTGAAAGGTAGTTCTGGAACAGCGTCTAGTGTGGCTGAAAAGGCCAATTCTGAAGTGACAATCCCGTCCACACTGGGAGCAAGTGCAGTCTGTCCCTGGTCTGTCTCCCTGGCTATGGGCCTTCCTTCTTTGCCTCTTTGCCTCAGACTGTTGGCCAAGTGTCTCTTCAAACTGGGAAAGGCCATGCTGCACAGCCTGCCTCCAAGCGGGCCGCTTAGCGGCCAGCTCTAGCAGTGGTCACTGATATAAGAAATGGGAGGTTAGAAGTACAGTATGTCCCTATTTTCCTTTGTGAATTTTTTTTGGGGGGTAGGGGCTATGTAAAAACCCCATGTTTCATTCAGAATTCCCAGGCACAGGGCCTCTGAGAGGAATTTTATATTTAGACTTACACTAGAATGGAAAGTGTCCTGTGTGCACCAGAACATCCTTCTGTAGTCCCACAGCAGTGTCCCTGAACTCCTATATGTTTCTTCATGCTAAGTAGATCCACAACCCAAAGTGCTTGTGTATCAGGCCAGTTTGCTCCCAGATTTGACACTGTGTTAAGGAGTGTCAGGTATGCATTCCTTGGCCCAGCATGTACAGCTAGCCAGTAGCTGCAGCCAGATGCCCCATAGTAGTGCCTCCAGCATCCCATGTGTGGGTTTTGAGTCCAGGTGAGATTGGAAAATGTCAGATCCCATGAAATTTCTGGGCCCCCTCCTTTGGCACCTGGGCCCCCTTTTTGACCCAGGGTACAAATTGCCCCCTTTACCCACCTCTCCTAGGCCCTGCCCAGACAGACTGATGTCTAAAGACAGAAGTATTTTTTGTCGTCTCTCATCTTGGGGACTGAAAGATAGAGTATGAATCACGAAACAATAAATAATGTAGTTCACACTATACGAGTGCGCCATGGAATGGTACACAGGCAGGGAACAGAGAAAGTACAGAGATGCGGGGAGTCGGGTCCCCAGACTTTATCATGACTATTGCATCATTCTGAAAGTTGTAACAGAGAACAAAACTATTTTAAGTACATCTTTATGTAGCTTTGTTCACTCTCCATTCAAGTTTTAGGAATACTTATGCAATTCTCCTGAAAAAAATTATCCTGTTTCATATGACCAGAGTTGGGACATGCTCACAGATGACACATTACAACATGGCCTCATGATGCAAATGAAAAAGACTGCAGTCACCACAAATCATCATTTCTAGAGTGTTATTCATCTCACATGAAAAGGGTTTTGCAAGAGTTTTGGTGTGTTCCTCAATGTTCATGTCTGTCACCACTTTCACATCATTTGATATCTCCAGGTTGTGGTTACGTCAGGTGTAAACAATCTGAGAGCTTGGTGGGGGTGGGAGAGAATTTTAAATAGAAAAGGCTAGATGTCTCCTAGTTTAGGCCTACACAACTTGTGATCCACTGTGACAAATGCAATTAATTAGAGATGTGTCCTGCTACCAGTTGCTTCACCAAGTCCTAGGCAGGCAGCAAAACCAGGAGATTGTTTTATGGAGTCCCTGGTGGGCTGAAGAGGTGCATTAGGCTTGATGGGGCAGAAGGCTCAAAGTGCTCTGCTTTCATTTAAGACCTTATTGCCACAGATCAAGGGCCCAATCCTATCCAGCTTTCCAGCAGTGCCAACAGGATGTATCCTGTAGTGGGGGGGGCAGTCTCAAGGTAAAGGAACATTTGTCCCCTTACTTTGTGGTTGCATTGCAGCTGAACTGGTGTTGGAAAGTTGGATAGGATTGGGCCCCAAGTTTCTTCCAAGCCTCAGATACATTTTGCAGAAAGGTAGTTTATATATTTTATAATAAACCAATCAATTTTTTAAAAAACAATTTCAACAGCCAAACTTACTAGGTGCAAAGAAGCAGCCGCTGGGGATGCATGGCATTTCAGTCATGTCCACGGCACTGGGGAAGGGGAATGAACTCTTCCCCACCCTGTCACTGTTTCCTCTTATACTTCTTTCCTTCTTCCCTCCCTGATGCTGCTGCTGGTTGTGAAAAAGGAAAAAAGGAAGGCAAAACGTGGATACTATTCCCTTTTTCTTGCCTAACAGCAGTTTGGTGAGTACAGTTTAAACCAAGGAAGGCTAAACCTCACTCTCACTGTTCCAATCTAAATTCTTACCTACTTCCAACTATTTTCAGTCAAAGAGCTAGTTTTGTATATTAATGGGAGTGTTCGATTCGAACACTGTCAGTTTGCCCGGGGGGACGGGGACGACAGCAACTTAGGAGCAGGCTGCTTTTAGCATGAAAAACAGCAAAGGGGGAAAGCACAAACACAAGACCCTCATGTGCTAAACCAGACTCCCCCGCAGTTAATCAAGAATTTAAAAGGAACTCAACGCATCCATTTTCCCCTTTAAACTGGCCTGGTAAAGACAGGTTTAAAATACAGTAAATAGTTTGGCTTGTAGGGTCCCTTTGGGGAGAAGGGCGGGATAGAAATAAAGTTTTTATTATTATTATTATTATTGTTGTTGTTGTTGTTGTTGTTGTTGTTGTTGTAGGAAATCCTTACATGTATGCCATCTAGTACTTCTAGAGAACAGGTGGGAGAGGTAAAATTTTAAAACATGAAATAATAAAGATCTCAGGAAATCAATCTACTCTGTGGTTTTTGTGGTCCTATTTAGTCCCCCCCCTCCAAATGCAAACAATATGAGAGTGAAATAAATGCAACATTAGGGCACAGATTTTTACTCAGAACATTTCAGTAAATCACACTTTTAACTATAGTTTCAGTTTATTCTTTTCATGCTAACCTCTCCCAGTTGAGGACTTTCCCTTGTTTGTTGTCAGGAGTTGTTTTTGTGTGTGTGTGTTTGTTTTACTGTCATTTAAGGTTTAACCAGAAAAGGGAAACAGGAATTCTTTGAATCCAAACTTTGGCAAGCACTCCAATGGTATACGGCAAAATGTTATACTAATTGCAAAAACCATTTATTTGCAATTGCAGAAAGGGGAGAGGTTTCATGTTCCCATTCCAGCTTTTAGGATAAAGACAACCATTTCCGAAGTGATAACTTAGCTCAATGTATATGTAACCACTTGGTTAGCTGGTAATCTGTTATGTCCTACTAAGGATTGAAGAACTGCACATTTACTTGGGAGTAAGCTCCATGGACTATAATGTGACTTAATTCTGCATAGAATTCTGCATAGGACTTCATTCTGCATAGATGTGTATAGGATTCAGCTGCAAATGTGATACAAATGTATACTCACATAGCTGTTCAAGTGGTTTCAATAAGAACTATACAATGTCAATATTTCTATAACTGTAAACAAATATACTCTTGTTTCTGCTGGCAACTATGATATGCAAGATAAAGGTCCTGTCCCACACCAGGATCAATCTTGCTGGTCTTGAGCACTTCTTCCTCAGATTTATGGGTGAAGAAGTGAGCAAAGCTTTTCCTCACCCTATAATCCAATCCAAACAATGAGTGTGGTTACATGCACATTGTGGTAAATGACCACTTAGCAAATGATCATTCTAGTCATGCCATATCAAAAACCATTTCCTCGATCAGGAAATAGTGCGAAAAGGGACGACTGGGATTATCAAATTGAAATGAGCATGAAGAAAGACTAAAGTGTTTGGGACTTTTTGTTTTAGACAGAAATGCAACTGGTGGGGAAAAAGATAGTCGCTTAGAACTGGGCATGCTGCAGAGAAAATGGATACAGAGAAATCCTTCTCCTCTTCTCAGAGTACTAGAACTCCCTGCCATATAATGAAATTGATGGGCAGTAGATCCACAACAGACAATTCAGCATTGTGTTTTTTAAAAAGTCACTTTTGTAATTGACCACACAATCCTAGGCATGCCTAGGCAAGTCTACTCAGAAATATGCCCCACTGAGTTTAATAAAACCCCCAGATAAGTGCATATATCTGGGAGTAAATTGTATTAAATACACACTGTGCACTCGTTCCTGGGAGTAAGCCCCATTGACTTCTCCGAGCAAAGATGGGAGAACTGGAATGTCTGGTGACAAGGGAAAACATTGACATAGTGGGCATAATGGAAACCTGGTGGAATGCGGAGTATCAGTGGGATACCGCAATCCCGGGCTATAAACTCTACAGGAGGGACAGGGAGGGGCGTGTTGGAGGTGGGGTGGCCATTTATGTTAAAGAAGGGATAGAATCCAGCAAAGTAGAGATTGAAGGTGGGTCCAACTCCACCGTAGAATCTGTGTGGGTTAAATTACCAAGCCTGTGGAGCGATGTAAGACTGGGGGCGTACTATCATCTTCTAGACCAGAAATTGGAAGGGGACCTTGAAATGAGGAAACAGATCAGGGAGGTGACAAGGAGGGACAGGGTTGTAATCATGGGGGGCTTCAATTATCCTCATATTGACTGGGTCAGTTTGTGTTCTGGTCACAAAAAGGAGACCGGATTCCTTGGCATGCTAAATGACTGTGCCTTAGAGCAGCTAATCATGGAGTCCACCAGAGGACAGGTGACTCTGGATTTAATATTGTGCAGTACTCAGGACCTGGTTAGAGATATCAATATTATGGAGCCATTGGGGAACAGTGATCATGTTGTGATGCGTTTCAACATGCACGTCGGGGGAAGAATACCAGGCAAATCTCTCACAAAAACCCTTGACTTCCGATGGGCGGACTTCCCTCAGATGAGGAAGCTGGTTAGAAGGAGGTTGAAAGGGAAGGTAAAAAGAGTCCAATCTCTCAAGAGTGCATGGAGGCTGCTTAAAACAACAGTAATAGAGGCCCAGCAGAAGTGTATACCGCAAAGGAAGAAGGGCTCCACTAAGTCCAGGAGGGTGCCCGCATGGCTAACCAGCCAAGTTAGAGAGGCTGTAAAGGGCAAGGAAGCTTCCTTCTGTAAATGGAAGTCTTGCCCTAATGAGGAGAATAAAAAGGAACATAAACTGTGGCAAAAGAAATCTAAGAAGGTGATACGGGAGGCCAGGAGAGACTATGAGGAATGCATGGCCAGCAACATTAAGGGGAATAATAAAAGCTTCTTCAAATATGTTAGAAGCAGGAAACCCGCCAGAGAAGCGGTTGGCCCTCTGGATGGTGAGGGAGGGGAAGGGGAGATAAAAGGAGACTTAGAGATGGCAGAGAAATTAAATGAGTTCTTTGCATCTCTCTTCACGGCAGAAGACCTTGGGCAGATACTGCTGCCTGAACGGCCCCTCCTGACCGAGGAATTAAGTCAGATAGAGGTTAAAAGAGAAGATATTTCAGACCTCATTGAAAGTCACTGATGGGCCCTGATGGCATCCATCCAAGAGTTATTAAGGAACTGAAGAATGAAGTTGCAGATCTCTTGACTAAGATATGCAACTTGTCCCTCAAAACGGCCACGGTGCCAGAAGATTGGAGGATAGCAGATGGCATGCCTATCTTTAAAAAGGGAAAGAGGGGGGGACCTGGGAAACTATAGGCCGGTCAGCCTAACATCTGTACTGGATTGTATTGGCAACCTTCAGTCTCGAAAGACTATGGTATCGCGCTCTGAATGGTGGTTCTGGCACAGCGTCTAGTGTGGCTGAAAAGGCCAATCCGGGAATGACAATCCCTTCCACACCGGGAGCAAGTGCAGTCTGTCCCTGGTCTGTCTCCCTGACTATGGGCCTTCCTTCTTTGCCTCTTAGCCTCAGACTGTTGGCAAAGTGTCTCTTCAAACTGGGAAAGGCCATGCTGCACAGCCTGCTCAGAGGCCAGGGTTTCCCACTTGTTGAGGTCCATCCCTAAGGCCTTCAGATCCCTCTTGCAGATGTCCTTGTATCGCAGCTGTGGTCTGCCTGTAGGGCGCTTTCCTTGCACGAGTTCTCCATAGAGGAGATCCTTTGGGATCCGGCCATCATCCATTCTCATGACATGACCAAGCCAACGCAGGCGTCTCTGTTTCAGCAGTGAATACATGCTAGGGATTCCAGCACGTTCCAGGACTGTGTTGTTTGGAACTTTGTCCTGCCAGGTGATGCCGAGGATGCGTCGGAGGCAGCGCATGTGGAAAGCGCTCAGTTTCCTCTCCTGTTGTGAGTGAAGAGTCCATGACTCGCTGCAGTACAGAAGTGTACTCAGGACGCAAGCTCTGTAGACCTGGATCTTGGTATGTTCCGTCAGCTTCTTGTTGGACCAGACTCTCTTTGTGAGTCTGGAAAACGTGGTAGCTGCTTTACCGATGCGCTTGTTTAGCTCGGTATCGAGAGAATGAGTGTCGGAGATCGTTGAGCCAAGGTACACAAAGTCATGGACAACCTCCAGTTCATGCTCAGAGATTGTAATGCAGGGAGGTGAGTCCACATCCTGAACCATGACCTGTGTTTTCTTCAGGCTGATTGTCAGTCCAAAATCTTGGCAGGCCTTGCTAAAACGATCCATGAGCTGCTGGAGATCTTTGGCAGAGTGGGTAGTGACAGCTGCATCGTCAGCAAAGAGGAAGTCACGCAGACATTTCAGCTGGACTTTGGATTTTGCTCTCAGTCTGGAGAGGTTGAAGAGCTTTCCGTCTGATCTGGTCCGGAGATAGATGCCTTCTGTTGCAGTTCCAAAGGCCTGCTTCAGCAGGACAGCGAAGAAAATCCCAAACAAGGTTGGTGCAAGAACACAGCCCTGCTTCACTCCGCTTCGGATGTCAAAAGGGTCTGATGTGGAGCCATCGAAGACAACAGTGCCCTTCATGTCCTTGTGGAAAGATCTGATGATGCTGAGGAGCCTGGGTGGACATCCAATCTTGGGGAGAATCTTGAAGAGGCCGTCTCTGCTGACCAGGTCGAAAGCCTTTGTGAGATCTATGAAGGCTATAAAGAGTGGCTGTCGTTGTTCCCTGCATTTCTCCTGCAGTTGTCTAAGGGAGAATACCATATCAGTGGTGGACCTGTTGGCTCGGAATCCACACTGCGATTCTGGATAGACGCTCTCTGCAAGTACCTGGAGCCTCTTTAGTACAACTCGGGCAAACAGCTTTCCTACAACGCTAAGGAGAGAGATGCCGCGGTAGTTGTTGCAGTCACCCCTGTCACCTTTGTTCTTGTACAGCGTGATGATGTTTGCATCCCTCATGTCTTGAGGTACTCCACCTTCTCTCCAGCAGAGACAGAGGATTTCATGCAGCTCAGTGACGATGATCTCTTTGCAGCATTTTAGGACTTCAGCAGGGATGCTGTCTTTTCCAGGTGCCTTGCCAAAGGCAAGGGAGTCCAGGGCCACGTGAAGTTCTTCTAGGGTTGGTTCACTGTCAAGCTCTTCCAGCACAGGCAGGCACTCAATGTTGTTCAGTGCTTCTTCGGTGACTACATTTTCTCTGGAATATAGCTCAGAGTAGTGCTGCACCCAGCGTTCCATCTGCTGCGCCCGATCCTGGATGACCTCGCCTGTGGCAGACTTCAGAGGGGCAATTTTCTTCTGTGTTGGACCTAGGGCCTGCTTGATACCATCATACATCCCCTTGATGTTGCCCGTGTCAGCTGCTATCTGTATCTCGGAACAGAGCTGGAGCCAGTAGTCGTTAGCACATCTCCTGGCAGTCTGTTGGACTTTGCTGCGAGCAGTTCGGAGGACCTGCAGGTTGCGCTCACTGGGACAGGCCTTGTATGCTGCTTGAGCTCTCCTCTTTTCCTCAATGACTGGTGTCAACTCCTCAGAGTGGGCTTCAAACCAGTCTGCCGCCTTGTTGGTCTTCTTGCCGAATATGGACAAGGCGGTGTTGTAAACGGTATTCTTGAAATGTTCCCATCTGTTGGATGCGTTTGCGTCGGCCGGGCCTGGAAGAGATTCCTCAAGCGCTTGTGCAAATTCCTCCACTTTTCTCTGATCCCGGGTCTTGCTGGTATCAATGCGAGGTCTTCCTTCCTTTTTCGTGTGATACAGTCGCTTTGTTTGCAGTTTCACTCTGCTGCACACCAGGGAGTGGTCAGTGTCGCAGGCAGCACCATGATAACTGCGTGTGATCTTGATGCTGGGAAGGCTGGAGCGTCTGGTGAGGATCAGGTCGAGCTGGTGCCAGTGCTTTGATCTTGGATGTCTCCAAGAGATTCTATGTTGGGGCTTTGTGTTGAAGAACGTGTTGCTGACACAGAGACCGTGATGACAGCAAAACTCTAGCAGGCGTTGGCCATTTTCGTTCATCCTCCCAGTGCCAAACTGACCTAAGCAAGTGGGCCATGAACTGTTATCAGCACCAACTCTAGCATTGAAATCGCCGAGGATGAACAATGGCTCTTTTACAGGGATTTTCTTGACAGTGGTGGCCAGGTCATCATAGAATTTGTCTTTGGCTTCTGCTGGAGACGACAGAGTCGGTGCATAAGCACTGATGAGAGTGATAGGTCCTGCTGATGACTGGAGCTGCAGGGACAAAATTCTTTCACTTCCCACAGTAGGTGGGATGATGGATTTCAGCAGGGTATTTCTGACCGCAAAGCCAACGCCATGTTCCCTGGTTTCGTTTGGTGGTTTTCCCTGCCAGAAAAATGAGAAATTTCTCTTCTTGACAGATCCGGAATCTGGCAGCCTAGTCTCTTGAAGGGCGACGATGTCCATCTGCAGTCTGCTCAGCTCCATGTCGATGACAGCTGTTTTGCGTGCGTCGTCTATTTCTTGCAGGTCATCAGAGAAGCCAGGTGTCATTGTCCTAACGTTCCAGGTGCCCAGCTTTAGGGCAGTAGTTTTCTGTTTTCTGTTGCATGGTGCAGAGTTGTCGATCCGCTTGTCGGTTTTCACCCTAAACCCCACGCACCCCATGAGGTTAACGGACCGTGGCGAGGCAACACCTTACTGGCTGGGGACTGCCCAGCTTAAGGCGGGCGGTAGCTGCCCAATGAGATGCAATGATCTCTCCCACCGTCGGAAGCAGCCCCTGGCGTCATGCTCTACGCCAATCGAGCAAAGACTTATAACCGGTAAACTGCTGCTTCCCGTGTTGTGCCGACGCCGTATGGCGAAGTTGGAGTGTCCTCTCCAGTGCGCGAAGCCTGGGTAAAGAAGGTATGGAGGATAGGCTGTTACCCATGCAGCAAATCCCCCCTCTCCACGTCGCTGGAATGGTCCAATGGAAAGGCAGAAGCCAATACGGTTGGTTCCAGCGGCGTCGCAGGAGTTGCCAGAACGTGACTGTGTTCAGCCATGAACTGCCTAAGGGACTCCGGCTCCTGATTTTGCCTCGAGGTTGACTCCTGAAGCCTTTTCCAGAACTGGATGTAGCCACAAGGCAGTGGAGGTTTGAGGTCAGAGTTTCCTTCTCTTAGATGAGCTGCCTTCCTAGGCTGACGAGTCCCATCTACCCGGTGATATTTTGGTACACAGCACATTTTCCATTCTAGTACTGTACTTATCTGTACTTATCTGTACTGGATAAGATGGTGGAATGCCTCATCAAAGTTAGAATCTCAAAACACATAGATGAACAGGCCTTGCTGAGGGAGAATCAGCATGGCTTCTGTAAGAGTAAGTCTTGCCTCATGAACCTTATAGAATTCTTTGAAAAGGTCAACAGGCATGTGGATGTGGGAGAACCCGTAGACATTATATATCTGGACTTTCAGAAGGCGTTTGACACAGTCCCTCACCAAAGGCTACTAAAAAAACTTCACAGTCAGGGAATTAGAGGACAGGTCCTCTCATGGATTGAGAACTGGTTGAAGACCAGGAAACAGAGAGTGGGTGACAATGGGCAATTTTCATAATGGAGAGAAGTGAAAAGCGGTGTTCCCCAAGGATCTGTCCTGGGACCAGTGCTTTTCAACCTCTTCATAAATGACCTGGAGACAGGGTTGGGCAGTGAGGTGGCAAAGTTTGCAGACGACACCAAACATTTCTGAGTGGTGAAGACCAGAAGTGATTGTGAGGAGCTCGAGAAGGATCTCTCCAAACTGGCAGAATGGGCAGCAAAATGGCAGATGCGCTTCAATGTCAGAAAGTGTAAAGTCATGCACATTGTGGCAAAAAAACTTCACATATAGGCTGATGGGTTCTGAGCTGTCTGTGACAGATCAGGAGAGAGATCTTGGGGTGGTGGTGGACAGGTCGATGAAAGTGTCGACCCAATGTGCAGCGGCAGTAAAGAAGGCCAATTCTATGCTTGGGATCATTAGAAAAGGTATTGAGAACAAAATGGCTAATATTATAATGCTGTTGTACAAATTGATGGTAAGGCCACACCTGGAGTATTGTGTCCAGTTCTGGTTGCCGCATCTCAAAAAAGACATAGTGGAAATGAAAAAGGTGCAAAAGAGAGTGACTAAGATGATTACTGGGCTGGGGAACCTTTCTTATGAGGAAAGGCTATGGCGTTTGGGCCTCTTCAGCCTAGAAAAGAGGCGCCTGAGGGGGGACATGATTGAGACATACAAAATTATGCAGGGGATGGACAGAGTGGATAGAGAGATGCTCTTTACACTCTCACATAACACCAGAACCAGGGGACATCCACTAAAATTGAGTGTTGGGAGAATTAGAACAGACAAAAGAAAATATTTCTTTACTCAGCGTGTGGTTGGTCTATGGAACTCCTTGCCACAGGATGCGGTGATGGCATCTGGCCTGGGCACCTTTAAAAGGGGATTGGACAAGTTTCTGGAGGAAAAATCCATTATGGGTTACAAGCCATGATGTATATGTGCAACCTCCTGATTTTAGAAATGGGCTATGTCAGAATGCCAGATGCAAGGGAGGGCACCAAAATGAGATCTCTTGTTATCTGGTGTGCTCCCTGGGGCATTTGGTGGGCCGCTATGAGATGCAGGAAGCTGGACTAGATGGACCTATGGCCTGATCCAGTGGGGCTGTTCTTATATGGGACTTACTTCTGAGTAAACATGCATAAGATTGGGCTGTAACTTATATGGTATAATTCCATATACAGGTGTGCACGACTTTGCAATGGGGATATGTTCTCCTATTACTGTTGTTATGTGATTAGGTCATTAAGTGAACATTTGGCCCAATCTATTGCTTTGATGTGTAAACAGACACTCTCTGCCAGACACTTGCTGGCTGCACAGGCTACTGGAGATAGATTGCCTCTTCTTTGCATTAAGAGCCTCCCTGTTGTGTAAACAGACAGTCTGCTGCAGGCTATGGGAGATGCATAGCAACTATAGCAGTACAAGAGCATCTTTATTGTGCTTTGACCACTGCCATATATGCAATCTGTTGTTAAGAGAATGGTTGCTAAGCACTGCACACCTGTAATGCGATAAGATGTGATGGCCAGTTAGGATGGCTGTGGGCCTTAATAACCTCAAAAGGAGTTTAAACAAATTTGTTGTCTTGATCATCAGTTGGCTGCCCTTTCAGTCTGTTTGTCTGGTCTCTTGTCTGGTCTCTGTGAAACATGATGTTGGACTACATTAACCTTCTGTGTGGTTCAGCAGGTCTTTTGCTATGTTCTTGTTGATAAGGGGATTTCCTAAACCAATCCAACTACCTCAGTGGAATTCCCAACCAGTTCATAAGATGTTCCATATTTTTTTTTTCCAAATGTGGCCCAAATCCTAACCAACTTTCCAGCACTGACATAGCTGTGCCAATGCGGCATGTGTTGTATCCTGCATTTGGGGGGCACTCACAGAGTACTCCTCAAAGTAAGGGAAAGTTTGGTCCCTTACCTCGGAGCTGCATTGCCCTTATGTCGGTGCTGGAAAGTGGGTTAGGATTGTGCCCTGAAACGGCAGCGGGGGGAGGGAATATATACTTTTTAAAATCCAGTATTCATTCAGAAAGTTTTAAATTATATAGTATAGATACATTCCATCAGTGCACCTGAAGGGGATTCCACATATCCATTCTATCTAATAGATATTTTTGATCTTGACTTTCCCTTTTACCATAAAAAGCCCAAAGCAGCTAAAAGTATAAAATGCAATAAAATCTGTAAAATACTATATAATACATCAACACATAAATAAAAACAGCAAGCAATAATCATAAGAGAGAAGGCAGCATGAAATTAAAATGTATTTTGGATCCCTGCCAAAAAAAACCAACAGGGAAGGTTCAGTTTTTATTCAATAGGCAGGGAATTCCATAACTATGACACCACTACAAAGAAGGCCCTTCTCGAGTTGCCACCAACAGAACCTCAGATAATGATGGTACACTCAAGAGGATACCCCCACCCGATGATATCAGAGTCTGGTCTGTCTTGTATGGGAGGAGGCAGTCTTTTAGATACCACTGTCCCTGTCTTTAAAGACCATCACTAGCACCTTAAATCAGACCCAAAAATTGGTGGCCAGTGCAGTCAAAGGACTATTAGCCTGACAGAGTCAAACATCTTAGTGCACATGTGCTGCCATGTTTAATTTCAGTTTATGAACAGTCTTCAAGAACAGCCCCACGAAAAGCTGAACTCCTGATCATATGCACATGTCCAACATGCATCATACAGAACTAAAGCTAAAATAAGTGGGAAACCATACACCACCATTGCACAGCAAGATGAAAAAACAAATTGCAGAGTTCCCAAAACTCAATTCAGATCCCAATTCTGACTTTACTGAATATGGAGATTCCTCTTCCCCCATTCATATTAGAGTACAGAAATATTGCTAGTGTTTATGTTTCTTTTCTTCTGGAATTTCAATGTACACACACACACACACACAAAATTAAATTAAGTTTTGAAAAATGAGCCCTTTTGCTTGGGTGGTGATACTTGCCTGATTAGAGCTATTAATTTTGGCATCACCAGCTGTGGCCGTCCTCTCTTAAAAGAAAATGATATTGTCCCTGCCAATCTCTTCTTTTTTCCACTGAGAGAGAGAGAGCGAGAGAGATCGAGATCTGCTCCTTTGGCAAAGCCAAATTTAATGAAACAATTGGTACATGTGCCATTCCAATCTGATAATCTGCATGTATGCACACTGAGAAAACATGGCCACTTACATTTTCAGCTACAACCATTTATACATGCAACAAAAGCACAATGCACAAGACCTTTTGCAGTGCAAAACTGTGATATAGGCAAAAACTACAGAATATCCACAGCCAACTTATCAAGTCACCAGCTCTTTGTTTTTGCATACCGCCACAACAGCATTCCAGTCAGAAAGAAGAAGAGAATTCTGGCCGGCTACCGGTCCAGAGTGCCAACTGATAAGCTTATAAATTTAAGCTGCAATGGTTCTCCCTAAAGGAAAACCATGTATGATGAGGCTGAAGTGTCCTAGTCAATTCTGAACACCCTCCAAAAATGACAACCCCTGAGCTCTTTGATGGAAACCATCTCAATGCACCTAGAAGCAGTTTTGGTTTGTGTAATGAAAATGTGACCATTGCTGAAGGACTGTGTTTCTCCCCAAAAGAAAGCTATTGCAAATGTCTATGGAGATCCTAATTCTGAAGTGGTGTAATGCAATATAAATGCAATGCAGTGAAGCAATGTTATGCAGGGGGCTTTTTAAACTGTTTTTGCTGCACTGTCCCCATCTTTTGTGCTGTATTTTATATGGTGCAACAGGCAAAAACAAATAGCCAAAAGGTACGATCCACTAGGCCAGTGGTTCAACTTCTCAAACTGGGCCACAGCTCAATTTTTGATAGGTCACAGAGCCAGTGCTACCCAGAAGCTGCAGAATACTCTGGGCCACATTGCACCCCACAATTCCTTGCAGCTTCTGAGTAGTGCCGGTGCACAACCCATTTGATTGGCCATGTCACACCCCACTATGCCTTGTGGCGTTGCATTCTGGGGCGCAACCTGGAAGCCACAAGGCATTCTGGGGTATGCCATGGCAAACAAGAGAGTTACAGTGATAAAAAGTTTGAGAACCGCTGCACTTCCTATGCCATTTTTGACTGTAACATTTAGAATACTTGAGGAAAGCATCATTTTGCACTGTGTATTGATCCCTTACATCCACTTGAATATTTGAATAATTGAGGGCCCAATCTTATCCGACTTTCCAGCACCAATGCAGCCCCAATGGAGCCCCAAGGTAAGACCCCTTGAGGAGGCCTCCATGACAGCCCCTCCACCTCAGGATGCAGCACATGCCCCATTGGCATGGCAGCATCAGTGCTGGAAAATTTGATAGGATTAGGCCCTGAATCATTGAATGACCGCTTAAAGGCTTTAGGAGGTTTGGGGTCATTGCTGTGCATTCATCAGGTGTCTGGTTGTACTTATCAAAATAACATCATAAAGAACTTTTAACCTTTGGAGAAATGTGAGATGTGTCAAGAGGTGCCAGCACTTTTAAAAATAAGATTTGAACTGCTTTGTAATGAGACTTCACTAGAAATTTCATGTCTGGAACTGAGAATGCTTTTGAATGAACACTCACATTCACTTACTTGATGCTGTAGGCTGGGCTTCCGCTTTTCTCTGTTATGCTTTTAAATATCACAAGTTCACTCGTCTCAGGGGATTCCCTGACTGAAAATGAAAACGTTTTCTGTGCTGAGCAATGACATATTCGGCCTCTTCTGGAAGTAGTTGTAAGATGTGGTGTGTTGCAGCAACATCTTTCCATTTCCTCCCATTTGATAGACCTCGAACCTGCGGCATGAGGAAACAGCTGGCCCCGGCAACTTCAAGCTGTTCTTTGTAGTGGAGAAATGAGGGTGATGGCACAAGCTGGCACACGTGGTTACAAGTCATGATGTGTATGTGCAGCCTCCTGATTTTAGAAATGGGCTATGCCAGAATGCCAGATGCAAGGGAGGGCACCAGGTTGCAGGTCTCTTGCTGTCTTGAGTGCGCCCTGGGGCATTTGGTGGGCAACTGTGAGATACAGGAAGCTGGACTAGGTGGGCCTATGGCCTGATCCGGCGGGGCTGTTCTTATGTTCTTATGCTCACATTGAGAACAGTGGGTTGTAGTGGCCACCGTGCTGCAGTTTGGCTGGGGTTTTAAAAACATTGAGGGAGAAGCTTGAGAAAGCAAGTTCAGGCTAAAACAGCAACAGCTGCAAAAAAATCACATTGTGCCACTGAATTGGGATACATGCCTACTGGACAAAGAGGGCTGATGTATATCTGTATTTGTACAAAACATTGTTCAGAAAGGTCAACTGTTTGTGCCTTTATAAAGAGAGTCATGACTCATGGTTTGCGGGGAAAAATCCTTTTTCTCTAAATAGTAATCATGTTGCTATTCTTCCAGGACTCCTTTATCTTTAACAACTGGAAAAACAGGCAGAAATTTCATTCATTCATTCATTCATTCATTCATATCCCACTTTTTCCCTTGCTGAAACAAATGCCCAAGGCAGCTTACAAGTTCAAGGTATAGTATGTGAAAACAATAAATGAAATCATTAATAAAAGCAATAAATTAAGGTTTTCCATGCGTAGCAAGTCAGAACATAAGAACGTAAGAAAATATCACCTGTTAAATTTCTGCCTGTTGCACAACTCCAAAAGACATAGGAAGCCTGTCAGTAATTATTCTAAACCCAGAGGATTTGTAGAAGTTCATAAAATTATGCATGATCTGGAGACAGTGGCCGGAGAGAATTTGTTTTGTTTTTAATTGCCAGCAGGACCCAGGACAAGTAAAGATACTGTACATTTTTGCACAGCTCATTAATTTACCTAATGGAGTGTGTTGCTGCAAAACACTGTAACGGCCTCTGGCTTGGAAAAGGAATTTGCACATTCATTTTGGATCATCAACTGCTATTCACCATGATAGCTAAACGGCACGTCTATTACAGGGTCTCCAAAATAATGGCACAGGAGTCACATTTGGCCTGGCACATTTTTTTTCAACCTGCAACAACTTTTTTTTTTTTGTTAGAGCATTTGCTAATGTTTGACATTTTTACTTATTATGTATCATTTCTCTATTTAAGCACTGCATTGCTTATTTGTAATTGTCAGTTTCACTTTTGTTCTTTCTTTGAGTTTGGAGCTCCCTGATCTATTACATGTCCAGAGGCAGTAATACTGTTAAACAGCAGGGGTTGGAGATGGATGTGGAGGGAAAGGCCTACTTGTAAGCCTCCTGTCTGGCCTCTGTGGAGAAACAGCAGGGATGGGAATTCAAGTCAGTAACTTGGATTCGAGTCGCAAAAATGTGTGTTTTTCATTGACTCATGAGTTGCTTGTGTGGAAGACTCTGAAAAAGCCTTGAGTCAGGGCTCCCGACTCAGCACTCGTCCCTATGCATGCTGACTTGAGTCTGCCTGTGTCTGGGTGTTCTTGCTTACTGTTTTCTCAGTATGGGGCCAGCATTCCAACTGGGGTCAGCTTTCCAACTGGGCAAGCAGCAGGGAGGTTCTAGCTGGAAGGCAGGGAAGGGTTAATGTTGCAATAAATGGGGAAAGGCGGAACTGGACTCTCTTTTCCTGTCTCTGATAGGAAGGAATGAATGGATGATCATTGAACAAAGCATGAGCATTCTGATATTTTCATTGGCTGAGAGGGAGCAGGAGAAGGAACCAGGGAGAGGGTCTTGCCTTACTAATGACTTGAGATGCCCAGGGAGGGGAAGGAGACTGGGAAGGAGAGAGGGAGTTCATAGTGATCACTTTGCATCACATGGCTGGTGGGGGGAGGGAGCTTCATTGAATGACCTGCTACAGTGGGACTACTTCTGAGTAGGACTGCAAAGGATCAGGTCATCCTGACAAGTCTTGCAGCTGCTGCACATGACCCTCCTCCATCTTGCCGCTTCTGTCCTCGCTCTCTCGCACACCCTCCCACCTCTCCCACCCTGTTTACGGATGGGTGGGAACATCAGGAGAGTGTTCAAAGAGAGCTTTGACACACACCCCCAGCAGCAGCCCAGTTTATTTCCATAGCGGGCTTTTTAAAGGGGGGGTGACTTGACTCTAGTCTTTTAGAGTTGCAAAGGGGTGACTCAGAGACTTGGAAAGTGCCCCCATTATGACTCGTTTTCAAGTTGAGTCATGGGGGACGATGACTCGGCAACTCGTCCCGAAAGAAGCCACGCTCGAGTCAAGCCATTTTCCCATCCCAAACGGGGTACTTAACAGAGAACCCATGGTCTGAACCAACAGCGCTGTCCTTACGCCAGTCAAGACTATTGGATATCAGACCTAGCTTGCACTTCTAGAAGCTAAAGAGACCATGAGTCCAGTCCTATACAGTTTTCCAGAGCTGATGCAGCCATGCCAATGGGGTGTGCTCTGCATTCTGTAATAGGGAGGCATCAGGGATGCCTCCTCAAGGTGAGGGAATGTTTGTTCTCTTCAGGGCTGCATTGCAGCTGCATTGGTACTGGAAAGTTGGATAGGATAAGGCCCCTTAGTGCTATAATTACCTTGATTGTCTTGTTCATGACAAGTTGGAGTTAAAATTCATGTTTGTGAAATCTGGTGTCTTTTGGGTACATATTGAAAGCAGCTCTCTCTTGTATGTCCAGGAAGCATAAGTGTGTATCTTGCTACTTAGTGTGAGAGCAGTTCTAATTGGATCTTGAACGAGTTAATAAACCCACTTGGTTTTTAAACTGATGTCCTACATAGACTGACTGGCAAGAGAAGGGTGAGCAAGATTCCCTCACTGCCACCCTTTCTCCTTGTGAGCATGCCATGCACAGGAGAATGCTGAGCACTATGTTCTGCTGCTCTCCTACAAATGCATCAGAGTCCTGTTCCAGTGACATGTGCCTCCCGTGCAGTCTAGTTACAGGGAATGTTTGATATGCACAGTTTGTGCCAAACTCAGTTTTCATTTTTGTTTTACGGGTCACCTCTGAAATGAAATAAATGGACTTGCAGAATTTCTGTGGGCAGCATAATTTCCCCTAGTGTCATTCTGTGAGCACGTTCAGGTTGCAGTTTCATGGCTGAACTGCCCTTCAAAGCTAGGTGTGACATTATATGAGCCGAAATTTCCAGGTTGTGCATTTGCATGTGCGCGCACCCTGTCCAGGAGGTTTTTGTTCTCTTTTTTTTTTTCTGATCAGAGAAGAGATGAGGTGACAAACCACAAAAAGCCTTTGACAGGTCATGATGAATTGTTCTTTCTGACATAACTACGCCCACAGCCTTTCTCTCTTGACTTCCTCTATTAGTGTGGCTAGAGCTGTGAAAATCCACCCCCATAGAATTCCATGGAATAATATGCCCATCCTCCATTTTCAGGGTAGAATTCTGCAGAAATGTAATTGTCAAGTGGTCTGGTGGATTCCAGGCAGAATGGGGGGTAAATCACAAGATGTCGCTGTTAGGGGGTGTCAAAGTGTGCGCACAAGGACTTGAAGGTTGCAGTCTCCAAAGAATGGCTTTGATTCTGACCAAAGCCAGGCAGGCCAAAGGTCACACCTGGAACGTGGTGGCAGTCCAAGTAGCGGAGTGATTCAGGGCACAACCCCAACATAGGGTAGGAGGAGATTTTAATTTCTTTGTGGGAAAGGGGCAGATGGGAGCAAGCAAACATGTTCTCATCTTTCCTCCATGAAACCTGTGTTACCTAACATCCCTGTGGGACTGTGAATAGATTTTAGGCAATTACTGCAGCTGGGAAAGCGTAAGAGAGGATGGAAGCAAAAACTCTGCATACCTCTGTGATTTCCTGGGAGATGAATCGTGATGGGGTGGTGAAGCTGGTACTAAATGCCTTGTGACTCCCTGTGGTGCCTCCTGGTGAGAGAAAATGGAAGGGGGGAAGAAGAAAGTGTAACAGCCCCCCTTTCTTGAGGTTCTTTGGCAGCACAGTCCCGTCAAGCTATGCGGCAGTGCCTCCCCTTCCTGCTATGTGGGCTGCAGAGGACTTGTGAGGAGGGGTTGAATCAGCACCCTGATCTTCTGCCACGTAGCGTGCAGGGCAGGTCTCACTGAGGAGTTAGCTCTGTTTATCACCAGCGATGTCACAAATGCTTTGCCAGTGGGGAAACAATCACATTTTTGCCTGCAACAATATGTTGTGGTTTGAGTGCTGACATAAGTGCTTCCTGGAGGAAGGATAGCTGAATCCTGCATATCAAATGAATGCCAAACGCTCATTTGTGTCCTGAACTGATAATCTAAAAAGGTCCTTTATTCTGAGTGAGATCATCTAGCTTCCCTGAATTCTTTAGCAGTTTAAGGAATAGCTGTGGTTCAGGTTATCACACTTTATCCACGTGCATTGCAGTCCTTCGTTTCTTGAAAAGCATATTTATTTTTTATTCTACCCAGCCTCAAAAGAGCTTTCCAACCACAGACTTCCCTCAGTGGCTGGAAAGGACTCACATTAAGATCAGCAGGTGGGAAGCCTGCAGGCCTGAAGGCACTTCTCTGAGCTTGCCTTAGCTGACACACACAAGCACTCAGGGGAACATCTGGGAGAGCAGGGAGGAGGCAGGGAGAGAAGGGGGGAAGGCCAGCTTGTGGGGAAGCTACAAAAGACTCTGCTTGCCTGTACTGAGGAACTTTGGGGAGAAGGAACGGAGGCAAGGTTTACTGGACTCCCACCACTCCAGGAGGCCTCCTGAATCCCCATTGTGGAGAAGGAGACAGGTTGCCTCAATCTCCTTCTCACCCCAGCTTTGAGGTAGCAGTACAGGTTCTAATGGCTCGACAGTGGTTTTCCGCCCCCACAATTGCTCAGTCCTGAATGGTGCACACTCCCTCAGTGGTGTGGACCTCTTGGAGTGGTAACAATCCCCACAAGTGGCAGGGTGGCAGCAATGCTCCTTTATAAGAGATTAGAGTGGTGCTAACAGTTTGTCCCTGTTATCTTTACAACAACCCTGTGAGGGAGGTTAGGCTAAGAAAGAGGTTTCCAAACTAGGGCCCGGGGGCAAAATCTGGCCCACCACAAGTTTTTATCCGGCCTGCAGAAACTTGGAGCGCAATCCTAAAGTCCCTTGTGCTGGCCTGGGAGGGTCGCAAATGCGCCATAAAGCACATTTGTGCTTCCATTCGAGTCGGGGAGGTCAGCGCAAGGACATGCTCCGGCCTCCCTGTGAAAACACGTGCCCTGGGACAGGTGAGTTTGTGCTAGCCTTTCCAGGTCAGCGTGGGGGTCTGGGGAGCGTGGGGAGTAGACATTCTGGGATGGGGAAGAGTGGACAGTGGGCAGGCCTGTGGGTGGGCAGGTAGGGAGACGGGCAGAGCCCTTGGGCTCCAAAGTGGTTTACTACTCGAATTATTTCCCCTCGCCCTGGGCTAGCCTGCAGTCCGCCTGAAACTTGTACTGGATACAGTGCAGGCCTGCCAGCCTACCTGTTTCAGTGCAAGTTAGGATTGCACTTTTGGTATTTTTGTCCAAGCATTTGCTGGTGTTTGACATTTTGACTTGTTATACATGAATTCTCAGTTCAAGTATGGTATTGTTTCTTTGTAATTGTCACATTTCTCTTTTGTTCTGAATCATATCATGCTGATTACAAAAAAGATCCAAGTAAAACTTATTCATTCATTTAAATCTCATTCGTTTATAAAACTGAACTTTTTCAGCCTGCGGAAATGTGTAAAATATAGGATGTGGCCCTACTACTGGATGGTTTGAAGACCCCTGGGCAAAGAGAATGTGTGATTGTCCCAAAGTTGCCCTGTAAGCTTTGCGAATGAGTGGGGATTTGTACTTGAGCCGCCCTACTGATCAATCAGTACTCTAACCACTATGCTAAATGAGCTTTAGTCACCTGTCTTTCAGCAGCTCCAGAGTCTAACAATATTCATTGGATCATAGCAGGTAATGGGGATGGCCTGGAGATGTAAAGTCAAGATGCGTGTTCACCACTTTCACCCATTAAGCTTTTTAAAAACATGTGAAATTGTACATTTCAGCTTTACGGAAGCAATGCAGTGACAGTAATGTAGCTGCAATCATGCAAGAAACATCATAAAACCCAACATTTTCTGTAAGTGGAGGGGGGGGTCTTTAGAGCGAGTGCAATCATTGTTGCCCTGAGCTTCAGAAACCATTCCTCATGAGGTCCTGCATCTCTGGATGTTGGTCTAAAAAGGTGATCACAACAACATATGTGGGTGGATTGGGCTCAAGAATGGGGTGGGTTCAACAGTGGCGGCATCCATTGAATCCAAACCCACTTCCCAGCCAATCTACCTGCATGGTTCAATGTGTACTTGTGCAAGCAATATCACTGGGACAGGTGTGAGTTGGCCATGGCGGCTGCTGGGGCTTAAATCCGGGACAGTAGGACAGAAGTCCCCTTACCCCGAGGAGACCCCCAGCAGCTGTAAATGCCCCACAGGATGCAGCACAGGTTGTGCTGGCATTACTGAATCACATGTGAGTTTAGGTTGAATTGGGCTGTGAATCTTCCTCACCAAATATTATTTCAATGCAGAGATGGACACATTGGCATTCCTGGAAGGCATCTGGCTGCTGGTGTAAAGCAGCCCCTTGCCTTCAGAGCCAGTCACGGCTGCAAAAGCTTGCTTGCTTGCTTGCTTTTGCAGCCATGACTAGCTCTGAAGGTGGAGGGGGCTGCTTTACACCAGTGGCCAGGCACCTGAAGAAACTTCGCATTTTGCCCCCCCCCCATCCAGGAATGCCAGTGGATGGACATCATTAAGAATAGGTAGCTGTGGCATCAGATGTTACTGAGGGTTTTTGTGTGTGTTTTTCCTTTCTCAGGCACTGATCAGATGCACGAAATCACAATTGGTGAACCAGTGATAACCAAAGTAGGAGATGTAGCCAAGCTCTCTTGTGGATACAAAATTTCTGGAAGCCTAAAACCATACAAGATCTACTGGCAAAAACATGAAAAAGATAAGGTTGATGTAGTAATAACAGCATATGTGGATGGCAAAGAAAACGTTTCCTTGAAGAATCCACATTTTTTGAACAGATCAAAGATGGATGAGCAGGATCTTACACTTTCAATCTTCCCAGTTAAAGTGTCCGATAGGGGCGAATATCATTGTGTCATCATACGTAACTTTGATATCCAAAGACAATGCATTGTAAATTTATCTGTGAGAGGTAAGTGGTTTATTCTACTAACATGGCATTTTAAATAACCATAGTGACTTAATTGTACAATTCCGTTCAGCCATTTTAGCCACAGTGGTGCTAACAGTGGTTGTTATATAGATATACAAATTGCCTTTCTGCTTAGGCATACTGAAGGCAACTTACATTTAACATTTTAGAAAACTCACTCAGGCTTCTGAACCCAGTTCTTGGAATAAGCAGGTGCAGAGCTCATTGCAGCCCTATCTTCATGTCAAGGAAGAGGATTCTGCATTATGACCTTGCTGATATTATTTTCTTAAGTTTCTTTAAAAGTAGATGAAAATGTAAGATGTAAAATACAGTCAATTAAAATATCAAACAAAATAGAAGATTTTACTGTTTCTGCAATATGCTTGGAACTTCTATGACTTGGACAACCAGTAAGAATGCTCCTCTGTTTGCTCTTGACACTCACACTGGTACAGGGGTGCTATTGAGACAGCATTTTTGGGTTACCTTATGTATTATGACTGGATTTAGGATGCTCTCTAGAAGGGATATCTGCCTAATCCCAAACCATCCTCCATTTTCACATGCCAATCCTTCCATCAAAAATGCTCTCAAGTGCCCTTCACACCAGTCTGGGAGACCAGTTAACCACTGAAGTGTTAGAATCATTTTCTGTTAAAAGCATTTTCATAATTCAGCATCAGCCTGTGGCCACATGTTTGGTTGAACACACATTATACCTGACTGTGTGGTAAAACATAGCCAGGTTGCTTTTCAGTCAGTGATCAGGTTCATATCAGGGGCTGAAAAATTACTGTATACATCAGTCTGTTTGTAGCAGTCATTTACTATTATCATTATTTATATGGTGCCATCAATGTGCATGTTCTTTGGAACAGAGGAGAGGCTCCCTCTCCAAGAGGCTCACAATCTAAATTACACAGAAAGGAGACAAGGAAAGATAAAGGGAGTAGTGTCAGGGTAAATGAGGAAGAATATGCAGTGCTTTCATGCAGTGATGCTGCTAGGAAGTGCGGGGGGGGGCAGGCTGCACCAGATGATGCGTACGGGGGTGGGGGTGACACATTTCTGGCCAAAATTTTAAAAAACTTGGTATTTTTGAATAATTCCATCATGTTATATATCATTTGATACGTAATTTCATGCAGAATGCAGTGAAATAAACTGCATTGAGATATCTCTATTCTATCAAAAGTTGTAGCCAAAAAAACAGAGGGGGTGGGATGTGATGCATCACCATGCATACCACCTGGGTGTTGCCCTGCTCACTGCATGGGAGGAGGTCCATCATGGGGGTGAGGCTCTGGCACGCACCAGGTGATGCAAACCATAGTGACACCACTGCTTTCATGTTCAAGTACAGAGACTAACAGCCCAATTCTATCCTTTTCCCCACCATATCATACAACTGTGCCAAAACAGCCTGGCTGCAAGCTATGGTGCAAAGAGTGGATCAGGAACCTTGGGAGGGGAAAGGGAAAATATTTTCCCTTATCCCTTCCTAAGTCCCCCTGACTGCCAATTGGGTCTCCTTGGGACTGTGCCAGCTCCTTCTATCATGTCAGTCCACAAGTCCCAGAAGACAAAGGGCGCATGTCAGCTTGTTCTGCAGTGGCTAGCATCTGGCGCAAGTTGCCTGTACAGGTGCCACCTCCTCCCACCTCCAACATACCCACACCCCTCTCCCTTTCCACCCCCCTGCCCTGTTCTGCCTACCCTGCTGACTTACTGGCATTGGTGGAGCTCGCCTTTACCACAGCTGCATACAGGGTCCTCCTTGGTGTCTGTGATAGCAGCCCTGCAGCTCTGCACATTTCTGGAAGGCCCTTAGAAATGCCGTATAAGATTAGTTAGTTGCAGTTTCTAGGATTGTAAGTCTCTTTTCTGCCCACAACGGGCCATCAAAACAGTTTATAGTTTATAAAAATGAGCAATACTGGTAAGATAAAAAGCAAATAGCAGCAGGGGCAATAAGAATAAAGCAGAAAAACAGCTTGCCTAGATGGCCAAGTAGTTCAGTCCCATGCTGGCTGCTGTCATGCATTTGTTATGCAGCTGAGGACCGTTTTTCAACGCTGGTGTCAGCTCTATATTAGCCTAGAATGAATTATTCATTTTCTCCAGTATGGCAAGTAGAATCTTTGGATGGGGGTGAGATTATATCCATTAAAAAAAATTGAACAAACAAATGTGACAAAGAGATCTAGTCACAGATCTTGACTTGTTTACAGAAGAAAGAATCCCCCCATATTTTATGGGGTGGGGGCGTGGTGATGTTGATAGAAGCATTGCTCTGTTAGGGTTTTAGATATCATATAGATGCCATACCCAGGTAATGTGTCTGCTGGAACTTGCCAGATAGCCCCACCCCTGCACTGTCACCCACTGTAATGTATTACAACATTTATTATTGCAGACACACATAAGTGTAGTGAAGAAGGGCAGAACCAGGATGACCAAACATCCTTTTTTTCCAGGACATGTCCTTTTTTTTTAGCCTTGTGTCCTGGAAAAGAACTTAAATGTAATCCTTTTCCCTGCCCCTGCAGGCAGTGCAGAGCCTTCTTGTAATTCTTCTTCCCCAGTTACCAGCATGAGACATTAGCAAGTGAAATGAAATGAAATGCCAAACCTTAGATGTATTTATTATTCTGCTTCTCCTTGGCCACAATTACTAGGGTTGCTATTGATTCCTACTTCTTGCCAATCGGCCATACAGAAAGTATAACAATGCATGTTTGTGGGGTAGCTACTAGCCAGACTGGAGCTAATGGGTACACTGGTTTGACCTATTTTTTGAAAACCAGCCTTTTCGGACTGTAACAAAACATTTTCCATTTAAAGAATGAGGACTTGTCTTAGAGTAGGAACATTTCTAGTTTTCTTTTTAATTTTATCATTGATTGTGGAGTAATCATAGTGCTCTAGTTTCTGCTAATTCATCCTTCTTAGCCCTGCCCCTCCAAGATTCCCACTGGGTCAGAATCCTTATTGTGGGGGGGTCATCCGTAAGTATACAGAAGACATCTGTCATTAGCTACTGTGATTTTGGGCATGGCCGGATAATCTTAAGGGGGTTATTAAGGAAAGCAGTAATCATAAATAGGTAAGATTGTGAACTTCAAAACTAACTGGTCTTTTTCAACTTCTATGGTTCTGATGCTAGCAATTCTGAGGGGGCTTGTTCAAAGGCATATTATTCTATTTAGTGAAGCTCGTGCAGAAGACAGTTGTATGATGTATAATGTCAATAGCTTTACTTGACCAATCTCAAAGTAATCTTGACCTGTCTTTTTCTTTCTTCAGCTGATTTTAGTGCGCCTGTTATAACTCTGTCCCCTAGTAGATGCTGGCAGGCTTCGTTGAAACTCACATGTTCTTCTCATGGAGGATATCCAGAGCCTAAAATGTCCGGCTTTGTCAGCAGTGATCCATCTTTGGAGTGGATCTATCATTCTACATATGACAACAAAACTCAATGCTTTAACATTGAGGGCTACTTGCTGATCAACATGACTGAAGAGATCATCATCAATTGCACAGTTGGGTATCCGGGTTTCCAACTGTCCACCATCTTGAGTAGGTTTTTCTTAATCTTATGTACTGTATTAGGGTTCTTGTCCTCAGTGTCAGTGGTGTACCTGGGGGTCCCTGCGCCTGGGTAACTCCCAGTTTTCTGCCCCCTACCCCTTACCCGCGCCCCCAGCCGTGACCCGGAAGTAATTGAGGTGATGTCATTGTCACCACAATTAGTTCCGTGCGGCTACCTCTTCCGTTCCCCCTTTGGAAAAGGTGCCCCAGTCCAGTAATCATTTTGGTTGCTCTCTTCTGCACCTTTTCCATTTCCACTATACCCTTTTTGAGATATGGTGACCAGAACTGGATGCAACACTCCAGGTGTGGCCTTACCATCAATTTGTACAATGGCATTATAATATTAGCCGCTTTATTCTCAACACCTTTTCTAATGATCCCAAGCATAGAATTTGCCTTCTTCACCGCCACCACGCATTGGGTTGACACTTTCATCGAGCTGTCCACCAGCACCCCAAGATCCCTCTCCTGGTCAGTCACAGACAGCTCAGCACCCATATGTAAAGTTTTGATTTTTTTTGCCCCAATGTGCATGACTTTACATTGAAGCACATCTGCCATTTTGCTGCTCATTCTGCCAGTTTGGCGAGATCCTTCTGGAGCTCTTCACAATCGCTTCTGGTCTTCACCACTTAGGAGGAGGTAGGAAGGTCACTTGCATGCAGCTATTGTACTTAAGGTACTTTGGTTGCAGTCCCTTGATAGGTTTGTCACTATGAGGAGATGATTGACCACATTGTCTACACCTAGTCAGGTTTCATACTTAAGCAGGAGGAAGGAAAGTCAACTTATGTGCATGTTTCTGAATAAGAGGTCTCTAAAATGGGGTCCTTGGGTTCTTCAATACCAGTCTGTCTTCTTCAGTAAAATTTCAATGTTTTTCTTTCAGATGTATCAAGGGACTGTCCTCTGGAGCAACCTCCATCCCATGGGGTCACTATTGCTATTGCTGTGATCCTCACTTTTGTCACACTTATAGTGTTAACAATACTCTTCCGATGCCACAGTAAGTACAAAAACTTTTCGGACTGAGATTTTCAGATGCTGTTGGGCCCTCCTTGAAAGCTATATCTCCATGGAGTATACCCTGCTGTTACTGCATTATTCTGCATGTCTGTATAGATGATACAGACCTTAGCCTACACCAGAGAAAAAAGCTTCTCTGATACCTGGGAAAATATGCTATTTTTGTGCTGACTGACTTGTAAAGAAGAAGAGAATATTAGAGGTTAACCCTCAGATTAGACAAAATTCGTTTCCAAGTCATTTTAGTGAGTTATAATGACTACAGATCAACTGAGAGGACATGTAAGAATTTGAGTCATAGAGGAATGCAGGCCTGGATTTTCTTTTTTCAAAAGATGTCCTCACAGGCCACAATGAAATTTTTACGTCGTCATGGACCTTAGTCTTTTTTTTTTTTTCTTTCCTCTTGTGAGATGGGCGATGGGGCTTGGAGGAAGAAGACCAACTGCTGTTTTTGAAAATGGGTGGCATTCTGTGCCCAGAGTTCTTTGACCCAGGCTTCCTGTGTGGAAACACTAGCCTGAATCTCAGATTGGGGACCTTGATAGGGTTATCTCAGGGTCAGACTACTTAGTACATGCAACTAGGAAGAACCACACATAGTTCAGCAGAAATTTATTTTTTAAAAAATGGGGGGGGGGGAGGACAATCAGACAAGCTTAGTCCTTTTCCACTCCAAATTGTACCTAAATATGTGTGTCTCCTTACACCAACCATTTTCAACCAGTGTGCCATGGCACACTGGAGTGCTGCGAATGGTTGCAGGTGTGCCTTGGGAATTTTGGGGAGGGTCATCTATAATTAGGGCCATTGGGGGATGTTAGCAACCCCCACCCGCAGAATGGTGGACCTTGTCAATTATCAAAAAGCGGATGTGTGCCTGGACCATTTTAGCACCTTGTCAGTGTGCCCTGAGATGAAAAGGGTTGAAAATCACTGCCTTACACCATGTATTATCCTTAATGAGAAGGGAAATGTAGTTGTTACTTGCTCAAAGAAACTCTTTTCCTTTTAGTAATATTTTAATATCCCAATATATTGCAAACATATTGCTCAGTTTAACTCATGGTCAGATTAAGGTGGGTTTTATGATAAGGGGGTGTTAGATGAATGAACCCCACCATTCAGCACAAGCCATAGTACTGGATCATATATTTTTTTTAAGGAACATTCACTGTGATATGCGAATGCTCTGAGAAAAAGTTAAGAAAATGGTCTCTGGTTGTGTAGTTCAGCTCCATCATAGAAGGGCATAAAGCCACAAGCTATGTAGAAAGTCTCCTCTGTACTTCTGGGAATTCTCCAACTTCCCTGTCTTATATGTCACAAAGTAAACAAAAGAGTAGAAAGTCCCCCACTCACACTCCAACACGCAAGTCTGAAAATGAAACCTGCCTTAAAAGGGGGAGTGAGTTTGTTTTGTCCTTAGCATAATCACCAGTTCAAAACACCTCCAAGGGAATTATGCTTTTGATGTCAATGTTGGCCTGGTGTCCTCAGGCTACCAACTCAGTGGTTAACAGGAATTCTAGCAACAGGTGATTTCTGCATCTGGAGTCAAGAAGGCACAGCCTCTGGTTTTCACAGTATCAAGTCAAAGCATACAGAGAGTGGTAACCACAATTTCTGAAACCAAATAGTCTTCTCATTTGCATCAATCTTGTTTTTGTGTTGTGTTTTAAAAACCAGGATCACATAATTGGGTTGTTCAGGTACAAATGACTTGTTCATTTTGTCCACTACTAGGAGCTGTGTTAGTAAGAAAAATATACTATATAGCACAAGCAAAGCATGAGCCTGGATAGTAGAAATAATCAATTTCAATGACATTCAAACAACATCTTTCCCAATATTTGTGACTGATTTGATGCATTAAATACTGGTGCTTATGAAGGGTAACTTATTTGGTTCTGTATTCTTGTAATCTGACTTGTTCCTGACTTCCTGTGGCCGAATTTTCTTAAGATCAGCATCAAATTGGAAGGTTCAAAAGTTCCAGCTAATGCAGAGGTCAGCTGCTCAACCACTGAAAGCAGCCGTTCTAATGAACACATTACTGCAATTCTTTCTTGTCTGTATTGACGTCCAGTTTCTGAGTGGTAGAAAAAAATGGTACAGTTAAGCTGACCAGAATCAAGCCATGTTCAACACAATACCAACCAAACGGAAAATGACCAAAATATGGATTTGGAATATAATAAATTAGAAAGCTAACTGGCTGCCTGTTCACCTGACAGCTGCCTGACAGCTGTCCTCTTATCCTGAACACCTTTTCTCAGCTGTATTTGCAAATATCAAAAGCATATGGTTTGCTCAGTTTGTTGAATGTTTCAAACTTTAAAAGGAATTTTTCTTTACACTAGTCTGCCAACATCAGAGATCTTCTGATCACAGCTGTTCTCTGCAACCTGTGGTGACAAATGAAATGATATTACAGCAGTCCAATGGGACATCAGAAGCAGTCACTGGAAACCAAGCCCTATAAGAAAAGGTTGAAATAATGGGTATGTTCAACCTGGGGAAGATGAAAGGGTTCACAATCGCACTCTTTAAATGCTTGAAAGAATGCAACACAAAAGCAGGCAAAGAATTGTTCTCTGCTGCCCCAGTGGGTAGGACTACATCTCATGGGTTCATGGCACAGAAGGATGGTATTGGTTGAACTTTTAGGATAAACATCCTAACAGCAAAAGCAGTTCAACAGTGGAGTCAATTACCTGGGCTATCCTACTTGAAGGTGGAGTCTTCATAATGGAGGGCGTCAAGCAGAGGCTGGACAATCTGTTGATTTTTGCTTTAGGTTCTGCATTGAGCAGGGATTGGTCTAGATGAGGCCCTGTCCAACTTTTGTGATCCTGGATTCTGAATAGCTGAGCATGTTACTCTTCAGAGACATACCTACCTTTCTTCCAGGAGAGCTGAGTGCAAGGATGGAGAAATTTTCAGCAGAACACCGGCATTAGGGGAAAGAGAAGCCTCTCTCTTCTGTGCTGGTCTCCCAACTTAGTAGCGGCAGTCTACTATAAAGTTATGAGGCATAACGTGGATTGTACCACTTCAGACTGTGGGTGGTGGTAAATCACATTTTTGAATGCTCTGTGGGAAAGAACTCCCCAAAAGTAGAAAAACGGCAAAACAAGAAGCAAAGTCTCAAATGGTCAGTAGGCACCTATCTCCACAAGGTGCTTTTAAATGTGTTTTTGCTTTTGAAAAAAAAACAACTCCAGGGAATGTTCTAATTAGAAGAGCATTCAGACCTGGTATTCCACACCTGCTGTCTGAAGCAGTGCCATCAACTCTACTGCCTCTGGATTCTACCTTCTCATTCTGCTCCGTGTGTAGCCCATGCCCCACACAGAAGCCATTAGGAAAATAGATCTCCTGCAAATGTCTTTATGCATGTGAATTTCACCCCATCTTTTTGTGTCCCCAGGTCTCATGTTGGGCCCCAACGGTTGCTCCTCAGACTCATTTTTTGACAGAATCTGAAGGAACGATTTTCAACTGGACAGAAAAGGGGGGCTCAAACAGGAATTAAATCATGGTTGTAAGCTCACCTGTATAAGCTGTATTGTCATGAAGAAGTGATGAAGCTACTAGCAACAACATGAAAGACTGTGTAGTTTCTGGAGCTCTACAATTACTCGAAAGCTACCTTAAATCTTTGCTGAACTAGCCCTCAATCTCTTTGTAAGGAAGTCCTCAGTAAGAGGTATATTTAGTGTAGTGATTTTCTCATCACTCGTAGCCATTCCATGAAGTTGGCAACAGTAGAAGATGGGTCTGACGTTGGATAGGACATATCCAAGGAACAGTATTATTGCCTGCTATGTAAGGAAAGCGGTTCCTACTTGTGGAAAGTTACCTGACTTTTACCTGAAATTGCACATTTATTCCCTTTAGTTAAAAACACTGAAAGAAAATATACCTTGTAGTTTTATTAATCCTTTTGCTAAGGCCTATCAGGGCATGTATATAGGTGGCAAATACTGCTTCCTCATTGGCCATGTGTTTTTGATAGTCACTAGTCATTCTCTAATGAGCTCTAATAGTGGGTGTGTGTATGACAGGATTGCAGTGAGGATAAGCACACACAACTGTGGTGAACTGTGCCCTCTAGATCAGGGGTCTCCAAACGTTTTGGGCAGAGGGCCACATGAAATATCTGGTGCAGCGCAGAAGGCCGGAAAAAAATTTAAATATAAAATTTAAATATATAAATTAGAGATGAACTTAGATGAATGAATAAATGAATGAGTGGGCTCGTTCACTCAGCCTTTCCGGCCCTCAGAACACCCTCCAGATGCAATCAGAGCACAGCTCTGGTCATGTTCAGTTGAGTGGAACAGTGGCTTTCAGAACAAGAGGCTGGCCACGGGCTCCATCTGGCTCCTGGGCTGGGGTTTGGAGACCCCTGCTCTAGATGAAGCAGAATACTTGCACTGCAGACACTGGAAAGAGAAAATGCTAAATGATAGTCTAAGGATTAATTAAATTGGGCTGCCAAAAAAACCCCAAATAGACAATGGAGATAAACCAAAGGAAGTTTTAAATTGTTCAAGAGATTCAGTAATTCTCACATTTGACTTCCCTTAAGTGTTCATAGAACATGCACATTTTGCCACATATTGGCTGACACTCTGGTCTCATGTTCAGAATTATGAATGGATTCGGAATTGGAAGCTGCACTGGAACAGGAACTTAAGCCTCTTTCTGTTTCTGCTGCCTGCCACATGAGCACTCCAACACTGGTATTCCACTCTCCATTAAGTGCTATTTATTTGCCTTTTAGATTATCTTAACCAACAATGTTGACATTTTTACAATCATCATGAAATACCAACTCCAGTCTACAGAAAACTAAGTTTCAAGAGCATCTCACTAATCCATCCTCATTTACTCTCGTCAATTGAGAAATTACTGTAGAAAATTCCTATAGCTTAGGGAATGCTTTACCAGGACTGAGGAATGGATACAGAAAAGAACCCTGCTATTCTTTATGCCTTCACACAACTCAGGGGAAAGAGTGGAGACTAGAGCCAGGAGTTAATGATTCATTACATTCTTTAAGGCTGTAGTCCTATTCACACTTACCTGGGTGTCAGTCTTGTTGACTATAGTGGAACTTCAAGTTAAGCACACACAGAACTGCATTCATATCTCACTGTACTCCACTCACTGACCATAGAAATAAATTCAAAGGTTGGATAAAGGATCAGGTAAGTAGGTTTTAAGCTGTTGCTATTCTTCCACTAAGCGAGGAGAGGGAGAGGGTATCAATTCCACTGAGAAATATAGGTAGCACAAACTGAATCATGCAACACTACACCACCTCTGATTTCTTGCAGCAGGAAGATGAGAAAGTTCCTAGTTTGAAGATATCACACACAAATCCCACTCCCATATAAAAATTTCCACCTTTGAGGTGGCAATTTTTAATGTTGAAATGTTCTTGTGGGATGTGTGTGCTGCTAATTAATGTGCTGCCCCCTCCATGAGATCTCCTAATAGGAACTGTTTCTCACTCCTATATGTTTGAAGCAGTCCTGAGTTTTCTTGCAAACCTCCAAGGAAATGCATTTTTCTTCTGGGCAAAATATTCTAAAGCTATGCCCCCATTTTCACATTGTGCTTTTCGACTTAAACTGCACTCATGCATAAAAACTGTTATACTGAAACAGACTATCCTTTAGCATTAGCATTTTCTGGCAGATCACCTTAGAATCTTTATGTTGTCTTCAGGTTAAGGCTGCAGCTATTTTAAAAAAATATGTTTTTATATAGACAGAACTATGAAGGAAAGTTATGTTTTGATTATGTATTTTTTAGAAAGTGTAAAACATGTTTATGCCTGTTCTTGCTTTTCAGTGAAATGAACAAAAATTAGTCTTCATAAGACTTTTCTGTTTAATTCCTAATTTTAAGTTGTAACCGAACTGCTTGCAATTTAACAGTTTTATTTTGAATTCATGTTTCCTTCCTTGTATATAGTCTTGTATTCTCATTTTCCTGAGAGCAAAATAAAGTGGGCTAAAACATGATGAAAGTTTAGAAGTTCAGTAGCCACAATTCTCTAAGGGTCAATTGACAAACCACAATCACAGTGGTGGTGTTGCTTTCCTCCCTAAGTATACTTGTGGCAACTCACTCACTTGTGGCAACCTGAATCACTCATCATACATGCAAGCCTTAATTTTACACATCTCTTTGTCGCACGAGCTGAAATATAAGCACTGATCAAGTTTACCACAAGCATGGAAAGGAAGAAGAAAAAAAGGCTACTACAAGTATAGTGGCTATTGCAGTGCTGCTAAGAACAAATATTGCATGACATAAGAATATAAGAACCCCAGTGGATCAGGCCAAAGGCCCATCTAGTCCAGCTTCCTGTATTTCAGTGGCTCACCAAATACTTCAGGGAGCACACAAGACAAGAAATAACCTGCGTCCTGGTGCCCTCCCTTGCATCTGGCTTCTGAGGTAGCCAACTTCTAAAATCAGGAGGTTTCACATACCTATCATGACTTGTAACCCATGATGGAATTTTCCTTCAGAAGTTTGTCCAATTCCCTCTTAAAGGCATCTAGGTGAGATGCTATCACCATTTTCCGTGGCAAGTAGTTTCACAGACTAATTAATTACACGCTGGGTAAAGAAATATTTTCTTCGGTCTGTTCTAACTCTCCCAACACTCAATTTTAGTGGATGTCCCCTGGTTCTGGTTATATGAGAGGGAAAAGAGTGTGTCTCTATCCATTCTATCCATCCCCTGCATAGTTTTGTATGTCTCAGTCATGTCCCCCTCAGGCGCCTCTTTTCTAGACTGAAGAGCCCCAAACGCTGTAGCCTTTCCTCATAAGGGAGGTGCCCCAGCCTAGTAATCATTTTGGTTGCTCTCTTCTGCACCTTTGACATTTCTACTGTATTCTAGTAAAAAGGTTGAATGGTGGCAAGTACACAAATAGGCAGAGCTAAGTACTTCACAAGACAATTGCTAAAAGACTTTTATTGTACCAAATCCATCATTTCACAGAAATCTACTCTGGTTAGTGCACATGCTATATGTCTAGTAATACTGCAAATTACTATTAACTGTGCCCTAGTTCAGACTTTTGTATCTTGAGGCTGTGTGGGTTTGAAATTTATAGGCAGTCAAGCTGGGAACAGGAAGCAAAGAGATCCAATATTCTGCAGGCTCCAATCCTACCCCATGTTTATTAACTGGGACCCCCATCCTAAAATCTATAGCCCTTGCCATATCCTAAGCCCCTTCCAGGGTCGTCCAGCATTACATCAAGCTGCTCAGTCTTTCACCAGCTAAACAGCTGGTGGAGTTCCGAGTAGCTACACTGGGCAGACTGGGGCGTTAGGGTAAAGAGGAAAACATTCCCTTACCCTGAGGAGACTCCAGTCATCTCCTAATTCGTGTTGAATACAGTGCCAGCACAGTTTAGATTGGACTGCCCATCAATGTTGAACAGTGATCTTAATTTATTGCAAGAGATTCTCTTATTCTGCAATATGAGGAAGGAGGAATATATCCATATTCATATACAATGAATACGGATACAGTGTATCCAAAATTATTATTATAGGTATGAAAATCATCTCTAATACCGGAGTCTCAATTATTTTTGTGATCCTTTACTCTTTTAGAAGTTACCATATTCAAAAAACCTCTTAGTCATCTCCAAAAACCCCTTCAATAAAGCCACTTCATCATTTACCACAGCACAAGAGAATTTTGTACATTTGACTTTTATCTACATATTTTACTCAATCAATCCGTCCAGAGAAGCCTTCCCACATTTTATACTCCAACAAGGAACTAGGCACCATCTGAAGATTACTTTCCATTTTCTGAGGTGAATTTGACTAACCCAAAGAAGCTCTTCTTGGGAGAGTTTGTTGTGCTCTTGGCCTGAAGAGAAGTTCAACCAAGAATTAGTTACTGGCCAAAAGTCCAGTTAGTGGCACCAACACAGTTCTTATTAACCCATCAATCAGGACTTGGAAAAAGATTTAGTCATTTTTGGATCTTTCCAGCAGCTCTCTCCCCAACTCCTTCCTGAAGGGCCTCATCTGTCTCTTCTGAGATGCTCTCAGTGATGCCAAGGTTGATCCTCCTAAAGCAAACACACAAACACAGTTAAACGTTTTGGGAAAAAATAAAAATAAGACCATTAATGGAATCTGAAGTCATTAGTGATATAAATCCCACTGTGGAAAGATAAAACCTCTTACACATGGCTGTTTGCCAGTGTGACCGGAAAATGCTCAAACCGCACAGAAAGCCTTCATGGTGTGTAATATGATGCTGGCTGGGATGTGTCAGTATTGTGCATCTTTGCCATCTTAACCCCTATAACCTGCATGTCCACAGGACTAACACAGCTGATATGTGTACTGGGAACACCAAAGTCTGGCCCAGACCTGGCTAAACAAAGAGCCAGGCTGGAAATGGCCAGCACCCTGCTGAGTGTGGCTTACATTTGTCCACTGATCAACACCTTCTACCTGGCCATGGCCAAAGAGATGTTAAAGGAGCTGAACTCAGACTTCTTGCCTTTGGTCAATAAATAAATACAGTATAATCTGGAGCCAGAAGTTGTCCATATAAGGAGCAATTACTGTAGTTTGGACCAGGGCACCATTTCAGCATTTTTAGGGTAAATCTAGACATTGTTGGAGTTGTTCCTTCCTGTTATGGAAAGATGAACCATAAATAGAAGCAGTCTAAAATAGTAAAAACCAAACAACACCGCTATTACATGAAATTGGGCTTATAAAACGAGAAACGCAATGCCTTGCTCGATTAACAAAATAACACCAACACGAACCTATTAAAGTGGCTGCGGAGCATCTGCGGATTGTCCTGAGTGCTTCTGACTGCGTTTCTAAGCCCTGAATTCCTTTGGATCTCTGTTGCTACAGCTCTGGCTATAGAGTCTTCATGCTCACAAGCAGTCAAGGAATATGCATGGAGCCCTATGGAAAGTGAAACTGAGCTACAGTGTGTATTTACTTATGAGTAGGCAACCGTGCCTTGGTGTACAGGTGCAACTTATTTATCCATAGATTTGTGTGTGTGTGTGAGTGAGTGTGAGTGTGAGTGTGAGTGTGTGTGTGTGTGTGTGTGTGAGAGAGAGAGAGAGAGAGAGAGAGAGAGAGAGATGTGTTTTATTCCTGTAGCTATGCCTGCTGATGGCCACAGGCATAAAAACCTTTGTGACAGTAATTACACTTGATAAAAATGCTTTAAAATTGATTAAAATATTAATTTGGATTAAAAACACATAACACCACTATAACACCTCTTTCATCCTCCCCTTTTTTGGATAACACTGCCATCCATGAAAAAATAAAACGGTTTTAGACTGCCTGCCTCTAACCATGAAACACCAGAGAAGCATTCCAAGTAAGCCATTCTAACCAGGGAAACAGTTTGCGGGGGAAGAGGCAGCAATGCGATCACCACCATCATGCTGCTGCTGGGTAGGAGAGGAATTTTTAAAATTGCCTGGGGGTTGCTAAGCTCTCAGAGGGTCCGGGGAGTCTGTGACCCCCTCTTCAACCCTTCCCACATTTCTAGTTTTAAAAAAACCACTTCCGGTTTTTATGAAACTGGAAGCTGTGTTTTTTGTTTTTGACTTTTTACAGTATTTTGGAGGCACATGGAGGCCTGCAGAGGGGTTTGCAGGCTCCCCGGATCCTCTGAAGAGCCATAGTGACCTCCAGGTAAGTTTAAAAACCCCTTTCTTACCCGGCAACAGTGCAGTCATGTTGCTGCCAATTTCCTGGCCTCTCCCCTTAAGGGGGAATGGACTTCTTCTGGTTCCCTAGTGGGTCGCGACCCACCAGTTTGAGAATCACTGCCATAGCGGTTTAGGGACTGGACAGAATGTGAGGTGCTCATTAACACTTGATGCTGTATCTCTTGGTTTGAACACACACAGAATGATCACTTTACTACAAAGGATAACTATCCCATGTATGATATTTGAGCTGAATGGACCCTTGAGAATAAAAGGTCCTGTGACTTGAACCGATGGGGTTACATAATATATGTCTGCTATCAGAAAGGGTTTCTTTGTTTTAAATCTCATACTGTATATGTAAGAAACACTTTGAACATTCTATTGTGCTATATAAATGTATGTAAATGGAGACAGAAATATATAAGAATATAAAAGATATGCAGTATCCTCAACCTTTTCTACACATTCATCTGATGAAAAATGTTCCACAAATGCTCATGTTGCAATATACTTATGAAGCCATAAGACTCAATAGACTAAAATAGCTCTGGAATCTGTCTCTCTAATCCAATAATTACAGCAAGAGATACTGGATGGCTCCAGAACATACAGAACCAGAATGCTAATTCAAAACTGAACAAAAGGACATTACAGCCAATGTCAAAAAGGTCCTTCTAGCATGAACACACAAAGAGTCACATCACAAGAAGAGCATGGATCACTGTGTGCCTTTCCTGGAGATGAACAGACTGAGATTCAGTAGTTTTATGTTTACAAGAAACTGGTCTAAGAAAATGATAGATGAAATTCATCCTGGCTAAGTGCCTATGGTAACAAAACAGAACAGCTTCAGCTCCTTACCATGCTGCCAAGTTCTGTTCATACAGTTCTCTTCGTTCCCGTTTTCTCCTCTCAATTACAGTTTCACCAGCAAGATTTTGCATTGCCATCAGTAACCCTCCTGCAGGGACACTGAAGGAAGATGACACAGGAAGTCAGAGAAGCCCTTTAGAGCACTTTAATAGTGATAGCAATTAGGAATAATAAGGGGAAGTCACATCATCACAAATGTACTACCTCTGCTAAATCTTGAATTTACTCTAAACTAATCAATTTCTCTTTAAAAAGCAATTACAAAATGGAGCTTAAGTTTATGAACACTCAGTCAACCATAAACAGTAAAAAATATTCCCTTTCTCCTGAATATACTAAATTCAAAAAACATTTACCATCCATTAAATGTACATCAAAATCAAGAATGCGTTACAGGTGAAGAAACTGTCCTAGGTCTGGAAAAGGAATCCAGAACTCTTTGATTCTATTGCCAAATTCTCACCATTAGAGAGAACCATTTGCTAAGCCAACATTTTGTAATACTTTCCTTTAAACTGTAGATGCTAAACCTTCCACTTCTAAGCCTTTAGTTTACCGCCAACAGTATGCTAGGCTGAAAAGCTGACTAGAAACAAAAGGCCAATGCATCCTCCCAAATTAACAGTTCTATATTAGTGTTAAAATAACTGAATTATAAGGTGACACAAAGTCATACAGAGAGCTGAAGGTAGAAATATAGCTATTAACCCCTACAAACAAGGAGGAAAGAAGAGATCTGAGGCTAAAGAGAGATCTTTTCTTTAAGATTCTGCCACGACTTCAGATGAAACCCAAAACTCATCATACCAGATAAAAGGTGGCAACTCTGACTTTGATCACTGATGCAGGTATATGTGCATGTACATGAGTCAACAACTTACCCCAACAAGGCTCCAAAAATGCTGCCTCCGGTCAAACTTCCCAAGCCCAAGTGCATTCTGAACAAGCCTCCTGTACAAGCTGAAAATAAAATCAGACCATGAAAGGAGGTTTCCAAGATGTCTCAGTCACAATACATAGACAGTGCTGCTCTTAGTCCTGCTGCCTCCCTGCTTCATGGCATGAGATATCTGCACAAATTCAACTGCACCAAATTCAACTAAAGGCAGCTCTAAATATTACTATTCACATCAGAAACAGCAATTAAAAGTAGCGTGGAGGTCAATTAAAAGTTCCTGCAGCAATTAAAAGTAGCGTGGAGGTCATGCATGCCTGTATACACATCTTTTGTGGGAACCATCCCTGTAATATCTGCAGTCCCTGTAGCAAACATGATATGTAAAGCTGCCTCCTATCTGAATGGTCGATATGTCAAGTCGAGACAACTTTTAAAAAATCTATATGTTTTTGCCTATAAGAACTAGGTAGTACAAATAATAATATACGAATGGCAAAAGACTATCAGTCATTTGTCACTTGTTCTTCTATTGCAAGTCAAACTGCAGCATGACCTGGATATCCTTCTTGCATGTACATGCAGCAAAAAAAAAAAAAAAAAAAAAAAAAAAAAAAAGCAGGTGCCTGTCACACATCCAGAAATCAAGCAAGTCAGTGTTCCCTTCTTTATCAAGATTCCTTCATTTTGAGAACTGGGACCACACATAAGCTGGGAACATGACCTGACTAGAAACTACAACTAGTTTCAACAAGGTACAGGAATCCTTTAAATTGGTCAAGTTTGAGGAGGAAAAAAAGCCTCCCCTAACATCCTAAGATTCCTCTTCTTATTTTCCTAAATGCCCAGAAAAGCAGCAAAGTAGTTATTTAGATCATGCCTTGGACACTGACATAATAACTTTACAATAAGTTTATAAAAATATATTTTTGTTTTTAAAAGCAACACAGTTGGGAAAAGCATAAAAACAGAATCTGTAAGAGCTGCTTCACCTCTAACTGCTATCTGCTGTACAAGGTAATGTGGACCGTTTATCCAAATGTTTCTTTGAGTGCAACTTCCTTTCATTTCAGTGATGTTTACAAGGCACTTCCATGCACATCCAACTGATATTGAATATAATACAGGAGTCCTTGATGAACTGTGTACTTTATCGACTATTAAGCCTTTTCTAGATGAGGTTCCATGGTGAAGGTCTATAGCAATTTAACATCAATCAGTATGCACTGACAGAAAATTTAAGGTGAAATTTTTTTTCAATGTGTTTCTAATTATAAGACTTAAACTCCTTCCCTTATATAAATACAAATCAGGATCATTTATGGTATTTTCAGATCAAACATAAAAATGGTTTCTCTGAAGATTAGTTAAATAGCAAAATCTGACAATTAAAGGAAGAAAGAATATCCTTCCTCTTTCGCTAAGTTTCCAATTTCCCCTCATATTTACCAAGTCCGGGTTATTTAGTAATCCTCCAATTTCATAATCCTTTAAGAACCATTCACCTAAACCATGACAGACTACACAATATTAATGCTTTGATCACAAACACACACATTTAGAAATAAATTTCCCTGAAATCAGCAGGATGCAGTAAATGTAATTAGGACAGAGATGCCAAACTCAAAAGATTTACCCAGGTTACGAAATGTATTGATTTTCTATTTCAAGCAAACAAAAATATTATGGTGCACCTGAATAGATATAAACAAACTCAAAAAAGTGAAGCCTGATAGAGCAAGCAGTAAAATCCTAAAGTTGCAACTCATAGTACATTTCCAGTTTCACACAAAATGAGCATTCAAAATGAAAGTGTCTCACCTCCTGCAACAATGAAGTGACTGAGGGTATTTTTATCACGGTATGCAGACAGGCCAGTACTCACTGTGCTATCAGAAAAGGGAACAAAAACAAGCTTTAGCAAGAAAAGTGGGCAACTGGAGGAAAAATAATTATGATTTTGCAAAGGTCAAATGCTGGCATGCAAATCCTAGCGAGAAACATTTGCATCATCTCAGATGGGAAAACATGGCAACAGTGTTTGAATAACAAGGGCTGTTTCATACATGACACAGTTCATACATGATGTACAAAAAAACATAGACACCTCCCAATTCATGTATTCCTGGCAAAACAAAAACATGTACAATACTTCATAAGTGACAGCATATATGCTTTCCTTAACATGGAGGTTCTCTAAGGGCTGATCCGGATGATACTGCAAGCCATCCATTTAATTGTGTGGGAAAGGCAGTGGATATACATGCTGTCCCACCACCTGCTGTCACCTAATCATGCAAGGGGAGTTGTGGCAGTAGTATTTAAGCCATGTGCTAGGGGTTTTTTAGAAGAACCACATACACACCCTAACAGGTTATGTCAGGAGCACCAGATCAGGTGGAGACATGCACACCCACACTCTTTCCAATGTGACTGAGGTGGCCAATTGGGGTATTGTCTGAACCAACCCAATATGTAAAAAAAAGTGTCAGGTACAAAACAAGAATTGGCTTCCATGAACTCGGAACATGGAGTTTTCTACACACAGATTTTAATTATGGAGGTAAATATTGCCAGTTAAAATAAAAAATAGACTAAAGCAGGGGCGCTCACACTTTTTTGGCTCGAGAGCTACTTTGAAACCCAGCAAGGCCCGGAGAACTACCAGGGGGGAAGGAAGCGTCTGACAGACACCCCCTTTAATATACGGAGCCCCTGCTGGAGTCTAGTCAGTTTCGTCAGTTTTGTTGCTGCATGCCTGAAGAGCAGCTAAAGTGTCAGTTTCAGTGTCAGTTTAGCTAAATATGTCAGTTTCGTCTAGTCACTAGACGAAACTGACATATTAACAGTTTGGAGAGACAGGGCTCCGCGATCTACTCATTGTGCCTTGCGATCTACCGGTAGATCGCGATCCACCTATTGAGCACCCCTGGACTAAAGGAACTTCTGGGTTTTAGGGAAAGAAGTTGCTGCATCTCAAAAATACAAAACCAGTACTAGAGTTTGCATACCAACACTGCTACCTTAGTAACAACTATAAAGGACATAGTTGTAAACATACTAATATTTATTTTAAAATATTTATATCCTGCTTTTCCTTTCTCCCCACCGCCAACACTGGGACTCTCATAGCAGCTTATCGCATTAAAAATACAGTAATATAAGAAAGGCTGTACTAAAAACACAAGACAAAAACTTATCTATAGTACAATCCTATATACATCTACTCAGAAGTAAACCCCATTTAGTTTAATTGAACTTACTGCCAGGTAACTGTCATAGGATTACAGTTCTAGTTATAAATCTAAAGAGTCCATATTAAAATTTGAAGGAGATTCTTGGTGAAAACTAATGTGCTTTTGGTACCTTAAAAACTGTAGGATTTTCAATCATCACATAGTAAATCCCCATTAGCAGGACTGCCGTGATGTCACAGAAAGACTACAAATATTCTGTGAAGAAGCAACTGCAGTTCTCAAAATGTTATCCAACAGTGGTGAGTTTGAGAAGGCCAGGAAAGGTCACTTTGGATGCAGAAAGCTTCAAAAGGGGGTAATGGTGGTGGTGATGACAATGGATTGTTGTTTGCAGAACAGGGTGCTGTGCCCAGAGACATTAGCTCAGATTATATTTAAACTATCAAATTATTTGAACTGCCTCACTTGTGTAAGCAACAGCTCATGCAAAGGACAACAGTAATATTCAAGCATTGTTTTCTTCATATATTTGGGAGACTGTACATGGATTACCCCCCAGAATGAACAGCAGGCACACTTACTTGAATATTGCTACAAAGGTCGCAACTCTCCAGCCCCAGCGCCAGCCATAGCGGATGAAGCCCCTAGTGGCTGCACGATGCGCAGATTGCTATTGAGAAAATGATAATTTAATGAGTATAGCTTCTAAAGACATTATCAGCCCACAATAGCTGTTTTTAATTACATTCAAAATGACATTCCAGATGTAACATCCCTGACATTTTTTAACATTTCTGTATTTTAGTGAAAAAGAAAAAAAAATACATTAACACAAAATAACACAAGCATGAAGAACAAAAAGAAAGAAAATTATAAATATAAATATACGTAAAATATCTATATTTATTTGTATAGATAAAATATATAAAAATACAGGAAAGTTCCAGTAATCTATACTATTCCAGTGATACCATAACTATGAGCCATACTACACATATACAGGTTATCAATGATATTAACAGGGGTTCCTTTCCCAGACCACCTCCTGGATACCGAAATCTGCTGATAATGAAACCTGCTGTCAGACCTCACAGGACTTCTGTACATGACTGTCGAAATGTCTTCCGGTTGCGTCTGCAGGCATTCTGAAGGCACAGGGAGCCACACATAACCTCCCTGCACCTCAGAAAACCTGCCGGAGCTTTCTACAACATACTTCCAGTCTAGCAAAAACTTGGAAGTGCCTTTCAGAAGGCTTTGGCGGGCCTCCTGGACATGACCTCTGGTCTTCCTTCATCACAGGTTTGCAATCCGTGGTGATTCAAATCTGCGGATCACAAACCCGCGGATGAAGAGGACCAACCTGTAAGCCTAAGAAAGGCTTCCAAATAACCAAAGTATGCCCAATCCCTAATACTGATGAAAAAAGAAGCCTAGTCAGATGCACTATAGAGTTACAGCAAAAAAACAGCAAAAGCAGAAAATACCCATCTTATGCCTAGTTGCATGCCTATTAGAAAAGCTCTGCACCTCTATATTCACACTTTAGTTTGCTTTTTTGAAGCAAACTAATGTATGCAGCATTCCACTCGTGCCTTTATAAGAGCCCTGCTGGATCAGGCCAAAGCCCATCTAGTCCAGCTTCCTGTATCTCAGTGGCCCACCTGATGCCTCAGAGAGTACACAAGACAACAAGAGACCCGCATCCTGATGCCCTCCCTTGCATCTGGTATTTGCATTTACTGACATGGGTGTGGATTTGGCACCCAGACAGGAAAGAATTTAGCCAGTTTCGATTTTGCCAAAATTAAGGGCTGGTTCACACATGTAGGTTGGTGTCCTGTTACAGTAAGGTACTTGATTTTTTCAGCACTTGATGACTCATAGTTGACTATGTGAACTGTCTCCAGTGAAAAGTACTATTTGGGGCACTATGAAAGCACTGCCCATAATGCATGATCTATGACGGCTCTTTCACAAAAACAGAACATCAAGCAAATGAGTTTCCAGCTCAGGCACTGGACCAGAAGCTTTCTAGAAGAGATTCAAAGTGTGGTCTACCATACCACAGCATCCATACCACAGCATCCAGGCGGTTGTGGTAAATCTCCCCTTCGCTCTGCTCAATATAGCGTTTCTTGGCATATATAAAACCAGGTATACCTCCATAGACCATGCCAATAATGCCCCCTGAAAACGTTGCTTTGATGATATTCATCGTTTCCTCAGGATAGTTGTTCTGTTCACTGCAACAGAAAACATCTCATAGAAATTCATCCTCAGGAACTGTCCAGCATAAAAAAATTTGTATGAGTTTTTCCCTCTTGCACAACACCACCACCTCCACAGTCCAGCTAGCATCCACTATACATTTTCTATATATTTGTTAAATTCTGGCTTTCTTCAACAGAATTCTAGACAGTGTACACAGTGTATTAAAACAGTCTGCCGTTCAGACCCAGACCTGTTCGGCTTAAACAAGGTGACTTCAGGACTCTGGGAGCTAAAGTGACATTATCAATACAGACCATGAGCAAACAAGCTCTGATCGCAAAGGCTGTGATTCTTGTTCAGTAATCACTGAACCAGGTTGTTTCCTTGAAAGATGCCAATCAGGATCAGCCTTTCAAGACCTACAGCAGCTCATCATGAATCTTATACTTCAGGAGCCTGCATATGACAAATGCCACCCCTCCCAGAGAACCACCTTCACATACAACCCCTTTCAAAAAAGAATCCTTCCCTCGCACTTACAGGAGGAAAGAACAAGGCATGATCTGTCTAGGTCAGTTTCTCAATGTTTGTCCTCCAGTGTACCACTCTGTATGGTCCACCGACTGGAAGTACCACCAGAAGTAACTGGCAATTGCAATTTAAGCAATTGCCAGTTACTTCCAGGCCAGATGCAATGCAACAAACACCAACCAGTAAGAGAGAGGCTCAGCACACTTTGGAGTGCTTCCTTCTGAGCCAAGCCTCCTACTGCTGTTTGTCACGTTGCGTTGCTGGTCTCACTGCTGGGCAGCAGGTGACCACAGACCCCATGTGTACCCCCAGAAACCACCTCAAGTACCAAAGGTGATATTTGTACCACAAGTTGAGAAACACTGGTCTAGGTAGGGCAGGCTGAAGAAGGACTCATTTGACATTTGCTCCTCAGTCCTTTCCTTTGGTCCAGCACAGAGCTGGAATACAGAAAAACTGAACCTGAGCCATGACTTCAGGAGCCATACTGCTCCAGGACCTGAGCCCAGACTCACGTAAAGCCTCTGCCAAGCCTCAAGAGTGCCTCTGGGCATGTGCAGAGAGATTTTAGGGACAACCAAATAGCGCCATGTTTGGTTGTTCCTAAAGTCTCTCTGCACATCCCCAGAGGCTTGCTGCAAGACAACCAAACAGTGCCCTATTCGGTTGTCCCTAAAGTCTCTCTGCACATGCCCAGAGGCACTCTTAAGACTTGCTGCAAGACAACCAAACAGTGCCCTGTTGGCTTGTCCCTAGAGTCACTCTGCACATGCCCAGAGGCACTCTTGAGGCTTGCTGAGGGACATCCTAACCGTGCCCTGTTGGTTTGTCCCTAGAGTCACTCTGCACATGCCCAGAGGCACTCTTGAGCTTGCCGTGACCCAGGGCCACGCTGCTCTCGCGGACTCCCTCCTGCACTCACTCTCGCTGGAAGAGCTCTCGGAGCCTTTCCCAGCCCGACTCCGACGGCTGCGGCGTGCCCGCATACCAGGGCTTCGAGGCCGGCTGCTCCGCGGCCAGGGCGGGGGCCGAGACAGCGCTTCCATCGGCCGAGCCCAGGGGTAGCCCTCGCGCTCCCGGAAGCCGCTCCATCGCCCTCCCGCGAAGCGACCACGGGGAACGACGCGCCTGCCCGGCCGGTTTCTCCCGTGCCAGAGCGCCCGCTGCTCGCCGCGGCAGAGGAGCTCGGAGAAGGAGAGCGCCGCCCTACCGTCTCGGAGGAGGTATCGCACTCCTCGTCTGCCGGAGGCCTTCCCGGAGGAGTTTCCCAGGTTGGTTCTGCTGCTGTGTGGACTGTCCCTGAGGCTGATGGGGAGGGCGCAGAAGGAGCAGCACGGGCTCAGGAGGCCACTAGCTCCCCCTTCCTCCAGGACAAAAAATAAACCCTCAAGGCACTTTCAGGCACTTACTTATAATCAGGGTTTCTTAAACTAGGGGTCAGGACCCACTAGGTGGGTCGTGAGCCAATTTCAGGTGGGTGCCCATTCATACGAAGCTTCCTGGGTGACCTTGGCCAGTCACTTCCTCTCGGCCTCACCTACCTAAGAGGGTTGTTGGAGCGCTGTGTACACCGCCCTGAGCTCTGTGGAGGAAGGTGGCATAAAAATGTGAATAAATAAAATAAATACATAATTTCTTTTTAATATATTAGACTTGATGCTGCCATGGTTGGTGACTGCTTTTGGGGAAATTTACAACTGCACTTTGAACAGGCTACTATGTATATGCTTTCACCAATGACAGTCAATGGAACTTATTGCTGGGTTAGTGTGGGTAGGATTGCAGCTTAATGTTGTTAAAAACTTTCCTGCTTGATGATGTCACTTCCATCCTGACATCACTTCCAGTGGGTCCTGACAGATTCTCATTCTAAAAAGTGGGTCCCCGTTGCTAAAAGTTTGAGAACCACTGATTTATATCATTTGTCAGCAGCCACATTTCAGACAGACAAAGCTCTGAGAGTGGCATGTGATAAGACACAACCATAAGCACCATTTAAAAACACAGAACAGTGATGGACTTTAAAAGTTCCAACATAAAAACCAACAAAGACTTAACCTAGAGACAAATATCAGTATCTTCTCCTGGCACCAAAAGGAAGGTGCCAAGCAAGTCTTTTTGGAAAGGCATTTCCACAAGTGTGGTGCCACAACTGAAAAGACCCTGTTTCTTTTCACCACACTATTCACCCAGGGTGACTAGATGGCATAACTGCAAAAGAGGGCAAAGCACCCCAAATGTAGGACTCGCAAGAAAAATATAGGACAAAATAAAAGCTAAAAACGCATATATATTGATATCATGTGGCCAATTTAAGCACAATATTACTTATTAAGTTTAAAACTGTATTACAGTAGAACCTCCAAAGTTGACCACCTCTCTATAATGACCACCTCCTTAAGTTGACCTAATTTTCACAGACACTGCATATACACTATGGGAGAAAAACCTCTCTATATTGACCACCTGCGTAAGTTGTATCTTGACCACTTCGACCATTGCACAGAGTATTAATTTACCCTTCATAAGTTGCCCACTGAACGCGATACTGTGGGCCTGTGTTTTGTCTGGTTTGTCCCATCTTGGAAAAGCAAGAAGCCACGCGACAATCCCTCACCTACGCCTGCTAGCGCATATGTGAAAGGTTTGGAGAGATCCTTCTGGAGCACTTCACAATCCCTTCTGGTCTTCACCACTCAGAAAAGTTTAGTGTCATCCACGAACTTGTCCACCTCCCTGCTTATCGCCTTTTCCAGATCATTTATGAAGATGTTGAAAAGCACCAGTCCCAGGACAGATCCTTGAGGCACGCCACTTTCCATCTCTCTACACTTTTTTTGTCAATTGCCCATTGACACCCACTCTCTGTTTCCTGGTTTTCAACCAGTTCCCAATCCATGAGAGGACCTGTCCTCTTATTCCCTGACTCTGGAGTTTTCTCAACAGCTTTTAGTGAGGGACCATATCAAACACCTTCTGGCATTTAGTGAATCTGAGGTGACCCAGTGGAGGCCAGGCAGCCTAAGTAAAAAAATAATATTTTTTTTTAAGCTGTTGGGGCTATGTAACATGCTACATGCTATGGGCTGGCAAGGGATAGCATTGGTCTGCCAGTCTGCTATGAAATCAAGTATTTTTTTTTAACTTACAATTATTTTTTAAGCTTATGAATTTTCAGGGGTTTTTTTAAACACTGATTGTGGGCTGTGTATTCTCTGTCTCTTGATAGAGAGATAGATGATATAAATGGTAAGCATCACAAGAGGATCAATTCTCATTGATATTTGCAATAAAACTTTTTAAAAATCCAATCTAAATAATTTGGCCTTGCATTTGTTGTCCTGGGAGCTAAACATGATAATATTTAAATGCATTTTTCCATATGTTGACCACCTCCCTATGTTGACCAATTTCCTCCAGTCCCTTGGGTGGTCAACTTAAAGAGGTTCTACTGTATATAGAATTACATACATTGTTACATTGATGGTCCATCCTCACTGGCAATCTTTCCAGTGTGGTCCATGCTCGCTCCATGTTTTTTGGTCTAGTGCAGGGGTGCCCAAACCCCAGCCCGGGGGCCCCAGCCCTTGGGGGCTACCAATCAGGTCCTCGGGGAACCCCCAGACTCCAATGAGTCTCTGGCCCTCCAGAGACTTGCTGGAGCCCATGCTGGCCCAAAGCAACTGCTCTCAGCATGAGGACGACTGTTTGACCTCTCACCTGAGCTGTGGGACAAGGGCTCTCCCCACTACTTGCTGTTTCACATCTGTGATGCAGCAGTGGTAGAGAAGGAAAGGCTGGCCTTGCTTTGTGTCATTATAGGCCATGAGCTACTGTAAGACCTTCATTCATTCATACAAGTTCCACCTCTAATAAATGCATTTATGTAAATGTATTCAAATTTTAAATGTAAATTAATCCTTTTTTCCCCTGGCCCCAGACACAGTGTCAGAGAGATGATGTGGCCCTCCTGCCAAAATGTTTGGACACCCCTGGTCTAGTGTGACTGTGGTCCAGTGTAGCAGTCCTATTGTTTAAATGACCTGGAAAAGGTAACTGACCAGCGAGTAGCCTGTCGGCCAAGGGTTCTTTTGACATTATACGGGATCCAGTGTGTGATCCTGGTGCTCCATCGGTCATCTGTTCTGCGGATGACATGTCCTGCCCATCTGTGCTTTGCAAAAGCCATGTACTTGAGTGGATCGTGGATGTTGGATTCTTGCCAGAGGTCTTGACTTCTGAGACCATGTTGCCATTGTTTTTGGAGGTTCATCCCGAGGAGGCATCTTTCAAATGCCCAGTGGGTGGTTCACATGGCAGTAACTATGGTCATGTTATCGGCCCATGCTTCTGTGACATAGCAAAAAGCCAGAAGTACTATGGAGTCAAACAGGTGGGCTCTCAGCTGCGGATCCTGGATCTGACTGGTGACTTCTCGTATTGATCCCACGGTGGCCCACACAGCTTTCCTGCGTCTCCCGATCTCAATTGTTAGGTTGTTGGCCATGTTCACTTCACGTCCCAAGTAGATGTAGCTGTCAACTTTATCCAGGGTGGCACCACAGAGTTGCACATTGCCATTGTCGCAGCATTGGTTGGTCATCGTCTGAGTTTTCTTCATATTCATTTCCAAGCCGATAGCTTTGCCTACGTTATTCAGCTCATTCAGCATCTCATTCATCTCCATTGTATTGTTTCTGATATGCACGATGTCGTCTGTGAACTGCAGGTTTGAGAGCTTCTTTCCATTGATCAGCAGACCCTAATGGTCCCAATTATGTTGGTTCATGGCATACTGAAGGGCTGAGGTGAAGAGCTTCAGGGAGATGGCATAGTGGATCAGTATAGCTCTGTGTAGAAGTTCACCATGATGCATTCTATGTCTGCTCTTGTGGTTCTCAGCCTTCCGGTGCTGTCCTTCAGGCAGGTGGTAACAAGTAGTTGGTCGATAAGGTCTCTTTGACAGTGTTTTAGACTACCTTGCTGAGCAGCAATTGAGAGGAGTTTCTTCCTCTGGTACTCAGCAATTGATTATTTAACGGAAACGCAGCAGGCCTTGATAGTCTTCTGCAAATGTGTGGCTGCTGGATCTCTTCTGGTTTCTCCTTGATGTTTCAGAAGTTCCTTGGCTTTTGCATTCAGCCGTCCTTCTTCTAGTTCTAAGTTCTTCATGGCTCTCTCTGCACAGTGGGTGAGTCCCTTGGCCAGCTCTCTGTAGTCTCTTGTGGGGTCCTTGATCATCTTCCATGGGTAGTTGTTGATGGCCAGTTCCAAAACTGTCTCGTTGTATTGAGGGTGGCGGATTGGAGCTTGATGGTGAGTGTCACGTTTGAAGAACTGGACATTAAGATGTATCTTGGCACGAAGGAGCCAGTGATTGGATCCACAGTCAAAGGAAGGCAAAACAGTAGTATCCAGGAGACTCCATCTATGGTTGGTCAGGATGTGGTCTAGCTCCGAATGGGTAGATCCATTAGGGCTTTCCTAGGTCCATCTTCGATGTTCTGGCTTTTCAAAAAGGGAGTTGCCGTGGAACAGGTTGCATGAGGACATCAGGTCTAACAAACGGAAGCCGTTGTCATTCCTTGTTCCATTTCCATGTCGGCCCAGTCTCCAGTTGCCATTGGTTCCATTGCCTATGATGGCATTGAAGTCTCCACAGATGTACTTGTAATAGGACTTCTCCTTCTTGATGATGATCTCAAGTTCAGAGTAGAAGGCGTCTTTCTCCTCTTCTTCAGTGGCAGAGGTGGGAGCATAGCAGTTGACAATCTGCTCAAACACTCACAAGAAAGAAGATAATGCAGCTGACCCTTACCCAGCAGGCCACTCCCACGGTGCCCAGAGCTGCCCTAACCGAGGAGGAAGAAAAGGATTCACAGGTACGACTGGACCCCCACACAACCAACATGGACAAATGACTCTACATCTGTATGAACACTGGTTTCAGAAGCTGACCTCAGGAGAAGCGTCCTGAGACCAGGCTAGAAGAATACAATACAATGTTGTTTGCCTGCAAGAAATGAAGACGAAAACCACATATACCTGCAAGATGAACTATGGAGAGTTGCTGATCATGGGTGAAAAGGTCAGCATGGAAAACATCAGAGGATCCTGGAATACAACCAATCATCCATTCCCACAAGGTCCCCAACCCACACCTCGATGTACTATGACTACGGACCCAGCAGAAGATGCTGATATCCATCATCAACTGCTATATATAAATTATTACATATAATTTATTAATTACAAGAAGGCTATGTGCTGCCTGCAGGGCCCTGCTCACAGGAAAAATGAGGGCATTTAAGTTCTTTTCCAGTACACAAGGTAAAAAGGGGGACATGTCCTGGAAAAAGAGGATACTTGGTCATCCTGTCCTCATCACTCCAGAGGGACTTGGGGCCTTCAAGGCCAATGTCTGTGCAAGTTCACGTGAGAAAGTAATTTTTATTTTTTAAATAGCCGGTCCCAAGTTCGCACTCAGGTTTGCATTTAGGGCTTTGAAAGGTTAAAATCAGCACTTTCAATTGTGCTTGGAGACAGAGAGGGAGCCACCATTCCATGTCAGGAAATGTGCAGCTTTAAATTGCTTTCACTGCAGTTTCCAGTCTTTAAAGGCAGCCCTGCTCATTTCAAGAGTACATTGCCATTGTTATGAGGCTTACTCACCAGAGCGTGAAACCCCAGTCTGTCTATAATCTATAAGTTCATGTTTCAAATGTGGCACTAATAGCATGGGAGGGGCTTAAAAACAGTTTTAGGCTGTGTTTTTTTTAGCTTCTAGCGCTAGAAACTAAAAGCTAGAAGCGCTAGGGAGCTGTTGTGTTTTTAGCACCTAGCACACTCAGGGAACCTTCGTTTTTTAGGTTCTAGCATGCTAGACCTGCAAGAATTTTGAAAAGCAGGCTTGGAGCTAGAAAAGATGACCACCTCCATTTAGCAATGTAATCCTATGCAGGCTCTACTCTGAGGAAACAACTAGTCACAGCCAACTTGTACAGCAAGCAGGGGAGACAGTGAAGGAGGGGTATTCAAACTTCGACACAAGGAGCCATCCATTCTTGAGATTGTAACAGCAATACACAGAAGTTAATAATGTTAAGGAAACTTTAATGACTAAAAGGCAATTAAACATTGTAAAAATACCCCAAGGCATGTTCCACATGATTCAACTTCTGTTTCTAATGATCCACACTGGAAGCATGCTAGCAGCATGCTAGAAACTTCACTTCTGCATATTTTATAGCTTAAAAAGGAATACAACCTTAAAGCTCAGTCCTTAAGCCTTATGGCACATTTGCAACACCCAGCGATGGCACTGGAGCTTAGCACCAGCACTGTACCTGTTTAGGATTGTGCTCTTCTTGACCCAGAAGACACTAGCATCCTTTGATATACTATTGGAATAGAAATGCTACAAATAAACATTGCCTCCAATTTTTTAGCTTCTAAGCTAACTTTCAAAGGGAAGAGTTTGCACGTTGCCCCATAGGAAGATGTGATTTGAGTCAACTTAAAAGGAACATGTGCAAAAAGTGGACACACAGTTCACTTCTAGTGCTGCTGACTGGAAGAGAGCCCCAAATTTCACTAGTTAATGGTTAATTTCAAAGAAAGACTACTTGTACAAATCCAACATATAATTGTAGCATTTTAAAACAAAAAAGGGAACATTGGAGGACACTTAAAAATATATTGTTTTCCTCACAGAAATTAAGGTTTGACACTGGAAGATCTTTCTAAAAGCACATAAACCAGAAAACATCCACACAGTGACAGAAGAGTCGTGTGCACAGATGCTTCAACTTATGTACATTAAAGAGCTTGTATGGCACATCTTAACTGTATGAGGCCAAAACATCCACATTACAAAACTGTTCCTCCCCCACCCCGTCAGGAGAGTTAAAACTTAAAACAACAACAAAAAAAGAAGTGTATGTATGGGCAACCTCAAACTTAGCAAATTTAACACCTCCACCAGAACATAACATGAATAAACTCTCAATTAATTTTAGAAACATTTGTGTCTGCCTTTAGCAAAGGCCCTAATTTAAGTATTCACATTTTAAGTGCACAGCTGTTCATGGTAAGAATGTCTCTCACTAACCTTAAAATGGTGCATTCTTATTCATCAGTTACCAAAATAACAGCATTGTATAACACATTATGCACAGATGTTGCAGGGATAGATGCATAGATGAAATCAGCTCATCACTTATGGTGTAACTAGAGATACCAAGAATGCTTAAAGGACAGATGCTCTGTGTAGCACAAGTACTTTGTACTGTACTTGATGGTTTTAATATACTTACAAGCAGATTTAAGTTGGGCCATAAGTATCAGTACTCAAAAGCCGTATGATAAAAAGCCCTTGAGGTTGATAGCTTTGTTCAAACCTTAGTTCATTGTTGGTTCCACCAATATGCAACTTGAGCTTCAAAGAATTGTTCATGCAAGTGGTCCACCTCAGTGAAGAGTTTCTTTTGGCACATGTTGCTGCAGACAGGACACATCATTAGAACAAAACAAAGGTCCAGCCATGAATATTATGAATATGAATAAGTAATCCACCACCATCCCTCCCAAAATCAAGATGTTTCTTGCCATAGTCCAGGGCTTTTCAAACTGGGGCGTTGCGACACCCCAGCCTGCGGGCCCTGGCCCCTGCCCCCTTAAGAGGGGCCACACGTACCCAAGCCCCTGCAGCCTCCTGGGGGTGCAGGGAGCCCAGCGCGACCTACAGCAGGGCTCCCTGCAGCAGTGAAAGTAGATGCAGAGCGATCGCTTGATTCTCTGCTAGCAGTACCACACTCTAGTCATTTGTAGCTCTCTATTGATATATAGGATACAGCAATGTTTTTTATTGTATTCCCATTCTCAGAGCTAGCCAACCCAAAACACATTGGGAAGAAAAAGCACACAAAGGGAGGTCACATCACTACTGTATGTTTCATACAAGGCAGAAAACATCTACCTACCAACCAAATCGTTTGTTGCTGCAATAGAAAAAACTTCCAATTGAGAGATTAATCCAGCCAACAAAACATGTTTTTTTTTCTTCTTTTAATCCAAAATATCCTCATTTAAAGATAACAGATCCTAAGAATGCCCCACACTAATCCGCTTCACTGGAGATGAATTTAGTTTCTAGGTTAAAGATCATGCCTCTTTCCCCCCCCCCCCCATAATTCTTCATTGTTTCATTTTCTAGTTTAATTCTGCCACATACCACTTTCTGTATTCACTTTTTCCTATTGTGATAGGTCCTGTTCCTCCACCTCTTCCCAAGGGGACATGTCTACATCAAGGAGGAAGGTGAATAACACGTTGACACCACCTAGAGTGAAAAACCAGGTCCATACTCTTGCAGAAGTATGGGGTTTATTGTAATCAAATGAAATAAAGTCCTTTTACATCAGGGTTCAGTCCTGAATCCCCTCTTGTACCCTCCTAGTTCAGCCTACTGAACTAGGGGGGTCCATAGCAAATCAGTCGCCTCAAGTTTCTCCTGACAAGGTGGATGGGTTGCCAGGCAGGAACGGCCGTGTCTAGCAAGAGATGCCAACCAGTGTGGACAGAACGATGGCCACCCTTGTGAGGGTTGCTTAGTGCCAGGGGAGCTGGTCCTACACTCAAGTCATAGCGGAGTGAAGGGAGATGCTCCTGGAGAGTGACCCAAGGCTTGGGTAACTCTTCTCACTCCCAGGGCATTTGTCCCTCCCCATTGCCTTGTCTAAGCCTTCCCCTCTTCTGCTTTCCTTTCCCTGGCCTCCTCTAGCCCCTCTGTTGGGCCTGGCTGTCTCCTTGTACACAGAATATGGCTGCCCCCTTGGAACTCCTTATATCACTCCCTGTGACAACTATTTCCATATGGCAATCTGCAGGTGTGGAGTGATTTCAAAATGTTGGGGGGATTATTGCATGCTTCATGGTACTACAAACATTCTTATTCCCCCACTCCACAACTTCTGCATTAATCCAGACTTCCTTGCCCTCCAGTATAGATGGTGCCTTCTCATAAATATGCTTGCTGCTGACACTCTGGGATTGGGCAGGGGCAGAGAAAGCTGAACGGCTGCTGTACTAGTCCCTTCCCCCCACCCACTACTAATAACTTCAGGCAACCAATTTTGATCAGAAAAAATACCCTGATTTTGATTCAATACCCTTTTCTATACCCTGATCTTCAAAACAGTCACATGAGGCTTTTAGTTAGTGAAAAACAGGAGATCCTAAGTATAGATCTCTTGCATCCTGTCTAGTCTGAGCCTAAGTTTGGGTTCCATTTGGCTCACTGGGTGATCTTGGGTCTATCACTGTCTCTCAGACTAACCTACTTCTTAGGCAGTTGCCAGGATAACCTGAAGGGGAATAACACCACATATGTTACCATGAGTGAGCTCCTTGAAAGAAGAACCGTGGGATAAAAATGTCTCCCAAAACATACTAAAGACAAAGGTGGGGTAGTGTTTGTGTGGAGTAGCCACTGGTGGTTAGGGAAGATTATCAGAGGTGCCTGGCTCCTTTGCCAGGTGTGCACAAAATGGCTCCTTCCAACACACCCTGCTAAACACCTCCTTGCACCAACATAAAAAGAAGGGGTAAAAAGAGGAGGGGGATGAATGCAGGGGCAGGAAAGTCACCTCTGACACAATCTTAGCCATGCCCACTCAGGAATAAGTCCTATTGTGTTCAACTGGGCTTACTCTCAGGAAAGTGCATGTAGGATTGCAGCCCAAATCGCCTAGCAGCCTGGTATGAAAGAAAGTGAAGCAGGAAAGGATGGAATTGAATATTTATGTCTGCTTGACTGAGTGTGGATGTAAATGGGTATGGGTGGATGGGTGGGAGGGTGCCTGCTTTGGGGCATGATCCCATGCCCGCTTTCTCAGAAGCTCCAAGGAGTGGCCAGCCACTTGCTCCTGTGTAAGCGGGTCAGCCCTGTGCACCCTGGCACAGAAAACAGCACATGTCCTGCTGTCACTGGCAAGAGCAGGACATTCAATGCCCTTTGGCTGGTAAATCCTGCTAGGATACATGCAGACACAGGAAGTCTGCCAGAGGATGTTTGGCAGTGTGGGGTAAGGCACTGGCACAGCTTTTGCCTCTAAGAAAGCCCTGGGTTTCAGTGGTATGGTCACAAATCCCACATAATTTGAAACTCATGGATGTATTTTCCCATGGAATAGCTGCACATTTGGTTTGGGCCCAAGGCTGCAATTCTAAACATCTGGAAGTAAGTTCTCTTAGAAATCAGCCCAACTGAGTTTAAGTAGACATGCATAGGCTTGTACTGTAGGTAGACTTTTGGTCCAGTCCAGCACACTGCTGCTTATGTTCTTATCCTGACACATTTACAGACCTGAGGAGAAGGTGGACAAAATCCCTGGGGTCCAGGCAAACAAAAACAAAACAAACCATACAGTACAAAACAAATTTATTACAAAATAAATTTGAGTAACCTGATCTCAGCCTACCCAGGGCTGCGTTTCCATTACAGCTTTAATCCACTTTCAATGAACTTCTATTACCCCAATGCATTTAGGAAGGGGCCCCAATCAGGCATCTTGCCCTGGGCCTAATGCTAGCTCTCAGCGGCCCTGCCCACTTACTCATATTTTTATTCAGTACATCCCTCCTACACTTATGTTCTTAGTAATCGCTTTCTATTCCAGGCAACTTCACTTGAAATAAAATATCAAGTTCCTCCTTAGTCATACACACACTCTGTGTTTGTAAAGATCTAGGATTAAATGTTGCATCATATTCAATCATTTAAAACTGGCATTTTCCACCTGATGGAACTAGTCTGGTATTAAGAGTCAATTAAACTTCATGAGACAAAGATTTCCTTTTCAAAAGAACTTCAAAGCAATAGCAGCGCACAGACTCCCCACTTATTCTAACATTTTAGAACATTTCAACCAACCATTATGTAAAAAGGACCTTCTGGATCTGATTAAATAGTTTAAAACAGAATGTAACAATAATACTGTACAGTTTGGCAGCATGAAACACAGAGACCCAATTGAACAAAACAATGCTACTCTTTCAATTTCACTGTGTCTGCATTTTTGGTCCTGAACTGGAAGTGCAACAGTGGCTTTTACAGTTCTGTTTTCAAATGTCTTGGAGAAATCTTGTTGTAGTTACTTTTTCTTTTAACTTTGTAATTCAAAGCTTTTGAATAGTCAGTCAGAAGTCTCCTCCAATAACAAGAAATATCCTCCATCCGCAAGTATTCCATGATGAACTGGTGACCTCTAGAGGCAAGGAAGACAAACACAGAGAATGTGTAGGTTCAGTGCTTTTATATCGCAAATTTATATCCGCACTACAAATAAAAACTGGTTTAAACTTGTCCATTAGTACCTCTAAAGTTTCAGATCTTTTCTTTTTGAAATCCAATATAACCACTGTTATCCATCAGAAAATATGTTAGCGACCAAGAATTCTTCTTGATGCTCTACAATGAGAGCATCACCTCATGGAAATCACTTGATGACTCCCTACAAAACTTACCTCTTTGCAATTTCTTGGGCTGCATCATCATTTTCTCTCACAAACTGTAACAGCTCCCTAAAATAAAGTTGATAAGTTACTACACTACAGATGAATAAGTATTGCTAATAACAGAGCATTGCTAATCAAGGCCAAGTTAAGGTAGGACAATTAGGACAGAGATGGGATGGGTACATCTTAAATCATACAGTGCTTTTACGACTCATATAATACCTACAAGTCTTTGTGAATCTTTGTTTCTAAATGCCAAGATTGTATGTGGGAGGGAGAGGGGATTTTATTTTTTATACATATTTATTCCTCCCCCCCCCCCAGCATTTAAAAAAATTACTGCTTTCTTCCCTATTTAGAAGCAACCCTGGAATAGGAGATCTACCTTTACACCCTCTTCATTTTGTTTGGTATGGATCACCTTTCTGATCTTGGAACAGGTGGTGAACCTTGTTTGCTCATATCACCTAGAGCAGGAGTGTCCAAACTTTTTGGCAGGAGGGCCACATCATCTGCATCATCTGACACTGTGTTGGGGGCCGGGGAAAAAAGAATTAATTTACATTTCAAATTTGAATAAATTTACATAAATTAATATATTAGAGATGGAATTTCTATGAATGAATGAAGGTCTTGCAATAGCTCAAGGCCTATAAAAGGCCTTGCACAAAGCAAGGCTGGTCTTTCCTTTGCTACCACTGCTGCATCACAAATGTGAAACAGCAAGTAGTGGAGGAAGCCCTCATCCCACAGCTCATGTGAGAGGTTGAACAGTCACCTTCATGCTGTAAGCACTCGTGTTGGGCAAGCATGGGCTCCAGCAAGTCTCTGGAGGGCCAGAGTCTCATTGGAGACTGGGAGCTCCCTGCGGGCCACATTGGGAGTCCCTGAGGGCCGCAAGTGGCCCCCGGGCCGGGGTTTGGGCACCCCTGACCTAGAGCAGTGAACTCTGTGGGTGCTTAAATGCAGTGTTGCATATTGTACATTTTTACTCTGCCCGCAACCACACTATGGTGTAGATTCACTTGGGAAGTCAGGATGAAGGTATGTGAACTCTGTACTGGGCAGATAATTGGCTTTATGATACTTTGATGCCTTCCCATCTCTGCAATTCCCCTTGGTAAGATAAAACCTAATGAAAGCTTTTACCAAAGGGGATTGGATTGTTAGTAATTGTCTGGGACACTCTTCCTAAGTTGTTTTAAGGCTCCCCTGAAAGCCATTGCTGAATTATTTCCTGCCTAAGGCAGAGGGTTGGACTAGATGACCTATTAGGTACCTTCCAACTCTATGATTCTATGAATGTTGGGAAAGGGAGAACTATCCAGAAATTATGAGCAGAGCAGATCACAGTTTCCAGGCATCCTATCTTTTCCTGCAGCCCCACACTGCTTACCATTGCCTAAAGTTTCCTGATCCTCAGCAATAGGGAGCGGAAGGGGCATTCTGCTGGCACACATTGTGTCAGTAGTACACTCTGGCTGTCACCCAGTACAGTGATGCCTCGCAAGACGAAATTAATTCGTTCCGCGAGTCGTTTCGTATTGCGAAAATTTCATCTTGTGAGGCATCACTGCAAACTGCAAACAAACAAAAAAAAATGCAAAAAAATTCATCTTGCGAAGCACGGCCATAGAAAAATTCATCTTGTGAGTCACCAAAAAAATTGCAAAACGCTTTCGTCTTGCGAGTTTTTTGTTGCGCGAGGCATTCGTCTTGCAAGGCATCACTGTATTATACACTGCTCTGCTCCAGACAGACAAATGGGGCTTATTAAGCCTCTGCAGCGTCAACTTCTCACCTCACATCAGAAAGATCAGATCTGACTGGGACATAGTGAACCCACGGCTTCAGCTGGGAATAGAAGAACTCTTGCCAGTCTTCCCCAACGTGAAAGACCAAGGAGCCACAGAGGAAGAGGTGCTTGAAGCGGAAACTGGCTGCTACACCTCGAAAGTTGAAGAGGTACCTGCAGAATTAAAGCAAATGAAGATGTAATTTAAAATGTTGCCTCTTTTCCTCTAATCAGCATTTTTTTTATTTTATAATTAGATGTGGTTTATGGAAAGACAAGCTTGTTTTATTTTCACTTTAAGGAATTTAAATTTTATTCTGTTTTCACACCAGTTCAAAGTGTCACTTAATTATCAACCCCCTCCCCACAGTTCCAAAGGCAACCCTCTCACTGTCCCTTTCAACTCCACAAAATGGAGCATGACAAAAAAGTTGCGTAACTGTATAAAAATCTCCGCATATTCAAACATCCTTTCTTTTGCTGAATCCCATTTGTTCCTTCTATCCCTCAGTTTTGGGAGGATTGGGGAAAGGCAAAGAGAGAGAAAAAAGTTTATCTGCTTTTCAAGACATATGGTGCTGTAAGCATAGTTCAAAATAAAAATCATCATAAGCGAAGGGTGTGCTTTTCTTCCACAACCTGCCAATGTGTGGGATTTCCTATGTTAAAATGCTTGATAAAAGGGTAACATGCAAAAGCATATTCCCCTTGAGCCTTGCCACAGGGTAGCCAGAATCAAAAGCAACTAATGCTGCAATCTTATCCACACTTACCTAGGAGTAAGCTCCATAGACTATAGTGGGACTTACTCCTGAGTAGACATGCTTAGGATTGGACTGTAACTATTTGAGAGATTTATATCCCACCTTTCCCATGCCAAAGTAAATACCCAAGGTGGCTTACAAAGCTTCAAAGCAGAGTACAAATGAGTTTATTACAATAATTGTTCTATGGGCAACTCCTAAAACCCTTCTCTTCCAGATGAAGTCCTTCACGGCATGGTCATCACATCTGGTATCTGGGTATGCCTTCCCAGCAGGAGCAGTTTCAGGTCAGCCAAGCTCCAAGGAGACAGCGACTCCTCCTGGCTCTGTTGTCTCATGACAGCTTTATCAGTTTTCAGCCTCCCATCCAAAATTCAAGAAGGAGCATTCCTGCTTAACATTCTTCCAGCAGCCTTCCATTACGCATATCTACTCAGAAGTAAGTTCCTCTGAGTTCAATAGGACATACTCTCAGGTCAGTGTGTAAAAGGCTGCATCCTAAGTAAACTCTTGTAGTCTCAGCTGTTGAATCTATTCCTGGTTTTAGTCCTTGTCCCGAGGAAATCTATACAGATCAGCAAATATACTGGAAAAGCTCATTTACATGAAATCTGAACCTGAAACCACTGCTAGAGGTTTCAGATAAAACCTCTAGCAGTGACTGAACGTTTGCAGTCACAGTGCAAGTGTCTTCTGAAGGAAGAGAGTTGACAAAATATATTGACTTTACATAAATGAGGCAGCCACTACTACTTTTAGCAAGAGCCTCCCAGTCAGGAACTCTAATTTCTATTCCAGGCACCATTGTGCCTAGAAGACCACAGGGAAGTTATTTAACATACAAGCATTTCAGCATTATCATCTACATATGGCACTGAAATACCTCACAGAGACTCTCAAGGGACCCGAGTTCATTGCATCAGAGAAACTACAGATGCTCTGTGAAGTCCATCACATCAGCTACTTATTTCTGCTGAGTGGAGCCCAGGGGATATAGTGGTTCTTTGGAATTGATTGAATGTCTTAAATACTGTATGATGGTAAATAACAAAGCTATAAATCAAGCAGCTCTCATACAGGGTAGAGTAGACAAACTGTTCAAGGTGCCATCATTGCAGGTCAGCAGCTGAGATTATTTAAAAAGTGAGGTTCACACACTTCATATAATGTATATATTCCTGCCCTTAAAACAGTTCACAGCAAGAGCTACTGGGGGATTTTGTCTTCTATTGCAGAACTCAAAACAAGGCAAAGGTAGAGGAAGTAGCAGCTTTTTGGCAGCATAACTGGTAGCCAATGGTGAATGGTGAATGTATTAGCTCAGTTATGTCTATAGGTGTTCTGAAGTTCTATTATTTATTTCAACAGGCCTGTATTATAGACTGATGAAACAGAACATTTCACAACAAGTTTTAGACTGCATCAATTACTTACTTGAATATATGCCTAATAAAGATTTGTTGTATGTTGTTGTATGTTGTTGTTACTTACTTGAATTTACAATGATCCACTAGTGGCATTTCCTTAGCTGGTGGTTTCCCAAGAGTGTCCTGAAAAATAAAGAATCTTTTAGACTCTTGTTTTACTTCTGGTATCCACTAACACTTCCACACCCACACACTGCCACACCCATAAGCACCAGTTTTGCTTTTGCATTCTGAATGTAGTTTCTATAGGTCATAATGTTTAAATTCCCTCCCTGGGAAGGTCCCATCTTCAAAATAAATCTGGGAATTTTACAAAGAAATATTTTGAATAGACCACAGGTAAGTTGCTGCAGGGGAGGGGCAAAGGTAGCAACTCAATTCCAGGATCACGCCACTGCCGGGACTGATGGTTTTTCCCCCCCCACTTACCAATCCCTGCGCCGTCCTCTGGGGGATGCCCTCCGCAGGGCTCCCCAAGCCTTTGTAGCAGTAAAAAAGGTGATTGGAAACCACTTTCAGTTTTTAATTGTGAAACATGAGTGCTTTTTTTTTTTTTTTTTACTGCTGCAGAGGCTTGGGGACCCCTGCAGAGGGCTCCACAGGGCTCCCTGCACCCATTGGAGACCAGTGCAGGGATTGGCAAGTGAACGCCCCCACCCCCCCCATCAGGCCCAACAGTGGCAGGATCCTGGGGTTCGTGTTGAAGCTTTCCCCCTTTCCCTTCTCCTTAAGGGGCCAAAGGCAGGACTTCTCAGGCTGGGGTATTTAGAAGCCCCAGTTTGCAAACCTCAGGAATAGACTTAACTTTTTAATACATGTGCATCCTTGGAATTAAGTCCCACTGAACTCACTGAGATTTACTTTCATGTAAACATGCTCAAGCTTCACAAATTAAGGAATTGTATAAAGATAAATGTTTACTTTAAGGATAGAACAATGTCCTCGTTTGTCCATTATTCTCTCTTCTGGGTGTATTTAAAGTTTCACTTAATTTAGTGCTGGTGAGCAATGGCTGACACTGGGGTAATGTCAGCAGTTAGCCAGGTTGGATACTGGCTGAGGGCCCATGACCACAAGAGAGCCCACCCAGCTGGGCTGACTCCTGAATAACCAAGTGCCTGCCAGGAGACCATGACCCAGGTCAGTAACATGACTTTGGAAGTGGTATGATGGCAAGAGACCTCAGATTCCAGAGGTACCCAAAATCAAAAGCAAGTGGTAGGAGTGGTAGCAAGTGAAAGGAGCTCTGCTTGAAGAAACAGGAACTACCCCCACTTGTTGCCCAGTAAGTTGGGATGGCAGGGCAGCACAAGGTGGGGTACAAGGCCAGGTTGAGGGGGTATATGGTGTGTGTGCCCCTGGTGCACACACACACACACTCAGAACCTTGCCTGGCCCAGCACACCCTGGCGTTGATTGAGACTTTAGTGTCCACTGTACCTTCAGATAATGCCATGGGGGCTCTTCCTTAAAACATCTGATCTAGAAGGTAGAGCCTCCATTTGCCTGAAAATAACATCCACAAGGTCGCCAGTTCGAGGCCACCAGCACCTTGCAGCAACCTTGAAGCAGCTGACAATCTGAGCCGAGTTATTCCATCTGCTCTGAGTGTGGGAGGATAGAGGCCAGAATGTGAAACCAGATCAGAAAGAAACATCTGAATGTTGTGGTTCTTGGAAGATAGAACCTTCTTTCAATTGTAAAAATCCCTATGGGGATTTAATATAGCCTGCCTATGTAAACCGCCTTAAATAAAGTCCAAGAAAGGCGGCATATAAATACCTGTATTATTATTATTATTATTATTATTATTATTATCATATCATCTGAACACTCTTTCCTTGCAGTGCAGAGCATCTTGATGCACACAGATGATCAATTACAAGCTCAAAGTAGTTACCTTTTCAGATTTCCAGGCTTGGTTTTTAGTGTACTCTGCATCAACTAGATCTGGATTCTCACGCGAAAGAAGAATGAGTGGGTCCCGCTCTGAGCTTGTTCTGCCAGAGAAAGAACACACACAGCTGTAAATGAGTGTTCTGCTGTCACTTGAAGCCAAACAAGAACCTGAGCTCAGTTGATGACATCTAATTAAAGTGATATGAGAGAATGGTTTTCAGGGAAAGACAAACAATTACAGGAAACACTGTAAACAGGAAACAGTTACAGGAAACTCTGTATCACTTGCAGGTGAAGTAGGGCATCAAAGACAATCTGGAGTGTATTTTGACATCTTCACCATATCCAAAAATAGAATCCTGGCACATACCTGCCTGGCACTAGGAAAATGTGGGAGTGCTGTTTTGGATGTGATGGAGAATAGCACAGACAGGAAGTGCAGGGCAGTAGCATTTCCTCCTCTGCCTTTGCCATGTCACATCAAAAGGTGTACTCAGTTTTTGGACTGTGGTCCTCCCTACCACCAAAAAATTACCTAAATGCATGACAGAGTAAACTAGTGGTTCTCAAACTTCCCAGGAGTTTTACTCCTGGGGTAAGTCTTTGTGGGGGAGGGAGTGAGGGAGCTAATGGAGTGGAAAGGGGTGCTTTTACTTACAGGTGGCTGCAGGATGTTGCATGAAGTGTGGGGAGCCCCACACAGTCCTCCGCAGGGTTTCCCAATGCTTAGAACATTGAAAAAAGCAGGCGCAAAGCATTTCCTACTTGCGAACACAAAGAGGGATTGCGTCGCTGCCCTCACCCCCTCTGCCTCCCCTTAAAGAGAGGGGGGACCCTGTACACATGTTACGTGAAAATCCCCTTTTTCCCTTCCAAGTTGTGTTTTTATATCTAGTTATGTATTTTGGACACTACAGACCAAGCAAGCAGGCCACTCCTCCCCCAGCACATGTTTCTAAGGGCCATGGCCAAGCTACAAACACATGAATTACACAAACCCCCAATTCCTTGCAGGTCAATGTATAACCTAATCACTGTGTCTCCTGATTATGCAAAACAAGCATGCACCTATGGAGGAGGAAGTCTATTGTTCTTTTGTTGTAGCTTTAACACTCTTAAGCACCTTATGCAAATTGCCTCCCTCCCCCAGAGCCAAGCTTTGCTGATAACAGAGTTCTGGACCCTTCCACCTTTTCTTTACATACTCCAAGTGTTACTGAGCATGCCCACAGCTCTGGGATACTTCCGGTCAGTTTGAATTGACTTCCAGGTCAAAGACAACTCTTAAGGGAGAACTCAGAGCACATGCGCTCTCTCTGACTGCCCACCGGCCGGAGTGGCCAGACTCTTCCTCCAACTCTCCCCCCCCCCCGGACAGGTAAATATATCATTGCGTCTAAACTTCCCCCCCTTCTTCCCTACCTATTCCTCCCTGCTCCCCCATCTTTAGTCAGCAACTGGGTTTAGCAGATTAAGGAACCCCTATAATACCTCCCTACTTCCTGTCCATTTCTGATTCTTTTTCGGATGCACCCAAAATACATAGCACACGCATCCACCACTAGTTAGGTACACCAGACCAGTACTAGAAATCTATACTTATCGATTCTCTATGTGTATTATGTTTTACCTTTGTGTATTTTTGCAATAAAAATATAATCCTTTGATTGAAAGTTACCTTTCTCCCAGTCTCATTAAGCTAAACAAGAGACTTCTTTGCTCTACGCTGTCTTGTATCCAGCCTATGGTCCCAAAAGTTTCCAGAAGGCTAATATAAATAATTCCCCTAAACAAAACAGCCTTTTTGGTAACATTATTATTGGTGGAGAAAGCTGGGCAGGCATGTGTTGGTGATGCCAGTGTGACAGAGCTAACACAGGATCAGACAGTAGTTCTGCAAAGATCCTTTTTGAAAGTTTGGAGATGCTAGGAAAAACCTTGCTGAATGTTAAAGGAAAAAGCATAGGGAGTAGGAACATAGATTTGAGAAATGCTAGACTCACAGATTTGTGATTTTTTGGAGTTGGGTGCAGTACCTGCATGCAGACCAGGGAAAATTTTACACCCATGGCTCTGGTTACAGTCTGCAAGAAGCAGACCCTCCAGTACTCACTTTTTGCTCTTGATCCTGCTAAAAGGAGTCAGCTGTTTGCCCTTATGAGTAAGCAAGCCTCAATAAAAATTCCTTTCCAGTGTGCTTTTAACTGAAGCAATTAGCAAGCACAATATATGAGAGGAAAAACAAAACCATGAAAATGAATGAAGCAGAATCTAAAGAAACCCAGAACTTGTACACAAGTTCAGGAGTTAATTGTATAGAGAAATGGTTAGGAAAAAAAGGACAGAGTCCATGGAAATTAGGCTGCTTTGAAAACAATGATATTTGTGGAAAAATAGTTGATCTTTGTGAAGAATTCAAAAAGAAATACAGACCAAGAGGGGCTAAGAAGGATGCAGTTTTTGCTCATGCTTTGTGGAATGGTATTTTGACCTTCCAGAAAAGCATACAAATCTTGAAGAAGGAGTTTGATGAAAAACAGGATCAGTGGAATAAAGAAAAGGAGAAGAAAGAGGATAAAATAGAAAGACTAGAATGTAGGACAGAGGATCTTAAAAGAGAGCTAGAAACACGGTTAGCAGAAGCTAAAAGAGATCAGGAGATTCAGTTAGAGAAGATAGCAGAGAAAGAGGCTAGGATAACTGATCTGAACAGGCAGTTACAACATTACACAAATGAATTTGCCATTTACACCCTAGGAAGGAAAAAGTCAATAGAAGAGTATGATCAGGTTCTTAAATATGAACAAGAAAACAGAAAACTAAAGGAGGATCTAGAACAAACCAGAAATTTAGTGTTAAAACTCATGACCCAGGCCCAACAAAACAAACAGTCTGTAAGCCACGTGAGTTGCCAGAAGGAAATACAGCAATTAAAAGAGGCTCTAAACTCACACAAAGCTGCAATAGCCTCAGTCTATGGGAATGAAGAAATTTTCAAATCAGAGCAAATTTGGCCCTCTGATCCAAGGGCTGAGTCTCCATTTAACCCTCAATGGGAAGGAGAGACACAGTACCCAGTTAATCCCTTTATCCAAGGGGAAGAAACCTTTGAATCAGAGCCAGAGTCTCCATTTAACCCTCAATGGGAAAGAGAGACAGAAGAAATTTTTGAATCAGAGCAAAAGTCTCCATTTAACCCTCAATGGGAAGGAGAGACACAGTGCTCAGTTAATCCCTTTATCCAAGAAGAACCAATCCAGGCAGTAACTTACTCTAATTATAGCTCTCACTCTCCATATGAAAATGATAATCAAAATTGGGAGAGCAATGGGAACCAGGATTTCAATCCATTTTACAGTCAGAATCAGAGCAGAGAAAGAAATAACTCCCCCGAAAGGAACAAAGAACGAGAAGAGCTTAAAGCTTACCTCAGGAAAGACCTGGCAGAGAGGAAAGTTCCAAAAGAGTTATGGGACAGAGCTACTCTGGGAGAGTTAAGGGATTTAGCCACAAAATACAGTCCCAGAGCTCCTGAGCCTGTGGCAGCTGTCCAACAGGTAGAGCCATCTGCCTCAGAACCAGTTTTCCCCATGATGTTCTTCAGTGCTTGCACTTCCAAGCCCCCTCCTAGCAAAAATCAAGTTTTTTTGACTATTAATGGGAAAAAGATACGGGGACACATAGATTCTGGAGCCAGACTGACCTCAATTCATAGAAACTTAGTGAAAGAATGTCAGATTTTACCTGGAGAAACATATAAGGTAAAGCCTTATGAAAGTCCAGAGATTTTTGTACCTAAAGCAAAGGTGCATTTAGAATTTAAAGGATGGAAAGGTACACGTGTTGTGGCTGTACATTCAGACACACCTACATCATTTCTTTTAGGACAAGATTTTTCTGATGTTTTGAACAGGCAGAAGTATAATAGGAAAACTCCAGTAGGCAGAAGTCCATATGGACATATGGCTGCTAAAGCAGGAAGAGAGCAGTCTTCAGTCATCTCTTCCATCAGCCAAGAAGAAATAACTTTCAAACCTAGAATTAGGGATAAAAGAACAGTAGGGAGTGGAAGATTTCCACTCCAAAGAAGACATTATCTTTGGAACAAAGACTGAACCATGTGTGTGTAAAATGCATTTTAAAACCTATTAACATTTTTTTTCTTCTTTGATGCTAAAATTTAGATTATAGTGGCCGTTGGAACTCCCTGCCACTGTGCCAGCAACAAAAGTTTTACTAATAACTTTATGTTTCCTTGAAACTTTCTAGATCTTATGTAAGCAATGCAAGAAGCCAATGCATTGGTCCTAATCAAAAGGAAAGCAGGAGGAACCCTCCTAATCTTGGTGCCTCAGGGCATGCACAGAGTGCAAATGAGTAGCAATCTTTTGTGTTTTAATTTTTTTTTTGTTCCAGCAACTTAATGCAAGAAGCAAACAAAGCAGAACCTCTACTGCCTAATTTAGCAAAGGCTATCTTTTAGTTTTAACCCTTTTTTTTGCTTCAACAGCAAGTAAGGACAAAGGAAAAGGAACGAGGACATGTCCTCCAAAGGACAAATGTCCTCCAAAGAACAAAAATTTACTTGAATCTCAAATTCCTTCACAGGAGCTGAGCAATGAGCCTATATGAAGTGATTTCCTTTTATAGTACAAGTATTCTCAGGACAATTTATGTTGTTTATTTACAAATAATACCTCACTTTGCCTGTTGCATGTCACCCACAACAGACATTTTAACTGATGGACAGTGCGAGCCTCAGAATGTTTATCAGCCCTTCTGATTCTCAGTCAAGTCCAGTTTATAGAGAAATTGGCTATCCAATTCTAATCTGGTTCGAAGCACAAATTGGGTGAATATAAATTTCAAAATCAGTTTTTTTTTCTCTTCTCTCTCTCTCTCTCTCTCTCTCTCTCTCTTCACAATCTCTATACACCTTATGCATGTAACCTGTATTCATGTAAATGTAATCCCAACAAGTCTACCTCATGTATTCTGTTCCAAGCAAGGCAACCTGAGATGCAGTGAGCAGAAGGAGAAGTTTTTGCATCAAGAAACATTTCGCTATGAACTCTATAGCTAAAACCAACAGATCTCCAAGCAAGACAGAGTTATGGTTTTTCTTAAAGTTGTTTTTTTTTAATGTGTTTCACTCTTGGTACCCTCAGAAATCATGAATGCTCAGCATTATCTGGTGTACTTGATGTTTATTAGCTAGGCGGGGAAAGAAATAAAAAAAGACACCTCAAGCATCCATCAGTGGACACAAGTTGAGCAACCTCGCATCCCTGGAAACTCTGGCATGGACTGCAAGACAAGCTGGACCCGTGCTCTGTTGGACTGTACCTCTCTTGGAAGCAGCATGGCTGTCAGAACAATCTGACTTTTCACTCAGCCTGTGGACTCTCTCTCAGCGAGACAGCAAGGCAACAAGGTGACTGCACGCCATGGCGATCGCTCCAGATGAATAGGTCCAAGGTATGCAACGGGATCCACAACCTTCTTGAGTTTCAGCTGTGCCAGACGACACCCCTTCGAGGAAGACCACAACTTCGCCACCCTGATGCTGGTGACAAGCTGCTCTGTACCGCCCCATACACAAGGCACCATACTAATGAGCTGTGTTTTTAGGCATACATGATTTCTCAAGTACAAGAGATTTTATTATTGATGTTTACAAGATATGTTGTTGTCTTTTTTGTGCAATAATCTTGTCTCAATGTGTTTTACTTAGTTTGATTTGGTGTGGGGCCATGAGACCACTCACGTGATCTCGGCCCCAAGGCGGGGAATCCTGTTACGTGAAAATCCCCTTTTTCCCTTCCAAGTTGTGTTTTTATATCTAGTTATGTATTTTGGACACTACAGACCAAGCAAGCAGGCCACTCCTCCCCCAGCACATGTTTCTAAGGGCCATGGCCAAGCTACAAACACATGAATTACACAAACCCCCAATTCCTTGCAGGTCAATGTATAACCTAATCACTGTGTCTCCTGATTATGCAAAACAAGCATGCACCTATGGAGGAGGAAGTCTATTGTTCTTTTGTTGTAGCTTTAACACTCTTAAGCACCTTATGCAAATTGCCTCCCTCCCCCAGAGCCAAGCTTTGCTGATAACAGAGTTCTGGACCCTTCCACCTTTTCTTTACATACTCCAAGTGTTACTGAGCATGCCCACAGCTCTGGGATACTTCCGGTCAGTTTGAATTGACTTCCAGGTCAAAGACAACTCTTAAGGGAGAACTCAGAGCACATGCGCTCTCTCTGACTGCCCACCGGCCGGAGTGGCCAGACTCTTCCTCCAACTCTCCCCCCCCCCCGGACAGGTAAATATATCATTGCGTCTAAACTTCCCCCCCTTCTTCCCTACCTATTCCTCCCTGCTCCCCCATCTTTAGTCAGCAACTGGGTTTAGCAGATTAAGGAACCCCTATAATACCTCCCTACTTCCTGTCCATTTCTGATTCTTTTTCGGATGCACCCAAAATACATAGCACACGCATCCACCACTAGTTAGGTACACCAGACCAGTACTAGAAATCTATACTTATCGATTCTCTATGTGTATTATGTTTTACCTTTGTGTATTTTTGCAATAAAAATATAATCCTTTGATTGAAAGTTACCTTTCTCCCAGTCTCATTAAGCTAAACAAGAGACTTCTTTGCTCTACGCTGTCTTGTATCCAGCCTATGGTCCCAAAAGTTTCCAGAAGGCTAATATAAATAATTCCCCTAAACAAAACAGCCTTTTTGGTAACACACAAACAGGTGGGTTGCAACCACCAGTTTGAGAACCACTGGTGTCGGCAATGGCAAGTTTTTGTACCACAGCTGTTCTAACAGAGACGTTATGATAGAAAATCCCTATTCAGCCCTTCAAGTAAGTGAGTTTAGGAGCATCTAAAAACAGTATGGGAAGCACAATTTCAACCTGACACATTAAACCAAGATCAATGCAAATACATCTTTTCATTTATGGGACTTCAGGTAACATTCAGTTTTCCACTGTATTCACTGTCATTTCTTAGTCTTATTACAGGAAATTTCACAGGAAACAAAATGTAGCCTTTTAAAAAGAATGAAGTCCTACATCTGCTTATAATTAGTTTCGAGACTAATAATATTTCATTTACAACAAACATATATTCCTGACTCACATAGCGCCTAGTCACAGAGTACAAGCCTATGCATATTTACTCAGAAGTAAGTTCCACTATGTTCAAGGGGTGTTAATAGTATTAGGATGCAGCCTTACAGCTCAATCCTATGCATGCCTACTCAGAAGTCAAGTCCCACTGTGTTCAATAGGAAAGTGTGTACAGGATTGCAGACTGATGGTCCAATCCTATCTAACTTTCCAGGGCCAATGCAATCATGCCAACGGGGTACCTGCTGCATCCTAAGGTGGGGGCTTCAGTCACAGAGGCCTCTTCAAAGCAAGGGAACATTTGTTCCCTTACTTCAGGACTGCATTCCAGCTGCATCTGCACTGGAAAATTGGATAGGATCAGGCCTTCAGTCTTGAGGCTTTGATTACTGTGGCAGTAAGAAAGATCAGCGTCAAAACAGCATGCTCACCTGGATCCTCGGAAATAGGCTTTGGGAATTTTCTTCTTCCATGGCCATTTTTCTGCAGAGCTAAAAAGTTAACATGGAATATCTTAAAATCGACAGCATAGAAATTCATTCCATTTCTCAAACGTCTTTCACTGCATCCAGTTTAAATAAATTCCACTAAACGAGTTCATGGCTCACATATGTCACTTCCTTAGTGACCAAATTTCAAGAGGGATGAATCAGTTTCTCTCACACTTGAGGATCAATAAATATTTACTCCTATCATTGCAGGCAGAAGCAACTGATGTAAAAGCTTAAGCAGGTCACCAAGCTACCACCAGGTGAATAAAGCCCCTCCACCCCCCCAAAAAAGATTTACATTTCAAATATTTGGAATTGAACAGTTGGATTCATGGCAGGGCAAGGGGGAAAGCTGAACTAGTAACCAGAATAGCAAAGTTAAATTCAAGGGTCTTTCCCTTCAAAGTAGTCTGAAATATACCTTTTGAGATCTTCTCTCATTAGATCCCAACGCCCTAGACCTGTTGGATAAATGGGCCAAACAGCTGGGCCCCCTTCCCAAAACGTCCAGGCAGGATACATAATATCATAGTATTCTGAAGTCTTTCAGAAAAAAAAAGAAAAAATTAAGCAATGAGTCTCAGTAATGCAAGAGATTCAATTAAATGCCATTGTTGTCTCTAGTATAAAAGGGGAACATCTTCTTACTCACCTTACTGAATGAGAATACAGGGACAACTGGTTTCATCCATTTGGGCACCTGAGGATAGTCTCGCACATTGATGACCAGCTCCATATCTGGAAGCTGGTCTACAATCTCCAGGATAAAGTGCTCAACCCCACTACATCTGCAGAAGGTGAAAGACAAAAATAACAGACATGAGTAACACACACTATGCCAGTGGAATTACTCCTTGTATACAATTACTCTTTGTATACAATAATATGGGACCAAATACCCACAGAATTCGAAACTTAACCACAGTTACATGCAGTCTTTTTGAACTTATTCACACAAAGAACTAGCCACACAAGAGTGAGCTGTGGTCACAGTAACTAGCAGTTATCCCTTGACCTCTCTCTTACTGGTCACACTGGGATTAATGGAGAACTGGTTGTATTGCACTGTTACCACCCAAAGCTACAAACCCCAGACAAAGAGAGGCCATTTTAGAAAATGGCTCCCTCTCCACTAGAGAACCCAGGAGCCTCTAAAATCTGAGGGCTCACCCCTGAAACCAAAAGCAGCAAATCTGGGATGGTCTAAGGAAGCAGGGGAACCTTCCCCCCAAGAATGACCCGATATGAGGCAGATAAATGGATCAGGCAGATTTTAATAAAGGACTAAAGAAACAAAACAAAAAAGTAAGGACACAAAAGATCCAAACAAAGCATACATCAAAAAGCAAACCAGGTAGAACAAGAGGTGGTTGGCAAGGAAATTAGAATGCAAGCAGCAAATAGAAAAAAATTATCCTGCTGCACTTAACTGAGCATTGCCCCTGTTCTAGTTTAGCACACTGTTCTATCAGTCTATACACCCATGATGTGGCAAGGCACATGGATGTGCCCATTTCCTGAGAACAGTTGCTATTTCTCAGCCAAGGACCAGGTACACATATAGGTACCTGTCATGAATAAGTACATGCTAGGCCTAGGTTAGCATGTGAAGCCTGAACCAAACTAAAACAGTGTACGAAGAAGTTGCTAGAAGTTCCCAGCTGCAAGAATGTGAGTAAATAAAAGAATTGTTGTCTCTCCTTTGCTGACCAGAAAGGACAGATAACAAGAATTACAACCCACTGGAATGTTTAGCACCTTAGCAGACAGAGAGGCGCCTCATCAAGCGTGATCGAGTGTAGCTGTGGATCTCCAGTTGGGAGGGGTAAGAACTATGAAGGGTTAGCAACCAGGCCAACTTCGAGAAGGTTCTGTTCCTCAAGGGTTCTGACTGGACAGCTAATAAGTATGAAGTCACCTGAGTACTATTAGCATAAGAAGTATACTAATGAGTGCCCAGGGGGTGTGTGGGGCTGGTCCTTCATGAACAGAGTTTTTTGGGTGCAACATCCTGCACGCGTGTGAGCTCCATTGTCCATCATGGGCACCTGGCCTCATAAGTAGCCCTGGAGCTAAGAGATCTACAAAAGTAACTGACCCAGGTGAGAGATAGGTATTAACAGAGATAGCCAGCTAGCTTTATTATTTTATTGCTGATATGTTTCCTAGAGGTTTATGCCTCTCGCATTTGCTGCCTTAATGTAGAGTGTGTAACCTTATGTACTTAATAAACTAAAATATCTTTTACTAAGTTGTTTCATTGTCTGTTGGGGACAAAGAATCCTGCCTAGCCGTTCAGCAAGCTACCAAGTGCTCATTGAGGTCTAGTAACTTAAAAACTGAGGCTTTAATTGGAGAAAGAGCTCAGTGCCTGCAAGGGACAGAATTAAGCCTAGAGGGTCTCAGTGTCCCTGGACTGAGGCACTGGCACATGCAGGGTGGTGGCAGTACTACTGGGCAAGGGGCATTGAGGGCTTTAGGGTTTGAAAACCAAGAACCCTAAGCACCCAAACCCCCCTTTGCTTATGACAGTACCTCCTGCATGACCTTATAAAACATGGGGCTGATGATGTCATGGGTTTTTCTAATTGTAGGGTTTCTGACCACCAGGGCTCTTGTAGGGTTTATGACCACCAGGGCTCTTGTAAACTGTAGGGTTTATGACCACCACCATCTACTCTTGACCTAGGACACAATCCTAACCAGGTCTACTCAGAAATAAGACCTATTTTGTTCAATGGGGCTTACTCTCAGGAAAGTGTGGTTAGGATTGCAGCCCTAGTCAGGTGGGATACTGGCACCTCAATCAGCAGGGCACATGCCAGTCCCAGCATGAAGAATGGCTAGGAACAGGATCCAATGTTCTTAAGGAGGCCACACATACAGACAGTGAATTCATCATTTGATCTCTCTGCCCTAAAATGTGGTTCTTCTATAATGATGCTGAATTCAAAGAGGCTCTGGCAGCAGGATACCTCAGCAGTCTAGTTTAGGAGGCTGAAGCATCACAGAAGCGTCTGGAAGGGTCCCAAAATAGGGGGAAAGTAAGGAAAAGTCAATATTTTTACTACAGAGACGCACTGGTGAAAGTGCTCAAGTTAAGAACCAGCAAATTCCCAGCATGAATATAGTACATAAACTCAGTGGGTAGCCCCAAGCAACTCAGTCTCACTGCTTCAGAACTGCCCCAACATACTTCTCTGTAATATATGGATCAATATAGTTCAACATGGAAATAATAATACTGTCCTATCAGCCACAGCTGTTGTAATTACTGAGAATGTATGGAAAGCACTTTAAGGTAGCAATCTTATCCACATTTCTATCGCTGACGCAGTTATGCCAATGGAGCGTGTGCTGCATACTGCAGTGGAGGGGCAGTCACAGAGTCCTCCTCAAGGTAAGGGAAAGTTTGTTCCCTTACATCAGGGCTGTACTGGTGCCCTATGTCTTACAGAAGCAACATCCCAGAATGACTTAACAATAAATGGCCAAGAAAGACACAAATAGCAGGCGTGGTATAGGGAAGTGTAAAATGAAGCCAAGATGAAGCTAGTGGGATCTCAGGATACAGAAGATTCATAGCTTTGTGGTAGAGCATACACTTTGACTGCAGAAGGTATCAAAAGATACTTGTGACTGCACCCAGCTTGATTTACAGTGATGGTGAACTACTGTTCACCAAGACCCCTGAACAGTATTAACTATGCATCCCCACTGTGTTTTTACTCTCACTTCATGCCATTCCTGTGCCTACATTGGGTTTCCAACCATTCACCTTTCAGGTCTACCATGACATATGCAATTATTTTATACTGTACAGGATCAATCCCTGACAACTCCAGTTAGCAGGATTAAGTAGTAGGTAAAAGAAAAGATTCCTGTCCAAGATCACTGGAGAACCACTGGAAGTCAGATTAGACCAAGCGAGTTAGGCCAATAGTCAGATTCAGCACATGGCAGTTTCATGTGTCATGATAGACCTGAAAGGTGAATGGCTAGAAGCCCAAAGAAGCCCCAGTCCAGGCACAAGAATGAGAGGGAAAAAAACAATGGGGATGAATGGCTAATACTGTCCAGGGCCTTGTGAACTCTGCTTTTTACCACCACTGTGGAGAGACAGCTAGAAACCAGGGTGGGGAGACCCCATTCCATGTCACAAGGCCCTGCAACTGAAGTAAAAGAAGTAAAAATGGGCACCCACTGTTAAGCCATCTTATGAACTTTGCATTTTTACCACCACTGAAAAGCAAACAGGGCATAGTCACAAACCCCTTCTGATACCCAAACAATTCAAATCTTGTTCTAGACAACACTGCAAGCTATCCCCTTCAATTATCCCTGTTCTCGAGAGGCATTTATTCCCCGATTTCTTTCAGCATCTAACCCGTACCACCTCTTCGCACAGCTAAAGTGCAGTGTCAATATTGATTTCTCATGAAAGCAAATGCAATTGCTACATTTTAGGAGAGGCAAAGCCTCACCAGTTCTTCCTTTTTATGTTTGAATTTAGACCCTTCAAATGTTTTCTGCTCAATGATCCGTAGGTTAAGGAGGTTAGAGCAGGTTTCCTATTGCTTTCTCTGATGGATAAACCTTGTATTGTTCTCACCTTGCAGGGAACATGCAGTCATGCTCACGATACAACTTTTTCTCAATGATCTGGTAGTGCGTCCCAAGCCTTCGACTGATGGCTTCTGACAGCAATTCCTTGGAGATTCCCTCTTGAAAGGGAGCCAAGTCCTGTTCCCAAACTCTGAGGAAAGAGATATTCTACTCATCATTAAACACATTAGGGGAAGTTAATCTAATAACAGTTTAACAAGGCATTCAGGAAGGGATTCTTGCTTGGAGAAGCTCTGTATATTCTCTCACTGCTTTAAGGTTAATACACTTGTTCCCTTAAGCTTCCCCTGGGGGCTGGGGATAAGAATAGGAGCTCAGTTTGGCTGTACTTGTCGTAAGAGGTGACTAAACAGCCACCGGGTAGATGGGACTCGTTAGCCTGGGAAGGCAGCTCATCTGAGAGAAGGAAAACTCTGATCCCAAACCTCCACTGCCTTGTGGCTACATCCAGTTATGGAAAAGGCTTCAGGAGTCAACCTCGAGGCAAAATCCAGAGCTGGAGTCCCCAAGGCAGTTCATGGCTGAACACAGTCACGTCTGGCAACTCCTGCGACGCCGCTGGAACCAACTGTATTCGCTTCTGCCTTTCCACTGGACCATTTCAGCGATGTGGAGAGGGAGGATTTGCTGCATGGGTAACAGCCTATCCTCCATACCTACTTTATCCAGACTTTGCGCACTGGAGAGGACACTGTTCCAGAACCACCATTCAGAGCGCAATACCAGAGTCTTCCGAGACTGAAGGATGCCGACAACATCCCTTAAGCATACAGATACAAGCTGATACAAGGAGCTGCCTTATACCATCAGTTCATCTAGTTCGCTGCAGTATGTTCTGCTGGCAGAAGTTCTCTGGGGTGTTGGGCAGAGGCCTTGACCAGCCTGGTTACCTCCACCAGAGATGCCAGGAACTGCACCTGGGACCATCTACATGCAATGCATGCACCTGACCCAATGGCCAGTGCCTATAGGTAGAGAGGTATTGGTTTCTGATGAGTAAAATAGGATTACACCCAAGGTTTACTGAACACAATGGGCTTACTTCTGAGTAAAACAAATAACTGTTTTCAAATACCTCTGAAGCAATCTAACTATAGAGGCAATCCCCAACAGGTCTCCTACCTACAGAATGCCAAATTACCAGATTGACTTGCTACCTTTTCATCAACAGAGATACAAAATATTTCATTGAATGTGCATCTGTCCATGTTAGGGATTGTAGCCTCAGATCCTGAATGCATTTCCTTGGAAACAAGTTCCATTGATTTCAGTGACACTTTCAAGCAAAATGGTAGGCAGAGCTTTTCTTATTTTTGAACGATTCCACTGGCATTCTTAAATCAATCACAAGTTTTAGAATTGTAGCAAAAGTAATTCCTTCAGTGTGAATCACTAAGAATAAACAGAAGCTGCTTCATATTGAACCCATCTAGTCCTGTACTATCTACTCAGACTGGAAGTGGCTCTCCAAAGTACCCAAAGAGACTATTTTTCTCTGGCATGCTACCTGAGGTCATTTTAGACAGCAAAGACTCCACCTGGCACATCCAGTATACCAAGGATGTGTATGCCACTGAATGAGTCACTTACCCTGTAAACACTGATTGATCTGTCAGGGATGCTGGCGCCTTACCTTTGGTAGCAGCTACAGTTTTCTCTTATGGATGGTCTGTAGTTGTCCACAGCTCTGTCAATCTGAGCCAAAATGATCTTCCAGGGTCCATCTAAAATATGATCAGGATTAACTTCTGACCAATCTTTGAACAATTATCAAGGGATAGTATTGCCCATCAGCAAAGTAAAACCCCTTCATATCATGCACTGTCAAAACTGTCGCATGCACAGATTAGTGACACATGCATGATATGGACTGCTTCTGGGTTAGCATGTGGTAACGATAAGAATATTGGACTAGGGCTAAGGAGACCCAGGTTCAAATTCCCACTCAGCAGCCACTGAAAGTTTCACATACTGTCTCAAATTAAACCAATGTCAGACAGCCTAGCCCACCTCACAAGCTTGTTGTGAGGACAGAATGGGGGTAGTAAGAATCACGAACACCACCCTGAGCTCCTTGAAGGAAGGGCAGAATCTATGTAATAAACAAATCCCGTCTTGCTCAGTGGCTGCAAGGAATACATTGGCAATCCTTTGTGGGTGCAAGTAGCAGCAATCTTCCCCTCAATTTCTTTACATTCCAGTATTTTTGACAGTCCCCTGAATATATACGTGTGCTTACTGCATCCCATCCCAAAGTGTTGCTTTTACTCAGCTGAAAGTACAGGTTGAGATCCATTATTCGCGTGGGTTCCAAGCAGTGGCATGGATGGCAAAAAATGTACTATAGCAAATCAATTTAAAAAACAAAGTTTCTTTGCTCCAGTGATTTAAAAACAGCCTTGCTGACGTTTGTGATGCAAGATAAGAGTCATTAAGAAGACAATCCATCAATCAATCCTCCTGCAAGCACTTACAAAGGCACTTTAATCAGCCCCTCCCTTCACCAATGCACTTTACTTTCACGTGCTCAGGAGGAAGGGAGGGGTTTCCTGGAGAGAGAAGGATTGATGGAGTGTCAGCCAGCTACCCTCTCTTTTTCTCTCATTAAGGAGGCTATTGTTAAAGGACTATTCAGTTTTTTAAACTGATTTTAAAGGGATGCATTTTTCCCTTTTTCCAGGGATCAGCACATTCCTTCTCATTTGCAGTGGCCATTCGTGTTGAGTCAAATCTGCGTATAAAAAAACGGGTATAAATAGGCTGGACCTGTATTAGGCTACAGCGTTTGGGCCTCTTCAGCCTAGAAAAGAGGTGCCTAAAGGGGGACATGACTGAGACATACAAAATTATGCAGGGGATGGATAGAGTGGATAGAGAGATGCTCTTTACCCTCTCACACAACAGAGTGGCCCACCAAATGTCTCAGGGAGCACACAAGACAACCTGAATCCTGGTACCCTCCCTTGCATCTGGCATTCTGATGCAGCCCATTTCTAAAATCCAACCTGATCCAGCGGGGCAGTTCTTATGTTCTTATTTTGGTTGACCTTCCTTGTACTATTACTGGGACAGCACAAGCCACAGATGTAAACTCCCCTGAGCTCTGGAGGAAGGGGGGTTGGATATAAATACAAGAAATAACATACATTAGCTTGCATACACCACTTGGCTGAGCAGAACATGAAGTTTGGTCTGTAACATACACCTTGATTCACTTGCAGAAGTAATTTGGCACTATTTGTGCTATAAACAGGTGTTGTCTGCAATGCATCTTCGATTTGGATTGTGTGGCTTGAATGCACCTAAATTTTAGTAGCATATTGGATTAAATGGGCTCTTGGAATTCATACTTTATACATGGGTATGGGGGGATGCAAACAGTGAGGCCAAATACCCTAGAAATACAAGAGACGTACTGTACTTCTTGACAGGTGCATATGATAAACACAGAGACAACTCACAATAGCAGCAACAGGCAACAACAAAATCTGACTTTGCTAATTCACCCATGCAATGCAACAGAAAAGCATCAACACTATTCAACTCTGAACAGAAAGATAATCGTGTAATTTCTATGGGTAGAAGTTCCATGTCTCTCTCTCTCTGCTCTACATGCACTGATGCACTCTACATGCACTAGTAAGTAAGTACTAGTGCTAGTTAGTACTAAGGTTAGTACTAAGGTTAGTACTAAGGGGGGTTAAATTTGTACAGGTTTATTAACTAGCAACACTACATACTACATTACTACAACTATTTGAGCAGAAACTAGTACTGTGTACTACTGCTAGCACCAAGTACTACCATTAACTAGCACTATGTACTATTGCTATTTGAGCAGGAACTTGTACTATAGTATGTACTATTAGCACAACGTATTACTATTAACTAGCATTACTGCTATTTGAGTAGCAGCCAGTACTATGAGCACTACATACTATACTTAACTAGCACCACATACTACTGGTATTTGAGCAGCGGGATGCTACACAGGACTGCAAGGAGACACTGAGAGCTTTTTCAGAACAAAGAGAAGGGAAGTGGCCAAAGAGGATCACTTTGGCCTCTGGGTGTGAATGATGCAGGACGGCCAAGACAGAAATCGAAGCAGGCGGGGAGCGAGGCCAGCTCATCTGGGTTCGCAGGAAAGTTCCTACAGAACGCAGAGCTGCAGCAGAAAAGCACCCACGAGAGGGCGTGGGAGGCAGAGGTGCCCACGCGCCCCCTTGGAACCAGCACTGTGGAAGCGGCACTCACCTGCGGAGCGACTGCCCCAGCAAAGAGGCAACACAGAAGCAACTTGTAGCAGCCATCGAGCCAGCGGCTGATACTTCATTGTGCAGAATCCCGCTACGGCGCCTGCGTGCACATCGCGGACCTCTTCAGCGCTCCCTTGCAGGGGCTCATTGAGAAGGGGAAGGGACGGGTCTCCCGGCCTCCCTCCCTCCCTAATTGCCTGGAGTAGCTACGCACGCGTGGAATCCTCGCCTTGATTGATGGGATTTGTAGTTGCTGGGCGTAGTTTCTGCGAGTAGTAGTAGCCCTTCCACGCTCCAAGTCCTTCCCTAGAGAGGCTGGACGCAGCAGAAGTATGTGTGGTTTCTGTGAGCGCCACACTCTGGTGCACCTTTACTCAGGCGGAAGCCGCAGAGCACTCCCTGGCTGTGCTTTCAGGCAAGCGTAGCTTGCTCCAGATCAGGATGTGCATAGAAGGCACTACTCATTGTACTTAAGATCGTGCGGGCAGTCTGGGGCCCGCGATCGCTTGGGGATTCCTAGGTGGCTCTGTCCTTTCCAGCCACGCTGTTTTTACTAGAGCGCAAGGGAGAGGCAACCTTCTGGGCAGCTAAACCTGATGCACGTTTGCTTGCAAGTGATCTCACTGAATGCAGGCAGGCTTGGCTCCCGAGTAAGGCTGCAATTCTATATACACTTTCCTGGGAGTAAGCCCCACTGGGCACAGTGAGGCTTACTTTTGAGAAGACATGCATAGGTTTGTGCTCTAACCTGGTAAAGGACTGCAGACTGTGGGCCCCATCCTATCCAACTTTCCAGCACCAGTGCAGCCTCACTGCAGCCCGGAGGTAAGGGAACAAATGTTCCCATACCTTGAGAAGACTTCTGTGACTGCCTCCCCATCAATGGAAGCAATGCATACCCCATTGGCATAGCAGCACTGGCACTGCAAAATTGGATAGGACTGGGCCCTAATTGGGGAGGGGGCTCTGCCTCTGGACCTCATGGCAATTTGTCCCCACCCCTTAACCCATTTCTACCCAGCCCACAGGTGGGCTTTGATCCCTGTTTCGTATATGCAACTTTGGGCAGAAGTTAATAGAGTGGATGACCACTGCACCCAGTCATTGGGACTTTTCCCACTGTCCTGATATCCAGGTGCTCCAAAGCTCAAAAGAACAGAGAAGCTGAATTAAAGAATCTCACTGCTTCTCTCCCCTGCTCAAGACAGACCAAACTCCCCAGATCCTGAGACCTTGGGCACTTCTCAGATTGCCATAGCAAATGGGTGCAGCAGGGCTCTTGAAACAGCAGGGTGTGTTGCCCATACTTGAAATCAGATTTCGCAAGTCTGTACAGAAACTGAACAAACAGAAGTCTGTATCAGAGAAGAGACGATCAGATACTGTGCACCCCAGCAGGAGTGAAGAAATGTGTAGAGGGGGGAAAAATGCAACATTGTTTATTGCAAAAAACTTTGTCCTGCTATCAAAGAGCTTCAGAGCTGGCAGGAACACAGCATGTGCAGTTTCTTCCACTAGTCAAAACCTTTATCCGGCCCATAATGTTAGTTAAGCCATTTCTGCCCAATGTTGCATATATGCAACAACAGGGACCAAATGTGTACACCTTGGACTGGGCAAAAATGGGTTAAAAGGAGGGAACTTCACCTCAAACCATGGACTGGAGTTGAATGGTCCAATATCAGTGTGAAAATGTAAGTACCTATAACGTGGCAGCCTAAAGAGGGGAAGCAAAAAGGTTTAGAATTCATTTTTGCCTTTGTTCTAAAGCAGGGGTGTCCAAAGTTTTTGGCAGGAGGGCCACATCAGCTCTCTGACACTGTGTCAGGGGCCGGGGGGGGGGGGGGGAAAGAATTAATTCACATTTCAAATTTGAATAAATTTACATAAGTTTACATAAATGACTATATTAAAGATAAACTTATATGAATGAATGAAGGTCTTGCAATACCTCAAGGCCTATAAAAGGCCTTGCACAAAGCAAGACTGGCCTTTCCTTTGCTGCCACTACTGCATCACAGATGTGAAAGAGCAAGCAGTGGAGGGAGCTCTCATCTCACAGCTCACATGAGAGGTCAAACAGTCGCCCTCACACTGAGAGAAGTTGTGTTGGACCAGTGCGGGCTTCAACAAATCTCCAGAGGGCCAGAGGCTCATTGGAGACTGGGGACTCCCTGAGGGCCGCATGGAGAGGCCTCGAGGGCCGCAAGTGGCCCCCGGGCCGGGGTTTGGGCACCCCTGTTCTAAAGTACACAGGCCCTTGAGTTGTGCCCTTGTGTTTCCCTTGACTGGGGAGAGCACTTGGCCCTGCTGCAGACTGAGCTTAAGAGAGTCTACCATAGGAGCATTTCCATATGGGCCTTGTGTTCAGAGCATAGGACATTAAAAATCCACACATTATGAAATTTGATGTGTACTAGTAAAAGTTAATGCACTCACTGTGTGTGCACACACCACACACACCTGGCACATTTATCTGGCATGTAGCCATTGACAGATCTGTCCTCAATGCAGAAATGTAACAAAGGCAGAGTCTGAGGGGCACCTCCCCCAGGCACTGTGCTATGGAGGGCATAATTCAGTTAGGACAGACGCCTGAGCACTGAGCTCAGAGGTCTGCCTGTCTCAGCAGAAGAGAAAAGTTGGCTGGAAAGATGCCAGGGAGGCATGGGAACAGGGATGCAGGGAACAAGGATGGCAGCCACATTGTGAAGCTGCCACTGCCCTCCTCCAAACCAGGAAGTGCTATCAAAGCATCACATGATGTCACAACGTTGTGTGACACTGTGATGTCACTGCACTAGGCAGTGCTGCCCCTGGATACACCTCTACCTCCATGAATTTGTCCAATCTCCTTTTAAAGCCATCCATGCCAGAGGCCATCAGCATACTTTGTGGCAATGAATGCCATAGTCTATAGGAGGGGTGTCAAACATAAGGCCCGGGGGGCCGGATGTGGACCGCGGAAGTTTTTTATCTGGCCCTCAGGCTCTCAGCTGCTGAGCAGTGCTGAGGTGTTACTGCTGAAAGGGCAGCCCACTTGAAAACTGAGCTCTCCCATATCTTGAAATATGTATATTTTCTCTTCTGTCATTTGCAGCTAATGAGTTCCCAAGTGAGAAAAAGTGCTTATTTTTGGTTATGACCTGTTTAATGGCATCACTTCTTGCCTAATATTACTTTTGGCCCTCAGCAGGCATCATGAATGCTATTCAGCCCTCTATATGAAATGAGTTTGACACCCCTGGTCTATAGTATAGACCCCTGGTATAGACCAAACCCTGGGTGCCCAAACCCCGGCCCTAGGGCCACTTGCGGCCCTCAAGGCCTCCCAATGCGGCCCTCAGGGAGCCCCCAGTCTCCAATGAGCCTCTGGCCCTCCAGAGATTTGTTGGAGCCCGCACTGGCCCAACACAACTGCTCTCAGCATGAGGGCGACTGTTTGACCTCTAGCACGAACTGTGGGATGAGGGCTCTCTCCACTGCTTGCTGTTTCACATCTGTGATGCAGCAGCGGCAGCAAAGGAAAGGCCAGCCTTGCTTTGTGCAAGGCCTTTTATAGGCCTTGAGCTACTGCAAGACCTTCATTCATTCATATAAGTTCATCTTTAATATATTCATTTCTGTAAACTTATGTAATTTTATTCAAATTTTAAATGTAAATTAATTCTTTTTTTCCCTGGCACCTGACACAGTGTCAGGGAGATGATGTGGCCCTCCTGGCAAAAACTTTGAACACCCTTGGTATAGACTAACTACACACTGTGTGGAAAAGTACCTTCTTCGGTCCATCTTAAATCTTCTACCTGTCAGTTTAAATCAGTGGTATTCAAACTGGGGCGTCGTGACGCCCCAGCTTGTGGGTCCTGGCCTCTGCCCCCTTAAGGAGCGGGAGCAGCCAGGAAATGGGGGAAGGCACCGGCGCGATCTCAGGGGGGCTGCAGGGGCTTGGATGCACTTGCCCAAGCCTCCTGCAGCGTCCCGGGGGTGCGGGGAGCCCTGTGCAAACTTCGGCAGGGCTCCCCAGGTCAGGAAAAGTGAATGCAGAGCGATTGCACTCAGCTCCGCAAAACCGGAAGTGGAGCACGATCGCTCCACTTTCCCTTCTGACTGGGCTGCAGGGACTGGGGTGCACCCTCCAGTCTCTGCAGCAGCCGTCCCTGTGTCCAAGGAGCCCTACGCGAGTGCCTGCAGGGCTCCCCAGGTCAGGGAAAGGGAGAGTGGGATGATCGCGCTCTGCTTCCACTTTTGCGGAGGCAGAGCAGATCACTCCACTCTCCCTTTCCCTGACCTGGGGCACCCTGCAGGTGCTCACGCAGGGGTCCCTGCACACAGGGATGGCTGCTGCAGGGACTGGTGAGTGCATCCCAGTCCCTGCAGTCCCCTGAGCGACGCGATCCTGGGGATCGCGTCGCTGCCTTACCCCTACCCCTGCTGCCCCCCCACGCCCCCGCAAAGACTTACTGCGAGTTTCAAACTCCCGGAGAGTTTGAAAACCACAGGTTTAAATGAATAATCACAGGTTCTAAAACTGTGAGAGAGGGAGAGAAACTTGTCTCTCTCCACTCTATACCAGGCATAATTTTATATATCTCAATTTTTATAGGTTCTCTTATCATCTTTTTTCCAAGCTAAAAAGCCCAAAATGCTGTGGCCTTTTCTGATAAGGAAAGTGTTCCAGCCCTCTGACCAATTTGGTTGCCCTCTCTTGCACCTTTTCCAGCTCTTCTTGATGTGTGACAATCAGAACTGGACCCAGTATTCCAAACTGTACCATAGACATATTGTGGCAATATAGTATTAGCACACTTATGTGCAATCCTTTTCTTAATGACCCCTAGCATGGAATTTGCTTTCTTTACTGCTGCCATATATTGGGTTGATGTTTTCACTGAGTGATCCACCACCACCCCAAGATGTCTTTCCTGGTTAGTTACTGACACAGCCCTATCTGTGTGTACATGTAGTAGCAATTTTTTGCACTTTTCTTCAAATGATCAGCTGTCTCCAGGCAAGAGTGCCACATACAACCAACCATTGGTGCATTAGCACATGCAGCAGTGCAGTGAAGTGGAACCACAGCAATCTGAAAAAAGCTTGCATCAAATTTTCTTGCATCAAAATTATGAATTCTGCTGTGCTATCTATTTGGTCTACTTGTCCCAAAGTCACCTTTGTTTTTCTGATGAGACTTCTGTGCCTTTAGCACAGACTGTGTTTGTCTCTGTGGGAGGCAGACACTTAAAGCAAGAATAGCCTTTATTGGTATGAAGCTGTATCTGGCAGAAAACACTTTTATTGCCCATTTTAAGCCTGTTGAGCAACTGCTAAAGATACTAGAGTACCATCAATAAATAAGTGGCAAAGGATGAGCTTCCACATTGTGAGGCTGTTGCCATGTATGGAATACCGGGTACTGTAGGCTTATACCATAGTCTTTCGAGACTGAAGGTTGCCAACCAATGGAATGAAGTGAATACATATGCATCATGTGTGTGCACTGGGTGCATGTCTGAGAGCCCAATCCTATGCATTCTACTCAGAAGTAAGTTCCATTATAGTAAATAGGGCTTACTCTCTAGTAAGTATGGATAGGATTGCAGCCTAATTATCTTTAGAGCAACTGTACATTAGCAACCTTATGAGCACAGATAGTGAAAAAATAGCATAGTAATGAGTGAGATTAGCCAAATTTACTATTGTTACTTACTACTTGTAGTACTACCTCTTCTAGAAAACCCTGCTCCTAGTAGACACCTGCCTCACTTTACCAGGCAATGGCACCCAGAGCTGGGGTTTTCTGCAAAATAGAGTATGCAAGGAGCAATATACAGGCAAAGGCAGACCTTGATATCCAAGTCTCAATCTGTTTAGGTGTTTAAAGGTAAAAATCAGCACCTTGAATTAAGGGTGAAAACACATTGAGACCAATGCTCACATAATGTTGGGGTGGTGTGCTCCCAAGGAGCAGTCCCAGCTACAAACACTGAACTGCAGTCTTTTGTACCAACTGAAGCAAAAAGAAAAGCAATAAGGCCACCTTTTAAAAGAAATAATTTCTGGTCTTCAAACTTAGTCTATAATTTTATGTACACTTACCTGAAAATAAGTCCCATTGAAGTCAGTGGGTCTGTGGATTGGGCTGCATATCTAATAAGATTTTACAGCTTCTCCAACCTCAACCTGTATTTAATATCTCATGAAAACTTGTTCACTGCTGTGTTCTAAGCTGGCAATGTCTTCACTTCCTTGAGACATCAGTAATCTACTTCTGCCTGTGTCAAACTCACAGGAGGATCATCATATCCAAAATGGTCTCTGATTTGACTCCACATTGGTTTTCAATGACCCTTTTACTTTTGGGGATGAGAATCAATTCAATAATTGCCCTGGTAGTTAGGAGACACACTAGCTCTACATCCCTGGGCAGCAGGAACTCAGGAAACCATAGTCAGTTTTGCAAAATACCCAGAATAATAATAATAATAAACTTTATTTATATCCCACCCTTCTCTCTGAAAGGGACCCAGGGCGGCTTACAACATGTTAAAAACAGATTAAAAACATAATTTAACAGCAAATAAAAACATATTAAAACTGAATGGATCTCAGTAACTTCAGGAAATCTATTAAGATTGAGTAGAAAGCACCTGCAGAGCTTGTTGAGTGCCTCCATGAGTGAATAAATGCATGCCTCATTTATATCTCACTGAACTTTAAGTAGGAACTGCACTAGTTAGAGAAAACTCCAGCAAAACTTTTGCACGAGATTATTCCACATAAAGGAATATCCTGCCATAGAGAAAACAAGTTGAGCAAAGATGAGGCAGGGGAGTCCCCAATTCCCTTCCATCTCAGTCTCCTGTTAAATAACAAATCCTCCATCTATCGGAGATTTTCCTGTTTCAAAGTTCAGTAGCTTCCTCCAACTAATCACCCCAGGAGTAAAACTGCCAATAATGGATAATTAAGTTGCATGGGGCTCTATTAAAACTTTACAAGACAATATTTTTGAGAGCGGTAGTTGCAAATTAGCTGCAATGGGCATTGTTAGGAAGACATTGTTTGCATAAGACATCAACAGTAGGGGGGTATATATTAAGAATATTCTCCAGTGACTGAAAATTGCAGCAAAATTCATTTTACTGAATTCCAAAATTAGGAGCAGAGCCCTGAGCATTCATTAAGGATTGCAATTGTGCTGCAGACAGACACATTGAGACAGTGCTCAGGAGATTTGCTTTGCCGTTTTCCTATTGAGGGCAATTCATGTATTTAAAAAAAAATTGGCAGGTGAATGGAATGAGAGTGAAACACCATAATAACTTTATAATGAATTGAATAATGTAGCTCCTGATTGGACATATTGATAGTCAAGCCGTATGAACTTCCCAACACTCAGTTTTGTTGCTTCATGAACGAAAACTTTCCATTGTAATATAAGCAACCCAAGTGGATGTTGCTGCTACTCTTTGGAGATGACATTTTCAAGTCCAGTCAGTGTTCAAATATTGAACCGTTCAAATATTGATGTGGTCCTTGTAATACTTGCAAAATCAAACTTTTTCACCTACATGCATAATTATATGCAGCGTTTGTCCAAAGGGTTGAATTATTTCAACTTAGGTGGGTAACCTTTGAAAACTCAAGAGCTAAGTTCTCATCAGACTTTTTGGAAATATTCACAGCTCTGCTTGGAGAGCACGATGAAGTATAGTTGCTACTGCCAGTGGTGTTATTCCTAGCCAGGTGTTCTGGAAACTTAGGGCGCAAACCTATCCAACTTTCCAGTGCCAGTGCAGCTGCAGTGGAAGAGGCAAGAGAACAAACATTCCCTTACCTTGTGGAGGCCTCCGTAACTACCCTCCTGCTGCAGGTTATAGCACACACCCTGTTGGCACTGCTACATTAGGGCTGCAAAGTTGAATAGGATTTGGCCCTTAGGCATCACATGATAACTGCTTCACTTCTTATCAAACCAGCCCCAGACCTCCTGGTGCCTGAGGTGGTGTGTGAAATGCTGCCACCCCTTACTTGGGGATGTGCCAGCATCTATTCTTTCCACTCTCTAGATTGGAAAAGGAAAGGGGGAAGACAAGAAGTGTGAAGGCTAGAAGAGCATCAAAAGCATGTTCTTTAGCTTTTCTACATCTTTCTTTTCCCATCTAAGGAGTCTCCCACAAAGACTTACCGGGTTCCCAACTTCCAAGGAGAAGTTTGGGAACCACTGATTTAGATGAACATTAGGTGGATTCTAACACTTCTTCAAAAGTCTATGCAGCAGGATTGGCAATGCAGAGATGAACAGCTAGTCCTACCTAACTCCTCACTTGGTGATGCAGTGGCCTCTTCGGGGTAAGGCAGTGGTTCCCAAACTTTTTCAACTGGTGGCTCTGGCCTACTGGGCCTGTGGCTGAGGTTCCCCATTAAGACTACAATCTTATGTATTGTATAGGGCAGCAGGTTCTTTGCAAGGATTATGTGGTTCCCCTGGCTGGTTTCCACAGCTTCCCAGGGAGCCATGGCTCCCAATTTGGGAACCACTAGGGTAAGGGAATATTTGTTCCCTTCCCTCAGATAAACGCCAGCTGCCCCATGGGTCAACTCAGACCTGTACCAGTGATATCACTGGCACAAGTCTGCATGGACCTATGAAGGCAGAATGGGCCTGGGAAAGGGGATTTCATGGGCACTGCTGCCGCTAAACTCATCCACTTCCTGGCTAAATTTGCCTTCCTCCCTGTCCCTGTCATTGCCCCCTTCTGCCCCCCCTTCTACCCTTTCCTCACTTTCCTCCATTACCCTATGCAGTCTTATCTGCAGTCTTGGGTGGTCTGTCACCATGCCAACCTGACCACTCACTGCTTCTAGCAGTGGCCAGCCCACAGTCTCTGACATGTTGCATTTGTGACAGCTGGAAAGCATGGGTTCTGGTGATGTAACTGGAGAATAGGACTAGGCTGAAAATTACAGGAAAGTTCTTTGCGGTACAGCCAGTTATTGCTTTTCTACTTGGAGAATGACAGAATGTTCCATCCATGTGGCAGATGCAGCAGACTGACCTTGCCCCTCTTTATCCATCTTGTCATCTGCTCTATCTTTATTATTAATCACATTTATATATCACTTTCTCCAAAGTGCTCCGGACAATGTACATGGCTCCTCCTTTTATCCTCACAATAACCCTGGGAAAGCCCAATCCTGAGCTGCCCAGCATTGAGAGGAGCAGTGTTGCCAAACTGGGGACTGCTGCATTCTGAGCATGTGCTGGGCAGCTGCCAGTGGCTCCTTGGGGGAAGGAGACATAAGTAGTGGTTTCATTAGCATGATGAACCTTATACCAACGTTGTGTATCATGCAGAGTGTTAAGTGTTTCACAGCATAATCCTGTAATTAAGTAAGCAGCCTGATCTTGTGTTAAGTAAACTTAACTGATAGAACCATCCTAAACAGTGTGCACCAGCTCACCACTGGTGTGCACTGTCGCGAATGTGTTGTAAAGCACGTTTGTGAGTCCTTAGCACTGGCCCAGCACTGGGCTATCACTGGTGGAAAGCTGGTGCTCCGCCACTCGGCAGTCTCCTGAACCGCCGGGCAGTGGAGGGGTAGGTGGGGGTGTGGGGGGAGGCAGGGAGGAGGTGTTCCAGGGTGGGGGGAGGTGGGGGAGGGCAGGGAGAAGGCATGCCTGGGGCAGGAGAAGTGCAGTGGGGCAGGAGAAGTGCAGGACCGGTGGAGCACAGCTCCACCAGATCCTGAGCTCTGTGTCAGGCCCAAGGGCTGTCACAGAATCGAGTAGCCCCATTGTGGGGCCACTGTTTTTTACCTGGGGGAGGGGACAAATGACCCGTTCTCCTGAGGAGCCGCTGGCAGCTGCCGGGTGCACTTAGAACATTGCAGCAGCCATTTTCAGTGCCACAGCAGCTCCATGCGCTGGGCTGTTTAGGATTGGGCTGTGAGTTTATTGGGACTTTCTTCCAGGTAAGTACGACAGGACTTTCTGCCTTAGATGCAGAAAGCCCAGATTCAAATATTTGCTTAATTTTGAAGCATCACTGAATGGTCATGGGCGGGAGGGGGGGGAAGTAATCATCTTTGAATCTACCTTACCCTTCACCCAGGGCCGGCACATTCCTGAGGTCAACTAGTCACCTCAGGCTGCAGGTTGGTGGGGGCATCCATCTCTGTCCACCTACTTGTCTCCACTGTCCATCCTTCCACTCCCTGAACTGAGAAAGGAAGAGGGGGACAGAGAGGAAAATGAGAAGTAGAGAGGAGGAGAGTGCTGAACTAGAACATTGGTGTGTGGGAGGAGCAGAGTCTGGTACATTGTTGGATAAGGGGAGGCAGCACTTGGCATGCTGCATCAGGTGTCAGGAGGGTGGGGTCAGCCAGTGGCAGTCTTCCCCCTCCTTGCTCCTGTGGCAAAGGTCCACAAAGTCACCCCCAACAAGATGCCACCTCCTGCACACAAAGTCGCCCCTACCTTTGAAGCGTGACAGATCTTAGCATGATCTTAGGACTAATTGGGGAAGTTCTAACGCTTCTCCACAGCCCACAGTTTCCAACCGTGTCAGGAATCTCACTGAGGCTTTCCACATGGTCCTAGATTAGTGCGGGCTCACACCTGGTGCATTTGCCCTGCAGTAGGTTTGCTGCTGGGGCCAGCCTTGCTTTTACAGTATCATGAACTCCTTGGAGGATGAGAGAACAATACAGGTGTAATGAACACATTGTGGTTTTATGACTCAGTGACTCAGCCATTCCAACTGCACATTGATTCAAAATCATGGCTAGAATCATGTATTCCTCTTCACAGTCTACCAACCATCATGGTGTAGTGTTGGACTAGGACTGGGGATACCCAAGTTTAAATCCTTCTTCAGCCACGAAATTCCCAGGGTGGCCTTGGCCCAGCTCATCTCTCTCCACCTAACATACCCCACAGGGTTGTTGTGAGGACAAAATAGAAGAGGAGAACTTGGGGGGGAAGGGTGGGTTAGAACTGTAGCTACTCATAGGAATCAAGTGATGGTGCTGTCAGATTGGATGGCCCTTAATTCGGATAAATGCAAAAAATGCCTTTGGTCTTGAGAAAACAAACTAAGGGTGCAATCCTAACCCCTTATGTCAGTGCTTTCCAGCACTGGCATAGCAGTGCCAATGGAACGTGTGCAGCATCCTGCAGTTAGGTATCACTCACTGAGGCCTCCTCAAAGTAAGGGAATGTTTGTTTCCTTACCTCAGAGCTGCATTGCCCTTATGTCAGTGCTGGAAAGCACTGACATAAGGGGTTAGGATTGCACCGTAAACAATTTAGAGCTGAAGTCTTGAACTGAAACTGTTTCATAATAAAAATATAGTATTGTTTCTGGGAGCAACACCTTTGAATCTGGAGTACAGCACTTCCACATGCTCTTGATGCAGTACAGAAGGTTGAAATGAACCATTCTGAAAACGGATCTCCTAGTTAATGCAGCTTCTGTGGGAGATGCAACAAACCAACTGAAGCATCACTTATGAAAATTTCCTAAACCTTTCAATGCAGTTGTATTATCACCCTGAAGTTCAGTGGGAAAACACATCCTAAGCCTATTTTCAGAATTAGAATACATTGGAAGAGACCACTGACTTTTTCTTACCTCCGCATAATTTCGGATATCAGCCAGACTGCTGAAAGATTTGGTGGTATCCTAGGTTGAAGTTTAATTACAAGAGCAATTCCTTTGACAATTATATCCTAAACCAGATCTACAAATAAAATCCTGTTGGGATCCTGAACAGCGTCTGAATCATTATTGACTGTAAATGAAATGTCACTCAAATGAAATCAATGGGAAAATGCCAACAAACTTTAAATGTAGTTAAAGTTTCATTTATAGTTAGGTCAGTAAATTTTATCTTCGTGTAATTTTTACTGTCTTTCTTAAAAACAAACAGTTAACCTACCTGCTCTTTGCATATGTCCCCGAGATGCTCCTCTGAACACAATATGTCCCCCAGGTCTTAGACTGATGGTTAAATACTGCCTCCTGAATTAATATATAGGATTCTGAGAAAGAAACAATTGTAGTCCATTGGTAAACACAGCAATTGCAGGTAGGTACTCACATTTTTTTAAAGCGTTTTGGATTCTGAACTTGATAAATCTCATAGAACTGCCCATAGGACTATCTAGGCTCAGCCTTACTGGAAGCATACTGACAGGAATTTTCAATATACAGTATTAAACAAATGATATATACAGTGCATAATAAAAATTATGTTTTGCACACTTACAGAGTACTGTATTTCCATGCTATGTAGGGTGAGTTCACACTTGTGACTCATTCAATGACTGCATCTTCAAGTGAAAACTTGTTTTTGTTGAACAGCCGCCACAAATGCAATAGGCAGAGCTTTCAGCTCACCTCAGATTGAAAGTGTTTTCCAATTGACATGGTTCTCACATTCATCTGAATGTGTGAATTTCAAGACTGACTGGGTTATATGAAGATGCAAACCAACAATTACTAGTCATGCTTTTCTTGGGAGAAAATGTGTATACCCAGTGCTTTTTTTGTAAAAGAAAAGGTGCAGGAACTCACAACTTGTTAATCTTTTATTTATTTATTTATTTATTTATTTATTCAATCAATCAATCAATCAATCAATCAATCAAACCTTTATTAGGCATAAATATTTATTTATTTTTAAACCATTTTTTATTGGAGAAATAAAATATTTTTAATGTGCTTCCCCCCTAAAGATGAACTTACTTCTTAGTAGACATGCATAGGATTGGGCTGTCAATCTCCACATCCCCTTCCCCCTAGCTACTTTTTCTACACATGGGGAAAAATACTGTACAGGTGCACTTGTAGCGGGTAGTATGTAGGGTGGCACTGCTTCAAGGAGAGGAAGCAGTGAATGGATTCCGAAAAATGGCTTACATGAGTTCCATGTAATAAAATTACTCTAAGCAACTGTGGGAGTAAGAAGAAAAAAGGAATTCTTACACGAGAGGGGTCCTTAGGTGCACATAGAAACAGCTACGTTTGCAAACAAGCGATTAAATATGGTTTAATTCAGGTATCCGAATACTCTGTGTCTTTGGGAAGGCACTTGGCATGCAATTGTATGTTCTCTGCTGCCCTGAGCAGCTGCTGTGCATTGCTGGAGAGGAGCTGCAAATGCTGGCTGGTGGAGGGCATGCTTGTGGGGGAAGGATGAGGAGGATCTCTGGCAAGGCTGGACAGCATGTTGTACACACGTAGAATCCCTTTTCACCTGCCCTTAGCATATGAAAACAGGTGCAGATATATATCTCTGCCAAGATTAAGAGCCCAATCCTAGGTATGTCTACTCTGAAGTAAGTCTCAGTCTAGTCAATGGAGCTTACTCCCAGGAAAGTGTCTAGGATTGCAGCCTAAGAGCCCAATCCTAAGCATGTCTACACAGAAGTCCACTTTAGTGAATGGGGCTTACTGTGGATAGGATGGCAGCCTCAGGGCCCAATCCTGTGCCTGTCTATTCAGAAGTCAGTCCCATTAGAGGCAGTGGGGCTTCCTCCCAGGAAAGTGTGGAGAGGACTGCAGCCTCAGAGCCAAAGCCTGTGGCTGTCTACTCAGAAGTCAGTCCCACTAGAAGCAGGGGGGCTTCCTCTCAGGAAAGAGGACTGCAGCCTCAGAGCCCTTCCTCTGCCTGTCTACTCAGGCTGCAAGGCTATGACACTTTCCTGTGAGTAAGCCCCATTGAACACAATGGAACTTACTTCTGAGTAGACATGCATAGGCTTGGGATCTCAGGCTGCAAGGCTATGCACCCTTTCCCAGGAGCAAGCCCCATTGAGCACAATGAGATTTACTTCTGAGTAGACACGCCTAGGCTTGTGCTGCAGATTGTCACGGGGGCTGCACCAGCCAGCTTCCTTCCCCTCCTCCTCTGCCAAGCCAGTACCTGGGCATTCCGTGGGTGCCGCAGCCTGTCTCCCTGGCTGGCTGGCTGGCTGGCTATCAGTCCTCCTCCTCTGCGTCGGCGCGTGCCCTCCACTGGCTGGGACGCAGAGCGCGGGGGGAGGGGAGGTGGGCTGGGCTCAGGCAAGAGCTTGGAGATGGGGGCAGGAGGGCATCGTTGTGCGGTCAGGCAGGGGCCAGGCACCCGCCCACCCTGCACCTCCCAGCACCCACCCACGAATGCCTCTGTTTTGCTCCCTCCCCATCCTGGAATGCCTCCGAAGGGGAGGGGCCCCTGCAAAAAGTTGCCGGAACTCCGTCCCCCCGCGTTCCATTAGAAAAAAAGCCCTGTGTATACCTGTGAGTTTCACTATCTGATGACTGACAGCCCAATCCTAGGCATGTCTACTCAGAAGTAAGTCCCATTAGAGTCAATTGCACCTACTCCCAGGAAAGTTTAGATAGAATTGCGCTCTACGAGAGGATTTCAAAGCATTGATCCTGGCCAGGGATTTGACTAAAGAATTCTAATGCCCCTTTAATGGCGACAAATGTTTTCTGAATGGGCACCTGCAAGAACCACAACCCAGGACAGTGCCCTGCAGGATGTCTTATGTGAGTCAAACAACTGTTTGCAGTTTGGAGAGGGAAACAGTGAGAAATCTAAGAGTCAGGTCTCATGTTTCATGCTTCATAGGTGAGTTGATCTTGCTTCCCACCTTCCCAAAAATCCCACAGATTGGAACTGCAGAAAGAAGGGGGGCAAAACAGTTGATTATGCTGGCCCTGGAACTTCTCACTGCTTGGAAGTGAGGAGTATGGAGCATTAAGAACCTTAATTCCAGGTAGATTGGTTCTCTGTTTGTCAGCACAAAAATAAGATAGGGAAGTTTTGCTCCAATCTGCAGACCTTTCAATCAGATATCAATTTATGTCTCACATTGTCACTCAATTACAATGCCTTTCTTGGTTTTAAAAATTTCTTACATCCCCGTATTCCGCGCACAATAAAATTGGTATGAATAAACCTGCTTATTGGCAGTCACTGTCTATAACCCAAAGAGATTTGATTGTGGGTCCCCAGTCTCAGGAAGGAATCCTTCCCAGTATTGCTTCCTGAGATCCCTTCAATCTGAAGATGGCAAGTATTAAACCTGTGGCCATGAGCACACAAAGTATGTGCTCTGCCACTGAGTTACTGTTATGTATTTATTTATTTACAAATTTATACTCCACTTTCTGTCCCTAACGGACATTCAGATCGGCTATGGCCTCCTATGGAGACTATGAAATGCTTTAGATATATAATGCTTAGGGCAGAGGGTCAGACCAGATGACCTACAGGACTCATTCCAGCTTTGTGATTCTGTATCTGTAAAAAGCAAATGATAATATCCTGTAGAAATGACATCTAAATAAAACAAAAAGTATTGTTTCAAGACTTTGCATGTCTATTGTTAGTATGCTAACCTGGAAGGAATTCATATAGATCTTTTCCCCCTTAATACTTTAATTACGGTATGTACCCTACTGCAACCCAGAGGCTCAGAGCAGGCAACATCAGTTTCATAAAAAGCGTTGAATTAAAAACTGTTCCATGAGGTTTTGAGTGTGCAGAATCCAAGAAGTTGTTTATATGCTGTTTGAAAGTAATATATACTTTGGTGACAGGAGAAAAACTTCAACTACGAGTATTTAGAGCAAAATGGAGAGTCAAAACTTTGGCTTGCATGGAGGGTAATGTAGAAGTCTGTGAAATAGGGAAGTGCACTATGCATAAACATGTACAGGACTTGAAGTCCACTAGCTAAAGGGCTCTTCTGTGGACACATTGGCACCATTTTCAGGTGGACTAGATCCATTCGACACAACCTCCCCAGCAAGACTGTTTCCCTCTCTGCAACAGCTCTCTTTGCCTCACCCAATTTTTCCTCTACCTCTTTCCTTTCTCTGCTTCAGTTGTTCCCCTCCCCAGAGCTTCCTTCACCACCCACCCTGCTGTTTGCTTCTCTTCCCTTGCTCTGCATCTCCTCCAGAGCTGCAAGTGGAAATGTGACAAAGGATCAGACACGGCTGCCCTTCCTGTGATGTCTGATTGCAGGAATGATGTACGCTACAAGATGTATTTTTTGTTTCCCTTTGCATTCTTGAATTGTAATGTGCAACAGCCATGAGCAGCTCACAGACCACCCTGACTTACAGTGGTAACAGACTGTGCCTGAAACCTTGACAGTCAGTGTATTTAGTACCTGGCTAAATGGATCATTGATCTTGACACCAATGAGGCAATTCCCTGTGAATTTAGAAAAGCACCAGTTCAGCTCTAGGCACACACAAACAAGGTGTTCATGTCCAACCACCTGTGTAAAAATGTGGATTAGAATGTGTGTTTGCATGTATGGTACATTGGAATTCAAAGCAACACAGCATAGATGGTCTCCATTGCTCATGGGCATGCATATGAATGCTCAACTCACATGAGTGTACATCTGAATGCACATCTAGTTTATGCCCAGAATTCCTATTCCAAAAAATGATTCACACATAGACCTGGTTATACTTGGAAAATATCCTGGATCAGGCCAAAACAGTATCCTGTTTCCAGGAGGAACCAGATGTGATATAATATTCCTTTCCATAACTTTACCCAGTGGTTCTCAAACGTTTAGCACCAGGACCCACTTTTTAGAATGAGAATCTGTCAGGACCCAGCAGAAGTGACATAATCAAACAGGCAATTTTTAACAATCCTAGGCTGCAATCCTACCCACACTTATCCAGGAGTAAGTCCCATTTACTATAATTGTTAAAAGCATATTCATAGTAGCCTGTTAAAAGTACAGATCTGTAACATTTCCCAAATGCAGTAACAAACCTTGGTAGCATTAAGTCTATTAAAAATGAAATATTGAAATTAATGGGGACCCACCTGAAATGGGCTCTTGACCCACCTAGTGGGTCCTGACCCACAGTTTGAGAAACACTGCTTTACACTATAGACTAGAGAGATATTGTATATGATTAGGGTTGTGTTAGCCCACAGGATTTTTGATTTTTTTTCCTGCAAACAGTTGTCTGCCATCTCATATCATAAACTGTTTTTGAAATGCCATCCAAGCCTCAAATCATAGTCAGTCCTCTAACGGGATCAGATATGACCAGGAGACCCCAGTGGGCATGTCAGGAAAACAGCCTGCTGCCCAATACCTGGCAGTGGTGTGATGGTGAAAGACTCACCGCTGTGCTGCCACCACCCCTGTTGCCCTCCCCCTCCTCCCAACTCCCATTAGAAAAGTCAGATAGGGCACAGAAGGGAGGGAGGAAGTGGGGAGAGGCTGCTGTAGGGTCCCAGTCATCTCTCTGCACCTTACTTTCCATCTTCCTTCACTGCCTTCTCAAATCGCATAGTGTGGAAAGAAGGGCAGCAGAAAGAAGAGAAGGTAAGGGAAGAGTGGTGGGGCAATCTGAGGCCAAGCAGGCAGGTGGAAGGGGAAGGGGAGATCTACAGACATGAGAGTGATCTGGGTGAGGGGGAAAAGTGCAATCTGGGGGTGGGAGATGTGCTCTGGGGTAAGAGGCGATGTGGGGGCAGGAGGGGAAAATTGCATGTTGTGCTTAAGGTTCCAGGGTGGCAATCATGTGAAGGGTCCCTTCTCATGTTCAATGTTTGTCTCTGCAGACAAATGCTAATCCCAGGGAGGGTGGGACTTCATGAGCACTGTGGTGGCAGCACATAGCTGGCCAAAATGCTCACTCTGTTCCACCTACAGGAATACTGTACTTGTCTATACATATACATATGTATATGCAGGGCCTAGGAGAGGGGGGTAAAGGGGGTAATTTGTACCCAGACCCAGGGTCAGAAAGGGGGCCCAGGAGTCACAGGAGGGGGCCCAGAAAGTTCCTGGGATCTTACATTTTCCTATCTCATCTGAACTCGCAGCCTGCGGGAGGGGCACAGGCATGCAGTGACAACTATTGCTGCAAGCCATACAAACCAGGCCCAGAAATGCACCCATCACCCTCCTTAACACTGTGTCAGATCTGGGAGGAAAATGGCCTGCTACAGTAGCTCTTCAGCTTGTGGATTTGATAACCATGAAGGAGTGTATAGGAGCTCAGGGACCCAGCTGCAGGACTACTACTGCTGCAGAAGTTCATTCTGATGCACACAGCACACTGTCCATTCTACTGTGAACTCAAATATGAAGATGCTAATTTTCTGCAATGGATTTTCTATATTTCAAAGATTTTAGAGAGTCTAAGGACTGTGTTTTGGTTTTCCATATTACTTTATGTAGCTGGCGCATGGTTGGGTAGACCTGGGCTCCGCATCAAAAAGCCTGGTAGACCTGGGCTCCAAAGGCTGTTCAGGCTGTCAGCATCTTCTCCCTAACCTATTTTGCCCCCCCCCCATCTGCCTGCTGCCATTACCCCCCTTTCCCCTTTGAGAAGGGGCCCAAAAGAAACTTTGTACCTCCTGATAAAATTCCTCTCAGAGACCCTGTGTATATGTATATTTATATGTATATGTATATGTATAAGGAATAACTTGTGAAGAGGACTCCACTTTCAAATGCAGCTTGCAGTACAGGGTGTGGTTTGGGAAGGGGACATGCTATTTAAGAACAAAATGTCTTAACACTTCCTTCAGCTTGCAGAACTTATGTCATGGTTCTTTGGATTTTGGACATAATGGTATAGATCTGATTTGTTCCTGTATAGGAAAATGGAGGGTTAACAAGCAGTACAGAACTGTATAAATTATTTTATCTGGGATAAACAAAATAATTTGTCATGAAAATGTCCAAATGGATGTTTTGTCTAAAGAACGACAATAAATATACACTTCAGCTATGAAATCTTATCTTTGATTTAGTAGAAATTACATTTTTTATGAGAAAATATGCAACCCTGTAGGACACAAGGAAAAACTCAGAAATCAGATGAGCTACATAAGAGTAAAGAAAGAAAGACAAGGTTCAGCATACTGAGTTCTTTGGAAATTATTTATGAGGTAAGAGATATTTTTAAAAATTAATCTTGCTTCAAGGTTGAGGAAACTAAATATGTTATCCTGTTATATGTGTGACAGGAAAAATGTTGGTAAAATAAGATTTTTTCCCCCTTGTTTGCAGCAGAAGAGAAAATTGAACACAAACAGCTTCCTGCATGGAAATTACTGTCTGTGGAAGTGATTTGAAAGGGCCACCATAGGAGGTTTTTTTTTTTTTTTTAAATTAAAGTTTGTGAGGTGCTGCACAACTGTGAATCATTGAGCACAAGTCAATCAATGGCTACTAGCCATGAGAGCTTATTCTACGTCCAGATTCAGAGACAGTATGCCTCAGACTACTAGTTGCTAGGAAACAATTGCAGGAGAGAGCTCTTTGCCAACATGTCCCATTTCTGGCCTTCTTGGAAGTACCTCATTGGCCATTATGGGAAACAGGATGATGGACTAGAAGGACCCAGGTTCTGATCAAGCAGGAACTTTCTTATGTTCTTATAAAAGCCTACTACAAAGGACTTCAACAGGTGGGTCACAACCTGACCTCACGCCATTTTATTTTGAGGTTCAGGCATACACAGCTTGAACAGTGGCCAGGAGTAAATCTCACCAGAGATTTTAGATTTGGAAGAATTGCTTTGGCCAAGCCCCCCCAGTCTTCAGCAGTACTGAGTCAGTGAACATGAGTAACTGCTATCATAGAGAAAAGACCTGGGCATTTCAGTTCTAAGTGTGCACTTTTTATTTATTTCAAGCACAATTCTGTATAAGCTTATTCAGAAGTAAGTCACACTAGGTTCAATGGGGCTTACTCCCAGGCAAGTGTGCCTAGTGTTGCAGCCTTAAAAAATGGAATTATGGAATTATGTAAAATATTAAATTGGGAGAAAACCAGCAAGAATAATCATAGCTGCAGAGAAACTCTCATATGAAGGACTAGAACATTTTGGGGATTTGTCTTCTGAAAGGGTATCAGTAAGTAGCAATATTATACAATACAAAATAACATATAATTTCTATGTTGTGTATGTTGCATTTATAGCCCAACTTTTTTTCCCTGGAACTTCAGGTGCTGCTTTTGTTGTTCTTAGGCAATCCCCCATCTATGCAGTGCTAGTGCAGGGTTGTTGTGGGGCTGAGGCCCATCCACCTTCCTGGTTGCTGCTATCCCTGGATACTGGGGATCAGTCATAGGTTGCCTCATGGGTTTGGGCCAGTGCTCCACCTGGTACACCCTTGATGCCACCACTGCAACTAGGCACTGATCAGCCCTAGACCTCCATAACTCAAAATGTTAAATCCTGTACCCTCAGACCATGCCCTGGAAAAAAAAAATAGAGCAAATGTGCTGTTAAATATAAAAGATTTGGGAAATACATTGTAACTGAAAAATGTAAAACTTTGTTATCCAAAGGTAGACTTGGCCTGCCGGCCACCACCACCCCCACACACACACAGAACACCCTCCCTCCACCATCCCCAAAGCCCCATGCTGGCGGCTCGCTGCCGGTGCAAACTTACCCATCTGCGTCGCTGTGGAGGCTGGATCTGGCCTCCTTAGGCCAGTGCACATTTGTGCACCTGCCCAGCTGACTCTGAAGGAGGTGCAAACATGCCTTATGGCATGTTTGTGACACTCCCAAGCTGGCATAAGAGACTTATGCCAGCCCAGCAGAATCTTAGGATTGTGCTCTCAGGTTATCAACAATGGAGGATGCGGGCAGACTGGGGAATATTCCACAAGACATAATATATAAACTCTATAAACACCCCTGTCATTGAATATATATTCATGGGGTTAATTCTGCAGGAAGATGGTATCTGGTATTCATTTGAATTCAAGACACCAATACTAATGTTAACCTTGTTGGAGTAATTTGTAAACTGTACAACTGTATGTTCTGTTTCTTGTACATGCTGTTCATTCTTTTATCCCTGGCCAGTTATTCCTTTCTTTTTTAGAAACAGCTTGGAGTAGATGGAAAACCGAAGCTTCATAGAGGAGTTTGTTTTCCTGGGCTTTTCAAACCATCCTGATCTCCAGGTTTTATTCTTCTTAGTATTCTTAGCCATCTACACAATAACTGTAGTAGGTAATGCACTGATACTAACCTTAATCAGAACAGATCCAGCACTTCACACACCCATGTACTATTTCCTGAGCATCTTGTCATTTCTAGACATCTTCTATACCTCTGCAACTGTCCCTGTTATGCTGGCTAACTTCTTCCGACCAAGTAAAACCATCTCGTATGCAGGATGCATTTCCCAGCTGTTCTTCCTCATTACCTGTGCAGGAACAGAATGTGTGCTGTTGGCTGTCATGGCATATGACCGATTTGTGGCAATCTGTAGCCCCTTGCATTACACCAGCATCATGAGCAAAAGTGTTTGCATGAAGCTGGCAGTGTTCTCTTGGCTGTGTGGCTTGACCAACTCACTGGTGCACACTCTCCTTACATCTTCCTTAACCATTTGCAAGTCTGATCAGCTCAGCCACTTCTTCTGCGATGTGCCCTTGTTGTTGAAGCTCTCTTGCTCAGACATCTACATCAATGAAGTTGTGCTCCATCTTGCTAGTGCCTTGATAGGACTGAGCCCCTGCCTTTTTACTCTGGTTTCCTATGTCCGTATCATCAGTGCTATCCTGAAGATCAGTTCCTCCAAGGGAAGGGCCAAGGCTTTCTCCACCTGTGCTTCACACCTGATTGTGGTGATCATATTCTATGGTACTGCCAACTTCAATTATAACAGGCCAAGTTCAGGATATTCCCTGGATATAGATACTTTAGTTTCTTCCCTGTACTGCATTGTCACACCCATGTTAAATCCAATTATCTATAGCCTAAGGAATAAAGAGGTAAAAGCCAGTTTGATGAAAATGGGCAAAAAATATTTTTCTTCCTCAGTTAGAGTATAAGGAGGGCCAAAGAGACTTGGCTGATTTTAAACCAAAATCAGTGCCTGTAGCCACTATATCTAAAATATTGAATAAAACAGTTTGTGTAAAAGAACATTATTTTTTAACATATATCTCACCATTTTCCCATCATAGATCCCAAGGCAACTTACTTGGGCCTAGCTGAAGGTGGGATGCTGCCTGAGGCAGTCCAATTCTGCCACCCAACCCAACAATATTTTTAAAGAAACATTAACATGTGTTTCCCCACCACCACCGCCAATGCTGCCACCAGGAGCAACCAAGTGAACAAGGATAGATCCAATGTGGTGATCCAGGGCCCATCCCCTTACATCCTCTGGATTGTCATCTCCTTCTGCAAAGTCCCAGCATGGTCTGCTCATCCACTTGTTTCAAACAGGATCTCAGGGACAAAGAAGGCAGTGATCCAGAGCAGAAGGTATGGCCTGAGGGGCCTCCAGGTGACCATGATCTGCCTTTCCTTGCCCTCTTGGTTGCTCCCTGCTGATTGAGCAGAGAGATTGAGGAAGTATTGGCAGCAGAAGTAGCCTTTTCCCGCTTTCTTTCTTCCCGTAGCAGTGGGCCGTCATTGCCTTGATCCTCTTCCTGCTTAGTCTCAGCAAGTGGGTAGAGAATTGGAACAGTGGTTGAAGAGGCTCTGGCAGCAGCAGGCTGGGAGGGGGGCAGCTCAGCAAACTGCTTCCCCCAACATGCCCCTCAAAGTAAGCCTTTCAATTGGCTAAGCTCCATCGGTCCAATCTCCCTCCCGCCCTGCTCCCTCACCTGCCCACGCCTCCTCCTCACCCTCTCCCCACCTCCCCTGCCCTGGAACACCTCCTCCCTGCCTCCCCCCAAGCCCCCACCTACCTCTCTGCTGCCTGGTAGTCCGCGTGACCACTGAGCAGCAGAGGTCCGGTGCTCCACTGGTGCTAGCCCAGTGTTGGCCAATGCTGGGCTAGCACCGATGCTCCACTGGCACTAAGGCCTGCAAACATGCCTTATGGCACATTTGCAACAGTGCGCACCAGCTGTGAACTGGAGCGCACTCTTTAAGATTGCGCCCTGAGCTAACATAGGAAGCTGTCTTATACTGAATCAGGCTCTAAATACATCTAACTCCGTATTGTCAACACAGAGTGGCAGTAACTCTCCAGGGTTTCAGACAGTAATTGTTCTTTCCTCTGTCCTACCTAGACATTGAATCTGGGACTGTCTGCATACAAAACATACTCTCTTCCATTGAGCTACATCCATTCCCCAAGCTACAAATCAAGTATCTGATTCAAATTTTGCCCCTAACCTACCTCACAGGGTTGTTGTAAGGATTATAAGAATGTATGTGATATGCTCTGAGTATCCTGAAGTGCTGCCTAATAAATTATGTCTAGATCAGTCTTCACTTGAAAATAATCTCTCTCGATCAGCCATATCTTCTCATTGCATCCACAAATTCAAGAATTAAATCCTTTCAGTGTCTAGCAGATGACAAAATACAAGGGTGTTTTCTCCACACATTTAGTTTTTGATGTCTGTAAGGAGGCACTTCATTGCTCAGAGAGAACTGAAGAAGTAACGCCCGTCTCTCCACCTCAGTCTCTTTCCAATGCATTCTCACTCCTGGGCAGTATAGGAGACAGAATTCTCTCTCTAGGGTTCCATGTATCCTTGAGAGGCCAGACCTCTGTAACTAGATTAAAAGGAGGGCTTGAGAGTGCTCAGCGGTGTCAAGTATAGGGAGGCAGTGGAATACCACTGAGAGCTGATTCCTAAATACCAGTGGTTCAATTATAAGTACAGTACTTGAGGCTCACCTTGGGAGGGTCAATTGCAGACTTCCTGGCAATATTCTCAGAGGCTTTTCTTGAACTAAGCCTCAAGATTGTCATGTATAATATGGCTTTATTCTGCCAAAGGTAACATTATAGGACCCTTTGGCCTAAGTGCAGAATGAAGGGTTTTCCAACCTTCAAAATGACAGCAGTGTGAGAACAAGAAAAGGGAAGATGTGCGGCTGGCATACAACAAGATACTTGCAGTTGCAGCTTGGTGACGTGAAAGTTAGCAATGGAGGCTTCAGGTGTCTGAATAGGAAGCTCACTGGTTCATCCAGCTCAGTGTTGTCTGGCTGTATATTTCCTGGGGTTCAGATCTGAGTGTTCCTCTGCCCTACCTGGGGGGGCTGAATCTGGGATCTTCTGGAGGCAAAGCCACTGGACACAAAGCTGCAACGCCTCTACCATGGAGCCCAAGCTCAGCACCAGCAGAGTCTGTAGTATCTGGGGAAATTAGGCACCTTTTCTTACTATCTCAGTATTGTTCTCTGGGGAAGTGAACTCACCTGAATATTGCTATCACTGGTATCCAATTGGGAATAGGTTTCAGTGAAGTGAGTCTTTCGCAATTATTCCAGACATTTTTGTTTCTTTTATTATAACCCACCCTATCCAAAGCATCTCAAGGTGTTAAGATATTGCAAAAACAAATACCTATCCAAACTATTTTTTTAAAAAAACCCACTAAAAATATTGTTTCAAATGTTCTACATCTTCTCCAATCACTCTTACAGATAAGAAGGAGCAGCATCTAGAATCACAGGGTCTGGGAAGGAGGGGCAATGGAACTTCGAGATGTGACATTTTACATGCCTCCTAATCCTGGGTGCTCATCCTACTGCATGCTCTGCCTCCCAAACATTCAAAGGATTACACAAATTTCATCAGCACAGACAGAGCACTTGCAGAGTGCAGGTTAGAGATAAGATCTTTTACTGAGTTATCAATGTGCTCTTTCTCTCAACCCCGGGGGCTGGGGATAAGAATAGGCCCTCAGTTTGGCTGTACTTGTCGTAAGAGGCGACTAAACAGCCACCAGGTAGGTGGGACTCATCAGCCTGGGAAGGCAGTTCATCTGAGAGAAGGAAAACTGATCCCAAACCTCCACTGCCTTGTGGCTACATCCAGTTATGGAAAAGGCTTCAGGAGTCAACCTTGAGGCAAAATCCGGAGCCGGAGTCCCTGAGGCAGTTCATGGCTGAACACAGTCACGTTCTGGCAACTCCTGCGACGCCGCTGGAACCAACCATATTGGCTTCTGCCTTTCCATTGGACCATTTCAGCAACGTGGAGAGAGGGGATTTGCTGCATGGGTAACAGCCTATCCTCCATACCTACTTTACCCAGGCTTCACGCACTGGAGAGGACACTCTGTTCCAGAGCCACCACTCAGAGCGCAATACCATAGTCTTCCGAGACTGAAGGATGCCAACAAGGAATGTGCTCTCACAAGTCTGTCCTTGTGTTGCAATGGGGGAGCAGCTCCTCCCTTAGGGTGCAATCCTATGCACAATTACCTTGGAGTCAGTCCCATTGAACTCAATGGGGTTTACTTCTAAGTGGACACAATACTAGGAGCAAGAACATAGTTTCTCCAAGGTCAATATCAGAGGCTAGATAACCCATCCTTGAATATTTCACATTCATTTTTGTATATTGCCCTTCCTTCAAGGAGCTCAGGGTGATGTGTGCATTTTTCCATCCTTCCTTTTGTCCTCACAACAGTCCTGTGAAGTAGGCTATGACTGGCCCCAAGTCACCCAGGAAGCTTCATGGCAAAGCAGGAATTTGAACCTGAATCTTCCAGGTCTAAGTCCAACTCTCACACCACACCATCCTGGCTCTCAAGTCCTTATCAAACCCTTATGCCCTTACTTTTCCTTCTGTATGTTGTTAACCTGTAAAAATTAATGCTTGCAGTGGCTTTGCAGTAAAGATTTTTTTTCTTTAAAATGGATGAACACCACCACAGTGAAATAAGCAGCCAATTCTTATCAATAGCCCCTTCCTTCCCACAAGAGGGCAGCAGAGCTTGGTTGTAAGAAAACAGGTGCTTAAAAATGCCTTGCCAGTTAATACAGCTAAATCAAAATCTACATTTTTCTTAATTGTGTTATGAATGCTGGAGGCCAAGATTTATGCTTGCATTTTGATCCTATATATGATCTCCAAATATCTGACTTATAAACGGACTGCTGCTATCAATACAAGAAAACACCACCCATGTAAGTTGTGTGCTTTTTACTGTAGAGATCCTTCTTTTGTCTTTATTCTTTTACATGCCATTCCCTCCTTGCTTGTCTATCATTTTCCTTCTGGCTTTTTGGCACTTTCATGCATGTACCAGAGCTTATTTTCCTCTCCTTTTCCTGGCCATGCAACTAACTCCCCCTCTCTGAATCACCTTTGTGAAAAGGAACCAAATAATTGCACATACGGTGACACACTACCATGCTTACGCTATTTGGACTGTATCCATGCACTCCAAAAATATCGTACCAATGGCTGAATGGTGGCATTTCCGCTGATTCATATTGGTTCCATATGCCAAATGCATCATGCCACCCACCCCGCCATCTAGAACTCCTAATTAGCCCATGGATTATCCAAGGGTTTTTATTACGTATTTATTATTATTCTTGGCTAGTATCTGGGGCCTGGAGTAACTATGCACAAAGTCTTAAAGATTTTTTAAAAGCTCTTCATGTCAGATAATTTCATTTGTATCTAACCAGATTTTCAGTCCCTAAGGCTCCAATTGGATACAAGATTTTTTCAGATTAATCTGCCCTCCCCTCTCTGTACTGTCTGCTACAACTTGCCAGTATCCTGAAACCACAACACTGCAAGTTTCTCTTCTCCCTATCAGTGGCAGCTAATGTCATGGAGAAGGGACATGAAACACACATGAAGCATGGTTTGGCAAAGGGGTCATATGCCTCAATTCCTTTTCTCAGCTTGCCTGGCTAAAAAAAGGGAAGGAGGGGGAATCCTTTCCTTAAAGGGCCAGAAGCCAAAATGTGGAACTTCCCACCAGCTTGGCCATGATCTGTATCTCTGTCCTTAGTGCTTTAGATTCCTTGAGAAAGAATGGGGTTTAGTCACCCTTGTCTTTCTCTTGTGGGCAGCTTCACAGAGCCTCCATTCCTCAGAAACACTATGGGATCTCCACTAGCCTGTCCTTCCTCTCTTCTTATCAGCACCTTATGATTTATTTCATATACTTCTGCACTCTCAGCAGTTCCTGGTTTTCCCCACCTGTCCTGTGACCCTTCTTCCTCTCTCTGGTAACCAAGGAGGCATTGTGCATTGAGTAGAAGGTTGCAGAGAACAGCAAGCATATTTGGAGTGCCTTTCACACCAAGTCTGCCACCTCATTCCTCCAGCCCACCACAAAGGAACCATTAAAAGCAGGTGGGAAGATAACCAGAAGACAGTGATCCAGCCCCTTACCTCCTCACATAGCTCCTGTTTGGCACAGTCCCTTCAAGCCATTTCTGCCCAACGTTGCACATACGCAACAGGAACCAAATGTGTCCACCTGTGGGCCATGCAAAAATTGCTTAAACAAAGAAAGTACATATAAGGTACTCACTGGGAGTTCTCCCAGCACATTCCATTCTTCCTGATTTGTTTAAAGGAACTGTGTGAAGAGGAGGGAACAATGTGAAGAAGTAGAGGGCTGGATTCCTGCTTTCTCTGTGGTTATTTTTGGGGGCGTACATGCATCAGTGAGGGCTTTGGATTGGATGGTGGATGTCCTACCTAGGCCACTGCTGAAACTACCAAAGACTAAAAACAATCCATAATAATTGGCTCAATGACAACTCTCAGTCAAAAAATTTGGGAGTTGGAAGGAATTCTGCAGGTTGACTGGTCCAAACTCCTTCACCAAGATTGGGTGGGGAGATGTGCCTTAGTGGTCGAACATATGTTTTGCAAGCAAGGAGTTCCAGGTTCAGTCCCTGGTATCTGTAGTTAAAAGAATCCTAACTATATCAGGTCTGAAAAATACTGCCAGTCAGAGCAGGTAGTGCAGAGTGACAAGTATCAAAAGTGTGATGCACTGCAAAGGTCCCTTCATGTGGTCATGTGACACCTTTTGCCAGTTCCTCAACAGGGTGCCCAGGGGCCAATTGTGATTCTGACCTGTGTGCCGCATGGGTCCAGGACCACAAAGTGCCACCCACAAGCCACCCCACCTCCCAATGTGGAAGGCCAGTCCCCAGAAGGCCCTCTGAGAACTAGAAGTGACTTTTTAGGCCTTCTGGAGGCCTCAGAAGGCCCTCCTGAGTCATCAAAGGCTGCAGATGGCCTCCCTGGCCCTCAAAATGCCTTTAAAGACCTGAATTAAAAAATGGGCAGGGGAGGGGGTCACAGCAGCACCCTCCCTGGTGGAGCTCTGGGGCATTTGCCCCCCAACCCCCAGATATGCTAGAGCCAGGGGAGGTGTATGGTGATGCACAGGGCCTCTGAGAGGAATTTTATCAGGGGGTACAAAGTTTCTTTTGGGTGCAAAGAGGGAAGGGGTGAAACAGATTGGGGGTGGGCAGAATGGGGGCAAAACAGGCAGGGGCAAGTGGCAACAGCCGGAATAGTCTTTGGAGCCCAGGTCTACCAGTTTTCCCAGTGCAGAGCTCAGGTCTACCTACCTGCCTTGCATTGGCAGCTAGATACAGTAATATGGAAAACCAAACACTCCTAAGTCTCTCTAAAATCTTTCAAATATAGAAAATCATTGCAGGAGATTAGTATCATGGTTCGCACTAGAATGGAATACATTAGTATTAGGTTCGCACTAGAATGGAAAGTGTCCTCTACACCAAAACCGACCTCTGTAGCAGCTGCAGTCCCACCACTGTGTTGCTGAGCTCTTCTACAGTCCTTCATGGTAAGTGGATCCACAAGACAAAGAGCTATTGTAGAGGTCAGTTTCCTCCCACATGTGACGCTGTTAAGGAACGTATGCATTTCTGGGCCTGGTGTGTATGGCTTTTGGCAATAGTGGCTGCCATGTGCCCACGGTAATGCCCCCAGCATGGAAAATGTAAGATCCTGGGGATTTTCTGGGCCCCCTCCTTTGACTCCTGGGCCCCCTTTCTGACCCTGGGCCCGGGTACAAATTACCCCCTTTACCCCCCTCTCCTAGGCCCTGGTGGTGCGTACCCACCCACCTGCTGTGGCTGCTGCCACTGCTGGCTGCTTTTGACCTGCCTACTCCACAGACTTGTAATGTGAAAGAAGAAGTGTGGCGAGCAGAGGAGAATGGAAGACTGAAATTCAGCATGTCTTCCTCTCCACTCACCCACATTTCCTCTTCTGCTTCCTCCTTGAAACACAAACATGCGCTGAGCCAATGAGAGATTCTCAGAGCAGCATGCTGAGCAGGACTACTGGAGATAAGTGAGAGGATGTCAAGAAGGTGTGTGCATGTGCCTGTATAGGTAGGTGCAAGTGGGTAGGCGGATGGATGGAAGGCTTGTTCAAGATCTCATTTTCTAATGGCACCTACGAACCCTTCTCAGAATTTTTATGGTGCCCACAGGCCTCATGAAGTTGGGGAGCTGCACTCTGTACTAAGATATTTTTGATGGATGCCTTACCTCAATAATTTCTAAGAGTGGATATCAGAATTTTTGCAGGATGAAGTTATTAACATGGCCTCTTCTGGGAATTGGGCAGCCAGGTGCCCTCTGCCTATTTCCTGGACCATATTTCTACCTGATTTGTAATACTACATAGTCTTCACAGCTTGACAGCACATCATGGGCTTTAACAAATGGAGCTGTTGTCATGTAATGGCTAAGAGACTGAGCTGCAAATCAGGATTCTCTCATTTTGAATCTTTCCTGTGCCATAAATTCATGAGGAGGTCTAAAGCAAACCACTCCCTCTCAAGCAAGTCTCAGTCTGGGCAGGGATAATACTTACCTATCTTACAGGGTTGTTGTAAGGATTACATAAAGATAATGCACGTGAAGCAGTTTGCACTCTCAGAAAGTGCTACACAAATGCTAAGTATTATTATTAAAAATAATTTGATCCCATTGCAGAATTTATTTAGGATTTCTAGGGAGTTGTTATCTCCAAATGTGACCATTGTGAATCGTCATCATGTGTATCTTGTGTACTTTCACGCTTGTCACAAAACTGTTCATCAAAACAGACATGATGTTAAATGCACGTTTGCTTCCGTATCTCAATTTTTAAAGCCTCAAGCTTTTTTTCCTCCCTTATCATCAGGTTTGAGATGTTTCAGTCACAGTGCATTCAGTCTCCATTTCCCCACCAACTCCCCTATTACAGATCTGCTATCAGCAGAAGGGTTTGAAAATGGTGGGTTTGTGTTTTTGGGTTTTTTTTGTAAATTTGTTGAATTAAAATGCAAAATGTGGTGTTTTATGTTTTTATTCACAGGTGCGAATTCTTAAGCATCAATGGCTGCAATCCTGTACACACTTACTGGAGTAAGTCCCGCTGAATGCAATGGGACTTACTTCTGGATTACAGGAATGCACTCAGTATCAGATTAGTATCATTACACTGCAGTCTTCAATGCAGTTTCCTTCAGTGTAGCCACTTTTTTGACCCACTCTTTGTTTCTTGTGTTTCTCAGATTGGCAGGGTTAATCTAACACGTCTCTTCTTTTATAATCTGTATGGTAGTTGTAATATTTGCATAGTAATATACCAGCAAAAACAATAAATCCTTCTGAATCCTTAAACTCTGCAGCTCTGTCTGCACAACTAACCTGATGCTTTGCCATGATAACTATTCTCACCCACATTCAACAACATAATAAGTGCTGCTTAATGATTTTAAGCAAGTAATGCATCTGCCTGGACTCAGGATGGGCTTTGGGGACTGTCCAACTTTGCCCCTTAGGCCATGTTTCTTGACATTTGTCCCATGCCTGGTGGTGGACCTACCCAGCCCCACACCCAGGGGCTAAGGCCTAAGATGACCCCCCTGCAGGATGCTGCTGCCCCCCTGCATGCAAATCCAGCCTCCCCCTCACATGAGGCTCATGGAGCCTCATGAGACCACAGGCTACATCAGGAAGCTTCCTGAGGCTTTAAACTGTGCTTCTGGAAAACCGGAAGCACAGTTTTCAACCCTGTTGGGAGTCTCAGAGAGGCTTCTGTGGGGTCCTAAAGGTTCACACTTGGGGCATTTGCCCCATCGTTCTTAATGGGAGGACCGCCACTGCCCCTGCTGTACCACTTCGCATGATTCACCTATTGGAATACTACCAGAGGTAACGGGTGATGTCATCACCCGTTACTTCTGGATTGGGAGGATATACACAATGCAACAAACACTGGCAAGAGGCTCAGTCGTGGACAGGAGGGTTTTTTTGAGTGCACAAAAAGTGCATGCTAGAGCTCTACCTGCTGAGTCTCCTACCTCTGCTTGTCACATTGTGTTGCTGGTCTTACTGCCAGACACTGGGGGTCTGGGGGTCCCATGTGTACCAACAGACACCACCTCAAGTACCACCAGTGATATGTATACCACTGGCTGAGAAATGCTGCTGTAGGCTATTCCAATAGCCTGCCCTCTCAGTGACGAGCACTGGTGGGTTAAGAGCACAAAGGGTGGGAATCCTACCTTCATCACCCACTATGTCTGAGCTGCAATCAGTGTTTCTGGATTGTCAGGTAGTGATGACCTCAGATCTCCGCAGAATGCCCTGCTACACGGGCGCTGTTGCCAGCATTCTCCTACCTGGCCTACGCTTTTGATTGGCCTGTGGCTTGAATCTGAGGGCCAAGGCGAGGGCAGCAGTATCTTCTAGGGAACAGCTCCACATTCCACCAGCCACAATATTAACACACAGTATTAATGCACTATCCTAAGCTGCACTTGAACTATAAAGCACATTTGCGCCTCTTCATGAACAAGCCACGCCAGTGCACGGAGGTGCACCAGCACACAGAGGCTGAATCCAGCCTCCATGGTGGCTTGCGCAGCAAGCCTTGCATCAGCCCAGCTGGGCTGATGCAAGGCTCTGGGGTGAGCAGGGAGGAGGCAGAAGGGAGGCATTCCTGGATCAGGGGGAGGGTGGGCGGTGGGTGGCCCTGGGGTCGGAAGGGCAGGGAGCGGGAGGTGGGGCTGGGATCCGGATGTTATGCCAGATCCCAACCCCTGTTCTCTGGGAGTTTGGAGTAGCTTGAAGCCGCTCCACTCTCCTCTGACTTGCGCCACCTCCGGAGGTGGCGCGGTTCCAAGGAGACCCATAGGGGCTAGGGCGCCTTGCCCAGGGGTAAGGGGAAAAGTTTCCCCTTGCCTCTGGCTGAGCTGATTCTGGCCCCTATCCTGTGCTGACTACAGCACAAGCCTCTTGACTTGCCTGTTCCAGCGCAGGGTAGGATTGCGCTCCTAATACACTTAATATTTTGTGAAAAAAAACAAATATTTCACATTTTTTAAAAATTGTGTTATTTTGTTCTTATTGCTTATCAACAAAAAACAAAAATCTCTAGCTATCAGTTAGTAAAATCAACATTTACCCACAGAGTGTGTTAAAATGTATGTGGTGCTGCTTAGGACTGTAATGGTCTAGGCCAGGGATGCCCAAACCCCAACCAAGGGGCCACGTGACCCTCAGGGACTCACAGTCCAGCCTGCAGGGAGCCCCCAGTCTCCAATGAGCCTCTGGCCCTCCAAAGGCTTGCTGAAGCCCATGCTGGCTCTATGCAACTGCTCTCAGCGTGAAGGCGACCGTTTGACCTTTCGCATGAGCTGCAGGACAAGGGCTCCCTCCACTGCTTGCTGTTTCATGTCTGTGATGCAGCAGCAGCAGCAAAGGAAAGGCCAGCCTTGCTTTGTGCAAGGACTTTTATAGGCATTGAGCTATTGCAAGACCTTCATTTATTCATATAAGTTCCATCCCTAATATATTCATTTATGTAAATTTATTCAAATTTAAAATGTAAATTAATTTGGCCCCTGACACAGTGTCAGAGAGATGATGTGGCCCTCCTGCCAAAAAGTTTGGACACCCCTGGTCTAGGCAGAGGCAAAGCAGTGATGGTGAGATCATACAGAAATGGGGTTTGTTTTGACCCTTTTTACATTTCTTCTTACATTTAACTCTGCCTTATTCAGCATTTTCTTCTCTATATCCGAGGGTGTGTGTACACTCAGTCACATGCAGATATAGAGATGTGACAGTCAATCCAGATCAAATGTTCAACCTACAGCCCCTTAGTTTTCAGAGAAGACCTTCAAGGGGCTGAGAAATCTTTCCTCTTTCAAGACTTCCTAAGTCAGTGCTTTTCAAACTGTGGGTAGGTGGGCCATAAGCCAATTTTAGGTGGGTCCCCATTCATTCAGGTGTATTTTATTTTTAATGTATTAGACGATGTTATATTAGTCACATTTATTAAACAAGTGTCCCATATATTAGTCACATATATTATTTATAACAATTAGGGTGCAATCCAAAGGTGCAGTTGAACCGGCACAAGTCCCTTGCAGGCCCTGTGGAGGGTGTGTTTGTGCGGCAGAGCTTGTGCCGGCGTGGGGATCTGGAGGGGGAGGGAGGGCAGGAGGGAAGCATTCTAGGGCAGGAGGTGGGCAGGCAGTGGGCATTCCAGGGGGCAGGCGGGTGGGGAGGCAGGGCCAGGACCCAGCAGTTATACCAGATCCTAGCCCCATTCCCAAGCAGCCTGGGGCAGTCCCGGTCTGCTCGGATTTGCTCTGCTGATTGAGGCGGCACAGATCCAGTAGCCCCATCAGGACTGCAGTGGCTCTCCCCAGGGTAAGGGGAAAAGTTTCCCCTTGCCTCGGGGCAAGCCACTGGCTGCCTGAGACTTGCACTGGATACAGCGCAGACCCAGTGGCCTGCCTACTCCAGTACAAGTTAGGATTGTGCTGTTTGTCACATATAATACATTTAATAAAATATAATATATATTAGTTACGTATATTAGACCTGTTATGCGACTACATTTAGAGAAATATTACAGATCTGTACTTTGAACAGGTTACTATATACAGTATATGCTTTTAACAAGGATAGTCAATGAGGCTTACTTCCAGGTAAGTGGATAGGATTGCAGCCTTTGGGTTGTTTGAACAGATCAGTAACTGCTTGGGAAGGTTAGGAGTGTTCTTTATTTTAAATTTTTTTTAATTGATACTTATTGTAAACTTTTAATTTACTTAAATGATTGATTTGATTTTTGTCTTATGGGGGTGTCAAAAAGTTTCCTTCTTGATGATGTCACTTACGGCTATGATATCACTTCCATGTTAATGACATCACTTCCGGTGGGTCCCGATAAGACTAAAAAGTTTAATAAAAAAAACTTTTTTTTTTAGTCCCAATGCTCAAAAGTTTGAGAGCCACTGCCCTACGTTATTGCATTATAAACAGTCACCACCCAACAGGTCACCACAAGCAGATTGGACAGGGTTTCTTTGAATGTAAGGCAAGATTTTTCTCCTGTTAGCTCTCTCTTATTTCCCAGGACTGTTGAGTCTCTGATATGCAACACTTCCTATAAAATAGGCTGCTGGGGCTGGATATTTGTGAGTTGTTTCAGTAGATGACAGTTACATAATGTGTACATGATTTCCATTCACTCTGTTGTGACATTTTCCTGTTATGTGTCATTCAGTTTTAAAAAACCCTTGTCTCTCTTGTTTGCTTTATTTTGTCGTGTTCCTTCATTTCTCATCTTAGAATATGGGCATGTCTTCCCCCAATACATGCACACGCTTGCATGCACACACAATCACTTACTATTTTTGTGCATGACCCCCTAGTTAGATGTCATTATTTGTTGTACTTCAAGGCCACCTTCTCCCCACCTATATTTTACTTAGTGTCCCCCTTTTCTCTCTGATCTTCTTCTTACTTCACCCACCTTCTTCAGAAATATTCCTTCTGCTTCTTCTTGCTCTGCTTATTGTGCACTTGAGTCTCTCACCCATTCAGTGAATTCAGAGACCTTTTACTAAGTGGTAATGTGTGTATGCACACTGACAGTATGATGTGTATGCAACTATCCTCTTCTGTTTCACCTTTCCATTTTAGTTTCCATGCTGGTTTTTTGCTACACTATGATTCAATCTTTTGTTCACGTCTTTTGGTTTGCTCTGTTAGCTGTTGTCTTCGTAGGTTTTTCTATGTGTTATTGCTAATGCAGCTTGTACTCTCCTGACTTTTAATCCTGAGCTATTGCTGTTTGTTTGGTTGATAGCAGTGTTTCTCAACCAGTGGTACTTGTACTACTGGTGGTACTTGAAGAAGTGTCTGATGGTACTCACGGGACCCCCAAACTCCCACCGCCTGGCAGTGAGACCCAGCAATGCAATGTGGCAAGCAGCAGTAGGAGGCTTGAGCAGTGGGGGGAGCTCATGTGTGCTTTTCGCACTCTCTAAAAAGCCTCCTGTCCACTCTCTTGCTGTTTGGTGCATTGTATTTGGTCTCCCATTCTGGAAGCAACTGGTGATGACATCATAGATGACATAATTGCCAGTTACTTCCAGTGGTGCTTCTAGTAGGTGTACCATGCAAAGTGGCATGGCTGGGGACAAACACTGAGAAATGTTGGTTTATAGTATTATTGTTTCATTTAAATTTTATGAATTTTTGGAAGCTGCTTTGGGTGCCCCAATTACAGGGGGAAAGGATGCATAGAAATATTGTACATAAATAAATAACCATAATTTTGCTGGCCTTCCTAAAATTCCTGATTAGGTATGGAAACGTGGTACATTTCCTCTTACCACTTGACGACTATATAGAGCAAGTGTGGTATAGTGGACAGAGTACATGGTATAGACCAGGAACACCTGCATTCAGCCAACTGACCCATGATAGCGAGTGATAACCAGAGGAAAGTTCAGAGTGATGGGAGTGCAACTTCCCTTAATACTTAGTCAAATCTGCCCCATTCATCTGTCTACATTGTTAATCTATTGGCAGAGCCAGGTGGCATCAAAGCCTTCAAGAGAGGTTTTATTAGGGGGTACAAAGTTTCTTTCTAAATGGGGAGGGAAGGAGGCAAAATAGAGGAGGTAATATGGAAGGGATAATATGGAAAACCAAACCCACTCCTAAGTCTCTCTAAAAAATTTTAAACATAGAAAATAATTGCAGAAAATTATCATCATTATATTTAGTCTCATACTAGAATGGAAAGTTTCTTGCTTGCAGCAAAACTTACTTTGCAGTGGCTGTAATCCTACAGTTGTGTCGCTGAGCTCCTCTACACTCCTTCCTGGTAAGCGGATCCACAGGCCAAAGAGCTACTGTAGCAGGCCAGTTTCCTCAGATTTGACACTGTGTTAAGGAGTGTCATATATGCATTTCTTGACCCAGTGCGTATGGCTTTCCTCACGCCTGCAGTAGCGCCCATAGCATGCCACAAAAGCAGCGAATCCAGGTGAGATCAGAAAATGTAAGATCCCAGGAAATTTCTGTGCCCCATCCTTTGACTCCTGAAAATGCCGACTCTGCTGGTGTGTCACCCCTTCCCCCCCCGAATAAAAGAGAGATAATTATTTACATATTCATTTATTTAAAAAACATACAGTCGAATCCTGTGTGATGCTATATAAAGAAATGTCAAATAATTACGAAAATGAAATGCGAATAAAACAAACTCAGTTGTTGTCGGGTGTTGGCAAATGCTGGTGTGTCACCCAAAACATTGTGGCATGTCACCTTTGACACACGTGTCACAAGTTCACCATCACTGCGCTCAAATGATACTGCTCAGTATCATTGAGCAGACAAAATCTCCAGCAGAACAATCACAGAAATATCCTTTGCAAATATATTGTTTCCATATGACATGCATCATGCCCAATGTTACAGTGTCTCTTCAAAGCAGGCACTGGCAGCAGATACTTCTCTTGAGGTAAACATAGCAAAATGATTTAAAAAATTTTTTTTTTTAAAAAAAGGTCTATGGGTGTTTTTATTTTGGCAAGGAAAAACAAAGAAGGATAGATCATCCCTTGATTGAATCAGCTGGTGCCAATAAACGTGTGACTAATATCAGTCCTCACAGAGCAAAAGAACTGAAGATCACTGTGATGTCTGAGCAATTTCACACTGGAAATTGGACCTCCTGACACTCACTTTGTGTTCATAATTCACTGACAACTTGGCAGTAATGCTCCAGTGAGTTGCTGTTTTGTAACAGAAACTCATAAGATCCAGCATTGAGATTCCAGTTCTTGTACAAGGGGATAATTTGCCACCTTGCATTATTATTACAAAGCCCATCCCAGCAGCCAGTGCAGAAGCATTGAGTGGTTCCTCCTAAGGGTGCTTCTAGGGAAGGTCTTCGTATTGCTGGCCAGTCATTGCTTTTCTGCATGCAGACACTTGCAGAATCCAGATTCGGACCATCCAAGTGGTTGCCTCGGCCTGTAAATTGGCAGAGGGTATTCACCTCCATCCACCAACTTTCCTCCATTGCTCTTCCTCTCATTCCCACTCCCTGAATTGTAAAGAAAGGAAGACAGAGAAGAGGAAGAAGTGTGGAGCAGAGTGATGAGCAGAGGCTGTCTAAAACAGTGTTATTTTTTCATGGTTGGCAGTGCTATCCTAAGAGGTGTTATAGCGGTGTTATGTGTTTTTATTCCAAATTATATTATAATCAATTTTAAAGCACTTTTATCAAGTGTAATCACTGTCATATAGGTGATATACATGTTTTTATGTCTGTGGCTGTAAGCAGGCATAGCCACAGGAATTAAACACACACACCCCCTCTCTCTCTCGCACGCACGCACGCGCACACACACACACACACACACACACACACACAGCACAATTACATAGTCAAGTACTTGAATTAAGCTTATAGGAGCCATTTAAGATTTGCATACTACTTGTATGAACAGCCACAATGAACTGAATGCTGCCAAACACAGAGAAATTAAGATATGGCCAGATTCAGACATTGAGAAGATAGCAACTTAAACCAACAGAATTGAACATAGCATTGAATTGCTATGGAAACAAACTGGTTTAAATGTGCAGGGGGAAAAAAACACCAGCATAGCAAGGAACCATTAAACATTTGCTTACTCATGAGTAACACGAACATGTAGCTCAGTTTCACTTTCCAGAGGATTCAATACATTTATCAGTTTGGATAATCTCCGCCTGCCCTTTCCAATGGACAAAGGCACAGTTGCGCACACATGAATGGCGCACTGTGGCTCAGTTTCACTTTCCATAGGGCTCCATGCATTTTCCTTGGCAGCCTCTGAGCATGCTCAGAAGACTCTACAGCCAGGTAAAGCAACAAAGCTCTTAGGGACTTAGGGGCTTAGAAACACAGTCAGAGGCACTTGGGATGATCTACAGATGTTCCACAGCAACTTTAATAGGTATGTGTGAATGTTATTTCATTAACCGACAAATTGCTTTTTGTCATTTTATAAGCCCAATTTCATGTTATAGCAGTGTTATTTGTTTTTACTATTTTAGACTGCCTCAGTGATGGGCAAGAGTATTGAACTGCTTCCTTTTCCAATCTAGAGGAGAAGCAGAGGCTGACACATCAGCAGTTTGGGACAGCAGCATTTAGCATACCACATAAGGTGTCAGAAGGTCTTGAACCAACGCTAGTGGTATCATAACATTCCTTCTACACCTCAGTAAACACAGCATGTTCTGGGAACATGGTAGACTGACCATCTTCTTTTTATTGCCCCCCCCCATTGTGGTCTGTCGTATCTGAGTATATGCCTCTCAAAAACACACATAGTAGCACTAACTACTGTCCACACCTGTGGTCATTGAACTACTTCACCTCTGTTTTACAAGAAACCAGATTTTCTGTTAAAAAAAAAGAAGGAATAATTTAAGCATGGAAAAAATACAGGAAGACAACAGATGGAAGACAATGTCTTGTGACACCCCCTCCTCCTACAATGAGTGAAAAAGCAAAGTGTGATAATCTCAGACTAAAAGCTTTTTCTGGAAGTATCCATAGTGATGCAGTATAAGGGTCCAAGAGAAAGACAAGGGTGGGAGCCTTGTGTCAAATCCTTGTATGGGATCCACAGTTCTTCAGAAATGCCCGTGATCTTAGCCCTGAAAAATCTCTAACATATTTCTATTTATTCGTGTGCAAAGTAGCAGTGCCTTTTACATGCTTCTTCTCTTGTCTTAGGCCGCAATCATAACCAACTTTCAGCACTGACTTAAGGGCAATGCAACTCTGAGGTAAGGAAACAAATATTGCCTTACCTTGAGGAGGCCTCCATGAGGTCCCCCAAGTGCAGGATGAAGCACATGCCCTAGTGGCACAGCTATGCCGGTGCTCTAAAGTTGGTCAGGATTGCGCCCTTAGTGAGTTAGCAACCGTATTCTGGAAGAACGTGGGGTACTTGGTATATAAAAGCTATATCCTAATTTTGATTATTGTAAATGGAAGAACCACATTGATTTGCGTGTTATTAATAGTAACAATATCAATATTAGTACATAATAATAAAAGTGTTTCCAACATTCTGAAATGTTGCACTTGAAATTAAAAGCTGTTCTTATTGTCACTTGTGCCCTTGGAATCCACCCCATGAAGTATTTCTCCTGCATAAGTGTTCTTGAAATTAAAGTGTTTGCAAGACAGCAATAGATTCTGGAGTGTAAGGATGAAATCCTCCAGGAACTTCTCTTGAAATCAATTGGGCTTGCACAAGAGGATGTTCCTGGTGGATTGTGCCCTTATCCTCCAGAGTTCTATTGCCATCTAGTAAACAGTTTGTAACACACTGACAAATTGAGTGTCAAGTTCCCTTGGCGTAGCTGGTTGACAAAGAAAGTAACAGCTATTTTAGAAGCTGGGGATGGCAGTGAGACTTGAATTCACCTTCCATGCATTTTTCCCAGGTTTGTTTGTTTTAAAATTGGATTTTTACATTTGGAGAGGGGGGGGGATTCTTTAAGCATGAAGCCAAGACAGCAAGCATGATCTGTCAACAATAAAGTGAACCCAACCCAACAACCTATGCGTATGTATTCGACCCACTTTGGGCTTGTTGTCGCACATTTCAGTTCCTGGCATAACACTCTGGCAGGTTAAAGGCTGAACGGTAGGCTTGTGAGATGACACAAACCAACACCAGTGTGGGTGAGGTAGGGAACATATAAGCACGATCTTGTTCAATCCTGTGATTGCCTGCACAGAGAGCACACGTGCAATGCTTTCATTAACAATGGGGGACTGGCCCCTCCACAGAGCTGCTGTTCTCTGCTTAGACTTTGTCTCTCACCATGGCTTGGCCTTTTGAGCCCACTGTTGGAGATCTTTGCTACAAAGGGATGTTGCTGCAAGCCTTGGACTCATGTCCCACCTGGCCTAAGACCAACTCACAGCTCCATTGAATGATGCTAAACTGACATGTATTGATATAGCCTTCATTTTTAAAAGATTGACATGGGACCAGAGCTATTATCTCCCAGCGAGTCCCGCATCCCTACATCATAGTCAATCAAAGACTGAGTGCAGGAACTTCACACATTCTGATCCTTGTAGTACCAAGTGCTTGGCAACAACCTCTGGCTAATTGATAGAAAATAGACCTCAGGCCTCAGGGTGGAGAGATGGGGCTAATTGATCTTTGGGATTACTTCCAAGTAGGGCTGGCATTTGATTGGTCAAAAAAGATTTGGTCAATTGATCGGTACTGCCAAATAATAGCAAACTTTTTTTTACAGCATTAACTTTATTAGAATGATATTAGTAGAACAAAACAACAATAAAAGAAAGCCCCTTCCCTAGGGTTGCTATGGAATCCCAATGGTGCCATTTATTGCTGTGGCATTTTTAGAGGCCCTTTGCAGCCTTGGAAGGTGTTTTTGTTTTGTTTTGTTTGGTAGGAAAACAGCATGGAATTAAAAGGTTAAATGTTCTACTTCCAAACTGCAGCCCTGATTTGAATCAAGACCTAGTGCAGCTGCTATTTTAGGATAACTGTTCCCCAAACTAGACAATGACTCATGTGAACATCTCCTCTAGTTTGGCCTGAAGCTGATCTAGATTTGGAGCTGGTCTAGACATCAGAGGTGCTGGTGCTTGCATTTTAAGCTTTAAATTTATTTAAAGAATTTTAATGCAATTTATTTAAAGCAATAGCAGGTTTTTTTTGAGTGTGTGAAAGGGTGGATATTTATCCACAAATTGACATGATTGCTCATGTAGCCCTTTAAAGAAAACAACAGCAAATCAAAACACCTCAGCGAGTGGCTTCCATTCTCTCTCTCTCTCTCTCTCTCTCTCTCCCCCCCCCCCCCACAAGGTCTTGAAATTCCAGAACATTTTTCCCCATGTATGTTCATTAGAATTAAACTGGTGAAACTAGAAGCTGCCTGCAACCTCACCACTCTGTGTATTTGTATGGGAACAAGAGAAGGAGCTGCAATTAAGAATTAGGAAAACAGAGAGAACAGCAAGCAAGCAACTGCCCCACCCCCACAGTATTTTGCAGTCATTTCTATCTAGTACTAATGGGCCAGGGCAATGGTGAGTCAGGAACTGCATTCCAACTCCCCAACCTGCCCCTGTACAATGATAATACAGAACGGAGACTAATTTGGCTGCTCTGGCCTCCGTATGTGCAGCCTCCCTGCAAAAGAAACAGAAGAAGCTGCTGGTTGGGGAGCTGTGTGCACCCAATAGAGTTGTTAACTTGCCTGCCTGTGTCCTTTGACTTCCGACTCACCTCCCCTTGTTCTGCTTTGCCCAAGCCAGATGCCTGACCAAAATTCCTGTCCTCTCCTGCCTGCATGCCTGTTTCCTCACTGCCTGCTCTAGTGCCAATCCTACTTTGACTCTGGGTGCAGATGTTAGACCAGAATAACCTTTCCATGATGTTCATGTAACGTCTTGGCAAGCTGGTTGCTTTCCTGTCCTTCTAAAGTGGCAAGGAGACTCTTGCCACTTCCCAGTTTCCCTAGATATCTGATCAGGGACAATAATGTGGTCAGAATTTCCTTACCACTTGGCATGACAATACTGGTGACCAGCTTACCAAATGGTTACGTACACACAAGTGACAGTTTGACCATCAGTTGCCTGCATTCACTCTTTGCCTTGGATCTAGCCTCCTCCTGCCTGTGCTGTCCTCCTGATTCGTCCTGATTACTTGCTTGAAATTCCACCTCCATCTCTGGGATCAGCTCCTGTTAATGCTGCCTGTTGATCCTGCTCTTAGTTCAGTAAACCCTGTAAAAGCACCACATTAAATATATACGTATATTTAGCTCCACAGGTGCTTTCTACAGAACAGGTGGGTAGAACTTGGAGCTGTAGCTCAGTGACAGAGCATACAGAAAGGCCCGCATTCAGTTAGGGCTGGAAAAGACCCCTATCCTGAAACCCTAGCAAGTTGCTCCAGTCTGAGTGGACAGGACAGAGTTAGATAGTCCAGTGGTCTGACTCTGTAGAAAGCAGCTTTGCAAATGCAATACAGAGCTGAAGGTAGCAAATATGGTACTTAGGAGTCTGCCACAGCAAAGGCCTTATTGGTTTGCACACTCTCCAAATAGCAACTGGGGAACAACTGTAAGTAGCCACTAGGGTGACATTTTAGGAGCAGGTCATGAATACCGAAAAGTATCATTGATGCAGCCACTGTGTCCAGTCGAAAATATTCACTGTGTAAAAAATGAACATATTTAGAAAACACCACAGTAACATTTTACAAAACACACACGGGGGACGACGGGGGACGGGGGACGACAACTGGTACAGGGACAACTGGCATTTGTGTGATTATTGCAGCAGCAGAAAAGCAAGCAAGCAAGCAAACACAACAAGCCTCAAGCATTGTCACCCACAAAAAGTTAGCTATTTTGAATGGTGCCTAGTGGTTTCCCAGAATTGCATGCTGGCTGTGTATAATATATGATATAGAAATGGAAGGTGGGGGCCAGGGGGCCTCAATGACTAGCTGCCTTACCTCCCTCAGTTCCCAACAATGGGAACTGCAGGCTGACAGCTGTATGTGTGGCGTGTAACCGCGCATGAGCACTCTGCCTGTCACCCATCGTAAACTTCATTTCTTTCCAGGAATTCAGTGGATGAAACTGCATAAAATGGACTCCACCAAAGATTTCACAGGCAGGCAGTGTTTTCATCAAGACGGCTTGCTGAATGATTCATTGAGGCAGACGATGACTGGCTGCCTGGATTTCCATAGAAAACTGAATTAGTATAACCAGAAGAGCAGGGGAGCATCTCCTTTGGCCATTCCTCCCTCGGTTTGACATAGCTCTATTCCTCTTGCAGATTTGTGTTGCTAGGAGAGGTGGAGAAAAAAGAAAAGAAAACCAACTCAGTCCTGGCATAATGATTATGCATTGCTCTGTTGTTCATTCAGCCCAGGTCCACCTGCTGGACCCAGCTAGAAACTGCAGTGCACAGCTTCATTACATGGCTTGGTAAATACCCTGTCACAAAAATAATGCCAGTACATTGTATATATTTTCCCTTTGCTTGGCTAATACACTTACATGTCAGTAATATGGGAGGGGTGGGAGAGAATAGAAATCTGTGCCAGAAACTCTAAATGGTCCAGTTAAAAAGAAAAGAAAAAGAAAAGAAAAAAGCAGAGCCTGTATTTGGTCCTCAAAGTGAGAGGCACTGAAGATCCATCACAGCTGGGATCAGAATTAGCATGCCCACTTACATGATTGTTGGTTTTAGGAATTAGGAATCAAAGAGGTGACCACTCACGTTGCCCAAAAGCTTTTGCTCAGTAACTGAAAAGCTTATGGAGGGCCTGCAGTCCCAAGGCCAGCCCAAGATCTCCCTGTGCCTCCGGCAGTCCACCAGATGCTGTTCTTCTTACGTGATGGTGTACCAGCTGCTTCCCCTGCTTCTTCTCCCATTCCCTGGATTTGAAAAATAAGAGGGGAAAAAGCATCAGATTAAAGTATGGAGGAGACGACAGTGGTGCATTAGAGCATTTCCAACACTCTAGTCCAGGGGTGTCCAAAGTTTTTGGCAGGAGGGCCACATCATCTCTCTGACACTGTGTCAGGGGCCAGGAAAAAAAAAAGAATTAATTTACATTTAAATTTTGAATAAATTTACATAAGTTTACATAAATGAATATATTAAAGATGAACTTCTATGAATGAATGAAGATCTTGCAATATCTCAAGGCCTATAAAAGACCTTGCACAAAGCAAGGCTGGCCTTTCCTTTGCTGCCACTACTGCATTACAGACATGAAACAGTAAGCAGTGGAGGGAGCCCTCATCCCACAGCTTACGCAAGAGGTCAAACAGTTGCCCTCACGCTGAGAGCAGTTGCGTCGGGCCAGTGCGGGCTTCAACAAATCTCCAGAGGGCCAGAGGCTCATTGGAGACTGGGGGCTCTCTGAGGGCCGCATTGAGAGGCTTCGAGGGCCACAAGTGGCCCCAGGGCTGGGGTTTGGGCACCCCTGCTCTAGTCAATGGCATAGCTAACGGTCGTGTAGCATGGTGCCAAATTCAAAATGTTGCCCCGGAAGTGATGTCACAACAGGAAGTGACATCATGCCTGGGCTTTTAAAAAAATGAAAATTGGATGGAACTCACCTCCTCCCCCAGCAGCTCGGCACCCACTTGCTCTGCTGCCTTCCCTCAGTCAGTGGCATAGCTAAGTCATCTATCTGCTACCTGGGGTCAGAGAAGATTTGTAGCTCCCCCCCAGACAATCATATTTCATTAAGTAAATAAATAAAAAGTATGCTCCTTATCGGTCAGAGACACTGTACAGGGATGAAGAGGGATGATTATTCTCTCCTTGCTAAATATAAGAGGGCACCACTTGAAAAAGTGCCTTTTTACCCAGTTAGCAGGGATAATGACTTTTGACTGTGCCACCACTAAGAGATGTGAGAGGGGTGGTGGCCAGGAAGAGGGCCTTCTCAGTGGTGGCCCCCAAACTGTGGAATACCCTCCCCTTAGAACTGAGAACTGCTCCCTCGTTGCTAACGTTTCGGCGTGGACTGAAGACCTTTTTATTTCAAAAAGCTTTTAATTGTTGACAGGCTGGCCAGCGTTCTTGCTTTTTATATGAAAATCCATGGGGTTTGTTTTGTTTTTAGCTTTTTAATCATTGTAAATTGTTTTTAACTGTTTTTCATGTTGTATTTTTAAATTGTTTGTTAGCCGCCTTGTGTGCCCGTTGGGCAAAAAGGTGGGGTACAAATTAATAATAATAATAATAATAATAATAATAATAATAATAATAATAATAATTGTATTATGATACATGGAAATGAGAGCTGACTCATATTAACACCTTATTGGTTTCATGCTGTATCATGATAACATGTCATTGCAACATGTCAATAACATAAAAACATGTTATTGCCTCTTAGAACAATCAGTTTTATAGGTCAGTTTTAAGAAAATCCACTTTTTGTTCCATGAGGCAGTTGTGTTTTCATTTCATGGTTAACTGGCCATAACTTTTGATAGAATATAGATATTTCAATGCGGTTTATTTCATTGCATTTGACATAAAATTACCTTTCCATTGATATATAACATGATGGTATTATTCATACATACCAAGATTTTCACAATTTTGGTCAATAGTGTCAAGCTCAACTTGTTGCCCCCCTAAAGCTTGATGCCCGGTGCAACTGCTACCCCCTGCACTCCCTTAGCTACACCACTGACTCTAGTGCAGGGGTGTCAGACTTAATGCCTGTGGGCCGAATGTGGCCCCTAGAAGCGATTTATCCAGCTCCCATTATAACTGGGCTCTAATAGCATGATAATTGACCTATCTCTTGAAAATATGAACAAAATTTGCACATTTTCTCTTCTGTCATTTGCAACTAAGGAGTTTCTATGTGAGAACAATGTGCTTATTTCTGGTCATCATCTGCTTAATGACATCACTTCCTGCTTAATGATGTCATTTCTGGCCCTCAGCAGGCAGCATGAATGCTAACTTTGGCCCTCTGTATGAAATGAGTTTGACATCCCTGCTCTAGCCCATTACTTTCTACATTTCCGCCTCATTTTCCCTTCCATTTTCAAATCAGGGAAGCAGGAGAAGGCGGAAGAGGTGGAGAGGTGGAAATTTTCTGCCTCAAAGCATGATTCATGTCTACTCAGAAGTAAGTCTCACTGTGTTCAATTGTGTTAACTCTCAGGTAAGCATGTATAGGATTGCAGCCTGAGCCTGCACCGCCAGAGCTCTGCCAGCGGTGAGTGCTGCGAACATGCCATAAAGCAGGTTCACAGCCCTCAGCGCCAGTGCTACCTTAGCGCTGGCTAGCACTGGGCTAGCGCCAGTAGATCACTGATGCTCCGTGGCTTGGTGGTTGTGAAGACTGCTGGGCAGCAAAGAGGTGAGTGGAAGCTTTGGTGGGTGGGGAGGAGGCGTGTTGTGGAGGGAGGGGGTGGGAGAGAGGCAGGGCTGGTGGATCCTGAGCCTCCATGTCAGGTCAACCACCCGACACATAGACCCTTGATTCTACAGTGACCCATGGGTTGCCATAGAATCAAGTAGCCCCACTGTGCAGCTACTTCCCTTACCTGGGGACAAAAGTCCCCTTCCTCTGAGGAGCTACCAGCAGCTGCCTGGTTGTGCTCAGGATGCAGTGGCAGCCATTTTTGCACCATGTCAGCCCCACACTCCAGGCACTGTAGGATTGGGCTGTCAGTCAGCATCATGGATGGGCTAGCCCTATATGTGCCTAGGCATTCTGTTTTGATTTGCTTGCCCTTAAAGCCAGACAAAGAGTGAAGGTTGCAAGTGGAACCCTATTATTTGTGTGGGGAAGTCTGGACAATAATTTTAACTTGAGGAAGCTCACTATGATGAAATCTGAATGTGAATGCTGGCCACTTCTGTCTACTACTAATACGTATGGACTGCAAAGTGAACAAGCAAATTAATCTGCTGAGCTCCAGTACAGCTGGCCAAAGGAAGCAGTGGTGCAGGCAAGACATGTTTCAAGAGTTGTGCCCTATTATCCCTATTTAGTATAGAGGATTCTGGGAAACACTTCTCAGTTTGCATACCTGTGTAAGTAGCAAGCCATGAGTTGTACTAGAATTCTCTGTGACATCTCAGGAAATCCTGGGTGCACATCTCAGACAATAGGCTGCAAATGCAATGTGTTCCTTTGGCCACCTCCAAGTTTGTGGGCCATCTAACAGACGGAGAAATCCCCTGGCAGACTGCACATTTTATGGTCATATGCTATGTAGTCTTGAATTAGATTGTACATACATTGGGTGCTTGAAGGCAAGGAGAATGGGTTGCATGTACTGTTTGGTAATAGGTGTATATATTTGCAGAAGCTGTGTCTATATGTGTCACACACCAGATGCTTGCTGGCACCTATGGAGGAGGAGCAGAAAACTGGAATTCTCAAAACCTGCCTTGAGTCCCATTTTGTTCCTCATGTCACTCTGGTTTATGGTCCTTTTCCAGATAACATCTGCACACTCTTCCATAAGGACTAGCAACCTGATACTCAGAGTTTTGAAAAAGACAGTTGTGAAACAACATAATAAGGGTGTGATCACAGCCATGCAAGTTTCTGAACTTAATAGCAATAATAATAAAGACACTAATAACAAGAACAAAGGGTCGAGCTGAATGAACACACAGCAAAACCCTATACACGTTTACTCAGAAATAGGTCCCACTTTGTATAATGGGGTTTACTCTCAGGTAAGCTTGTATAGGATTGCAACCTTAAAGCGCGTGATGCTGGTGTACAAAAGTATTGTGCTTCATAAATGAAGAGCAAGGAAAGAGGACTGGAGAGAGATCACAGAAATTCACTCCATATGTGTTTGGAGTGTTTTATCCAAGTTTTACAAATGGAGACCCTTGTCAGTTTTGTAATCAAGGCTGATGTGAGGCACCCGTGTGTCTGGAGCAAGCTGTGGTTGCCTCCTCCCTTTGCTTTTGTGTGCATTTGCACACACCCCTTTTTGCCATGTCCACTGCTGCCTCCTCTTCAGGCTACTGAGTATTTTTTAAAGAAGGCTGTGGAAGTGTGTGGGGTGAAAGGAACATGCTAGGCTGTTGCTGTTTCTCCACACACTTCCACCTTCCTCTTTCTGCTTTTTAAAAATACTTCAGGGTATTTGAGGGTAAAAGAGAGCAGTGGTAGTGGTGGAGGTGATGGGAAATGGAGCAGGCAGAGTAAAGACTGGTTGAAGTTACCCCACCCCACATAGTCTGCTGCCCAAGGTAGTCACTTCACTCAGCCATGCTAGGAAACCACCCTGTAAAGTAAGATTACATACGAAATAAGAATAAGTGCCAATAAAAATGAAAATGACAAAGAAGAAAAACACAATTGGATTATAAGTCTCATAAAACCAGCAAATCACAAATGAATAAATGACAGTGCTTTCAGTTGTTTCCTAAAAATCTACACTGTTGAGCTTAGGCTGGTTGCCTCAGGAACATGTGCTGAAATTTTGGGGCCATAATTGAAAAGTCCCTGTTTTGCTAGCCTAGTTAATGTGCATGGTTAATATAAACCATTATAAGCAGGATTTGATCTTTGTGGATGAATAGTTCCCATAAGAAGAGGAGCCCAGACACTCTCAAGTTTGTTGAGTCATCAGAGTCTCTCTAGCTCTCCTCTCCTCCACACTCCACAGCAGAAAAGGTTCTGCTCTGTTCTCTCTTTTCATATCCAAGGAGGGAAAGGAATAGTGAAAGTCAGAGGTAGCACCCCACCAATCCACTACCAGTGGTGTCTGCTTCACTTGGCTTCGTGGATCAGCTGGCCCTGGATCAATCACTAGTATCAATTCCATCTTGTCTAGATCCAGATTCAGTTTCAGATTCAGTCACATACTTATAAACATCACTTTCATTTTCAGAGCACTAGATGTATTTATCTGAAAAGATAAATTGCCTGAGAGTAAATAACAACCCGGTAAGTAAGCCACAGAAATGTGATTGGCTTGTGAAACAGGTAGGAGTAAATAGCTTTCTCCCTAATTTGATTTATGTATATAGCACTTTTAATGTGCAAAGCACTTCACAATATTTATTTAGTTTATTCTTGCAACAGCCCCTAAGACGCAGTGTGCAAATCATGATAATTCCCCTGTTATAGAAGAGAAATTAAGGCTGAGAGATAGTGATTTGCTCAAGTCAATCCACTTGGCACTGTTAGTTAAAGGCAGAGGGTTCAGCATCCTACATCAGCACGAATAAACATCTGCACATTTCCCCATCACCTTTTCCCAGTTTAACCTAAGAATCTTTACCAAACCCTTTCCATTTTAAACCATTTCAGCCCAACATTGCATGTATGTAACAGGGACCAAATGTGCGCACTTGTGGGCTGGGCAGAAATGGGTTTTAAGAGGCAAGCCTAAGCACAGCTCACTTACTACAAACCAAGTCCCCTTGAACTCAGTGGAATTTCCTTTGGATGAATCATGCACAGGATCTGATTGCAGAGGTCTACAATCTTTGTAGCTGTTCTTTGAAGCTGTTGCACAGTCAATGAATTGCCAGTCAAGTTTAGAAGAGGTGTCAGTGCAATGTTGCCACCTATAGCACAGAGCAGATAACGTGAGATGACTTTTTCCACATCATAGCAGGCAACGTGGCTTGTATGTGGTCCCCCAGAAACTGCCAGTCAAGTATGGTGATTTGATAGAGAGGGATTTTGCAAACATAAGAACATAAGAACAGCCCCACTGGATCAGGCCATAGGCCCATCTAGTCCAGCTTCCTGTATCTCACAGCGGCCCACCAAATGCCCCAGGGAGCACACCAGATAACAAGAGACCTCATCCTGGTGCCCTCCCTTGCATCTGGCATTCTGACATAACCCATTTCTAAAATCAGGAGGTTGCGCATACACATCATGGCTTGTACCCCATAATGGATTTTTCCTCCAGAAACTTGTCCAATCCCCTTTTAAAGGCGTCTAGGCTAGACGCCATCACCACATCCTGTGGCAAGGAGTTCCACAAAGATGTGGTATAGCCCAGAATTAGACAGACAGGGTATGAGATGGCCTTGGTGGAGAGGGCTGGATATGGCTGCAATCCTAAATACACTGGGAGTAAGCCCCATTGATCACAATAGGATTTACTTTTGATTTGACATGCACTGTCTTGAGTAGATTGCACTGCCAGAGACATAATCTTGAAGGACTTTCCAGCCCCCACATAGCTAGCCTGGTCAGCATATGCTTTTGTATGTAGGCACAATGGGACTTAATGGGACTGCAAAGAGCATGGCAATTGGCAAACACTCAAAATGGGAGGAAAAATTAGGCAACTTCTTTTGGCGGCAATCCAACACAAAGCAACCCACCCAAATGAACGTGAAAAAATGTAACTCAACTAGAACCATGATCATGACTTTATATCCCAATATATGTGCAGTATGATTAAATCATCATAGAAAAAAGACCCACACAAATACTTAACAATCACATTTGCTGAATGGTAACATTTTTATTATGTAACATTTATTTTGATGTTTTAAAGTGATTGTATTGGTTTCGTACCATTATGCTTTATTATTGCTTTAAATGTAAGCTGCCTTCAGTGCTTTTTCTGAAAGGTGGGATATTAAGTTTCATAAATAAATATATTTAGTACCATGGGGTATTACATAATTACATAATAATTACAGAATTCATGGACCTTTGATATACAATTTGCTATGAACTCTTTGGTGTTTATTTGATGTGACTCTTCCGAGACTAAGGAATACACAGTTAAAATTTAGTGCTGATTGCGTTTGAGCCCTTCTTGGCTATTAATTTCTACCCTCATGGACTTTTTCTTGATTATCAGCTTTCTAAATTTTATTTTTGATGCTGTAACTTTTTGATGCGAATGCAACTGTTGAATATTTGCAGTGATGCTGCTTATGTTTTCAGCTACTCCAGAGCCAGTGAAGGTGAGTTCAGCTGGGTCACTCTGTAGGCAATGACAGAAGGGGAATGTTTGCCTCCTCACAATGTTTGCCCCTATGCTGTCGTCCGTCCCCCCCAATTTGGAGGAAACTTAGTTTTTTTCCCCCATACTTAAATGCTTTCCTCTATTATAATCTATCAGTGCATATAAAAGTTTCATCATTCAGAAAGAGCAGTTCCTAATGGGCTACTTTTGTTGGGATGGGAGCATACAATGAAATATGCTGCCCCCATACTATACTCTGGCAGCATTCCTGGTTCATTCAGGTGCACAGCATTCTGATGTTTCTGTGTAGCAAGGCAGACTTTCCCCATTTATTTCATACAGAATGCCACTATTGATGTGTCAGCACAAGCCTCCCCCTCCCCCGCCCCTCCAAGTGCCCTGCAGCTAAGCATGTGTCAGGACTTGGCTGGGGCCATCGACACTGTGCCTCTTTTGACCTGGAGTGTGTAGAGCTGGTGCCTGAAATGCCACATTTACTGCTCTGTTGACCAAGCAAGAGGAGAGGCCACCAGCTTCTAGTATTCTATCAGGCCTAGCCAATTCAAAGATTCTTGCCAGCTGTACGAGCTGATGTTGTACATCCCCGTTCTGTTTAAGTGTTCTGGAGCTTTGAGTATGCACAGTCACCAAGCTAGGTCTCAGCCACAGTCTACAAGGTTTATACAGTCAAGTTCCTGGAGGCTCTGATCACATGACAAAAATGAATAGTCTCTCTCAGGGTGTCAACTTTTCAATGGAAGTCCATTCAAAAGAATGAAACATCTACTAACTGAATAAAGGCTCCCTCAGATTGAATTTGCTTTGTCAATGGAATGCCTTTTTTTTCTGGATCAGAGCTATAAGGTATGTGATAATAGCATTTCTTTGGTTCTGGCTGTTTCAAGAAGATAATCTTACTAACAGCCCAATCCTAACCTGTGCCGGAACAGGCAGGAAGGCTGGCCTGCGCTGTATCCAGCGTAGGGTTGGGGCTGGTTGCAGTGCAACCCAGGGCAGGGGAAATCACTTCCCTTTAACCCATGTTGCACAGCCTGAATGTGGCTACTTGGATCTGCACCACCTAAAGAGGTGGTGCAGATCCAAGTGATCTGGTGCTAGGCAATACGCCCAAGATGGGGGTGAGGTGCCTGCAAACCTCTGGATGCAGCAGTGCCACTAACTATCATAACAATATTATTTGCTCATTTTGAATATTTTTCTAAGTTGTTTTGCAAGATAGGTTTCCTGACATTCCAGGTCTTGTACAAACACATCCCAAGATTTTGGAACTCAAGAGTCTGACTAATCCTACTGCTTCTCTAAATATTTCTGCAACTTCTTTCTGCTTCCCCCCCCCCTTCCTATTAGCTAGCTGTGTGGATTATCAGAATTAAGGATCTGACCATTGTGCTGGCCAGGGATTACACAGCAAAGTAATATTATAAAGCCACAAAACTGATAATACAAATGGACTGTACAAATGGCTGTTGTAAGGGAGGTGAAAATTAAGGATTACTATCTATGTGGTTTGTTCAACTATATTTTCCAACTATATTTTCTATTCTGTAAAAACAAAAATACAAATTAGTATATTGAAACAGGAGACTAGGAAACAAGAAGAATCTTAAAAGTAGAGCAGATATGTAATCAGGTGGTTGTATTCTTTTACACGCATTATTGTGCTAATGGTGAAATGCAAAACAAAAAAGGCAAGGAACTTGGCAAATAGCAAATAATAATTGGTTATGCTTCCCTTAAAATATCAGAGCATATCTACCCCAGATGCCTTTTTCTTTTGCATTTCAAATTGCCTTGGATATGTTTCTACTCATCATCCCAGCCTTCCAGTTTTCAGGCCATCTGGAATTTTGCAATGTTCTGCTTATGTTCCATTTTTCATATGTCACATGCCTCTGAAAGCAAAACCACCCACCCCCATTTCTTTCCTCTCCCCGATTGACTCCTTTACCCTCTTATCCCCATACCACAAACTTGGTGGAGGTAAAATGTTTGTAGCAAAGCAGTGAGATTCCACCTTTCTGAACAAATGAGAATTCAGGTAGGTAGAAAGTATAGTGGTTTTAATAGTTTAGTCAACCCTGAGCAAAGAATTTGGGTTCTCTTTTAGGTGGGTTCAGCAAAGTGCTTAATCATTGTCTGCTTCTCCACTTACAAAATGGAGATAATAGCATTTGCTCCCATTTATAACATCTGTATACTGTATATGTGGATTAAAGGCACTGTTATACTCACGAAGCCTGCTGAAGTTTGTGTGGAATTTCCTAGGACCTTGCAAACCTGTGCAACAAGCCAGGCAGCAGAACCCTTTCTTGTATCTGGGCACAGCACATGTTTTCTAAGGTGGAGTGTTGTGGTTTCCTTACAAAACTTCTGACAGCCATGTGGTTCATTTTCAAGGCTGAATGAACTGTCATGAATTCATGCATAATACACAGAATATAGTGCATCATGCCACTCAGGTCCTTGTTTAGCCTTTGCACTTCTGAACTATGATTACCTGCACTCCAAGGGGCAAAATAACATTTTTAAAAAACCCTCCCAAATCAGGCAGGCTATAAATACACTGTATGCAAAAACATGATACAGACTTTGGCCACAGTTATGTGTACAGTCCAGACTATTTCAGTTGACCTCAGTGTGCTTAACTGTTGTGTTGGATTGTGAGATATCCCTTTGAGGCTGCAATTCTAAACACACTGACTAATGAGTAAGAGCTTATTCATACAATCATCAGAACATGGTTTGTTTAGTTCAGGAACATGGCATTCCCAGAGCCTGCATGCTACTTCCTTTCTCCTTTCTTACCTCATGACCTCCACTGAGGAGTGCTGATAGCAACATTCTGGTTTATTTAAGCCATGCATGGCTTGTGCAAAACTTAAAACTGATTTTAACTCTAGTTCACACACCAATTTCACCTTGATTTCACATCCTGGTTTGTGAGCTAAACCATGTTCCTGGCCAGCGTTCCTGGCCTTGCAAAAGTCAAATGTGGTTTAAACAAACCAGACTGTTCACAGCATGTGAACTGAAGAGGTAAAGGGAGGCAAGAACATGCAAGCTTCTGGAACATTAAACCACATTCACAAGAAACCACAGATTGATATATGTGCTTAGGCTTTCATGGCTGGTATTTGTGACATTGAAATGAGCAATTGAGCCCAATCCTATCTATCTTTCCAGCAGCCATGGGAAGTGATGCAGCCATGCCAACAGGTCGTGCGTGACATCCTAAATGTCCTTGGGTCCCGTTAGGGAGAAGGGCGGGATAAAAATGGTAAGGGAATGTTTGTTTCCTTATCTTAGTGCTACATTGCAGATGCATCCATGCTGGAATGTCAATAGGATTGGCCCTTAGTTTCTTAGTCACTACCATCCCAGATTTGTCAACTCTCCCTGAAGCAATTCCTGGAAGTTAGGCCCTGTTAAACTATCTAGGATGACTTTCAGTAATCACCTGGAGACAAACCACCCAATTCTGAGCTGCCCAGCGCCCAGGGATGCAGCAGTGCCCAAATGCAGTGGCTATTTAGAATAAAACAGTCCCATGCTGGGCAGGGAGGTCCAGTGCAGGGTTATGGATCTGGCAGAGCTGAGACCCACCCCCTCCTGCCCCGCTCCCTCCCCCTGTCCTGCCCTCCCCTGCCCCAGAACGCCTCTCCCCACACCCCCACTCACCACTCCACCACCTAGGCCAGCACTAACTGTTGCAGGCATGCCTTACACATATTTGCAACAGTGCTTGCTGGCAGTGGGCCAGCGCAAGGTTGTGGGTAGTGATGTGGTGGTGGTGATGTTGTGCAATGGGGAGCATCAGGATCAATCTGAGGCATTGTCCTTAGCCCTGAAGTTCATTGGGCAGCCTTGTAGGATTGCCAGCCGTTCAGGATTGAGCTGGGGGTGTCCAAAAATCAGCCTCAATCTCCAGGAGACTACTGCAAGCAATCCTTGAGGTTTAGACAGGGCCTCCTTGGCTAAATGACATGACATCATGTGTGTGGGTGTGGGGGGAATATACACTATATACGTATCTCCAGGAATAGAGTTGGCAATCCTACCTCCTTGCATAAGTCGCTGTTTCTCAGCGCTTAACCCGCATCTCACAGGGTTGTTGTGAGGACACGTAAATGAGGCCAGAACCGAAGCAGAACAACCAATATTGAAAGCAGTATGGAAATCCAGGAATGCTGGGGAATCTGAAAGCCAGAAGGAAGGCCTTTTGGAAACCTGGGGTGGATGATACAACATGCCCCACCACTGATCTGCGGCAACCTTTGTGGACGGAGGTTTGGGGGCAGATTTTGCTATCCCCGAGTGCCCCACAAGCCCTGCAAAGGAGTTGGGTTCCTCTTTCCCGCCCCAGCCCCAGTTGCTCAGTCTTGGATCCCCCCACCAGAGAAAGCCCAAGCTTTTGATTGTGCTGTTGTGTGCAGAGCTTCTCTCTCTCCCTGCCATTTCCCTGGGACACAGATTTTCCCTGCCCCCAACTCAGCCTGGGCTTTTTCCTGTCTCTTAACTCCACCAGTGCAGCAGTGAGCTGTGTGTGTGTGTGGGGGGGGGGGGGAGGCCAAGCCCGCCTGCCTGTCACTGGAGTTGGAGCTTGCATTCTGAAGAACGGAGGAGGGGGAGGGCGGGGGGAGGGAGGGAGAATGTCTTGTTTGTGGCTTGTCAGCAATTGCTTGAGACAAGCTTCCATGTGTGAAAGCGACTTGGCATGAATGCCTGGGCCGTACCAAGTCTCCCGCCAGCCAGAGGGGGAGGCGGGAGAGAAAAGCCAGCAGACCCGAGCAGACAATAGGCCCCTCAAGTGTTCCCCCCAACTTGCTTTGATGTTGTCCTCGTGCCTTGGTGCCGGGAGGCCGGGGCACTGCAGGGGAAGGGTGGCGGGGGCTGCCGGGGGTCTCCACTCACTTCCCCCCCTCTGCTCCTGGGCGGACGAGTCTCCAGAAATCCTCTTCAGAACACCCGATTTCAAAAAGAGGGAGAGGGAGAGAGAAGGTAAGAGGGGAGACGCTGCTCCTCGCCTCGGTGGCAGCTGCTCCCCGCGCGCACCAGCAAGCAGGCTTTCTTTGCTCTGGAGCCCTGAGCTCTCCATGCTTGGCAAGCACGGAGGGGGGAGGAGGGGGCCACTCGTTCTGGAGCTGCCTCACTCAGCCGCCCTCTCTGGCTCGGGGGGCCGGTGGCAGGCTGGGCACTCCGGAGTCGCTCTGGAGGGAGGGAGACGCGCAAGCCAGGAATGCTGCTCGCTCGCTCGCTCGCTGTGTGCGCGCCTTTGGCTGGGCGCTGTTATTTTGTTGCAGTCTCTTCCTCCTCCCTTCTTCTCCGAGGCGCAGCCCGGGAGGAGAGAGAGAGAAGGGTGGAGGGGGTGGCAAAGGGGGCAGCAGGAGCTCGGCGCGCCAGGCTCCCTGCGCCGCCTTCTCGCCCAGCTTCGCAGAGCGCAAGGGCCCCCTGGCTGGCTAGAGCCGCCGCAGTGGTTGCACCGCGAGCAACAGCTCTCTGGGCTTGGGGCGCGCGCGGCTTCTTCTTGAGAGGAGACCCAGCCCAGGAATGCTGCTGCTGCCACCGGGGGTCTGCGAGATGCGCCAGCGCTCGTGCGCTCTGCCTGGAGCCAGAAGGGCAGGGAGAGGGAGGATGGATGGAGAGGTGGCGGGAGAGCAGCCCGGGAGGGGGCAGCCACAAACTTTTCCCACCGCGGGGTGGCCTGCCACCTCCTCCGCCTCCTCCCGTGCCTCAGTTTCCCCTGGGGCAGAGAAAAGATCCACGCCCACCCAAGGAAAATTGTGTGTGTGATTGTTTTTAAAAACAAGATCTTTAGCTCAAAGGCTTCTACAGAAGGTCAAAGTTGGCGTGGCGTTGGTTTGGGGTGGTGTTTCTTTTTGTTTTGGTCCTATTTCCGAAGGCTCCTGCACTCCTCCTGACAAAGGCAAAGGAGCTCAACTGCAGCTCAACTACATGGCATTTCTAAATGAACACAAAAGCTTTTTTTATTTTATCCCCCCCTCCCCACCTGTTGGCTTCTGTCCTTTTCTGTTGTGCCTTTTTGCAAGATTTACTGGGCGATTAATACCGAGAATGGGGTGGGAGGAGGAATTGGGGGCTTTCACCCGCCTCTCCAATTGTACATATGTTTAAAAAAAAATAGCGAGATGCCAGGAAGAAGAGGGAGACCATGAATCTTTTGTCATTGTTATATTCGGATCTTGTGTTTCCCCCTTCTAGCAGGACACCCAAATCTTGCAAAACATACAGGCTTGATTAAAAAAAACAACACAACGTATATTAAAAATGTATAATGGCTTTGGGAGAATAAACAGAATTTATTTCGAGAACGATGCCTTTTATCATTCAGCAAATAGCTGGCTGGGTGTGAGGGCAACAGTATAAGGGGATTGTTTGTTCACTGCTATTGCTGTTGCTTTTGTGAGTATAACCTTACTGCTGTTGAGATAATGTTAAGAGAGAGAGAGAGAGAGACTGGAGTCTGATTTATTATTGCCACTCCTTAAAAAAGAATTGATATCACTCTTAGCTTTTGTAGATATTGTTACTTTTAAAATGTTAGGATTTTCACTGAAGTGAAAGGTAAAAATCCTCTCCGGTATTTTAGCATAACTAAATATAACATATTTTATCACATATCATAACTCTGGAGTTTATTACTTTTAGACAAATAACAAGAATCTAGAAATCTATAAAGATCTTGAGTGGCACAAATATTCATCAGCCTAATGTCCCTTACCACACACAGCCTTAGCCATATGGAAGCTGTATTGAAGTGGAGAGAGTGAGAGAGAAATTGTGAGAGATCCATGCTTTCCCAGCTAGGGCCTGCAGGAGAACATCATGTGTGTTAAAGAATCTGAGAAGGAGAGGAGAAAGGGGGAGGGAGACAAAATTGGCCTGAGACCCTCCTCAGTCTAGCAAGGAAAATGGAGTCTCCTTCTGCCTCTGCAAAGTGCAAAGCAGAAATTCTGAACAGCCCCTCTCCCTCAAGGAGTTTTTCCACACCCAAACTTTCTTTGGTAGGGTAGTATTTTTTAATGCTGACTGCATGTTTTATGGAACCATTCAGTGCAATTACAGAGGTACATATAAGAAGCAGCAGAAAAATATCAAAGTGATTTAAATCATAATAGGAGGAGGAACACAAATTTTCATATCTTTTTTGGAAGGGGTTTGCCATCAATAGTTGGGAGAGAGAGATCTCCTTAACTGGAGAACTTGCAAAGTGCAATGGCCTGCATGTGTTTTTGATACATGACATTTACCGTACATGGATGTTGGAAAAAGAGGGTACGCGTGTGTCATATGTATTGGATATATGTATTTTTAATATACCATAAGTGCTCATTGGGAAGCTGTGATTGACAGGGATTTTCCTGCATGTGATCATGTGGAAAAAAATAGATATGTACATCTGTGTACATTTTTCTCCTTATACATTTGAAGGTGAACTGTTGCATGTCCAGCAATAGTGGTATGAAGCTGGAAAGAAACAATGCAAAAGGAATGGTGCAGGTAGGGTGTTAGGGTGATACCAGAATTGAAGCTCAAACAAATCCTTGAGAGGTCTTTTTGCAAGGATGGTTTTGAAATGAAAGATGAATAGTTGTTGAGAATGAGGGTCATAGAATTGTGTTTTGCTGTGTGAAAACTGTGAAAAGGTAGATGGATTTTGCAAATAAAGAATCCTGGGTCCATAGGGCCTGCCCTAAGCTAAAGAAAGGGGTCTGAATAAGTGGGAGAGGATCAAATCATGAATGAGGATTTCAGCGAAGAGGGAAGGAGCTGTGTGCATGAATAATCCAGTGAAGAGGCAGAGATCCCCCAAGGCTTGCCTCTTCAATTGTGTTGTTGCTCCTAAACGTTGTTGAAATGAAAGTATGTGCGCTGCACATTTCTGTGTATTGCTGCAGAGTTTGGCAGCTTCTGCTGGTCACTTTCTCTGTTGATAACAAGATTAAAGGTGCTGGTTTGTTTCATGCTGTTACTTCCAATTGCGGCTCATAGGTGCTCATCAAAATGAATTGTCACAATAAATGAAATGCATTGTGGTAAAGAGCCTCTGTACATACAAAATATGCTGTTCTCCCATGACTCAAAACATATATATGCCATGTAAATGTGCCTATACTAATGCCAAAGTAGTTACTTCCTTACAGTTTCTAATAGGCATTTATACCTGCTCAAAGACAAGGCATTAAACTACCATAGCATAACATTTAACATAAATACAAAATACTTTAAAATGTCGAATGTATTACTATAAAAGGCTCAGAAACTTTTTTCTGTGTTTCATTAAGAGAACGTGTTTTATACACCTTGTATGCTCCTACTCTCTTCTTGTGGCATGTTGGAAATAAAGCTGTTGAATCTGAATTCTAGGTGTACCTGGAATAGAAGACTAACATCCAGTGAATGATGCAGAATTGACTTGCATTTTCTAGAAATGTGCCTATGGCCATCAAAATGGTGTCCATGGGAGATGAGATGAGGATAAAAGCTTAGGACAGGGAATGAACACTTGTCGGGGTGGGCAGAGTTGTCCCCTTCTGTCTGTGCTCAATAAGCTCTAAGTGCAGCCATTGTCCTCATGCTTTGAGCTAAGCCTGAGCCAATCCTATTGCTCCAAACCCAGTCTCACTCATACCATACTGTTCTGGTATGGAAATTGGGTGGCAGCAGGTGGAAGAATATAAGAAGAGCCCTGCTGGATCAGGCCCAGGGCCCATCTAGTCCAGCTTCCTGTATCTCACAGCGGCCCACCAGATGCCTCAGGGAGCACACACAAGACCATAAGATACTTGCATCTTGCTGCCACCTCCCTGCATCTAGCATTTATCTATTTATGCTCACAACCCAGCAGAGAGACCAGATTGCAATTGGGTTTAACTTGTGCTACTTTATTAAACACGACACAATTTTTAATGCATGAAACCTACTGAATATACCTTTCCTCCCTCGCTAGTCTGGGGTAGCAAAAATACTGCCATCCACAGCCAATTTGGATGACAGAAAAAAATTTCTACCCAGCCCTCATTGAGCGACCAAGTAATCTCATTCTGTACATATCCATCATGGCTTGTAACCTGTGGTGGAGTTTTCCTACAGAAATCTGTCCAATCAACTTTTAAAGGCATCTCATCTGGATGCCATCACCGCATCCTGTGGCAAGGAGTTCTACCAACTACTTACATGCTGGATAAAGAAATATTTTCTTTTGTCTGTTCTAACTTTCCTGACATTCAATATTAGTGGATGTCCCCTGGTTCTGGTGTTGTGTGAGAGGAAAAATGCATCCCTCTGTCTATCAATCCCCTGCATAATTTTGTATGTCTCAATCATGCCCCCCCTCAGGTGCCTCTTTCTAGACCAGGGGTGTCCAAAGTTTTTGGCAGGAGGGCCACATCATCTCTCTGACACTGTGTTGGGGACCAGGGAAAAAAAGAATTGATTTACGTTTAAAATTTGAATAAATGTACATAAGTTTACATAAATGAATATATTAAAGATGAACTTATATGAATGAATGAAGGTCTTGCAATAGCTTAAGGCAGGGGTGCTCAATAGGTGGATCGCGATCTACCAGTAGATCGCGAGGCAAAATGAGTAGATCGTGGAGTGCCAACCCCCCCCTTCAGGTGCCTCTGGGAGGAATGTACTCAATGGGGCTTACTCCCAGGTAAGTGTGGCTAGGATTGCAGCCTCACAGCCTAATCCTAGGCATATCTACTCAGGAGTAAGTCCTGTTATACTCAGTGGGGCTCAAGGTACACCAACATACATTGTACACATAAATGTTATATGTTATGATGGTGTGAACATTGTAAAACTCTGGTAGATCTCCGGGCCTTGCTGGGTTTCAAAGTAGCTCTCGAGCCAAAAATGTGTGAGCACCCCTGGCTTAAGGCTTATAAAAGGCCTTTTGCAAAGCAAGGCTGGCCTTTCCTTTACTGCCGCTGCTGCATCACAGACGTGAAACAACAAGCAGTGGAGGGAGCCCTCATCTCACAGCTCACGTGAGAGGTCAAATAGTCACCCTCACGCTGAGAGCAGTTGCTTCGGGCCAGTGTGGGCTCCAACAAATCTCCAGAGGGCCAGAGGCCCATTGGAGACTGGGGACTCCTTGAGGGCCGCATTGAGAGGCCTCGAGGGCCGCAAGTGTCCCCAGGGCCGGGGTTTGGGCACCCCTGTTCTAGACTGAAGAGCCTCAAGTGCTGTAGCCTTTCCTCATAAGGGAGATGTTCCAGCCCAGTAATCATTGTGGTAACTTTCTTCTGCACCTTTTCTAGTTCCACTATATCCTTTTTAAGATGTGGGGGCCAGAACTGAACACAATACTCTAGCTGCAGCTGTACCATCGTTTTGTGCAATGGCATTATAATATTAGCTGTTTTATTTTCAATCCCCTTTTTAATTATCCCTAGCGTGGAATTGAGCTTCTATAGGAAGGCCTTCTTCAAGAAGGTTGTATGTTCTTATATAGTAGGTTCTTATATAGATGTTCTTATATAGATTTTATGTTCTTATATAGTAGGTAAGTGTAAGCTCTTGGTTTTAGAGGCAAGCTGCCTCTGATTACCAGAAGCAGGGGAGGGCACCAGGACTCAGGTTGTGTCTGTTGTCTTGTGTGTTCCCTCGGGCATTTGGTGGGCCACTGTGAGATACAGGAAACTGGACTAGATGGGCCCTTGACCTGATCCAGCGGGGCTCTTCTTATGTTCTCATAAGATGACAGGGTGAGGTGGGAAGAGGGCTACCGCCCATATTTCTCCCAGAAATGTTCATTCATGCTTCTGTTGCAGTGTGAGTTAGGAGGAAGGATGAGGCAGTTGTTGGCATGAAGTATTGCAGAATGGGAATATTGGGGCCCTCTCTGCAGTGTCTGCAGAAAGGTGGTGGAATGAGAGATTTGAAGCCTTTTTTTACATTGGTACAGGTTCAAGAAGATTGATTCTTTCCAGTCAAAGGCCTGTCCAAGGAAGTTACCTCTACGCTACCTATCATGAAATTGGGCACATTGGCTTTTGCTGCAAAATAAGTGATTCCCTTATCTCCAGCCAGGCTGACTGTGTTATCTCCTCTGTAGCCTTTGAAAAACTTCTCATAAGTTGCAGATGCAGAAAGTCTTTTGGATAGTGTTTTTTTGGGGGGGGGGTATGCGGAGAGTGAATTAACTTAAATTTGCACTGTACCATGCCAGCTATCCAGGGCACAGGATTCGGGGGGGGGGGGAGAACACACACGCACACAAAATGCACACATTAATTAGTTTCTTGAGTCATGATAATCTCTGTCAGTAGAGAGGGCAGAATAAAATACTTTGAAATATCTTTTGGTATACCATGTTATGACATGTACCAATTTCATAAAAGGGTTAGAAGCAAATGCCCCATTTCTCCCACATTATCTTTCCATATGCATATTCAATATGCTTTCCCTAAAATTGAATCCAATGTAGACTTGTATTAGGTTGACCTTCAACTGATTTAATTTGCATTAAAGCATCTTGTTCAAAGGATGCTTTATTTGGGGGGCTGTAGATTAGCATGACCAAAAATGTGTTTTGCTTTATTAAAACGCTGGTTGGACCTAAAGCCCTATCACATGTTGTTCTTCACACTTGCTACTTCTCATCAAGAATCCCTACCTGTTTGAATGCAGCCCATAATGCTAATACCTGCTTGTAGCTGTTTGGTGCCCTATTTAATTCCAATCTAGCTCCTATTAGGTAAATCACAAAGCTCAACACAGTGAAGCACTAATTGGCCCCTTGGTGGCAGACTGAGAATAAACGCTACTGAGGAGTGTTAAGAGGAAAAGAAAAATGGGGCGATGGGCCCTCTAGCTCTGAAGTAAACATTGAGGAGTAAATTGGAGCAAGCAAAGTCAAAAACTGACACTGACATGAAGGGCAAGAGTTCATTTTTAGGGAGGTTTCATTTTCTGAAAGGATAACAGATTGCTATTGTGTAGTCTTCTCACAAGTGGTAGTCATGGGACAAAAGAAAACACCAGTGCAGATTTTCATGCCACTTTCCTCTTTCAAAGCTGCTTATCCAATTAGATCATCAATTTTTAAATGCTAAATTCACTAACCAGCAAGCTGGTCTCCAGGCCATTAATGAGTACCAGCCTCTGTTTTCTTTTGAATCTTCAGCTATAGCCCAGCCTATGCTAAATAAGACATGTATGTCTTAAGGTATCTTTCATGGTGCAAGCACCTTTCTGGAGGAAAGTGGATAAAGCAGCAGCAGGGCATCCAGATGTAGTTGCTATTTGGCTTCTTCTGCTATTTCATCATGTTCACTGGAAAGAAAATAACAAAAGGGTAGCTTCGGTTTAATTTTTATATTGAAATTTGTGCTCAGATTGTAATGGTCAGTTGCCAAGTGGCTGTCTGTAATTCATTAGGTAGACTCTCTAGACAGGATTTGGGCTTTTTGAGCAAAGAAACAACACAATTGTTGGTATTTTTAATGAGTCTGCTCAAGCTACATTGTTCCTATCTAACGGAGGCAAGCCACAAACATTATTACACTGTTTAGAATATTCATATGCCGCAAAACTGATCAAAAATGCATAGACCACAAGTTCTTTTGCTTGCCTCTCCTTTGCTTTAGACTAGGGTTGCTCACACTTTTTTGGCTCGAGAGCTACTTTGATACCCAGCAAGGCCTGGAGATCTACCAGGGGGGAAGGAAGCGTCTGACAGACACCCCCTTTAATGTATGGAGCCCCTGCTGGAGTCTAGTCAGTTTCGTCCGTTTTGTTGCTGCATGCCTGAAGAGCAGCTAAAGTGTCAGTTTCAGTGTCAATTTAGTGTCAGCTAAATATGTCAGTTTCGTCAAGTCACTAGACAAAACTGACATATTAACAGTTTGGAGAGACGGCTCCGCAATCTACTCATTTTGCCTCGCGATCTACCGGTAGATCGCGATCCACCTATTGAGCACCCCTGCTTTAGACGTTCCTGTTTATAAGTTCTTGTACATATAATACATAGACCCTGAGTACATGAGGTGTACTTTTTTTTTTTTTTTTTTGCTGCACACACAGATGTACATAAGCATCTCAGCTAACACTGTTCCTGTTTTCTGCTTCGCTGGGCCTACTGAAGAGACACTAAGTTCTAGTGGACTGAATAGAGAGGTCTAGATGCTGTAAGCATTTTGAGATTTTGATGCTGATTTGAGGTGTAGCCTGAGGCAAATCAGTAGTAAAACTCGGCTTAACTCTTTGCATCTTTTGTTACAAGAACACTTTTCAAGACTAGGACAAATCCTATTACCTAAGAGTGATAAATGTATTCATAAAATGTATTTGTAATATGTGTGGCCTCTTTATTTTGTGTATACCAGTGGTTCTCACACTTTTAGGCCTGGGACCCACTTTTTAGAATGAGAATCTGTCAGGACCCACTGGAAGTGATGTCACATCAAGGAAAATTTTTAGCAATCCTACCCACACTTACCCAGGAGTAAGTCCCATTGGCTATCATTGTTAAAAGAATATAAACAGTAGCTTATTAAAAGTACAGGTCTGTAACATTTTCCCCAATGCAGTCATATACCATGGTAGCATCAAGTCTAATATATGAAAAATAAAATATTGAAATGAATGTGGAGCCACCTCAGATTGGCTTGTGACCCACCTAATGGGTTCCAACCCACAGTCTGGTAAACACTGGTGTACACAACATTGCTCAGTTGTCCATTATTGCATTTTAACATACTGAAGTGTGTGAGGCTCTTAGCACTTCAATTTGTAGTCTGCTGCTATTGCTTAATAGACATTACTAGTATGTAGTCCACAGTATTCAGCTGCTTCTCCAGCAGCTGCATTGGCTGCCCATTCGTTTCTGGGCCCAATTCAAGGTGCTGGTTTTTACCTTTAAAGCCCTATACTGCCCTGGGCCAGGGTATCTTAGAGATCGCCTACTCCAGTACAATTTGGCTCATCCTCTTAGGTCATCAGAGAAGGCCTTTTTACAAGAGCCGCCGCCTAGGAATGTATGTGGGGCAGCGGCAAGTAATAGGGCCTTCTCAGTAGTGGCACCAACGCTATGGAATTTCCTTCCCCTTGACTTAAGAACTGCTCCTTCTCTTGAAACATTTCCGCGAGGCCTGAAGACCCTTCTGTTTAGACAAGCCTTCTGAGTTCCCAGCCTTTTTAAACATCTTTTCAACATCTTTTAATATCTTTTTAAATACCTGGTTACAGGCCTGATTCTTTTATGATTTGCTGCTCTATTCTCTTTTTACCTGACTACTGTTTTTATGATATGTTGTTAATATGCTTTTATCTGTTTTTAAATTGTGTTTTTTAATTTGTTTTAACCTTGTTGTAAGCTGCCTTGAGTCCCTCTGGGGACAAAGGAGGGGTAGAAATAAAGTTTTTAATAATAATAATAATAATAATAATAATAATAATAATATTCGTACATCATAAAGATTAGTAGCTTCTTCCTCTACACATGAATGTCCTGCAGGGCTGTTATTTGTTGGTAGGGTGAACAACAACCTTTACCACAAACTAACACAAATGTGGTGTGTAAACACTAACAAGAAATGTTGTGAGCACATTTGCAGGGGGAAAAATCTGAAGACAAAGGTGCCATAAGAATAGAACAACATAAATATATCCTCTCTGTGAAAATAGATCTCACAATGTGTCCTTCAGTGTCCTTCAGCTGTGGATTTTGTGTGGCAACTCTGCAATACTAGCAAATAAAATGCTGGTTAAGCTGTGATTCCTGCCCCTCCCCTATGCTTCAAGAAGGTTGTCTGCCTTTTGAAACCACATATATGTGCCTTTCTATTTGTATGACACTTCCTTATACTGAGTATGTGCATTACTATATTTCATCTTGTTCTGCATTGTCTGCACCAACTGGCAGTAGAAGCTCTCTAGGGTTTCAGACAGGGGTCTTTTCCAGCCCTACCTGCACACATCTGGGATTGAACTTCCTTGTGCCAGCCAGAGTGCTACAGCTCCATCCCCAGTCATGTGTCATCAGGGTTGGCAGTTTCTTTGACAAAACTAGTTTTAAAAGGCAACTCACCATTTCAACTATTTACCAGACATTTACTGGGAAAATGGAAAATAATTAATATAATATAGAATATACCAAGGAAAACTGTAAACAAACTCTGCAAAGTGATAGTAGTTTTCCAGTAATATGGTAAACTTTATTTTACATAAATAAAACACAGTGTCTCAGCTGACTTTGATGTTCAGAGAAATCAACTGGCAGTCTCTGGACTAAATCTGACCCCAGAGTGATGCTATGTTATCTTCTCAATTGCTAACCCCAGAGGCGAAAAAGGGTTGTAGATGAATAGTCTTTGTGTAAATGGAATTGCAGTGGGATTTACTGCAGACCAGTCTGGAGAGACATCCTTTAAATTCAATGGAATGTATATGCATATTTGTACATGGGTAGCACCTAAGTACTTAACATCATTTAAGCGAAGCATAAAGAGTTGATGAGAAGGCAGTGCATATGAGGGCAGAACAGAGGGACCAGAACCACTTATACTTTCTGCTGCATGTTTGCATATGTAGTGTTGAAGATGGCAATGCAGATAATACTGCATTACTTGTAGTTTAGATTTTGACATGTCATAATATTTTCTAAGAACATCTGTTGTTTTATACTAATAGCTCTCAAACTTCCTTCCTTCAGTGACTTATGTGCTGATGCACTGCTGTTATTTAGGTCAGGAAGCTGTTTTATCCTGAGTCAGACCATTGGTCCATCGAGTTTAATATTGTTGACAGTGACATGGGCTGGCGGCAGCTCTCCAAGGCTTCAGAAGGGTATTTCCTAGCCCTGCCTGGAGACACCGTGGATCAAACTTGGGACTTCTGCAGATGGAGCTGGCACTCTACCACTGATCTGCAGCTTCTCCTCCTGTGTGTTGCAGAAGATTCTGCGGCACATTTTAGGATTCATAATTGGTTCACAAAGTGTGCAAGCTAGATCTTTTGGCCCTCACTGTTGCCCTGCATGAACTGATAGGGCACCATAGCGCACACTTCAGGTGGGCAGGATTTCCTTGGTTCTGTACTAGAAGCCCATCAGCTGGAGCCAGTAGCAAAATGGTGGCTCAGGGAGTCAGACATAAACTTAGAATTCAGGCATAGAGTGCCTCTGAGCACATGCTTAGCCCTAACATTTGTTTTCAGTGCCAGAACCGAACTCACAGTCCTTTCATGTACAAATCTACTCCTGTTCTCCCTTAAGCTCTTTTTATTTCAGCAGTCTAATTTAGCAAAAGAACAAAAGCCTTTTTGTTGTGCTATTGTTAAGTATTTGGAAATCAGGAGTCCTTGCCAATGTTCAGCAAATCACCAAGAGATCTACCAATAGGTCTTGATTTTTTTGTACACCTCTGCCATAGAATGTGTTTAATGCTTTTCGGTGGTAGTGCATTGTAGACAGAAGATCAGTAACAGTAGACAAACAGTTTTTCAGGGAAGCTTTGCCACTGCGACTGATCCATCCCTTTGAGAATCCCCAATTTGCTTCCAAGGAACTCCAGGTTCCCTGGAATGCAACACACTTGTGTTGCATATTTTTTTTTTTTATGTATGGGCTGCTTTTCTACTTTAAGTGACTTAAAAACAATATAGCAACCAAACTAAACATAGAATCATAGAGTTGAAAGGGGCCTTCAAGGCCATCTGTGCCAACTCCCTGCTAGAAGCAGGAAACGCCTCTCTAGAGCATCTAAAGGTGCCTGTCAACCTCTGCTTGAAGACTTCCAGTGAGGGACAATCCACCACTTCCTTCAGTAATTGGTTGCTCTAACTGTTAAGAATATCTTCCTGATATCTAAGCAAAACCTCTCTTCCTGCAGCTTAAGCAATTATATCTAGTTTTCTCTTTGAGGCAGAACTCTTCCATATGACAGCTGTTCAGGTATCTGAAGAGCACTGTCATGTCCTTCCTCAAAACTTTCTCTTCTCCAGGCTAATCATACTGCGTTCTCCCAACCTTTCTTCATAGGACTTGTTTTCCAGGCCCCTCACCATCTTGTTGCCCTTCTGGAACCTGATGATCGTTACAAATAGAACAGAAGGAACAAACCAAATAAAACATAACAAACAGAAACCAACAGACACTATGACCAAAATAAAATTAAAGCAAAGCCAGATGAAATGAAAATGATAGGTGCCAGCTGGGCCTCATGGGAGGGGGGGGGGAATTCCATACCTGGGGAACCACCACTGAAAAGACCTGTCTTGCATCCTCACTAGCTATACTTTAATAGGTTGTGGGATGTGTAGCGGAAGCTCACATGACCAATGCAGTCTGCAGGCAGTCTTGTTTGAGAGACTGCAGTTCTTTAGGTGTTGTGGTCTCAAGCTAACAGAAACATTGTAGGTGACTGTGGGCCCTATCCTATCCAATTCTCCAGTGCTGGTGCAGCCATGCCAATGGGACATGTACTTCATCATGTGTTAGGGAGGCAGTCACAGAGGCCTCCTCAAGACAAGGTAACATTTGTTCCCTTTCCTTGGGGCTGCACTGTGGCTGCATGGGTGCTGAAAAGTTGGATAGGATAGAGCTTTATGTTAGTCTGGAAACTAAATGTCGACATACAAGGAGTCCAAACATTACAGTCTGATAATAAAGGTCGGTAAAATTCCTAATTTACCATGTATTATCAGACTGTGGCTTTGAGATAGATTTGATATTTAACTAAAACTGAGCTAACTGTAATTTACAGCAATGTGGTGTTATTGCTAGAACAATATTAAAATAGGAAGTGTTAATGCTTTAAACGGGAACTGATTATTTTTACTGATGTAGCATGAACCTCTTAATTTTTTTCTTTTTAAACATAAATATATCTTCAGTGACAACCAAAATGTGCCCGTACAATGCAAACAAAAGCAAGTGAACTTGTGCCTGAAACTATTTGAACCTCTGATCACTACCTTATCAGCATTCTGAGTTAATCAAGATATAGTCCGCCCAGTACTTGGCTTGTAAAGTCAGAGGGCTGACGGAAATAGCATTGTGTGATTTATTTAGTGAGTGCTCTTCTCTTTGAATTACTATAGAACCGGTTCCTCAGCATGGTATTAGAAACGACTGCCCATTGTGGCTTCCAAAATGAATGAGGCAGGCCTATGCTCACTTCAAGACAAAGGGCACAATCCTAACCCCTTATGTTAGTGCTTTCCAGCAATGGCATAGCAGTGCCAATGGGACATGTGCTGTATCCTGCAGTTGGGTGTCACTCACAGAGACCTCCGCAAAGTAAGGGAATGTTTGTTCCCTCACCTCAGAGCTTCATTGTCCTTATGTCAGTGCTGGAAAGCACTGACATAAGGGGTTAGGATTGCGCCCTAAAATTCTAGAATTTCAGTGTGTTCATACTAAGATTGCCTGTTCGCTTTTCAGTAATAGTCTAGTCTTTTATGAATAAAAGACTGTGAATGAACAATGAACAAAAGACAGTGAAACAAAATAGTTATCTGTTATCTGCTATCATGTTTTGGGCTTGCAGCACCAGTTTGAAAATTATCCCTTGAGCACATACATGTAGAAATACTACATCAGAGTTGATTAGCCATGCAACCTTTTACTGAGTAGGATTTGGTAGGAGCCTAATGATGTCCTAGTGCCAGTCTTCACCCCGTCGCATAGTGCTTTATGGCATTTTTGCAGCGTGTGGACGCCTGGCGTGCCGATGGAGCATCCACTATGCCAGTGTGCTAATTTGGTAGGATTGGGTCCTAACTCTAGGACATGTATGTAGTTCATGGCTATGTAGAGATCTGAGTCTGGGTCTTCTTGGTCTTAATATAACACTCAGCCACTAAACTACACTAATTAAAAAAGTTAGTTTAGCTTAAAAAGACGGAGTGATTACTAATATTCACTACTCTGTTCTTACCGTTATGCAGATATTTGTAATGGAAAACAATTGAGTGGTGATTGATCCAACAGTTCTATGTGTTCTATACGTAGGCTTGATTCCATGTTATTTTTCTACACGTTTCCTCTGTGTGGTCTTCTGAAATGTGAACTAGAAGTAGGTGTGGTTCCAGGGTCTGCCTGGCTTGGGACCAGGGTATTTGAGAGACTGCTTTCTTCCATACATTCCAGCTCATCCCCCACAATCATCAGAGGGGAACTTTTTGTGTTTGCTTCCCTTGAGTGAGGTCAGAGGGGTGGTGGCAAGGGGGAGAACACCAGTAAGAGGCTTGGGGTTGATGGAAGGGCTTTTTTGAGCACACAAAAAGCACATGCAGGAGCTCTGCCTGGTGAGTCGAGCCTCCTGTTGCTGCTTGTTGCATTGCTGTTTGTTGCGTCTCACTGCCAGGTGGCAGATGTTGGAGGGTCCAGTGTGTACCACCAGTGTACACACTTTTGTACCAGTACACAGTGTACCACTTTTGACTTGGTTTCAAAAGTGAAGTTTGTATTTGAAGATCGTTTCTTTTATGCTTTGAGGAGTTTTAATAGTGAGTTTATTATTGTAATAGCCCTACAGGTAGACCACAGCTGCGATACAAGGACATCTGCAAGAGGGATCTGAAGGCCTTAGGAGTGGACCTCAACAGGTGGGAAACCCTGGCCTCTGAGTGGCCTGCTTGGAGCCAGGCTGTGCAGCATGGCCACTTTGAAGAGACACTTGGCCAACAGTCTGAGGCAAAGAGGCAAAGAAGGAAGGCCCATAGCCAGGGAGACAGACCAGGGACAGACTGCACTTGCTCCTGGTGTGGAAGGGATTGTCACTCCCGGATTGGCCTTTTCAGCCACACTAGATGCTGTTCCAGAACCACCATTCAGAGCGCGATACCATAGTCTTTCGAGACTGAAGGTTGCCAACAACAGTATTGTAATGTAACATTTTTTGAATACTCTTTTCAGGTAGAACAGTAACTACAATAAAGAAGGTAAATGTGAAAGATGCAAATTAAAAAGCAGACACACCTGGAATGCAAGCTCAATTATGCAGTATTTCCCAGGTTTATTTTTCAAAGGAGGGAGGCCAGGATATAGGCGTCTGGCAGCAACTACATAACACACCTTTGCATCCCTTGGGATGATTCATGTACACACTGCCCCCCCACAAAGGACCCAACAGACAGACGTAGAACACACTTTTAATGGCAGTGCATGAGAAGAAGCAGGTGTCCAGTCAGATACAAATGTATGATAGAGTGGAACCAGCACTCTGTGAGATGGAATTGACATAACATGAGGCAGAGGCATGGCCCGCAAATCATGTATTTGAGTTCCAGTTTTCATCAGTGTCTTTGCTGTGGCTTCCCATATAAATTTCTTATTCATAGTATTAAGGTGCAATCCAGAGGAGGACTTGAGCTGGTGCAAGTCCCTTGTGCCAGCCCAGGAGGGTTGCAAACATGCCGTAAAGCACGTCTGCGCCTCCTCAGGAGTAAGCCATGCCGGTACATAGAGATGCATCAGCACACGGAGGCTGAATCCAGCTTCTGTGGTGGCTTGTGCAGCAAACCTTGAGTCAGCCCAGCTGGGCAACACAAGGCTCTGGGGTGGGCGGGGAGGAGGCAGGAAGGAGACGGGGAGGCGTTCCTGGGCGTGGGGAGGGCAGGTGGTGGGCAGCCCCGGGGGCAGATAGGGAGTGGGTGGCGGGGCTGGGATCTGGCAGTTATGCCGGATCTCAACCCCTGTTCCCAGGGAGTTCGGAGCGGCTTCAAGTTGCTCCGCTCTCCTTAAACTTGCCCCACCTCAGGAGGTGACCCATAGGGGCACCCATAGGAGACCCATGGGGCAAGGGTGCCTTACCTGCCTTACCTCTGGCTGAGCTGCTTTGGGGCCCTATCCTGTGCAGGATATAGCACAAGTCTCTTGGCTTGCCTGTTCCAGCGCAGGGTAGGCTTACGCCCTTAGTGACACAACATTATATGTGAAAAGATGGGGCAGGGAAACTACTTTCATTTTTCCATGGAAAATTTGCTTCTCATTCCTAGAGTTCATTGTCATGTTAAGGCTGCATTCCTATGTTAAACACAGTGGAACACAACCTCCTGGTATGCTTACATCTGAACAGGCTCCAGATTCAGAGGATTGGGACAGGGAGCCATTTAGTTATTTGATTTTTCTCTGTAAACCGCTTTGTGAACTTTTAGTTGAAAAGCGGTATATAAATACTGTTAATATAATATAATATAATATAATATAATATAATATAATATAATATAAACAGCAGGGATTATTTTAGAAGTCTTGGAAGTGGCAAGAGATGAAGATTTAATCTCACTGTGACTGACAGATAATGATTTTGACACAAATGACAGTGAATAGATGATGGTTCAGGCTTCTGGGGCTCACAGTACATCTTAGGAAATTTAGAATTAAATGCATTCTTTTTTTTGGTGTTGATCATAGCGCCTGAAGGACCATCCTGAAGGGTAGAGCAGAAGCTGCAAAACAGTCCTGGATCTCAAGTCTTCCCTAATTGGTTTAAAATAAGGGTGGACCTACATGTTATCCTGCCAAACCTGTGATTCCCACATGCTGTTCTGCCTGTTAATGGCAACAATTTTCTCCCAGTTGAGCTCATTTCTAGTCTTGGAGCTGGCTGGAAGAAAAATTGGGAAAAATGGCTGATGGAGGTGGATCCAGGGAAGGACTGCATAGCCAATCTTCTTCCTGCTGAGCAGAGCTGGCCCAGCCATTAAATGAATGGTGCAACTTACATCAGGGTGGTAAGAGGAGCAGTAGACTTGGGGTACTCTTCATCCTGAGACTGCTGTGACTGAGCCTGCTGCAGACCTTCCCCGTTGCTTGCACTGCAGTAGTAGCTCTGCAGTAGTAGCATGAGACGAACATGGGATTGGGAGCCTTGCATCTGCCTCATAATGCGCAGCTCTGCCCTAAATTGGGATTTGGGCTTTCACTTTTCTTGACTGCTGGGGCCAGTTGCACCATCACTTTCTGTCAGCTGGGCAAAGGCCACTCCTGATCTCATTTTGTGTATTCCTCTTAGCAACACCAGGTGGTAGCAACATATAGTCTCAAAGGATGTGTCTACACAGGGGGTTAACACATAGCAAAGGGTGTTATTGTTTTGCAGTGTGTTTGCTAACGTATCGTAGACTGTCTCCAAACATTCAGAGGCATGTTAGATAATGTTTCTCAGGAAACATGTTAACATCACACCCTTTAAGACACATTATTCCCCTGTGTTACCAACTTGTTAAAAATGGGCTCTTCTTCTAGTAAGCACATAGTAGTCAGAAGAAGGATACTCTGTAAAAGCCCTTGGCTTGTTAGTGATTTGTCTGAAAATAAAATAAAATGAATAAAAAAGTAAAAATTCAAGGGTAACATATCCTACCTTCCTCTCTGTTTGCTGGTTCTTTTTATTCTCTGACAATCCAAACCATAATTGTGCATTTACTGGAGCCACTATCCAGTGCTCACTCTAACAAGGGAGGGTTTGGGGCCTTTGCCTGTGTGCTTGAGTCTTGCTTACTTTGCATGTATGTGGACAGGCTGTATTTATTCAGTGGTGATGGAAAGACATTTTGCACATGCTCAGGGGTGCTTTTCTATACCTTATATGCCAGGAACCTTGTTTCTGGGGCTGAACTGGTGAATCGTCTTACAAACTCTTGTTATTGCCCCTAGCAGGACGACAACATATTTCAGCTTTCTCTGAGATCCAGATACCACTGTGTCTCAACTTTTTCTTTTTTTTAACAAACATTGACATACATTGGGAACAGTTATCTTAAGATTACACCTTTGCATCCCAAGATCCCTTGCAATACATTAGAGGGTCCTGGACTCACCTCTCACATTATGTTATGCTCCATTGGCCTCCTTAGGGCAGTGTTTCTCAAACTGTGGGTTGGCACCCACTAGGTGGGTCATGAGTCCTCACTAGGTGGGTCATGAGTCCATTTCAGGTGGATTCCCATTCTTTTCAATGTTTTATTTTTAATATATTAGGCTTGATGTTACCATGGTATATGATTGCATTTGGGGAAATGTTACACATCTGTACTTTTAACAGGCTACTCTGTATATGCTTTTAACAATGATAGTCAATGGGACTTTTTCCTGGGTAAGTGTGGGTAGGATGGCAGCCTAGGATTGTTAAAAATTTTCCTGCTTGATAATGTCACTTCTGGTTGTGACATCACTTCCAGTGGGTCCTGATAGGTTCTAATTCTAAAAAGTGTGTCCTGGTGCTAAAAGTTTGAGAACCACTGCCTTAGGGTATTTGTGCGCCAAACTGTTGCTTGGTTGCTTCTACTACTTGGTTGTGGCACAACCTCCCTTGCTAAGTTTTTCCAGGCTCTGGGGAACCATGCTCTGCTCATGTTATGGCATCTGCAGGACTGGGTCATGCTACAAAAATCCCCTGAAAAAGTAACTTATGGTGACTTCACTACATATTTCCAATGTAAAATTGCCATAAGGAGTGACCTGTACAATAGCCATTTATACAGCACTTCTTATTTGCACCATCATACCCATTTTAGGGATAGGAAGGTGATCAGACAAAGAAGGTAGCATTGATTATGTGGGATTGTGGTAGTGCTATGACTTGACCCCAGATCCTTGCTGAGTTATAACCACTGGGCTACATTCTCTTTTTGACTATATGCAGTTTTCTCTGATTAACATTAGGCCAAGGAAGGTACAACTACATTTCTATCATATTTTCAGTTTGAAATTTTTATTGTGAAAAAGAGAGTAATTAGAGTTGAGTCACGTCCTGAAAAACTTTTTATGTAAATTTATAAATTGTGACAGTTTTTTTTTTAAAAAGGATGTGAGCTTTAACTCACCTCTGCACAGAAGCCCTTCAGTGATTTTGCTGTGTTTTTAGATTTATGGTCATCTTTGCAGTCTCTGCTTTCTGAATCACCATTGACACGAATTTGGCTAGTAGTGAATAGAAACGAGGCCTTTTCAGTTTGTTGGTATTGCACCTATGGAATCTTTCGCTATAGAAGATCAATCAGGCTCCCACATTTGAGTGGTCCCTAAAAACCCTCCTATTCCACCTTTTTAATGAACTTGAGATTAATTTTTTTAATTGTGGATGTTCCTTTTATTGCTGATTGTTCTTATAGTTGGTTCATTCATCTTTGCTGTCATTCACCCAATCCTAACTCCCCCCCCCCACACACACAATGACTACTGTTGTATCTGTTTGGTCTCTGGATGTCTCCTGGGTATGCCCCAGCAGCCGCTATGGGTCAGTTTGGACCTGCTCCAGCTATAGAGCTGAGTTGATCTGTGCAGGCAGATTGTGTCCAAGAAGTGGGTTATGACTAGTTGGGTGTTGCCGCCAACAAATCTGCCACCATTCCTGGTGTGAACTGCCCTCTTCTCTGTTCCAACTACCCCTCCCCTCCCCTGTTCCACCCTCTGCATGGCCTTACCTGCTCTGGTGGGCTTCCCCAGTCCGTTGAACTGTGGATCTGGCTGTTCATGCTGGCATTATTGTGTTTGTGACTGCCTTAAACACATCATGCCAGTGGGAGGTGTGTTCTGCTGGCATAATGGCAAGGTAGGATTGGGCCAACAATTTGTTCTGTGTTGATTTTATAGTGTTTTTATTTTGCACTGCATTGTGCATTTTTAATCTGGAAAAATGGTATATAATGTATTAAATAAATCATAGCGACCACTGTGAGGTTAGGGATTTACTTGCTAAGAAAAAAATCTTGCTGAAATGCTCATGATTTTGGCAGACTTTTCATACTGCACTGCAGGATATGTTGCTCACCTCTGTTTTACAGTGTAATTGTATTGCAAACTCAGGAGCTTGTTGGATGAAATTGGACAGGGCCAGTATATCACCTTACTGCATTTTACCTGATGAAACTTCCTCTCTCCCCCCCTTACACTTTGGATCACGTTTTCTGCCCTCAACTTCATTTTCTGCCGTCCTTTTGGGTCTCACTTAAGCTTCTTACTAAAGATTTCTTGTTTATTTCAGTATTCCACCTGCACATTTGCCCACATATTGAGTTGCAAGCTACAGTGTCAACCTGTCTAAAGGAATGGAAATATTTTTATAATCCCTGACAGCCATGATAAACATTCTTCCTCAGGAATAAACAAACAAGTCACACGCCTCACCATTAACATCAGCTTACCACAGCCAGACCTTTGTCACTTATCTCCAGGAGGTGCCTAGGCAATTCCTGGGCTAGCAAGTTGTTCAGTACTGTTGGTGTAGGTGAGGTGGATGTAAGATTTCACGTAACTCCTGTGAACTGATGAATCGAGTGATTACCAGGGAAGCTGCGAGTGCGTGCATGTTGCAAATTTGTCTCTGCAGAGGAAAATGTATTCAGATGTGTTGCCTCACATTTTGAAGGAACAAATCTGCTAAATATTTCCTGAGGATTTGTGCTCATTGTTCCAGTGTATTTTAGCAGAGAACAATTGGTGATTATTTTGGAAGTCTGAAATGAAAGATAGGGAGACTCAATGCTCTTCTGACATTAAATGCAATTAAATGACATTAAATGCAATGAGCAGAAGGAAGATGTTGAAAGCCCCTGACTTTTGGAGATTATGATGCTTTTGAAAATCCTGAATGGAATTTAAATGGGCTTATGCATGAATGTAATGCTGAGCAGAAACCCCGAGTAGCAATCCTGAAGTCTGTAGTCATTTATCCTCAAGATAGATAGACTGGACAGCAACAGTGGCTCTCAATCTGTGCTCAGTGGGGGTAGCCTAAAGAAGGGGAAAAACTCACTTTTCTGGATTGTTAAATCCCTGAACTTGTCATTTGAGAGGATCAATAAGCAGGTGAAACTTTTAGCTGTTTGTTCATTTGTGTGAACAAAAATTCATTTTTTAATCCTGCAAAAAACAAAAACAAAAGCACCCCCACTTCTGTCAGATATTACTAGATTTACTGGCCATTTACAGGAGTGCATTGTTGCTGCCAAGCTTATGCCATAGCTTTGACTGACTTGCGCCCTTCTCCCTGGACAGACCCAGTGTGTGAATCAGCTCACCAAATGCTTACTTAGTTTACTTCAATGGTGCCTTCTGTGTCAGCCTCTGCTTCTCTTCCTCCCATTTCCTGGATTTAGAAAGTGAGAGAAGAATGGAGCAACAAAGAAAGTGTGGCGGAGGAAGAGTAGTGGGCTAGCATGTTGGAGACACTCTGTCCCACTGGCCTTCCTCGGTCTCTTCCACTTATCTCTTCTTATCTCACTCTGTCTCTTTTTGAATCTAGGGAACAGGAGAAGCAGTGAAGGTTGATGCTTCTGCATCTTGCCATCTGAAGTGACTGCCTTTAGCTGGTCTCTTGGGTTTGCCCCCAATACCTCTCCTACCTATTGTGGTCAGGGTAACTAGAAGTCTTCTTTTTCTAGGATATGTCCTCTTTTTTAGTCCCGTGTCCTGGAAAATAAATGTCCTTCTCTTCCTTGTGAGCGGGCCCCTGCAGGCAGCACATAGCCTTCTTGTAATTCATAAATTATATGTAATATACTTTTAAATTTAATAATAAGTATTATCATGTTTAACCACGTGATATTAATATGAGGGTGTTTTTAGCTATTGTTTTGTCATGTCCTATGTTTTTCTTGGATGTCCTACATTTTGGGTTGCCTTCTCCTCTTTTGCAGTTATGACATCTGGTCACCCTGATTGTGGTGGAATTAGGATTCCATTCTGGAGTCTCCTTCCAGTTCCTCTGTGTTCACTTAATCTATTTTGAAAAACCAAAAGTGGAGAGTTTGAAGGTTCTGCCAGAGAGTGGTGTAGCAGATCTTAGATACATGTCTTTTTTTTCTTTTTCTTTTGTAAGGCACAATTTGTGCAGTAAACACTTTAGAGATGAGGTTTGGAGCTGACATAGCAAAGTAGCAGTGGTACGACTCTTGTAATTATTATGTCCCTATAGAGCTTCCTCAAGGCAATGTGTGCTGTACAATCCAAGATGTGTTTTCTGGAGTGCTTGAAATGTCACAGAGAATACTGGGGTTCAACTCCGACAGCATGTGATCACAGATTCATGCCACGGCATTCTCTTTGACACTGCAAGGGATCCTGAGCTGTGCTTCTCAGGTAGCACATTACTCAAATGACACCCTTAAAAATGGTTTCCCCAAGCTAGTTTGTTGTGTTGTTGAACTAGTTCAGGGGGCTTAAAGATGCTTTAACTGTCCTTCAGCAAAATGCACTGAAATGTAGAGAAGGGGTGCAATTCCTGCTGTAAAAGGAGAGTTTACGTACCTCATTTCTTTTCTCCCTCTGACTTAAAAGGAGGATTTTGTGGCTTCTCCTAGGAGGTGATTTTATTTCTTCTCCTCTTTTTCTTGCTACTGAACTCAAATTCTCTATTTCTGTCTTTTCTGTGTTTCCTTCTTTGTGTACCTCCCCTCCTTCTGTTCGTGTCATTTTCCATTCTCTCCCTTTCTGTGTCTCTGGTATTTGTGTGTGACAGTTTTCTCATCTGTCTCCCTCTGACATCCCTCATACTTGCTCTCTTTTCCCTTCTTGCAAGGTTGCCACAATTTTTGTCTCTCATGTGCACTCTTTCCTTTCTCCTCCTCTAGTTTTTTTTTCTACCAATGCCAAGTGCTTCAGGGGCACAGGTGTCCACCTAGTACAGGGGTGCCCAAACCCCAACCCTGGGGCCACTTGCGGCCCTCGAGGCCTCTCAATGTGGCCCTCAGGGAGCTCCCAGTCTCCATTGAGCCTCTGGCCCTCCGGTGATTTGTTGGAGCCCACACTGGCCTGATGCAACTGTTTGACCTTTCAGTGAGCTATGGGATGGGGGCTCCCTCTACTGCTTGCTGTTTCACATCTGTGATGCAGTAGCGACAGAAAAGGAAAGGCCAGCCTTGCTTTGTGCAAGGCCTTTTATAGGCCTTGAGCTATTGCAAGACCTTCATTCATTCATATAAGTTCATCTTTAATATATTCATTTATGTAAATGTATGTAAATTTATTCAAATTTGAAATGTAAATTAATTCTCCCCCCCCCCCCCGGCCCCAACACAGTGCCAGAGAGACGATATGGCCCTGCTGCCAAAAACTTTGGACACCCCTGACCTAGTATAAAGCCTTGGAATGAGTGTGTGGCTTAAAGAATCAGTGGTCCTAGTCCACCAGAAGTTTTCTTGTGCAAGTTCTGTGGCACACAATAGTGGAAGCCAAAGACCCTTGTGGTGGGTGGGTCCCATGTCTTTGTTACTGTACAAGGCATGTTTGAAGCTGAAGCTGATTTTGCCTTTTACACTCTTCTGTTACAAGCAAGCAAGCAAGCAATCTAGAAGGCATTAAGAGACCCAGGGAAGCCCTGGACATCTGCAGCCTCTGCTGAGTTCAAAGGACCCTCAGGAGGCAAGCAGAACTCCCCTCCCCTCTGGGGTGCATGAGGAGGGGTGCATGAGGGGGGCCTAGCAGACCTGATCTGTGGATAGGTGAAGCTGCGGATATGGGGCCACCCCTCTATATGATTTATATCCTGCCTTTCCTATGCCAGGGCAAAGGCACAGGGCAGCTTACAATTCAAGAACTAAAAATATACAATATATAAAATCATAAAATGAAATCATAAGGGCAACAACAAATTGAAGGAGGGCAACTATTTATAACTAAAGTGCTGCTATTGAGACACAGAGGACAGATCCACTAAAATTGAGTGTTGGGAGAGTTAGAACAGACAAGAGAAAATATTTCTTTACAGGCGTGTGGTTGGTCTGTGGAACTCCTTGCCACAGGATGTGGTGACGGCGTAGCCTGGATGCCTTTCAAAGGGGATTGGACAAGTTTCTGGTGGAAAAATCCATTACGGGGTACAAGCCATGATGTGTATGCACAACCTCCTGATTTTAGAAATGGGCTATGTCAGAAGGCCAGATACAAGGGTGAGGTCTCTTGTTATCTGGTGTACTCCCTGGGGCATTTGGTGGGCCGCTGTGAGATACAGGAAGCTGGACTAGATGGGCCTATGGCCTGATCCAGTGGGGCTATTCTTATGTTCTTATGTTAACATCACTCAAATGCAAGATGGAACAAAAATGCCTGAAGGACTTTTGAGCCCTTTGAGCCTTCGCCTGAAAGACCATGAGGGAGGGGGAAGTTCTTAGTTTCCCTGGTAGGGCATTCCATAGTTGTGGTGCCACTGCAGAGAAGGCTCGTCCCATGCCACTATCCATCTAACTTTTATACCCTAACAATTCTGAACCCTATTAAGATTGTGGGCCCTGTGGGGACAGCTGCTAAAATGTAGAAAAATACTGTAACTTGCTCTGAACCCAAGGGATAGAATGTTATGTAAATCAAAATAAAAACAACAGTTATTATTATTGTTGTAGTCCCTGTGGGGGCAGAAGGATGTGATAAAATTTTCTTTAATAAATAAATAATAAAGGGTTGCTACTGAGTACTGTTTGTAGTTTTATGTGAATGGACACAGTCAAGAGGGAGAGAGAAACAAACTTGGTTCTTGTATAAATTGAGACAAGGCTACAAGGTTGTGGTTAAAAAACAAGGCCTGTTGTAAGCTGGCCAAGTTCAGGAAAAGTCAAAACATTTTGCTTCTGGTTTGATTTTTACTTATGTACACGTGGCATTAAAAAACACAATGCAATGAGTTTTATCCCAGGCTTCTAGAAAAAATTTATGGGCAAGATGTTTCAGCCCCTGTATACAGTAATTAAAAAATCAGGAATAAGTGAAATCAGATCAAAGGAATTTGTAGATGAATGTAGCAGCTTAAGAAGAAGGGATGTCTATCTGGATTGCCCTTGTTGAAATCTATTGCCAAAGGCCTTGAAATATGAATTAGGTGAATTTCCAATTATTGTTGGTTTTTTATGTTATTATTGTGCCTATGGTGGAAATAGCACTTGAATGCTACTGGGAACTCTGTTCTGGGAAACCAAGGGCAAGATTGTACACCTCCAAAGTTAATTTACATAAAAGAAGACAAATGATTTCCTCACTGCAATTGGTCTTTTATTAACTGTTTCAGAAAAAGCTAGCATTAGAGTTAGTAGTTACTTTCAGTGTGATGTTTTATGAGTAAAGGTGTTTGTTTCTGGTGAGTAAGATAGGATTACAGCCTAAGCCTTACTGAACACAATGAGCTTCCTTCTGAGTGTGATGTAAATAAACCCCATTTTCAAACACCTCTACTTCTGACACAAGTAACTTAGGGCCCAGTCCTATCCAGCTTTTCATCACTGGTGCAGCTGCAATGCAGCCCCATGGTAAGGGAACATATTGCCCCCATACTGTGAGGAGGCTTCTATGACTGCCTCCCCACCACAGGATGCAGTGCATGCCCCTCTGGCATGGCTGCACCGGCACTGGAAAAGTGGATAAGATTGGGCCCTTATGTGCCAAGCCTAACCCCTATCATGGAGGCATGTGCTGTATCCTGTGGTGGGGAGGAAATCAGGACACCTTTTCATTGTTAGGAAACTTTTGTTCTCTTACTTCTGGGTAAGCCCCCTGATGTCCTTTGGGTCTCCTTGTACCTATGCCTAAGGAGAAAAAAGGGGAAGGACTGAAAGATGCCCCTCCCTGAGTTAGATGAAATGAGGGAGCATGCCTAAGTTCATTTAGCATGGGCTATCTATCCTTTAATATAGGGATATAGAAACAAATAGCTAACTCTCAAGGACATTTGAGCACTATAAAAATGAAAGGGCTGAAGAGTATGGTGGGGTGGCAATAGATGGGGTGGCATACTGATGTGACAATAGCGTCATTGTTTCACCTTCCTCCACGACACCACATGTTGCTGAAATGAGGAAAAAGTGTATAACATGGCTGTATAGTTTTACTCTATAGAAAGGAATGAAGCTGTAGGTATGAAACATGGCTAGAGCATAGTCATGCTTCTTAATCTTATTTGTAAAAATAGAACTGCCACTCTAGCAGTGCAAACAAAAATTTTGCTGTAAAGTTAGGAAACAGCCCTGCGGTTTTCAAACTCTCAGGGAGTTTGAAGACTGCAGTAAGTCCTTGCAGGGGAGGAGAGGGAGGCAGCAGGGGCGGGGGAAGGCAGTGACGCGATCCCTAGGATCATAAGAACAGAAGAACAGCCCCACTGGATCAGGCCATAGGCCCATCTAGTCCAGCTTCCTGTATCTCACAGCGGCCCACCAAATGCCCAGGGAGCACACCAGATAACAAGAGAACTGCATCCTGGTGTCCTCCCTTGCATTGGCATTCTGACATAGTCCATTTCTAAAATCAGGAGGTTGCACATACACATCATGGCTTGTAACCCGTAATGGATTTTCCCTCCAGAAACTTGTCCAATCTCCTTTTAAAGGCATCCAGGCCAGATGCAGTCACCACATCCTGCGGCAATGAGTTCCACAGACCAACCACATGCTGAGTAAAGAAATATTTTCTTTTGTCTGTCCTAACCCTCCCAACACTCAATTTTAGTGGATGTCCCCTGGTTCTGGTGTTGTGTGAGAGGGCAAAGAGCATCTCTCTATCCACTTTATCCTTCCCCTGCATAATTTTGTATGTCTCAAAATTGATTGTGTCGCTAAGTGGGGCTACAGGGACTGGAATGCACTCACCAGTCCCTGCAGCAGCTTATCAAGGGTACAGGGAGCCCTGCGTGAGCATCTGTGGGGCTCCCCATTCTGCTAAAAGTGAAAGCGGAGAGATCGCGCTCCACTTCTGATTTTGCGGAAGTAAAGCATGATCGCTCCTCTTTCACTTTTGGAGTGTCAGGGAGCCATACAGACGCTCGTGCAGGGCTTCCCACACCCCCTGCTGGGTGAAGTACATCCCAGTCCCTGCAGCCCCCCTTAGCAATGTGATCCTGGGGATCACCTGCCCCCTGCCCCCGCCCCTTAAGGGGGCAGAGGCCAGGGCTCTCAGGCTGGGGCGTCGCAACGTTAGCCCATAATTAAACTCTGGTTAGTTTAGATCAGTGATTTTCAACCAGTGTGCCATGGCACATTGGTGTGCTGCAAATAGTCTGTAGGTGAGCCACAGGTGTTTGGAGGAGAGTCATTTATTAGAAGGGCCATTGGTGGATGTGAGCCTTGCACTGGCAGCATGGTATGCCTTGTCAATTGTAAAAAAAAACAGATGGTATGCCTTGACAGTTTAGTGCCTTGTCAAGAGTGCCATGAGGTGGATCACTGGTTTAAATAACTTAAATAAAGAAATAATAATACTTAGGTGACTATCAAACTGTACATTGCAAGAAGCATATACTTCCATGCTTGCATTTTAAACAGTAAATAACAGCTGGATCAGATGCATTGCTTTAACCCAACCACCTGTTGCAGTCCTAATCTATCACTTCTCCTGTGAAACCATGTACAGTATTAAAAGGAAAAAAGCTCTCATTAGTGAGCCTATGGATGTTCTTTTGCTCCATTGTCAGCTCTGTTCATCTTGGGTGCCAAACGTATACGTTATCCTGCTATGATGGAAAATGCTTGTTTCTATTCTGTTCGTGGTATTTGAAAATCTAGATAATATGTATAAGTTAAATTGCAAGGAGTTTATGGGTGACTGGGTGCAGAAAAATTGAATTAAAGTCACTTAGTTTTTATGATACTTCAAAAAGTCCTATTAAGTTAAATTGTTGCACTTTTTAATGTGCACAAGTATTGAAATTTCAACCTAGCTGAAATGGGTGGCAGTGATTTCAGCATCTTTAGTGAAGGCAAGGATTTACAGCAGTGTTTCTCAACATGTGGTACTAGTACCACTGGTGGTACTTGAGATGGTGTCCCGTGGTACATGCAGAACCCCCAGTCCCCCACTACGTGGCAGCGAGACCAGCAGTGCAATGCAACAAGCAGCAGTAGGAAACTCAGCTTGGCAGGCAGAGCTCCAGCGTGCACTTTGCACATGCTTGAAAAAGCCCTCCTGTCTGCCCCGAATGTCCATCGATGTTTGTCATGTTGCATCTCGCCTCCCAATCCCAGAAGTAACTGGCTTCATCAGCTACTTCCGGTAGTACTTCTAATAAGTGGACCATGCAAAGTGGTACGGCGGGAGACAAACATTGAGAGAGGCTGATTTAGAGGTATCATTTTTCCTATGAAGAAGAAACCAGTTCCTTTGGGATCTAAGAAGAAATTATGGAAGGAAAAGCTCTGCTCCTCAGAAGAAATGTCCCATTTCAGAAGCAAAAGGTTGAAAAAACGAAAAAAAAATTTAAAACAAAAAGATCACCCTTGTTTTTCTTGTGGACTCCTGGAAGTCATATTTGTGGGTATAAATGAGATCATTTGGCCTAATTAGTTCCAAGCTTAATTAGCAGCAATTATCCCAACATGGGAGTAATACCCAAGTAGAAAGTACTGAGTCCTCGATTAGATAGATTTCTAATTGGTGTGACAATATTGTAATTAAAGCCAGCTTATATGCCTCTGCCTCTGCAAGCGATTTGTTTTATGTCTGATTAAACGGAGAGTCCAGCAGCCTCAAGGAGGCCATTGAACACTGATTCAGAAGATAGTTTGCCATCCCTTGTTGTTGGGCGGGTGGGAAATTATGCACTATATCTGTAAAAATAGTCAAGACCAAATTAATTTGTGGTGCAGCTCCTCCAGAATTAATGACGTTGCAGCAGGAGCTAATTTGGGCTAGATTTTACAACCTCTAGTATAACACATCGCAAAGGATGCTCTCATTTGAAGGTGCATCTTGGTGGTTATGCATTGTGTTGCATGCAAGTTAACCTACTTGCATTTGGGATCACCAGAGGCAGGACCAAATGTTAGTTGATTACCATCTGATTGCTCATTTGGCCTCCTCTTATTTGCAGAGTCTTCCTGCAAAAGTGACCATACATTGTTCTATGGATTTTTGTCCAAGGACATGCCTACATTTTGCTTGTATTATCTGTTGTGTCACTGTTTGCTTATAAAAGGAGCCACATCATTCATGTTTCTGCTTGAATGTTTTTTAAGTGTAGTCAGACCTAGCAGTTGTCAACTAAAGTCCACACATTTTCCTGAACTTGGTGGCCAGTCATTATTTGTGCTTGCCTCCCAACCCCTGTCCTTCCCCATCCTCTGGCATACACTGAAGTTTTGGGGAGAGGGAGAAGTCAGCATCTAACTACCCCTTGGTGGGTGATACTCGGAAGCAGCAAAGGTCTGCCTTACTGCCTTTCCCCCCCAAAGCACATCACATCACTTTTCCCCCCATCACATCAATGTGATGTGAGTGAAGGCCTCTGTCCTTTCACCAAGTCTCTGAGGCTTGGCTTTGGGGGAAAGAGTTTGGGGGAAAGATGTTCTACCTTGCTGAACATCTCCCAGCCCAGTGCAAAGTTGCCTGAAGTCTGGAGAAGTAAATGGAAGCATCCTCTGACCTCTGCCATCAGTCAGAAGGCTAGGGGACCTGGAAGTCTGCACCCTCTGCTCCCCAGGATGATCACTGTGTCAAGGGGAAAATCACCTTGTCCTCCACCTTCAGTCAGAAAATGGAGCAGCTGCAGGAAGCATGTCTAGAGAATTGTTTTCCAGTTAGTCAGAGTGGAGGCACGTGCGAGAGAATCAAGAATCAAAACAACTTGGCTTGTTTTGTTGTGTTACTGTAAGCTGTCTTACAGCCCAATCCTATCCAACTTTCCAGCAGCAGTGCAGCCGCAATGCAGTCCCGGGGTAAGGGAACAAATGTTCCCAAACCTTAAGGAGGCCTCTGTGACTGCACCCCCAACACAGGAAACAGTACTTCCCCCATAGGCACAGCAGCACCAGCACTGGAAAATTGGATAGGATTGGGCTGTAAGAAATCATTTTGATTGAAATATCAGAATTATAAAATGTCAGGTTAACTTTCCTTTTTCTATCCTCCACATATGCAGGAGGTCTAGGGGAAGAGGTATGTCTCTTCTACTGGGGATTCCCCCTCTTTGCTATGATGTGCAGAGAACACAGGAGAGAGGCCTCTTATGTTTGTTCAAAATATGGTCGCCTGGAAGCGATTCCTGGTCATAAGTGGCAGTCGTGTGACTGCATATATGGAATCCTGATTGCACTCTTTCTCCTTCCAGAGACTCTTGGTCTTTAATATATACAATACTGTATGCTTGGCTCTTTCTCTGTCATAGACCTCCACAGGAAGCTACCTTGGTGAATTCTTGACTGTCATGAAGCAGTTAAAGGTGCTGAGATTCTGTCAGGAGACAAGGCAGAAGTTCTAGTATGACCTCACCTGAAAGCAGTAACAAGCATAACAGCATAACAGAGGTCATAATCTATTTTTTTTGTTCATTTGCTAATACTGACCTCTCCTTGCTGAAGTCATCCTTATATAAACAAGGAGTTCTTGAAATGAATTAGTATACTCAAACATTTAACACTCAGAACATTATGACCAACAGTGTTTTTGTTTTTAAAAAAAGGAAAGAAAAAGAAAACCAACTCTTAAAGGTCTGCCCAATTTCACTTTTAATACTTGTTTTGCACAAGTATTAAATAGAATGAGGGCAGCAACTTAGTACCTGTAATACTTTGCTTGTTCAGATTTCATTCCTGTCCTCGTCCATGAAGAAGGGCTAGCTTACAGATAACATAGCTTGGCTTCCTTTTAAATCCTCCTAACAGGCTGTGATACAATAGCTTGCTCTGGTAGTCTGCCTTGGATGCAGCACTTTGAAAGGGTGTGTGTGGGTTAGGGGATGTCTTCAAAATCCAAACAAGGTGCTGTCTTTTTGCAGCCCTTCACTTAGCAGTGTAATTTAAATTAATAGTTTTGTGGCAGCCTGTTCTGCTGTATACCTGTGGCAATAATGAAAAGAAAAGAAAAAAAGCCCAGACATGATATCTTCAGTCTTGAGGTACATATGAGTGTACTGAATATAAATACAGACTGAAATTTACTACACCACAGAAGATGTTATAGAATTAACATGAAAACTAGACATGCAAAACTTAGGATACTTGGGGCGCAATCCTAACCTGCGCTGGAGCAGGCAAGCCATCAGGCAAGCTGCATCTAACGTGGGATTGCAGCAAGCAGTGGCTCAGCCACGGGCAAAGGGAACCTCTTCCCCTTACCTGTGGGTAAGAGCTGCGCACCCCTATGAGTCTCCTCGGACCTGTGCCACCTCTGGAGGTGGCGCAAGTCAGAGGAGATCGGAGTGGCTTGAAGCCGCTCCGCTCGCCCCGGAGACGGGGGTTGGGATCTGGCATAACTGCTGGGTCCCAGTCCCACCCCGGCTCCCCGCGCACCCACCCCCGGGCCCGCCCTCCCCCCACCCAGTAACGCCCTCTCCCACCCCTTCCCCATGCCCCCCACGCCTACCTTTGCTGCTTATGTTGGCGCACTTGCGCCGACACAAGCAGTGGTGCAGGAGCTGCGGCGGAGGCTTCTGCCTTCGTCCGTGTGTCGGCACATCTGAATGCGCTGACACAGCTCCCACCTAAAAAGGCGCATACGTGCTTTACGGCACGTTTGCGACCCTCTAGGGCAGGGGTGTCCAAACATTTTGGCAGGAGGGCCACATAATCTCTCTGACACTGTGTCAGGGGGCTGGGGGGAAAAAGAATTAATTTACATTTCAGATTTGCATAAATTTACATAAATGAATTTATTAGAGATGAAACTTATATGAATGAATGACGGTCCTGCAATAGCTCAAGGCCTATAAAAGGCCTTGCACAAAGCAAGGCCAGCCTTTCCTTCGCTGCCACTGCTGCATCATATGCATCACATGTGAAACAGCAAGTAGTGGAGGGAGCCTGCGTCCTACAGCTCAGTCAAACAGTCGTCCTCATTCTGAGAGCAGTTGCATCAGGCCAGCATGGGCTCCAGCAAGTCTCTGGAGGGCCAGAGGCTCATTGGAGACTGGGGGCTCCCTGAGGGCCTGATTGGGAGCCCCTGGGGGCTGCAAGTGGCCCCCGGGCCGGGGTTTGGGCACCCCTGCTCTAGGGCCACCTATACCGGCATAACTGTTGGTTAGGATTGCGCCCTTGATCAAACGGCCGCTGCAGGTGTCTAGCAAGTTTGGAATAGCTCCTACTTTTTCTGATTCTTAGTTTTGCTGGAGGAATGAAATAAAACACCCTTGCTGACCTTTGGGATGTAAGACAGAGTCATTAGCCAGACAATGCACCAATCAGTCTCTCTCCAGGCGCTTAGAAAGGCTACACTCCGAGGCAGCGACTCCTCCCTTTCCTGTGCAGGGAAAGAATGGAGGAGGTGATAATGACTTGCATTCTTTCACATGCTGGGGGTGAAGGGGAGTTTGCTTGCCTGGGAGTGAAGCTCTTCTTAGTGCATGGAGAGAGAATGATTGATGGATTGTCTACTGGTTGCCCTCTCCCCCATTAACGAGTCTATTGTTAAACGTCTTTTCTCCTTTGATTTGAGGTTCCTTCTCATGGCGCTGAGATAAAATCAGGTTCAAAAAAGTCTGTGGATAATTAGGTTATACCTGTACCAAGTAATAGTCATGCAAAAATGGTTGAGGTACAGATAGCAATACTTAAGCTACTTAAAGTTCTGTGAGAGTTTATTCCTAAATGTAGTTTACCTGTTGACAAACTATACTTTCTATAAATAATAATAATTTGGGATCAGGCATACCTATATAGTATTTTTTTGTACTGTATGTTTTATAAATAAGTTTGAAATAAAGACTAATTTACAAGCTTATTCATATGTCATCTGTTTGTTATTAAGAATTAAAGAAGAGTGTTGCTGAATCAGAACGAGGGTCCATATAGCCCAGCATTATGTTTCCCACAGTGCATGACTATAAATAATCCTCAGTTGCAGTTTCCCCCCACTTCATTTTGTATTCAATGGAACACTGTCACTGTATGTGGATGCTCTATACTGCCATCAGGAATGGCATCAGCAGTCAGGCAGATGAGGTACTGGGTGAGAGCCTGATGGAAATATTTTAGGATTAGGTTAAAGGGTTAGGTTAACCCTTTAAAATCTCCATCAAGCCCATGCACATCAGAAGACCACCTGGCTCAAAAATGGTGGTAGTGGCAGTGCCCACTGCACTGTCAGGGAGTGGGTGGAGATCTGTGGTAGTCCTAGTGCAAGGTTATGTCTCAGGGCCACCAGCAACCGGTTGCCTGCACTATTTTGTTTTATTATTAATTGAATAATAATAATTCAATTAATTAATAATTTGAATTATTCTTATTTAAATCAGGGGTCTCCAAACTCTGGGCTGGTGCCACATCTGGCCCACTGCAAGATTTTACCCAGCACACCAACTTCTTGTTTTTTTTGTCACAGCATTTGCTAAAGTTTGACATTTTTACTCATTATATATTTCTCAGTTTAAACATGGCATGGTTTCTTTGTAAATGTCACATTTCTCTTTTGTTCTGAATGTTATCATGCAGATTACAAAAAAAGAATGAAGTAAAACTTATTCATTCACTTAAATTTCATTTATACATTTATAAAACCGTTTTTTTCGGCCTATGAAAATGTGTAAAATATATGATGTGACCCAAACGGAAAAGTTTGGAGATCAGGGATTTAAATGATTTGAATAGCCACTGAGGCTAATAACCAGTGATATACCTCTTGTCCTCCATCAATTTGTCTAATCCTCATTTAAAGTAATCAAAATTATCACTTCCCATGGCAGCAAATTCCATAAATTAATTAAGTGTTGTGAAAGAAGTGCTGTTCCTGGCTGTCCTGAATCTCTTGCCAATCATTTTCATTGGCTGCCCCAGGTCCTAGTGTTGCAAGAGGGAACAAATACTTCCCTTTATCTACTTTTTCTACACAAGGCATATTTTGAAAGTCTAGGGTTGGTATCCCTGTTCCTGTACTGTAAACTGATAAATGGGTAAAGCGTAATTAGCATGAATCAATCACAGTCTAGCTACTGTGATTTATGTCCTTGATAAACTGAGGTAATCCTTCTCCACACCCTACAGATACAGGATGATTGAGCTGCTTGCATCCGATTCACCTAATGACCACCGGAAGGCTTTGAATCTTCCAATCAGGAATTTCCTATTTGGGTAATTTTTTGGGGCAGGCAGTCCTTATACCAACTTTTGTAGGGTTCACCTGTCTGATTTGGAATCAGAGATAATCTTAGAAGACATTTATACTGGAATGTGTATCCTCTTGGGCTGACTTGTGGGTTGGAAGCAGACCAAGCTAGTGCTGGTGATCAAGCTGGAGAAGAATCATTTAGCAATTCTACTAATTAAGGTATATAACAGCAGCTTTTGAAACCAAGAAAGACCACTTTGTTTTAAGGCAGTGACTAATGCCATTATTCTTTATATTAATAACAATAATATTTGTCTACAGGGCCTTTTGTTCCTCATTTGGGAACAGGGAATAAAATTTTTCTCCTAACAGATCCTCTGTGTGGGGTGCATGAAACGTGTTTGAGTATGCCCAGTTGTAGCTCTTGTAGCAAGACTCACTATTAGAAACCCAGTATCTTGGCTGCCTTGCTGAATGAGAAGCTAACAGGCAGAAAACCTATTTGAATGTGTTTGGCTTCAAGACTAATCTCAAGACATGGCATTTATAGATCTAACACATGTGAATGCAGATTTTATTTGGACTTCTGGAACAACGTATCTATTTGTAGCATTTACCTGTAAATATAAGCCAGTTTTTCTTCAGTGGCATTTTCCCCTTTATGTTCAGCTGAAAGTAGGGTGTAGTATCATTGCTAGGCTATTTCTTAGAACTAGTAACTTACTTTAGTTGTTGTCTAGAGGTGTATCTAACGGGAGGTAAATGTAGCAGTTATCTTTTGGTGCAACGGTCAAGGCGGGATGGGCAGTGACCTCTAGGTCCAGTTAGCAGTTACGTTTGGGAAGGCTCTGTAGAATGGACATATGCTATAATCTGCCAAAAGCCCCTGTAGTTCACGGGGAGAATTCTGCAGGGTTTGGAAAAGAGAATGAAAGGAAGTTTCCAAAGGGCAGAGAGATAACTGTGTGTATGCTGGAATGTGTTGATAATTATTGGAATCTACGGAAAACTCTGGTAAGCCAAAGGCAGAAGCTGTGGTTTAGGTTAAAGCCACACAGGAAGTGAAGGAGGTTACCACTTTCCTTTCTGTGGTCAGAAGATTTGACAGTGCTCATCTGAAAGTTTCTCTGCAGCTTTCTCTTCCTCTAGGAATATCAGACGTTGCTATTCAAGTACCACTTCAAGGCCCAAGTACCATTTCAGGCTGCCAAGTTCAATGGGCACTAATCAACTTCCAGGTAGAAGGGTATGACTTTATTTACAGCAGGAGTATAAAACACTGTGAGAGCTATCTTTATATTTTTATGAACTCAAGAGGGCCACATCACTGAGACATTACCTGCAAAAACACATTTTTGGTTACAATTTTAACAGTATTTTCATTCTTTGCAACCCAAAGTAGGTGCTGCCTTCTCTCTGCACCTCTACAGACCTGCATCTTCATCTTTCTGTTGTCCACTCTTTTCCCAATTTCTATCCTCTTTCTCTGTATCACTCTCCTTGCACACACCATGGGTGCACACCATCTGTTGCTCCCAGCTTCCCTACCCCACAGGTATCTTTATAACTCTTTCACCTCTCAGTTATCTCCTTCTTTTTCTCTTTTCTAACCTCACAGTTCTCTCTGTATTTTGATTCTTCAACCACCCTCTCATTTTCTGTTCATTTTGCTGATCTTTCTGTAGTAACTTTTCTCTCTGAACTCCCCTCTTTATTTCTTTCTCTACTCCTCAAGTCTCTCTACCCTTTCATCATTCAGTTCTCCCTTTTTTCTTACTTCAGTGTCCATGCACTGTTTCTGCCCTCCACTCTTGTCTTATCTCTACTCTTCCTTGCTAGGTTCAAAGGGAACACCATACAACATTTTCACTCTACTAGCAATTGATACCAGTGACGGAGTTTCAGACACAGATGAGGTCTGCAGCATGACTAGCTGCCTACAACAGGTTGAAAAAATTCTGCTTTGTATCTCTAAATCCAGAAGAGAAGCAATGCAGTAGAGTGATGCAGGCTTGTTCCCATCCCCACCATGTTTCTGATGGGCTTAGGTAGGTCTTCTTAGATATTACTACAAAGCTGTAAGAAATGGAATTCCCTCAGGCTATCTTAAATAGATAGGACTATGTTGTGCAGGCCTATTGTGCAGTATCAATAATTTAAAAGGACTTTTAGATTTAACTTTCAGCTATAAATTGATTATGGATTTAAAATTTACAGCTACTTTTCAGAATGTTTCTTCACATTATAAGAATGACATAAATTGAGGGGATACTATTTTCAGCTGTAGGAAGGGGTTGCATTTTGATCTATCCCCCATGCTAAAAAAGCTTCTCCCTACATGTACCAGAGTATCTGAGAAAAAGGTTTATTGTAGCTCACTCCTGATGTGTTGTTTATGATAGGCCGGGAACTTTTTTATGTGAGAACACTCAAAACAATGTTATGCACAGGCACTCCAACTGTAATCTGAAGAGGTGGTTCTGTATTCTTCCATCAAAGAGCTGGGGATCTTAAATTTTGGAACATTTTCCATTTGTTTTTCTGTGTGTACATTAAAATCTGAAATGGGAACTTACAGATAATCGCAACAGTTATTTTCATTACTAGAAACACTGTGTATCTTGCATTCTTGTAATCACCTGTAAACATCCATAGTCTAGTCAAGCAATTTTCAACCCTTTTCATCTCATAGTACACTGGCAAGGTACTAAAACTGCCAAGGCACAACAGGTTTTTGAAAATTGACAAGGCACACCACACTGCTGGTGGAGGGCTCACATCCCCAATGGATCTATTAATAAGTGATCCTCTTTTAAACTCCTGCAACACACCTGCAGACCATTTGCAGCTCACCAGTGTGCCATGGTACACTGGTTGAAAATTCCTGTTCTAGTCCTTGACAAAAACAATATGGCATCCTTTAAAACTTACAGCACAAATCATGTGTGTCTACTTAGAAGTAAGTTCCATTGTGTCCAAAGGGGCTTACTTCCAGGAACATGAGCGTAGGATTGCTACCTTATGCCCAGGTTGCCAGGTGTTTACCCAAGGTTTTGTCATTCCTTTAGGCATGCCCTGAAGAGAAAACTTATCCACCTCAAATTACTATGGGAATTATGATCAGGGTCTGTAACATTATGCCCCTGTTCAAGTATAACACTGCATACACAGACTTTACAGGCTTTAGGTGGCAATCCTTTATACCTTTGCACGGCAGTAAGTCTAATTAAACTTCTGGGGCTTACTTCTGAGTAGATCCTACTCACCCAGCCACCTCTGTGCCTGATCTGCCCCTCCCCTCCCCCTCCCCCTCCCCCAAACCAACTAAAATCACAAAGTAATGAGTAATCTTTTGAGTTTCTCAATACTCTTCAGACTGAATGTTAAACAAGAAGCTGAATGGGGGTGGGTCAGAATAGATAAAGTGAGGCATGATGAAAAAGCCCTCACAACATGTCTTCTTAAAGAGTCTGAAGGTAGTGTGCAAGAGGTTTTATGCAGACTTAGGACTTAGTTCTAACAGCCCATAGCACCAACGCTGAGCTCTGGCACCGGCACTCAGTGTTGTAAACATGCCGTAAAGCACATTTACAGCATGACAGGAGAACGCTGGCCTGACATGCGAGTGCTGGGATGGGGGGAGGCATTCCGGGGTGGGGGGGAGGGCAGAATGGGGGGAAGGGCTGGGGCAGGGGATGGTTGGGATCAGTGGAGGCCTCCTTCACCAGATCCTATCCTTTGTGTCAGGCCAGAAAACCTGACACGGACGTTCTCAAGTCTGCACTGGCAGCAGAGCTGGCACAGATTTTAGAAGCCCCATTGCAGGGCCTGGGGCTTTCCTTGGGGGTCCCCTTCTCCCAAGGAGACCTCCGGTGGCTTCCCCACTCCCAAAGGATCCAGCGGTAGCCATTTTGGCACCGGGAACCATAAGATTGGGCTGCCCAGCTATAAATTCTATATCCACTTCTTACTTCTGAGTAGACATGCCTAGGATTTCATTGTTAGGTTGCAGTCCTATGCACAGTCATCTGAGAGGACACCTCATGGAAAACAGAACTTACTTCTATATAAACATGCATCGGACTAGACTGCTAATTAGTCTCTAGAAAATGGATTTCATTTGTGTGAACTGGGTCCATGTGGATCCCACCATGGAATGTGCTTTTTAAAAAGAAATATGGCAGAAATATGGCAGTCATTCGAACTGATCCATGATCAGTACTAGCTCAGCCCCGGTGTGCCTCTGTTGAGCATCACACCTTGTTTTTTAAAAATGATACAAAATTTGTCTCAAGCCAGACATGTGCCTCATTTATAGACTGCTGTATTTGCTGTACTATGAAAAATCATGGGCATATGAATTGATCTTGGAGGGAGACTACAAAATATTTGAGTTATGGGTGTGTGTATGTGCACAGAATCTGAAAAAAGAGAGATTTTGGTGAATAGGGAGGCATTTGAACAATCAGGTTAAAAATGTGCAAGAATTTTAAAATCTCTGATAGAGGTGAAAGTGGTGATGCATGGAGGTTTGGGGCAATTGTGGAATGAGTGAAACACTTCTCAAACAACAGTTCCCAGCAGTGGCATAGCTAGCAAGGGGTGGGGGGGACGGTCCGCCCCAGGTTCCAGCCTTGGGGAGGGGTGACACCACAAATGACCCAACACTGGAGGTTAGGAGGAATCCTGTCATGCTATATACCGTTGGATGCGAAATCTCCGGCAGAATGCAATGCAAAAACTGGGGTAAAATATCTCCATCTAAAGTTATGGCCAAAAATCCAGAAACCAAAAAATGCATGAAGCCCTATGGAAAGTGAAACTGAGCCATATCGTGCGTTTACTGCGAATAGGTGAACTTGCCTTAGTCCTTCGGAAAGGGCAGGCTGAGAGGAATCCAAGGACACCAGAATGGTATCCTATCCAATGAAAGCTGCCCCAAAAAACACCCAAAAAGGAAGTCCCTCCCTCCAAGCAGACGAATGTATTGAGCCCTATGGAAAGTGAAACTAAGCCACATGGTCATGTTTACCCGTGTGTAAGTAAACATGCCTTGGCTGCTGGTCAAGGCAAAGGGGAATGCAAGACTGGCTGCATGGTCCCAATCTAATGAAAGTGGAACTTAACAACTGCTCCAGAAGGCAGCACCCCCTCCCCAAATAATAAAACAGAGGCTTGACAGGGTAAGGTGAATTTTTATTTGTTTTTAGACTTGCAAAGCCAGGTGGGTCCTGATAGTGATATGCTTGAAATAGAAGAACTTTCACTGAACTGGGCACTGGGGAATGCTGAAAATCTCACTGATTTTTTTTTGTGTGTGGGGGGTGTTATTGCAGGCAGGCTACAGAGAAAATTCACTTGGTGAAACAGGGCTGGCTTCTCCTTATTTAATTATTTGTTTTTCTTTAATTTAATTATTTATAACTAGTTATTTTATTTTGCTTGATGATGTCTCTTCCAGCCATGACATCACTTCTGGTGGGTCCTGGTCAGATTGTCATTCTAAAAAGTGGGTCCCAGTGTTAAAAGTTTGAGAATCACTGCCTTCACTCAAAATGGGCCAATGAGACATCCTCGGTGGGGGGTGACACCTTAGTGACCAAAATTCTGGAAAATATGACTTTTAGGAATAATACCATAATGTTATATACCAGTGGTACTCAAACTTTTCCGACCAGTGGCTCCCTTCACCCCCGTGGCTGTTGGCCATGACTCCCCATCGTGTTCCTGAGGACAGGAAGTGACATCATTAAACAGTGGCCAGAAATATTAACTATATTAAATATAATATTATATTTATTATAATATAATATTAAATATTAAATATATATTAACTATATTAATATTAATTATATTAATCATATCATTAATTAAAAGCAGATCTTAAAAATATATTATTAATACACAGCAGTATACATGCTTTATAAATGACCAGCTGCTGATCACTGTTGGAGACAGGATGCTGGAGTAGGTAGATTTTGTCTGGTCCAGGAGGACTCATTTTTTAAAACTTTGTAAGCATACCAATAGAATTGTTTTATCAAATGAACTTTGTGAGCAACCAGTCTGACCAACATTACACACAGACACCCCTGTGGACCCCAATCCAACTAGCCATTTCTCCCATTCTTGGATAGGATTGAACCCTTATTAATTTAATGAAATTAAATTTTTCCAGCAGCTGGTGGGGAAAACAAAAATAGACCATGAAAATATATCAGAGCTGATAAGGGTTTAGTTAGGAAGCTGATTTGTCTCCTATACTAGGAGATGTACAGCTCAAGCCTCTGCATGTCTACTCAGAAGTAAGTCCCATTAGAGTCAATGGGGCTTACTCCCAGGAAAGTGTGTATAGGATTGGGCTGGCAATCATTTCATCAATGGCTGATAAGTATTCCCTTCAAATAGCAAGATGCATCACTTTAAAAATACAGCCTTTCCTCTTCAGTCAAACAACAAGATTAATAAATCACTTTAAAAACAGTACCCTTTTTCTGCTCCTGGCCAAGTAAAGTGTGTGCTTCTCTCTCTCTCTCTTTCCCCTCCCCACTTTACCAACTGCATGGAAACAACTTTAAGAGTCCTGATGGCTGGTAAAATAGGAAGTGTTTTATTTGCAGAGGGGGAGGAAAGTGGGAAGGTTTGGAGATGGAAAGGGGGGAGTGGAAGAGGGACGGGGTTGAAAAGAGAGATTTCACTTTGATGAGAAGCGATCCCAGGCTGGGAACTAGGAACCAACCAGACAAGGATCAGTGAGGATTAAGGACTGCAAGCTGAGCATGCTCGGTACTTGCCAGATGGGGGTTGGAGTCGAAGAGCTTTGGAAACAACATGCAGCAAACACAGAAGGCGGCAGCCTCCCAGTGGAGGGAGAAGGGGGCGGGGCGGCAGCAGCCACTCTCGCAGCTGAGCAACTCCCGTTTCTTCTATTTTAAAAAAAAGCGCAGACGACGGGCAGAAGACAGCTTGTATTCTGCCCAGGGGTGTGACTGTATCACTTCGAGAGGACATCCCGCGCCTCTCCTTTGAGTTCCTGATAACTCCCTAAAGAGCCGTGCTGCACAGTTTGAATAACGTTGGTTATATAACATTGGATGCAGAATTTCATCCATTGCTTGTGGGGAAATACTCAATGCATTTATTTTCTGGCCATTATTATTATTCATTTCATGTCATGACTATTACTATCTCTCAATCTCACCTACCTCACAGGTTTGTTGTGAGGACAAAATAAGGGGAGGAACCATGTACACCACCCTGAGCTGCTTAGAGGAAGGGTGGTATAAAAATGTGAATGAATTGATTGATTGATTGATTAATAATTATGTCATTTATGGGCCCTGGATGTCAAATGACCTAGCTACGCCACTGGTTCCCAGCACCTTAGACTGTAAGCCCTTTGGGGACAGGGAGCCATTGAGAGCCCAATCCTATCCAATTTTCCAGGGCCGGTGCAGCAATACCAATAGGGTGTGTGCGGCATCCTGCAGTGGGGGGGGGGGCAGTCACATAGGCCTCCTCAAGGTATGGGAAAATTTGTTCCCTTACCTTAGAGCTGCATTGCAGCTGCACCGGAACTGGAAAGTTGGATAGGATTGGGCCCTTAATTATTTAATTTTTGCTGTAAACTATTTTGTCTACGTTTTTTGTTGAAGAGTGGCATATAAATATTAATAATAACAAGGGGTAGCTTAATAAGATTAGTATCTTTTTGGGATGTTTGGATATTTTTGTGTCAAATAAAAATAGCACAAATTGGGGAAAGCAAATACTCTTGTAACACCTTAAAGACTGGGGGCCCAATCTTATCCAATTTTCCAGTGCTGGTGCAATTGTGCCACTGAGGTGTGCCCTGCATCCTGTAGTGGAGGGGCAGTCACTGAGGCTTTTTTAAGGTATGGGAAGAAGTGTTTCCTTACCACAGGGCTGCATTATGACTGCACTGGAGCTGGAAAGTTGGATAGGATTGGCCCTAACACTTATTTTAGCATAAATTTTCGTGCATTAGAGTTCACTTCATCAGATGCATGAAGTGTTATCCTCAATATATATGTGATGCACAGAGAAAGAAAGAGAAAAATTATAAAAGATTAGGTCAAAGGACTGTGCTGTGGAAGAGGTACAATCAATGACCATTATTATGTAAAGTTCAGTGATGATTCACCACAGCAGTAATGGTTTTTCTGTCTAAAGCAGTCTTTCTATCTATGCTAAGTTATAGTGCAATTCTGTATGCATCTGCTCAGGAGTTAATCTCCACCACACTTCCTCATGAATCCCCACCCCCTGTTAAGGCAGGGCCAAACCTCCTGCAGCAGCCACTGGGGTTGTACATCAGAGCTAAGGTAGAGCACATGCAGGCTCCAGCAGTTTCCTGGGTCCTGCAAGGGGCCTTGGGGAGGGTGCACCTTCGTTTCTGGGCAGCTTCCTGGCAAGCAGTCTTTCACTTGGAGCGTGACCTGTGTCCAGCTGGCTTCACCATATGGCAGTGCCTCAGGCATGCAGCAGAAGCTGGGGCTGTCAGCCAAAGCCCAGCTCCCACCTGATGACCACAAATCCCAAGCCTTCCATGAAGTCACGGCTCTCGCGTCAGCCTCCTTCAGACTCGTATTTTTCAGGCCAGGCAGGTGTGTTGGGTAGCGCTCGCTTTAGGGCCTGGCCATGGAGAGCAAGTGAAGCAGGAAACGGTGGGGGGGGGGCTGCCTGGGTAGAGGTGGCGGTGCTGGGGGAATAGGTTCTTCCTCTGGTGGGGGGCTGTGGGTTTTTCATGTTTAAAAAATGTGAAAACTTGGCAACCAGGAAGTGTGGTTGTGATGTGATGATGTTAACACATCACTTCCAAGTTTCCCGGTTGCTGAGCTCCATACTGGGTGACACCAACCCTAGTGATGCCAATCTTTTTGGTAGACTCCTTTTTTTTTTTTTTACTGATTACCTGGCTTGCCTTGATTCACTGGGGGAGAAGTGGGTTGTCATGCTTAGCAGATCTTCTCAGATTTGCAACTGTTTGGTTTTAAATGTTTGGAATTCCTCAGTTTTAGGGGCTCCTGATTAGCCTGCGAGGGAGGCTTTCCCAAAGCAGGCTTTTTCCCTTCTCCTTCTAGCTTATCCTCCTGGTCTCCCCCACTTCCACCCCTTTCCATCTTGACTCCCAATGACTGGGTCCCCTGTACTGTGCCTTCTAAGGGGTCAGTGCTGGTGCATGGACCCTTTCTGCTGCTGGGCAGCATCATGACTTGTTACTATGCCACCTTTGGACATTCGGTGACAAAATCATCACGTCATTGCCAAATGTCCGGGATGCCAAACTCTATGCTATGCAGAGCTCAGCTGAGAGGTGCTTGGCTATGCATCTTACAGGTAGCACTGGTCCCCTGTCTTTTTCTTTCCTCTTCCTTTTTGTTTCCTTCTCTATTCCATTTTCCCTTCTCTCCCTCCCTCTTCCCCTCTTGCACTGGTGTAGCATTTTTTAAGCCTGTCTATTGCCACATGACAGCTGACAGCCCTTCTAGCTGATCAGGGATGGTGAGGCTGTCAGCCACAGCCAGGCGGAAGGAGCTCTGCTGAGCCTTGCAAGGGCAAGGAATTCTGTGCCTTGGAGGCCAGGAGCTTGCACAATGTTGCAGGGGCTCCATGAATTGCTATAGGACCTCATTGTCATGCAGCTGCCCTATTCTTATGGTACATTGTGGGCTGGGTTATGTGAACTGATCTCTTAGACCTGGTGTGTGAATAATCCTCCTTTGCAGGACTGGAGAAGGTTGGGCTGAATGTCCTTTTGAAACCTTATGATTCTGTGACAAGTGTCTCAGAGAATGCTGTCCTTTGAGATCAGTTACCACTGAATAATTTGGAACAAATGTGGAAACAACTAGGAAGCACACTGTTTCCTGATATCTAATCCTTTGTTTTACTCCGTCAGTGATTCAGTGCATCCAATTCTTACTGAGTCTGGTCTCTAGTGCTGCTGCCTATTTAAGAATGGTTTACTTGTGAGCTGAGCTCTGTTTGCATTCTGTTTGTAATTTGGCTTCAGGTTTCAATCCCACATCCAAGGTCTTCATCCTCATTGCAGATTCTGCATGGATTTTAGATTCCCAATTGTTTTCAGGTGATTGACACATTTTGCGTCAGTTGGAGCTGTGTCTGGCTGACTTGTTTGTTGATTCATAGCAGGTTCTGATGCAATCCTACCAGCACATGTTTCACTAAAGCATTTCTCTAATTTACACTATTTAAAATGGATCAGGACTTTAGCTGCATGTGCTTGAATTAATTGTTCCGCATTGAGAACTACCCTGGATTTTCTGTAGGTTTTTCTTTATAGTCAGTTTCACTGTGAGAAAAACAGTGTGGAAGATTGACACCAGTGTGCTGCTGGAGTCATGATAGGAGGCTAGTGGAAGAATGTGGGATAGCTCCTAGGAGGGAACAAACAGTGAGCAATCCCTACTTTCAATCTATTGGAATGTAAACCAGATACTTCAGCCTAAATGATCAGAAGATTTCTGTGCAACCGAGCTTGATGTGTGATGGTGACTACAGTTTATGAAGATCAGGCTTTCAGATCAGGCTTCCCAAGTGAAGACTGTACATGAAAAGAACATTTAAAGGTGTTCCCCAAAGAGCCATTATGTGTTGCGGAGTCCTGAACCTTCCATTAACAACTCACCTTAGCCTCTAACCTTGACCATGGGTCGCACAGTTATTTTACTTACAGGTGTGAAAATCAGATTTTGCCATGTGAGGATTATTGCTCTATCAGGTGTATTACATGATCTGTGGGGTTTTTGTTCCCCCTTAAAAGAAGGAGAATGGCTTTCTGGAATGTATACAATATCATTAAAGCTTTATTTGTGTTGAATGCAGTGTGATTCTTTGGAGACGTCCTTTGTATGTTTCAAGAGGATGTTTCCTTTTCATTGTAATATCTCTTCCAGAACAGGGCCAAATCCAGAGTTTCATGAGCTCTCAGGCAAATACCCTCATTTGGCCCCCTTCACTGGAAGAGGCAGATACCTCTCTGACAGCCCAATCCTATCCACACTTTCCTGGGAGTAAGCCGCATTGACTCAAATGGAACTTGCTTCTGAGTAGATGCGCATAGGATTGGGCTGTGACTTGCCAAAAATAAACACTTCTATCTATGAGTCTTGCATTGCATCACTATAACAATCATGTGTTCCTTCTTTTTTTTTTTTTTTTGCTTTCTGGCATTGCCCTGGAGTATGTGTTTGTACTCCTCATCCTAAGCAAGTAGGTGCTGGTACAGCAAGGTTCAGCTGTATGTTGCTGCTGTCAAGACTAGAAAAATAAGTCAAATTTGCAAGAGCAAGAGAATCCCTGTTCATGAGTAGGAAAAGAATCAAAATGCCTAGACTGCAGGATCACATTTTGGGGGGACCAAGTCATCCAGGAGTCTCAGGTAATTTTCCAGTCCTGTAAGGTTAAACTTCTGAGAGAGAAAAAAAAAAAACACAATGAAGATTTCCTAAATATTGTCCATCAATAACTGATGGTGGACATTTGAGGAATATTGCTAAACTATTCACTTGTTAAACTTTATTATTAAGAATAAGAAATAACATGTTTACAATATAATTTTCTCGCATCTTAGCTAGTGCCTCTTGGGTCCCTCACTGCTTCACCTCTGTCCTCTCATCTCTTTCCAGCTGTCTCCTGAGAATATCGTTTCTCTGTCACTCTGACCAAGTGACTTTCCTCCTTAAATCTTGACACTGGCTTAAATCTTGCTTCTGGATTCTGCACAAGCTTCTTGTTCCCTTACTTTCAAAATTCACCATGGACATTAATTCCCTTTTTGCTTTCATATCTTGACACATCCCTGACTGTGATTTTGTTTGTCTAGCTCAGCAGTTTTCAACCCCTGTGCTGTGGCACATTGGTGTGCCACGAATGATCTGCAGATGTGCTGTGGGAGTTTGGGCAAGGGTCATTTATCGGTAGGTCTATTACGGAATATGAGTCCTCAGCCAGCAGTGTGGTGTGCCTTGTCAGTTGTCAAAAAACTGATGGTGTGCCTTGACTTCCGACAAGTGGACTTCCCTCAAATGAGGAGGCTGGTTAGAAGGAGGTTGAAAGGGAAGGTGAAAAGAGTCCAATCTCTCCAGAGTGCTTGGAGGCTGCTTAAAACAACAGTAATAGAGGCCCAGCGGAAATGTATACCGCAAAGGAAGAAGGGCTCCACTAAGTCCAGGAGGGTGCCAGCATGGCTAACCAACCAAGTTAGAGAGGCTGTAAAGGGCAAGGAAGCTTCCTTCCGTAAATGGAAGTCTTGCCCTAATGAAGAGAATAAAAAGGAACATAAACTGTGGCAAAAGAAATGTAAGAAGGTGATACGGGAGGCCAAGCGAGACTATGAGGAACGCATGGCCAGCAACATTAAGGGGAATAATAAAAGCTTCTTCAAATATGTTAGAAGCAGGAAACCCACCGGAGAAGCGTTTGGCCCTCTGGATGGTGAGGGAGGGAAAGGGGAAATAAAAGGAGACTTAGAGATGGCAGAAAAATTAAATGAGCTCTTTGCATCTGTCTTCACGGCAGAAGACCTCGGGAAAATACCGCTGCCCGAACGGCCCATCCTGACCAAGGAACTATGTCAGATAGAGGTTGAAAGAGAAGATGTTTCAGACCTAATTGATAAATTAAAGATCAGTAAGTCACCGGGCCCAGATGGCATCCACCCAAGAGTTATTAAGGAATTAAAGAATGAAGTTGCTGATCTCTTGACTAAAATATGCAACTTGTCCCTCAAAACGGCCATGGTGCCAGAGGATTGGAGGATAGCAAATGTCATACCAATCTTTAAAAAGGGAAAGAGGGGGGACCCGGGAAACTATAGGCCGGTCAGCCTAACATCTATACCGGGTAAGATGGTGGAATAAAGATAGAGTCAAAAAACACTTAGATGAACAGGCCTTGCTGAGGGAGAATCAGCATGGCTTCTGTAAGGGTACGTCTTGCCTCACAAACCTTTTAGAATTCTTTGACAATGTCAACGAACCCGTGGACATTATATATTTGGACTTTCAGAAGGCGTTCGACACAGTCCCTCACCAAAGGCTACTGAAAAAACTCCACAGTCAGGGAATTAGAGGGCAGGTCCTCTCCTGGATTGAGACCTGGTTGAAGACCAGGAAACAGAGAGTGGGTGTCAATGGGCAATTTTCACAATGGAGAGAGGTGAAAAGCGGTGTGCCCCAAGGATCTGTCCTGGGACCGATGCTTTTCAACCTCTTCATAAATGACCTGGAGACAGGGTTGAGCAGTGAGGTGGCAAAGTTTGCAGACGACACCAAACGTTTCCAAGTGGTGAAGACCAGACATGATTGTGAGGAGCTCTAGAAGGATCTCTCCAAACTGGCAGAAAGGGCAGCAAAATGGTAGATCTGTTTCAATGTCAGTAAGTGTAAAGTCATGCACATTGGGGCAAAAAAAGCAAAACTTTAGATATAGGCTGATGGGTTCTGAGCTGTCTGTGACAGATCAGGAGAGAGATCTTGGGGTGGTGGTGGACAGGTCGATGAAAGTGTCAACCCAATGTGTGGCGGCAGTGAAGAAAGCCAATTCTATACTGGGAATCATTAGAATCATTAGAAAACGTATTGAGAACAAAACGGCTAATATTATAATGTTGTTGTACAAATTGATGGTAAGGCCACACCTGGAGTATTGTGTCCAGTTCCAGTCACCACAGCTCTAAAAGGACATAGTGGAAATGCAAAGGTAGAAAAGAGAGCGACTAAGATTATTAATGGACTGAGGCACCTTCCTTATGAGAAAGGCTACAGCGTTTGGGCCTCTTCAGTCTAGAAAAGAGACGCCTGAGGGGGGACATGATTGAGACTTACAAAATTATGCATGGGAAGGATAAAGTGAATAGAGAGATGCTCTTTACACTCTCACTTAACACCAGAACCAGGGGACAGCCACTAAAATTGAGTGTTGGGAGAGTTAGAACAGACAAAAGAAAATATTTCTTTACTCAGCGTGTGGTTGATCTGTGGAACTCCTTGCCACAGGATGTGGTGATGGTGTCTGGCCTGGGCGCTTTTAAAAGGGGATTGGACAAGTTTCTGGAGGAAAAATCCATTGCGGGTTACAATCCATGATGTGCATGTGCAACCTCCTGATTTTAGAAATGGGCTATGTCAGAATGCCAGATGCAACGGAGGGCACCAGAATGAGGTCTCTTGTTATCTGGTGTACTCCCTGGGGCATTTGGTGGGCTGCTGTGAGATACAGGAAGCTGGACTAGATGGGCCTATGGCCTGATCCAGTGGGGCTGTTCTTATGTTCTGTCAGCCTCTGCAGGCCGGCACTTCTCTGAGCACTGGCCTGGCTTCCTCCCTAGGAGGTGCAAACATGTTTTATAGCACGTTTGCAATCCTCCCAGGCTGGCCCAAGGGACTTGGGCCAGCATAGGTCGCAGTTAGGATTGCACCCTAAGAATTACAGAATTAATTTACAGAATTAAGGTATTTGCAGAATTAAGTTGCATGAAAGAAAGGTATTTACAGAATTAAGAGGTGGCAATCTGAATGGACTGAGGATAAAATAAATTGAGGTGCTCTTTGCTTTGTATCAGTCTGTGGTTCATGATTCCGTTGGAGATTTTCAAGAGGCCAAACTCTTCACAAGAGAGAGGATCTGAAAGTTGCATTGTATATAGAGAGGTTCATCAGACAGCTCCTAGAGCGAGCAAAATTGTTGTTATCAGAAAGAATATACCAGTGTACGAGAATTCAACAGATACAGCAATTAGTTTGACATTTAAGAACTAGGATTAATTTCCTGAGTTAAAAATGACAGCCTGGGAGCAACCTATTATAGTCTGAAAAAAACTTATGCAACAAAAATGTGTGTAGTTGGTTGGTAGTATGTGTTTATAATATATCCAGTTCTTAGATGGCATAATGAACACCAAAACCACTAGATTCCAATATTTGCTGTTTTCCAATATCTGCTATTCCAATATCTGCTGTTACTCTTTAGCACAGAAAATATAATTCCTCCGAAATCAGTTGTACTTTCTTATACAAGGGGCAAATTATGTTCTTACATATTAGCCTCTTAATTTCCTTCGAAGTCAGAAAACTTACTCAATATACCATACCAGGATTTTAAAACCTTGGTGCTTGTAGAACATATGAAAAAAAACAGTAAATAATTTTGACATTTGGGGGAAAAGAAAGCTTTGGTGCCAAGGTCCAAAGAGCTACTTTACCTTATGAGAAGGGCTTGAGCATATCTGACATTTGTCCCCTTGAACAGCTGACTTCCATGCCATATCACAAACTGCTTTTGAAACTCTCACAGTTTCAGAAAGAGTTTATCATGCTGCATAAAATGCTGCAGCAGTGTAAAAAATAAAGGTCTTGGGATGTATAGTCCTACACCCTGCAGTCATGGAGTACAGGGTACAAGAATGGTTTCCACAGGATTCTATGATAACAGTAATTGCTACTCTTTCAAGAGTACAGAGACTCAGCAGGATCAATCAATTGTAGCCTAAGTTCTCTTTCATCTTGCTAGCAGCATCCTAGTGGTTGCTCTCTTCAGGTGGCAGTAGCCTGGGATTTGGGGAAGAGCTGTGAGCAGCATGCAGCCAGGGAGCCGTCATGGGCATCATAGCTTTTAGAACAGGCGGCATATACAGAGGTGCCCCCATGTCCGCGGATCCCATATCTGCAGTTTCACATCCCCATACTCCCTCTGGAGGGAAGGGGGGCTGTGCTCCACTAGCCTCCAGAAGCTCTTCTTAGCCCCGCAGAGGCCACCTGTGTCCACCTACAGTACTCAGAATGATGATTACAAGTTTTTAAAAAGTCACTTCCAGTCTTTCAGAGGGTAGCGGGTGTCCCCCATATCCATGGATTCAGGTATCGGTGGTGGTGGTGGTGGAGGGAATGGAACGGATCTCCCACAGATACTGGGGCATGCTTGTACATCTCTTCCAAGCGCACTGCAACCCAGTAAGGATGTCTTTATTTTATTTAAAATAAAGACGTCTTTACTGGGTTGCAGTGCGCAACTTACCTTTCTGAAAGGAAAGACAGAATATAGATGTATATACCACTAAAACCCATGCCCTTGTGGACATTATATATTCTACAGACTGGTCTCATGACCCGAGTCACTATACAAGGACATCAGAACATAAAAAGTGCTTCATTGGATCAAGCTAGTTTCCTGTTTCTCAAAGTGACCCACCAGATGCCTCTCAGCATAAACAAGACAACAAGATACCTGTATCCTGTTGCCTTGCATCTGGTATTCAGAAATACGCTCCTTCTAAAACTCAGAGTCACCATGACTTTTAATCTGTAACGGACTTTTCCTCCACAAATCTGTTCAATCCCCTTTTAAAAGCATCTAGCCAGGTACCCTCACAATGTCCTGTGGCAAGGAGTTCCACAGATTAATTATGCACTGGGTAAAGAAATATTTCCTTTTGCCTATCTGACCCTCCCATCCAACAATTTTAGTGGATATCCTCTGGTTCTGGTGTCCATGACCTTGGACCAGTCACTTTCTCTCCGCCTCACCTACCTCACAAGGTTGTTGTGAGGACAAAAGCAGGAGAGCAGCTGTGTACACCGCCCTGAGCTCTTTGGAGGAAGGGCGGTATAAAAATATGAAAAATAAAATAAAATAAATAAAGAACTACTAGAACTCACTTAGAGCAGAATATCATGCTCTACTGCATAAAGATCTCAGACTATAGCAAATTTTCCTGCCTAAAGCTCAAAAGAATGGGCAGCCCACTCCTGAGCTGCCCAGGGGACACGGCTGCAGCAGCACCAAGAATGGCTGCCACCGTATCCTGCGCGCCTCAGCCTGCCGTGGGCAGCACCTCAGGAGAAGGGGACTACTCACAATGGGGCTACTCACTTTACCGCCAACCAAAAGGTCAGCGGTAAAGTAAAGGTGTTCATGTAGGGCGCTGAGCCCTACATGAACCGTCAGGATCCAGTGGAGCTGAGCTCTACCGGACCCGCCTCCTGCCTCCCTGCTCCCTCCCCCTGGCACACCTCCCGCCATCCTCTCTCTGCCCTTCCCTCACCTCCCCCCTTCCTGGAATGCCTCCTCCCCGCCCACGCTTATCGTGCTGTGGCTCGGCGGTCTGTGAGACCGCTGAGTAGCGGAGGATGGTGGCCTGCCCAGTGCTAACCCAGCGCCGACCAGCACTGGGCTAGCACAGGCACTGGCCCGGTGGTAAACCTCGCAGACATGCCTTATAGCATGTTTGCAACAGTGTGCTGTGGCAGAAAGCTGGAGTGCCAAGCTCAGGATTGGGCTCTTAGTTGGTGGCAGGTTGCATTTGTTTTTTTTTAGGGTTCTGATATTCTGCTGCAAGTGAGTTCCAATAGTTTTAGGTGTTAGCTAGCTACTTTTTAGTTTTATTCCCTTGAGAAAGCGCTGCAGAGTTAGGGTGAAATGTCAGGATACGATCTAGACTTTGATTGTGGCCTTAGAACTTGAAAATGATTTTTTCTTTAGGTGGTAACTCTGGCTACAGAAGCCTTGCTGACTAAATTTATGTGGGGTTTTTTTTTTGCATAAATAAAGCATAAAAAACTTGATATTGTGTGATTTTGCAATAAGATAATCTTAAACATATCAGTGTATAAATGGATTTTTAAAAAGTTTCACACAAGTTACATATTAAGTTTTTCAAAGTGCATTAAAACACTAAAACAGTAAAAAGTGAAACTGCTGGATGAAAAAACAGGGAAGACAAACTATTCCTTAAATGAAGATTCTAGCCATGAAACTGTAGCTTGAGGGAATATGTTCCCCATGTGGCATCACCCGCCGTAGATCACACACAGCTACCTAAGCATATTGGGAATAGGCAGAGGCCTTACCGTGGGATAAAGATCCTCACCTTTAGCATACATACGAGTGCATGGCAAAAAAAATCTGTATAGCATGTTTGCAATAACATAGAGCAGGAGTCTCCAAACTTTTTGGTCAGACGGCCGCATCAAATATCTGGAGTGGTGAAGAGGGCTGGGAAAAAAATTTCAATATAAAATTTATGTAAATTAGATATGGAACTTAGATGAGTGAATAAATGAATAAATGGGCTCATTCATTCAACCTCCCTGGCCCTTAAAACACCCTCTAGATGCAATCTGAGCATAGCTCGAATCATGTTCGGCCAAGTGGGCAGAGGCTTTCAAGGGACAAGAGGCTTGTGGCGGGCCAGATAGAGGTTTGGAGACCCCTGATATAGAGGACCAAGCAACTATGTAGGAGAAATGCCTACTCCATAGTAAATGGAATATCTGTATTGACTCTAAAGAATTCAGTATAATTTACTGTTTAAATATGTGTGTGTTAAGGATCTTAGGCTAAGACAGACAATGAAAATGTGAAGGAGCAATAAGCATTTGATAGAGGTGAAGCAGTGCCAATGCAGGCATACAGTTTTCTTTCCTTATACAAAAAGAGTTATGCAGAGTTTGTTTCTTCACAAGCTTCTTTACAGGCCAAAATGCAACAGGTGCAGCATTCTGCAGCATAGAGATGCAGTGATAGTTAAAGCTATACACGTTGAATTTCTGCCTGCCATGAAACTGTTAAAAGTATGAAACTTCTGCTGGGAAGAAAGGTGGCAACCTTAGGTGAGAGAAAGAGAGACAGTTAGAGAAAGCTTGGTAGCTTTCATCCATGTTCAGTCTCAGGCAGAATGAGTGCAGAAAGAAAACATAGTGAGAGGGGCTGGTAAATAAGATAACAGTGACCATGTGGCCTGCGAAAGTGTATTATTCTGTGTAATTGCTACTTAATGAAAGAGGCTGGTTGAAGCATGGTGATAAAAGGAGGGAAAGATGCTGCATCAGAGGAAGGCAGATATTGGGTTGCTAAATGGATGGGGTGATTGGGCCAGAGAGTTCAGGAACACAGACATGGCCAAGAAGCTGTAGATCTGTGATGTGCAGAAAGAGTAAATGTAACTGAAGCACTAATGACATTCCGTTTAGAGAGTTGGGAAGCAAATTACAGGCAAGTTAATGCTCCATGAACATCTGTGACCCTGTGAATTGTTGGAAGGAAAGGAGTTGTAGCAGAGAAAAAGATTCAAAACTCATCTGTCTGAGCACAAGTATCTCAAGGTGAAATAACAGAAGGAGAAGAGGTGGGAATATTGATTTCTGCCCTGCAAAACAGTAAACAACGCCTACATATTCCTGGCAGGGAATTTAACTCTGTAAGTACATCATCATTTTTCATTCTTCCGGTTTCTGCTGTGATGGAACATTGATTGTTCATTTACACACAATGTTTGAATATTTTTTTAATACGACAGATACTGGGTCAGCATCAACCTCTAACTGAAATTGACCCTAAGCAGTGTGCATACAGTAGTCCTCTAGTGATGTATTGTACAATTGAGCTCTGATGCATGTATAAAGTGCACATCACATGTCATTTATGAAGTGTGTAACATGTATAAATTCAGTTTTCCTCTTTAAAATATGCTCAGGCAGTGGCCCATTCATGTCTTAGGATGGCTTTCAACTATTTAAAATGAAAAAAACTATGAATGAATATACACATGTGCCTTTCGCAACTGAAGCAAGAGGCATGTGTTTTGTATAAAATACAAAACATGAGGCAGTCTTTATTTTTGCATTGAGTTTCACATGGGTGCTTAACCCTTCCCTGCTCCAGCTTGCCTCCAGATGCTTTCTCCCATATGGGAGAAGATAAAGATCGTTGTATATTTTTCCCTACATGGAGAAAAGCTGCTGGGGGGGGGGGGGGAATTGAGCTGAAAATTTGACTTGTGAGAAAGGATTAAGTAGCAGCTTCTCTCATGCCAGTGTTGTGGTCAAGACTACATCATCCTGTAGCTCTTTTTTTGTTTGGTTAAAAAAAAGTTGAAAGATAAGTACATTCAACTGCTTGTAACATGTAGTTTAGCTCTTATAGTTGGGAAGAATTTCACAGATGTGGCTTCTTCCATCACTCCATTATGGAAGATGAAACTGCCAAAATTCTGCATAACTTTTAAAGGAATAGGTATGCTACCCAGTACTGAATCTAAGTATTGTGCAAATAATGGAGAAGACGTACCTGACCACTGTTGCACATGCTTTGGTCAAGCTAAGTTAGACTATGGTAATATACTCTGTGTGGGGCAGCCTTTGAAAAGTATTCAGAATCCTGCTTTGGGGATGCTTTTTCATGGAAAAATGGCCTATAAATCTTTATATATATATAAAAAATGAATGTCCTGACTCATCAATGCCCAGTCCAAACTCCTGGACCTAGAAACATGAAATTTGGGGAGCATCAAGGAATGTCAATATATAAATGAATGTCCTGACTCATCAATGCCCAGTCCAAACTCCTGGACCTAGAAACATGAAATTTGGGGAGCATGTTCCTTCCTTGATGTAAAGACCCACTAAGAAGGGATTTTTAGAAATTTGACTCCTAATGGGGTAAAAAGGGATAAAATGTGTTTTGACAGATTCCTTGGTATCTCTTGATAGATATATATATATATATATATATATATATATATATATATATATATATATATATATATATATATATATATAATCTATCTATCAACTTGGTTTTTGCTTACAGAGGTTACCCATACAAATGCTTAAAAACATAATTCAGGATTTCATCCTAATCAGCTCCTAAAGGAGCAAATCTAAACTTGGGGGTGAATTATAGAACCCTTCCTATTACTTAGGCCTGGCTGGCTTTTTCCCCATGCTACTGCCTGAGAGACTCCTGTGGGCTACAAGGCAACTGAGGCCAGGCTGGCCCTTTCATCTTAACCCTTTCTAAGTCGGTATGGCAAGGAGTAGTAACAGTAAAATAACAAAACAATAAAAGTCATTCGAGTGTTTACTCTGAACAATGAAGTGTATATCTGGTTCACTGCGAAATTCTGCTACCCCAAGATTTTGACAAGCCTTTCTCCTGAGAACTTGTACTGTCTCAGTCCTTGCTCTGCTTATCCCTGTATTCCAGTGAGAGGAGAGTTAGGGAGGGGCACTGGCTCCAGTGGCGCAGTCTAGCTTCCCTCACAGGAGGCATTTTCTCTTGACTGTAGTTGCTGTAAATAACAGCTGAGGTCTCTCAATTTAAGTTGGTATGGCAATTGAGTATTTACATATCAATGGAGAGATGGTGCCTCACACTGTTGTCCCCATCATAGGAGATGGAGCATGCCTGTTCTGGTCCTTCTCCTATTTCATGTATAACACTCAGCTAATTGCTAGGAGGTACATGAGGCACTGTGTTGCTTGCTGGAGTCAGACTCTGCCATAGTGCCAAGGGGAACTCAAGCTGATGAGGTTAAAGCATGCATCAAGGCACATCTTGATGGGTGAATTTATGGTCCCTCATCTGGAAACTTTCAGGAAGAACATGAGGGTCCACTTGAGGGGTGTTGTCTGCTGGGCATTTCTCTGAACTCCTGCTCAAAATAGGGGATGGAGAGTATCCTGAGTCTGAGGGAAAGATTCCTCTGCCTGCAGGCCTGGGCTCGGAAGTAACAACCTCACGGACCTCACAGTCAGGATAAACGCTGATATTGCCAATATCAGTTCATGGACTGGCTCTGTGATTGTGCCATTCTGACCCCCAAGAATGACAAGACTGCTGTCATTAATGACACTCAACTTAAGTCATTTGAAAGGGCTGAAATGGAGTACAGGTCTGTGGACTTGGTGGTGCAAACTGATGATGTGGTCTGCTACCCTCTGGAGTTCCTCAGTACCCTCAACTCTCCTGGCTTCCCAACCCATAAGCTTCTCCTCAAAGTGGGGGCTCCAGTAATGTTGCTTCAGAACCTCAACCAACCCAAATTCTGCAATGGCATCAGGCTGCGAGTAAAGGCCCTCCACAGGAACATCATAGAGGCCACAGTGTTCACTGGCTGTGCATGGGGAGAGTGTTCATACCTCACTTACCATTCATACCAGAGTATCCCCTTCGAGTTCAAGAGACTGCAGTTCCCCCTCAAGGTATGCTTTTCTATGACCATCAACAAGTCCCAGGGTGCAATCCTAACCCTTTATGTCAGTGCTTTCCAGCACTGGCATAGCAGTGCCAATGGGATGTGTGCTGCATCCTGCAGTTGGGTGTCACTCACGGAGGTCTCCTCAAAGGAAGGGAATGTTTGTTCCCTTACCTCAGAGCTGCATTGCCCTTATGTCAGTGCTGGAAAGCACTGGCATAATGGGTTAGGATTGTGCCCCCAGAGGCAGTCGCTGAACATGGCAGGGTTTGGCTTGAGGGAGGACTGCTTCTCACATGGGCAGTTCTATGTGGCCTTCTTCAGAGTAAGCTCCTGCAGCAGCCTGGTGATCCTAGCACCTGAGGGGAGAACCACCAATGTGGTCTACAAAGAGGTCCTTAAGTAGTTAACCGATGGTCATAAGTATTTTCCACAATATTTTTTCATTACAATATTCTTTTTATTTCTTCATCAAATGTTATATTTCAAATTTCACTTCATCATTTTTCTGCATCAACACAGTTCATTCTATTCAAACTACATATATTATTCTTAATTTGTTTTCTTTTCGCAAATATCTTTGTGAAGCACGGGTACTATGCTATTATAGTACAAAACCAGTTCAAAATGCGAAAATTATTAAACAAAAATGTGATGGAACCATGATTTTCAGTAATTACAGGGTTCTTGCCTGATATGGGGTAGTTGTGCTAAATTTCAGTTGTCCGTTGCAATCAAAGGAAAGTTTATGGGAGTCAAAACTGATTTAAAGTAGTTACATACTGTAGCGAAGCACAGGTATCACACTCGTTTAGTATAAATACAAACCGGTACAAATATTGGCATTGGTCTATACAGTGAATTCATGAACATATTGTTTTCTCTCTCTTCCTGACAATGTGAAATCCAAGTAGCCTGGCTCTCTACTGTAAAGACACATTGAAATAAATAGGGCAACATGCATGTGGAAATTTTCAGGATCAGTATATTAACAAGATTGGAGAGCCCAATCCTATGCATGCCCACTTAGAAGTAAACCCTATTACAGTCAATGAAACTTACTCCCAGGAATGTGCATCGGATTGCCCCCTGAGTCTCTAGACATGTCTAGATTATTGAGGTTATTGTGTGAAGCATTTTGAATGTTCCAAAACACTCCTTTTTCATCAGTGACACTAGTATGATGGCTGGTACTTGCCCCCACTCCATTTAGTTCACATGACACTGCTCTGCCTGGCCTGACTTTGCTAGAAGTGGGGCAGAGGTGCACTGGTAGCAAAGTTTGACTTTGTGGTACCCTGGTCCTTTAAAAGAGGTGTTGAGAAAGGTGTGGAGCAGAGAAAGGATCGGGAGGCAGCAACAACTGGAAATCCTCTTCCTTATTGCAGGGACAACTGTAAGGCAAACTAACCTGTAGTAGTTGCACGTGTTCCTGGAAAAATGGTAAAAAATCCTGCTCTCCAAAATTTTAATACTAGTTATGTACCACTTTAAAAAAAGTTCACAAAGCAGTTTGCGTGATAAAGGCTCCCTATCTCTACTTTAAAAAGACAGAAGGAACATACCAGCAAACAGTCTCTGAAAAAGATGCTCTGTTTGGGTCAATTGGACAGTTGCGCTGTCCTTGCTAAATATGACAGAGCCATCACTTTAAACGTGCCTCTTTACCAGGCAGCAGGAGAATCTATATAAATGGTAACTATCATTGTTAGAAATGGGTGGATACCTAGGAATTTGAACGGTTTATTTAGCCCAACAGAGCTAGCTCCTAAAGACCTAAGAAACTGATACTGGCATGTAAGAATTTGAAATATTTTCCCAGCCATAGTGCACAGAACTGTGTAAGTGGTGCTGTTTTGAGATAGGCTTGGATTTGCTGTAATAATCTAGAGATGTGGGAGTGCTGCACTATTTGTAAAGGAAAGTCCCCAATTCAGGGTCTAATTCAAATTGTTGGCAGTGGTGACTAAATACCTGAATAGCCGAGACATCTCCACCTGAGCCTGCTTCTCAGCATCCCACCTGTTAAACAGCAATTTAGTGCAGCTGAGATGCAATACTATTTGCTCCCATGGTGAAATGCCTCAGTAGGAATTTCTCTTATGAGAATCCCTGCCTTGGGAATTCATTCCCCTAGGCAGTTGCTGTAGCAGATTCCCTCTGTTGACAAGTCTGAATACTGACATAACTTCAAAAATGAGGAAAGTGCTGCGAAAATTTTCAGGCACATCCAATACAGGAAGGTTTGAGAGACTCAAGAAGGCAATAAGAAAAGTAGAAGGGCTTGTCCAGTCAGCAGTTGTCCTCGTCATTGACCCAGCACTGCAATGCTAAACCTGAAATAAGAGTGAATTATAAAAAGGAAAGCACCAGTTAACATGAAGATGCTGTGCAATCATTGCTCTTTTGGACTGCCATTGAACTAGAAGGGTCATTATTTCTTTGTTGGCATTTTTACTGTGGCAAAGGGAATATCAGCATGATTCTGCTATCAGTCAGAGAATGGAGGAATTGCAGGGAGCTCCCCTCCCTCACCTTGCCTGAGAAAGAACTGGATTCAACTGCCAGTTGCCTGGGGACTGGAGAAATGAGCGGAGGTATCAGTCAGGGCTCCTGACTTCTTTTTTTAATTGTTATTGTAAGCCGCTTTGGGAATCATTTCGCTCAAAAGGAGGTGTATACACCTCTTTAAAAAAAAAAAAGGGAATTGTCACTGTCCCTGTGTCACTTGCAGGTGTTGAGTATGCTGACACAGGAAAAAGCCTCTGCTGTCTGCAGCAGCCTAAGGAAAGGATGATCCTGCTATTCAAAATGTCAAACCCTTGACCTTTCTGCCTTGTTTGTGTTGTAATCCTTTAGGACTATAGTTCTACATGTGCTTACATGAAAGCAGATCCTACTGAACTCGGTGGGACTTATTTCTGAGAAAACATGCACAGTATAGTATAGGATTGGGCTCTACACCTGCTCAATGTAAAGGCCTTCATATATGTGATCGAGCCTGATCCTCCTGCACAAATCAACGTGGACTTGTCCCAGTGATACAGCTGGCACAGGTTCAAATGGATCCACTGCAGGTAGGAATATTTCTGTTTTTTTGGTAATATTCAAGTATGACACTGGAACCCAAGATGGCTGACAATCACTATGGGGAAAAAAAGCAATATTTGTTTTTTGGAAGTCACTCGGCCAGTTACAGAAAAGTGATTCTTTTTCAAAATGCATATTAATAGGCTAAGTCAGACATCTTTTAAATGATAGCAGGTTTTAGCTATCAGGAGAAAACACTCCCTATTCGCTCCCCTCCCCCTGAGCATTATGTCTTTTCTTATGGCTGTTTGTTGATGTCACATCTGTTTTTAGATTGTGAGCCTTTTGGGACATGGAACCATATTTTCATTTATTTTACTACGTTAACTGGTTTATGAACTTTTGTTGAAAAGTGAATTTATTAATACTATTATTATCTGTGATAACATTTCACGTTTACACATATATTGTACAAATTCCTTACATTGTTATTTGAAAATGTTCATTCTAAGTTGGCTTTCCCAAACAGTTGAAACCTTTTTCCTTGTGGGATATTTCAGTTTGCTATATGGTTTGAAATCTTTCAGATTGTTACCCAATTTGGTCCAGTCAGAGTTGCCTGAGAAAGAATCAGCTGTTGCAACATAAGCTCATAATTCAAATTCTAGCCTGGAAGACCGCTAGTCAAGCATGTTGAACCTCTACTTTGTTTCCTGAATGGGTAGCAGTTTGGTGTTCCTGACAAAATTCTGGCCTCCCTCACGCAACTTAGAAAACTGATTTTATCAAACATGACAATGTTCAGTCTATTTAGCTTTTCAGCATGATAGGGGTTGTATGTACACTTGTTTGGAAGTAAATACCATATAACAGAGTAGTGCTCACTTCTGAGTAAATATATATTGGCTCAGATGATGCATATAGCTGTTTAAAGGAATGACAGACCAAGTTTATACATTTACCTAAAACAACATCACATGATTATCAATGTCACATGACTACCAAACTGCTAGATGGACCTTTTGCTCTAAACCTTGAAAGTGGATGTTATATTGCAGCCAGAGAATGTGTAGAACACTGACAGAGTTCTTGATCTTGTTTGTCCAAGCTATTGCTATTCATTAGGTTAATGTAGAAATTCCTACCTATTCAAAAGGCCACTCAGGTATCTGCAAATGGTTGATTAGTCAGGTCACAGAATTCTCTAGCAAGAATGACAACGTGTCTGTGTCTGTGATGCATCTCCCAGACAGTTATAGCATTATTTGTCACAATCCTGTAATGGGATTCCATTTGACTATAATTTGAAATTGCCACTTTTCGAACCCACTGATATTACAGATTCTTCTTCTGTGATGCAGAGTACATAGCTTTGCCTAGGTCACCTGTGGCAGCTCCTATCTTGGAAGTCAAGACTGAAAAAAAATCTCCTGATTGTTCAGCAAATTGAAGGACATTGCTTGGTATTCAGCATACTTTCCTGTGTGCCGCTTTCCCTCTTTTTCTCTATTTTGGCTCTTTCAAAATAGTTCGACTAGCTGACATTGCCCACTATCTTGGCATGTTGTAATTCTTTGTCTAGCAAGCCTGTCAATTGTAGATGTGCTAGCAGTGAGCAGGCAATGAATAATGATGGCACAATCCTGCACTTTAAGGTCATTTTGTCTTTTCCATGGATTGTGGGTTGCTAAAAAGAGCAAAGAAGTTCTTTCTGATAATATCATGGATACTATTTGTACAATTCTCAATATCAATTTTCTGGAAATCCTGGTACTGCTTGTTGCTTTTATCTCCTAGTTTGTGAAGTGAATCAACAGTTGAATCATCAGCAGAGTTCCATCTGTCAAATATTACTAAGCCAGGGACATCATCCAAGAATGAATTTCTCATGGTTTCTATAGTCTGAGACTGGTTTCTAACTTGGTTTTGAAAGTTAATCTAGTTTGTGTCCATATTCAGAATCTGGAAGGTTTGTGAGGTCATCATCAGAAAAACATTCGCCCACCTTCTGACTAAGTGTGGGTCAGAGAGTGTTCAGCTTCTGAGAGAAGTGGGTTTTTTCGCTGTCCAGATGCCCAGATAGATCTCTTGACAACTTGTCTTACTTGATCAGTTGGGAGTGTAGAGAATTTCTTATTAGGGTGCTGCTGATTCTGATTTTCAAACTTCTCAGTGATTGGATGGGATAATGATTTATTCTTTCTGATATGGCTTTGATATCGGTTTTGCCTACCTCTCATGGTTCATTGTCAGCTCTTCTGAAGCTTCTGGTAACGCAGGTTATTTTGCTGTATTTTTGGGGATGATCTGAACAAATGTTTTCTACTTCAGAACAATATTCCAGAACGTGAATGTAGAAATGGTCTCCTGTTTTCATGTACTGTAATGTTTACTCGTCCATGGAGGCTGTGCTATGGAAATCTTCAGAAAAGACAGCATTCTGCTGGAGGTTATGAGAGGTCTGGAGAGTTATTTCATGGAAATGCATAGTTCCTGTGAGGCAGTGGTTCCCAAACTTACTGTGGTCATGGTGTCCTTCCTACATAGCAGTGCCTTGCACAAGAACCATGTGAGATCTTGGTCTGGCCAAGATGGTAGTGCCCATAAAAGTGAGTAAGAAGAGGCTGCCAGGGACATCCTGCACTGCCCTGTGAGTTTGCTGCAGCTCCCTGAGGCACCATAGTGCAGTTTAGGAAACATTACTATGAGGTGAATTGTCTTTAGGAGTGAGTTTGCAACTCTGTAGCTATCACCTCTGACTATAAGGGTTGTTGTCCAGAGATTCATCCAAGATGTAACCCAGTGCCTTCCCTGGTGGCATCTTCATGCAGCATGTCATCCAGCATGTCATGTACTGCATGAGAAAATCAAACAACTATGAGTGCCTGATCACTTCCACTGGACAGATTTTGCTGAGGCAAATGCAGTTTGCACCTGGTTAGTTCCTGGGATATGTGTTGGGTTGAGCAATTCAGTGAATTACCTTATAACATCCTTATGCTTAATGATGGTTGAAGTGGCAGAGTTCTCATAAAAGAGAAGTATGAATGCAAGCTGGAGGGTCCTTTGGTGGAGTAATAATCATTTTTGACTGTAAGCACCATTTTAGACTAGAATGTGGTCTTAGAAGACTAATTTGGTTATCCAGTTAATCTTTACTGATATCTGCCATTTTGGATTTCAGAGTGAAAATGTCTCCTAAAGCTGAATACTGTATCAGGATATGAGAGACTTGTACAGGTGTGTGCCACTTAATGACGGGGATAAGTTTGCCTATCCCCGTTATGCATTTAGGATGTTAAGCGAACATTCAGCCTTATCTAGTGCCTTTGTGTAAACAGACACTACCTGCTAGACACTAGCTGGCTGCACAGGCTACTGGAGACTGACTGCCTCTTCTTTACATTAAGAGCCTCTTTGTTGTGTAAACAGCCACTCTGCTGCAGGCTATTGGAGACCAGATTGCCTCATTAGGAGCCTCTTTGTTTTGTTTTGACAACTGTCATATATGTGGTCCATTGTTAAGCGGAGGGTTGTTAAGTGGCTCATGCATGTGTTTACAGAGAAATGATATTTAGTAGGAAATGGTTGAGAACTAATTTGTGAATTAGAAATACAATAGTGACAGCCCATCAATTTCATATTTGTTGCATACACACACATCATAAGCTTTCTCTTAGGCATCGCATCCCACTGTTCTCATGATTGTTTGTTCCTCATTACAGTGGTCCCTCCATTTATAAATCCATCAACTTTTCTTTCTTTCTTCTTTAGTAGTTAGCTGGCACTTGGGGAGCAGGTTGACATCTCAACCAATACACTACTGTAGATGCTGCTGGGATCCATGTGTCATTCATGACATGCTTCCTTGTTGTCATCCTTCAGTTTCGGAAGACTATGGTATCTGAATGGTGGTTCTGGAACAGAGTGTCCTCTCCAGTGCGCAAAGCCTGGGTAAAGTAGATATGGAGGATAGACTGTTACCCATGCAGCAAATCCCCCTTCTCCATGTCGCTGAAATGGTCCAATGGAAAGGCAGAAGCCAATACGGTTGGTTCCAGCGGCGTCACAGGAGTTGCCAGAACATGACTGTGTTCAGCCATGAACTGCCTCAGGGACTCCGGCTCCAGATTTTGCCTCAAGGTTGACTCCTGAAGCCTTTTCCATAACTGGATGTAGCCACAAAGCAGTGGAGGTTTGGGATCAGAGTTTTCCTTTTCTCAGATGAGCTGCCTTCCCAGGCTGACGGGTCCCATCTACCCAGTGGCTGTTTAGTCGCCTCTTACGACAAGTACAGCCAAACTGAGGGCCTATTCTTATCCCCCAGCCCCCAGGGGACATGCTTCCATCTAGGCAATTATTGGTGATATTTCTAGCCTCATTGATGGTCAATTGCTGGTTCCTTAGATCTTCCTCAATTGTGTTTGAGCCATGTTTTCTTCGTTGCTGTGAGAGTGATCTGGCTGCAACATCTTTCACTCCACTGATCACCAGGGTTGATTGGGCTGATCTGGTTGGCAAAGGGCACAATTCTAACCAGGTCAACTCAGAAGTAAGGCCTATTTTGTTCAATGAGGCTTACTCTCAGGAAAGTTTGGTTAGGATTGCAGCCTAAGTTGGTGTCCCCTTCTCCCTCACCGTTCCATGTGCAACTCGAAGCTGCACACTTGATGGAAGAGGATGACCATCCCAGATAGAAGGAGTGTACTGCTCGTCAGTCAAGGGTATAAGATAACTGTGCTTCCCTGCTAGAACCTCCAAACAAGCTCAAGGTTCACCAACTCTTACTCTCTTAGACCTCTTCCTACTCTTTCTCAAACAAATGCATTTGTTGATTGGCTAGCAATAATTTAGCAAGGGTGGAAGATTTAGACCAGAGCTGTGCATGCATACTGTGAAGGAAGAGGAATGGAAGACAAAAAAAGGTGCACACTAGACTAGACAGAAAGGAACCACCTTGGAAGAACCCCTCTCCCTGGGTAACGAAAAACTCCAAAATCTGGAGATCCCTTAACAGGCTAGTGGATGCTTAGGGAGAGGCATAAGCCTTCCCCATCCTCCGCTCACACTCTTCTACAGCATGAGGTAAGGAAGAGACCAGTCTGGATTCTATGGAGATAGCAGGCTGGAAGAGGCAATAGATCGACGTGGGGTACTCCTGCCAACTTGCTACCTCCTCCACTTTGCTGCCTGGCACAAAGTTTTCATCTCACATCATGGATTGGTTACCCATATGGAGGGTGTACTGGTTTATATGTGCTGAGGATTGCATGCCACTCTCTAATCCCTAAACAATGGAATAATCCCTTATTCCATTGTTTCTTATGGGATAAAATTTCCATCTTTAAGTCTGCTGAAGGGCACCGATGCTTATATGATTCCCCCATTAACTCTGCTTACATTACTACTTATGGAGAAAAATTCTCCTTTGTAAGTCATTTCACTTTAAATTCAAACATTCTGGTCCCTAATCCCAATTTATAAAAGGGACCCCCCCATTCCTCCCCCCCCATATATGACTGTAGGATCTCTTCTGTGAACTAAATTTTAATATTCTTTGTTTTAATGGAAAATCGAACTCAAGTATAAACTATATATGTCTATTTTTTTATTCACTGTTGAATGAAGTGAGGCTCTACAGTCATCTCAATATCATTCACCATTGCCATGTGCTAAATTAGCACTTTGGAGAAATAGTCAGGCCCAGAATTTTAGGTGATGTGTAAGGGCATTATTAAGAATGTTAGTTTTGATGAAAAAGGGGAATTTTTTTTTAGATCAACATTTTCAAAGGTTATCATGGATTGACTTGTAGCATTATATAAAGAAATAAAATTACAATATAACAGTGTCACAGAACCATGTATAGTTAACCTAATCTGCCATACTGAAACAGAGCTCGAGCGTCAATATAGAGTTGAGCTGAAGGTTCTTGGACCTTTAAAGATACTGCCGTGAACTTAAAGATAGCTTCACAGAGTCTTCCAAACAACTTTGTTGCCAGTGGAAGTCAAGTGCTCTGTTTAAAGTGATTTCCCTTGTGAAATTCATTTCTGCTTAAATATCATACCAAAATACAAGAAACAAAGCAAAGAAAACCCCTCACAATTATAACTGTTTTAAAAGCTTTGTTGCCTCTCAGGGGGAGAAAGGCAGAATAGAAGGTGGCAAATAAATAAATAAAAAGACAAAGCAGTAAACTGAACAGTGTTTTTGAACATGCAAAGACGGTTGTGAACTGACAGTTCACAAATGTTGAACAGTGAGTTGTGAGGTACACAAACTGTGCTGCAGCACAGTAGATCTGTGCTATTTCATCCATGTTTGACTTGCTGGTGCAATCGAAATTTGCTGAATGTAAAAATAGATTGGACCTGAATCCATTGTCCCTGAATAAAAACAATTAAGGTGGTAAAGGCAATGAAGAAAAGAGAGCCTAGGATTCCATTTTCCCTATGTGACCGACACCTCAAATTCCATATCTGAGTCTACAGATGAAATGAGATGAAAATGAGATCGTACAATGCAGAGGTGATAGAATGGACTGTACCAATTTGGAATGCAGGTGGAGGATAAAATTGTTGAATGCTTGTTTGCATTCAAAAACTCCCTAAGTTCTATCTAAAAGAAGTTAGTCAGAACAGCCAGCACAATGTCGTGCATGTTTACTTGGAAGTAACTTTCACTGAGTTCAAAGGGGCTTACTCTGAAGTAAGTGTGTGCAGGATTACATCCTGATTTCCATTGAAATCAACGTACATGTTAATTACCGTATATGACTTACAGCCCAATCCTAACTGGGCTGTCCATGCTGCAATATAGCAGTACCGAAATGGCCACCGCTGTATCCTGTGTGGCCAGGGAGGTAGCCACAAGTTTCCCTGAGGTAAGAGAACATTTGTTCCCTTACCCAACGTCAAGCCCTGGCAGCCTTTATGGGTCTACTCAAATCTGGACCAGCTCAATCCCTGGTGCAGATCCAAGTTTCCCATGTAGGGATCTCAGGCTTGGGATGGGGGATAGGATTTGGCAACATCCTCACCCCCATCAGGGCCTGAACTGCCCTCCTCCCCCACCCAGTTTAGCTCCCTCCTTGCCTACCCTTGCCCCAGAATGCGCTTAAGCTGCTTGGCAGCAGACTTACCACCAACAGCTCCCAGGTCTGCTGCTACAGCAAAGAAGCCCAGTGCCTGCCTGTACTGGCCTCTGTACCAACCGTCCTTTTGGCTGCAGTGAAGTGCTTCACAGCACTTTCACAATGGCCGTCTCTTGGGCAGCACACGCAAGACCGGTGCTGCCTGTCGGTAGGATTGGGCTGTAACGGGTGTTATTGATTTCAGTGGTATTTTGTCATGACTAAGTAAGTTTCTTTGAATACAGTTCCTGTAACTAAAAAAAAAACCCCAAAACAACTAGCACATCTGAATGAAACGTTCTAACCAACCCTTAGTTTGATGTTTTGATTTTAAGAACAGAAGAAGAATTCTGCTGGTTCAGATCAAGCATTCTCTCATCTAGCATTCTGTTTCCCACAGTGGCCAACCAGATCCTTCTGGGAAGCCCATGTTAGGTTATGAAGGTAACAACTCTTCCCCACTCTTCCCTCCACTACTGGTGTTGAGAGGAATGCTACCTCTGAACACTAGCTCTGAACACTAGCTATGAAAATGCTTTGTGAACTATTTTTGTTGAAAAGTGATGTATATTTTTTTGTATCTATAATAATAATAATAATAGGCTATTATGAATAATACCCATTAAGAGGCCCTCCATGAATTAACCCACTTTTGCCTGGCCCACAGACGTACACATTTGGTCCCTGTTGCGTATATGAAATGTTGGGCAGAAATGGCTTAATGTAAACCTCTTTTAAAAACATCTAACCATCACGATATCTTGCGGTAGTGAGTTCCACAAATTCATTATGCATTGAGTGGAAAAAGTAGGTTTTTTGTCTGTCCTGAATCTACTGCCAATCATTTTCATTCAGTGAACCCATATATTATGAGAAAGCAAACATTTACTTTATTCCCAAACACACAACATGCATAATTTATCAATTTGTCATAGATCCCCTAGGTTCATTTTTTCCTGAGCTATATATCCCCAAACCTTAGCCTTTCCTTATAGAATACATGCTCCAATTCCTTTATCATGGCCCCTTTTTTTGCATCATCTCCAGCTCTAAGGTGTCCTTTTTGAGATGGGGTGAACAGAACTTGAACACTGTATTTCAGATGCACCATAGTTGTATATAAGTAAATGAATTTAGGGTGCAGTCCTAACCCTGTATGTCAGTGCTTTCCAGGACTGGTATAGTGGTGCCAATGGGACGTGTGCTTGATCCTGCAATTGGGTGTCACTCATGGAGGCCTCTTCAAAGTAAGGGAATGTTTGTTCCCTTATCTCAGAGCTGCATTGCCCTTATGTCAGTACTGGAAAGCACTGACATAAGGGGTTAGGATTGTGCCCTTAGTGAATTAGTTTCTGTCCCTTTTCTACTAATGTGTAGCACAGAATTTGCCTTTTCAGCACACAGAGTCAGTGTTTTGACTGATCTATCTGCCACAATATCAAGATCTCTTAACTGGTTAGTCCCTGCCAGTTTAGATGCCATGTTTTGTACTTGTGGAGTTTAACGTAGAGGATCATTCATAAATGATGTCCCGCATCAAATGCTACTATATCAGCCTTTTGAGTGTACAAGGCATTTCACATGTGTCATCCCAATATAGATTCTTACAACAGCTCTGTAAAGTATTATTTTCACCATACTGCAGGTAGAGAACCAAGAGCAGCTTGCCTCAGACCACCTAGTAAGATTTTGACACAAGTAAGATTTGAACTGAGGCTGTCTTGATTCACAGCCCAGTCTCTTAACCATGATGCTACACCATCATCCCTTGAAAAAGAGTATTTGTATTGGCAACCTTCAGTCTCGAAAGACTATGGTATCACGCTCTGAAAGGTGGTTCTGGCACAGCGTCTAGTGTGGCTGAAAAGGCCAATCCGGGAGTGACAATCCCTTCCACACCGGGAGCAAGTGCAGTCTGTCCCTGGTCTGTCTCCCTGGCTATGGGCCTTCCTTCTTTGCCTCTTAGCCTCAGACTGTTGGCAAAGTGTCTCTTCAAACTGGGAAAGGCCATGCTGCACAGCCTGCCTCCAAGCGGGCCGCTCAGAGGCCAGGGTTTCCCACTTGTTGAGGTCCATCCCTAAGGCCTTCAGATCCCTCTTGCAGATGTCCTTGTATCGCAGCTGTGGTCTACCTGTAGGGCGCTTTCCTTGCACGAGTTCTCCATAGAGGAGATCCTTTGGGATCCGGCCATCATCCATTCTCACGACATGACCAAGCCAACGCAGGCGTCTCTGTTTCAGCAGTGAATACATGCTAGGGATTCCAGCACGTTCCAGGACTGTGTTGTTTGGAACTTTGTCCTGCCAGGTGATGCCGAGGATGCGTCGGAGGCAGCGCATGTGGAAAGCGCTCAGTTTCCTCTCCTGTTGTGGGCGAAGAGTCCATGACTCGCTGCAGTACAGAAGTGTACTCAGGACACAAGCTCTGTAGACCTGGATCTTGGTATGTTCCGTCAGCTTCTTGTTGGACCAGACTCTCTTTGTGAGTCTGGAAAACGTGGTAGCTGCTTTACCGATGCGCCTGTTTAGCTCGGCATCGAGAGAATGAGTGTCGGAGATCGTTGAGCCAAGGTACACAAAGTCATGGACAACCTCCAGTTCATGCTCAGAGATTGTAATGCAGGGAGGTGAGTCCACATCCTGAACCATGACCTGTGTTTTCTTCAGGCTGATTGTCAGTCCAAAATCTTGGCAGGCCTTGCTAAAACGATCCATGAGCTGCTGGAGATCTTTGGCAGAGTGGGTAGTGACAGCTGCATCGTCGGCAAAGAGGAAGTCACGCAGACATTTCAGCTGGACTTTGGATTTTGCTCTCAGTCTGGAGAGGTTGAAGAGCTTTCCGTCTGATCTGGTCCGGAGATAGATGCCTTCTGTTGCAGTTCCAAAGGCCTGCTTCAGCAGGACAGCGAAGAAAATCCCAAACAAGGTTGGTGCAAGAACACAGCCCTGCTTCACTCCGCTTCGGATGTCAAAAGGGTCTGATGTGGAGCCATCGAAGACAACAGTGCCCTTCATGTCCTTGTGGAAGGATCTGATGATGCTGAGGAGCCTGGGTGGACATCCAATCTTGGGGAGAATCTTGAAGAGGCCGTCTCTGCTGACCAGGTCGAAAGCCTTTGTGAGATCTATGAAGGCTATAAAGAGTGGCTGTCGTTGTTCCCTGCATTTCTCCTGCAGTTGTCTAAGGGAGAATACCATATCAGTGGTGGACCTGTTGGCTCGGAATCCACACTGCGATTCTGGATAGACGCTCTCTGCAAGTACCTGGAGCCTCTTTAGTACAACTCGGGCAAACAGCTTTCCTACAACGCTAAGGAGAGAGATGCCGCGGTAGTTGTTGCAGTCACCCCTGTCACCTTTGTTCTTGTACAGCGTGATGATGTTTGCATCCCTCATGTCTTGAGGTACTCCACCTTCTCTCCAGCAGAGACAGAGGATTTCATGCAGCTCAGTGACGATGATCTCTTTGCAGCATTTTAGGACTTCAGCAGGGATGCTGTCTTTTCCAGGTGCCTTGCCAAAGGCAAGGGAGTCCAGGGCCACGTGAAGCTCTTCTAGGGTTGGTTCACTGTCAAGCTCTTCCAGCACAGGCAGGCACTCAATGTTGTTCAGTGCTTCTTCGGTGACTACATTTTCTCTGGAATATAGCTCAGAGTAGTGCTGCACCCAGCGTTCCATCTGCTGCGCCCGATCCTGGATGACCTCGCCTGTGGCAGACTTCAGAGGGGCAATTTTCTTCTGTGTTGGACCTAGGGCCTGCTTGATACCATCATACATCCCCTTGATGTTGCCCGTGTCAGCTGCTATCTGTATCTCGGAACAGAGCTGGAGCCAGTAGTCGTTAGCACATCTCCTGGCAGTCTGTTGGACTTTGCTGCGAGCAGTTCGGAGGACCTGCAGGTTGCGCTCACTGGGACAGGCCTTGTATGCTGCTTGAGCTCTCCTCTTTTCCTCAATGACTGGTGTCAACTCCTCAGAGTGGGCTTCAAACCAGTCTGCTGCCTTGTTGGTCTTCTTGCCGAATATGGACAAGGCGGTGTTGTAAACGGTATTCTTGAAATGTTCCCATCTGTTGGATGCGTTTGCGTCGGCCGGGCCTGGAAGAGATTCCTCAAGCACTTGTGCAAATTCCTCCACTTTTCTCTGATCCCGGGTCTTGCTGGTATCAATGCGAGGTCTTCCTTCCTTTTTCGTGTGATACAGTCGCTTTGTTTGCAGTTTCACTCTGCTGCACACCAGGGAGTGGTCAGTGTCGCAGGCAGCACCATGATAACTGCGTGTGATCTTGATGCTGGGAAGGCTGGAGCGTCTGGTGAGGATCAGGTCGAGCTGGTGCCAGTGCTTTGATCTTGGATGTCTCCAAGAGACTCTATGTTGGGGCTTTGTGTTGAAGAACGTGTTGCTGACACAGAGACCGTGATGACAGCAAAACTCTAGCAGGCGTTGGCCATTTTCGTTCATCCTCCCAGTGCCAAACTGACCTAAGCAAGTGGGCCATGAACTGTTATCAGCACCAACTCTAGCATTGAAATCGCCGAGGATGAACAATGGCTCTTTTACAGGGATTTTCTTGACAGTGGTGGCCAGGTCATCATAGAATTTGTCTTTGGCTTCTGCTGGAGACGACAGAGTCGGTGCATAAGCACTGATGAGAGTGATAGGTCCTGCTGATGACTGGAGCTGCAGGGAAAAAGAGTATACTTTGAAATATATCAGGAATAAAGAATAAACATCAGGGATAAAGAATAAACAGTATAGTATTTTCCTACTCACTTGTCTTTGCTTTGGCCAAATTTATCATGGGTCCCTTTAAGAATAAAATACCTTGGTTTTTCTATGACTACCACATCTTTTCCCTTCTCCTTTCATGACACAAGAACAAATGGTAGTATACAGAGTCTATGAATGTCAATTACTATATGTGGTTAACAGTCTATGATTTAAACTTTCCCTCAGCTGGAAACTCACTTGGGGCCCAATCCTATCCAGCTTTCCAGAATTGATACAGCCACTGTGCAACGCCAAGGAAAGGGAACAAACATGCCCTTACCTTAATGAGGCCTTGATGACTGCCCTACCCCCCAGGATGCAGTGTGCACCCCATTGACATGACTGCATCAGAAAGTTAGATGGGATTGGGCCTTAGATGGTCTTAGGCAAGCCACTGTCTCAGCCTCAGCCTCGGCCTGCATTATAGGAACAGTAATACTACCTTATGATATTGTTGTAAGAACCACAGTGTATGTGGCTGAAACACTGAAGGGCTGTATATTTTTAGTGCAGCATATCCTCATTATACATTCTGGAAGCCAGAGACAGTGTATCTGTTGGATCTTTGGCCTCAATCCTGATGCCTACCACTTGATTCTCCTTTGTCATTTGTGATGCAAGTTGCCTATTTGCCAATTCATTTCCTCTTCTACTAATAGAGTCGCAGATTCTTGAGTGGGTGGATATGTGTACTTCTCTTTCTGCTCAGTGTGTAAGAGATATAATGCATCCTTGAGATGTTTTAAGATATACTTTTGAACAAACGATAGCAGTTCAGAAGCTTGGAAGTGGTATCATAGAAGGCTGTCATAGCCTGTGGTACACATATTCACTTTTCATGTCTCACTATGGTTAAACCAGTTTGGCAGGTTTTCAAAAGAATAATTTGATCATTTTTCCAAGTGCTCCAGGTCATTCTGTGGAAAGCTGAAACTGATCCCAAAGTATTACTACTGTATATGTTTTGGTGTGACTTTCATGGGTGCCTATTCACCATTTACCATTCTCCTGGTTAAATTTCTAACATTTTTAGTTCATGAGAGGATTGTCTCCAAGAGTACTCTCATAGCCCTTTAAAATAAGAACGGTACAGAACTGTCTCTTCTTATCAGCAATGCCCTGCATTGTTGATAATGCTTCTGCTGGAGTGGAGGAGGAGAGTGGTCAGACCACTGAGATACCTCTCTGGTTCCTGAGATTTCAACAGGCAGTGGCATAGCTAGAGGGGGCAAAGCTGTAGATCTCTCAGGGAACTTCACTGCAATGTGCAAGGGCCCTTTGGAGCTGTTCCAGGCCGGGGAACTTGCTCCCCTTGCCTGGAATGGCTCTGAAGGGGAGGGGCCCCTTGCATGCTGCAGTGAAGTTCCCTGAGAGATCTGCAGCTTCGCCCCCTCTAGCTATGCCACTGTTAACAGGTATTGATCATTCTTTTTCAATCATAAGCGTTAGTGACTTGCTGCTTCTTTTAAAAAGGAAAGTGGATGTTCTCAGGAAGCTAAGTTCCCAGTACTACAAAATCCCACATTTGGTGCTTTATCTGTACTTGGGTGGAATGAAAGTGGAGCCACTGTTGCCACTTTGAATGACCCAATGACACAGTGGCAGCACAATTTCCTCAGAGTTAAGGGAGGAGAGGGATTTTGCATTCATGTATCTATTGACACCTTTACTAGTGATATACCATATGATCAGGCTATTCAACAATATCTCCTTCTTAGTAATGTCACAATTTTTGTTTTCTCTCTCCCCATCATGATGTTTTCTTTAGATATTGCCTTAAAAATTGGCTATTTCTGTTATTTTCAGGGGTACCTGGAAAGAAAATGAAAAAGGTGAATTTGGGTTCTGGGTTTGCAGTGAGTGTGAACTGAAAAACAGTAGCTGCAGAGTTTATGCAAATTCTTCTCTCAGCCCTTTCTTAAGAAGTGGGGGATGGGCAGAGGTAGATGGAAAGTTCCTGTGAAGGTGGGGGAAGGAAGCAAGAGAGTGGATTAGGTGAGAGAGTTAACAGTGAAGTGTCCATGGTGGAGAGGGGAAAAAAAGCTCCTGTCATGTAAGAGAAGTAAAGTATGCCATTTAAGCTTATTGCTTTTTAATTGATGAGAAGCATAGAAATTATGCATGTTAGAAGGTAGCCCCTGAAAATTCATTATAACCATTGTGGTTTGTGGATCCCTGTAGCTAGCCACAATCCACATGCCTATTGAAACCAACACCAGAATCCCCATTGATTTTAATGAAGCTGGATTGCATCCTGTGAGATGAAACAATAAGTGGATTTGATTTTGCTGATAACCCACAGGATTATGTAATAGGGCACACCAGTGTGTGAGGAATGAGAGAAGAGGAATTGATTTGGGAATCCTGGGGTGTAACGGGGGGGGGGAATGGAACAGAACTGAGACGATGAAACCAATAAGCCTCCCCTCCATACACAATGTGCTTGTGATTCTGTAAAATAAAATCCCTGCTTTCAACTGAGATAGATGCTGCGCCCATTATCTTTGTCACTACCTGCTTTATGAATGCATTGACTTCCTATCTGTCCTGTCACGAATGTTGGTAAGAGTTTACATGGGTTTACACATCTCATTGTATCAAGATGCCATTTTTTAAAGCAGTGTGCAGTATAAGAACATGAGACACATTTTTGCTGCGCACCAGTTTCCCAAGGGCAGCATCAGCTGAGGCATGTGTCTGTTCTGCAGTGTCTTGTAAAAGGTATATATTAAGAACATAAGAGCCCTCCTTCTGGATCAGGCCAAAGACCCATCTAGTCCAGTTTCCTCTAGCTCACAGTGGCCCACCAATGACTCAGGGAGCACGCAAGACCACAAGAGACCTGTTGATGTGCTGGTTGCAGTACTGTGAGAGGACCTGGGAATTGGGCAAACTCTACCTTAACTGAGTTTGTGTATGTGTGTTGGGGACCTGTGGTGGGTGGAGAGGCAGGTGAGGCAGAGCCGCCCACCAGAGTCCTTTGAAAAGCACTGCTGTCATGTGAGCACTCATGCAAGCACTCACAACCCATGCACACAGGTGGAGAGGCAGGTGAGGTAGAGCCTCCCCCTGGAGTCCTTCGAAAAGTGCCGCCTCCCTGTGAAGCACCCACAACCCATGTGCAGAGTGAGGAGTGCAGAGTGCTTGGGTGCCTCACACTGAGGTGGTGCTTTTTGAAGGACTCCAGTGGGGAGGCTCTGCTTCACCTGCCTCTTCACCCACCACAGGTCCCTGACACCCACCCACTATATGTCCCTGGCATGGGTTGCCTTTGCAGCAGCGTGTGGAGCCTCCTTGAGAGGAAATAAGTGGTGTGTGTGTGTGAGAGAGAGAGGACTGTGCGGTTGGATCTGCCTCCCCACTAGAGTCCTTTGAAAAGCACTGCCTTCATGTGAGGAGGTGCTCAAGTACTCAACCCAGGCGCACAGCTAGGGGGCAGGTGAGGCAGTGCCTCCCCACTGGAGTGCTTCGCAAAGCGCCACCGCTGTGTGAGACTCCCAAGCACCCCCAACCTAGCCGCTCAGAGCTCCCTCCCTCCCTGCTCTGCCTGTGGGCTGTGGGTGCTTGGGCGCCTCACACGGTGGTGACACTTTCCAAAGGTCTCCAGTGGGGAGGCTCTGCTTCACCTGCCTTCCCCCCCCCACTGCACCTCCCTGGTGTGTGTGTCCTGCCACATGAACTCCACTCCCAGAGGCATCTCACACGCACAGGCTGCCCTGCTGGGAGCGCTTCTGCCTTGCCTAAGGCGTGGTGGGCTGCAAAAAGGGTGTGTGGCCCTTTAACAGAGCCACTGGGTGGCTGCCCCTTTAAAAGGAAGAGGCGGTGGGAAGACAACCACCTTGAGGGACGGGGCTGGCCTATGCTAATTGAGGGGGCGGTGCCAGGATGAATGGAGGGAGGTAAGGGCGGTACCGCTTTACGGGGGAGGAAGGGCCTGTCTCTTTAAGGAACCGGTTGCTACCACTCGAGAAACAAAGGGGGGAGAGCTTTCCTTCCACCCCTCCTCCTGTCTCCACTGGGACGATCCCATTCCCGGCGCTGGGAGAGGGGGCGGTGCAATGGCTCGAGAGGAGTCCGAGTCAAGGAGTGAGTGAGTGAGTGGGGGATGTACCAATGGTAGGGCGGGGCGGGGGGGGAAGAGCCCTAGAGGCGGTTTCATTCGTTCAAAGGGGGGAAGGTAGAAGGGGCGGTACCATGTGGGAGCGGAGGGAGGCAGGCTGACGGACAATGGAGCCTGTGTGTGTTTGCGGGAAGGGAATGAAATCGCCGTCGCCGGGGGCAGCGGAGGCTGCGCCGCCCCCTCCTGTCCGGGGCTGAGAGGTGCCTCCTGGCTGGGGCAGACCAGGCCAGCCCCCCGCCCTTGGTGAGCGGGGGGGGAAGGCTCCTCATGGTGCGGGCCACCGCGAGGGAGGGGGCGCCGCGGGAGGAGAGGCAGGGGCGGGAGGGCGCCGCCGCCGCCGCCGGGTAACCGCCCGCTTGGAGGAAAGTTTCAGAGTTCTGGGGCTGGCCGCAAAACCTGGCGCGGGCGGGCAGGAGAAAGGCTTCTGAGGCGGGAGGGGAGCTGGGGTGGGGGGAGCTGGGAGAAGTCGCCTGAGGCGGCGGTGGTGAGGGAGGTTGTGGAGGAGGCCTGAGGGGGAGGAGGCGTGTCTCTGACCTGAGGGGGAAGAACAAGCGGGTGGGGGGCTCTGAGCTTGAGAAGGGGGAAGAGATGTGTGTTCCTCCATTGAATGGCATGCCTGGCATTTGGGGGAGGGGGCCTGTGTGGTGCCCAAGGGGATGCCAGATTCTGGTGGGGAAGGGGGTGAGAGAGAGACCGAGCACACCTGGGAATGTGAGTGGGAAGGGGGGGGGTCGACCAATGCTTCTCTAAATCCCTCGCCCCTTCTTCAGTGGGGAGTTACGGATGGTGGGTGAGTGACCTCAGTAAAGCCTCTCTCCCCATTTCTTTCTTCTTCAATGGGGAGATATGGAGGGTGGGTGAGTGGGCTCAGTAAGGCCTCTCTTCCCCTTTCCTTTTTCAGTGGGGAGATATGGTGGGTGGGTGAGTGACCTCAGTAAAGCCTCTCTCCCCATTTCTTTCTTCTTCAATGGGGAGATATGGAGGGTGGGTGAGTGGGCTCAGTAAGGCCTCTCTTCCCCTTTCCTTTTTCAGTGGGGAGATATGGTGGGTGGGTGAGTGACCTCAGTAAAGCCTCTCTTCCCCTTCCCTTCTTCAGTGGGGGGATATGGGGGTGGGTGGCCTAAGTAAGGTATCTCCCCCTTCTCTTCTTCAGTGGGGAGATATGGGGGGTGGTTGGCCTCAGTAAAGCCTCTTTCCCCCTTCCCTTCTTCAATGGGGGGGGGTTTGGGGGGTGGCCTAAGTAAGGCCTCTCCCCCTTCTCTTCAATGGGCAGATATGGTGAGTGGGTGAGGGTCTTGCAAGGAAGTGAGGGTCTTACACATACCTTTAGAGGTGAAATACTTCTAAGCTTCTCATGGTGGGGAGAGGGCTGAAGTGGGCCCCTTGGGGGCAGGCTGGAGGAATAAAATCAGAGGGTTCTGGCATGAATGACAAGAGGAGGCATAAAATAAGGGGTGGCTATGAAATCAAGGTCCATGGGACTAGAATGGTAATTATGGGGTTTAAAGGGGCTGCAAATGCTTTCCTGGTAGCAAATGCTTTCTGAGTAGACATGCATAGGATTGGGCTCTGAGGGCCAAATCCTATCCAACTTTTCAGCCCTGGTGTAATCATGCCAATGGGGTGTGCATTGCATCCTGTGGTGGAAGGGTAGTTATGGAGGCCTCTACAAGGTAAAGGAAAGTTTGTTCCCTTGCCTAGGGGCTGCATTTCAGCTGCACCAGCACTGGGAAGTTGGATAGGATTGGGCCCTAAGCTTGCAATTGCCATGCAATGTGGCCTTGGCCATCATTTCCTTGAGTGGTCTGAAAGACTTGGGTTATTGATGGGAATGGTATACAAAAGGATAGTATGTAATGGAGAAAAGTAGATTTCTCAGACTGCTTGGAATTTTATGCTTGGACCCCTGCTAACTGGACAAAGGCATATTTTAAATTAGTGCTTTTAAATTTTGTGGCTGGCCCAGAATAGCATCTTTTTGCTGTGTTTCTCTTTGTTTTTTTAGACTGTACATTGGAGTACAGGAGTGTACACACTTATTTCTAAATCACATACTCCTATTTGGCTTTATTTCTAATTCATTTAGCATTTCAAGTGTACAAAGTTGTTAATAATCATTGCAACAGTTTCAGCTGACAAGCTCAGTGTTCCCTGAGAAGTGAGGTGCTTAAGAGTCTTTTGTTTCCTTTTGAATATACGGTTCAATACTGTGTATTTCAAAAAGGTGAAACAGTTACTTCTAAAAGATATGTATGTTCTAGTTATTATGGCTTTTCTATTCATTTGCATATGTGTGAAATTTCATCAGTGTAATGCGGTGAATTGTGAATCTTGTTCATAGTCATCAAGTGAATGAGGCAAATTCAATACTAGCCACATGCCTATGCTTGTTTGTTACTTAGTGTTGCTTAACTTGAGTTATCGTCCAGCAAACTGTTTCGCATGGACTGAAAACACTGTCACAGAGAAGCTGCAGCTAACTTGGGTTTTTGTCATATAATCGGTATAGGGGGATCTATTTATGAACTGTTAAAAGTTGGTGGATCTTTTGCGTTTACTCTGCATCACTATGTACATCAGAAGCAAATAAATCATGGGTGCTGAATAAATTTAGACTGTATTTTGACTTTATACTTGATAGTAGCAGTGAGAATGTAACACTTCTGATGGATGAAGCTAGTGACTTCTGTGATTCTGACCCATAAACTGTAAACCAGGTATATGCTGCAGGGCCATATTGGTAAAATGAAATGACTTGAGCCTGGTCAGCCAGACTAGTGCTGTCCATGTTGCTTTCTTATAAGCAGTAGCTTATCTGTATTAGAAGAAAGGGCAAAAGTAATGTTTCCCTTTTCACTCTGTGTTTTATCTTGTCAGTGGTGTCATTTTGCTAAGTGGTCTGACTCTTTTTTTTCTTCTGCCACCTAGGCTCTTGCCCTCATGAGGGAAGTCCTATATTTCTGTGCTTACAACATCAACACTTAAAGGGAGTTCCCTAGTCTGTAGATACTAGAAGTGGCACAAGGGCTAGGATTTCTAGCTAGAAGTACAGGGAAGAAAGCATGCTAAGGGTCAGTCAGAGGCTAACTTGCTGCTTACTCATGACAAGGTTTATTAATTTGCTGCTTACTCATGACAAGGGTTGAATATTGGCTAGGTTTGGGTCTCATTCTATCTGCAGAAAGAGAATATGGTGTTGAGTAAGGGATGTTGATCACTGCGTTTTTCTAATGCTCTATTGGGGGATTTTAGATTAGGAAAAATAGTCTGAAATTTGGGGTATAGATCTCAGCCCAACTCTTCCCCCCTCTTCCTTGCTCCTGCTAAGTTAATACTAGGTCATTTTCTAATAAATATCTAATCCGAGAGTTGGTTCTGGATGAAAAGGCCACACTAGCTTGTAATGCCAATAACTGGCTGTGAGGCAGCATGTCCTGAATTGGCACATTTATCTTGACTGGGTACTTGATACCATGTTGGCACAGGGAAGGTGGAGTTGCTATGACCCACTAATTCTGTCTTGCTCAACAGGTGATCTGTCTGGCAAACATCTTCTATTGAGTGTGTGTATACCTTGAATTGGGCTCTGGGGACCGATTAGGTGTTCTGTTGCTGAAATGCTCACCTCGCTGCCTAACAGATCTCCCTCCAACTAAAGTTGTAAAGATGGTTTCAAGCCTTGTGAGGGAAACCTAAGTTGAATACAGTACTTGATCAGTGCCCATATCTCTGTGGATGTGAACATTTCAAGGTCTTTGAGAAGGTATGACATAGCCTTTCCAACGATGTATATGTTAACTCTCCCCTTTACATGATCAGTATTGATTTGTAGAAACAAATGCTGATCACAGTGTAATTGCCACTCTGTTGCTGTAGACATGTTAATAATTGGGAGGGTGTGTCTATGGCATGTTCACAAGAAACTCCTTGTGCATTTATTTCCATGGAAAGGTGAATGCCTCAGTCAACTTTATTCTGAGGGATTTCAGCATATGTTGAGGTTGGCTTGTTAGGTTTGGCCTAACTCATGCTATAGGTTGTACTTGTGGTTCAATGTGTTAACTGTATGAGGAAAAAGCCATTGGGGTGAGGAAAGAGACAACATTCTTTAGTTATTCACTTGTCAGAATTGTGGAACCCTTACCTTCATAATACGAGGTGACTGGTTAAAATGGTCTGACCCTGGTACTTCCTGAGTCAAATGGGTTTCTATACTACTCTTTGGGTGGCTTGGCAAGTTCTTTTTCCTCAATGAAAAATCAGCTTCTAGAATAAGGAGTTGACATGATTGGTTCTTTATGCTTTTTCTTTCTGACTTTCTAGGGGTTAATGGAAATTAATTAGTTGGGATGATGGCTAAATGGTAGAAAAAATTTTGAAACAAATATGACTGACTTAGAACCCGGTTGAGGACCAATTCCTTGGTGGTGGCAGCACCAAAGCAATCTTGATTATTTGCAAATATTGCATCTGCACAGTGCCATCTAGCAGAACTGTAGTGAATGGTTTATTCAGCTATCTATTAATGAACTGGTGGAAGCATCGCTATCTGCTTTACAAAATTGTCACACTGCAGGAATCTGCTGTGACTTAAGCCCAATATTTGCTTCAGAGTCTGTACTGAAAGGTCCTTGGGATGTGTGTTCTGGATGAGCATTGTTGATTTCACTTGAGAACATTAAGATATTTAGAATGGCCTATGCCACAGTGTGCTTGTTCATCCTCTGGCCCATTTGGATGTTAAAAGGCAGCTGGAGGATATTGGCTGACCTTGTTTTCAGGGAAACCAGTGCCTGTTTATTAAAATAGGTAGAGGGGTTATTTTCCTGCTGACTGGAAGGAGATAGTGGTGATGTCACTGCTTGTTAAAGTCTGCAGGGTCTTGATTTTGACACTTTTAACTATAGGCTAGCTTCCAATTTTGCATAAGATGCTAGTGAGTAGTGGCAGGGCATCTCCAGACTCTGTTGGATGAAAATCATTACCTAGTTCCATAGTATTCTGCGTTGTGGTTTTCAACTCTGTTGTTACAAAGCCACCTTAGTTGCTCCAGTGGAAACCCTATACCAGTAGAAGAATGTGGAAGCATACCCTGTTTGTCCTGATGCTCTTAGCAGCTTACAATTTTATTGGCTGTGATGTCCTAGATCACCTCTCTAGGCTAGGAGCACAACTTAATAGCAGTCCTGTTCCTTCTAGTTGGAAGACTGTTCTGCCCTATGGGAATTGCCCTAAAGGGTTCTTCAAAGTTCATGCTTTTGCCTCCATACATTTAATATGAACATGAAACCATTTGATGTTTTGGAGTTAAGTGTTTGCTAGTGATATCTAACTTTTTCTTTTGCTGCACTTTGTACAGCACTAGTTTTTTTGAACAGGTGTTAAAGAACAGTGATTATCTGGTAAGAATGAATAAACTTGAGCTGATAATGATAGAATTGGAGGATGGCTAGTTGTGGAAATGCCTGTACTGTACAAGACACTCTCCCTTGAGGGAACTGTTATTGGGCTAGGTATCTCTGGCTATGTAATTGTTGCTTGATGATCCGATGTCACTGTGGTCTGGCATGTTGTATTTAATTGGTTCACCAGCAGTCTCTACATCTGGTTGACAGATCTGGCAACTGTTGACCATGTCATGGTAACTTGCAGATTAGATTACATACAATAATACATTTCGTGTGGTGTGAATCTTTATAGTAGTTCAGGGGCTCCAACTGGTATAAAATGTGATTGCCCAGTTATTGTGGGAGTAAGCTGCTGAGAAAAATGAGTTGGGTGATTACCAGTTTTTCAAGTCCAGTTCATGGTGCTACTTTCAGCCTTTAAAACCCTTAAAGGTCTTGAGTTATTCTTCTTTCATAAGACCCCCCCCCCTAAATTTTTGAAACTGCCAATCATTGTTCTCTATAAATGTCTGATGGTAGCAGGGCTGCTTCTGTGGTAGGTTCAGAACTCTGGAATATAGTGACTGGATTAAGGAATATAGGGATACCATGGTCTTGCTACTGCAAGAACAAATCTTGGAAAACTGTGCATTCTCCCTCTCCAATGTGTGGGAAAAGGTTTCACTTTAAGAACTGTAATTCTGCAGTACTACAGAACTGTGGTTTTAGTCTGGCTTATTCTATGAACATTTTGCCTCCAAAATCTCCGTGAGGTGCTAATTTTGCCCTGTATAGTATCTCAAGTATCCGTCTGTTAAGAATGCACTTCTGCTTCTGATCCACTAGAAGTACTTTGCTTCCACAGTTGCACGTGGCTATATTACTGCCTTCTGGCAAGGTTGACGAGTGCCAGACTTCCTCCCAACCTGGGAGCAGAAGTGAGTGGGGATTGTCTTATAGTTGCACAGTGTCTCCTTCTTTTTCCCCAGCTCCTGTGTTAGGAAGCAGGCTTGATATTTGGCTGCTTCATTGTCAAGGTTGTCTCCGGGCCCTTTGCTCACATAGAACCAAATGAGCAAGCCTTTGTCTTCTGCTCCATGAAGTTTGGTATGCAGAAGCTAGATGGATTGGCCCCTGTTCAGGAGCAGGAAAAGGAAGTTGGACTTGGCTGCCGTTCAGTCACAGTGGACTAGGGCAGTGTTTCTCAACACTTGTCTCTTGCCATTTGTCCCTAACCACTTTGCATAGTCCACCTATTGGAAGTATCACCAGAAGTAACTGGTGATGATGTCATTCTGGATTGGGAGGCCATGCGCAACATGCTAGAATACTGGTAAGAGTCTCAGGGCATATGGGAGGGCTTTTTCAAGCACACGTAAAGCATACCTTGAAACTGCTTGTTGAGCCTCCTACCAGTCTGTCGCATTGCTGGTCTCACTGCTAGGCGGTGGGAGTCTGGGGGGTCCTGCGAGTACCACTGGACACCATCTCAAGTACAACCAGTGGTACAAGTACCAGTGGTTGAGAAACCCTGCTCTAGAGCAGTGCTTCTCAAGTTTCTGATATGGTAGACCATTTCAATTTTGTGTCAGACCAGCAATTTTGTTACCAATATAATAATAACAATAACAACAACAACAACGGGTATTTATATACCGCCTTTCTTGGTCTTTATTCAAGACTTTATTCAAGGCGGTTTACATAGGCAGGCTTTATCTAAATTCCTATTTAAATAGGGATTTTTACAATTTCAAAGAAGGTTCTTTCTTTCAAGAACTACTACATTCAAGGTGTTTCAATCCGATCTGGCTTCACATTCTGGCCTCCATCCTCCCACGCTCAGAACAGATGGAATTGCTCGGCTTCAGCTTGTCAGCTGCTCCAAGGTCGCACGGTGCCAGTGGCCTCGAACTGGCGACCTTGTGGATGTTATCTTCAGGCAGACGGAGGCTCTACCCTCTAGACCAGACCTCCTGCCCAGAGACTGGTAACATGTACATATTTTGCATAGACATCTTGAATCGGAAAAACTAACATTCTTCACTGTATTGGAATAGGAGTGTGCATACAATGTATAGCAGTGATTTTCAAACTGTGGGTCAGGACCCACTTGGTGAGTCGCGATGCAATTTGTGATGGGTCGCGAGAAGCTGGCGGCTGCCATCTTGGAAGATGGCGAAAGACCTGGATGGCGCCATTTTGGAAGTGGGCAAAACCTGGGCGTCACCATTTTAAACTTCCCAGCATTGCAAAGTAACTAAGAGCGGCTTGCACATGCACAAAGGAAGCAGCGTGCTGCTGCCTTCCAGCTGCACCTTCCTCTGTACTCAGAGGCTTCCCGGGAGGGGGCAAATTGTGGAGTGCAGGCAAAGAAGGACAGGGAGAGACTTGGAAGAGCCAACCAGGCTTCTCCCCACCAACCTCTGTCAGCTCAGTTGCCTGGACGGGATGGGCTGCTTTGGGGTTGCAAGATAGAGCAGCTTCCCCCCCCCCAGCTGGACTGGGGCAGACCCGCATGATCTCCCCTCTTGTGAGCCTGCCTTGAAAGCAGCATCGCCATTGCCACCTCCCCACTGCCATTAGCACCCCTTATGGTACTACTCTATCCTCTCTCTCCCAGCATTTCTTCTAGGGCTCTTTGCAGGAGTCTTTTCTCTGCATCATCTCTCCCTCTCTGGAAGCTGCGATCCTTTCCTGCCCTGGCTAGCACATGCTCTCTTCACATCTTTGCTGGGGTGAGGGGGGATCCCTGATTGCCTGGCTGCCAAGAGAGCAGTTGGGGGGGAGGGGGGCAAACCTGGCATGTGGGCGAGTAAGCCCCATTGCTTACCTGAGAGTAAGCCCCATTGTCAATAATGGGAGTTAATTCTGAGTAGTCATGCTTAGGCAAGCAGCTAAGAGCGGGAGGTAAGGGGAGGTGTCTCTCCTTATGTTCCTTCTGAGGGGGATACTACTTTTCTTATTTCCTTTATTTGCTAAAGCTCAAGCTACTTCTTGCATTGAGGTGCCTAAGTAGGGTGCACTTGCTTCTGACCAGTACTGAGCACAGTATCAACATCCACATCAGTGTTAGTTAATTTCAAGCGTAATACAAGAAGTATTATTATTTTTAACATTATTAACAGTATTTTTATACTGCTTTTCAACAAAAAGTTCACAGAGCGGTTTAAGTAGCTAGAGATTTTGTAAATAAAGACGGAAATAAAAACAGTAGTAAATACACAAATATTTTGTTTCAGATGTTTTATTTTTATTCTTTTTGCTTGATAGCAATAGTAGTGAGGGCAGGGAGAATTGGAAGAAGCTTCTGAGCTGGAATACTTTCTCTTGTCATTTACAGTTTTAGTTCCTAGGCAAGAACTTCCTGCTTGATAACATCACTTCCAGCTCTGACATCATAGTGATGTCACTTCCTGTTTGATGATGTCATCTCTGGCTATGACGTAACTTCCAGGTTGACATCACTTCCGGTGGGTCCCAGACAAATTGTCATTCTCAGAAGTGGGTCCTGGGCTTAAAAGGGTGAGAACCACTGATGTATAGTGTATTTGTAGAGATGTTCCCTTTTCTCTAACCATCTTCCAGCCTTCTGGCTTGCTTCCCTTGTCCCAGCTGTTTCCCTCTCCCTCTTGGTGTTCTTTCCCCTTGTTTTATACCCAGCGCCTGTCAAGCTCTTCTGCCCAGCCGTGTCTTATTACAGGTGGAGCCTATTTATGCGCGTTAGTTCCGTTCCGTGACTCGACGCGATTAACAAAAAACGTGATGTGCTAAATTCCATAGAGTTACGCAAATACACTGCAACCGGACACTTCCAGATAGAGGGGAAACTAAGGCAGCTGTTATCAATCCCCTCTGTACTCAGCCCTCTCCGTTGCCAGCTGCCCAGCTTCTTTCACATGGGATGCTGATCTTTTAAGAGTCCAGTCCTATGCGTTTCTACTCAGAAGTAAGCCCCATTGTAGTCAATGGGGCTTACTCCCAGGAAAGTGTGGAGAGGATTGTAGGCTAAATCTCATTCTTTGCTTGGTGGGAAGGCTTGCTTGTGTCCATGATTGCCTGTACCATCTCAATGGGGGGGGGGGGAATTTGGCAAACACTCCCTGGGTTTTTTAAAGCAATCCCCTCTGTTGCTACCACACCTGCCCCATGTGAGTGAGAGTGAGTGAGAGAGAGCGTGAGTGAGTGCTCCACCTTGCTGCACGTGTTCTGTCTACAGAGATTTTAGCCCCCCCCCCCCCCGTTCCCCTCTTCAGCCTCTTTGCTGGCTCAGGGGCTCCAGGAATGTTACTGTCCCTCTTCCCAAGAGGGGAACATCTTCCATGGCTCCAAGGTTATTCCCTGCCTGGGCGAGACAGAGCCTTTTTGCAGTGTTTTGGCCTGCCTGGAAATGGATCGAGACAGAGCAGGGCAAAGTAGGCAAAGGTGTGTGTGACTTTCAGTTCCCCCATCCCATTCACGTTGAGACAAATCCACAGATAAAAAATCCGTGGACAAATAGGCTGCACCTGTATTGTCTTTTGCTGCTTTTTATTCAGATGCTCCACTTATCCCTCCTGGCCCAGGCTCCCGTGCTTCTGTATTCCTCTGCCCTTCTCCTAATCCTCTCACCCTTTCCTTCCACCTTCTGTACCTCCTAATCTTGTATCTTCAATTCATTTGCCTCATCTCCTCTTCCTGTAAAGTCTTCCCTCTTGCTCCTTGTCAATCTGTTCCCTGTATTGCTGCTGCTGTTAAGCCTTTTGCTTTTCCTCATCTCATACCCACCTATCCTCCTCTCCTTCCTCTTTCACCCCATCCTTCCCTCATCTCTAGCTCAAGTCCTCCTGGTGTGCCTTCGTTCTGCTTCCTCTCCTTGTAAATGTTTGCGATGCTTGGTATGCCAGTGTCCAAGTCCTGTGGCAAGCCTTGGGAGACCTCATGGCTCTACTACCTCAGGATGCCTTTGATCAACCAGAGTAGTTGGAAGCTGCAGGAGCTATGCTGCAGACTGGTGACCAGTGGCTTATGGACTGCTCTTTGAGAAGCACTACATCTTGATTGAGCAGCAACCATCTGGAATGTCTTCCCACCCTCAAACTTGGCTTTCAGGAGCAGGAAAGGAAAGCATAGAGGGAGGTGTATCTTGGGATGATCATGGCAGTTTTGATTAGTGACGGAGACCAAGCCAAAACTGTGTATTGTTGGTCTGCCTTAAAGTTGTCTAGCTTTAGGAGCGCCTTTACACTGTTAAGCTGCTGTGATGTCCTTGTCTTGTAGCCCACTAGTTCCCATAACTTGTACTCAAATTGTGATCCAATTTTAGTAAAGATTATATTGAGATGGAACTTCCCATTTAACTCTACTGTCAGTTGCCATTGCCTCTTTTAAAGCATTTTGCACAAATGATGTTTCAGAGTTGTGTCTGAAAAAGTGCTAACTGTCCAAATCTAGGACCTTAACATAGATCCCTTGATTAGAGAGCAGAACCATACCACAGAGGCAGAACACATGCTTGGTGTATAGGGAGCCCCAGGTTCAATTCCTGGCATCTTAGTTTTAAAACTAAATGTTGGATTACAAAGTGGGGAAACCTCTTTGCCTTAGTCAGCAATTTTGTTTCCACTTGTGGAACACTGACATAGTGCTATAATTGTCAAGGTACACCACCAATTTTTAACTGCATTAAATTATTGCATTCCAATTAATAAATACAATTTAATTATAATTAATACAATTAAATTACATGACAATGAATCATGTAATTATATTGAGTGATTCATCATCATTTAACTTGCGTTTTTTAATTGCAAATCTATCCATGTATAATAAGCCCAGGGGTCCCCTCAGAGATGTGATTCACTCATATGCACCGTGCACACAGAACACCAGTCACTCTGCTCTTGGGTCTCCAGAGGTGGTTCAAGGACTGCAGTGCTTCTCATGAGTAGGAATGGGAAGCAGGTACATGCCAAACACTAAGCCCAGCATGATGCTCAGAGAAGCAGTTTCCAGCTGCTTCTAAGCACGCCATGGTGTGAGGCGCGAAGTGGCTGCTTCTACCCGATTGGCTGGCTGCTTTGTTTATTTGGGCTGCTGTGTGGCTCCAGACGTGCTATGTGGCTTTCTCTATGCTGCTGCTGTCTCCTCTGGCCCTGTGGCTCACCAATTTATGGCACAGTCGTGTGCTGTGGCACACTGGTTGAAAACCACTGCTCTAGTCTCTGACAGCCAGAGCATTATTTCATCTTGCTCAGGACAACTTTTCCTGACTCAATAAGGCAACTTTCTGTGGGAGACAGATTTTAAGTTCCGGCTGTTAGGTTAATTTAATATTTAGGTTGAGGATTTGGGTTTTTCTCATATGGCTTAATCTTTGATGTGGACTTGGGGTGCTTATTTTCTTAGAATGCAAAATATTTCCACAAAAGAAGCTCTTTGATTAACATGAGGATATGGGTCTCTGTAATAAACCATTCTCCTGTAAATAGCATGCAAGGTGGTGTGTGATTGAGGTCTGAACTGTAGTGGGCGAAAGTTCTAATGCCACCTACTCCTGCCAGTTTACCCTGTATTGGATAAATAAAAGTACCCCAGGAAATTATGCTTCATAATTCGTAGTTTAACCTGAACTATGTTGGTCAGTATGCTAGATGTGTCATCCGAATATAAAAGTTGGGGAATTCATACTGAGTAATGCAATGTGTGTGACTTAAGATTGCTTGAATATTTCAGGAACTCTGTTCCCTTTTTATGGGTGCTGTAAACTTGTGTACAAACTGAGCACTACCAAAAAGTTTAACCATCCAACAATACATCTCTTGGACTGGATGGTTTTTCAGGTGTTGGTATTCTGATTCTCAAGGGGACCTGTGCTGGTTTCTTTCAGTTCAAATGGTGGGCTGGGCAATTGGAAGGATTTCTCCAGGATTGTTGCATGAACCTGTTTTCAAGCTTGCTCATTTACCTTTAGCACAGGCATCAACTGCATATATGCTATAGTGAGGTAAGTGCCTGAATAGAAATCCCAGTAGACTAAACTAGTGGTCATGGGCACTTTTCAACTCCAGCTTGTATACTTTGAAACATGTTCATAGTTGCATAGGAAAGTTTGCAACAAATGGGAGCATTTTCCCCATTGATATCTATCCTCAGTTATTGAACCTACCTTAATAATGGTTAATCGAATTGTTTCTTATTGAGTCTCTTCTCCATATTGTGATCCTTTTATGTGCTCATTTTATACATCAGTGTTTGGGGCAATATGGCCTATTCACAACTGAGCCATAAATCCTACAGCCTCTTTGTCTGCCCTCATCCTACTAGTTCTTGATTGCTAAAAACTACCTTGGGTTTGTCACTGAACTCAACCTTAAGTTCAGTAGTCTTCTAATCCCTAGCTTTGAAAACTCTTCAGTTTATGCAACACTGATTTTGCCTCATAAATTTGTACACTTATGTTTGTATCTTTAAAAAATGGGCGGGGGGGGAGGAATGTGGCATTGTACGCAGTTTTGCAGGCAGAACAGTGAAAACAATGGGGTGCTGATAATTTTGTGTGACATTTTGTGTGAAGTTTTGTGCAAGCACAGTGCAAAGTTAGGATTCCTTTTAGGTTTCTGCACACAAGAATCTTATGCTATTGGTTCTGCCTGCATGAGCCCCTTCATGCAAGTGGAAGGATCACTATGGATACAGCCTATAGAGAAGAGTGTGCTTTTTAGTACTTGGTAAAAAGGGAGGTTTTTGTAGAATGCACCACAAAATTTAATAAAACAGTATACTCTAAAGAAAAATTATTCAAGTTAATACAATTTTAGTTTTAGAATTGGATGTGTATATGCACTAGTTTATATTTTCCTGTGTTTCTGAAGTTTTGCCAGAAGTGCAATCCTGTAGACCAGCGGTTAAACTCTCAGGGAGAGTTTGGAACATGGTTAGTGATTGGGGGGGGGCATGATTGTGGTGGTGCTGCTGAGGATGAAAAGGGTTTTTTTCCATTTACCTGGGAGTCGTTATGGCTCTCTAGTGGGTCCAGGGAGCCTATGACTCCTTTGCAGGCCTCCCTTACCTCCAAACTACAGTAAAAAGCATGTGCTCGCTCGCTCACTTACTCATGGTTTCACAAGGAAAACCAGAAGTAGTCTTTTATTTTGCTTTTTACTGCAGTTTTGCAGTGCCGAGGGGGTTGCAGGCTCCCTGGACCCTCTAGAAAGTGACCCCCAGGTAAGTAAAAAAAAACCCTTTCATCCCTGGCAGTGGCATGATTGTGATGATTGCATTGTTGCTGTTGCCCTGTCCCTTAAGGGGACAGCGTCAGGTTCCCTGGCTTGGGCATGATGCTCTGATTCCTGGGCATTGGATCACACTTCAGCTGCAGAAGCATTTTGGTAGGCTTCCTTAAGTACATCCGCATCATGGCAATTGCTTTACATCAAAACTGATGTTTGCTTTAGTTCCCTGTTTGTGGAGGTAGGTGGCTTGCTTAGGTCTTAGGATGGCTTGCACAGTAACTGAAAAAAGAACAAGCTTTAAATGGAAAGATAAAGTTTTCAGCGTGATAGCTTTTAGAGTGAAAGGTAAAGCCAAATTTTAGTCACAATGTGCTAAACAGAAAATGTTTTGCAACAATGTGCCAGCCTTTTTTCCAGGCACAGGAAACTATTGCTTGGCATAATATGGCAGCAGTTGCCTCAAATGGCTTGTTTGGGAGGTAATCAACAGTTAAGTTTCTTGAGAACAGAATGATGGCTGGAGACTTTTGGCTACATTGGAAGTAAACTTCTACTCTTAATGTTAAAACCTAAAATAATTATCTTCCTCACTACATCTCATCTCTCACGCAAAGGTGTGAGTTTATTCTTGGTGTGTAGTTCTGATTGTAGTTCTAAGCTTATTGGGTCCTGAAGGAAGACATATGTTTTTTTATCTGGATCAAAGGCTTTTAAATGATTGTGAGTGTTATACATTTTCCACAAATGTGTCAGCTTTTAAAACTTTGTCACTGTGTTAGTAAAGTTCTGCAAGGTACAGGTGTGATCTGAGGATTTAACTCCCTGTGGATGCCAGCAGATACTGGGGTCACCATTTAAATATCTTTTAAAGGGGAGAAGCATGAAAATAATCTCTTACCTTCATGCAGTCAAACTGTGTGGTTTCCAGTAGCATAGCTAGCTCAATTGACACTTGGGGCCCATAAATTTTTTGTCACCCTTTTAATGACATAAATAAATTAATTATTATTAATTTTATTTTTTTCACATTTTTCTACCACTCTTTGTCTAAGGCAGTGTTTCTCAAACTGAGTCCGGGACCCTCTAGGTAGGTCGTGAGCCAATTTCAGGTGGATCCTCATTCATTTCAGTATATTAAACTTGATGCTACCCTGGGAAGTGACTGCATTTGGGGAAATGTTACAGACCTGTAATTCTAACAGGGTACTATGTATATTCTTTTAACCATGATAGTCAGTGGGACTTACTCCTGGGTAAGTGTGGGTAGGATTGCAGCCTAGGATTGCTAAAATTTTCCTGCTTGATGATGTAGCTTCCAGTCATGACATCACTTCCGGTGGGGTCCTGACAGATTCTCATACTAAAAAGTGGGTCCTAGTGCTAAATGTGTGAGAACCACTGCTCTAAGGAGCTCAGGGTGTTGTGCATGGTTCCTCCCCTTATTTTGTCCTCACAGCAATTCTGTGAGGTAGGTGAAACTGAGAGATAGTAATAGTCATGGCATGAAATGAATAATAATGACCTGAAAATAAATGCAGTGAATATTTCCCCACAAGCAATGGGTGAAATTCTGCATCAAGTGGTATATAACATATGGTATTATTGCTAAAAGCCATGATTTCCACAGTTGTGGTCACTAGGGTGTCACTCCCCCAAGGATGTCTCATTGGTCCGTTTTGACTTAAGGCAGTGGTTCTCAAATGTTTAGCACCAGGACCCACTTTCTAGAATGCCAGTCTGATAGGGACCCACCGAAAGTGATGTCATGGCTGGAAGTGACGTCGTCAAGCATATTAAAATAAATATAAATAAAAAAAGAAAAACAATTAATTAAAGGGGAAGCCAGCCCTGTTCCACCAAGTGAATTTTCTCTGTAGCTTCCAGTAACACCCCCTCCCACAAAAATTAGTGAGATTTTCAGCCCTACTGAGTGCCCAGTTCAATTTATCTTTTGTTCAAACCATATCACTGTCAAGATCCACCTGGCTTTGCAAGTCTCAAAAAGAAAAAAGTTCACCTTATCAGCTGAAGCTTTTAGTGGGGGGGGGGAGGGGACTGCCTTCTGGAGTATTTGTTGAGCTTCACATTCATCAGATCGGGACCATTCTGGTAGCCTCGCTTTCCCCTATGCCTGACCTGACCAAGAGGCAAGACATGTTTGCTTACTTGCGAGTAATCGTGACGTATGGCTTAGTTTCGTTTTCCATAGGACTCAGCTTGGAGGTTCATCAGCTTGGAGGGAGGTTCATCAGCTTGTTCATGGTAGTTCATCAAGTTCGTCAGCTTGGCGGGAGGGAGATGTTTTAGGGGGAGCTTCTTTCATCAGAGCAGGACCATTCTAGTGGTGTTGGATTCCTCTCAGCCTGCCCTTTCCAGTGGACTAAGGGAAATTTGCCTACTCGCAAGTAAATGCACAATAGGGATCGGTTTCACTTTCCATAGGGCTCTGTCACCTAGGCCCAACCCAGGCAGCCTGGAATTCTGCAGGAGCAGGGGTCTCCTCAGGGGTAGGGGCCTCCTCAGGAGTAAGACCAAAGCACTGTCAGGACTGGGGTCCCAGGCAAGACACCTCCCTGGGAGTAGGACCTAGTGCCTCCTGGGAGCAGCCAGCAGCCACTTGAGGAAAAGGGGTGGGGCTGGCTTCATAAGGAGGCTGGGCAGCCTAGAGGGGGGTTGCTCCTCTCCAGTTGGGAGCAGGGTCGAAGGGAAGGCAATAGGGGGTAACCACCCCGGCCTTATTCAGACGATCCAGGCCCCAAAGGGAACTTTGCATACCTCTGCCCTGGAGAGAAGGGCTGGGGGCTGGGATCCTAGGCCCGCCTGGGCCCCGGGGGGGGGGGGACAGCAGGAGAGGCAAGGTTGCAGAGCCAAGGACCCGGTACCAACTACCTCCATTGGAGGCCAGCAGATCGAGGGACAAGCCCTGAGGTACCGGGGGCCCTCCTGAGGACAGCTAAGCTGACCCCGGACAACAGCACTACAGCCCCCGGGAACCCATACCCCTGGCCGACAGGCATCAGCCAGGGAGCTCTGTCTGAAACCTCAGGGCGTCGGGAAGGAGCGGGGAACGAGCCTTTCGTGCACCAACGCCACAAGTCTGTGTAAGGCAATGGGGCCTGTGATGTAACAGGCCCCATGAATGTTAAGTGATTGACACAAGTAAACCGTCTGTGCAAAACAGCTGTGTCTGCCTACCGTCCTTTCCGCCAACGACCAACTCTCATCGACAGGGTAAGCCCCCGCACTTGGTCGCCCCCCAAGTGGCGTGGCCGCCTGCCATGGACATTACAGGCTCCAAGCATTTTTGTTTTCTTGTGTTTTGTCCATAATTTTTGATAGAAAGGTGATATTTCACTCTGGTTTTTTTCATTGCATTCTACTGGAAATTCCGCATCCAATGGTATATAGCATGATGGGGTTATTCCTAACCACTGCGATGTCAGCAATTTTTGGTCACTTGGGATGTCACCCCCACCCCCCCAGGCTGGTACCTGGGATGGAGCACTCCCCTGCCCCTTGCTAGCTATACCACTGGTGGTTTCCAAGCCTCTCTTGGCTAAAAATGGCACTAATAACTTACTTCTGGGTTGTATTGAGGTTTATGGCTCCTCCCGGAGGGATGCATTTTGTGGTGATGCTGGGAACCTTAGTGTGCCTCAGAAGTGGGTCATTAGTGCTATTTTTAGCCAAGAGAGTCTGACTGCATGAAAGTAAAAGATTGTTTGCACTTCCCCCCCTTATAAGGGCAATTTAAATAACAACCTGGTATCCACAGGTTGGGGGTTCAGAACCCCACAGATACAGAGGTTGCACTGTATTAACAATCATTCAGAAATTTTATTTCTCACTTGAGTTATGAAACTTTTCTTTGGGCCAGTCACTAACTTATTTCAGAGGGTTTTTAGGCCAGCAGAGTAGGTGTAGGGAGCCATATGTTCTATCCTGCGATCCCTGGATATTTTGGAATATCTTAAATTCTGAGAGTAAGCCACTCCCTTGATAAAAGACTAGAATGAAATGGCTATGTTTTAACCAATGTCTGATACTTGCAGTGCTATCAATTTATTATTCATGTCTGTTTTACTTGACGCTTATGGGAGTCGTGATTAACAGAACCATCCAGTGATCCTGCTACGCTGGTGACCAGCTAATGCTGGCATATTATTAGCATAACTTAGTTGGGGGTGCTGTGCTCTCCCAACAAAGTTAAGAAAATGATAGCACTTAAATTAAGTAGCAACTTCAGTGGCTATTAACAATATGGTGATGCCCAACAGCAGCCATGCATGGAAGGAGCTGATCAGTCAATAATGAAGGAACACTGTCATGCAGTGGTTGCCAAACTCTTTTGACCTGAAGATCCCTTGACCTGTTGGTTGCAGCTCCTCATTACGGTAGTTTTTTGGGAGTTTGGTAAGACCAGCCTCAGTCCTACTTACAGTTATTTTCAGGGAGAAGAATGGGATGAAGGGAGCTAGGTATGTTTACTTGAGGCACTAAAATGTGACCCAAGGCAGCAAGAGTCAGGCTCTGGGTGCCAAATAGGCCATGGAGTTTCCTTCCTGGAGGTATCTGGCTGACAGAGTCATCACGCTGCTGCTAGACAGAAATGTACACTGGGGTTTCACTGCAAACAGAGGAAGGGACACATGCATGCAAGCACTAACCTGCTCTGTTTGAAGCATCCCTTCTCCCACCAGTCAGTTGTGCTCATATTACAAGGCAGGCTGAAAATTTGTAACAAAATGTTAACAAAGGGAGAAAATGTTGAGGAACACTGCTCTAGAAGTACAGAATGTTGAGGATGGCAGGAAACTGGCTGAAACGGTCTCTAAGAGCTTCTGATATCTAGAAGACCTGTCAAAATTAGGATGGAAAATTTATACCATGGATATGCTTCCCATGTCCCAATTTCCCACCCAGTCACCACAGCAAAGTAAATGAAGGGAGAAGGAAATACCTTGCTTTCTACATCTCAGATTCAGGGATTAGGTAAGCAGCTTTCTGCTTGCCAGGACCCAAATTTCTGTTGTCAGCACTGTAGGGCAATAGTGCTATGTCGAGTTAAAGTGTTGAGGTTCAGGAGAAAAGTAAAGCTAGTTCAGGTAAAGATGATGCTAGAAGCCAGTTGCGTAGCTCCCAGAATTTAGACTTGTACTAGTGCAGTCAAGGGGACTTCCCAGTCCTTTCTGCCCAACACTCAATTTCTTGCAGCCTTGTATAATACGTGCAACTTGTATAATACTTCCAAAATTCAAACTTCTAATTATTTCTTTATCTCTACTTGGAGATTTGTGAGGACATTAGATCTTGTCATCCAGATTTTGCCTGGCCTGCTGGTCTAGTTTGTAGTAGTGTTGGGATGGAAAGCTACATTTCCATTGTTGCAGATACTTGCTAGGTATGCCATGTGCTCCTTTCCTCCTGCTGAAATAGAAATGGGCTGAGATACAGGTTGGACAATGCTTTCCACTCTTTGATCTCTTGGCTACTAGAGTAACCCTCTAACTGTAACTCCTTGTACTTGGAGCTTAATTCACTTGAATTATAGTCTAGCACTTAACAGAAAATAGGGACCAGTATTTAAAATAGAATTGACCCAGTCTTTCTTGAACTGTACCATAGTTGAGCAGCATCACTGTAGGCAGACCAGGCTATGTTGAGCTATTCAGATCGTGATCTGATCAGTTACCACTGTAGATCCAAGTGTCTAAAACCTACCTGGGTGTAGCTAAGTCATTTTAGTTTTGGCTGTGGATTCCATCTAGGGTGAAGTTTCTATTGATTAAGCCAGTGTTTTTTCAAACTGTGGGTCAGGACCCACTAGGTGGGTCGCGAGCCAATTTCAGGTGGTTCCCCATTCATTTCAATATTTTATTTTTAATCTATTAGACTTGATGCTACCATGGGGTGTGATTGCATTTGGGGAAATGTTACAGTCCTGTATTTTTAACAAGCTACTATGTATATTCTTTTATCAGTGCTAGTAAATGGGACTTACTCCTGGATAAGTGTGGGTAGTATTGCAGCCTAAGATTATGAAAAATTTTCCTGCTTGATGATGTCACATCATTTCCAGTGGGTCCTGACAGATTCTCATTCTAAAAAGTGGGTCCTGGTGCTAAATGTGTGAGAACCACTGGATTATGCTGTTGGCTGCCATTGCAAGGCTATAGGGTCTGTTCTGTTTCTGCATTCCAGGCCTGGGGCAGAGTTTCTCTTGAGTTTCAGAGGATTGGTAAGGAAAGAGTAAAGAATTGGTAAAGAATTTCAAGGCAACAATGTTTTGGGCATGTAAAGCCAAATGCCTAAAGCTTAGTGCAGGGCTCTACAAACCTCAGCCCGTGGACTGGATCCAGGATTTGGCTAAAGCCCCCCCCCCCCCATGAGCGACGTTTACCATTCTGCTTCCCTGTGCCCAAATCAGCTTAAAAGAAATGTGCCGTTAAGGGAGAACTGTAAGCACTGCTTGGGACAGGGTGGGCTTTTTTAGGACACAGCGGTTTCCAGTTTGGAGATCTCTGGCTTAGTGGCTAAAGACTTCTGTAGCTGCTGAAACTGCTACTTTGCTTGCAGCAATAGACTGTCCTCTAGCTTTCATAAACTTTGCACTATACTATTAACTGGGCTCAGTACTGTCCTTCTGTCCGCCCATTATTTTGATGAGGTGTTCTGCTTACGATGGTGCAATTTGTTGGGCAATTCTTCCTTGCTAAGTTGAACACAACGGCAATTGCACCGTTCTCTTCCTCCCATGTTTGTTTTTGTAGCAGGACCTGTGTTATACTGGTTGCTTATTTCAGTCCTTTAAAATGGCAAGGAGAAGGGCAGACAAGTACTATATATTTTTCCCCTGTATTCATCCATCTGCTTGTTTCTGTGGCTGGACCACTTTAAGTGCTGTACTTTACTTTGGACAAAAAAGAGGCTAACTCATGTTGTGGATTCTCCCTAATGAAGCTTTTATTATATTTCAGGTGACTATTTTTGTGCAAAGAGCTTTTGAGCCAACCTCCTCCAGGATGATCAGCACAATGTCATGACACAGGACTTCTGGTAAGTTGCCTATAAAAATGAAAGGAAGAGGTTGCAAACCTTGCAGGAATATAGGCTCCACCTAGGCTTGGTTTAAGTAGTTGACAGAATTGCTTTAAAATGTCCTTTGTTAGTTGTTAGCAGTAGAGCAAGGGTAGAGCAAAAGAGAAAAAAGCATTGATATTCTGAGGTAAGTAGTGCAGTGCTGTGGTGAGAAGGCAACTTCTGTGAAATGTCTTGGGAGAAACAAATGAAGTAGGGGAAGCCATTGCGTCTCTTGATTGAGGAGACTCTGGGGAAGCATTGGGTGGAAGAACAATTGGATTAAGAAGAGCATTACAATAATTATCATGTGATATTCTGATGCTACCTTGTAAAATCTCAGAAACCCTGTGTGTGTATTTCATATAATTTTCATTTTAAGTAACTCCTTAAGCAATTAAGAAGTAAGACTTTGTCAGTGGTAAATATTTACATTTGCTTTCTGACCTTTCTGGGATAACTCTAGAATACTTTTTAATGAACTTTTTGGGATATTTCACACATTCAGCAAGATATTCCAGTTGTACTATCTTTTATATTTGGCCTTAAAAAGAGAAAATAAATATGAATTCATATTTGGTATTCATGTACCAAATAAAGAATGATACAAAGGCCAATTTTTTTTACTGACTTCAATTAGAGATGAACTACAGATGAGGGCAGAAGAAAGAAGTGCTATACATGTTTTTTACTCCTGAAATTTGCTATCAAGAGATATAATGGGCACTAGCTTAGATTATTTTGAAAAGGAATTAGACAGATTAGGGTGCAATCCTAACCCCTTATGTCAGTGCTTGCCAGCACTAGCATAGCGGTGCCAATGGGACGTGTGCTGCATCCTGCAGTTGGGTGTCACTCATGGATACCTCTTCAAAGTAAGGAAATGTTTGTTCCCTTACTTCGGAGCTGCATTGCCCTTATGTATCTGGAAATCACTGACATAAGGGGTTAGGATTGCGCCCCTAGTGAAGGACAACCCAATGGCTATTAGTCTTTACTATATGCTATCTCCAGTTCAGCAGCAGTATGGATGTGGATACCAATTGTGAGCAATGACATGAGAGCACTTCTTAGAGGCAGCTGAATGGCCATTGTGGAAAAACAGGAAACTGTACTAGATGAGCCTTGGCAACAACAGCAGTATTTATATACAGCTTTTCAACAAAGTTCACAAAGCAGCTTACAGAGAAAATCAAATACCGTATTTTTCGCTCCATAAGACGCACCTGACCATAAGACGCACCAAGTTTTTAGAGGAGGAAAACAAGGAAAAAAATATTCTGAACCAAATAGTGTAATAAAATATTTAATAAACTATAACAGAATAACATTTGAACCATGTAAAGTGAACAGTAGTCAACAATGGCATTAAGAACCATTATCACTGTCATTAACAAATGGAGAGACTTAAAGGTTTGAGTACTCTAGTTTTCTGGAAACCCCAAGAACTCATCATCGCTAGAGTCAGAATTTATGAAGCTCACAAAAGCAGGTGCACACAAATAGGGGATCACATTATCTTTCTGCTACAATGATGTTCTGCCAAATTCCAAACCACTGGGCCTCGTGCCCGCTTAAGGCTGATCAGTCCCCCTTGTGCAACTCACCAGTGCAGCAAGCAAAAGTGAGTCCAGTTCCAGTCCACAGATGCCAAGTAAATCAGTCCCATCAATCAGAGTTGCCAAATCAGAGTCCAGAGCCAATAAGCCAAATTACAGTCCAAGGTCAGGTTCCAGGTAGGTCAGTCAAATCCATCAGGGTATCCAAGTTCAGTCACAATCCACAGTCAGATTCCAAATTCAATAAACCCAGTCAGTCTCCTCTCCTACCTCCAACCTGCACTCCTTCAAAACCCACAAACCCTTTCTGCCTCTGGTACTCCTTATATCCCTGAGGGCCCTATTGCCTTCCAGTGGCTGCAGCTGTGCAGCACACTCTGCTGGATGCCCAGGCCTTACCCTTAAAGGGGCCACTGCTGACACCACATCTGCCTCCTCACCAGATCTTCCTGGGTTCCAATACGGGGGGGGGGGAGCAGATCTCTATACAGACCAGTGCAAAAACAGGGGAAAGGTGTGGGGAAGGGAAGATCTCTGTATAGACATCACAGCAAGACCAGTGCAAAACCCCTTGCACACAGAACCAACAGATGGAAGTGGGGGGGGGCAGATCTCCATACATACCAGTACAAAAGCAGGGGAAAGGTGTGGGGGAGGGAAGATCTCTGTATAGACATCACAGCAAGACCAGTGCAAAACCCCTTGCACACAGAACCGTCAGGTGCTCACTCCCTGGGCTCCCTGGACTCACTCCCTAGGCTCCCTCCCTGGGCTCACAAGCCTGCCAGGGGCTGGCTCCTAGGGATGCTTGGGCAGGAGAGAAGCCTGCGATTGACTCATTTCGCCTGGAGATCAACTGGTAGCTCTCAATCGACATAATGAGCACCCCTGCTCTAGGGGCTTGCTCAGCAAGACTGCCACCCCACCCACGCTTTCCTGGGAAGGCGAGCAGAGCGGGCAGGGGTCGGGGTTGGTGGCGGAGTTTTTTTTTGCAGTATTCGCTCCATAAGACGCACACACTTTTCCCCCCACTTTTTTGGGGGGGAAAAGTGCGTCTTATGGAGCGAAAAATACGGTAACTAAATGGCAAACTGTGCTGCTATTATGAAGACAATCTCCCATGCATTGGTAGTTAATGTTCTTTTGTGCTGTAGATTGTCTTGTGTTGCTCTGTTATTGTCTTAATGGTTAGATCAAGAATTGCATCTTAGTTGGTTTTTATTGAGCAACAAAGAGTTTACATGATTAAGAGTATCAGCATAGCCTCCAGAATGCAAGTAAGTGTCCTATCTGCAGTTCTTGGTGCACGTGAGAAAGGGTACTGAGAATTGTTCATATAATTTATCTAATTCTGTGGTAATAGTATGTTTCTCGAGCATCAGAGTTAGTAGTAACTGTTTTTTGAGGCTGTGTGAAATTTGACTGACTTTCCGTTTTGCCATGGACAAAACAAACACTCCATTTTGCATATGTGTACGGCTGTGGAAATGAGTCTGCCACTTGCAGGGGCCATTGGGTGCTGCTTTAGGAGACTTGGGAAAGAACTGGAAAGAGGAAAGATGAGATGAAGAAGAGCACCAAAATAATTATGTGATATCCTGATGTTATCTTCCAATACCTCATCAAAATATGTTGATGCAGCATCATAGAGAGCAACAGAATTCAATATTGATTTTCTGTCATACCTGCTGGTCTTGTCTTTTGCACTGTGCTCCTGCAGTGCCAGATTTCTTGAGCCTTTCAGAGGTATTGGCATGTCTCAAACAAATCGGTGTCCTCTGTATATGGTTCCCTTAAAACACTAGCTTCTTGGTAGCCTGTAGAAACCTGCCAAATTGTTTTCTGAATTATGAAAAGAACACTGAGACTACTTAAATTTGAATAGCATTTATGAAGTGCTAACTTGGTCATAAATCTACTTTTTTATTTGAAATGTAAGATACTAAATTGTTCCAAACTGTATACCCTGAAGGAGAAAGTTCCTGAATTCTTGTAGTAAAGTAGCTCTGGCCCAGTTCATGCAATCCAACAAAGGACAGAAAAAGCTGACAAGCCTGTATGTACTGTTCTCCACCCCCCCCCCCCTTCATGTGCGCAGCTGAATTAAACTCCAGGAACTAGGAAACTGGTTTAAGCAATTCCCACAGTAGCTTAATACCTTGTTTGTTGGGATTGCTTAACTGTTACTGGGAAACGGAAAATGTACCTTTTGTTTAGAGGGGTAACTGGCCATCCCAGATTTTGTTTAAAGGTGAACCCCAAGGGAATTTGATTGTATTTAACAGAAGTCTGTATGTGTTGTAGTACACACTGTGCACTAACACACATCCTACAATCAAGGACACCTAGACAAGTGTGTGCTTGAATATTGTGGTACATTTGTATTCCATATGCAAGTTCATGGTGAGGTGCTATGCATGTCTACTTGGAAAGAAGTCCTGTTGATTTCATTGGAATTTATTCTGAGGTAAAGGTGTGTAGAATTCAGTCAAGGCTAAGAAATTGGAGCAACTCATCCTTTGAGGATCACTTTGAGCCAACCATTCACATTTTTTTTTTAAATGAGGGGTAATCAGGAGTTATTTAGAAACTTTTTTGAGCATAAGGAAATGGTTTGGCTTGGGTGAAGAAACTAATGTGAGCACAAAAGTGGCAGTTTGCGGGGAGATCTAATAAAACTTTGTTGAGGTTCAAGGTTCACTTGGTGGGAAATTCAGTTTGTTACTGAAAGAATAATGTACCTCAGAAGCTTATAGGAAATGCTTAATGGTAATTTGTTTTCCTTTGTGAATACCCTATACCAGGGTAGTGCTAGAGCTACTATTTTTTTGGCTACTACTATTTTTATGAAATCATGGAAAACGTCATTTAAGAAACCAGGAAGTGTTTCAGCTGGGTGCATGTGGGAAAAGGAGAAAGGGGCCATGTACAGACGTATTTTGTTCATTATTTCAATCAAGTAGTCGTTGCTGAATAGTCTGAATTAGGCTTTTATGTAAAACTCTGCCCAAGCAGCTTGATGTCTTACATTTTTGAATTTTCATAGTATGTGTTTAATCAAGCAAGCTACTTGAGTCACACCTTAGAAAACTGGATTTGATGAGTCATAGATTGACTAGCAGTTTCTAAAGAAACTGTGACCTTTTGGCCATATCTTACAAATGGATGTGCAGTGGTTTGGGGTGATTATTGATCTTTCTAAAGTAGGGAAGATCTCTTCCCTCCCTTATTTTCTTAATTGGCAGCCATGCGTTATACCAGGGTGGTGATGGTCTGTGATTAAGCTGATAGGTTGATCCTGTAAAACCATTGCTATGGTTCTTAGGAATGATGTGGACTGCATGGTATGTTTGAAAAGCACCAATTGATATGAGACATTTATCTCTGCAGCTGTGTGTTTGTACACAGTTTTGGATTTGACTACAGAGAAACCCCCCCCCCCCTTATCTGTTAGATCTAGCACACCTGGTTATTGCTTAAGTATGGTAATATTCAAAAAAGCATTGCAATTGGAATGTGCATGCAGGTTCCATCTGGCTCAACATCTTATCTCTTTCAGTTAAAAGGTGGAGAAATAGTCATACACTGATTGTTTTTACTGGTCTTTTGATCTGTGGCTGGTTTGCTGCAGTGTGCCCTGGAGATGCGAGACTTCCTCACAGCAGCAGGAGTCACATATTTGGAGAATGCTGGAGCTGCAAGAGGGAAAGGCCCAGTGCAACAACAGAGAGAAGCAAAGAGGAAAAAGACAAGCAGGCCGACAGCACTGAAGAAAGCACGGGATAGAAGGTGCTTTAGAACTGCCAGCAGCAACCGAGGAACTTGACAAGAACCTGTCAGTGTGTGTGACTGTGTGCTTAGGATTTCTGTCAATGCATTCCAGTAACCCCAAAGTGAGAAATTCCCCATCAGGAAATGCCCAGAGGTAAGTGGATTACCCTTCACTGACCTCTGTGAGGGACACTGAACTGTTGGCAAGCTAGACCTTTCTCAGACCTGTGTTATTTTACCAGGCATGGCTTGTCTTTGCAACCTTTTCAGGTCAATTATTTATACTCTTCAGACCAAAGGGTTTCTGAGTTGTATCCTAAGTTCCATGAAGGCAAGGCATTCTGCTCCTGCAAGGAGGAAGGGGATGATGTTGTCAATCCCCCCTTCAGCCTCCAATGCCTGTTTATCCAATCTGCTTGACAGGACACCTTGCTGCTACTTCCATTCATGGGAAAGGTAAATATTGTAACACACAATAGGAAGTGCTCCTGTGCCAGTTCTCTGTGTTTAGTGTTCAGGACGAAACTGGCTTCTTTAATCAGAGGGAACACAAATTTTGACCATATGGTTTTAAAAAATGCATTTGTCAAGCTTCAATAGTTTGATAGGAATTCAAAGCTACTTTCCTTAAGATAGCCTAGCTTGTGGCAAGATAGGGTGTTTCCTCTGCCATGTTATTGGTCTAGCACATAGTAACTGAAAGTTGACTTGTTTGTAATGTTTAACCAGTGATGTACATTTTACAGCCTGCAAGTGTTCTGTTCACCTGAACAATATAATAGCAGAAGAAAACTTGCATGATACCCTGGATCAGGAAGAAACTTTCCTGTTCACAGGAACCGATCTAGGCTAAATTGCCTTCAGTCTGTGATAATTGCAGAAGCTGCATCCCCATTTGCATTGCAAAATGTTTACAGTGGCTGCTGAATGTAATGCATGAAACAGCATTGAGGCATTTTATATTCTCCCCACCTGTACAACATTGGGAACTGTGTACAGTAGGAATTTAGTTCAACACATTTATGGCCTGCCCTTATTTTTGGAGATGTAATTTTTATGCATATAATTTGAGCAGAAAGGCAATTGGAAGTGTTTTTGTTTTTTTTTCCAACTACTACTGTTAGACTGATAACTTACGTTAGAAATTGAGAATTGAGCATAATTTAATTCTGGTCTTCTGAGCAGGTTGAACTTCCTTGAATTAGATTGTCTTCTGACAAACTGTGTTTAAATCCAGATGGGTAGCATTATGAACTTTATGGTCCCCTGCTTATTTATTTTGTGCCGATCTTGGTGTGAGGCATGTCTTTGTACATAGAAACCATTGTCTTTATTGACAGAAGCCACAGAGGTAGATTTCCATGTGACTGACTGGTTCCTAGAGTCTGGGTGGCTGCTGCTTTGCTCCTTTTCCTCAGGTAGTGATACCTCAGACCCTAGATAGCAGGACTTTTTTTTACATTTCTGAAATAGCAACCGGATGACGTGAACTATACAGATTAACTTAACACTTTGGTGTCTGCCATACTGTTGAGAGATTAAGGTAGTTGTAGCTGCTGACTAAATTGGCATTCTTATCTATCTACTTTAATTACAAATACACTTTCCCCTCATTTTTCTTTTCCAGTAGTCCTAAATCGAAGCAGGAGGTGATGGTCCGTCCCCCTACAGTGATGTCACCATCTGGCAATCCCCAGCTGGACTCTAAATTCTCTAATCAGGGTAAACAGGGGGGCTCTACGGGCCAATCGCAGCCCTCTCCCTGTGACCCTAAGAGTGGGGGCCACACACCTAAAGTGCTCCCAGGACAAGGAGGGAGCATGGGGTTGAAGAACGGGTCTGGCAATGGTTCAAAAGGGAAAGGAAAAAGAGAGAGGAGCATTTCAGCAGACTCATTTGAGCAGAGAGATACTGGAACTCCCAGTGATGACTCTGAAATCAAAGGTATGTCTACTAGAAATATGGACGACTGTTAATTTTGGCTGAAAGCCTTTGTAACTAATCCATCTCTTGTGTATTAATTTGATTTTGCTCCTAACTGTAGGAATGGAGCAGAGTGCAGTAAGTAAATTCTATATATTAATACGAAGGAAGTTTGTTAAAAAAAAATTGAGACAGAAGAGTTAGTCCTTTATAACATGGGTCCAGGATACTTGAATTTCCTTCCACATGAACCTTTCAGCACTCTGCATTTGTTGTTGGAGGCTCTGTTTTCATGACTTAGTGCTCTTGGAGAATGGTTTGAACACAGCTCTTGGCCTATTCAGTGGTAGTCCCCTGTCAGGTGGTGGCTTGAATGACCTGACACTGTCTACCTTTAAGTGGGCAGGAAAGATGTTTCTTTGTGTGTTTGGTTTTTCCATGGGTAGCATGTTTCCTTTTTTGTTCTATCCTCTGCTGGATTGTGACTAATGGCTCAATCTTTATCCCCCACTTTAATACTTGGGACACTGTCCCGTTATAAATTAGCCACAGATGTGCAGAGTGTGCCGCTGGTGGCCATTTTGAAGCTGTAGTTGTAAAGTGGCAGGAGCATCAGCAGCCTGCTTCCATGGCCAGTGACCTGTTCTGGTCAGGTAAGCAGGCATGGAGGTGAGCAGGGAAGGGGAGGAACAGGGTGGGTATCTGGGCTGCCAGGAAGTGTGTTGGGGGCAGACAGCAGTGGTGGTTGGTGGCAGTGGCACTGTCAATATACTATACCCTATTGGCAGGGTAACCAGATGTCCTCTTTTTCCAGGACATGTCTTCTTTTTTTAATCTCATGTTGTGGAAAAGAACTTAAATATCCCCCTTTTCCTGTGAGCGAGCCCCTGCAGGAAGCGCATAGCCTTATTAATAATTTATATGTAATATAGTTATAAATTTAGTTGGTAATATAGTGTTTAACCACATAAAATCAATATTTGAGTGCTTTTAGCTTTTATTTTGCCTTGTCCTACATTTTTCTTGGATGTCCTACATTTTGGATGCCTTGTCTTCTTGTTATGATATCTGATTACCCCTGCCCCTTGCTGGCCTAAGAATGGATGCAGTTCTGAGTAGACCCATAGGGTGATGGGGGTCTTACCTGGGTATTGGGGAACAAAAGTTCACTTACCCCAAAGACACATCTTGATTACACCCCCCCCCCCCAAAAAAAAAGAATTGCTGTGTGCAGCTGCATCAGCAGTGGTGGCAGAGGATAGGATTGGGCTGTTCTTGTGACTGTTAGACTTATTTGTAAGTCTTATTTGTAAGCTACTATGATGATCCTCTGAATCGGGCTGAAAGGCGAAATAGAATTTCCTAAATAAGTTTCAGCAAAAGGAGCCCCCTGCAAGAATTTGGATTCTAAAAGTTGTCATGCTGAGCCATGTAAGTTAGTAAAATCAAGCATAACTAAGTCTAAAGAACATATTGTTTTTTAATGATCAACCGGGAGAAGGAGCCCATGGTATACTATAGACTTCTGTGGCTATTCCATAGTGGACCTCTCCCAGAGACAGTTTCTTGCTATGCAAAAGAATGGACTGCAGCTTCCATAAGTGTAAAAGGGAAAGCCCTGTTTGCAACACTTGGATGCCATCTATAATTGACATAGTACGTGCATTATATCTGTGGTTCTCCAAGTCTGAGCCCAAGTACTTTTGTAAGCATTAAAGTTTGTTTCAGTTAGTTTAAACAAGCTTTATGTTGGCTTAAACAGGGCTGGTTAAGCAGTTTATTTTATTTGTTCAGTGGATATTGTGTTGCATTATCCTTGCGATTGAATGGTTAAAAATTTTGTCAAGGAATATAAATTCCTTCCGAGGGAGCTTAGAAGGAATGGAAAAAACTTGCAAAAGAACAGAGTTGCTCATGGGTTCCCTTTACACAGCCTTTACCACAAACAGGGGTAAGTAGCTTCCTGTGTGTTGTGAACTGGGCAAAAGTGGGTTTTTATTTTTTTGCTTTTTGGCCCAATGCAGATTGGTGTAGAGAGACTTCTTTTATTTGTCAGTGCCTCTCTAGCAGCAGTTCTTGTGCTAAAGCAGGGGTGGTTAACCCACAGCACGCCACGTGCCACTTTTTATGTAGAGAACCTTGAATGTGCGACTCCACCAGCGTACCAAGGGTGGGGCAGTCGGTGCTGGGTGTAAAATGTGCTACTTAGTGACCAGTAGACCAACCCCCCACCCCCCCGGAATCTCAAGGTGGGCACCAGGTCTACCCATTGCTTTGAGTGGCTACTGAAAGCCAAGAGTAGACCTAGTTTCTGAATACCCAAAAGGTAGACCTGGACTCCACCAGGAGATCTTGAGGCAGTGTGCCATTTATAAAGTGTCCGTGTGCAATTAGTGGCACGCGTGCTGCGGTTGACCACCCCTGTGCTAAAGACTGGTGCCTATTTCTGTGCACACCATCTCAGCAAGGTTGGCTCTGGTGAGCAATCAGGAAAGACTCTCACAACTGGTAAATAGATGGCTGCCCTCTCAACGTGTTTGAGGTATGTAATGGAGTGGAGGGATAGGGAAATTCTGGGTATCTCAGGTGGACCAGTAGTTGGAGGAAGTAGAGGTTTTGGAGTGTGGGGAGGAAGTTGGAACAGAAGGATAAAAAGGGAGAGAGGTTCCTGTGGTTGGAGTCTCAGGAAAAGACTGCATTAGATCTTCTGTAGCCTGAGAGCCCCTCTGCAGACTAAAATCACTTCACCCACTTTTGTTGTGGGAACTAGACTGTCTTATCGAATAGCTTAATTTGGGTGTTAAACTCATTTCATACAGTGGGGCAAATGGCATTCATGGTGCCTGCTGAGGACTAGAACTGAGATTGTTAACCAGGAAGTGATGTCGTTAAACAGAAAGCCAGAAATAAGCACTTTATTCTCCCATAGGAACTCAGCAGCAAATGACAGAAGAGAAAGTATGTAAATCAGGATCATATTTCCAAGATATGAGAGAACCTAATTATCATGTGGGGCTGCCCTTTCAGCAGCACTGTTTCTGCTGAGGTATCACTTTGCAGCTCAGCTCTGTGAAGTGACACCATGGCAGAAGTTGGGCTCTCCCAGCTCCTCTGCAGTCTCTGCATCTCACCCCTCTTGGTCTGCCCCTTCCCCTGTAGTATTCCGTGTCTTCTGAGGTCTTCTTCCTCTTCCCAGAGTCTTGGCAGAAGTGGTGTTGCTGAAGTTCAGTGCTGAGAGATCCTTGTTATTGCATGGATCAGATAATGACCTTCTGTGAGTCATATGTGACCCGTGGGCCTTATGTCTATGCAATTTTCAATGTTTTTCATCTCCTGGCACACTGACAAGGTGCTAAAATTGTCAAGACACACCATCAGACAATTGACAAGGCAGATACCACACTGCTGGCCAGGGGCTCACGTCCCCTAATGGCCAGGGCTGCATTAAGCTAGTGTAGGGCCTGTAGCATATAAAGGGGCCCTGTTACACTCCCTCCCACCCCTGTTCCGCCCTCCCCCCACCCCTCTGCTGCTTACGCAGAGCTTACCTACTCTGAGGCCACTAGTCTTTCATGGGTACCGGCAGGTAAGCACAGGTCTTCCTGCCAGTTCCTCAGATTCTTCCACTGTCACATGTTTTCTGGCATGTGTGTAATTATGCACCACGGAGCTCCCCTGACATGTAAATAGGGTTGTTGCCAGATTGTGAGATGCTGATTTCACCAGACATAGCTTGTAAACATTTAGTGTTTATAAAAATGTGAGGCCTGTAGTGTATGCTACTTTTGCTTCTAGGTGGATCCGGTCCTGCTAATGGCCCTAATAATATATGACCTCCCTCAAACTCTCATGGCACACCCACAGAGCATTCACAGCACACCAGTGTGCCATTGCACAGTGATTGAAAATTGCTGGTCTAACTAGTACAGCTAACTCGAGCACTGTTGGAGACCTAGGTTTGGTAGTTGTGATTTTTACAGGTGTATGTTTCACTTAGAGGGCTTGGACATTCCCATAATTCCTTAAAGTAGTTTAAAAATAAAATGATTTGGTTCATTCACATATAGCACTTACCCAGAAAGGAGGAAAATTACAGGCACTAAGCATGTCATCAGTTTCACTGCACATGAGACAGACAATGGAAAATAGTGGGGGGTTTGTAGATCAATGGTGAGGCTGTGGCTGGGATGAAGATTAGCAGGCTCAGTTTGCTGAATTGGGAGCCATGTGTTGTGGGAGCCAAGTCTGGGCAAATCTCCTGATTAAAGCAGGGTTCAAAGACAGAATCTTGAAGCGCTTGAAGCTAGCCTTGAACTAGGCCAGGGCTTGGATTCGTTTGGGTGAGGGAAGCAGGGCACGAGACCTGAAGTTGCTTTCCTGGAGAGAAGGGGCACTCAGTGAAGTGGCTTACAAAGGATGTCTGTCTAACCCACAGTGGCTTTGATTACATGCAGAACAGAGGCTGGAAAGGAGAAGGAAGTTGGGCTACTAATCTTGGTTGCCAGCTTGGTGCAGTAGTCCTTAGAGGTGAGGTTAGCTTTGTGCAGCACCAAGAGTGTACTTAGGGCCCAATCGTATCCAACTTTCCAGCACCAGTGCAGCTGCAGTGCAACCCCAGGGTAAGAGAACAAATGTTCCCATGTGATGCAGTGCACACCCCATTGGCACAGCTGCACTTGCACTAGAAAATTGGATAGGATTTGGCCCTTAGTTGCTTGTCTGTCAGCACAAAAGACAGCCTTCATCCTGCTTTGCTGTCAAAGATGAAAGACAGCAAGGGTTTAGTGACCCTGGTCTTTGTTTTTCCACCATAGAATCTTCTTGATCTTTGTGTACTGGACTCATCGGGGGATCTTTCTTTGTTAGTTGATGGTTCTCGATGGATGATGACTTTGCACCAGACTGAGGGTGTGGCAGTTAGCTCAGGAGGTGTGTTATAGCCATGGGAGTTGGTAAAGATAGCTAAAACTGGGTAACTTTTGTTTTGCTAACAACTTGTTTTCCTAGGCCAGGGAGCCCTTGGAGGTGGCTTTTGTCACAGGTCAAACTTGCTTCAACAGAATTTTAGAGCAGGCAAAGTTCTAGTCTAATGGGGGAAGATGGCTCTGATATATCAAAATTGTGGCCTACCTCTTTCCATCAGCCTTGGAGGTGGCATCACACTACTGGCCTGGGCCATACTTTCCTAGCAGTCTCCTCGCACCAGATACATGTGTTCTCCTTGCACACCTCCAAATCTGGATCAGGCCAAAGACTCCTTTGGCATCCTGATTCTCTAAATGGTGGTCCACCAGTTGCTTTTGCGAAGGGAAACCATTCTTCCCTTCTACAACCAGCATTTTGAGGCATTCTGCTGTTGAATTGAGAGGTAGTTTGATGGTCTGGCTTGGTGTAAGACAGCCTGCTAGGTTCCTTCGACAATTGCTTTTGTGTGTTAAACTTGCAGGCAGGATCTGTGTATTTAATATTTGTACAGTGCCTAGCAGTTTCCTATACGGGGAGGCCCTGTATCTGCACTTTCAGTTAACCATAGATTGGATCCGCAGGGCCCTCCATGTCCCCATTGGGCATGCCCTTTGGAGGTGAGGGGAGTTGGGCTAGAAAAGACACTGTCCTTGGGTGAAGAGGAAAAGTCACTCTCCCCCCCCCCCCACTTGATATGAGAGGAGCACCACCTGAAAAAGTCTCTTGCCCAGTGCAGGGGATATGCCTTTAAAAAGCCTGGGGAATCTTCCCCAGCTCTCCTAATGCCTTTTAAAGGCATAAAAACATCACCTCTGGCTTTGTTTTTTTACTTTAAGCAGTCATTCTGAGGCCAACATAGGCCATGGGTAGATGTACACAGCCTTTACAAGGCTCAGAATACCCTCCAGAGGCGAAGGGAGCCCAGCTCCCCTTGTCCTTGAAGGTGGGGGAGGGGTGTCCTTGGGTATTTGCAGTTTTAGTTAACCATGGGGCGTTCAGAAATGGAACCCCCGTGGATTCTGGGGCATGCCTGTACAAGGATAACAATCATTAAAAGTTTTGCAGCTGAGGATAAGTTAATTACAGCTCTTTTGTTTTTCATTGGCACCTTTGTGATTGGCACAAATTTAAGTGTCTCCAGTCCAGTGTCTCTCCCGTTAAGGTGGTAGTGATTGATGTGGGTTAGCCTTATGTTGGGGTAAGTATGTGTGTGCATATTATAAAATGTATCTTAAATATGTGTGCAGACACCTGTGGAGTTGTGGAAGAGCATTTTATGCAAGTGAGCAATGTAAAAGGTTTGATAGCTTTGCTGATGATAGGATTCTATGCCTTCATTCTAATAAACCTATAGGAATCTCTCTTGTGGGATGCATGAAGACCAACAAAGGTTACCCACAGTATATGCCCTACATATTCTAAAATAGAACAATGCAAAGTGGTAACGAGCAAAATAGAACTTGTAGTACAACTGGGAAGAAATAGTTTGATGTAATAATAATAATAATAATAATAATAATAATACTGTATTTATATATACCACTTTTCTGGTATGCTTTTTTCATTTTATTCAAGGCGGTTTATATAAGCAGGCTTTCTCCAAACCCCTGAGGCAGTGGTTCTCAAACTCTCTGAGAGAGTTTGAGAGCCACTAAGTACTTGCGTGGGCGGGGGGAAGGCAGTGGCGTGATCCCCAGGATCACGCCACTGCCTCCTCCCTGCCTCCAGGCTGCCCCCACCCCTTAAGGGGGCAGAGGCCAGGGCTCAGAGGCTAGGGTGTCGCAACGCCCAGTTTGAAAAGCCCTGCCCTGAGGGTTTTTTTTACAATAAACAAAGAAGTTCTGTCTTTCAAGAACTACATTTCAGATGGATTTTTTTTAATGTCTGGTCATCATTCTGACCGTGTTGCCTCCTGCTCTGACAAACAGCTGCAATGGGCTTCTTGTCTCCCACTCATGAGAGCTCAGCTAAGCTCATCAGCTTTGAGGTCTTGCTGAAGCTTCCGGGGATCTTGAACTGCTGACCTTCAGATATTGTCTTCGGGCTTAATAGCGGCTCTACCCTCTAGACCAGACCTTCTGCCCATAGTAGTAGTAGACGTGAGCTCCCAGCTAGTAGAGGAGTATGGTAAATGGTGAGTAGTAGATGTGACACCCAACTTGAGGTTAGGAACTTGTAGAGATACTGGGGGATTGACACAGGGAACTCTTGTTGTGATTTCACCACATCTGGAATGAATGTGGGATTAAGAGTGAATTAAGGAGAAATGGGAATGGAGTTTCTGTATCTTTTTGAAACTGAGACCTATTTCCTTCTTCTTTGCAAGATATTGGCTCTGCTGAGCATGCAAAATCACAAGATTCCCAGCACACTGCGCACTCTGTGGCTCCTTCAAATGCTTCAGCACCACAATCTTCCACGCCTTCCCATGGTCAGACTGCCACTTCGGAGCCAGGCAGCATGCAGAAGACGCCATCCAAAGTGGTCTATGTCTTTTCAACAGAGATGGCTAATAAGTAAGTGAATCTGAAGTTACCTTTAACGTAATTTCATGTTGCTTCTGATGTGAGGAGAACTTCACACAGAGTTCTACATGGTTATTCCTATCTTACATGGGTTTGTTTTGCCACTTAGTATGTCAAAAAATGACAGCTGATCATGCTTTCCTATTGTGAATACAATTGGTGAAATGGATGTACATGTATGTCCATCTCATGAGGCAGCGCATGCCTTAAGAGTTCCTTTTTTTTTAACCCTGAAATAGAATCCATGTAAGTAAATAAAAAGCATCACTTCTTGTTGGGAGCACAGTACTTAAAGATCTCTTTAAAGGGAAAGCTAGAGAGGGGAGGAGTTCAGTGGAAGGGTACCATCATTTTCAGCTCCTCCCCATTGATGGTCTTCCCTTTGCCAAACCTTACCTTTTGAATAAAGATGTTTTGCTTCAATTTTCCAACTTGTTCGGGCAAACTTGTAGCATCGACTACTTGAATGAACGCATAACACGAAATTGCAGTGCAGTAGATGTATATATGCAAGGCTCCCCCCCCCCCCCGTCGCCCTCTGTGGTCTCAACCACAGAGATTCAATACTTTGTCCCTGGCTTCTGTGACTGAGAAACTGACATGCTTGGTGATGTTTTGGCTGCATATGTTTATCTTCTCAGGGCTGCAGAAGCTGTGCTGAAGGGGCAAGTGGAAACCATTGTGTCCTTTCACATTCAAAACATCTCTAACAAGGCAGAACGAAACACTGTACCTTTGGTAGGTAACCTTTTTTGCAAATGGAGAGGAAAATTATGGAAATGGAGGGTTGTTGGTGGGAGAGAAGAGGCTGCAACTAAGCTCATTGTTACCTGGAGCCACATGCTTCAACTTGAGAGGTTAAATTGGTCAATGGTAGCCTTAAAACTTGGATTTTGTAGTTTGTTACTTGTTCTGTTCAAACTAGTTAGTTAAAATCTTACTTGTTTTTCAGAACACTCAGATTCCACCGCTCCGAAATGAAACAAAGCCCCAGGCCCAATCACAGCTGCCTGCTTCCCAAGAGCAGACTCCTCCCCAGAATCCCAAAATGCAGCAGACTCCACCCATTCCAGTTCCAGCACCAGTACCCAAATCTACTGGCCCCCCTTGCCCTATTGACCAGGACAATCCTGGGTTAGACAGTAAAGTGATGTCTGCAGGAAGTCCTGCAAACTCCACCCCATTGCAAACAGAAGGATTTGGGCAAACATCAACCCCTAATAATCGAGCAGTTAGCCCAGTCTCCCAAGGGAGCAATAGTTCTACTGCAGACCCTAAAGGCCCCAACCAGCAGGTATCTGGAGGGGACCCACCAAACATGGGTGAAAATCCAGATGGACTGTCGCAGGAGCAGCTGGAACATAGAGAACGTTCACTGCAGACGTTACGAGATATTCAGCGTATGCTTTTCCCGGATGAGAAAGAGTTCACTGGAGGCCAAACAGGGGGACCTCAGCCAAATTCTGGTGTGCTGGATGGTCCCCAAAAGAAATCTGAAGGCCCAATACAGGCCATGATGGCCCAATCCCAAAGTTTAGGTAAAGGGCCAGGGCCCCGGACAGAAGGAGGGACTCCTTTTGGCTCCCAAGGACACAGAGAGATGCCCTTTTCACCAGATGAAGTTGGGCCACCATCCATAAACTCTCAGTCTGGTCCTATAGGACCAGACCATCTGGATCACATGACTCCTGAGCAAGTGGCATGGCTGAAGTTGCAACAGGAGTTCTATGAGGAAAAGAGGAGAAAGCAAGAACAGGTTGTACAGCAGTGTTCTCTTCAGGATATGATGGTTCACCAGCATGGGCCTCGAGGGTTGGTCAGAGGCCCCCCACCTCCATATCAGATGACCCCTGGTGAGGGCTGGGGACCTGGTGGTCCAGAACCCTTTTCTGATGGCATGACTATGTCCCATTCACTGCCCCCAAGGGGCATGGCCCCCCATCCCAACGTCCCTGGCAGTCAGATGCGTCTGCCTGGATTTGCTGGAATGATAAACCCTGACATAGAGGGTCCCAATGTCCCAAATGCTACATCTAGACCTGGTCTTTCGGGTGTCCCTTGGCCAGAAGATGTGCCAAAAATTCCTGATGGTCGAAATTTTCCTCCTGGGCAGGGTGTGTTCAGTGGTCCTGGCCGAGGGGAGAGGTTTCCAAATCCTCAAGGCTTGCCTGAAGATATGTTTCAACAGCAGTTGGCAGAAAAACAGCTAGGGCTTCCCCCTGGTATGAGCATAGAAAATATCAGGCCTGGCATAGAGATGAACCGGATGATTCCCCCTCAGAGACACATGGAGCCTGGCAATAACCCCATGTTTCCACGAATGCCAGTTGAAGGATCCATGAGTCCCTCCAGAGGAGATTTCCCCAAAGGGATGCCTCCTCAGATGGCGGCTGGTAGGGAGTTGGAATTTGGGATGGGCCCTGGTAACTTGAAGGGGGATGTGAATCTGAATGTTAACATGAGTTCCAATCCCCCGATGATACCTCAAAAAATGAGGGAAGCTGGAGTGGGCCCAGAGGAGATTATGAAAATGCGCCCAGGTGTCTCAGAAATGCTCCCCTCTCAACAGAAGATGTTGCCCTTGCCATTTGGTGAGCACCCACAGCAGGAGTATGGAATGGGCCCAAGACCTTTCCATCCAATGACTCAGGGCCCAGGGGCCGGTCTCCGGAATCATAGAGAACAAATAGGGCCTGACCAAAGGACTAACAACCGGCTTAGCCACATGCCGCCACTACCTCTGAACCCCTCCAGTAACCCAAACAGCCTCAACACTGCTCCTCCAGTTCAACGCAACCTCGGACGCAAGCCCTTGGATGTCTCTGTTGGTGCCAGCCAGGTTCATTCTCCGGGCATAAATCCACTGAAGTCCCCCACAATGCGCCAGGTCCAATCTCCCATGCTGGGTTCTCCTTCTGGGAACCTTAAATCTCCTCAGACTCCATCCCAGCTGGCAGGGATACTTGCAGGTCCAACTGCTGCAGCTGCCGCTGCTTCAATCAAATCTCCCCCTGTTATGGGTTCTGCCGCAGCCTCTCCTGTCCATCTCAAGTCTCCGTCCCTCCCTGCACCTTCTCCTGGATGGACTTCATCTCCTAAGCCTCCATTGCAGAGTCCTGGAATTCCCCCCAACCACAAAACGTCTCTCACTATGTCTTCGCCAGCCATGATGGGGAACGTTGAGTCAGGTCAGTTTTTGTTTTGTTTCCCCAAATTTCTGGTTAATTGGGTTATTACCTTTTTAAAATTGCTTGATCTTTTAATAGCAGCCACAAATGTAACAAGTCAAGCTGCTTCTGGTATAGTGAGGTGGGAAAATCTTATTTACTGAATTTCTGAGTATCAAGTTGCTGTTCAAAGCCACCAAAGCAGGGCTAGAAAAAAGATTGCAACAGTACTGGCTTAATTATGGACATCATGTGCTGTGACATAATTAATGTGTGGGCCCAAGCACATTGCCTCGCACAAGCTTCAGATTGACTGCAGGGAGTTCCTGGGGCAAGCTGTGGCCCTACTGTTAGCATATTCCTTGGTTCATTCTTAGGAAGGATGCCACAGCTCAACAGCAAATGGTGATCCCAGCTGGGAAGCTTTGAGGGAGTTGCCAGGAGATCAGAAGGGGATAGAACCAGAGATGGGCAGGAAGGAGAATACAGAAAGGAGCCAGGAATGGAAGGAGAGAGCTTGGAAGTTGATGGGTAGAGTGGAGGAAAGGACAACTTTGAGATGGGGTGGGGGAGAGCAAGAAGGCTAAATAAGAGGACAAAGGACTGCTTGGGCAGGAGGGGAAGGGAGAGAGACCCAAACTTCCACTGGGGAAAAGTGCCAGAGTGATCTCCTTCAGCCTCAGATGGCTAAAATAATGGGCTGACCTCCCCCCCCCCATTAGCTGAAGCCTCAGGAACCCCTCTTCCTATAGGACAGAGGCAGCTCCCCTGAGCTAGTGGGATGGGCAGCAGGACTTGGAGATAATATGCCCCCACACTCGAGCTTACCCCAAAAGAAACTCCTTCTGAAAAGGGGCTGGTGGGCAAAGTCACTGACCAAAGAAAGTCTCTAATGGACTTGGGCCTAACCCTCATGGGAAGGGTGTACCTTTCTGTGACACAAAAATAAACCTCCTACACAGTATCTCTTTTTGTGTCTTGGTAATCATTCTTCAAGGGCAGTATGTCCTATCCCGGTCTGTACAATGTGCACCTGCCCCATGGGATGACCATTTGGATGCAGGGGGCACCACAGTGCCCAAACCAGTTGATTTCATCAGGTATGATAAACATGATTATTCATATACAAGAATCCTGTTCAGTTTGAAGTAGGGTGTCCTGGAGTACTAACTGTAACCTCCTCTGTAACCTCCTGAAGTGAGGAAAATGTGTGTAAAGATAAGAATACCTTGCCTAAATCCTGCACAGCTGTTAGGTGGTTATATTTCTTACAAAAACTTAGAACAGATTTTATTGTACATCACGGAATGATTTTTTGATATTTTTATGCTGTAGAAATGCATTGCTTTAGGTTTTTGAAACAAGAAAACGGTGTGTGTGTGTGTGTGTGTGTGTGTGTGTGTGTTCATGTAGGTTCATTTTTTATTAAACTCTTTTTGTGTTGTTTGTCTTTGGCATCACAAGTCTCTTCCCCCTGCAGGAAGTCTTAACACTGTACCTGGGGTTGAGCTGTATTGTGAATTGTTAGGAAGATGCCACTTGGGATGCTGCATGGATTTTGCCATTTCTCCAAACGTATCCCCTGTCACCTGATTCACATGGTCTTGTTTGCCCTGCAGAATTGCAAGCCCTATTTAATCTTCCAGATTTATAGCATAAAAGCAATTGGCTGTTCTTATCATGCTAGGTTCTAATAAAGCAAGTCCCCAGTGTGCAGTGTTTGCATGCAGTTGTTTGATGGAGTCAGCCTTGGGAGCTCTTCAGTCTATGAAATTGCATTATTCCAGGAATTAGAAGGCAGCCGGGCTGTTTGGTTACATTGCCCTCTAGTGTTTCAGAGTAATCACTGCAATGGCACACGTGCTTTGTCAGTGGTGGAATGCTTCTGTAGCTCTGAGGCAGGCTATCCTAAGCACTTCTAAGCCTTAGTGTGGTAAAGCCGTTTTAAGGTTTGTTACTATACATGTACACTTCCCAGATTCTGAATAAATTGCGTGCATTCTCTTTTTTGCACTTAGATGAAACTTGGATGTGAGACAGCAGGGACTTTAGAAACTTAAGAACATTGGATATCACGCTGGGAACAATTGGCATTGGAATGATGCAGAGAAAATGATGCTGTCCTGGTTGTTAGGAATGTCTTGTTGGCTTTTTTTCAAATTAGAGTATAGGCAGACCATCTCAGTTTCATTCCAGGAAACTAGAATGAGAGCCTACTTTTAAGATATGGGCCTAAAGTAGGAAATATTAACCATCCTGTGGACATCTGAACTGATTGCTTATGGTACACTTCTGAATATTTTATTTGCCTTGGGTTGGTGAACAAATAGATTTGAATATTTAAATTTATATGCTGCTTTTTGCCCTCAAAGTGGCATAGAGTGGCTGAAGCCTCAGGTACTGTCCAGGAACCCCTCTTCCTGTAGGACAGAGGCAGTTCCCCTGAGCTAGTGGGATAGGCAGCAGGACTTGGAGATAGAACACTTGCTGAAAACTTTAGAAAACTTGCCAATGTCATAACAAGGAAAAGCAATAAAATGCCAAGACATGCAGGCAGTGAGAGCCATGAACACAGATTCAGGTTGGAACTTGTGTAGCTTCAAAACGTCACTGTTAAATGTGCTGTAACTTCTGAGCTCTCTCTCTCTGTGATCAGTTTTGCTTTGTGTGTGGGTTAATAAAGGTGCCTTTACTACACCTGTAGTTCAAACACTTTTCACTTTTTTCCCCTCTCACTTGCATTTATTAAAGTGGATCTTCTCAGGTACTTGCTTTCTCTTGGGCCCATCCTCAAGTAATAACTCTAACTGTAGTTCTATTCTGCTAACCACTCATCATAGGGAGGGCCCATTTACAGCTTTTACTTGGCAGATCGGTCCATGTTTTTCCAAGACCTTGGGACTGAGCAGACTGTATAGTTGGCATGGCTGACTGTGAATTTATAGATGTTTTACAAAGGGCAGATGAGTGAAAATGAAGAATGTTTGCCTCTTTTTGGAACTTCTGGTTTTTCTCTTGAATATTTGGTATATTGGCCAAAGACCCAATAAGAGAAAGCTACCATAGTTGGAATTTGAATGCTGTATTTGTTGGAGAGTGACTTAAGCAGTTTCTGCTCAATTGCATATATGCAACAGCGACTAAATGTGTATACCTGTGGGCCAGGCAAAAATGACCAACATCTTGGAGCCCTGGATGACTGTGCTATTGATCCAGTTCAAAAAGCTGTCTCTGAGTTGTACAAAGAGAGTGTGGGTTGGGAGGAAGGCTCCTGGCTATAGTGTAGAGAGGGTTGTCCAAACATTTTGGCAAGAGGGTCACATCTCTCTGACACTGTTTTGGGGGCCGGTAAAAAAATAAGTAAATTACATTTCAAATTTGAATAAATTTACATAAATGAATTTATTAGAGATGGAACTTATATGAGTGAATAAAAGTCTTGCAGTAGCTCAAGGCCTATAAAAGACCTTGCAGAAAGCAAGGCCAGCCTTTCCATAGCTGCCACTGCTGCATCACAGATGAGAAAACAGCAAGTAGTGGAGGGAGCCCTCGTCCCACAGCTCAGGTGAGAGGTTGAACAGCCATCCTCACACTGAGAGCAGGCATTGGGCCAGCATGGGCTCCTGCAAGTCTCTGGAGGGCCGGAGGCTCATTGGAGACTGGGGGCTCCCCGTGGGCCAAATTGGGAACCCCTGAGGGCCGCAGGTGGTCCCTGGACCGGGGTTTGGGCACCCCTGGTGTAGAGCATGTTTGTGAGGGTGGTGCTAAATCACTTGTAGACACCCTGATTTGGGATCAGGCTTTCATATACAGCAGAGTGTTCCCTGGATGCTGTATATGAAAACTTGCCCTTGTTACTGGTTTTGTGTGGCAGGTCTAGAAAAAATCCTGCCTGAGATCTAGAAAGTTGCTGCCAGTCATTAAATAGTTCTGGATTAAATGGAACAGCAGTCTGGCTCAGTATAAAGCAAGTTTGTATGGGAACAGTAGCACCTGACCCCCAGAACATAAGTGGTTGTGTGTGTATTCCTGCAGTGAAACTCCTAGAGCAGCAGTTCCCAAACTGTTAGGATCCACAGCGCTTCCTATGCTGTGAATGCAGTGCACGACTCCTATAAGTAACTGGCGATGATATCATTGCCTGGATGTTTGCCTCTTGATATCATTGCCAGTTACTTCTGAATTTGAAGGCGAGAAATGCCACAACAAACAGAAGTAAGGGGGCCAGGATAGGTGGGCTTTTCTCAGTGTGTGAAAACCATGTGCTGGAGCTCTTCCTGCCACACTGAGCCAACCAACTGCTGTTTGGTACAGTGCAGTATTCCTGCCAGGCGGTGGGCATCCTGCAACACCCTGGCAAGTGCCTTGTGACACCCCAGGGCATTGCTGTGCACAGTTTAGGAACTGCTATCCTAGAGCATTCTGGGTAAAATAGGCTTTAACAACTTGCATTTTATTTTTTCAGGCGGTGCACCTCCCTCAACAGTTAGCCAGGCTGCACCTGTGACTCTTCCTGGAAATCTTCCTTCTAGTAGTCCTTACACAATACCCCCAGAGCCCACCTTGTCTCAAAATCCTCTCTCAATCATGATGTCGCGGATGTCTAAATTTGCAATGCCCAGCTCTACACCGCTCTACCATGATGCTATCAAGACTGTAGCCTCCTCAGATGATGACTCTCCTCCAGCACGTTCCCCAAACTTGCCACCAATGAACAATCTTTCGGGTGAGAAACAAGTGCTCTTGGGGTGCTGTGCCTGGTGGGTAGTGTGTGGTTATGTTCTCCTTGGTTGGAGCAGGGGAGGTGATGAAATTGCTTTCATAAAGCTGTTTCTTTGTGTAGCTTGAGTGTGAATGTATTTATTTTGGCTCACTGAAATAGTCCTATTGAATGTGTAGGGTCAAGAGGTACTTGCTTAAGATGAACCAGGTTGTGTGCCTAATGAGGGGTAACGTAATCAGAGAACTTGTAGGTGATGGTTTTTGTAAGCAGTTATGGAAAAAACATTTTTTCACACTTTTCCAGCAGCAAAACCAATATGCATTTGTTCACACTGCTTTGAACTTGGAAGTCCATTCTCAAACTTTTTGGCCCAGGGGAAAGAAGATCCCTGGGTCTTCCCGGCTCCTGCGAGCTTGAGTCTGTCTCTCAAGTGCTTGTTTCACCTGAGAAGTTCATGGGAGACAGACTCCTTCTAATGTTGATTGATACTGTGAATGTTGAGCTTTGGATCATGTTTGTGTTTACTCTTTTTTTTGTTGTTGTTGTTGGAAGCCACTGTGGAGTCCCTTAGTAGGAGAAAATGTGGATATAAATGTTATACCAACAAACCATACAATTTTTTTTAATTCAAAAACTTTTAAATCAGGGCAAAGAGAATAAAACCATGAGCTTGATCGAGTCCTAGAAAAATCTGCTAGAAGACTCACATTTTCCAGTTTGTTTTAGAGATGCTAATCTCTTCAGATACAAATCACCTTGGGAGGGGGGAAATCCCTAAAATTCAGAGTGAGAAACTAGGTGTTTAGGTGGGTTGGTTCGATCTGGTACTATATGCAGGACTGCTAATGTAGTGATACGGCATCCTTCATAGCAGAGATGCTTGAAGAAAGCAAGATTCTGTTAAGTTCTAGAAAGCTCTTGTATTTGCTGTGGTCTTCTAAACTTAATTCTTTCTGTTTTCTCTAGGAATGGGCATTAATCCCCAGAATCCTCGTGTTTCGGGTCCCAACCAGGTGGGCCCAATGCCAACTCTTAGCCCAATGGGTATGACTCAACCTCTAACTCACAGTAACCAGATGCCCTCTCCAAATGCGATGGGACCCAATATACCTCCTCATGGGGTCCCAGTGGGACCTGGCCTGATGTCACACAATCCAATGATGGGCCATGGTTCCCAAGAGCCTCCAGTGGTACCTCAAGGACGCCTGGGCTTCCCACAGGGGTTTCCTCCAGTACAATCCCCTCCCCAACAGGTGCCATTTCCACATAATGGACCTAGTGGAGGACAAGGCAACTTCCCAGCTGGAATGAGCTTCCATGGTGAAGGACCTCTAGGGCGTCCCACCAGCATGCCCCAAAGTTCAACAGATCCAGCACTTTGCAAGCCTGGAGGTCCTGGGGGACCAGACTCTTTTACTGTCCTAGGAAACAACATGCCTTCGGTTTTTACTGATCCAGAGCTGCAGGAAGTAATTCGCCCTGGAGCCACTGGAATACCGGAATTTGACCTGTCCAGGATTATTCCATCAGAGAAGCCTAGCCAGACGCTACAATATTTTCCTCGAGGGGAAATACCAGGCCGAAAACAGCCACAGGGTGTTGGGCCTGGATTTTCACACATGCAAGGAATGATGGGAGAACAGAATCCAAGAATGGGTCTGGCATTACCTGGCATGGGAGGCCCAGGGCCAGTGGGAACTCCTGATATCTCTCTGGGAACAGCATCAGCTATGCCAGGCCACAACCCAATGAGACCACCTGCCTTTCTGCAACAAGGCATGATGGGACCTCACCATCGGATGATGTCACCAGCACAAACAGCAATGCCTGGCCAGCCCACTCTAATGAGCAACCCAGTGGGTATGATTCCAGGCAAGGACCGAGCTTCTGCTGGGCTGTACAGCCACCCAGGACCTGTGGGTTCACCTGGTATGATGATGTCCATGCAGGGCATGATAGGACCCCAACAGAACATCATGATCCCTCCGCAGATGAGACCCCGGGGTATGGCTGCTGATGTAGGAATGGGAGGATTTAGCCAAGGCCCTGGAAATCCAGGGAACATGATGTTTTAAGCTGCTACGTAAGACTGGATGGTTTTGATCCTTGTTGAGATGAGATTCCGGTCCTGGGAGCTGCCCGAGAGCTCCAGGAGCACAATTTGGCCATGCAATAGGTGAAAACAGACCAGAGGATGCTTTGGAAAATCTCGAATGTATGGAATTACCTGAAAACAAATGAATTCATTTTAACAGGTTGTTTTTTTAAGATTTATTTTTTAAAAATTATTTTTGTGTACTTGGGTATCCTGTGATGGCACCTGCTTTGAGAATCTGTAGCTGTATTTTGAGAATTGCCATTTGTCACAAGTTGCACCATTCTCTGTATGTTTACGTCCTTTGGACTGGCTTCTCCCAGGACTGTTATTTTTGGGGGGTTATTTTTGTGTACTGTACAATATTGTAAAAGGGATTTTAGCAGAGACTTTAGTCTTTGGGGTGAGAGGCTGTTTACTTTTAGGTGGAAAATCCATCTTCAGAACTTTGGACTATTTTCCTTCAACTCCAATGTATAGAAAAACCAAACTACGACCTCAGAGCAGAGTATTAATGAAAAGCACAAAAGGAACTTAAGTTCAGTGAGGGGGAATCTTTTAAAAGAAATAAGTTAAGGACATATTTTTCAAAATTATGGAGTGCTGTCCAGCACCTTTTGTCTCTCCCTCCCACTCTTAAAAAAAAAAGATAAAAATAGGCATCTGAGTCCTCCCTACCCTTTACTGTCTCCTCCTCTGGCAGCTGCAATACATTGTATTATTTGGGGGAGTAAATCTAGGAGAGCCCCTTCTCATACTGGGAGTGTTACTACTTTCAGGAAGAGGCTGGATTTGGACACTGTTACATTCTACAGTAGTCTTACTGTTTCTTAGTCTCCTTTTCTTAGAACCCTCAAGTGACTTTATTAATGTGGGAGTGGAATAGACACTAAAAGTTATCCTGACTTTTTTTGTGGCTATCTTTTTTTGTTCCCCAGCGTAAAACGTTCTCTGTGTAACCTCCATTAAATTTGGTACAAAACCACTTGCCAGGGCTGTGGTGTCAGAAAAATAAAATATATTGTTTCTTACAAAAATGAAACAGTTCATTTCTCTTTTGCCATTATGCATTGTTCAGCCTGTGTTAAGATGATTTCCAAACTCTTCTGCTGTAGCTGGTTATCTGAGTCTGCTCTCCAGTTGCTACCTTCTAGACTGAATTAAAATTTCTGCAGAGGCAGTAACTGTTAGTAAGATTCATCTTTAGCTGTGGCATATGTAAAAAAGGTTGAGTACTTCCAGTAAGTTGGCTCTTATGCATAAGCTACTACAAGTGGTGTCTATTAGAAGAGTGTGCATTTGCTCAGGTAAACTTCGATTGCAAAGTCCCATACATCAGTGTCATCTATCTTTAGCTGAAAAGCAAATGGTTTTCAGTGTCATAGCTTGCAATCTTAGCTAAGGCCTTTCCACTGCAAGAGACTTCCCCCATTACATAATGCATTGCTGAGAGCAGTGGTTCTCAAACTCTCAGGGTGTTTTGATGAGGGTGGGGACTGGGAGTGTGTCCTGCCAGCACTGAGGCTATCACAGTGCCAAGGGATATGCAGAGATAAGGGGGTGGGGTGGGAAGCCTCTATGTGTCTCCCCTCTGCAGTAGTGAGCTCTGATTTGTGATTGGAGCTCCAGTTGCAAATTGGAACTCACTGTTGCAGAGGGAGCTGTGAGCTTCCAGGACCCTCTGGGAGGCTTCTCAATGCCCCAGGTTAAGTCATTTCCCCCCTTAAGGGGGAAATGGCCCCATTTTCCTTTGGTGGGTCAAAACCCACCACTTTAAGTAATGTGGCTGTCTTCAACTAAATCCAGACCCCATTGGTTCATCTAGTTTACCCCATAGGGTTTGAAATGGATATATTTCCAGCCCTTTATACCACCAAGCATGAACTTAAGACTGTAAATAGTGTTCCCTGAAGGTTCTTTCAAGCAGGCAAATTCTGCTATGAGGGCCTGAAACTTTGTTCTAGGGCAGTCCCCAAACTTTAACACCCAGACTCACTTTTTAAAACATTCTTATACGGACACACCTAGGTTTACCAGACTTTTAAAGATCTAGAAAGATATAGCCAGAAAAGACCCTCCTCTCCTTATACTTCCACATGCTTGCAAACTGCAGAAGCTGAGCTATTTTCAGGGTAATTAGCAACTACTGCTTGAGGCAATTAGTTATCTGATCTTTTCATCATCTTTTGGTGATTCACCAGTGGGTCCTAACCCACAGTTTGAGAACCACTGTCTAGGGCAACAAGGCACTTTAAGCCTTCATTTCAATTCTGAGGATATCTTCTCTACCACAAATTTCTGGGAAGGTTCACTGAACTACTCATGGCTGGGGTAAAGTTCTTCAGCATAGCTTATGAAGCTAGAAAGTGATGTGTTTTGAATTCAGCCCTGTTAACCAAACCAGGTCTTCCTTGGTTAATCCAAGCATTGCTATAGGGAGCAAAGTAGGAGAAGGGGAGGCACTTCAAAGGAACAAGGTTGTATATAGTTTAGTTGACTTGAGATAGTTAATGCTGCATGAGCTGTAGTAAAATACAATGTCCAGAGCTATTCTCTCAGCAAGCAAGAAAGCTTGCTATCACTAACCAGATTAGAATTTGGGGTTTTCCTACTTAACATTGAGAACCCCTCCATAGATGTTGAAAGGGCAGGAAACAAACTGCTGTGTCACAACCTAGCAGCCAGAGAAGCCTTGTCTCTGCCCCCTTAGGAGGTAGGGTGTGAGGGAAGGGAGTGACACCCTCTCCAAAAGGAGAGAGTGCCTATGCTGCCACTGGACTTGAGGGTGCAAGGAATCTCCTGGACCCCTAATGCAGGATTCCCCACACTTTGGAAAAGTTAGTGAGTTGTGATCAGTTCACTTAGGTGCAGGAAGCCCTGCAGAGCCCCACACCCCAGAGGCTGGTGCTGGCATAGGTAAGTACCAAAAAACCCCTTCTGTTCCCAGCAGTAGCATGATCTTTGCAATCACATCACCACCCCTTCCCCTGCAGCCTTAGAGCAGTTCTCAAACCTGTGGAGTTTTCAAACTTGTGAGAATTGCTGATCTATTCAATCTGACCTTCTAACAGAGGCTAATGTAAGCATAGCATTGTAGCTTATGGCATGCTTACCTATAAAAAAAAAACAACCCCTCCCCCCAACTAGATCAGGCCAAGAGCCCATCTAATCCAGCTTCCTCTATTGCAGTGGCCCATGGGATGCCTTGGAGCACTGAAGATAATGGCAATCAGTTCTCTATTCATGTTTTTCTATGTGCAGATTTGCTTATGTAAATGAATTGTCACCTACATCTTGTGATACAGTCTGTTCTCAGCTATAGTAGTCAAGTTTCCATGCTATTCAGCAGCACCATTTACCAGCCAAGAATTTCCCAAATAGCATGGAGCCCTTTAAAATTGCTGTGGGAAGCCTCAAAATGGTGCAGATAGCTTCTCACAGCCATTCTGAAGGTCTTCTGCTGGCACCTCAACCTAGGATCAATGATTTGGTATATGCTAGGGTTTCCAGGAACCTAACTCCAGCTGATGAGCTGACTGTTTATCCTATTGACACTTCTTTGCAGCTGTTCAGAGATAAGCTACCTCTAAAACCTGGAGGTTGCAGTCATTATGGCTTGTCCCATGTGATACTTTTCATCCACAAATCTGTCTACTGTCCTTCAAAAGGCATCTAGCTAGTGCCATCACCATATCCTATGGTAAGGTGTTCCATAAATTACATACTGGGAAAATGTTTATTTTGTTAATTTTCCCACCATTCAATTTTAGTAGATGGCCCCTGGCTCTGGTGTTCTGTGAGAAAAATATCCCTCTGTCCATCCCTTCCATAAATCTCATGTCTCAATTGTCGTCGTCCCCAGCACCTTCTTTCTAGAACAGTGTTTCTCAAACTGTGGGTCAGGACCCACTAGGTGGGTTCCCATTCATTTCAATATTTTATTTTTAATAGACAATGCTACTATGGGATGTGACTGCATTTAGGGAAATGTTACACATCTACTTTTAACAGGCTATGTATATGCTTTTAACAATGATAGTAAATGGAACTTACTCATAGGTAAGTGTGGGTAGGATTGTAGCCTAGGATTGTTAAATTTTCCTGTTTGATGTCACTTCCAGTCATGACATCACTTCCAGTGGGTCTTGAGAGATTCTCATTCTTAAAAGTGTGAGAACCACTGTTCTAGAAAATAGTTATCCTTTTCTCAAAAAGAAGGTTCCCTGGGTCCTCTTCGGCACCTTTCTAGTTCCACTGTATCCAGAACTAGACATAATATTCCAGATATGTGCTTCCCATAAATCTGTACAGTGGCATAACAGACATTATTCAGAACATGGAATTAGCCTTCACTTCCACTGCACACCAAGTCATTTCATTGAGCTGTCTACCACCACTCTAAGATCTCTCTTCTCTCAGACAGCACAGAACTCATTGATTTCTTCCCCCAATGTGCAGTACTTAACACTTACTTTGAAGCTCATTGCCATCTTGCTACCCATTTTCCTAGCTTAGAGATAATTCTGGTCTTCATTTCAGGCTCCACTCTCACTTCTGTCAAAGGACCGCTACCATAATTTGCACACTGAGTTGGCATTGCCACTTTAACATCAGCCATTTATGATAAAGTGGCTACAAAATCCAGTAACACTAAGGCTACAGAAACCATGACAAAAAGGATAGTTTAGTTCTAAAATGGGAAAACAATCCTTTTGCTGCAGACTTAACAAGCTTAGTCTTCGCTTCAAAAACACTGGACAATCCAAAATTAGTGTTCCTTTGAGAGGAAGAAAGCTGGTATGGATAGAAATTCTATGCTGTGGCTAGAAGCTAGTTGCTTAGATAGTGGCAGCTTTTTCCCTTCCTATTTTATTACTGCAACTAGAAGGGATTCATATTAAGTTCTATAGCAAAATAGGATTAGACTTAGTACAAATTGATACCTTAATTAAAAGATATTAAGAACTTCTGCAAGGAAGGCCACAACATTTTAATGCAAAATTGAGGTCAGAAGCACAAGAGGTGATAACTTTCTGGAATCCATTTCTAGTTTCATTCAGGCAGAATTATATGTTCTAGTAGTCCATATTGAGTTACCATTAAATCTTGCACTGTAGCAGTCGTGTGTCCCATTGGGCACATACTTATATTCTGCTACTGAAGCCCATTTCCAAAATGGAATAGCAGCATTCAGCCCCGGTTCTGGAACAAGCTGTCTGTTACTATACCAGATAAATGTAGCTCACTTATAAGATAGTATCTTGTTTTTATGGTACTGTATTTAGAAACAAGACAGAATAGAATAAATTAGTATCACTAATCTGTTGATAGCATCTCTTCTGTTTGTGAGCAAAGCATGTTATATTCTGCAGGTTTCATACTATAGGCTGAAAGGGCATTCAGAAAGTCCTCCAATGGACAGAGACCAGCTCTGCATCCTCTTGGAACCACTTCCTGTTGAAAGAAACCAAAGTTATCAAGTTGTAGGCACTGCTAGCAAAAGAAATTAAGCATTTTTCTACAGCATCATTATTTCTTGTCTGGTAAAGAATGGGTGTGTGACTATCAGCTTGAAGTTCATACCTCTCCATTATAGGTCAACCGTACAAACCAGTCCTTGGAATGCTGGTAAAGCTCCAATATCAAATCTGCAGCATATGGAGGCCACTTGAAGTTAAAGAGTCCCAGAGCCATCAGCAGTGGAAGGAGGGTAACATCATGAACAGCATATAGCATGAGCTTCCTAAAGGAAAAAACTGTTATACTGGGTCAGAAGTATTAGCAATTTGTAGTCATACCCCCTACTTTTTCTATGTAAAAGTATAAGTTATGTTGGTAATGTGTTTTCTTGCATTCAAGGATGACTGTGTAAACTGAGCTAAGAATGCTTCCATTTTCTCTGGATATTGCATGCAGGCAATTCCATATGCAGTTCTCATTTATCAGACTTCCTGTGGACCCAAGTTTGAGATCTTCATGTTAACCAAGTTTTATCCAACTTTCCACCTCTGATGCAGCTGTTGGCATGCACTGGGGGGGAGGAGCCACAGAGGCCTCCTCAAGGTTAGGTAACATTTGTTCCCTTATCTCAGGACTTCATTGGTGCTGGAAAGTTGGATAGGTTGGGCTCTTAGGGCTATTTAGAAGTGGATTTTTACTGGTTACAGTTTGAATGTTAAAAACGGTAAAGCAAATCTCAAATATTGGAGAACTGGTGGGTCTGTCAACTCTCCTTAGCATTCCTCAACAGAAATAGAAAAAAGTCAAATACAAAGAACTGCCCTGTTTGAATGGATGAGAACTTGCCACAAGACCAGACTGGATGCTTATTTGTTCCTTTCACTCAATACTACTTCCAGTTTCTGCTTGTTTTGGTTTTGCTTTTATATATTTTTAGCCAGCAGGTATCCTTTGCATGTCTGTGCTCAGTGTAGCAACTGGTATTTCTGGATTATACATATTGCAAGTGGAAGCAAGAAGAGACTGTACAGATATTAGTAATTTATGTACCTGGCTTTGATAGCAGGAGTGGAAGGATCTATTGCCTCCTTAATATTCTTCTCCATTGTACAAAGAAGAGGACCCACAGACATCTGAAGAGACTCCCTAGTTGAAAATATGAACAAAAGGAGTCAGCTTTTAAAGTTCCTACTTTTCTAACCAAGCTCATAACATTGTAATGTTGTCTGATTTTGGTTTCCTAGATAGCTGGTCTTAACCTACAAGTGTAGGTTAAGAGATTAGAAATCAGTAGATCACACTAGCCTAAATCCAAACTACACAAAACTACTTATGAAAAAACTTAAGTCATGCTTCCTGTTGCAGGTATATAAACAGCTATGTCAGCATATAAATCCTAGTTACATTCCATCTTCCCCCCCCCCCATCCCCTGGGACTGCTCACCTTGAACTGTATTTTGTGCCTGAAGCATAGAAAGAGTCAATGACTCTGTGCTCAATTGTTGGCAGAAAATTCTTAAGAGCAGGGCAGCTTGGTAGATCATGGGCCTGGAAGGCAAAATAGCGCAATTAACACACACACACCTCTTGCCTACAGTGACAAGATTAAGCACGAGCACATTGTGTAGTCAGTGTTTACTCCAGTACTGACTCCACCATGCACTTTCAACAAGTGTTATTAGGAGAATGGAATTATCTAGTAAAAAGGGTTCTGCATGACTACGGTTCCATACTATTACTGCTACCACCACCAAACAAGCAGCTGGGAAGGGGGAAGCAAACTTAAGAAAATAAACTGCCTCTTGCCCTTTAATGGTAAGCTGCCCCCAAGTCTCAATTTCCCTAGGCCTCCCTGGAAGTCAACTCCAGTTTCAGCCCCTATCAACCCAATCTGAGGTCAAAAATGTAGTGACAATTTCCATCTCAGCACTAGAAAAGATGTTTCTACCAAGATGTAGCATACCTGTTCTGCAAGGAGGTTGTCAAAGAGGAGAAAAAAATCCACTTGTTTCTCACTGTCAATGCCGATCTTCTCTTTAATAGTCTTCAGGTCATCAGACAAGTCTGCCTGTAGAGCCACTTTGGCATATATTTCTCTGTCAAAGGAAAATAAATGCTTTAGGACAGGATTCCTCAGTGTGGTCATGGCCCACAGAGTCCAGGCATTATGTGTGACAAGGAAGCTGCTTCTGGGTCATGCACCATATTCCTGGACTTGGCAGGAATATGGTGCATATTGGCATATGCAGCATCCTGGACTTGGCAGCTTCCTGGACTTGGCAGGCCCAGAACCCACTATGGACAACAAAGTGGGTTGTGAAGGTAAGCAAAGTTGAAAGGAAGTGTAGGATTGTTTCTGGGATTCAGAATGAGTATAAAAGAAAAGTGTGTGCTCTTAAGGAGAATGTGGAAATTACTGTTATGCACCTCTGCCAATTTAAAAACAGGACATCTTTTTCTGGATATTTGTACGAAATGAAAATAGCTCTTTCCCTATTGCCTCTTCTTACAGGTCCAGCCCAAAATCTGGCTGTACATGAGGTGGGACACCAAATGCCACTATCTCTTTGCCTAGTGGTGCATGGCATATTTCTATGCCAAATGGCAGCCTCCTCTTCTATTTATGAAGTGACATGACATCTGTCTGCCCTTCCTGGATCTGAACCAGGAGAGGAGAGAAGCATTTAAATCCAGGAAGTGCAGAACAGTAGCACCAGCAAGCAGGCAGCAGATGGTACAGGTGACCTGTGGCAGTCTGGTCTGAGAAGGCTACCCTGGTCTACTTTATGGACAACTCAGCCTGGACCTCCCAGAACCTGCCATATGCCAAGTATGCCTTATTTAAATGCTTTTATCTCAATCACCTGAGATGGGGGATTTGGAGTTTGCTCCCAGGGGTTTTTACTGTAAACTTCTTGGTTTTGCTTGAGTTTTCCAGTGAGTGCAACAGCAGTTCACTTTATCAGGAAAGCAGAGCAGACCTTTTCATACCAATTCTAAACAATGCTCATCACAAGCACATTAACCGATCTCTAAAATTAAATTGGGAAGAGTCAGTTCATAACAGCTACCTGAGGACCACGGTTTCCCCAAGGTGTGCTGCCCTGCAGCTTAGTGCTCTGTTACCCAGAGGTTAGACAATGACATTCAGTGGCTTTGCCAAACATCTGGAAGTCCTGCTACAGAAGGGCTCCAACACAGCAGGGATTCTTACATGAAGCCTATAGTAAAAGGTGAAATAGATGCTTTTATCATTGTCATCTGAATATCTAATGCAATGTGTGTACAGTTTGCCAAATTAGCTTTCTAGGATTTTGTTCATCAATTTTCTTCTTCACAAGATTGAATATACTCAGCATGGTCACAAAATTGTTTTGCCACAGAACAGGAGCTATGTTGCTTTTTTGCTTGGATGTCTCACTCTTAGGGACTATGTCAAAATAATAATAACTATTTATCTACCACTTTTCAGTGAAAAGTTCACAAAGCGGTTTACAGAGAAAAATCAAATAATGAATGGCTCCCTGTCCCAAAAGAGCTCACAATCTAAAAAGATGCAAAATACCAGCAGATGGCCACTAGAAAAGACACTGCTGGGGTGACTCTCCCCCTGCTAAATAAAAGAGGAGCACCCCCTTGAGAAAGTGCCTCTTACCCAGTTAGCAAGGAGCTAACATGATCAGTCCATAATAGTTTTTGCATATAAAAGTGATTCCATCAAAATGTACAGAGACAATACCAAGCCTGGACTTGCTTCAGAGAAGAGTCAACTTTGCAATTATTTTTTGCCAGATGCAACAGAAGACCAACCACACCCAGAGAGCTAATGTATAGAATTATTCCTGCAAAAACACCTCAGTGTGGGGGAGATGTTACTTCCAATAAGTCAACTGAACTCATGAATTTAAAATAGGCTGCTGCCTTTGAGTGAACAAGTCACAGTAACCCCATTAGTTTCTAAGGTGTAACTGTACTTTGTCTTTGTAAGGGCACTTAACATAGTCTGTAGAACGGCAGTTGTTTACCTGTGAATATTTTTCAGTTGTTGGCAGTTTTGTACATTGGGATACAGAATTTCAGATTCAGATTCATCTGTTAGGATGATAATAGACCCTGCAAAATGGAATGAAATGGTTTTGCCAAAACATATATAACTATTTTCTTAAACATCAGATATTAGCATTTCCAACACATACTAATTTAAGCAGAATTAAACAGTCTTGTGAGCCCAATTTTGAGGAAAATAACTTCCCAGCCATCTTTCCTCATTTGTGCACATTTTCTCAGGGACCTTCCTCTGCACTCGTATGTTTTTAAGTCCACTCCAAGGTGGTAATAAATCATGAATACAGTCTAACCAAGCTTGGGGGAAGGGGTGGTGGCACTATGTTAATACAAATATTTTGCCTAGCATTAAAATGACTCCAAATAATTATTGAGACAGGAAACCTTGATTGTACATCAACACAACTTAAAACTGCAATTCTTTTGTTTGTAAATGAATACTTATAGCATGCTATGCTCTTCATCAAAGCACTTAAAATAAGTTACTGTTATCAAATAGGTTTATGGAACGTGAATGATGGTTTCCCAAGATAGGATTTTGTAAACTTTAAGGTACCACATTGTGCCAGAACTTTGGGGTCTACAAATCATCCACTTTTGGTTGAAGGACACACAGGACTAAGTAATTCAGTTAATGTGTTCATCATACCTGTTGAACTCTGTTCAATTTCTCATTTTCAATTTCTGAAAATGAAAATCCCATTCTTAATCAACTTTTCCTTCATTACCTTCCTGTTTTACTGAACCCTGGCAGCCAAAGAAAGCCAGAATGTGTTGGCTAACTAAAAACAAGTATTTTCTAGCCATGCCCTTGTTGTCCTCATATTCAGTTAGCACTTGTCTACAGAGGCAGCACTGAATGCAAGGTGAGTTTCTCCCTGCAATTAAAAACCCTGGGCGGACAGAGTTTTGAACTGTAGAGAGAAACTTGCCTTGTGTTCACTGCTTGGTGCTGCAAACAAGTGCCGAGTATGAGGTGCTTGGCGGCATGACCAGGCAGGTGGTGTGGTCCTGCTTCTGCTGTGTTCAATTAACACAGGAATGTAATGAGCAAAGGAGGCTCAAGATTGCATTTCTAGTGCCAAGAGAAATAAGGGTATCCAGTCAGAAATACAGAGCAAAACAAACATTTCTACTACATACTGTGGTTTCTTCCTGAACAAGGGACCATATTTACAGCTGTATGTATACCCTATCAAAAAGCATCAGATAAAGAAAAAACACCCAGGAAAAATGCTTTTAGAAAAAGGATGATTGCCCAAAGAATGAGGTTCTTATAGGATCATAAACTGTTAGTTTGGAGGTCAAAAGGAACTTTGGAGGTCATCTATTCCCAACCTCTTGCTCAGTGCAGCCAACTACTACAAAGATCCCCTTTGCTTCTAACCTTCTTTCTGCTGCTTGAACATTCCAGCTAGTAAACACCGTGTGGATTCCAGATTCCGAACAATATTAGTGGAACGAACACTGAAAGACAGAAAAAAGGTTACCAGTGAAATGGAGCAAAACGACAACTGCTGCTTCTAGACCAGCATGTTCTAGGGGATTTGAGGATTTCTCCACTCTGGACCACCAGTAGCGCCAGGCATCAAGATCAAGTCCTGTGAAACACTAGCTTTGCTACATGAAAGTACTTGAGGTCTACTTAATGCTAGTTGGAGAGTCTTTGCATAAACTGAATTCAACAGCTGGACAGCAAACAAATTAGGACTCTGCATGGAAATCTTGAGGTTGGGAATGTGGTTGGGAAATCCAAACGTTTAAAGACTCACAAAACCTCAGAAGGTTTGAATGTAGGCGAGAGGAAACTGGTCTCCTCAATGTAACGTCGTCTTAGCCGTTCCCCCAGGGCAAACATTTGCTCCATGCCCACCTTTGTCAGCTGCCCTGCAATCACACCACCCTGGGAACAGAAGAGATCAATTTAATTGTTGAAAGAAGAAAGGCAATCATTTTTTAGGAAAACACATCATGTATTCAGAGAAACTCTCACCTTCAGTATAGTTTTTTTATAATTCTCATCATAAGGAGAATAAGGTCTTGGTCCACCAGCCAGGTTAGTTACTGTGTAGTCAAACTTTGTTTGATCAGGAATCTCCAAAAGAGCAGGATCCCACTTCACCTGTTCCAAAAGCAGGAGAGAAATATTTAACTAGGAATTCACAAGCTTCAAACAGATAAATCTTGCAGAAAACAGCACAATCCTAAAGATGTGCTCGGCCAGTGCACATCACTATAATGACCAGTGATGACCTCTCTTTCATGAATTTGTCTTATCCCCACTCAAAGCCATCTATGCTAGCAGCCATCACAATATCCTGTAGCAGCAATGTCCATAAGTCAGTTACAAGCTTTGTGAAGACTTAACTGTTCCATTCATAATCTTTAGTTTAAAAAAACTCAAGCAGGCACAGTGGCGATAATGGGTTCACAACCAAGACAAGCAGAAGTTGTTCACTGGTTAATCCCAAACCGTAATGCCTTCTTTGTCATCTGATTCAGTTTTGATGTCTCGTAGGCCTGGTCTAGTAAAGGCAGGACCAGAAACATCCAGTGCCAACTATTTAGCTCAATGCTCCCCCCCAACCCCATGTTCTTTACAACAGAGAAATGAAATCTAATAATCACTATTCCATGTTGGCATCCTTCAGGAGGGGGGCAGGAGGTCTGGTCTAGAGGGTAGAGCCTCCGTCTGCCTGAAGATAACATCCACAAGGTCGCCAGTTCGAGGCCACCGGCACCGTGTGACCTTGAAGCAGCTGACAAGCTGAGCCGAGCTATTTCCATCTGCTCTGAGCGTGGGAGGATGGAGGCCAGAATGTGAAGCCAGATCGGAATGTAACACCTGAATGTAGTGGTTCTTGAAAGAAAGAACCTTCTTTCAAATTGTAAAAATCCCTATTTAATAAGGGATTTAAATAAAGCCTGCCTATGTAAACTGCCTTGAATAAAGTCTTGAATAAAAAGACCAAGAAAGGCGGTATATAAATACCTGTTGTTATTATTATTATTATTATTCAGTCACAGAAGACTATGGTATGGTGGTTCTGAATGGTGCTTCTGGAACAGAGTGTCCTCTCCAGTGTGCGAAGCCTGGGTAAAGTAGATATGGAGGATAGACTGTTTCCATGCAGCAAATCCCCCCCTCCACGTTGCTGAAATGGTCCAATGGAAAGGCAGAGGCCAATACAGTTGGTTCTAGCGGCATTGCAGGAATTGCCAGAATGTGACTCTGTTCAGCCATGGACTGCCTCAGGGACTCCGGCTCCAGATTTTGCCTCATGGTTGACTCCTGAAGCCTCTTCCATAACTGGATGTAGCCACAAGGCAGTGGAGGTTTGGGATCAGAGTTTTCCTTCACTCAGATGAGCTGCCTTCCCAGGCTACAGAGTCCCATCTACCTGGTGGCTGTTTAGTTGCCTCTTACGACAAGTACAGCCAAACAGAGGGCCTATTCTTATCCCCAGCCCCCAGGGGAAATCACTAATCACTATTAGTACCAGTCAAAAAGGCTAAAGTATGTTATAGAACTGACCAAAGCTAAATAAACTGCAGTTTGAGAGAGGGAAGACAGGAGCCTGTTTTTACGTTGGTGAGCTGCATTGATGAGACATGCAATAAGTTTATAAACAAGGCAAAGTACAGGTGGACCTGTGTTATAAGTGGAGGTTTTGTTCCAGGAACCCCTGCAGATACCAAACCCGTGAATGTTGAAATCCTCCGATTCTAATCCTCCAAAAGGGACATCCAGCCCTACTTGCCAGTCCTGCTCATAGCTTTGCTTACAACTGCACTTGAAAGAATTCTAGATGGGACCTTCTGATGCTGTTGGCAAGGTGCTGAAGCAGACAACTGGGAGTAAGAAAAGTGTCCAGATAAAAGCCACGCTCCTACATTACTGATTTTTATTTATGTACTGTACCACCTTTATCTGATTTCTCCCCCCCCCCCCCGGCTCAAGGTGGTTTACATAGGCAGGCTAGTCCTAATCCACCATTTTTTTCAAACAGGGTTTTGACAAGTATTGTTCAGTGAGACGCAGAACCCTCAGTTCACCAGATGCTTCCGTCCAAATGCAGCCAGCCTCTTGGCTGTGCTCTACCTTCCAAAGCTTCATAACAGCTGCAGTTCTCTCTCTGTAGGTCCATTCTCAAGATGTTATCCCGCTGTAGTTGTCTCCTCTGCGTTCCACACCCTCTCCCGGTGCTTTCCACAATGTACTCTCACAGTGCCTATTGTGAGGTCTGTCAGCAACTTCCGGTCTCCCATCCAAGGCAAGAACCCAGGATGTTCCAGGCACTGGTTCCACCTCTAGATTGCACCTCCTGCCCCAGGAACCTAGAAATGTGTTTTTACACATGCTGCTCTCTGCTCACATGCTGCTCTCTGCTCACATGTTGACTGGTAGGAGATAAGTGCACACTGCCTGTCTGCACTCCTGACATCAAGCAAGTCATAACAATGCAGCTGGTCTCATGCACAGCTCATTCTTTTAGCTGTGCAGGAGTTTAGGTTTTCTTAATCCAACACCACTTATGAGTTTCACTATGCATTTTCTACACTTTCCAGGCAAAATGCAAGCTGTATCACAGGCTATAATCTGCGGTATGAAAGCATGGCATAGCTACGCCTCTGTACTTTGACCACTGCACCCATAGAAGGTATCAGCGCAGGACAGGATCAAAGCAAGCTGTTTTAACCATGTTTCAGTTCACATTTTACAGTTCAGGCTGCAGCAAACGTCAAGGGCAAGCAAATGCATCTGCTGCTCTTCATGTTTCACAATCACACACGTTTCACAATCATATTGCCCACAACAGGCATTTCCTGTTTAGTGTGGCTTTTAAAGCTGAAAACTCGCAGCAGCAGCAGCTTCCAGAAGGGCTGTGCTGATTATTGCAAGGGTCTCCCATTGCACCTGTGTGTAGCAGGGACATGTGTCTATGGTGGGACATGAGTCTACACTGTGTGTAGCAGGGACGTGTGGTGGCCTCCCCACTGGAGTCCTTCAAAAAGCACTGCCACATGTGAGGTACGCAAGCACACACAGCCCATATGCTCTGCCTGCCTGCTCCTCTGCCCTCACGCATGGGCTCTGCACATGGGTTGCATGTGCTTGCACACCTCGTGTGGCAGCAGTGCTTTTCAAAGGACTCATTGGGGAGGCTCGGCCTCACCTGCCTCCCCACACAACTCGTGTGGGTTGTGAGTACTTGGGCACCCCACACAGTGGTGGTACTTTTCAAAGGACTCTGGTGGGGAGGCTGTGCCTTACCTGCCTCCCCATCCACTGCACTTCCGCGGTGTGCAGCCTCCCCAGGTGACCTCGGTCAGGCTGCTCTCTCTCTACAGGGAAGTGTGCAAGAGGAGTACCGGCGAGCAGAGGAGCCAGTGACTTGGGTCAGCCTTCAAAGGCAGTCACGTTCTTCCCAAATAAGGCCTGCAGGAGTGTCAGCCTCCTACGTCATAAGAACATAGGAACAGCCCTACCGGATCAGGCCATAGGCCCATCTAGTCCAGCTTCCTGTATCTCACAGCAGCCCACCAAATGCCCCAGGGAGCGCACCAGATAACAAGAGACCTCATTCTGGTGCCCTCCCTTGCATCTGGCATTTTGACATAGCCCATTTCTAAAATCAGGAGGTTGTACATACACATCATGGCTTGTAACCAATAATGGATTTTTCCTCCAGAAACTTGTCCAATCCCCTTTTAAAGGCATCCAGGCAAGATGCCATCACCACATCCTGTGGCAAGGAGTTCCACAGACCAACCACATGCTGAGTAAAAAAATATTTTCTTTTGTCTGTTCTAGCTCTCCCAACACTCAATTTTAGTGGATGTCCCCTGGTAGTGATGTTATGTGAGAGTGTAAAGAACATCTCTCTATCCACTCTTCCCATGCATAATTTTGTACGTTTCAGTTATGTCCCCCCTCAGGTGCCTCTTTTCTAGGCTGAAGAGGCCCAAATGCCTTTCCTCATAAGGAAGGTGCCCCAGCCCAGTAATCATCTTAGTCACTCTCTTTTGCACCTTTTCCATTTCCACTATGTCTTTTTTGAGATGCGGCGACCAGAACTGGACACAATACTCCAGGTGTGGCCTTACCATGGATTTGTACAACGGCATTATAATATTAGCCGTTTTGTTCTCAATAGCTTTTCTAATGATCCCAAGCATAGAATTGGCATTCTTCACTGCCACCGCACATTGGGTCAACACTTTCATCGACCTGTCCACCACCACCCCAAGATCTCTCTCCTGATCTGTCACAGACAGCTCAGAACCCATCAGCCTATTTCTAAAGTTTTGATTTTTTGCCCCAATGTGCATGACTTTACACTTACTGACATTGAAGCGCATCTGCCATTTTGCTGCCCACTCTGCCAATCTGGAGAGATCCTTCTGGAGCTCCTCACAATCACTTCTGGTCTTCACCACTTGGAAAAGTTTGGTGTCGTCTGCAAACTTGGCCACTTCACTGCTCAACCCTGTCTCCAGGTCATTTATGAAGAGGTTGAAAAGCACCGGTCCCAGGACACATCCTTGGGGCACACCGCTTTTCACCTCTCTCCATTGTGAAAATTGCCCATTGACACCCACTCTCTGCTTCCTGGCCTCCAACCAGTTCTCAATCCAGGAGAGGACCTGTCCTCTAATTCCCTGACTGTGGAGTTTTTTCAGTAGCCTTTGGTGAGGGACCGTGTCAAACGCCTTCTGAAAGTCCAGATATATAATGTCCACGGGTTCTCCCGCATCCACATGCCTGTTGACCTTTTCAAAGAATTCTATAAGGTTCGTGAGGCAAGACTTACCCTTACAGAAGCCATGCTGACTATCCCTCAGCAAGGCCTGTTCGTCTACGTCAGCCCCCCCGTGCAATGCAATGCCCTGCAGCCACCCGCGCACTGCCGAGCGCGAGCCCAGCCCGCGCGCTTCTCCTCCCCAGCAGCGCGCGCTGCCCTCACCTGCTCTGCGCCCGGGATGGGCCTGAGCGGAGTGCGCGCTCCGTGGCGGAAGAGCACCTGCACCAGCTTCAGCTCCATGCGCTCTCTGCTGCTGCCGCGCGGCTGCCTGCTCCCCCGGGGTTCGGCCAGGGCTCTCCGGGTGCTGTGCACGCAGCAGACCAGCGTGCCCAGGACGCCCACCCGCGCCCACAGGTGCATGCTCCGGGAAGGAAGACCAGGGGCAGGCGAGCAGGTAGGTAGGCAGCCTCTCGCTCGCCCCACCAGCGCTGACAAAGCAGCTGTTGCAGCTGCAGCCCGGGAGAGCTGCACCTCTTTCTGCTTCACCAGCGCATGCCTGCAGGCAACATCCCCATCCAGGATGCAGCAACAGGCTCCTCTTTATACCCTGGGAGCTCTCCAGCTCCTTCCCAGCTGATGGGAGCAACCCCAGACTTGTGTGGGACAAGGGTGGGTCCTCCTGGGAAATGTGGTTTCCCTCATCCCAGCTTTCTCGCACCAGCCCAGCAACAGGACTACAACTCCCAGGGGGCAGCGGGGCACTCGGTGGGATCTGCCAACTCATGTTGTCTGCGTCACATGGGGGAAGAGGCGCTGCTGGGCTAATCTGCTTGTGGGTGGGGGTGAAATTGGCTGTCCTGGTGGTTGGGGATGCGCTGCCTTTGAACTCAGTGTGAAATGGTGCTGTTGCAGCAACATTCAGTCTGCACCAGTCTACAAATCATAGGCTGGAGTGTTGCAGCCCAATCCTAGCCACATTTTCCTGGGAGTATTGACTCGAATGGGACTTACTTCTGAGTAGGCATGCATAGGATTGGATTTTTGGTTCATAAGAAGAAGAAATCCCAAACCAGAGTAGAGTAAGGTCTTATTAGGACCAAGCAATTTCTAGGAATAAAAAGGTTAAATAATTCAGTGCACTCCTATACTTTACTTTAAACAGTGTTTAAAGAACTATACAGTACTTTAAGAGCCCAATCCTATGCATGCCTACTTGGAAGTAAGTCCCACTATAGTAAAAGGAGCTTACTCCCAGGAAAGATTGCAGCCTGAGTCTCTGTTTCTTTTAAGCCATTTCTGCCCATTGTTGCATATAAGCAACAGGAACCAAATGGGTACACCAGTGGGCCCAGCAAAAATAAGGGCAGAACTTATTATATTCTGTGCCCGGGATTCCAGTTTCATTCCCAGTTACTGGGATCCCAGTTACATTCCCACCCATTCATTCTTATCCACACCCTTGCATTTTTTGGTTGGGCTTTCTGGCCTTCTTCTGGTGTGGGACTTGCTGGGCTCAGCTCTGATTGTCATTGGCTAGCTATGTGTTGCTTAGTTCTCATGCAAGCTACAAGCTGCTTGTGCCTTGTCTTATGTTTCAGCCATGAGTTCCGCTTTCAGTTCCCCATTTCTTTGTTCACTAGTACTTTATTACTAATGTGAACCCTCATGCTGTGGATTTATATTTGTGGGGCACTGGAGTTTTAATTAGGCTAGGAACATATTGAATAAAACAACCAAGGATGATCAGGAGCATGATGATTATTATTACCCACTGAAGTACAGCATGGAACCATCCTCCTCTGTTGGGGATCTAATCCCACAGTGAATTCCATAAAGATACTCCTAGGCTTGTGAAGAGGTATGGCTGAAAGTGAGCATTGGCTTAAGTGATGTGAAATGTTATAGCTCCTGCCTTTTATTCCAGACCAATCAAGGCACACACATAGAAAATAATTCCCAGAAAAATGGACTTTTTTTGTCTTATTCTTTTTGCCTGTAACACATCCCAGGGTTTTTTGTTGTTGTTGTTGTTTTGTTAATTTTATCCCAGAAATTACCCAACTTTGGCAATAAGTACCAGCCCAGTTGGAGGGTAAAATCTTAACATAAGAACAGCCCCACTGGATCAGGCCATAGGCCCATCTAGTCCAGCTTCCTGTATCTCACAGCGGCCCACCAAATGCCCCAGGGAGCGCACCAGATAACAAGAGACCTCATCCTGGTGCCCTCCCTTGCATCTGGCATTCTGACATAACCCATTTCTAAAATCAGGAGGTTGCGCATACACATCATGGCTTGTACCCCATAATGCATTTTTCCTCCAGAAACTTGTCCAATCCCCTTTTAAAGGCATCTAGGCTAGACGCCAGCACCACATCCTGTGGCAAGGAGTTCCACAGACCGACCACACGCTGAGTAAAGAAATATTTTCTTTTGTCTGTCCTAACCCGCCCAACACTCAATTTTAGTGGATGTCCCCTGGTTCTGGTATTATGTGAGAGTGTAAAGAGCATCTCCCTATCCACTCTGTCCATCCCCTGCATAATTTTGTATGTCTCAATCACGTCCCCCCTCAGGCGTCTCTTTTCTAGGCTGAAGATGCCCAAATGCCGTAGCCTTTCCTCATAAGGAAGGTGCCCCAGCCCAGTAATCATCTTAGTCACTCTCTTTTGCACCTTTTCCATTTCCACTACGTCTTTTTTGAGATGCGGCGACCAGAACTGGACACAATATTCCAGGTGTGGCCTTACCATAGATTTGTACAACGGCATTATAATATTAGCCGTTTTGTTCTCAATACCCTTCCTAATGATCCCAAGCATAGAATTGGCCTTCTTCACTGCTGCCGCACATTGGGTCAACACTTTAATCGACCTGTCCACCACCACCCCAAGATCTCTCTCCTGATCTGTCACAGACAGCTCAGAACCCATCGGCCTATATGTGAAGTTTTGATTTTTTGCCCCAATGTGCATGACTTTACACTTACTGACATTGAAGCGCATCTGCCATTTTGCTGCCCATTCTGCCAGTCTGGAGAGATCCTTCTGGAGCTCCTCACAATCACTTCTGGTCTTCACCACTCGGAAAGGTTTGGTGTCGTCCGCAAACTTTGCAACCTCACTGCTCAACCCTGTCTCCAGGTCATTTATGAAGAGGTTGAAAAGCACCGGTCCCAGGACAGATCCTTGGGGCACACCGCTTTTCACCTCTCTCCATTGTGAAAAGTGCCCATTTACACCCACTCTCTGCTTCCTGGCCTCCAACCAGTTCTCAATCCATGAGAGGACCTGTCCTCTAATTCCCTGACTGTGGAGTTTTTTCAGTAGCCTTTGGTGAGAGACCGTGTCAAACGCCTTCTGAAAGTCCAGATATATAATGTCCATGGGTTCTCCCGCATCCACATGCCTGTTGACCTTTTCAAAGAATTCTATAAGGTTTGTGAGGCAAGACTTACCCTTACAGAAACCATGCTGATTCTCCCTCAGCAAGGCCTGTTCATCTATGTGTTTTGAGATCCTATCTTTGATGAGGCATTCCACCATCTTACCCGGTATGGATGTTAGGCTGACCGGCCTATAGTTTCCTGGGTCCCCCCTCTTTCCCTTTTTAAAGATAGGCGTGACATTTGCTATCCTCCAATCTTCTGGTACCGTGGCCATTTTGAGGCCTTCCCATACTTTGTTATAAATACTCACCATAGAGGTCCCTGCAATCTTTTTAACTACACCTGTGTCCAACTACCTATATAATTATAGGAGTGAGATGGGAGTATGTACAGGTTGCTGTGTTACTTGGTTCTGAGAGAAGTACAGCAGTGCTGTTAGGGTGTGTGAGATTTTGACCATCATATGTACTATCAGTTATAGGCTGAATATTCAACATTGATTCTTCCTGTTCCTTATGAAGAAGCAGGTCCCTTGTTCTCCCTACCCCCTAATCCCAGAAATTTGGTGGAGTTAAATGTCAGGAGTGTGGTGTAACCCAGGACCAGTTTAACAAATCAGAACCTAATGGGTTCAAGCACCTTAGGGAACCCTTCAGATTGCATGCCTATATGTGCTGTCTGTAAGTGCAGATCCAGCATTCAGAGGCTTTGGTGGCTTTTGCAACCATGTCAAAAGAGTTTTCATAGTATGAATTTACAAGGCTGCCAACAGAAGCCGAGAAATCAGTGCTAAGTGGTGAGAAGTTTTCATCCTAACCAGGCTGGGGCCAGAGGCCTAAGGTGGTAGGGCAATAGGTCCTGAACTTTTTTGACCTGAGACTCCCTTGACCTACTGGCCATTGACTGCAGCTCCCCATTATGTTACTTTTTTGTAAGGTAGAACCATGGAGCTGGCCATGGAACTTCCTTCCTGGAGGTATCTGGTTGCCAAAGTCATCAAAGTATCTCTCTGGCATTTACATAGCAAAGGCAGTCAGGCAGGGAACAAAACAAAGGGAGAAATTTTTCACACACACATTCTATCAGTCATCTGCAATAAATAACCTTCTCGCTCTTCAAGGGGAATAGCTAAGAAATGAAGGCATCATTTCAAGACATGGACACATAGTGGTAAACCACCAAACACTATAGTCATGCTGGCCACATTTTCCTCAGGTCTTGCAATTTCTACTTTAATTGATAACACTGACTATCATAAAAACTTCCTTCAGTCAGCCACCTAGATCCCTATTTCTCCCCCCAGCATAAGTTGTGAGTGGGAGCCAGGAGGGATTGAGAGGAGGCAGATGCCACAATGTTCCTGCAGCCGAACTGCTCTACAACTCATTCTACCAGACCAGCCTGAGCAGGGGGGAAGAAGAGATGGATACAGGGACTAGTGAATTTGCCCATCATCTGGAAATTGGCAACAATAGTCAGTGGTTGGGAATAAAAAGCACTGAGTGTCAGCAGTACTCCAAAGTGACCAGGATGTGTGTGTGAAGTCAATTCAAGGACACAAGCCAAAGGACAGGAAAGTCCAGCAGGGCTTCACTCAAGTCAAGTCTAGAGTCTCCACTCCTTGTGACTTGACTGGAAAAATAGTCATAATGGAAGCACTTCCAAGTCACTGAATCATCTTTTAGTGACTCCAAAGAACACTGTCAAGTTCTCCTTTTAAATAAATTTTTACATTTTAAATTGCATTTTTTAAAATCCAGCTATTAGCAAACATTTTAACTCATAATTCATGTTTCATCATAAAGTCATAGTTATAGATCTTAAAAGAAAATCCAAATTTAATTTAACACAAGGATATGAAAGCCTATGCTTAATTAGTCTTATCATAATTATCACATTAATAGCCCTAACCAGCTTTCCAGAGCTGATGCAATGCAGCCCTGAGGTAAGGAAAAGCTGGTAAAAAACCCAGACTTTAAGCAAGGCCTCTGACTCCATTTTGAGCAACTTGTTCCATCTTGCACCAGTTGTGGGAAATGGGTTCCTTATCTTGACCTGGATTGTGGTAATATACGTAGCTCAACACAACTCAGATTCGCTCAAAAACACCTTATTGAAGACAGCTGTGCTTCTAAGGTTGGAATGAGTGGCCTGACAGTTGCTTGACCTTTCTTGGAAGTTCAGCTGGTGAAAGAGAGGTCCTTTGCTTATATGCAAAGATTGAATACCTTGGGTGAGTGTGAGGTTCAATAAGTTTTAGGAAGCTTAGCTTTTTTTTGCTTTTAATTTGTATGAGTTATAATGCTATACTTAAGTGCCTTTCCATGTATATGTGTAACCTTATTGAATATCAAAGATAAATCAAATATATATTTACACCTGTGTTTTATTGAGTACTGAAGAAACATAGGTGCATCTTTGTTATGACAGGTAGTCAACCTGCTACTTAAGTGACTTGTTAGGTCAGAGTCATGGAACTTGGACTTCTGTTTTAGAAGAGTGCTGGGGGCACAAAAGCTGACTAGGCCAGGGATGTCAAACTTGTTTCATACAGAGGGCTAAAGTTAGCATTCATAGTGCCTGCTGAGGACTGGAAGTGACATCATAAAATAGAAAGAGATGTCATTAATCAGATAATGGCCAGAAATAAGCAGTTTGTTCTTGTATAGAAACACATTAGCTTCAAATTCAGAAGAGAAAATGTGCAAATCTTATTCATATTTCCCACTGGTGAACCTAGGGTGGGGCAAACAGGGCATCTGCCTCCAAAACTTGATTAAAAAATAAAAATACCCATTCCTTTTCAGCCATTCCCCTTTTGCCTCCTGAGGGGGAACTTCCCACGTTGGCTGCTATTGTAAGACAAAAGGCACAATCTTAGCTAGGTCTACTCAGAAGTAAGTGCTATTGAGTTCTATGGGACTTACTCACAGGAAAGTTAGGTTAGGATTGCAGCCAGTCTCTGGGTCTCAGTTTGCAATTAGCAGATATACACAAAACAAAGTCTTCCCCTCCCCCAGCAAATTCATCACTCCCCCCCTTTCCAAAGCCCTCCAGGCGTGCTGCTAACAAACTCAGGGCACAATCTAAACCAGGTCTACTTGAAGTAAGTCCTATTTTGTTCAATGGGGCTTACTCTCAGGTAAGTGTGGTTAGCATTGCAGCCTCAGAGTGCTGGCAGCTGTTTTTTGTTTTGTTTCTAGTGTATAATTATAACACCTTCACCCCCATTTTGGGGGTAACTGAGGTGTGGTTTCCAAATAAATGTGCTCAGGATTATGATTTATGGGCAACTTCTTACATTGCATTTTAAAGATCCAGAACACTTTAGGATGCAGTTGTCTCTGAGAGAATGCTTTTGATCAGATATTTTCAGAGTTCGTAATGCTACTTAAGACAGAACTGTGTGTGTGGGAGATGTGCCAAGATTGTAAAATATTCATGACCCTGTGACAACTTGGGGCCCAATCCTATCCAATTTTCCAGTGTCAGTGCAGCTATGCCAGTGGGACATGCACTTCATCCTGTGGTGGGGAGGCAGACAGAGGCCTCCTCAAGGTATGGGAACATTTGTTCCCTTACTTTGGGACTGCACTGCAGCTGCACTGGTGCTGGAAAGTTGGATAGGATTGGGCCAATCCTATGGAGTAGGACCAATTGAACGCAATAGGACTTCTGAGTAGACTTGCTTAGGATTGTGCCCTAACAAAGTAATGTGGCACAAGTTTTTGTAAGCTAAAGTTATTTCATCTACCATTTTTACATTGCTATCTTCTATAATACAGTAATAATAATAATAATAATAATAATAATAATAATAATTAAATTAATTAATTAATTAATTAATTAATTAATTAATTAATTAATTGGGGAGGGTGCCAAAATGGTAGTTTGCCACGGGTGACAGATGGCCTAGGTACGCCCCAGTTATTTTCAAGATATGAGAGAGTCCAATTATCAAGCTGGGAGGGCCCAATTATAGATAAATTGCTTCCAAGGGCCACATTTGGCCCACAGGCCTTATGTTTGAAACCCCTGCCCTAAGCCTTCAACTGCCCCAAAGTCAAAGTGTCTGGCTGTTAATCAGGGTGGTGGCAGCGGCATCCTTCACCAGAAATGTACCTCAATGTTTCTGAAATAGTATTCTTTTTTGAGCTAGGCGGGAGCAGTAAGAACTATTTGGGATCAGTAGCCTTGACTCTTTGACTGATTGGTGAAGTCTTGAGAGCCATGGTTACTTAGGAACTAACTGGAAGCCACGTGCTTGACCTGCTAAGGTTGAGATGGCAGTGGGTCAGGAGTGTGCCAAAAACCGACCAGTCTTTGGTGGTTCTGTGAGTTTAGAGGCCCACAGTTTGTGACAATGGAAACAAATGTTCCCTTACAGCAGCGGTTTTCAAACTCTTGAGGAGAGTTTCAAACTCTCTTGAGGAGAGTTTGCACTGCTGTGAGTTCTTGCGGGGGCGGTGGGGGGGAGGCAGCAACGCAATCCCCAGGATTGCATCGCTGGGGGGGCTGCAGGGACTGGAATGCACTCACCAGTCCCTGCAGCAGCTGTCCTGGGGTGCAGGGAGCCCTGCACAAGCATCTACGGGGCTCTTCAGTCTGCTAAAAGTGAAAGTGGAGAGATGGCGCTCCACTTCCACAAAACTGGAAGTGGAGCGCGATTGCTCCACTTTCACTTCTAACGAGCTGGGGAGCCGTGCAGGCACTCGCACAGGGCTCCCTGCACCCCAGGACGGCTGCTGCAGGGACTGTTGAGTGCATCCCAGTCCCTGCAGCCCTGTGAGCGACGAGATCCTGGAGATCACATCGCTGCCTCCCCCCTGCCCCTGCCCCTTAAGGGGAAAGAGTCCAGGGCCTTCAGGCTGGGGCGTCACGACACCCCAGTTTGAAAACCTCTGCCTTATGGTGTGGAGGCCTCGCAACTGTCTCCTCATCACAGGATGCAGTGTGAGCCCTGCATGGCTGCATCGGTGCAGGAAAATTAGTTAGGACTGAGCTGTTAAGAGTTTGATTTTCTGTGTAAAAGGCTTGGGGGGGGGGGGATAAATTTCTGAATGTAAACATTAGGAATAGTGTATGTATTATGGACACCCTTATTGGATCCAGGGCCCAGCACATCCTTAAAAGCTGTTGGTTCCCGGAGGAGATGCCTGTATTTCACCAGGATCTGCTCTCGAGCAGATGTATATGATCCTCTACACCTGTTTCATACCTTCCACCTACCTGAGCTTTGTAATGTGCCCATTTCTCACAACACTAATATTTATGACATAAGCAAACAGTATGGAACATTATTTTGTATCTTATGAAGAAACACTATTTTGTCCTATAACTACATACACTTGCTTTTGGAAAGTTCTGGGCACTTAAAACCCAATCCTAAATTTCTTCAGAAGTCCTACTTTGTTTAATAGGATTTACTTCCCAATACAATAACTGCAGCCATAGCCAGTGGAAATCTCTCATCTTTAGTGAATATTATGCAGCTGTTTTGGATAATGCACCAGCAGCCCAATCCAGTGCAGATCTCACAACCTGTCAGTGTAAGCACCATTCTGGCAGTGTGTGTCAGCATTGTGCACTGTGGAGCAACTGGTGCAATTGGCTGGAGGGCCCATGCACACCCACCAGCAGCTTCCCAATACCCCACCAGAGACAGGTAAGTTGGTGGGGGTAGTAGTTCAGGAGATGATCGAGGCAGGGACCAGGCTGAACTGGAGACAGTTTGGGGTAGAATGGGGAGGATCTTGGAGGCAGTGCCACATGCCAAAATGCTATCCCCCTTTTTCCACCATGACATGCTCTGTGAGGCTCCTTAAGCCAGGTAAATGGATCCCAGGAGGCCCACTAGAAACCAGGCAGCCTATGGGGAGATAAATAAAAAAGATTTTTACTTACCTCTCACAGGCTGTCTGGTTGCCCCCCCCCCCCCATAGCATGCAGTGTGTGCCTCCAGTATCATAATTGAACATTATCAAATTCAGAAAGTTTCCTAGCCTAAATAACTGGGCTTAAATGGGCAAGATCCCTTGCTAACTGAGCAAAGATGCATCTTTTAAAGGGGGAGACAACTGTCCCTCTTCACCCCAGCATGGCACCTTTTCCAGTGGCTGTTCTCCCTTTTTAAATTGTGAGCCCTTTAGGGAACCATGGGTTGATTTATTTTGCTATGTCAACTGCTTTGTGAACGACTTTTGTTTTAAAAGTGGTATACTGTATAAATAACAATAGCAACAACCATCATGAAAACAGTTGCTTGGTTCTTCAGAAACATCACAGGATGCTTTAATTTGCCCAGTCCAGACTCTGTACAAACAAAGAATTTCTCAGAGAAGCCAAAGGTTTCTGGAATATGGTCTCACTCTGGGTGCTCTACTTCTTCCAGCTGTTGGTTCCCCCTTCATTTAAGATGCCCCTGTAAATGTGGAGAGAGTGTTGTGAACAAGTCCCCCCTTTCCCTTTGTACCCCATTTCTTATGTGATGGGCCTTCTGTTAGTACAAAGAAGTTGAATTGAAAGTGCGATTTTATGTTTTATGAATAAGGTTTATTCATATTCCTTTTGTCCACTAGAGAGCAGCCATGGGATTTGAAAATGAGATTGCATGGTATGGTAGGCTTTAACCACCAAATGATGCATTTCTCCTCTAAGCTCTAAGTGTACATGATTTGTTCTTATTGTGGTATCAACAACCTCCGTTTGAAAGATTTTTTTAAGGGGTTTGACAAATTCATGGAGGGTAGATCTATAAATGGGTGTGCCTATGGTTCATGTTTGGTCACCAAGGGCCCAATACCACCATTACCTCTGGATTATTCTTTGGGCACTGTCATCAGTGGCATAGCTAAAGGGGTGCAGGGGGTAGCAACTGCACTGAGCAACAAGCTTGAGGGGGTGCAACAAGCTGAGCTTGATTCTAGTGGCCAAAATAGTGAAAACCTTCGTATGTACAAATAATACCATCATATTATATATCATTGGAAAGGTAATTTAATGCTGAATGTAGTGCAACAAATCATGTTGGAATATCTGTATTCTATCAAAGGCTAAGGCCAATTAACCTGAAAATGTTTTTATCGTGAAAACCTTGATATGTACGAATTACACCATCATATTATATATCATTGGAAAGGTACTTTAATGCTGAATGCAATGAAACAAACCATGCTGGAATATCTGTGTTCTATCAAAAGTTATGGCCAATTAACCAGAAAACTTTTTATTTATTTTGCCATGGAGGGGACTGGGTACAAAATCTTCTTTGATGCTGTGTAACAAATGCCTTAGCTATGCCACTGCTGCATTTTTCACTTTTTAAAAGTCTGGATGCGATGTCACTTCTGGAACATCATTTTGCACTGGGCTGCATTTTCACTAGCTTTGCTACTGACTGCCATTATTGTACCCCAATCCCATATTGCCCATCCCGCTTACCTAAGTGCTTACATTGCCCCTTTGAGTTCTGCATTTCTTGCACTTGGGCCTGTAGCTCGGTGATAAAGTACATATTTGCAAGCAGAAAGTCTCAGGCTGAGACCTGGCCTCTTCAGGCAGAGCAAGGAAAGATCCTTATTAAAACCCTGGGAGCCATTGACAACTGAAGTGGGTTCCTAGGTCCTTGTTTGACAAAGAGCTTGCATGAGAAGCATGAATAAGGAACACACAGCCCAATCATATCACAGTCATCCCTGCAGATGCAGAAATGCCATTGGCACTCACGCTGCATCCATGGAAGCAGGCAATTTGAAAAGTCATCTTGGGGTAAGTGAACTGTTCTTCATTTAACCTGGGAAAGCCTCTGCTGCCACCATGGGACTTCTCAGATCTAAAAGCCTCCTGCCCCTGGTCTGCCTCCCTTTTTGCCCCCCACCATACCTGGGAAATCCCCTGTTCCACCCCTCCATGCCTCATTCCACCTTCACTGCTGTTGGTCTTACCTTTCCCTGTCTGATGGCAGGCCTCCTGGGCAGCTGCCAGTTGCAGCAGTATGTGCAAAATATACACCACTGGCATGCTGTGTGCACAGTTAAAACCCATTTTACAACAGCAGAACTCTGTTCTATTGATGTAGACCCACCTGCATGCTGGCCCGATCTTGGATAGGATTGGACCATTAGTTTTCCAACCATTGCATTGCAAGTGGTCTGATTTGGCAGAAGAGAGCTTCTTGCATATTGTGTGGGTATCATGGACATATGCTGGGGTATCTTACAAATCCATCCAGTTAGTTAGATTAATACACTACTTGTGTAATCATAAAACAAAAAGGTTGCAAGGGACAGCCAGGCTAGTTTCTACCTTCTGCAACAATACCTACTATTTTAGCAACTCCGCCTTGGAGGCTTTGGTTTTTTTTGTAGGCTACATTCAGAGAAGATTCTCTTCCCTGGACAAAGCTGTTCCCTCCATGCAGTGCAGAATGTTATCCCCAACCAAACATTCAGAAGAATCTTTTCCAGGTCATGCACCAAATGGTTTGTTTGCTCTTGTTTTAAGTACTATGAGCCGTGAAACAATAGTCTATTCTTATCAGTATGCAGACAGTGACTGCTTAGAGGTGGTGGAAAACTTTCTCCATTAAATACAAGCACCGCACCACCAAGACGTAAAGAGCAACAGATCTTTCCGCATCCAGCAAGCAACTGAATAAGAACCTTAGGCTTATCACCCCCCCTTTGAATGGCTTTCTATTTTAGTTGTTACCCCAATATTTCATGTGGGTGGAGATCAGGCAACGGATAGGAGCAAGGGCTTTTGCCTTGTCTCGGGGATCATGGCATGTGCATTCAAGACATTGCTGGTCTTCCCAGCTGTTGCTTGCACGTTATTTTCAGAAACTCAGTAATCCCTGGGGAGAGGGAGAGCCTACGGGTAGGATTTAGTGGATGTTGGATGATTGAGGTGCAAAAGCTTAGGAGCCTCCTTAGGCACTGCAGGGCAAGAAACCTGTGGAGAGGTGATTTGCCTGTAGTATAACCAAATCCAGCCAAAAATGAGTGAAGGTTTCTCTTTGGACCTGGGAGGGCAAATCCTAGGATGTGCAAGTCTTTTCAATAGGATGCCACTGAATGAACATTGGAATGCACTGGCTCCTTCCGAATAGTCACAGGAATACATTGAAATTATGGCTGGCCATTGGAATGCAGTAAACCAAGAGTATGTCCCTTTTTGAGTTTTGCTTCCAAGCAGCACCTGTTTCTTGTTTAACAGTATCTATTTCCCCATTTCTGATGTATTTTTAGTGCACACTCAAAGAGAGAGAATATATGTTCAAATGGTTCCAACTGATTTGAAAGATTCTGTGGCTTATAATGGTGCCTGGGCAGAACTGCTAAAACAGTTCAGCTTGTCAAAGTTTCCATTATAAATCATTTTTTGAAAGGTTTATAACATCTTGTTCTATTCGTAGCATAAAAATATCCTCTTAACTCCTCAATTTTTGGTAACTTTCCCAACAGTTGATGGTTATCAGTTTGCTGGTTTGAGACAGGATTTGCAGACCTTATCAGTGATCTTGGAATTTCTGGGTACAGACACCTTGAAGAGAGGAATTGCCTTATCAGGAATTGCCAAGTGCCCATTTCCTGTAAAGCTGCCTGAAGTTGGCAGGGGATCCAGGCTGAAAACATTCATATCCTTGGCAACACACCATGAAGGGTTAGATGCTGTACTGGGTGACCACCCGTTACTGTTATGTAAGTTTCAGTTGCTGCCTTTTACAGGCAAGTAGAAAATGTTTCTTCTTCCTTGACGTGAACAGAGGAAGCTGATTTATACTCAGTAAACTCAGAAATGTCTATGCTATCCAGCAGCAGCCACCCTCCAGAAGTTTGGACGTGGGTGTGTCTCAAGCTATTCTACCAAGGTTTGAACCCGGGACCATCTGCTTACAAAGCTGGTGGTTGAGTTCACTGAACTGTAACTTTTCCCTCAATGAGTGGGAGTGTCCGCAACTTCAAAATACTGTCATGTTATCCATCCATTCCCTGCTTTTAGGAGGTGGCAGAAAGGAGCAATTTCCTCCTTCTATGCATGTATGAGTGGCAGTCCATTTCTACCTTTTGGTCACGTTTTTGAGGATCAGTGTGACACAAACGACCACATGACTGGGGAGAGTGTTCTGTGCAGTGAAGTATGTGGAGGTGTCTTGGTTCACTCCCTTTCCCTGTCTGCCCTGATTGAAGAATGCTTTAAGCATGGTTACAGGCAAAAATGGGAAGGTGATACTCTGGGTAGTCCACAAAATAGATTCGTCTTCCCCAGGTTCTCCTACACAAACACAGATTAATGCTAAGGTTCTGGGGTCCCAGTAGTTTCTTTCCCCTTTGCTGTCTAGCCTGCCTTCCCCTAGGCCTTCACAGCTATCTGTATCTAGGTACCATCTTAGGAATTCGAATTACATGCATGAGATAGTTCAAATTAAAGAAAAAGGAGCCAATTGGATGCCACACAAAGGAGTGTACTGATTGAACATGCCCAATTTGCATAACCTTTGTGGGCCCCAGGCCTCTTGTATTGGTGAAGGCTTCTATTTTGCAATTGTTCATTGGTGATGTAGACTGAGGGAAATTGTGAGTCTTCAGAAAGGGCTTTGAGGCTCACTGGTGGGGACTATGAATAGATGTGAGCTAGGTTGCTGGAGGTGAGGTGAGAACGCCAAGTGAGTATACTCCTTTTCCTCCTCTCATTACAGCTCCACCAAGTGCCTCTAGTCACCAATAGTTGTGAATATCAGTTCCAATCTATGGGAAAGGCTCATAGTTAAAAAGTACAGAACATGCTAAACCTGTAGGGGTTTAGAGTCCAGCTCTGGCAATCTCCATTTGGTAAGGCATCTTAGATAGCATTGCTGAGAAAAACCTCTGCTTTAACTGTGGATAAATGCTGGGATGTCAAAATGAATTATGTGGCAACTTAGTATTTAATTTTGGTGTGTTTGATTTCTTTATATAGAATAGACATACTTTTGTTTGAAGTCTTCGACCAGCTTTAAATTCTCTACTTGCATAACTCAGGCTGAGCAACACCATTGGGCCTCAACAGCTGATCATCAAACAGCTTTAGAAGCAATGCTGCATAATCCAGACGACGTTAGAAGGGATGCTGTCAAATAGCCAAGGAAAAGTAGGCAAGTGGCAGGTCTCTGTGGCAGTCCTTCACTTCTGTGTTTAGGTTGTTCTTTTAAGGTTCAGTGTGGCCCTAGTGGCCAAGTGTCTGGGAAGGGTGTTTTGTGTGTGAAGTGTGAGAAAGTGCCTCAGCTTCTCCTCTTGCTCCTTTTCCCTGTTTCCACTGGGCCAAGAGTGTGCTGAATCTGGAGGCGACAAAAAGGGAAAGTGGAGCTCTGGGTAGTCCACCAAGGAGATTCGCCTTCCACCTTCTCCCAGTCTCTTCCAGAACCCACTCACCCTGGCTTTGGATGGGATTGGGGTGCTTTATTTCATTTGTACTTATTACTGTCAAAGCCGACCCTTTCTCCAAGATGCCTAGTACACTGCTGTACATGGCAGGGTCTTCCCTAGGGGAGGTTTGGTGGACATCTTTGGGCATCTGACATGGTGGCCAAATTTTCTTCCTCCTCTTTTGTAAAAAGCCAGTGTGCGCGCACACACTATTGCCCAATGCATTTTAAATGGTAACCTTCCTTGGAAGCAGGAATGTCTTCATGGTCAACGTGAATTCTTTTCACTGATTTGGAATCTGGGACAGGCTTCACATGACAATAAATATGTCACTGTATTTAATGTTGGTTGAAACTTTCTCCTTTGGAAAATACATGTGTGGAGGCAGGGATTGGAACTGCAGTGGGAGGTAGGGTTAAACCATGGCCCCAATCCTTACCTCTTGCCGATCTGGCTGCTGTTTACCAAGGACCACTGAAGCATGTCAGGTCATTTAACTTCATGTGTAATACATAAATATGTGGAATGTTAAACACACAGACCTATCAAGACCTCTTGCTCCATTGGAAGAACATTGGTCAAAACAGGCCAGGCAATCTTCACATAAGAAATTGCTTTTTTCAAGGACCAGTATGAGAGTTTTGTTTTGCCTGTTTCAGGGGTCTGATGTGTACACAGCATAGCTAGTGTTGCTATATGTGATTGAAGCAAATCCTGGAGAAGTTACCTTCCAACTTGATGTGAGGTCATTGAACCAAGGAGTCTGTTGACATCTCCAGGATTGCTTTCAGTAGTCACCTGAAAATGGTTGCCAGCTCCTGGAGACTTCAGGCTAATCCTAGAAAGTTGGCAACCCTAGGTACAGTTGATTGTCCACAGGCTTCATCCCATGCTGCTAGAAGACTGGCATTGGCCACACAAGCTGTATCACAATGAATGTCTGCTTGTGTATTACAGTGACCAAACAGGGGCACAGAATCATGCCTGGAGTAGGTGCGAGTTGCAGCCACTCTGGGAATGATTCCATGCTGCTCTGGGCCACCCCCTTCCTCTCGTCCTATAAAGTTGGAAAGGAAAGATGCGGCCTAGAGCAGCATCATGCCAAGACTTGCAGCCATTCCCAGTGCAATTCTGCACTACTCTGGGCTGCTTCTTTCTTCTCCTTGGATGAGAGGAAGGGGAGTGGCCAAAAGCACCACAGAATCACGCCGGGAGAGACTTCAACTTCTGGTGTTGTTCTGGAAGTGATTGCAGTGATGTGGTGATGTCACTGCAATTTCTTCTGGTTCAGAGGTGGGGCTCAGTAAAGTGCCCCTAGGAGCTCTTTTCCCAAGGTAGGAAAAAGCCCAGGTCCAACTCTGATCCTACCCAACTATAGTGCCAGTGCAGTGTGTTGCATTCTGTGGTGGTGCTGGTGGTGGATAGACATGGAAGCTTCCTCAAGCCAAGGGAATGTTTGTTCTCTTACCTCAGGGCTGCATTGGCTCTGGAAAGTTGATTAGGATTGGTTTTAAGACAACAGCAGTAGCAGCAGCAATCTGATCTGATCAAGCACGTTCTAGTTCATGAAAATATATATCATAGTTAAAGTAATTGCCTTTCAATGCCACAGGAATGCTGAGATCCTGATACTTGTTCTGGTTTTTGAAGGTTAGCACCTGGGACAAAAGTTTGCCAGGCACACACATTTTCCTTGATGGAGTTTCATTTTCCTATTGTGGCTGTGGGAGAACAGAGATGCAAACGAGGAGTTTGAGTCCAAACTTTATTAGGACAAAACAAAGCACAATACATTATCTGAAACTTCTTGAGAAGAGAACATGCGTCTTCTCACCTTCTCCCAAATTAAAATGACAAAACCAGTGGTTGAATGATGGAGAAACTGGACACCAAAAATACTACAAATTGGGTGCTAATGTCCTTACTTCCTCTGCTCACAAAAAAGGGAAGGCAATGTCCGCTTGCAAGGCTGCCATTTAAAGTAGTGAAAACACTTGTCTCCTTTTCCTCCCATTATTTGAACAAAATATATAACATAATATAAAACACATGAAAGACATATTGCTTGAAAAAGGAGGTAGAGCATATTGCTACCTGCTACTAGATCTTCATAAAAGGTAAACAAAATGAATTCCCTTATCTCGGTTCTGTGATAAGCAGACAGGTTCCCAGTCTATCTTGGTCATCTGAGCAACCTACAAAGTCTCTTTAAGGGTACTTGCTATCAGTTGGACATCCAGTATGAACTGTGTGGTATAAACATATATAGAGTGTTTCTGGTTTCTTTAGGAATAAGTGTCAATTAGCCTGGAACACATCACAAAATAATATACTCGCTCTAAGAGGTCATATAAAGGTAAAGCTGAAATATGTATTCATCTGAAGGCACTGAAGTCTTTACATACATGAAACATGCTTCAGGCCTTTTGAGGATACCTTAAAGCTTTTGGTGCCTACCTAGACTATTAAACAGGCACTTTTTGTCAGGACCTGTGGAAGACAAACTCAGGTCCCTAAAGGTCAAAGACAAAGGTTTCTTTGGGAGGAATCACCAGCTAAGTGGCAATATCTCAATGCTGGCAGTCTCATGTGAGATGGAGCAGGGGGTTGCATGCCAGGGGAAAACTTGATGGGAGCTGCCCACAGATAACACAGATCCTGGTTTACTGGCGAGATTCCTCCTGGGTAGGAATCTCTATCCAGGATGACAGAGATGTCAGCTCTAGGTTCCAAAGAATGGGAAATACTGTAATCACAAGGTTTGTACAGTCTGTGGCACTGGATCTGAAAACCTCAGATACGGCACTGATGAAGAAAGGGATATGTAAGTATAGGCCCTGCTGGTCAACAGACTAGCTCTGATCTAGGTAGATTCTGAGAGAATGAAGAGGAGAAGGATATGAGTGTAGACTAAATCCCTCTCCTCCCTCTAACATATCTGAGATGCTAAGGGGGTAGGAGGCAACAGACCTGTGCAGGGCCTTGCACTTTATCTTGTCTGCTCCAGAAGACTAAGAAGGCCAAAGAGACATACAATTCAGAGTCTTCACGTGAAAACTGCATTTTCTGTAGCTCTGACTGGACACAAGTCTTTTCTAGAAGATTTATACAAGTTGGTGGTCAAACATGCATTTCAGGACATTGCTGCTATGATTTGGTGCCTCAGAATCTCTAGGCTCCTTCTCCAACTGTCCAACTACGTTGAACGCTGCTATCTCTGTTTCCAGCCAGTGCGTCTGCCCAGCACTATTGACTGCTTCTCTGGATGCTGACTCTGACTGGACTTCCTGAGCATAGAAACTGTTTAGAACTTTCTACTGCTGATGTTTGAATGGTTCTCCAAAACACGATAGTTTATCTCACTTCTATTCCTGGGTGTATTTGTGCCAGGTTCTTTATATGCAACAGCACAGGTGTCAAAATTGGAATCAAGAGCACCAAATAAAAACAGCAATGATCAGTTGTGGCAGTAGACGTAGCGCAGAGCATCTAGCAATGAGCACCCACTTCTATCTTCTCTTGAAACTCAGCATAAATTGGGATGGTGGTTATTGCTGCCACCACCCAAGGCCAGGGAAGACCAAACAGGAGAAGACCGCCTTGGGGAAACTTCCCTCCCAAAAGAACTGAGAGCCCCACAATCCATGGGAGTCCCCTTAGAAGATGGGGCAACCCAAGAGAACTGAGACCAGGCAGGTTAATTAGTAACAATAAAAATAATTTTATTTTTATTAAGGGCTGAAGAATGTCAAAAAAGGTTAAAATAAACAGGCACAAATATGGCACTCGACAAATGATGGAAAGGCAAAGTTTAAGCGTATGAGTTGGGCAAAGAGTGGCACAGAGGTTAAAAAGCTAGCTGAAAATAAATCAAATGCTAATGCAACATGCAGGGTACCTTACCTATCCTCACACTAGTCCAGGATCTTGGTCCTTAAACCCACTCCTAGCTGGGCCAGTGGGCAATTCCCATCACTGTATCCCACTAACTGGATGAGAGATCAGGGCAAAGGTATGTGTGCATACATGACTCTGCTTTTTACAACCTGTGGGCATTAACTAGATTTTAACTTTTGGATTTGTCCCCTGAGATTACCTGAACCTCTTGAACCTCCTGCTCTTTTGGAGCCATGTGGGCTTCATGATTCAATGAACTGGCTCAAAGTTTTTGGTTTACCAGTCAGTTAGGGAAGAAGAAAAAAGGGCAAACATGCATCCAAATGACTCTGCAGTCACTTCGGTGATATCTAGGAGCCTCTGGTGATAGGAACATCCAAAAAGGCAGATAGGCAAAACATTTACAACAATGTACATCCCCACACAGTCACTGCATGTTTCTCTTAAGAGTTTTTCCCATGGGAAATATTTCCATTTAAAGAATGTTCTATTGAACAACTCTAATAAGTACTGTGAACTGACCAGCTGGTTGAGAGAGAGCTAAAGGCTCTCAGGAACTGCTGTGGCAGGCAGTGCACAGTGATATGGCTGACTGATGATGGCATTGATTGGCACTGCTGAGTGCGAAGAAGCCAGCAATTGATGAGGCCAGTCAGCTGGTATTGGTCTCTGAAAGAAGGTTGGCAGCAGAAAGGAGAGACAGAGATGGAGAATGGGTGGAGAGATGAAGAAGTGGTCACAGATGGAAGCAGGAGTGGAGGGATGGGTGAGGAAGTACTGAGAGAACAAAGCATAACTGAAAGAGGAGAAGGGTTAAAGGGTTAAAGGAAGAAGAAGGAAGGTGCAAGGGGGAAAAAAGCAGAGGATTGGGACAGAGTATCTTCAGTTAGTATCTTACTGAGCCAGAATATTGTCTAGGGTTGTGAGATTTTACAAATTCCAAAGTAGTTACACAACAGACATAAAAACATATCACAAATTCAAGTAGAATTCATTGCACATGAAGTTGAAATAAGTATGGTCAGCTGGTATAATGTGTGGGGTCCAACAGAGAAATGATAAGATATATATAAAGGCCAGCCTGTCTGTGAGGCCTCAGAGGTGAATTGGTGGAGCATGTGAATCTCCACCCAACCTCTTTTCTCTACTCCTCCACTTCCTTCCAATTCCTGTATTCAAAAAGGAAGAGGAGAATGGTATGGAACTGTGAAGGAGAAAGGAATGGAGGCAATAAAGTATCCCGCTGGGTAAGGGGCTGATGGCATTTGGTGTGCTACCTCAGATATCAGGAGGCCTTGGGCCAGCTCTGCCTGATGTTTTACTTTTCCAGAAGGAGTGAAGTTGATGTACTTCCAAAATCTAAAATTATTGCAAAACAGGAGTAGAGCAACGCAACCACAACCCTTCAGTATTGTGGCAACCCCAGAAATGAGAGCCAGCCTCATTTGAAGTAGAAGTTCAGTTCAGCAAGCCAGCTCTTAGTCTTTGACTGAGAAATTATGAATTATAGTTGTCATATGTCAACGCTGCAGAATGAAAGCAGCCAATGGTTACGCTCGGCTAGTTTGTGACTGAGGGTGTGTGCATACTGCCATTATTGAAACAGTCATGGTCCCCAGTCAAGTAACCCTGGGAACGATTGTCTTATGAAAGGGTTCAGGACATCCAAGGGATATTTCATAGCACCATCACAAAACTGCAATTCTTAGGGTACTTTGGGGAAGTCATAATGATTCTGTTGGTTTAAATTGGTGAGGTTACATATGATTCCCCTCAACAAGTGGGAAACCCTGGCCTCTGAGCGGCCCGCTTGGAGGCAGGCTGTGCAGCATGGCCTTTCCCAGTTTGAAGAGACACTTTGCCAACAGTCTGAGGCTAAGAGGCAAAGAAGGAAGGCCCATAGCCAGGGAGACAGACCAGGGACAGACTGCACTTGCTCCCGGTGTGGAAGGGATTGTCACTCCCGGATTGGCCTTTTCAGCCATACTAGACGCTGTGCCAGAACCACCTTTCAGAGCGCGATACCATAGTCTTTCGAGACTGAAGGTTGCCAATACCATATACATATGATTTGAGTCACGTGCTGTTTATGAGAATGCTAAGTGTCCTCCCTATTAACCGACACGTTTATTATTTATTTTAAAACGTTTTGTTTAAATGTTTAAAATTTATTTTAAAATGTTTCAAATTTCTGAACAATGATTTTTTTTAAATATAGATCTTTCACAAAAACCTTTTTGAATACACCATGCCATTCACTTTAAATGAGTCGAGGTGAATTGTATTGGAGCTCAGAGTGGCAGGATTTCAAAAGTTAAACTGCAGATATTTAGAATGGTAGGAGGGTCTTTCCTTCTGCTTGTCCCAGCGGAAGACAGTTCACACTGACAGGTCATCGGACCGAGCCTTACTGCTGGTGCGGCTGGTTTTGCTAAGCCTGCGCTTGTCTTGTAAGTAACCATTGGGCAGCAGGCTGGGTGCAGAGCTGTTGCTGGTCTCAGGATTCTGGTGATAGTTAACTTGAATAAACTGACTTCCTCCATCAACATCCTCTTGGTTATGAACCTTTTCTGTTGCAAAGTTGGCTGTGTTTTGCTGAGATGCCATTTTATTACTAAAGGGACTGATATACTTCCCACCAGAGTTGGCCAAACATTGATTAAAATCTGGAGGAGGAGTGCAACTTTGTGTGATCTTCACTTGGGACTCTGCCTCCAGTTTGTCTGTGATTGGGCTAGGGTTGCCTTTGCAAGAACCAGAAAGTCTCTGCTTGGCTTTTTTCCATCCCAAGTGATACAGTTCAGCCAGGCTTAAGAAGAGGGAAAGTGCTGCCACAGCAAGCATGAAGATGATAAAGATGTTCTTCTCTGTAGGCCGAGAGACATAGCAATTGACTGGATGTGGGCAGGGCTGGCGGTGGCAGGTGTAGAGGGTCTCCAAGAAGATTCCATACAGCATGTACTGCCCAACAATGAAAGCTATCTCCATTGTGGTGCGGATTAAAATGCTGCAGACATATGTGTTCAGCAATGTACCTTGAAGAATGATTCTCCCGGTTGGCTCCTCCCAACAGGACAGCTCTGCCTTCTCCACTGCAGGGTACTCCTGTTGGTGGAAAGAGTCACTATTGTTCTTTGTTGCCCTTGCTGCTTCTTTGACTTCCTTGAGTTTCCTCTTCTCCTCCATGCGCACAGTGTGCATTGCGTGGCCCATGTACAGTAGGGAAGGGGTGGAGACAAAGATAATCTGAAGAACCCAGTACCTGATGTGAGAGATGGGGAAAGCTTTGTCATAGCAGACGTTCTCGCAACCAGGCTGCCGGGTGTCACACATGAAGTCAGACTGTTCATCGCCCCAGGAGGACTCTGCCGCTGTGCCGAGCACAAGCATCCGAAAAATGAAGAGAACAGTCAACCAGACTTTCCCCACCACTGTGGAATGCTTGTGGACTTCCTCAAGGAATTCTCCCAGGAAGCTCCAGTCACCCATTTTGGCTCACAGGGGCTCAGCCTCTGGAGAAAGAGAGCAAGAAAGAGTGAGTGAGAGTGAAAGGAAGAGAAAACAGTTCCACTGGTTAGTATTTTGTTTACCAAACGAATGACATTTAAAAGGCTCTAAAACTGCCACAAAACCCATCATGGAACTCAAAAAAGGCAATTTCCCTCTTGTTAGTGTTGCATTACTTCATTACTGTATGGCAGTGGTTTTCAAACTCTCATGGAGAGTTTGAGCCACTGTAAGTGCTTGCAGGGGTGGGTGGGAGGCAGCGGGGGCAGGTGGAAGGCTAAAGCGGAAGTGGAGCGCAATCGCTCCGCTTTCACTTTCACTGCTGTGGGGAGCCCTGCCAAAGGTCGCACCGGGCTCCCCACACCCTTGGGAGGTTGCAGGAGGCTTGGGTAAGTGCACCCAAGCCCCTGTAGTCCCCTGAGCGGCGCAATCCTGGGGATTGCGCCGCTGCCTCCTCCCAGCCTCCAGTCTGCCCCCACCCCTTAAGGGGGCAGAGGCCAGGGCCCACAGGCTGGAGTGTCGCGACGCCCCAGTTTGAAAAGCCCTGCTGTATGGTAAGAACTGAAGTGCCTTCGGAAAGTTAAGATGTTTTTTTCTCACTCAGTTTCACCTATTAAAATTTCTCCCACTGACTCATCACCAAATGCTTTTGTTCACTAATCTATTCAATCAATGAAAACTTGCAGTTCTGTTTTTTAGTGCATCAAAGCACCAGTGTAAGTACACCAAAAGCTTCTGTCCCTCAGTAGCCTGTCTTGGGGTCACTTGAAACACAATCCTATGCAAGTCTACTCAGAAATAATTTCCATTGTGTTCAGTAGAGCTTACTTCCAGGAAAATGTGTACTGGATAGGATTGCTGCTTCAGAGCCCACGCCTGTTCTTGTCTGCTCAGACGTAAGTCCCATTTTAGTCCATGAGGCTTACTCCCAAGTAAGTGTGGATAGGATTGCAGCCTTTATGTGTCTAATATAACCCAAATCTTTGCTCAGTTTCAGTGTGAAGAAAGAACAGTCCATGCCAGAAAAGAATGACAGAAAATAGGACTGCTAATATTATCATGTCCTTATAATAAATCAACAGAGAAGCCACATTTGGATTAGCATGTACAGTTTTGGTTTGAAAAATAAAATTATGGGTGAAGGACATGATTGAGGCTTATGGAATTATGCATAGTATGGAGAGAGTGGCTTGAGCAATACTTTCCTTCCTCTCTCAAAACATTAAACTTCCCATGAAGTGTATTGTGTTGGCAACCTTCAGTCTCGAAAGACTATGGTATCGCGCTCTGATCCCATGAAGTGATCATCCCATGAAACTGGTTGGTAGGAAATTTAGAACATGCAAAAGGCAGTACTTCTTCATATCATCTATGGCAGGGTTTCTCAGACTGTGGGTCGGGACCCATGAGGTGGGTTGTGAGTCAATTTCAGGTGGGTCCCCATTCATTTCAATATTTTTAATATATTTGACTTGATATGACATGGTATGTGACTGCATTTGTGGAAATGTTACAGATCTGTACTTTTAACAAGCTACTATTTATATTCTTTTAACAATGATAGTCAATGGGACTTACTCCTGGGTAAGTATGGGTAGGATTGCAGCCTAGGATCGATAAAAATTTTCCTGCTTGATGACATCACTTCCAGTGGGTTCTGACAGATTCTCATTCTAAAAAGTGGGTCCTGGTGCTAAATGTGTGAGAACCACTGATCTATGGAATTTGCTACTGCAAGACGTGATGATGGTCACTAGTTGGATGGCTGTCAAAGGAGACAAACTCACGGAGGACAGGTCTATAGTGGCTACTTGTCACAATTGCTGCATGCTTCCTGCAAGCTTAGCGGGAGCAGACATCTGAATATCAGTTGCAGGGGAGCAATGGCAGAAGAGAAAAGTCCTTTCCTGGTGGCACCTGGTTGAACATTGTGGATGTCAGGATGCTGGGCTGGATGGGCCTTATATGGATCTGTTCAATTGTAATTCTATGTATCTGGACATTGCACTCCAAATCCCAGTGGCCCTTTGCTTTTAGGTCACCCAATTATTAAACACCATTTATTTAATATGTTTAATTTGTTTATTAAACACCATTTGCAGGGGAGAGAGGATGGCATTTTTGAATTCATAACTATTACTCATGCTATTACATGCTCTGAATGAGAGTGAGGACTGAACCATACTGCAAATCACTACTTGGTGCTCCAAACAAAGCAGTGAACTTGGAAAGCCAAGCATAGTTGATGAATGTACAGAGCACACTGGCACTGGCAGGGTGGTTGGGGGTGGGGGTGGGGAATCAATTCCTCCTGTGTAAGCCTCCATTTTGAGGCCCAATCCTATTCAATTTTCCAGCACTGGTGCAGCCATGCCAACAGGGTGTCTGCTGCATCCTGCAGTGGGGAAATGGTCACAGAGCCCTCCTCAAGGTAAGGAATTGTTTGTTCCCTTACTTTGGGACTGCATTGGCACTGGAAAGGTGGATAGGATAGGACCCATAGAGAGCCCTTTTTGTCTGAGCTTCAGCTCTGTTTTCAGCCTGGAAAGCCAAGAATTTTTCCCTTCCAAAAAAAGTTGATGCTTAAATTTAAAACGGAGCAGCAGATATATGAATAGCGGAACCCAGCATCTACGTTTTCCCACAGGAAAAGTGACTGAAGATTGCCAACCTTGCAATCTGTTTGTTTGTTGCAATCAACAACAAACTTGTTTGTTCGCAATCTGGTGTCTGTTTTCTTTGTGTCTTTTCATCTTTTAAAGATTGTTAGCCCCTTTGGGATGGGAACCATTTTCTAATATTATTTTTAAGTTTAAGTTGTATGTACAGGCACAAAATGCAGGGCTAGCAGAAGACTTTTTGTTGCCTGAAACAGTGTTCTAAATATTGCCTTCCTTACCTGATGATGTGACAACCTCTAGTCCTCCAGAACTCTAGCCCACCACTCATCTCTCTTCCATCCTTCTGTTTTATCCCCCTCTTCCTTTTTTAATCCCAGGAGCAGGAGGAGAAAGAGGAGACTCAGTGGAGGCAAGCAGGTCGAGAGCTGTGTGCACCCTTGGCCAACCTGTTGCCTGACGTGACCACTTCTTTTGGCTTAATGGATGAGCCGGACCTGGTAGAAGGTGAAGGTTGAAAGGGAGCTTGGATGTCACTGTGCTCAGTTCAGCATCCTTGACAAGTGGCTACCCAGTTTCCCCTTAAAATCCTCCAATGAGGGAGAGTTCACAACTGCACAAGGCAGCCTGTTTCAGTGCTGGACAATTCTTACAGTTAAGAACATCTTCTAAAATGTGTAACGTTGGGAGACTCAGAAGCTACCATGCAAAATAATGGTTGATGCTGAAAATTTATCTTGAATTTTCTGGGTTTTAAAGAACAAAGATCTTTGTGCAGAAGGGACATTGCCTGCTTGACCTGATGCTGTTTTCCTTCAGTTGAGACATTACTATAATGGTGTGGAAACAGCTTTCATTCCGTGGTATTGTTTCAATGCGTAGAAGCCCAGTACCACATAAGCACCAATTCTGTGGCTCCTTACCACACACACTTCTTGCCTGGCCAGGATCACAGGCAACAATTTCTTGACAGGAACCCATATGACTGGCCCCACTCATGTTGGTCACAGCAACATTTCAGCAACACCCTGGGATGAAAACCATGGGATGCCAGCCATCACCATAACATCTAAAGAGTCATAAAGACAAGCAGTGTCAGGTTTCAGGCAGACAAACAACAATTTCAAGCCAAGGACGCATGTAATTGGGCCCAGCCATGTAGGGTTACAGCAACGTTTCAGCAACACACTGGGTTGAAACTATGTGATTCCTCTGCCAGTCATTGCTGTAACATCTGAAGAGTCGAAAAGACAAGCAGCATCAGGTTTCAGGCAAACGACTTAAACTAAGTGGTTCCCCTTTTGCACAAGTGAAGGTGTTTGTTTAGCAGGGAATGAACCCATTGAAAAGTGCCTCCACCTTTGGGTGGTTGCCCAACAGTGAGAGGGCCTTTTCTGTGGTGGTGCCCAAATTCTGAGACTTCTCCCTGGGACTTCTTTATAGAGTCACAACTGCTTTCTTTTAGTTACCAAAGTTCTATTTTCCCATGTTTTTAGTAGTATGTAAAACCTTACATCATGGTCTCAGCTTCTGCTTTGACTTAGCTATTTTAATTTGCGTTTAGCTACTGCTTCTGTCGTTTATTGTTATCTTTTTTTCTTGCTTATCTTTCAGAGTGCTCAGGGTGGCATAAGGGTTCTCCCCTACCTTTTATCTTCACAACAATCTTGTAAACTAGGTTAGGCTGAAAAAGTGACTGGCTCAAGGAAGTGGCATAGCTAGCCACTGTGCCACTGGGGCAAACTTCAAAATTATGCCTTCCCACTGCACGCCCAGAAGTGACACGATTATTTTCAGGAGATAACAGCACTCATTTCTCAATACTGCCATGGTCATTTTTCACATGAAAACCCCAAAAAGTAAGCACCTCTTTGACAATACCTCATAACTCAGAATGCTCCTTGAGCCTTTAAACGGGGACAAATCCCCGTTTAAAGGTGCTGGGAGCTCTTCTGAGTTGTGGGGAGGTGAGGGGGAGACAGTTGCCCCAAGTGCCATACTGCCAGGGGAAGTCAATGTGACTTGGAGTATCCTCTGGAGCCTTAAACAGGGACTTCTGCTTTTCACAAAAATTGGAAGTTCCTGTTTAAAGGCTTCAATCTGAGTCACATTCAATTAACCCCCCTCTGCCTCCTTAGCAACAACACTGGCTCAAGGTCACTCACAGCACAATCCTATGCATATCTACTCAGAAGTAAGTCCCATTGTATTTAATGAGGTTTATTCTCAGGAAAGTGTGTACTGGATTGCAGCCTCAGTTGGCTTCATGGTTGAAGAGGGTTTTGAACATGGATCTCTCCAGGCCAAACCTGCTGCTCTAATGTATACCATACTGACTTTTAATAATAAATTTAAGCTGCTCCCACATGTTTGCTATAATGCCCAAAGGATTAGTATGTGTACATTCTGGAATTAATACAGCCAGAAGCATGGTACAAAAAAGAATGTATTTTACAAAATCCTGCACTGAAGTTAGTGGTATGCTTAATGGTACCAGATTGATACTACAGATGTGGCTAAGTTTGCAGACGACACCAAACTTTTCCAAGTGGTGAAGACCAGAAGTGATTGTGAGGAGCTCCAGAAGGATCTCTCCAGACTGGCAGAATGGGCAGCAAAATGGCAGATGCGCTTCAATGTCAGTAAGTGTAAAGTCATGCACATTGGGGCAAAAAATCAAAACTTTAGCTATAGGCTGATGGGTTCTGAGCTGTCTGTGACAGATCAGGAGAGAGATCTTGGGGTGGTGGTGGACAGGTCGATTAAAGTGTCGATCCAATGTACGGCGGCAGTGAAGAAGGCCAATTCTATGCTTGGGATCATTAGGAAGGGTATTGAGAACAAAACGGCTAGTATTATAATGCCGTTGTACAAATCTATGGTAAGGGCACACCTGGAGTATTGTGTTCAGTTCTGGTTGCCGCATCTCAAAAAAGACATAGTGGAAATGGAAAAGGTGCAAAAGAGAGCGACTAAGATGATTGCTGGGCTGAGGCACCTTCCTTATGAGGAAAGGCTACGGTGTTTGGGCCTCTTCAGCCTAGAAAAGAGACGCCTGAGGGGGGACATGATTGAGACATACAAAATTATGCAGGGGATGGACAGAGTGGATAGGGAGATGCTCTTTACACTCTCACATAATACCAGAACCAGGGGACATCCACTAAAATTGAGTGTTGGGCGGGTTAGGACAGACAAAAGAAAATATTTCTTTACTCAGCGTGTGGTCGGTCTGTGGAACTCCTTGCCACAGGATGTGGTGCTGGCGTCTAGCCTAGAAGCCTTTAAAAGGGGATTGGACAAGTTTCTGGAGGAAAAATCCATTATGGGGTACAAGCCATGATGTGTATGCGCAACCTCCTGATTTTAGAAATGGGTTATGTCAGAATGCCAGATGCAAGGGAGGGCACCAGGATGAGGTATCTTGTTATCTGGTGTGCTCCCTGGGGCATTTGGTGGGCCGCTGTGAGATACAGGAAGCTGGACTAGATGGGCCTATGGCCTGATCCAGTGGGGCTGTTCTTATGTTCTTATGTGCCAATCAACAGGAGAAAGAGTCTGAACACCTCTGAGATCACAGAGAGAAGCAGCTGAATCTGATGCAGTCTTATACAAATACAACTGTGAAACTCACATCCATGTTTATGAATAGTGCTTCATAGGCAGAGAACCAGATGAACCTGTAACTGAAGGATAATTCTGAGTGGCAGATAATGACCTTGGGCTTGAGTATAACAGAAGGCTGTTACACAGATAGTGAATACTAAGTAAACTAGGACTGTCTTTATCAGTGACTTCAAAGTAGAGTTAACTGACACGTAGCTAAGGATATAAATCGTATGGCTGGTACTAAATTGGGAGGTGTTGGGTACACCAGTGAGGACAGCCAAATAATATGGAGCAACCTACACAGATTAGGAAATATTGGCATAGTGAACTAGATGAAGTATAGTGGCACTGATACAGTGTAATTGTCTGGGAAAGGGCATTGTAAATACCACTTGGCATTATGAATTTTGTACAGAAATATCACACACTGTACTTGTGTTTCATGGCATCTCAGGTCCACTTGTTGTAAGCTTTCCCTTCTACTCCTGTTTGTATATATTTGTCAATTGCAGATACTTGGAGGTAGTATTGCACAGAACGTAACTCAAAAATTCTTATCCATGCTTATGAATGCTTCTGCTACTGTCATCCATAAAAAAGCTCCTGCCACAACATATCTGTTAGTCTTTAAGATGCCAAAAGAGGAAAGCAAAAGAGACTCTCAAAAGACCACAAAAGTATGAAACGTATAATATATTAGCATCAAACTTGTCAGAAGAATCTCAGCCAAGATCAACCCTATCATGAGAGGGGACCGAGAACTCAATCCCATGTCTTCTCAGAGGGAAATTCCATTATAGTCAATGAGGCTTACAGCCAGAAAAGCATGGATAGGATGCAGCCTGAGGTGGTCGCTGCCACCTCTCCCGGCCCTCTGCCCACACAGCACCTGTATTCACCTGCACTCTAAATCACGTCTCACTCAGGAAGAGTAAGCAAGAGGAGGACTGGGGCAAAGGCCATCCTCTTCTATCTCCAGCATTGCTGCTGCTGTGGTGCAAGAGAAAAAGGCAGGAAGGGGCTTCCAGGAGAGTGATCAAAACAGGATCACTCTGCTGCCACCACTTTCTTGCCCAACCAGGTATGGCAGAGCGGGCAAGGAGGAGATGATTCTCGCCCTGCCTCCTTTACATCTTTACACCTCTGCCACTGCCTCCTTGTTTCCACCTTCTCAGGTCTTCCAACGGAGTAGAGCATGCTGGTTTCTCTGCCCGGTCTGCTTGTTTGAAGATACAGTCAGAAAGGAACAAGGTGGAGGAGGCAGCGGTCAGATAGGAGAGGGGGATGCTTCAAGATTGCTGCATTGCACTTCCCCCTCTTCTCCTTGCCCAGCAACTTCCTTAAGCAGTGAGGTGCTTAAGAAAGGACAAGGAGGCAGAGGCAGCAGGAGAAGTGGCAGGTCATATGGACAAAAAAGGGGGGGGCAAAAAAATTAGAGTGTTGCTTAAACTTGGGACTGTGCCTAGTCCCAGCTTGAAGGAATCTGTGTTTCTGGGAAAAAATATTTTTTGTGTTCTCTAGAAGAAAGCAACTTGCCAAATTGCTGTCAGGAACACTTTGTGTCTTACATTGATCTCTTCCCCCCTCCCCCTTTTGTTTTTCTTGTAAGCCTCTTTGCTACTGTAGTAAAAGGGATAAAATGTTTAAATAAATAAAAATGCCCTACACACACAGAGGAACAGACCGGTGTTTCTTCTTTATATGTGTCATATATGTGTCATAAATTATATATCTTAGGGCACAATCCTAACCGGCAGTTATACCGGCATAGGTGGTCCTGGAGGGTCGCAAATGTGCCGTAAAGCACGTTTGCACCTCTGTGGGTGAGAGCTGCGTCGGCAGGCAGAAGCCTCCACCGCGGCTCCCGCGCTGCTGCTTGTGTTGGCGCAAGCGCGCTGACACAAGCAGCAAAGGTGGGCGTGGGGAGGAGGCAGGAGAGGGCATTACTGGGTGGGGGGAGGGCGTGCCCAGGGAAGGGCATGCGGGGAGCGAAGGTTAGGGCTGGATCCCAACCCCTGTCCCTGGGGCGAGCAGAGCAGCTTTGTGTCGCTCCGCTCTCCTTGGACTTGCGCCACCACCAGAGGTGGCGCAGGTCCAAGGAGACCCATAGGGGCACGCAGCCCTTACCCGGGGTAAGGGGAAGAGCTTACCCTTGCCCCTGGCTGAGCTGCTGCTCACTGCAAACCTGCGTTGGATGCAGCGCAAGCCTCCTGGCTTGCCTGCTCCAGCACAGGTTTGGATTGCGCCCTTATTTGTATGTGTCATATGCACCCATTCTGTCCACATAAACCGAGAAGGTGAAATTTTTTTCTGTTTTGTACTGGGAGTAATAGGGAAGAAAAAAACCCCAAAGGCCCCTGAATTTTAAGTTTTTATGGGAACAAATAGTACTGTTGTCCTTGAATGGATATTCCCCAAACGTCACACTGTGAAGTGGGAGCACAAGATTGTCAGATTTATCACTAGGAGGAAACTGACTTCTTGCCATGCTCTTTGTTTCCCAGGGGTTGCTGTCTGCTGTGCTGTGTCCCATCTTTTGGCCTCTTCTTTATCTTGCCTCAACGTGATGGCACCCCAGGCATGCCACACAATCCCTGGGTGCCTAATAACTGCTCATTCCTCCCATTTCTTTTCAGTGCTGTGAGATAAAGCAAGCAGAAACAGAAGGGCAGGATATGTGAAATCCACCTAAAGGCCAAAGAGAAAAGGACTTGAAGAGGAGTGATGGCATATTCTGGTATGTTTCAAATTCCCTCCAGTGAAGGGCTGACATTCTCAAGGGCAGAGTACAGGGATAAAATAAAACATTAAATGGGTAAAAATAAAGAAATACTTGTGGCAGCAGGAATACTTGGCATAGTTCTCAAGTGGCCATTTGAACTCTGAACCCTTCCGAATTCTCCCAGCATAGCAAAATCCAGGGAGAAGGTGTGATTGTAAGTAAGACTGTTCTATGTGGAAAATTAATTTCCAGTTTTGCTAGTGAAAGGACTACCACCTCTTCCTCTGTTTTTGCTCTGTCCCACAACATGAGTTTTGATTAGTATTAAAGGCAAGACAGAATAACTAGAGGTTTTTATTTTTTCAAAGGGAGAGTGCATCCAGTGCATGAAATCTGCAAGACACCTCCTGCTTTCCACATTAAGAGGCTCACTTGGTTTTTCATCTTGTTCTCTATTATCGTCCACTCTTTTGGGTGGTGGTGGTTTCCATGCTGAACATTCTGCCTGATTAAGAGCTCTGGTGAAGTTGTGGATTTTCTCGTTTGTGACCTTTCAGTTAGTCCCAATAAAGTTATAGCCCTACTATTGTTTCTGGATTTTTTTTTTAATTCACAGACCAACATGGCTATCTGCAATTTTTGCCAGAGCATAATGAATCAAATATGGTAGCGTTTGACCCGAAATTTTGCATGAAGCCTTAATTAATGAAGTCCCTCTTAGACTATGTAAGGCTGACCATTACTGGAGACTTTAAAGCACTGCCGTCACTAGGGGGTGTGTAGATCACACCGGGAGATGCACTATTGGGTGGGGGTGTATGACATCACTACTGGCAAAAATTTTAAAATCTTCATATCTTCGAATAATACCATGCTGTATATCATTCAATTTAATGCAGAATGCAATGAAACAAACTGCACTGAAATAGCTGTATTCTATCAAAAGTTATAGCCAAAAAAGCCAGAAATGAAAATCACAACTGCCTTATGTAACAAAAAATGGATTTCTTTAACTCAAAACTGACCAATGAGACTGATTCTTCTGAGAGTCAATGAGGTGTTATTATGACACAGCAGAGAACCAACTGGGTGTTAGCATGAGTCAGCTCTCATTTCCATGTATCAGAGCTAATATTAGCACTTTTATTCCATTGTGTGTTGTCAAATTTGGTTGGTTTTTGGTTGGTTAATGATTTGTTAGGTGACCTGTACAGTTATAGATTAAAATAAAGTTAATATGGGTTATACCAACTCTAGTGATGCCACTGCATTTAGGTTGTGTGTATGATATTGTAATTTATTCTGTATGGTCTGGTATGGAAGGAGGTCCATCGTGGGGGTAACATTGCATCTTGCACCAGGTGATGCAGACCCTAGTGACGCCTCTGTTTTAAGATATAGAGCAACAGGAATGACTGTCCCTAGTTCAGCATCATTAACACAATAACAGTACATATACTGAGGAAAGTGGAAGCCTGTTCACCTGATTTTCATAGTTCTCAAAAGCAGCTACTCCCCCTTGAGTCTATATAAGTTACAGCACAATCCTATGCATGTCTACTCAGAAGTAAGTCCCACTGAGTTCAATAGGATCTATTCCTAAGTAAGTGTGTATAAAATTGCAGAGCCCAGTCCTGAGCTAGGCGCTCTGGCTTTCCGCCGGACCGCACTGTTGCAAACATGCCACAAGGTACACCTGCAAGGCTTACTGCTGGGCCAGCACCCATGCTAGCCCAGTGCTGGCTGGGGCTGGGCTAGTGCCGGGCAGGCGCCCGTCCTCTGCTGCTCAAGCCATGGCATGGTAAGCAGGGGCGGGGAGGAGGCATTCCGGGGAGGAGGGAGACATGGGGAGGTTGGAGAGAGGGTGGGTGGGAGGCATGACGGGGAGGTGGGGTGGGGAGAGGGTGGGTGGGAGGCATGCCAGGGGGAGGCAGGCAGGCGGTGGGTCAGTTGGAGCTCAGCTCCACTGGATCCTGTCTGTCTGTGCAGGGCTCGGTGCCTTACATCAGGGGTGTCCAAAGTTTTTGGCAGGAGCGCCACATCAGCTCTCTGATACTGTGTCGGGGGCCAGGGAAAAAAAGAATTAATTTACATTTAAAATTTGAATAAATTTACATAAGTTTACATAAATGTATTAAAAACGAACTTATATGAATGACTGAAGGTCTTGCAATAGCTCAAGGCCTATAAAAGGCCTTGCACAAAGCAAGACTGGCCTTTCCTTTGCTGCTGCTGCATCACAGTTGTGAAACAGCAAGAAGTGGAGGGAGCCCTCATCCCACAGCTCACGTGAGAGGTCAGTTGCCCTCACGCTGCGAGCAGTTGCGTCGGGCCAGTGCAGGCTCCAACAAATCTCTGGAGAGCCAGAGGCTCATTGGAGACTGGGGGCTTCCTGAGGGCCACATTGAGAGGCCTCGAGGGTCGCATGTGGCCCCAGGGCCGGGGTTTGGGCACCCCTGCCCTACATGAATGCCTTTACTTTACTGCCTTGAGTTTACTGCCTTTGGTCAGTGGTAGCCCCATTGCGAGGCTGCTTCCCTTACCCTGGGGAAGGGGACTTTCGTCCCCTTCTCCTGAGGTGCCACCTGCTGCAGGCTGAGGTGCACAGGATGCGGCAGCAGCCGTTCTTGGTGCCACTGCAGCTGCGTGCCCCGGGCAGCTCAGGATTGGGCTACCCATGATATAGTAGAACTGAGTGGACCAAATAGCAAAAAAAAAAAAAAAATCTGATGTAGTACATTCAGTGTCTAAGGTAAGCCAAAGTAAGTTAATACCTTTATTAGGACTATCTCAGAAAATGTCATACAAAGGGAGCAGCAAGCTTTCAAGTTCTTTAGAACTTTTCTTCAGGCAAGATGATAGACAAAATAATGGGGTTAGGGAGAGAGTAAAATGTCCGCTTGGTGATAAAGTTTCCATTCTCCAGAGCTGAGTGTGGGGGGAGGACTGCATGCTTAGCTGGATCAGACTCTGCTAGATGAGAGACATTTTGCATGGAGGGCCACTTGGACAAAGAAACAAAAATGGCTGTTCTTCCATCGTGCAAAATATATCTAGCTTTTGCTTGGAGCTATCTCCAGCTCTAAGTGAAACCCACAGTTCCTTTGGAGGGAACTTGAAACGTGGTGTTCTTTATACTGAAAAGCTAAAGATCAATTTCAGGTAGTGCACTAGGCACATATCTTTCATCCCAGTCCTAACCAACTTTCCAGCACCAATGCAGCCACAATGAACCCCCGAGGTAAGGGATCAGAAATGTTCCCTTACCATGAGGAGGCTTCCAAGACTGCCCCCAACCACAGGATGCAGTGCATGCCCTGTTGGCATGGCTAACTTGGCACTGGAAAGTTAGGATTGGGTTGTTTGAATGCCAAGATGCTGCTGACAGGGAGATGTGTTCTTGTGTATGTGTTTCTTAAAAGACTTCGTGAGTGCTCATCTACTTGGGTGGTTCAGCCCGAGCTTCTTAAACATTTTAGAAATCCTATGAGAAAAGTCACAACGTGACAGTTGGGGGGGGGGGGATGAGCCTCATTGCATAGGAATTATCACATATTTCAGCAAAAGTAGTACCAGTAGTATTAGCCAGGGTAGATGTTTTGCAGGGCTCAATTTGCAGGGCAGATGTTTGTATGTGACACGAGTGATGGAGGTGTACCTTCATTTTCAAAACAGCTACTGGTGTAGGTACACACACATACATGGGAAGGAAATGTCTACAAATATATCCATTAAATACTGCATGTGTGTTTGTGTCTCAGGGGGCTAGTATTTCACATCCAATCAAAGGTATTGTCCAGTCAAAGGTATTGTTCCAGAAAGCTGCAAGAAAAGCTCCAAAACAGCATCATCATCATTTGGGCATTGCTTGGCAGAGAAATTTAGAAACTTGAGCCAAGACAAGTGGGAATTCAAAAGAGGTGTTTGGAGTCAGATTACTGGAAAAATTGGCTGGCTTTCCTCTGCTTGTCACTGGCACTGAGCATCCCATAAGAATAACTGTGTGACTACTTCATTCATGTTTTTTCTTTGGTTTGGTTCAAAAGCTATGTTTGTGATGGCAGTATTTGGCTCCTGTAGCCCCTTCATTTACCACCTTCCTTGTTATGGCTTATAAACGTTTCTGCTGAAGAACACCTCTGATAGTCCTTGGATCAGGCTAGCTTAAACCAAATCTTTCATCAGGAGATGAAAGATTTGTCTCCTGTTTCCAAGAAGTAAGAAAATTTTTATAGGTTTTTCTGAGATTAGAAGACTTCTTTGCAAACTTCATCACCACCACCAGAATTATCCTCATCATGATGTGACTATTTAAATGTAAACATTAAGCAAAAATCTAGCACCAATTCTAGCACTTGTCTCCCCAAACGCTTACAAAACAGTAAAAGCAAAAATCAAAAACCCAACGATATCAAAAATTCTTTACTAAGCAAAGTGTATTTAGTAGTTACACATTTCTGTGGTTACCAGATAGCAACATTCTAATTAAAAAGTGAACTAACAGGCAAATCACAATTTTAGATTACTGCTTGGGAAGACAGAATGTTGATAAGAATAACATTTATTACTATATGTACACATTGACGACATTAGGAGGATGCAATCTGTCAAGGAACAACATTCTAAAGTACTCTAAAGGGAAAAAAAGGCTGAACTAAGGCTGCAATCCAATACATATTTTCCTTGGAGTAAGCCCCATTGAATACAATGGAACTGAATTCTAAGTAGACATGTATAGGCTTGCACTGTTCATCACCTAGCACATCATGTTTTTTACCCATGTTTTTTTAACCCTATATTTACTTCACATGATTGCATTGAAAAAATTTCTTTCCCTCTGCTGTAGTAAAAGACTCCTTTCTTTGGTTCCACAAACTTCACAAACAAGCTAAAATCTCTTGAAAGAAGCTTCTGTTACACTGTTGAAAGAAGCACACTGATGGTTCTTAATATTTGAATTAAATGAAAGAGAGATGGTTACAAGTTCTTGTTGTCCTAGACTGCAATCCTATACATACTTACTAGGGATTGTCCCATTGAATTTCAAGGTGCTTACTTTTGAGAAGGCAAGAATAGGTCGTTAGGCTCCAATTCTCCACAATCCAGGTCCTTTCCCAGGAGTATATTTCATTGGTTTCAAGGGTCAAGGTGAGAAGACTGCAACTTTACACTTTCACACTCTCTCTCCAATCTGATTTTCCATTTGTTTATTATTATTGGCAATTTTACTCACCTGTGTCTCCTCTTGTGTCTTGAAATTTTTGTTCTGTTCTTCAAGAGGGAGTTTTAATATTTGCTTTCTACTTCCTATTCCGTAGTCTTAATCATCTTCTCTTTCTCTTTCCACTGTTTTCTTTCACTCTTTTTCCCACCTCTTCTTTCTTTCGCTCCCTCTTAAACTCTGTTTCCCCTCCTCCCAATGTATTCACATTCCTTCCTCACACTTGGTCCTCCTCACCCCTTTTGTAGTCAATTTTTTTTAATAGTCATTCTATAGATATTCTTAGCCTTCTTCCACGGTTCACCTTTCCAGTTTGTCCCTGCAGACATTTTACACCAACTGCTTGTTTTAACACTGCCCTTTTCAGTCGTCAGGATATAAGCACTGCACATCTAACCCTCTTCAGATAACAAGACGCTATCAAGCCTTTCATTAGAGTGAGAAACAGTGATGCCCCTTGTGTAACCAGAGATCTCTGAGAAACTTTTCCCCACTCAAGAAGGAAAAGAGGGGGTGAGTGATTATGGGTGGGGTGAAAATAAGCTGTCCTTTGCTTCTTCTCTGGAGCTCAACCAATCAAAGCATAATTCCTGATGGTCATACAGTTTTATTTCCCAAGCATGCTTTGCTTAGGAGGAAAAAAAAGACATATATATTCCTGCAGGATAGGGGAAAATTTGTCCAGACCTACAAGAGTGGTGTAAACAAGGAGGACAAATGTCTGCAGATTAAAATTGACAGCTGGTCAAGAATTACCTAACTGGTTTAAATGAATTCAAGTCACCTAGACCAGATGAACTGTACATTAGGGAACTGGGGTATTTGATAAGGGGCCCTTATCTGAAAAATCCTGGAAAGGCAGGAAAGGTGCTACAAGACTAGAAAGGCTAATGTTGTCCTGATCTTCAAAACGGGAGAAAAGGAGAACCCAGATATTTACAGACCCATCAGTCCGACCTCAACATCAGGAAAGATATTAAAACAGATTAAAAAACAACCAGTCTTTATACATCTAGACCAGGGGTGGGCAAACATTTTGGCAGGAGGGCCACATCATTTCTCTGACACTGTGTCAGAGAGATACTGTGTTGAGAAGAGCAACAAAGATGGTCAGCTGCTGAAAACAAGCCCTGAAAAACAAGCCCTGTGTACAGAGGTGTTTGTGTAGAGGCACAGACTTGTTCCAGTGAGTAAGACAGGATTACAGCCTATTTCTTACTGAACTCGCTGGGCTCACTTCTGAGTTATATCAATAACACTGTTTTCAAACACCTCCACCTATGAGAAATGGTTGCAAAGACTTGGATGTTTAGCCCCTGAAGAACAGAAAGCTGAGAGGGATGTAATAGCTCTCTTCAAATACCTGAAGTGCTGTCACATTGAAGTGGGCAAGGATTTGTTTTCTGCTGCCTCAGAGAGTAGAACTAGACCTAAAGGATTTAATTGGGGGGGGGGGGTGGAGATTCCAGTTGAATACCAGGAGAAACCTGTCACTGGAGGTCTTCAAGCAGAAGCTTTACAAGCACTTTTGGGGGTGCTCTAGCAAAGATTTTCCTGCTTCAAACAAGGAGTTGGACAAGATGGCCTTGAGGCTCCCTCCAATTTGTGATACATGTCAGCATCAAGTTAAAAACAGGGGGGAAAGCACTCTGTTTGCTACACAAATAGTCTATCAAGAAATGAACTTGTGACCCAGTGCTTACTATAGAAGATCCAAGGAAAACAAGTTGTCCACTACATGATATTACTTGTAAACCAGCTTCGCTTCTGGTCCTTGCATGCCAAGGAGGTTGAACCATAACCCTCAAGTGTCGTTCACAGGGCGGATTATCCTCCCACCCTCCTTAACAATGAGTTTGGGAAGGAAATCTGTAGTTTGTAGTAGAAATCTGAATAGTACTGAAGGGTACAGTGGGTGAACTCATCTGGGTAAGCCCACTGATGGGAATGGGGCCTTGGCTGATACCCAATCTGACTAACTCCTGGAGCCACCCCAAGCCAAATTGACCTTTCAGTTGTCTCACAATGGGCTGTAAGCTATTATTGTGGATCTCCTCTCAAGCAGGGGGATTGTTAATACACATTCCATGATTATCCCTGCAGCTCAGGCGATCTGTGCCACTCGGTCTTGTTTACTGTCCAGAGAAATTACCTTAGATGAATATAATCAAATTATAATGATCTTTCAGTCCTGTGTGAGTGGATTAATTAATTGATCAGATAAATGTAAAGCATTTAGCAGCATAAAAGACAAAAGATAGACAACATAAAAAGAGATAATGAAAAATTCTAGTACCAGGTAAAAATGTGACAGGGGAATAAGCTTTCTGTCATAGAATGACTTGGAATAGTTGCTTTTAAGATCAATAGTTTGGCATTGCTCACTGATACAATGTAGTGGAAGTGTTTCATTTAAATTCTATGAGGTTTCTGAATGATCTAGATAAGCAATTCTCCAATTTTACAGGGAGGTGAAATATTTTCAATGGATTTATATAAGCATGTTAGAGCTGAAACAAATTGCCTGAGGGAGCTGATTCTGAGAGAGATCCTCTGCGTTCCTTTGTAGAGTTCATTTCTGGGTGCTAAATCCCTGAACGTTAAATTCTTCATCATAATGAAAGGCAGTATGGTGCAGTGGTAAAAGGGTTGGACTAAGATTTGTGAGAGCCCAAATTCAAATCCCCACTCAGCTATGAAGCTCACTAGGTGACTTTGAGGCAGCCACACACTCTGAGCCTAACCTAACTGAATAGGATCTGGGATAAAATGAAGAGCAGAGGTGACAGAGGTGGCCAGGTAGGGCACAGGCCAGGAACCAATGCCACAAGTTGGTCCATCCAGCTGTACCAACCCCCTGAATCTCCCACTATCAGTTAGCTACCACAGATACCGCTCCATTTCCCAGTGGGGAGGGTGAAAAGAGCTACCTCCCACTGCCACCTCCAATTGCCTACTGCTGAAAAACTTGGGAAGCCCAGTGCAGGGCTCTGCCTGAGGACCTCCAATAACATGACACTGATATCGGGGGGGGGGGGGGGAAGAGTGAATCTTGTATAGAGCTTTGTCATCTTCAGAGGAAGAGTGAGATTATAAAAAAATAATTGTTTATATTCTTTTTACCTGTTTAATCATTCTCCATTAAGAAAATTTATCCAGTTAGAAGTAAAATAGGTAACAGAAGAAGAAAGGTCATCCCATTTTGGGATTATGCATTGTGGTTGAAAAACAAGGTATTAACATAGTAAAACATAATGAGTAAGTTAAAACGAAAATGATAACTCACAAAGTAACATAAATATTGTAACAGTGGGGCCAAATAGTGTCACCACCTATAGCTGCTATTGATCACTTCCATGGCACTTTTAATCTTATAGACCTTCAAAACATCCATTCAATTCAGGCTGCAATCTTACACACTTGTGTATAAATCCCACTGAATACAGTGAAATTTTCCACTGAGTCAGTATGCATAGATTGGGCTCTTAGACATCCATCCTGTAAATTCATCTCTGGAAGGAAGCCAGGAAGCCAAGTACTGAGTAAACATGCATAGGATTGCACTGCAAATCTTTGCTTTGAGGCAATCTAGTTTTATTATCCCACAGGAGGACATGCAACTTTGGATGAGTTATCAAGCACCATGCAAAACTACAAGTTCTTCAGTTAATAAAATCTGCTTAAACCTGATTAAACCCAAACATTTTGTGGTAAGACTAACTTCTCTGCTGAAACCTTCCAAACACAATGTTCTTTTTATATGCCATTCAGAAGATTTTGTATAGGTAGAGGGAAGTGCACAAAATAAGTCGGATGGAGAAGTTCACCAATGTTTTAGTTTTGGGGCCATGTTACGGCTTACAGGAACATACCTCTCTTCTTGTATCCAGCAAGGATCCTTTCTGATGGAAGGGGATATTATAGGTGGGATAAGCAAAGCTCAGACAGTTGCTAAAACTTCACTTCTTATCTGCTTTCGGCTGGCTGGTTAGAGGTTCCCAAAAAGCTGAAGCTGTGGGGTCTCCCAGTTTCTGAGCACTCTCAGTCCAGCAGCTGTTGAACTCCAATTCACTTAAAAGAATCACAGTCATGGATGGGGATATAAATGTGGTCCCAAGAAGGCTTTATTGTAAGAGTGGCTTGGCTCAAGCCAAACACTTCCTCTGGCTCCCAGCCTCTCTATTTTAAATAAAGGAATCTGGGGCTATCGCAAAGGAAGTCAAATTGTTTTAGGAAAACAATAGCCAAGTAACTATGAGTTTTATTAATTTCCTCCCCTGGGACCTGGAATGGAGTTGTCAATTGGACTATGATAATGGACGGACTATTTATTTGCAAGATTTATTCACTATACTGACACCATCAATTCTGCTTTAAGTTTTTTTTAAAAGTCATAAACTGGTATCTTTAAAAGGCAGCAGTTTAAAAGTGTGAGTAAGATGTTATGGCATGATATTTGGTAGTGTCTGCTATGGTTTATGTACACAACAGGATTTTCTCTAAACGAAATGTCTATCTTACCCAACCCTTTCCCTTGCAACGTGTTTCTCTGGTCGATTTATTCCATTACACTACAGCTGCCTGTATTAAAATCTGAAGCAAGGCCTTCCCATACTTTTTGAGCTAACAAAAGAAGTCGTAAGCTTCTGCTGTCATTGGGGTACATACCCCTTGAACTAAATGGAACTTGTGCATGAATGCTCTTGCGGTACCCCAATTCATGAGGTACGCACAGGAGAATATCTCTGTGAATGGCATTCTTGACCCCCATTTTAATGACTTGAACTTGCTGCAGTGGTTCACAACTTTTCTATCTTAAGCATAACAGTTCTTATTTTTCAATAGATACCAAATAGCTATGTACTAAAACACTCTTGTTCATAATGAAGAGCAAAATACTATGGCAGCTGAGTGTTCTAGTATCTCCCTTCTATTTCTGTATTATCTTTGCAATAATTTTGGGATGAAAATGGATGACTATTTCTGCCGGATGTTGAAAAAGATATAATGAACTCACCTCATTATTTCTTGGGTAACATTCATTTTTTAGATTTTTGTGCTTCTTTCAAAAGCCTGCAAAAGTCACTTGTACCACATTGCTGGGGTTCTCGGGGCTAAGCCCTACACATGCCCTCCATGATGGCATACTGGGTACTACTACTGCCACTGATACTGAGAGTACAGAAGTTGGTCTGGCTGATGGGTACTCTGATGGACGTAGGTCTTGGCCAGTATCTGACTTGGTCAACCACTATTTCAAGGTCAATCCTTGAATTAGAGATAACAGTGAGATAAAAGATGTGTTTTACAGTACAGTAAGCAATGATCCCTCTAACATTCTGCTTTCAACTGAAATGTGGCTTTGAATGTTTATGTTTCAATGGGGATTATAATGATGTCAGTTTGGCGAAGAAAAGAGGGGCAACACACCTGATAATCCAATGCAGTATTTGATTGGAAACCACTCACAAGTGCCAATGGATTTTAGGGCCTCACTGCAGTAGGCAAAGAAATTATCAGAGATGTAAGGTGGGCAGCCCAACCAACATAACTGCCCCCCCCACACCAATGCAGCTATGCCATTGAAGTTTGTACTGCATCCCATGGGGCGGTGGTGGCTTGAGCCCTAGAGGCTTCCTTGAGGTAAGGGAACATTTGTTCCCTTGCCCCAGGGCAAGAATGCCCTGACAGCCATCACATGCCAAAATTATGGCTCAATATTTTCTGGAAAAAAATATTTCAAAATACTGCTTAGACAAGAATCTGAGAAGTCGTAATCTTTATGTGATTTGGACTACACACAAGAGACCAGTCACCATTTAAAAATAGGTACAAGGTTTGTGTTGGCATACTCCATGCCAGCATAATGAAATGCAGTCAAACTCTGAATATGAAAGGTCATAAGGAAATAAAATCATTTCAAGTAGTTTTAAAAGTGAAACTGGACTTTTAAAATAAATTATGAACAGAAATAAAATCAAGAATTGGGTCTGTTTTTAAATTACAGTCTGGATATGTCAATGCAAGACCTATAGGGTTTATCTTGTACTAAAAACAGAATACCTTTCATTCACACTGGGCTGGTTTTTTAAAACCTCTTCCCTCTTCCTTCCTACTGCAGCTCCAAAGCTGCATATCCTGTTCTAGATGGTCCCCCAACCCCCAGGAGCAGATTTTCAGTAGACACCACACTAGGCAAAAATCACCCCCTCTTCCCTTTGAGCAAACATGGGTTCTTCCATTCATGTAACATTAATTTAGGGCAGCGGTTCTCACTCATTTAGCACCAGGACACACTTTTTAGAATTAGCATCTGTCAGGACCCACCGGAAATGATATCATGGACAGAAGTGACATCATCAAGCAGGAAAATTTTTAGCAATCCTAGACTGCAATCCTACTCAAACTAACCCAAGAATAAGTCCCATTGACTATCATTGTTAAAAGAATGTACATAGTAGCTTGTTAAAAGTACAGGTCTGTAACATTTCCCCAAATGCAGTCACATACCATGGTAGCATCAAGTCTATATTAAAAATAAAATATTGAAATGAATGGGGATCCACCTGAAATTGGCTCGCGACTCACCTAGTAGGTCCCGACCCACAGTTTGAGAAACACTGATTTAGGGTACAACCTACAGACTCTGAAATCAAATATATCACAGTAGACTTGAGTTGAATTCAATAACCTTTAAAAGTCTGATATTTCCATCAGCCAGACCAGTGGAGGCACAAGCCAGTATTCTCACTGTCCTCTGATTGGTGGTTTCACAAGCAGCCTGTTTCAGTTCTGGCCCCACCCCTGCTGTTCACAGGCACCCTTCAGGGTGAGGAAGAACTGTTCCTCCACAATGAGCCTCACAGGACTTGGGGTGTGATAGATCCTCAGCCCTCTCAGCTGAAACCTTCCAGACCCTGGGAATCCTGCTTTCATAAGCAAGCAGCCAGGCAGTTACCCATCCAATCCCCCCTCTCTGCAGTTCTAGGAAAAACTCTTAATGAAAGCCTGCTGCTTGCACAATATAGATAGTCATTTTGGTGTCAATCCCTAATGGTGTCACCCAGTGCAGTCTGCATCCCCCCAGTGATGTCACTAAGCCAGACATAGATTTAAAGCCTCTCACATCCTTCATGACAAATGTTAAAAAATGTGCAGCTTTTCAATATGTTGCTACAATTTTATCGCAAGACAAAACCAGTTATTGATCCTATTTGAATTATTTTTATGTCTGTTTCTCCGAAGCAGGAAAACTATTTTTGAAACAGATTAAGACATCTAATAATATAGAGAGCTGACTAGACAGTTGTCCTGCTGTACATCTGGTCTGGGAATACACAGGAATGAGAAGAGTTTGATGCCACTTAAGTTTTAATCAACAAATTATATGTAACTGGAATCTTTCATTTATAGATTGTGATTTTGATTATGATCTTTGCTCTTTTTTCCTTGTCAGAGGTGTCACTTGTCTACTGAATTAATCTACTATAGGTTAAAAAAACACACCAAAGCCCTAATTAGCTATTAAATACATATGATACCTTTTCCTCTAGTTTCACTGCTTCTGGGTTGCTGACAAATAGTCAAAAGAATCACAGCAGTTCTAAAACATTATCACATGTAACTACAAAGAGCAGAAACTCACAATATAACAGCAACATTAAACGAGTTCTAAAAGACAATTTAAAAGTTCAGGGCAAAGAAAGTGCTATTCACCTGGTGCTGGAAAACCACAAGATTTGGCACTGGGTGAATCTTCTGGGAAGAGCATTTCCTAATGGAAAAAGCCCTTTCCTAAAGCACTGCAATGCCGCCCTCCCTTCTTTGATGTGACCCCTACCATCCTCCTCTTTTGCTGCCACCCAGCTTTGCACTAGCAGCAGCAGCAGGAGCTGTCCCCATTTCCTCCTAATTGAAAAGTCTGGGTTGGCCAAAGAGTCTGAGAAGAGAGTGGAAGAGAAAGTGTAAGGACGGCTGGTCTGCCCAGAGAAGGGGAGACAGCATTATTTCCTGTTGCTGCTACTGTAGGACTGACCCAGAGGGCAAATGGCCAGGCTGGGAGAGTGGGTAACTGGTGGAGAAACCATACAGGTGCTGAATGTACATGGGCCACACCCCTACCTGATGCAGCTACTTCATGCACAGGCCAACCCTGCTTCCTCTGGTTACCACCCATCTAAACTCTGGAGGAGGGTCTCTAGAGAAGATCTTACCATTTGGGTTGGTTTGCTGGTTCATGTGGAACAGGTCGTCCTAAGATATCAGGATCCCAAACCCTAGAGGGCCTTAAAGCTTAAAACCAGCATTTGGAAATTGAACTGAAAAATGGACAGGCAGCAAATTAATTCACTTCAGAGCTGGTGAGATGTGCTCCATTCTGTCCACTCTGGTTCACAATTGAGTGGCTGTATTTTGGACCAATTGACATGTCCAGGTAGTCTTTTAAAGACAGCCCCTCTCACAATGTGTTGCAGTAATCAGTAGTGCCTATTTGTGGACGAGAGTAACCCGGCATCAGTCACTTTCCAAACCTGTGTGAAGTAATTTCTGTTTGAAAAATGCATTGTAAGTCAAGTGTGACAGGAAGTAAACCATGCCAAAAATACTGCGCCCTCAACAAATTGTTAATAACCAGCAAGTATCATCAAAGAATGGAAACTACTGTTTCGGTAAAAGCTGCATGCTGAGAAACTGTCAACAGCCTGGAATACTAAACATTGCAGTGTTGGCATCTGAAGAATCTTGGGCTAGAGTCTTTTTTGAGAAAGCACCTGCCTGTCCTCCTATCCATTTTCCATACAGATTAACTCCCCCCTTGTGGCAGGAACATCAGTAGCCTTGGTTTGCTTAATGAGATTCAGTTTTAATGATAAGACTTAGAGTGAATACAGTATTTGTGTGGATGAGAAAAAAAGAAGCAGGAGCCTGTTGCAACAAACTAATTTCTGACACACTTTTATACAGTACACACATGAATTATCTCACTGGAGGTGTTCAGCTCTGTTGCCATCATAAACTTTGTATTCTGCCATTAAAAGAATATCATGTAACTTTCGGCACACAAGCTGTTTTCTACTGCAATAATAAGTAGCAAATCAAATGAGTACGTCACTTTCATGGGGGTTCATGCTTATATGCAGTGACTGAAAAGTCCTGTTTGAATATTACCGCATTTGTTCTCATGCAGTGAACCTGGTTTTACAATGCACATGTATCCTTTGAGATGCACAGGACAGGTTGATAGTCTTGTAGTGACAAAACAGGCTTGCTCAACTATGTAATGATGAAACACTAAGATATATACCGTGGCCATCCCTAGTGCATGATATTTGTTTCCTGTATAATTTGCCTTCCAGGCTATTATGAACTATCAAACCGACTGGTGCCATGGAAACTGTGAGAATAAAATATTTGAACTGCTTAGGTAGGGTTTGTGATTAAAACTGTCTGTTTCAAAGAACTGGTTGGGCGGAAAAGAAGATGAAGGCAGTGGTGGAGGAAAGGGGGAGTAGGTGCTCTGGGATAGCTTCATTGCTCTCTCCTTAATAATAATAATAATAATAATAACTTTATTTCTACCCCGCCTTTCTCCCCGAAGGTCCTTGTATACTGGTCCTTCTTCAAAACAGGCTGGAGGGACAAAGCAATGAAGGGACTTGTGTGTGTGTGTGTGTAAAGGCAGGGGGAAGTGGGAATTTTAGATCCTGACTTGGGACCCAATCCTATCCAATTTTCTAGTACTGGTGCAATTGCGCCAATTGGGCATGCACTGCGTTCTCCAGTGGAGCAGCAGTCACTGAGGCCTCCTCAAGGTATGGGAATATTTGTCCCCTTACCTTGGGGTACATTGCAACTGCACTGGTGCTAGAAAATCAGATAGAATTGGGCTCTTGGGCATCATTTCACTTAGAGCTAGAGTGGAGATACCTGTTGCTAGGGAACTACCTGTAGGAAAGTGGCTTGCCAGAGGCATCTGGTTGGACATGGTGGGAACTAGGGTGCTGGATGAGATTGATTCTTGGTCTGATCCAGCAGGGTTTTATCAGTAGGAGACCCTGTGGGAAAGCAGAGATTTGTCAGAAAATAGAAAGCAAAAAGAAGGAAGTGTACACATGGCGAGTTGTATAATGGTGACCTTCATAGATTAGGAGGGTGGAGGAAATTTGTCTGTCTGCCTGTATGAACATCTGTCATCAGCAGTGGAACATCAGCCTTGCATGTGATCGTCATGTGGACTGAGCAGAGCCTTTCAGAAAATTATTTTGTGTCCTCTAATGCAAACATTTCAAATGGTTCCTCTGTGATCAAAAGGAACCCTAGTCTGGCTTAACACAATGCACCCAGTATTTGGGAGTCCTGTCACCAAGTAATGGATATCACGGGATGTAGCTGCAGAATTGTCAGTGAAAATATAATTAGAAATGGCTGAAGATGCAGGAAATTTTTTTAGTTGGAGCTCTGAAATGAAACCTCAGACTCTTTTTCAAGGCTTGGTCTCATGAAAGGGAGGTTTATTTTCATCCTGCAGGGAAGAGGACAGTAAATTATGAGATATTTATGATGGGTGATTTAAAAAAGAAAAGAAAAGAAACTCTGTGCTACATATTTGGTAAAAGTGCTATGAATGCAGAAGTGCTCTGTGCTATGAATATTTGGTAAAAGTTCCTGATTTACCTCATAATTGTGATTCATTGTTGGTGCTATCAGTATTTTTATGGTAATAACTGGTGAGGTTTGAGTTTATACATAAGAGCAGATGGCTTCAGGCTGGGGTTTCCTGGGGGAAGGGCACGTTCAAATCAGGGTGTTGAACCATCAAAAATTTAGGTTCTGTTCTGGTTCTGAACTAACTTCAAAAAATAGTTCAGTGTTCAGTGACTGGTTCAGATACTTGGAGCTGTGGGGCCCAATGCAAAACATTTTTGTGGGACTCCTCAACCCCACACCCTCCCCCCCATTCACCAGAATGAGTGGCAATGGTGAGGAACCTGGCAGTGTCACCAACATCAACAGCTTTGGGGAGAGGGCAATTTCAAGCCAATAGGTCCCAGGGGCAGGCAGGAGAGCTGTCTTGTGGCAATGCTCTGCTTGCTGTGCTCTCCTCACAATACCTCACAATTCCTCGGCATGGACGATTCCATGCTGGAGCATCAACTTCAGAGCAAGTGTTGGCTGCGGCTGCAGGTGCTCCATTCCAGTCACAGTACCAAATTTTGCCAAATTTTGCCAAACTGATCAAATTGCCCTAAGGCCAGCTCTGCTTGGACCTAGTTCTGAGCTTGTTTAGATACATTACAAGCAAAAAAAAAAAAAAATCAAACCTTTTCGCTTGCAGTTGCCTTTCTTAAAAGGGATGTAACAAACAAATTTTTCACTTGAGAAAAATACTGTTTTTTATTGTTCATTATGGTAGATACTTTTATGCACCACATGATTAAAACCAGGAAAGTTTTAGTAGCATTAGCCTGACAGCACCCTCCCGCACCTTCCCAGGAGTTTAGGAGCTTGGTTCAGCTTCAAGGCAAGCAATCCTATCCAACTTTCAAACACTGATGCAGCCATGCCAACAGGGCATGCACTGAATCCTGCAGTGAGGGTGGCAGTCATGGAGGCCTCCTCAAGGTAAAGGAATATTTGATCTCTCACCTTGGGGCTGCACTGTGGTTGCACCAGCACTGGAAGGTTGAGTAGGATTGGGCCCCAAGAGATTTTAAGTTTAGATTCACATCTGGTTTCTGAAAAAAAGTTTCTGAACTAGTTTTTGTGTTTGGACTTAGTGCAACTCCCTGATTCAGACTTTGCAGGCATAATCTAGTCCAGGGGTGCCCAAACCCTGGCCTATCGGCCACTTGCGGCCCTCGGGGGCTCCCAGTCAGGCCCTCAGGGAGCCCCTAGTCTCCAATGAGCCTCTGGCCCTTTGGAGACTTGCTGGAGCCCATGCTGGCCCAACGCAACTGTTCGACCTCTCACCTGAGCTGTGGGACGAGGGCTTCCTCCACCACTTGCTGTTTCATGTCTGTGATGCAGCAGTGGCAGTGAAGGAAAGGCTGACCTTGCTTTGTCCATGGCCTTTTATAGGCCTTGAGCTACTGCAAGACCTTTATTCATTCTTATAAGTTCCATCTCTAATAAATTCATTTATTTACATAAATTTAATCAAATTTGAAATGTAAATTAATTCCTTTTTCCCCCGGCCCCCAACACAGTGTCAGAGAGATGATGTGGCCCTCCTGCCAAAATGTTTGGACACCCCAATCTAGTCCAAGTGAAGCACTTTAATCCTACTGATTTCAGTAATAGAGATTATTCATGTGGTTTAATTTAGTGGGAACTAATTTAACTGGATCATGTACTACTTGTTTTTATATTTTGGCATCATTATTTGAATCTTATGAGCATTCCATACATATTTTCTGTCATTTGCATTTTTGTAATCTTTTGAGTGTGGGGGATTTTTGAAGTGTTGTGTGACAACCAGGGCTTTTTTTGTAATGGAACGTTGTCCGGCACCTTTTTTCCCCCCTCCTCTCTGCCCCCACCTTTCCCCGCCCTGCCTGCACCACCCTGCCCCCTTTTTTTCCCTCCACCTTGCCCCCACCTTTTTTTCCCTGCCTGCACCACCCTGCTCTGCACTGCTGCTCTGCACTGCTAGGGAGGGTTTCGAACATCCAACCTTGTGCTCCACAGCCCAGCACTCTCTCCATTAGGCTATAGGAAAGCCTGTTGTCAAAGTGTTCAGAACTAATATATAAGGTCTTCAGCCCAGCTGGTGGCTATCAGTGCCTCAAGTATTAGTTCCAAACACTTTGAACCTAAGACCTCTGATGGCTCAGTGGTTAAATTATAGGTCTGTAGAGCCAGAGGCTTGGGGTTCAAATCTCACTGAGGAATAATTTTTTTTTTTTAAGGTGGGAAGGTGCTCCATGGCTGCAAAATATAAAGGTTGGTTGCTAGTTGCCAAAAGGGGGGCCAGTTGAGGCTGCAAAACTCCTCAAAGTTCAGTCCCAGGCAGGCTCTTTTTTAAACTTTTTTTTTTTTTAAGTCCCAGGTAGGACTTAACCCACAGCCTCCAGCAGGGGGCTCACTCCAGGAGCTTAACTGTGGGTTAAGTCCTAACTGGAACTCAAAAAAAAAAAAAAAAAAAAGGTCAAAAAAGAGCCTGCCTGGGACTGAACTTTGAGGAGTTTTGCAGCCTCAACTGGCCCCCCTTTTGACAACTAGCAACCAACCTTTATATTTTGCAGCCATGGAGCACCTTCCCACCTTAAAAAAAAAAATTATTCCTCAGGGGGATTTGAACCCCAGGCCTCCAGCTCTACAGATCTATAATTTAACCACTAAGCCACCAGAGATCTTAGATTCAAAGTGTTTGGAACTAACACTTGAGGCACTGATGGCCACCTGCTGGGCTGAAGACCTTATATATTTGCTCTGAACACTTTAACTACTGTATAGGCTTTCCAATAGCCCAATGGAGAGAGTTTCCTATAGCCCAATGGAGCACCTCCCCACCTAAAAAAAAATGGGGTGATTCACTCCAGCTGTGGCAGGAGTGCTTTTGCTACCAGGGAGCTCACACGGGATGGATGTGTGTGTGTGTGTGTGCGTGCGTGCGCGCACGCATGTATAAAAATGGTTTAAAAATAAATAAATAAAAAGTTGTGAGTTCCTGCACCTATTTTTTTTACAAAAAAAGCACTGGTGACAACTATTGAACATTAGTAGTGTATATTATGATGTAGATTCTCCTTTGGCCAGTTTATCATTGCCCCTTCACCCCAGTGGACCTTCTTGCTCACTTTCTTAATTAAGATCAATGCCATTTTAAAATACTAGGCCTTTTAAATAATTTTTGATGTAACAGACGTTTGTATACACATCCAGCTGGCCAATGGAGCATTTTGGACTATGATGTTCAGGTGTAAAGAAAGGGTATGTGCTAGTTTATTTAAATTGTGCTGGAAAGAAGGGAAAAAGAAAATGTGAACATTTTGTATGTTAACACTACATAGCTGCTCCACAATTGTTAATAGAAGGAAGGATGATAGACTGTTGGACATGCATACATAGCAAAAGGAACAGCTTACTTTTTTCTCTTTGATTATGGGAATGAACAGTGAGATTCAACATACATTTTAAAATTTATACTTATGGCATCACAACAGTCCAGCTGTAATGGCTGGATAGAGGTGGGGGAAAATGCTAAGAGGATGCTTTAAATTCAGTGTACACACACAGATATACCATCAAAATCTTTGATGATTTTTTTTTTAAATAGCTTGCTCAGTTTAATGACCTGAGGTACCAGCAGTTGAATGGCATTCCAGAATTTTTGGAAGATGCTGCACTGTACTGTATTGTTATGGCTACCGCTGCCCTTGGATGAGTGATAAGAATGCCATCTGGTTTATTAATCTACTGTATGATGTCCTCTCAAGTAGACAGCCTTGTGGCTCTCCTCCTGCACAAGGATATTTAAACAATCTGGCACACATCCCATCCTGCAAACCTTCTACCTTCTTCACAAGGCCATGTGATTTTTTTCATTGTTAACTCATTACTTATAATCTCCGAAATTCTTGATATTGTCTTCCTCTGTTCAGGCCTCTTTGTGCCTCTGGAGTTTATGTTCAGACTGAAATTTGTCAGAGGATTATATCCAAGTTATCAATGACTATCAGGGATGGGAACTCGAGTCAGTGTCTCGGACTTGAGTCATGAAAATGTGTGTTTTTTGTTGACTTGTGAGTTGTGCACATGGAAGACTCTGAAAAACACTTGAGTTGTGCATCCCCATGCATGCTGACTCAAGTCTGCCTGTGTCTGGGTATATGTATTTCCATGGCATGAAAAACCTCCTGGGGCCAGCATTCTGACTGGGTGAGCAGTAGGGAAGTTCCAGCCAGGAGGCAAGAAAGGGTTAATGTTTTGCTTTTGCAGAGGGTGGAAGGGGGGAGGTGGGAGCAGGTCTCTGATAGGAAAGAAGGAACTGATGATCATTGGATCTTTGGCTGAGGACGGGCAGGAGGAGGAGCCCAAGGAGGTTCTTGCCTTCTGATTGGCTTCAGAAGCCCAGAGAGGGGAGGAAGGCCGTTTGTAGCAATCATATTTGATAACTGCATGGTATAGCTGCTGTAAGCTCTGTTGTTACTTGGGAGGAGGGAGCTTCATTGAATGACAGCTACAGTGGGACTGCTTCTGAGCTGCAAAGGGTCGGGTCGGCCTGATAAGCCCTGCAGCTACTGCACGTGACCCTCCTCCCTCTTACCGCTTCTCTCCCAGTTCTCTCGCAGTCCCTCCCACCCCTTCCACCCTCTTTATAGATGGGACTGGGCAGCAGGGGGGGAAGTTAAAGAGAACTCCCGCACATACACAGACACATACCCGGCAGCAGCCCCATTTTTTCCTCAGTGGGTTTTCTAAAGGGGAGGGGCAACTCGACTCGACTCTTTTAGGGTCACTAGAGGGTGACTTGGCAACTTGGAAAGTGCCCCCGTTATGACTCTTTTTTGAGTCAAGTTGCGGGGGGCGGTGTCTCTGAACTTGACTCAAGTCAAGCCCTACTGGATTTTCCCATGCCTGAAGACCATGGTTATAATCATATACACACATACTTGGAAGTAAGTTTCATTGAACTGAAGTGGGCCTCACTTGTGAGTATATGTATGCACAGAACCTTTACTGGCATAAAACACTTCTGAGTAGATGTGTATTGGTTGTAGTGCTAGTCACAAGTAACTTGTCACATTGATTTCAATGGTGCCTAGTAATGACTGGCTTTCTCTGAATACAACCCAGAGTTCTACGCGCAGCTACTATCAGCATTTACTTTCACTTCTGTTCTCTGTTTACAAGGGACTGTGTGTTGCAGTTAGCACTAGAAATGGAACAGAGAACAGAGAATATTTATATTTTCTAAAAATGGAAGAATTGCCGTTATTGTTTCTTCATTGTCTCAGACTGATTGGCACAGCCTGAGTAATGTTTAGTGCGTAGTGAGTGCATAGTTTTGCCAGGCTCAGCTCCCTTGATCTACATTTTCTTACTAGCCAGGCTGACAAAGAGTTCTGGAAAGCTAGCTGCTCAAGATTTTGTGTCATTTTGGTTGGCGGCTTTAGAATGTGGTTTTGTGTTTTGCTTGTTTGTTTTCTCTTATGAACCAACACAGCTATGTATTTCTTTTAAAAATATATCATACCCTTTAACCACTGAAAGTGACTTCAAGAAAGGACATCTCCTTGCTGCTTCTGTGTTGTTGCTTTTGGAAAATGAAGTTCATACATCTTATATTCTGATCCAGACCACCTTTGTATTGGCAACCTTCAGTCTCGAAAGACTATGGTATCGCTCTGAAAGGTGGTTCTGGCACAGCGTCTAGTGTGGCTGAAAAGGCCAATCCGGGAGTGACAATCCCTTCCACACCGGGAGCAAGTGCAGTTTGTCCCTGGTCTGTCTCCCTGGCTATGGGCCTTCCTTCTTTGCCTCTTTGCCTCAGACTGTTGGCAAAGTGTCTCTTCAAACTGGGAAAGACCATGCTGCACAGCCTGCCTCCAAGCAGGCCGCTCAGAGGCCAGGGTTTCCCACTTGTTGAGGTCCCTCCCTAAGGCCTTCAGATCCCTCTTGCAGATGTCCTTGTATCGCAGCTGTGGTCTGCCTGCAGGGCGCTTTCCTTGCACGAGTTCTCCATAGGGGAGATCCTTTGGGATCCGGCCATCATCCATCATCCAGCCATTGTGGGTACCTGGAAATTGGAGAGAGAGCTGTGTTGAGTGAAACGGAGGATGCTGGGTGGGAGGGGGGGGAAGGCAGCTCATCTAAGAGAAGGAAAACTCTGATCCCAAACCTCCACTGCCTTGTGGCTACATCCAGTTGTGGAAAAGGCTTCAGGAGTCAACCTTGAGGCAAAATCAGGAGCCGGAGTCCCTGAGGCAGTTCATGGCTGAACACAGCCACGTTCTGGCAACTCCTGCGACGCTGCTGGAACCAACCGTATTGGCTTCTGCCTTTCCATTGGACCATTCCAGCGACGTGGAGAGGGGGGATTTGCTGCATGGGTAACAGCCTGTCCTCCATACCTTCTTTACCCAGGCTTCGCGCACTGGAGAGGACACTCCAACTTCGCCATATGGCGTCCAGACCACCACACCTTGGGGATAGTGATATCAGAACATATCTGTCCATTATTTTTTCCCTGCTATAATCTTAGTAGTAAGCATAAACATAGGAGTGTTTTTTCTTTAAAAAAAAAATACCAGTAATGTAGACAAATGAATGTTGTATCTTAGTTGATAAAGAACTGGACTTGCAAAGTTGGCTGGAGACACAAATCAGTAACATATTTTCAGGGTAGATACTATGGCATTGCAGAAAATTTCTCTCCGATAGCCTCTCTTTGCCTATCTTTAGTTTCCATATGTAAGAGAGATATTTTACACTTGCCTTATTGATAACAGAGTGTTTAACAACAGACCAGACTGGCTGGGTTCCCACAGTAGGGGGTGGTGAATGCTAAACAATAGGAAAGCAATAAAGAATGGGCTTTCTAATCAATATCCTGCCTAGATTCTGAGTCCAGTGGCAGTTTGGGCTTATCTGAACGATCTGTATTGTTTGTTCATTTTTCACTTGATTAGTGATAAGGTTGATTTTTAGACAACGCCATCACATACACTTCCTTTCTCCAACAGACTCAGTCTCAGCAAACTTTGCCTGCTGAAAAAATGCTTACAGTTTTAGTAAACTGGAATGATTCTGAACAAGATTTTCCAGAGTAGAAATACCTGAAAACGTCTTTTTTGGACTTGTTAAAATGACTCTGAATTCAATAATAATTGCAGTTTTCAGTCAGTTAGGATTCATTCACTGCACCAGACCAAGGTGGAGGTAGTCATGTGAAGCTTTGAAGCAGCACAGGCTGTGGGTGTGCTGGTGGGAAGGTTGGAGCCTTCCCATGTGCATTGGTGGACATTGGGGACCCGCCAGGGTAAGTAAGCCCAGTACAGGGGATAGAACGTGGTGGGAGACAATGAGGAGTAGTGGAACAGGATGGGAATGGGCGGAATGGGGATGAGATGGGGTGGGGATGGGTGGATCAGGTTTGGGAAGGGGTGGGTTTGGCAGTGGAACCCACCAAATCCAAACCCTGACCTGACTAAATAGGACAATGTGGACTTGTGGCAGTGATATCACTGGTGCAAATCCCAGTTGACCCATAGCAGTTCCTGGGGCTTACCCTGGGGCACGGGAACAAATGTCTCCTTACCCCTAGATACTTACCCCAAGAAGATATAGTGGAGGTCATGCCAGCACTGCTGCATCGCCATGCAGGGGTTTCAGTAGAATTGGGCTGCCATCATGTACCAAATGTTTGATACAGGCAGAATCCAGTGTATGGTGTTGAACCTCACTCAACCACCTTGACATGAACTGTTATTTGGTGTGCTCTAAGACACATGTGATGTACACACATGGAGACAATGTCTTATGTCAGTGGTTGTCAAACTCTCTGGGAGAGTTTGAGAGCCACTAAGTACTTGTGTGGGCAGGGGGGAGGCAGCGGGGATGGGGGGAAGGCAGCAGTGTGATCCCAGGATCGCGCTGCCCGGGGGGCTGCAGGGGCTTGGGTGCACTTACCCAAGCCTCCTGCAGCCTCCCCAGGCTGCAGGGAGCCCGGCGGAACCTGCAGCAGGGCTCCCCATAGCAGTGAAAGTAAATGCAGAGCGATCGTGCCCCACCTCTGCTAAAGCGGAAGTGGAGGCTGCAGGAGGCTTGGGTAAGTGCACCCAAGCCCCTGCAGCCCCCCCCGGGCTGCCTCCTCCCTGCCTCCAGGCTGCCCCCACCCTTAAGGGGGCAGAGGTTAGGGCTCACAGGCTGGGGTGTCACGACGCCCCAGTTTGAAAAGCTTGTCTTATGTGTATAGGGACCACGCACAGTGGCTTATTATGGCACAACTCAATGGAGTGGCATGAAGGAAGAGAAATGCAAGGATATAGATGGGGATAATGTATAGCTTTATTGTAGGGATAAAAGTGCAATAGTCAGGAAGCGGAATAAAAATGATAATGAAATGAAACATTCACACACACTCACTCACTCACTCACTCACACAGCTAGGCCCTAAACACCAGCAATTCCTAGGCAGGAGAATGAGGAACATCTTTCATGGCAAAGGTGTACATTATGCTGCAAAAAGGAGGGTGTGAAGCAGGATGAGTCTTAGGCAGTGGTTCCCAAACTTATCGTCAGATATGTGGGAAGCACTAAGTCATTGTGGGGGTGGGGAGAAGGCAGTGACGTGATCCCCAACATCTCACAGCTGCCAGGGACAGAGGGTTTTTTAAAAACTTACTGTGGGTCCTGCAGGCCCTCCAGGGAGTTTGAGGAGCTTGCGGAACCCTCTGCAAGGCTTCCTGCATCTCCAAATGGCTGAAAATACTGAAAAATAGCTACTTCTGGTTTTGCAACAAAACTGGAACTGGCTATTTTCCTTCAGCTGTTTGAAGGCACGGGGAGTCTTGCAGAGGGCTCCCCAAGCTCCTCGGACCTAGAGTAAGTTTTTAAAAAACCCTCTGTCCCTGGCAGCAGCACGTTCCTGGGGATTGCATTGCTGCCTTCCCCCTGCCCCTTAAAGGGAAAGGGACAGAGCTTCTCAGGCTGGTGGCTTGTGACCCACCAGTTTGGAAACCGCTAGTCTTAGGGAACACTAACCCAGGAGGACCAGGGACTGAAGAGCTGTGGCTTGTGCAGTAGTGAGGCAGAACGAGGAGAGGTGGAAGAGAAGGGAAAAGGGAGAGAAGAAGCAAAACAGTACTAAAGGTTCCAACCATGGTATAAGATTGTGATTTGAGTGTTAGTTCTCTGTAATGCCAACCAGAGTTACAGGCAAGCAGTGACCCCCTCAGCAAGCTATAAAACATTTCACTCTCTTGCAGTGGAGAAGCCTCTCTTTCTCACCATCTGATTACTCTTAACCGATGTCCCAAGCCTCTGAGATGGTGATTTCATGGAAGTGGTGATTCTTCTTGGAATCATTTCTAGATTGGGTAAGGGGAACTATGCATTGGAAGTCTGGGGACAATCTCTTAGGTCTCCACATTAAGTAGTAAGAGATGGAGTAAGGCGTCATAGTCACAACATTCATGCCAAACCAAAGAAGGAAGGTAGAGAAACATTATGATGTTAATTTTACTGCACACAAGACACAGAAGATTGGGAGAGGGGTTTGAGGACCAATGGTGAGGAGTGCCAAAGCCCATGTTTCCCTTTCTGTATCTGCTGAGATGCAGTGCGTGATGTCATAGGGACTGTGGGCTTGTGTGCCAAGACAAAGCAAACCCTGGTTCAAAGATGGGGGAAAAGGTAGAGATTAGTTGACAGGCAAACCTAGAAGGGCTACACAATAGTAAAGCACTTTACAATGGCCCATCCCATAAAACATGGCTGCCATGACCTGACAGGGTCGTGAGAACAAGTCCTTATTTTCCTGGCCTATATGATGTAGAAATTCAAGTTCCACAAACCACTATTTTGATGTATGCCACTGTCGTTTTGAAATTATCCATTGCTAAAAAAAGGCAAGAATGCAGACATGAAAAATCTAATGAATTTTCCTCCAGCAAAACATTTCCATGAGACTTTTAAATCCCAGAAGCTCATTTTTGAACTGCTTGATTTCCAACTGACATTTGGAAGACGGACAAAAATAGCCTCTATTTCAAGGGCTCAACAAAAACTGTCTTCATGTTTGGCCAATTCTGAAGGAGAAAGGACAGGAATGACTAGCAGGTGAGGGCTGAGAGATGTAAGCAACTGATCTTGATGGTACAATTAAGGGTGAAGGGTTTTTGTTCCTATTACAGTTTTCCTGATGCACAATATTTCCCACTTCTCCCAACTTGCCTGGTTGCTGGCTGACATAAGAACAGCCTCACTGGATCAGGCCATAGGCCCATCTAGTCCAACTTCCTGTATCTCACAGAAGCTCACCAAATGCCCCAGGGAGCACACCAGATGACCCACAGCAACAGCAGGAGTATCAACCCAAGAAAACATCTAGGTCAAGTGTAATATAATGTGTACACTGGTCATCAGTCTAACTATAACCCTGGAAAGAAAATGAAAATTTTTGCCAAATTTCCAAAGTGGAGAATTGCTAATCAACAAGAGAAACAGGTGAAAGAGGCACCTTGGCTTCTTCACAGGCTTCTCAACATAAACAGGCTTCCCACATAAGTGTTTTTTTGGAATGTTTCTAAGAAGAAACACATGTGGAAACACATTGAGGATTTTCCAGGCCATTAGGAATCAAAAGGCATGTCCATAATTGAGTTCTCTAGATCTCTGTTGTAATAATCCACACCCTTACCAGCCACTTGGTCAAAATATAAAGTTCATAGGGATTCCACTCCTGACTATGCAGGTCACTTTGTGGTTTTTGGGCAACTCATTTGGGGATGCAATGACTGGTAAGTGCATTGTGTAGAACTCCTAATCTGATTTTTCTGGTTCCTCATATCTCTCTCTCTCTCTCTCTCTCTCTCACACACATACACACACACCATTTCAGTTCTGCTTTAATCTCTTTGATAGGACCCCCCCACCCCATAGATGTGTGAGGTAGGAATTGTTCATTGAGGAAGCTGCTTGCAGAATGTCATCAGGCTGCAGAGTATCAGTACACATGTGACTGGCAGAGAGCATGAGCTCAGCTTCAGTTCTCATCAACAGCACCTCCTTGTTGACTCTTAGCACTCTCTTATCAGCTGCTTGCTCACCTCCTAGTTGTTCTGATAAAATACCATGGAATCTCCTGACTGAATCTGCTGAGAATGCAACAGCTTTAGAGGTGGGATCAGAGATTTTTGACCTGGAAAAGGCAAGGTGTGTGTGTCTGCTCCCTTTCAACAATTCAGGAAATCTTATACTTTGTCTTTTTAGCCTCCTCTTAATTTGCAGTGATCCACCTTCACAGCTTCTCAAGGTGATTTACTTCATTATTCAACTGTTCTCACTGTTCTAAGAAGGCTGAATATATGAAAAGCTTGATGATATTCCCATCACCTGTAAAGATCTGGATAGGCTTTGAATTTGGTACTTTCCTGTTCTGCTTGTTAAGCTTCTATACATCATGCTCTGCTGTTGCAAATATAGACAATAAGAACATAAGAACAGCCCCACTGGATCAGGTCATAGGCCCATCTGGTTCATCTTCCTGTATCTCACAGCAGCCCACCAAATGCCCCAGGGAGCACACCAGATAACAAGAGACCTCATTATGGTGCCCTCCCTTGCATCTGGCATTCTGACATAACCCATTTCTAAAATCAGGAGGTTACACATACACATCATGGCTTGTAACCCGTAATGGATTTTTCCTCCAGAAACTTGTCCAATCCCCTTTTAAAGGCGTCCAGGCCAGACGCCATCACCACATCCTGTGACAAGGAGTTCCACAGACCAACCACATGCTGAGTAAAGAAATATTTTCTTTTGTCTGTCCTAACCCTCCCAACACTCAATTGTAGTAGATGTCCCCTGGTTCTGGTGTTATGTGAGAGTGTAAAGAGCATCTCTCTATCCACTCTGTCCACCCCCTGCATAATTTTGTATGTCTCAGTCATGTCCCCCCTCAGGCGCCTCTTTTCTAGGCTGAAGAGGCCCAAACGCCGTAGACTTTCCTCGTAAGGAAGATGCCTCAGCCCAGTAATCATCTTAGTCGCTCTCTTTTGCACCTTTTCCATTTCCACTATGCCTTTTTTGAGATGCGGCGACCAGAACTGGACACAATACTCCAGGTATGGCCTTACCATCGATTTGTACAATGGCATTATAATATTAGCCATTTTGTTCTCAATACCTTTTCTAATGATCCCAAGCATAGAATTGGCCTTCTTTACTGCCGCTGCACACTGGGTTGACACTTTCATCGACCTGTCCACCACCACCGCAAGATCTCTCTCCTGATCTGTCACAGACAGCTCAGAACCCATCAGCCTATATATTTGATTTTTGCCCCAATGTGCATGACTTTACACTTACTGACATTGAAGCGCATCTGCCATTTTGCTGCCCACTCTGCCAGTCTGGAGAGATCCTTCTGGAGCTCCTCACAATCACTTCTGGTTTTCACCACTCGGAAAAGTTTGGTGTCATCTGCAAACTTTGCCACCTCACTGCTCAACCCTGTCTCCAGGTCATTTATGAAGAGGTTGAAAAGCACCGGTCCCAGGACAGATCCTTGGGGCACACTGCTTTTCACTTCTCTCCATTGTGAAAATTGCCCATTGACACCCACTCTCTGTTTCCTGGTCTTCCACCAGGTCTCAATCCATGAGAGAACCTGTCCTCTAATTTCCTGACTTTGAAGTTTTTTTAGTAGCCTTTGGTGAGGGACCGTGTCAAACATCTTCTGAAAGTCCAGATATATAGTGTCTATGGGTTCTCCCGCATCCACATGCCTGTTGACCTTTTCAAAGAATTCTATAAGGTTTGTGAGGCAAGACTTACCCTTACAGAAGCCATGCTGATTCTCCCTCAGCAAGGCCTGTTCGTCTATGTGTTTTGAGATCCTATCTTTGATGAGGCATTCCACCATCTTACCCAGTATAGATGTTAGGCTGACTGGCCCAATGATATAGACCAGGGTTTCTCAATCTGTGGGTCAGGACCCACCAGGTGGGTCCGCATTCATTTTAATATTCTATTTTTAATTTATTAGACTTGATGCTACCATGATATATGACTGCATTTGGGGAAATGTTACAATCTGTACTTTAAACAGGCTATTATGTATATACTTTTAACAATGATAGTCAATGGGACTAACTCCTGGGTAAGTGTGGGTAGGATTGCAGCCTAGGATTGTTAAAAATTTTCCTGCTTGATGATGTCACTTCTGGTCCTGACATCACTTCCAGTGGGTCCAGACAGATTCTCATTCTAAAAAGTGGGTCCCAGTGCTAAATGTGTGAGAACCACTGATATAGACAAATATAGCCCTTGCCATCTGTCTCTCAGACCTTTGAACTGTTTCACACAGAACCAGGGTGACCAGATCCAATAGAGGACAGAGTGCCTATACCTTTAACTATTGTATAGAACAGGGAATTTTGGCAGGTGCAGCTCAACATGGAAGGGTTGGAAAAGCTGCACCTGCCAAAATTCCTTCTTCTATACAATAGTTAAAGGTATAGGCACTCTGTCCTTCATTGCATCCAGTCACCCTGCACAGAACACTAAAATGTACTTATGAACTTTTCCTATGCAATTTGTGTTCCATCCGTATGAGGACAATGAAATAAATTGAATGTATGTTAGGGCAATTGTAGATTATCATCAGAGGAACACACAAACTAATTTAAGCTTTCTTTGTCGAATATCCTAAACATTTATTTTAAAAGTGTATATCTCACCTCATCATCAATTAGAAATTCTCTGGGTGGCCTCCACTAAGCCTCTTTCTCCCAGCCTTATCTCTCAGGGCTGACAGCTCCCTGCGGATATAAGTATACATGAATGGCCTGAACAAGAATCTTAAGCCTTGCAGCTCTAGATGACAGCTGAGCTGAGAAGAGAATTGAAATAGCTGATGGAAAACTCCTTTCTGTGCCCCTTTCCTTCTTAACCTGCCTGATTCCATCTCATCAGCACCATCCCACTCCATATCTTTATCTACAGTGTGTCTCAAAAAAAGTACACGTTTTAAGTATCTCTAATTCATACATACTTCCTTGTAGAGAACCTGGAACACTCAAACATCTTAGGCAGTGGTTCTCAAAGGTTCCCCTGTTCCCTTTCCTCTGGGGAAAGGGAGAGGCAGCGAAGTGATCTCCAGGATTGCATTGCTAAGGGGGGCAAGGGGGTTGCTTTCACTAACAAGGATGGGGGCTAACAAGCTGAAATTAAATCCGGATAAGACAGAGTTCAGATAATCGGATAATCCTGATAATCCTGGTTCAGAAATCCTCGATGCAGGTGCTGGATTATCGGCTTGCTCTGAATGGGGTTGCACTCCCTCTGAAGGAGCAGGTCCGCAGCTTGGGGGTCCACCTGGACTTGCAGCTGCTCCTGGACTCCCAGGTGGTGGCTGTGGCTCGGGGGGCCTTCGCGCAGCTTCGGCTGGTGCACCAGCTGCGGCCGTACTTGGATCGTGCAGACCTGGCCACGGTGATCCATGCTACGGTGACATCGAGGTTAGATTATTGTAACACGCTTTATGTGGGGCTGCCCCTGAAGACGGTTCGGAAACTGCAATTAGTGCAGAATGCAGCGGCCTGTGTGGTCACTGGAGATAGGCGGTTTGACTCTGTCAGTCCGCTTCTCCGGGGGCTACATTGGCTGCCCATTCGTTTCCGGGCCCAATTCAAGGTGCTGGTCTTGACCTTTAAAGCCCTATACTGCTCTGGGCCAGGCTATCTTAGAGATCGCCTACTCCCGTACAATCCGGCTCGTCCTTTCAGGTCATCAGAGAAGGCCTTTTTACATGTGCTGCCGCCTAAAGAGGTACGTGGGGCAGCGGCAAGAAATAGGGCCTTCTCAGTAGTGGCACCAATGTTATGGAACTCCCTTCCCCTTGACTTGAGAATGGCTCCCTCCCTCGAGACCTTTCGGCAAGGCCTGAAGACCTTGTTGTTTACACAAGCCTTCTGACTCTATGGCCTTTTTAACATCTTTTATACATTTTTTAGTTTTGTACAGGCGTGATTCCTCCTTGACCTGCTGTTTTATGCTCTTTTTATTCTGACTTTTATCTGATTACTGTTTTTATGGTTTTTCTTAATGTGTTTTTAATATGTTTTTATCTGTTAAATTATGTTTTAATCTGTTTTTGTTTTTTTAATATGTTGTAAGCCGCCCTGGGTCCCTTTGGGGAGAAGGGCGGAATAAAAATAAAGTTTATTATTATTTTTATTGTATTGGCAACCTTCAGTCTCGAAAGACTATGGTATCGCGCTCTGAAAGGTGGTTCTGGCACAGCGTCTAGTGTGGCTGAAAAGGCCAATCCGGGAGTGACAATCCCTTCCACACCGGGAGCAAGTGCAGTCTGTCCCTGGTCTGTCTCCCTGGCTATGGGCTTTCCTTCTTTGCCTCTTAGCCTCAGACTGTTGGCAAAGTGTCTCTTCAAACTGGGAAAGGCCATGCTGCACAGCCTGCCTCCAAGCGGGCCGCTCAGAGGCCAGGGTTTCCCACTTGTTGAGGTCCATCCCTAACTCCTTCAGATCCCTCTTGCAGATGTCCTTGTATCGCAGCTGTGGTCTACCTGTAGGGCGCTTTCCTTGCACAAGTTCTCCATAGAGGAGATCCTTTGGGATTCGGCCATCATCCATTCTCACCACATGACCAAGCCAACACAGGCGTCTCTGTTTCAGCAGTGAATACATGCTAGGGATTCCAGCACGTTCCAGGACTGTGTTGTTTGGAACTTTGTCCTGCCAGGTGATGCCGAGGATGCGTCGGAGGCAGCGCATGTGGAAAGCGCTCAGTTTCCTCTCCTGTTGTGAGCGAAGAGTCCATGACTCGCTGCAGTACAGAAGTGTACTCAGGACGCAAGCTCTGTAGACCTGGATCTTGGTATGTTCCGTCAGCTTCTTGTTGGACCAGACTCTCTTTGTGAGTCTGGAAAACGTGGTAGCTGCTTTACCGATGCGCTTGTTTAGCTCGGTATCGAGAGAAAGAGTGTCGGAGATCGTTGAGCCAAGGTACACAAAGTCATGGACAACCTCCAGTTCATGCTCAGAGATTGTAATGCAGGGAGGTGAGTCCACATCCTGAACCATGACCTGTGTTTTCTTCAGGCTGATTGTCAGTCCAAAATCTTGGCAGGCCTTGCTAAAACGATCCATGAGCTGCTGGAGATCTTTGGCAGAGTGGGTAGTGACAGCTGCATCGTCGGCAAAGAGGAAGTCACGCAGACATTTCAGCTGGACTTTGGATTTTGCTCTCAGTCTGGAGAGGTTGAAGAGCTTTCCGTCTGATCTGGTCCGGAGATAGATGCCTTCTGTTGCAGTTCCAAAGGCCTGCTTCAGCAGGACAGCGAAGAAAATCCCAAACAAGGTTGGTGCAAGAACACAGCCCTGCTTCACTCCGCTTCGGATGTCAAAAGGGTCTGATGTGGAGCCATCGAAGACAACAGTGTCCTTCATGTCCTTGTGGAAAGATCTGATGATGCTGAGGAGCCTGGGTGGACATCCAATCTTGGGGAGAATCTTGAAGAGGCCGTCTCTGCTGACCAGGTCGAAAGCCTTTGTGAGATCTATGAAGGCTATAAAGAGTGGCTGTCGTTGTTCCCTGCATTTCTCCTGCAGTTGTCTAAGGGAGAATACCATATCAGTGGTGGACCTGTTGGCTCAGAATCCACACTGCAATTCTGGATAGATGCTCTCTGCAAGTACCTGGAGCCTCTTTAGTACAACTCGGGCAAACAGCTTTCCTACAACGCTAAGGAGAGAGATGCCGCGGTAGTTGTTGCAGTCACCCCTGTCACCTTTGTTCTTGTACAGCGTGATGATGTTTGCATCCCTCATGTCTTGAGGTACTCCACCTTCTCTCCAGCAGAGACAGAGGATTTCATGCAGCTCAGTGACGATGATCTCTTTGCAGCATTTTAGGACTTCAGCAGGGATGCTGTCTTTTCCAGGTGCCTTGCCAAAGGCAAGGGAGTCCAGGGCCACGTGAAGTTCTTCTAGGGTTGGTTCACTGTCAAGCTCTTCCAGCACAGGCAGGCACTCAATGTTGTTCAGTGCTTCTTCGGTGACTACATTTTCTCTGGAATATAGCTCAGAGTAGTGCTGCACCCAGCGTTCCATCTGCTGCGCCCGATCCTGGATGACCTCGCCTGTGGCAGACTTCAGAGGGGCAATTTTCCTCTGTGTTGGACCTAGGGCCTGCTTGATACCATCATACATCCCCTTGATGTTGCCCGTGTCAGCTGCTATCTGTATCTCGGAACAGAGCTGGAGCCAGTAGTCGTTAGCACATCTCCTGGCAGTCTGTTGGACTTTGCTGCGAGCAGTTCGGAGGACCTGCAGGTTGCGCTCACTGGGACAGGCCTTGTATGCTGCTTGAGCTCTCCTCTTTTCCTCAATGACTGGTGTCAACTCCTCAGAGTGGGCTTCAAACCAGTCTGCCGCCTTGTTGGTCTTCTTGCCGAATATGGACAAGGCGGTGTTGTAAACAGTATTCTTGAAATGTTCCCATCTGATGGATGCGTTTGCGTCGGCCGGGCCTGGAAGAGATTCCTCAAGCGCTTGTGCAAATTCCTCCACTTTTCTCTGATCCCGGGTCTTGCTGGTATCAATGCGAGGTCTTCCTTCCTTTTTCGTGTGATACAGTCGCTTTGTTTGCAGTTTCACTCTGCTGCACACCAGGGAGTGGTCAGTGTCGCAGGCAGCACCATGATAACTGCGTGTGATCTTGATGCTGGGAAGGCTGGAGCATCTGGTGAGGATCAGGTCGAGCTGGTGCCAGTGCTTTGATCTTGGATGTCTCCAAGATACTCTATGTCTCATGCCCACAGCATGACAGGAGGCACCTATACATGCGGCTCCCGGCAGCAGCAGCGAACGAAGCGAGCCGGGCGGCCCCCATCCCCGCCGCCCGATCCCCGCCAGCCGAGCCCAGCACCCCCGGCCCAGCCATGGCCGAAGGCGGAGGGGAAGGGGAGGACGATGTGCAGTTTCTCCGGACGGAAGATGAGGTCGTCCTCCAGTGCTCAGCCACAATCCTGAAGGAGTAGCTGAAATTATGCCTGGCCGCTGAAGGCTTTGGAAACCGGCTCTGTTTTCTGGAACCTACCTCAAATGCTCAGGTACATTTTGAAGGCAGGGGGTTGCAGTGGAGATGCCTGTAACAGGTTCTTTCCATGTGGGTTGGGTCAGTAAGACCTATGTGGGTCCGTAAGAGCCCATCAATGCATTGGCAAATACCGGTGTTGTGATATGCATGCTTCTCAGCCAGAAAATGGATCCTGATAAAAAGGGTTGCATCAGGTCTTGTGATTGTGGCGGGTATAAACCAGAAGGGGCAAGACACTCTTTTGCAGTTAATGTTCATGATTTGTGATGGGAACAGTCTTGGTTGCAGTTTGCTATCTTCCCTGGGTGGGGCTGACACCTTAGGCAAATGAATACCACCACCCCCTTGCCAGTCAGCTGCCTGAACCAGCCTCATGTTGTTGTTGTTGTTATTATTATTATTATTATTATTAATAATAATAATAATAATAATAATAATAATAATAATAATAATAATAATAATAATAATAATAATAATAATAATACTTTCACTAATTCGGGGCTGCTGGAGGCTCCAGGAGGTTCAGTAGCCTCCAGCAGCCCTCTACAGGGCTCCCTGATGTTTGGAAAACATCTCCCTGATGTTGAGAAATAAGGGATTGCAAAACACTTCCTCTGCCTCACAACCAGAAAGTGCTTTGCACTCACTTATTTCCCACTTGGCTGCACCTTCCCACCGACTGCACCTTCATGCCCACTTTCCATTCACTCTACTGCTTACTGACAAAGGTAAGTAAGAGGTGGGGGTGGGGGCGGCAGATCAGGTGCGGAGAGGGGGTTAGCAATGGATTACCAGCTGAATTTTATAAATGTTTTGAAGAAGAGTTGGATTTAATTTTGTGCGGTACGCAGGACCTGGTTAGAGATGTAAACGTTACTGAGCCATTGGGGAACAGTGATCATGCTGCGATCCGTTTTGACGTGCACGTTGGGGGAAGAATACCAGGCAAATCTCTAACAAAAACCCTTGACTTCCGACGGGCGGACTTCCCTCATATGAGGAGGCTGGTTAGGAGGAGGTTGAAAGGGAGGGTAAAAAGAGTCCAGTCTCTCCAGAGTGCATGGAGGCTGCTTAAAACAACAGTAATAGAGGCCCAGCAGAGGTGTATACCGCAAAGAAAGAAGGGTTCCACTAAATCCAGGAGAGTGCCCGCATGGCTAACCAGCCAAGTTAGAGAGGCTGTGAAGGGCAAGGAAGCTTCCTTCCGTAAATGGAAGTCTTGCCCTAATGAAGAGAATAAAAAGGAACATAAACTGTGGCAAAAGAAATGTAAGAAGGTGATAGGGGAGGCCAAGCGAGACTATGAGGAACGCATGGCCAGCAACATTAAGGGGAATAATAAAAGCTTCTTCAAATATGTTAGAAGCAGGAAACCCGCCAGAGAAGCGGTTGGCCCTCTGGATGGTGAGGGAGGGAAAGGGGAGATAAAAGGAGACTTAGAGATGGCAGAGAAATTAAATGAGTTCTTTGCATCTGTCTTCACGGCAGAAGACCTCGGGCAGATACCGCTGCCCGAACGGCCCCTCCTGACCAAGGAGTTAAGTCAGATAGAGGTTAAAAGAGAAGATGTTTCAGACCTCATTGATAAATTAAAGATCAATAAGTCACCGGGCCCTGATGGCATCCACCCAAGGGTTATTAAGGAATTGAAGAATGAAGTTGCAGATCTCTTGACTAAGGTATGCAACTTGTCCCTCAAAACTGCCACGGTGCCAGAAGATTGGAGGATAGCAAATGTCACGCCTATTTTTAAAAAGGGAAAGAGGGGGGACCCGGGAAACTATAGGCCGGTCAGCCTAACATCCATACCGGGTAAGATGGTGGAATGCCTCATCAAAGATAGGATCTCAAAACACATAGACGAACAGGCCTTGCTGAGGGAGAGTCAGCATGGCTTCTGTAAGGGTAAGTCTTGCCTCACGAACCTTATAGAATTCTTTGAAAAGGTCAACAGGCATGTGGATTTGGGAGAACCCGTGGACATTATATATCTGGACTTTCAGAAGGCGTTTGACACGGTCCCTCACCAAAGGCTACTGAAAAAACTCCACAGTCAGGGAATTAGAGGACAGGTCCTCTCCTGGATTGAGAACTGGTTGGAGGCCAGGAAGCAGAGAGTGGGTGTCAATGGGCAATTTTCACAATGGAGAGAGGTGAAAAGCGGTGTGCCCCAAGGATCTGTCCTGGGACCGGTGCTTTTCAACCTCTTCATAAATGACCTGGAGACAGGGTTGAGCAGTGAAGTGGCTAAGTTTGCAGACGACACCAAACTTTTCCGAGTGGTAAAGACCAGAAGTGATTGTGAGGAGCTCCAGAAGGATCTCTCCAGACTGGCAGAATGGGCAGCAAAATGGCAGATGCGCTTCAATGTCAGTAAGTGTAAAGTCATGCACATTGGGGCAAAAAATCAAAACTTTAGATATAGGCTGATGGGTTCTGAGCTGTCTGTGACAGATCAGGAGAGAGATCTTGGGGTGGTGGTGGACAGGTCGATGAAAGTGTCGACCCAATGTGCGGCGGCAGTGAAGAAGGCCAATTCTATGCTTGGGATCATTAGGAAGGGTATTGAGAACAAAACGGCTAATATTATAATGCCGTTGTACAAATCGATGGTAAGGCCACACCTGGAGTATTGTGTCCAGTTCTGGTCGCCGCATCTCAAAAAAGACATAGTGGAAATGGAAAAGGTGCAAAAGAGAGCGACTAAGCTGATTACGGGGCTGGGGCACCTTCCTTATGAGGAAAGGCTACGGCGTTTGGGCCTCTTCAGCCTAGAAAAGAGACGCTTGAGGGGGGACATGATTGAGACATACAAAATTATGCAGGGGATGGACAGAGTGGATAGGGAGATGCTCTTTACACTCTCACATAATACCAGAACCAGGGGACATCCACTAAAATTGAGTGTTGGGCGGGTTAGGACAGACAAAAGAAAATATTTCTTTACTCAGCGCGTGGTCGGTCTGTGGAACTCCTTGCCACAGGATGTGGTGCTGGCGTCTAGCCTAGACGCCTTTAAAAGGGGATTGGACGAGTTTCTGGAGGAAAAATCCATTATGGGGTACAAGCCATGATGTGTATGCGCAACCTCCTGATTTTAGGAATGGGTTAAGTCAGAATGCCAGATGTAGGGGAGAGCACCAGGACGAGGTCTCTTCTTATCTGGTGTGCTCCCTGGGGCATTTGGTGGGCCGCTGTGAGATACAGGAAGCTGGACTAGATGGGCCTATGGCCTGATCCAGTGGGGCTGTTCTTATGTTCTTATGTTCTTATGTTCTTAAGAGTTGATGTTACCATTCAAAAAATTGATAGAAGAAATACAGCAAAAGGATAAAATTCCTGATACTTGGAAGGAAGCAGTTATTACAGTTATACATAAAGAAGGGCTTGACCAAGAAGAGATTCAAAATTATAGACTAATTTCACTACTTAATGTGGATTATAAAATTTTTGCGACAATATTAGTTTCAAGATTAAAAAGAGTTTTGATAAACATTATTCATCAAGACCAGGCAGTGTTCTTACCAAGAAGAGAAATTAGAAATAATATGAGAAAGATATTGAACTTTTTAGAATATTATGAAATGTATCCTGATAAGCAAGGGCAGGAGGTCTGGCTCAGTTGGTAGAGCTGCTGCCTTGTATGCCTGAAGATCTGAGGCTGCTAGTTCAAAACAACCAGAAGTACCAGAAGGCTTTTTTTGCCCAATTGCTGCTAATGCTACTTTAAATTACAGCGCCATTAGAATCTAGTGGTAAATTTTGATTCCACATATATTAACCCCAATTGCAAATACCACCTCTCAAGTCAAATATACAAAACAGCCAATATTATATGAGCACAGAGCATAAAACTAACTGTACATAAATAGTGACAACATTCCAAATTAAAATTAGATTCACTAGATGCAGTCCAACTATACAGTCCTCCTCTGTAGCTTTATGTTTCATCTAGCTGAAAAGCAGTTCTGTAACTTCAGACCTTATCAGAGAAGATCAGACTTTTCAGAATAATAGGGTCTCTGAACATTGGTAGTTCTGATATTAAAATATCTACCTCTTTCTTAAAGCTCATAAGTGCAAAACATCCCATACAAATCTTAACAAACATCCTTGCTTAAATACATCAAATCTGCAATTTACCTCACTCCCATTTGATAAGGACTCAAATAAATTGAAGTCTTACACTTAGTGACAGTTAATAAACTTTTTAAAAGACAGGTCGTGCCTCGTTATCCACTGATCTAACTCATCACTGATACCAGCGCCCACCTTTAAAGGCCTTGTAACAAGGAAAAAAAGCACCCAAATCCCATTTCCTACCTTCATGCTGTTAAACTGCACTAGCTGCAAGCTTCTTGGAGTTAAAGATAGATTTAAAGACTGACTACTGGGTTTTTTGCTCCTCCATTGTCGCGCCAGAATGCATCAGTATAGAGTAAGAAACCAGGACGTGGGTCTTTAAAGTTATGTTTCTACTGATTTGGTATCCACTTATTTTTTTTTAATCCACTGAGGGTTCTAGAATGGAACCCCAGTTGATAATGAGGCATGACCTGTAACTACCAAATGGTTTTGGTAACAAACTACCACAAACAACCGACAAACGTCGACAAACTACCAAATGGTTTTGATTACATTACAATCCTTGGCCTCAACTTTCCTCGTGGTGAGTTGTGTGCTCATCACTCATGCTCACACATGCTCTGAAGACACATGCATTGCACCTTTCCATGTGCCCCAAACATGCGTGTCTAGAGATCTTGTAGTCTTTGGTCAAAATGCACACTATCACCATAAGAATAAAAGGAGAATAAGGGCACAATCCTAACCCCTTATGTCAGTGCTTTCCAGCACTGGCATAGTGGTGCCAATGGGACGTGTGCTGCATCCTGCAGTTGGGTGTCACTCACGGAGGCCTCCTCAAAGGAAGGGAATGTTTGTTCCCTTACCTCAGAGCTGCATTGCCCTTATGTCAGTGCTGGAAAGCACTGACATAATGGGTTAGGATTGTGCCCTAAGAATAAGAAGAGTCCACTCAGTTACAAACTATGAATTTACTCAGAAAAATCAATGCGACTAAAAGCAATTACCACAGATACTCGCCTATAAGTCGATCCCACAGATAAGTCGAGGGCAGGTTTTGAGCCAACAATCATGGAATTTTTTATGACCCTCAGGTAAGTTGGGGGTTAAACTTAGGGGGGTGTCTGACTATAGTTTTGTCTGGTTTTAGCCAAGGCCAGCTCCTGAAAAATAACCCATCACTAATTGTTACCTAAGAATTGTAGTCTCTTATTAAAAACATAGTAAAAGATCATAAGATACATTTTTATTCTTTTTAAATTCTGGTCTTCACCACCTTTTTGTAAACACTATCAGAGTAAGTGCACTGTAAACAACATACCAGTAAAACAGTGGTTCCCAACCTGTTACTCATGTACTCCCAGGGACACTCAACAGGACCTTTAGGGGTACTTGAAAAAGAATGGAATAATGGCAGAAAAAGGCAGGTCATGCTCCAGAATGCCTTGCAAGGACCAGCAAGGCAGGAAGGGAGGTGGCTGTGAAAGCCCCACCAATAGCTAGTTTTTGGTCATCAATTCATGTATGAACCAGTGATTGAAAACCAGCACAGTAAAAAAGCTGAAACATAATATGGAAAGTGATCAGTCACCCAGAATTTCTCAGGACGCTTCTGGTGCAAAACAGTGCAAAGGCAGAGTCTTCTGTTCTTCAAAGAGATGAAAATATGTGATGAATACATGAAGTCTGGATTTTCATAGAGAGGAGATGAGGGCTTGTATTATTAATTACAAATATTTTGCTAATATGAAGGGTACAATTTATGGAAATGGGCTGCCAAGGGATATGCAAGTGGAAAAGGTTGGGAACCACTGCAGGAGAACCATGAATCACATCCATCTTTAAGGTGTCTGGTGTGTTAAGCCAGAAGGTCTTCGTACAACATACAACTTAATAACACATAACTGAGAGTGTGCAATTCAATTCACAGCAGAGAGATGTAGCTGCATATATTTGCAACTCTTTTTACTCAGAAGTAGACCCACTGCTTTCCATGGGTGTTATTCTTAAGTAAGGGTGCATTGAATTGTAGCCTGCTTCAAATGGAAAGGAGGATTCCCATCCTGGTGTTTCAAAAAACTGACCTGCTTTGCAAGCATTTGCAAAACAGAACCAGGCTGCAGCAGAAGGAAGGAGAATAAAAGGTTAACAAATTGTTTCTAAGGAGCTGTGCCTGCCTGCTACTTGAGAAACTTTTCAGAGCTGAAAGGCTCTGTCCTCTGACTGAGCTGGAGATAAGGCAAAGTGATAATTTGAGCTTGATTACTTGGCAAAAATTTTAGTACTATAGGCAAGTATCTATGGTATATCAAAAAATAAAAGAAACAGCATACAATTGAATACATAGGAAGCAGAAAGATGATTGTTAAATATACTAATGAAACTTCTCCCAGGAAAAACAAGGCGCTCTTGGCAGAGGCAGCTTTTAACAGTAGGAGGGGAATATTACCTGTTGTGAAGCCAGATAATAATTTAGCTCTAAAAGAGCAGGAAAAGTTGGTTGAAGCGATCCTCTCACGTACATGCATAGAAGCACTCCAGCTTGCATTCTGGTTTACACCCTCCACTCATATCATTGCTCACATTCCGTCATTATTGGGGAAGGGGCATTCGCTTTTATAGAGGGGGGAATCAAAGCCACAGCAGACCTAAATGAGGGCCTGTAATTAAAACTTCACTAACTGAAAAGAAAACAACTTTTGTTTGACCTACACCTATCTCTAATCCAAGGAGGCATTAATTATGCTCGGGGAAGGAAACTGAAAGAGGTACTTGACTGAAAGAGGCACCCCAATTATTTGTAGTTCTTATTGAACATTGGAGAGTGAGTTTACTCTGACTGGAGCAACTATCAACACATTCCAGTTGCCCAATTCTGAGGTGAGGGTACACTCATTATAATGGCACTTGGCTGTGTTTGGTAGAAGAACTTATAGTTTCAAAGGGCAGTGAGGGTGCCAATTCCCAAAGAGCAGAGAGCCTGGTTTCACAGGGCGCCCAAGACCCATTCCAATGGATGTTCAGTAACTGATCAAAGTGTTTCCTAGGCCTTTGTACATTGCCTGCCATTCAAAAAATGCATCCAGGCTGTCAAAGGGGATAACTCCAACTATGCTCAGTTGTTAATCATGTCCCCAGATATAGGTGCAATATCAGATTGCACAGGCCCAGTAGGATATATTATAGCACATTTGCTGGGAGTCTGAAGGTAAAGCTGATGGCAGGATGTTTGTAAAAGGAAGAGCAGATCTTTGTGGGGGTGGCAGAATTTCTGGTGTCCTGGTCAGCTGTTGGGCTGAAAATGGAAGAAGAAAGCACTTCAAATTCCTGAAGGTTCTTGTGGATGTAGGGTCAGTGCTTTGTATTCTTATCACTGTACTGAGTTCTAAGTACCTGGCAGAACTTAGGGGAATGTCCTCTTGTCTGAATATAGTTAAGTGACTGGTACTACAACAGTGGATCAATTAAGATAAAATGGATAGAAACCAAAGAAGGTTTAAGTTCAAACTAGATATGATCCAAAGGTGGCAATCCTATGCACACTTACCTGAGAGTAAGCTCCACTGAAGACTGTGGGACGTACTTCTGTCTAAACATATATAGGATTACACCATAAATGTGTATGTAAGCCTTGCACTTTTTGTTTTGTTAATTGGATGTGTAGGTGGGAGGAGAAAATGACCAAAAACTGTGGTGGTAGGGGCCTTAGTGCTTTGCCCCCCCATGATGATTCTGATCCGATTGTAATTCCCCCTCCCTGTATGCTATTTATAATGAACAACAGTGTCAATTTATCCTGTTTGGGTCCATATTGTCACATATCCTCTCAGTGTATGATTTGTTTTTGTTTTTGAAAAGGAAGGTTTACTTATGTGTTTAGGATCATATCTGGTTTGACTCTTAAGGAAAGAAATACAGTAAGATTTGCAGACAGGAAGTCAGCAGAACGAGATGGAAAGTAGCAGAGAAAACAGAAACAGAAAGGAATAAAAAAGAGAAAAGATATGAGAAATTCAAATGTTGATTACAGCCTACAAACTAATGTTCAACAAAGGAGTATGAATGTGATCCTAAACTGATCACATTGATTAATTAATTAATTAATTAATTTTTTCCCAAACCAGTTAAGATAAGGAATAAAACTGCATTTAAAATCACATAAAATCACTGGCTCCCCAGACTTACCTGGGTCACGATGCCGCCACAAACTCTTCTTCCCGGCTCAGTCAGGCGCTGCCATCTTGGATCCTGCAAAGTTGCACAAGATCCTAGATGGCAGAATTCAGGGGAACAGGTAGGAAGGGCCACTGGAGACAACCCATGGCAGCCCTGTGAATGTGCCATGATGCTCAAGTGACTCGAGTCCCCATCCCTGCCTTAGAGCACCATGGCACACTCACAGGGGTGCCATGGGATGACTCCAGTGACTCTAGTCCGAGTTGCGAAAACGCACGCTTTTTGCTGAATTGTGCAGACTCAGGTCACGCGTGTCAAACAAGCGGCTAAACACTCGGGTCCGGGGCTTCTGACTCGTGAGTTGCTATGGGTTTGAACGAATCAAGTTGCCCACAAACGGCTAAGGGTTGTACCACCTCTGTCTCACCTGAGAAACTTCTTGTGTTGATCCGGAAGCCCAGGCTTTGCGCATGTGAGCAGCAGCACCAGCAGCAGTGTACGTTATGGTCAGAGACGGGCTGGGGTGGTGGTGGAGTGAAATGGTTAACTTTTTATTGTTTGGGCTTAAAACTAGCAGGGTATTGGGTTGCAGAACTTGTAACAACTTTTGCAAAAGTATCAATTTTAACTGTCTTGAGTATTCCATGTGAGGATCCTGCACGTGTACAGAACAACGGGTGGGGGGGGAGGTGCTTCTTCTTGTCCACCAGACCATCCATTGGACAGAGAATGTGTTCCCAGGAGAGGAGGAGCCGTTTTTAGGGACAAGTGGGCTTTGCAAACAAGAGGGGCTGGAGGAGGCAGAGGGAAGCTGGGGGTGGGGTGGGGTGGCAGTTTGGTCAGTCAACCTGCCTGTCTGCTCCCAGACTATCTGCGTGTGTACATCTCTGTCCTGTGTCCAGTTCAGCCTGTGTGCTGTAGGCTAGGCTGCAATGAATGAATGAATGAATGAATGAATGAATGGATAACCACTATACTCACTAGTCTGCCACAGCTGACTCTGTCCCCCCCCTCAATCGTTTGTACTGTCCCCATCCCTTCCTGCCTTGCCAAGCTGGGATGTGTCCTCCCTACCTCCCATGCCTGTGATGTGAAATGGAGGTGGGTTTTGTCACGACTGAATGGGATCATATGGAGGAAACTGGTGTATTGTGCACTGTTGCCTTCACTTGAATACTTGAGCATGGCTTTTGTTACTGATGGGATAGGCAGGGACAGTAGGGGAGTGTTCAAAGAGAACTCTGAAATACACACACAGCCCAGTAGCAGCCCTGTTTTCTTCCGTGGAGCCGTGGAGCTGACTTTTTAAAGGGAAAGGCTCAAGATTTAAGTTTCTTTGAATCGCAAAACCTCTCTAGGCAATTCAGAAAGTCCACCTGTTAGAACTTGTTTTTGAGTCAAGTTGCAGGGGCGTAGACTTGTGACTCAACTTGAGTCAAGCTGTGCTGCACTTGCCCATCCCTGCTCTAAGGTGCACGATGTACACTTTGGGAACCTATACGTTAAATGTAAAAGCCCCCTACTTGCCGGAAAGGTAAGAGGTTCTTCGAACAACGCTTAGTGGGTTTTGCTTCGTTTTGGTAAAAGAGCACTGGAGACATATAATACTTTTGTAATATTTGTTTATTTATAGGTGTACAAGCAGGAGATGTTGGCAGCAAAATCATACTCAGGTCTGCTCCTTCTGCATTGGTGTCCAAAGAGAGCTCCTGTACTTCAAGAGGCACCATCTTCAGCCAACTCACAGCTGGACCCTCTCTCTCTGTTTCTGATTATCTAGGTTCAAACTGCACACTGGCTTCAAACTGTTTTTCTGTCCTCTCCCACTAGCTGGAGGATGTTTCAGTGTTCTCTAAATTCTGATGGGCGATGCATTCCCAAAACTGGAAAAGATTTTGAACAACCTGATGTATGTCTCCTGTCTGTAGCTCCCACTGCTGAAGCTGGTCACCCTGGACTATTAGCAAGACATAAACTGAACAAAGGATGGTCTCCTGGCATCTATATCACCTCTGATGAGTTGTCTCTTTACTTAAAAAAGGGCCAGAGAATATGTACAATAAAGTAGTACATAAACAAACAAACAAACAAAATACCACCCAAACTTTGATGGCAATAGTTGCTTTTTATTCTTGACACTGGCTGTGTGATGACATGAATATATATTGTTTTCATATTGCTCTCTTCAGCCAGGTTATTTAATGATAGATGGTTCTGGCTTCTACCTTCAAGGCAAGGTGGCTTTTTAGCTCTTTTACAGCAATCGGGAGAGACCATTTCAGCTATAACAATGGGAGCTGGATGAAGGCAGGTCTCAGGGGGCTGTTCTGTCTTTTCTCTCCTTCCTTCAGGACCATATGGGTCCTCGGTAGATGTGTGTGACAATGGAAATGAGGAATAACATGATATAATGAGAAATTAACATCAAAAACTGAAATAAAACTATTTTTACTAATAAAACAAAATACAGATGGTACCTCAGTATCCACTGATTTGGTATCATCACTGATTTGACTCATCACAGATACCGAGGTCCAACTTTAAATGCTTGTAACATGGGAAAAAGTGTCAAAGTCTCATTTCCTACCTTCACACTGCTAAATAATTATAATTTCATTCCAATAGATTCCATTATTCACCCCGTCTAGTGGCTGAATGCAGCATAGTATATATACCAATGCATTCTGGGGCAATAATGGAGGAGCAAGAAATCTGGAAGTGAGTCTTTAAAGCTACTTTCCCAATGATTTGGTACCCACTGATTTTTTTTTTAATCCACTGGGGGTTCCAGAACAGATCCCCAGTGGATAACAAGGCACAACCTGTAACCCTAATTTTACCCATCTCAGTGCTGCCTTATGGTCCTGTTACCAAAAAGGGCTGTTATGTTTTAAGGGGAATTATTATATTACCCTTTTGGAAACTTCAGGATCGCAGGCTAGATAACAAGACTGCGTAATGCAAAGAAATTCCCTTTTAGCTTGAAAAGAGACTGAGAGAAAGATAATTTTCAATAGGATTGTATTTTTATTACAAAAACACACAGGTATACGTAATGCACATGGAAGATGGTAAGTATATGTTTCTTGGTTCCTAGTACTTGGATCCTGTGTACCTAGCTTTATGGTGGTTGCATGTGCCGTGTATTTGGTGCATCTGAAGAAATTAGAAAAGGATAGGTTGTAGGGAAGGATTTTAGGGGTTCCTAACCTGCCTAACCCAGTTGCTAACTAAGATGGGAAGAGAAGGGGGAAAAAAAGGGGGGGGAAGAAGGGAAAAGATTCCAGACGCAAGATATAGTTACCTGTACTGAGGAGCAGTTGGATAGGAGGGGGGGGGGAAGAGTCCTATGGAGGACCTCTGCCTTGGAGGGCAGCCAGAGAGAGAGAGAGAGAACATGTGGCAAAGTTCTCTCTTAATAGGCTTTTTGCTGACCTGAATGACCCGGATGTGGCCTCCTGGATGCGCATGCTCACTACACACACTGGGACACGTGGAGCATGCAAGAAAAAACAGGATGATAGGATCAGCCATGACTGGCCTCCTGGAGGGGGGAGTAGCTTGCTTTCTGTTGCCACCACTGGGAATTTGGAGTCAGGATGTAGCTTATCAGCAGTGATTGAGTTAACAATAAGCAATGATTTAGGTGGAGGTTAGGTAATACAATGATTTAGACTTTGCTGCTAGAGCCTTTGCTGCTAGAGTCTTTGTTGCTAGAGTTTTCTTCCCCTAAGGTGTTTGCATATTCAGTGATTGACTTAAAACAATAAAGACATTTAAACAATGGATTTACTCTTCCAGTGTCCCTAGAGAAATGAGTGAGCTTGTGACTTGACTCCTTTGTGGCCTGTATGAGAAGTTTTAGGCCTGCATGATATTTTAGTCCATAAAATCACAACTTGGAAGGGAAAAGGGGATTTTCACATAACAGTCCTGTTTTAAAACAAGTTGCAGAGGGCTCTGAAAGCTGGAAAGATCCATCCTGGGTTCATTCATCTTATCGGTGTAGGTCCAGTTTCCACATCTAGATGGCTTGCAATTTTCAGAAGGTGCTTTTCCTTTCCCAGGGGCTTATTCTCAAAGCCCCATTATCCAATTGCAAGGAGGTGAGGTGCTGGGCATTGCAAGCACACAAGCTGTGGTTGTATGACAAAAGGTTGCTCCTACCACTTTGTGCTAAAAGAATTCTGGACTGGCCAGTAAAATTTCCTATTGATGCGTGCTATGGATTCCCCCCTGTAAATATTGGAATGTTAGATTATGTCTCTGCTCTGCAGCCTGCCTGGATGTTCTAAATTTGTATGATTTTGCATGTGGTTTGTTTGCTTTTTGTTTGTTTTTGCTATTTTTCACGCTCCCCCCCCCCATACTGAAGCAGCTGCATGTTTTTCTGTGCTGTTTTCCATCCCCCCTTTACCTCCTACAACATACTACCAGGAGTTCTGCAATGCCTGTGAGAGGCACCTGCTTTCTCTATATTACCTATATCACTTTCCTAGTGCACATATACACTATCTGAGCACTTTAACAGCAAGTAAAAAATTTTAAAAAATGATAACGTGGAATAAAAACACATTATACCGCTTTTTGCCTTTTTCAATTTTTTTATTTACTAAAATTTGCAAAAAAAAAAAAAACCCACACCATTTTCTAACACCTTTAGTCTTCAATAACCCTATGATGGTGGTTGGAGAAGAGAGAAAGCTGGGACCACAGGAGCTATATGGAGTTCAGCTTTATTTAGTTCCTGGCGTTCTTTCCATTACAGCTAACATCTGTCTTGGAAACACTAATGTAAATAAGGCTTCCACATACAGACTGCTGCTCAGAAAGGGTCAGAGTACTCTGAAAGAGCAACATTAATCCATCGTATGTATTCATCTTACCATCTTATCATACCCAATGCTAATGGCGAAATGGATAACTGTGCTTCCTAAGGGCTATTACACTGTCTGCATAACAAATTTCAGGGACTTCTTACGAAATATTACCACTTTTCAATTTACAATTAGATGTTGGTACTTGTCTTTATGCACCATTTCATCAAGCCTCAAATAACTGTTGCTTTTTTCTGTCATGTTGGTAGGAGTTATCTTCATCCACTACATATGCTTGTGAAATGCTTCTCAGGGTGTGTGCATGCTGAAAAGTGGGTGAAAATTAGTGTTGAAACTTATCTTGCCTGCATCATTCCCGAGATAGATTTCTGCATTACCCTTGAGACATTATAACTCTAAGCACTTTAAGGGCAGAACTACACATGAGAAAGAATGGACCAGGTTTTTTTTTTTTTTTTTTTTAAAACCAGCACAGGAGAAAGGTCATGATAAATGCACAAATCTGCTGGGGGGAGGTAGGGGGTTTTTAACACTCATCCGTGCTGCATTTTCTGTCCCACCCACTGAGCATGCTTCTTACTGTAAAAAAGAAAAAGACCTTCAAATCAGCTTTCAAAAGCAAAGTAATGGGCACACTCAACTGCAATTGATCTCCAATAAATAAATGTAGAGTCCATCTCTCTCTGTATGTGTGTGTGCTCAAGCTGTCAAAACAGACATTCACTGTGTCAGTGACATGTTCCAAGATGGCAGCTCTCACAGAAAGTGAGAGTCCACCAATAGGGCTAGTCTTTTTTTTTGGGGGGGGGAGGGTCCCAATCTTCACAACACTGAAAGCCCCACTGACACTCCACCATATGTTCTGCCAGATTCCAAGGCCAAGCTCCACCTAGAGAATTATGCCCACTTTGTGCTAATTAGCTCCCCTTCTTTCTCCAAAAATGACCCTGGGTCTGCCCTGCAATACTGCTGCAGTACTACCCACCACCAGGGTAGCTTGCCTGTTTAACCTGCAGAGGTCCTCCTTCCTCCCTCTCCTGCCAGCAGTTCCTTCCGCCACTATAGGAGCACTTTGGTCCCCAGCAGGCCTTAGGCATGGCAGCCAAACACCAACCTTAGTGTCTCCAGCAATCTGTTTCAGATTGCTCCAAAGTCCATTCACCATCAGTCCATCCACAGTTCCATTAGGCCAGTCTCACACTTTCCTCCTTCTACTACCCACCCCAAACTCTCCCTTCTTCAGGTGCTTTTATGCCTGAGGGCCCTATTGCCTTCAAGTGGTTGCAACTGTGCAGTACGCTCCCTGCTGAATGCCCAGGCCTTAACCCTTGAAAGGGCCGCTGCTTTCCTGCTTTCCACCACATCCTCGCCAGATCTTCCGCGATTGCAATACACCATACAGCATTCTTATGAAGGAAATCTCCCAAAGAAAAGGCTTCCCTTTCTCACAGGAAGTAACTGAACTGAAGGAGAAGAGTGGAATGGGGGGAACACCAACGAGACTGTACCTTCACTTCCTCCACCATCCCACAGACTTTAAATAAAAATGGGGCATTTCATACTTCTGATGAAATTCTTGAGGAAGAGTACATGCTCCCTGCAATGTGTGTGTTTTCAGTGATCTGTCGAAACAGCTTCTTATGAGTTCTTTATTCCTGGAAGACCCTGAACTATATGTGACGCCTTATCTACAAAGCTGTAGTTGCCAGGGAGTGAGGCAAGTGGTGACTGGGATAAGTGAAGAAACTTGAAAGAAGGGGAACGGAATATTGGGGGCCCAATCCTATCCCATTTTCCAATGCTGGTGCAGCCGTGCCAATGGGGCATGCGCTTCATCCTGTGGTGGGGAAGCAGTCATAGAGGCCTCCTCAAGGTATGGGAACATTTGTTCCCTTACCTCAGGGCTGCATTATGGTTGCACCTGTGCTGGAAAATTGGATAGGATTGGGCTCTAAGGGAGGAGCAGAAGGAAGGGACAAACACGGCGAGTCAAGAGAGGATGTGTAGAAGCAGAGGAGAGAACATCAAGAAAGAGGTGGAAGGTGAGCAACTATGAGAGAGTTGAATTATGATATGATAAAGAATTTCTTTTGCAGAGAACGGCTTTTAACATCCACAAAAAAACCATGACTCTAGTTAAGGAACATTTGATTCACTTCCAGGCAATATTTCTATGAATGATTATGTTTTATCTTGCTTTTATCTTTATTATGTTTCATCTTAGACTAGTATATATGGTTCTTTGCCCCTGTAAGGTTAGTCAGACTGATCATCCAGATAACTTTCTGGCTTACTTGGTATTGAAACCCTGGCCTCTCCAGTTATAAAGTTATTTGATTTTTCTCTGTAAACCGCTTTGTGAACTTTTAGTTGAAAAGCGGTATATAAATACTGTTAGTAGTAGTAGTAGTAGTAGTAGTAGTAGTAATAATAATTATAATAATTATAATAATTATTATTATAATATAAAGCCAAACTCAAGGCCAGCCTAAGATCTCCTGACACCTGAGGCAGCATGCTAAATCTCTCCTCCCTTATCTGAGGATCTTACCTGTCCTTGCTCCTTCCACTCTCCAATGTTGTAACTCAGTACTCTCCCTCCCTCCACATTTTCTCTGCCCCCTCTACCATTTCCAATCCAGGAGAAGGAGGAACAGTGGAGGCATGTAGGTGAACAGAGAAGGGTGGCCCCCACCTAACTGCTGCCTGAGATGACAATTTCATGTGACCTCATGGGTGGGCCGGCCCTGTCCAAACTAGCTGTTATATTAAATGCCTTTTAATATAATGTGCTTAAGTCTGGCCAACTGATTTTAATCAAAGTGCAACTGTGGGAGCTCTAATCCAAGTTGGGACTCTGGCCCATAGGAAGAAGGACTTCTTGTATAAGTATAAATTAAAAACTGAGAAAAATGAAAAATTGGGAAACTGAGCAGTGGGTTGTAAGCACCAACCCTCTAGAAGAGGCTTTCCAAAGATTTCCTGCCAAGCTCAACACACAATGTTATCACTACAAGACAGCATGTGGCCAAGGCTGCTGTGTTCACACAGTTTGGCCAACAGGGACTCAACAGGACCTTTCAGATCTCAGATGTGATGCCACCCATGCTAGAATTTTGTTAATTCTCCAGCTTCCTGATTCATGGTTCTTGATGGTAATAGAAAACCCTTTGTTCTTTAGTAACCCTGAGGTGCTTATCGTTCTTGTTTCTGTATTAAAACTGCACTTATTGGAAGAATCTGAAGCAATGCACATCTCCCAGCCCTCTTCCCCTTGCAGTTTTTTATTTCATTATTTGTGGCTGATGGTTTCTGTGGGCACGGTATCAATGGCTGCATTTTATTGACTTTCATATCAGTTCAGGCAGTTGCTCAGGAGAAATTCTCAAGCTACTGACCCCCAGAGATTTGAGGGGAAATCCACTTTTTCCAAGATGAATATCTCATTTACTTGTACTGAGTTACTGACAAACCTATGGGCTGAGGCGGGCAGTGGAAGGAGCATTCCACTGGTGGCGGCTGCTGAAAAGCAGCTGTAAAGCTTGCTCTGGTAGCATGCTGAATAGTGCAAAGCAGCAGCACCATTGAGAAGGCCAGAGCCTTCCTGCCAGTGTTATCGGACCACTGGCCACCTTCCTGTGCAAGTAAGCCAGTGGGTCAGACAAGGAGGGGAAGGGGAGAGCAGAACAGGGGTGGGGAATGGGCAAAACAGGGAGGTGGAAAGGGGGCAGGAGGATGTGGGAGGGGTGGATCCAGTGATGCTGGTACATATTGAATCCTATCCCCTTCATTGGCAGCCTCCCCACCACTTTCTCTCCTTGGACCTGTGCTAGCAAAATTGCGAGTGCAAGATCGAGGAGACCCATTGCAGAGCGAGAGGCTTACAGAGGGGTCCAAAGCTACATATAGCTGGATACAGCTTGCCCATTTTTGGTGCAGCTGCATTAGTGGGGGGAGGATAGAAATGGGATGCAGCAGCATGTTTGTTGTCTGTTAAAACTCTTTGGTCATGTTTTGTGATAACATGTGTGCAGCAGACTCCTCCCTTATGTGCAGTTACAGGCCTGTGCAACTGGGAACATGCTTCGCATAAAGTGAACGAAGCAGCTGCTATGGGTAGCAAATTCTGAATTGGGCACCTTTTTGCTACCTCTAAGTGAACATGTTCTCTCTATTTTAAAAAAATAAAAATCAACGACTGGAGGTGGGGTGTCATTTTGACCTTCGCTTCAGATACAGAACTGCCTAACATTGCCTACAACTGCTTCCTAAAACAAACCTTAACTAATATAATATGAAAGAGCTGCTCTCAGGGTTTGTAGGTCTAATGCCAAGCACTTGGTGGAAAATTGGGCATGTGATGGAGAAGCCTACATCCCAGCAGCTTTGGATCATGCTGTTGGGGCCAGACAAATTGGACACAGAGAAAAAGCCGCGCCTGCTTGCTTTTGACTAGGCAGCACTCCCTTGCCTGCAGGTAGTTTTGTGTATGAAGCAATGCGATACCAAGTCCAAAACCATGAGTTACTCTTGTTTGTACTCACTTTTCTGTTTAACACCCTGGTTTTATTGTTTATGCCAATACAGGTTTTTGACTTTGACTCTTTTTTGTACTGCTTTGGACTTGGGTGGCACCAGGCATGCCAAAGGCAGTGTGAGAAATATTTGCATGCCACTTCCAACCTGTCTGATACTAGGCCACATGTTCTGGAAACTTCTGTCGTTTGGTGCAAGGCTGGCATGAAGTGGACTGAGGTGTTTACCTCAGGCAGCAGAATGCAGGGCAGGTGCTGCCATCTCCTCCTCTGTCCAACTTGGCTGGTGTCTAGCAGCCAGTTCACCAGCCACCCACTTGCTGTCCACCTATCCACCTACTGCTGCTTCCCATCTGTCTCTTTCTTTTCCTCTTCCCAAAAGGAAGCAGGAAACAGAGAGGAAGTGTGGCAAAGACAAGAGCATCTGGTTAGAGCATCTGGTCCTCTAGTTCAGTGGTTCCCAGACTTACCACAGTCACAGCACCCTGTGGTTACGGTGTAGTATCATGGTGGCACTGTTGTCCCGCTCTCCTGGGCACCACCATCTTGAATTATATGAGAGCTGGTAAGCAGAGGTCACTGAGCAAAGCCTATGATGCCCCTGTAAGTTCACTGCGGTGCATAGTTTGGGAACCAGTGCTCTAGTCTAGCCCATTGCTCTCCTCTCTTCCTCACTCCATTCCCTGCTTGCTTTGTAAATCCAGGGAGCACGGGCAGAGGAAGGGACAGAGGATAAAGATGAAAACAAGCAGCAGTGCGAGTGGAAGTGGGTGGCAGCGGCTTCAGAACCACAAGCAGAGGTGGCTCTTTATGTCTTGGCATGCTGCTGGGTAAGGAGAAACAGTAGCATTTGGCACCCTGCTCAGATGTAGCCATGTCTTGGGCTAGGCCTGCCCTGAATTATTGCACCCTATCCTTTGTTACCATTCATTACACTTTTCTGCCCCTGTCCACAGCTTGGAACATGGCCTTCTTTAAGGGCGATTGAATGCTAGTGTGACGACTTTCCCCACGAGCGAGGAACCCATGAGTAGCTTGCCAATGTTACGGCTCTGCACTAAAGCCCCATCCTGCACTGTATGTGAAGTAGCACATCAGGAGCACAGAGAGATGCACTTGCAGTAGTTGCTGCACTGTTATGGAACTTACTTTTTGTGAAGGTTTGCCAGAGTCGTAGAGACTGAGCATATTTAGGGACTGTTGTTGCATGTTTCTCTTTGGGCAAACATTTAAGCAGCTAGAAATAAGCAAAAATGGGGCTTAATTTAACTTATGTTTCATTTGATATTCATGTTAACAATGCAGTTACCTACTCACTGCTTCCAGAACAGAGAGAGATAATAGCTCAAAAATAGAAAATAAATATATTTCCCGCGATGAAACTTGCCATGTTGAAAGGAGTCCTGGGAGTGAAAAGAACCCTTCTCTCCTATCAAGCAGAGGTAAGAGTTATTTATAGAGTGCTTCTCGCCTCTTGAATCTACCACCTGAGAAGTGATTGGTGCTTGAGGAGCTGGAATGAGGGGTTTTTATGATAACAACAGAGGTGTTGAGCCTTGGGGTTTAGTTGCCCACGGAGACTTTCCACATAGCGACACTTGCACTACCATCCTTCTGTCTGTTCTGACGGCATGGACAAAGTATTTGGCACCCTTCTGAGGATGTGAGGATAAGCCCTATCCAAGACTTGATACCAGTGCAACAGAAAGGCACATAAAATAGGACCCAAAACTTTCTCGACAGTCTACTTAACACTCCACAATTTACTTTAAAAAAAACACAACCTGCTAATTGTGTCAGCTTTTGTCTGGGGTTTGCGTTTGGAGGAGAGTTTTCTGTTGGTGAATAAAACCCTTTTGAATATTTGAATAGGGTTACTGGTTTTCTACATTGACATGCCTCTAGCAGACTGTTAGTAGTGAGGAGACTGTATAGTTGTGCAGCTGGACTTTAGCCAACTTTCACCCCCTGCCCCTGTAGCAGTGGGGTCTCATCCACTGCTCACCTGCAGTGTAATAGCCCTCTATGGTCTGCATCAGTTGCCTCCAAAGTCCTCTTAAAACCATGGTTTTTAGTGCTACAAAGCCTCCATTTGGGGCTGACTTTGCAAGTGAAACAACTTAATTTGGGCTAGGAGTCCATTCCCAGTTCATATTGATTTGTACAGGTGGATCAGACCTGGAAGGGGGTTGGATTCAGCATGCACTGCTCCTACTGAACCTGCTCCTCCTGGGCCCAATCACCTACACCTGCCCCATCTCCTCCTCATTCTGCCCTCCCCCACCCCATTCAACTCTCCATCCTCCCCCATCCCATTCTGTCCCCTGTGCCAGGGTTACCTGCTCTGGCAGGCCTCTATCTTACACCTGCTTTCTCTGGTGTAAGTAGAGCCTCCTTGGGGTGTAAGCAGGCAGGGTGGCTCTGCTACTTTTCCATGGACTATGATAGGGTGGTTCTACCCACCTGCTGCCCCCGCCCTGAAGGGGAGGGGGCCGCTTGCACACCTACGGTGAGGCTCTGTGCAATGCGTAGTGCTTTGCAGGCCAGGGTGAGGCTCCCTGCAAAACTTAGTGCTTTGCACGCCCTCTAGCTGCACTACTGGAGCGCACAGAAGCCAGCCATGCGGTTGGAAAGCGTGATTGCTACTCCCCCTCCCTTGGCTTCTCCAGCCAATTCTAAGGCAAGAACCCCCTTGGGTTCTCCTTCTGCCCTACCTCATCCAAAGAAAAGTACCAGACCACCTATCCTTTGACCAATGACCATCAGTTCCTTCAGAGATGGACAAGAAAGCCTCCTCTTGCTTCCCGCCCAATGCAAAAGTAAAACATTAACTCTTCCCTGCCTTCTGACTGGAACTTCCCTGCTGTTCACCCGGTCTGAATGATGGCTCCACGAAGACTTTCACCACAAAAAAATAAGCAAGCACACCCAGACACAGACAGACTCCAGTGTGCACGTGTGGGGAATCAGTGCTGAGTCAAGTGCTGAGTCAATGCCTAAGTCATTGGTGCAGATGACTTGAGGCTCCATGAGTCAGCAAAAAATGCTGATTTTTTCATGACTCAGACTCAAGTCACCTGCCTTGAATTCCCATCCCTACTATTCTCAGAATTACTGTTAGCTTTTGTGAGCAATCCAAATTGGTCAGTATACAAGACATGGCCATTACAGAAACTGGGCAAATGGTTGTGCATGCCCAGCTCAATCACTGAGTGCAGTTGGAAATGTCCTTTATGCAAGATTCTTTGTCAATTTTTCAGCATGATTTTTGTCACTCTGGCCAATATCTCCAAGTATGGGAAACGTACAGTTAGCACTGAAGCAGTAAAGGAGAGTCCTGGTTGCACCCTTTTTGACGTGCAGCTAGCAAAATTCCCGTGCGAATGTCCCTTTCCATGAGTCAGAGAATGTCCAGTTCTAGGAGATTAATGGTCTGTGAATAGCTTGGATTCCATGTCAGGAAAAGAGAACTACAGGCTCAACTGCTTCCAATTCCAAGAACCTTTTCATTTTAATAAATTGCTAGAGCATGAGAGGCTTCCGTTCCTTGCTGGCATATTTGCACTGTGCCCAGAGAAACAATCATATCAGGTTCAGGAAGGCAAAGAGCTGGAAGGGCAGACAAACAGGAACTGTCCCTACGGATGTCCTCCCTGGAGGGAGTCAGCCAGTTGGTGGGAACAAACATTACAGCAAAAAAACTGGAAGCCAGGTTTCAACCCAGGGTTCACAGCGAGGTAAGTATCTGCTGTTGTCAGAACCAGGGAGAGAGAGAGCGAGAGCTGAAAAGTCAAGTCATAGAAGGTATAGGACAGTGAGGCTGCAGTCCTATACACACTTTCCTGGGAGGAAGTCTCAATAAACACAATGGGGCTTACTTCTGGGTAGGCAGTAGATAGATGACATCTCTCTCCCTTTAGTGGGCTCAAACTACAGTAGACTTCCCCCTCCTTTTCTCATTTCCCCAGATCCTAAGCAGATAAGCAGTGGTTCTCAAATTTTTTAGAGGCCCTAGAGCCTGCTGCTGGATTTATAAATGCCAAGGTGTGTGGCTATAATGGCGATTGGGCAACTGTGTTTCCCCTCTAGTAGCAGCTTGTTTAATGATTGATGCATAGTGTATAATCTGCCCTGTCAGTTCCACAGACCACCAAAAATTGGGTCTTGACCCACTGGTGGGCCTTGGACCCACATTTTGAGAACTGCTGAGACGGAGCACACAATCAAGCAAAAGCCGTTTGCTGCTGTTGCTTCTCCTTGCCAGAAGCATGTTCAAAAACCCATGTGGTAGAATCCAAAGTCATGAATTAGGAAGATGATGAGTGGCAAAGAGATGCTTAGACATTCTCTGGCATGAAACCCATAGGATAAGAAAACCCATGTTTTGAATCCTAATGTGTATGTAAATAGGGAAATCACATTACCACGTGAATTTCTGTATGTGTGGTTTGGGCCTGAGACCAATCAAGAAGTGGAGTTCTCCTTGATCCCAGAGTCCTTGATGGAATACTTAAGGTGAACAGTATGTTGGAGACTTGGGGCTAATCTCAAGGTCAGCCATTTTAAACCTCTTTCAGCTCACGGCACACTGATAAGGCACTAAAATTGTCAAGGCACACTACCAGTTTTTTACTTACATTACATTACTAAATTACAATTAATTTTTAATTAATACAATAAATACAATTAAATCATTACATGACCAAGGGCACAATCCTAACCAGGTCCACTCAGAAGTAAGTTCTATTTTGTTCAAAGGGGCTTACTCTCAGGAAAGTGTAGTTAGGATTGCAGCCAAAGACTCACAAGAAGTTTGGAGAGGAAAGCATATGTGATTCTGGAAAGGAGGAAAAATGTTGTTATTAAAGTGTAATACCAGAAAGTGTTGGCAAAGAGGTCAAACTGAGCATATAGTGGAGAGATGTGGGGTGAGGGGCAATGAAGACACATGATTGAAACAAGTGCAGGATTCAGCTGGGGGGAGATAACGTGAGGAAAGTGATTCTGGACCTTTGAAAGGTGTGGAGGGGTGAAGCAGGGGACAGTAAGAAACTGCGATTATGAGGTTTGGGGGAGGGGGAATGTGCCTGTGGGAAGGAGTGGGGTGGGGAGAAGTGCCTATTGCCTGCTCCTGTATTTAAGAAAAAAGAGTGCGAACAAAAGCCCAATCCTAGGCGTGTCTACTCAGAAGTAAGCCCCACTATAGTCAATGGGGCTTACTCCCAGGTAAGTGTGGATAGGATTGTGGCCCAATGCCCTTCCCCTAAAAGGCAAAAGACAAGGCAGGGAGGATCACTTTGGGGAGTTGCAGGCAACTGGGGCACCAGGACCCTTTTAGCCAGCCAGTTCTTGGGCTGGTGGCCTCAGCAGACACCTTCATTTCCTGCCTGCTTCTGCCTCTTTCGTTCTCACTCCAGACCTCCTATGGGCTTCTCTGGCTGCCCAATCAGCACATGGGGCGGACTTGATACCCAATCCTAGGTGTGTCTACTCAGAAGTAAGCCCCATAATAGTCAATGGAGCTTACCCCCTGGTAAATGAGGATCGGGTTGCAGCCTTCCTCTTGCTCAGCAGCAAGAGATACAAAGCAGCCAGGACTGCTCCCTCTTCGCTGGTGCGCGCATGCAGCTGCTGCCTGTCTCTTCTGGTACAGCTGAGACAGCCTTGTGGCACACCAGTGTGCCGTGACACAGCAGTTGAAAACCGCTGCTCTAGGCCTTTACTAGGCCTTTACCAAGAGGTCTATCCAACACAACTCTCATAGCAAATCAAAGGAGGAAGAGAGAGAAATAAAGTTGTCTCAATCCAAACTAACTTCCTGCGCAGCAAAGAAGCAATGCCAAAGTAGCTTCCACTGTATTCTGGGGGGTGTTTCAACATGCTGAGGCCTCTTTGGGGTAAGGGAACAAGTTGGTGAGGGAAGCCAAGGCTGAAGGCACTTGTTTTGTAATCACAAATGATCTTGTTAACTTTGAAGTCAGGAGGCTCCAAGGATGTGGCCTTTGGTACAAGTAAGGTGCAGGTGGTCCTGGAACTTTCCAAAAGGCAAGGTTTCTCTCTCAGGAGTCTAGCTGGGTGGTCACATGTGGAGTCCTGGCTGTGATGAAGTGTTCCTGCCTACATACTCAGTGTTACTTTGCAAACCCCAGAACCTGAGAAAGAAGACCACTCCCCTGTGAGAATTCCAGTCCAAACATTAATTTGTGCCAATCTCACTATAATTAGTATTAGTTTTCCATGGTGTCTTCCTCTTCTTGAATACACTCTGAATGTACTCAAGCGTGTGGTTCTAAAGGAGATGGTGTAATCAAATGCAGACTTAAACAAAAAAAACTGTACACTTCAGGACTCTGTTGACCTTCAGGCCTTGGAGTTTTCCCTCACACCTGAATTTCACCTAATGAGAGGACAAAACATTTGTGTTAATCCACTAAACAGCCTCTTTAGACAATTTTTGGTACAATAAACTAGCAATTAACTTGTGCAATGATATCTCAGTTACTATTGGGAATCCAAACATCTTTTCTCATTGTAGGGAAATAGGGACTATTTCCAGCATTCAAACTCAAATATTTTAGTACTAGAGAAGTGCTCCTTGTGAAAAGTGTTGTGTGAATGCAATTGTGGCTACTGAATAGTACCTGAGACATCACTGATGGCTGATGAAACACTTCTCTTCCTCTCCAGGAGACACACACAAACAAGAAAAAAGAAAATAATTGGAAAACAAGTTGAGCAGTTAAGGGTGCTGAGGGTTAATTCCCCTCCTCTTGCTTAAACATTTAGATCAGTCCGTCTCTTTCCTGAAGGTGGTTTTTGTTAAGTACGGTAAGTGGCCAGTTTTAAGCATGCTATTTTAAAATGCACTCAACATAAGGTGTAGTTTGGCCTTCATCAGAAAGAAATGCAAATTCAATTCACAGTGTACAAAAGTGAGGGGAAGCTAAAAAAAAAAATCAACTGGTTAAGTCCTTAGGGAATAATTCATCCTAAATTCATAAAAAGGCAGTTTTAGGAGCCACTTAAACCAGGATCAGGTAGATAGTAGTTGATGAGTTGAAATTCCTACTTTAATCCTAAACAAAGCAAGCTAATGTGAGAATACAGCACCCTCTTGTGGGTTAACTTAAACTAAGCTTTCTGTGAAAGACTGAGATGGTTAACTGCTCTCAAAGCAAAATATGATTCCTTGCCTCTGTGGTTGAATTGTGATACCTTCTCTCCCAAATTCTTTCCTCACACATTCTTGTCTTCCTACCTTATGTATGGACAATTTCCACTTCATCCACCTTTCTTATGCTAACACCTTTTATGTAGAGTCTCATGTATTCAATGAAAGGTGAGTGGCAATGCAGCAGCTAAATCCCACCCTGTGAATCTCAGGTTTAGGAATGCTGCCAGCTTGGCAACCCTATTCATAATTCAGGAATAGATACAATTCCAATGACATATTTATTTTTGTATTGTAAAATACAACCAGTGTATGTAATTCACATTGTATATTCAGTTTCAAGCTTAGTTTCAGCTTTAGGGTTGGGGCCGTATGAACTGTGATAAATGGGCCCCTAGGAAGTTGGCCCCTCTCAAGCAAAATTCCTGAAAAAGAATGCAGCAGCAGGCTTCACCCTGCCATGAGTTCATTGCAAAGAGCCCCCACAAAGAGAACTGTTTCTTCTTGGTTCTTGATCATAAATAGAAAGCCCTCAGCATGTACAGTTGTACACCTGGGGCTCTTTTCAGAGCTTACAATGAACATATGTAAGTCTGGGGCAGAGAAGCTTGCTGCTGAGATACTCCCCCTCCCCACCATTCACGTTAATTGAATGTACCAGGATTGTCCAGGAAGAGCTTCAGAGCCCTCCTGCTTCCACTTGCCTACTATCCTTCAGTCCCATTCTCCTGGGGCATGGGGATGTAACTCACTGAAAGAGCACATCCTTTATACACAGAATTCTCCAGGTCCAGTCCTGACAACTCCAGATAGGGCTAGGAAGGATGTGGACAGCAAGTGTAAACTAGTGAAGACAATAGTGAGTGGCCCAATAGTCTCTTTCAAGATAAGAGCCCTTCTTACATCTCTCCTTCTAACATTCCTTTCCAAGGCGTTTTGCATGGCCTGCCCCTCTCTAGAATCACAGCAATTCAGCCAAGTTCAGCAAGAAGTTCTTTTGCTGCTATGACCTTCTGTGACATGGGGCAACTCAGCCAATTACTGTCACAAGTGTCATCATCACCACTTTTGCCACAAAATCCCTCTGTGGTTAACAGTACAGATAATCTGCAAACAAACATTTAAAAAATCTTTCCATCTGTAGGCACAATTCAAACAAAAGGTTGTAGAAAGTACAGTAGAACCTCTTTAAGTTGACCACCCAAGGGACTGGGGGAATTGGTCAACATAGGGACCAATTTTTAGATTGTGAGCCCTTTTGGGACAGGGAGCCATTTAGTTATTTGATTTTTCTCTGTAAACTGCTTTGTGAACTTTTAGTTGAAAAGTGGTATATAAATACTGTTAATAATAATAATAATAATAATAATAATAATAATAATAGGGAGGTGGTCAACATACGGAAAAAAGGCTATAGCAAATTAGGTCTAGAAAAACCCAAGGCTCTAGAAAATTAGGTCAACTTAAGGAGGTGGTCATTATAGAGAGGTGGTCAACTTTGGAGGTTCTACTGAATAAACAAAAAATTTTTTATTGGTACGATTAGTTTTTTTAAGGACTTCACAAGCGGTTAACCTTACAAAGTTCTTCAGAAACATGTGCCCCATGGTTAAAATAACACAAAATGGAGAATTATATAAACTGCTGAGTCATAAGATATATACAGTTATGAGAACAAAAAAGATACCTTGATAAGTGGAAGCACAAGCTGAATTTGGAGAGTGCATTTGTTCATGCCTGTAGAAGTGGCACAAGGCTCAGGTTTCAAGATTTTTGGAGACAAAATACAAAACCAAATCACATTAGGCAAATGTTAGGCATTTCCTGGCATTTCCAACAGGCAGGGGTTTGGACTAGATGACCTTGTGGGTAATTTTGAACTCTATGATTCTAAAAGCGCAATCTTGAGATTACTCTGGGCCAGCATAAGTCCCTTACACCTTATACCCAAGATTGTCGCAAATATGCTGTAAAGCACGTTTGCGCCTCCTCCAGAGTCAGCTTTTAAAAAAACGTTCTGACTGAAGACCATTTGTGCTTCCCATTTCATCCCCTGGCTGGTGCATTTGCAAAGTCTAGCACATTAGCAGGAAACATGAAGCTGATTTCTAGCTAAGCAGATCAAAAGATGATAACTTTGTTACAGAGGTTGTCCAGCCCAATTATCTGGGGTTGTGCCATCATGCATGAACTCTTCCATTCAATAAAACAACCCTGCCTTACCCTGACATCATTGTGTTAGAAATCCCTGTGGAACAAAAAACTGTACATTCTCCCCTCTGCCATGCCAGGTGCTGGGCTCTAAGGAAAAGGGATGTAAAGATGACTGAAGATGACTTCATTTGTTACCCTGCATATGCCCAATCTTGTCTGATCTTGGAAGCTAAGCAGGATCAGACCTGGTTAGTACTTGGATGGAAGACTGCCTGGGAATACTGGGTGCTGTAGGCTTATACCATAGTCTTTCGAGACTGAAGGTTGCCAGACAATTTTTTTTTCTGCCTAGGACAGGAAAGGAGGCATTTTGTATGCAGCTTGATTGCTAAAATGAGAGGAGAAAGGTTTCAACCTGCCCAAAAGACACATGCCACTGTCCACGAAGTGCTTCTCCATAATCCTACACAGATGGAGGGACATAAAATCATAGTTGGAAGGACCTATAAGATCAGTGAGTCCAACATCCCAGTAGTGTAGCTAGAGCGGTGCAAAATGGTAAGTAGTGCAGGCTCCCGAACGGGAGTGTAAGTAGCCCCTCCCACTCACCCTCAGAGCCATTCAGGCAGTAACAGCTGCAAGTTGCAAGGGGCTGCCTACACTTGCGTTTGGGAATCTGCACTACTTACCATTTTGCACTGCTCTAGCTACATTACTGCAACCACCTACTAATGCAGGCTATCTACCAATGACAACATCCCCGCCAGATGGTTGTTCAACCTCCATTCAACAATGGAGACGTTGGCTGTGGTTAATAGTGTTGTCTCTCTTTTCAAAAATTCAGCCACTTGGATGTGTTATTATTGTTATTATTTATTAGATTTCTAGACCGCTTTTCTAAAAACCCAAAGCAGTGTACAGACAAACGCATAAAGATAAAAACCATAAAAACCTTAAACCCATTAAAAAGATAACAATAAAAAAAAAGATTTAAATGTCAAATAGCGTACAGCAGCAGCATAAAAGTTAAGAAGGGGTCCCTACAGAGTGCCTCCCTCCCCAAAGGCCAGGCAAAACAGATGGGTCTTCAAACCCAACTGGAAACCATATACTGAAGAGGCTGCCCTCAGATCTTCTGGCAGCTGATTCCAAGGGCATGGTGCCACAACTGAGAAGGCCCTACACCTCACTGCCATCCCCCTTTAAGCATATTGCTTTTCCCCTTAGGAAAACATGGAACACCTTTTTTTTTTTTTTTAAAGAACATATGGTCCAAGAGCATGTCATTGGTGTAGGGAAGGGGAAATGCAACCTTACATTTCCAGAGACTGTTTGGCTCTGCTGTTGAATCTAGTATTCTGTGTCTTACTTTCAACCTGCCTGTCTGCCTGGCCACCTAGGGAAGTGATGTCCACACAGGCACTACGTTGGCTGAGAAGTTGCCTGAGAAAAATAGCAGGAAATTGGTTAACAGAGGGAAGAGGCCCTGAACTACATTTAACTATACAGCAGCTGGAAGATCAAGACACACATACTTTGACTGATCGCACCCTGCAAAATGATTCCAGGACTGGAGCGAATGTGAAGGACAGGAGAGCGGTGGGCTAACACATAATGTGCAGATGTGGGGTAAGAATATATGAGAAAATGATCATGTTCATGGAACTCCCTCTACATCGTTTTATGATGAAAATTTTTGACTAAAAAATTCATATATTTTCAACAAAAAAAAGTTCACAAAGTGATTTACATAACAATTTTTATTATGGTTCCCTGCAGAGGTGTAACTAGGGCGGAGCCTGAGGGACACTTACCCTGGGCATTATGCCAGGGAGCTTAAGGCAATCACTTCTGAGAACCTGGAAGTGACTGCCTTGCGTCGCTTATGGTACTCCCTGGAGGAGAAGGTGCTGGCAGCTTTGCATCCTCCTGTGGAGGTGCATCCACAGAAGAAGGAATGGGAGCACAAAACCGTCAGCACCATCTCCTCTGGAGAGAACCTGGAAGTGATGTCATGTGACATCATGATGTCACTGCTCCTGGGCACTGGGGCTTCCAGTTACGCTTCTGGTTTCCCTGGTGGAGGAGGGCTGTCACAATCTAAAAGAACTACAAAAGATACACCAGCAAATGGCCACTGGAAAAGACACTACCTTGGAGTGACTAGGAACAGCTGCATCTCCTAGCTAAATATAACATTAGCTAAATATAACTTTAATCATGACCATACTTCCTCTTAGGAGGCATTTCCCCAATGTTCATAGTGCAGACGCAGGCCAGAAATCTTTCTGATCAGCGTCATTCCACAGTGACAACAGTGAATTGACAAGGTCCAAGATGTTTCTATTTGTGTTTTCAAGCTTACTCAGTACACAAGTAGAAGTTTCAACAGAGGGCCAACTTGGGGCTATGCAAACAGCAGCTTTGCCTCCATTATGTGATCAGTGCCTATTGCCCACCTCTCGCTCACTTTGCTGCTATTTCAGCATACACAAACTTTTTTTTTCTTTATGTGCCTCTCACTTTTTTGTCTTTCCCCTCTATTGTTCTCCATGTCACCAAATGTCATTCACTTTCTAAAGATGTCTGGCTTGGAGCTTATATACTGCAGGGCAACTAAAGCCCACCCATCAGTGTGGATCCAGTCACATCTGTTCAGTCGTGCGACAAGGTTGGGGCTTTTAGAGCAGGGAGAAGCTAAAGTTCACCTTTTTTGCTGCAGAGGTGCCAGACGACAAGGGGAATACAGTCCTTCACCGGATCCCTTCACTGTGGCAAGTTGCCTGCCTAATGGCATTGATTTATATAGATTTTCTTTTTCCTTTTAGGTTATTACAGCAGTTGGAATCTGAGGGTGCATCAGCATATAAGGGGAAGCTTCACATGATGTCTGCAGGACTATTCCTTTCTCTGTATGGTGCTTCAGACACATACCTGCTTGAAGTAGGATGCCATGGCCATGTTACCAATATGTACCTGACAATATGGAGCTGCTCTTTGTCAGACTGTTTTGTAGAAACACATTGGTAACCACAATCATCACATCCTGTTTCATATGTGCAAATCTCTGTTTGGATGCCATGCAGAAAAAAAAACAACCACAAAAGTTGCACATGCAAGATAACCCCACTTAAAACAGAGAATAATTTTCCTTTACATTTATTCACAAATTTCAGACTTTCAGGAGGGCATGACGGACTTGGGGACAAACAACTGGTGGAGTTACAATTTTTGGGATGATGACAGAACAATGCACTGGAAATGCTTAGACTGTCTTGCTTTCTGAATGACAGGTTTGCATGGTGGGACAAGCCTTAGAAGACAGAGCTAGTCTTACTGCACAACATTTTTTTCTCAGTAAGAATATTCTACAGTGATTTGTCCAAGATGTTACAGGAAATGCACTGAAAACATTTTATCCTGTGCATTTTTATTCTTCTATTTGTGACAGAATGAGTATTTCTGAATTTTGTGATCCTAATATCCTTTCAGAGATTTTATTCAAATTTAGCAAGTTGCATGTGGAAACCACTGATCTTTGTTTTCTTGAGCTATGTGCATAGGACTTGTACAATGTAAAGGTCAGTTTTTCAAGATGAGATTGATGAAATCAGTCAACACTGGAAAAGTTATGCAAAATATAAAAAATATTGATTTAGTTTTCTATGTAAACAGCTTTGTGAACTACTTTTTGTTGAAAATCAGTATATAAATATTATTAATAATAATAAATATAATGATCGTCATCATCATAGTTGGTTCATGCTACCAATTTTAACCATTCTGATTGGTAATTAATTTTACATTGAAAACTTCAAAGTGGAAATCACTTAGAAAAAAGAATGTTATCCGTGCCTGTCAAATGCATTAGTTGTAAAGTCATATAAGTAAGGTATGTAAACAACAAAATCTGAGAAAATAATGGTATATCTTGCTGTTTACATAGCATGTGCACTGCATGTTACATTGCTTTACATGTGTATTGCATGGCATTAGAATGGAGATGTTTACCACTTTTTCAGTCTCTATAAATGGTGAGCAGTGCAGCTATCTTAAGTGAGACTCTGGTAAAATGTTTAAAAGCATGGTTATAGCCTCTGAATTATAGCCTCTGAATTAGTTAGAGCCCCAAAGCCTCTGAATTACTACGCTCATCTGTTGTCATAGCAAATTACTAAGCAACAATAAATGAACACTATTAGGAATCACAGAAGCTCATTGGACTCATGAGAACCATAGAGAAGCTCGTAGAGGCAGGTCTTAGATACCTCACCCTGATGCAAAGAACACAGAATTTTTGCTTGATTGTGTGTTGATTGTGTGTGGCACTGTTATGCCAATACTTCCAAAAAAATTCTGCACACTGCAGATGTTTGCAAAGGTCTTGTCTGTGTAGGGGCTGTCTGTAATCTATGGCATGGAACTGAAAGACTAAAAGTAGCCCCTAAGCAGGCAGAACTCTTCATCTCACTTTCAAAGCATATAGGGAATTTCAGGGATTTTTCAATAGTAGGTGGAATGGATCTGTATGGCTTTGCACCAGCTATTATGCTGCATTTGCTGTTCACCTACGTGAGATCCTTAAGCCTTTAAGTGTGCAACCGACCCAGAAACACGGAAGCCAGTAAAAATATATGTTGCTGACTTCAGTGAATTGTGCCCCTAGTCACCAAACCTCAGATGACTGAGGACCCAATCCTATCCAATTTTCCAGTGCCAGTGCTGCTGTGCCAATGGGGCATGCACTGCATCTTGTGGTGGGGCAGCAGTCACAGAGGTCTCCTTAAAGTATGGGAACATTTGTTCCCTTACCATGGGGCTGCATTGTGGTTGCACCAGTGCTGGAAAGTTAGATAGGATTGGGCTCTAATTCTGGAATGTTAGTAATATTGTATTCTCTTTGTGCATTTGAAAAATGTTGAAGATTTTAAAGCCAGAAAGATTTTAAATGTCACAAGGATCTGTTTTTTAAATCTAATGTGACTTAATCATTGTCTTTCTCTTAACAGTCAGAAATGGGTGACTGGAGTTTCTTGGGGAACATTTTAGAAGAGGTGAATGAGCACTCCACTGTCATTGGGAGAGTCTGGCTTACAGTACTCTTCATTTTTCGCATCCTGATCCTAGGGACTGCAGCAGAGTTTGTGTGGGGAGATGAACAGTCAGACTTTGTGTGCAACACCCAGCAGCCTGGTTGTGAGAATGTCTGTTATGATGAGGCCTTCCCTATCTCCCATATCCGGCTGTGGGTCCTCCAGATTATTTTTGTCTCCACTCCCTCCTTGGTTTATTTGGGCCATGCTGCACACCATGTGAGGATGGAAGAAAAAAGAAAAGAGCGGGAAGAAGCAGAGAGGGCTCAGCAAGCTGAAGGAGAAGAAGAAAACTCACCCAGTATTCTGGACCCGAAGACGCCTATTATCGCCAAAGAAACAAGCCCAAAGGGGACCAAGAAGTTCCGGCTTGAGGGAACCCTTCTGAGAACCTACATTTTCCACATCTTTTTCAAAACTCTCTTTGAAGTGGGGTTCATCGTGGGCCAGTACTTCCTGTATGGCTTCCGCATTTTTCCTCTCTACCGCTGTGGCAGGTGGCCTTGCCCCAACCTTGTAGACTGTTTTGTGTCAAGGCCTACTGAAAAGACTGTTTTTATTATGTTTATGTTGGCAGTGGCTTCAGTGTCCCTGTTCCTCAATCTTGTGGAAATCAGCCACTTGGGCCTTAAGAAGATCCTGATGGCTTTCAGGAGGTCAACGGAGCAACAGCCTGTGGAGACCCAAGAGAAGCCCCTTCATTCTATTGCTGTTTCATCCATCCAAAAGGTGAAAGGCTACAAGCTGCTGGAGGAGGAGAAACCAGCATTCCACTACTTCCCTTTGACAGAAGTTGAAGTAGAAACCACACCTGTTCCCCCCTCATTCTTTGAAGAGAAGATTGGCATGGAACACCTGAAAGACCTTTCCAGGGTCTTTGATGAGCAGTTGCCATCTTATGCCCACATGGATGAACAGGACGAGGACAAAGTAGAAATGGGAGAAGAGCCAGAACAAGAAGTGGCTGATGAGGTACAAGAGCAACCGGTGGGACCAGTGACAGAGAAAGTAGAAGAAAAAGAAGAAGAGAAGCATGTGGAGGAGGAAAAAGAGCCACCAGGAGAGAACTTGCCTCTACCATCTGCTGACTTAACAGCAGACACAAGACCTCTGAGCAGGTTAAGCAAAGCCAGCAGTAGGGCCAGGTCGGATGATCTGACTGTATGAGGGTATTTGCTTGGTAGGCCCTAATGAGCCACACACACACACACATCTCAGATGTAACACACACAAAGTGCTAAATCAGTCATTTTAATATTGTTTCTGATTCATGTTTTTGTTAGAAAAGGTGCTATAAAAGCTCATTGCCCAATCAGTCACTTTTGTTTTACAACTGAAGACGCCTCGCTACTGAACAGCAAATACATTTACAGTCCAGAAACCCAGGGGGAGGGACCTCCCTAAGACAATGAGAAAAGCAAAAGTAGCGACAATAACACCAGGTTCTGTACGTTCTTTTTTCTCCAGGAATGTGGGAAGTGTGTCCCTTGACAACTATAAATATTAAGTGGTAGCTTTGGTATTTTTCTCTTTATTCTGTGTTCTCCCTCCCAGGACTGGTCCAAGACCTCCCGGTACCTGAGGTGGTGCAGGAAGTGCTGCCTCCCCTTTCCTGGCAGGGTGCCAGCTGCTGCCTCTGCCATGTCTCCTCCCACTCTCTGGATTCTAAAAGGAAGAGAAGAATGGAAGGGAAGAGGAAGAGTGGAGGAGAGGTGAGTGGTGGTGTAGAGTGTTGGGCTAGACTAGAGAATTTGTCCCTCAGTCAGCTTACGTGAATGCCTCAGTTGGCCTCATGGAGGGACCGACCCTGGTCCCCCTCTTGCTGGTCTTGAATTTTAATTATTTACCTCACACCAAAGGGATACAGGCGAGTAGTAGAGTTAGATCCCACTATCCCCCTGCAGAAGAACAGAAGATGAATGATTTCCCTATGAAGACAAATATGGTTTACTTATATTCTCTCCCTGGACTGAGAGCCAAAGCCTCTTCAGATTTCCAGTGCTGATGTAGCTGTGCCATCCTGCAGTGTATGTGTGTGTGTGTGGGGCGGGGGGGGGGGGAGTCACAGAGAACTCCTCAAAATAAAGGAACATTTGTTTGCTTATCTCTGGGCTTCACTGCGGCTGTATCAGTTCTGGAAAGTTGGATAGGATTGGGCCCTCTGAGACACTTAACATTTTGCCCATGTGATGGATCTCAATTATTAGATGAAAAGAATTTAATGTGTGAGACTCGCTCCCCCACAAATACAGTAGTGGCTCTCTAGAAATAATCTCTATGATTGTGTCCCGTCCTGTCCCGTCCCCCGCAAAGTGCATCTGTGATAATGAAAACTGTTTTGCAGAGGGCCACCAAGGGACAGGTTCATATATTTGGTTCTCTGCATGTAAGTTGTCCCAGGGATAGGAAGAATGTTAGATAATTCCTAATGTTAGGAAAATACTGTCCTAATACTGGTTCCCTTCTTATGCCACTTGAAAAGCATGGAAGACACTGTGTCACAGCTCATTTGCATGCTAGTTGGATAACAGGAGAAGCCCTGACCACAAGAGAACAGCCCACACTGTGATTCTTCTCACACTTGTGTGGCCCGAGTTTCTGGAGGTGCATGGGCTCCTTTCACATGGTCAAGGCTTCTCACATTCCTGAAATGGCATGGGAAGGAGCCATGATGCAGCAACTTCTGTTCCTCAAAGGTAACATAAGAAAGAAGAGGAGGGCACTGTTTGGTACTGTACTGTGCTCTGAGAGTGTACAGCTTTAGCAATATTTTGCATCCTATTGAACTCAATGACAAAATGCCCATTTCTTTTAATATTAGTTGGCAACCTTCAGTCTCGAAAGACTATGGTATCACGCTCTGAATGGTGGTTCTAGAACAGCGTCTAGTGTGGCTGAAAAGGCCGATTCGGGAGTGACAATCCCTTCCACACTGGGAGCAAGTACAGTCTGTCCCTGGTCTGTCTCCCTGGCTATGGACCTTCCTTCTTTGCCTCTTTGCCTCAGTCTGTTGGCCAAGTGTCTCTTCAAACTGGGAAAGGCCATGCTGCACAGCCTGCCTCCAAGCAGGCCGCTCAGAGGCCAGGGTTTCCCACCTGTTGAGGTCCACTCCTAAGGCCTTCAGATCCCTCTTGCAGATGTCCTTGTATCGCAGCTGTGGTCTACCTGTAGGGCGCTTTCCTTGCACGAGTTCTCCATAGAGGAGATCCTTTGGGATCCGGCCATCATCCATATGATCCAATTTTAATATACCATATCATCCAGTTTTAATATACCAGGCTTGCATCATTTGATGCTAAAGCTATTTTTGTTATAATTTAGCAGGCAGCTCAATTTATTCCTAGTATCCTTTCTAGCCAACCGCAAGTGAAATGATCAACAAGAGCATTTATTTTGGTACTAAACGCTCACCCAAATGCGCTATATTACTTGTTATATGAAATCTAATTTAATTCTGCTTCCAGCATCTTGTGGGAAAGCAATGCCTCAGCAGTCCTATAGGGTTCAAGTGCAGAAGGAACCTTGAAGGAAGTGTGAATGGGAAAAAAAAAATATCCCTGGGGGTGTGTATTTCTGATGTTGAAAATGTTAGTTGCATTCTAGCCTGAGGACTACAGAAATCCCTTTTCGGCTATGGCAGAATATAACTTGCATATATGTTTCGAGTCAAATATTTTTGAGAGGGTGGCGACAAATAACAGAAATGTACAGTATGCACTTTCACTGCCTCTGTTTTTTCAGTCCTTTCTAGCTCAGCAAATTCTCTCCAGTTTGAAACAATGCAAAGGGCTTGCTGCAATGGGAAGCCTAATCCATTTCAGAAAATCCCTTTAGTATGAATTGCCAACACCCAGAAAGGGCCCCATAGAATTTTTCATAAGATTGGGGGTTGTTAGCACCTAATTCAGAGGTCAACTGCATTCAGGGATATCCCCCCCATTCATTCCCATGGTTTTGGATTAGGCTTTTAATCCTAACCAAATTCCAATGTATTCTGTTTCCCTACAGACATTATCCTTTAGTTTCCTTTTTTTTATTTCTTTTTGTTTTGTTTATTTATACTAGTAAAAAGAAAAGAAAAAATAAAAAGACGGTAAAAAAGAAAACAAAAACCTTAAATATACATTAAAAAGTACAAAAAATACCTCTAATTGTGTAGCATGGGCAAAGTCGAACATTCTAATTACTTAGAGCTTTATATCTTAATGATCTAAATTTCCACCCATACATGCATTATATCTCAATCAACCCCCTTATCTTCTCATTATAAGTATTCCATTTCAGATTAATGTTCTCTATTTCTTTCAATCTAATCTTCAAATCCACAACTCATTAACTCGTTATTCTCTCTCTCATGCAGAAAGTCAATAATTGATTTCCATTTCTTCCTTAAATTTTCTGTTGATTTCTCTTTAAGTAAGGTCATAAGTCTATCCATTTCTGCAAAGTCCATAACTTTTGTCCACCATTCTTCTATTGATATTACATTTTCCTTTACAGTTTCAGTTGTGTGCTATATTGATATATATATTTCTTTGTCATTTGCTTTCTTACACTGCACAGCAGAGGTCCTGGAATTGGTTTAAATGAATATCCTGATTCAGCATGGTGGTGGTTAGAGAGATAGAATGTACAGTATTAAAATGTTTTAATAGTTATTTAAAACAGTTATTAAAATGTTTGAGAAGTATTTAATAAGGGGGAGGAAAAAAAAGACATTTCTTTTCCTGTAAATAGTAAAGCTATTCTTTCTGGGTTTTTATTAAAATGTGGAGCTTTAAACATATTTTAATTACATGAGAACATAAGAAATGAGCCCTTTGGAATCAGACCAAGAGTTTATCCAGTTTGGCATTTGGTGTTCACAAAGCAGGATTGGAGCCATTTTAACTTCTTGTAGTTGACAAAAATAATTAGCCATAATAATGAATACAGATACTAGGACTGGTTCATACAGAGACTAGAGACATGAAGACAAAGATCTGAGATTGAAATTATTATGAAGTCTAAGACTGTCCAAGAAACAGTTCTGTTTCTAAAAGAAAATCATTTTGATCAGAGGAGAAAACCATGAATACTGACATAGTAATCTGAAAGTATTCAATAAGCATATTCTTTAAGTTGAGGCAAAAGTTGAGCAGATCCAATAATACATTTTTTAAAATTATAACACATGATCATTTTGCTTTGTATGTTTCTTTTTATATACTTTAATGTCATTTCTTCCTTTTAATAATTTATAATGTTTTTATATGGTTTTGATGGTGTTTTTTGTAACATGTCTTTTGCAAATTGTTTGATGAAAACTGAATAAAGATTGAATTGAACTGACAATGGTTAAAAATTTTTTACGAAGCATATAGAGCCAAACCAGATACTTCTACTCATACTTACAGACAATACAACTGAAAGGAAATTCACTTCTATGATTGAACTCTGAAAATTGCTGTCACTTAAGACCACTAAAGCAAAACATTTAGATGCTAATCATTAATGTGAATAAAACCGTATATACTGAACAGGACATATATCCTCCTTCAAACACAAATATCATCATAACAGCTTGGATTGTTTTATGTCTCCATCTGAAGCATGAAGTCCTTGAACAGTTTAAAATATTAATAACTGAGATTCTATATGAGATAAAAACAATACATAAAACACATTAGAAGGATAATTACAGTTTTAGCAACTTTAATCTATACACAGCACAGTACAATTTTGGAGTTCCACAAACACGATCTGCTTGAGTTACGGCATTGATCAAATCAGTTATCCCAGTACAAAGATCATCTAAAGAGCAAGGTTTTGATGAGTACACTACAGTTTTAATACATCCCCTTAGGAAAAAGTCAAAGAGGAAGAAATTCAGAGAACAAGATGGCCAAACAATTGACCTACCTCTTCCAATCAATCTATCCGGGAAAACCTTGTTTAAAAATTTTTGAATGCTGCAAAGTGGCAAGGTGACCATCTTGATGAAAAACTGCATTGGCTATAAGTCTTAGAGCCCAATCCTATGCATGACTAGTCAGAAGTAAGTCCCATAATAGTCAATGGGGCTTACTCCCTTGAAAGGGAGGATAGGACTGCAGCCTTAGGGGCCAGTTGTATCCAATTTTCCAGCACCAATGCAGGTGTGCAAATGGGGCATGTGCTGCATCCTGTGGGGGTGGTGGTAGTCACAAATATTTCCTCAAGGTAACATTTGTTCCCTTACCTCAGGGCTGCATTGGCACTGGAAAGTCGGACAGGAGTGGCTCCTTAGGACCCAATCCTATCCAACTTTCCAGCTGTGATGCAACCATGCCAACAAGGTGTGCACTGCATCTTGCATGCAGTGGAGAGACAGTCATGGAGGGACATTTGTTCTCTTACCTCGGGGCTGCAGTGCGGTTGCATCAGCATTGGAAAGTTGGATAGGATTGGGCCTTTAATTGCCTTAGTTCAGGAATAAAGTAATTATGTAGCATTTCCAGAGGATACAGTTGACCAAAGGATGCAGCTCATCTTCTGTTGAAGCCATAGGGTAGGGTAGATTATGTGGAAAAAAAATTCAAAATTAGAACTTTCTTTGTTCATAAAAAAAGTGGAATTCTCTTTCTAAAGCATTTTACAGATTATTCTTATGTCATATGGAACCTCAGTTATTAATATTTTTAAATGCACAAAGACTTTATGAACATGCTATATTCAGGTGTCTTAAGAAGATAATATAAAAGTGGATCTATTGATCTGATTCAAAATTGCAATTTCTGATACTTCCCCTTGTCAAGGCCTTATAAATATCATTTTAATTATTTTCTATGGTGGTGATCCAGGAGGACATACAAAAGCAAAGATCTCCAAGTGCACAGAAGCTTTCTCAGTCTTTCAACAGTTCCATAAGCTGTGCTTATGGACAATGCTCTTTGGAAAACATTTTGAAAAAAGACAATGCTCTTTTGAAAACAGATGCAGCACAAGGAATTATAAAAACTGACTGAAGCCCAGGATGCACATAGATAAGCCCCTGGATGTTGTGAATTCCTACAGAGGCTCTCCCAGTCATGACCAAAAAGACTGTACCAAAACAGATAATATGCAACAGGTACTAGACAATGATAACTTATTGAGGGCCCAATCCTATCCAACTTTCCAGCACCAGTAAAGCACAATGCAGCCCTGCGGTAAGGAACAAAAGTTCCCATACCTTGAGGAGGTCTCTGTGACTGCCTCCCCACCACAGGATGCAGTGCATGCCCCATTGGCACAGGTACACCGGCGCTAGAAAATTGGATAGGATTTGACCCTATCCAACGCTCTACCAGCATTGTATGCAGCAATTCAGAAACTTCTTTGATCTGCACAGCCCTCCTTGTGCGTTCATCCATACATTATTAAGTTAGGGAAGTGTTGCTGAAGTGCTTGTATAAGTGACATGAGGAACACATATTCCTCCTACAAACAATTTAAAGCCTTGTTGTAGGAATATGATTGAGAAAGACCAATTTTTAATTTGACAATAAACCCTTGAAAATAACCATTATTTAATTTGAACAATGTCATGGATACATATTTTCTTCTGACTCGAAACAGATCCAGTCTTAAAAGATGTTTGTTGTCAGTGGCCAAGTACTACCACTACTGTAAAGAGATGTAAGATGTAACTTCTTTCACACTAGAAAACAAATTCACAGAATTTGACACAGAATTGTCAAATTCTGCAATGACACAGAATTCAAAATAGCATAATGTGTGCTGATGTGCCATCACAAGAGAGATGTGGGAAATCCATGGTATTTGATATGCTTTTGAGAGCGTCTTAAATTTACTTGATCAAAGGGTGCGACATCCTGATCTTACGGTTTGCTTGCGCTGGTGTAGCAGCAGCTGCGTCAGCCATTGTATAAAAGTGACATAGAGTGCTTTTTGACAACTTGGATGTAAGGAGCAGCAGCAGGAAGCCTGTGCTATCCTGTCAACACCAGATCTGGACATGCAGCCACCGGCACAGATAAGTGGAACAGGGAGGGTGTAACATGGTGGTGAGGTGGTGGATTAGGCCCAAGAGGGGTTGGGGGGGTCAGCGGAGGAGGCCTTTGCTATATCCTAACCCCCATTCCTGGCCTGGAAGCCCTATATGTGGCTTCTTAAACCTGTGCCAGCAATTTTGCTGGCGCAGATCTGAAAAACCCCCGGTGAGCAGGCTGGAGCCTCCAGCCTTTATGTGTATATTCCAATGCTCAGGGAACGGAGTGCTTTTATTACTACAGAAACAAACATTTGAAGAATGGTTACCAAAACACCTCCAAAACAGAATAAAATCTAAGGTGGTAATAGCAAGTGACAATTCCTGTAATACTGATACAATTTTATAACAAAATTCACTTAATTTTCAAATAAATGCAAGACGAAGTGCTTGGAAAAGTTTGACAGTGTAGTCTTTATTTCAAGAGCCTCACATGAACAAGACCATAGTAGAAACTATGGAAATAGTCTTATGGGTTCGCCTGGGCTGCTGGTGGTTCTTAAGGAAGAACCTTAAGGAAGCTGTCTTTCTCAGGCTTTCTTGGAGATGTGGGGAATTGAATTTAGGGTTTTCTGGATGCAAAGCATGTGCCTGTACCACTGAGGTGCCTGTCTGTGCCTGTCTATTCTCTAAATATCTTTTCTTCCACTGGGATCTGAATCCTAAACACACTTGCTAAGGAGTAAGGCTGCAATCCTAACCACACTTTCCTGAGAGTAAGCCCCATTGAACAAAATAGGACTTACTTCTGAGTATACCTGGTTAGGATTGTGCCCTAAGTCACTTTGGAAACAATGGGACTTATTTCTGAGAAAACATGAATAGGATTACACTACTGATAATGGCTTCTTCTTCTGTACAGACACAAAGATAAAAAAAAAAAGGTTAAAGTGCAAGCAATTTTTTCCAGGCAGCACAATCTGAAATCTATGGGCATATCTCATGATTGGTTCTGCACTATGTTCCTACTGCAGCAATAAACCCTTGTTTTAACAGATTAACAAGGGAATGGCGTGTCTGTTAATGCCAAAGGCTGCTAAATCTCAATGCACTTATGTCAATGGAGATGAACATGTGCAAAGTATAATATATGACCAACTTTGAAGGAAGCAAAAAACATCCATTTTTTTTTAATGAAGCGTGTGGGTTGCGGGTGCTTGGGTTAGGGGTTCCTTGCCTAAATGACATGGTATCCTGTGCAATGGGGAGCAGGGATGTGCGGTGGGTGTGAGGCAGGTGAGGCAGAGCCTCCCCACCAGAGCTTCGAAAAGCACTGCCACTGTGTGAAGCGCCCAAGCACCCACAACCCACATGTGGTGAGTGGGGAGACAGGTAAGGCAGAGCCTCCCCACCGGAGTCCTTTGGAAAGCGCTGCCACACAACCCATATGTGGTGGGTGGACAGGCAGGTGAGGCAGAGCCTCCCCACTGGAGTTGTTTGAAAAGCACCGCTGCCATGTGACATGCCCAAGCACCCACAACCCACACGCTGAGTGCCCCTTCCCTCCTCGCTCTGTGTGTGGGTTGTAGGTGCTTGGGCACCTCCCACTGTGGCAGTGCTTTTCGAAGAACTCTGGTGGGAAGGCTCTGCCTCACCTGCCTCCCCAGCAGTGCACGTGGGGTGAGAGTGCTTGGGCGCCTCCCACTGTGGCAGTGCTCTTCAAAGGACTCCAGTGGGGAGGCTCTGCCTCACCAGCCTCCCACCCACCACACAACCCTGGAAGTAACTGGTGCTGCAACGCACAAACAACAAAACTCCAGATTCCACCACGGCCACCAGGCGTTCCATCAACGCAGTCGTCACTGCTGCGACGCGTCCAATCAAAACGAAGCAACTTTCGCCCTGCCCAATCACCGCTCGCCCAACGTTCAACCAATCACAACGCGACGACTTGCTCTTTTCTGTTTCCCTCTCCGCCCCCCGCGTTTATTGCTCCGCCCATTCTGGGCCTCCGGGGCCAATGAACGTGCTTCAACGGAATACCGGAAGTGGCACGCTCTCTTCTCGCCCTTGCTGCGTTCTGCAGAGAGGCGGGGCCAGAGTCCTTTGATTGACGTGCGCGAGCCTGGCTGAGGGAGGAAGCGGAGGTTGAGAGGGGGGAACGGCGTCCTCTTCCCCCCCGCGACGGGGGACCTCTGACCATGAGCTTCCTCATCGACTCCAGCATCATGGTCGTGTCTCAGGTAACGAAGCCCCGCCCCTTTTCTCAGCGCGCGCGGAGGATGATGGGCTTTTCTCTCTTCCCCCATGCTAGGGATGGAATCCTCAGGTTGGGTTCTACACAGGCAGAAAGATGGGGTGGCAGGGTGGACTGAGCGTGACTATGCACGTGTGAGTGCTCCTTCACGTGAACTCCTTCACAGGAGAGGAGCCCTGCTGCACCAGGGCCCCTCCTCTCACAGGGTCCCAGCAGATGCCTCAGGGAGCACCCAAGACCACAAGAGACCTGCATCCTGGTGCCCTCCCTGGCATCTGGCACTCTGAGGCAGCCCACTTCTAGAACCAGGAGACTGCACATACCCAGCATGGCTTGTAAACTGTGATGGACTTTTCCTCCAGAAATTTGTCCAGTCCCCTTTTAAAGGCATCCAGGCAAGATGTCATAATCATGTCCTGTGGCAAGGAGTTCCACAGACTAAGGGCCCAATCCTATCCAACTTTCTAGCACTGGTGCAGCTGGTGCAGCTGCAGAGGTAAGGGAACAAATGTTCCTGTACTTTGAGGAGGCCTCTTCGACTGCCTCCCTCTACTGGAAGCAGTCTGCACTGCATTGGCGCAGCAGCACCAGCACTGGAAAATTGGATAGCCATAATTCACATTCAGGGGTCTGCCCTAGAATCAGAAAGCATGGCTAGCACATTGGGAAGTGAAGCACTGCTAGCTTTCTACTTGCTGTAGTTCCTTCCTTTCTAGTACCTTTCATTCTTGCAATGTTCCTTCCCCTGAAGGAACATTCATATGTGTATCTCCTATCTGCAGTTTGAAGAAGTGCAGTGGATGCTTCCACCTGCTACTGCTGCTGCATGTGCATGGCACCTCAGCTCCTGAGAAGCACGCAAGGCACTTAGCTGGTATTCTTTGTATTGTGTTCTTTTTGAAATACAAGGTGTGACAGTAATTGAAGTGGGTTAAAATGGCACAGAATGGCTGAGGTTCTAAAGGCACCCATTGCAGTTGTGACTTTGGATGAAGGATGGAAACACAGCAAGTCCTAGGGCAGGAGTGTCAAACATAAGGCCCATGAACCGAGTGTGGCCACCATTATAGTTGGACTCTCCCAGCTTGATAATTGGTTTCTTTCATATCTTGAAGTTTTGATAGGAATGTCCAGGTTTTATATGATAAAAATGATCCTCTCTGGGACCCTAATGAACAAGATTTGCACATACTCTCTTCTGTCATTTGCAGCTAATGAGTTTTTATGAGAGAACAAAGTGCTTATTTCTGGGTATCATCTGCTTAATGATGTCACTTCCAGTCATCAGCAGGCACCATGAATGCTAACTTTGACCCTCTGTATGAAAAGGGTTTGACATCCCTGTTCTAGGGAGCAGGTTCTAGTGCCAGACAATAATTGCAGCCTTAAAGAATCAAACACAAATAATCCAATCTGAAGAATGTGTTCTGATAAGTAGCTTCTACTTCTGGCTGTTAGCAGGACATTTTGAAGAGACTTTTTTATTGTTGGGATGGGGTGAGCTTTCACTTTTTATGCATGGTTTGTTACTGGTAAAAGTGTGGCACACTTTAAGGACTATTGAGTGAAAAGTTATTGTCTCCCCCTAGTTTTAAAGCTCCAGAAGAAGTAGGTGCAGTATTACTTCATTTCCCATTTTGATTTGGCTTCATATTTTAGAACCCCCTACTTTTTGGGGGGTTTACAGTTCTGAGGACGTATTAAAACAGCCATATCCCACTGCAATGATCAACTTATCATTATTAATATTTACTACTTAAACAAAAAGTAGTTTACAGAGTGGTTTACATAGCAATATAAATCAGGGCAGGAGGCCTGGTCTAGAGGGTAGAGCCTCCGTTAGCCCGAAGATAACATCGGAAGATCACCAGTTCGAGGCCACTGGCAGCTCCGTGAATGGTGGGACCTTGAAGCAGCTGACAAGCCGAGCTGAGTTATTCCATCTCCTCTTTGGTGTGAGTGAAGAAGTGTCTTGGCTGCCCTTCATGTGAGAGATGAAGCAGCTGCTTGTCAGCCTGCGTGGGAGGCAACTGGAGGTCAGAAGTGATACCAGACCAAGAAAGATCCATCAGAAATGTCGTGTGGTTCTTGAAAGAGAGAACCTTTCTATGATTGTAAAAATTCCCTCAAGGGATTTAGAAACAGCCTGCCTATATAAACCGCCTTGAATAAAGTCAGAGGAGTAATCCGATGACCAGAAAGGCGGTATATAAATACCCAAATTTATGATTATAAATCAATGAATACGTAGCTAAATAAATCAATAAAGCATTACATGGGACCCCTTGGTTCTGCACCAGCTGAACTGCTTGAGTGCTGGCAAAGCTCAAGTGCTGGCGCAGATCCAAGTAATCTCATTGAGTCTACATGGGGTAAGAGAACTAATGTTATCTTACCTTAAGGAGACATCCAGCAGCTTCTGTTGCCCCAACATGGTACATCGGTGGCCATTTTAGCACTGCTGTATTGCTGGGTGCCGGGGAAGCTTAGGATTGGGCTGAAAGAATAGCTATATCCCACTGCATTGATCTTACCGGCTATGTTACATTGATAATAACTACACTGCTCAAAACAATAAAGGGAACACTTAAACAACACAATGTCACTCCAAGTCAATCACACTTCTGTGAAATCAAACTGTCCACCTAGGAAGCCACCCCAATTGACAATCAAGTTCACATGCTGTTGCACAAATGGAGTAGACAACAGGTGGAAATCATAGGCAATTAACAAGGCACCCCCAATAAAGGAGTGGTTCTGCAGGTGGTGACCACAGACCACTTCGCAGTCCCTATGCTTTCTGGCTGATGTTTGGGTGGCCTTTGAATGCTGGCGGTGCTGTCACTCTAGTGGCAGCATGAGGCGGAGTCTGCAACCCACACAAGTGGCTCAGGTAGTGCAGCTCATCCAGGATGGCACATCAATGCGAGCTGTGGCAAGAAGGTTTGCTGTGTCTGTCAGTGTAGTGTCCAGAGCATGGAGGCGCTACCAGGAGACAGGCCAGTACACCAGGAGACGCGGAGGAGGCCGTAGGAGGGCAACAACCCAGCATCAGGACCGCTACCTCCGCCTTCGTGCCAGGAGGAACAGGAGGAGCACTGCCAGAGCCCTGCAAAATGACCTCCAGCAGGCCACAAATGTGCATGTGTCTGCTCAAACGGTCAAAAACAGACTCCATGAGGGTGGTATGAGGGCCCGATGTCCACAGGTGGGGGTTGTGCTGACAGCCTGACACCGTGCAGGACGTTTGGCATTTGCCAGAGAACACCAAGATTGGCAACCTCACCACTGGTGCCCTGTGCTCTTCACAGATGAAAGCAGGTTCACACTGAGCACATGTGACAGACGTGACAGAGTCTGGAGATAGCAGGGAGAACGTTCTGCTGCCTGCAACATCCTCCAGCATGACCGGTTTGGCAGTGGGGTAATGGGGGGGTGGCATTTCTTTGGGGGACTGCACAGCCCTCCATGTGCTCGGCCTGACTGCCATTAGGTACCAAGATGAGATCCTCAGACCCCTTGTGAGACCATATGCTGGCGCAGTTGGCCCTAAGTTCCTCCTAATGCAGGACAATGCTAGACCTCATGTGGCTGGAGTGTGTCAGCAGTTCCTGCAAGATGAAGGCATTGATGCTATGGACTGGCCCGCCCGTTCCCCAGACCTGAATCCAATTGAGCACATCTGGGACATCATGTCTCGCTCCATCCACCAGCGCCACGTTGCACCACAGACTGTCCAGGAGTTGGCGGATGCTTTAGTCCAGGTCTGGGAGGCGATCCCTCAGGAGACTATCCGCCACCTCATCAGGAGCATGCCCAGGCGTTGTAGGGAGGTCATACAGGCACATGGAGGCCACACACACTACTGAGCCTCATTTTGACTTGCTTTATGGACATTGCATTGAAGTTGGATCAGCCTGTAGTGTGTTTTTCCACTTCAATTTTGAGTATGACACCAAACCCAGACCTCCATGGGTTAATAAATGTGATTTCCATTGATGATTGTTGTGTGATTTTGTTGTCAGCACATTCAACTATGTCAGGAACGAAATATTTAATAGGAATATTTCGTTCATTCAGATCTTGGATGTGTTGTTTAAGTGTTCCCTTTATTGTTTTGAGCAGTTTATATACTGTGTTGTAAACCAAGTGTGAGATATCCTAAGGGCCTCTTAGGAGGTGGAAAGGTGAAATACAAGCATATAAACAAATAATGTTAGTAGGAATGTTGTTTGCTGAAGAGTTTGGATATTTCAAAAATGTGCAGATTGCTTTGCAACCATTAACTACTCTTTTTCTTTCTTTATGTGCAGCTGTTGTTCTTTGGATTTGGGTGGCTGTTCTTCATGCGCCAGCTCTTCAAAGACTATGAGGTGAAAACCTTAGTGGGACCAACCTGCTGCAATCCAACTGTAACTTTGTTAAAGATTAAAATGAAAAGCTAATGGTTTGGGACGTATAAAACAAATTAACACTGCAATCCTGGTCATGTGTACTGGGGAGTAAGAGTCCGATCCTACCATTGGTGCTGGGTGGCACAAAAGTGTTGTAAGGCATTCCAATGCCAGCAGGTGACACCCAGCGCCAGCAGAGAGGCCAGCACCAGGAGGCAGTGGGCCTCAGTGCTGGCAAGACACAGGACAGGAGTGCCAGGTGGCGAAAGGCTTTGCAGGACAAGGGAAGTTGGAGAGGGGTTGGAACTGGGAGGAGAAAGGGTGAGCTGGAGGGCGGATTGGGCCAGGGGGTGGGGACAGCAGAGGCTGTTGAAAAATCCTGACACGAGCCTCCTCGATTCTGTACCCGCTAAATAGTGGGCTCAGATATAAGGAGACCCAGCAGTGTTTTACTCAGGGTAAGGGAACCAATGTTCTCTTACCCTGAGGAGATTTCAGTGGCTGCTCTGGCCCTACAGGATATAGTGGTGGACGTTTTGGTGCCTCTGTACTTCGCAGCACCAGCAATCCATAGAATTGGGCTATAAGTCTCGCTGACTTTAGTGAAACTTACTTTTGAGTAGACATGCATAAGATTTCACTGGGAGTAAGCCCCCTTTATAAGACATATTTGCAAGTGAAAGGTAGATACAGCTCCTTGCTGTATTGTTTTACCTGATCCCTGTTGTAGAACAGATTAGAGCAGTGTTTCTCAACCAGTGGTTCAGGTACCATTAGTAGTACTTGAGGTAGTATCACAGGATCCCTGGACACCTCTTGTCTGGCACTGAGACCAGGAACATGACACAACAAACAGCAGTAGGAGGCTTGGCTTAGCAGGCAGTGCTCCAAAGCATGTGTTTCCACACACAAAAAAAGCCCTCCCGTCCACCCTGAGCCTCTTACTGGTGTACGTTGTGTCGCATCCGACCTCCCAAGCCAGAAGCAACTGACGATGATGTCATTGCCAGTTACTTCTGATAGTACTTTGAATAGGTGGACTGTGTGAAGTGGTGTGGAGGACAAACATTGAGAAACACTGGTTTAGAATTGCATTTTTGCAACACTTGCATTTTTGAAAAAGATTTCTTGCATGTTAGTGTATATAAACTGTTCGACAACAGAACTACAATGAGCTGAGTAATTCTCTGAACAACCATCAATGTCTGGTGTATTTCAGCAAGCTTTGTCTATTTAAGCATAGGGCCAACTGCGTGCTAAAAAAAGCTGGTATATTCCTATATTTGGAAATTGAATACTCACTATAATTATTTTTCTCTTTGCTTTATTACAGGTGCGACAGTATGTTGTACAAGTTGTCTTCTCTGTCACATTTGCTTTTTCTTGCACCATGTTTGAACTTATCATATTTGAGATCCTAGGGGTCCTAAACAGCAGGTATGTGTATTTGGTAGGAACGTGGCCTTAGAACAAATGATGAAATTGTCTGTTGGGCTGTTGTTGAATCACGTTTTTAGTCTCTGTTTTTCTTGCTATAAAATATGAATTGTATTTATGGTAAATGTGTAACAAAAATGGAGATAGGACATAGAAAATGGTTGCAGGCTCTTAATTAAAAATTTTCTTTAAAGCCATTTCTGCTCAACGTTGCATCAACGCAACAGGGGACCAAGTATGTACATCTATGGGTCAGGCAGAAATGGATTAAAGAGTTTGTTTCTAAATACTTGACAATGTTCCAAACAGCAAATAAGATCAGTATGATTTTGTTTCAGTGACACTGTCTTCTTGAGTAAGGATTTATTGCTTAGTCTAAAATTACCAAGATTTCCAGATTTTCCACTTCGGTAATTTCTGGCCAACAAGTACCCAGGCAATACAAAAATATTTATTGCTTCCTAAATGCGTTTCACTTTGTTTATATAATTGCAGGACACTATTACCTGCAATGTTTGTCCTCCATTACCGCCCTAGAGGACAAACAGGATCATCCAGTGCATCCTTTATAACGGGGATGGCCAAACTTGCTTAAGCCATTTCTGCCAAGTGTTGCATATAGGGACTAAATGTGTACACCTGTGGACCAGGCAAAAAAGAGCTCTTATTAATGTAAGAGCAAAATACAAAATAAACTTCAGATGTTTGAGACCTGCAATATTTAAGAAGCATTTTAATTCTTAAATATATTTACTCACCATGTACATTAAAAGTATAAGTCCCATTGGATTCTCGGTTTATACCTGGTAAATAATTATAAGGCTTGAAAATTTTTTATTTATCTTTTATATTAATTGTGATGCAAGAAGGAGTTCAGTCAACATATTTCTTTGACCTGCACATTATAGCTTGAAGAGCTGTATGTGGCTTGCAAGCGATGGTTTGGCCATCCCTGCATTATAATTAACTAGTCCTTTTCTAAGTGGTTTTGCCTGATAATGTACTGAAGCATACCAGTTAAAATGTCTTATTTATGGATATTTAGGAGAATAATGTTTAAAGAGAAACATCTTAGAATGCAAGCAAAAATTTACTAGACACTACGATTGCACTTATGAAAAATATAATCATACTTCTAGTTTGTAGAAAAATTGGATTACTAGCTGAGTTTTTAATATTTGGGGGAAAATGCATTTTTGGAGGTATTAACCACTGAAGCAAAACAGTTCGCAAGAGCATTCAGAACATATTGTGATATAGAAATTCTTGGATATTTATCCATTTCTGAGGTATTAGTTGATTACATTGTGTGATAATTGCGTCTGCCAGTTTTATGCAGATATAGTTACACAACTGAGAAATAGAAAGAGGGCGAATTAAATAAAATACTGCATGATTATGATCTGATATAGACCAATTGTTCTGTTGTTTTCAGCTCCCGGTATTTTCACTGGAAGATGAACCTGTGTGTAATTTTGCTTATCCTAGTATTCATGGTGCCCTTTTACATTGGCTATTTTGTTGTGAGCAACATCCGACTATGTAAGTATGAACATATCTTGAAAAGCAATTATGACCCAGGAAGTTTGGGTTAGCAATCAAAGAGCATTTATCACTTGAAGTAAAATGGATGGTTTCCCTACTGATCTTTGGTTTTCTTTATTTTTTAGTGCACAGACACAGACTGCTTTTTGCCTGTGTTGTTTGGTTAACGTTCATGTATTTCTTCTGGAAACTGGGAGATCCTTTTCCCATCCTCAGTCCAAAACATGGTGAGTTTACATAATGTTCCAGTTTCCTTGTCTGGTGCTTGCTCTTTCCTGAAGCATACATTTGTAAATGGGATACCTGACTACTTATTCTTGTTTCATTGGAAAAGAGACTCTCATGTTTAATGTTGTGGGGAAAAAGCGAGAACATCAACATTAATAGCATCTTCCCACAGAACTGTAGACAAATAGTAGGAACCAGAAATCTATTCTCTCTTAATTGTTTGCAACGCTGGCAAGTCAGTGAAGTTCTACATTTAGCTCTGTTATATACAAAAAGTAAAGTATAGTTGTATTGCTGGCACTTTCTTCTCACCTGGGAAGTGCAAGCAGTCATAATATGGGGATGGAATTTGTGGTGTGGAAAAGCTTCATACTGAACATTGCATGTTACACCTTATGTAAGACTCGTACCTATGCCCACGCTATAATCTATGCAATTTTTGATGTATGTAGCTGTGACACAATTCTCACAACCACTGAGGTCACAATCCTAATCTGTGCTGGAACAGTGAGGCCAGCTGGCCTGCGCTGTATCCAGCGCAGGTTTGCTGTGGCCTGGGGCGCAAATTGGAGTAAGGAAATTTTAGACCCCTTACACCAAGCAAAGAAGCCCTATGGGTGCAAATAGGAAAAACTCAAGTAACAGTGCTCAGGATGAAGGTTGGGATCCAGCTTGCACCGACGCAGCCAGTCCCACCTCCTCCTGGGCCCGATCCTCATCTTGGGCTGCTGTCTCCTGCCCTGAAATGCCCCTCCCCACCTCTGTTCTTTCCTCCCTCTGCCTTCTCCCACCCCCTGTGCTGGCCTTCCCTGGGCTGACATGAACTCATCCTGTCTGGGCGCCTCTCTGGCTCTGCTGGGCCAGCACACATCTATGTGCTGGTCCAGCCTCCACCTGAGTAGCTGTGAACGTGCTTTACGGTATGTTTGCAACACATGGTAGCCAGCAAAATGGACTTGTGCTGGCTGTGGGGTGGGGGATAGGATTGCACTGTTAGGGAATCTGACCTATATAGTTTTTTCTAGTCAGAATACCATACTGTTGAGCTTGAAAACACTTTTAAATGTATAGTATTTACATTTGAGCCCTGGTTTATTGGTTAGAAATTAAGCAACAGCTAACTGTAACTCCTTTCTGCTGGGATCTGCTTTGGCTGTGCTTCTATAATTGTATATTTACACCTTACAGCAGCCTGTGGTGAAGTTTTGGGTTAGATAATTCTAATAGCAACAGGGTGAGATCCTGTTTGAAACATTTTGGATGGAAAACTTTGAACAGAAAATCTGTGATTCAGAATAACTATTTCTACCTCTCTGAACAAGAATTTCTGATTTTTTGAATTTTGTAGAAGTCTGGTTTGGTAGGCTTCCCTTCCACTTCCTACAACCATCACATCTTCTTACATTAGGGCTGCCCTGTACTGAAAAACTTTCCAATTAAACCTGACTTCTTTGAACTCCAGTGTTACTGGACAGAATGTTCCAGTCTGGAGTGAATGTCAAGGGAATTGTTACTAGGGAGTGGGTAACTGCTGCTCTGTTTTGGAAAGCATTTTTAAGAGATCATGTGTGGTAGTCATTCTGAATGGCTACCTCTTTGGCAGTGCAGTATTTTAAAGTGTTCTCCTGCTTACGTCTCAGTAGAGTGGTGCTTACAGATGTTTAACATTGGGATCTTATAAATAAAATGTGTACTTATAATAATGTGTGAGAGCCTGTTTTTCCATATTTTCAAAAAGATAATGTCAAGTTAACCTGGTACATTCCCCTCCTTTCTGTCAGGCATTCTCTCTATAGAACAGCTCATCAGTCGAGTGGGAGTGATTGGGGTGACCCTAATGGCTCTGCTTTCTGGATTTGGTGCAGTCAATTGTCCATACACTTATATGTCTTACTTTCTCAGGTAAATGGAGTTTCCTCATGTTTTTGTCTATGCTCTTCTTCCTTCTTTCAAAGTAGGTTCCCTTAAAAGGAACTTTCTAAGTTGGTAGTATTGCTGCCTGTATCTCTGTCTCAGTAATGCTGATTGTAGTTTGAAATATACTATTATGCAGCATCTGTTCATTCAGTTCCACTAGAAAATGAGAGGCAGAGGAGAAAGGAAGGGAAAGCACTAATGAAAGGTGCAACTGGATTTGGCATGTTGGCCATTACCACCCTAGAGGACAAACAGGTTTATATGTGTATTGTAGGAACGTTACGGATGCAGATATTCTAGCTCTGGAGCGTCGTCTTCTCCAGACCATGGACATGATCATCAGCAAAAAGAAAAGGTAAGATAAACCTGTTAAATCATCTGTTGCAGTGTTTATCTACCCTTGTCCCCCAATATATCACTTCCCATCATCCAATGATCTGAAGTACCACCAGAAGTAACTAGTAACTAGTGATGATGTCATGGAGTGTGGGAGGGGTTACACAGACTTAATTAGATTATTATTATTTTTCATTGTATCTCATACTTTCTCTCCCATGTGGGAGGCGCTAGGGGTAGCTAACAATATGAATTTAGAAACAACATTAAAACCACACACCAAAAACCAAGAGGCAACAGAATCTCATCAGAGGAGCAACAAATGAAAATACCAAAGAGCATCAGAATTAAAAGGGAAAAGCAATTTATGGCAAAGAGGTTTTCAGCTGAAGGTAGAACTGAATTAGTGAGGGCAACAACTTCACCTGGCATGTGGAGAAAGAGAAAATTTACCATGGTTGGCTCAGCTTCCTTGATTTCCCTATGAACCCTCCTCTCTACTAACAGTGCTCCTGAGTTGCAGGGGAGGTAAGAGTAGAGTAGACACCTGACTGAGGCTATTCCTGGAGACATGCCCCCCCCCACATGGTGTAACACTGGTGTTGGACACTTTTTGAGTATGTGTATGTTTTGTGTTGGCTGTAGTTTGTATCCCTTTTTTTTTTAGAACTTGACTTTTCCTTCCCATTAGGATTGCAATGGTTCACAGAAACATGTTCCAGCGAGGAGAAGTACACAACAAACCTACTGGTTTCTGGGGGATGATAAAAAGTGTTACAACGTCTTCATCAGGCAGTGAAAGTATCCTACTTAGCAATGGATGATTCTTACTTGACTGAAGAAAAATATGTGAGAAAATCATGCTGAACCCCTTACTGTCAAAATCCCTGTGACCAAACAATTCCAACCGAAGCCTGCGAGGGCCTAGCACTGTGGCTTGATCTGGTGGAGCACTTATCCTCATGTCCTTCTTTACATATTTGAGCAATTTCCATAGATAGGAATTGGTGGAGATGGGTGATGATTTGGATATGGGCTGAACTGTGTAGCCTTGATAAATTAGTATCTTATGTTATTGGTTCCACATTTTGCTGTGTTAATAACAGTATTGATTTCCATTCTGTGGTGGAGGAGAAATTTTGCCAGGAGTTGTACTTTAGGTGCTTTGTAGTATGGATGGTTTTTTATTTGACTTGTATTTAAATATCTTGGTTATGGCAGAGATTTCAGTGTTATGCAGGATTAAATTGTTAGTACAGTTGGACCTCAGTAGACATGGGGAATCCGTTTCTGGACTCCCCTCCACAATGGATACTGAAACATGCAGATAAACAAATCTGTGGGTCTGGTCTCTGAACACAACTGGAGTTATTCTGCAGTCACTATCTGGAGGTGTTCTGAGACCCACAGAGGCCTCTGTGGGCCTCAGAAAAGCTCCTGGATGCAATAGAGAACATTTCCAGTTGCTTCTGGGATCCCAGGTCTGTCTTCCATCATGGGTTCGGAACCTGTGGTTAGTTAAAACTGCGGGTCCTGAATCCAGGTATACGGAGGCTGGATCTGTATTGGTGCATGACGGACAGATTAGGATGGAACCCATATTATTTCTAAATGTGTGACCTCTTCCACAAACAGCAACTTCACATTTATTTCACCACTTTCTTAAACAAGGACAACTTGCACAGTGCCAGGATGTCCAGACACAAGTCCTTCTTATCTGCTCCTTCAGTGGCAGCCAGTGATATGGAGTGGGAAAATGTGCAACACAGTGACATGAAGTCACAGTTCCTAAATCTTAGAAATGGGGAGGGGGAATTACAAATGGTATCAGCAACTTCCATGTTGACTGCACATTTAATGTAACTTGTGCTATTTACTTTAGTATCACTATACACACTCATGGTTTGCACTTTGCAACAGCCCTCATAGTCCTGTAGATGGCAGTGGTGCTTAATTTTGAAATTGTAATTCTTTTGCTAGAAAGCTATTGTAAAGTAATGTATACAATTAGATAACAGTTTAGGCTGCTCACAGTTAATGTGGATATTTTTGAGGGGTTCATTATGCATATGCTGTGCACAAAGACATGAAAGTAACCTTAAAGTATGTTGCTTGTAGCTGGTATTATACACAGTTTTGCCCTTGACATCTCTGTCTTGCCAGACTTGGCACTTATTCAGCAGGAAGTAGATGCCTTGGAGGAGCTGAGTCGACAGCTTTTTCTGGAAACAGCCGACCTGCATGCTACCAAGGTACAGACTTAAGAGGACGATTCTCATATTTGATGGGTAGATTGAAGGTACTGTGAGGTCGGAGAAAAGGTTATGCTTAAAAAAAAAAGTCAGTGGGTTAGCGCAGTGCAACAGCTCTTTTCCATTGATTATGACACTTTCTCAGGTGCTTTTTCTTAGAATGTGGAATAAAATTTTTTTTGTCTTTGTTCACTTCTCTGGAATTATGTATAATAGAGCAGAGCTCTGAGGTGGAACCTCAAAGTGGACTGCAACTTTGGGTTGTTTGTGGCGGTGTTACCACAACCTTTGGGTTTTGGATAGCAGGGCAAGGGTCCTACATGAGTTAAATCCTGCTGGAAACTTGGGCTTTGGAGCCAAAGCCTGGTTTCAGTGTGAGTTGAAAATCGTGAACCTGAATGGTTTGTGAACCTGAAAATGTAAATCTTGTTCTCTTTGCAGGAAAGAATAGAATACTCCAAAACATTTCAAGGAAAATACTTTAATTTCCTGGGCTACTTTTTTTCCATCTATTGTGTCTGGAAAATTTTTATGGTATGTAGCAGTCCTATTGGGATGATTCCTTTTGTATTTTGCAGGCAGCCTAGCAAAAGCTGTACTTGGCAGAAGTAGACATTTCTACAACTCTTTCTTGTAGTCTTGTTTGTTTTAAGTACTGTCTGAAATTGATTTTGAATGGAGTTGGCCTTGTGGTAGAAGGGGAAGTCTTTTATAACAACACAATATGACTAAGCAGTATTTTGGGTGTATGTGTGTTTTGTAGCCTCTGTACCTGCTAGACACTCTATATAAAGGAGAGGTTCTTGTTTGTCTTGTAATGGTTTTAGTGGAAGTGTTACTTCAGAGATTGTGCCTCGTTGTGTCTCCTCTTCAGGCAACAATCAATATTGTATTTGATCGTGTTGGAAAGACTGATCCTGTCACAAGAGGAATTGAGATCACTGTAAATTATTTGGGAATCCAATTTGATGTGAGAATTGTTTTAAACTTCAATTTCTTTCAGTATTTTACCCTTAATTCCTTTATTCTGTTATAAATTGATACTATGGAAGATAAAACAGCTATTTGCTGGAGTGTAAAATTTATTGACAGATATTGCCCTTAATTGATTCTGGTTTTATCCTAAAGCAGTGAATTAAAAAGACAGTATTTCAATAATATTTTAGCTGTATTTCATTCTGGAAAGACCATTAGCTATCAGTAAGTTCCTATTTGGAACCTTTAGCATTTTGAAGATGGTTTACAGCTACTTCAAACGTCACTGTTTTCCTTGTTGATTTAAATCTCTATGTTAAAATGTGTGTCAGTTGTACTTTTTAACAGTTATGTGCCTGTTGATTTGATATTGGCAGCTCCCGTTGGGAGGGGAAATGTGGGGTCAGGATACAAATTCTTTAAATATCAGTTTCATTTCTTAATTCAGACAGTTAATGCTTTTCTGAAAGTTGGATTCTAGGCTGCTGCTGTCATGTTTGGAGACATTGTGTCTACCACACTAAACATCTGTGCACCTTTTTGTTGCAATCTTGCATGCAGTTATTTGGGACTAAGCCCCAGTGAACTCAATGGAACTTATTTTTTAGTAGTTAGCCTTTGGATTGTATATCACTCTAAACTTGCAATTATAGAGTGTACAATGCTAACAAAATCTAGATTTAAAACCAATATATTTACATGACAGTATTCTTGCATGGATTTTTGGAAGAGGCTATTATACATATATAAACAGAATCTGAAATTAGGCAGCCTCCCAAGTTCTCACACTGCTGATGTAACTATGATAACATCAAGGGGTTTAAACATTTTCTCATTGTATTATTGCAGGTAAAATTCTGGTCCCAGCACATTTCTTTTATCCTTGTTGGAATCATTATTGTCACTTCTATCCGGGGTTTGTTGATAACACTCACAAAGGTAAGCCTGGGCATGAACCTGTGGTGGAGCGAAGCTGGAGCATGAACTAGGCAACTCTTTTGTCAGGATTTTAGGAAAGAATTATACATTGCTGATGTAATAGGGAAATCTGCAGTTCTATTAATAGGATAACATTCTGTATGATGATCCTGCCATGAATTATTGCTATCCAAGTGATCATTTTTTCAGTTTAGTTAAAACCATTTTGCATCTTGTCTCCACTGTCATTGTGCGGTAAGATACATGTGTGTACTGATTTTTTTGTGATTTATCTACCTCTGCAGTTTTTCTATGCTATCTCGAGCAGCAAGTCTTCCAATGTGATTGTTCTTTTGCTAGCACAGATCATGGTGAGTGTTGTAGTCAGCTTGGGAACTACTTGTTGTGTCTTCTTGGTGATGAAGTTAGCTGGGAGTGGGATGTTTGATTTTTGTTGTATCTTCTTTGCAGGGGATGTACTTTGTGTCTTCGGTGCTTCTGATTCGGATGAGTATGCCTCTACAGTATCGCACCATCATTACTGAAGTTCTAGGGGAGCTGCAATTTAACTTCTACCATCGCTGGTTTGACGTTATATTCCTTGTCAGTGCCCTCTCCAGCATCCTCTTCCTGTATCTGGCACATAAGCAGGCTCCTGAAAAACATATGGGACTCTAAATCCATCCTGATTCTTCAGTGTGTGATGGACATAAAGCAGTGCATTTGGCATAGTGTAAGCAGAAGATTACTCTTTCTGCAACTGATGACCAACCCTTTGTTTGGGATCAAATGTTTCCATGCAGAGAGAGAGAAAGAAAGAGAGAGAAGAAACAGCTAAGAAGCCTCAAGATACAGAATTCAGTCCTTCCGAGACAAATGTGTCCTTGTGAGGGAATAAACCAAAGAAGGAAACTTGAGCTTTAGAGCTCTCTAAAATCAGGATTGGAAGAACTATTCTGCAGTGAGAAGTTCTTAGTGTATGTGATTTGGCAAGATGTCTGTTGAGACATCTTAACCTGAAGGGATAATTTTGCAATCGAGTATCCAAATATTTAAATAAATCAACTTTTATAATAGCACTGTGGCATCTTTACATATTTGGAAATAAATTACTGCTTAGAGGGAGGCAGCTACAGAGGATGAACCTTCTGCAGCTAGTGCCAATAATTCTGGGGGAGTTGCAACACCCTAAAAGTTGACTTAGAACATCTAGTATTGCATGTGACTTTGCAAAACAACCCTTGATTTTCAGAAGTCAGCAGCCGATGGGATTCTTTCATGAGCCGTCTGGGGAAGTGAAGGAGGAAGGAGTGCTTGCATGAGTGCTTCCTTCTCCCTTCCCAGTGGTTAGCACATGGTTGGCTGGCAAGCATCCAGAACAGGCTGGGCCATGCTTCAGGTAAGCTGGTGGGAGTGCAGGACATGTCAGGTGGGGTGTAAAAACAAGCTAGGAAGCAGAGTATGCTGAATTGTATGAGAAGAACTGTTGGGGGGCACACATGCTCAAAGTGGTTCAAGAATCAGACTGTTCCTCAGCCTCTTATACGCTCCAACATCAGCCCTCAGAGAGAAATATAGTAAACCGCTGGTGTCTGGATTTTTCAAAATGTGTTATTTGCTAAACTGAACACAGTCTGCTAACCATAAGCTTGTCAAGTTTCCTGGGACTGCAAACCGGTGGGTTGTCTAACACCCAGATGGCTACCTGTTCTAAGAAGGTGAATCTCAGCCTTAATTTTTTTTTTTTACTATTTCATTGGTTCTTCAATCACTCCTCACCTGTCTTTATTCCATACTATTAACAGAAGTGAGACTTTGTTGAAATTCATTGAAAACACGTCTGTGTATTTTATATACTAGATGTGTTTATTTGTGAATCCTACATCAGCTTGAAATTATTGCTGATGGAACTTTCATCGGTGTTCTCATGATTTCAGCCTTTGTTAATGAAGAAGCATGAGAATACCCCCCCCCCCCAATGCCGGGAGAGTGACTGAGAGCTGAGCAGTGGCTTCTCTACCTGCTTCCTCTTCACGGGAGGTGAAGGAGACTGACAGATCATGCAGTGCAGCATGCATGCAAGTGGCCAGGGATGGATTATATTATCACAAGATTATGTATTTGAATGAAGGAAGTGGTATGTGTGGAAGAGGTTTTACAGCAGTTGCTGTGGGGAGGATGAGGTTTGTGGGGAAGTTAAGTACTGAGCAGACATTGTCATAAAAGAGCAGTCTTGACCATGAGCTTTCATAAGTTTACATTTGCATTGTTATAATCTAAAGCAAAGTAATTTCAGCTTTTAGTCAGGATGACTCTTTTGTCCTCTTCTATCGGAAAGAGACAAAGGTTGAGGTCTGTGGTCATGTAGTAAGTTACCAGAATGGAATCTTTCACTTTAGCATTCTGTACAAGTATATCTCAAACACCTCAGGCCCAAGTGAGATTGAAGTGGGCTTTATTTTGAAGCTTACTTTGAAGACTGTTCTCACATCAAATTAGTACTGAGATAATGAACTAATGTTGGACTGTCAGCACATTAACTGATATGCTACAACTTTTGGGGACAAATATGGCACAGCAGAGGGGAAAAAAAGCATGTATTGTTTAGTAAATATTTACAAAGTCTAAATTTAATCCATTTTAATATGACTACACATCAAAACAGTTGAACAGTTCATAAAATAAGATACAATAAATCTTAAGACTGTGGTGCAGTAGGTACAGTATATTAACTGATAATCTTCCATTAGAAGGCCTTTGGAGGCAGTCAACATGCTGCTGTCACCCAGTTAACCTCACAGTGTATTTGCTCTCACAAGGTAGTGTAGTGGATTATGTTCTAGGCAAACAATTTGGATTCATATATCATTTTTTGTTAAAAGAATAATCTACTGATACCACTGAAGCTAATGATATTTTTATCTACCAATCAATTCCAAGGCATGTTTATCTGGAAATAACTCCTGTGTTGTTTGGGGGGTGGGGTTGGGGTTGGTTTCAAGTAAGTGTGTTGGAGCTTAATGTCTTCTGAGCAGTAATGTTAGTAACTCTTTGCTTCAGAATAGGACGCTTACACAGTTGCTTTGAGGGGCACAAACTGGGAGAAATTTGATCTCTTATGTCATCACAATATGGTATCTTCCTCCTCTTCCTCCTCCTCATTATTTTCTTCTGCAGCAGCAACTGGGGGTGAAGAAGAAGACAAGCTGATCTAGAAAAAAAAAATATAGAGAACTTGTCAGTCAAGCAATTTTATTTAGCCAGCTATAACAGCGGTTCCCAAACTTTAGCACCAGTGCCTACTTTTTAAAATGACATTCTATCGGGACCCACTTAGCATTATGAAATGTTTAAAAAAAGTGATCTAGAAAGAGACAGTATTTAGTTATTTATTTACAAAAAACCTAAAGAATTTCTTGTATTGAGGCAGATCTAATAAGGGCTTACAGCCCAATCCTGAGCTGCCTGCAGCACCCAGGTCTGGCGGCCCCGTGGAGGGCTGCTGGTGGATCCCGCACCTTCCGCGCTGCCGCGGGAGGCTCCTTGGGAGTAGGGGATGTTCGTCCCCTTCCCCTGAGTAATGGAGCAATGGAGCAATGGAGCTGCTAATAATAATAATAATAATAATACAGGTATTTATGTACCACCTTTCTTGGCTGTCAGATTTCTCCTCAGACTTTAATTCAAGGTGGTTTACATAGGCAGGCTGTTCAAATCCCTGTAGGGATTTTTACAATTAAAGAAAGGTTCTATCTTTCAAGAACCACACAACATTTCGGATTGAACTTTTGCGGTCTGTTATCACTTTCTGGCCTCTTCCCACGCAGGCTGACAAGCAGCTCCTTCCAAAGAGCAGGTGGAATAACTCGGCTCAGCTTGTCAGCTGCTTCAAGGTTTCGCCATTCATGGTGCCGGTGGCCTCGAACTGGTGACTTTTGGATGTTGTCTTCAGGCAAATGGAGGCTCAACCCTCTAGACCAGACCTCCTGACCTACTCACTTTAGCAGCGACCAAAAGGTTGGCGCTAAAATAAAGGCGGTCGTGTAGGGCGCGCAGCCCTGCACAAGCGCCTTGGATCCTGCAGAGCTTGGCTCTGCAGATCTGCCTTGCTTCCTCCCCCCAATGTGCCTCCCGCCCACCCCCGGCCATGCCTCTAGTCGGACCCCCCCTCCCCGGAACGCCTCCCCCATTCCCCTGGCCACAGCCTTGCCTCCCGTTCTGCAGCCCGGCAGTCTGGGAGACCACAGAGCTGCAGAACCTGGGCTACCACCACGTACTAGCCCAGCGCCGGCCAGAGCTGGGCTAGCTCCGGCGGGATCCCGGTGGTGAGCCCTGCAAACATGCCTTATGGCACGTTTGTGACTGAGGTCCGTGGTGCGGAGCCGTGCCGTGGACCTCAGGATTGGGCTCTTAGTTATGTGACCCAGCCTTCACCTGCCCCACTATCATTGATAGACTTGGAAAATAACATACCACAAAAAGATGCTCAAACACATTGTGTATATTTACACAAGTTTGCAAGTTGTAGGAGCACTGCAATTGGCAGCTATCTTGCAAACTGCAGGAGCTCAGCTCTTTGCAGGGCAGTTTACAGCTATCTAACTTTTTGAATAGCCTCAGGGCTTGAGTTAATTAGTTATCTGAACTTCCCATCATCAGTGTTTTTATTGGAGGCTCTGCAGGACCCACCAGAAATTGGGTCACAACCCACCAAGTGGGTTCTGTCCCACAGTTTGAGAACTGTCCCACTGAACTATAATATTTGGGCACTGAGGATTTGGAAGAAATGATAATAATGGAGTACTACTATTAGTGAACAATGATCATTATTCATTCTATGATTTATGTATAGCTGGAGCATAAACGTGCGAATCATGTCCATCTCAACTCTATTCATATTCTTATGGCCTGATCACATGACCACTTGAAGTCTACTCCTAGTGCTATTTAAGCCGTTTCTGCCCAATGTTGCAAAAATGCAACAGGGATCAAATGTGTACACCTGTGGGCTGGGCAGAAATGGGTTAACTGGACATTGAGTACCAATCATTGTAATAGGGCTTTCCTTTAAAAAAAAATTGCTCTCAAACATTCAGTGCAAGGTAACTCACCCTCTCTTGCGGTTCTGGTAATTGTACCTTTGGCTCTGGGGCTTGTATCTCTGCATAGGCAGGAGGATCACCATGGTCATCACTTGGTGGATCTGCCATAGAGGCAGTAATAGGAATATTCTGGGACTTGTAGTACTTGTAAGCCTCTTCTCCACACACCAGTAGCATTAGCCTGTTGCCGCTCTGATGGACTCTTGCCACAACATCCTCGTAATCTTCATTCTCTACGTTCACACCATTGACTTCTATCAAGATGTCATCATCTTGAAGTCCTGCTATGTCTGCTGGCCCTCCTTTCTGTACCTGCGAATATATAGAATTGGAGACAGACATGCCACTGGTAATGAGTGTCAAAGTGTAGGAGGTTTTTCAGACTGCTAAATTAACAGTATACTTGTTCACATCAGAAAGGTTGATATACCTATGACTTTTGCAAATGCTAATATTAAGCAGTAGTTAAAAGTAAGGGGATCCGATTATCCCCTTAAGTTATCAAATATTTTGGTGGAGAAGAGAGGACAACATGGCTAATATTGTTGCAATGTATCCAGTATTTTTAAAATTCTGGTGCTAAGTAAGACAGAACTGCTCTGCTGGCGTGGAGAGGTCTTTTGGTCTGTAAAAACAAGATTTTGGAAAAGGTGCTCAGGTGCACTGCATTTTTATCTAGAAGCAGTTCTGCATGTTCTTATACTGTGTCATATTCAAAGGTTATAATAGTTTCCAAAAACTCAGCTACTCTTTTTTGTGTATTAAGCCCTACAATGTGGCATTACAGCCAACACCTTTTGTTGGTCTATGCATATTTGTATGACCTGCCTTAATACTGGGGAAACATACTGCAAAGCCTACAGGAGAAAATACTTTCTCAGCTCCAAGCAATGGGTTCAACAAAGTGCATGTAAGCTTTCATATAGCACTGCTTTCTTTTGTTTTCTGTCTGCCTCTAGTCCTTGGATAATTTGGTTGGGGTTTTCTGTGTGGGCATTTGCATCATGGGAGTTTTTTTAAGAGCCCCATTAAACACTAGTGGAATCAATATAAAGTCACATTGTTAAATGGCTGTTGGTGCACCAAAGCAGCATCATGGGAAATGGAAAAGGTTGTAGGAGATGACTTGGTATGATGTTAAAATACCATGAGAGTAAAGATGGACAAGAACACCTAGTGCTTGTTGCTGTTGTACCAAAAATGCTTCCAGAACAAACACAAAGGAATTCAGGAATCCGTGACAGTTATTCAGGTTTTGGTGAGTTTGTAAGTTTCAAACAACTTTACTTCAACAACTTCGAGCCTAATCCAATGTGTGTCTTCTCAGAAGTAAGTTCCATTATATGGGGCTTACTCCCAGGAAAGTGTGGATAGGATTGTAGCCTTAATCTATTTGTGACATTTGGCAGCTTTACCTAAGGCACAGATACCCCAAGGAGAAGATAGTTTTGTATTGTTCTGAGTGTTTTCCCAGAAGAAGGGAAGGGCCAGCCAATGGCTGTTCATATTCTTTGCTTTGGCATTATGTTTCTTCCACCACTGCATAGATTCTAATGCAATACCTCTTTAATGAACTGGCCAGGCAATTCCTGGATGGCATTCAGACGGAAGCCAAATCCGTTGGGACCCTTTATCAGCTTGCTGAGTCTGGGCTTTTGATTCTCCTCGGTAGGGCGTGTCAGCACTTCTGCTGCTCTTGGCGATTGCACCGGGACTGCATCTTGGATTGTACTGGGGATTGCCTGGGGATTGCACCGTGTTGCATGATGGTAGAGACATGGAGATATGTGAGCCTGATCAACCAAAATGAAAGAAACCTACATGTCAGAACACTTTGCTATCAAACAGCTTAGGATAATAGCACTTCTCATGTCATATAGAATGAATTGAGCATAAGGCAGTGTTACTCAAACGGTGGGTTGGTACCCAATAGGTGAGTCACGAGCCAATTTCAGGTGGGTCCCCATTCATTTCAATATTTTATTTTTAATACCTTAGACTTGATGCTAACATGGTATGTGATTGCATTTGGGGAAATGTTACACATCTTAATTTTAACAGGCTACTATGTATATGCTTTTAACAATGATAGTCAATGGAACTTACTCCTGGGTAAGTGTGGGTAGGTTTGCAGCCTAGGATTGTTAAAAATTTTCCTGCTTGATGATGTCACTTCTGGTCCTGACATCACTTCCAGTGGGTCCTAACAGATTTTTTTCATTCTAAAAAGTGGGTCCTGGTACTAACCTGGTATAAGGCAATTTGCCAGCAAGTATTGCAGGTTTAGGGTGTGTGGCCTGAAATTTCTCTCTTGGCTGAACAATATTGCAGCTTCAGATAACTTCCCTCCCCATTATATTGTGCTCATATAACAGGTGCTTTAGAGGGTCAAGACCCCCCCCCCGTGTTGGTGGGGTAGCCTGTCTTGCTGAAGCTCTGATTCTCCAACAGTTGAAGCATGTCTGAGGATCTAACACCTCCGAATTTTGTTCTTTAACCAACCTATCTGAGTGTTTTCTGAGTTCAGATGATTAGCACTTCTACTGTACTAATGTATTGAACTGTATGTATGGCATAGCTTTGAGGTAACTCCATTTCCTTAAAGGAAAGGTTAAGGAAGGATAATTGTGTTAGTTGAATTGGCCTATGTGCCTTCAAACACAGGTTGCTGTGAAGGGTGAAGCAGTGATTTCAAGCAGAAAAACCGTGGCAGGATGGCAACAGCTGACCCTTGCTTCCTCCAACCACTCTTCTAGGTGGACTTTGAGAATGGCAACCAGCCTGGCTAGAGGAAGGGTTCAGGGGAAAGCAGGAAGGGTAGGGTTCAGAACTTCCACCTGAAATTCCTCCCCTCCCCCCAGCTTGGCTTTTTGTCTGCCCAGTAGCAACCTGTGTGTTGAAACATCTTTCGTGACAGGCCACAGCTTTCTCTTGGAGAGAGAAGCTTGGATGTATTGTGGTAGTGATGTGTGCAGTGGCAGAAAACCAGACAGTTCAGCTAGAAATAGTCCTGTTTTGTGTTTCGATTTTAAATGAAAATATTGGCTTCAACATAATTGGAAAGCTGCATGAGGGAAAACTGGATTCTGGGACTCTATAATTTTGCAAATTAAACTTGCTTACTGACACAATTATGCCACTGTTAGCCAAGGGGAGGAAGAAATCACAATGCAAGGGAGGGAGACTCACTCTTTCCCCGCTTAGAAGCCTTCTCAGCTCCAACCACGGGTTTCTGGACATTTACCACTGAATTTTCAAGCTGATTTTATCAACCGAAAGGGTGAGAAAGTTCTTTTTATGTAAGAAAGGGAGTTGGCATTTTCAAAATGCTTACTCTGCACAGGTTACTGATCTTTGCACTGACAGCATGTAATTCGAAAACACACACGGCTCTGCCCATAGCTGCCACTTCACTACTCATTGCAGGATTTCCAAGTAACTCATTCTTGCACTTGGACTGTATTTCTTACCATTTTGTACATTGTGTCAGTCTCTTCATCCACCACTGTCAGTGTTGTTTTTTCACCACATTTTCTGATCTTCTCCACCACAGCATTGTGGTCCAGAGCCTCAACTGGGTCTCCGTTTACTGCCACCAGGATGTCATTGTCCTTGAGACCTCCTTTAGCTGCAGGGCTGCCAGAATCAATGTCCTTAATTAAGTGACCTGTCCTCAAAAAGAAGAAAAACCTGCCACTTAAAAATTAAAGACAGTCTCAATATCTAGAGTGCTTTTACTTTTGAGATCATAACCATGGTTTAGATCTCTTTGTAGAGTTGAGTTAGAGTTCTCAAAGCAAGAACTTAAACTGCCAGGAGAAGCAACATCTACATGAATGAAAGATTGATTTTGATTAATCTAAATCAATCCAGTGTTTAAATCCAGATCTCTCTGATGCAAGTCTCATCATCTGCCATGGATTCATGTGGCCTTTAGCAAATAAGTCTTTCTATAAGATAGTGTCTGCTGGATAAGATAAAACATCCATTTAGTTCAGTGTTTTATTCCCCAAAATGGCCAGCCAGATACTTCCAGGAAGTCCACAAGTTAGTATGGAGGCAACAGTCTTGTTATCTGTTGTTAGCACCTGGTATTCAGAGGTGTAATGACTTCCATGAATTTCCCTCATTTTAAAGTTATCTAAGTTAGGTGGGAGCAAAAGGAATCTACCTTGCAAGAATCTTGTGAAGGTAAACTCAGTGGTGACTGTAAAGTAATTGCAAATGGAAAGTGCTGTATAACCGTTCGCAGTAGTGGTAGTATGGAGTGGCCTTTTGAAACCTGGGTCATTAGGACAGTTTTTAGAACCAAATATTAGCATGAAGGATTATTAAAATTAGAGAGCCCCATTTTGGATTGAGGCTTGCAGGGCTGGAGAGAAAGCAGCAGGCTATTCAGATTTGATTAACATACTGTGTTTGGCATGTGGCATTCAATAAGCAACTGCAGGGTGAAGTGAGGTGCAGGGTGAGGTGCCTACATCAGGTGGCATATCTTGGTATACCATTCAAAGGGCAGCACATTCTCAACTGAGGGTCCAGTCCTATCCAACTTTCCAACAGCCGTGCCAGTGGGGTGTTCGGTGCATCTTGCAGTGGGGATGTGGATATGGAGGCCTCCTCAAGGTAAGGGAATATTTATTCCCTTATTTCAGGGCTGCATTGCGGCTGCATTGGTGCTGGAAAGTTGGATAGGATTGGGCCCTGACTGTACTATAGTATTGTCTTACAACCATGAGAGGGTGGAGTGGGGGATGGTGTCACTTGGAGATGCTGCTGCAGGCACCAAAGCATCTTGCATCAAGTCTAGGAGTAAGGCAGGCATGTTTTGAGAATTATGGCTTTTGTGCAGCTGTGTTCAGTTCTGGTTAGTCAGAGGTCAACAGATCTCACAAGCTATTAGCGGACCAAAGTGGCAACTACTATGCTGTGAACTTGTACAAGTTTACTGTTCATGGTCTGTAATCTTACCTTTACCATTTTGTTCCATTCTCAGGTAGAATCCATAACCATTCTTCCCTTTTTTGAGTTCAAGCTCACGGGGTTTGTGGGGCAAGAACTTTAAAGTGGCCATTTCTCTCTTCAGCTGCATCTTGTGTCTGCTGTAATATTGGTCAGTTTCTTTACTTGACAGTAGAAACATAACTCTATCCCCAGACCTTCTTACCTGGAAACACAAACACAACGAGAGATAGTACTTAGCTGTAATGCATAAGGGCAGCGATTTCAATGACTGTGCTACAGCACATTGGTGTGCTGGAAATGGTCCATAGCTGTGCTGCAGGAGTTGGGGTCATTTAGTAGTAGGTCCATTGGGGGATGTGAGCCCCCCCACCAGCAGCATGGTATGGCTTGTCAATTGTCAAAAACCAATGGTGTGCCTTGACAATTTTAGTGTCTTGCCAGTGTTCTGTGAGATGAAAATGGTTGAAAATTACTGGCATCAAGATACGAACAACAATTTATGCGCAAAGTGGCAGAACACATACTGATACTCATTTGGTTAACTAGTCCGCACACGTCCTCCATCTTTTCTAAGAGTATTTTCACTTGAGGCTTAAATTGCTCTGAACTACAGGTATGAGAACTATATTGCCTACAGTGTACATTTAATTACTCTTCCATGTTCTCTCTTACATTAACAACATTTACAGGTGGCACAGCTTTTTAATAATGCTGAATCTGGATACTAGAACATTTTGTTCTGTGCTTTAAAATAAAAATAAAAGGGGTGAGTACAGCTTGATGGACATCAGTCACTGAGAAAGTAGGGAGGAAAAAATGTTAGCAAGGTGTGGTCCTTTAGTATTTGGAGGCTATCACATCATCCTTGCTTAAGTGCAAGAGTGAGCTCATTCATACAAGTTCATCATTCACTCACTGCAAGTCTTTGTCTGAAGTAGTGCGCACAGATCAAACTCCACAGGTGGCTTTCATAGAGCCTGCAATCACCTCAAACAAAAGGTTTCACTTCAAGTTGTTCACTTTCTGCTGCAAGTATAGTAATTGACTACAGTGTATATGCACAAGTAAAGTAGCATATATGAATAGGTCAATCAACCATAAGTGTTCTGGACCATCTAGGCATCGTGAAGATGGAGGCAGGTGATGGGAGGGTGACTGAGGTAGAGCTGCATCCTTGTTAGTCATGATTAAGAAAGTTAGACATGACTAAATTCCATAGCCATTCGTGGTTGAAGGCCATGTCTATCAGCTCACCGTGTCCTGGAAATGTGGGTTGAATCAGAAAGTGACAAGTTGTAGTTTTATACACTTGAGTACTCTCTCACAAATGCATGTTAGTTGCTGGTGCAAGTCAGATTTCACACATTTTCCAGCATGGAGACAATAATCTTGCCTGTGATGTTGAATGTTTTGGCACTATTCACCAAAACCCTCTCAGTATTTCTGTGATATAGTATGCATATTACTTGATCAGCTGGTTTTCTGTAATGCCTAGTGATGAGGTGAACTGTGCCACTTTTACAGGCACAGATTCATGGTAAAATTTCCTCACAGTTTGGCCAGATGTTATAAGCCAGAACTGATGCCACTGAAAACAGAGGCCAATTGTTTAATTCCCCTCTCCCCTTCTGAAATGTTTAGTGCAGCTTACCTGTTCCTGGCAATATGATAAAAATCTGTTTCCCCAACTCTGTTCCATATCACTGACTGCTGCTTTGGGGAACGGCATAGCATCATGTCTAGTACAGCTTATCTATGTTCTGACATTACGAGCTGAAAAATAGGGATGAGATGGAACTACTGTGTTTGGCAGTGGTCCTGGGTATAAAATCTTGGCTTATCAAAATCCATTCTCAGAATATCATGTTGAGAAGAAGTCATTGTTCACTGGTAGAGTACATATTTTGCACAGATCTCAGGTTCAATCCCTGGCATCTCCCAGGTAGAGCTGGAAAAGACTCCTAATCTGAAATCTGGGAGAGATGTTGTCAGGCAGTGTAGACAAAACTGAGCTAGATGGATTAATGGTCTGACTTGGCAGAAAGCAGTTTCCTATGTTCAAGCTTAATCAAAGACTTAGCGACTGGGAGAACTTAAGGTGAGATGCTGACGTTTATAATACCTTCTCAACGACTTCTTCGTGAGTATCATTTTCCACATTTTCTCCATTGACTTCTATCAGGCGATCATTTGGCCGCACTCCAGCTTTTACAGCTGGTCCTCGTGGGGCCAAATCAATAATGAACAATCCCTTTCGACCTGGAATAGAGGAGAGAACAGGGAGAAGTTGAAATGCCTCTTCATAGGCTAACTATGTGTTGCCTGGATATTACCCTTGTGACTTTAAGACCTATTTATTCCAAGAATATTGTACTTTGCAATGGTAGCAAAGGTGGAATCTACAGCAATAATGTGCCTTTTCTGTGCCTGAGAAACACAAAGAGGTTCATACCTTAAATAGTCATAAATAGTCCAACCTTGCTTTATGCCTTTCTCCCCAGCAGCTGAGGGGTGGGGAATTATAGTGGTTTATGCTAGTGCATGATTAACACTGGAGAAAGTAGTTACTTAAAGTTCCAAACAACACAGTCCTGGAACGTGCTGGAATCCCTAGCATGTATTCACTGCTGAAACAGAGACGCCTGCGTTGGCTTGGTCATGTCGTGAGAATGGATGATGGCCGGATCCCAAAGGATCTCCTCTATGGAGAACTCGTGCAAGGAAAGCGCCCTACAGGTAGACCACAGCTGCGATACAAGGACATCTGCAAGAGGGATCTGAAGGCCTTAGGGATGGACCTCAACAAGTGGGAAACCCTGGCCTCTGAGCGGCCTGCTTGGAGGCAGGCTGTGCAGCATGGCCTTTCCCAGTTTGAAGAGACACTTTGCCAACAGTCTGAGGCTAAGAGGCAAAGAAGGAAGGCCCATAGCCAGGGAGACAGACCAGGGACAGACTGCACTTGCTCCCGGTGTGGAAGGGATTGTCACTCCCGGATTGGCCTTTTCAGCCACACTAGACGCTGTGCCAGAACCACCTTTCAGAGCGCGATACCATAGTCTTTCGAGACTGAAGGTTGCCAATACATTGTCCACTGTGTTAGACTCCAGTTTCTTAGTGTGCTTCTCAATGCAAGCGTTGCTTGTATTAAAAAGAATGAGCCTTTCCCATGTAGTTTACAAATGTGCTAGTAACTTCTGTAACCAACAGTAAAAATATTGGTAAAAATATTTACCAATAGTGGTAAAAATATTTAGATAAATCTCTTATCCATATGCTTATACAGGCTGAGTGTCGTTATTCATGAGGGTTCCACTCCCAGAACTTGTGTGGATGGCAAAAATCATATTAAAGCAAATCCATTTAAAAAACAATGACCTTTTGCTAAGCAATTTAAAAACAACCTTGCTGACCTTTGTGATGTAAGACAGCCTTTAGGCAGACAGTCCATCAATCTCCCTCCAGGCACTTAGAAAGGCTTCACTCTGAGCCCTTCCATCACCCAGAGCTGGGAAAGAATTCGAAGTGGTTATCTCTCATGTGCTCAGGGGGAAGAGAGGGGCTGCTTGCCTTGGAGTGAAGCTGTTCTAAGTGCCTGGAGAGAGAATGATTGATGGATTGTCAGCCAGCTGCCCTCTCTTACATTAATGAGGCTATTGTTAAATGTTAACAATAATTTAATTGTTAATAATTTTTCTCTTTAATTTAAAGGGCCCTTCTCATCACGTTGAGATAAAATCATGGGTGAAAAATCTGTGGATAATTAGGTTATACCTATATATAAAATTTCATAAAAGTTTTGACCTGAACAGCATCCTAAGAGTCCTTTCACTGACAGAGTTGAAGAAGTAATTGTTTCATAAAGGCTTAAGAACACAATGATGATGTACTGGTATGATTTCATCTTACCAGACCACATCCAGATAGGTTTAACTTTATAGAGGCATCTGAGCCATTATGTTAAAGTCAAAATATCCACATAGGGCACACAAACTGGGGGATTAAAGTAGGGCTGGTCTCAAACTGCTCCAAAGAACTGACAGGGCCAAGCACAAACTGCATGCAGATATGGACTTGATGACATGGCTCTCTTGAAGGAAAATACATCTTTTCTTAGGATACCTCCCATGATATTTCCATTGCAAGAACAAAGGACAAACCATGAATGTGACACGTTAACACTTCAAGTGATGACTGTACATGTGTCAAAACCATCATAGATCAGACATAGCAGACAGAGCTTCCATTTCACTTTAACACACACTATTTTGCAATGAGAGCAGTCAACACATTTAGATGCGGAGTGAGAAATAGCAGAGTTTACATGAACGCATGAATCAGCCCTAGAAACTGTAGGCTAACTGGTACCTCTAGTTGAAAAGTTTCAGATCAAAACCTCTTGTCACTGTTGGTGCTTTATGTGCTGTTGCTATCACTACATCAGAGTTTTGGATCAATTCAAATATCACTTTTCATTTTATTACCATGGAAATTTCACAATGCAAATGCTTAGGATAAGCTTGTTCAGGAATGTTTACTTAAAATGTATTTAACTACCCTGCCCACCAGCATCTCTAGTATGTGAATGTAATACTTATAATGATGCATTTACATTACCTGTATTTACTGTTCTTACCTGAAGTGGACTTCAGAGAGAAGCCATAGCTCTTTCCTTTCTTTACCAGGTAGCAGAGATGTGGCTGTGGAACTAGACCAGGTGCTCCATTTGGGGAGCCAAGTGGAGGGTGTTCCAGCTGATCCTGGGCTATTATCTTCTGACCCAACGGTTCAAAACTGACTCCTTCTTTTTGTGCATTTTCATAAGAGTTCTCATCAAGAACAAGGAACACTACAGAGTTCTCACTTTTCTTAACCAATTCAGCCACCTGTAAGAGATGGAATCAGAGATTCAGTGGTAATTACAAGAAGCTGTCAAATGGCATATCTAGGTTATCTGTTCTTTTCTGGCACACAACAGCCATTAATAGTGAAGACTAAAAATGTGTGCCGAACATATTGTGGCTAAGGGAGATAATGCATCATTCAAACTGCAGTGAGTTTTCATATCTTCCTATGATTTGGAAAGGAAAGGGGCTGAAAGCTCTATTTCATTGCATGATATTTCTTTGAGTGGATATACTTGAGATAGAAGTGGTAGTGCAGAATTTTTCAACTTTTCTTAAACAAGAGCCACCTTTTCAAATACCACCTTTTATGGGTTCCAGTTTTGCGAGTACCATCAGAGGTGGCAGGTATGCACAGGAGTGGGTGGCTTGCCCCATGGTTGGTGCTTTACTCAGTACCCTCCTTCCCTAAATCATGCCTCTTTTAAGGATCATGCAGATGAATAGCACATCTTTCCCACTGATGCACCCCTGCCTCAGTCCAGTGGGGTCACAATGGCAGTGGGGCCAACACCACCTGCAATATTGTGAAGTAGCACTAGTTGCAAAGCACAGATATGGCTTAGCTATATCACTGACACAGGACAGATGAATAGTAATTCTCTCTTTCCAGAGATCCTTGGGAATCGTTGTTCAGTGAGGGGCACTAGGATAGTGTGGATATAATTCTATGTACATATGTTACATGGGAATGGATCTAAAAAAATTCAGTGGGACTTACTGTATATTAGAAGCACTTCCTTCCTGTATAGGCTGCCTCTAAAAATAATCACAATTAAAAGATCTTGGTGTGTGTTTGTTTTTTGGCATTTTTTAAGTGGATGAAAGCTATCATGAGCCTTTGAGAAAGGCAGGGCATAAAGGTTTGGAATAAGTTAAGGTGAATAGGATATGACTGTAAGATGTATCTCCCTATTTAATTTAGCAGTGGAAAAGGCCTCAAAAGAAATTGTGCCATACCTGTCCATGATCTTCCTTGTCTACGAACACCCCATTGATTCTCAGGATTCTGTCTCCATCTCTCAGGCCAGCCTTTTCAGCTGGACTACCCTTTACCACATTCCGGACAAGGTGCCCAGTTTTGAACTTCTCAAGGCGTAGGCAGAATCCAAAGCTTTCATTCTCTCTTTTAGTCACCTTGCATTCTCGAGGCTGAAGAGGAGATGTCATTTCTATCAGATGGGATAACAAAATAGATTCATGGGTGTCAAGAGATGCTCAAAGAGAAAGAAGGGCTTTGCTGGTGGAAACCGACCCTAATTCTAAACTAATTATCCCAAGGCAGTTGAACCCACTCACCCTGAAGAATTGACAGTAAACAATCAAGAAAGAAGAAAGATAGAAAGTACTATTCATTTGTTTCTCCCCATGTTCAACCCCCAAATTGCACACTCTCGTTCAGTCTTGTTCAAGAGACACCTGCTGTGGGGCTTTACTGCATGTCTGTCCCATTTGCTCTACGTGACTCTCTGTGCCAAGACAGGTATCTAGGAAGGTAACTGCTTTTTACTTTATTTTCTTGCTTATTACTTTTCCCTTTTTACTGCACCTCCCCCTACTTATTAGCCACTTTTCAGTGGGACAAGGCCAGCCATTCCCCTGAGCCACCTTGGGAACTTAAGCTAAACAAGCACTTCCATTGTGCTAAGCATCTTGTGAACACTGCAGGACCCCTTCCCTCAGTAAGTCACTTCACAACAGAAGTTTCAAGCACACAGTCAGCTGGGCGTACAGCTTTCAGGTCAGGAACAGACCTTGGTTCTTGGAGGAGAAGTCTTAATCTTGTCCACCCAGCCTTGAGAGCCTTTCCCTTTTCTCCTCTGCATTCCAGCTTTTCTTGAAAGTCTTCTCAGCGTATTAAGGAGCGGTGACCTTGGCAAGTTTATTTTTAACCAGTTAGAGGGGGAGTCCAGGGACTTTCCTCCATACTCCTTTAGGTATGATTCCCTTAGCTGATTAATCGTCCTCCGAGAATTTATATAAGAATCAGAACCCCGTCTCATTCAGAGGTAGTGATGCATGGGTTAAGGATACTTTACAGTGTATCTGTATCAAGCTCATGCCCACCAAAGATGGTGAATTAGTGGTTTTACACCATGTTTTAAAACCTTTTCCTTTATTATCTCTGCACTTTGGCTCAAGTTCCTGCTTTTTCTAGGCTTAGGGCGCAATCCTAACCAACTTTCCAGCACTGACCTAGCCACAATGCAGCCCCAAGGTAAGGTAACAAACATGCCCTTATCTTGAGGAGGTCCCTTTGACTGCCTCCCCACTGCAGGATGCAGTTGGCACAGCTGCACAGCTATGTCACACTGGCACAGCTATGTCAGTGCTGGAAAGTTGGTTAGGATTGCACCCTTAGTCACTGATTTTCCTACTCACCCTAGAGCCTTCATTTCACCAAAAATCTGTCTGCCCCTTGGGTGAACACCCTTTCTCTGCAAAATGCTAACATCACTCCTTTTTTGCATCTCCACTCTTCCCCCTTGCTCCTTTACTTCCTGCAAACCAGTGCATGTTAAATCTAGCACCATTTTATAGAAAACTGTGGAAGTAACTAAGGGCCCAATCCTATCCAATTTTCCAGTGCTGGTACAGTTGTGCCAGCGGGGTGTGTGCTGCATCCTGTGGTAGAGGAGCAGTCACTGGGGCCTTTTCAAGGTATGGGAATATGTGTTTCCTTACCACTGCCCTGCATTGTGGCTACACTTGAGCTGGAAAGTTGGATAGGATTGGACCCTAAGGCTCCAATCCTATCCAAACTTTCCTGGGAGTAAACCCCACTGAACACGATGGGACTTCTGAGCAGATGTGCCTACAGTTGTGCTGAAAATAGTTTTTTGTCTAATTGGTTGCACTTGTGTGCCACAAATGGTCTGCAGGTGTGCCGCAGGAGTTTGGGGGAGGGGCATTTATTATAGCCATTGGGGGATGTGTACCTTCCACTGGCGGTGCTGTGCACCTTGTCAGTGGTAAAAAATATTGATGTTGTGCCCTGACAATTTTAGTGCCTTGTCAGTGTGCCATGAGATGAAAGGTTGAACATTGCTGGGCTAACTCTTTCCTATAAACAATCCTGTACTGTTCGTTTGAACCTATATTTGACTCTCTCATCTTTGTAAATGCCAACTTCCTTTTGGGTGCACCATACTATAATGGTCAAAAGTCTCTCAAAATTGCATGTTGCAAAACACATGGAAGTGCATCATTGAGCAAGCATGGCCACAAACTGTTTCAGGAGCTACCTGGCCATAGAGCTTTGTTGCTGAAATGTTGTATTTGCAACATTGCTACAGAGAGTTGTCCCAGATATTTATTGCCAAGCTGTTTATTCCAATATTCACAGATTTTTGTCCACACTAACATCCCTTCTCAATATCTGCAGGATTTCTTTAGAATGTTATTGTCGGTTACAATTTAGATAATTCACGAGAGCTTAGGTTCACTCATGAACCTGTTTGTCCAGAAGTGTCTATATATGGATTTCATACCCATGAAGGTCTTTACCTATGCTTCCTTCGAAAGTTTGAAATTTGAAATTTTGAAATACCCCATGTAGAAGACTGTTGCTTCCCTTTATCTTTCAGACATACACTGCCACCTGCTCACATTTATTGCGCTATGGTGTTTTCAACTCCCACAGCTATTCAATACTTCACTTTATTTGAATAAAATTAATTCTTTCAAATACTTTTAAACCCATAATTCCAGCTTATTATGTTTCAGATAAACAATCAGAATACAAGAGAGGCAAGTAATAGTCTGAAAGAAATATTAACGGGATGATTGTGTGGGACTGTGGCCAAGATGCTTAGCATGATGTTTAGTTACACTAATGTCCCTAACTAACTCTAAATAACAGAACCTATGGGGAATTATACAGCAACTGCATGGTGGAGGGACAAAGAAAGGGCAATAAACCTTGGTCACTAGATGATGCCAATGGCCACCATTCCTAAATCCACTGAGTGACCACCCCTTCCCCTCCTATGCTCAGCTCAAAAATGCTTTCCTTTCTGACAAGTCCTCTGAAAACTGAAGGCATCTCAGGAAAGAGACTCCATACTAGACTCTCACTGTTTTTTTATCTTCTGCATACTATAGTGCAAACGAGAGAAAATTCCACCTTTTCCCAGAGCTGTCTGGCAAGTGCCAGAGTTCTAAGAAAAGAGGCTAGGTTTTTTTATTTGCACTGATGTTCAGAATAGCATAGGAAAACTGTGATTCTCTTGCTCTCCTTTCTAATGCTCAGTGACAAGTGAGAGATCAAGGCCATTCCCTGAGCCTTCTGTATAAGCCAAAGGACTCAGGAAAAAGTAGGTGATATAGGTGGCAACCACAAATACTTGCTGGCTAGTAAGTACAGTAAGGGCAAAATTTGTAGACACGTATTCACATCTCCAGATGACAATTGCATGTCAGTAATTATCTTGAAATGACGGTGTCTTGTAATATTTGTGCACTTTGCTCAATGCTACTTTACAAGTGACACGTTATTGCCTAGTTGATGTAGTTAATATATAAAGATATGATAGTTAATAAGTGGAGGAACCTCCTTGAGTCAGAATAACAGACTAGGTAGTATTCTTGGTCAGGTTCCTTCTACTTATGATTCTCTATGAATTCTAACTAAAATATGAAAGGACAGATGATAATGATACTTGTTCTTTAGTAATAGTAATTTGATACAATGAAGTTTGCATTCCTTTTAAAAGTTGCACCCACCACAATCAGCAATAGCACCAGCAGTTCTAATGAAAACTTACAGCCATGCCTACAAGTACATTTCCTTGGCAATACTTTTTAAATGTCACAGATTTTAAAACATTTTTGGCAGTTAATTGACAGTGAAATAAAAGATGCACAGTTTCAATAAATCAGATGTCTCAGTTTGTGGAATCGGGTAATTTTCTAAACCCTTTGCATTACAAACAGAATTCTAGCTCTTAGGGAATGGCATGAAAACCATAAAACAGGAATCCTGACTCAAATCCCAGGGGGAAAAAAAACTAAAAACCAAAGGTTTGGATGAGAGAAATCAGGAAAATTCTTACCTGCAAGCATACAGCCTTGTCTTCAGAATCTTCTTCTTATGCAGCTGTACCAATAAACACAGTTGCACTTTGAATGAACAAAGGTTGATTTAAAAGATGATTTATTTAACAGAGTATCATTGCCATGTTGGACTCCTTGATAACCAATGTTCTACCCATCCCCATTCCTCTTAGCTGAGTAACACTGTGTTTTCCTCAGTAACTTTGTATCTGTCCTACTCTTTTGTTTTACAAATGCCAAAATCCTCACATGAAGCATAGCCAAGACATATAGTCAGTTCCCTTTATACACAAATTTGCTTATCCACCAAGGGCAGAATTGCCACCTACCTCTAATTATGTGTGACTCTGTTCTAGTTATCCACAAATACTGTGCAGGTGTGCTCAGGGTTGGGGTGGGGGACAGCACAGCTACAAGCAAGGGGGGGGGTTTGAGAGAAGTTGTGGAAGGAGTAGAGAAAGTGGCCTCCTCATGAGCAGAAGGCAGCACTGGCACCATGGAGGGGGGAGTGGAAGAGACACCTATACAATATATGACCAATGGGGGAAGGGTTGAGAAGGTGCAAGGGCCTCCATTATGGATCTGGCTGTGCAGAATTCATCTTGTACCAAATGCATCTGAAGGATTTCAAGGGGAGTTATCTCAATGAGGTGAATTTATCACCATCACATGGAGGTTTACGTGGGCTTGAGGAGTCTGAGGCCTAAACATACACACCAAAGAAATATTCCCATGCATAGGGTTCTGGAATTAGGAAATGGCTTTTGGACTTATTATTTCAGTATTAGGTCAATTGCTCTCACATGCTGTATAGCTGGTTGCCAAACTCTGCAGCTCTTTGTGTTACACTGAGAATTCAGCAGACCAGTGGATAATTCTTAACTCTCCTTAATGGGTAGAGTTGTAGAAGAAAGAAGAGTGACTCCTTTTCTAGGATATATAACTTTCCCTAAAACAGTTGAGAGTGCCCTTGTATCTATTTTTCAGCAAGGCTCAAACAAGATATGACATGCCATTTATGAATTTCAAGGATTTCTATTCCCCCTTTCATAAGAACAGCCCCCCTGGATCAGGCCATAGGCCCATCTAGTCCAGCTTCCTGTATCTCACAGCGGCCCACCAAATGCCCAGGGAGCACACCAGATAACAAGAGACCTCATCCTGGTGCCCTCCCTTGCATCTGCCATTCTGACATAGCCCATTTCTAAAATCAGAAATATTTTCTTTTGTCTGTTCTAACTCTCCCAACACTCAATTTTAGTGGATGTCCCCTGGTTCTGGTGTTATGTGAGAGTGTAAAGGGCATTTCTCTATCCACTCTGTCCATCCCCTGCATAATTTTGTATGTCTCAATCATGTCCCCCCTCAGGTGTGTCTTTTCTAAGCTGAAGAGGCCCAAACGCTGTAGCCTTTCCTCATAAGGAAGGTTCCCCAGCCCCGTAATCATCTTAGTCACTCTCTTTGCACCTTTTCCATTTCCATCTTTCCCGCCTATGCAAAGTCCAGGCAGCTACCCTTGTGCACACATATGGAAATGGACAGGAAAGATGCTGAGGGAGGGTGATTTGGAGTGGGGAACTGCTGAGCAGGGAAAGAGACAAGCCCCTCCTTCTGCTGCACAAAAATGGAAAATATCTATTGTCAATTGTTGTCCAATCCACTATTCAGCAGTTTACCATAAACCCATAGCTCCCCATAGCACTTCCAGTCTAAAGACTGACCACTTCATTTTATAACACAGCAATTTTCAACCAGTGTACCACATCACATTGGTGTATCATGAATGATCTGCAGGTGTGTTGCCAGATTTTGGGGAGGGGGGGTCATTTATCAGTAGAGCCCATTGGGGGATGTGAGCTTCCCCACCTGCAATGCAGTATGCCATGTCAATTGTCAAAAAAACTAGTGGTGTGCCTTGACAATTTTTGTGCCTTGGAGGTGTGCCATGAGATGAAAAAGGTTGAAAATTGCTAGTTTGCTAACCCAAAGTAACAACTTACGTACATTAATCAATCATCTTTCTCTAATGTCAGCGGAGCTTAAGTAGTCATTGTTTTTATAAATTGTATTTAATTTTTTTTCCTATAAATTGTAAGCTGCCTTGGGCATCTGCTCCAGCAGAGGAAAGGCAGAATAAAAATTTTTAAATAAATAAATATTCCAAATTGAATTGATGTGTACAATTACCTAACTCTGGAACAGTCTCGAGCTACTTCTGTTCACGACAGAGACAGCAATCCTCTTGTGTGCATGGAGCAGTTGTGATACAGCCAGCAGCTATTCCTCAGTACTTAGGATGTTAGCCTCCCAAATATGTTTTTAAAGAGTAACTCTTTTATATCATGCTACACCCAAAGCTAATGTGTGAGACTGATACATCTTTGCTGTCATCTAGAATTACTAGTATGTTTAGTCTACGTGCCATACTGTTCTCTCCAGGTGAATAATTGCCTGGTACCACATGGTGGGTGTGTTGGAACTTCTTATCTTGATGCAAATTCCGATTCCAGGTCAAGTCATATCAAGTTCCTAGCTAGGTAAAGGCATATATGTTGCTTTTGCATGTATTCTGCTTCTGCTATAGCCATAAAATGGATTGTGCTGTGTCAGGGCTTCGCTTGCTACTTATCTGTTACATATTTTTTTTTTTCAGGCGAGCAGCCAAACATACTGTATGTTATCAGCTATCACTATCAGTCCCCTACCCACCCCACAGCTCCTCTGATCCCCAGTCCCTTTCCATCCCCAAGTAGATTTTCCTGTTTAGAAAGGGGCATTAAGTAATTTTATATAGATATGTGTTCTGGAACTTCATCAAAGCCAGATCATATTCCAGAAACATTGCAAGTCCTTTTTATTTCAGATTGTTTTGGAGAGATAGGATGAAACTGTGAGGTTGCAGCTTTAGCACTTGTTCACTTTAGAAACTTTTACACTGGGTTTGTATTTTCTGATGTTATGTTGAGGTGTAAGCCTTTAAGATACACCAAGTTATAACTAAGTAAATTCTAAGTTATTTGCCAATTAGACAAATTCTGTGTAACAAGATACAACATGTTCAGAAAACTCATATCTATCATGGTTTATTTTTTTCTGCACCTCCCCACATATGCACAAACTGGAAGAAAAGCATCAAATATCCTGAAAATACATCTGCAGTGTGGAAGATAACATGAACTGTTAATAGGTGTGTAAAGATGTTATAGAGTAAAGGCCAAAGCTTTCACTGTAAGAGAGTTTCCTGTGTATTTGGTTCAGCTTTGCTGAGGTAATATTTGGTACAGGAAAGTAGTGCAGCGGAGTAATTTTGTGCAATGTGGTTTTGAAGAATCTTTGTCAGAGGCTGTGTGCACATCTTGTAATATCTCTTCCCTACAGAAACCGAGAGGGTTAGGGAATTACAGGTTAATTATAGTGCTGAGTGAGACCAATACTGTGGGCAGTGTTTGATGAGAGCAACACAAGAGACAGGACAGAAGGTTAAAACCACCAGTGATTCAGTTCTGCTCCAGATAGCTAAATAAGAGTGAAACAGGCAAGATTGTTTTACAGGTTGTGCTTGAATGGTGAGTATGAACTTGCTAACTGAATTGTCTTTGACAATAACACTTGACTAGAGATCCATCATGGTTAGGATTTATACAACCATTAGGGGTTGTTGGGGGGGGGGGGATGCACTGATCATAGGACCATGCTTCTCAGAGGGCTCACCTATTTGGACCAGGCAGTGAGGACTTGGCACTTGTGGCAGTGGTAGTGTCTAGAGGCAGGCAGGGGGCACCATGGGCTTTGCCCTAGGTTCCCCAAATCTGGAAACAGTACTGTCTGAAAAGTTGATCGGTTTTCATTTCTGGGGTATGGCTTTTGCAATCTGCATATACGTATATTTACTCAGAAGCAAGTCCCACTGATGATATTTTGTGCAGATAAGTGCGAAGAGGATTGTTGCTTTCTGTCATTTCAGATAATTGCAGTCTCAGTGGAAAGTGATTCTCTTGTTTTCCCTTCTGCCTTACATGACTATCCAAAGCTTTTAAAAATATCTCTTCAGCTTCTTCACTATATTCCGAAGCTGCCTTGAGCGTTGTAGGAACAGGATATAACTATTTTACAAAAAGATGTTTCAAGTACGTGGCAGCCTATTCATCTTCTCTAAGTTGTAACATAAGAGGAGTTGAAGAAGTTTTAAAAAAATGTGTGTCTTCAGTAGAGCAGAAGACAACTCTCTTGGATTGGTGGATCATGGCTCGAGGAAGCCATCTTGCTTCAACATTCCTTGTGATACTGCTGAGTGTAAATATAAAAGGTAAGAGAAAACCACCATCATAATACTGTTCAAATCAAATATCAAATACTGTTAATAATACTGTTAACAAAAGCTTTCAGTATCTTCCTTAGGTTTAGTTTTTAGGGCTGAGTAAGGGTATGCAGTGGGAAGTTAGGAGAGGAAATGCATAACGTCAGGCCTACATAGTTTTACCTGCAAGACTGGTTCTAAAAAACAAAATCATAGATGATTTATATATTAATGAAACCTATTGGAAGTGTAGGAATGTTCATGGACATTTAATACCTGTGAAGTAGAAATGTGAAATGATTTTTAAAAATGTGGCAGTCTGTGTAGTGCTACCTTGCTAGATATGTTACCTGACAATTTCTTAGTGTTAAACAAGCTATGCGGGGCTGCTGAGGCAGATGGTATTGAAACATTATCCAATGTGTTGATAACAGCCAAGATATTTCTTGCCTCTTGTTCGGGGGGGGGGGGGAATCTATTGCTCTGTTCATATTTAACTGACTTTATAGAATTTGAGATATTGTGATATCTCAAATCTCAAATATGTTAAAACAAACATATTACATTGAAATATGAGAAGCAAGGATGAGGCAGAACAAATTCATATAAAGATGGGTATTAGACCATACTCACTTTTCATTGTAATTCTGTCAGTACTTCTTCATGACATCTCTTTGGTACTGAGGGAAAAAAAATCACTGAGTTAAACTGAAGAATAGTTGAAAGAAAGCTGCGACATACATTCAGAACAGATATTTAAACTGCATATTCAAAGATAGGTAGTGGTCAAGATAATTAAAATTTATCCAGAGAAGCACTAGTATGGTTATGTTCACATGATACCTAATCCTGGATTGTATATATAGCATGACAGAACAGTGGTCTCCTCAGAGCTGAGCTATTAGAAAGAGCGCTCTTTAAAAAAAGGTTTTCTTACTGGTTCTTTGTTCTGCGTTTAGGCATCAGGCACCAGGGACTTTTGCTTTTAGGCACTTGTGCTTCTTGAAAGAAAGAAAGAAAGAAAGAAAGAGAGTGAGTGAGTGAGTGAGTGAGTGAGTGAGTGAGTGAGTGAGTGAGTGAGTGAGTGAGTAAGTAAGTAAGTCATTGCCTAATTTCTTGTTTTCCAGGGAGCAATGTGCTGAAAATTGTTTATCCTGCACGATCTTTTCACTTACAACAAGGGGATCTTTTAATCTTGAACTGTGCTGAAAATTGTTTATCCTGCACGATCTTTTCACTTACAACAAGGGGATCTTTTAATCTTGAACTGCACAGTCAGGCATCAGCAGGAACAGTCTCAAAAAGTGAACGTGCATTGGTGCAAACTGGTGGAAAAATCACCTGGCTGTGTAAATATTGAAAAGGGACTGGAATAGGTGCCATTAAGTGAGATCCCAGATTTGGAGGGGTACAGGAGCATTTCTGTACTGCTTCAAATGCGAGTTGAACAGTCAGACAGTTGTAACTACATGTGCAGAGCCAGCATAAGTAATCCAAACCAGTCTGCTGTGGGCCACAGTGTTATGGTGAATGTTTCAGGTAAGCAGCGCTCTCAAATATTGTATTTATTGCATTTTTAACACTGCTTTGCATTGAAAGAACCCCACACAAATACACTCAATGATTTTTCTTGCACAGTGATGTGGAAATCTCAGCATGTTCCCGTCAGTACATTTTGTTTTCATCAAATCTCAATGAATTTGTCATCAGCATGCTGTATGTATCTCAGATACCAGTGTTCCATAATGTGGGTGAAGATTATGATAGCAGATTTAGCATGCCATACCTTCCTTTACCTATGCTAGAAAACTTGAGTTTAGTGAAAAGAGAACGCCATATGAAACTTGTGAACCCCTGTGATCTAGGGAGCACTGCTCCCAAATACAAGTGATTTGCAGACAAGTGTGCTGGACTCTAGGGGCCAAATACAGCTTGTGAGATAGATTGATCTGGTCACAGACCATAGTGCCAAATTTTATTAATTTGCAGGGAAGGTATAGCATTTTCCATTGTTGTGAGACAAATATATGCCTCTCTCTCTCTCCCTTTTTAAAACGACAATCTGTTGTGACCCACTAGACAAAAAAAATTAGAAAGAAATACAGGCATGCCCCTGTATCTGCAGAGGTTCCATTCCAGAACTTCCCATGCTTGACTGAAACTATGGATACTTGAGAATGCCCCCTAGAGGCCAGGGGAACTCTGTTCCTCTCACCTCGGGAGGGTCCGCTTAATCCAGTAGAGGCTGTAGACGACCATCCGCAGCCTCTGTCAGGCATATACTAAGCCTTAGATGCCTGGTGCCATCACTAAGGCTGTAGCGAGGGCAGGGAATGGAAGAAATAGGGCGAGGAGGGAGGAAGAATGGGGGAGAGAGGCTATGAAATGGGGTGGATCTGGCGGCAATGGGGGTGCTGGATCCTATCCTACTTTTTTGCAGCCCCCCTGCCCCCTTTCTCTGTTTGGACTTGCACCAGCTACAGAGCTGGTACAGGTCCAAGAAGATCCATTGCAGAGGGGGAAGTGGTTGGAAGGGTAAGGGGATTTAAATCCCACCCCCTAAAGTCTTGTGATCTCCCACCCTGGATACAGAGTACTCCTTTTCGGTGTGGTTGCATGGGGCGGGGGGAGAGATAGGGTTGGGCTCTAAGAAGAGTAGCATTTTGCATGCCACCTCAAGCACCAGGTGATCTTGGGCTGGCCCCCTAGTGACTCCCCCGCCTAATATCATAGCAAACCAAAGTGTATAGCTAAGAAAAAATATGATCAGAAAAGAAGTGGAGGGGAGAGAGAAATATCTGGAATGCTGTGTGAGAACTTAGTAGGTTCACTATGGTGGTGCCAGGCAGAATAGAGCAGTTGATGTATATAGCTATTCTCTCACAAGTGGGTTGCTTTGCAGAGGTTGGGCTTATTTTGCCAGCATTATCAAATGTTCCTTCTTGTTTGGCAGGCCATTGGATGTCATTAACTACTTCCAATACATTGAACACCACACAGAGGAGCAAAGATGATTTTCAGAGGAACAAAGCTCTGAAAAGGGAATTCCAAGTGGTGAAGGAGTTGTGCATACGAACTGTGATTTTACTTTGGTTGCCATTTAACTGACATCCTAGCCATGTTCCACCATATCCAGAACCATCCATCTCTTAAGATATTTAAACCAAGATCAAGTTCCCATCCCTGTAGGCACATGTCTAATTTCAGTAAAGGTCAGTATCATTTTTCAATTGCCTCTTTTAAGTAATAAAATATAGCAGAAACAACATCTCTGAAATTAAAGTATTGAAATAATGGTGGTCTAATCCATCCTCATTCTGTTAACCACATCTTGAAATGTTATCAGGCTATTACAGTACTAAGGATTAAGAACCCAAACCTGAGCTCACACTGCTGGCGCTCCACTGTGGTGTCACAAACGTGCCATAAGGCACATTCGTGGCCCTCAGTGCTGGTGCTAGCTTGGTGCTAGCGCTTGGGATCACCGGTGCTCCACCGCTTGGTAGTCATGCGGACCGCTGGGCAGAGAGGTAGGTGGGGACGTGGGGGGGGAGGTGGGGAGGAGGCATTCCCAGGCGGAGGAGGCAGAGGGAGGATGGGGAGAGGGCAGGACTGAAGGAACTCTGCTTCTCCATATCCAAAGCCTCTGTGTTGGGCTGCTGGCCCAACACAGAGGCTCTTGATCCTGTGCCAGCCCAAGGGCTTCTGCAAAATCGAGTAGCCCCATTGCAGGACTGCTTGCTTTTCACGGGGAAAGGGGACAAGTCCCCTTCCTCTGAGGAGCCTCCAGGAGCTGCCCGGTTGCACTCAGGATGCTGCAGTAACCATTTTCGGCACCACAGTAGCCCTGCGCTCCAGGCAGCATAGGATTGGGTTGTAAGTCCTTGAGATGTATTAAAGTTCTGGCACATTGACACATCTCCTAAAAAGCTTAAAGAAAACAAACAAAAAAAAAATGTTCATTTTAAACACTGATGTTAAAGAGATAGATCTTAACCTAAGTATGAGTTTAAATGTATATCAAATAGTTAAAATCATCTGTACTGCATGTAGACTTGTACATTTTAGAACTACTGCTTGAGAGTCAGAGAATTACAGAATTACAAAATTGCTGTACTTCAGGTGTAGCCTTATTGCCCCCTTTTGGTGAATATATGAGTAGCAGTTTTGAAACAAAAACTGGAAATATGCTGTTCAAATGTCCATAGAAATAAAAATAGGGCATTTGTCAGAAGCTGGTTTTAATATTTTTAAGAAAAAAAGGTTTCCACACTTAAAAATGTCTTTAAACCATGCAATATATGATTTTGTGTTTTTGTATATTAAAAAACAGATTATTGTACCTTACAAAAAAGACTGCATTATTCAGATGGAAGGGTTTTTTTTTAAAAAAAAAAATCTATTTTTAAAAACAAAAAATTGTATGTTCTAGTGTTGTAATCATCTCCTAAATGACAAGCCCCTATGACAGATGTACCCAAATTCTCTAGGACCGCTGGAACCTCTGTAAGTTGTTGCAGGGGTGGGGCAATATGGGTTTCGCAATGAAAACTGGAAGTGGATTGGGAGGTCTTCTGAGTGCAGGGAGGCCTGCAGATGGGTCTGCGGGCTCCCTGCAGCCTTTGGAGGGCCTGCGCTGCCCCTGGTAAATAAAAAAAACATTTTGCAGCGGTCTGATCCTGGGGGTGTCATCACTACATTGTCGCCACTCCCCTAAAGGGGGCAGCGACTGGGCTTCCCTGGCTGGGGCATTGCGACGCCCCAGTTTGGGAAGCTGCGCCCTATGGGTATTCCGAAGCTTTTTTTTTTCCTCTTTTTGAACTTTACCTCAGATCTCAAGAGTAGAATTTGACAGTTTGTCTTCTGTCTTCCATTTTTTATTTCAATAAATGTTTTTTGTGTGTTTTGAATCAACCACTTGCCTGCCTCTTTAAACTATAGAGAACAATTACCCCCACTGGTTTAAGATTTCTCAGGCTCATGCTTCCCAAACCTAGAGTGGTATGAGTGAATGTGTGAAAGAGAGAGGAGTCAAAAGGAGACCCAGTCTCTGCTCTCCCCCCACCCCCCATTTCTCCTCTCCAGAGGTAATCCAGCAAGAAGGGCTGTCAACCAACCAATAAACCCCAGGCTGTCACCATTTGGTTCACTCCCTCCACTACAAGTATATTCTTAATATTCACAACAGTACTTAGACTGTATCTAGCCCATGTTTTCAATATTCTGACTATTTATAGTACAACAGAAGGTTGGAATGTATGTTATATCTCTTCAGGTATAGCCATTAGAGGATATATTGTGCTATATCCTATGCCTGTCTACTTAAAAGTTCCACTGTGTTCAATGGAGCTTACTCTCAAGAAAGCGAGTATAGGATTTCAGCCGCAATCCTCTGAGGAGCTTGTTCCTGAAGCCAGAGAATTTGGTGAGCATAGTTGTGAGGACCTATGCACACACAAGTTGTATGAAAGTAGGCTCGGCCAGCATGAGCTGCACTCCCCCATTTGCAATATGGCTATAATAGTACTGACATACCCTATAGGGGTGTTATAAGAGTTTCAGCAAGATAATGGATGTGAAGCACTTTGAACATTTCAAAGTACTAACTACTATATCATTGTTAGGGATAAAATAAGTTAGCCTTTAAGGTGCTACAAAGACAAAGTCTTTTACCCAACACCCCCCAATAACGACACAGGCAATGGCATATGGTACAAAGGGCCACCTTATTAATTATTTAAATACTCTTAAGATTGCAACAGGGCCTAACAAATCAGTCATGCAGATTCTACATGGGGGAAACAGAGCTGCCTGTCTACTTCCCCCTATAACAATTTGGGTGACCACATCCGGCTCTGGGCAGTGTCAGTACAAGCCTGCAACCCCCTTCATGGTCACCCCGAAGGGCCAGGGTGGCAGGCTAGCTCTGGCCACCCAAACGAACCCGTGATGCGCCTTTGGCCCCAGGCCAAGGTTCATCCAGCCTGCGTCACCCAGCCGGGAATGCCAGCATGACCAAGCGTGGCGTCCACCCGGCTCTTGCCACCCTGTGGTGGACACCAAGATGACCTTACCTACCCAAAACTCGTACGACACCTGCCTAAAGTGACCAACAAGACCTATGGAAACCCCAACTCTGCCCCTAACTCCACAGTCCGGGCTAGGCGAAAAAACCACCAACCAACGTGCTGATTAGGCTGATGGCAAAAAATTCCTACCCAGCCCCCGTTGGCGACCAGCTAGTCTCGGACTGCCAAAGGGTGGGCAGGTGGCAAATCGCTGCCTGGTCCTGACTGAGCGGACTCCCCGTGCAGCCTGCACGTGGCCCCAATCCAATTAGCCCCCAGCCAATAGCTGTGGGGCTGGCTCCTCCTGTGCCTCATGCGCCTCATGCGGGGGCAGGGCAAACACCGGTTTCGTGTTAATTCACATGCCACCGGAATTCTTTTAAAATAACTTATCACACACACACTAATACTACTCTAAATGTGAATTCAGTAGTCTCCTATCTCCTATGTAGATATTAAGGAAGGGGCCCTCAGAAGTGGCAGCACTGTTCAAAGGTTCCTGATCTAAAAAAGGAATAGAATAAAATGATCAAATTTTAAAAAATATAGATTCACGGTCATAAATTCAGAAAATACCTTTGTTCAATCCTCACTTGTCAGAAAGCAATAGTCTGAAACATGCTGCCTATCCCTCAGAACAAATCAATTTTCATATAACTCTTCTCTTCTGTCTTTGTGATAGCAAACAGCAGGATCTCCTGAGAAACTGGCCAATAATATTGTGTGGTGTTAATAAAAGCCATTCCAACTTCTTATAGAGAAAGAAGTGGCTGTGCTTAGTGTCTCAGTGGATTATTTTAACAAGCAAGTTTAAAAGTTTCTTCATATCAGTGTAACTGCTGATATATTATTGTTGAAGCCTTTAGAATTTTTCCTTCAAGCATATATGTTCTGTGGTCTTTGTTCAGCAGAAGGCATATCTGTTTGAAACTTTTAAATCCACCATGAAACACCCCCTACATAGTTCCTGCATTGTCTCTTAATGGCCTGAAATCTATTAGCTGGTCTTCTGTTTAAAATGTACATGAAATATACAGGGCATCTCAGGAAAATGTAAGCACACTTTATAGTTTCAAATTTATTATCCTATAACTCACACATATTCTGTTCTACAATTCACACATTAACAATGGGCCCATCTTATTCATGAGCTGCCTCCTTTTCTACAAACACCCAGCCCTGGCTCAGAGGTCCTCTCGGACATGACCAGAAGTGGCTTCTGGTTGCAACCAGGTGGTGTTCTGAAGCTGGGAAAGGCCTGCAGAACACTCCATGGGCCTTCCCCACTCTCAGAACATGTTAGATATAAACAGAAATCTTGGATATGGCCGGAAGTTACTTCTGGTTGTGTCCAGGAGGCCTTCTGAAGACACTGGGAGGCTGATGTGACCTCTAGAGGGCCCAGCGTGGCTCCCAGGTAAGTCCCTGCAGCACAGCAACCACAGCCCCCTGCCTCCCTAGATTTAATTATCCGCTAATTCCAGTATCTTGGGGGGGGGGGGTTGTGGAACTGATCCCCTGTGGATACCAAGGGCCCACTGTACTGCATATTGTGTACACAGAAGCAGTTGCTTGACCCAGTCAATCAATTAGTTAATGAATTAGAACAAATGCTCAAAATGTTCCCCATTGGTGTCCACACTTCGCTGTTGACTAAGGGTTCTGTAGACATCCACCAATATGTGTGCTGGGATGCTTCCATATATCCCTTCAGTTCCCTCAGATCAGTGATTTCAACCACTGTGCTGTGGCACATTGGTTTGCCCCAAATAGTCTGGCAGTGTGCTGCGGCAGTTTGGGGGAGGGTCATATATTAGTAGGGCCATTGGGGGATGTGAGCCCCCAGCCAAGTTATGGTGTACCTGTCAATTGTCAAAAAACGGATGGTGTTCCTTGACAATTTTAGTGCCTTCTCAGTGTGCTGTGAGATTGAAAAGGTTGAAATCACTACCTTAGGTGTTTGAGCATTGCATGTTTGCTGCCTAGTCTAGCAACAAACTTAAGTATACAAGATACCCATGGTGATAATTCACAATTAGAAAGACTGAAAAACCTGATTAAACTTTTGAGACTGGCAAAAATAACTTCAGAAAACAAAATTGGCCTCATTCAATTTTGTCTAGTCTCTAGTTTGTCAAAACTGACTCCTCGTGTGCAACTACTCAAGCTCCTAAGCAGCTTGTAAGAAACAGCAGACATTGCTACTTAGGCTGCTGTTCCACAGTCCGTGAAGGCAGTTGATTAGTTTTGCCATGGAATGGGAAAGAGAAACACTATTTTCTTGTCGGTGACCAGTCTCATCAAACTACCTGTTTGCCACCTTCCTGGGACAGTACAAGAATTTGATCCTGCACCTGTTCAGTCTTTTTACAAAGTGATGTGGAACACTCTTTACACATTTAGAGGAACATACAAATGAAACTCTCTGTTAACCACACAAATAAAATTGGGAGTGGAAATCATGGCTGATTAACAGCCCAAACCTACCTCCTGTGACAACACGGGGTGCAGCAGTACCAAAATGGCTATTGCTGTATCCAGCAGCACCACTGGGCCATTGGAGGTCTCCTTGGGCCACTTTTATCCCCTTTCCCTGGAGAAAGCCCTAGGCTCCGCAATGGGGCTTCTCAGGTTTGCACCGGCTATTTTGCCAGCACATACTAAGCACATACTTGAGAGCCTCCAAGTTGGGCTTTGCAGTCTGACACAGAGGATTGGATCCAGCAGAACAGGTCTCTGTCAGTTCCACCCCTCTCCTGGTTCCTCCCCCCCCCCCCGCCCCAACAGACCTTACTGCCATCCTGAGCTCTTCCCTTGCTCAGGGTGGTGTCCATATGGCTCCAGGCCCAGCACTGACTGCTGCTGGTCTGGTGTCAGAGTTCACTCCAATCTGGGTGTTGTAGATGTGCCTTACAGCACATTTGACACCCAGCACCGGTGCTGGAACTCAGTGCCAGTGCTGAGTTAGGATAGGATTGAGCCCTTAGTACCCAGAGCTAACTTCAAAATAATGTGGTGATCTACTGCTATCAGGTGCTCTATATTTCAAAATAAGAGCCCACTGTGGTATGAATACACCATGTCTCCATAGTGATTTGGGAACTTTGGCAACCCTAAAAGGGTTCATTTGAATGTCAACATTTGCGACATCTTTGTTGGTTATTTGAACAAGGATGTCAAATAAACGTGTCATCTTTGTATAATATTAGACACAATGTGATTGTGATTGTAGTCTGACATTCCAAGACACATACAGACTGTAGAATCCTTATTACCACTAAATATTATGTCACTTTTAAAAGTGGAAGGAAGCCACCACAGTATCTCTCCAAATGCCAGAAGTCTTGCAGTAGCCCCATAATCAACCTATCTTCCCCATTTTTATCATCTGTAGCTGTCCTGAGCATGACCTCTCCATCTGTTTTGGCCTGCAAGCCAAAAAGACAGCTATTATTTCTCAGTCCAAAAATATGCAGCAATTAAAATATTTACATGTCAGCCTTACATTTAATATTTAAAGAGATTTTAAAATAAAACTATGGAGAATGAAATATGGATAGGGAACAGAAATGGATATGATATGAAGATGCTCAATCATACTTTGTATGAATACAATAATTTATTGATCAAACTTTTTAATAGCCTGAGAGAATATGATTTGGCCTAATGACTAATTTTTTTAATCCCCACTGTATTTTCTTAATCAGAACTTCAAAGGACCCATCAACCTAACAAGGGTTTTCTTCCTCTCATACATTGATAACAAGTTGATTTCATTTGAATGAATGAATTGTATGCCCTGACACCTTGAATTTTTTGTACAGAATCTCCTTCATTCTTGCCATTGGTTGAAATGGTTTATGCTAAATTTAAAGGGCTCTTTCATGAGTTTGCTGGTGAAACTTAAGGAAACAGAGGATCACTTCATACAGATGAGCGGGAACCTCTTCTTCTCGATCTTCCAATGTTAGATATATAGATCTGCAGTGTTTGATAACATGGATGGAGGAACCACATTGATTTATTTTACTGTAACTGTTTACTGTATAAACTGCGTTGTGAACTACTCCTGTTGAAAAGCTGTATATAAATATTTTTGATGATGATGATGGCAATGATAATGTTGGTGTGGCTAACAATGGCATAAGAAGGAAGTACTTAGTTGGCACTGTCCTTATGGTTCATTCATCCACACATTTCAAGACAATGAACAGAGAAACCACATAAAAGTAGATGCTACACCACTCCCTTGATATGAAAATCTTCGCCGAAACAGGTTTTAAAAAAGCAAATAGGAAAAGCCTGGCCTTTTCCTGCAGCTGGTCACATCAACTTCTGTGATGAGATAACAGTGAGAGCCAGGCCTAGGACCTAGGCCATCTCTCCACTTACCTGCATCCCTCCCACTGGAGACCCAAAATGAAAAGTTAGGCCCAGTTTTGCCCCTTCCTGCTCCCATTCTGCCTTCCCTGCCCCTTCTGCCTTTCCTGTCATATTACTTTAATCAGTGGGTGGCTGGGGATCCATTGGCAAGGGCAGGAAGGCTCCAGCCTTCCCACCAGTGCCCTGGCAGCATGGTGCACCACCACAGCACACTTTATGACAGTCTCTGGCAGTGCACTGCCAGTGTAATGCAATGTTCCACTACCCACTGGACCCCATAGGATTGGGCTGTAAAGTTCTTAAATTATTTCCAGCCTTATACCAATGTAAAGCAATCAGGAACTCCTTAATTAGTCTGACAAGATAAATGCATTAATTGGCATTGCAACCCAGTTTAATAGCATCTGCACTTGCTATTTGCTGTTATGGCCAGGTTTGCTCTACACTCATGTGGTTGGGCTGCAGAGCAGTTATTGGTTGAAAGAGGGCCGGTTGCAGACTCTTGGGCGGAGCAGTGGCTTCCAGGCACCATTCTGTTCAGGAGCACAAAGACCCAACCCACCTACCCTTTAAGCTCAGTCTGCTGCATGGCTGGTCATCTAGTGGGGGCCGAGTAGGCATTTCTTTGCTCCACTCCAGATTTGCACAACTAGTTTTTCTATTTACTCCTGACTGGGTGGATGGTGGAGAAGTGCTAGGTAGACAATGCCTAGCAGGGCAGTGGTGGGCAGAGAGAAGAAGCAGGGATGTGGTGTCTGCCCTTAGGCATGTGAAAATTGTGAGAGAACCAGTCCCCAGAGGCTTTTTGGCATGGGGTCACAGGCTGGCAAACCTGCAGGCTTGGAATGTGCTGCCTGTCTTAGAGGCCGTATCATTCAGGGCCAGCAAGGCAATCCAAGTTACTTGACCCCCTTTCACAGTGGCTGGCAATCAAGAAGCTGGGAGCGCTACAAGGCAATCCTTGATTCAGAGCCAAAGTAGTTGTGCCTGAAGGAGGACTATGGCAGGCGTCTCCTGCAAGTTGGGTGCCCATAGAGGAGCGTGGATAGTAAAGAGGCAGCACCCACTGCATCTGACCAATTTCTGTCCAGATAAACAATAAATATGGTCCCTTGAAGTTCTTCCAAATTTCAGTCATGTGTGCTTATTTGGGTAGGGACTCCTGGGCAATTGCACACTAATATCCCAAAAACATATTTATACCTCTTGCTTATGCTGATCATCCAATTCATCTTCATGTCTTCCCATGATGATATCCCTAGATTAATTTTATTTTGTTTTGCTTTATGCTTGCAGAATTTTGTCAGGAGCTCTCAACAGGCTTTTCTTTCTCAAAGTTCTCCAGCCTAAGACCATTCACAATTCCCCATGTTATGCAGGATTGACAGATACCACTGAAACCAACGTAAGTTTAAGGCTTTTATTATGAGGAATGGAACCTGAACCAAATGACAACACCTTTGTTCCAAATTCCCCGATTGAGTGAGGACCTGAGGCAGGCACTAGGCAGGCAGGAGGCAGCAGGACTTGAGGCAAAGGCTCGATGTTTGTTCCCTGGATCTCTGAGGCTCTCCCAGGGGCTCCTTGCTGCAACTCTCTCCTCAGCTCTCAGGTTTCAGCTCCGCTCCGCTCTGCTCTGCAGCTTGGTCTCTCCCCCAGCTCGCTCCTTCCTGCAGCTCCTTCTCTGGTCAGCTTCCCTGGTGGTCCCCTTCCTCTGTAGAGCTCACTCTCCAAGGCTCCTCACAGCAGCTCTTCCCTGATGGTCCCCCCCACTCCTTGCTTGTGCAGCCCCTTTTATAGGCCTCTGCACACAGCAGCCTCTACCTTCCCTCTACTGGTACTGCAGCCTCCTCTCCTGCACCAGTTTTCCCTCTAGTCCTCCTCAGACAAACTCAAGATTTACACTTAACACCCAGAACAAGAAATGAGTTGTGCCAGGGTCAATTCAGGGAACTACATCCAAATTATTATTTTAGATGCTGTCTTCCTAGTTCACTATGACTATGTGCTGCGCATTACACTATTAAAGCAGCAATCGACGGTACTGTTTGAAACAGCACTTTCATTCCACAGCTTTCTTTTTAAGCTGCTAATAAATTTTCTCAACAATTCACCTTTGGGACTAAATCTCTCATAGGTAGTGACGCATAGTGTTTGTTTCACTTTATACAACTGATGGAAAAAAGTAAGTTATTCTGATATTTCCATGCCAGAAGAAATGGTTTTTTCCTCCAGAGTTTTCCTCACCTGCATTACCTGACAGACCAAAAAATGTTGAATGAGGCAATGAATTGAAAATTACATTTTAATCTCACAGGTGGTAATCTTGTCCCTGTAGCAGTGTCAGTCACAAGTGTCAGTGACAGTTGAGGAGAGCTGTTGAGAGACGGCAGTTGCTGCAGAGAAGTTGAGGAGAGAAGTTGAGAAAGGGCAGTTGAGGTGAGCTGATAAAAAGGAGGATTAGTTAATTCAGGAACAGATTTTTGGAAGATTTAGGGCAGTTAGAGTGTTGAAACTGGCTGTTCTGTTCCATTTGCTGATAAAATAATTATATTTGTATCACTTACGTGGTCTCTGGTGTCCGTGCAGTCCCCACATTACACGTTTAAAGATTGCGTCTCTTATGCTATTTTTCTTAAACCCAGAATTGTTGGCCAGTTGTTTTTCACTTTGTCCATGAATAGGCATACCTTGCACTTTCATCTGGTTTGGAATCAGAGCATTGATGAAAGTCAAAAATGGATGAATGTTAGCAACTGTTTTGTTTAAAGGGTCCAGATGTTGGTTAAAGGGGGTGGACACTTGTATTGGAATCGCGGAAAGGCAATAGGGCCCTCAGGCATAAAAGCACCTGATGAAGGGAGAGTTTGGTGTGGGTAGTAGGAAAGCTTGAGGGACTGGATTGATGGACTGAGGAATTAATGGCTAATGGACTACTGGAACTGCTGATGAACTGATTGGTGAATGGACTTTGGAGACTGCTGGAACAGACTGCTGGAGACACTGAGATTGGTGTTTGGCTGCTATGCCCAAGGCCTGCTGGGGACCAAAGTGCTGCTATAGTGGCACGAGGAGCTGCTGGCAAGAGAGAGAGGAAGGAGGATCTCTCCAGATTAAACTGGCGAGCTATCCTGGTGGTGGGGTCCAGCATAGGACCCCATAGGAATGCCTCATAGTTTTGGGGATGCCCTAGAGGGGGAACAGGTGGAGATAGGGGAGCCAGCATTCCTGCAATTAATAGGATGGCCCCTGGACTTAACTGCAGGACTACTGGGATTGATAAACTTCCCTCTGGAATGGGGCATGACATGGACAGATCGGGATCAGAGATGGATATAATGAACATAAGCATGGATAGAATGCAATTGGACTGTATGGGAGCTTCAGCAACCAGTATGGAGAAGATGAGGCAGACCAAGGGGTGGAAGGCCCAAGAAAAAACAATTGATCAAGGGGACCACTTTGACACCAAAGGGTGGAATGTATTCGAATTGAAGAAGTTCTGGCGAGGAGGTAGGATGTGGTGTCAGCAGTGGCCCCTTTAAGGGTAAGGCCTGGGCATTCAGCAGAGTGTGTGCTACACAGCTGCAGCCACTTGAAGGCAATAGGGCCCTCAGGCATAAATGCACTTGATGTTTGGGCATAAAAGGAAGTGTTTGGGGTGGGTAGTAGAAGGAGGAAAGCTTGAGGAAGGGAGACTGGATTAATGGCTAATGGACTACTGGAACTGCTGATGGACTGATTGGTGAATGGACTTTGGAGACTGCTGGAGACAGTGAGATTGGTGTTTGCTTGCCATGCCCAGGACCAATGTGCTGCTGTAGCGGGAGGAGCTGCTGGCAGGAGAGGAGAGGAAGGAGGACCTCTGCAGGTGGAACAGGCTAGCTACCCTGGTTGTGGGGTCCAGCACTGCTGGATGGCAGAACTAGGGTCATTTTTGAGGAAAGAAGGGGAGCTGACTAGTTTAAAGTGGGCATAATTCTCCAGGCAGAGGTTGGACTGGGAATCTGGCAGAACAGCCTTCTGAGTCTCTTCCTAGTGTCTGGGCACTCTGAAGACGAAGTGCACCAAGCTAGGCCCCGTTCATGTGACCTCTTCCATAAGCATCTTGTGGGCAAGTGCATCTTTGTGAGCAGAACTTCTCCTGGCTAGTTGCAGGTAATAGATGGTTTTAGAAGCTGGAAGGACCAGTGATGGTTCAGAGTGATAGTACCTTCCCCGTGGTTTTCCATCACCCAGGATATCTCCACTTATATTCCAAATGGCAGTTGAATATCAGGCAGAGTAACATGGGATTGAGGTGACTATTGAATAGTCAGAGATAGAAAACCTTGCCCAGGAGGACAGTGTTGACAGTGGGTGTCTAAAGATGGCTAAAGGAGGCTTTAGCTCTGCGAGGAGGCGTGAAGGAGGAAGCTACAGCAGCAGAACCTTTACTGAGGCCTCAGTTGAGAAAGATCTGGTTGGGGTTGGTGAAGAAGAGCCAGCTATGGCTGCCCAAATTATTGATGCTTTGTGCAGTGGTGTAACTAGCCATCCTGGAGCCCAGGGCAAAGTTAAAAATGATCCAGTGACCCGACCCTACACCTGAAAGTGTTGTCACTTTCACACATCATACCTGCAGTTTCTATAAAATTGAAAAATAAAAAATCTGCTTCCTCCCCCACTCCACATAGCAATGTACCGTCACCCAAGAAGCATGTGGCGATTGGAGTCTCTGGCCGCTCGCTCCCCTTGCTCTGCCTCTTCCTCCACCCCACCCCCTCCTACTTGCTCTCCAAGTCTCCCAGTCATCCCTAAAGCTCCCAGAGCAAATGGAGCAAGAGGCCAGAAACTGTGATCATCACTGCCCCCTTGCAAAGAGTACCTTTTTCCCTGCACTTTTTGCAAGAGGTGCAAGTGTGGGAGCAATTTTGCAAACAGGCAGTCAGACTGTTGCCCCCAGGCAGCCTTTAGCCCAGTGCAATTGCTACCCCTGCACCTCCTCTAGCTATGCCACTGGCTTTGTGCATGCAGGTGTAGTCTTTGCAACTACAGATTCAAGAGCAGCATGAAATAAACTAAGTCTCGACAGCTGTAGGAGGCAGGTTTGACAGATAGCTTTTTCCCAAGCATACGAATGACTTGAACCCTATGACCTTGCTTGCTCTATTTGAATATGCTTGTGTAGACCAGGGAACCCTACAGTTGCATTACTGCCAGATTTGAGGACACAGGTGACTGGTTCCGACCTGAGACCGATTCTGTCAGAATCAGGAATCTGCTGATTCCCAAGAATCTGCAAGTGGCTAAATAGTTTTCAACACAATTTCTCTTCAACGTTGACACATCAAATATCTGCAGGGCAAGCCTTTCTGGCTCTTTGCCTTGGTTGTTGCAGTGGGTGCTGGAGAAAGAATTCACAGCAAGAGAGTTCAGACAGAATTGTAAAATGTTAGGCTTTATAGCAGTACATTTCAGTTGTAAGCCATGCACGTTCATACTGACCTAACCTATTTCTCAGGTTCCCAAGTCACAGTTTTAGCTGCCATTCTGGGCAGTTGGCTCATCTCTTGACTCAGAAGATTAGGTTGGCAAACCTATACCAATCGGAGGTCAGAATTCTCCCACCTAGAAGGGAGGCTGGCCCTTTCATAAGATTGTTTTGAGGCAGATAAGACTGTGGCTATCTGACTGTTGGTCCTCTCAGGTATAAAGCCACAGAATTCAGATCCTTTGGTGTATCATAAACAGACAATAAAATCTACCACAGCAAGCGTTAGAAGAGAATTTCAAACAACTCTGGAAATGATCACATAATTTGAGGGCTTACCTTTAATAATGAGAAGACCGAGGAAAATTGTCTTCATACCACATAGTTCCCCTCCCTGAGTAATAGTTGTCTTTGTGGCCTTAGGGGTGGGTAGGGAACTGAATTTTATTAGCAACTCAGCTTTTTGGTTTGAGCACAGATAAAGTGGAATTTCCTTGCAATGGAGTCAGTAGGTGGAGGAATGTTGGCTGAATCCTCTGCTATAGTCTTATTATCCACTATGCAGCCCCAGCTCTGAAGACATGTCTCTAAAAATGCCCTTGAGGTATTTCTGCACACAATCTAGAAAATCTGCTATACACAACATAGTGTGTGGGGAAAAATGTACTGAGTCAGACGTGGCAACAGAGAATAGTGGAATAGTATCATGTGCAAGTTCTCCCCACTGTTCTTCGTTTGGTCTCACTGTGTTTTCGGTGGACACCACTGCTGTTTTATTGAAATATATAACGAAGTGTTCCCTTTGTATGCTTTTCAAAAAGACACAAATGTAAGAAAGTCAATTAAAAAATCATACACACATCCACTTCAACCCCCTCCTTCATGATACCATAGATAAAAATGACTTTTCAAATCTAGCCAGAATGACAACTCAAAAGACAACAGAATTTTACTAAAATCCAAGTAGCATGCAAATAGTCTCTGAAAACTGGAGGCCTGTTCCTTTTGAATGTTTGTGGTGGAAGACAAATGACAATTCTTGGTTTTAATCATGCCCAAGGTAAAGTGTATGTTATTAAGCACAGCTGTGCTACATGGCTATATTGAGCCCTTAGACTCTCATTTTGCTTTCAAAATGGAAGAGTACCCATTCTCAGGATGTAACAAATGTATACTGCTTTAAAAATACTTCAGGAACAATGAATCAGAGGAGTTAAAATAAGCTCCTCAATACAGAGGCTAAAGCAAATCAATTTCAGAGATCATTCCCTTGGCTCTATTAAGAAACCAGTGATTAGATAATAGAGACACAGAAGACTTCCTGTCATTGCTTGTTGTTCTGCTGTTAAATTAAGTGGTGGTTTCTCTTTTGTTAAATTTTATGAAGCTGCTTTCAAACTTTTGGTCTGTCCAGTCCAGTGGCATCACTAGGTTTCGCATGATCCACTGCAGGAGGCCAGCATGTCACCCCATAATGGACCTTCTCCCATGCAGTGGGCAGTGCAACGCCCAGGGCTGTAGGCTGTATAGGGTGATGCACCATTGCCCTGCTCCTGCTGGCTTTTTGGCTATAACTTTTGACAGACTAGAGATATTTTAACATGGTTTGTTTCATTGCATTATGCATGAAATTACACATCAAATGACATATACCATGATGGTATTATTAAAAAATAACAAGATTTTAAAAATTTTGGCCAGTAGTAGTGTCCCTCCATGTGTGTCACCCAGTGTGCCCCCCCGCACCCTTCTACTGATGCTACCAGTCAAGCTCAATATCTGTTTTGATTAGTGGAAGATCTTCAGGGTCAGATCAGTTTCATTTAGGCTGCAATCCTAACCACACTTTCCTGAGAGTAAGCCCCATTGAACGAAATAGGACTTACTTCTGAGTAGACCTGGTTAGGATTGTGCCCTTAATTGTTTAAAGTGCAGGAAACCATTATCTCATTCCCTTTGCTATGTAATCTATTCTGAGGGACTAAATATTCTTGATAATAATCTCTGAGTGTAGATATAAAACATTGGGCTACCTCAGACAATACTCCCAAACTGGCCTGCTGATGCACATAAGTCTTCAAAGCAGCCCAATATGAATTTTGTTTCCAGGTACACATAATTTTGGCAGTATAATACAACCTGTTTGTATATGTTAAAAGGATTTTTAAAAAAATGCATGTTAGAAATGTTCAGTGAAAGAGAGGGTTAAGAGAAGAATTAAGGTTAAACCAGTTTAGACCCTTTGAAGACTGGGAGTTGGAAGCTGACAGTTGGCTGGTGGGCAGTTGGGGAGATGACAATGGGTGGGAAGATGGGCCTTTTTAATTCTCCCTGAGGATAATATTCAGACCCAGTGTGTGATACTTTGCTGTATGTTGAGACGTAAACTTGTTTTGTCCCTCATGCAACCTTGTCCGAGGCAAATTGTTTTTTCCAAGTGACCCCTGCCCAGACTTTTGCAACATATACCATTATGTTGAAGTTATAGCTCTCATCCAGACATGCCATTGGCATGAACTGAAAATACTACTGTGTAAAAGTTTTCCTAACAGAGCAGAACATAAGAACTTGAAAATATTGTTGCTGGCTGTGATCCATCTTCGTATGAAGATACCACTGTGAGAGCTGAGTCTTTGTCAGACTTTTGAAAACGCTGGGCTCTACTTTTCTAGATATTTACTATTTATAAATTAAGAACAACGTTTCACTGAATGCAGACATTTTGAATATATGTTCCATAATGCACTTTTTAGAGTACCAGTCCTTGTCCATATTTTGCAATCTTAATCAGTATAGAAGAACAACAACACTGTAGACAGAAAAGCTTGATTGCTACTTTGTTCTTTATGTTGGTCCTAAGGAGTGCATTAACCTACTCTGAATTGTCAGTGCAGAAGAAATAATCTGTCTTTTAGCTTTGACCAAAGGAAGCTCAATATCTCCATGTATTATTGCAGCTAACCATTAGCTAAATCCAGAAAGGCTTATCTCTAGCTCCCCACACGTGAATCCAATTTTGTGTAGAATCTACCATGTTCTTACCTTTCCTACATGACAAGTGCAAGATAGTGTGAACAGATTTAGAAATGACTATTTGAATAGCTGATTTATGCCAGAAGCAAGAATATAGGTGGAGCCTCGGTATCTGATCTTGGATCCCCCCCACGGATAATGAAAACCATGGATAATGAAATCCATGGTTTCAGCACCTTTAAACCCTCCCTTTCTGAAGCCCACTGAGACCATGTGCATCTACCCAAGCATCCTTGCCGTTGACCTTAAGAAATTTAGGGGAAACCAACGGGCCACTCCATCACACCCTTTACCTAGAAAGTAGGCCTGGTTGCTCCATCAGTGGGCACATGCCAATCTCAACAGGAGGGTTGGCTAAGAGCTATTGTTTTCAACAGGTCCCAGATACAGCAATCCATATTCTTCACATACGACTTTTTTGAGAATGGTGTTTCAAATGAAGAGTAGAGTTCCAGGGTAATGGCTCCTGTATCTAGGAAGCCAGGCAATCTTTTTGGGAGGCTGCAGTGTCCCAAAGTTTCCCACAGAATTCTCCTTCATTTTAGGTCACCATCCTCTCAGAGAAGGTGCTCATGCTGCTAAGTGTTTTTGTCAGTTTTTCTTGCAGAAGTGTCCACATTGAGCTTTTTTTTGTCACATTTCAATCTAGAAGGTGTCTGTGCTGCTTGGTGCTTTTGCAATCGGTTCTCCATAGAGACTCTCTCCATGCTACCTGCTTGCTGGACTGTCCCTCAGTTGGAAAGTCCCTCGCTCCACCCTCTCTGCCTGTGAGACTGTCATGGGGTCAGGAAGTTTCACTTTGAACCAGCTGGTACAAAATTTCCAACCAATAACCAACCTCACAGAACACCTTTCAGTTTGCTGCAAAGATCAATCCACTTAAAGTGTACCCTCACCGTCCTTCCCAGGCTAAACCTGGCAATCAGATACATGTAGAAACCTTGTGCTTCACTGACTTACATGTGACATACCATCCTTTTAAATATTTAAAAACTAAAAAATAAAGACCTGAATTGGAAATAACATAAGCAGCTATCTTTTGGGGGCGGGGGGGGGGGGGGGAAGCACTGATACCCAATCTCAGTTATTCTAAAATCCTGGATTTTTCCTGGCCATCCTATTTATGGGACAGCTATCACTTCCTCCCCAGAGGGGCTCCCCCACCCAATAGCTTCATAAAGCAACCAGTAAGTTCTATCCTCAAGCAATTGAACTGTGATTCTAGGTTTTTTTTTCCTAGCTCTTTCAGCCAGATTTGCATGGGAAAAAGAAAACAGATTATCTCTGCTTCCCTTCCTCTATATCCTCCCTCATTGGCTAGAATAATGTAAAGCAAGAAAAGGCTATTTTCAGTGAGACACTGTACTGAATATGGCCTGCATATTTTGGCCATTATCTGGGCTATCAGACCACCAAGAAACTTTTTTCTTTCTTTTTTCGTAAATGCAAGCTGGCAATGTAGTCAAAACTGGCATGAGATGTAAGGCTGAAAATCTGTGGGAAAACCTGCCAGTTCAGATAATATGGCAACACTGCACATATGTTGAAAAAGAGAGATAGAACAAAGACTGAGCAACGTGAGACATCACAATGCACGTTTCACAATATTTTGAATTCCTTTTCCTTACCAGTTGGTGAGTGTATAAGTTTCCTTTACAAGTGAAATGAAGAAATTCATTTGAAATACATTTCAAAGGGCACAATCCTAACCAGGTCTACTCAGAAGTAAGTCCTATTTTTGTTCATTGGGGCTTGGTTGTTGGCAACCTTCAGTCTCGAAAGACTATGGTATCGCGCTCTGGATGGTGGTTCTGGCACAGCGTCTAGTGTGGCTGAAAAGGCCGATTCGGGAGTGACAATCCCTTCCACATTGGAGCAAGTGTAGTGTGTCCCTGGTCTGTCTCCCTGGCTGTGGGCCTTCCTTCTTTGCCTCTTTGCCTCGGTCTGTTGGCCAAGTGTTTTTTCAAACTGGGAAAGGCCATGCTGCACAGCCTGCCTCCAAGCGGGCTGCTCAGAGGCCAGGGTTTCCCACCTGTTGAGGTCCACTCCTAAGGCCTTCAGATCCCTCTTGCAGATGTCCTTGTAATGCAGCTGTGGTCTACCTGTAGGGCGCTTTCCTTGCACAAGTTCTCCATAGAGGAGATCCTTTGGGATCTGGCCATCATCCATTCTCACGACATGACAGAGCCAACGCAGGCGTCTCTGTTTCAGCAGTGCATACATGCTAGGGATTCCAGCTCGTTCCAGGACTGTGTTGTTTGGAACTTTGCCCTGCCAGGTGATGCTGAGGATGCGTTGGAGGCAGCGCATGTGGAATGCGTTCAGTTTCCTCTCCTGTTGTGAGCAAAGAGTCCATGACTCGCTGCAGTACAGAAGTGTACTCAGGATGCAAGCTCTGTAGACCTGGATCATTGGGGCTTACTCTCAGGAAAGTGTGGTTAGGATTGCAGCCAAACTGATTGAAATGTATTTGAGCCACTGGAGTCCAGCTAAGGCCCAAGTTTGGCCACGGGTTGATGGCCAGTTCACAATACTGAATCTCTTTCCAAGAACACAGATGCAAGAAGATTCAGGTTCCACAGCCTGCATCAATATCTAGTCCATCTGTCACTGCTATCAAAAGAGGGAGGATTGCTTGAGGAATCCTTTGCAGACCTTGCAAAAGGAAATCAAATTGAAAAGTTGTGAGGCTCCTGGGCAGGGCCTTGGCTCAGCCTGACTGGCCCTTTAAGGGAGCCCTGGAAAAGCCTCAGTCTGGCTCAGGGAGAGGGGGTTACAGCACCTGGGTCCTCTTCCCTGGCTGGGTTGTTTCTGCCTGGGACATGGGCAGGAGCTGTTAGCTGCCCCTGCCCAACCTCCCAACTTCTGGCCAGCCCCAGCATCACTGGCCTCCCAGCTTTTGTTGGGCCAGGTACCCTCCCCACAGACCCTCCCCTTCCCCTCAGTGGAGATAAAAAGAAGGTTCACTGGGAGCCACCCTTCCCTGGGCTTAAAGGCTTCCCTTTTTCCCCTGTGATGCCATCACCTTGCCCTTCCTCCCAACCTGCTGGCTTCTTCCACCTCCTGTTGTCCTGCTCCCCAGCCCTGGATCCTCTTCTTGAGGTTAGGTAGGGTCCAGGGTGCAGGGTAGGGACCCCGACAAAAGTACTTTGTACAAAAAGTACTTTCTTTTTGTAAAGAAAGTTTGGTACTCAGTATCACTTTTGTTCATGTCTTGATTTATTCTTGAATAAAATGAACTGCAAATCACAAATCACACTATAAAGGAAGTGTGACCTGCTTTGATTGGCTTTCACCCACCTCCATGGAGCACGTTATGTTCTTCTTAAACGCCTGTGGACATCTGTTGTCATTGGATTTTATCATAGGATGACATTAACAGAATTTGTTCTTTCTTTGAAGTCCATCTCCTCATAACTCTGTGTTATAAACACTCTCAATGACATATGTTGCATTAAAAAATTTACATTTTGGGTGTATGTTAGCACAGATGTGATGTGGCCCTAGTGCCTCCCATCTTGTTCCAGTGGTGATGTGAGGACCAGTATGGTATAAGTAAGAAAAGCAAAACTTGAGAAGAGACTTGAGAAACATATTGAGTGATTACTGCAACCTTACAGTATGACTGGAGATGATTACTCTGAAAAAAAGTCCCATGGGCTCTAGTGGGACTTTTTTTTTTTGAGAATAAGTTGTAAAATGTGGGTGGGTGGGGAATGATGACCAAAGCATCCCACTTAATAGCTTCATCCAGGATATGTTCACTTGGAACAGACTGAAGGAAAAATAAAGCAAAGTTTATGGTCATGGTAAGAGAAAAAGAGTGGGTTCAAGAGAGAGCAAACAAAAAGTGAAATTTAGGGAAAACATTGGAAACGAACAAAAAGGGGGTAAAAATAGAAAGATGGGGAAAAAAGCAACTTTGTCTCATATGCACAATTCATAAACAAATCACTCATTTTAGCGGCTGGTTAGATGTTACGATACTGTGTGTGTAAGTCCATTTTCACACAAAACTGAAAAAAGTGAGCCTCGCTTGTGACATTTGTCATATATGATGAGGGTTAATATAGGACAGTGGTCTTCAACCTTTTTTGTGCCATGCCTCCAAAAAACAGTGTATGAAACTGGGGACACCTGGCAGTCCCACCCCCTCCTGGGTGCTGATCTGCCCACCCCCTGCTGCCGCCCACCCCACCTGTCCCATTTTCCCCTACCTCCTGTGTCTTCACAATAGCCCTGTGATAATCAGCTTGCGTGGGGCTGGCCGTAGGAGCTGTGGGGCAGGGCAACGAGAAGAGGCTGTGCAGGATTATATCAAGAACTCAGTTTTGATAAGGCAGTAGTTTTATTCAATTGGATCCAAACCCTCTCTTGCACGGGCTTTGAAAGTTTGCTGCTTCACGATCCCATTGGGGTAACGAACCACAGGCTGAAAAACACTGATGTAGGAGATAAATGCAATTGTCCATTGTAGCCAGTGTAGGTTTTGCAATAGTATTACACACATTGGCAGGTCAAAAAGCACTTAGCCTACTGTATACTTGAGTATTTCAATCATTTTGCTTCTAGAGACATGTTTAACCACTAGGGGGAACTGCTGGCCCACAGAAAAGGCCAGACCACTCTCAGCAAGTTTAAGAATTTATTAAGATTGACTGAACTTTGGGATATACTTAGCAGAACTCTAGCAGCCAAAAGCAGGTTGCTTTCTCTTCAGCTGGCAGTTACCTGTGAATTACTGGCCAGACTCTTTACTTTGTTAGCAGTGATCCAGAGAACATTGAATGCATAGAAGTGCACAGTGATAGGAGTTCTCTAATTAGAAAAAAAGGGTGATCTGGGTCTGGCCACAGTCAGGCAGACAAGTTGTCCTCCATCTATGTCCATGGTGACTTTCCAAACACTATCCATGGCATCTTAGATGGCAGACACAGGAAGTGGACTGACTTGAAAATATTCACACAAATAATTTAGAACAAGGGTGCCCAAACCCTCACCGGGGGGGGGGGGGCATCTGTGGCCCTCAGGGACTCCCAATCAGGCCCACAGGGAACCCCAGTCTCCAATGAGCCTCTGGCCTGCTGATGTGGCCCTCCTGCCAAAAAGTTTGGACACTCCTGGATTAGAGGATAAATGAAGACAGTAATGCTATGCAGACTTACCTGGGACTGAAGTCTAAGTAAGCGTATAGGCAATATTAACAAAGGCAGAATGAAAGACAACAGAAATCCACAATATAAAATTGAGTGGAGTACCTACTGGGTCATGCTTATTCTTGAATATCTGTAGAGGTATTGATTGGTGTATCTCTGTACATACAATATGCATGCTACTGCCACCTGGTCATTGCTGTGGTCTGTAGTGCCACAACTACTGAAGTCTTCATGATGCCAGAGAAGAATATGGCTATTGTTCTGAAACAATAGCTACTTAGCATTTTTATAGTGCTTTATGAATATGCAGAATGCTTCACACATATTATATCTATGTAGTTCTTATGACAATCCTAGGGCTAGATGCCAGGAAAACCTTCTCTTGCTGCCACGTCCCCAGGTGAGAGTCTCAGCTGCAAGACATGATGTTGCCAGCGTGCCATTAACTGACAGTCTCTGAAGCTTGGGGCCAAGCAAGTGACAATGCAGTGCAGAGCAGAGAGCCACTAGGCGTATACTGAAGTTGTAGCAATGGGCTTCCTGTTATCATCCCCACTGCAGTATAAAGGGGTCAGGAGCCATCTTGCCGCATAGACAATATGAGAAGGGCTAAGGATTATTTGGAAGGGCACTTTTGGATACACTCAGAGTCCTATTCTGTATTACCATCCATCCCTCTGCTTCCTTTCCCTGCCTCCCTCATGATATACTACATATATAAGAAACTGCAGCTACCATGGAATCACTGCTGATTATGTTTAGGAAAGGAGTCTTACTTTGAAATATGCTGTTATTTCTTTTTCAGAAATTGAACGTGAGGGGCAAAGCTTGCACCCCTATGCCTTTTGCCTGTCTGTGCCTCTTCCATATATTTTTTGCACAGCCATCCTTATCCCCTCCCCCAATTTTCTCTTTACTACTTGGAGAAAGTTTTTGTCAAAAAATGGTATGTAAATATACATCATCATCATCATCATCATCATCATCATCATCATCATCATCCTGTGAAAAACCCACATTGTACAAATGAGTCTGGCAACCTCTGTATAGAAGTGTGTACCTCCACAAAGTTCTAATTAGCATCAGCAAGGGTAGACAATAGATATGTTTTCTCCCAGCTATCTTTTCCCTAATTACTGTCCTATTAGAATTCATCCTCCTTGTCTGACTACTCGTCCTTAAGCCTGTTTTTCTCTCCTGCAGTCGGTACCCAGGCCCTGAATTATTTTATAAGTTTGTCATTGTGTCTCGCACAATGTGCTTTTGGTCTCCCTTCAGTTCTATGCTTCTCTCCTCCGCCCCTCGTCTTCTGGCTGATTATACAGAATAAATCACGTCTGTTTCTATTTTAACCAGTTCTCTTGCTTCATCTATTGTGCGTATCTAGCTGTGGGTGGAAGCCATACGAGCAAGGCGTTGGGTAAATGGAAGGGATGGTTCAGGGAAGTATTGCTCTATTTATATTCAGTCAAGTGCAAAAGGTTTTGTATTTTATACCTTTCATATGCAATACTTCTTTTGGGAGGATGTCGGCAACTTTTGAGAAAAGGAAAGCAGAAAGCAATGTGCATGGGGGTGGATAGCACTTTGGTAGGGAAGCAAACAGATGCCATTTAGGATGAGGCATGGGAACGACGCCATGTTTTTTAATTGCTAGCCATAATATCATATAATGTCTGAACAAGTCTGCCAAGGAGAAAGGAGACATTTACATAAAGACCTAACTGCAGGGGTGATCTTGAAAGCTGCAGCCAGGCTAAATGGTGGGGCCAATTAACAGACATGGAAGCTCAGGATTATTGCAAGATATGATTCTGGAGCAGAGCCTACAGGTTGTAAAACTACATGGTCCAGAGGAACACTATCTCAGAAGGAGTTTTGTAAATCTAGGTTGCTTAAAGGGATCACATCTGGAGACAGTGGTCATGAAATTATGGTATGGTTTGCCTGTTTATGATGTTTGCTGTTATGGAATGGTTTGCCTTTCCAGCCCTTCATAGTTTACTGTCTTTAGGAATCAGAGTGCTGGGGAAAAAAAGAAAATGAGGTTTGAGCTTCGTGCTATCTCTGTTATAGACTATTGTTGGTATGGACACATTTTAGAAAGGATGCAAGACAATATGTCAGCAGATCTCAGGAAACATATACAGCATCATAGCTGATATGTAGGTAAAGGACTGCATGCTATGGAAGTGTTTATATACAGCAAGAATCAGCAGTGGCTGATGGTCTGTTTTAGGGTGGAAACATGCATAATGAAAACATTACCATGTCCAGTGCCTTGCCAGATCAAGGATTGATCCACAAATATTCTGTGTTTCTTTTCCTCTTTCCAGTGTAGGTAGATGAAATCCAGCAATCACAGGTACTTGTTAATACTAATTTGCAATGTGCTGCGGCTACTGCTGCTGCTGTTAAGATTCAACACTTTTTGAATGTTCAACATGCACTGTTGCTGTATACCAGTGGTACTCAAACTCTTCCTGCCAGTGGCTCCCTTGACCCCCGTGGCTGTTGGCCATGACTCCCCATCATATTCCTGAGGGCTGGAAGGGACATCATTAAACAGGAAGTGACCAGAAATATTAACTATATTGACTATATTAAATATAATATTATAAATATTATAAATATTATATTTATTATAATATAATATTAAATATTAAATATAAGTCCCATTAGAGTCAATGGGGCTTACTCCCAGGAAAGTGTGGATAGGATTGGGCTGGCAATCACTTCATCAATGGCTGATAAGTATTCCCTTCAAATAGCAAGATGCATCACTTTAAAAATACAGCCTTTCCTCTTCAGTCAAACAAGATTAATAAATCACTTTAAAAACAGTACCCTTTTTCTGCTCCTGGCCAAGTAAAGTGTGTGCTTGTCTCTCTCTCTCTCTCCCCCCACCCCCTTTGCCAACTGCATGGAAGCAAATTTAAGAGTCCTGATGGCTGGTAAAATAGGAAGCGTTTTATTTGTTGGGGGGGGGGAGGAAAGCGGGAAGGTTTGGTGATGGAAAGGGGGGAGTGGAAGAGGAAGGGGGTTGAAAAGAGAGATTTCACTTTGATGAGAAGTGATCCCAGGCTGGGAACTAGGAACCAACCAGACAAGGATCAGTGAGGTTAAGGACTGCAAGCTGAGTATGCTTGGTACTTGCCAGATGGGGGTTGGAGTCGAAGAGCTTTGGAAGCAACATCCATCGAACACAGAAGGCGGCAGCCTCGGATTAGAGGGAGAAGAGGGTGGGGCTTCAGCAGCCACTCTTGCAGCTGAGCAACTCCCGTTTCTTCTGCTTTGAAAAAAAGCGCAGACAACGGGCAGAAGACAGGCTTATATTCTGCCCAGGGGTGTGACTGTATCGCTGCGAGAGGCCATCCCGTGCCTCTCCTTTGAGTTCTTGGCGCATCCCTAAAGAGCCGCACCTCACAGTTTGAATAACACTGCTGTAGACCTTACAAAATACCTGAAAAGTACATCCGTATTTTTATTCCCATATTCCAGATGGGAATTGAGATATAGTGACTCACTTAGTTCCACTGTAATGGAAGATCAGAAGACCATCAGGTGGATGATGTGGTGTTGACAGCGATTCCATGTTTTGACAGCTGGTTGACAGCTTTAGGAAGGGTAGTGCTGGCTCCACAGCTGTAATCAATCAAGGCCAATGGAGACCTGGATGGACATCTGAACTTCATTTGACCTTGATGGGACTTTAAATAGACATGGACAGAAGAGATGGCTCACCTGAGCCTAATTTGAACTTAACAAGGCGCTAACAAAGTAGCTCACAGCTGAGCTGCATTTTGGATAATGGGACATCCAAGGATAAAAGGCAGCTTCAGAAGGAGCCCAGAGCTAACCTGACTGAGAGCTGCCTGACCCAGACCTATGGCACTGAGACCCAAGAAGGTACCTGACCCAGACCTACAGGACCTGGACGGACCAGGACCTACGGGAGAAGGGGACTGCCAGGACTCTGCTGGAGGACACAGAAGTGAGGACTGCCAGGACACTGCTGACTGGAGACTGGACTGGGAAGACTGGACTGTGCTCTGGAGACTGTGGACTTGGACTGGAGGCTTCAGACCCTTACCCACTAATTTAAGTGGAGTTTTGGGGAGGGGAAAGCCTCTGGACAAGAGGAATTGCCGGGAGTGTGTTAATTTGCTTAATTGCTATAGATAAGGAGTTCTGTGTTCATTCCTTTGCACACCACAGCTGTTGTTTCTAGAGATAAGGGGGGTGGGTTAATTAGCCCAAAAAATGGGCATTAGAAGGGAGTTGGAACATTTTTTGGATGGGACAAATTGGCATAGTCAGCAGGATAGGGGAATTTGGATAGGACAAATTGGTGGAGTCGGCAGGATAGGGAAAATTGGACAAGACAACCACCTAGCCAGTGAATGACAGAGGGAAGATTTGAACCCAGGATTTCTAGGGTCATCTAGGCCTTAGCCACAATGCAATATTATCTCATTAAATAGTATGAGTCCCAGGGTCTTCTATGATCCCAATCCTGAGCAATTCAGCACCAGCAGCACCAGCAATTCAGCACCAGCACCAGCATATGAGCCTACTGCTGGTGCTGGATGCTATAAATGTTCCATAAAGCATGTTTACGGTACCTTCCGTGTAGGGGCCACAGGTGTCTGTCCAGCACCAGTAAGTGCCGAGCCCAGTGTCAAATGGATGCCACCTAGAGCAAGGGAAGAGCTCTGAGTGGCAGTAAGGTTTGTTGGGGTGGGGGGAGTTACTTGGGGTGAGGGTGGGGCAAGGGGAGGAACACAGAGCTCCTCCAGTTTGTGTTGGCAAAATAGTCGGTGCAGACTGGAGGAGACCCATTGTGGGGCCTGCACCCTTAGCAAGGGGAAGGGAACCAATGTCCCCTTTCCCTGATGAGACTCTGGAGGCTGCCGTGGCACACATAGGATGAAGTGGTAGCCATTTTGGTGCCACTGCCCCTTTGAGTACCAGGCAGCTTAGGATTGGGCTGTCAATGCCTTTGGCTCGTAAACTTATTCCCAAACATATGTATAATGGGTATATAGTATTGTGTACATTAACAAATATGGGTCAAGTCCGGCAGCAATTTTTCAAGCACTCCATCTGTATTCTGCCTAGACAAAGTATTATCACCAATTCCAGTTAAGATTCCTAATAAATAATTTGTCAGCAGGCAGAGCAAACAAATATACCACTTATGAATGCAAGAAGAATCATGTTCTCAGGTAGGATTTTGTGGATTTCAGCCCTGAGGAATATGCTGAGATTTCCTTATTGTAATGCTACCACTTTTCTGGGGATTTGAATGCAGGCTTTGCTTTTGTGGATGTCCCAGGATCAATGCAGATGAGGCAAATGGGGACATTGTGTTTGCTTCCCTGTCTCCCAGATGGTGTTTGGGACTTTGCCATTTGCCAGAAGCAATCTGAACAGCAATGCTGGAGTCCTGCCACCTGTCCTCCTTATTTTCCAGTCAAGTTGGAGCCCCAGTACTCAACACCTGCCTCTCTTTAGCCATTCAAAACTTCCTGACAAGTCCAAAATATTATAGCATTGGGCCAGCTCTGTTTGTACTTGCTGCTTCCAAGATAGTTTTTAAAGAGGCAAACAATGCATTCTGCTTGAGCATATCCTTCATTAATTGATGGGGCACACATGTAGATTGCCATTTGAATATGCCTACAGAAAGTGGAACATAAATCTTCAATAAATGGAAGCAGCCCAAGGTAAGAGTAAGAAAACATAGTGGACAATCCACAGAGATTTATACTTGGAATTTCGGGGGGGGGGGTTGCTAAGTTGGAAACACCCACTTACACATGTTGGAGGAAACTAAGAGATTGTGGATCATGTTGCCTTGGTATAGGTCCCGAGTAAATGCAACAGGATGCTTCAGAAAGGACCAGAACTGGTCCTTAAGAAATATCTCATAGAAATCAGGAAGCAGGAAAACCATGATGAACAACATGCCAAGGCCTGGTATCTTTAAGGTTCAGCATCTAGTCACAGACTCCTGATGCAGCCAGCAGTTAACCAGGACGTGGTTGTATGCTGGCTCTTCCATTTTTATCTTTCTGATAATTGCTTTTGGAATCAAATCCTGAATAAATAATTTTCTTATAAAAATAGGACAAGCCTTTGGTCCATACCTTGGTCAGATTGTTGGTCCATCTAGCTCAGTGTTTGCCTGATGATGCCATCACTGGTTACTTCTGGATTGGGAGGCCAGACATAATGCAACAAACACTGGTAAGAGGTTCAGGGCAGACAAAAGGTCTTTTTTTGAGTTTGCACAAAGCACATACTGGAGCTCTGCCCATTGAGCCGATCCTCCTACTGCTGTTTGTCACGTTGCATTGTTGGTCTCGCTGCCAGGTCTGGGAGTCCCACAAGTACCACCGGACACCACCTCAAGTACCACCAGTGGTACGAATACCAGTGGTTGGAAACACTGATTTAGCTTATCAGTATTATCTAGAGTAACTGGTAGTGATTCTTCAGAGTTTTATCTGAAGAATCTATCAGCTCTATCAGCTCTATCACTGAGCTGCAGCCCTTCCAAGAAGGATGTAAACAACCTTTCCCACATTTTTCATTTGTTTTTTGTATGGGATAAGTGCTGCAAAGCTCAAATGAATATATTCTGACAGGCAAGTTGCCTGCCAAGATGAGTTTAACTAATATTGCCACAATAAGGGGATGTTCGTATAGGAGTGCTCTGTGTTTACAGTCAAGTGCTTTAGCACAAAAATGGAAATGCAGGAACTTGTATGAAGAAGAAATGTCATGCTTTGTGGCATTTACTGATCTTTCTCATTTGCAACCTTAATCATTTCCAAAGTTTGTTGTACAATCTTCCACAAAACCACCATCGGCTCTACACTGGTAGTGGATGACTCATGTGGATTGAATGTGCTATGTAGGAAGCTGCCTTATAATGCGTGAGACCATTGGCCCATGTAGCTTAGTTCTGTCTGCACTGAATGGCAGTAGCTCTCTAAAGTTTCAGACAGGGGTTTCTCTCCCCCCCCCCAATTATGCTAAGCACCAAATCTGGGATCTTCTACCTGCAGTGCATGTCCTCTGTAATTGAGCTGTGGCTTCATCCTCAAACTGTCTTTGACCCAGATACTAGGTGGACATACCCTTCAAGGGATTATATTGATCAAAAAATATATTCTGATTAACTAATCAGCGAACAGAAGTTCATAGTTGTGTATCAGTCAAACGTTTATATTGAAATAAACAGAATAAAGTCTTTGTTAAAGAGGGCACAGGGCTTATGAAGCTAAGGATAATTATAAGCTCTCCTGTGGGGAAGGAAGGGCAGAAGAAAGAATGCCAGGAAATGAGCTGTTTCAAATTGCTTCCTTTTACCAAAGTTCTGACCTTTGTGTGTGTGCTCTTTGCAGCTATTTCACATGAACATTAAATGGTGAGCAAAGTCACTATTCCCAAATGTAGGATTTTTTTAAAAAAAGATAAAAAGAGGAACAATTGATTGCTGGGCTGTGAATGGCTAATAAAAGGGCATCTTCAAGCAGATAGGTTAGAAACATTGACATTGTCTGGGTATTCTTGAGTTAGGGTTACGTAAATTGGCTTACATAAAAAATAAGAAAGTTCTTTAGGACATTTTGTATTGTGCACAAGCCAGTTCCAAGTCTTCCATAGACTTTGAGGTCAGAGATAAAAGTTTTCCCAGCTCAGTATTCTACTTTATTTTATTTAGAAATCAAGGATGCAAGGCTAACTTGTGAAGTAATGAACATCCCAAATACATGTCCAATCTAGAAACTCTTATTGCCAAATGATGGAGCATCCACCTCACCATTAATTCTCAAAAGTTCTTGCAAAGAATATTTATGATCACTGGGAAAAGGTGCCCCAATTTTAAGCCTAAAAATAGCCCTTCACAAATTCTCCCAGCCACTGGGTCTTGGGAGAAAACATGAGATCATACTTATCCTGCCTGTTCTTCAAAGGCATCAGGACATCTGTAGAAGGTCCCCCCCCACACGCATTATCCTCACAACAACTTTGCATCCTAGGTTGAGCTGAAACTTAGTGATTGGTCTAAAACAGTGGTCTCCAAACTGGAGACCTGTGGCCCAAAAAAGCTCTCCCTGTCCCTAGCGGAGTTTACCATTCCACCATTGTGCCATGTTTCTTTGAAGCAGAGCATGTTACAGGGACACTCTGGGCGGTTGTGTCTGCCCAGACCTCCTGTTACACAGCCTCCTGGGATGCTGAGTAACAGACATGACTGCCCAGAGCATCCCTATAACAAGTTCTGCTTCAAAGGAACAGTAAGCTCTGTTCACGTGGGGAGGGTTTTAGCCGAACCCCGGATCCAGCCCACTGGCTGGTGTTTGGAGGGTCCTGGTCTAAAATGATCTTCATGGTTCAGAGAGTGATTTGACCATATGCCTCACTCCTCCTAGATCGACACCACTACATCACACTGCTGTATTTTCTTCCATGGGAGTGTTTTTAGAATGATTCCCATTTTGAACAAAAGACTGCCCCACTTTTCTCCCTTTGAAAGTACACTAGCAAAATTACCAAATGTAGTTGAAGAGTACATAAGAACAGCCCTGCCGAATTGGAGGGGGTGAGTGTGGATCAGTCCAGCATTTTGTTTTCCACAGTGGCCCATCAGCTGCTGTGGAATGTCCATAAGCAGAAGAAAAAGGCATCTTGCTCTCTCACCATTGTTGTTCTGCAAGTGGTCCTAAGTGATGTACTGCTGCTGAACATGGAGATAATGCCTACTCATATTGACTAGTAGCCATTGATAGACCTGTCTTCCATGAATTGTCCAATTCTCTTTTAAAGCCAAAGTAGAATGTGTCTTGTCAGCATCCCAAAGTCAGCCCATGCCCATGGTATGCAATTTTCTAATGTGGTTTGTGGTTTGGTCCTAAGAATTAACCTGGCAACAAAATCTCTTATCAGAGACATCCACTAATCTACTCATAGAGGAATGTGGTGTCCATCATGTACCTGCTGGCCCCTCTGCCTCTTAGTGGACCTGAAGGTATTCCCACCTTCTTTTCCTTTTCATCCCTTTTGGACGTTTTTCTTTTGTTACAACCCAGACATACAGAGGACCACTCTGGCTGACACATACACCCACCCTCTATTGTTGATGTCATCTACTCTGATGGACTTTGTGCAGCATATCATAGAGCAGGGGTCTCCAAACTTTTTGGCCAGAGGGCCGCATCAAATATCTGGCGTGATGTATAGGGCCAGAAAAAAAATTTAAATATAAAATTTAAATAAATAAATTAGAGATAGAACTTAGATGAGTGAATAAATGAATGAATTGACTCATTCATTCAATCTCTGTGGCCCTCAGAACACTCTCCAGACACAATCAGAGCACAGTTCTGATCATGTTCAGTTGAGTGGGCCAGAGGCTTTCAGGGGACAAGACGTTGACCGCAGGCCAGAAAGAGGCTTGCTGTGGGCCGCATCTGGCCCCCAGGCTGGGGTTTGGAGACCCCTGTCATAGAGAAACAGATTCAGAGAGGCCACTGTGTTCTTGCAAATGGCTGTACTGGGACCCCTCAGTGGTATTTCATGACACTTTGGTCTGCTCTGGGAGTACTGTTGTTAAATAGAAAAACCACTTACTAGCCATCCCTAGAGTGACCAAACCAGACTTTTGCCAAATGCATTTGTTAAGATGCATGCTTAAAAGTGGAAGTGGATCTGATGATACAAAAATAAGCTGCTAGGGAGCCTCATTGTGATAGGGACTTCAGGCACATTGATTCTTTTCCCTTACATCATTTCTCTCCCCCCCCCCCCACTCCCCAAGGCAGCAATTTGCAGATTTCAGTGGGGATGAAGTTGTATTGCACCATCGCCTGCTCTTTTTTGATGCATTTAATGACCAAGATGGAAGGAATCCAGTCTAAAGAACAGAAGGACCTTTGTTTCCAAACTGCACTAACAGTTTAACTACATGAGACAAGTAGATGTATAAGCAGCACAAACTGTAACAGGTATGTTCTTTTTTATTATCTACATATCAATCCATTTTCTTAAATTGAGCCACTGCAGGTAGACACAATCATTTCAATAGCTCCTTTCCTAGCAGCAGTGCCTTTTCCCCATTTACATTCTGTTCCATGAGGTTTTACAAAAAATGGCAATATAATATTTTTTGCACCCAGCCACCGCTATGAATATGGACCATATCAATCAATTGCCATCACAGTGACTCAAGAATTAAGAAGCTCCTGGCTCCACATCCCACATCAGAACATCCAATTTGGACAAAGTGGTTTAAACGTAGTGCTACAGTTCTGTAACAAGAAGTCCTTCAGTTGACACATGACATTGAAGTCCTTTTTGGTGGCAGTGGTCCCTTTGGAAAGGCAAATTCACTGTATTATTTGGAGCAGAGAATAAGTGGATGTGCCAGCCAATTTTTTCCACCCTTTCTTGCAGCTTAATGATATTGGAACACAGTGACTGCAGTGTCTGAAGTCACAGTTCCTGCGGTTCTAGCAAAACGTTCTGCATTTACTCTGCACAGAAGAAATATTCACATATAACAACATTGTGGTGTTATCCCCTCAAATGGTTTGGAACATTGCTTTGCCCTTGGCAAACAACACTAGAGGTGTAATCAACCAGTTAATAAGCTTAATAAAAAAGGAATGGAGAAATAGATGGCCATGATGATGAGCCATTGTATTCAGTCAAGATAGTGGTGTAGCTAGAGGGGATACGAAGCACTGAGTTTTGCAGGGAGCCTCAGCATGCAATGGGCCCCTCCTCCTCCCCTTCAGAGCCATTCTAGGCAGGAGGTGCAAAATGGAGGCTCCTTTCCATGTGGTGAGACTCCCTGCAAAACTTAGTGCTTTGCACCCCCTCTAGCTATGCCACTGGGTCATGGTACTCTTCACTATGAGCCCAATCAGGCCTTGGAGAGCAGGTTACATTTTCCTTGGAGGAAGAATCTGATGATCTATACACAAATCAGGCCTCCAAATTCAGGAGTCAGGGTTGGGTGGTTGTTTTCAAATTGGCCTCTATTCTGCTTGTCAACCCAAATAGCAATTAGCTTACAAAATACAAAGAAAGGCCACGTAGGGAGGGTAATTTAAAATGTTTTCTTTGACTACTCTATGGGATTCTTTTGTCTGAATATTCTGCGTACATGAAGTGCCAAGCAGCCCACAGGAATGCCAAACTAACATGGTAGGGTATTGTAGTACCATACATCAAACCATGCAATTTGTGTGCCAAGACTGGAGGTCTAGAATCCAGTGAGTGAAAGCCATGGAATTAAAGAATAACAGGAATAATCTTATGAGGAGTGGCTTAACATGCAAAGTTGAAGTTGGGCATTTAATGACCCAGGCTGCAATCCTATCCATACTTACCAGGGAGTAAGCCCCATTGACTATCATGGGACTTACTTCTGAGTAGACATGCCTAGGATTGGGCTCCCAGGCTGCAATGTGACCTGGATATTGCAATTTTCAGACACAGTGTTTTGTAAGGTTCTCCTGAGATCTGGTTGAATCAGAGAAGTGAAGCTGTGAATCCAACTTGGCCATTGGTTTATTTACTTCTGGCTAAAGATACCTCTAGCATAAGGAGTGAGTTGCTGACACCAAAGTGGAGTGGTACAGGCTGGATCTGAACTGATATAGCTAGTGGTTTCTAGTTAGGAGTATGCAATGGCATTCCTAGGGGGACAAGGAAGGTAAAACCCCCAGGGCGTCACTTGGGAGGGAGGTAAAATCACTCCCGCCCATCCAGTTATGCACCCTCCATTGCCAGTGCTGCTTCCTGCCCTCCTCTGCTTAAAAAAAATAGCGAAGGAGGGTGGGCATCCCTTGATGGGTGCCCAATCATGCCTCTGAGGAGAGCCATAATCGCAGCAATCCTTGGAGCCTTTTTGCACTATTGCAGCGGCTTCACCCCTCCTCCATTATTTTTTTAAAGGGGAGGAGGGCAGGTGGGCAGCTGGTAAAGGCTCTGAGGTGACTGCAATCGCGCAGCCACTCTGAGCCTTTCTGAAAGGCCTACCTGGCCTCCTCCTTTTTAAATAGGGCAAGGAGGGGGCAGTCCTGAGGAGGAGGGTGGGCTCTCAGATGAAGGAGGGGGGTCCAGAGTGGCACAGAATGGCTGTGAGCTTGCACCATTCTTGGTGTGGTTTGGAAAGTAATTGCGGTGACGTGATGACATCACCACAAATCCAGGTGAGGGGGTGGCATTTGATCTCCCCGCCATCGCCGACCAGTGGGCTTGTACATAGAAGCTGTAGTAAATTTAGGAGGGAGACTTTAATCAACGGGGTCTCTTCCTGCTCCCCACAGATGGTCAATTCTGCTTCTACTTCAAATTTTGCTTCAAAGGGGTTACTGAAAAACAATAGACCAGGTGGCAAGGTGAAGTCTGATGCTCAATTTAAAGGCTTTATTCCTGCCCTGATGGGCCATGAAAGGTGCAAACACAAAGCAGGATTGCTGTCACTCTGATCCAGGGGTTTCATCCTTCCATTATAGCATTGTCCAGTGGAGGTTGGGTTTCTGGGCTTAGACAGAGGCTCTTCATTCCCTCTGGACAAGGGACAGTGGGAGTAATGGACAGCCCAGCCTATCTGCCTCTGGATCAAGAGTGTTGGATCTGCCTCAGCAGTCTGTACCCAGTACCTTGGCAGAGGCCTGCTGAACACCTTCCCTCTGGATCTGGACAGCTTGTGGCTGCCTGCCTGTTGCTTTGCCCCTGGTTTTCACCTTCAAGGTAGCTCCTGAGCAACTGGACTGGTTGTGGTGGCCACTCCAGTCCTAGGGCTCTTTTTCTTCCCAAGGTGCCCTCCTTGCACCCCGTTTCCCACCCCTTCTGGCTGCAGCAAAAATGAGGGGGTGGGGGTGCTCCAAATCTGCTGTTCTCATGAATTTGCCAACTGATTTGCTACATGGTAGAGGTGCCTCTACACTTGTGGGCAAAAGTTGCACTTCTGCAGTCCTCTCAATCTGGGGCTTTTTGATGGCATGTAAAATGAAAGCTTCTGCTCATGGTAAAATAAAAGGCAGACAATATTTACCTTGAGCAGGAAACTGCCATGTGCTTTAAAAACAAACAAAAAACCCCTAAACCAAAATCTCAATCATGGCTTCCTTGCAGAAAATAGTCATTTGTTGTGGTTTTTGTTGTGAGGTTCGCCAGGGGCCTTTGCTTCCAGATTTGTAAAAATGGACTACATAAGATCTTGGGTGACTTAAGGTAAGTACTGTATTTAGCTGCCACTCTCTGAAAGTGGTCTTCTAAAAGCATTCTCAATTCTGTAAACTGGGACCATGTCATGCAATCACATTTAAATAGGACAATGTTCTTTCTCAGAGTGTGTGGTGAGCCTTCAGTCAGAGCTTCCTTTTCAATCAGGCAGAACTGGTTATGGAAAAATATTTCCTGAAGGAGTCTGCCAAAGCCTGACCAGTAGATTCCTTTCATAGGCAGCACAACTCTCTTTTTATTACAACAGGGTTGCTCATAATTTGTTTGATATTTGTTTATTGTATCATCTTATGGAGGGTTATTACAACTCTATTTTATTTAGCATTTTAAGATTTGTGTGGCCAGTACTATGCTGCTATACTTGGGTGCAAGTCCAACTGTATTAATTGTGCCATAATTCCATGTGCCTTTTCTGTTTGATTTAATCTGACAATTTTGGAGCTTTGATATGGTACTGTTGTTCTATCTGCTGTTTTCCTGGTATTTCAAACTGCTGATAATAGTAATTGTAGTAATTGTTTTGACTGATGGTTATTTTCAATTGCAGCTTTGTTATTGTGAACTGCTCAGAGAATCAGGGTTGAAATACAGTATACAAATATGGCAAATAAATAAGGCTGCAATCCTATAGAAACTTACCTGGGAGTAAGTCCCATTGAATTTAGGATTGCATTGTGAGTAAGGATTATACTGTAAATTAATGGGCACAGGATAGCAGCTTCCTTTGGAAAAGCACATGATCAATAAAATTTTTGAATACTGCATCACATCATTCACATTACTATAGTCAGGCTATAACAATATAAGTAGTACAGTACTACTTTGATTACTTCAGGACAAACTGAAAGCTTGTAACAGGCCCAGAAAACAACATATCACCATTTGTGCAGTCTTGAGAATCAGTCCTGGAAGAACTGCAAATGTGAAATTTCCACTTCCCTGAAGGCACCACTGACTGGGGACTTTATGGTAAGATAAGCGGTTTCCATGAGTTTTATAGCCCAATCCTACCTGCTGTGGCCATCATCACACCTGCTGGTGCTGACTTCCATAAAGCAGACAGCGCCAGTCATAAAAGGTGCTCCAGCAGCACACTACTCAGTGTGCTGCCAGAGATACTGATGGGAAGGCTGAGCCTTCTCACTGGCACCAGCAGATTAGGAGCTCCCTGCCATTTCAGGTAAGATGTCAGGGGAGATGGGAGGGGGTGGCGAGAGGGCTGAATGGGGGCAGGGAAGGGCAGAATAGGGTGGCAACGGGGGAGGGGAAAGGACAGATCAGGTTCAGCGGTGGCAATGGGGGCCAAATCCTAACCCCCCCTTCCTGGATCCAATCCTGCAGCACAAGTCCACGTGGACCTGTGTCAGCTATTTAGGTCTGAGTAGACCTCCCCTCCCCCTTGCTGTAGAGGCTTACCCTGTTTAAGGGAACAATTGTTCCTTTACCCAGAGGAGTCCTCCTGGACTGTCCCCCTCCCCCCCAGGATTCAGTGGGAGCCATTTTGGCATTGTTGTATCAGTGTGGGGGGGGGGGGAAGAACAGGATTGGATTCTTAGTAGGACAGTTAACCCCAGAGCAAGCCAATTGGCAGGTTCAGAAATCACATCATGAAGATGATTACGGGGCTGGGGCACCTTCCTTATGAGGAAAGGCTATGGCGTTTGGGCCTCTTCAGCCTAGAAAAGAGACGCCTGAGGGGGGACATGATTGAGACATACAAAATTATGCAGGGGATGGACAGAGTGGATAGGGAGATGCTCTTTACACTCTCACATAATACCAGAACCAGGGGACATCCACTAAAATTGAGTGTTGGGCGGGTTAGGACAGACAAAAGAAAATATTTCTTTACTCAGCGTGTGGTCGGTCTGTGGAACTCCTTGCCACAGAATGTAGTGCTGGCGTCTAGCCTAGATGCCTTTAAAAGGGGATTGGACAAGTTTCTGGAGGAAAAATCCATTATGGGGTACAAGCCATGATGTGTATGCGCAACCTCCTGATTTTAGAAATGGGTTATGTCAGAATGCCAGATGCAAGGGAGGGCACCAGGATGAGGTATCTTGTTATCTGGTGTGCTCCCTGGGGCATTTGGTGGGCCGCTGTGAGATACAGGAAGCTGGACTAGATGGGCCTATGGCCTGATCCAGTGGGGCTGTTCTTATGTTCTTATGTAATTAGGACTGGCTACAAGGAATAATTTCATGCATATCTTGAAGAATGCACTCCTTAATAAGGGCAGCTTTACTGGTCCAGTGCTGGCATTTATGGAAGTGGCATACTGAAATCTATAATTAAAATGTCTGCTTTTCATTTTCATTAAATATTTTATAATCCAAATCCTTCCCATTGTTTTTAATGAAGAATGAATTTGTTCTAGACAAGGTCTGCAGTTTTTAATCTCTATACTAATCCTTAAATTAAAGAACAATGCGATGAGGCTGCAGTGATTTTTAAGTCAGGTCTGGGAAAACAAGAGCCTGCTTTCCCCCCAGCTGAGTGCAACTACAGGTTGAGACATTATTTGCATGAGTTCTGTTCCAAGCACTCACATGGATGGCAAAAAAACGCACTATAGCAAATCAATTTAAAAAACAAAGTTTCTTTGCTCCAGTGATTTAAAAACAGCCTTGCTGACCTTTGAGATGTAACGTAAGAGTCATTAACAAGACAATCCATCAATCAGTCCTCCTCCAACCGCTTCACTCAGCCCCTCCCTTCACCAATGCAAAGTGGTCACATTTCTTTCATGTGCTCAGGGGGAAGGGAGGGGTCGCCTGGACAGAGGATTGATGGATTGTCAGCCAGCTGCCCTCTCTCTCATTAAGGAGGCTATTGTTAAAGGACTGTTCCATTTTTTAAACTGATTTTAAAAGAGGTGCATTTTTCCCCTTCTCCAGGGATCAGCAGATTCCTTCTCATTTGCAGTGGCCATTTGTGTTGAGTCAAATCCGTGTATAAAAAATCCATGTATAAATAGGCTGGACCTGTATGTCCAATCCAGAAAACACTTCTGGAAAGCTACTTTTGGGATACCTGGTATGGCATGAGATTCCCCATGGGCTTAAAAATTAAGCACTTCCACTTGAGCAGATAGACCTAAATACTTCCTGGGTATGTTCCTCCTTCCAATAAGACGAAACTTTACATTTTAGCATGTGAACAATGTGTCTTGTGCATTGCTAATGTCACTATGTGGTTCTCAGTGCCTTTCTTAAACACAGCTAGTGTTGTTAAAAGTCAAATATGAAAATATTAGAGATATGTTCCAGATACAAGTTTGGTGGGGCTGGATTTTTTTTGTCCACATTTTCCCCAAACTTCTCTCTCAACCTCCAGTTTCTAGAGACCTGGACCACTTCATTAAATCCAACATCTCTTAACATTTCTGGGAAGCATTCTGGATAGACTTCAGGGTTATTACAGGCTTTGATACACTTAATCCTTCAGCACTACTGCCCAACATCAATGCTGGAGGTGCATGTGCAGCTTACAATGTCCTTTAATCCTTCTAGGCATGCACTGGATTCCTCTAGGTTCTGGTGGGTTTTCCAGAGCAATTTGGCATGGTTCTACCATGGGCAGAACTATGAACCCACCACCAATTTCCACCTAAAACCCATGTTTAAATTATCCCATAACAATTTTTTTTCAAAGATAGCTCTTGCACTGGACCAGTTTTTGGAATGCTTTCTTGAAGTCTTCATTAAAGATTGTGTAAATCAATGGATTCACCAGAGAATTGATATATCCCAACCATGTCAGGAAATTTGACATTTCTTCTGAAATCTGACACCTTTCACAAGTATTAACAACCACCTCTTTCACAAAGAAGGGCAGCCAGCAGATCACAAAGGCACCCAAAATCAAGCCAAGGGTTGTCGCTGCCTTCCGCTCTCTTGTGGTAGAAATTCGTTGTCTTCTCCAGCCTTTTTCATTCCTGGACTCAGAGTTGGGGCTTCGCAGTGAGATGTGGATTCTGTCAATATCTGCTGAAGGGTTTGATTTTTTATCTTTTGTACATGATGCAGAGGAGGTTAGCCTGCAGCTTTTGTCACCCGCTTCCAAGAGACCCTGACCATTGACATCTTCCTTGAGAACCCGGCTCACGCTCCTTCTGTGAAAAGTCTTGGCCGCCTTGTATATTTTGTAGTACAGGATCAGAATTAAGGCCAGGGGAATGTAAAAGGCTCCAAATGTGGAGTAAATGGTAAAAACAATGTGGTCGTGCTTGATGATGCATTCGTCATCCCTGCTGGCTGCCTGGTGCCGCCAAAACAATGGCGGCATTGAAATAAAGATGGAAATGATCCACACAATGGCAATCATGATGCCTGCGTGTTTAGGTGTTCGCTTCCTGGCATACTCCACAGCGTCTGTGATTGCTCGGTAACGATCCAAAGCAATCGCTGAGAGATGTAAGATGGAACAGGTACAGCAGGTGATGTCCACGCTGAGCCAAATGTCACACATCACCTGACCCATGATCCAAGTTTCTTTCACAATGTAGACAATGCTGAAGGGCATGACTAGGATGGCAACCAGGAAATCGGTGACTGCCAAGGAGCAAATTAAATAGTTGGCTGGATGGTGAAGTTTCCGTGTCACAATTATAGCGGTCATCACGAGAGAGTTGATGACAGTTGTCATTACTGCCAATACAGAAAGCGTAAGAGAAACCAGGATCTTTGATGTCACTTTTTTAAGTAGTTCTTCAGATGTATAATTTTGTTCCAATGTATGATTTTGTTCAGTAAAGTTTAGGAAATCCATGATTCTTTTCAGTATGGTCTTTATCTAATGAAGACACCTGCAGGGAAACAAACATACTTTAGGAAACAAAATTCAATGTATGTATCTAAGAGTAAACAATAGTTTTTTTAAAATTTACATTCTTCCCAATAGCTCTTCCTTACTGTTGGTCTACAGCATTCAAAGTCAATTGAAAGTTTTTATTCAAAAAATATAGCACATAAAGCCCATGCAATTGGCATGGGAACTGTGACGGGGCAAGTGAAAGCCCCCCTATCCTTCTATGGCTTCACACCCTTTGAGGTCTTCTTCTGTATACTATTCTGAAAAAAATAAACAAAAAACAAAGGATCATTACACATTTCCAGAACCTGTAATTTGACTCTTAAGTTGCTGCTCACAGTCACTCCTCAAATGTATAAAAAGAATCTGTTCCACTTTTCTCCTCTACCCCTGCAGCTTTTTCCCTAGTTGTGTTTAGAAGAGGCTTGGCGTCCAGGACTTCTCAGAGCTTCTGGAAGTATCTATCAAGCCCCCAAGTCTCATGGCAATTTCAGTCTACATTGCCAAGGTTCATTCCTCTAACTCTGTCCAGCTCTTTCAGCAATGGCAGCCCCTCCTCTCCTGCCTCCTTCTCCACCTTTCAAAGCTATTCTAAATTAGTGGTCATCTTATAGTAAAGTATTGTAATTCATATTGGAAAAGGAAGATTAAAACATGTGTTTGAGCAATATACAGGCTGTTCCCTTTAATGATGGAAACTTACATCCATCTCTCCTAGTTAAACTTAATCTCCTGAAGTTGATTTTCTTTGTACCAGCAAAATGGAGAGTCTGTCCAGTCATTTCTGGCTATTCTTTCTTTATTGTAATTACAAAGTCTGTGTGGAGGTCAGCAGGCCAGGTACAGTTCAAAGCTGTTGCTGCTTCTTTCTCTTTCAAGTCATAATTGGTCACTAAGCCAATAAAGAGAAAAAACCCAGGGTCATTCTATAAATAATTACTTATCTTGCTTTCTGTTCTTGCCGCTTTCCGGAAGCTGTTTTTTTTTTCTTTCTTTCTTTCTTTCTTTTTTGCACACAGCCCTTTGAAAAACGAGTCTAAAGAAAGGCATTACAACCTGTGCTTTTCAAACTGCATGGTGCAGATTTTAAAAAAATAAATATCCAGAGTCTTCATTTTGGTTAAGGAAAGAGAAAAAGACAACACACAAATAATTGAGCAAATAATGGCATTAGTTGTTGCCTTTCTGTTTTCATTCTCTCATTACTGGCTCGCAGAAGCACATTTAGGTAGGTGTGTATTCTACCTGTCATGGAAAATGTTAATGCACAGGAGATCGTTCAGAGAGAACAGCTATTTGACATGTGAAATATGCTCATTAATTGGTTCAGCTAAACATTAGGCTGCTGCTGTTTAAGCAATGCCTCATTCAACTTGTTTTACAAAAATGTTACGCTTAAAAAAGAAAAGGGGGGGGAGAAGAGAATCCTCACTTTAATCTGCAGTTTCTAAAGAATGAATTTTGACACATTTATGGATGACTGGTTGACCCACAGCAGTGAGCAATGATGGCTGTATTGAACCCCCATATTCATAGATCAGTGGTTCTCAAACCATTCAGCACCAGGATCCACTTTTTAGAATGACAATCTGTTGGGACCCACCGGAAGTGATATCATTAAGCTGGAAGTGATATCATGGCTGGAACTGACATCATCAAGCAGGAACATTTTTGACACCGCCATATGAAAAGATCAAATTAAAATGAGTAAATTAAAAGTTTACAGTAATTATTTTTTAAAAATTATTTAAAATAAAGAACTCTCCTAACCCTCCCTAGCAGTTGCTGAGCTGATTAAAAAAAATTCCCCAAACATCCCAAAGGTTGCAATCCCACACTTACCCGGGAGTAAACCCTTTTGACTCTCACTGTTAAAAGCATATACCTAGTAGCCTGTTAAAAGTCAGATCCATAACATTTCCCCAAATGCAGTTACATACCATGGTAGCATAAGGTCTAATATATTAAAAATAACACATTGAAATGAATGGAGACCACCTAGTAGGTCTCGACTCACAGCTTGAGAAACACTGATAGACACTTTACCTCTGAGTAACACATGTAGAGGATGTGCTCTGCTTGTAAGTGTCACATTGTATTACACAGAGTATGTTAAGGGTGCAATCCTAACCTTTCCAGCACTGACATAAGAGCAATGCAGCTCTGAGGTAAGGGAACAAACATTCCCTTACTTTGAGGAGGCCTCCGTGAGTGAAACCCAACTGCAGGATGCCGCACACACCCCATTGGACAGCTATGCCAGTGCTGGAAAGCACTGACATAAGGAGTTAGAATTGTGCCCTAAATCACTGTTGGAAGCAGAATGCTAGGCTAAAGGCACTGATTTAACTGGGTTATTTGTGTGTCCTTCAGAATATCTAAAAACACATGGTCTTCTGTTCTTCCATTTCACCCACATAAGTATTATAATGATTTTTAGTTAGGAATGTATGAAGCTGCCTTTTACTGCATCAGACATTGGTCTGTCTAGGTCAGCATTATCTTCAGCGTTTCAGGTGGGCCTTCCCTAGCCGTACTCGGAGATGCCTGGAATTGAACTTGGTACCTTCTGCATGCAAAGCATGCACTTGAGCTCTACAGCTGAGCTACAGTCCAAATATGAAAGCAGGTGTCTTTCCGTATCTTTGTGTGTAATGGGAAATAAACAAATAAATAATTGCCTTTTGAGGTAGTGGTTATGTGCTGAAAATACTAGAGTTTGATCCTTACAGCTTGTTCTTTCAGTCTTTTGTCAAACATGTGCATGGCCTGATGCCAGATGAAGGCACTTGTCACCCAAACAACAGTTCTTACAATAAAGGGAACAGAGAATGTTAATGTGCATCACACATTTGAGGTAAGCATATGAGTCAAGGAATAAAAACTGCTTTCTCGATCTTGAGTCTGGTGGCCCTTTATCAGGATGACATATATCTCAAATGGCAGTGGTAACCAGTGAGAACTCACCTGCAAAAGACCCACACAGGAAGCAGAACTACAAGATAAGGAAGAACATGCTCCCTGAAATTTCCTGGAAAAGAACAATGCTTTCACTGAACAAGTGCTAGTAGAATGAATTGCTACTGGGAAGAGCTTCAGCAGCTACTTGGGCTACTTTTTCCAAATTGAATCTTTTGCATGGCTTCTGCTTTCTTGATTGGCAGTTACATACAGTTTATTCCTGGTTAATCTTTCAAACTCCTGTAGCACCCTCCTGCCTGGATAGTGTGAGAGTGATCCCAAATTCCCTAGGATGATTTCTGGATTATCTTGGTCATCCATGCCAAAGACACAATTAGCTCAGCACAGGACTAATTAGCTAATCAAAATTAGCTCAGCACAGGGGCAAGGAGAAGGCTTTCCTCTCCTATATCCCAAGCAAGATGTAGTAAGGAATAGTGCACCAAGGGATGGGTGAAGTGGAAGAATGGGGAGTAAAGCTTCTGCAATCCGAACCAAGATGTACAACAGCAAGTTCAAGCTCTTGTGCAATATTTTGAGAGTTTCTAGATAGATGGTCAAGGGAAAATAGATGAAATTGTGGGATCCTGATGAATTATAGACTTGCCTCTACACAGTGGACTAATTCTATTTTCAACATGTGGTTATGGAAAAAAAAGAATAACTTGGTAGCTTTGAGACTATCACTTCATACAAAACCTTTTCCAATAGCTTAAATAATACTTTATTCTTCAGTACATGAAAATCAATGCGGTGTTGCCCTGAAGTTGCTTCATATCAGCCATCTGTAGATAATGATCATGGTGTCTTATGGCTAGTTAAGAAAAGCAGCACAAACAAACTAATTTAGATCATACAACTATGCTACAGCTAATTGGAATTATTTACCCTCCCAGCCTTGTAGAATTGTGTCAATGATTACCTTCAAGGTACAGTACATGCATCCAAAATAACTGTAAAGCTGCATGAATTTTCAACCAAGCATATGCCAATCTTCTAATAATAAAATGGGGGGAGGGGAGGAAAGCTCTTACTTCAACACTACCCAGTCTGACAAGGCAAATAGATCAGCAAATGTGCCCTGGTGATAATAATTGCTATATTTCATGAAGTCATTGAGACTGCAGGAACAATCCACTTCTCATTCCAGTTAACAGCTCTATATAGCTACCAAGCTGGGTAAACAAGCCTTAGGAATACAAAGGCAATTCTATACCTCTTTCTCAGTGGACTTGTTTTGAGGCATAGCCACATACTAATGTGACATAGAAATGTACACCGAGCAGTCTGTGTGCTTTTGGCAATCTGAAAGTGTGATGTGCATTGTGTATGAGGCAGTACTTTGAAGGCATTGTTTCTTATCCAGTCTGTGTTTGTTTGTCCAGAAATCATTCATTGCAATCCTTCTCTCTTGGTATAGAGGTAAAGGCCATACTGGATGAGCAGTAATGTGGCACATGTCAGTACAGCAGTCTGAGCCTGTGTCCTGTACTGCTGTCATCTGAATATGCTTTGTCCCAGACTCAGGGCTAAATTCTATCCACCGTTCCAGCTCTGATGCGAGTGTGTGCTATATCCTGCGGGGAGGGAGGAGTAAGAGGAGGCCTCCTGGTACTGCACTGTGGCTGCGTCGGCACTGGGAAGTTGGATTGGATTGGGCCCTCACGGTGAGAACACTTTGTCTGCCTGGAAGTCGAATGAGTCCCACGAGCGACAGGGCAGTATGCTTGTTGTCTCATGAGGAGAAACAGACTTTGCAAACATTGCAAACTATCTGCAAAGGAGTAGAGGGGAATGGTTTGCAACTCCCTCTTACCCATCTGTATAGCTGACATTCAACACTTGCCCTGACACACTTGCAGCTATTGTCAAGTCTCCTGCTCTTTGCTTGCCCACACACTGTATTTCTGTGCTTGTACTTCAGCCCTTCTCATCTGAAGCCATATGGTCTCCCTGAGAAGTCTGGCCTGGTGCATTTGAAGGGGGCCACAGACTGAAATTCAATAACAAATGATTTTTTATTTAGGCTGGAAACTGAGAAGAGCTCCTGAGGGGCCATAGCAAAAAAAAAAAAAAAAAAAAAAGGTTGAGAATGGCTGCTTGTTCCAACTCCTTCCTGAATATGGAGAAGAAAATAATTGCACATACAGGGGAAAAAATGTGCTGTGGTCATAGTTACTATCACAAAGACTGTCAAACATTGTTCATCAAACTATTTCTTATCAAACCTTTTCCTGAAGCTCCATACATCAAGATATGGTGTGATCCTTGTCCCAGTTTTAATGCGAGGAGTTAGATGCTTTTCCACTTAAGGTCCTTTTTGGAGGTCTTGAAATTAATTCTCACTTGCCATACTGCAATAAAAAGGAGAAAAGGTTCTTCGGTACAGTGTCTCTGAGTATGCTAAGTCTGCAATCCTATACAAATTTTCCTGGGAGTAGGCCTCACTGAACACAATGAAACTTACTTCTTAGTAGACATGCCTAGGATTGTGCTGTGAGCCTCATCAACATTTCTCATAGCATCCCTTCTTTGGAGATGTTGATATGGTCTTCTTGCATATTGGGTGATAGAAATGTTTCTACTTAGGGATGTTAAATGATGCTTCTGTAAGCAAATATGGCTTAAGTGTTAGCTGCTTGCTAATTAGCATCTTACCTGTTTGGAAAAAACGTGCAAGTTAAAATGGATTCACAGGGAAACCTGGCCAATTTCTACAAATTCCTTTGTTGTTCATCGTGTTGTTCATGGTCTGCTTACCGTTAGGATTGGATCTGCTTTGGCTGTCTGTGTGCAGTGAAATCTTTTTGGGAGTTTTCACATGTTCTACCTGTTTCTCAGTCACCGCATCCTTTTCATGATCAGATAATGAGTGACTCGGGGGATAATCTGTTACTGTGTGTGCTTGGGGGGGGGGAGGATTTAAAGATTTTTTTAATGCTTTCCAAATATCCTAGAAGTAAAATGTTTCTGTCTGAACTTCAAAAAAATAAGGCCGTTTGCCACTCAATTGGCAACAAATTGGATTCCTCCACTTCTTGAAAGTAGCATGGCAAATGACATCTATAAAAAGGCAGACTCAATGATTTCCTGTATTTTTCACTTCAGAATGAGCAAAAAAACCTCCATTTTCAAAGCACTAAATGAAAGACATTTTATCTGTGCTGTTTTCTCTCCAGAATGGTTTTACTAAAATAAAGCTGCTTTCATAGTGTTTCACTGAATCAGAAGGAAATGGTGGCACGCAGGTGTTTGCTTGCAGATGATATTCGCTGCCTTGTAAAACACAAAGTCCTCTTATTTATACTTGCAGTTTTAAGACAAAGCCCAAAATTAACAGTGACTAAAATTTTAGTCAATTCTGCCCACAGTTTCTTGTTTGTGCATTATGATTATATCAAATTGATTATATGATCAGGTTTCATCTGAAGTGATAGACCAGCTTTTCTAAACAATTACAGATAAACATGCATTTTCATGATAATATATTCAAATGTTTTACTTTTGTCTAATTTCCTTTTTAGAATGATCCAGTATGTTTCTTTTGACCTACTCTTTTTATGGGATACATTTTGTTCCCTTCCTATGGGCTTGACTAAAATAATTCTATCAATACACAAAAACCAATAATTGCTTGACAGGACAGACTTTCATTATTTACATTACAAGGACATATCAGCATGCATGTGTTAACATTGGGGTAGTTTCAGAATTTTCATTGCTGGAGAAATAGATATATGCATTCTCTCCCTGTATAAAATGACTCTAACTATTTTGGATATATGCATTGTCTCCCAGTATGAAATGACTAATTATTTTGGATAAGTTAGGAATTTACTTTTATTGAACATTAGAAATACAAGATAAGCTCAGAAGTAGAATTTGTGCACCTACAGAGGGGCAGCAGGTCCGGGAAAAGCATGCTTTGCATACTGAAGATATCAGGTTCAATGTCCAGGTACGACTGGGAAAGACGTGCTCCCCTCACCTGGAACCCCGGCAAGCCACTATCAGTCTGTGTCAACGTTATTATGCTAGATCAGGGGTGCCCAAACTCTGGGCCAGGGTCCATTTGTGGCACTGGGGGACCCCCAGTCAGTTCTATGGGGAGCCTCCAGTCTCCAATGAGCCTCTGGCCTTCTGGAGACTTGCTGGAATCTGCACTTGTCTGACGCTTTTACTCTTACTGTGAGGGCCAACTGTTTGACCTCTTGCACAAGCTGTAGGATGAAGGCTCCCAATGCTGCTAGCTCTTCCATGTCTGTGAAGCAGCAATGGCAGCAAAGAAAAGACCAGCCTTGCTTTGCACAAGGTCTTTTATAGGCCTTGAGCTATCACGGGACCTTCATTTATTCACATCTAAGTTCCATCTCTAATATTTTTATGTACATTCAAATTTTAAATGTAAATTAATTCATTTTCCCCGGCCTCCAACACAGTGTCAGAGAGTTGATGTGGCCCACCTGCCAAAAAGTTTGGACACCCCTGTGCTAGATGGACAAACGGGGAGGATCACAATCCTATGCATATTCACTATGGATGTTCACTATGGGTTGGTAATAGCCAATCCAATGCTTCCCAGCATCCAGGGCTGCAGTGGAATTGAAATGGCTACTGCTGAATCCCATGGGGCTGGGAAGCAGCGCCGGGGCTTACAGTCCCTTACTTTCTTCTTATGCTCCCTTACCTCATATAATCCCCAGGTGGCCTCAATGGGTCTCTTAGGATCTGTTTTCACTATTGAGTGGGCACAGATTCAAGGAGACCTGTATTGGGTCTCCCAGGCCAGGAGGGAGGTTAGGATATGATGGCAGAGCCTACTGCCATCTCCACCCCCGTCCAGCCCTGTTCCCTCCCCTGCCACACCTTCCCCCTGCCTACGCCCTCCCCTCCTTGCCCAGTCTTACCACTCTGCCACCTGGTGCTCTCCCTAAGCTCTGGGAGGCAGTCCCCTGCCCTCCGCCAGGTGCTGACTCTGGCATTATACTTGCACAGTCTGTGGCAGGCATGCCTTATGCCACGTTTGTGACACTGCATGCTAATGCTGGGCCAGCGCAGGCTGCATTGGATCGGGCTCCACTGTATGCAGTGAGGCTTACTCTCAGGTAAATGGGTATAGGATGGCAGCCTGAGTTATTGTAAGACAGCTTCACCTGTTCAGGCCTAGACAGACCCAGCCAGGCTATGTGAGAACAGATAGGGGAATTTTGGAGCTATGTAGGAGTGCCAGGAGCTTGACAATATTCATGCACTATACCAAGACTCATGCAAGCATTCTCCAAAATTCATGTCCACACCACTCTATGATGGTCATAGAGCGACAGGGTGGGGAAGGAAGGCAACCCTTCTGCTGCTTCACAGCAGTGTTCACAACAACTGTGGTTGACAAAGGAGCTTTTTAGTTGTTTCCCTTTATCATCTGATTCAGTGCAGATTTTTCATTTCAGCAAAGTTATGTCCTGAGTAAAAGAATGTATAAGAGCCTTGACCACGACATGAATTCAGCAGAGGCTAAATACTGTTTCTCACTATAGTTTTCAGAAGCTTAAGCTGTACTAAATCTGAAAGTGCATAGGAGGTGTGGCATTGTGGTGACAAACTTATCTTGTGCCTTCTCTGCCTGCATTCTAATGTACACACCAATAAGTCTGCCTGTGTGGGGGGAGGGCAGAGGCACTGCTGCCACATTGTCACTAGGCATAACAAGGACAAAAAATAAGTATAATTCTTTGAGTCAGAGAATTCCGGAGCTCTTATCTTGCGAAATCCAGCTCGGGGAGGGGGGGGTAACCTATCTCTTTAGGGTCACAATATAGTGAATAAAGGGCATCAGAGATGACTCCAGTTCAAACTTATGGGACAGCTTTTGAGAAAGGGAATACCATTCAGCCTACTTCACAGAGCTGTAAAATGTAAAAAGCATTTTAAAACAAGATGTGATGTATCCCAACCTGAGACCTTGGAATAGGTGGGGAAGCAACAGGAATGCGTGTTAGGAAGTGATCAAGGGTAAATCACCGCCAAAAAGAAGAAGCCAAAACACAGCACTCATGTTTTGAATGTGTTCTAATGAATGCGCCAGTCTCTTGCTCCAAGGAGTTAAAATTTGTTTGGTATCACGTAGCAACCACTATTGCAGTGAAGATCATGGCTGCAGCCAGGCACCCTGCGTGTGTGGAGAGTAGTACAGAGTGGTTCACACAGTGCTCTGAACTTCCCCACTGATGGCAAAGCCCCTTCTTTTGAAAATCTGCTGCTGTCCTGAGCCCAAACCAGCAAGGCTGGACAATTTAGTTCTAGTAAAGGTCCTTTCAGGCACCCCCTAGAATCTTAGGAGTGGCTTGATGGTCTAGGGCAGGGGTTCTTAACCTTTTCACAATTACAGACCCACAGCACAGAGGTTATCAAACTAGGTTGTCATGACTTCCCAGCCTGAGAAGTCCTGCCTCTGGCCTCTTAAGGGGCAGGGAAGGCAGCGACAGGATTGCGCTGCTGTCAGGGAAGGGAGATTTTTTTTTAAAACATACCCGAAGCAAGCACCAAAGTCCTGGGGGATCCTGGAATGTCCTGGGGTGTCCAAGGAGCCATCCGCAGGTTCCCCATGCCGTCAAGCAGCTAAAGTTAACAAAAAGCAGGCACTCCTAGAAACTGGAAGTGTTCTTTTTTTTTTTTTTTCCAGCTGTTTGGAGGCACAGGGAACCCTTCTCCCTTGTATCAAACAGGATTAGTGGTAGAGCCCCCGGTAAGCCTCAGAGATTAAGGTGCACTCTTGCTCTTCCTTCCCAGCCTGGGAGCTCCTTCCTTGGACCCTGCTGGTCTCCTCTGCCCTGGAGAGACCAGTAGCCAGCCAGCCTTGCCCCAAGTAGCTCACTCGACTCCCGATCATTGTTTCTCTTCTGGCCGTTTGAAGCTGTGACACTCCCTGTCTTTCCCACCTCTTCCTGGCCCATCCCTGCTGGTCCCTTCCCCCTTGCCTTCTGTATTTTCCCCCTTTCTTCCAAGGGAACCATGTCCCCTTGTCAGCTGCACGTCTGGTTGTGTATTTTTGCCACAGGAAACTGTCTTGAAGCTGTACCCTCACTTGTGGTGGCTTCAGCTGGCCTGAGGGCCTCCTAACATGACCATTCCCTTAGCATGGTTGCAGTCATGAGCAAGAATGTGCCTTGGGGGACCCCCCTTTGGCTCAAGTGGCATGAATGGAGGGGCCTAAGTGAAGCAACGAGGGCAGACTTTGCCTCTGGAGGGCAGACAAGGTTTCCAGGGGAAGCTGGTGAAGCGGAGATAAGATACCATGGTATGTTTTGCACTATGAGATCTCAGGCAAACCTTTTTTTAAGCCTGGAAGAAATATGTAAATTAATTCCTACGTCTTCCTGTCCAGCCATTTTATTTGCATGACATTGTTCCATGCTTGAAACTTTCAAGCAAGTGGCAGAGAGCAAAAATAGTTCTTCAGTGCAGACTGGAGGAAGAAGCTGTGTTCATCTTTAGATAGATTTTGACAAAATCTCACTCTTATAAATGCCAGGTCTCCAGTTTCAGTCATTTTGATTACTAAATAAGGCATTTCAGCCTACAGCACTTTGCCATCTAATTGTCAGTCCTGATACGAAAATAACTGACTGTCAGAAAAGCTTCTTGCGCTTACAGAATAAATTTTGACATCTTTATGACACTTGACATAAGGCCTATACAAGGGCGACTGACTTTAAGATTTAAATTGATTATTGAGAACTAATAAGAAGGGACCAATTTAAATTGTTGCTTCTGGAGTTCAAGCCAGTCTACTTATCTAGACATATCAGTTCACCTTTTTAGCACCAAGACATGAAGAGAAAAATGTAAAGAACGTTCATTAGTGTGCAGATAGCATGCTAATATCTTTGCCCCGCCCTACCTGGAAGCACTAGGCAAGAGCTTGGCCTCTGATGAAAGAGGAGGGATGGAAGTGCAGGGCGCATGAATGTGTGGAGAGCTCACTTCACGCCCCATCCCAACCCACCCTATTTCACATCTGTCTGAGACTAGCGGGTTGCTCCTCAGAGAGCCAGGTAGGAATTTTTTACTATCAACCTGATTGGCCTGTGACTGACAGTTATTTTGCCTACCCTAGACTGACAGAAAGTTTGGTTGGGTGTTTTCATTGGATAGTTAGGGCATTGGTCACTTGGCAGGTTTTTGTGTGGGATTGGGGTAGGCAGGCAACTATCTCGGTATCAGTCTGAGGCATCAAGCCCTGGGGGTGAGCCAGGACTGCTCTCATGATGCCTAACTGGCTCGGTGAGGCTGGCTGGCAAACCCCCTGCCTGGACATAGGGCAGGCTCTCATAGGGCTTGTACTGAGGGGCCTGTCCAATTCAGCTGCCTCAATCCTGCAAGGGTGGGCAATGACAGGCCTGCTCAAACTTGGATCTGAACTTGGCCTTGAGTCAGATGTATGCCCAATGAGATCCGGGGAGATAGACAGCCAGGACCGTTTCCCCTAATTTAAATACCCCGCACAGTTGGTGGTTTTTTTGCAGTTGTCCTTCTGAAGTTTGTTATATTAATAAATTGGCCCAGTTAAAATCCAAGCCATTGTCTGGTGTCATTATTTGGTGGGTGCAAGGGTAATTGGAAGTGTTACAAATTTCTCAAAAACAATACATAAGTATTGACAATCTCAGTGGCAGCAGCTCTCCAGGATTTTCTGAATTGTCAATCATTCTGCAAGAAATGATACAAATTTTCAAGAATCTCACCTTCCTTTGTAAAATCTCAATAGATGGAAGATATTAACGACTGATGACAGGTGTTGCCTACCTCTTTAAATTTCTTTCTCAGCTGAGATTAGGAAACGACTGCGAATGACATTTCTGATAGGAATGCTGATCGCATCATAAACTTAATTGTTTTCTGTTAGAGTTTGAAATAAATGAACATCATTTTCCCACATACATTTTCCCAACATATATTTTCAAAAAATGAATATTGCTTTTCTTCTGCAAAATACATTTCCCCTTAAAGTCTTCAGAATGACTAATTCTCGCATGAATACATTAACAAAGGTGAATTCCAAAAGAGTATCCATGTGAGCTTGCTTTGGGGAGGGGGCAACCCTAGAACAATTATATATATTGTGGAACCTTGGCCTTTTTTCCCTTTCCCCTTCTCAATAAATGTTTTCACAGTCAACAGCCAGCTTTTACCAGGTGCATGTAGCAGACTGAAAAGGTGGTAGGCCTAGAGTAGTGGTTCTCAAACTTTTAGCACTGTGACCCACTTTTTAGAATTAAAATCTGTCGGGACCCACCAGAAGCGATGTCATGATCGAAAGTGACATCATCAAGCAGGAACATAAGGAATCACAACCTTACCCGCACTTACCCAGGAGTAATTCCCATTTACTATCATTGTTAAAAGCATATATATATTAGTCTGTTAAAAATATAGATCTGTAACATTTCCCCAAATGCAGTCACATATCATGGTAACATCAAGCCTGATATATTAAAAATCAAATATTGAAATGAAAGGGGACCCACCTGGAATTGGCTCGTGACCCACCTAATGGGTCCTGACCTATAGTTTGAGAAACACTGGTCTAGGGCAAATTCAGACTGAAACATATATAGCTCCTGCTGATTCTAGTTCCTGGTTGTAGTATTAAATTTGAGTGAAAGGTCACGTTAACAATTGCATTCTAAATCTTTAGCTCTTCGCTTGTTAACTTGATTTAAAGTTCACTTAAAGGCTGTTACCAAAACCAGTTTCTAGCATTATGAAAAGCTGCACTGTCCTGATACAGCAGGAATGTGTCATAAATTTCCACTTTAGACCTATGAACATATGGAGCTGTTTTATAATGAATACGGCCATTTATTTATTCATCTATTTGCATGAATTCATATACCGCCATTCGGTAAGCATTGGCAGCATGGTTCACATAAAAAAATGAGAACACCTTAATAACAAAACAACCATAATCAATAAAATCAATACAGATAAAAACATAACTGAGTAGAGTAGCAGAGTACTGATTTTCAACCTTTTTCGCACACTGACAAGGCACTAAAATTGTCAAGGCACACCATCAGTTTTTGGACAAGTGACAAGGCAATTGCTGTTGGTGGGGGCTCATATCCCCAGTGGTCCTATTAATAAATGACCCTCCACCAAACTCCCGAGGCACACCTAGGGACCTTTCGCGACACACCAGTGTGCCACAGCACAGTGGTTGAAAATGGCTGGAGCAGAGAATAACAACCAGCTCATCAAGTTAAAATGACTAGGAAAATAAAAAGGTATATGCCAGGTACTGAAAGGATACTAAGGTAGATGCTAAGTGACCCCCCCCTCCCAAGAGAGAATTCAATACATGGGACACTACAACTAAGAAAGCCTAATTGTGTCTTCTCTGACTGGTGGCTATTTTCCAAGTCAGAGAAGTTATCTTATAACCTCTTTCTTCCACAGGCTTTTTTTCCCCAGCAGTGCCCCAGATTTTCTTCAGTGGAGATCCCAGCAACTAAATATAAACAGATATTTATATACCACCTTACTGACCATTGGATTCTTCTTTTGGTTTTATTCAAGGCGGTTTACATGGGTAGGCTTTCTCTAAACCACCAAAGGAGTTTTTCAATGAACAGAGAAGTTCTATTTTCCAAGAACTGACTACATTGGATCTACAGGTGGAACTTCTCACAGTCTGGTCACATTCTGGCTGCCATCTCTTCCCACACAAAGCGCTTCAGAACCGGCTTCTTTGGCTCTCACCCAAAAGAGCTCTGCTCAGCCTGTCAAGATCTTGCTGCTCCTGGGGCTTCCAGTGATATTGAACAGGTGACCTTCAGATGATATCTTCGGGCATAACTGTAGGTCTGCTCTCTAAACCAGACCTCCTGCTCTTGAACTTTGCACTTTGTTCATGGAAAGCATATGATTTATCCCCAAGCTAGGCCACGACACAAAGTTAAAAGAATCTTCATTCAAGAAATGTATTTAGATCATAGTGTGGCGGGTTGCTTGGCTGCGCCTGCACTGGTGCTCTGACCTGGTCAGTTAAGCATTGGTTTCTTATACTTAACAACTTGTTTCTATACAATTGACAGGCTAGATTGCAAGTATGATGGTGTTCTAGGGATATGACTGCGAGAAAGCTGTTACACTGTTGCTCCCTTTTAAGTTATCTCATAACTCCTTCCACTTTCTACCAAGTCATCTCCTAAATATCTAGGCTAGTACAACTATTAGCTTCCATCCCCCCCCCCAATAAAGCACAAGTCAAGCAAGTTTGGGTTCAACTTCAAATTTCAATTGGGTTGAGGCCTCAATTTTTTTTGAACATATACATATAAACTGTCCTGTTTCCTGTTAGTCACCATCTAGCATGCAGGCTGGTTGCCTGCACATTTGGTTCTTCAATTAAGAAAGAATGTGAAGAAAAATACCTGTGCTGCTAGTGCTACTACAATAAACAAATGTACTTGTAATGAGCATGGGGAAGGATTCCCCCCCACCCCGATCCACATAACCACAGTAAAACCACAGATGCAGAAACTGTGGATATGGAGGCCTGCCTGTATGCATTCTTTTGTGAAAAGTTGTTCTAAGAACATAAGAAAAGCCCAGCTGGATCAAGTCACTGGCTTACTGAGCTCAGCTTCCTGTCAGCACAATCCTATACATGTCTACTCAGATGTAAATTTCATTGTGTTCAATTGAATTTACTCCCAGGAAATCCTGCTGTGTATAGGATTGCAGCCTGTATCTCACAGTGGCTTACCAGATGCTTCTGGGAGCACACAAGACAACAAGATATCTGTACCCTGTTGCTACTACCTTGCATGTGGCATTCAGAGATAGGCTGGCTCTAAGTCCCAGAGGCTGAATACAGTCATCGTGATTTGTAACCTGTGAAGGAGTTTACCTCCATAAATCTGTCCAATCCCTTTTTAATGGCATCTTGGCCAGTGCTATTCAGGTATGGAGTCTGATTTTAAAGAAAAGTTGCAGCTTTATTAACCCTTGCCATTTCATAGTTGAACTTTTAAAGAACTGTGGAGTGAATGCCATCTGGTCCTTAAGACTTTCTACTGTTCAGCTGATTCATTCTAAACTTTGGTCACTTCAATTTGATTTCTGTGACATCTTCTGTAGAGAGGACAGATACACAGAATTCATTTATTTTCTCTCCAGTTTGAGTATTCCTTTGTGTCTGATGTTGTTCAATGGCCTTAGTGCCATCGTATTCCTCCTACTTCTGATTTATTTGAAGTATTTTATCTTCTTTTTTCCTTCTTCTACATATTTTTAGTTAGGATGCCACCCAATTAAAAAAATCATCACTGATTAATTGTTTGAGTTTTAGGCAACTGATCAACTTATCGATTAAACTTCCATAAAGCTGAATACAAACAATATTATGGAAGCATAAGGCATTTATTTTTTGTCGTAATAGGCATCAACTTAGAAGAATCATTATGAAAAATAGTACATTTTTAAAAAATCTCCGGCCCAATAAATCAGGGCCTGTTCTGCTACACTCACATGTTCTCTTCAAAGGGTCAGTCTATTGAATAGCTACACCATCAGCCTTTAAAACACAATATAAAATAGGGATGCTGATTATTATAATCTTTCCAAAGCACTTAAAATGTTTATGAAAAGAAAATATGTGGGAAGGCATACAGACTGGGAGCTCTACTATAATGCATCATTGCTATTAGTCATTATGTATAACCTGAACTGTACAAACAGTACCATTAAAAGTCCTTCCTAACTTTTGTGACTCAGGCTCTACCATCCCCACCAACTGAATAGACTTTTGTAGGGTTTTGAAACTACCGTTTACAGCTTTTGAGTGATTCCTTCTTATAATGATCTAGTATTTCTCAATTTTGTGGCTGAACATGAGAGCAGAGAACCCCCAAATCCAGGAGTCCTCTTAAAATCAGACAGTGGAAGGTGTGAAATTTGAGCAGAGGCTGCATGGATAAAGACACAAACTAGCAACCCTTCTAAGGAGACCTGATACATACAGTCAGTTCACATTATTTCCTAGGGTCCTCCTGGTGCAGAAATTCACGATGTGGGTGCTGGACTATTGCCCTGCTCTGAATGGGGTTGCGCTCCCCCTGAAAGAGCAGGTTCGCAGCTTGGGGGTTCTCCTGGACTCGCAGCTCCTCCTGGATGTCCAGGTGTCAGCTGTGGCCAAGGGTGCCTTTGCCCAGCTTCGGCTGGTGCGCCAGCTGTGGCCGTACCTGTCTCGGGTGGATCTGGCCACGGTGGTCCATGCCATAGTGACATCAAGATTAGATTATTGTAACGCACTCTACGTGGGGCTGCCCCAGAAGACAATCCAGAAGCTACAACTAGTGCAGAATGCGGCGGCTCGGGTAGTTGCTAGGGGTCAGCGGTTTGACTCCGTCATGCTGCTACTCCGGTTGCTGCACTGGCTGCCCATTCATTTCTGGGCTGAATTCAAGGTGCTGGTGATGACCTTTAAAGCCCTAAATGGCTTGGGACCAGCGTATTTGAGAGACCGCCTTCTTCTGTATAATCCAGTCCGTTCTCTAAGGTCATCAGAAGGGGCCCTGTTGGTTGTACCGTCATTGAAAGTGGTGAAGGGAATGGCGGCCAGAAACAGGGCCTTTTCGGTGGTGGCACCTGCACTATGGAATTCCCTCCCCTTTGAATTGAGAGCAGCTTCCTCATTATTAACGTTCCGGTGGGTCCTGGAGACTTTTTTTATTCAGGAAAGCCTTTGAGGCATTATAAGGGCTGTTTTTATAAATTTATAACTTATGTCTTTTACTGCATGCTTTCAGTCTGCTGTCATGTATTTTATCTTGTTTTAATTGTTTTTAAGTGTTTTGTATTTTTAATGTTTATCTGCCTATATTTTTTTAACTTGATTGTTAGCTGCCTTGGGTGCCCTTCGGGGAGAAAGGCGGAATACAAATCCAATAAATAATAAAATAAATACTAGGGTTAGCTTCCTGGAAAACCTGCTGGATACAGGCAGTCCAGTTGTATCCTTTGTGGCTCTGCCAGGTGCAGCAGTGCCAAAATGGCTACCGGTGCATCCAGGGGCACCGGTGAGGCTGCCAGTGGTCTCCTTGGAGCAAAGGGACATTCATCCCCTTCCCCTGGGGAAAGCCCTGGGCTCTGCAGTGGAGCTTCTCAAGTCTACACCAGCTATTTTGCAAGTGCAGACTTGAGAGCCTCTGTGTCAGGCTTTGCAGCTTGACATGGAGGATAGGATATAGCAGGGCAGGGCTCTGCCAGTTCCCCATTCCTCCTGCCTCCTTTCAACCCCTGCCTAGTTCCACCCAGTCCCTTGTCTCCTTCTGCCCCGAAAAGACTCCCCAGCAGCTGGCACAGCAGGAGCACCAGCTGGCCCTCTATGCGGTACTGACTCAGCACTGACTGGTGCTAGCCCAGAGCCACTGGCCCCTCCTCTCTGGGTGCCAAGGATGTGCTTTGTGGCACATTTGTGGCACCCAGTGCAGGCACTGGAGCTCAGCACCAGTGCTGGGGCCAGATAAGATTGGGCCCTGAATTAGAAGATACTGAATCATTGAGCTTATGGGACAAATAAGGTAAGGTTCCAGATGACCCTTTTTATCATACAGTCTATGAACTTTATGAATCTAAATCTTGATTTGTTGCTAGGTTGCTAGCCGAACAACAAGGCCTCAGAGTTCAGTAGTGAGGAGGAGTTTGCTTCTCTTGCTCTCCTTTCCTGCCTCTTGGCTCCTTCCCTGGGCTTGCCCCTATCCCAGAGCAACCCTCAGGTAGCCTTCCAGAGACCTGGCCTCTCATTATCATCAGGGTGAAGGTTCAGCTGTAGTCTCCGAGATGATGCCCAAGATGGTGGGGCAAGTCTGGAAGCGGACACACATGTGTCTGACAATTCTCCAAAGACCAATACCAATGCTTGTTTGAATGTGGAAAATTGACCCAATCCAGACAACATTCTAAAAATAATTGACTGGATGGAATTACTGCAACCCCCTTCTCCATAGGTATAGGAGCCTCCTATACCTTCCCCACATACAGTATAGAAGTCTCTTTTTCTCCTCCCTGCACAGCACCAGCACTGCCTTCTGTTCACAAGGAGGCACCTGACACTTCTCCTCCTGCAACATCTCTTGTCCCACCTGCCTGCTCATAGCTTCGCTGAGCACCCCCACCCTGAGTGCACCTGCAGAGCATTTGCAGATAGAGAGAACAAAGTCGCAGATAACAAGAGTGAGGTGGCAATTCTGCTCCTGCAGATAAGTGAATTCATGGACAGCGAATTTGTGTATAAAGAGAACTGACTGTAGGTGCTTTTTTGCAAATGTATGAAGCCTCTGAAGAAAGATAGGGGAACTGGAATGTTTGGTGTGTAGGAAAAACATTGGTATAACAGGTGTATCAGAAACCTGGTGAGATGCGGAGAACCTATGGGATATCACAATCCCAGGTTATAAATATGATTGATTGGTCGGCAACCTTCAGTCTTGAAAGACTATGGTATAAGTCTACAGCACCTGGTATTCCCAGGTGGTCTCCCATCCAAGTACTAACGAAGCCTGACCCTGCTTAGCTTCCGAAATCAGACAAGATCAGGCATGTGCAGGGTAACACTATTGGAGAAATAGGGAGGGGTGTGTTGGAAGTGGGGGTCACTATCTATATCAAAGAAGGGGTAGCATCTAGCAGAGTATAGATGGAAGGGGGTCCAACTTCAGGGCCAAGGTGCAAAGTAATATTCAGGAAATGCAATTGTCCTCCAGATTAAACATCTGAAAGGGACCTTGAAATGAGGAAACAAATCAATGAGGGACACGTTTGTAATCATGGGGGACTTCAGATCCTCACACTGACTGGGTCAATTCATGCTGTGGTCATGAAAGAGAGACCGGATTTCTGGATATGATAAATTACTGTGCCTTAGAGCAGCTAGTCATGGAGCAAGCAGAGGACAGGTGACTCTGAACTTGATATTTTGCTATCATTTTGTGTCAAGTGTGTTATTAAAATTAAGTGTCATGCCAAGTCCAGAAATTGCCTGTCCTCCTCAGTAATATTCAGCGCTTGATATTTCAGATGTACCGTTGCATTTGAGGTGTAGAAGAGAAACACTGCAACCATCCAACTTGTTTATTCTGGTCATTTTTCTTCTGTTGTATCTGATAATGAATTTCTTTCATCACACGGAAGGCACAGGAAGACAGATAATTTCACTTCATCCCCTCAGTTTGCTGACTCATAAGTATCATTTGACAAAAGATGACATGGCAATAATTCTTCCTTCGAATGAATTGGGAGAACAATTCATTTCAGTAAGTTCCAGGTGATAAATATTTTGTATGATATATGGCACAATGCATGTGTATTTCTGCTCTCTCCCAGGTTCAAGACAGATAGCTGCATTTGTAAAATATATAGAATATGTTAAATAAGAACATAAGAACATAAGAACAGCCCCACTGGATCAGGCCATAGGCCCATCTAGTCCAGCTTCCTGTATCTCACAGCGGCCCACCAAATGCCCCAGGGAGCACACCAGATAACAAGAGACCTCATCCTGGTGCCCTCCCTTGCATCTGGCATTCTGACATAACCCATTTCTAAAATCAGGAGGTTGTGCATACACATCATGGCTTGTATCCCATAATGGATTTTTCCTCCAGAAACTTGTCCAATCCCCTTTTAAAGGCGTCTAGGCTAGATGCCATCACCACATCCTGTTGCAAGGAGTTCCACAGACCGACCACACGCTGAGTAAAGAAATATTTTCTTTTGTCTGTCCTAACCCGCCCAACACTCAATTTTAGTGGATGTCCCCTGGTTCTGGTATTATGTGAGAGTGTAAAGAGCATCTCCCTATCCACTCTGTCCATCCCCTGCATAATTTTGTATGTCTCAATCATGTCCCCCCTCAGGCGTCTCTTTTCTAGGCTGAAGAGGCCCAAACGTTGTAGCCTTTCCTCATAGGTGCCCCAGCCCCGTAATCAACTTAGTTGTTCTCTTTCGCACCTTTTCCATTTCCACTATGTCTTTTTTGAGATGTGGCGACCAGAACTGGACACAATACTCCAGGTGTGGCCTTACCATAGATTTGTACAACGGCATTATAATACTAGCCGTTTTGTTCTCAATACCCTTCCTAATGATCCCAAGCATAGAATTGGCCTTCTTCACTGCCGCCGCACATTGGGTCGACACTTTCATCGACTTGTCCACCACCACCCCAAGATCTCTCTCCTGATCTGTCACAGACAGCTCAGAACCCATTAGCCTATATCTAAAGTTTTGATTTTTTGCCCCAATGTGCATGACTTTACACTTACTGACACTGAAGCGCATCTGCCATCTAAATCCAATCTAAATCTAATCTAAATCTAATCTAAATGCAATCTAAATCCAATCTAAATGCCATCTAAATGCAATCTATAAGAAAAATTGCACTATGTTTGATCCTATTAGGTGGCCTTTGAGTACTTTGAGTTGCCTTTTGTACTGCAGATTGCTTTGTCTGAAGAATGTTGACAACACAACTGCTGTTCTTGTTTCTGTAAATCCTTGGAGTGATGGTAAAGCTTTGTTTACACCTTACACATTATTTTTTTTAATGGAGCCATACAAAGTCCCATTATGCGACCCCTCGCCCTCCCCAAGCACTAAATGTTTATGTGAGCTCACTAGGAACAATTGTACAAGTCTTGGAGCAAGATTCCAACAGTAAGTGGGTAAAAGTCAACTCTCTTCTTTTTACTAATTTGAGTCTTGTACTTCCAGTGCTTAACTGAATTTAGTTTTTGCTGAGTACTGGATGCAAACAAGACTGTCAAGCTTAAACTGCTAAACATTAATGTAATAAAGATTGGTAGTTCTTGTGTGGATAGCAACTTTGGCCCATTTAATGGGTATGCAGTTCTGGAGATCTGTGAATTTTAGAAAGCACTGTGAATTTGAGAAAGTGGCAGTGGCCAGGAGCATTTCTACAAGTTCCATTTCATGAGAACACTGGTATAATTTTAAATTCTTCTTAGCTGCATAGGGTCATGTTAAAAAAAATAACTTTGTACAGTTCCTGTCACAGAGATGCAAAAAACGACTGATAGCCATCATTCATGCCTTAAGACATTCATGTTCACAAATGTCAATTACTGAAAAACATTACTTACAGGGTTGACTGGAAAACTGTTCAGGGACTTTAGCTAATTTCGAACATAATGGTCTGGAATGACTGCAGGTTGCTGGTGGAAGGCACTGAAAAAACATTTTTAATGAGAAATAGTATTGACCTTAGAAGCTTCTGTTATGGCCTGGGGAGACTCCAACCTTAGACTTTTCTTTCTCAAACCTTTTGGTTTCTAGGTTAGTTGTGTTCTGTCCTATGATCAAGAAGCCTTCTTGTTTTATTGCTATAATTCAGGGGTCTCCAAACATTTTGACCAGAGTGCCGCATCAAATATCTGGTGTGGTGTGGAGGGCCGGAAAAAAAATTTAAATAAATTAGAGATGGAACTTAGATGAGTGAATAAATGGGCTCATTCATTCAGTCTCTCTAGCCCTCAGAACACCCTCCAGACACAATCAGAGTACAGTTCTGGTCATGTTCAGTTGAGTGGGCCAGAGGCTTTCCGGGGACAAGAGGTTGAATGCGGGCTGGAAAGAGGCTTGCTGTGGGTTGCATCTGGCCCCCAGGCCGGGTTTTGGAGACCCCTGCTATAATCTGGGGTGGACAAACTTTCAATTTTAGGGATCTTGGACCTTTAGCAATTGTATAGAAGAGGGAATTTCAGCAGGTGTAGCTTGTCATCTCACAGTTCAGTCCATAGCATGCAACACTGCTGAGAGTGCGCACAATGTGTATGGTGGGGAGACCATATGGCCCTGGAGAGGTAAGTAAAAATCATTTTTACTTACCTCTCTGTAGGATGTCTGTCTGTCAGTGGGTCCCCTCAGTCCAATGCCAGCTATTCTGATGGTGTAAGTCTGAAGAGAGGCAGTGGGTCTCAAGCCAGGAAAATGAGGATAGGATCTTGGTGTGTGCTATTGCTGCCAAGATCCGTCCCCAAGTCGACCTTGCTGGACCTGTTCCCCACTCCAGACCACCCATGAACCACCCCCTCCACCACCACACCTGCTCCAGCATGGTGTCTGGGAGCCACTGCTGTCAGTATGGGGCCTCCAGCCATTGGAGCCAGTGCCCCCCAAACACACGACAGCAGTGTGGCTTTTACAAAGCCACAACAGAACTTATGGTGGCAGACTGGGAGTTATGTTGCTATTAGAGCCCTATAAGATTGGACTGCAAGAGTCATTTCTTCTGGAACACAGGGCTATATGCAAAATATGCAGTAAGTTCTCAACTTCCAAGTATAAGTGCATAGAAGCATTGGTCCTTGCATACAAAAGACACATCAGAAATACTGCTCACAAGAGATTTGCATGTGGCAAATCTAAAAACAAAATTAAACATTCTTTGTTGTTTGTTGTTTGGCTGCTAGATTTCTACAACAGCCTGCTAGAATTACTAATCATTTAGAGGTCCCTGCTACTCTTATGTGCCTGTATGAGATGAGAAATACTTATCTGTACTTCGATAAGTATTAGTACTGTGGCATTCTGTTCCCTGTTAAGACAGCTGATATAACAATGGTGATTACAAAAGTAAGGAATGAGTATAGGTAAGATGAAAGCAGCAAGGACAAATGAGAACTCCATTGAGAAAAAACAGTGATACCTCCAACCAAGAAGATTCTCTTTGTTCATTTAGAGACTGGGAGCAGATTCCCTGTATTTCCTATGCACATGCACATATATGGGGTGCATGTTCACCCCATATATCTGTTCACTTTATTGACATTCTTAAGAAATGCCACTCATTACAACAGTTTCAGATTAGTAAGTACCTTGCATGCTGTAGTCATCAGTGAGGAATCCACTATCAGCTTGCGGCAAGGAGCTTCCATATCAGAAAGGTGATCTTTCCTTTTCGATGCTGTATGAAACTGGGAGCAACCGAGATCTCTAGCTGAACCAACTTCCTTCTAGAAATGAAATTAGGAAATACAATAATGTTACCCTGTAATTCCATAACATAATTTGCAAACAATTAACATATTCAGAATTCTTCTGATGCAGGGTATTGTCAGGGAAGACAGTATGTTTCAAAATCATTGTTTGGGCTTCTCAAAAATCACATGACTAACTTTAGATTGGCTTTGTTAGTTCGTTCTGTAGCCTAGAAACACATTTAAATGCCATTCTGAGTTCAGATTTGCAATATTAATACAAATAGGCACCATTCTGCTGCAATTTTATTTTTCTAGGCTTGGAAAACAAAGGAAAGAGACTCTAGATAACTTACTCATAATCACCATTGGTGTGATGCTTGAGTTCCCTTTCATCCCATCTCTTTCCGCCACCATGTATGATTTGGTAGGAAAGTGGCTTGTCTGAGAGGTTAAAATAATTGCAGTTACAGAAGAACCACATGGCCAGGCAGACAAGTCATTTTGGATTGGCTACCTTCATTACCTGTGTCCAGCAAGAACAATAACAATGAATTCATGCACATTGATTGGGCATCTCAGCTCATCTCTCAGCATACATGGCAGTACCTCAATCAGACTAGGGGTGCAATCCTAACCAACTTTCCAGCACCAAGGTAAGGGCAATGTAACTCCAAAATAAGGGAACAAACATTGTCTTACGTTGAGGAGGGCTCTGTAACTGCCCACCAACCACAGGATGTAGCGGCTTTGGCACAGCTTTGGCACAGCTTTGCCAGCACTGGAAAGTTGGTTAGGATTGCACCCTAGGCTACTGAACATCAAGCACAAAGATGCTTGGATGTGTTCCAACTTTCCTTCAGATTTCCTTCAGAGTTCATCAGTGTGGTAAAGTCCACCCTCCTCCCTGGTACTTAGAGAGGTATGTTCAAAAAGCTGAGTGAGGGATCAGTATTACAGTTTTTATTTTACTGTAGGATTTGCCAGTAATCACCCATGTATACTTTGGCTAGGATTCACCCAAGGGATCTTCCAATGCTAAAGGCTTTGTAAGCCTCATTGTTCTTTTTCTTCCTCCTTGAATTATCCATCTCCCTGTTCTTAATAAATTATTTTTATGTTTTAACTCTTCACCTGTCTGTTATTGGTTGAACTTTGCCTGAGTCCTCCTAGGCCAGTGGCTTCATGCCATAGCACAGTTTTGGGGAGAATCTTCCATGAAACTTGGAAGAAGGTTTTCAAGGACAGACTCTCTGCCTGACTTTGTCCTGATGGTGGCAGCTGAACCTATCTTTTTGATGCTCGGCAAAAGGCCAGATCTGAAGGAAGGAGGGATGCAACAGCAGCAGGGTTCCCTCCCCACTGCCCAATCAACACAAAGGCAGACAGAGGTTTATTAGAGAGTAGGAGTTCCTGAAATGTGGTTAGCACTTGTGTACTAGCACAGATGGGCACTGCTGGTCCTAACAGCAGTGGCAAGTCCCAAGTATAATTCTCTGGCCATGGTACGAACTTGTAACATGGGACACTCCCCTTCTCATAAAAGGTCTTTACTGTTTGGATTATTTCTGTCATCCAAATTGGCTGTGGATGGCAGTTTTTTTGCCTACCCTAGACTGGTGAAGAAAGGGCGATGTGTTCTGTAGGTTTCATGTGTTAAAAATTGTTCACTTGCATTTAATAAAGTGGACCAAGTTAAACAAACCCCAGCCATAGGCTGGTGTCTTCACTGGGGTGTGTGAGGGTAAATAGAATGTCGGTTGCAGGGGAGTGGCAGTGAGATGCAAGTATCTTGTGGTCTTGTGTGTCCTGTGAGGCATCTGGTGAGCCATTCTGAGATACAGGACTCGATGAGCCCTGGGTCTGATCCAGCACGGGTCTTCTTATGTTTTTGATTGATTGATGTCCTTTAGCTTGTCTGTGTCCCTTTGTTTGAACTTCTTGTGAGTATTTGTAGCAGGATATGGCAATGCAACCTGTTCTGTGCATTACTTATACTTGAATGACAAATGACATTATTATTAAGAACGATTACATACAATTTTTTTCAATTGGGGGAGAACAGCTCACAAAGCAGTTGACATAGCAAAAGAATAAAGCACCCAAAGGGGCTCACAATGTAAAAAGAACTGAAAAGAAAAACAGATACATGGAAGACGCCAGCAAACAGCCCTTGCAAGAATGCTGTGCTGGAACAGGGAAAGTTGCTATCCCATTGTGAACTATAAGAAAACAACTTAATTGCAGAAGGGGGATAGGTTTGTCTGAACCACTCCTCTCTACACTCTTGGCTAATTTTCCTTGAAAAGTAGGACTAACAGTATATTGAAGGGAGTGGTTCAGGGGAACTACCCTTCACACAAGATGGAAAAAACCTCCCCAGAATTGAGAAGCATGGCTAGAATGTACCTCTTTGCCCAGTTAATTTTGACATTGTCTCATTTCTCTGAGATTTCCTCTTGGTTTGGGTGATACTAGTTCAGTGATTTTCAACCTTTTTCATCTCACAGCACTGGGACAAGGCACTAAAAAGGTCAAGGCACACCACCAGGTTTCTGACAATTGACAAGGCACACCATGCTGCCAGTGGGGGGCTCACATCTCCCATTGGCCCTATTAATAAATGACTTTTCCCCAAATTTCTGTGGTACACCTGTGGACCATTCGTGGCACACCAGTGTGCCATGGCAAAGTGGTTGAAAATGGCTATACTAGTTGCTTGAAATAAAACACACACATGTAGCCATATTCCTTAACTCTAGGGGAGTTTTCTCAGTTGCATGCAGGAGTAGGGCAGGTAAAAGTCCGCCCTTTAAAAGCCCCTCCTTTTAAAGTAGAATTAGCAGCATGTTTCAAAAGGTGGTTTCAGACACCCTCTTCCCCAGGCACTGAACAAACTGGCCTGGTAGCAAAGCAAGGGACGAAGGTGCAAAGGGACAGCGGTGTTGCTAGGGGGGGCGTGGGGGGCCCAGACTGAACTGGGACACACTCAGGGTGGGGGGGGGGTGACACCATTACTGGGCAAAATTGTGAAATCTTCGGATTTTTGAATACTGCCATCATGTTATATATCATTCATTGTCTAATTTAATGGAGATTGCAATGAAAAAAACTGCATATCTATATTCTCGCAAACATTATGGCCAAATAACCATATGAAGCGAAATGAGACTGATTGTTCTGAGAGCCAGTGAAGGGTTATGACCCAGAAGGGAACCAATAAAATGATAGTATGAGTCAACTCTCATTTCCTTGTATCCGAGCTAGAACTTTGATACTAGAACACTCATTCAGTTGTGTGAATGCCATCAAGATGGCCACTGGTTTTTTTGTTGGTTACTCATTTGTTGGGTGACCTGTACTGTTATATATTAAAATAAATAAAGTGAATGGGGGTTATACTAACTCTAGTGACGCCACTGCATTTAGGTTGTGCGTATGATATTGCAATTTATTCTGTAAGGTCTGGTACGGGAGGAGGTTCACCATGGAGATGACACAATCAAACCATAGTGATTCATCTGTGAAGGGAGCGGGGTAAACACGTGCCATGATAGCACAAATATAATGATAATCTCTTATCATGTGAGGCTGGTTTGACACATAAAGCGTGATCAGTGCTATCCTACAGGGAAATAAATTTGTGGTGCAAACTTCAAGCATGAGCTACAATTTAGCCTCAGTTGTTTCTTCATAGCAATAGGCTTGCAGTTCAAGTTGGCCCCCCCTAGACATTAGGTCTTAGGTAATGTGTCCCTTCCCCTCCCCAAATGCAAAGACCTGTGACGTGGACTTTGCATAATTCTTTATATCCTTTTAAAATCTTTCCTGTCCTCAGGAAGTAAAACAAGGATGGACCATGTCTGTCTCTCTTATTTGGGATAAAAAATGAGAAGGCTAGTACATAGAGGTTACCAGATGAAGCAGATAATTCCTCTATAAATCAGCATTATATATTTCACAGGCCATTGGAGACTTTAAGTACAATTCCTATTGCACCATAAAACAAAAGCCTGACCTGCATATAGGATGTAATGAGAGGTTAAGGTAGCTGTGGTTCCCCTTTCCAGCCATTATCACCTTGATCAGTGCTTTTTAATGTGGAATGCATTTATGGCTAAGAATAACATATGGAGGAGGTGTAGCATAGTTACAGTCTTATGACACAGTAATGACTATGAAGAGTATGCTGACCACTGAAAGAACAAGTGAAAATGAGAAAAGGTATTAAAAGAACTTCAGTAAATTTCAAAGCCAGAAGTCATTATGATGAAAAAGATCACTGTGTTATTTCTGGTGCTGGTTTTATGCCTGATGCTTTTTATTTTTTTCTGCTTGAACTACTGCTAAATACCTTACAACTTCTATTTTCTAGGAGAAATCAAGTTGTATGAGGTCGAGTCAGATTGTTGGTCCATGTAGCTCAGTATGGTTTACAATAATAATTGGCAGAATGTCTCTTCAGGGAAGGATCTTTCCCAGTCCTACCTGGAGATTGAACCCGGAACCTTCTGCATGCACAGAATAACTTGGAGTATTTTGCATGCACAAAGCATGTGTTTCATCAGGGCCTAGGGGAGGGGGGTAAAGGGGGTAATTTGTACCCGGGCCCAGGGTCAAAAAGGGGGCCCAGGAGCCAAAGGAAGGGGTTCAGAAATTTCCTGGGATCTTACATTTTTCTATCTACTCAGACTTGTTGCCCTCACAGGATGCTGGTGACACTACCATGAGCGTGCGGCTGCAGTTATGGCAAACCATATATGCCGGGCAGAGGAATGCATACATGACACTCCTTAGCACAATGTCAGATCTGGCAGGAAACTGACCAGCTACAGTAGCTCTTTCGCTTGTGGATTTGCTTACCATGAAGGAGTATATAGGAGCTCAGGGACACAGCTGTGGGGCTACAGGTGCTGCAGAAGTACGCTTTGGTGCAATCAGGATACTTTCCATTCTAGTGTGAGCCTAAATGTGATGATGCTAATTTTCGGCATGATTTTCTGTATTTAAAATTTTTTTAGAGAGACTTAGGAATGTGTTTGGTTTTCCATATTACTGTATCTAGCTGCTGATGTCACACGGGTGGGTAGACCTGGGCTCCAAAAACTTTTTCTTGCTGTTTCTACCCTCCCCCACCCTGTTTTGCCCCTCCCTGCCCCCATTCTGCTCACCTACTCTGTTTCACCCCTCCCCCTTTGGAAAGGGGCCCAAAAGAAACTTTGTACCCCCTGATAAGATTCTTCTCAGAGGCCCTGTGTTCCATCCAACTAATCATAACTACCCAACTGCAATGTGTACAGAATAATCTATTCTTTTAGCTATTACATTTATATCCCACCTTTCTTCCATCATGAAACTAAAAGCAGAGTGACCGAGGTTTCCCAGGTTGCCACCTATTCAGTTTAGGTTACCTAACCTAAACATTTCAGCAACATGGCTGAGGGCCCAATCTGATCCAGCTCTCCAGTGCTGATGCAGCTGCAATGCAACCCCAAGGTAAGGAAACAAATATTCCTTTACCTTGAGGAGGCCTCCATGACTGCCCCCCCCCACTACAGCATGCAGCATGCACTACAGCATGCAGTGCGTACCCTGTTGGCACAACTGCATGGGCACTGGAACATTGGATAGGATTACGTCCTGTATTATTGGACATCAGATATGCTCTGGAACATGATAATAATTTATAAAAGGGCTAGCCCAAGATCTCTTGACACGTGAGGCAACATGTCAAATGCAGCCTTATCCAATGATGTGTCAGCTCAGCTCGCTCACCAATGCTCTAGCTCAGCCCTTTCCTCCCCTCCACAGGTTCCATTTCCATTCTAGGGAATGAAGGCACATAGGCATACATAGATGTCCCACCAAGGTGACTGCTTCAGTTGGCCTCATGGACGAACTGGCCCTGTCTGTTGACTATAGGTGAATGGTTGGGCTGGGCATAGTGTAACATCTTCTTTTTGTTTAAATGGAACTTTATAATTACCATAAACTGAACTTTGAGAATTGGAAAGATTTTAACCCTGTTTGGCATATGTGGATGCTCAAGTAGTGTATGTTCAAAACTGTTGCAAACAGAATGTGAATATATGTTTTCTGGTTGCAGATAAATGTGTATCTACTATATATTTTGCAAGTTAACTTTTCATACAGGAGAGTATACTATAGGATCTTATGGAAGCACTTCACTTGCTGCTCATGTATTTCTTTGGGCAGGAGGTCTGGTCTAGAGGGTAGAGCCTCCATTTGCCTGAAGATAGCATCCACAAGGTCGCCAGTTCGAGGCCACTGGCACCGTGTGACCTTGAAGCAGCTGACAAGCTGAGCCGAGCTATTTCCATCTGCTCTGAGCGTGGGAGGATGGAGGCCAGGATGGAGGCCAGATCAGAGCGAAAGATCTGTAATTGTTGTGGCTCTTGAAAGATAGAGCCTTCTTTCAATTGTAAAAATCCCTCCAGGGATTTAAATTAGCCTGCCTATGTAAACCGCCTTGAATAAAGTCTTGAATAAAGACCAAGAAAGGCGGTATATAAATACCTGTATTATTTATTATTATTATTATTATTATTATTATTATTATTATTATTATTATTATTATTATTATTATTATTATCATAAAACTTATTCTGTCTATCTGGTAGTGGAAGAAATAAGAAATACCACCTAGTATGTTGTCACAGAATTGAGCAGTATGTGGCACCAAAGTGCAACATAACAGCTCCACCCATTCACCGTGACTGTACCACTGATCACGGAAGGCAATGCACAAGACATGTTACACGCACCCAGTCACACCAGGAGATACAACTGCATAATGCTCCAGTGTAGGGAAGGCTGAGGTTGAAGGGCGACTTCACTTGAAGTTCTTTGCAAGACCTGCCATCTCAGTGGATAGGTTCTTATGCCCTTTTACGCATGGGGAGGAAGCAAGCACTTTGGGCATTGTTGCAAGATACAATACTGACACACATTAGAACTTTGCTATTGCTTGTGGCTTAATTTTTTGTCGTAGTGGTTCAACCACTGCACATGTAAACAGTGCGTCAAACAAGAATGGTCCAATCCTGTTAGCATTAGCAATGATGCGGTTGTGCCAACAGGGTGTGCACTACATCAGAAATGGGGGGGGGGATGATTAGGAGCCCTGAGAGAAATGAGGAAAAATATTTTTCTCTTACCACTTTGTAGGCTCAGACCTATATAGCCTCCACCCCCTCCCTCCACCAACACACCCTCTGCCATCCTCCTCCCTGCCAAAACTCCCCTGATCCTCCCCTTTACTGCTCCTGGCAAGTTATGGAGAGCAGTAGAGCCTTTGGGGGCTGCTGCAACTGCATGTGTGGTGCCTATGTCCATTTGCAGCAGTGGCCCAGAAGCACACAGGGCCTTGAGTAGCTGGAATGGGAGTACAGGATTGGGCTGTGGGTCTATAAGTAACAGCACACAACTGAGAAAGTTCAGAAGAAATACTAACATTCTGTTATCGGAAGCTGCAGTTTATCAGCCTAAAGTGAGATCTGGTGATCAAAAGGTTAACAGCCCACCTCACCACTACAAGCTTTCATTACTAATGTTATTTCCATCTACCATATGGTTGCGAAAGCTGGAAGGCGACCAAAGATACAGAGAAGAATCTAAATTCTTTGGAAAGCAAATGTCTCCGAAAGGAGCTAAGGATTAAGTGGGATGAATTCATAGCAGATGCCAAGATTCACCAGAGACTTGTATGACCCCTTTATTTTCAAAGTCATCCAGAAAAGATGGAAGTAACTGGCACCCTGTATTGAGAACGAATCTCAAGCATCTGCCGCAAGATGCAGGCATTGGAAAACTGGGGAAAAAATGGGGATGTTTGTTCATTTTGGAGTGCTTGATGCTCCAGAGAATTTGCGAGTGGAGAGAGGCATCATGAATATGCCTCAAAGTGGTCAAAGAATAATAGTTCATTTTTGCTGCTGTTACTCTTACAACAGACTTATCCTGTCATCCATGACCATTTCCTATATAGAAAAGTTCATTTAAGACAATTGATTTCAATGGGTTGGATTCAAAGGTACCCTATTGCAAGGGAGGGAGGGCAGTTCCTCCATCTGCTGCCTGTTTGTCCATCAAATGCCAACCTGCATAAGATCCCAAAAGAGCCCCTCTGGATCAACGTTTGAGGTGGGGTGGGGTTGGCTGCTGCAGCAGGGAAGTAGGAGAGGAAAAGCATTCCTCCAGTCAAATTCTGCTCATTGTCTGTTGGATCCAAGCCAATGAATTACCTTTGTGTGGGATTATGTCCCATGAATAAGACAAAATAATTAAAACAGGGTTTTTAAGGAACAGAATTGTAAGACTGATGACAAAAAGAGGACTTTCCCTCTCCAGTATTTTGTGCATCAGGTAGACATTCTTTGTGATTCTGAGATTGCCTGAAAATCAGCATACCTTTACTAAGTACCATGCATTAAAAAGGCCAAAAAATTGTTATAATATACAGAGCGAGAAAGGCCTTTTAGTACATCAGCAAATCATTCGGATGGCCAGAAAGGGTGAGAAGATAAGACTAGAGGAAAAAAAGCAATCAGGCTTCTGTTCGCTGCTCCATGATTTACAGAACAATCAATAAGAAGAACATTCAGAAGGAGAGTGCTCATGTTTAGTTATGATTTTCTTCATTTGCGTTCCAGAATGAATGAGGAGCAACATGATATCTCTCCTGTTTATGAAGCCAAACAGAGGAAGCTGCAGCTCTCACACAGGCAATGGTTCATTTACCTCTGTACAAGGCAGAGAAACAGAAGAGGACCAATAAATTGTAACCCCAAAGTGCCTTCTTCCATGCAATATTTTTTAGTATGTTGGGGGAAAAAAACAACCAGAGTAGGACCTAATCTACACATTAGGCAGAGAGACTTGGTCAATGGAGGTGGTAGAATTCTGGACTGTTCCATTTCAGGGGCTGCAGCGGCTCTCCCCAAGATAAGGGGAAGTGATTCCCCTGGCAACGGGCTGAGCCACTTTTAGCCCCAATCTCACTCTAGATGTGGGGCAGACCTGCTGGCCTCCTCATTCCAGAGCAAGTTAGAATTCTGTTGCCTGTTTCTTTCCCCTCTGGAAGCCTGTGTGGGTGGGGTCTCTAAATGTGTGTATTAAGTTTTTAGGGGTTCCTCATGCTTTGATAAAGAGGTTTGCTGTCGAACCTCCTGGAGTCTGTGCTGTGTCCTGACTGGAGAGCCGAGCCATAGGGGCAACTGCATGCTGAGCAAGTAACTTTACCCTCAATATTTTCAACCAGTGTGCTGTGGATGGTCTGCAGGTGTGCTGCCGGAGTTTGAAGGAGGATCATTTGTTAGTAGAGCCACTGGGAGATGCAAGCCCATGCCGGCAGTACAGTGTGCCTGGGTATGCCTTGACCATTTCAATGCCTTGTCAGTGTGTTGTGATATGGAAAAGGTTGAAAATTGCTGCTCTATACCAGCCATGCCCAGGGGACACTATGTGCTTCTTTTATTGGGCTCTATTCCAGGTCTCCTGCAAGCATATACTGTCTTCTACCCTCCAACAGGGACTTGCTTTAACTTGGCTGTGTCCTGAAAGAAATAGGGCAATAAATGTGTCCATAGGGAAGCAGTGTTAATCTGTTGCAGTAAAAACAAGTCCTGTTCTTGTGGCACCTTAAAAAACTAGTAGCTGTTGCTCAGCAAATGTTGCCCAGCTTTTCCCAAACCACTCTCTTGGAATCCTGCTCCAGTGCCTCAGTCACCAGAAGGCCAGAGCAGGTGCGTTCACATGTCCCCATCCATTCCTTTCTAATAACAGGGCACCACCCACAGCCTTGCCAGCTGGAAAGGGCCTATGGAACTTGTTTGTCCTTCTGCACTTGACATGCCTCCCTGGACCAACTCAGATTTACTACTGCCAAACACCTGGCATAGATCTGAATAGATTTCATTGGGTAATATGGCATAGCAGAGTAGGCATGTAAAGTTTTTTTTTAAAGTGTTCCTTTATGTCATTCCTGATCCCTAGTCGGCCCATAGCATGCACTGGAGGCTGTGCCAGCACCACTGCATGCTATGAGCTAGCCTAGGGTAGAATTGGGCTACCAGTCAGACAGACTTCTCCCAAACGCAATAGCTTAACCTTAAAGCAACTGCAAGAGATGTCTTGCAGTCTTTTCTTGAAAACATCAATGGAAGAAGATTCCAAAGCATTCATAAGAACTATCTGTTAACTGGTGAAGTGCCGTGACCTATAGATAGCTTTTCATCTTCTAACCTAAATCTGAATTCCTGTAGCTCCAGACCTGGCCCAAGTACCATTGTGTCTAAGTTCACCTGAGCCAGATGTTCTGAGTACCACCTACCATTTCTGCCATTGCTGCCACTGCCACCATCCAACTCATCCTATCTCCTTGGTTTCTGCTCCCTCCTGTTTCAAAAGTAGTAGCGATAGAACAACTACTCTCCCTACTTTCTCCCATTCTGTCTCCCTCTGTGTCTTTTGGAATTAAAACCAGTGAGCCAGGAGGAGGAGGGTGGTGGTGGTGGCAGGAGGAGATGGAGGATAAGAAGGAGAAGGTGATGTTTCCAAGGAAGTTCACCTGGCTGCTGAGGTGAAGCATCTAATATGCCTTCGCGGGCTCGGTCTTACTGGGGCTTGTGGGAGGGATGTCGCCCACATTGTGCCTTGTCCTGTTCTCACTGGATTGATCTAGCAATCATTTTCCCACTTCCTTTCCAGAATCGTTTCAACTATTTGGAAATTAGCAGCAAATCTCTCTCCTAAACGCCTTTTTTTTCTAGTCTAAAGATAATTAGTTCCTTCATCTGATCTTATATGATTTGCCTTTGGACATTTTTTTGTAGCACTCCTCTGATTCCTTTCCAGTTTCTCATCCTACTTGAACTGAGGTGTCCAGAACAGAATGTTGTACTCGAGAGGAAGTCTCATTATTTCCTTCCCACCACTCTGAGTCATCGTACTGTGGTGAGAACCATTTCTTCAGTCCCATAACCAAATGCGTCTTTTTCCTAGACACCTATAACATTGCTCTCTTAAATCAGCTTGAAAAGGGTGGCTCACAACCCTGTAAGGTTGCTTCCCATCCCAGTTTTAAGGCACATGATTTGCTGTTTCAGACAGCTGCAGATTGAACCATTACAAAATCTAATCATGATTAGGGGCAAATTATGTTTTAATGGATCCAAATAATAGACAAGCTCCAAATCTTTTCATGGGCTTGGCGGGATTTTGTTCCTGTGGGAATTAAGGGTGTTCAAATTATTTTCTGAATTTGTAACTTAACATGCCACCTCCAGTTTAATCACAGGATATGGCTGAGCCAACATGGCTGTTTTTGGAGTTTTTTTTTTGACAAAGTTATAAAAGTGTAATTCAAGTTGTTTGCATTGGTTAATCCTCCCCAGTCTCTACTGGCTTTGCCTTTGGTGGTCATGCAACAGCTTGTAAGATTCACTTGCTGCATTCAAGTGAGTTACAAGGGTCAAAGTAGATGCAATATTAAAAGTCTTTCTTTCTTTCTTTCTTTCTTTCTTTCTTTCTTTCTTTCTTTCTTTCTTTCTTTCTTTCTTTCTTTCTTTCTTTCAGCCTCCCCCCCCCCCCCCATCATTTCATTAGATGTGAGATTTCAGGCTGCAATCCTATCCACACTTTTCTGGGAGTAAGCTCCATTGACTATAATGGGGCTTACTTCTGCATAGGCATGCCTACTATTGGGCTCTCAGTCACACTGCATTCAATATCAGGTCCCCTGCTGACTCTCCAATCATGCAGTGGCTATCATCTATCCATTAAATTAAAAATGCATTGTTCATTATGCACTGTTGGAATACATGTAGAGATACTCAGTAATGCAAAGATCTGGGTAAAATGGCAGAGGACACAGAAAGAGGCAAAGCATGTAGGAAAATACCAGAATGTAGTAGTGGTTCTGGTGTTGGACTTACACCAGGAAAATCCAGGTTCAAATCCCCACTCAGCCATGAAGCTTCTTTGATGACCTTGGACTACCTCTCAGTCTAATTTACCTAATAGGATTGTTGTGAGGACAAAAGGAGGGAAGGAACCATGTACACTACCCTGAACTCCCTGGAGGAAGGGCAGAATAGCCGCTTTGGGTGCCCTCCTGGGAGAAAGGCGGATTACAAATCAATCAATCAATCAATCAATCAAATAAATAAATAATACAGTAAAACTGCAAAAAATTAAAAATAATTAAATCGTACAGTAAAGTGTACACACATGTAACAAAAGAACTGGGTAGTTATTTACTCAAGCAGGATTTCATAAGTCAAGATGTAATTAATTTTTTGTCATTATGTCCCTCTCTGTGATCCTGATTTGTAGAACTAAATAATAATGGCCTGCCTCATAAATAATTGTTAAGGAAGAAAATTGTAGAGAATTCTGGACACTTAAAATCCAACAATAAGTAACTACAACTAGAATAAAATGATTTTTCTGACTTGCCTGACATACCCCCAATTTAGGTAATCATAGTCTGCCCCTCTAATTTTGCACTACTGATCAAGTTTTTGATTCATATACAATGTTTAGAATCAGAAAAAAACATCTGAGTTAGAAATAAAATTTAGGATGCAGAATGAGCAACCAGTAACTCTGTCATAAATATTTAATATTTTGGCATTATTTCATGTTGGCTGTTATAACACATAGACACTCTTCAGAGCAGCCATTTATTCAATTTATTACATTAATTTTTCCCTCACAAAGTATTAAAATTGTGGCACTGCATTGTTCTAAAGCATCCATGTGGTTTAAAAAAAGAATACTAAAAGAACTGTTACGTGAAAATCCCCTTTTTCCTTTTAGTTGTAATTTTCTCTCTATATCTGGTTATGTTACAAAAACATCATGTAGGCCACACTTCCCCCAGCACATGTTTCCATAAACTCTGGTCAAGCTACAAGCTCATGGATTACACAACCTGCCCTTCAATGTGGACACTATACTCCCTGTATTGTTTAACCCAATCACTGTTTATGCAAAAGTGTCTCCTGATCCAATCACTGTTATGCAAACACATTAAACTTCTCTCATAGGCCAAATTCAGGTCAAGTCACAAGCTACACAACCTCCACCTCTCTAGGTTGCTTATACAACCTCCACCTCACTAGGCTGGCATAGTAAATCATTGCTTAAGTGTCTCCTATTGTTTCATTGTTTAACTCAATCACTGCTTAAGTACCGTATGCAGATTTGAACGGCCTTCCTGGTTTACTGCATGTTGGAAGTCCCCCCCCCAGGAAGCCAGCCATTGCTGATAACTGACTTCCTGATCATTCATTGTTTTACATACTCCAAGTACCCCACTGTGTGTAGTAAGCAAGCACATCCAGGTCAGCTCTAGGTCACATCCAGGTCAGCAAAAAACCCTTTTAAGAGAGGGCTTCGCCACATGCTCGCTCTCTCTGACTCTTCCCCCAAGGCAGAAGGTCCTCCTACCAGGACTCTCTCTTCCGCCCCCCCATCCAATTGCTCTACAAGACAGGTAATATCTTGCGTTCTGGAACTCTTTCCCTTCCCCCCCCTTTTGTTCCCCTTCTCTCCCCATCTTTAGTTAGCAACTGGGTTTGGCAGACCAGGGATCCCTAAAATCCTTCCCTACAACCTATCCTTTTTCTATTCTTCTCAGATGCACCAATTACTTTTCACATGCAACCACCATAAGCTAGGTACACTAGATGCAAGTACTAGAAACATATACTTATCATTTTTCCATGTGCATTATGTTTACCGGTGTGCTTTTGTAATAAAAATATAATCTTTTATTGAAAGTTATCTTTCTCTCAGTCCCCTCATTAACCTAAAGGGAATTTCTCTGCATTATGCCGTCTTGTTATCCAGCCTCGAATCCTGAAGTTCCAAAAAGGGTAGTATACTAATTCCCCTAAACAAAACAGCCCTTTTGGTAACAGAACCCTATCATTGGGACAAGTAAATATTTTGTGAAGGAGAGGCTGACCTCATATACAATCTATGTAGTTTACTGGTACAAGAAATGGAACAGTAGTTGTGATGTTCTAGATGGAGAAGTATTCATTTGGCAAATCTTGATTGCTCCATGTAAAAGCCACACAGGTCTTTCTGTGCAAGATTGTAGAAATCACATGGGACCTGTTCAGACAATTCACACCCCCTCCCCATTATTTAATTGATATAGCAGTGTATCCCAGGTGTGTGAAGAGTAGCAGCACATTCTTCCCCACATTTGCACTGGCCCATATGAGGGAATAGGGGTTCAGAAAAGAATCACATGTTCAAATTTCATTTGAAAATCTACAGATCTGGGTTGCACCAACAGGTGCTCTTTCTTACTTCCGTACATACAGGAGTACCTGTATAGGAGACTTTATGTATTCTCAGAGGCATACCAAAGACTATTGGCACCTACGGCAACACCATGACGTTATGACGCCACACAGCATCATGAAGTCATTAGGGCACATGTGCTCCGACTGCTTCCCCAGTTGGGAAGCAGTTGGAGCGCAAGCATTGGCTCTACAGCTAGCCAGGCAAAATCTTCCAAATGGCTGCTAAGAAGATGCATACACCCCAAATTCCAGTCAGGAAGCAGTTGGATTGCTCACCCTCACTTTGCAGCAGGGCGGGCAATTTCCTGCTGACCTGCTGCTGAGATGGTGCATGCGCTCCAGTTGAGTGCGGAAGCAATTGGAGTGCATGCTCTTGTGCCCACCCTCCAGTTTGTGCCCATGGCATGAGCTATGTTTTGCCACATCGGTGGTATGCCTCCGTGTATTCTGAAAAACAGTATCAGATTGCATATACAGGAGCCTAAGCATGTTTAGATGTACTTGTGTAGGCTCTGTACATGATTCCCTTGAATCTTAGTGGTCAAGGGTGGAGCCAGTGGCATGGGTCCTCTAGATTCACTCCCTCCACACAAACATTTGTACCCAGATGAATGACAGTGGCTCTTGTCACTGGTCTGACCTCTCACTGTGTAATGATTCTTTCCTGCAGTCCTCCCTTCAGGTGATTTCTATAATTGTCTTACTGGAGTGTTGTGGATGTGACCATGTGGCAGAACCACAAATTTCCTGGAGTATAAGAGTGAGGCTTTTTGTGTAAAATTTTCCATGCAGAACCTCCCCGCTAAAGCTAACTACTGATTTTGTACTACGAAGCACAAATTCTGGAAATACTTTTTCTAGTTTGCCATGTCTCTTCTTTCATAGAGAGATAAATTTCACTCAAAAAAATTTAAATGCAACCCCGACGTAAGGGAGCAAATGTTCCCATACCTTAAGGAGCCCTCTGTAACTGCCTCACCATCACAGGATGCAGTGCTTGCCCCACTGGTACAGCTGCACTGGCACAGGAAAATTGGATAGGATTGGGCCCTTAATGGCCTTGATTGTGTACATAAAATCATAGTGCAATGTCTCCAGTTCTTCATTTTTTTCACAATCATTGTCCCTGAATAGGGAAGCTAGAGCTATAGTCTCCAAACCACTGCCTGTGGTGTTCACAGCATAATTATCCCAGGTGTGGTGCAGTGGTGGCAAAACCTTACCATTCTGTGCCCGCAGCCTCAATTTTTTAATGAGTCATGCTGGGTCGCCACTTCCCCCTGGAAATCAGGGTGCAAAGCCTTCTGGGTGATGTGTGGCAGAAGAGGCTGCCCTGTGCGACTTGGAGCAAAGTTTGGGCAAAAAAGTGGAGGATGTGGCATGGATCGGTACGGCTTTGCAACTGCCACAACCGGTGTTATGTTGGGGCTCTGGATTTGGCCCATGGGCTGGAGTTTGGAGGCCAGTAATCTAGAGAGTAGGAGTGAACACTCAGTTTTTTTTAAACACCTTACATGGAGATGGGAAGAAAGAAGACAGCTGGCCACTGCATCAGGCTCAGAAGCAGAGCTGAGGGATGGAGTGGGCATGCTCCACAATGTGCCATGTAAGTGCCTCCCTCTCGGCATCAGAGCCATTCAGGGCAGTGATGGAACATTGCTGTTGTTCCCCCAAATGGCTCCAACATCAAGAGGGAGGGGTGCCTACATGGTACATTGCGGAGTGTATCGTACTTACCACTACTCCCCCCCCTTTCTAGCTCTGCTTCTGACCAGACCTACTTCCATATCCTGCAAATCAAGTCTGTCTATTTCAGTAGTGTTGTCTTTTCATTGTTGCAGTTTGGAACACACTCTCCTGTGATCTGGATCAGCCAATATGCATACACATGCAGGCCGGATTTTCTTCCAACAAAAGAGGTCAAACTGATCTTTGCCAACGTTTTTATGATTTGTGTCTACTCAACTGCATTCATATGGTGGTATGGCAAGTGTTAAGATGGTTGGCTAATGGACCCTGTTTCTTTGGAACAGTTGGAGTTTAGTTCTAGCCAGAACATCCGCACTATAGAAATCAGTTAGAAGCTGGATCCTGCTGGCAAGGATATTCATGGCAGTAGTGAGTGCTGGATTTCCATGGAGAGTGAAGAATGAGCAGTGCAAATGGTTTTTTTTTAAATCAGACCCTTGAAAGGCACATTGCTGACTCACAGCCATTGAACTAATAGCTATACAATATATTTACCTAAACCTCTTTCAAAGTCTGTGGTATCTAACATGCAAGTGAAACCAGGTTTGTACTGCAATGAAATGTTTCCTGTGTTTCAAGATGATTCAGTGTAATACAACAGCCTGCATGTTCTGTTATCTGTACACGTTTTACAATGTTAAAGACATAGGGATACCAAACAGGCAGCCCCCAATCATTTGAAAGGTTAGGGACCGAAGCAGTGTTGAAAAGTGGAAATGGTGGAAAAGATGAACCCAGTCTTTCCTTAGTTTACAAATGTTGCTTCCAATGCTTTTTTAGCTAGCAATCTGCAGGTGCCTTTTTTATCTTGCACATTCCTGCTGTAACACAAAGATTTCTGCAAATGGACTCTCATTAACACTTTTGGGAATGGGCATAGACCCGGAACTAAAGTTAGCACATGTTCTCTCTCTCTCACACACACATTCTTTCCAAAACAGTTTGACTCATCATGTCAAATGCAAATCAACATCAGGAGTTTAGTTTTAGTCTTAAGAACAGCAGAGAGAAGTTGAAAGAGTGGAAAATGCATTGAATGAATGACTTTCGGGTATAATTGAAATGTGTTGAAAGTGCAGATTGTTGAAAAAAGAACTGTTACAAAGTGGGGGTTACTTGAAATTGCACCAAAATAGGGCCTCGGTTGTTTTATAGGGCGTATAAATCTGAAATAGAAAAGTTCAGTAGCCCTTAGGGAAAGTGGAAACAGCATTCCTTCCTTCCATACTATTTACAATCTTTCTTTTGATAAGAAGCTCTTGGAAATTTACTCGTAGATGACCTGATCAGGTGACAAGATTGCAGATACCCTTTGTCCATTTCCAGTTTTCTCCTAATACATCATGGGGAATTGTGCAATCAGATTAGTAAGGCACTAAATTTCTCCCCACCTCTTTCTTCCGATGTCTTCCTTCTCTTATTTTGTCTGTAACATCCTGATGGCACTTAGCGGCTCTTCAAAAGCTCTTTCTTGCCATTTCTCCATAAAACACATGCCATAAAGAGTCTTTGGATTAGCAATAATTCTTACCATTTGTATAGTACTTTTTGAGTGTGTAACGTGCTTTGTATCTATGTATAATCTTTGCACAATAACTCAGTGAGATAGGTATTATTCTCTCCTTATTGTAGAGCTTAGGTTCTCCATAGAGCTTAAGCTGAGAGGACTGGCTTGCCTACGGTCAACTAATGAGGATATGGCCAAGGTGAGATTCAAGTCAAGGAAGACCTGACTTGAAGCTCAGTCTCTTGTTAATACCTTGTAGGAGTCCTTTGGTTCATTAAAAAAAATGAAGCAATATATCATAGAGGCACCTGTGCAGTGCACTAGGTTGATGGAGGTCCAGGAGCAAAACACTGCACTGGACCCCCCCCCCCCACTGCAGTTTGGGCAAAACCTATTGGCTGGTGGGAGGCTGGGAGGAAGAGTTGCTGCCCAAGTCTCTTGGCATGCTCCCACACACCCCACTACTTAATCGGGGCATTCCTTAAAGGACCTGCAATAACACAGCAGTTTACAGAGTTGTAAGGATTGCAGCAAAGTATTACACATGAAGCAGTCTGCACACATAAAAGTGATACACAAAAGAGAGGAATGAGCTGTTCAAAATGGGGGCACTGGGTACCCTCATCTCTTAGGAGGCATCTTTTAGGGCATGCAGCCTAGCTGGGTGAGGCCTCTGTTGGGAATGTTCTTATGAATGGCCCATGGATGGTGATGCCCAATCTGACCAACTCTTGACACCACCCCTGCTGGTAGAAGCCTTCCAATACTGTAGCAGCCTCTCCCTAATAACTGTCTGAGTAACCTTGTACTAAATGGTCTTGAATAATACCATTTATTTTAAATGAAATATAACCACACCAGCTTTTTTAGAATAACAAACAAATGGACAGAATATGATACAGAGCAATATTTCAAAAACAGTTCAAGTGGTTTTAGATGAATGCTCTGATTAAAGCACTTATTCCAGTAAAAAATAAAACAATTTTAACAGTCTATGAATGTTTTTAACATCGCCTTCTGTTCTTTCTTCCTTGAATCTAATTAGATCAGTCAATTTTACTATGTACAATGTAGACCAAATTATCTTTATCTAATCCTTGATAATGGAGTCCTCTGATTATTTCCATTTATGTACAAGTTCTATTCTTGCCGTAACAATCAGATTACTGATTATATAGTAAAATAAAGCTCACCAGGGAGGCGTATAAAATTCTAAATTGCCTTATGCAAGCAAGATCCTCCACAAATGCAATTCAAGTGAAGGCAGGTGTCTGTCTGGTGGGTTTATGACTCTCATAGTTTACTGTGCAGTTTTATCCCAATGCACTTTTCATCCCAATGCACTTTTCCAGTGTTCCTAATTACAAGAGCTGAATAATGTAGTTGCCATTTCAAAACAAGTGAAAGAAGGAGCTAGACTGTTTTAGAAGTGCAAACTCCCTTCTCTCTCTTGGTCTTCGTTTTGCTGGTCAGGCTGCCCACAATTACTTTCAGTTTTAAGTTGCTATTAATTCATACCTAACCACATCAATTGTGTGGATGGGAACAGGTCACAGCTCAGTGGTATAGCTTTGCATGCCAAAGGTGGCAAGTTCAATTCCTGGCACAGAGGTTGGGCTCTCTTCCTGACAGCTTGGGCAAACATCCCACCATCTATCTAGAAGCATTAGTAGTTCCAGCTAATTCTGGCTGGCGATGATTGCTGTCATCTAGCCTGCCATGTCGAAAAAACCTGCCAACTATTATTAATTTTGATAGGCACCAATCACTTCCCAAACAGTCAGTTTGGTTTTTTGAAATTACTTTTTGTCTAGTTGAGACCTCCCACCTGGCAAATCAAAGTGACATTTAACTCATAGTTCTTAATATGAAATGTATGTAATAGCTTCTTGCTAATAATTGACTGCATCTTGATGCTTATATAAATGAAGGCCGGAAGAATACTATGTTCATCCTCATGTAGCCATGAATGATGAACCTTTGTTCAACACACAGGTTAAAATGGAATAATATGATAAAGATAGAGATGAAAAGAACTATATTTTTAGTATCACAGTATCTGGAATTTCAATATAAAGACTGTGCGTGTTGTAATTCCCCCTCCCTTTCACATTTCTTACACATTTTTCCATCTATGCCTGCATGAACACAGAGTATGAAGTCTACATTTCTTCCAAAATACTAAAATTAGAATACGACGGAAAGATCACTTTGCTTGGTTGACTTTGGCCTACAAATGTCAGTGGGAAGTGGAAAAGGGTGACGTCTGACCTAAGAACAAGCCTGCAGGCATACGCTACCTTTCTGAAAACACTTCAAGTTGTTTATTCTTTGCACTGTCATTCAAACCAGCCCTTTCCAACCACTAGAAAATGTTGATTTCTCATCTTTCAATGGCCATAAGCTCTTCATGGTGAAAAGGTGAGTACAGGTGGGACCTCGGAATCCACTGATTTGGCATCCACTGATTTGACTGACCACTGATACTGGGGTTTACCTTTAAATGCCTTGTAACAGCATCAAAATCCAATTTACTACCTTCATGCTGTTAAATAATTATAATTTTTTTCTATTAGATTCCATTATCCACCCCATCTAGTAACTGAATGCAGTATAGCATCTATACCAATGCATTCTGGGGTGACAGTGGAGGAGCAAGAGTAGATCTTTAAAAGCTATTTTTCCACTGATTTGGTATCCACTATTTTTTTTATCCGTTAAGATATAATGAGACATGATCTGTAGTAAAGAATTAGTAGGATTGCCAGATCAGACACATACCAAAGCTTGACAGGAAGGAAGGAAGGAAGGTTGGGCAAATCACCAAATCTCATAATTCGTGAAAGGCAGCTAATGGAGGCTGGCTGAATAAATTTTGGACTGCAACCTTGTGTCCACTCCATCATGACACAACTGCTTTGTGCACATAGTGTGGAGAAAGTAGACGGAGAGGATTTCTTCCTCTCTTACTAGAACCAAATGAAACTGATTGGTGGGAAAGACAAATGGAGGTATTTCAGACTGTATACTTAATCTGTGGAATATGCTACCACAGGATGTGTTGATGACCATAGGTGAAGTGGCTTTAAAAGGGGATTAGACAAATTCATGGAGGACAACTATGTGAATGGCTACTAGTCAAGACGAGTGTGGTTGTATGCTACCTAAGTCCAGAAGCAGCATGCCTCTAAGAGTGCAATCCAGATAGCGTGCTCGATTGGTGCAACTCCTCTGCGTTGGCCCAAGAATGTAGTGAACGTGCCATAAAGTACATTTGCAATTACTCTCATGCTGGCTAGGTCAGCATGAGGATGTGTGTCAGTTTTCTGGTGCCAGATCTGGACCTGGAGGGGGTAAGTAAGTGCTGACCGAGGGAGGTCAGCCAGGGGGTGGGAGAAGGTAGTGGGAGGGAGGTGGGGAAGGGGCAAATCTGGGCAGGGGGAGGGTGGAATGAGGGAAGATCGGGCCTGGGAGGGAGTGGGACCAGTCGCAGTAGTGCAGGCTATATCCTAACCCCCACCCCTGGGCCATACAGCCTTACATGGGCTGCCCAGATTTGTGCCAGCAGTTCCAAGCAGCCCCATGGGGTAGCCGAGGCATTACTTGGGATTAGGGGAAAAATATCCCCTTACTCCAAGTTGTGCTCCATCCGGCTCCTACCTTGTGCTGGTTACAGTGCAGGCCACTTGGTCTGGTTGTACCAGCACAAGTTAGGATTGGATTTTGAATCCCAGCTGCAGGAGAGCGATGGCAGGAGAGGAATACCATTTGTAGTGGGCCTATGTCTTCAGCTCCTTCTGTGGGCTCTTTGGAATTTGAGATTCCAAAGAAGCATACAGTTGGGTGTTGTAGGAAACAGGGACTAGATGGGTCTTTGGCTCTTCTTAATTCCTTAGATCAGGGGTGCCCAGACCCCGGCCTGGGGGCCACTTGTGGCCCTCAAGGGCTCCCAATCCAGCCTGCGGAGAGACCCCAGTCCCCAATGAGCCTCTGGCCCTCCAGAGACTTACTGGAGCCTGTGCTGGCCTGACACAACTGCTCTCAGTGTGAGGACGACTGTTCGACCTCTCACCTGAGCTGTGGGATGAGGGCTCCCTCCACTGCTTGCTGTTTCATGTGTGTGATGCAGCAGTGGCAGTGAAGGAAAGGCCAGCCTTGCTTTGTGCAAGGCCTTTTATAGGCCTTGAGCTACTGCAAGAGCTTCATTCATTCATATAAGTTCCATCACTAATATATTCATTTATGTAAATTTATTCAAATTTTAAATGTAAATTAATTATTTTTTCCCCTGGCCCCCGACACAGTGTGAGAGAGATGATGTGGCCCTCCTGCCAAAATGTTTGGACACCCCTGCCTTAGATGTTCATGAGAATAATCTTGCTTACATCCAAAAACTTTTGCTTAATTGAACTGTGTATTGAACTACATGCTGGTATGCGTCTGTTACGGTCTGCAGCTGCTGCTGAGGAACTTCACTGTAATTATGCTATAAATGTGGTTATTACCACATAAATTGGGAGAACCCCCCACATTGCAATTCAAAATGCTCTTGAAATAAGACACAGGAGTAAACAGCATAGCATGTCTAAATGTTTACCTTCCAGCATGCCTATATTTTCACAAGATCATATATAGGAGAAATAAACAACTTTAATATCATAAGCTGAATGATTTCCAATACTGTTTCCAACATACTGTGTTAAAAATACCATAAAGATAAAACGTAACTACTGCTTTCAAAGATGCCAACATGTTTAATTCTATGTTAAAGCTAACTGAGATAGGGGATTTTTTACAGTACTCTCCCAAAGACCTTTCTGAGTAGTGTTACAGGGAAAAACACTGTCTCCATTCAGGATTATCTGGTTATTTAAATATAGTAGAGAAGAATATTTTCTTTTCCATTTATTTAAAAAAAAAGTGGACAAGCCATAAGGACCTTTTCTTAACGGAAAATAATTTATAGACGGCAAGTAAATTACAGATATAGAGACAAGAACCTCAAATTTCAAAGTCAACTGAAGAAAATTTCATTTTTTAAAAATAGCCTCCCTATTAATATAGTAAATAATGTTTGATGCACTGGTCCAAAACCTGTTATTCCTGATAACCAAACCTGCAACACGTCTAGCAAATGATAAGATGATAGAAGATTGTACCCTTATCTAAGCCCCCACCGCCACTATTACATGTAGAGGGAAAAAAATTACAGGAAAGTTATTCCCACAAATATTCTCCTGTATGTTTTGGAAAGCAATTTAAACTGTAGCCATGGCACAGGGGCAAAAGGTGAGGCCATCCTTCACACCATAGGCCCTCTTCAAAATTCCCCCTTGTGGTTGATTTTGGGCAAATCAAATGATGTTGGTTGTTCATGCCCAGTTTGGTTTTCAGTGTTGAATTCTTCAGCAACAATATTTGAAATATTTGTATGACATTTACAGCTTAGAAGCAAGTTCAACTTTGTTCAATGGGGTTACCGCCTAAGAAAGTATGCAGAGGTTTGCAGGGATGGGCAAGTCCACTGTGGCTTGACTTGAGTCAAGTCATAAGTCTCAGAAGTGGTCCCATTTGTGCCTGTCCTTCAGTGAGGCTTCCTCCTGCCAAATAATAATGGAGCCCAAAGGAGCCATAAGGTTGGAAAGCATGATTGCTACAAACCTCTTCCCCCGGCTTCCCCACCTTCTTGCTCCCCCTCCCTGGGCTTCCCCAGTCAATTCTAAGGCAAGAACCTCCTTGGGCTTCTTCTTTTGCCCTACCTCATCCAAAGCAAAAAATCAGCCTGCCCATCCCTCACCCAATGATCATCGGTTCCTTCAGAGATGGACAAGAGAACCCACTCTTGCATCCCCCCTCTTCTGCACAGGTGTGTCAGCACATGGAGGCTGAATCCAGCCTCCATGGTGGCTTGAGCGGTGAGCCTTGTGTCGGCCCAGCTCTGGGGTGGGTGGGGAGGAGGCTAGGTGTAGGCAGGGAGTAGGTGGGAGGGAGGTGTTCCTGGGCAGGGGGAAGGTTGGCAGTGGGCGGCCCCAGGGGTGGGCGGGGCTGGGATCTGGCAGTTATGTCGGATCCCAACCCCCATTCCCAGGGAGTTTGGAGTGGCTTCAAGCCACTCCACTTTCCTCAGACTTGTGCCACCTCAGGAGGTGGTGCACGTCTGAGGAGACCCATAGGGGCAAGGGCACCTTACCCGAAGGTAAGGGCCCCATCCCATGCTGGATACAGTGCAAGCCTCTTGGCTGGCCTGTTCCAGCAAAGGGTAGGATTGCGCCCTTAATCTCTTTACTGAAAAACAGAAATGTGTGTTTTTGTTTTAAAAAGTTAGGAATTTCAATGGAAAAATAGAAGCTTGGCTCTATAATCAGAGGTCCAGCATCAGAGCATTATATCTTCAAGCCATATTTTCTCTTTCTACTATGGGGGAAAGAAGCATATACGTACGAAGTTCAGAATGTCAAAATCAGTGCAGTATTGACAGTAGGGGTTGAAGAGGTGCAAGTGCTGGAGGTAATTCAGATTGCAATGCACAACACAACTGGATGTTTGTGATACATTATTCATATATTGCCCCTAATTGTTGGCACCTTTACAGAGGATAAACCAAGAGGCTTCTGACCTGAGAAATGTTGGGAATCTTTTTTGTAGAGTTTGTTACAGATTAACAGTTCTTTGATTTTCACTACAGTGTTCCTGACTGCCCTTTTACAGTATTTGTTGCCTCCCAAGTGTGCAATTATTTTAATAACAATGACTAGACTCCTGAATAGAAGAGAGCAGCTATTTCTTTGATTAGCACTCTCCTAATGTTGATGCAAATAATATTATCTTACTTTTCATACTACAAGGAATTGTGTAGCCTTGTTGAGCCTGGAAGGAAAAAAGAGTAAACCAAAAGTCAGAAATAAATATATATAGGCAGAATAGATGTCTGAAACTTTTTAGGGCAGGGGAATTTTTACCAACATTTTATGACTTAAATTAGTGAAATATCAAAATAATAATAATAATAATAATAATAATAATAATAATAATAATAATAATAATAATAATAATAATAATAAAAAAAAAAAACTTTATTTTTATCCCGCCCTTCTCCCAAAAAGGGACCCAGGGCGGCTAACAACATATAAAACAAATTAAAACATAATTTCACAGATAAAAACATATTAAAAAAAACACATTAGCAGAACCCATAAAAACAGTAGTCAGAAGAGTCAGAATAAAAGAGCATAAAACAGCAGTTCTTAGAGGAATCGGGCCTGTAAAAAAGCAACTAAAAGATATATAAAAGATGTTAAAAAGGCCATAACGTCAGAAGGCTTGGTTAAACAACAAGGTCTTCAGGCCTCACCGAAAGGTCTCTAGGGAGGGAGCCATTCTCAAGTCAAGGGGAAGGGAGTTCCACAACGTTGGTGCCACTACTGAGAAGGCCCTATTTCTTGCCGCCGCCCCACGTACCTCCTTAGGCGGCGGCACTTGTAAAAAGGCCTTCTCTGATGACCTGAGAGGACGAGCCGGATTGTACGGGAGTAGGCGATCTCTAAGACAGCCTGGCCCAGAGCAGTATAGGGCTTTAAAGGTCAAAACCAGCACCTTGAATTGGGCCCGGAAACGAATGGGCAGCCAATGTAGCCCCCGGAGAAGCGGGCTGACAGAGTCAAACCGCCTAGCTCCAGTGACCACACGGGCCGCCGCATTCTGCACTAATTGCAGTTTCCAAACCGTCTTCAGGGGCAGCCCCACATAAAGCGCGTTACAATAATCTAACCTCGATGTCACTGTAGCATGGATCACCGTGGCCAGGTCTGCACGATCCAAGTACGGACGCAGCTGGCGCACCAGCCGAAGCTGAGCAAAGGCCCCCCTAGCCACAGCCGCCACCTGGGAATCCAGGAGCAGTTGCGAGTCCAGATGGACCCCCAAGCTGCGGACCTGCTCCTTCAGAGGGAGTGCAACCCCATTCAGAGCAAGCTGATAATCCAGCGCCTGCATCGAGGATTTCCGAACCAGGAGAGCCTCTGTCTTATCCGGATTTAATTTCAGCTTGTTAGCCCCCATCCAGATCCTCACTGCTTCCAGACAGCGCTCCAGGCCCTCAACCGCCACCCTGGAGTCTGGAGGAAAGGAGAGATAAAGCTGGGTGTCATCAGCATATTGATGACACCCCACTCCAAACCCCCGGATGACCTCTCCCAGCGGTTTCATGTAGATATTAAATAGCATGGGGGACAGAATTGAGCCCTGCGGCACCCCGCACCTCAATGGCCAGGGTGTCGAACAGCCATCCCCCAGCACCACCATCTGGGACCGACCTTCCAAGTAGGAGCGGAACCACCGCAAAACAGTGCCTCCAACTCCCAACTCGGCCAATCGGCCCAGAAGGATACCATGGTCGATGGTATCGAAAGCCGCCGAGAGGTCCAGCAGGACCAACAGGGACGCACTCCCCCTGTCCAGTCCCCGGCGTAGGTCATCCACCAAGGCGACCAAGGTAGTTTCCGTCCCAAAGCCCGGCCTGAAACCAGATTGAAAAGGATCCAGATAATCCGCTTCATCCAAGACCCTCTGGAGTTGGGCCGCCACCACCCGCTCAATTACCTTGCCCAGAAACGGGATGTTGGAGACTGGCCGATAGTTGTTCAACACATTGGAATCCAGGGAGGGCTTCTTCAGGAGGGGGCGAACCACCGCCCGCTTCAAAGCAAGCGGCAGTGTCCCCTCCCCCAAAGAAGAGTTGACCACCCTCCACGTCCACTCAGCCAGTCCCCCCCAGGCAGCTCTTATCAGCCAAGCTGGGCAAGGGTCAAACAGGCAGGCAGACGGCCTCACACTCCAAAGGAGTCTGTCCACATCCGAATTTATGAATTTAAATGTTCATAAAATGTTCATAAACCTTTGACTCTAAGACACAATATTACATGCACAGATAATGTTGATGAGGATTTGATCAGTAGCAGACCTCCCCAGCCCTGCGCCCTGGGGCAAAGGTTCACAATGGCGCCCCCCCCACAGGGTGCTGCCACCCCACATGTGCAAATCTGCCCCTCCACACTTACCTGGAGCGTACGCTGCCTCACATGATTCCTGAAGGTTCCCTGATGCTTTAAACTGTGATACCAGCAGACCGGAAACACAGTTTCTGATCCCATCAGGAGCTTCAGAGAGGCTTCCACGTGGTCCTAAAAGTGCACAAGGCTCCACTTGGGGTCCTAAAGGTGCACAAGGCATTTGCCCCATCAAATGAATGGGAGGTCCGCCACTGGACTTGATTGAATGTGGTAATGGCCGCTGAGTTAGATGAATTGTTGTAATGGCCACTGAACTTGACAAATTCATGGATGACAGTGGCTATTAGCCCTGATGGCTAAGTGGGATATCTGTTTTCAGAAGCTATGCTCATCTGAATACCAGGTGCTGGTGGGTGGTGGTGGTGGTGGTGGTGGTGGTGGTGGGGTGTTGGTCCCTTCATACCCTATTTGTGAGTTTCCCAGAAGCATCAGATTGGCCACAGCTGGAAAGAGGATGCTGGTAGGCAGACATTGCTTGCATCCTGCACAATGGGCTTCTTCAGATTTATCATTTGATAACAAATGTTATCAGATTTAATGTTTGTGTTATCCTGCAACAATAGTTAGTGCTTGTGTACTAGAGGGATTTTAGAAATCAGAAATGATGAAGTTCATGGGATATTTTTAACATCAACAGATCTGTTGCATATGTAAACAATCTGGCGGGGATCCAAGCAGTTTCTGAGGTGCACACAAGTGCTTCTGCACTCACAACAGAGCTTCTGCTCCCCCCACCCCCACAAACTACATATTGTGTGGTGCTTCATGAAAACACCCCAGTTGTGGGAACAGCTTCATAGACACGGCAGAGGACTGTGATAGTCAGAAAAGGGGTTGGGGTTAGGAAGATATCTAAAGACTCTCTGCACTTGGTGTAATCTAGAAACTTGGCTACTTCTCTGCTCAGCCCGGACTCTAGGTCATTTATGAATATCTCTGCTCACAATACAAATCCTTGGGGGACTTCCCCATACTGAGCTAGATAGATCAATGGTCTGACAGACCAATGGGCTATGTCAGAATGCCAGATGCAAGGGAGGGCACCAGGATGAGGTCTCTTGTGGTCTTTTGTGTTCCCTGAGGCACCTGATGGGCCACTGTGAGATACAGGAAGCTGGACTAGATGGGCCTATGGCCTGATCCAGTGGGGTTGTTCTTATGTTCTTATGAAAGAGCTGTGTTATTTTTTATATTTGATTTGGGCACAGTACTATCCTTGCTAACTGGGCAAATAGGCACTTTTTCCATTGGTGTTCCTCTTATATTGAACAGGGGAAGAGTAACTTTCCCTCTTCACCCCAGCACGTTGTCATTTTTAATGGTTGCTGATGGTGTTCTGCATTTTTTTTTAGATTGTCAGCCCTTTTGGGACAGGGAGCCATTTAGTTATTTTCTTTTCTTTGTGAATCGTTTTGTGAACTTTTTGTTGAAAAGAGGTATGCAAATATTCTTAATAACAATGAAATAATAAATAATATGTTTGGTTTGGTGACCAAACAACTCAATCGGAGAAAGAAAAAAAAGCCAACTAAACTGCAAAAAGCTAACTCCACATTTAGAGTAAATGGAAAACAAAATCACCCATGACATTCAATGGAAATGCAAAATGAGGCATATTGAAGCACAAAAGCAAACAAATAAATAAAATTTTAAAAATCTAATTCCATGTTTACATTGATGGGAGTTGGAACTGACTGGCTAACTTGGAAAGATAACTTGGGACTGTGGTAGGTAACTCAATGAAGCATGAACTCAGGGCCAAATGCAACTTGATGCTGGAAGATCCATAATTGGATCTGTCATTGTTTTTCAAAGTCAAAACAAGTCGTCCCCCCTACACTAGAATTATGTCCATAATGACAGGGAGGGTTTCCAATCTTTTCCACTAGTTCAATGGTTCCCAAACTGTGGGTCCAGGACCCACCAGTGGGTCATAACCCAAATTTGGTTGGATTGTAACACTGACAGGGCAGATTAGGCTATGTGCATCAAGGGTCCAACTGCTACTTGGGGGTGACACCACTGCTCAATCACCATTAGCTTGGCAGGATGGGCAGTATGGATCTTGACTGTGACAGGGGAAGCGGTAAAACCCCTGCAGAACCTGGGACTAATGGTTTTCCACAGAGGCAAATCTTAAGCCTTCTCACATGATGTTCAAACTCAGAGAAGAGCTTGATAATATCGAGTCCACAGGCATAACAGCATGATTCTATACATATTTACTTGGGAGCACATTTCGCCGAGTTCAGTGTTCTCAACTACTTGCAAAACCCTTCATATTGGCACAGTACTTGCAATACACAGTGTCCTTTCTGTATTCACAGCTACCACTCAAGTATGACAATCAATGCTTTGACGCCCTAGCTGAGCAAACTGTAAAATAAAAGAACCCAGCTGGTCAAGTGCTTACTTGATATGCTTTAGCAGAATCTTGCCAAGAGCCACATTTACAGTGTGTAGATTGTCCATAAACCACCATTTATGGATACAGACTTTTATCACCCTGTTAGGCCACTCCAAACATTCTGCAGTTTCAGAAAAGTCAAATGGATAGACATATTTGGACAAGCACAGGGGTTTCAAATTAAAGCCATCTAATCCAGTGTCCTCTCTATATATACAAGTATCAGAGGAAGCAGTAAATGCACATTTACAGTTTTCTCGGAAATCATTCACTTTTTTCTTAATCCTTATGGTTAGAGATTCATTTAAATTGGAATCATCACACTTTAGAGGCACTGCACATTTTTCTACCTATTACATGTTGACGCCCTCAATATAGTACTTATGTAAAGTGCTCAATTGCATTTTTCTAAATTTCTAAATGTAACAAAACTTCACCACTTATGTTCTTTTTTCTTTCAGAAATTGTAGATCAGCCATTTTCAACCACTGGTGTGCCGCGGATGGTCTGCAGGTATGCCACAGGAGTTTCAGGGAGGATCATTTGTTAGTAGGGCCCCTGGGGGATGTGAGCCCCTGTTGTCAGTGTGGTGTGCCTTGTCAATTGTCAAAAAACTGATGGTGTGCCTGGACAATTTTGCAGTGCAATCCTAACCCCAAGGTTAGGCCTGCACAAGTCACTTGTGCTGACCCGGGGGTGCACTGACTTTAGAGTTTGGGAATCCAGCGCAAGTCCAGAGTCGGGGAGGCCAGCCTGGCAGAGTAAGTTTGCGTCGGCCAAGCTTGACCGATGCAGAGCTCAACCGATGAGAAGGAGGAGAAGCTGCGTTTTCGGACAGGGGGAGGGCGGGCTGCGGGCAGTCCTGGAAGCAGGTGGGCAGGGAGTGGGAGGCAGGGCCAGGATCCAGATGTTATGCCAGATCCTGACTCCGTTTCCAAGTAGCGCAGAGCACTCTCTGTTTGCTCTGGTCTACTTGGATTTGTGCCACCTCCTGAGGTGGCTCAGATTCAAGTAGACCCATTGGGGCCAGTGCTGCGTCGCTCGGGGTAAGCGGAGAGTTTTTCCCTTGGCTCGGGTTGTGCTGGATACAGCACAGGCATACATACATACATACATACATACATACATACATACATATACTTACTTTATTGCATATACCTCAATAATAGCAGATAGAATAGTAATTTACCAGGAGTCAGTTTAATAAACATTTTGTATGAGCTAGGATGGTGTAGTGGTTTGGGAATTGGACTTAAACCTGGAAAATCCAGGTTCAAATTCCCACTCAGCCAGGATGCTTCCTGGGAGACCTTGGGCCAGTCTCTTAGCCTCACCTACCTCACAGTATTGTTATGAGAACAAAAGGAGGGAAAGAACCATGTACTCCACCCTGAGCTCCTTGGAGGAAGGGTGGCATTTAAAAAATGCAAAAAAATTAATTAATTAAATAACGATCACATCTTGATCAGTTAAGTGTGAGGATGAGGCAGTATATAAGTTTCCCATACAGCACATGTGTCGCAAGCAAAAAGCTACAAGTTCAACCCATGACATTTACTGGAGAGCTATTGCCAGATGTTGCAGACAATACTGAACTAGATGGATCAATGATCTAACTCAGGGGTGTCCAAAGTTTTTGGCAGGAGGGCCACATCATCTCTCTGACGCTGTGCCGGGGAAAAAAAGAATTAATTTACATTTAAAATTTGAATAAATTTACATAAGTTTACATAAATTAATATATTAGAGGTGGAACTTGAATGAATGAATGAAGGTCTTGCAATAGCTCAAGGCCTATGAAAGGCCTTGCACGAAGCAAGGCAACAGATGTGAGACAGTAAGCAGGGGAAGGAGCCCTCATCCCACAGCTAACGTGAGAGGTCAAACAGTCACCCTCATGCTGAGAGCAGTTGCGCCAGGCCAGTGCAGGCTCCAGCCAGTTTCTGGAGGGCCAGAGGCTCATTGGAGGCTGGGGTTTCCCTGAGGGCCACATTGGGAGTCCTCGAGGGCTGCAAGTGGCCCCAGGGCCGGGGTTTGGGCACCCCTGATCTAACTCATTGGGTAGCAGCATCCTGGGTTCCAAAGCAGGAGAAGGGGGCTGGTTTTCCAAGTTCTTCTCCAACTCATGTTTACTTTCAGGTAGTGCTATTGTCACATGCACTGAAGGATGGAGAGCATCCTTCTTGGTTGACTTGGCATGGTCTGCCCTCTGCTAGCATGTTCACCAGGGATGTGGGAGAGACCAGCCAAGGCCAGGGATTATAAAGAGAGGGCCAGGGTTGAGAAAGGGCTGGCAGCTAGCTGGGGGGGGGGGAGGCACCAGAACCATTTGAGGCTGGAAAAGGTCCTAAGTAGGATGCTGCAAACCCTCGCCCTGCCTTTGCTATGAGGCTTGGGGTAGGAAGGGAAAACAGCCCTGAAGAGATAAGCCAGGTGAGTGTGGCTATGGAGGCCCCAAATAGGCTGCTGCCCCACGTGTTGGGCAGGAACCCAAGACTCTCCCTTCTTGGTGCCCTTGAAATAATGTCTTCTCTCTTCCCATCATTACAATGGGCATTTCACTAGCTCCAAGTTTATTTAAAGATCACAATAATTATTAGGGGAGTCATTTCCAGCAAGAACTTGGAAATACTCTTGTTACATCACTCTTTGTCAACTTAAGAAAAGGAAAACCTATCCTCGAATTTTGGATAGGTTGAGCGTGTGAAAGTGACTCCCATTTGGAGTCTTTTCCCTTCCCTGGTACCACCACGACCCTCATCAAAATCACCCCTGACCTGAACCTCTTGTTAGCTGTGGAGCAGAAAACTTGATGGCATAACATTGTATGTAGTGATTTAAGTTCTAATCACACAAATCCCATATTCTGTCTACTTGATCCAGTGACCCTGATGGTTGGTTACTTCATAAAATGCATTTAACAACAAAAAGAAAAGTCATTGAATTTAAGATAAATTTCCACTGAGCATACTGTGCCCTACATGGAATCTGAGCTCAGGCTGTTTCCCCTTCCTTTTCAGTAGTGAGACTAATTCCTAATTCATATGGATGCTGTGAAACCAGACATTTGTAAGAGTGCTTTGAAATCCTCAAATAGAAAGCATCATATATATGCAAATGCTTTGCTCTATTTACATTTACCAAAACTGTCAGTCTGAATTAATGCACAATTGTTAAAAGGTGCCAGCAATTTTTACGAGAGATGTTATCTCTGGAAAGTGATTGGCTTATGCATGAAATAAAGGGGCATGATCTAGCTACAGTTAACCAAGTTTTAAGAACTTTAAAAATTAAAAATGCCCGACTGTTATTAATAGGATGCAAACATAGCTAACTGTGTCTGAATTATGCCTGCTTCAATTTATTGACAACCTGTAGCTGATCTTGAAGTAATCAGACAGGATCAGTCCATGGGCCTATGTTAAATGAAACTGTGCATAATAAAAGCACAGTGGCCTGCTTCCTTGTTGCAATCCAATTTTGGAATGAGCAGTTTGGAGTAGAGACAGGATGGGGTGGGAGAAGTCTCACTCCTTCCCTGCTAGGCTTAGGTGTTTGTTCTTTTCAACATGTCTAGAATGTCATGGGAAAAGAGTGTATGTGGGAGGTAGCCCGTTTGTTATTATGGGTAGAACCAGGCTTATAAACTCTATTTTGAACTAAACAAAGGGCTGATTTAGACAACACCTGACCTATCATGAATTGTGCTATTACTAGTAGCAGTGATGAAGGTATGGGGGTACAAAGGCACGTGCTTTATGTGGTGCTGCCCCTGAAGATGGTTCGGAAACTGCAATTAGTGCAGAATACGGCGGCCCATGTGGTTACTGGAGGTAGGCGGTTTGACTCTGTCAGCCCGCTTCTCCAGGGGCTACATTGGCTGCCCATTCGTTTCCGGGCCCAATTCAAGGTGCTGGTTTTGACCTTTAAAGCCCTTTACCGCTCTGGGCCAGGGTATCTTAGGGACCGCCTACTTCCGTACAATCCGGCTCGTCCCCTTAGGTCATCAGAGAAGGCCTTTTTACAAGTGCTGCTGCCTAGGGAGGTACGGGGGGCGGCGGCAAGAAATAGGGCCTTCTCAGTAGTGGCACCAATGCTATGGAACTCCCTTCTCCATGACTTAAGGCTCCCTCTCTTGAGACTTTTCAGCGAGGCCTGAAGACCCTTCTGTTTAGACAAGCCTTCTGAGTTCTTGGCCTTTTTTAACATCTTTTCAAAATCTTTTAATATCTTTTTAAATACCTGGTTACAGGCCTGATTCTGTTATGATTTGCTGCTCTATGCTCTTTTTACCTGACTACTTTTATCTGACTACTGTTTTTATGATATTTGTTAATATGTTAATGTTCTTATCTGTTTTTTAATATTATGTTTTAATCTGTTTTTAACCTGTTGTAAGCCGCCCTGGGTCCCTTTGGGGAGAAGGGCGGGGTATAAATAAAGTTTGTTTGTTTGTTTGTTTGTTTGTTTGTTTTGTTTATTTGTTTATTTATTTATTTATTTATTTATTATTAAAGAACTAAGTTTTGCAGGCACCTGAATGTGCCGTGTAAACGGCCTCTCCTCACCCCCTTCAGAGTCCTCCTCCATTTTGTTCCCACCGCCAGGAACGGCTCCAGAGGGGAGTGGGCCATTTGCATGGCGCATTCGGGCACCTGCAAAAATTAGTGCTTTGCACCCCCTCTAGCTACGCCACTGGTTAGCAGTATTAATTCTACTAGTAAGGCTCATAGTATTTAAACTGCACAATTTGGACTGGTTTAGACCTTCTACTTCCTCCTGCTTATGCAGGATTGGGGCTGGTGTGCTGTGATTGGTGGGACTACAACAATCTCTCATGTGATGGACTACCACCCTGAAGCATTATCCAAATCAGCTCACAGTTAGTGATAAAGTTGGCATTCATGTAATGCTAGCCGTGGTTAGCATCAAAACAAGAAGGGAGAAGAAATTTTGCCAAAGGGATGGGAGCACACAAGCCTACAGCTTTTTCCCCATCTCCTAATCATAGTTAGGAGATGGGGAACATTATGCCTGCGCCAGACTAATAAACTGATTAAATTCAAGCACATAAAACAAAAATGACTATTAGTAATAGTCTATATATTACATTAAATGTTTGCTTTGCAATAGAATTATATGAAGAAGTCTCAAGAGTGGCCTGATGTTGTTTGTAGAACCATGAATTAAGAAACAGCTCTTTAGTAAATGTAATATATTAGGGCTAATTGGTATTTACAGTATTATACATGAACAGATAATGAGAGAGCTTCATTATCTGTTCCAATAAAGCTAAGCTAATTTTAGCTGTCAGAAGCTATTGTCAAAGAACTATAAAATCAAGAACTACTTTTCCGATAAATTAGATGGGACATTTAATTCCTTTCTGCACTGTTAACTGTACTTGAAAATAAGAGAGATCATTTTGAAACAAAGAGTAAGTGCTGGTGGGGTCTAGGCTTTCCAGGTAAATTAAAAGAAACATAAAAATGTTACTAAGAAAACAAAAATCTCTATTTCTCTTTTGAATAAATGCACACATGATCTTTTAACACCTTCTGTGAATTATCTAAAATAAACAATGTCCTAAGCAAAATTGGGATTCTTGAGAAATATTCTCTTGGTTAAGATCGATTTTGTAAGCTTCAAAGCAAAAAGAAACTTTTTTAAGCAACATAGTACTATCAATATGGCAGTACAAAAGGGACTCCTGGAATGTATTCTGTTCTGAAATACAGAATTTTCATCACTAAAAGAGAATCATGCTTTAAATATTAATGCTATCCTGTCATCTAAATTCTGCTGGGTTTCAATGGGATTGTCTACACTCAGCAGGCCCTAAGTTCATAAAACTGATGACATTTCTGAATTACAGCATCCATTATAATTCAAATGTCTTGAAGATTAGTCTCTTTCTTGTGGATTTTTAAATATTTAATATAAATATAACAGCAGTCTGAGCGACAGCTTCATCCTTTGGATGGTATATTCTCCTTATGAAGCCCAAAGCACTGCAGCCGGTTCTGATGCTTTACAGTTACTTCAGACAAAACTTCTGAAGTCAACAGAAACTTTTCAGGGGTGCTGTGAGATAACTTAAATCTTGTTCTAGTCACAATTGGATAAGCCTATGCCAAGGATAGGGATTTATCTTATTGGAGACCTTTCCATTCAAATTGTATTAGTTTGCAAAATACTTACCTGGAAATAAAATCAAGAACAACTCCAGGTTTTGGCTGCAATCCTAACCACACTTTCCTGAGAGTAAGCCCCACTGAACAAAATAGGACTTACTTCTGAGTAGACCTGGTTAGGATTATGCCCTTTGAAAAGTTGCTTATTTTATACTGTTTCATACTGTCACATACTGTCACAAAGCCCAATTCTATCAGGGCTTGTGCTGCCCAGTGGCGTAGCCAGATCATTTGACATCCCGGGCCCATAAATTTTTGTCACCCCCATATTAATTAATTAATTGATTGATTAAACAAACACATTTTTATACCACTTTTCTCTAAGGAGCTCAGAGTGGTGCGCATGGTTGCTCCCCTTATTTTGTCCTCACAACAACCCTGTGAGGTAGGTGAGACTGAGAGACATGATATGAAATGAATAATAATAATGACCAGAAAATAAATGCAGTGAATATCTTCCCACAATCAATGGATGAAATTCCGCATCAAATGGTAAATAACATGATGGTATTATTGCTAAAAGCCACAATTTCCATAACTTTGGTCACTAGGATTTCCCCCCCCCCCTGATGTCTCATTGGTTCGTTTTGAGTTAAGGCGATGGTTCTCAAACTTTTAGCACCAGGACCCACTTTTTAGAATGACAATCTGTCCAGGACCCATCAGAAGTGATGTCATGGCTGGAAGTGTCATCATCAAGCAAAATAAAATAAATCATTATAAATAATTAAAGAAAAACAAATAATTAAATAAGGGGAAGCTAGCCCTATTTCACCATGTGAATTTTTTCTATAGCCTGCCTGCAATAACACCCCCCCACACACACACACACAAATCATTGATACTTTCAGCCCTCCCCAGTGCCCAGTTCAGTGTAAGTTCTTCATGCATATCACTATCAGGACTCACCTAGCTTTGCAAGTATAAAAACAAATAAAAATTTACTTTACAGCTCAAGCCTTAGTTTTATTATTTTGGGGGGGGGGGTGCTGCCTTCTGGAGCATTGGTTTAGCTCCACTTTAATCAGATTGGGACTATGACGCTGTATTGCCCTTTGCCTGCCTTGACCAGGAGTCAAGGCACGTTTGCCTACTCGCAAGTAAACATGACTGTATGGCTTATTTTTGCTTTCCATAGGGCTCAGTAGATTAAATTAAAGAAACAAATAATTAAATAAGGGGAAGCCAGTCCTGTTTCACCAAATGAATTTTCTCTATAGCCTGCCTGCAATAACACCCCCCTCCCCACAAAAAGTTCATTGATATTTTCAGCTCTCCCCAGTGCCCACCTTACCAACTCAAGCCTCTGTTTTATTCTTTTTTTTGGGGGGGGAGGTGCTGCCTTCTGGAGCATTTGTTGAGCTCCACTTTCATTAGATTGAGACGTTGCATTCCCCTGTGCCTGACTTGACCAGCAGCCAAGGCACGTGTGCTTACTTGTGAGTAAACGTGACTGTGTTGCTTACTTTTGCTTTCCATAGGGCTCAATACATTCGCAGCTTTGAGGGAGGGACTTCCTTCTTGGATGTTCTTTGGGGGCTGCATTCATTGGATAGGAACCATTCTGATGTCCTTGGATTCCTCTCAGCCTGCCCTTTCCGATGGACTAAGGCATGTCCGCCTAATCACGAGTAAACGCGCAATATGGCTCGGTTTCACTTTCCATAGGGCTCCATGCGTTTTTGGTTTTCTGGTTTTTTTGGCCAAAACGTTTGATGGAAAGGAGATATTGCACTCCGGTTTTTTCATTGCATTCTGCTGGAAATTCTGCAGCCAACGGTATATAGCATGATGGGGTTTTTTGTAACCTCTGCGATTTTAGCAGATGGGTCATTGTGGTGTCACCCCACCAAGGCTGGTACCTGGGGCGGACCACCCCCCTTGCCCTTCGCTAGCTACGCCACTGGTGCTGCCAGAACTTGTGTTCTGGCAGTGCGAGGCCCTTTGTGGTGGCGTGAAAGCTGAGCTGCCATTGCACGTTAAATATTTTTACCTACCTCTGGCAGGCCTCCTTATCACCATTGGAGGCACACGTGCTCCATCAACATGGAGCACATAATCATTCGTGGTTGTGGGGGGATAGGATTGGGCTCAAGCAATATTTTTGGACAAAGAAAAACTTGACAGCAATATCATTAGGGCAATTATGATATTAATATGGGTCAAATTTCTTCATGATATTTATAGTATTTTTGTATTATGGGTTATGAGGCATCAGGCTGAAATGCCTCCCAGGCTACTCTGCAATGCTGGCATTACACCATGTTTGTAACCTCCTGGTTAGCCATTAGTATGTGGCATCTAATCAGTGATGTTGCGAAGGGGATCGGGGTCAGTTGCCTTGGGTGCCATGTATCAGGGGAGTAACATACAGGCTGCAGCCAGGATGGTGGCAGCTTGCATTCACTCTTCTGCAAGAGCCACCACAATTGCTTTGCTGGATAGCAGTGGCAGCTCCTTGGTAAAAGGAAAAAATGTCTGGGGGAGCTACCAGGAGGGGGGCTGTGATGGGGTGGTGAGGTGATGGGGGTGGGTGGGAGGCCAGCAGAGCAAGGGGGCAGTGAACAGCCACAGACAGTTTTTGCTGCTGCTGCCTCCTCCTGCAATTTCCAGAGACTGCCTAGATGATCTAGGTATTATACATTGGTGCAGAAACATGAACCAAGCTATATATTATATGCAGTAAAATCACTAACATTTACATAAGGACAGAGCTTGGAGTCAGGTACTGCATATATAAACATTTTGTTCTCCAGTGCTGTTGAATGAAGTTCTTTGCTCATTGTTTTTTGTGTAAGAACTACAGTAATACCATATTCAATCCTGTATTTTTTAAAATTGTATTTTAATAGCTGTGATAGCTTTGACTAATATTTTAGCATGAATTAATTCAGTATAATTCTAAGAACCTCATCAAAGGGATGACAGAGATAGCTTACACAATAAAAACCAACCTAAACCAATAAATATTTGCAAAAAACGTAAACTACAAACTAATTAATAGTAGTCCTGAAACAACAAACTCTGTGGTCGTTAAGAGAAAAAAGAAATCCCAAATGTTGTTAAAAGTGGCGCTTAAAGCCATAAAGCAATATGGTGAATTAAAATGCATAGACAAACAGGAACATTTTTAAGCTGGCGTCTGTTATTCAGAACTGTAGGCACCAGCTGGACAGGTCTAGGGGAGGGCATACTGCAGGTAGGGTGGCACCACTGAAACTATCCATTATTCAGCATGTATCGAATCCCTGCAGATGGAAGATCCCAGAGAAACGCCTTCCCAGGTGATATCAGGTTATGGGCGGGTTTGTATGACTGCAGGTGGTCCTTGAAATATCCAAGCCATATAGGACTTTATTGGTTAAGATCAGTGTTTTGCATGACCTCTGGAAACAATTACACAGGAAGCTGTTGCACACCTAGCACAATGTGATCCACATAATTTCTGCCAGTCAGCAACCTTTACAGAACTGACAGCCCAATCCTAACTAAGAGAACAGAAGTTCCTGCTGTAAATGACCATATGCACAGTGTGCTGCCAGAAGCCATTTGGATACACTATGGCAAACATTGGCAGTGTCAGTGGCCTGCTACTGGCTACCCATGGAAGCACAAGGAAGTCAGCATGGGGGGCAGGCAGTGGGAGGAATGGGAGGGGGAGAAACAAGGGAGTGTCTGAGTGGGAAAGGCGGGAGGTGGAATGCGGGAGGGCAGGGATGGATTCTGGCAGCACCAGAATGAGGCAGGATCCTATCCCTGTCCCCTCTTCCTTACTCTTCTGAGTTCTGTGCCAGAAAAATGACTGGAGCAGATCCGATGACACACATTTGGACAGTGGAGGCTTGCCCCAGGGTATGGTAACACAAGTTCCCTAACTATGAGGAGACCTACGGTGCGCCCACCATTGTACGATGCAGTGTGCCCTCTGTTAGTACAGCTACATCAGTGCAGGGTGAGGAGTTTAGTTAGGATTGGGCCCAAAGTCTTTGTTTTACTTTAGCTAGCTAATTTGCAACATTTTAAAATAATTTTATATGATGGAAGCAAAAATGGAAACATGCAGCATTACATATATTTACTTTTGAAATAAATGCCTTTGATTTGAACAGAATCAGCTTCCAGCTATACATCTTGAAAAGCACAGCTTCCTCCTTTCATTGCAACAAACAATTCAAATATCATCAAGAGGAAAGCAGAGATATTCACCATTGAAAAAATGGTTGGAGCAAGAATTCCAATGAAGAAACAACTTAAAATAGTCTAAATATGCCCACCACTTTCCTCTCCTCCACAGTTCCTCTGTTGCTCCAGTCTCTTCTTCCTTTCTGAATGCAAAGAAGATGACAGGGCAAGGTGCTTGCAAGGGAGGAACTGGTGTGCCACCTCAAGCTCTGGGAGGTCTTGAGTCAATCCTGAGTAACTGGTAGCTGTGGGCCCAATCCTATCCAGCTTTCCAGTGCCGATGCAGCCATGTCAACAGGACATGTGCTGCATCCTGCAATGAGGGGGCAGTCACAGAAGCCTCCTCCAGGAAACAGAAACTTTGTTCCTTTACTTTGGGGCTGCATTGCGGCTGCATTGGCCCCGAAACATTGGATAGGATTGGGCCTTATGTGGACTAAAACCACTGAAAAACATTGTGGCTTAAGTTGATGATTTGCAGACCTAATTCCAAACCTGATGCTGCAGAAATCAACTGATGGACATGCCTACATTAATGTACCTCTGGCTGTCGATTCTGTTGATGTAATTTGAAGTTTTCTCAAAGTGGTAATTCCTACAGTTTGCTTGCCTACATTTAAGTCAGTGCTACCCAAACTTTCTAGATGCGTCAGAGGGTGCTGTCTGATTTATAAATGGCAAAGAGTGTGGATGTAATGGGATTGGGAGCAGTGCTTCCTCTCCTAAGGAGCAGCTTGTTTAACCCTTGATACACATAGCCTAATCTGCCCTGTCAGTTTCGTGACCTGACAAAAATTGGATCAGGACTTACTGGTGAGTCTCAGTGCAGTTTGGAAACCACTGATTTAAACTATTCTTTTTAAAATGAAATGCTAATGATCATGGCTTCCCAGATCACAATTACCATTGTGGAATTTAACTTTCAATGGAAACATTGAATGAATTTGGCCCAGGTGATCTCCCTACTAAAGCAAAAAGCTCTGTCTTGCAAATCTTGTGTGTGGGGAAAACAGCATTTACAAAGGTTGGCTTTTCACAATCATTTTTTGAAATGTCAAAAAGTATTATTTCTTTTTTGTTGTAAGAAGCTATAGAAGGGTTTTAAAAACATATGCCTGAGGTGCATACATTTCAGAACTGCAGTTAAGAGATGACTGATTGGATTAAAGGAAAGGCAAAGCCGGAGTTAATATCTTTGCACAATATTCAAGGGGAAAAAATAAATATCATCTGTTCTTTTGAGTGCATATGTAATTGTAGCTAATAATACATGTGTCCACAGTTCTGACTTCAATACTTTGCTGATTCAACGTTGTAATTCACAAAATATTATTTATTCTAGAGTGGGCTTGTTGAGGAGCTGCAGCTAAAATTATTCACTTTGGATCACATGCCTTAAATAAATAGCAGCTTTGACTGTAAATTTATGCAGATTCATAAATGTTTTTCCCCAGTTTCACCCTTTTCTCTAAGATTTTTTTTTATGTAACAATGCCATTTGAGAGACCCAAGGCTATTAATATTCTAGGAAGTGGGACATTGGGAAACTGATAGTAGACAAAGAACAAGCCAACCAGTCAAAGAATTTAGGCAACATCAACATGGGATTTGCCAAGACCCTGGTTTAGTAAGACTAAACAGATGCAAAATATCTTTAGAAAAAAAGGTAATGGCATATAGGAACATCCATTAACAACATTATGTAATAGATCTTGCAAGCTTCATGAAGTTGGGTTCCCATTTGCTCCCATCAATATGTATGTACTTGGGAGACCAACATGAATTGCAGATGCCTCTGACTGCCAGATATATGTGTGAAAAAAATGTGTTCTTCAGGCATTTTAATAGTATCCTGCTGACACTGCTTTGAGAATGTACTGCTTCAGGCTTTGAATATTCTTTGAGCATTCAGTGTATACAATGACATACAAAAGCACCTGCTTGGGGAATAAGAGTACAAGAAGATCTCTGCTGGAACAGACCAAAGGTCCTTCCAGTCTGGCATCTTGTTTCCAGCATTCTTCCTGACACTGCCTGAGCAGGGCATGGATAACGATGCTCCTTTGCTGTTTTCCCCCAGTAATTGTAACAAGAGCCATATCACCAACTGGTGTCAAGAAGCTTCTTCTGAATTGGTATGTTTAATTTAACTATCATGGCTAAAAACTGCCAACAGCCCAATCATTAGACGTGTGTGTGTAATCATCTTTTTAAGGCATCTAAACCTGCAGCCATGACTGCATTTTCGGGCCATGAATTCTATAATTTAATTATATTTTACATGAAAGTGGTTCTGAATCTAGTATTAAATCAGCTTCACTGATTCCTCCCCCCCCCCCAGTAGTTCCACATGGGGTAGATGCTCCAGCCCCTTGGTTGTTTTGGCTGTTTTCTTCTGCAGTGCTTCTACCACCATTACTGTAATGGGATGATCAACTGTACACAGTGTTTCAACAGCAACCATCATATAGATTTATGTAAAGGCACTACAGTATCAGAATGGCTACTTTATTTTCAGTCTCTTTCCTAACAGGTTTAGCTGTTGGAGGGGGATGAAATAAAAGATAGTTCCAGTTGTAGCTCAATATGGTGTCAGAGAAAATAATAATTTGAGCTCCAACAAGGTACAGCATATCTAGAGCAGGGGCTGGCAATATACAGCCCACAGGCCTGATCCAGCCTGCCAGACTAAGTCATCCAGCCTGTGCAGAGCTCAGCTTGGGAGGCAAAGCCCAAGTTGCTGTGTGTCGGACAGGGAATGGTGGATCCACCCACCTAGGCTCATGGAGTCCCTGTGTCATATTCTGCAGATCACTGCTAGAATGCCAGACAAAAGAAATGCTTAGATCTGGGGGGAGAACTAAGGTAAACTCCAAACAAGTGTCAAGTACTTTGCACTACGTATATGGCCACCACACTCCATGCTTGTTTCAAAGTAGTATTTCCAGCAAAATTTGATTTCCGACACCCTGTTTAGTGCATGGGTGGGGTGGGCGGGGATTAAACCCTCTCCCTAATGCTTGCAGATGCTTTGAAAACACAGGCAGCTCTTTGCAGCTGTATTTCACTAAAAATGAAAATTGGGATCTCCCACATAATGCGTATTTTGAGGCCTAGATTAACAAGAATTAGTAGATGGTTGATAAGGGCATTCTTTTTTCTCCATATGACAGGGAACACAATCAATGCATTGTTTCTTTGATGTGCTCATGTTCACTACAAGTAGGTGTTAACTAGACCATCCTCTCAGCATTATATTCGTGCTAGGAGCAGCAGAAGTACAAAGTAATAAATCTTTGTACTTTTTTATTTGTATAAAAAATACTGGGGGTGTTCACTCTTCTTGCTCAGTTTCTTTTTAAAAAAAATCATTTTAAAGAGCCACTTGAGGTTCCAGTTCTTGGATGACAAAGGAGAAATTAAAAATAATTATCAAACTCAAGAAAAAAGTTAAAAGAAAAAAAAAGTGGGCAGTGTGTTACTCATTGACTAATGACGAATTCTGCACAGCGATACTCCACAAAAAATTTGTGAGAACAATTGATGTGTTAACTAGGGGAAGAAAGTTTTTTTAATCACCAAAATATTGCTCATGATAGAAAAAATATCTCCCAGCAATAGAAGCACCCATGCTGAACCATGACATTTGGCTATCTGAAAGCAAGCCCCAAATGGCTCCCTTCTCCTTTCTCTCTCTCTCTCTCTCTTGTCTATTTAAATCACCAAACCTTCCAATTTGTTCTTCCTTTCAAATCCCTCACTTCCTTCCATGTCTGTTAGAACAGAAAGTGGGAAAGTATGTGGTGAAATTTTTGCTGGTGCCTTTTCCCCTCAGTCCAGTCCACAATCTGCCATCTGAAGTGACCCACCTCACCCTGTTTCATATTATGGCCTTCTGAGAAAGCTGGTGTAAGGAGAGCCTCCTCAGCTGTGTAAGGAGAGTCTCGTCAGGTGTAAGGAGAGCCTCCTCGGGTGTAAGCAGGCAAGGCAACTGTGTTGTTTTTCCATGGACCACGATGGGGTGGTTCTGTCTCACCTGCCATACCCACATTGCACATTCCTGCTACAGTTAAGGAGTATCAGCTGTGTATTTATCACAGACAGGGTCAAACTGGATGTTGCACTAAATATGGAATACGTCCCACAGTTTTTGGTTGTTATCTTTCCTTCAAATAGTGTACCAGGATGTAGTGAAACTGAGAAAATTAAAGTGGGGTAGTGGGTCCTTAATAGTTTGCCTCCACTGCAGTTCAGAATGAAAGTGTCCCCCCACCACACACACACACACACACATTGCATGTACACAACAGGAATCAAATGTGTACACCTGTGGGCTGGGCAGAAATGGGTTACATAAAACAAAAGGTCCCACTGATGTTTGTAATCAGAACCACGGCAAGGGCAAAGTGCTAAGCCCCCCCCCCCCACTTCCCACTGCAGTTTTGTTCAGGCACACTTGACCTTCAAATCCCCACTAAACCATGATGCTGACATATGACCTTGGGCAATTCACTACTCATTCTAAATTACCTCACATGGTTGCTGTGAGGATAAAATGAGAGAAGCTGTTGTCCCAAAGGAAGAATGAATATGATCAATAAACACATTCATGCAGGTATAAAGTGCTTTTCTTCAGTTTTCTTGAGATGAAAACTTGATGTTCCCGTTTCATAAAATCCCAAGTCTCCACATTCTTAGCATTTTTCTCCACATAAGTATTTTTTTCCTTATTTGAAGGTCAACATACCAGGTATTAATGCCAGTTGCTGTGGGTCCTGGGGGAATGCCTTGCATTAGCCCCCCCCGGCACATTGGGCTCCCTCACCCCAAAGCTTACTAATGGGAGGGACAGCAATAGACAATAGCAGGTTCTCCCTACCTATTGGCCAATGAAAGTATCTCATCGAGGCCATGAATCACTCAGCAAGCTTGTGCCACTGGCATTGGGTACAAGTTGCATGAGTGGATTAGTGGGCCCTTGTATGGAGATGGGCTCTTAGATAGTATCCAATCTGGCCGACCTCTTACACACCACTGACTTTGCTGTATTGGCTCTCACAGCTTTTGAGGTAACCTATCCCTTTCAGTAGGGTCTGCCCAGAAGTCAGCTAGACGGAGAATTTATTCTCTTTTTCTTGCTTACTAAGAGCAAGACAGAGATGCTACAGCCCACTGTCTCAAGACACTACTTTCTTCCTTTCAGTACAAGGCAAACAAGATCTGTTACCAGTCAGTCACTTGAAGAAACAACATGCTGTGCTTGATTGCGTTTAGAAGTACTTACTGAGTAGATATAACACCTTGTTTCTTCTTTGTTGACATATGTTTCTTGTTATGAACAGAAGCACCCATTAATTTACTGTCCTTTTATTACCTTACAGTGGGACTTCATTTTCTCTCACAGTAGGGAAGGGGGACTCAGTATTCCAAAATGCATTATTTCCTATTTGAACCATAGTACTGCTTGTCAAAAACGGTAGATTTTGCTTGCAACCCAGAGAGCCCCTTAAGGCACATACATGGGTATGGCTTTCATGTTTTTGTCCCCTAGAGAAGCTACCCTCATCATTCTCCATTATAAATTGCTTTTAAAAATCCCCCAATTTTGAGAAATGGGTTGCAGTCTGGCTTGGGGCAAGCCACTAGTCACAGATCTACATAGACCCCTGTTGTGCCAAAGCATCTGGTGATGTGCTTCTCTGTACCACCAGGGAAGAGGAAATGAAAGAGAATGGTAAGATTTATGTAAAAATTTGAAGGATGTGGGACAATAAAGACCACACTTTTTCCAGGTTTGGAAAATGTTGGGATAGGAGAAGCAATGAGACCTTGTGAGAGGGGTGTGCATAAATGCTCTGTGTGCAGTCAGATGTTAAATCAGTGGTTTTCAACCTTTTTCATCTATGGCATACTGGCAAAGTACTAAAATGGTGAAGGCACACCATCAGTTTTTTGAGAATTGACAAGGCACACTGTGCTGTCAATGGGGGGCTCACATCCCGCAATGGCCCTGCTAATAAATGAACCTCTCCCAAATTCCTGCGGCACACCTGGGGACCATCTGCGGCACACCAGTGTGCCACGGCACAGTGGTTGAAAATGGCTGTGTTAAATGTTCAGAAAAATACCACTTTCAGAACACCATAACTGCTCTTTTTATAAGTTCCCAGCATTCCCAAAATAATTCAGGGATTTGGCATTAAAACTTTTTAAAAAACAAAACAATTCTGGTGCACATGTACTTTTTTCCCATACATAGCATTTGTATAGTACTTTTTGAATGCATAAAGCACTTGATATGTATTGTCTTGATATAAGTTTTATAAAAACAACATAAGATAAATACAAATTATCATTATCCTGAATTTGCAGCTGAGTTGAGAGGGAATTGCTTGCCTGAGAGCTCCAAGTAAGTTCATGGCAGTGAGATTTGAAGCAGGGAAGTCCTGATTCCTTAGCCTGTATGCTAGCTCTCAAGACTGCTCTTAGCTCTCAGTCAAGACCTGATTGTAAAAGCTGCTTCTAATCCAGGAAATGGGCTCCATCTTGACTGTAATTCATTAAAGGCCCAATCCTGTCTTTGAGATACGCTGGTGCACTGCCACATGTGCTGGCACAGTCAAGCTGGTGCAGAAGTCCCCCCACCAATGGATGCTGGTACAATATTGAAAAAACGTTCTGCTGTCATAACTCGGTTATAATTCAGAAGCTGGTGAAACTCCACTGACAGAGAGGTCTTGAGAAGGGAGGTCTGCTGGGTTCCAGCCTTCCAAACCCTGGTTCCCCAGTTGTCATGAACCTCCCTTCTTCACTGTCTGGCAGGCAGATGCAGGTGTGATGTTGACATAGCTAGACTAGTAGCCTTTGATGTGTAAGGACATTGTGGGTGATCACAGGTGTGAGTGATCACTGCTTAAATGACTCAAGATAATGGGCTAATGGCTTAATTCTATGGGCTTACAACACTAGAATGGGCATTCTGCTATCCTAAAAGGCCTAGCGTCAGTGTGAACATTGTGCTGCTGCCGAGATCCAGTCATAGCTGCTGTTGCAAAGTGTAGCCGCTTCACAGCCCTGCTGCTGTGGAATGCACACTGCACTAACTTTGGTAAGTTAGCAGTGGGCGCATGTCATGGGCAGGGAGGGCTGGGGCAGATTGACAGAGGGAGGGGATGGATCCCAGTGGCACCAGTGTGTGCCAGAATTCTATTTCCTCTTTTTCAACTTGTTCCTTCCCTTTTCGAACTTATGCCTATATAACTGGCATAGGTTCGAGTGAGGAGACCCTTAGGCTACCAAGAAGGCTTATTGGTAGGTAAGGGAAAAAAAGATTTTTCCTTGCCTCTCCCAGGCCTTCTGATTGCTCCTCCCCCCTACCACAGTATGCAATGCACGCCTACAGCGTGTCAAGGGATAGGATTGGGCTGTAAGTAATTTTAAAACTACCATAGCAACAAATGCTTTTATCGTAACCTTAATGGATTACCTTCCATAATGTTGACCTTTGAGATATAACTCTGGGCACAACAGAGCCAAAGTGAAGCACTTCTAAGGCAAACTGATTTCTTTGGAGAAATTTTAGGATTCTGGTCCTCATCTCCATTTCCTACCAGACCTGTGTAACTGCCCTTACATAGACTATCTGCAGTATAGTATGGCTAGCAAAGAGTAATTGCCAGAGCTCTGCCAACAGCTGCTTTTATAACGACTGGGGCAGCTGGGATCCAGTCTCAGCACTAACTATAAAGATGCTGGTTGTATTTTTGAATCAAGAATGATCTAAAAGCAATGTTGCATATTTCAAAATAATTTGAGATATGAACAATGAATAAAGATATGATAAACAACAAAAGATGCTCTTATGTTCCTATGTTCTAATTTGTCAACACAGCCAAATTCTATTCTCCCCCCCCCCCCACTAATGCAACAATGTCAAAATGGCTACCATTACATCCTGTTGGAGGAGGCAGTTGCAGAGGTCTCCTCTGGGTAAGGGAACATTTGCTCATCTGGTTGAGGGAACATTTGTTCCCTTACCTGGGGGTAAGCCTCTGCAGCACAGGTGTGTGTGTGTCTATTCAGACATGCGCTGGCAAATTGGCTAGCACAGGTGCTCATGGAATCACACTGCGTGATTGGATTTAGGAAGGGGGCTAAGATTAGGTGGCCGCTGTGGCCACTGAACCCTAAACCTTCCCGAACCTGATCCACCCTTCCCCCAATCTGTTGTCACTCACTTCCCCCCAACCCATTCTGCCTCACCTGCCATCCTACCTGCCTCAGCAGGTCACTGGCAATGTGACTGATGTCACAGTCATTAGGCTGCAATGCTATACCATGGAACCTCCTTACCTGTGGGGGCTTGGTTCCAGAACCCCCTCCCCCAGAGATGAGAAATTTGGTGAATGCACATGTCCTGGAGGGCCAACTGGAAGGGAAAGGGAGAGGCAGATTGGTTGGCAACCTTCAGTCTCGAAAGACTATGGTATAAGCCTACAGCACCTGGTATTCCCAGGCGGTCTCCCAACCAAGTACTAACCAGGCCTGACCCTGCTTAGCTTGAGGCAGATTAGCATGGGGCAAGATTCACTGGCTATTTTAAATGGATTGGAGCAGCCGCCATCTTCCTGAGGAGTAGGAGAAGGCCTGTCAGGAAGGCAGGAAGATGAAGGGTATGGAGCTGCCCACTCACAGGGTAGAGGTGGCAGTACCACCTTTGTCCCTGTAGCCATTGCCCTATGCTACTCGCCACCCCTCCCCCACTGGCGGGCAGCTCTGCGCCCTTTGTCTTCCTGCCTGTCTGATGGGCCTTCTCCTACTCCACAGGATGGCAGCTGGTGCTCCGATCCATTTAAAATAGTTGGTAAATCTTAGTATCCATTTAAAAATAGCTAGTGAATGGCTAGGCAGAGTGGAGGCAGGGGGCCCGATGGGCCCATCTGTGGTTGGTCAAATCCACAGATGCCAGCAACTGTTACCCTGCACATGCCTGATCTTGTCTGATCTCAGAAGCTAAGCAGGGTCAGGCCTGGTTAGTACTTGGATGGGAGACCACTTGGGAATACCAGGTGCTGTAGGCTTATACCGTAGTCTTTCGAGACTGAAGGTTGCCAACCAAGACTGAAGTTGGAAGTAAGCTCCATTGAACTTGGTGGAACTTCTGAATAAGTATACATAACACTGTGCTGCTAGTTGAGCTTAAGTCAGAGACATTGCTAACACCTTTTTATGTTTGTAAGACAATTTTTGCAGCCCCTTGAAATAGTTGATGTTTCAGTTCCAGTTTGACAATTATTTGGCACACTTTCATCAAGCAACTTCAGAAAACAGCAGACGGTGCTTAGCCAACACGATCCATCCTGATTATTTATCTAAAATTAATTTACTAGAGATTAAGTAAATGCTAGATACGTTTAATACATTAATGTTAGCATTAATGATAGCATTAATGTTAATGCTAGATACGTTTAAGTATTATTAGTCAAGCTATATTACCCTTATTTAAAATATGTGCAAGGCTTGTTCATTGCCAATGAATTTTTATATCAAAAGCACAAGGCATCTTTCAATATTTATAATTTAATAAGTGAGGCACTGCATGTATTAATTGGTTTTCGTTATGATTTGATTCAATTAGCTGTGATAATATTCAAACCATGTGCCATATTAAGCAGCTTGTAATAATTTAGAAATCACTAACAGAATTGCTAAGAAGACAGGTAATAAAACCTAGAATGTTCATTTTCTTCTCTCCATGGCTTTCGTCATGTAGCTGCTTTCACTTATTTTCTTTTACAAAATTACTTTATAAAAGATCAAAATAAATAGTTTTTAGCTAAAAATAAGATTTATGAAAGCCATTAACGTTGGTCTCTCTCATGGGCAAAACAGAATTTGCTACTGTCGTTCTCCTTTGCTTTTCCTCTCAAAGTCTGTCTGGATCCTTTAAGTCTGGAAGTGGCACTTTTCTCAGGGGGGTTCTTATGGGCAAATGAAAGAGGCATCTGAAAAAGTAAGCTGCCTTAGGGCCCAATCCTGAAGAACAGCTCATTGCTGGCACGCACTGTCGCAAACATGCCGCAAGGCATGCTTACGGCAGTTAGCGCCAACCCAGCACCAGAGCAGGCTTAGCATGAGCCCGAGCCTGCACTGGGACAGCACCTATTGGAGACCCCTGCAACGCCACCTAGAGCTCCGGGCAAGTGCCAGGTGCCAGAGAAGTAAGTTGGGGCAGGGAGGGAGGCGTTCTGAGGCTGGGGGTGGGCAGGGGGAAGGCATGGTGGGGGGAGAGAGTACGGTGGGAGGGAGGTGGACCCGGCAGAGCTCAGTTCCGCTAGATCTAAAACCCCACATCAGGCCTCCCAGCTGGACACAGGACTCCTTTACCCTGCACCATTTAAATAGCCGGCACAGAGTCGAGTAGCCCCATTGCGGGGCTGCTTCCCTTATTTGGGGAAGGGGATGAATGTCCTCTTTCCCCAGGAGGCTTTGGGAGCCGCCCACAGCTTCTTGAACAGCCATAGGATGTACCGGCAGCCAGTGGCGTAGCTAAGGGGTGTAGGGGTAGCAGCTGCATTGGGCATCAAGCTTGGGGGGGGGCAACAAGCTGAGCTTGACACTAGTGACCAAATTGTGAAAATCTTGGTATGTATGAATAAGACCATCATGTTATATATAATTAGAAAGGTAATTTAATGCAGAGTGCAATGAAACAAACTGCATTGGAATATCTGTATTCTATCAAACGTTATGGCTAATTAACCAGAAAATGAAAACAAAACTGCCTTATGGAACAAAAAGTGGATTTTCTTAACTCAAAGCTGACCTATGAGACTCATTGTTCTGAGAGCCAATGACATGTTATTATGTTATTGACATGTTGCAATGACATGTTATCATGATACGACATTAAACCAATAAGGTATTAATGAGTCAGCTCTCATTTCCATGTATCATAGTAGAGTTACTCCTACTAACTGGGTAAAAAGGTACTTTTTCAAGTGGTGCCTCTCTTATATTCAGCAGGGGGAGAATAACCATCCCTCTTCACCCCTGCACAGTGTTTCGAACCAATCAGGGGCACATTTTTTTATTTATTTACTTGATTAAATTTGATAATGTATTGAGAGGCTACAAATTGTCTTCGGCCCTAGGTTGTAGATAGATGCCTTAGCTATGCCACTGACTGGGGGAGGCAGCAGAGCTAGTGGGTGGCGAGCTGCTGGGGGAAGGAGGTGGGTTCCTCCTAATTTTCACTTCTTAAAAGGCCTGGGCATGATGTCACTTCCGGTTGTGACATCACTTCCAGGGCAACATTTTGAGCTCTGCACAATCATTAGGTACGCCACTGGCAGCAGCCATTTCAGTGCCGCTGCAGCCTTAGGCATCAGGCGGCTCAGGATTGGGCTGTTAATTTTTCCTAGGAAAAGTTACTGTCTCTCAGGTGTAGACAAGCAAAGACAAGCTAAAACTAGTGGAGGGAAGAAGCTAGGAAAGTGGGTGAACATAATAACTTGTTTTTCAGCTAGTGGGGTGTGATGGAGGAAGAGTAGGGAGTAAACAGATGGGGAGAATTGGGGACTATTGAGGATATGCATGTTTGAATATTTGTGGCATTCTGATACGTAATTAATAGTCAAGTACCCAATTGACTGAGCTACCTGTCACCTACGATATGGATGTTCTCAAAGCAGCTTACAAAAGATAAGGAATGAAAAGATGGTTCCGTATCCCAAGGGCTCACAATGTTAAAAGAAGCACAAAGGAGAACCTAGTAAACAGTCACTGGAAGGGAAGATGATATTCTGGGAAGAAATAAAGATAGCTGCTAACTCCAAGAAAGCCCCCACTTTAAAAGTTGCAGAGGGAGGGGTAGATCTGGTGGTGGTGACACACGGAGGATCCTATTGTCTCAGGCAACAGCTTCCCCACCTCCTTTCTCTCCTTGAATTTGCATTAGCAAAATCACCAGCATGGGTCCAAGGAGACCATTTGCAGAGCGGAAGTCTTCAGCAGGGAAAGGAGATTTAAATCCCCTTTAAGGACTGCTGAAACATTTCAATCCATCCCCATGCTGGATACAGCGCATCCATTTTTGACATGGCTGCACCAGTGGGGGGTGGGGAAGGATAGGATTGGGCTGTTACTTTCTCAAAGCTGTTAGCTCTGTTGGAGGAAAAATACACATACCAGTAAAAGCAAAGTGAGGAATGGTAGAATGTATTTTTACAATGACGTTTTAAGCTACTATGGGTGCAATTCTAACCAATTTTCCAGCAGCTAGGTAAGGGCAATGTAGCTCTGAGATAAGGGAACAAACATTCCCTTACCTTGAAGAGACCTCTGTGACTGCTACCCAACTGCACATGCCCCATTGGCACAGCTATGTTACTGCTGGAAAATTGGTTAGGATTTGGGCCTATGATGATCTGGTTGACTGCTAGAGCAACAGTAAGCTGAATGGTGAAAAGACTCAACAGAAAAAAAAATGATGACAAACAAGAACAGCTGGGGAAATGAATAGCAACACCCAGGGTAAAAGAGGTGAACATTTAAAAAAATTTAGAAGGTTTTGGGGGGAAATATTAAGGCTGACCCCAAAACTCTACTGTTGTCTTGAAAATTGAAGCAGGAGAACATTCAGCACAATCCTATTAACACCCATTAGCCAAAAGATTAATAGCAAAGTTATTTTTAAAAGTGATATTCGCCAAAGCCTGCTTTATGGTAATCTCCATCAAAAGAGTTTTTGATTCAGTAAAGTGTTCTGGATTGGGTAAAACTGCTTAATGCTTTCAGGGCTTTCTGTCTTCAAAGACAGACAGTGACTTTCTAAAGATTAATTAATTTTAAATAGCAGTCCTGAGAGGTAAATTAATTTCATTCCCCTAGACAGGGAGCAAAAGAGCAAAATTCAAGGCGTTTGCCTAAGGCCAGCCACGTATTGTCATATCTAAGCTTGCAGCTCTGTAGTTTGATTCCCATACCTGTGATCAGCTCAGTGACTAATCTGTCCTCCAGCTTCTTGGGTTTCTTCTTAATCAGTCTATGCACTTTCCAGCCCTCTAGCTCCATCTTCTTCTGTTTTGATTGACTTCAAATTAGGGTTAGCAGTACTCAATTACATTTCAGATCCCAAGTGATTCTGATGGTAGATAATGCGGATCTTATCCATCAGCAAAGTTTCTGTGTAGTACTCTAGGTAGGACATTGCCAGTAGTAGCATAATGCTCCATCACAACTCACAAGTTTTTTGTTGAATTAAAGTAAAATGTGGAACTAGCTGGTGCTACTGTTAGGTGGGTTCAAAGATGGGTTTGACCCATTAGTGCTATCAAAGGCTCAACATCTACCTGGCGGGGGGTATCAAATGAAGTGCCACAGGGCTCTGTCTTGGGTCCTGTACTCAATGTTTTTATAAATGATCTGAATGATGGGGCAGAGGGAATGCTTATCAAATTTGCAGATGACACAAAGTTGGGGAGAATGGCGAATATCCTGGAAGATGAAATCAGGATTCAAAACAACCTAGTCAATCTCGGTCTTGGGGTCTATACTAGCAAGATGCAGTTCAATGGAAACAAATGCAAGGTCGTGAATGGAAAAACCAGAGGCACAAGGGCAAGATGGTGGAGACCTGTCTTGGCAGCAACAAATATGGAAATGATCTTAGGGATAACAAGCTGAATGTGACGTGGCTGCAAAAAAAAAAAAGAAAAAAAAGAAAAAAAAAGATAAGGCAATGCTGGGATGCATTAACAGAAGCATAGAGACCCAGTGGCATAGCTAATGAAAGTGTAGCCTGGTGCTGAGTGCAAAATGATGCCCCAGAAGTGACGTCACATCCAGACTTTTAAAAAAGTGAAAAATGAGGCAATGGGATAGCTAAAGCATCTGCTACCTGGCGTAGCAGGTAACTCCTGCATGATGAAATCTAATCTAATCTAATCTAATTTAATTTATTAAGTAAGTAAGTAAGTAAGTAAGTAAGTAAGTAAGTAAGTAAGTAAGTAAATTACATTTTCTGGTTAATTGGCCATAACTTTTGATAGACTACAGATATTCCAGTGTGGTTTGCTTCATTGCATTCAGCATTAAATTACCTTTCCCTTGATATATAACATGATGGTATTATTCGTACATACCAAGGTTTACACAATAAAAATTTTCTGGTTAATTGGCTATAAGTTTTGATTGAATATAGATATTCTAATGCAGTTTGTTTCATTGCATTCAGTATTAAATTACCTTTCCAATGATATATAGCATAATCCCTGCTAATTGGGTAAGAGGCACTTTTTCAAGTGGGTGCTCCTTTTTTTAAGCAGGGGGAGAGTAACTGGCCCACCTCATCCCAGCACTGTCTGTTCTAGTGGCTGTCTGCTGATATTCATTTGCATCTTTTTAGATTGTGAGCCCTTTTGGGACAGGGAGCCATTTAGTTATTTGATTTTTCTCTGTAAACCGCTTTGTGAACTTTTAGTTGAAAAGCGGTATATAAATACTGTTATTATTATTATTATTATTATTATTATTATTATTATTATTAATAATAATAATAATAATAATAATAATAATAATAATAATAATAATAATAATAATAATAATAATGGTATTATTTGTACATACCAAGGTTTTTGTAATTTTGGCCACTAGTGTCAAGCTCAGTTTGTTGCCGCCCTAAAGCTTGTTGCCTGGTGCAGTTGCTACCTCCTGCACCCCCTAGCTACGTCACTGCAGAGACCAGGTCAAGAGAAGGAATAAATCCACTCTACTCTGCGCTAGTCAGATCTCCGTTGGAATATTGCATTCAGTCCTGCACAGCACACTTTAAGAAGTAAATTGGCCTAGTTGCCACCAGTTGTGTAAAGATGTGATGGGTAGCCTACGATGTCACACAGGGTTCTTAACTCCTTTAGCAAGTCATGGTTCCTGCCATACCCAGAAAATCCTAGAAAAAAATAGCATGAAGAAATCTATAGCCTCCCCCCCCTTTTTTTTTGCTTATGCCAAGCCTGGGAAAACATCACTAATCAGTACAGAAGCAAAACAAAATACATCTTGCTAAATGAAGAATTTCTTTGCGCCCTTTGCGCCCTCAGTAGCTATACTGAGACTACAGTTGATGTGGCAGTTTTCAGAAACAAACTTCACATATATATTTGCATATGAGTTCTTTCGATCGGAATGAGCGGTTCCACGTGCAGCCAAACTATGAATGGTTTTCATCTCAGAACACTGGCTCCTAGTAGAGATACTCTGCAAATGTGAGATACCGTTTGCAATAAACATTCAAAGCAAAAATGAGAAGACCATTTCCATAAAAGAAATTAAGGCTTGAAATTAACCTTTATTTACCAATTATGGTAAACAAGTCCCAAACACATCAAACAATCTACCAAAGGCTGAGTATTTACAAAGTACGAAGAACAAATTATTTACAAAGTACTAACACCGCACACCAGTAAGTCCTGCTGTGTTCAATGTGTGTAGAGGATTGTAGCCTAAGGAGGTCACCCCTAGACTGCCACAATCAAAGTTTAGTGCATGATTTCTACTACATTATTAGAGAATTACAGTGTAACTAGTACAGAATGCTATTAAAGTTGTTGCTGCTACATACAGTTGTTGCTGCACTTAAAACCCCCTTCTGATAGAAATTTCCATGAAGAGGGTGCAGCATTGTGATGAAAATACAGGATTCCTCCCCCCCTTTTTGTTAGCGCTGCAATGTGAGCACTGCTTGAGCTTTTGCCATAAACTGTATAAGCACATAAACAATGTGAGAAAAGTCAACCTTTTTAGAAGAAGAAGGCCCCAAATGGGACCATGTGACTCATCCCTGAGACAATATAAGCTTGTGTGTGTTATTCCTAATGTCTGCTAAAATTAAACCTAGAATTATAGTGCCACTGCATTCTCAGTGTTCCCATAAATTTGTGTCCACCTTGTCAGTCAATATAATTAACATAAAGTCATTACCACAAAAGAAACAGCCATGGCTGTTTTTCCCCCCCTTCCATATGACTAATGTGGGTGAAAGTATGAATATATGAGGCATAAATACATACAATTTATTGTTTAGACTAGGGTCATTGCAATGTCCGACATCCTGAAAATGTAAACAAAACAAAATTAAAAAAATAAATAAATCCCCAAATCATCCTCCTGACATGAATTTACCATTTGCAAGAAAGCACCTTTCCAAAATGAAGGGGCTTCTCAATCACGACAAGGAGTTCTCTTCTTTTTAACTTTTAGTTCAAGGTTCAGTGTTTCTAAGCAACTGCGCAGAGATTAGAAATATGTGGAATATCTTATTGAGGGTGGAAGACAGAATGTTAAGAGAAGCTTAGAAAACAAATACTATGTACAATATGTCCTCCAAGTTTTTTTGTTTTTTTTTTTTTTTTGTTTTTGCACCCACTCTGGTTTGAAGGACTGGCTAATGACAGCTCAGAATGCTAAAATAAATTTTTTTGTCTAGTTCATCAGTGGAAAGGAAAATCTCAAAATATCATATATATTCCTGTATTAAAGAAATGACTGCACAGTGCAAAATAGTATTCAAATGGCCCAGTCCTATGCAACTTTTCAGCACCGATGCAGCCATGCCAGTGGGGCACATGGTATATCCTTGGGTGCGTGTGGCAGTCATGGAGGCCTCCTCGGGGTAAGAGAATGTTGGTTCCCTCACCTTGGGGCAGCACTGCAGCTGCATCAGTGCTTGGCAAGTTGGACAGGATTGGGTCCCAAATCATGATATGACTTTGAATTGTCTTAAACATCCAACGTAATGTTCATAGGTAGAAAATGTCCATGGCAGCCAGTGAAGCTCTTTGCTAGCACCTGCGGCTCCCATGGAGTGACTGAGGGCAGAAAGGAATTCTTTCCCTTGCCAGTAGTAGTTGGAAGGTGACAATGAGGGCAGTGGCCCTCAGTGACAACGTGGCCCCTGTACAGCACTGTACAAGCTGACAGTGTTGAGGCCAGGCTGCTGGAGAGCTACAGAAAACCTCCATCCTGGTCTTTCCAACCTAGTGTTGGTGTGTAGGGGCGGCAGTAGCTCCTCCCACCCCGTTCATTGGTGGAGGAAATCTGTGGTAATATAGTTCAGGGGGTTGGTTGGGTGCCCTCTAGTGCCTTAACTAGTTGGGTGCCTTAACTAGTTCCTGCTCTGGTCAACACTTGACAGCTGTGTAAGTGTAAGGCACCTTACTGATGGTCTGGTGAACACTATTACTAACTGGTCACGCGGTTGTGTCGTATGGGCTGACAGTGGTGCCTCCTGCTTCCAGCACCACCTTGCAACTGCTGCTGGTGAGGGAAAGAATTCCTTCCCCTTTTCTTCAAGACAAAAACCAGGAGTTTCTTACCGCCAAACTGTTTCGTTGGCTGCCAGCACTAAAGCAAAAAGTGCAGCGGTAGACTTGCACTCTTGTTTAAAAGATACGCAAGTTGCATTTTGCTGTCTAATGTTGGAATAATCAATTTCAGTGTGCCGATCAGCAGCAAGTGATCTAAATGATGACGTTTAGAATTGCAAATATAGACATTGCCATACTAACTTTCAACCTAGTGTCAAGGATTACCCAATGAAACAATTTCCTGACTCTGGATATTTAGTTGTAGTGGGTTTTATCTTTAATGAAGAAATCATTAAGGTCTTCTGCTTCTAGGGCTCAGCCAAACAGCGGCCAGTAACGTTCCAAGAGTTATGTTTTCAGAAAATAAATGGAAAGGATCGATGTTACTCTTTTCCTGCTTCCTATTTTTCTGATCAAAACTGCCCCCCCCCATTTTAAAACTGGAGGAAAGTTACATGTAACTTTGTTTAATGTACAGTTTGCTCGTACTTCCAGATTTCTCTTCTAAGATCCTAAACTGTCATGCAGCACAATCCTATCTGGTGCTGGAACAGGCAGGCTAGGAGGCCTGTGCTGCATCCAGCACAAGATGGGGGCCTGAAGTGACTTAGCCGGAGGCAAAGGGAAACTCTTCCCCTTACCCCCAGGTAAGCCACCCATTGGGTCTTCTTGGACTAGCGCCACCTCAGGAGGTGGCACAAGTTCAAGGAGAAAGGAGTGGCTTGGAGCCACTCTGTGTTGCCTGGGGAATGGGGTTAGGATCTGGCATAACTACTGGGTCCCAGTCCCACCTCCTGCTCCCCACCTGCTTGCCCCCAGAAACACCCTCTGCCCACCCTCCCCCTGCTCTGGAACACCTCTCTCCTGCCTCCTCCCTATCTGTCCTCCCCAGACCTCTGCATTGACCAAACTTAGCCAATGCAACCCCCCTTCCCCAGGTCAGCACAGAGGCTGAATGCAGCCTCTGTGGGCTGGCACACACCCCTGCGCTGGCCCAGCCAACTCCCGAAGAAGCGCAAACGTGCTTTACAGAACGCATGAGACCCTCCTGGGTCTAACATATAGTTAGGATTGCATCCTTAATGTTATAATATTTCCTCTGCTTTCTCTCTCTGCATCTCATCTGTTTTGTTCTCTAGCACAAAAGATGTTTCTCTCTTCTTTCTTGCATTTTGTGTACTTTATTTTTCGGAGTCTTTTGTTGTGCAAATCACGAAGTAATGGTCAGTATGCTGTCCTAAAACATGCATTTTTATTGGTTATTGTAATCCCTAGGCAAAGCTGCATTGTCTCTTAAAATGTATATCCTGCTGATGTTGGCTCACAATAAAATACACTTTCAGAGCTAAGAGAGGAATATAAAGCAAGATTGAAGAAGGCTATAACACTATCAGAGGAGGTGGACGTGATAGGAACATTGAATAAAAATAAGGCATCAGCCCTAATGGGATAACTGCTGGATTTTACTAGTTTTTCAGTGAAATCATAGCCCTGTAGATTTTAGACTTTTTGATACGTTTGAGAGTGCAAAAAATTCCAAAGACCTGGTTAGAGGCTGATGCATAAGCCCTGTACAGATAAAGGAAGACATGAATCGTATTAGCCAAGTAGCCTATTCATTATTAATTATCAAATACGAACTACCATCTTCCCCATTAGGTTGAAATCTATTACTGTAAATTATATAGAAAAACATGGAGAGAGGGTGGGAAGACCAGGGTGGAATAGGGAACAACTGAGGGCTTTCAGAGGTGGGAGGAGGTGGCAGATATCGTGGGCAGCACCTGGTTTGGGCAATTTATCTCCTCGGACTTGTGCCAGATAAAGAACTGGCACAGGCCTGAAGAGACCCATTGGTGGTTGAGGGGCTTATGGAGAGGTAAGGGAAAATGTTTTCCTTTACTCCTCCCACATCTTCCAATCACCCCCTCCCCCCCGGATGTAGTGCAACCTGTTGTAGTGGAGCATGCTGTGGCAGGAAAAAGCATAACAGGGGGTCCTCAGTAAATGAGTTGAGCCTGCTATCTCTCCCATGCATTTTCATGGAGTATGCTGTCTGTGCTTGGATAGGACTAATTTGTGCCTCTGAATTATATCTACTTGACATCATGTTAAGAAATTGGACTATGGATGTCATCCTAAGCACTCAAATTTCTATTAGCCTTCTGTTGAAGTACAGTAATTGGCATTTCAGTAACTGGCGCACAGCAGAACACAGAACAAGTCTGAAGCTCATCACTTTCTAAGAAATCTGGAGCCTGAGCAATGAATGTTATCGTCTGAGACTGACTGAAAGGGATTTCCTTCATGGCACATCACTTGCAGAGGTGCATTTTGAAGCAATATATGACTGGATATTCTCCACAGTAGCACCAAGATTACGAACACCTTGCACCTGAATATAAGGTTGACTCCATCACTTCCACTGTGTCAATGGTAACTGAAAAGATTTATTTTTGGTTCAGACTTTGGATTCTGAGTTTATACTGATCTATTCAGTCTCCTCTTAAGCTATACTGTTTTGATTTTTGAGGGGGGAATGTACAGTATACTGTTTAATGTGTGTGCTTTTGCTTTGTTAATTATTGCTTCTATTGTATTCTCAATACATTGTGAGCTCCCTTGAGTGCCTTCCTTATGAGAGGGAACAGAAGAATACAACTTATCAAACAATCAGGCTGATGCTGACTTCAACCCAACAGCCGTATCTTTTCCTTCATTTCTCTAGTAGTGTTCTTGATTACGTATTGTATTCATCTGGGCTTTTAAAAACTGTAGTCACAATGTACACCTCTGAAGGGATAACATATCGATATGTTTAATGCCTTCCCCTTGATTTTTCATGGTAATCATTTGTAGTTTGTCATACACTTGACCAAGTGACAACTAGGACCTGGATAAGGAAGAACCAGACAGATAGATCCCCGACACCAACAACAGCAGATGCCAAACCCAGGTTCTGATAGTGAAGAGTCCTAGGAACCTGAGCCTGACCACCCAGAGATGGTTCCTCCTGAGCTAGACTCACCCAATGAGATTGGACTCCAACATGCCAAGAACCTCTCATCACTGACCACCCACCTGCTGCTGCAAGGAATATGTCAGGGGAGGAGCAGCTGAGAGATGGTGGTGCACTTGTAGGCTGCTCCTTTAAGGAGCTTCAGAGCCTGATCCAATCAGGCTTGCACTGGCCCAGTGCCAGTGTGCACTGTTGCAAATGTGCCATGAGGTAAGCCTGCAACAATCTGCACTGCTCCGGCATTGGAGGTGGCTCAGTGTGAGCCCACACTGAATCAGCGCTGGGCAGAGGACTGCCACTCAGTGCTCTGGGTGAGTGCCGGGTGGCATAGAGGTAAGACTGGGTAGGGGGAGGCATTCTGGGTGGGGGGATGGTGGGGAGAAGATGTGGCAGAGGAGAGAATGGGGCGGGAGGCCCTGCCACAATATCCTAACTCCCTCTCAGCCCGGAAGACCCAACAAGGGGTTCCTCAGATCTGTGCCTGCTCAACAGTGGGCGCCGATCCAAGGAAACCCATTGGGGCCACCTGGGGATTACATGGGGTAAGGGAGCATAAGCCCTGGTGCTGCTTCCCAGCCCCATTTTGGCACCGCTGCAACCCTGGGCACTGGGAAGCACAGAATTCGGCTGTCACTCATCATCAGTAGAGTTGGGTCTGAGAATGGAAAACAGGGCCAGGACACATGAAAAGCTCAGGTGAAGCTGGGACTCTGTTGGATCAAGTACTTCACTTTAAATTCTGCAGTTTCCTGCAGCTCCAATTGTCACACCATACCATGCCACTTGTCTGAATGGAGCTCCCTGAGTGAGGTCAGGATAGGCCAATATCGGGCATTTTTTCCAGGTAGTGTCATTAGGACACTATTAAGGAAAGGCAGTAAAGAGCCAATCACTTTCTGCCTGTTGTTTTTCAGACCACCTGTAAACTGTATACCCAGAGCATACACTTATCAATAATCCTGAGTTGGAAGTACCACCACCCAGAACCCCTCAAATCCTCTTAACCTACACATTTTTTTTAAGTTGTGAAAATATCAAGGATACAGCCTTTGAATTTATCTAGATCCATTTATACCTCATCTTTCTTCCATCATTGAACTGCAGGTGGTATACACTGGGGTTCTCAGGAAGACTTCCATGCAGGCATGAACACAGCCTTGACTGGTTTGCCTTAGCAAGGCAACATGCCCCGAGACCTTGAACCTCACTATGATTCTTGGGCATCCCCACTGAGCATTTTAATGGGTTCCCTCACAGACTTAACAGAGCTTTATCCCTTATACTTTTCAAGGATACATTTACATGCTAGCTTTATGACATTGATAGGAACTTATGAATTTTAAAAGAGGCTACTCAATGCCCAGTTTTTTCCAAGGGTCTTTCATTCTAATATGTAAGAGATAAATTATAGTATCTGAAGTTAAGCCATTCCTGCTCAACGTTGCATATACAAAACAGGGTTCAAATGTGTACACCTGTAGGCTGGGCAGAAATGGGTTAAGCAAGTTTATTCTGAGTGACTTCAAGTTCGTTAGAATTATTCCCACATTGTTGTGAAATAGACTAGTTCACTTTCACCCCATGTTCATGAGTTATGGTTCAGATGGTAATCGGTGAAGTGGTTGCGACAGATGCATTTTTTATGTTCAGACAACTCATCCCAATACTGACATCTAGTGCAAGTAGTTTTACAGTAATTTACAGGGACACCGTGCCCGAAGAGTGAGCAAGGAGAATGCATTCTAATTTATATGAAGGATGGTCACAATGACCAGGTATCCTCCACAAATAAACATCTATGTTCACTATTATGAGCAAATGAAATGTGAAGGCTTCATGGAATAGCAACTGGAGTTCTATGTCTTCAGGAACACTAGAAGATTTATTTCCTTCATTTATCTCAAGGAATTTGAAAGAAGCAATACCCATACCAGTTAGAAGCAGAATTCAGGCTTTAGAGCAAATGGCAACACTTGAGTGGAATTCTTAGATGTATGCCTGAATGAAAGCATCAATTCAGACAAATATTTCAAGGTCTTCACAAGCAAATGAAGAAATAATAATAAATGTTCCAACATCATTCCATGGGAATGCATCGTTACAATTAAAATTTCAAAAGAGCCTGAGATGACAGTGTGCTTAGACATTTTTGTGAAAATTAGATCAGTGGCACCTCAGGTACCTGTTAAAGCCTTAGAGCCCAATCCTATCCAATTGTCCAGTGCCGATGCAACTGTGCCAATGGGGCAGGCACTGCATCTTGTGGTGGGGCAACCATCCCAGAGTCCTCCTGAAGGTATGGGAACATCTGTTCCCTTACCTTGGGTTTGCATTGTGTCTGCAACAGTGCTGGAAAATTGGATAGGATTGGGCTCTAAGTCAGCACCCAATTGTAATGGGAAACTTTTGGGGGGGGGGGGTAAGGTGAAGGTTCATGGGCCAGGGTCTTGCATCTATTTCCCAAAGTGGGTTGCTGTGAAATAACATAGAAAAAGTCCTTTCAGGTAGCACAGAGATGGGGAATCCAATTGACCGGGTCCATCAGTGGCAGGTACATGGAGCATTTACATCAGCTGCTCCAACACTCATTACAGTGTTGTGCCATTTATGGCAGTGCTATGGAATTTACAATAGCAGAATGTGAGTTTTGCCATTGTAATTAGCCCACAGAATTAGGTCATCAATATGTGTTTGCTTGCTTGTTTTTGATACTCTCCCACTTCTTTTTTCTGTCATCAGATGCAAGGTGTTTCAATCATACTGTGTTCAGTATCCAGTTCCCTTCTGGCTCTCCAATCATGAATTGGTTATCAGGGTCAGCTTTTGGGCGATCAGAGCGATTTTTCCCAGATGGACCCTGCACATGGTGGGGCCCTGCTTTGTCCTTCCACCCACTGCAGCTTTGGAAATTGGGTCAAAAAGGAGGAGAGCACGCAGGGCAGAAGCGAGGGTCTGTCCTGTGTGTGTGTGTGTGTGTATGTGTGGCTGAGCAAGCCCAGTGGCAGGAGGAGGCCCTGAATGCCATTCCTCCTGCGCCACCATGTGCGGGGGGGAGGGGCACGCGAGGCAGCACCGGGAGGTGATTTGCCCTGGGTGCTGCCTGATCGGCCTCTGCTTCTTCCTCCTCCCTGACTCCCTTCGCCCATCTAACACACTGTTAGCTGCCATGGCTATGGTGGTGGTGGCAGCTGCCTCAGTCCCTGTGGCACTGTCGCTGTTCCAGTTCTGCCCCCAACCAAAGCACCAGAGTGGCAGTGGCTGAGCACTGCGGATGTGGAGCAGGTGGCAGCCGAGATGGAGGTGGTGGCGCTGCAGGAGTACCCAGGGAATGTCACCTTCTGCTCACACTGACACACTCCTGCTCAAGTTCCTGAGCCTGAGGAAGCCCTGCCTGGAGTACCTGCTTTCTTTCTCCACCCTTGCAGCACCCAGTGCTATCCTCTCCCTTGTCTCGGAGCCAGGCCTAGGCATGTCTACTCAGAAGTAAGTCCCATTATGTTCAATGGGGCTTATTCCCAAGTGAGTGTGGATAGGATTGCCGCCTCGCTCCGGAGCAGGCTGCTATCACACGAGAAGTGCTGTGGACTAGGTGCATGCTTCCTCCTTCCCTCCAGCTGAGCTCCCACTGGGCACCACCAGGCAAAGGCGAATCCAGTGTTTGGGGGGAAGCCACGAGCACTACCTTAACTCTAGAACCCAAGTTAGCCAGACAGGTAAACCTGGGTTCCCAATTGAACTCTGGCCTCCATGGTTGAGGTTTGCTGGGTGGGTAGACCTGGACTCCTGACCAGATTTGGAGCCCAGATCTTCCTGCCTAGTAGACCTAGGTTCCTGATATACTTGGGTTGCTCCCCATCCCAGTAGGCACCCTTCCCAGTGGCGCAACATTTTGGGGGGCCCACACACCTATGGCACCTCTCTTGGATCTGTCCCTGCTCCATGGCACTTATTCTGCATCCACTAAAGGTACAAGAGTCCTATCCAGAGTATAAAAAAAATTGTAGGGGGGGGGGCTTGCAAAAGTGTTTACAGTTTGCCCTGCAGCTCGTAAGGCCAGCCCTATTGGCTATCTGTTAAATTAACATTTCACCACAGAGACTATTAAAATACATATGGAGATGCTCAGGAATGCAGTTATCTTGGTGAAGACCTTAAGTGATTGTTCAGTCATACACTCATGGGACAGAGCAGTGGTGTAGCTAACGAGATGCAGGGGGTTACAGTTGCACCGGGCATCAAGCTTTAGGGGGGCAACAAGCTAAGCTTGACACTAGTGACCAAAATTGTGAAAATCACGGTATGTATGAATAATACCATCATGTATTATATCATTGGAAAGGTAGTTTTATGCTGAATGCAATGAAACAAACTGCATTGAAATATCTGCTTTATATCAAAAGTTATGGCCAATTAACCAAAAAATTAAAACATAACTGCCTTATGGAACAAAAACTGGATTTTCTTAACTCAAAACTGTCCTATGAAACTGATTGTTCTGAGAAACAATGACATGTTATTATGTTATTGACATGTTGCAATGACATGTTATCATGATACAGCATGAAACCAATAAGGTGTTAATATGAGTCAGCTCTCATTTCCAAGTATCATAATACAATTACCCCTGCTAACTACGTAAAAAGGCACTTTTTCAAGTGGTGCCCCTCTTATATTTAGCAAGGGGAGATTAACCATCCCTCTTCACCCCTGCACAGTGTCTCTGACCAATAAGGTGCATACTTTTTATTTATTTAGGGCGCAATCCTAAACCCTTATGTCAGTGCTTTCCAGCACCGGCATAGCGGTACCAATGGAACATGTGCTGCATCCTGCAGTTGGGTGTCACTCACAAAGTCCTCCTCAAAGTGAGGGAGTGTTTGTTCCCTTACCTCAGAGCTGCATTGCCCTTATGTCAGTGCTTATGTCAGGGGTTAGGATTGCGCCCTTACTTAATTAAATTTGATTTTGTCTTGAGGGGGGGCTACAAATCTTCTTTGACCCAAGGTAGCAGATAGGTGCCTTAGCTATGCCTGACTGAGGGAAGGCAGCAGAGCAAGTGGTGGTGTGCTGCTGGGGGGAGGAGGTGGGTTCCTCTCAAGTTTCACGTTTTTAAAAGCCTGGGCATGATGTCCTTTCCTGTTGTGACATCACTTCTGGGGCAACATTTTGAGCTTGGCACCAGCCTACACTATCATTAACTACGCCACTGGAACAGAGACTGATCATGCATGCAAATAGTGGAAAGTAGAGGCATCTAAGTAGAGGCATAGAGAACCAGGCTGCTATTCAGATGAGCAAGGCCCTGTAATTCACTTGGGCTTGAAAACTAACTTTGGGGCTTGGAAGCAACCCCTCTCTTTCATTCTAAATTATCTTCAAGGATATTGTGTGCAGAGGTAGAGAGGCTTGCAGGTGGCAGACTTGTTTGATACTGCTGAAGCTCTACCCCATGACTTTCCTGATTCTATTCTACACTTGGTAGATCACGAGCAAAACTAGTATTTTTGAAATTAAAACCTATGCTAGCTGACAATACGACAGCTCATTGCTTTTGGGTCTTAAGTTGCTAGAACGAACATTCTGGCAGCATATGGTTTTTTATGGCTGCTGCAAAACATAAGCCATTCAGCACAGCCTGGCTGCTGCCACAAGCCCCAAGGGACCCGGTCTGTGTTCCAGAAGATCAGGAACACCCATCGGTACCAGTAAGTCAGTACAAGTGGTGGGAGGGATGTGGGGATGAGGGTAAATCATGGGTGAGGAGGGGGCAGTATCGGCAGCAGTGGTGCACGCCAATATCCTATCCTTCTTCCTGGCCTTGATCCCCTCGACCTGGGTCCATGCAGATTTGTGGCAATGATATTGCTGGCGTAGGTCCAAGTAGACTCAGTAGGCCAGCATGGGCTTACCTCCAGAGGCAGAAACTCCCTTGTAGGATTCAGCGCATACCATGTTGGCACAGCTGCATCACCACACAGGAAGTTAGATAGGATTGGGCTGCAAGCTAAGTTGCACATGAGAATGAAACAATGTGGTCTATCACTACATTTAGAGTTGAAGAAACAGGGTTGAAACAGTATCAAAACACCTCCAAAAGACATGAAAAACTACAAATGTTTCTTTACCAGGGGAGGGGTAAATTCAGTTGGATAAAACCTTGTGAAAAATAAAAAAACAAATGAAATTGTCTACAGCACTTGTTCTCACACATTTAGCACCAGGACCCACTTTTTAGAATGAGAATCTGTCAGGACCCATCGGAAGTGATGTCATGACTGGAAGTGACATCATCAAGCAGGAAAATTTTTCACAATCCTAGGCTGCAATCCTACCCACACTTACCCAAGAGTAAGTCCCATTTACTATAATTGTTAAAAGAATATACATAGTAGCTTATTAAAAATACAGGCCTGTAACATTTCCCCAAATGCTGTCACATACCATGGTAGAATCAAGTCTAATATATTAAAAATAACACATTGAAATGAATGGGGACCCACCTGAAATTGGCTCGCGACCTACCTAGTGGGTCCTGACCCACAGTTTGAGAAACACTGGTCTACAGGACTGTCACATCTGGGATTTCTCTTATGCTCAGTTTCTTTCTAAAGAACTTGACTTGTAGAAAGCTCTTTAAACATGAATGTTGAATGTTTGAAGATTGATATTAATACTTCAATCTTATTAGTAGTGTAACAGTCCATCACAAGGCCTCTAACCTATCAAAGGTTTACCTACCACTGCCATTTTGCCCAGCATGCAAGGAACAGATCACTCTGTTGCTGAGAAGCTCTATTAAAGGGGAACATTCTTTTTTTTTTTTTTTTTAACAAAAAGTGTTCTGAACTGAACAAAGGACAATGGAAAAAGCACAGTGATTAAATAAAAGGAGTAAGTTTAAAAATAGAGCATGAAAAGGTACTGGCCTGACCACCAGCTTAGATGACTTTAAAAGGGGAATGGATTCCTAAAATTATGGAAAGTAAGAGCCCAATCCTGATCTCGCACTGCCAGCGCTCTGCTGGCAGTGAGTGTCACAAACATGCCATAAAGCACATTTGTGGCCCTCAGTGCTGGTCCTGTGCTGGAGCTCGCTCAGCGCTGGTGGATCACCAGTGCTCTGCAGTTCAGCAGTTGGAACGCCAGACAGGAAAGGGTCGAGTGGAGGTGTGTGTGGGGGGGAGCAGGTAGGAGGCGTTGCAGGGCAGGGGGAGGCAGACGGATGGGCAGGGAGAGAACAGGGAGGATATGTGCCGTGGGGAAGAAGTGGGGAGGGAGGTGAAGCAGAGCTCTACCGGATCCTGAGCCTCTGTGTTGGGTCCACCGCCCAACACAGAGGCTCTTGATTCTACAGCAACCCAAGGGACTTTCCCCCTTCCCCCAAGAAGCCGCCGGTGGCTGTCCGGTTGCACTCAGGACGCCATGGCAGCCACTTTTGGCACAGCCGCAGCCCTGCACTCCAGGCAGCTCAGAACTGGGCTGTAAGTCATTGACTGCTTTTAACAATTGCTGGATGGAACTTCCCTGTTCAGAGGCAGTGTATGAATGCCAGTTTTGGGAGGGCTGCAAAAATTGGATAAGCATTGCTGTCTTGCCCTACTTTTATACTTTCTGAGGCCTCACTGTTGACCCCACTGTTGGCAATAGCATTCTAGACTACGGAGACATGCCATTCTGGATATGCCATCATTCCATGACTGAGTCTGTACTTTATACTTGCACCTGCCCAATATTTTATGTTATTTGCAGGATATGAAGATTGTTTACTTAAAAAAAAAAATCCATCAACACTGGCAATGCTAGAACTGAAGCAACTTTTAGGTTACAGAACATGTTTCCCTTGAAATTATTTCATATTAAACTTCCCCCCAAGACTCACACTATATTTGTGAGGTGTCACTTCCTCATCTCTCCCTGCCAAGACAGCAAGAAAGAGGAAATGAAGACAGCCACGGCACTTTTTCATCCTTCTCCCTCCAGCAGCGCTAAAGGGAGAAGGGGACTGCCACTGTCCTGAAAGGAAGGGCATTCCCTCCTTTAGTTCCCTCTCTTCCCCCCTTATTTGAGGGGGGTTCAGCAAGGGGGCAGTGTGGCTTGCTGCAGTGATGGCAGCATTGGCACCCCACGTCAAGCAGCGCTCAGGCTGCACTTGCCCTCCCTCCGGTACTTTCACCACAGTACATATGGGGATAGCATGTCATGAGTGGGGGTGGGGTGGGGGTGAGGAATCTAAAATATTCAATCTAATGGGAATTTCTAAATCGGAAGTCATAGGTGGATTTTCTGCCTCACTTACCCAAAGCACATCTGTTGTCCCTCAAGAAACTGCAGTGGGGAGCACTTGTCAAATCCTCTCCTGATTCTCAGTCCAAGACTGTATTAGTAACCGGAAGTTCAGAAAGCCCTAAGAATGTTTGGTGACTGAAAGGAGCTTCAGTCTTCGCAATGCATTATCCTAGCAAACAATGCATTCCTAATTTACTTTTATTCTTAGGTAAACAGACAAAAAATCTCTGACATCAGTATTTCTGCAGTTATATTTTCAAAGAATAGTAATGCAGAATCTTTGCTTGAGACTGGAGTGTCCTTGGGTAGGATGACTTCACTCAAAGCCAAATGCATTTCTGCACAGACTTTCTGTGACAACCTTTATAGAGCCAGACATTACAGCCATTATTAAATAATGGTAGTGTTTTGTTATGTCCATAATGACCAAGGACAGTGGACCTGCAGGCTTTTTAATTTTGTTACATCTCTCCATTTCCTGAGACATAAATTTTGGTTGTATGTTTTGAGTGGTTGGTTTCTCACATAAAGCTATTAAGACCTGAACCCCGTCTCAGTGATTAAGGCTGTGATCCTGCACAGATGTCTGTGCGTCACACTCCGGCCAATTGAAAGCACTGGGCTTAATTCCATTTAACTGTGTTGGGCTGTGGCTTAGGCATCTACAGCCAGTGCAGACACTATAAAGAGTCTCTGCTGAAGCATAACACGTTCACATGCCAGTGTCAGCCAAATCCTTCTGCACTTGTATTTTATAAGAAAGCCATGGGATCACCATTCATGCCCAGACATTCAATAAGCAAAACTCAGGAACCTTCCTGTTTATGTACTCATCCCAAACACATTTATTTGGAATACCATTTCTCTAAAATTCAGGGTATTTTCTTCCATGGAAATATGCTTACCTGCTCTGCAATTATTTTTTTTTGTATCCAAATAAAAATCGAATACTATAGTTCTTTTCCACTTTTGCCTTCATAACATTTGTTTTGTAATGCTGATCTTGAGCAACAAATATCAGTCCCTCTGTTTCTTCAGTCCTATTCTTCAACCACTTCCAGGTAGAGCCCTAGTCTACTTGGCCTCCTGTTTTCTTGATGAATTGGCCACACAGCAGTTTATTATGCTATGCATCTAATTATTTTTTAATTTTCTCCTTTTAGGTTTCTTTTGCTTCATTAACTTCTATGACATCCTCTTTATAAACTTCTGCCAACATTGTTTTTACTGTTCTTGATGTAGTCCTTAAGTGCCCTCCTTTCCTCTTCCATGGTTTGTTTCATTTGTAATTGTCTTCAGCCACCAGTATTCTTCAGTAGGTATAGTCGGTCAATATCGCCATGAGGATGCAGGGCATGGCTGGCTGTCACAAGTTTTCTAGTCCTTCAATCAAGAACATATAATTGTAGGACTAGAAAACTTGTGAAGGGCATATAATTCTTCATGAATGCAGTCAATAATTCCTTGAATTGCTAGAATGGCCCAGATGTTTATGGCTGTGACTGCGTTCCCACCATTTAGTTTTGATTTTGGTATTTGTAGTACTTATTTTGTGTATTTGGCACTGATTTTCATTTTCACTATAGCATACTAGATTCCGTCAGCTTGTAAAATTCCAAAGTACTTGCAATTTTCCTCCTTATCAAGACCTTTTATTATCTTTCCATCCTCAGGTTGTATTCAAGCATTTGCAGGCTCATTTATGCTTATCACAAATATTTGAGCAGAGGAGTTCCATATTCAATGGTGCCACTAGGGCTTGTGTCACCCAGTGTGGGATGCCAGCACATCACCCCCATAATGGGAACTCCTCCCATGCAGCGGGCGGTTGGCATGGTGATACATCATTACCCCACCCCTCATCCCCATATCGTTGCATCATGCAACATATTGCAGGCCCCTCTGAACTTGGCTGGAGGTTCTCACACAAGTGCACAAAGCCTAGAGTGACCTCCGGCCCTGCATTTGGAAGGGTAGGCCCTTCTAAACTCGGTCGGAGGTTCCTCTGGTGTTTTGTGCTTGATAAGCATGTGGGCGGGCAGGTGGTGCATCACCCCCTCCCAGCATGTTACCTGGTGTGGGATGGACCACCCACACCTTCCTAGTGATAACACTGTCCATATTTCAAGCTCCGCTTGAGGCTGGTCAGATGCTTGCAACACCTGCGAACACAAGGTATTGTAGGGTTCCATTTGGTCATCGACAATTCCTGACATTGGCTTGGTTCATCAGTCTGACAGCATCCCTCATGCTGACCTCCAGACTTTCAGTTCATATAGATGTGAGTCACTAACATAGCTCACCCAAGGAGTTATCCAAATTTATATACTAGTCAGAGAGATTCTGTTGGGATTCACTTAAGGTCAGCAGAGTTTTCAGCAAAAAATAGAGAGGATTTCATCATGACTCTGTATGGACATCTACACAACTATGCTACCATGGAATAACTTTGGCTGACCCTTGGAGTTGCTATGGCACCTCCTCTGCTACAGTGGTTGTCATGCAAAGCGGGGAATATGGACAAATTGTTCACTTTTACTTGAAGGAGCTGGTGTTGTTTTCTTACAGTTAAAATACCTCCTCAGAAGTTAAGGATGCTTCCATTCCAGAGTCTAGCTTTTTCATTTACTACTTAAAAGAACTCACTTCCACAAACAAGAAAACCAAACCAATACAGTACCAAGACAGGACACTGCTGAGGAGTTGATAAAAGTAGAAGTTTTAAAAACCGTGTCTTAAAAGGTTATTTGTTCTGTGTACTAACCTAAAGGTCTTTCTTTTTGGAAATGCATTTAAGGCCACATAAGCAACATGAGAAGCAAGACAAAAAAAAAAAAGCAGTGGCTGAAAGTCAAGGATGCAGTATATACCACATGGGTAATGAAGGAAGCCCATGCTGAATGGGAGCTGGATCTGAAGATTTATTTCTGCACACACACAGTGTTTCATACATGCTATTTTCATTTTAATCTAGGGACAAATGAGAATCTGTATTGGAAAGCAAATGAGAATCCATATTCATACAAGAGAGAATTTCCTACATGGAGCTCACCAGTGTAGAGGAAATTATGCAAATCCCCTACGCATAATCCATCCCACATGATAAATGGAGAAATGACTGCTGTGCAGCAAAACTCATGAATTATGTATGACTAACGATAATGTATGTAATGAGAACTTACATGGGATTCACATGATTTCCATAAAGCCACTTCCAAAATATTTTAACAACCATGACTTTTCATAGGAAACTGCCCACCTATTTTGTTCAGTATTGAGGGCCCTGTTCCACATCCCTCGCCTCCTTCTGAAGTTCATCTGGGGGGAGGATCATGTGACAGGACCTTTTCAGTCACTGCCCCCAGAAAATGGAATTCTGTTCCCCCTTGAAATTTGTTTGCCGTGGTGGGCCCTTTCCTTGTTAATTTTCACTTCCCCAGCCAAGATGTTTTTGTTTTGAAAATCATTTCAATCGATGCCTTCTGTGTAAGGGCTTTCCTTTCTGTGCTTTCAATTGATGAGAATTTGTTTTGTTATGTTATTATTGTTGTGATTTACTGAAATAGGTTTTATTTTGTTTTCTATACATGAGGTTTTTGATATTATTGATTCATTGAATTTGTGGTATATGCTGCCTCGGCGATAGAAATTTTCCAATAAATAAAATGAGAGATGTGAGTTTCTAGCTGTCTTCAGCTGAAACAGGGGTGCAGTCAAGAGTTACGAATCATCTACCTTGGAGGAATGACTATAGAAATATATATCTTTGTGCTTGTTGGTTTAGCCCTTTCTCAACTCCTAGAATCTTATTTCCCTTCCTTTATTATTCCAACCCCTCTTTATCTGAAGTGATAACTCCCTATTTTTTTATTGCATTATCTTTGAATCCATTTATTTTTAACACCCGCTATAACTCTGTATTTCACCTCCCCCTCTTCTTTCCAGCACTAAACTAGGTTCCCCCCCCCCTTCATATGTTCAATCAGTGGGCTTCCTGTATTTTCAGGACTCTATCAGCCTTGCAACCGTAATGAACTGGAGTGGAAGCTCTCTTCTGTTGCCTAGCAATCCTCTTCACAGGTTCAAGTGAGACACAGAGAAGTCTGAGCAAAGCTTGTAAGGCAAGTATGCAAGGAGAAAATGATGGTTGTAATCAAAACATAGAGCTCTTGGGAAGACTTTGTATAACACCTTCTTATGCTGTACCTGTCATGGCCATACTGCTGGGCTGCCTTACATAACACTTTTTATTACCCCACTCAAATAGTTTTGTAATTGATCAGTTTTGGCAAATGCACAGGGCTATTAGATATCTAATTTGGTGTCATCTCAAGCATGCAGGAAAAATGTGAATCCATTTCCCTGCATTAATTGCATCAGCTTGAAGGTATAGAAAATGTGTGCAACTAATGTCATCAACACACCTAAGTGGTGTTCACACAATTCCTCCATGCATTCACATGCATCCCCTATGTATTCACATATGGGTCCCTTACAGGCTAATGCTGTAAGTGTGAAGTCAAAGGCAGGGTCAGTGAACACAGACCTGCTCCCAGCACATTGCTGTTGTTGGGGGCTATTGTCTCAAATTGATGGTAGTGAACTCCCCTGAGAATTTACATTTCCTTTACAGAAACGAAAATGCTTTCCCTCAGGCATTTCAACTTGAGAGGAAAACAGAAATTGGCTTTGAATTTCGCTTGGTATGAAAATTTGGCACAACCCTATGGATATTCAGAAGCCTCCTGGGAAATTTCACATCTTATTGGAACTCATGTAGCTTTCCAGTGTCCCCAAGGGCTATGAAGTTGTTGAAACCAGCACCAGTTGTTCAACCAAACTTCTCAGGCTGCTTCTCTCTTTTAGCACACCTACATCCTCTTCCCCTCATGGGAGGAAAACAGCTTGGCTCCCTTTCCCAGTTCTCTTCAAGACTACTGTGTCCCTTAAATGTTAAGGGCTCGCTTCATAGCGCATTTTCTTTCCTTGAGACCCCTCTTTGTCCAGGGAGATTCTTGTGGTTGGCCCCTTGCTGCCATGACCCCAGTAATGCAATGCTCCCAAGCTTCAAGATAAGGAACATCAACCTTGGTCCACAGCACAGTCTCATGAAGGACCCACCAAGTCCCCACAATCTTCCCTGGTTTTTGTTTTGTACAAAGGTAAATTAACTACATGCTTAGTGATTGTTTCTATCTCTTTTCTGTCAGTATGGTGGTGGCGGTGGCGGTGGCGTGTGTGTGTGTGTGTGTGTGTGTGTGTGTGTGTGTGTGTGAGAGAGAGAGAGAGAGAGAGAGAGCTTTTTTTGCTGTTTTTGACTTGACTGTCAGAGGCTGGAGACCAACTTGTTACCAAATAAATGCTCTTGACCAGCTCAGCAGATCTCTAGAAAGCCTAAGGCAGGGGTGTCAAACGTTTCATATAGTGGACCAAATAGCATTCATGGTGCCTGGTAAGGGTCAGAAGTGCTGTCATTAAGCAGGAAGTGATGTAATTAAGGCAGACTGAAGCTGGAAAGGGGGATAGGATATTGGCGGCAACTCTGTCACTGATACCACCTCTTCCCAGGCTCGATCTGCCCCCTCCCTACCATGTTCTGCCCACCCCACCTCCCTTCCCCCATGCCAACTTACCAATGCCAGGACACCTTGCCTCTCACTGGCATTCAGGTTACTTGCCCCTCACCACAGCATGCAGCACATGGTCCATATGCTATAGTGTGGCAGGGGATAGGATTGGGCTGTTAATTTTCTTTTATTTTTGCCTTTATGGTGAGCTACTGTATTCTGCTTTCTGTTCTAATTGATTGTAAAGAACCTCAGGCTGCCTACGACCAGGAAAGGTGGGGTAGAAATGTTTTATAATACAGAAAGCCAAAAAAACTTAAAATTAAGCTACTATTATACTTATTTTCTTGGCATTTAAGGATAGAAGGATTCATTTCTCTCTCTTTCCCCCCCCCCCCCCACTTTGCTATTTTTATACTTATCTTTAAAACCCACCATTGGTAATACATTTGAGTGTCAAACTGAGAACAGGAAGTGTAGGAGGATGCCAGAGGGGAAGTAATGCTTGTGATACATGTATGTATGACAGGGAACCCAAGATTACATTATGTATGTGTCTTCAGACACCAAAAAGAAAAATCAGCAGTTGTGTGGAGAAGCAGGAGTACTTTGTTGTGTGCTTAGCTAGTATGTTGTTTGAAGAAGATCACTGAGTTGTTGTTGAAGCTTACCAAAAACCCATTGGCATTTTCCACTATGCAAGTGTCAGAAGTCAACAGTATTTTCTCCTTTAGTGTTTTGGGAAGAAGCGACAGTTAAATGTGAAAGTCTGTTTCAAATATTAGCCAATCAGGAAGGCTTCTTCAAAATCATAGCTTTCCCTCTACAGTGTTCTGGTGCACAATCCCTTTTTGTCTTGATTCTTGAATTGCATAGGAGGCAACAGCCACACCGCCAAGGCAGTGGGCATTCAGTTTCTGCAGGTGCTCCATTCCCTTGTGCAGGAAGGACATTGCCTTCCCAGGGCACAAGTGTAAAACCAATGCATAGGCATGACCGAAGGGGCAGGATGTGAGTGCAGCTGTAAACTGCACCTGTATTAGTTAGCTAATAGGATTTCTGGGGTGTGATTTGTATTGGGGAATCAGCACAGGAGAAAATAGTTGTTTTCTTTCCTCTTGTCCTGGGAGCCAAAGCAGGCTTTCACAGCTATTAGTAAAGTCTGGTGAGCCAGTCACAAAGTCATAGCTGAGCCCTGTCTGAAACTATGTAAGAGCGCAATCCTAACTTGCACTGGAACAGGCAAGCAAGGAGGATCCTGCACAGGATTGTGGCCAGAAGCGGCTTAGCCAGAGCCAAGGGGAAACTTTTTCTCTTACCCCTGGGTAAGAGCTGCTGGTGCCTATGGGTCTCCTCAGACTTGCACCACCTCTTGAGTGACTTGAAGCTGCTCCGTTCTCCCCGGGGATGGCGGTTGGGATCTGGCTCCCTGACTCCCACTCCCCGCCTGCCCCCAGGGCCACCCATTGCCCTCCCTCCCCGCCACCCTCCCTCCCCCAAGCCCCCCTGTCACCCTTGCATTGGCTCATCTGACACAAGGAGCCGGGGGGAAGCTTGCGTGGAGACCTCCGCTGGCCACCGCAGGCTGGCGCTTCTGGGAGCGCCAGCCTGGCTTCCTCCCATGGAGGCGCAAACGTGCTTTAGTGCATATTTGCTACCCTCCCAGGTTGGCCCAAGGGACTTGGGCAGGCCTAACGTCAGGTTGGGATTGCGCCCTATATTCATCCATCTTGAATGTTCTCAGATGGCATGTTTTGTCACTTGGGTAAAGCGGTACACCCATAATAGATGGCTTCAGCCTTATACCGCTAAATTACTCTGTGTTCCAGAATTCATTACTACAACTAGAAACCCAGCTTGTAATCATGACCAGCTAAATGCTTTGGTGGCAATTTTTGGCTTAATGGGGATTTTCCACTAACTCTTTCAGATGAAACAGCTTGAAACCATCTTTGCTGAAAGATTATTTTTATCCAACCATCATTCATGCCTTCAGATCCTCCTCACTCAATTATGATAATACATGTTACACGGGGCTGACCTTGACAACAATTTAGTCATTTCACCTGGTGCTAGCAGCTGGTGAGGCAGTTTGCCAAGAGCCAGTAGGCCAATGAGTCAGGATTTGCATTGACTCCATATGGTCTTCCATGGATAAGGTGAGGTACCAATGCTGATTTACAGAATCCTGAACTGAAATATGGAGCAAGAAACCGCCATTCAAATTTGCAGAGCTTCATGTTGTTTACAACATCTGGCCCTGCAAATGTCAATTTGATTTCTCTCTATCATGCCTGGGATTGACAGTTTCACTTTGTGTAACAAATATTCTTACACTCATAATACAATGTAAGCTTGATTTAGATTGCTTAAAGCTGGATAATCAAAAAGGTCAGCCTGGGCTGGTGTGCACATTGTGCAGAGTTATGTTTCCTGTCACAAGTGCCAAAGATGCTATAATTTCTACTGCTTTTGAGTCTCTGCCACCAGCAAACAGAATATAAAGAGAAAATTCTTAGAAGTATATTTGGGAATGGATCCTTATTCTGTACAATCTCTGAATCTACTTTTCTCTGATCCTTATTCTGTAGAGAAGAATTAAGGTTCAGTGAAAAGTAGATTCAGAGAACTTACTGGGAAGTCACCCCAAAGAAATCACTTGTATATTCTTTCGCCTCCTAAAAAAATGTGGTAGGTAGCCAGTTCCAATAAGATTCACTTGTAATTTAGGCTCTGATCAAGATAGCCTTGGTCAGTTCATTGCCCAGTCTCATTGCGAATATCACTGAGGATTTGTTTAGAAAAACTAAAGCAATTTGCTGAACAAACTGCAGTCTTACAAGCTATATAGAACAAGGCAGCAATGATTATCCAACAGAACTTTTGTAGCATACAAAAAAGGATAGCAAAATGATGTGTTGAGGATCTTTGGAAGCCATTATTCCAGAGGTTCCCAAACTGGGTCATCATGGACACCCCAGCCAGGGAAGACCTGTCTTTGCCCCCTTAAAGGGCGGGATGATGGCAGAGGCAGTGACATGATCACCAGGATAACGCCGCTGCCAGAGACAAAAGGGGTTTTTTGTAGTTACCAGTGGCAGTGCTGGCCTTCCAGGGGATGCAGGGAGCCAGTGGATGCCTCTTCAGGGCTCCCCAAAAATAGCTATTGCAACCCACTTCTGGTTTACGATCATGAACCTGGAAGTGGGTCGCGATTGCTATCTTTAGACATTCTGAGGCTTGGGGAGCCCTGCAGAAGCATCTGTGGGCTCCTCACATCCCCCAGGAGGCCAGTGCTGCCAATGGTAAGTAGAAAGCACACCCTTTCATCCCTGGCACTGGCACAATCCTGGTGATTGCGGTGCTGCCTTTGTACTTCCCCGCAAAGTCTTACAGCCGTTCCCAAACACCTGGAGAGTTTGGAAACTGCTGCATTATTCTATTGCCATCCTTTCTACTCTTGTAGGATCCCAGTGTTTTTCTGGAGTCATGTATGGTAATGATGTAACCGATGAAGCCATATACAGCAAGGAGATGCAGTGATGGGGACAGTTGTTACCCTTCTACAGGTCGTGTTGCTTTCAAAAGCACATAGGCTCTATGTGGTGGATATTACATATATCTTTAAGAGATGGCCAAACACTGTGCAAAGTCCTCCTATTTCCAAGGCCAGGATATCCCTTTTTTTTTTTTTTTTTTTGTTCTCTCTGCCTGATTGCAAAGCAAGTGATAGACAGATATATGTGAGATTGCACCTAAGGGCACAATCCTAACCATGTGTTAGGCTAGGCCAACCTAGGTGGGTCACAAACGTGCTGTAAAGCATGTTTGCGTCTCCTTAGGAGCAAGCCATGCCAGCACATGGAAGTGTGCTGGCCCACAGAGGCTGCATCTAGCCTCTGTGATGGCTTGTGGGGTGAGCCTTTTATCAGCTGAGCTTGGCCGATGCAAGCTCTGGAGGTGGGTTGGGAAGGCAGTAGGGAGGAGGTGGAAGGGAAGCATTCTGGGGCAGGGAAGAGCAGGCAGAGGGTGGCCCCAGGGTGGGCGGGGACCCAGAGGTGGATCCCAACCCTCATTCCCAAGCAGCACAGAACAGCTTCAAGCCTCACCACTCTCCTCAGATTTGTGCCACCTCAGGAGGTGGCTCAAGTCTGAGGAGAGCTATAGGGGCTGCAGTGGCTTACCCGGGGGTAAGGGGAAGAGTTTCCCGTTACCACTGGCTGAGCTATTTCGGCACCCTATGTCGCACTGGATACAGTGCAAGCCTCCTGGCTTGCCTGTTCCAGCGCAAGATAGGACCATGCTGCACATGACAACAGCAATCAAAGCAGACAACCTCTTCCCTTACCATACCTTTTTTCCTTGTGCGGTAAATGACATTATCAGCTTTATCTGAAATGAAAAGCAGTGACAGTCCTATGAAAGGTTGTGATAATAATTGGCCTCCTCTAAGCCATTGCTCTATCATTGCTCTACACTTCATACAGATCTGATCCAAAATCTCCTCTGACTGGTTCTCCGAGTGGCTAATATCCAAAAATTGATCTCCCCCCCCCCCCCGTTAATGGTTTTGTCTACTAAAAGGCAGAGTGTATGTTCTTAGGAAAACTTAGGTGGTATGTGGAAACAGAATTTTTTTTTGTGAACCAGAAAGGATTTTTCTTCCTGGGTAAGAATGCCTCCTAAACCATGGAAAAGAGATTTCCTATTTCATTCTTCTCCTGGAACATACTCCTGGAGAAATCTTCAGTTGGATAGGGGGAAGTTAGACCAGTTTTCCTGCGATCAGAAAATAGGCTGGTCTGAAAGCCAGCAGCCATAAGTGAAGTCGTGCCTCCATTTGCATGTGTGTTGTAAAGGTCAGAATGGGATTCCTTCAGAAATCTTATTTTGAATTTTCTTCTTTGAGGTTAGAGCCTACTTTATTTGAACAATAAATGTGAACTTCTGAAAAATAAATATGTAAAAATGCAATATATACACATAATAAGAAATAAATGATATCTGTGCACAGGTGGAGGTATTGCGTGAAGCCCTATTGGTATTTTAATTTCATATTAAAGTCACTTTATCTAATTTATGTATCTATAATTATCCCATACATTTAGCATCAAAATATGAGGATTTTGCTAGCCCAGTGTTTCTCAACCAGTAGTACGGATACCAATAGTAGTACTTGAGGTGGTGTTTGGTGGTAACTTGTGGAACTCCTGGACATCTGCTGCCCAGCAGGAAGACGAACAACGTGATGTGACAAACTTTGGTAGGAGGCTTGGCTTGGTGGGCAGAGCTCCATAGCATGCTTTTCACACACTCTAAAAAGCCCTCCTGTCCCTCTTACTGGTGTTTGTCATATTGCATCTAGCCTCTCAACTGAGAAGTAACTGGTGGTGATGACATCAGCCAGTTAGTTCCGGGGACACTTCCAGTAGGTGGATCATGCAAAGTGGTAAGGCGGGATAAACGTTGAGAAATGCTGTGCTAGCCCATTGCAGACTCAGGCTGTAGTGTATCAGATCCAGTGGTGTCACTAGGATTCACGTCACCCAGTTCGGGAGGCCTGCATGTCACCCCATGCAGTGGGCGGGGCAACACCCCAGGTAGTGGGTGTGGAGATGTACAATCGTCCTGCCCCCACTGGTTTTTTTGCTGTACCATTTGATAGAACACAGATATTTCAATGTGGTTTGTTTCATTGCATTCTGCATGAAATTACGCATTGATTGATATATAACATAATGGTGTTATTCCTCCAAACTCTGATTTTAGTGATTTTGAAAACTTGTAGAGTCTCTCTCTCTCTCTCTCTCACACACACACACACACCGTGTCAACTTATTAACACCTTATTGCAGCAGTTCTCAAACTTTTAGCACCGGGACCCACTTTTTAGAATGACAATCTGTCCAGGACCCATTGGAAGTGATGTCATGGCCAGAAGTGACATCATCAAGGAAATTAAAATTAATAATTATAAATAATTAAATTAAAATAAAAGATATAATTAAATAAGGCGGAGCCAGTCCTGTTCCACCAAGTGAATTTTCTCTGTAGTCTGCCTGCAATAACACCCCCCAAAAGAATCTATGAGATTTCCAGCCCTTCCAAGTGCCCAGTTTAAAGTTCTTCTATTTCAAGCATATCAAGATAAAGACCCACCTGGCTTTACAAGTGCAAAATAGAAAACATTCCCCTTACCAGTTGAAGCCTCTTTTTTGGGGGGAGGGGGAGAGGCTGCCTTCTGGAGCATTTGTTGAGCTCCAGTTCCATCCTGGTGTACTCACATTTCCCTTTGCCTGGCCTGGCCCCTTTGCCTGGCCTGATCACAAACCAAGGCACATCTGCCTACTCATGAGTAAATGCAACTGTGAGGCTGTTTCGCTTTCCATAGGGCTCAATACATTCGCACCTGGGAGGGAGAGACCTCCTTCTCGGGTGTTTTTGGGGGGCTGCATTCATTGGATAGGGACCATTCTGGTATTGTTGGATTCCTCTCAGCCTGCCCTTTCCAATGGACTATGGAAAGTATGCCTACTCAAGACTAAACGCGCGATACGGCTCAGTTTCACTTTCCATAGGGCTCCATGCATTCTTCTCTTTCCGGTTTTTTGGCCACAACCTTTGATAGAAAGAAGCTATTTCACTCTGGTGTTTTGTATTGCATTCCACTGGAAATTCCACATCCAACAATGTATGGCATGACAGGGTTGCTCCCAAAACTGTGATTTTAGTGCATCATCCCCGCAGTGCGCGTCAGCCCCACTTGCGCGTTACCCAGTGTGGCCCACACCCCCCATCCCCCCTAGCGATGCCACTGATCACATCAGCAGTGTTTAAAATAGCAATAGTCTGGGTGGATTTCCTATATGGTAGCATTTCTTAAAATACAATGATACAGAAAATTAACCATTGTTCATGATTATCTGTGCAGTGGACTGTGAACCACTGCTCCATTAGAATGATCAATGCATTTCCAATAAAAGATTTTGCAGTGTGAAATGCCTTGCATTTATTTTTGGAAGCAGCTTTCATAAATGAAAAACGAGTTGCAGGCTTGCTCTTTATTGGTAACCAATTCACACAGCCAATGTGTAAATCCACAGAGACTTATTTTGGTCAAAGTGTCCCTGAACTGATGCATCAACTGATGAACCATAAACTGTTTTTGGAAAGTCAGCCTTGGGACTTTTCCCTGCAAGATTTTAAATTTTGTTAGCTGGAAATGAACTGACTGGCAAACAAAAACATTTTCCTCAGGCTTTAGCATTTTCCTAGTTGCTACATTAAAAAAAAAAATTAAAAATTAGAGTCAGAGATAAATTAGCTTCTATGCTAAATATAGAGATGAATTTAGATATGCCAAGAAACTGCTATGATTAGTGAGAAGAAAGAAACATTTTTTAGCTGATTAAAAAAGAATTGAATTGTAGTAACAGGTTTGGGAACTGTAAGCCAAGAATAAGGATCCAAATCTCCACAGCCACACAAAATGCTGATTTTCCTTTCCATATTTGTGCCAAATCAAATGCCACATCAGAAAGTCCCCTGACATACAGGAGCAACTTCTCATGGGGCACAAAAGGATGGAGTAGACTGCAAAGGGTCAAAAACATTTTGATCCGAACATGGAAGGCCATACACAGTTCTCTAGAAGTGATAGGCAAATCTGCAATTTGAAATCAGGTGTGATTGTGAGCTTAAGGGCACAATCCTAACCAGGTCTACTTAGAAGTAAGTGCTATTTTGTTCAATGGGGCTTACTCTCAGGGAAGTGTGGTTAGGATTGCAACCTCAGTGAATGAAAACTCAGCAGAAAGCTTTCCTGTATTCTGAGCTTTCAAATCACACTTTGTTTTTTAGTGTATACATGCTTTTAAAGTGTAACTTGGGAACTGTCATAGCTATTGTCAAGAGGAATGCAATGTTACTTTTTCTCCCCCATACATCACGACACTATGTGTCACATGGGCTTCTGATTAGCCACTCTCACATGTCTTTTTGTTTACAAACGTGGAACTGCATGTGAAGGCATCTATCAGGCTTGTAATCAAGACTCATCAGCACCACTCAGTCCATCCAAGTTAAAGACTGAGGGAGGGAAGAATAAATGCTGAATGAGTTGCTTGGTCTCACACAACCTTTGTAATGAACAAAAAGGCAGATCCAAATGGACATGCCTTACATTTCCTCCAACATGGTTGCCTTCATTGGAATCCAAGTTCTTTGAATTGATTAGTTTGCCTGACAACATTTGAAAGACACTGGGTTCTTTTCAATTCTGTATTTCTTGTCAATTCTGTGACATAATTTCTTGTAAATTTTGTATTTCCTAGTAATTCTAATGCATGTCCTGATGAGAAAGTCCTAGGATGACTCTTAGGTGCCAAGCAGCTAAGAACTGTTGGTGAACAGTAGACTAGTTTGGGGAGAACCTATCCTGTTTTATCATAATGCATCCTGAGATGGAGCCCGTGCTTACTGTGTTTCACTGGAATGGATTCTACTGTGTTGATCTGAGACATATGTAACACACACATCACAAAAATAAGTCTGGGTAGACACTGACACAGCATTATCAGATTCTGAAAATCACAACTTTCCTTACTGTAACTGAAAACTATGTGTGAAAAAACCCTGAGTTGGATATCAAGATAGAAACTTGCAGGTGACCCCTGCTACTCTTGCTTATCCCTTTGTTTGCCTCTTTGTTCACTTCCTTGGATTTAAACATTGGGCGCTTCAGGGGAAGTGTGTCTTCGTTCAGTTGCAAAACTCTGCATGTAGGCTAGCTAAGCTATTAATCCCCATGGTGAGAAATAATACACACAAAATGAAAGCTGTATTATGTAGCAAATATGCAAAATGTAGCATAGTTTAGCATAGGGTAAAAGACTGAGGGCCCAATCCTATACAATTTTCCAGTGCCAGTGCAGCCGTGCCAATGGGGCATGCGCTGCATCCTGTGGTGGGGAGAGTCACAGAGTCATCCTCAAGATAAGGGAACATTTGTTTCCTTATCTCAGGGCTGCATTGCAACTGAACTGGTGCTGGAAAGTTGAATAGGATTGGGCCCTGAGTGATAAATAAGGACTTGCATAGTTTGAATCTTGCCTCTGCTGATAGGGGGCCTTTGGAACTCAGCCTCAGTCGCAATATGGGGAGAATTATATGGGGAAAATTACACAGTACTATACTTCTCTTGTAGGGTTCTTGAAGGATTGCATAAAAATAATATATGTGAAGTCCTTTGCAGACTGAAAAAGTTCTATACAAACGCTAAGTATTCTTAAAATATAGTTGCCTCAAAGCCAGTAGAGTATTGTTAATACCTAATCACAAAATTCTCACAAATGACAAGTCAATGCTTCTTCTCTTGTATGCACAGGTACATGCATCTTTTTACCTCTTGTATAAATAATTTAGATACTAACAGCTTTCAGGCGCAATCCTATCTTACACTGGAACAGGCAAGCCAGGAGGCTTGCGTTGTATCCAGCACAGGATTGTGGCCAGAAGCAGCTCAGCCAGAGGTAAGGGGAAGCAATTCCCCTTACCTCTGGGTAAGGGCTGCTGGCCTCATGGTCTCCTTGGACCTGCGCCATCTCTTAAGGTGGCACAAGTAGAAGGAGAGCAAAGCGGCTTGAAGCTGCTCCGTTCTCCCTGGGAACGGGGGTTGGGTTCTGGCATAATTGCCAGATCCCAGCCCCGCCTCCCACTCCCTGCCCGCCTACCCCCGGCGCCATCCACCACCTGCCCTCCCCCCACCCAGGAACGCCTGCCTGCCTGCCTCCCCCACCTACCTTTTGTGATTGTGTCAGCCCAGCCAGGCCGACTCAAGTATTTGAGAGGAAGTTGGTGTGGAGGCTTGTGTCAGCCTCTGCAGGTCAGTGCTTCCCCGAGTGCTGGCCTGGCTTCCTGTCAAGGAGGCACAAATGTGCCTTACAGCATGTTGTTCAGATGCAATGGAAGGGTGCAAGTCCCTTGCGCCGGCCCAAATGTGGGTCAGTATTGCACCCTTCAAGCTTTAAATCTGTGGCCTACAGAAGCATAAAGATATATGAACAGGATAAGGGAGATGGAAGAGTAGAAAGTTGTTTTTAGGTTCAGGGCCCTTTCCTTGTGTTGTGGTTTGGTAGTGTTTTGAAAGGTAATTGATACCAGCTGAAGCATTAGTTGAGTCATGGGTGAGATAAGCTCTCAGGAGGAAAGGAGGGCATGAAAGGGAGGGCCTGGGAGTTAGTGGCTTTGTTTGTCTGTTTGCCCTTTGAATTTTCCTCCTACTCTTTGGGGTTTTGGAGTGACAGTTATGAGTAATTGTGGATAGCAGTTCAAAGGTTTCAGATTTGGCTGATTTTGATCTGGGACTTTGCAGTATCCTGACAAGAGGGAGTTAGTTTTAAGAAATTTCTTTAAATGGGTCTATGCTGATTTCAGTGTTCTGTTATTGAGAACCTTTTGGTTTTCTCCTATGTCAAATTATTTGGAGAATAAATTTTTTAAAATTGATTTTGAGTGGAGTATATTGCTGGGACTCTCAGGGATATACTCTGCATATCTTGGTAACTTAGAATATACTTGGTCATAAAGATCCTGGGGTGTAGCTATTGTTACAAGGAATGAGGCCAATAAGTAGTCTTTTCTGCCCACTTCCTTCCAACTGCATAAAATGCTTTCTAACCTATTCAGTGTGTTGACTGATCCTTACTTTTTCCTCCATCTGTCCTTTCTTGAATTCTGTATTTAGAATCTGCAGGTCTTTTTTTGTTGCTGTTTCATTTCCTTTGGCTATCTTGACTCTCTACCATTAGGACTCTCCAGCTGCCCTTCTATTTCCTCCACTTACTCTTTTGTTAGTTTGTCTCATTTCAAGAATTATGCAGCTTAATTCCTTCAATCTTTCTGCTTTGGGCTCATGATACCATTGGCTGCCTTCTCTTAGGCTTCCTCCAAATCAGATGAAGGCACCTTACAGTATATTGAGTCAGATCATCGATCCATCTAGCTTAGCATTATTTCAATTGACTAGCAACAGCCTTCAGCCAGGAGTCTTTCCCTTTTCTCACAGAATCTGCACTGTGAACATTTTGATGCAGATCAGTTTTAAACATCTGTGACGTCATACCAGCACATGGAACAATACAGTATATCCATATAGAGTTATAAAGAAAAGTAATACTAATGACTCATTATGAAGAATTCCTTTTCTTTTTAACTGGGGTTCAGGGCACAATTCAGACCCATCAATGGGCCAGGGCAAGTCCCTTTGCTGGCCCAGGAGTGTCACCAATGTGCCAAAAAGCATGCTCGCACCTCTGGTAGAGTCAGCAAATGGATGTGCACTGGCTCGCAGAGGCTGCATCCAGCCTCTGTAGTGCAGGACTCAGATAAGGTTGTGCAAGCTGAGAATGGTTGGTGCAAGGGGTTGGGTAGGGCGGAGGGGAGAGCAGAATGGGGGTGTTTTGAGGTGGGGAGAGGGTGGGCCAGTGGGCGGATCAGGCCCAGGTGGGGAGTGAGACTGGCCTGGGTGACCTAGGCTGGATCCTAAACATCCTCCCAGCCAGCCCAGCATTACACCAGGCTGCTTTGACCTGTGGCAATGATTTTGCTAGCATAGATTTGAGTAGCCCCATTGGGGTGGCTGGCGCGTGACAGAGGGTAAGAGAAAATAAATTATTATTATTATTATTATTATTATTCTCTATGGAGAACTTGTGCAAGGAAAGTGCCCTACAGGTAGACCACAGCTGCGATACAAGGACATCTGCAAGAGGGATCTGAAGGCCTTAGGAGTGGACCTCAACAGGTGGGAAACCCTGGCCTCTGAGCGGCCTGCTTGGAGGCAGGCTGTGCAGCATGGCCTTTCCCAGTTTGAAGAGACACTTGGCCAACAGTCTGAGGCTAAGAGGCAAAGAAGGGCAGCCCATAGCCAGGGAGACAGACCAGGGACAGACTGCACTTGCTCCCAGTGTGGAAGGGATTGTCACTCCCGAATCGGCCTTTTCAGCCACACTAGACGCTGTTCCAGAACCACCTTTCAGAGCGCGATACCATAGTCTTTCGAGACTGAAGGTTGCCAACTATTAACAACTACAACAGTATTTATACACTGCTTTTCAACAAAAAGTTCACAAAACGGCTTAATCCCTTTACTCCAAGTTGCACGGCAGCAACCTCCTAACCAGGGTGACAAGATGCCATTACCACAAAAGGGGTCAAGGCACCCCAAAATGTAAGACATCCAAGAAAAATGCAGGATATGACAAAGTAAAAGCTAAAAATGCTTGTATATTGGTTTCCTATGTTCTGAGGATGTTAACAGCAGTAATGCAGGATTTTACAGCACATGGCCAGGGCAGGATGTTATGCTACAAATCTAGCTCAAAAGAATGCTTGCTGATAAAATTCAGTCCCATGATTAAAGAGGATTCTATGAACTGAGTTACACACATTTAAGATTTCATCTTCAGAATAAGCCCATAGGTGTTAAAAAGCCAAGAATATCAAGTAAAAAAGGGGAAATAGTTACCTTTAACTGACTTTAGTAGCAAAAGCTGATTTAGTCGCTAATGGCAGAATCCTGTCACCTGCTGGCAAATAACAAGCAGTGGTGCCTGCTCCTATTCTGCCACTTCATAGTTCCCAGTGGGTCTACTCAGATGTGCACCAGCTCTTTGGATGGCCCAAATGGACCCAGAGGGATATGATGAGTAGGTCTGGTCCAGAAGCGGTGGGACCCCTACGCAGTGCATTTTCATGGGCCCTCCACCCTCCCTGAAGCCCCCTCCCCATCATCCAGTTGTGGCAAGTAGCAGCAACCTCTGTTAATGGTGTGTGTGCAAAGTGTGGCACCCGGAAAATAGTTGGCGGTGAGGTTATGACATCATGTCTGCTTGAGGAGTAAGAGTGTGAACCAGGAAGCCCATCTTAATCTTTGTGGATTTACCATAGTTTAGTGGTAGAGCACATACTTTGCATGTAGTAGGTTGAATTGAGTCTCCAGATAGGGCCAGGAAAGACTTGCAACCCTGGAGAACTGCTGTCTGTCTGTGCAAACAGTACTGAGCTAGACAGACTGATACTTTGACTTAGGGCGCAATCCTAACCCTTTATGCAGGAAGTAGCACATATCCCATTGGTACAGCTATGCCAGTACTGGAAAGCACTGACATCAGGGGTTAGGATTGCGCCCTTAGTATAAGAGAGCCTCCTGTGTCATCAGGTGTCCTTCAGCAACCAACTGTTCTCTCAGTTTCTCATTTCCATTTCCAATTAGGGGAAAATAACCATGATGATGAAGGAGAGAGATAGAGAGAGAGAGAGAGAGAGAGAGAGAGAGAGAGATTATACACCACTTTTCAACATGAGTAGTTCATAAAGTGGATTTGCAGACCCAACTTTTGGTTTGACCATAAGTCGCTTCTGCAGGCCATTCTGAAGCCCATGGTGGTCAATAGAGTGGGTTGTGGGCCTTGGAAGACACGTCTGAGGCCTCTCAATAAGGCATTCCACCACTATCAGAGCATCATGTTGTGAAACACCATGGAGGACAAGGTAGGTCGTGGCACTGAAATGTTTAGAAACCACTGGGTTAGGGTTCGCAAGGGTTATGTTGAAGGACCAAGATTGGGGAAGCCCAGATTTGAATCTCAAGCTTGATTTCAAATTCAAAGCCATGATGCTGTTTGGGGTGACCTTTGGCTAGTTGTCATGCCTCAACCTAACCTATCTCACAGGATTTTTGTGAGGATAAAATGGTGTGAAGGCAGAACCCTGATTGCTGCACTGTGCTCCTTGGAAGAAAGTGAAATAGAGTTGTACCTATGCCTCACGTAGGTGTTTTGTGAGGATTACTCAGCTAATAAATACAACATTATTAAGATGTTATTTATATTAGCTGAACCCTGTAAAAATGACTGGTGTGCTCTATGAAAAACACCCAGCAGATTCTGCCTAGACAAGACCATTGTCCTGGGCCAATAGATGACAGCTGTGATTACAGCATTTCCAGACAGCAAAGGCAAATGGAGATTCAGTGATTTGTTGACCTGCCTATATGACTCACGCTGCTTTTGTCTTCTCTGCTTGCTAATTCTTTGTCCTCTCTGTTGGTTGTGGCAACAAAGAGCTAGGCTGTCTCCAGACAGCTGCTTCTTCCAGCGATAGCACTGAACAAAGAGTGGGAGGAACAGTCCTTCACAGAAGATGTGTCAACTAGTGCAGGAATTTGGCACTATGGCTACCGGTTTTGTGTTCCATTTGGATGAGCTGTGCACAGAGCAGGGATGAAACCAGCAGTGTGTAGCTGGCACTGAAGAATCAGTCACAAACAACAATAATACAGTAGATGGCAATTATTGTCTTTAAAAATATCGTCTAGAGTGGCCCTGAGTCACTATTATGTTTCCTAATGAAGAGAATGAGCTCTGATATAAACGCTGGCAGGATTCCTAAGCATTGTTTTTTGGTATGTGAAAGTTAGTGGCAAGGTTTATTGTTGTACTAAAAAGAGATCTGAGAAAGTTAAATTATTTTTTCAAGAGGGCACTGTGCTTCTACTGTCTGGTTTGTTATGTGTAACACAACCAGAATATAGGAGCATGGTTCCCACTTACAAAAAAAATAATTTAACTTTTTCAAATCTCTTTACCCTTTATTAAAACTGTCAACACACGAATGCATAGAAGTGGTATTATGGTCACCCAGGGTACTTGTGAGGGGTCCATGCCTATCAGATGCCCCTGAACCCCTTGAATTTCCCAGTGTGTATTCAATGTCTACATGAAGGGGAAGACTACTGGTATGCCCCTGAAGGTGACATGAGGTTGGTCAGATGGAGGTTGGTGACCTCCAGTCGTCTGGAGTACAGTGTCCAAATCTGGGCACCTCCCTTTAAGAAAGATGTAGCCAAACTGGAACAGGTTCAGAGGAGAGCAATGAGGATGATCAGAGGACTGGACTACAAGTCCTACAAGGAAAAGTTGAGGGAACTTGGTATGTTCAGCCTGGAGAAGAGAAACACTCTTCTAGCACTCTTCAAATACCTGAAGGGATCTCCTATGGAAGAAGGGACAAATTTGTTTTCAACTGCCTCTGAAAGTAGAGCCTGATCCAATGGGTACAAACTGCAAGAGAGAAGATTCCGATTGGACATCAGAAAAAAAATATTCTGATGGTAAGATCAGATCATTTAGTAGTGGAACAGATTGTCAAGGGAGGTGGTGAATTCTCTCTGGAGATCTTCAAGGAGAGGCTCAACAAGCACCTGCTAGAAATGCTCTAGGAGGATTTCTTGCTACAGGGAGGAGTTGGACTAGATGACCTTGTAAGTCAATTCAAATTCTATGATTCTGTGAAATCTGCATATCTGCTAGTTATGCCTCTCTAGATATCTGCTCATTCACTTTAGTGTGAATAGATCTCCTCTAACCAACTGGGACCCAGATGAATGTATGAATTTTTGGGGGGAATGACCAGTGGTTTGGTTCCACTTTCTCCTTATATTTCCACTGAAGTGTGTGTGTGTGTGTGTGGGTGGGTGGAAGGGAGAGAATTTCCTTTTCCTGGCTTTAAGTCTGAAGCGATTTTACAGCCTCAAGCAAGCTTTACGGTTCAGTGTGCAGTCTAATTCTCTTTTATGGAACATAATTTCCGCTTCATATTTTACACAATGAAATTGTGTATCACTGTCGCTGTCAAATATTATATACAGCAGTACTTCATAACCTATTTCAGATTTTAAAAATATTTGCTGGAAGACAAATAGAGACATTTTCTCAAAATATGCATTTTTAAGTAGAAGTTTCAACTGTGTTTCAAACTCAAGCCTGTGGCATTCAGCCCAGTCTAGTGCTCAAAGGAAACAATTTTATTTATTTTTCACATTTTTATACTACCTTTGTTCCAAGGTGGTGTACATAGTTCCTCCTCTCCTTTAGTTCCCACATCAACCCTGTGAGGTAGGAGAGGCTGAGAGATAGTGATTGGTCCAAGGTCACCCTGGAAGCTTCATGATTGAGCAGCGATTTGCAATATCAAATCAAGGGGATGAAACCAACACATTTACTAATTTCTTGAATACACATCTATCTGTGTAATCTGGTTCCATGTGATAAGGCTTAATCTGGGGATCGTTTCAGAAAGGCTGCAAAAAATAAAGGCTGTTCACTCTCATCAGAGAGAAACATTCAAAGGGACCAGTCCCACTTTTCAATTGTTCTGACTCAAGAATTTATCATTGCTCATTTTATTGGAGTAATGAGGCACAGAGGTCCCTTATCAGCTCCTCACAGAATTTTAGTATTAGCCACGAAGCTGGAACAATGCAGCCATTCTTTTACAGGACACTTGATCATGCACACAAATTGAATCTTCAAGTAAGGGGGTGGCTCAGGGTGATGGCTTCTGAAGAGACTATGTGCAAGTGCAGTACTGAACGGCATACAAGGAAATCTGTGGGTACAATGTCACAGCCAAAGGTGAGAACTAATTTCATCAGTCAGGTTAAGCATCTGCTTAACTTTCTCTTAATGAAACTAATGGGAATTTAATGTATTTAACCCTGGTTAGATTCTGCCTTATCCCAATACTGGTATGGTGTAGTACTGATGCACTTAATTTCAGGACAATGAATGATTAATCATATTGCTTCATTTTCATTTATGGAAGGTCTGGAGGAGGGAGGTCTGGTCTAGAGGGTAGAGCCTCCGTTTGCCTGAAGATAACATCCAAAGGTCGCCAGTTCGAGGCCACCGGCACCGTGAACGGCGAGACCTTGAAGCAGCTGACAAGCCTAGCCATGCTGAGTTATTCCACCTGCTGTTTGGCCGCTGTCAGCCTGTGTGGGAAGAAAACAGAGGCCAGAATGTGATACCAGATCATAAAAGATCCATCTGAAATGTTGTGGTTCTTGAAAAACAGAACCTTCTTCAATTGTAAAAATCCCTATTGGGATTTAGTATAGCCTACCTATGTAAACCGCCTTGAATTAAAGTCTGAGGAGAAATCTGACGACCAAGAAAGGTGGTATATAAATACCTGTATTATTTATTTATTTATTTCTTTATTTAGTTTGCTTTTCCGTTTATCTTTTTCTTCCAGTGTCTCCATCTTGCTTACATCTCTGACACAACTTAAATACTTGGGTCTGTTCTCAGAATTACGTATCAGGTAGGCTGATTTAGCTGACCACTGGTGTTCCGGGGGGGGGGGGGGGCAAAACACTAAGTTTCTTCAAGTGCCTGGCCACTGGTGTAAAGCTTTTGCAGTCACGACTGGCTCTGAAGGTGAGGAGGAGGGGTTGCTTTACACCAGCGGCCAGGCATCTGAAGAAACTTAGTGTTTTGCCCCCACCAGTGTAGCTGATACCAGGGTTGGCTCATCTTTGAGGCCAAATGAAGCAGATTCCTCAGGCATCAGACTGGTGGGGTGTGTCTGGTGGGGTGTATCAGGGTGGGAGGTGCCTTGGGCCAGCCCTGTCTTCCACTGATTTAAAGCTGCTGCAATATGCAGGTAATTTTACAATAGAAGTCCCTGCCCATGGTTGTTCATGCAGGCATGCTCTGTTTAAATTATAGCAAATGGACATGAAACCATGCCCCTGGAGCCCAAGATCAAATGGTATTGTCAGATTTTTTTCCAGGAATCAACTATGCAATTTTGTGCATAGATTTTAGACATGTAAACCCCAATTCAGACAATCCATCTCTTCAGGGACAGTGGAGGTAGAGACATCATACCCATTATGGGAGGAGTGGTGTGTTTGCAATGCCTGGATTGGTATGATTTGAATCAGCTGAGAATATCTGCCCATTTCTCGGTTCCACAGTCTGTCATGCATTAATGACGTTCTTGCGTGGTATATGAATAATGAAAGTCAACCTCAAAAGTGATCTAAAGTGTCACATATGAAGATGATTTCAGTCCAAGAATCTCGAGAATTAGTGGGTGTTTGGTGGGGGGAAGGAGTGCAATTGCTTTTAATAGTTTCAGTTCAAATTATGTTTTTCTCAACCCTACAATGTTTTACAAAAGATGTAATAAGAATCAGCACTTTCTAGGCAAGAAGAAGTAAATCCAGTCTACTGCAGCCTTTTTTGTCCCCAATTCATGGACCCATGAGCATCTTTAGTGTATTTAATGTGGAAATAAATCTGCTTTCACCATGAGGAATAATAATTCTGAAAGGAAATAGGAAGAGCTTTCAAGCATGCAATTGTCACAAAAATTGCAAAAAAGAATGAATTCCACCAAGGAGTATCCTCAATATATTCCATTGAAATGAATGGGAGCTGCACGAGATGCATTATGTTCCACTGATTTTAGTAGAGCTTAGCACCAAACAATCTATGACACTAAGAGCCGAATCCTATCCTTTCCCCTTCTATAGCATGCAGCCCTGCCAAAAGGGCTTGCACTGAATGCTTTAGTGGGGGGTGGGGTGGGGTGGCGGCAATTGGATGACTTAGGAAAGGGAAAATATTTTCCCTTACCCCCTCCATAAGCCTCCTGATCACCAATGGGTCCCCTCAGGCCTGTGCTAGCTCTTTAGCTGAAGCAAATTTGAGGAGAGAAAGGGGGAGTGTCAGCTGCTCCTGGAGGGGATAGCATCCTCCCTGTCTAACAAGCCTCCCACTCTCCCCCAGCCCTGTTCAGTCCTCCCTGCCAACTCACCGTTGTGGTCAGGCCCTCCTTTCTTCACTGCCATGCAAGGGCTGCTCCAGCCTCTCTGGCAACAGTCCAGAAGTGCATAGCTCCATGTACTTTCAGAGTGTCACTTGTGACGGCCATAAAGCATCTACTGCTAACAGAATGCTAGTTCCAGCAGTGGCAGAGCCCAATATGACTGGGCCGTTAATGTGCCAATGGCCGTAATGTGCTTTACTTTTCTTGGTAACACAGGCCTACAAAACTGGGGGTCAGAAAAGTTTTTCCCAAACTTTATGGCGGTTTGATATGAATTTGGGGTGCCAATTCCAAAAATGGCATCCGTTTTGCCCTCACGTCTAGTTTTGCAGATATAGTATAGCTTCATTAGTGAATGGTTCAAGCAGCTTCCTCACGAGGAAGTTGCTTGAACCATTCACTAATGAGGCTATACTATATCTCCAAAACTAGATGCAATAGGGCATAAAGGATGCCATTTTTGGAATCAGCACCCCAAATATACCCAGGAATTGGTGTAACATTTAAGGAAGCAAAATGTGTGTTGGCCTGTGTAATTAGCTACTGCCTGGGCTGCCCATGTGATGGACCAGTCTGAGATGTTCTGAAATGTGATGGAAGTGGTTTCAACACTTATTTGCTGCATTCTAAGGTATTTGTTCTCTGGTGACAAAATGGGTGTTCAAACCGTGTCCATGACATTTGGAATATATTTCCATATATGCCTGGAATGCCCAATCCTATCCTCGAGATATGCGAATTTCCACATGTGTGGGGCAACAACAGTCTCACCAGTGTAGAAGCCTGCCTACTAATGCATGTGCCACAAACACCAGTGCAACACTTAAAAAACATGGTGCTGTTATAGCTTGGCTGTCACTCAGAAACCAGTACAAATCCACCATGGGAGAGGAAAAACCAGGGAAGAGATTGGGGTGTGACATGAGGGGGACATGGGAAAGGATGAGGAGAAGTCAATGGACATCATATCCTAACCCCTCTGCAGACAATGGACATACAACGAAAGATAGAACTGGCATTGGTTGGAGTAACTCCATAAGAAATAATGGGGAAGAAAAAAACAACATAAAATTACACACACCCCCAGCCCTATTCCCACAATGGAACATAGGTTATAAAGTACATCTGACAGCCAGTCACAGCACACCAATCCCAGTACTCCTGCCAGGGACACTACACCTCAAATGAGAAGATGTGTGGCATGGGGCTATACATCTCTGCTATCTCAAAGAGGAACACTGGTGATGGGAACCATAGTGAAAAGTGGGAAACCATAGTGAAAAAAGCCTTAAGGGAGCACTTTGCACAAATCACTTCTTGTCTTTCACAATGGGTATGGCAAGATATTTTGTCTTCTCAGAATCTTGATTGCAGGGATTCTATCCGAGGTGGTCTCCGCACACAAACACCCAACTGGAAGCTCCACCTCACCACCCCAGCAAGGGAAGGACTAAGAACCCTACACAGGTGAGCAAAGTGGAGGAGGGAAACAATTTGTTACTGAGAGTCTTCTGCACTAATGTAAGGAAGGCCCTTGAGCAGCCAAAAACATGCCCTTTGGGGCTTCAGTATACAATGCCTGGTATATCAATCTTGCCTCAATAGCCAACATAGATAGAGGAGCATATAAAAATGGTTGGCAACCTTCAGATTCGAAAGAATATGGTATAAGCCTACAGCACCTGGTATTCCCAAGTGGTCTCCCATCCAAGTACTAACCAGGCCTGACCCTGCTTAGCTTCTGAGATCATACAAGATCAGGCATGTGCAGGGTAACAGTTGCTGCTAGCATATAAAAGCTGGCAGCACAAAACCAGAAACAGACAGTCGAGGGTCCTCTATGGGCAAATGGGGCTTGGCCCCTCCAAGAAAGAAAGCAGTGAAAAGGAAGAAATGCATTTAAAGAATTACAGCTCAGTCCAATCTAAATCCCTGTGTGGAGAAGCAGTGGCAGTGGTGAAGGCTAAAGTGCATCCTGTGGGAAATTTTTGACTGTTGGAAGCCTCCTTGGGGTGAGGGGACAGTTGTGTCCTATCCCAACCCCTCCAGGATTGACATGAATGTCTCCAGGAGTCAGCATTAATCTCTAGGAGATTATCGAAGCCAGTACTGGAGTACTGATGAGACAAACGGGTAGATGAGCCTCGTCAGCCTGGAAAGGCAGCTCATCTAAGAGAAGGAAAACTCTGATCTCAAACCTCCACTGCCTTGTGGCTACATCCAGTTGTGGAAAAGGCTTCAGGAGTCAACCTCGAGGCAAAATCAGGAGCCGCTGAGGCAGTTTGTGGCTGTACATAGTCACGCTCTGGCAACTCCTGCGACGCCGCTGGAACCAACCGTATTGGCTTCTGCCTTTCCATTGGATCATTCCAGCGACATGGAGAGGAGGGATTTGCTGCATGGGTAACAGCCTGTCCTCCATACCTTCGTTACCCAGGCTTCGCGCACTGGAGAGGACACTCCAACTTCGCCATACGGTGTCGGCACAACACGGGAAGCAGCAGTTACCGGTTATAAGTCTTTGCTCGATTGGCGTAGAGCGTGACGCCAGGGGCTGCTTCCGATGGTGGGAGAGATCACTGCATCTCATTGGGCAGCTACCGCCTGCCTTAAGCTGGGCAGTCCCCAGCCAGTAAGGTGTTGCCTCGCCACGGTCCGTTAACCTCATGGGGTGCATGGGGTTTAGGGTGAAAACCGACAAGCGGATCGACAACTCTGCACCATGCAATAAAAAACTGAAAACTCCTGCCCTAAACGTAAGGGCACCTGGAACGTAAGGACAATGACACCTTGCTTCTCTGATGACCTGCAAGAAATAGACGACACACGCAAAACAGCTGTCATCGACATGGAGCTGAGCAGACTGCAGATGGACATTGTCGCCCTTCAAGAGACTAGGCTGCCAGATTCCGGATCTGTCAAGGAGAGAAATTTCTCATTTTTCTGGCAGGGAAAACCACCAAACGAAACCAGGGAACATGGTGTTGGCTTTGTGGTCAGAAATACCCTGCTGAAATCCATCATCCCACCTACTGTGGGAAGTGAAAGAATTTTGTCCCTGCAGCTCCAGTCATCAGCAGGACCTGTCATTCTCATCAGTGCTTATGCACCGACTCTGTCGTCTCCAGCAGAAGCCAAAGACAAATTCTATGATGACCTGGCCACCACTATCAAGAAGATCCCCGTAAAAGAGCCATTGTTCATCCTCGGCGATTTCAATGCTAGAGTTGGTGCTGATAACAGTTCGTGGCCCACTTGCTTAGGTCAGTTCGGCACTGGGAAGATGAACGAAAATGGCCAACGCCTGCTAGAGTTTTGCTGTCTTCACGGTCTCTGTGTCAGCAACACATTCTTCAACATGAAGCCCCAACATAGAGTCTCCTGGAGACACCCAAGATCAAAGCATTGGCACCAGCTCGACCTGATTCTCACCAGATGCTCCAGCCTTCCCAGCATCAAGATCACGCGCAGCTATCAGGGTGCTCCTTGTGACACTGACCATTCCCTGGTGTGCAGCAGAGTGAAACTGCAAACAAAGTGACTGTACCACACGAAGAAGGAAGGAAGACCTCGCATTGATACCAGCAAGACCCGGGATCAGAGAAAAGTGGAGGAATTTGCACGAGCACTTGAGGAATCTCTTCCAGGCCCGGTCGATGCAAATGCATCCAACAGATGGGAACATTTCAAGAATGCCGTTTACAACAACGCCTTGTCCATATTTGGCAAGAAGACCAACAAGACGGCAGACTGGTTTGAAGCCCACTCTGAGGAGTTGACACCAGTCATTGAGGAAAAGAGGAGAGCTCAAGCAGCATACAAGGCCTGTCCCAGTGAGCGCAACCTGCAGGTCCTCCAAGCTGCTCGAAGCAAAGTCCAGCAGACTGCCAGGAGATGTGCTAACGACTACTGGCTCCAGCTCTGTTCCAAGATACAGATAGCAGCTGACACGGGCAACATCAAGGGGATGTATGATGGTATCAAGCAGGCCCTAGGTCCAACACAGAAGAAAATTGCCCCTCTGAAGTCTGCCACAGGCAAGGTCATCCAGGATCGGACGCAGCAGATGGAATGCTGGGTGCAGCACTACTCTGAGCTATATTCCAGAGAAAATGTAGTCACCGAAGAAGCGCTGAACAACATTGAGTGCCTGCCTGTGCTGGAGGAGCTTGTCAGTGAACCAACCCTAGAAGAACTTCACGTGGCCCTGGACTCCCTTGCCTTTGGCAAGGCACCAGGAAAAGACAGCATTCCTGCTGAAGTCCTAAAGTGCTACAAAGGGATCATCGTCACTGAGCTGCATGAAATCCTCTGTCTCTGCTGGAGAGAAGGTGGAGTACCTCAAGACATGAGGGATGCAAACATCATCACGCTGTACAAGAACAAAGGCAACAGGGGTGACTGCAATAACTACCGTGGCATCTCTCTCCTTAGCGTTGTAGGAAAGTTGTTTGCCCGAGTTGCACTAAAGAGGCTCCAGGTACTTGCAGAGAGCGTTTATCCAGAATCACAGTGCGGATTCCGAGCCAACAGGTCCACCACTGATATGGTATTCTCCCTTAGACAACTGCAGGAGAAATGCAGGGAACAGCGACAGCCACTCTTTATAGCCTTCATAGATCTCACGAAGGCCTTCGACCTGGTCAGCAGGGATGGCCTCTTCAAGATTCTTCCCAAGATTGGATGTCCACCCAGGCTCCTCAGCATCATCCGATCCTTCCACAAGGACATGAAGGGCACTGTTGTCTTTGATGGCTCCACATCAGACCCCTTTGACATCCGAAGCAGCGTGAAGCAGGGCTGTGTTCTTGCACCAACCTTGTTTGGGATTTTCTTCGCTGTCCTGCTAAAGCATGCCTTTGGAACCGCAACAGAAGGCATCTGTCTCCGGACCAGATCAGACGGAAAGCTCTTCAACCTCTCCAGACTGAGAGCAAAGTCCAAAGTCCAGCTGAAATGTCTGCGTGACTTCCTCTTTGCCGACGATGCAGCTGTCACTACCCACTCTGCCAAAGATCTCCAGCAGCTCATGGATCGTTTTAGCAAGGCCTGCCAAGATTTTGGACTGACGATCAGCCTGAAGAAAACACAGGTCATGGTTCAGGATGTGGACTCACCTCCCTGCATTACAATCTCTGCGCATGAACTGGAGGTTGTCCATGACTTTGTGTACCTTGGCTCAACAATCTCTGACACTCTTTCTCTCGATACCGAACTAAACAAACGCATCGGTAAAGCAGCTACCACGTTTTCCAGACTCACAAAGAGAGTCTGGTCCAACAAGAAGCTGACAGAACATACCAAGAGCCAGGTCTACAGAGCTTGCGTCCTGAGTACACTTCTGTACTGCAGCGAGTCATGGACTCTTCACTCACAACAGGAGAGGAAACTGAACGCTTTCCACATGCGCTGCCTCCGACGCATTCTCGGCATCACCTGGCAGGACAAAGTTCCAAACAACACAGTCCTGGAACGTGCTGGAATCCCTAGCATGTATGCACTGCTGAAACAGAGACGCCTGCGTTGGCTCGGTCATGTCGTGAGAATGGATGATGGCCGGATCCCAAAGGATCTCCTCTATGGAGAACTCGTGCAAGGAAAGCGCCCTACAGGTAGACCACAGCTGCGATACAAGGACATCTGCAAGAGGGATCTGAAGGCCTTAGGAGTGGACCTCAACAAGTGGGAAACCCTGGCCTCTGAGCGGCCGCTTGGAGGCAGGCTGTGCAGCATGGCCTTTCCCAGTTTGAAGAGACACTTGGCCAACAGTCTGAGGCTAAGAGGAAAAGAAGGGCAGCCCATAGCCAGGGAGACAGACCAGGGACAGACTGCACTTGCTCCCATTGTGGAAGGGATTGTCACTCCCGAATTGGCCTTTTCAACCACACTAGACGATGTTCGAAAACCACCTTTCAGAGCGCGATACCATAGTCTTTCGAGACTGAAGGTTGCCAACACAACTGGAGATCTCAATAGTTTGGTATTGTGTAAAAAAAATTGGGGGGGATAGGGAGGGACTTTTCCAGGAATAACATTGGCTACCCTATTATGCACTGAGGACCTGGGATGGTTGTGTTCTGTATTGTACTTGTTGCCTCACACAGCCCCCAGTATGGAGAGTGTTTATTTTACAGTGCTCATACTGAGCTCTGAGCATGAGTAAAGGCTATAATAAATAGAATTCACATCTGGGGATATGTGAAGCGATACAAAGAAACACACTTCTCTCCAAGGTGTTGGTTTTATTCTTACGTGAGAGTAGTAATTGACTGAAAGTGGTTGTGTTTTCTTTAGGAGAGAAGCCATGAATACTGTGCAGTGAAATTCATTTTCAAGACTGGCTTACCAGGAAAAGGTGCAGATCAAAACACTGGGATCTCACCAGCTTGATCTACGGATTACCAGGGATGGGCAAGTTCAGTGTGATTTGATGCAGGTCGAGTCATGAGAGTAACAGTCTGTAGAGCGTATTCACAGAGAAAAATAAATCTCTTGAAAATCCTTATAACTACTCCATCAACAACAGCAGAAGCAGAAAGGTGCTTCTCTGCTTTAAAGATGATGAAAACTTTTCTAAGTACAGTGACCCAGGACAGGCTTGCAATGTTGCCAATGACTTGGGAATGTTGTCAATGGAAAAAGAAATTATATGTTGAATGGAAGATTTAATTTTTAAAAAGCTATAGAGAAGTTTGCCCATCAGAAAGAATGCTTGGCAAATTGCCTATGCACTCCCCAATAAACATGCATATGGGTGAATGTCATGACAATTTGGGCCAGGGGCAACCCAGCCAACCCCTCATGTTGGTGAGCAACTGAGAAGTAGAGAAAGGGTTCATGCTCTGCCTTCACTGGCCTCAGGGTACATGAGGCATGAACAAAAAGTATGCTGCCTCTGCATACAAGGCCACCAGTAGGCTTTCAAGATGAAACCTCATGTTCTGTGCAGTCATGAATGGTGGCAAAGGATCAGAAATTTCTTTATAAATAAAGATTGGCCTCCTGATATATCTGTGAGGTTTAGGGGCAGCTGTGAAGGGAGGTTGGAGACTGCATATTTAAATATTCAAGGAATGTCTGCAAAAAGGTAAGACCATTATCTATTGCTCCACAGCAGTAATGTATCTATATGTTCTTATATTAATTTTGTAGGAAAGAACCTCTCTGAGAACTATGGAAATTGGTATTGACTGTAGAGAATAATAGTATTTAGATCATGTTTCTGTGTGTTCAAAGTACTTCACTCACTGATATAATTTCAATAACCTCAGGGTTCCTAATTTAATTTACAAAAATGTAAATGCACAAGAGATAAGTATCACATCTAGTATGGTAATGCAAGAAGTGACTGTCAGTTGTCATTTTCTAGAATGGCAGATTAATGCTTTGCAAACTGCATTACAAGAGTGCGTGGAGCCACAGAGAGCTGGTACACCGATGGGAAGGCCACAGCCTTCCTGCACATGCCAGTGGAGTGAAGGTTACTCGCAGAAGAGGTAAGTCCAGTGCAGGGGCAGAGGAAGGGTAGGAAGATTAGGAGTCGGGAGTGGGGAGGGATTAGTGGCGCCAGTGTGTGCCACATCCAAACCCCCTTCCTGGGCCTGATCCACTGGCATGGATCCACTGGCATGGATCAACACAAACTTTTGCCAGTGATATCACTGGGGCAGGTCTGAGTAGACCCATTGCGGCTCCTGGAGCTTACCCTGGGAGAAGTGGGTAAATATCCCCTTAACCCTGAGGAGACTTCAGCAGCCCAAAATCCCTGCATTGCTGCACAGGGATTTAGTTAGGATCAGCCTGTTAATTAACAATAGTGAAGATACTACCTGATTGGTTGATAAGAAACTTGCAGTTGAATTACAATGACTGGCTAATAGAAGCCTGTCCAGATTAATAGCAACTGTCAGAGCTAGGAATTGAGGAGGACTGATGCACAATGGAGATCATGTGTCTAAGGGTCACAGCAGATTTGATGGAGATGGTCAGGTTTGTTGTTCATCAATCTGCCCTATTCCTATTTAAAACATCTATGGGGAGGAGGACAGCTTCTAATTCTATCATCAAATACCCTGCCTACCCTCCCTCAAAGTCCATTTTTCCTTTTCCCAGCTCTGATACAATCTCCAAGGGATCTGGAGGCAATGGATCATGGCAATGAAGGTGAGCATTCAGGAGGAAGGGCTGTAACTCAGGGGTACCACACATGCCTTGCAGGTCAAAGATCCTACAATCCCTGGCATCTCCAAGAAGGGCTGGAAAGCATTCTTCTTTGAAAACTGCTCCCAGCCAGCAAAGACAAATTTGAGGTAGAAATCAAGTTATCTGACTCACCAGATAAAGCACTTTCCTCCTATGTTCTCCTAATTAGTGCATCCCAATTGACATTAAAGTTAAAGTCCCACTCATTGTTTTCTATATGACTGGGGATATCACATGTCATCTGACCCTAATGCTATTCACATACATTCTAGATATGCCTTACATCTTCATTATATTCCTCTCTCTCTCTCTCTCTCTCTCTCTCTCTCTCTCTCTCTCTCTCTCTCTCTCTCTCTCTCTCACACACACACACACACACACACAGACACACACACACACACCAGTGAATCTCCAAAGTTTGGCTAATACTGACATTCTGATAAGTCCTGATGACTGTTGTGAATGCTTGAAAATAGGTTTATACTTTCCCACTTCGGGAGCATTTGCTCCTGAAAACTATTAGTTACACTGAAATGATTGAAGGCATTTACCATCGTATGGGAGTCTTCACGCATTCACACTGTGATCTGCCAATTTTGCAAATTCATCCAATTCCAGATATTCTCCTGTTTTAAAAGATTCTATGGCCTCTGACGACAAATGGTTCTGCTACAAAGAAGGTAATGGATTCGTTTGGAGGAAAAAAAAATCCTCTAGGTTTACATGATCAGATATAAAATGTTGAACATCAGGCCATCATTGAGCCACACATGCACATGTTACAATCCACAAAAGTTTCAAAGAATTTTGCCTGGTCATATTGAACCAAAGTGTTTTTCAGACCAAGTTTTATAAGCAGCATTTAAATATAACATCAAAAGTCCTGGAATACTTTAGGACAAATTGTTCAACATTAGGAAGAGAAAAAAAATGTCATTTTCCAATAATTTTTGAGAGTTTTGGGTAGATCAGAATTGCTTAAATCACATTTCTTATTATTCTGCTCCAGTACTGAAAACCAAACCAAACACTGAAAAGCAGATGCCATCTGCAGCGGTACAAGGACATTCATATATAACAAATCCACTGACTTTTAAAATCTGTTGGCAGGTAGTCAGATGGTTACATTTGCCTTTCCTCCATCTAATTTATTTTCCTTTGAATGTGGTGACAGTTTATTAAGAAATCCAAACAGACAGAGAGAGATCAAGAGCACAAGGAAATGTGTATCAACTATGAAGCCAGGTCGAGAGCATGTGGAAAACAGAGCCTCATATCACATTCACTGCCCTGTGAGACAAGAAGCAATACTGAGTGCACAAGAAGGTACACTGAGCTCCCTAGTCTCTGTGACTGCCAGGTAGATGCTATGAACCACAGACCACTTGAAAGCCCACAAGCCCAGATCTTTGGAAGAAGCAAGAAGTTTTTCTCTTTTTTTAGAGCCAGATATCTTCAAAAATTGACAACACAAGCAGGATTTTCACATGCCAAATCAGTTCAGGAACATCAACAAGGAGATGTGGAAATAAAACAAAATTGCTAATCTCTATAAAGAAAAAAAAATACAAACTTCCACATTTCCAGGTATGGCACATCCTAAATTAGTGAGCACTGATAGGCTTTGCTCTCAGGGAGCTGTACTTGTATAAGTACAGCTGTTTCTGTGTGCACTGAACAGCATTCAAACAAATCATAGTGTTATCCACAGGGGTACTAGGCAGGCAGAAGCAGTTCTAAGGCTGCAGCCTGACATTTGCTTATTGAACTCCAAAGGACTTTTGTACCACCACACTTACATTATGATCGGATTGGAAAACAAATTAGAGCCAACAGTGAGGACATGGCAATCAGCCGAATGAAACCTCCGAGGAATGTCAGAAGGGAAAATTATAGAAGGGTAATTCCTCCCTATAGTTTCTGAGTGCCATTCTATCTGCTTCTAATACTAAAGCTCCGCTGATAAAGCTCTGCTTCTGATAAAGCTCAGTTTGTCAGCATGTAGTTCCTGATCTTGATTGAAATTGGCACTCCTGTCTTACTAAGGTGAAAAGGTAGAGTCGAGGACAGGACTTCTGTACCGCTACTAGTTACGCAGATGAGTGAGTCTTGGCAGGCAGTTTGTCCTGCCAGAGTGCCACAAACATGAGTAAAGATTGACTTGATACAGTATCTTCTTTTATGCAGCTATTAAAGATACAGGAGCTCTCTATTGCATCTGGTCACTCTACCAGATGTAGAGTGACTAGATGGGAAATCATCCCTAAAGACATTACCCTCACTTCATTACCCATTGAAAGCCAGTGCTATATCCAATCCTATATTTATCATTTCTATGGCAGGCATTCTGGTACAGCCTTTAGCAGTATCTATTTCATTGGCAGGTGGTTGTTTTTTTTTTTTTTTTGTGAGTGTGAAGCCAAAGCATGCACAGTTTGAGGCTCCAAAGAATCCCACTGAGTAGCATGCATCTCTCACCTCTAGGCTAGGTTCGCTCATCCCATGCCAATGCAATGATCCTCACTGGGCCATCTCCAACCAGCATCAGTCCCTAAGGGCAGTGGTGTGATAAGTCCAAACTGCAAGGAATGGTACTCTGTAAACAGCAACTGAAGTGTAGCAGCAAAAGCAGCAGAGACGACTCTGGCTCAGGAACTGAAGCTGGTCGTTGATTGTATTGTTGCTGCTGCAGCTGCAGCTTCTATTGTGGAATGGCATTGGAGAGCCAAACGAGGCTCTCATACCGCCACCTGCTGGATCCTTTCAGTCACTGCTTCAGCAAATCCTGTAGGTTCTTTGCTAATGCACTGTCGCTTAGAAAGCCCACAACAGGGATTGCAACTTTCTCCCCTTATTTTGCAAAGAGACACTTCAAAGTAAAGCATGTGATGTGTGCATGCAGGTTGGTAACTATAATTGGACTTTCCCAATAGGACAGATTTAATAAAAATGCTGTGACGTGACCTACAATCTCATCCACATCACAAAGCTTCCCTATACTTTAGTGGGCTTCAACCTTTTTCATGCCATGGCCCAAATAAATAAATAAATAAAGTATGAGATTGGGGACCCACTGTTGATCCCACCCCCTCCCAGGACCCTATTTGCTCACCCCAGCCCTAATTGGCACCCACTCCCATTACGCCCTCTCAACGCTGTTCACTGTAACCAAATATTCTTATTAGAGCAGAAAAGGTTACCATGAAGCCTGGCACTAGTGAAAACTATTTTAGTACAATTAGAAAGAACCTGAGCTGGACTGGGACACAAACTCCTGGTACCTGAAGGCGTACACCAGATACCTCCCTGTTACCAGGTGGTGCTCTAATCCAGTGGTCTTCAACCTTTTTCATTCCTGTAAGTTGCCACAACCCTACAACTGAAACTTCACGACCCCATTGGAGCTATGCTCCCAAGGTTGAAGAACACTGCTTTTGACAAGTGTTTCTCGGGACCCACTAGGTGGATCGCAAACCAATTTCAGGTGGGTCCCTATTCATTTCTATATTTTATTTTTAGTATATTAGACTTGATGCTACCATGGTATGTGACAGCATTTGGGGAAATGTTACAGACCTGTACTTTTAACAAGCTACAATGTATATTAACAATGATAGTAAATGGGACTTACTCCTGATAAGAGTGGGTAGGATTGCAACATGGATTGTTAAAAATTTTTCTCTTGATGATGTCATTTCATTACTTCCAGTGGGTCCTGACAGATTCTCATTCTAAAAAGTGGGTCCCAGTTCTAAATATGTGAGAACCACTGCTTTAGACCATTGGTAGATTTCCATGATTTCAAGTTGGGTCATTTCCAACCCTGCTATCTGAAAGATTCACATGCCCGGGTGGAATCTGGGGTTTTCTTCTGAAACTGAACTATGGCCCTTTCTCTATGGTATTCCAGTATCACACCAGCATGATCAACATCCTGCCACCTGTGCAGGTCATCCAAAGGCACCCGGATCGTGAAGTTTGGGACAAAATTGAGAAAACCTCCCCATCTGGTTTTCATATATTGCCTTTCCTTCAGACGCACCTCTTTAAACCTAAGGATTAATTAGGAGCAGAGGAACAAACTTGTCAACCACAGTCCAACACTGACTAAAGAGTAGCTTGATACATGAATAGTGCTTTCTTATCCACTGCTACCCTCAAGAACATCTTAAAATGCCAGTCCTGGATTCATAGCTATCCATAGTATGTAACTTAAGAGATATAGTTTGGGTTTGGATCAATTTCCAATCAGTATGTCAATATATTAAATTACATGATTACTCCTAAAATCAATTACCCCTAAACTCAGCCATGAAAGTCTCTGGGTGACCTTAGACCAGTCATTATCTGTCCACCTAACCTAATTCAGAGGCGTGTACAAGGATAAAATGTGAGGGAGGTAAGCTTGTACACTGCCCTGGGCTCCTTGGAGGAAGGGTGAGATAAACATGTAATCAAATAGGCATCTCTCTCAAATGTGCTTTGGTTCTATGCTCCCCTGTACATTTGGGCTATGATATTTAGCACATGTGGAATGCTTTTTGAGCGAGTAAAGTACATCACCTATATTTTGACATAATCCTTAAACAACCCTGTAAGTAAGGATTATTTTCCCTACCTAGCAGCTGTGAGAGAATTGTTTGCATAAAACCACCTCACATGTGCGTGACAGATGCCAGATCCAAGGCAAGGAAGTGCTGACCAGGGAGAAAGGCAGCATAGAAATACTTATAATAAATAACAAATATGTTCCCCACCACATCACACATCGTTTCTAAAAGCCTATTGCCAAACCTGCGGCATTTGTACCAGAATGCTAAGCCTTCCCTCTATGTGAATAACTTGAACCACCCTCTGAGGATGTTGTTCTCCTTCAAAGCAGAACTGAAATACTTCAATGGGTGGCAAAGGTTTGTCCCTCTCCTAGCTGAGTGGCAATGCTCTGCTTGCCATGCTCACCTTGCAATGCCTTGGCATGGAAGATTCCGGGCCAGAGAATCTGCTACGGAGCCAGCTGCTGGCTGTGGCTGCAGGTGCTCCACTCACTACCTCAGTGCAGGGTCCCTCCAGGCTTGGGGCCCAATTTGGTCAAATTGGTTAAATTGCCTTAAGGCAGGCCCTGAGAAGGAGCTCTGAATACCACACAGGATGATTGACACAAACAAGAGTGGGTTTGGGCTAAGCTTCCAAACAGGAAGAACAATGCCAGTCTTTGAATCTTTGAATGCATAGGGGGAAAACTGAGGAACGATTCCCACACAATAACCAAATGTTTGTTCCAGCTCTTAGGGGCCAATCCTATCCACCCCCCCCACTGATGCAGCAAGGCCAAAATGGCTTGTGCTGCATCCTGTGGGAGGAGGGGAGGCAGTCATGGAGGTCTCCTCTGTGTAAGCTTCCACGGCACGGATTGGTCACTGGTGCAGATTCATGTGTACCTATGCTGCAGGATTGGGCCTGGGAAAGGGGCTAGGATTTGGTAGCCACAGCTGCCACCAAACCCACCCCCTTTCTAGAGCCGGTCTGCCCATCCCAGTCCCATCCCACCTTCCCAGCCCACCTTTCCGACGGCCTTACCTGCATCAGTGGGACTGCATTGATCCTCGGGTGTCTGGGGGAAGGTTCTGGCCATCCTACTGGTGCTCCAGCAGTGTGTGCCTTCATAAACTGCTTCTTGCCACTGCCATAAGGCAGTTAACGCTGGTGGAACATGCATTCTGCAAGCGTTAAAGCCCAATAGGACTGAGCTCCAGTAGTCAGTCTCCAGTAGATTGTCAGTGTGTTCCTTGTGTATTCCTTAACCATCATCCTACATCACTGTTGCTTTTCCAATATCTCCAAAAAATTTCTGATTATCTCAGGAGAACAACTTTTCCTCCCAATATTATTTTCACCATTACAGGTTTACTTTTGCAGCAATACAGGCTGACTCTTGTTATTCGCGAGGGTTTCATTCCCAGAACTCATGTGGATGGCAAAAATCGCACTGAAGCAAATCCAGTTAAAAAACAGTGTCCCTTTGCTAGGTGATTTAAAAACAGCCTTGCCAAGCTTTGTGATGTAAGACAGAGTCATTAGGCAGACAATCCATCAATCAATCTCTCCCCAGGCATTTAGAAAGGCTTCACTCTAAACCAGCAACCTCTCCCTTCACCAATGCAAAGTGATTTTCTTTCTTCCATGTGCTCAGGGGGAAGGGAGGATTGTTTGCCTTGGAGTGAAGCTGTTCTAAGTGCCTGGAGAGAGAATGATTGATGGATTATCAGCCAGCTGCCCTCTCTTGCATTAAAGAAGCTATTGTTAAATGACTTTGCCCTTTAATTTAAAGGGCCTGTCTCATAGCATTGAGATAAAACCACGGGTGAAAAGTCCGTGGATAATTAGGTTATACCTGTACTATGCATTCCAGTCTCTAGAGCTGTATCCTTGTTTTTGATGACCATGTATGACTTAGCAGTGGTTTGCTCCAACCATCTTTCACACAAGCCTTGGTTTCTCAAGTGGCCCCCCTTCTGCCCCCTGATCCGTAGCAGCTGCCTAGAGACTTCAGCACCTTATCACAATACCAAATGTGCATCAGAGTCACCTACACTAATTTCTGTTACTGATTTCCTCTAGTTTACATGATGTGAGCAACTTCCTTATGGGCAGGGAGACAGGCACAGATATTTTAAATAAATAACATATACTGGTGTCCACTGCTGCTGATGTGAACTGCTGTTGCTGCTTATCCATGACTGAGAGCCAACTAGTCCCAAAGATGGCCTGCATTCAAAAGGGAAGGAAACACCTGCCGTGCACAAAGAGTGCAAGTTCAGTATGCATCAAGTCAAAAGTGAGGAATCTTTATCCTGACAATTGCAGACATCCCAACTATCTCCACCTCCCACCAGAGATGTGTAATGATGCCACTCCAGTGTCAGGCATTGTGCAGTCAGGATAACAGGGGCAGGCATGTACTTCACGCCCTTCACCTCTTCCATATGTCCTGTTGCTAAGTCTCTTCTTTTGCGGATTGGACATGAAATACCATCTCCCAAGTCCTGCTGTCACATATGTTCTCATGCAATGACTGGAGGGGGAGGAGGAGAATCACACCAGCCAGTTTCATGTGAGGGAGGTTGGGGAACACAGTTTTCTGCAAATTGTCCCGTCTCCCATGCTGATGGGCAGGGTAAATGATTGTTCCTCCGTTTGTTGGAAGCTATTCTGCCTGTGTGGATATCAGTCTGCAAAATTACTGCAAATGTTAAGCCCCCTAAAAATAAACCCATCTTTATTTTCAAGTAAATTCAGCACTGACTTCATTCCAAGCTTTATTTTTTGCATCATTTACAAAGAGATTTTCACAGAGGGGTAAAAAAAAAAATTCTCTGTACTGAGTCACCTCCATTAAACACTGTGCCGTTTCTATAAGTATTTATTTGCTTAATCAGGACTGCCTCACTTTAGTCAATTGGTTTTGCACTCCTTGAAATAAAAGCTTCAAGTTTCTCAGGCTGCAATCCTATCCACACTTACCTGTGAGTAAGCCCCACTGACTATAATGGAACATATGTATGAGTAGACATGCATAGTATTGGGTTCTCATTCATTTTGACTGAATCCATATTTTGGATGGTTTGATTCTCTTCAGTGACCTCTTACAAAACACTCTGCCCTTTGCCAGTTTTTCTATTTGCCCCCCTTCTTCAAACACAGCCCTGGAACAGAAGTACCTGCCTGAGTTCATAGACCTCTTCACTGCATGGCTCTGCCATCTCCTCTCACTTCATCACTCCTCCTCTGTCCATGGCTTGTGGCCTCTGTGATCACTCATGTACCAAATGTCACTGCCCCCTCCCATGACTCCTTGCTGCACAAAAGGCAGCAAGCCCTTTCTTTGTGTTCCAGGATGTCAGCCTGTGCTACTGCTCTACCTCCTGGTCCCTTGACTCAAAAAGTAAGAGAGAAATGGAGCAGAAGAGGAAACACAGAGATGCTCCATATGGGAGGTACACCAGCCCACCATTCTCCTCTCACTTCCACGCCATTCCCTCTTTCTTTTGAATCTAGAAAGTGGGAAGAGGAGGAGGTGGCAGAGGCAGGCAAGAGATTGGAAGCAGGCGTCAGCCTCACGGACAGACTGGACCTGTTTATTTCCCAACTGTAGATGGAAGAGTTGACATCAATAGAAACTAGTCAGTGGAGTAAGACAATAATAATATATCATTATTTGATGGGTGTAGTGACATCACGGAAGATATTACCGAGGAGACAGGGTGTGGTGTCCACAGTGCCCCTTGCTCTAAGTAAATGCAGGATTAAAGCCCAGGTGGTAGCTGGAGGTGTGCTGCACAGCTGCAGCCACAAGAGGCTAAAGTGAACCTGGGAACATATAAACAGCACCTGGAGGAACTAGTGGTGTGGGTTGTAGGAAGAGTGCAGGTTGGAAAGGAGGCTGACTTGGCTTATGGACTTTGGCATCTGACCTTGGACTGGGACTTGGCATATTGACTTTGACTTGGATACCCTGACTGACTTACCTGGGACCTGACCTCAGACTGTGACTTGGCTTATTGGCTCTGGACTCTGATTTGGCAACTCTCATTGATTGGACTGGTTTACTTGGAATCTGTGGACTGGATCTGGACTCTGACTTTTGCTTGCTGCACTGGTGAGTTTCACCAGGGAAACTAATCAGCCTTAAGTGGGCACAAGGTCCAGTAGATTGGGATTTGGCAGAACAATGGGCTGGTGTGTTGTGGATGGATGTTAATATAAAAATAAAGTTGACCATGCAGTCACAGCACTGTAAAGGGATCATATGGGGAGGCTCCAGATGTATAGCATCCAGCGCAAGTTGCTTGCCCTGTCCCACACCCCCAATCCACCACAGTCTTCCCAATCTTACCACTCTCTGCCCCTTTCTACCCACCCTGCTAGCTTATTAATATCAATAGGGCTTCTCCTTACTGCATTTGTGCATAGGATACTCTTTAGCATCTGTGACAGTGATCCAGAAGCTCATAGCTATGCACACTTCAAAACTGGCATCTGCATTGTCATAAAATGCACTCCACCACTGGAATACTAGGGCCATATGAGTGCCATCCAAAACCCAATTACTGGGGAGTAAATAGCATTTACTTCTCAATAGACATGCATAAGATTCTGCTATAAGACTATGGAACATGCTTTCTACATCACACTACATAACTCTTGAAAACAATTGGTTGATTCTTGTTCTATGTTCAACGTTTGATTTATTATACAGTATTTATACCCTGCTTTCCTTCTGAAGAGCAAATAGGTCTGGTGCAGGCTTAATAGTGCCCTTGATTAATAATGGGTTATAGAATATTAACCATGATTAAAAGTCTGGGATCAACTCTTGGACATATGCATTTCTTTCATGCAGTTGCAGACCTCCCATAAGGTCCGAAGGGGCAAAAGCGCCAAGCATGAGGTGCTAGGGCCCCATTGAAGCCTCTCTGAGGCTCCTGACAGGTGGAAACTGTGCTTCTGGTTTTCCGGAATCCTGATTGCCCAATTAAGGGACGATCGGAGTTTGTTTAGCCTGGCCTGGAACACGAGAGTCTCCTCCCAGTGGGGGGAGTGGAGGAAGACTGGAACTGGGTGGCTACAGAGGCCTTTAAAGGGGCCCAGCCCTCTTCCTGCTTTGCATGTGGGCACTGTGTGGACACTCTGAGGGCAGCCTGAGTTTTACTGGTCGCCGGGTGGGGCCAGGTAGGAATTTTTTGCTGTCTGCCAAGATTGGCTTAGGGGCAGGCAGTTTTTTTGCTGACCGCAGACTGTCAGGGGCCAGGGGTTTCTCCCCTTCCAGCTGGCATCGGTCACTTTAAAAGGCAGGTGGTATGGGTTAGGAGGCGTGAAATGGACTTTGGGCATGCACCTTCAGGTGGCATAGGCAGGGCGGAACCCAATTTCAGTCCTCAGGGTCTCGGCGGCACGAGGACATAGACGGGGCACTGGCTGGGACTGCGGGGACCGCCTCAGAGGCTCAGCGGCTCGAGGCGGCACAGCCCACGGTCTGGCTGCCTTCTCCTTAAGGGACAGACCTGGATGAGCTTTGCCGCCTAACAGGGCGTGGCTTGGAGTTGGGTGCATGCCAGCCTGGGGGCAGATGTGTTCTGGTACCACCCAGTGGTCCCGCCTCCGCACCACAGGGGGCTTCGCTGCCTCGGATGCTGCAGGTCTCAGCCTCCTCTTCTGTTGTATGTGGCCCTTTCTCCCATATCTGTTGTCTCGCGTGTTCATTGGACGGTGCGAAAACAAGCACAGTTTATAGCCCTGGGGAATCTCACAGAGGTTTCCCCTACGTGGGTGGAGGTCCCCTGAGTCTCCGTGAGCCTCTGGTGAGTAGGGGATGGTGGATTTCTGCTCAGGGGGGTGGCAATAGCCTGCGGAGGGGGGGCCATCACAGACCTTTGCCCCAGGCATGGGACTGGGGAGGTCTGCTGCTGCTTTCATGTATGTCTTTCTTCCTTTCTCCTCTCTCGCACTTAAATTTTCCCTTCCTCTCTCCCCTTTTTGACAGTGACCCTTGTCAGTGTTACATCTGTAGATCTGTTCTGCTAACCCTGGTTAGTTTACTAAAATCAGATTATGAAACTTGATTGGCCTGTGTTGGGTGCTGCTGGCCATTTAGCAGGTGCCCACCTGCACTGCCTCCTACTGCCTTGCAATGCCCACTGTAAGGACATGTTCCCCCTTCCCTCAGACCCCATTCAGTGGCAACAACCTCTTTGCCCCTACTTCATCAGCCTCGATGAGAATTTAGAAATGTTTTGTTAGTATTCATAGTGGTCCAAGTTTATTCTCCATCTAGGTACTGAACAGACCTTGTCCTGGTCTGTTTTGGACTAGATCAGTGTTTCTCAATGTTTGTCCTCCACCGGACCACAAATGGTCCACCTATTCGAAGTACTACCAGAAGTAACTAGCGATGACATCACTGCCAGTTACTTCTGGGTTGGGAGGCCAGACGCGATGTGACAACACCAGTAAGAAGCTCAGGTAGACGGGGCGGGGGCTTTCTGAGCACAGAAAAGGATGTATTGGAGTATCCTACTGCTGTTTGTTGTGTCACATTCCTGGTCTCGCTGCCAAGGGTCCTGTGAGGACCACCAGGCACCACCTCAAGTACCCATGGTGGTTGGGTACCTCAAGTACCCATAGCACTGGTTGAAAAACACTGGACTAGATGTTACTGTACCAGGCACCTACAGACCATTGTCTGGGCCCAACATCAAATACCAGCTGGAACTGTGAGAGGACAGGACCTGTTGCCTCATATTATACTTTGAGTATGCGCTCTTTCCAGCAAGTATTATCTGGGGTTTTGTGTATATGTACTTAGCACAATGAAATGCTGATTACAGCTTCCAGGCCCGACTTTAATAGGTTGGAAAGCAATAATGAAGGGATCCTTTGTTTTAAATACATTAGCCAGCAATTTCTTAATATACTTTCCTCTTGGAAACCTCTTATCGGGCTTGAGACTAGTTTTCCTTTTTGTTTATTTTTACTGAAAATTACAAGGTCAGAGAGTGGGAGTAGTTGCTGTATTCTTTTTCCCCACTGCTGAGAACACAGCACCACATCCTTTCAGTCACGGCAAAGAGCAAAGGCAAAGAGAAGGCAACTGGTGTGCGCAGAGATGGAAGATGCAGGCCTGCAGACAGATGGAGTTTAGATAAATTCTCCGGGTACTTCAGGTACATGTGGAAATTCTTTGAGAAGGCGGAACTAGTGTCTTGGATGGGGGAGAGAGAAGAGGCTTAAGGGAGATAAAATTTTAGCTCCTTTTGGAGCTAAAACAACCCTCCCAAAATGGGGTTATTACCAATGTTTCCTGTAGTTTTTACAGGGAGTGCATGGAGTCCCCATAGAGTTGCATGGGAGGAGGGCTGGGAGGAGGTCTGCTCAGGCCTGTGAGGGAGCAGGGACAGCAGCAAAGGCTGCTGCTGTATCCTATCCCCCCTCTTCAACTTGAAAGCCCTACATGGGGCTACTCAGTTCTGCACCAACCATTGAGCTAGTCCATATCTCTGTTGAGGCTGCCGGATCTCAACACAATGTAAGACAACAATGGTTCCCTTATATTGAGGAGACATCCTGTTGCCTTCCTGGTCTTGTGGGATACACCTGCAGCTGTTTCAGTGCCACTGTACTGTGGCATAGGCAGCCCCACTAGGATTGGGCTGGTAGTTGCTGCAATGACCAATTCCTTGCCCTGGCTTACCTAATATAACCTCCTTTTCCTGTCATAGAGGTTGTTAGTGTCCAGTGGTAAACTGGCAGAAAGTATGTTTTCACAGCACACAGTTAATATATAGAATTTGCTGTCAAGGGGGTTTGGTGATGTTGGCCACTAGCTTAGATGGCTTCAATGGGGATTGGAAAAATTCACGGAAGAAAAGTTTTATCACTGGCTTAGTCCTGATGACTATGTCGAACTCCTTTGAGGCGTTCATCTCAAAGGAAGTGTATGTTTGACTCGAATGCCAGTTGTGTACTTGCCTATGTGTCTTTCTGGGTCTCCTGTAGGCATCAAAGGGGCACAAACTGCAAGTGAGGAGATTCTCATTGAACATCAGGAAGAAATTCTTGATGGTAATACCAGTTCAGCAGTGGAACAGATTGCCAAAAGAGGTGGTGGATTCTCCCTCACTGAAGATCTTCAAACAGAGCTTCAAATGACACATGCAAAAGGTGTTCTTTATAGGAGGATTTCCTGCTACAGGCTGGAAGTTGAACTAGATGACCTTGTGGTTACCTTCCAGCACCATGATTCTGTGGTTCTATGATCTCTTGATGGACCTTTACTCTGATCCTTCATGATGAACAGCTGTGTAGCATCTCTGAATTAGAGGTGTGGAAGGGGCATTGTCTGAATATGTTTCAATTAAAGCCCTTCTCGGTTTCCTTAATTAGAGCTATTGAACAGAGTCCCTGAAGCACCAGTCTCTGATAACTGGTGTTTAATGAAGTGGCTAAACGAATAGACCAGCTCCATATCTGTGTGTGTGTATTAGTGCAGGAACGAAGGTCAGTTTAAACAAGTCTTGATGTGGGTGTAATCAGTTCCATGATTCTATGGATAAAGGAAATAATATAGCAAATCTGTGCACGCTATAAATATCATGACAACAGGCAAATGATCCAAGCATGAATCTCCCAATGAAAAGCAGCACACATTTTGAACAGAGGGGCAGGGACTTGAGGCTTCCACTGCTGCCCTTGTTTTTGTACAGTCGTATATCGCACACTGTGTGCAGCGCTGCTGGAAGCAAAGCTGTTGGGCTAAGTGTATTGCCATGACTGCCCATTATCCTCGATAACTCTCAGAATAGGTTTCACAGGCCATAGTTTAAATGAGAGATTCTGAGAGTTTCTTGGGCCGAATGTTGTGCAATCTAGGGATTTGCTTAGTGGAACTGGAAAGCTTGAGGGCACTTGTGTCACCACTCGAAATAAATGATGTGCAGTGCATCTGAATTGACTCCACAAGAGCATAAAGGACAAAAACACACTTCTTTTGAAGCAATGAAAGACCAAATATAAGAGAGATTTTTAAGCCTTTGCCTGCCCGATATTACAGCTGCAAATACTAGTTATCAAATTTTTCTTTTGAAGAGCTCTTATTGTCCTATATGGGTACAACTTTATATGGGTACCTATATGGATACAACAGTTCCTCATAGAATGTTAGACTCTTTTTTCTTTCCTTTGTTACTGAAGGTGTTTACCTAACTTACGGTCCAATTACATTTTTCAGTTCTGCCACTGGAATGCTTTCTGGCTGTCGCAAATGCTAATGTCAGGGAGTGTGGCCTGGCTGCCACTGAAATTGATGAATGGACTGGGGATGCTCAGCACAGCAGATATGACTATGCAGAATGACTGGAGATGGGTAGAACAGGGAGGCAATGGTGTGGGGATCAGGCCTGGGAAGGAGCCAGGTTTGGTGGCTGAATCCTCACTCCCTTCCCAGGACTAATCCGCCTTTACAGGTCCACACAGATTTGTGCCAGTGATATTGCTGCTGTAAATCCAAATTGACCCATGGGGCAGCAGGGGCTTGCTCTGGAGTAGTGAACAAATAGTGCCACTTTATCACCATGCAGGGTGGTAGAACTGGCTGTCAAGGACATTCTATTCTGCAATATATGTTACTGTGGATTTAAGGCAATCAACCAGAGGACCTCAGAAACTTAAGTCCCAAACAAGAACTTGTGAAGAAGCTCAGGGCAACCTGCATCCAGTTAAATAATTGCTGCTTGCTGTATCCCAGACGTAGTTAACAAATATGGGGCACAATCCTAACCAGGTCTACTCAGAAGTAAGTCCTATTTTGTTCAATGGGGCTTACTCTCAGGAGAGTGTAGTTAGGATTGCAGCCATGGTTGTTTAATAAAGGTCATTGTAGCTTTGCTACTGAGCTGCTTGGCTGTGCTGCTCAGAGCTTGGTGACCAGGAAGCCTGGCAATGACATATGTGACTGCAATCACATATGTGACTGCATAGCCATAGAAGGGGTCCACGCAGTGGTGCAGGTCTGAGGTGGCCCGTTGTAGAGTGGGAGTGTTGTGGCGGGGTGAGGATATTTATAACAGAGGCTTGAGCAGCTGGTAATGTGAAACATTTTTTTTTAAGTCTCATAAAACTAGGTGGATCCTCAAAGAGTGTAATTTTAGAAAGTGGATCACAGTGCTAAAAAGTTTGGAAACCACTGTAATAAACAAAAAATAATGATATAGCTGAAAATCTGCATGCATTCTTTGTTAAATTATGGAGATTGTCCTTGTTTTAAAGGGAGCAAAGCCTTCCACTGTAACTTACTAAAAAAGCAGAAAATGTGGATGTACAGAAACCTCAAAAACGGTGTCTGTTATCTATGAAAGGAACCTCCTTCCTTCCATGACTATTTCCGAAGAACGATTGAAAGGATTAAAGCTGTAACTGTTAATGTTTCTCACATTATTGCATAACACATTTCTAAGTGGACAATGATTGTCCTTGAACAATAACATAATGCAGAAGATGCTTATTCTGAAGTGATTAAGTCCTAAATGTGCAGTTGCCTAGCGATTGTAATACTTCTTTAAAAAATAGGGAGGATCTCTAGCCACAGAAGGGGACCCTGATGGAAACCAAAAGCCCAGCTGTATTTTTAAGGGGACTCAAGTTTTTCCCACAGTTGGTCCATCCATCAGACCAAAGGAGGCAGTTGCCTCGGGCTACAATCCTATGCACATTTACCTGGAAGTAAGCCCTATTGGGACTTCTGAGTAGACCTGCATAGGATTGGGCTGTCAGCCAGTAAATTGGTGGGGGGGGGGGGATGCTACATTCATCCACCTTCTCTACTTCTTTTCCACCTGTTCCTTGGATACAGAAAGAAAGAGGGTAATAGAAAAGAAGGATGGAGGGGAGAATGTGGCAGGCTAGGACTGGTGAGCTGCAGGATAACGTAGTGATATCATATAGGGAATGCTGCCTTGGCTGTTGGGAGGTTATGCTGGTTCCAAACCCAATCTGGGCTGTCACTGAATGTATTGTTTTGCATAGGAGCACTGAATAGAACATGTAGCTATGTTTGGAAGGACTACAAGCAGCAGGATCCAGCAGTCCTCTAGAGACAGCAAAGTAGCATACAATGCAGATCTAATTAAGGCAAGCCACTAGCTCAATTAATTTAGTTGACACAAGATTTTTTTGCAATAATCGAATATTTTTTAAACAGCTGAGCTTCACTCCATTTCTGAAACTGCTTTTGAAACTCCCCTCAATTTCAAAAGTAGTTTGCCAGGCGGAATTGCAGAAGGGTGTGTGTGTGTTTGCTGTTACCAAAAGAAAAAAGAAAAAAAAAGAGCAAGTCTTAAATCTTCCAGTGTTCACCGAACTAGTTTCACAATTGTGTGGATTCAAGCCATTGATAATGGTGCCCTTATCTGAAATACTGAACTGCACCTATTAGATCAAGAGAAGAAAGCTAGCTAGGGGCAGTAAATACAACTTTTTCATCAATCAAGTTATGATTGATGGTTAAATAAGAAAGAAAAAATGGATTTCTCCTTTCCCAGTAGACTCAAATATTCTGCCAGAACTTGCTGGATGAGTTGCTGCTGTCAGCAAACCTGTTCCTATAAAGTGATGTTTGAGCAATGGCAAACATTTGGGCCCAGGAGGTAGCAACTTGAAAACTGATGGAAAGACAATATAATGATTAACTGAATGTGTACTTGATTTAAAAAAAAAGGCCCATAATCCTCTGTTTCCTAAGAGGACCAGCTGCAGAAAGAGACAATGCTTCAACTTTCAGCAAAAAAGGACTGGATCTTTTTTCTGTTTGGAACCCTGCCAAGATGCTAGAGATACTAGAGGCTTCCCAGCCACCAGTATGGTTTACTGGAAACTTTGTTAATATAAAATTTGTAGGGTTAAGTTGGGAATAAAGCGAGGTGAACATAAGGCAATGTGCACACATCAGATGCACTTAGGTTTATTCTGTGTTTTTTTTTTTTTTTGCTTTGAATTATTGTATATGTATATGGTACTGTATATGGTTGGGCACATGCTTAGTATGCAGAAGATTCCAGGTTCAATCTTTGGTATGTCCACCTCCTTGTTTTCTACTCACAAGCTCTTCAGCTATCATTTGAATCTTCATGTACATGGAAATGTTCTAGAAATATTGGTGTCAGAGGCTGATCTGGTCATGCATTGAATTATGACTTACGACCATCAGAGGGCCCAGCTGAATCCCCTGAATCCTCAGAATGGGAGGTGGTAATAGCACTCAGTGAGCCATCATAGGGTGGGTGGAAGGCACCATTGTGATGCCAGTGCAGGGCTCTGCATCAGGACTCCCAACAACCTGTTGCTGGCTCCAGGTAATCCCCCAAATTGTAGTCACTTTCTAGAGAATTGTAGTCACTTTGTAGTCATTTGTAGAGAAAAAAATACTGCCTGTAAAACTGACTGCATTGGACACTGATTTGCATAATTGCATGGGTTTCAAACTGAATACAAGGAAAGTTAAGGCCAAACTGGATGAGACAACAGAGATGATCTTACATCTGAGGAACTAAAATTGCCACAACTACCAGGAAAAGTGATTATGGAAACTTTTTGCCACATGGAATTGCCTCTACTTATTTGTCTGAGGCAGTGACCCATGGAGATGGTTTCAAATATGAATCTCTCTCTCTTGTTCAGCTAAAGTTATTTTTCCCAAAGTTAGGAGCTCTTGGGGTGGTGGCTGCAGTCACAGGTATGAAATCTGCAGTTCTGGCAGGTTTAGAAACCAGTTAGCTCAATTCTAATTTTCCAGCTGTGAAGACTCCATGAAAGGGTAAAGACCTTTCTGTTTGACTTTGAACTACTCAGGACTCAAAGCCCAATCCTGAGCTGCCCAGCACTCGTGGCTGCAGCGGCACCGAAAACGGCTGCCGCTGCATACAGGACAACCCAGGCAGCTGCTGCTGCCTCCTCAGGAGAAGGGGAATTTTGTCCCCTTCCCCCAGGTAAAGCAAGGAGCCCCGCAATGGTGGTGCTCGATTTTTTGCGTAGAATTTAGAGGGTCAGTGTAGAATTTAGAGCCTCCGTGTCAGGCAGATAACCCGACATGGAGGCTCAGGTGGAGAGAAGCTCCACCGGTCCAGCCTCCCTCCTACCCTGCTCCTTCCTCCAGCAAGCCTCCTCCCCACCCTCTCCCTGCCCTCCTTCTGCCTCCTCCACCCTGGAACACCTCCTCCCCGCCTCCCATCACACCCCCAATTACCTCTCTGCTGCCCAGCAATCCACGTGACTGCCAAGTGGCAGACCTCTGGTGCTCCACCGGTGGTACCCCAACATCGGCCAGTGCTAGGCTAGCACCAGCGCTCCACCAGAGCTAGGGTCTGCAAACATGCCTTATGGCATGTTCGCAACAGTGTGCACTGGTGGTAAGTCAGTGTGCTCTCTTTAGGCTTGGGCCCTTACAGCCCAATCCCGAGCTGCCTGGAGCTGCGGGACCCGGCAGCTCCACGGAGGGCTCCTGCCAGATCCAGCACCTCCTGCGCTACCACGGGAGGCTCCTTGGGAGAAGGGGACATTCGTCCCCTTCCCCTGAGTAAGGGAAGCAGCCCTGCAATGGGGCTACTCACTTTAGCGGCAACTGTTTAGCGGTGCTAAAGTAAAGTCGCTTGTGTAGGGCGAGCAGCCCTGCCAGAGTGTCTTGGATCCTGCGGAGCTCGACTCCACAGATCCGCCTCTCCCCCTCCCCCAACACACCTCCCCCGTGCCCCCAGCCATGCCTCCCCCCTTCCCGGAACGTCTCCCCCACGCCTCCAACCATGCCCCATCTCCTGTTCTGCAGCCCGGCAGTCACGGAGACCGCCAAGTCGTGGAGCCTGGGTGCCTGCCACACGCTGGCTCAGCGCCAGCCGGAGCTGGGTTAGCTCCAGTGGGAGCCCGGCGGTAAACCCCACAAATGTGCCTTATGGCATATTTGCGACTGTGCTCCGCACCGTGGAGGTACGGCGCAGACCACAGGATCGGGCTCTTAGCCAGATCAATTAGGGGAGGGGTGACTGTCACTGCTGTACCTGCAGGTGATGGCTCGAAGGAGGGTCTCCATCTGCTTCCCAGTTCCTGTACATGATGAAGGGAAAACTGGCACATGTGTACACTTTCCAAAGTGTACCATTGTGCAAGCCCTGCAGGGCCTTGCCCCAGAGCTCCCCCAAACCAGTGAGTTTTTAGATATATTGAGCCCAAACCATGTAATTCTTTCCCCTTTTCAATGATGATAAAAATTGATTAGAGATGTTTCTTCCCTAGGTGACATAAAACACTCTTGTAATTAACTGCAAGAGAAATAATTGCATTTGTGATTCAGCTACTGATGCACAGTTTTGACAATTGCTTCGCTCGATTTAGTCTTCAGCCTGCTTTTTGTAAGGATTACTTTTTTACACATCAGGTCTTTGCTGTAATTGTTTATTGTTTTGCATGCAGAACCGAAGTGTCAGTAGACCTTATCAAGATATCACAGACTTTAACATGAAACTGATTGGAAAACTGTGCTTATGGAAAAACAGAGGGAAAAGCTAGAGTTTCAAAGGAGCTGGAGATTCACAGTGTTAATTAGTAAACGAGTAAACAGTGGTTGGTTGAGATGCACAGAGTATGCCAGTTTGCCATTCGCTGTTGCTCAGTTGAATCCAAGGTTAGTATCGTTAGTACCTCTTTCACAGCTTTGACAATTGTGTCTTCAGCACATTTGCAGTTAGTTGTAGCTGGAGGCCATAACATGTTGTGTTCACTTTCACGTTCTCTTGAGCAACAAAAAGTTATTTCACCTTTCTGCCATTTATCATCACAGCCTAAGTCAGGTTGGACCCAAACAATATAACGTCGTCTCAAGCTTGATTTGCTAAGGATTCCAACCCTTATCTTACATTTCCACCTTGTGTACCTCATTCATTCTCCAGAGTGCTTCACCTCAGGGTCAAACAGATGTGATGTAATGATGGCTGTAGGTATAGGGTCCCACTTGAGTGAATTACCACTTGTTTTCTGTGCCTCTACTCTTCCGGTACTCTCAGGCATGATTTGTCGCATTAGGTGTTTCCTGCCATTTTACTGAGCAATCATGCTCTCACAGCTTTGCTTCCACCCAGAGCATTGTATTCCTGAGCATCTCCATTAGCATTTCAATAGTTTCTGTGGTTAAATGTTTATTTACTGATAGCTGACAGCCAATCCATGACTGGAGAGTCAGTAGGGAATTCAATTCACTTACACTCGCACACATAACCCAAACATTTTTCTTTTAGAAATATATTGGTTAAAATGAACTCTGCTATAGATGGATGGGTTAAATGAAGCATCACAAAAATTAAAGCTGTATATATGTCATTGCATAGATGTTCAATGGAGCAATTAAAGCTGTTTGTTGCTTGCTAGTTCAGAAATGCATAATGCTATATAATGCAGTAAACCACCCACACAGGCATAGCAGAGGCCTTGTTTTTCTCACGCATCATGAAATGCTGCAGGGGGAATGAGCTTGTCAGTGGCACAAAGGCTTCAGAGAGTCAGGTCAGTGAATTATAGTTACAATTAATAGACTGTCCCCCTCCCCACAAAAAGAATTATGTTTGCAGACACCCTTGACTGGTCTGTCTCAGTAGAAAGAAGCTTGTTGCAGTTGAGCACACGACACACAGCAAGCTGAACCCAGAATGGCTTTTGGCAATGGATGGCAATTGCTTGACAAGCTGCAATTGGGACTAACTTCCAAAAACTAATTGAGACTCAGCTCAGCTCATAGTGGGGGGCTTGGTACAACACTTTGCTCAACTGGTGGCAGATCAATGTGCCTTCCAAAATCATGCTTCACTAGCAATTGATGTTGTTACTGTCATTTAAAATTATTACACAGCAATAATTTGTCAATGCCACTGGTTGACTTTACTAAGTGCCATTAAATCATATTTCAATTTTAATTAAATCCCTGTGTCCCAAGCATTTTATTTAGCTTTTAATTGCCAATTACCTACAGCCTAATTTTCCGAGGCAGTTTAGTAAACATTGTTATTTGCAGACTCTGTTTACTTTCCAGCTCATATATCTGAAAGATGACAGAATCCTTCTGGAGAGTTGGTCACTGTTGGTCACTGTTTAAACTTCAGAGAACAGTTTGTTTCAATCTCATGCCTTGCTGTGATGAGTTCTATTTTTTTTTTTAAATTCTATTTGGCTTGGTGTTCTTACAGTATCCAAATAAGCTTCCTTGTCTGAAAGTACTACTTGCTGTTTGGACTTTTAAGGCATGTTTAAGCCCTTTAGGCATGTCCAGTGAGGTATGTTAAAATGCTTCTGCAGCGGATGCCCTTATTTCCTGGTAGAGATTCTCCCTGACAAAGTGCAAAACAGAATATAAAAGTGTTGGAGGGTAAAAGGGCAGGCTGTTGCTGTGTTTTCTGAAAGGATGGCTGACAATAGGAAAAATAATGAACATTTTTGTTACAGTTTCTTAAGTGGCTCTGGACAGGGAGAAAGAACAAAGGCAGGTTTGTACATTCAGATACGATGGACGAACAGCGCTGCAACCACATTTCTGTATCGAGATCAAATAGCGATATGCTGTATTAGCACTGGCAGTGAATTAGATTATCCTCTTTACGCTTCTTTGGTGGAAACAGTAGTTTTGTGATCCTTCTCTGTATTCCAGTGTATTTCAGGTATTATTTCTTAAATGTTTGAAAGGCAATTAAAGTCATGGGTTTATATCCAAAGACTTCCTTCTGTGAAAGAAAATAACTTTCTCTGCTGGAAAAAAAACCTTAGAACACAACCCAGGTTGTCACAAAGGGTGGCCTTGTTTCTCTTTAGAGTATTGTTGAAACACATTTCAACTCATTGGCTGTTCCATCTAGAGTTCTGAAGTGTTTCAGTTATCCAACCAAAGCTGTTATTCTATGCACACTTTCTTGGTGGAAGTAATCTCGATTGTGTTGCCAACACTGCTCCTGCACATGTACACGCATGTGTCCACATGTGTCCTACATGTGTCATGTGCGCACACACAAACTGGGGAAATTAGCAAGTGAGAAGCCAAATCTAACAGTGTGAGAAAGTTTTGGGACCATTGACGTGAGTGAATGGCGCAAACAATCTCAAGTTGCCTCAAAATTAGGCCAACAGTAACCACAAGACAGAGTCTTTTGAAGAAGATAAAGAGTTTATTAAAGAAATCTAGATAACAAGTAAAAGGCACATTTAACTTCAAGTCAGTTACAGAGAAGAGAGAAATACTTGCAAATACTTGTGTTTGGGCAGCAGGAGTTAGTTGGAAAGGTGACAGAATCTTTTGGGGGGAAAAGAGGGAGGGACGGAGAGAGGAAATGTTATGAAGATCAAATGGGGAGAGAAGATCAAAAGGCGGAGATCTCCCTAGCCTAGTGTGCTGATTATGACTTGAATGTGAAGTCCTTCCTATGCAGCAAGGCAGGGCTGCAAAGTTTCCAGGTTCCAGAGGAGGGAAAGACCGAGATTGGAGGAGGTTTACGTTTGGGTAAAGAAACCTCCAAGCAAGCATGGACGCCTCAGCTAGTTTCTGAAGTGACCCAAAGGGGAGGAGAAACCTCAAAACAGAGAGAAAGTTGACCCTGTTCAAAAATGAAGGTTCCTACTGGGATAGAAACCTTGCTGGAGAGAAAGCTGGCCCACATCTGCTTGCTTCTGAAGTGATCCCCAATCTTCTTCCAGAGCAGGAAGTTATAGGACCTTTTACAAAGGAAAGAAAGGAATTTTTGGAAGGACAAAGAAGTTTGGGGAGCTTCTTTCCTGAGCTTCCTAGTCTGGACTGAGTTTTCCAGGACACAAAAAGAGCTTGATGGTTCATTCAGGAGAGTTCCTGCCCAAGAATAGTATGGCAGGGTGTGCCGCCTCAGCTTCAGGTTGGGGAGACTCCTTGACCCAGAATCTGAAAAGAACTGTAATTTAATTTAACATTCAGGCAGAACTGTTCTTGCTAGCTATCCTTTTGCCAGATCTCAAACACCCAAATTTAATTGACCACAGAGGAGCCCTTCCTTGGGAGGCACCCCTTTTCACAGATCAGGGAGGCCTGCCTGGCTCTGACACCAAAATGAAGTCAGTTTAAAGGGCACGCCACGCATGTTTGGGAAAGAGGGTGTCTGTAACAATTGAGCTTAATAGCATTTACCTCTGAGTAACCCTGCATAGGATTGGCAGGGCTGCCACATGCACAAGGCCATTTGGGATCACGAGGCATCAGGTGGCAGATTGGCAGGGAGTGCCCATGATTGCCAGCCCTCTTCTATTGCTTCTCCTCCTTGCACTCCCAGGATTCAAAAAGGAAATGGGAAATGGAGAGGAAGAAGAAGTGTGGAGGGTAGGAGAGTGTGGGCTAGATCGTCAGAGCCTTCATGTTCCTGTTTTCATAAGAACGTAAGAACAGCTCCACTGGATCAGGCCATAGGCCCATCTAGTCCAGCTTCCTGTATCTCACAGCAGCCCACCAAATGCCCCAGGGAGCACACCTGATAACAAGAGACCTCATCCTGGTGCCCTCCCTTGCATCTGGCCTTCTGACATAGCCCAAATCCAGGAAGTAGCGAAAAGAAGTGGTGGTGGCAGCTGGGGCGTATCGGGTACTCTGCCCTGGGTGCCAGGAAGTCTTTGGTCAGGTCTAAGGACTGTATTGCAGATTTCATCCTTCGTGATTTTGAAAGATTTGTCTGTCAATCACTATTAAATGGATGTCTAGTTCAAAAGAAATATATGCCTAAGTACCAGGCGCTGAGGGCAAATGTGGCCTACTTTCTCTTGTGCTCATACTGAAATCAATGGTACGTTTAGATATGTACTGTATTGCCTCAAGTTAGTAAATTGCCTTGGGCATTTTGGGGAAAAAGGTGATGTATGTATATACCACAAAGAAAAGAAATAAATTAGAGTAATATATAATTTAAAAGCTGAAAAACGTGCCATAGATATACTGAAAAGCAGAAAGCCTTTTTCAGTTTCTGATGTTATAGAAAAGGTTAGAATTGCACATTTGGGAAAAGTTCTGCAGGAAGCCTTCAGCCTTTGAATATCATGAACTGAACTCTCAGTCATTTGTGTTGCTGTTACATTGGAATATTCATTTCATCAATGTATTTGTGTGAATTTATGACAATGGGATGCAAATAGCACCGATATGCTAATTATCAGCATATTCAGTATTACTGATCACTGTTCTATGAATGTCAGTGTTGGAAGCACACTATGTCTTGACTGTACTGGTTCTGATCCGGTCTGTCTGGAAGTCAGAACATACAGTATATAGGTTGAAACAGCCAGTTCTTTCTAGCCCAGAATTAGTGCACAAAAAGCACCACAAGAGACAATACCTGTGCAAAATAGCAATGCACAGCTGTCCATAACTTAGGGAGCAAACATCCACAGTAGAGATGAAGAAGCAATTCAGGTAATATTGCTATCTCACAGATTTTTAAAACCAATACTGGTTTTTAACTCTTGGGAAGAAGCAGATTCTGGAGAGCTACAAATGTACCATATTTCTCTGCTTATCCTGCTTTTCCCATGGAATGAGAAGTAAAAACATTCTGAGAGCTATTGCATCTCGCATAGGCTTCAACTATCTTGCTTCTGCTATTTTCCCCAGACAGGGGATAGGGAATTCTGGCAGTTGGCTATATATGTCTCTAGCCTATTCTTAACACTGTCAGAAAATGCTAATCCTACTCAGAGGGATATGAGCAGGCGACAGGTAACAAAAACCTCATGTGATCCTGACAAGCTGTCAAGATTTTCCACCTCCTACCAAGTGCCAGAGAACAAGTCTGTAGGCAGACATCCATCCAGCTATCCTTAGGGTGCACAACTATCAAGCATTCATGCTAGAAGAACATATCAAAACGTCTGACAGGGTGATCAGGTTAGAGACTGAAGTGGCCCAATCTTATCCAATCTTATCTGGGCCTTATGGTGGAGACCCATTGAGAAGACAAACTGGACACCAGGCAGCCTATGAAGAGATAAGGAAAAATGTTCTCATACTGACTTATTAGTTGGCAACCTTCAGTCTTGAAAGACTATGGTATCACGCTCTGAATGGTGGTTCTGGAACAGCGTCTAGTGTGGCTGAAAAGGCCAATTCGGGAGTGACAATCCCTTCCACACTGGGAGCAAGTGCAGTCTGACCCTGGTCTGTCTCCCTAGCTATGGGCCTTCCTTCTTTGCCTCTTTGCCTCAGTCTGTTGGCCAAGTGTCTCTTCAAACTGAGAAAGGCCATGCTGCACAGCCTGCCTCCAAGTGGGCTGCTCAGAGGCCAGGGTTTCCCACTTGTTGAGGACCACTTGCCTTCAGATCCCTCTTGCAGATGTCCTTGTATCGCAGCTGTGGTCTACCTGTAGGGCGCTTTCCTTGCATGAGTTCTCCATAGAGGAGATCCTTTGGGATCCGGCCATCATCCATTCTCACGACATGACTGAGCCAACGCAGGCATCTCTGTTTCAGCAGTGCATACATGCTAGGGATTCCAGCACGTTCCAGGACTGTGTTGTTTGGAACTTTGTCCTGCCAGGTGATGCCGAGAATGCGTCAGAGGCAGCACATGTGGAAAGTGTTCAGTTTCCTCTCCTGTTGTGAGTGAAGAGTCCATGACTCGCTGCAATACAGAAGTGTACTCAGGATGCAAGCTCTGTAGACCTGGATCTTGGTATGTTCCATCAGCTTCTTGTTGGACCAGACTCTTTGTGAGTCTGGAAAATGTGGTAGCTGCTTTACTGATGCGTTTGTTTAGCTCAGTATTGAGAGAGAGTGTCAGAGATCGTTGAGCCAAGGTACACAAAGTCATGGACAACCTCCAGTTCATGCGCAGAGATTGTAATGCAGGGAGGTGAGTCCACATCCTGAACCATGACCTGTGTTTTCTTCAGGCTGATTGTCAGTCCAAAATCTTGGCAGGCCTTGCTAAAATGATCCATGAGCTGCTGGAGATCTTTGGCAGAGTGGGTAGTGACAGCTGCATCGTCGGCAAAGAGGAAGTCACGCAGACATTTCAGCTGGACTTTGGACTTTGCTCTCAGTCTGGAGAGGTTGAAGAGCTTTCCATCTGATCTGGTCCAGAGATAGATGCCTTCTGTTGCATCTTGTACTTCTGACTTGTACTTGTCAGTACTTGTACTGACATGTAGCATGCAGCATATACACCAACAGCATGTGCTCCATTAGCAGAATCTGGGCTGGCGGGGGATAGGATTTGGCTCTTAGGCACTGCATCCTATGATGGGGATTGAACTGGAGGCCTCTTTGGGGTAAGGGATTGTTCCCTTACACCCCGGTAAGCCCCCATCACATTATGGGTCTTTGGCTGGTGCAAGTCCAAGTGGACCCGGGAAGGTGTGGCAAGATCAGGCATAGTTTATTGGAAGTGCCATTGCTGCCAATAACCACCCCCTGCTTTTCCTCACTATGCCAATCAATGCCCCCAATTCCTGCCTCATTTCTCCCCACCCCTTTATACCCTTCCCTGTCCACCCCCAGGCCAATTCACCTCTTCCGGTGATGCTCAGGTACTCTCCTGGTGCAGGCACAGTGTTGCCAGCCTTTCTTGCTGGCAGCTGTGCTGTGCACATTGCCACTGCATCTGCAGCCTCAACAACGTAGGCCTTCTGCTGACAGAAAGCTCATGCCATCAGCAAACGGGGTGGGCCATTGATCTTGGTTTGAGACAATGACAGCTAATGTCAGATGGTGAAATCTGATTTGAAGGCAGGCATTAGAATTTCCAGAAGTTGCCTGCCGTGTTCCTTGAATAAGAGTAAGAGTAGCTCTTGCCTGTGGGCTTGAGGGAACCTTATTATTAGGTGTTTTGAGTGGAAGGTTATATCCATTAGGGATGATGAAAATACTGACTCCTAGGATTTGTAATTTAGAGTAGAATCTGACTTGGATGCAGACAATGTGCATTTTTAGGGAGTTACAGAAAATCAAACATTTCATCTACCCAGCAGTCTCAAGCCTAACAGTCTATACTCTTTTCTGGCTCTTGAATTCTTTTAATAGTGTAGGAATATGTATGAAGTCAGATTGTTTGTCCATCTAGCTCAGGCTGGTCTATTCTGACTGGCAGTAGCTGCCTACGGTCCTAGGCAGAGATCTTTCTCTGAGCATAGAAGTCAAATCAGACTTTATCAGACAAATCAGACTAAATGCATGCTGGTTTCTCCATCTCATTTTTTTTTTTTTTTTTTTTAAACCCTGCAAGTCTTTTTTTTTAATTTTGTAAATGTTTGACTTTTCAGTCACAATGCATTCAGTACTGGATTCAATGCTGCCTCTCCAATCTTGGATTGACCATCAGCTATCAATGAAATTAACCTTTAACCATAGAGACTATTGAAATGCATTTGAGATGCTCAGGAATGCAATGACCTTAGCAAGGGCAAAATTGGGAAGGTCTAATTGTTCAGCCAAATGGCAGTGAACACAGAAAGTCAGAGAATGGATGAGAATACAGAATCCTAGAGGCACGTGTAATGAGAGAGCCAGGCAGTTATTCATTGGGATATCATAAGTTGTAAATATAGCATCTGATTGTACCTTTACAGGCCAATCCTAGGCATGTCTACTCAGAAGTAAGTTCAACTAACTTACTCCCAGGAAAATGTGTATAAGCTTTTAGCATTAGATACCCTTTTCACTTGAGATAGCAGAGACTGGCATTAGCGCATAGGTTTCCATTTGACCGGAGATTGTGTAGCCCAGGGGTGTCAACCATAAGACCCATGGACTGAGTGCGGCCCCTGGAAGCAATTTATCCAGCCCCCGTTATAATTGGGCTCTCCTAGCATGATAATGGACTTTCTCATATCTTGAAATTATGACCAAGATTTGCGCATTTTCTGTTCTGTCATTTGCAACTAATGAGTTTCTTGCTTATTTCTCTTGCTTATGAAGAAACTTGCTTATGAGTTTCTTGCTTATTTCTCACCATCATCTGCTTAATGATGTCACTTCTGGCCCTCAGTAGGGACCATGAATGCTAACTTTGGCCCTTTGTATGGAATAAGTTTGACACTGCTGGTGTAGCCTGTCCTCCAGCTTGTTGTAACTCCTTTCCTTTCCATTTTTTGCCCCATGCTAAGACAAGAACATTTTGTATAAGATTCAGTAGAAGTGGCTGTTTCCTTATGGTCCCTGATTTTAGAACTTCCTAAGATTATATCAGGTTTCAGCTGGTTTATGTGTGCTACAAATACAGAAGACTAGCATTTGCTTAGGCTCCATCTGAACAGTTCCTATTAGGAGTTAGTAAAAGGTGTGAAGTAAAAGAAAAGTATGATTTGTTTAATCCAGTGACCCAACAGAACTTTATTTTCCCCACTCACATTCATGGCTTTATAAATATGTCTAAGGCTGCAATCCTATCCACACTTGGAGTAAACCCCATTGACTATAATGGGACTTATTTCAGAATAGATATGCATAGGATTGGGCTCTAAATGATCCTTTATTGCATGGCAGGCTTTTATGCCTCTGCATGGTAGAGTGTAGCCTCCTGTAGAGTGAATATCTACTACAACATTAAAACCAGCATTAACATTAGCCCCTCCTCTGCAGCAGAAGAGTTTATAGTTCAAGGATATATTACTTCATTAAAAATAGCAAACAAAGCGATGATATTGAGGCAAATGTCAAGGAAAGCAGTACAAAGGACCCATAAAAAATAATTATATTGTTGAACAAATCAAGCCATGCTGTAATGAACTACATTGAACTCACTGTATACTGACCACTACTAACAACAAATGCCATTATTAGAATGATGGTGGAGGTGTGATGCAGGGTCTACTTATTACAGGAAGTGGGGGGGTTGTGGTGCATTTTTGTTCTTTACAGTGACACATTGCATTTCCCCATGAGGTTCGTTCCTGTAGCAGTGTGCAGTGTACTCCAACAGGCACCATTGTTCATTCCACTCCCCCCTATGAATGAAGGATAGCTGTTCACATATATGGGATAAATTGGTGGGGTGAAATTGAAGACCTCATGGGGGAAGGGCTGAGCTTGCATCTGATGACCCCCAGTGTCTAAGCAAGTAGTGGCATCGATAGCAGGGTGCGGGGTGTGTGACTAGCACTGGGTGACACACACTGGGGGAGTCACATGCTAAAATCGTGATTTGTAGGAATAATACCATCATGTTATATACCATTTGATGTGTAATTTACAGCAGAATGCAATGAAAAAACTGGAGTGAAATATATCAATTCTATCAAAAGTTATGGCCACAAAACCAGAAAACAAAAATGCAAGTGTCTTATGTATCTAAAAACCACATTTCCTTAATTCAAAACAGACCAATGAGACTGAATGTTCAAAGAGCTAAAAAGATGCTATTATGACACAGGATGGAATTAATAAGGTGATAGTAAGGTGATACTCTTGAGGGGGTAACACCACTAGTGACCAAAATTGCTAAAATCGTGGTTTGTAGGAATACCATAACTTCATATATCATTGAATGTGTAATTTCCAGTAGAATGCAATGAAACAAACCTCCTTGAAATCTCTCTTTTCTATCAAAAGATAGGACTGAAAAACCAGCAGGGGTGGGGGGATGGTACATCATCACACCCACCACCTGGGTTTTTGCCTCACCCACTGCATGGGAGGAGGTCCATCATGGGGGTGACATGCTGGCCTCTGTAATGGGTGACACAAACCCTAGTGACACCACTGGAGGCAAGGGGAAGGCTTTTTTTATGAGGAAATTCTATAGATTTTGATAGATAGTTTAGAAAAAAAGGAGACTTTCAGACCAGCTCAACATTAGTCTTCCCCCACCTATGCAGTTGCACCAATGGGTGCATCCCAAGGGGCAGTTTCAAACCATGAAAGTAAAGGGAACATTTGTTCCCTTGTCCCAGTGTAAGCCCTTGCTGTTCCATTAAGGCTGCAATCCTATCCTGGGAGTAAGTCCCACTGAACACAATAGGAATACTAGCCTAGCCTGCATCATGTGACTTCCCCTGTGGAGTCAGTTCCACCTGTACTGGACAACTTGATTTATATTAAGATTACATGGGTAATCTAAATAACCTCTAAATAATAATCTAAATAGCTCTCATTTGTATTCGCTTATTTCCCCTCTGGGTGGCTACCGGCCAACATAATAATCTTAAAATTATCTCTTCCTCCTTCTGATGTCTTGATTGCAGTTCTCATTAAAGCCTTTTAATAAGCAAGTTTACTCTCAGTTTAAAGCTTTTTTCGCTGTTGTGTTGTATCTAGGCTGTGGGAGGGGAAGTTCTCGGCATTCCGTATCTCCAAAATGGCGACCGGGATAGATGTGATTCAGCACAGAGCAAAGAGAGAAAAATCCTTGAAATTGACTGTTTCAAAGGACTCCCCCATTCAAGCCCTCAGCTCTTCGTACCGTCTTCCTGAAACCAAAGCGTGCCTTAGTTGTTAAGGCACATGAAAAACACACATCTATTTAGCAATCTCCCCGGGAGCCCCCGAGGTTTGCTGCTACTTCGCCCAGTGTTGACTCGGCCCCCCCCCGTATCCCATCATTTTTAACACTTGGTTTATTGTACCTACTGTGGAAAAGTTTGCATATATTTAGAAAGTACCAGGAAGAAATTTAGGCAGTACATTCTTTCCTGCATCTAGAAATGAGATAACCACACTGGACTCTTGAAGACCAAGGAAAAATCTAACCTTGTATTCTACTAAGAAAGGAAGAAAGTCGTGATAACTGCTGTTATCAATAAGGTAGGTTATATAAGAGGAACAGCATAATAAGTGGTAGGATAAATGAGATAATATTCAGTAAGCTAGTTTAGTATTCATCTAAATGGTACTGTACCCTAATTATGCAAATCATGGTTGCTGACTTTAGAAATGTGAATTTCCTGTTAGACGCTATAGTGTGTGTGTGTGTGTGTGTGTGTGTGTGTGTGTGTTAAATATGAAACATGGAGGTTCAGTTTAGCAGCAATTTATTCAGATGCTAAAGAGGACATAGTGTGAAGAGACATGCTGTGTTTTGTTAAAAAATGAACCAATAGAGTCACTAAAGAATTCTCTCTCAGTTAATTAACATTTCTAACCATTTACAGACCTGTGCAGTGCTAACTGGAGAATGTACTAATGATATACTTTAGTGGAGTAACAGTAGAATTTGTGATGCCAAAGTCATCAATCCCAAATAGTGAAGTCAAAATATCACCCAAATCCATTACAGTAAACACACACACAGAGATCGAAGGGGGGGGGGCTAGTAATTCAGTGGGCTTTACCCGGAATATTCTAGCTCATTTGGTTCTGTGCAAGGAAAGATCATATATACGAGCATGCAAAGAGATGTCCTTGTTAGTGTTAGTGCATTTTTCTTTAAAGAAGCCTTTTGCCGTCTAGAAGAACTCCCAGGAGGATTCAGTGTGGGAGCCTATAAACTCACAAAACTGTTTTTCTCCCCTATGTACAGCCCTTAAGGACTTATAGGAGGAAGCAACAAATTAGCTTGTAACAGGGCATTGTATTAAGACAGGCATATTGTGTTTCCTTTAGATGTTTCCTTGATAAAAGCGACAGGCTGTTCTTGGACGTCTCCTGGACTTTGCTGGAAAATGGGAGATGGGTTTACATATAGTTGGCATCCTTCAGTCTCGGAAGACTATGGTGTCACGCTCTGAATGGTGGTTCTGGAACAGAGTGTCCTCTCCAGTGCGCGAAGCCTGGGTAAAGTAGGTATGGAGGATAGGCTGTTACCCATGCAGCAAATCCCCCCTCTCCACGTCGCTGAAATGGTCCAATGGAAAGGCAGAGGCCAATACGGTTGGTTCCAGCGGCGTCATGCTATCTTAATTGGGGTTAATCTCTGTTACTCTTGTAATGTTGTACAAAACATTTTGCTATTAAAATGTAGCTTACGGTATGTCACATGCTTTTAAAGCAACCGCAGACTCTGTAGTCATATGCCACAATTCCAGGTATAATAACTAAGAAATTGCTGAGGAATGAGGAGGGCTTGGGAACTCATCAGGCACCACCAATGACTGGCAAGTGATGAGTGGGCACTCAGTGCAAGTAAAGCCATGTTGCATTTAGTACACACCCATAATGGTTTGTGCAGACTGCCAACATGATTGCATCGTAGGCTGTTATTCACTTGTGTGCATAGATATAGCTCAATAGGAGAGTACATGCATACATTCACATGCCTTGTTCCCTGGCATCTTCAGGGATTAAAATGACCTTGGACCTCTGGTAGCAAAATGGCTAGCAAAGAGCCAGAGAATTGCTGCTACTCAGACTGAGCGGCCCTGAGCTAGATGAATTGATGCTCTGCATGCGGCAGTGACTACATTGCAATGACCTTAGTGTCACTGGTAGTAGCATACCAATAATCCTTCCCCCGCATTGGCTGGCATGTTTCTGTGGCAGCTGGAAATTACACCCTGCAAGGCCACTGCTGTTATTTTAAGATCCTTATATATTTTCCAGAAACAAAATTATAGAAATTATCTCTGAGAATGGCATCACTGGGCAATTCTGTCACTTCCGTTTTGCTCCCAAGGTCTGGAATGGCTCTGAAGGGGAAGGGGAGAGGAGTTCAGGCACCTGCAAAACCCCTCTAATTATGCCACTGGTTGGGAATGGAGAGAATGAAGAAATTATTGCATGATGCAGAAGGCTTGCAAATCACTGGTCTGAGCCCATTGCATTTGCACATACAAATGACTGTTTTGTATATTTTATTTTACATTTCATAGAACAATCCCTGACTGTTCATATGACCTTTTCTCAAGTGCTTGCCACTTTCCAGCATTGTGTCCCTGGAACTCAGTCATCATGCATGCAGAAAAAACACAGCATTTCTTTTATCTTGTAGGGGAGAGAGAGAGAGAGAGAGAGAGGTTTGGATAGAGCAGGGCAATATGGTCTCATAGTAATTAAAGCAGACCTAGAGCTGAATGGCATTTTATGAATCATACCTGAACCAAAACCCACCAGCTACAAATACATTTATAAGAATTCCTTAATTCGGTCCAGGCTCATGGCACAAATTTAGCCCATGACCAATAAGTATCAATACTAGACACTGGTTTTTCTCATCCTCCTTTAATCTCTCAGTCATTTGAGAGTTTTTCAGATATTAATCTAATGGAAACTGTCTTAAACAATCTCTGAACAGAGTGCAAGAAAAATTAACTTCCTAATGCAGGTAGACTTTCAGTGATGATGGGGCAGAGTTTAAAAATTAGACTTAATAACTCAGGATGGAATTGCTTAGCATGGAATGGTTTGTATCCAAAAATTGGTTGGCCCCTAGAAGATGGACTAAAAGGTACATACAATAGCCCTAACATTGAAGCTAAGTGGGCTAATTCTGTTTGCTGAGCATGGCTGATGTTAATCTTTGTACTTTGAATGAATCCCAGAGCTTGTGCACATGTTATTGATGTTGTATTAACTGGTGCAACAGTTAAAGAACTACCATTCTTACCTCAATAAAGCTGTAAGATGTTCTGAGGATCTACCTATAGTATCATAACATAAGTATTTTAAGTTTTTAATTTTGGGGCAAATGGTACAAATACATTTATATTTATCTATAATATAAATGTCTATGTCTATATATTTATGTCTTTGTGCATATATCTCCTTTGCTGGATCAATATTATATATATACCTAATAAAGGTTTGTTGTTGTTGTTGTTGTATATCCAGCAAAGGAGATATATGCACATAGGCACAATCTCCACACTTGTATTCCCTTGCTACATTGGGAATTCTGTTCATTGATTGAGTCTTGATTCACAGTGTAAATTCAGATGTGAGTCATCCAATGCAGCCTTTCATTTACATGACTCACACTGGAGCACACATTTCCATCCATGTATAGGCTCAAACATTGTCACAGTCTAGGTATGCAGTTTTATATGCAACTGGATCCCAATTAGGACCAGTCTGCACACAAGCTGTCAATCTACAAGACCTTGGAACTGGCTTAAGAAAAAAGTGACAAAGTAGTTAGAGAAAACATTTATTGTTTTCCCTTCCTCATGGCTGTACTTTCAAATTATTCTGAAACTTCAGACAGATTTCTGGAACCGTTAGGATGAGTCCCACGGTGGATGTTTTAAGGTTAGACTGAGTGCTTTGTTCTGCGGTGCTGCTATTCAAACACTTTCCACAAGCTACAGATTTGCAAAGACCTGTCTTTTTTAAAAGACCCAACAAGCATAATATATGTCTAACCGCCTGTGTCACATACATGGTACAGTTACAAGAAAAATGCACATCATCCTTTATGGAGAGGATGCCAAGTAGCATTGCTTCGTAATCGGGCCTACTTTGTTCCAATGGAAAAACAAAAACAATTTCATTCCATAAACAGCTGCTTTTAACAGGAGAAAATCAGTCACTCAAACTGTCTTTAAAAGGAATTCTTGAGAATGCCTAAAAATAGTCATTGTTACTGCAGATAACACAGTGCTGGCTCTCTGCTGCTTTCAAAGGAGCGGTGGGGAGGGGGGGGTGGAAACGGAAGATGAGAACACGCTAGCAAGCTGCTCCTAGAACTGCAAGGATATTATTTGCAGAGTTCATGCATGAAGGAGGCAAAAGGGATACCAAATTAGCTTGCATTCTGTGGAACCGCACAGAAAATCAAGGGAACAGGAAAGCAGGGGCAAGTGCCAACAAAGCAGTGCAATGACAAAGGCAGTCAGTGTGTGCCATGAGAGAGATCACTTTGTCTTGATTGGGGTGTTTAGCCACCTTGGTACACATTTTCATGGGAAGGTGAAGGAAAGGGATTTTTTTTGTTTTCAATTACTTAGTTTCTGTGCTGGCTTATCAGGCGGAGGCAGCAGCAATGAGAGAGGATTTAAATGAAAGGGTGCATCAGAAATGTGTCAAAAACACAGTACCATAAATATTTTGCTTATACACTTCTGCCTTCTTATTCACACACCCCCTATTAAAACAATTGTAGCCAGTCCATGGAGTAGGGGTCAATGGGATAGTCAATTTCCGGATGCTCAGGGGTTAGATGAGTGGCCCCCAATCTGCGAGGCATGGTGAATGCATAGGGGTGGTGTGCGATGCTCGCTGCACAGCAGCAAGCACCAGATGCAATGCTAAAAATGGCATTAAGAGGAGGTAAGACTGTACACTGCGCTGAACCGCTGTCCCTTTTTTTAAAAAGCAAAAGAAACTCGCAGCTTATTTAACTAGAAAGGAGGGGGAGAGCAGCTGGCTGGAAGTAATTGCGGTGATGTCACATCACCGCAGTTACTTCAGGGTGAGGCAGGGTTATGGCACTCCCAGGTTGCAAGAGAACCAGGAATGCCAATGGGGAACAGATCAAATTGTGGTGGTTTGGAGGTGAGGGGGGAGTATCCTGGCAGCAACAGCAATGCATGCTAAGCTCCTTTCTTCCCTTCCCAGCCTTGACCTTCCCCCAGGATTCACCTTGGGCTTATGTCAGCAACACAGCTAGTGTAAGACCAAGGAGGCCTGTTGGCAGCCAGGTGACCTATGGAGAGCCAAGTAAAAATATTTTTACTTACCTCTCCTGGGCCATCTGGTTGTCCCCTCCACCACAGCATGTAGTGCATGTTTTGGCAGCGCCGCTGCATGGCTTAAAGTGGTGGGAGGGGGTAGGATTGGGCCATGAGAAATACAAGTAGGCTTGGACAGTGCAGTCAACAAGGAACTTCATCTAACCTGTGAGGAAACAGTGAGTGCAATCAGCCACCAGTAGCATCCAGTAAGATGGAACAAATATCAGCCTAATTATATTTATGAAGGAAAGACAAGAAGTGGAGAAAATCTCATTTGCAACAGAATGTACCAGATTACACCCACAGCACTTGGAACAGAAGCTACTACATCACTCTATATTTTGGTAGAAAGTAGAACTGAATGCTTGAATGGATTTGACACCTTCAGGCTTTAGCTGTTTGGTTTTATATGAAAATAGCCAGTTAATTGTGGGCAAGACAAAAGCAAAATAACCTGTGACTCAAGATTGTGCTCATTTCCTTCTCTCTATACAAAGACTGATAAACGAGAAGTTAAATTATTTTCCCTTCCAGGTTTTAACAAAAGCTAGCAGATAATTAGCCTTTCAAGAAAGCCACCAATGATCAGAGATGCAGGTTTTGGAGATCAGAGCAATCTGTTGACATCAATGTAAATTGAGGCTTCTAAACTAGATCTTCTGCAATAGTGATGGCTTTTGTAGCAACTGGAAACTGTTAAAAGATACTTCTTGGTAAGAACCTAGGACCCTCTGAGTTCTTCAGTTTAAACATAGAAAAACATACAAGCAAGAAATTCTCCAAGTACTGAAATCAGTATATTATACAGGAAAACCTTCAGGTGTTTACATTTGATCCTCAAGTTCCAGTATCCTGGAATTTTCTAGCAAGCAGATGGTAACAAAACATTGGCACCTTCTAGTATTGTTTTCAAATTTAGCAACTCTGAACAGAAATCATGTGCGGTAATTAAACTATGGGACTGCTAATCTATGTAATATTTAGGAAATATTTAAAGATTGTAAGTGGTGTTACAAAAATATTTAGGTTGCATTTCATTGCCTTGCTTCCAGTAGTGGGGATCTGAATCCTAGATGGTTAAAAGGGTTGTACCATGATATAAATACTACTATAACATACTAGATAGAGCATACCTGCTGTGTGTAAGCTATACAGCATGTGAAGTGTACAACACAGTTTATGGCTATGTGTTAATATGACTATAACTGTCTTGAGTGCATGAGAATCAGTCCTCTGCTTGAATTCAGATCTTGTTAACAAGAGGGGCATATAATGTCCCATAATAGAGGGCATATAATGTCCCGTTTTCCATTTCCATTGGGTCCAGGCAGGTGTGGAGTCACACTTGGCAGGGTACAAAGCAATTACTGTGGAATCTGTGCTGGCCAGGTATTGGCTACACTTGACTAATTCCCATGGTGGTGATACTGAAACACTCATGTTTCCTTATGCCAGGTATGTGGTTTGTCAGGCATAGCCAGAATTCCACTCTTTATTAGTTCCAACGGTGCAGCAAAGAGTTACCAGGAGGCAAGCTAATAATGTTAATAGTGAAGTCTATAGAAATTGAAGCAGACATTAGCCTATAGGGACACTCAGCAATCATTTGCTTTTACAGTATTTGCACAATCAGGATGGCAAGATGGAAAAATTACCCCTATTTCCAAAGAACCTTTAAAGACGAGGATGATGCTCCTAATTCCAGTTAGTAATTCTGAGAAAATGTTAGGTTAATTAAGCCAGAATTAACGTAACAGTTTACTATAATGGTATAAGAATAGCCCTTTCAAAAAGTAATGGGGGGAGAGATGAACTCCAGTCTTTTTTTGTTAGATTTTAGTTGTACATTTCACATAAAGACAGTATAGCTAAGCATGCTGGGCTGCAATTCTATGTATACTTTCTTTTGAGTAACCCCATTTAACTCAATGATACTTCTGAGTAGACATGCATAGGATTGGGCTGTTTATTGTCAAACATTTTTGAAAAAAATCTATTATTATTTATATAAGTTTGGCAGCTCTGAACAGCAATAATTCAGGCAAACACACTTTTTGCTGTCTTATTATACCTATTCCAGGGTATATTTGAGGTGCCAATTTAAAAAATGGCATCAGTTTTGCCTTATCCCATCTAGTTTCAGAGTTACAGCATAGCCTCATTAGTGAATGGTTCAAGCCGCTTCCCCGTGAGGAAGCCTGCACCATGGAAGCCTGCACCACCATGAATTTTGAATCAAGTTTTTCTGACCCTCAAACCCACAGGCCTATGTAATCTATGCTTATTACACATGCACATTCAATTGTCAAGTGCCTTAATTCAGTGGTCCAACAGGTATGAGCATCTTTGTATGATGATGAATGTGTGAGACCGGACTGGGATTCTGTTGAATTACAGCTCACCCTGCCACCCATCTTGATGCCTAAGCTAGTCAAGGTGATCTCAGGTGAAAACTGTTCTTACTTACCTTCACATAAGCCCTGGAGCCACCCAGTAGTGCCACTAAGGTTTGCATCACCTGGTGCAGGAGACCAGTGAGTCATCCCTATAATGGACCTCCTCCCATTCAGTGGGCGGGGCAGTGCCAGGCATTGGGCGTGGTGATGTGCCATCCCCCTGCCCACGCTGGGTTTTTTTGCTATAACTTTTGATAGAATAGAACTGGTTGGTTTGATTGTATTCTGCATGAAATTATGGATCGATTGATATGCAACATGTTGGTATTATTAAAAAATACCCAGATTTTAAAAATGTTGGTGAGTACTGGTGGTGACACTACCAATGCGGCCCATACCCTCTAGTGCCATCACTGGAGCCACCTATGGGTCTAGCTCTTTTGGTGGCATATGTCCAAGAAGGGAAATGGGATGGGAAAGTTTTAAAAAGGTATAAGATCTGGTGTGCGTCATTGCCTCTGAATCCACCTCCCACCTCCTTCCTGCCTACGATCTGCCTCTGCTGCTGATGTACCAGTGCCAGAGGCTCTAGGGAGGCCACTGCTCTGTGGCCTCTACTCTTGCGTAGGGTTGGCAGGGCAAGGAAAGCCCCTGCCTTTAATGGTGGAACAACTGCAATCCCAACACTGTGGTACAGCCATAAGCCAACATGCTCATTGCTTTTGTATAGCTATGGAAGCGTGTGCTGTAAATAAAAAATTAAAATGTTAAACATGTCATTATTTCCCTTACACACAGCTTGCTTTTTCCTACAATCCATCATAGGAAGCATTTATCTGAGGAAAGGGAAGCAGACAACAAGTAGATAATCTAATTCTCTGTAACCACTTTGTTTTGGAAGCTTAGCAAATAATATAGTGTTTCCAGTAACAGATTCGTTTATTCCCCAAATGGTAGTATTGAGCTAGTGCAATATATCTAATTAATATGTGCTTTTATACTGTGTTTTGCCAAGCAATATTTTCTGTTTTATCGTCAACATGTTCTGTTAACAACCAATGACTCAATGTGCTGTTTATTTATTTATTTAAAAAGATGTACTCTCCTGCCATTCTCCTTACTGAGAGCTGGAACCAATGCGGCTTACAACCTTAATACAGCATAGCAATTGATGAAATCAGTATAGAATATAGAATAAATCAATGTAAAAACACCTGGCACTAAAACAGTGATAAAAGCAATAAAACAACCATAAGCAGAAAATGAACAAGCAGCCAAAATGATGATAATCAGGGAGCGGGCATAATGTGAAACAAAAAAGTCTTAAGCCCCCCACCCCCCAGACTGACAGGGATGTTAATTTTTAATTAAATAGGCAGAGAGTTCCACAATTGTGGGTGCACTATGGAGAAGGGTGCACAATAGAGAAGGGTTGCCACCAGCCAAAACTCAAAGCATCTGTAGAAGAGCCCGCCCCCCTCAAGGAGCAGGGTTTCAGACTGCCTCACCCACATCACTACATGAGCCAGACAGTCTTTGGAGGCAGACCTATGTAGACAGAGTTAGTAATCAAGTCTCATTGTCACCAGTGCGTGGACCACTGTGATCAGGTCTAATCCTCACAAACTCAGGGAAGGATACAGGTGGCACACTGACAAAAGTTGGACAAAAGCAACCTGGTCATTGCCATCACCTGGACATCAAACAGTAAAGATGAGGCCAGGACTACCCCCATGTTGCAAACCTGCTCCTGCAGAGAGAGTGCTATCCCAGTTAGAACAGGTTGCTGATCCAATATCTGCAACACAGAACTCCTGAGCAAGAGGTTTTATCCAGGTGTAATTTCAACTTCTTAGCCCTTATTCAGTCCCCAACCGATCTCAGGCATCAGTACCACATTTCTGCAGCTCCCCTAGTATTTCAGTAGATGGCATTGAGAGAGAGCTGTAACCTCCATATTGATGACAGCCAACTTCAAATCTCCTGATGATCTCCCCCAATGGGTTCCTGTAGATATTAAATAACAAGGGGGGCAAGATGGAACCCTGTGGTATACCACAAGCTACGGTGGATGACTTGAGCTGCTTGGTCAGGATGATCGAGCCCAAGCCTATGCTTTTCCCCACTGCAGCATTCAACCACACCAAAATGGGCTAGACTGCATGCTAGCGTGGTGGTGGTGGTGGTGGTGTGTGTGTGTGTGTGGAATCAGGAGGCTTTGGAAGGGAAAGTATTTTTCCTTACCTCTCTGAAAGCCCCTTGATTGCCTTGATTAGCTGGCACAAGTTCAAGGAGACAAAGAGGGTGTGCTGGCTTGCTCCAGATGGGATAGCATTCAGTACAAGTTGCCCATGTGGGGTGCTATCCCCTCCCAGCTCCAGCATGCCCCGCCCCTTCCCCCATTATCTCCAATTATGCCCAACCACAATCTGTTATGCCCACCCTATGTAGCCCTGCCAATGCTGCATCAGGTAGCCCCCTCTTGCTCTCTGTGTTCAGAGGCAAATGCTGAACATGAGAAAAAATTATCCCCATGACTGAAACCCTGGATCATTTCTGAGTTTCGCATTCAGTGTTTGCCTGGTTACCATGCACACTTCCAAGAAACTCTCTTCTTGGATGCATAGTCTCTTCATGGAGAGGCAATTTGAGCAAGGTGTTTATGTGATGGTGACATCCCATCTCCTTCCTTTCTTCAGACAAGGAGGTTGGAAATCAAGGCCCTGGATGGAAGTAGTGGAGGTGTGGCTTGGTTGGCAACCTTCAGTCTCGAAAGACTATGGTATAAGCCTACAGCACCCGGTATTCCCAGGTGGTCTCCCATCCAAGTACTAACCAGGCCTGACCCTGCTTAGCTTCCGAGATCAGATGAGATCGGGCATGTGCAGGGTATTTTTGCATGAATTGGCACTTGTCTGGCAAAATAAGCTGAGAATCAGGTTTTCTGAAAAAAAATATTCTGGTTATTAGCAAATCTGATGTGAGTGGCAGGGGAAGTTGGCTCATCTCTACTTGAAAAAGCTTTTGGACTCCTTGCTGGTTAGTCAAATATTTGTATTTCAAGAAGGATTTTTAAGAAGAAGTTATTGTCAAGGTTGAAGGTAAAAAAATTTCAATACTCTTTATATTCAGCAAGCGCATAAACTTGGTAGTTTCTCTTATCTTGGTTGAAGACTCAAGCAGACTGCCAAATGACAGAAGCAATGGTAATGAATGTGTGGAGGCAGATTGATCTCAAAGCAAGAAAACAACCTCACACTGCCTGTCTTTTGTATTCAGTATTCCAAATCACAGTGATAATCTCAAATGTCTTTGTGAAATTGCTATAACAGAAGTTTATTGGTCGGGACTGTTAGTATACAAAGGTATTTGTTTGATAGTTTCATATGGCAGTTGCCACAAAGGGAATTGTTAATTTCTAGTTAACTTTGAAAAAATGAATGGCTGCTCTTCCGAAAAAATAAGCACAGTAATTGAGATCAATATTCTTCTTTCTTAATAATATTAGAGGATATGCCAAAGGTATAAATTATCACAGACACTTTTAGGGCGCAATTCAGAGAAGTACTTGGGCCGGTGCAAGTCTCTTGCGCTGGCCCAGGAGGGTTGCAAACATACTGTAAGGCACATTTGCGCCTCCTCATGAGTTGGCTAGGCCGGCATGCAGAGGTGTGCCGGCCTGCGGAGGCTGGCATAAACCTCCGCACCGACGGAGGCACCGAGCTCGGCCGACGCAAGACTCTGAGGTGAGTGGGGAGCATATGGGAGGGAGGTGTTCTGGGGCGGGAGAGGGCAGGCAATAGGTGACCCCAGGGGTAGGCAGGTGGGGAGTGGGAGGTGGGGCTGGGACCTGGCAGTTATACTGGATCCTAACCCCCATTCCTGGGGAGTTCGGAGTGGCTTCACTTCAGGAGGTGGCACAAGTCCGAGGAGACCCATTGGGGCCAGGGTGCCTTACCCAGAGGTAAGGGGAAAAGTTTCCCTTTACCTCTGGCTGAGCCACTTTGTACGCCTATCCTGCACTGGTATACAGTGCAAGCTTCTTGGCTTGCCTGTTCCGGCTCAGGGTAGGATTCCGTCAATTGCTTCTCCTTATACAGATAGGAAATTGTGCAATGTATGAGCTTCTTTCCAGATTACATAGCAGGACAATTTTCACAACAGATAGAAGTGGAGTCCACCAAGAAATTGTATTGGGAATGGTTTGAATTTAATTCATCAATTTTCTGGAATCAGGCATGAACAGTGAGGTAGGCAATGTAGCAGATGACATCTCATTCAAGCTAGTAAATACCCAAGGAAATCATAAGGACCTCTAGCGAATCTCTCTAGCCCAGGTGAATGATCAACAGTTGAGATACCAAAGTTAGTTTTGACTATGCAGGAAAAAATATCTTTGAAATCTAGAACATAAGAAAAGGGGAGTAATTGTTGGATGATGATCGGACTGTCTAATCATTACTAGCTAATCATATGATCAGAGAAAGGGTAGCCAAATGGAAATAAAAACTCTGGGTCATATTTGTCTGCCTTCTGCATTGGCCCATTCAGTGGTGTGGAAAATGATAGTACATAACAGAGAAAATATAGGAGACTGATGATTGATCCCAATTTACTCTGACCAGTTACATACTGTTACTTGGAACTTGTCTTGCTTTAACATGGCACCTTTGGGCTAGTTTAGATTTCACACTGCATTTGCAGTATCCATTCTGAGGTCAGAATTCTCATGATCAGCATGGCGTGTGACTGAGCATACAGTTCTCAGATGTACTTGATCTCCAACCCTCCACTTTGGCTCAATGAACTAGAATGACTTTCACACATGTACCCTGGCAGCTGCTTTTCTCCATATGGTTGCTCTCAAAAATGCTCAAGTCTGTTATGTCACAGAAATCATGATGTATGATCCAGCAGTGAACAAATATACCCAGCAAATGATTTACATAGATGTGGCACTTTAAAAGCTGCAGCAACAATCACAGACACTGCTAGTGACTGATGCATCACCAACTCTCATGTTGTGTTGCACCGTGATGGTGCAATCCAGAGGAGCCCTTGTGCGATTGCAAACCAGAGGCAGAGCACTTTCCACTTTCTGAAGGTTGGGGATGCTCTGCAGAGCATCACGCAGGGCTCCCCGCATATCGGGAGACTGCTGCAGGGATTGGTAAGTGCGTGCCAGTCCCTGCAGCCCCCTTAGCGACGCAATCCTGGGGATCATTGCTGCCTTTCCCCTGCCCCCGTTGCCTTCCCTGTTCCCCTGCAAGCACTTACTGTGATCCTCAAACTCCCTGTTTGAGTTTGAGAACTGCTGCCTAAAGACTTTGTTGCCTCTAGTGGCTGCAGCTGTACAGCACACCCACTGCTGAAACCCCAAGTTTTTAACTTCATCTCCCAGTTTCATCAGGACAAAGGGGCACTGCAGACGCCACATCCTATCCCCTCACAATATCTTCTGCAATTCCAATACAGTGAGATATGACTGAGGCCCACCCTCAAGACCCCAAATAGATGTGATGAGGGCCACTGTGTGTTTAAACATACTATTCCAATCACATTGAAAGAGGATTGTGGTACAATATTGCTTTGAAAGGCATAAGGGTGTAGGTGAGGAGTACAACACTCTTGCCCTACCTATGGCATATTATAAAATATTCTAATATAATTTTTATTCCCAAGCATTTTTTTTCCATATCCGAACTTTGATTGTGGAAGTGACTCTGACTGGAGGAAAAGATTTTGGGGAGAGGCTTGCAAGAAATTAAGGGGCAACTGGGAGGTTCTGCAGAACCTACCTGTACGCCTCTTCTGTTGTTAAAATTAGACCCTGTCAGCCCTGTGTAAACATGTGGAACTGCCATTATTTTTTTACTTGGGCCTTGAGATCAAAAGAATGAGATTCAGAACTGTCCATGGTGCTGGAAAGGATATACTCTAAAATGGAATTTTCTGATATGTTTTCTAAAAAGTTTGAGGGCACAGTGAAAACTAGCAGTCTAATTTACATCTACCAACAAGACTAATTCTTCTGTCTAAAGAACAGCACTGTGCAAACCATGTTAATAATGAATAGCAGTTGTGTCCTTTACAAAAATGATTCAGTTCATTAGGCCCCTGTTATGTAGGAATCTTTCTGTTATTGAGGAATCTTTAATGGATTCGCTGTTACTAACAAAACAACTTCACTAAGAATGTCAGTTAATTAAGGTCATTCTCCTAATAGGATGAACATTTTAATAGCTCATTAAAAATAGTACAAGGCAGTATTTTCTAGATCACATTCCATACCACAGTGAAATATCTATATCTGCTCTCACTTTCATCTTTCCCATCCTACAGTCTCTCTTATACTCTAAACCGGGGGTTTCCAAACTTTTTGGTCAGAGGGCCGCATCAAATATCTGGTGTGGTGTGAAGGGCTGGAAAAACAATTTAAATATAAATTTTAAATAAATAAATAAGAGATGGAACTTAGATGAGTGAATAAATGAATGAATGGGCTCATTCATTCAATCTCTCTGGCCCTCAGAACACCCTCCAGACACAATCAGAGCACAGTTCTGGTCATGTTCTGTTGAGTGGGCCAGAGGCTTTCAGGGGACAAGAGGTTGGCCTTGGGCCAGAAAGAAGCTTGCTGTGAGCCGCATCTGGCCCCTGGGCCAGGGTTTGGAGATCCCTACTCTAAACCAGCAGTTCTCAAACTGTGGGTCTGGTACCCACTAGTGGGTCAAGACCCAATTTTTAGTGGTTGGTGAAACTGATGGAGCAGATTAGGCTATGTGCATCAAGGGTTAAACAATGGAGTTGTTGCTTCATGTTGATCTACGTAGTTCCGGGGTGCCCAAACCCTGGCCTGGGGGCCATTTGTGACCCTAAGGGACCCCCAATCTGGCCCACAGGGAGCCTCTAGTCTCCAATGAGCCTCTGGCCCTCCAGAGACTTGCTGGAGCCTGTGCTGGCCCAACGTGACTACTATCAGTAAGAGGGCCGACTCTTTGATCTCTCACGTGAGCTGCGGGCTCCCTCCGCTCCTTGCTGTTTCACAGCTATGAAACAGCAGCAGCAAAGGCTGGCCTTGCTTTGTGCAAGATCTTTTCTAGGCCTTGAGCTATCATGAGACATTCATTCATTCATATAAGTTCCATCTCTAATATATTCATTTATGTAAATTTATTCAATTTTTAACTGTAAATTAATTCTTTTTTCCTGGCCCCTGACACAGTGTCAGAGAGATGATGTTGCCCTCCTGCCAAAAAGTTTGGACACCCCTGATCTAGTTGAATGGAATGGCTCCAGCAGCAAGGGGGAGGGGCAGCTTATATAGCACCCTGCAAAATGTAGCACTGTGCCCCCTCTAGGAACCCCACTGCATGCTACTGGAGTGTACTTTACAGCTGCTTTCCAGCAGACAGTGGAACAGCCCAACAGACTTGCACTGTAAGGCTTATCATTCCTTAAATCAACAAGACCAACCTTTCTAGCAGTAGTGGTTCATGGAGGGTGACCAGATGAGGGAGAGATGACTTGCCTCTCAGTCAGAATCCAAACAGACCTCCAAAGCTAGCCAGCATCAGGCTGGTGAAGCCTTGCTTTCCTTAAACAGAGCTGCTGGGAGCTTGATTACAATGCATACAACATACAATACAATACATCAACAGTTCTCTACAGGCCACAAGACCCAGCCCTGGAGGACTATGGGGGAGTACCTCAATAAGTATCAGTTAGCAGGATTTGGTGCTATGTGCAAGAATAAGGTGAGTTTTCTCTTCTGGAGGGACAAGAAGGAACATATCAAGACAGATGGCTCCATCAGCAGCCATTTAATGACAGCAGAAGACTCTTCCCCTGGATAGGATTGGGCTATGAGATTAATCCATTTAAACTGAATTACCATTCTTATGTCCGGATTGTCCCTTAGGCAACAATAAGGAAATTAGTTTATTTGCCTGTTTGACTGGGGTTAAACCCTGGGTGCAATCCTAACCAACTTTTCAGCACTGACATAGCTGTACCAATGTACCCTGCACTGCATCCAGCAATGGGAGGCATTCAAGGGGGGCCTCCTCAAGGTAAGGGCATTACTTTGGGCCTGCATTGCAGCTAGGTCAGTGCTGGAATATTGGTTAGGATTGCGCCCATAGACAACAGACAGAAAACTCAGAGGCAAGGTGGCTGAAGAAAGGGTCTAATGTAAATATGGAAATGGAGAAGTTGGCTTGAGGAAAACGGCAGAGAAGAACTGAAGCAAGAAGAGGGTAGTCAAAATAAAAGCTTAGAAGAAACTTTGTAGTACTTAAGGTGCTCTTTTCCTCCCCCCCCCACCCGCCACAGGATCCAAGTTAATTTACTTCACAGCTTGTAAGCAATTAAGGTTCTACAGACAACTGCAAATATGATATTCTACGATGTTTAATAGTTTAATACATCAGCTAAATAATAGTATTTGAGCATTGCTCTTTTGTACATATATCGAAAAGAAATACTGAGGTAGCTATATTACTTCCATTTATCATTAAGATGTACACTGAGAATTCTGGCTCCTTGAATCTGCTGTCTTATGAAGTCCTGGAGAATCTGCTCAGATTTATTTTACGAGAGGGATTTTTTTTCCTGCTCAGATTATCCCATTATGTAAGAATTGATTTGACTAATGAAAAGAATATGGGGTAAAAATTGAAGCATGTAGTGAAATATCAGAAACCTAATTTACTTCAAAGTTTAATACAACAAATTCCCTGATCCAGCAAGAGAAACCTGGGCACAAAGATAGGGCTCGACCTGCAAATCTCACACACACAGAAGGGTGCTGCACTGGAGAAAGAAACTCCACCGTTTGGATGTGTAAAGTCCACCGTGCTCCTGCACAACACCTGCACTATCCATTGAGTTTAAAGCATGGTCGGTTCTGGCAGTATTTCCTTTCAGTGATCAAAGAAGGCACCGCTCTGTGGGAGTGGATCAGCACTCCCCACCTCTATGGAGATCTATGCAGGGGTGGATCCATGGGTCCCTCCCCACCCCAAAAAAAAAAAAAAACAACAAACTGTGGTGCCAGCAGGAAGCAGACCAAGCTGATTGGGGAGTAGCCCAAGCACAGCTGGGAACCGTGGTCTACCTGCCTGGAAGAGGTGGAATGAAAGCCCAGGACTACCTGATAAGCTCCAAGCTGGTGGGAGCCCAGATCTCCTGCCTGGAAGAGGTGGTACCAGAGGTCAGTTGGAATGGTAGCCCAGGCCTTCCCAGCAGGCCCAGGTCAGTGCCCAGGTCTACCCGCCCAGCAGCCCTCAGCCATGGAGGTGAGGAAGCCCAGGCCTACTCACCTGGTTGACCTTGGCTCTGGAGTTAAGATAGTGCTCATCCCTCCCCTTCCAAACACAAACACTGGATACACCCCTGGATCTGTGTGGGTTCGACAGTCTGTAAGGCTTCTGCATGCATGAAACTCAGTAATGAAGTGGCCAATTTTAAGTGTGGGAACTCATCATGATACATCCTCAAACCATATTCCCCATAGCCTTTCCCATTAAGATTACACAACACCCAAAAAAAAAAAAAAAACCAAACAAACAAAAAAACCCTTTAAATTTCTACATTAGAATGTATTATTTTCCCTGTAGTTTCTCTATTTGAAACATATTATACTGCATTTAAAGATCTTGCTCATTTCATTCCAAACTCTTGAAGTTAGTTTCAGTGTTTGAAAACCAATATATAAAAATCAAAAAATGGGATTTAAAATATTCCCCAAATATAAAAGGAATATTAAACCACACTCCCATTTGCATAGTGTGCCGACAGCGTGCCAATACAACGACTGCCATGTCCTAAGTGTCCAAGCAGTACCACAATGGCAGCCTTCACACTAATGCTGGCGCAGAATTTCCCAGTAACACCTCCACGTCCATGGAAACCCTGACATGACCTGTAATCCACAGAATAGCATCCTGAGTCTCTTTGGGGCATTCACCAACTAGAAGCAATCCTTTTACCAAGGGAGGGAATGGGCTGAGTCACAAGGGGGTTCACCAGTATTCACACAAAGCAAGGTGCCGATAGCTCACTGTTGAAAGATGCAGGCTGGGAACCAGGCAAATGGATTTTGGCCCAGCCAAGGTATTCTCCCCAACAAGCAAGGCACTCACCTTTTGCAGGACTGGCTAGAAACATGCATGCAGGGATAAAAGAAGAGAGGAAAGTAGGTTTAGAATCCACACCAGCAACTTCTCAAAGCAGCTGTATAACCACCAAACCACAGCAGGAAGGAGGCAAAGAACACCTCATTCAGCATTTAACAGCTTGCCTCACTGTAAACAGGCACACCTGACTGGGAGGCTCTAGCACATGGACCTTTCAAAGGGAGCACTGCTTGGGTCAATCATTAGGCTGGCAAATGGCACAGAGCACCTCCAGCAGCAGCCTGTACACCTACCCACATCCACACCCTCCCCATTTCATGATGCATATTTCACGTTCTGGAGGCCTCCATTGTGTCAAAAGGTTGCCATTGTTACTAACCTCTTAGCATGTCAGAGACGAGAAAGTAGATGAAGCAAGAAACAGAGCTTGTGGGAAATCACCACAAGGACCTCTCTTCTATGTGCATTTGAAGAGTTGAATTCCTTTGCAAATTCATCAGTCTGGTTCTCTCCATAATCTGGGTGAAATAGAATGGATTCATTTCACTGTTGGCTGAAACTTCTCAGAGTTTTGAAGTCCGCACCTCTTTTCAGCTCATTGGCTTCTCTGAACCCTTTCATCTCCAGAGCTTTTAAGAAGTAGTCGCTTTGTGCAATCTATCTTGACAGCAGTGTCACCGAATGCTCTGATTGGGAGAAACCTTTAGAAAATACAGGGGGAAACTAATAAATTTAAGTATTTGTGTTTTTTAAAAAAGGGGGGGGACGTAGTCTTAAAATGTGAAATTGCACCAAGGCTTTTATTTTTTTTACTTGAAAAATTACTGTACCACATCAACTCCTCTAGTGACAAAACCTCAGAAGAAGAATAAAGGATAAAGGAAATTAGCACTAACACCTCAGATGCTGGCACCCAATTAAATTAGCGTAGCAGGTTCCAAGGCTTTGAAGTACCTTGTCTCTATTAAGATTCTAACAACTTGATTTATTACAATACTATATGAAGAGATTAAACAACCTCACACTCTGTTCACTTCTCAGTTATTAGATCAAGATTTCACTAACTAGAAGAAATGCTTTTGACTTCAAACCTTTTATTTCAAAGTCCACATCATTTAGACATAATCTGAAAATGTGATAACTTTTAGCTGTGCTGTGTCATTACCACCTTCAACGGCAGTTAAGTAGTGAACTGAGTGTATTATTTGAATGTTCTAATAAAATGGTCCTTGTGGAAGATCTTTGTGGTGGAATCTGCCTGATATATGTGTGTTTCGGTGTATAATTGCTTATTGCCATCCACCAGTGGCCTTTGGGTTAGAGCAGGAAAAAAAGAAATTATGAGTGAGAACTCATAATTCCTTTCCATTCCCTTGAGAGATTTTGGGGTTAAAGTAGGGTGAGGATAATTTTCTGTCTTCACCCTACTTTAACCCCAAAATCTCTTGTGGTCTTTGATCAGTTTCAGAAAAAAAACGTGTTGCATGCATGAGGCAGCTGATGGATACTGCTGCGGGCAGCAAGTTAAGAACATAAGAACAGCCCCACTGGATCAGGCCATAGGCCCATCTAGTCCAGCTTCCTGTATCTCACAGCGGCCCACCAAATGCCCCAGGGAGCACACCAGATAACAAGAGACCTCATCCTGGTGCCCTCCCTTGCATCTGGCATTCTGACATAACCCATTTCTAAAATCAGGAGGTTGCGCATACACATCATGGCTTGTACCCCATAATGGATTTTTCCTCCAGAAACTCATCCAATCCCCTTTTAAAGGCGTCCAGGCTAGACGCCATCACCACATCCTGTGGCAAGGAGTTCCACAGACCAACCACACGCTGAGTAAAGAAATATTTTCTTTTTTCTGTTCTCTCTCCCAACACTCAATTTTAGCGGATGTCCCCTGGTTCTGGTGTTATGTGAGAGTGTAAAGAGCATCTCCCTATCCACCCTGTCCAACCCCTGCATAATTTTGTATGTCTCAATCATGTCCCCCCTCAGGCGTCTCTTCTAGGCTGAAGAGGCCCAAATGCCATAGCCTTTCCTCATAAGGAAGGTGCCCCAGCCCTGTAATCAACTTAGTCGCTCTCTTTTGCACCTTTTCCATTTCCACTATGTCTTTTTTGAGATGCGGTGACCAGAACTGGACACAATACTCCAGGTGTGGCCTTACCATAGATTTGTACAACGGCATTATAATATTAGCCGTTTTGTTCTCAATACCCTTCCTAATGATCCCAAGCATAGAATTGGCCTTCTTCACTGCCACCACACATTGGGTCGACACTTTCATCGACCTGTCCACCACCACCCCAAGATCTCTCTCCCGATCTGTCACAGACAGCTCAGAACCCATCAGCCTATATGTAAAGTTTTGATTTTTTGCCCCAATGTGCATGACTTTACACTTACTGACATTGAAGCGCATCTGCCATTTTGCTGCCCATTCTGCCAGTCTGGAGAGACCCTTCAGGAGCTCCTCACAATCACTTCTGGTCTTCACCACTCGGAAAAGTTTGGTGTCGTCCGCAAACTTAGCCACCTCACTGCTCAACCCTGTCTCCAGGTCATTTATGAAGAGGTTGAAAAGCACCGGTCCCAGGACACATCCTTGGGGCACACCGCTTTTCACCTCTCTCCATTGTGAAAATTGCCCATTGACACCCACTCTCTGCTTCCTGCCCTCCAACCAGTTCTCAATCCATGAGAGGACCTGTCCTCTAATTCCCTGACTGTGGAGTTTTTTCAGTAGCCTTTGGTGAGGGACCGTGTCAAATGCCTTCTGAAAGTCCAGATATATAATGTCCATGGGTTCTCCTGCATCCACTTGCCTGTTGACCTTTTCAAAGAATTCTATAAGGTTCGTGAGGCAAGACTTACCCTTACAGAAGCCATGCTGATTCTCCCTCAGCAAGGCCTGTTCGTCTATGTGTTTTGAGATCCTATCTTTGATGAGGCATTCCACCATCTTACCCGGTATAGATGTTAGGCTGACCGGCCTATAGTTTCCTGGGTCCCCCCTCTTTCCCTTTTTAAAGATAGGCGTGACATTTGCTATCCTCCAATCTTCTGGCACCGTGGCTGTTTTGAGGGACAAGTTGCATATCTTAGTCAAGAGATCTGCAACTTCATTCTTCAATTCCTTAATAACTCTTGGGTGGATGCCATCAGGGCCCGGTGACTTATTGATCTTTAATTTATCAATGAGATCTGAAACATCTTCTCTTTTAACCTCTATCTGACTTAACTCCTCGGTTAGGAGGGGCCGTTCGGGCAGCGGTATCTGCCCGAGGTCTTCTGCCGTGAAGACAGATGCAAAGAACTCATTCAATTTCTCTGCCATCTCTAAGTCTCCTTTTATCTCCCCTTTCCCTCCCTCACCATCCAGAGGGCCAACTGCTTCTCTGGCGGGTTTCCTGCTTCTAACATATTTGAAGAAGCTTTTATTATTCCCCTTAATGTTGCTGGCCATGCGTTCCTCATAGTCTCGCTTGGCCTCCCATATCACCTTCTTACTTTTCTTTTGCCACAATTTATGGCTTCTAACATATTTGAAGAAGCTTTTATTATTCCCCTTAATGTTGCCAGCCATGCATTCCTCATAGTCTCGCTTGGCCTCCCATATCACCTTCTTACATTTCTTTTGCCACAATTTATTTTGCCACAAGTTCTGCTTGATTCTGATCCAATATTCCTGACACTAGACCATATTTCTCAAAGTCCTAGACCAGAAATGTCAAAGATCAGATCCACAGGCCAGATGGGGCCACTGAAAGCAATTTATCCAGCCCCCATTATAATTTGGCTCTCCAAGTGTGATAATTGGGATCTCTCAAATCTTGAAATTATGAAAAAGTTTTGCACATTTTCTCTTTTGCCATTTGTAGCTAATGAGTTTCTGTGGGAGAACAAAGTGCTAATTTCTGGCCTCATCTACTTGATGATGTCACTTCCTGCTTATTGATGTCACACCCAGCCCTCAGTAGGCACCATGAATGCTAACTCCAGCCCTCTGTATGAAATGAATTTGAAACCCCTGTCCTAGACTTTGGTCCCTCAAAGTAAGGTCTCCCCAAAATTTCAATCTTTTGCCTCCAGGATTCTTAGTGGGAATTCTACATAAGCTGTTGTTGGGGTATCAGCTCTGTATTACATTATTCAACAAGCTCCTCATGGAAAGATGCAGAATGATGAGTGTATTGCTTGTTGGAATGTTGCAAAACCCATAACTATCACTTGAGATACTACTGTGTTTCTCATAGTGAAAGATAACTTATCTTACTTATTACCTGTTAGTGGATTTCCAAAAGCTCATGCTCTGCAACAGTGGTTTCCAAACTGTGGGTTGCAACCTGATTTTTGGTGGGTCCCATAGCACCTGTCAGAACCTCCAATGAAAACACAGGTGATGGAAGGATCAGATAACTAATTGCCTCAAACCCTGAGGCTATTCAAAAATCAAAATTGCCCTGCAAAGACCTCCAGCAGTTTCCAAGCCTGTGTAAGTATAGGGAGTGTTTCAGGGTCTTTTTTCTGGTTATTATTATAAACAAATAAGGAAAAATATTATTTCTTTCTAGATTTTTTTTGACGTTTTGTAAATCTAGGTGGGTCCCAATAGAGTAACAGTTTAAAAAAGTGGGTCACAGTGCTAAAAAGTTTGGGAACCACTGCTCTACAAAGTACCAATGGCTGGATCCATCCCGAAATCTGTCATGTCTAAACATAGCTTGAGTTTTAAGGTTTCCTCAGTCCATCAGAGCCAGTCTCATAATGAGGTTACTGGCAGCCCAATCCTATCCAACTTTCCAGCACCAGTGCAACTGCAATGCAGCCCCGGGGTAAGGGAATAAATGTTCCCAAACCTTAAGGAGGCCTCTGTGACTGCACCCCCAACACAGGAAGCAGTGCTTCCCCCATAGGCACAGCAGCACCAGCACTGGAAAACTGGATAGGATTGGGCTGTGAGGCAGTTCCCTCAGATGTCGGATCAGCAGGGCAGGGCAGCTTGTAACCCAGAAATCAAGCTGAATCAGACCAATGGTCTATCTAGTTCAGTATTTGTGACATTGACTGGCTGCAATATACTGAAGCAGACTGCAAGTCCATCTAGCTCAGTACTGACTGTACTGAATGCTGGTGGTTCTTTAGGGTTTGAGACAATGTTCCTGGATATGCCAAGGATTGAACCTGTGATCTCTCTACATGCCAAGCACATGCTGTATGACCCCAGCTTGAGAGCACCTGCCTGTTTGCCCACTGCTGCCTGGCTTGTTGACATGAGAATGCCTGGCCCACCACCACTGCCTAATATGGGTTTGAAACTAAGGAAGGAAATGGAGCAAAGTAGGACGTAAAAGACAGAACCTCCCCACCATTCTCCTCTCCTCCACTTTCCCTACATCCTCCTCCTTTCCAAAACTGAGGGCACAATCCTAACCAGGTCTACTCAGAAGTAAGTCCTATTTTGTTCAATGGGGCTTACTCTCAGGAAAGTGTGGTTAGGATTGCAGCCTGAGCCAGAGAACAGTGGCAACAGGCACATGGAGCAAGTACTCTCATGCCATTGAGCCAGGTGGTAGTAGTATGTAGTATTCTGCCTCAGGCTCTCACCCTACATTCCATATGTCAGTCTCCAAATAATTGTCATGGATGTGAGTACTGGTTTTGTAGAGAGGTTGTTTCCTCCTTAAGATTGGGAAGATTCTCCTCCCCCAACTTTGCTGCTGGACAAGTTTTTCCTTGACCAGCCACCATACCAGAATCTAATTGGCATGCAGGTGCACACACTTCAGTGGTTAAGAGATCTAAGGAAGGATCATAATTCAGCCATTAGATAACCACTCAGAATACCAGAAACACATGTTTTTCTTATGGCAGATGGACATTTTTCTACCCAGAATTGCAGGAGCATCTACATAGAATTGCAGTGCGGATTCCAAGCCAACAGGTCCACCACTGATATGGTATTCTCCCTTAGACAGCTGCAGGAGAAATGCAGGGAACAACGACAGCCACTCTTTATAGCCCTCATAGATCTGACGAAGGCTTTCGACCTGGTCAGCAGGTATGGCCTCTGATTCTCCCCAAGATTCTCCCCAAGATTGGATGTCCACCCAGGCGCCTCAGCATCATCAGGTCTTTCCATGAGGACATGAAGGGCACTGTAGTCTTTGATAGCTCCACATCAGACACCTTTGACATCCGAAGCGGAGTGATGCAGGACTGTGTTCTTGCACCGACCTTGTTTGGGATTTTCTTCACTGTCCTGCTGGAGCAGGCCTTTGGAACTGCAACAGAAGGCATCTCTATCCGGACCAGATCAGACGGAAGGCTCTTCAACCTCTTCAGACTGAGAGCAAAGTCCAAAGTCCAGCTGAAATGTCTGTGTGACTTCCTCTTTGCCGAAGATGCAGCTGTCACCGCCCACTCTGCCAAAGATCTCCAGCAGCTCATGAACTGTTTTAGCAAGGCCTGCCAAGACTTTGGACTGACAATCAGCCTGAAGAAAACACAGGTCATGGTTCAGGATGTTGACTCAGCTCCCTGCATTGCAATCTCTGCGCATGAACTGGAGGTTGTCCATGACATTGTGTACCTTGGCTCAACGATCTCCGACACTCTTTCTCTTGATACTGAACTAAACAAATGCATCGGTAAAGCAGCTACCACATTTTCCAGAGTCACAAAGAGAGTCTGGTCCAACAAGAAGCTGACGGAACATACCAGATCCAGGTCTACAGAGCTTGCGTCTTGAGTACACTTCTGTACTGCAGCGAGTCATGGACTCTTCGCTCACAACAGGAGAAGAAGCTGAATGCTTTCCCCATGCGCTGCCTCCGACACATCCTCGGTATCACCTGGCAGGACAAAGTTCCAAACAACACAGTCCTGGAATGAGCTGGAGTCCCCAGCGTGCATACAGTGCTGAAACAGAGATGCCTGCATTAGCTTGGTCATGTCGTGAGAATGGGCGATGGTCGGATCCCAAAGGATCTCCTCTATGGAGAACTTGTGTAGGGAAAGCGCCCTACAGGTAGACCACAGCTGTGCTACAAGGGTATCTGCAAGAGGGATCTGAAAGCCTCAGGAATGAACCAATAGATGGGAAACCTTGGCCTCTGAGCAGTCCGCTTGGAGGCAGGCTGTGCAGCATGGCCTTTCCCAGTTTGAAGAGACACTTTGCCAACAGACTGAGGCAAAGAGGCAAAGAAGGAAGGCCCATAGCCAGGGAGACAGACCAGGGACAGACTGCACTTGCTCCCGGTGTGGAAGGGATTGTCACTCCCGATTCGGCCTTTTCAGCCACACTAGACGCTGTTCCAGAACCACCATTCAGAGTGCGATACCGTAGTCTTTCGAGACTAAAGGATGCCAGCAACCAGATAACCACTCAGAATACCAGAAACACATGTTTTTCTTATGGCAAATGGACATTTTTCCTGCCAGCATTACTGAAGAAATGCATTTAATTATCTTATTTTCAACCACTTGAGTTTAAGCAGCTCAGCTGTCTTGCCTGAGCTGTAGAGCCTACCCATTTTTTTCAAGGGTGAAATGAAAGTTTTGGTGCTCATAAAACTGAAATTATTTGAAAACTCTCAAAAGAATGCATACTTTGTGGTGTAAGTGCTTACAGCCCAATTCTATGGGATGAAGCTTTCAGAAGAACACATACTGAATCTGCTGGAAAACTGCTGTAAAACACGTTCCAGAAGCACTCTGAGTAGCATTCTGTTGTGACAATGACAGGAAGGCTAGAGCCTCATTGCATGTGCTGTCAGAGTGCCAGCTGCTCACTGAGGAAGGTCAGATGGCAGGGGAGGTGGGAGGGGGTGGGGAGGGCAGAGCAAGGGTGAATCTGGCCAGGGAGGAATGGGACAGGGAGGCTGTGGGAGGGGATGGGTCCAGCAGTGATGGCTCACACTGGATCCTGTCCTCTGCAGCAGCCTCACCACCCCGTTTTTCTCCTTGGACTTGCACTAGCAAAATTGCTAGTGCAGGTCTGAGGAGTCTCACTGTGAAGCAGGAGACCTACACAGGGGTAAGGGGATTTAAATCCCCCTTTACCTCTGAAGTCTCCCCTCCTCCCTGCTGGACACAGTGTGCCCATTTTTTGTGCTACTGCACCAGCGGGAAGAGGGGGAAAGATAGGATTGGGTTGTTAACCTCATTTTATACAGCAAGATAATTTAAAAGAAAAATACTTTAATGCTGCAAAGTGGAAAAAATCAGCGCAAAATCTGTTTAACTTGCTGTATCTCTGTGATACATAAAAGGAGAAATTGTATTATCCAAAGGATACTGATCAAGAAAGGAATTCTATTTTAAGATTCTAGTGACTTGCTTAAGTCACTTAAGCATCAGCCCTTGCTTAAAGCTCTATGTTTGACTCACCTAATAATAAGCATTTTTACACTTACAGGGTCTAAATGCACCCAGACATAGAAAACTTTTAAAACTTGCTGTATTTAGGGGCCTCAAAGTAGAAAACAGTGGTATGTGAGGACAATCTGTGTGGGTGTTTTCTCAAAGAAAAAAGATGTATGCTGGAGTGAAGGAAAATGAGAGGATTGGTGGTGTTGGTATAAAAGTTATTCTATCTTCATATATCTTCATAAAGTTGTATAACTTTTATACAAGTTGTTCTCCATCTTCTTCATGATAGCCTTTTGACACTTGAATACTGTTGGCACAAAAATTTCACAGACAGCAAAGTTCAAAATGAATTTCAGGATTCTTCCAACAAAACAGCAGAATTTTCAATAGAAGCCAAGGGGTTTGTATAACATAAGTGACATATCTCTGAGGGGTTCTGCATATCTTTAGGGCTGGAACCAATATTCAAACATGTGACATTCAAAGAAACCTCCCAAGGCAAACCATCTGAAGAACTGTCAAAAGAAGCCCAACAAACTTTAAGCCCCCAGGTAAGTGTGCATAGGCCTTAATCCTAAAGCTACTTGCATTTACTTGGCTGCCCTGATGCTTTTCAATATTGTGTTTTATATTTTAAGTTTATACAAACCACCCTCCTTCCCCCCAAAAAACTCAGAACAAGAAAAAATGAAAAGAAGAATACCAGCTCAACATGAATTACCTTTGGAGACCCACAGTGTAATGATCATGCAGCCCAATCCCATAAATGCCTACACAATTGTAAATCCCATAGAATTACAGCCACAGGGCCCAATCCTATCCAATTTTCCAGTGCTGGTGCTGGTCTATGGGGTATGCACTGCTTCCTGTGTTGGGGAGGCAGTCACAGAGGCCTCCTCAAGGTATGGGAACATTTGTTCCCTTACCTTGGAGCCGCATTGCGGTTGCATTGGTGCTGGAAAGTTGGATGGGATTGGGCCCTCAGTCTCTTCATCTGTAAAATTGGAATAATAAAACTGACCTTCTGGACAGAGTGATTGTGAAGATAATGAGTTAAGCAACAGTGATGGTTATATCTGAAAAGTAAGCAAACAAACCTAGGAATCTTCTGCACCAATATGAGCAACTTATAAACCCACAGGACTGCTAAAAGACATGTCTCCTATCAGCCACAGGCCAGTACAGCATAACCATTGCTTAACCCAGCCATTTTCAACAATTGTGCCGTGGCACACTGGTGTACTGCAAATGGTCCACAGGTGTGCCACAGGAGTTTGTGTGTGTGTGCGTGTGGAGGGGTCACTTATTTGTAGGGCCATTGGGAGATGGGAACCCCTCCCCACCAACACCTATGGTGTGCCTTGTCAATTGTCAAAATACTGATAGTGTACCTTGACCATTTTAGTGCCTTGTCAGTGTGCCCTGAGTTGAAAAAGGTTGACAATCACTGGCTTAACCCATTGATGGCCATCATTTTTTCCCCTTGCCTGGCCAGGTATTGCTCCTAGCTCTAATGGGGATAATTGTAATCTGCTAGCTGCATATAAAGACTGCTAGACAATCTGGTAAAACAAGCAACTCCTTCATTGAAAAAGCTGTAGCAGATAAATTCATACCTATCCCTGGTAACAATAGAACATCTGGACACAGATTGTCTAAAATAATTGCTTTTCATCTGCAGAGCTGGATATTTGACCATAATTTTAAAACCTCGCAGAGCCTGATGAAAAACAGAGTTAATGTTTAAATCAGGAATTATCTAGCCATTCACCAATGCCTTATGGTATTATATGACGTGGCTAAATCCAATACATAAACTATAAGTGGCATAGCCATGTGGAGTGATATACTGCTATCGTAAAACAATGAATGCATGGCAATGGGTCAGGGTAAATCATCTGGAACGTAACCAAGTGCAGGCATCCAGCACATAACCTTGACTTGTACTTTCATAAAATCACAGCATGGAAATGATAATTTCCTCCATCTTTGGCTCCTTCTCACTGCTTAGTGAACTGTTTTATCTCACCATCTAGAGATGTTTTCCTTTGTCACCAATACAGTTGGCAAAACAGAAATAAATACAATGTTAAAAGTCAATTTCCCCAACTGAGCAGTGACAGGATTTCCTGGGCGGATCTTGCATACCAGATCTACCAGAATGCTGGAACTGAATGTAACCTCTTGCTTGCTGTTGATTCATGTGCCTGCTCCTGCTGAACCTAACATATAGCCATGAAGCAAGATCCTGGCGCACTCTAGTGCCAACAGAACCCACCTTCTCCCTCCCTTATTCCAGCTATCCCCTCCTCGCCCAGCCACTCCCCATTCTTCCCCCTCCCTGCCCTGTTCCTCCCACTGCCCACCCCCACTGCCAACTTACCAGTGCTGGCAGTGGGTGGCTCCTTCATTCACATGTGTGGCTGCCAATCATATGACTGGTGGCCTCGTCACACATTATATCATTGAGACACTTCCCACTCAAAGCCTGGCGCTCCTGCCACCAGAATGTGCGTTCCACAGGCAGGTGCACCAGTTAGGATTAGGCTGTAATTTCTTTTTAGAACCACCCAAGGGACACCTGAGATGTGCACATAAATGAATACTACTTAAATTTGCTTCCAATCAGAAGTTCTTTTTAAATAAAATTTGAGAAAAATCAGAGGCAAATTACTGCTTCAAAAGGGGATGATTTTTACCTTTAAAATGCAATGTTCTCTTGCAACAATTTATGTAACATTTTCCAGTATTTCTTTGCTTTTAGATATTGCATTGTGGATTACCATTCAAACCAGAAATATTCCTCCTAAATGTGACATCAGAAATTAAAGACCAATGTAAGAAATACCTTATTGTACATATTGCTACAGCGGCAAGAATATTGTTTGCGCAAAAATGGAAATCTACAGATGTGCCAACTAGAGAAAATTTAATAGACAAAGTTTATGAAATAGCAGAAATGGAAGTTTTAACAGAAAGAATGAAAGAGAGAGATTTAGATAGAGTAAGAAAATATTGGAAATCTTTTTATGACTGGATAGATAATTTTAGTTAAACAATATTGAGTGTTTCGGTAAATTCAAATTTTTATACTGATAAATGTGATAGCCTTTGTACTGATGATTATTGTGTGGTTTGTTTTTTTTAATTGAATGATGCATGTTGTAATCTAGGGCCAATACCCTCATGTGTAACCTGTGTTGTACCAGCCCTAAGTATAACCCATTTTCCTTACCTGTATCTGAAATAAATAAATAAAATATTTAAAAAATGCAATTTTGCAGCCCCACTCCCAAATTTCCTAGTCCCAAAGGAGGTTGCCCTTTCATTTGACCAGTTTTATCAACAAAGAGGAGCTTCTGGTTGGAAGTGCACATGTTTTATGTGCAAATTGAATGTGGTTTAATATCTAGTCTGGCATGCAGCAAATATTTTAGAACCAAAAATCCATATCCTTTCTGTGATCAGTATGGAAGGAATAGCAACAAAATCCAAAAAATTCCTATAGCTATTCCTTCTGATTTTTTCTTTCAGGAGGTTAGCCGTGTTTGTTGGTAGGAGTGATAGCAAGGAAGTTCTTTTGATTTTTCTTTTTCTTTTTCTAAGCCAGTGCTTCCCAAACTCCTGCAAGCGATTTGGGAGCGCTGTTAAGTATGTGAGGGGAGGGGCTATGGCAGCAATACGAATCCCAGGATTGCACTGCTGCAGGTGAGGGGGAGGGTTTTTTTTTTTAACCTTAACTTAGTGACTGCCAGCCTTCAGGGGGTGCAGGGAGCCCTGCAGATGCCTCCAAAACAGTTTTTAAAAACTTGAATGAAAGCCACTTCCTGTTTGTGATCAAAAACTAGAAGTGGCTTTCAATTAAGTTTTTTTACTAGGCTTGGGGAGACCTGCAGAGGCGTCTGTAGGGCTCACTGCAGCTCCCCCCCCACCGAGGCTGGCACTCCATTTGGTAAATTAAAAAAAAAAATTCTCCCCCTGGCAGCAGTGCAATCCTGGGGATCAGGTTGCTGCCTTTCCCCTGCCCCTTAAGGGGCCAGAGCTTACTGCTTCCCAGGCTGGTGGGTTGCGACCCACCAATTTGGGAACCACTGTTCTAGGCTGTTGTTGATAGTTCCCTCTTAGCATTTCTTATATAGCTAAGAAACTTTAGGGAAACTTTTTAACTTTGGGGAAAAACAAAGAACAGAACAGATTTAAATATTTTCCAATTCCCTGAGGATCTTTTAAGACAAACTATATTGTGCAGTTCAAACCCATCTTGTCACTGGTATTGTTGTTTTTACAGAAGATTCAGATACCTTTAATCAAGGCAGTTTTAATGGTATGGTTATCCAGCGTGCAAACAACAGTACAGTAGACCATCCAAGGGACTGGAGGAATTGGTCAACATAGGGAGGTGGTCAACATATGGAAAAATATGTAATACTGTACTTAAAATATTTTTAGAGTCTTTATTACAGATATCATACCTAAATATATACAGTGAAGATATAGAAAAAAATGCATTCAGAATTACATGCATACAGTGCATATACTATATGTGAATTATTATTCTTTTTTTTAAAAAAAAAAGAGTCAATCCTGGTTTGCTTCTTCTTTTTCAACATTCTTCTCATTCAACATGCCTGGACATTTATTCACAGCATATGACTTCAACTGTTTCATCAGATACCTAACATCCCCTTCCTTTGGAATCTCTGTGTCCATGTCGTCCTCACTTTCTTCTTCCCTGGATGCATCCTTCACTTCTCTGCTGGGCTGTACTTTAGACAATATTGCTTGGAATATTGTTTCCGGATCAGGTTCATTGCAGGTTCTGCTCTCACATTTGTCACCTTTTATGACAAGGCTTCTGTCAGGCATTGCTTTGAAAAAGAGTCAGCACTTATCAGCATTAAAAATGTCATCGTCTTTGAAGCCTCTTGCAAAGTCAGGGAACTTAGTAATGAATTCTTCAGCAACTTCTGCCAGAACTTCATTTGACTCACCACAAAAGACTTTCTGGGAGATCTCGTGTCGTAGTTTAAATTTTTCAAGCCAACCACTTGATGCTTGGAAATCTTCTACCCCGAATTCCTGCGCAAACTTCTTAGCAATTTCTTGGATCATTGGCCCTGAGATTCTGGCGTTCACTGCCCTCATTTGTTTCAACCAGCATAAAGTAGCTTCATTTACTTCATCAAGTGAAGTTTTCTTTCTTTTCCACTGTAGGCCTCTGTTTTCCTTACTGTATCTCTCAAAGTATTCATCTTGACGTTTTTTGATGTTGCTAACTGTGGCCTTGCTTCCTTCTTAGCGTTCAGTGGACAACATACAGAGGGTAAATTAATACTCTGTGCAATGGTTGAAGTGGTCAAGATACAACTTACTGAGATGGTCAATACAGAGAGGTTGGTCTCCCATAGTGTATATGCAGTGTCTGTTCATACTGTGAAAATTAGGTCAACTTAAGGAGGCAGTCAATATAGAGAGGGGGTCAACTTTGGAGGTTCTGCTGTATTTTTGTCTTTGGGAACATGCGATTCTTTCCTCAACTAATGCATCAATGACTACCACAGGGAATGTAGGGAGATACTGTAGGTATTTTGACAGTGCACCGATAACACTAATGAGAAATGTAATTTCCCCCTCCCCACCCTGCCTGCAAAATTTTGCAAACTTTTAGAAAGTTGACTACTGTCAGCCCAATCCTATACATGTATACTCAGAAGTAAGTCCCATTAGAGTCAATGTGAGGAAAGTATGGATAGAATTGGGCTGTATATTGTTAATATTTAGAAATTGGACCACTCAAGCATTAGAAAGTGTGTGTATTAACTTTTTTTTTAAAGTGGCAAACACCAGAGAGCAATATGCTCCACCATTTTTTATCATTAATTTATTTAGTACTCCTACAACCCAATATTATACAGGACTTAGGGGTAGTAGGTCTTTGTGATCTGCTGCTGTAAATTCTGTTACAGTGGCACAAAAGGCATATCACCACTGTGTTCTGGAGCTGCAAGTGCAAATGGCTGGAGGTTCCATGTTCCTGCCAGCGGATCCTGGACACCCAGCAGAGCAGATAGGCTGACAGAGGGGGCAGGCAGGGGTGGGCAAGGGGTAGTTTGGGGGAGTATCAGGACAGGGATCTGTCTGAAGAAGTGGTAGAAGGAGGCAGGAGGGGGAGGATCTTGGTGGGAGCAGTGTATGCCGAGATATGTCCCCTTTCTGGCCCAGACCCACTCCTGACTCTCCTTGGATTTACACCAGCAAAAGAGCTGGCATAGGCCTAATGAAACCCATTGGCAGCCAAGCAGCCTACCAGGAGGTAACTAACAATTATTTTTACTTACCCCTCTCAGGCTGTCTGGTTGTCCTCCACCATTGGATGAAGCACATGCTCTGGCATAGCAACAGCATTGCCATAGGACGGTGGGGGTTAGAATTAGGGCATTACATGCCCTTAAATATCATCATGATGCACAGATTCATCTTTCAAAGTTTACAAAATCACAACCCATCATTTGGCATTAAAACAGCAAAAAATAAAACAAAAAAAATCTCTTGTGTTTCCATTAAAATGGGGTCAATTCCAATTCCTTTCAAGCAACTCCATCTGCTATTTACCATTGGGCAACCTGCTCAGTTATTTCACTAGAATAACTCATTTCATTTGAATACTCATCATTTAATTAACTGTCTTGTTATCTTGTTTTGTTTCTTCACAAGCAATGTATTCCGATGTTCTAACACAACATTAAAAAAAAAACACAGGGAAAAGTGGCAAACAATGATAAGCTACTTCCCATTACAAGCTGTCCCCCTCATAGACATAGAGCAAGGCTTTCCATGATATGAATATAGAATTTCATACTACCATGACAGCCCTGAGACCTTCTGGTGCCTGAGGCAACATGCCAAGTGCAACTTCCCCAACCTACCTGGTGATGCACCAGGCGCTATTCCTCCCACTCCTTGGGTTGGGAAAATAAGAGGGGGATGGAGCAGAAGGGGAAGCTTGGAAGGGAGTGGTGGGCTAGACTCCCCAATTTCTTTTTTCCAATCCAGGGAGTGGGAAATGGAGAAGGAAGAGGAGAACTGGAAGTGAGTAGGTTGAAAGAGGTGAGCACTCTCCACCAATCCTGAGGTTTGCCTGCCTCAGATGGCCTCATGCCCTGCATACTACTAGTGATGGAGTGAAATTAAGACAAGTCTAATGCTAAGGTGAAATGCTGCCACTCAGCCAGGGGGCCACACACTTGCAGAAACAGACTTTTGCATTGGTATCCTTGGCTGCCTGAGGAGTTGTGTGTGCAAACAGCTGCTGTGTGTCCCTTTTCCCCCAGCTTCATCCACCTGAGCACTTGTAGTTCCAGTCAGATACTTGCAGGGCCAAAATATTTGCAAATTGAAGCAGGTGTGCTCAGTGTCTATTGAAGCGGGTGTTCTCAGTGTCTAGCAGTCACATGTGGAGGGGAGACTGAGCCCTTCTCCTGCCATGGTCCCGCAGGAAGTCGTATATGCACATCTGAAGGGAATCTGGATTGGGATCAGATAGAGAAAGGTGATGAATCCTTCTGCCCCACACTACGGTTCAAAAGTTGATTCCCTCTCCCCCCCTCCCGGCAGCTACTATTTAAAGAATAAAAACTGAGCACATCTATGCGAAGCATTTGCTCAACACACTGTGTCCGCAAGTTAGCTCTCTATAATTCTGATCTATTTGGCACAAGGAGAAGGGAACTGAGTCTCGTCCCCTCCTCCTCCTGTTGGGCTATTTGGGCTATTGCACGCATCTGTCTTGAGACTGCAGAAATTCAAACCTGCATTCTGCAGGCACATCAAGTTAGATTGGAGCAAACCCCTGGGGAGAATGTCTAATGTCTGGAAAGGCACTACAACCTGCCTTCCATGACTGCAGGGCCTGGCACTGTGTTCACAAGCAGGTCAAAGTTCAACTCTTAGAGCAATCACCTCTTAGAACATTGCTGCAATGGCATTGTGCGTGTTAAGAAGCAACCCAGTTTTCATCTCCATTGCCAAAGGAAATGTACAAAGCTACACACAATTGATGTTTTTTCCCCCATTCCCTCCTACTGCCCGACTTCCTTCTGTCTCTTTGTCTTTCCCCCTTACTCTGAAAATGTTCAGGAAAATAAACACACGCGAAGCAAGAGCTTGATCGAACAACTGCCTTTTGCAATCCCTCTTCATAAGAGGCAAGTATGAATGCCTGTGAAGGACAGCAGACTAATCAGCCATGAGATCGAGATGCAGTGGTCCAAGCCACTGAATGAATCAGGCTAGCTCATGCTTGTGCAAGCCTGGTCGCACCCGTGTGAAGGATGGAATAGATTGTCTATTGACTCGAGGATGCTGTGTGCCTGTTGCTACATATGGTCTCATTGATAGAACTGCTCAGGGGCTTCATTATAAATGAACAGATGAGTGCACTGCTGTACAGAAGGTAAATCTAGGCATCCAGCAGGCCTTTGGTACATATTTAATGTGGTTTCATTAATGCTGCAGCAGCAACAAGAGGTCCCTTTGTTTTATTCTTTAAGACATCTTCACTGTTGTGGTCGGTTTTAGACACAAATCCCAACTGCAAACTGATTGCCACAACATTTTCCTGAGAAGTACTCACCTTTGGTCTTTGGTGATTTTTCAGCAGGTGCACAAGGGCTCATGAGGGTTAGGGAAAGGAATTCGTCTGTCTGATGCTCAAGTAACCGAACTGACACTTCCTGGTCCCCTTTGCCATGTTACCCTAACAGAGTCATTGCCCACATGGCAAGATTGAGAACAGTTGTCTGGCTGTCACAGTGACCAGCTGACACGTCCCCTCTTCTTCCCTTTCATGCTGAATGAAAGCACTGCATGGAATTTTGCTTGCTCTCAGTCATGTCAACACCACATAGAGAAATTTATTAGGTCATGGGGGTACCATGCCATAACCAAACAAGTGACCTACAGTTGTAGACCTACCATTAGGTCAGATTGGGCAAATGCCCCAGGCGCAAGCCTCTAGGACCCCATGGAAGCCTCTCTGAGGCTCCTGACAGGGTCGGAAACTGTGCTTCCAGTTTTCTGGAAGCACAGTTTATAGTGTCAGGGAACCTCAGAGAGGCTTCCCGATGCGGGCTAAGGTCGCGCAAGGCTCCATGAGCCTCAGATGAATGGGGGGGGGGGTGGATTTTGGCACAGGGTTTGCAACAGCCCATGGGGGTGCCATTGCAGACCTTTGCCCTGGGCGCGGGGCTGGGAAGGTTCGCTGCTGGTGACCTAATCCTTTTTTGGGAAGGGGGCTTAATGAATATTTACAAAGTCCTCTTTTTCTACAAGAATGATTTGGTCTTCAAAATTCAGCTGAAAAAGACATCTCTCCATGTTTAATGTGACAGCAGTATTATTTAATTAGCTTTAGCATTCTGTTTTTGTGTTATGTGCATGCCAGCGAGCCCAGGCCTTCTGAGAAGAATTTTATCTGGGAGTATAAAGTTTCTTTGGGGTCCTTTTTCAAAAGGGGAGGGAATGAAACAGAGGATGGTGACAAGGGTGGGCAGAAGAGTGGTGGGGAGGGAGCAAAACAGGGCAGTGGGAGGGTGACAGCAGCTGGAAAAGTCTTTGGAGCCCAGGTCAACTGGGCTTCCCACTGCAGAATCCTGGTCTACCTGCCCATGCAGCACCAGCAGTTAGATACAGTAATATGGAAAACCAAACACACTCCTAAGTCTTTCTAAAATATTTCAAATATAGAAAATCATTGTACAAAATTAGCATCATCGTATTCAGGCTCACACTAGAATGGAAAGTATCCTGTTTACACCAAAACATACTTCTGCACCAGCTGTAGCCCCACAGCTGTGTCCCTGAGCAGCCATATGCGCCTTCATGGCAAGTTGATCTACATGCCAAATAGCTACTGTAACAGACCAGTTTCCTCCCAGATTTGACACTGTGTAAAGGAGTATCATGTAAACATTCCTTGGCCCAGCATATATGGCTTTCGGTAGCAGCAGCAGTCACGCACCCAGCGTCCTTTATGGACGGCAAGTTCAGGTGGGATAGGAAAATATCCCAGGAAATTTCTGGGCCCCCTTTTTGACCCTGGGTCTGGTACAAATTACCCCCCTCTCATGGGTCCTCAGAGTACCACACTTCCTTATGGTCAATCAGGGAAGAGATGGCCGATGTGTATAGTCCTATGGACAATTTGTACCATTTCATTTTTAAATTGACTATTGAATCAATATGAGTTAGATTTTTTTGGGGGGGGGAGGGGGATAGGAACATCTACATGTAGAACATTTCATAGAACATTGTGGACCATCTCCTAGTTCTAAGAGTAGCAGGAGGTTGTCACAAAGGTAGCCAATCTGGTTCTGAGACAACAACTTGGTTCATTTGTTTACCTGGGAGGCAACAGTATTCATCTGGAAGAGAAGTGAATACTGCTAGTCCTCTACCAGGTAGACATGTGACCCATAGATAACCAAATGAATGGATTTTAAATCTGCACAATTTTTTTCATTCAAAAGAAACAGAGTTCTGCAACTTGCTCATCAGGGACCCACATTACTGAAAACTGTGGGTAACCCACACCATATACATGGAGGCAGAGAGGGTACACACCTGCTCCTCCACCTGGGAAAGACAAGTTCTGAACAGTGTGTCAGTCCTAAAGAGCCACCCTCAGATTGACACCTACCTTTGACTGATTCCTGGATATTAGTATCATGCTTTATGTTAATCTCTCAGAGAGACCTCAATTTTCCTGTAAAGTACACAGCACATCTTCTATCCCATAATTCATACCCTATTGACTTCTTCTCTGTCCTCTGTTCTTTTTGTTTGACAGAAAATCTATAGTCTCACTGCCTTCACAGATTGATGCAAATGATTTGCACTACACAGAAAATCAAGATAACTGATACTGAGCAGAAAAAGCATCTGTATGAAACCACAGGCAGGATCTTGGGTGGCTGGATTCTATCCCTGTCCCCCCCCCCACCCAAATCTGAATGTCCGCAACATGCAAATATCAAATTACAATCTTGCAAATTAGGCTGACAGTATGTATATATATATATATATGCAAGATTTCACCCATTACAGTGTCTCTGTCTCTAAACAAGGCTCTGTGACAGTCTGTGCTTTAATGCAATAATCAATATGGGTGTCTTTCTATTAGGACTGCAGACTCACAGCCGAATCCTATGGGTGGGCTGCACCAGGGGAATGTGTGAGATGTAACAAAAGTGCTGTAAAGTGCTTTGTGACTGGACTTCTAGCCAGCAAGCCAGCAGGAAGGCCAGAGCCTTCCCATGTGCGCAGGTAGAGTGAAGGACTTCCACCAGATCAGGTAAATTCAGTGCAGGAGCAGAGAGAGGGTAGGGAGGGGTGGAACAGGGTCAGAAAGGATGGCAACAGGGATGGGAGTGGGTGGATCAGACCTGCACTGTATCCTATCCCCCTTCCTGGACCTAATCCACCTGCACTGATCAACTTGGACTTGTAGTATCTCTGGTGCAGGTCCAAGATGACCCCAGCAGCTGCTGGGGCTGACCCAGAGGCAAGGGGACAAAGGGGCAAGGAGACATTATCTTTAACCCTCATTAGACACACTATTTGTTGTTATTGGGTTTCTTTCTTCTATTATGAGCTTTCCTCATATTGTGAGTATGCATGCTATAATTTCAAGGTGTTTCTTTACATATCTAGAGAGGCCAAATTCCATCAACATTTTGTAATTTCCCAGTTTGGATACACTGGAAGAAGTCATACTGCCCTGCTCTGCTTTACATCATTTGGTCAATTAACAGCCCAATCCTGTGCCCCTGTCATGCTATAGCATGCCGCTGCACCAAGAAAGCATGTACCGTGTGCTATATATATGAGGAGGGGAAGAATGTTAAAGGCTGAAATCCTATCCTCACTTTCATGGGAGTAAGCCCCATTAACTATTATGGAACTTACTTCTGAGTAGTCATGCATAGGATTGGGCTCAAAGGCTTACACGTTTTCTCCCTCTCTCATTCAGCTCCAGATTACCTAATGAATGCACTTTTTTAAAAATTTAAGGAATGACGATTCTGAAAATGCAATATGTGGGGAGATCATTCTATCTGCTATATTCCAGCTTTTGAGCTTTTCAGAACATTTTTCTCTCACACTTTTCCGCATGTAGCTTCATAAAATGTAGATTTTTAGACGATCGGGATTTTGAATCTAACAAGAGCTCACATGCCAATCAAAACCAATCACATGAGTTGTCTGTGATGGCTCAGCCTTGCTCTAGAACTTCCTGTGCTTGCTTTTTGTTCAGATCACAAAGGGGGGGGGGTCATGTTACATGTCACAGAAGCACATCATTAGAGTTGATGTGCTTAACATTTCGTTTCTGAATAAGAACAGCGGGAGGAGGAAATCTAGATTGAGACAATAGCATGGGGAGTGTCAGCTCCCACACAGCTGCTATTCAGGTTAAAAGCAGTTATCATTAGCTTTAATGATATACTTAATGTAATGTGTGTAGTTTGGCCTACTGATTCCTTGAAATTTAAGTTGTGCTCTTGCTCAGGTATTTGCGGTAACAAAGGTGTATGCTCAGCAGCCTTAATGAAGAACAACACACAGGAATGGCATCAGGGGATGGGCTGAAGGCCAAATGGAGAACCCACCTATCCAACACCTGAAACCTCAGAACTGCTGATAGAAGCAGCACAAGATGGCCAAAGCCACTAACATTACTTGTCCTGCATCTCCAGTTGGCCGATGGGAGCACCCTCCAGAGGCCCCAACTTTATTGTGGGTCCTTTTGATGAAGCTGTTGGACCTTGGGAAGGATGGGAGAAGTAGTTTGTGTGAGTCTTTTGGCCATGAGATTGTGCAGCTTTCCCACCCTCCCCAGATGGCAGTTATTTCTAACCTCTCAAGGAAGGAAGGAGAGAGACCACTACAGCTGGCACCATGTGCCACCAACACACTTGGGGGTAGTGGGCTGCTTGCACTATGTGGGTTGGTTGGGTCCAGGGTCAGGCTTTTTCCTAGGATGCACACACACCTGGCAATGGCACTGGTAGCGCACTATATGACAGTTATAGAATCAAATCTGAGGAAGGAGAATAGTTCCATGCTATATCTTTCTCTATCAAAGTGGTTCTCTCTTGATAGGTACAGGGATTTGTCTTCATTCATTTGCACAACTGTATCTGTGAGAGCCACTTCCTGTAATATCTTTAGAGCATTGTTTTATTTATGTACTGAATTTTTATCCCACTTTTCTCCCCATTTGGGAACCCAACCATCAATTAATCTCATGCACAGTGTTCCACAGTTGCTCTTGGGGATTGCTGAGCTGAAGTTAGATTCTTGTGGTTTTCAGTTTTATACTGTAAGGCTCGACATTAATTGTGACTGAACCTGTGAATAAGTCATTGTTTTCACTTCTTGACTGCCTAGTATTATTCATTAGTATTCAGGGTGTCACATGGTCTCCCTATGTGAGTCACGGATTTTCTAGTCTTTAGTTTCAGTTCACTAGGGCTACAACTTTTAATTGGTGGGTTAATCAAATAAGCCTCACTAGTATGCCATGCGCACACTCTGTGGGCTATGAGCTTGACAGGTATAAACAAACCCCTAAATCTCTATATTTAGTCCCTTAGGTGTGCCAGAACTCTCTATCTGGTAAATGCTTTCAGCAGAATCAGTCACAGAAACATTTTGTTGTCTTCTGGGATTTCCGGACTTCCCAGTAACTTTGGGAAACAGCCCACCCCCCTCCCCACAAGCACTACTGCTCTGATTTAAATTGGAGGCCGTTGTGGCTGCTTTAAAAGGGAAGGTAGTCGTCTGAATTTTTTTTTTTCATTTTTTCCCCATGACTAGTTGAACAGCTTGTTGTTCTGTGGGCAGCCCGATCCTATCCTGAACTGGCACAGCTAGGCTTCGTGGTCTGTACGGTATTCAAGGAGATGCTTGGATTGTGCTGTCAGACTCTTGCATCTACTTGCCCAGTTGGTTTTTCCAAAGCAGGTATTTTACCTGTGAAGCTTAGGCAGTCATACCTGTCCAGAGGCATGGCTGCTCAATCTCACTAAGCCCATGGTTAATCCTTAGAATTTGCTTTCACCTGGTGATGGCCACTAGATTCTGTAGTTCTAAAAGGGTATCTGACAAATCATAGAGGATGTCTAATGAGGTCGACTAGTCCTGATGGATGTGCACTGCCTCGAAGTTCAGAGGTAATATGCATGATGCAGGTCCAAACTGAGAAATGTTCCCTTACCCCAGGGAGGCTTCCAGAGGCCAAAACTCCCCCACAGGATACAAGGGAAGCCATGTAGGGACAGCTACATTGCCACAGGGATAGTTAGTTAGAATTGGGCTGTGAGCCTTCTCCCTAACATCATTTTTCTCTGTGCAAGGAATTCTTTGTAACGCAGGATTATGTGAGTCCCCAACTTGAGTTCTGAAGTGATATAGCACAGATAAGTTTACCTCAGCAATTCTGTCTCAGGGGAAAGATGGGTATGACAAGGGAGATCCGTGATAAGATTTCCTGATTTTTCTTTGTTTTTGTTTTTTACTGTAAAGCAACCACAAAAGACTCAGATATTGAGAAGAGCAGTGGTGCTGACTGTGAAAGAAGGATTTTAGCTCTCACTCCTGCACCAGTTTTCTTAATATAAATTGCTCCCACACAAGCTTCTGTTAGCCCCACAAAAGAAAGCAAATGAACATGATACAACTTGGCACCCGTATGCTTCCCCCAGGGAGCTAATAACAGCTTTGGGGAAGGACAATTTAACTGGAAAATGACACAACGGGGAGGGTTAAACAGCCCCCCCCCCACAAGCACGACTGCTCTGATTTAAATTGGAGGCTGCTTTAAAATATGATTAAAGAGCGAGGTCATTTGATCAAGGATTGCTTGCGTGACATTTTCTTTGACCCTCCACTCCCACCACCCTGAGGATGCATTCAAGATGTTTGTCATAAAAAACAAAGAGTAGGAGAAAGTTGACTTCACCAGGTCAACAACGAAAATCAGCATCAGCCCTTTGTGAACGCTGCTAACAAGTAGGCTTTTCGTCCTTAATATATGAGCCCCTTTTCATATGTTCAAAAACGTGTGCAGTGGGCATGTATGGGAGGATGTGGCACAGACTCTGCTCATGATCAACAAGCATTCATTGAACACTTGAATACAGCTCCCATATATACACTTGTATGTTCAGTATATGTGCAAGAAGTAGAGGAAGTTGTCGCCTCCACTGTGTGTATTCATTAAACACAATTCCGAAAAGGGCTTTGTGATCATCAAAAGACCAGACATAAGATGTTAATGTAATTACCCCAGAAGCAATTTGAGTAGATCATTGACTATTGCTATGTGTAGACCCTGATCCCTTATGTACTGGCTGTTGAACTATTTGGGATTCTCACATAAGTGCGCTTAGTACTGCAGCCTATGCATGTCCCATTGAGTTCAAGGGATTTCCGCTTGAATAAACATGTGTAGGTTTGTAGATTGCACTTCAGTCGTATGCCTACTTAACTTACCTCGAAGTTACAGCCCAGTCCTTCAAGCAGAGTGTACTGCTGGAACTAACATTCCAGCAAAAGAAAACATTTTACGGCAGCAATTTTCAACGCTTTTCATCTCACAGCATCCTGACAATGTGCTAAAATTGTCAGGCACACCATCAGTTTTTTGACAATTAACAAGGCACACCACAGGGGATCACGCACTCTGTGACTCTACTAACAAATGACACTTCCTCAAACTCTTGTGGCACACCTGCAGACCACCCGTGGCACACTAGTGTGCCATGGCACAGTGGTTGAAAATGGCTTCTTTATGGCATTGCAAATGTCATTGCGTTGGAGTGCATTGCTGCATGCTTTCAGATCACCACCAGTAGTGTCCCTCACATGGCAGCACATGGTGGGAGGACATGTCACAGTTGAGGGGAGGGAGTTCCTGGGCACACTGAAAGGAGGAAGGAAATCATCACAGAGGCGGGAGAGGATATATCCCAGCATGCAGAACATGCACTGGGTTGCTATCCCCTTCAGAGTCTCCCTACACATCCTGTTTTTCTCCCAGGACTTGCATCAGCTATGTACCTGGCAGCAGTGGCATTGCTAAAGGGTGCAGGGGATGCGGGCTGCGCAGGGTGACGCGCAAGGGGGGGCGATGCGCACTGGGGGTGACGCACTAAAATTGCAATGGTTAGGAGTAACCCCATCATATTATATACCATTGGATGCGGAATTTCCAGAAGAATGCAATAAAAAAACCGGAGTGAAATATCTTCTTTCTATCAAAAGTTATTGGCAAAAAACCGGAAAACAAAAAATGCATGCACCTTACAGAAAGTGAAATTGAGCCGTATCACGTGCTTATTCATGAGTAGGCAAACTGGCCTTAGTCCATCGAAAAGGGTTGGCTGAGAGGAATCCAACGACACCAGTATGGTCCTGATCCAATGAATGTAGCCCCAAAAAAACACCTAAGAAGGAGGTCCCTCTCTCCAAGCTGGCAAATGTATTGAGCCCTATGGAAAGCGAAACTAAGCAACAGGGTCGTGTTTACTTGTGAGTAAGCAAACGTGCCTTGGCTCTTGGGCAGGTCAGGCAAAGGGAAATGTGAGGCCATCAGAATGGTCTTGATCTGATGGAACTGGAACTCAACAAATGCTCCAGAAGGCAGCCCCCTCCCCCCCAGAAAGAATGAAACAGAGGCTTGACTGGGTAAGGTGAATTTTTTTCTGTTTTAGGCTGCAGTCCAATCCACACTTTCTTGGGAGTAAGCCCCACTGACTATAATGGGCCTTACTCCTGAGTAGACAGGTGTAGGATTGGACTCTCAGACTTGTAAAGCCAGGTGGGTCCTGATAGCGATATGCTTGAACTATAAGAACTTAAATTGAACTGGGTACAGGATAGGGCTGAAAATCTTACCGATTGTTTTTTGGGGAGGGAGGGGGTGTTACTGCAGGCAGGCTACAGAGAAAATTCACTTGGTGGAACAGGGATGGCTTCCCCTTATTTAATTATTTGTTTTACTTTAATTTAATTATTTATAATTATTTATTTTAATTTGCTTTATGATATCACCTCTGGCCATGCCATCACTTCCAGTGGGTCCTGGACAGATTGTCATTATAAAAAATGGGTCCCGGTGCTAAAAGTTTGAGAACTGCTGCAATAAGATTGACATGCCGGGGGTGCGCGCGCTAGTGACCAAAATCACAGTTTGTAAGAATAATACCATCATGTTATATATCAATCAATGCTTAATTTCATGCAGAATGAAATATCTTTATTCTATCAAAAGGTACAGCCAAAAAACCAGTGGGGGCGGGGCAATGGTAGGGGTGTTACCCCTCCCACTGCATGGGGATGACACACTGGCCTCCTGTACCAGGTGACGCGAACCCTAGTGACACCACTGCCTGGCACAGATTCAAGGAAATGCATAGGCAACTGAGGAGATTATGGAGATTATGGAGGGGTAAGGGAAAATATTTTCCCTTGCCTCTCTTAAGCCTTCCAGCCCCAGCCTGTGGCACTGCCTGTTTTGGCATGTCTTCTTGCTATAGTGGGAGAGAGGATAGGATTGAACTATGAGTCTCATCGTACTCAGTGGGACCTCAGATTAAATACACAGAGAATTTGGCTGTTAGCCTTTTCAATGGGCATTGGGAATGAAAATTAACATCCCAAAGAAAGTAGAATCATTATTTTTAAATGAAAAATGAAACACACACCCTGATCTTTTGCAAATGAGATAACCTTGGGATTGAAGGAACAGTTTTTATTAAATTCCCTTGCAACATGAACGTTGATCGCATTTGGATTGTTATAAACGTTCCAATACACTGATTAGAACCTGTATGAAGATTAAATGGTCATTTAATTCATTTTTAATGCAAAATGAATGTAGGTTTTCTAAGTAATTTCATCCAGCGCATGATCATATCATCATCTTATTTGCCTAGGAAGATGAATTCTTTCAAACTAGCAGGCACTGTTCAACAACAGTTTGTAAATTAATTTAAACATGGACCACTTTTTTCCAGTTCATGAAGCAAGTTTGCAGTTGGGCCATTTTCCTACATGTTCTTGTCAGAGTTCCATGGCAACCTTTTCGCAGTATGAGCAGAAGACGTCCTTTTCCCCTTGCCACTTAATGCTGCACTTAAATATTCTCCATAAGCAGCAATAATTTTATCTAGCCATAATGGTTTCGGTCTCCAAATAGCAACATACTGCAACAAAATGGATACGACATTCAGCTCTGACCTCGCAATAGCATCAATTCTTCCTTTCTTCATTATGCAGAGTACCAAAAATCTGCTGATTTGGGGGAAAATAATTAGCTCTGGCTATTAATGGTTGATATGGAAATCATGTGATGTGATCTGATGATAAAAGCCCATTAATTTGACTCTTAGAAAGCGGAAGAGGAAGGAGTGAACAGAAAATTAATGTGAGATTTCACTTCCAAGTGTTCTTCCTCAAGGACAATTGGGAATGTCTTAGCCCAACTGCTGCCCAACCTTTATCCCATTTCACTTGAACATGCAGTACCCAGAGGGAAGGAGGAAACTGGGGGAGTGAAATAAATTTCCAGTCTTGCCTTTCCATAGGCTGCCTGGCTATCAATTGGTCTCCACAGACCTATGCCAGCTTTTTTGTTGGCATAAGTTCAAGGAGAGGCAAAGGGCATGTCAGGCCTTGAAAACAGGGATGCAGTCTGGAATGTGCTAGTGCCATCAAGACTCACCCCTCCCACTCTCAAAATGCCCTCTGCCTTTTCCAGTCTCCTCCCTGTTTGTCCCATGAACTTCTGCCAAACCTTGCATAATCTACCTGCTCCTACCTGCTCCAGTACAAGCTGGATCCAGGGAGCGGGGCAGGAGAGGGGTGGGACCAGCAGAGCTCTGCTCTGCTGGATCCAGACCCTCGCATTTAGCCTCCCTAAATATCCGGCACAGAGTTGAGTAGCCCAATTTCAGTGCTTGGGCCTTCCTCCAGTGGCTGCCTGGTGTCCATTGGATGCAGCAGTAGCCATTTTGGCACTCATTGAACATACTTGGAAGTAAGTCTAATTTACTTGCATAGGATTGTGCTGGTAATATTTGAAAAAGCAAATGGGATCATTTCAATGATTAAAATATACTTTAGATGGACTACTTCTAAGTATAATGGCTGACCTCTTTGGACTTTGGCTGTGATCCAGTGGAGCTCTATGAATGGAAGGTGATTTGCCTTCGAGCAAATCAAAAGCAAAATAAATGGCTGCAGAGAAAACTTCAATAATTCGTGTGTGTGTGTGTGTGTGATGCATAGATATGGTTTCACTGGATCACAGCATGAGATTGCAATGTTCTTGCTCTTTCATCATCTAACCTCCCCATGTATATACACACTGTAGAGCAGATTTTATCACATGAAGTTAATCCCTCCAAGCTAAGACATTGAAGTGGCGAAGGTATTTGCTACAAGTTCTTTTTCCTTTTCAGCTAAAAGTTGAGTGTTTTGACCTTACAAGCTATCAGCTCTGTCAGTTTTGAAAGTAACCCATAAGAGAAAGGCATGCTAATTAATTTTCTGAGAACTTTGCTCAAAGTGGAAGAGCTGAAAAGGGAAGCTGGCACTATAGAGCCTTAACTGTGATACTGCTCAAAATCAGTGAATGTTACTAAGTTCTTCCAGGCTTGCATTAGGTTTTGTGACATTATCTTTCATCAAAGTAAATGGAAAGTCTGTATTCTGAATCACTTCTCAGGGGTGGACTCTGACTAATAGTTGAACACATTTAGAATCTCTCTTGTTTTCAGCCAGTTAGAACCAATTCTGAAAAGTTCTGCTGTTACCTGCAGTGCTTTGTAAAACACATGTAACAAGCACACAGGGAGAGGGACACAGTTGTTTGCCTGAACCCCGTATAATGGCCAATGGCATCACTATAATTTGGTGGTGAAAGGAAAACAGAGACAAAGGTGAAAGTTGCACAGGAGTTTTACTAAAATGCTCAAAAGCAAAAATAAAGGGAGGGGTTTATAGAAATGGAAATAACAGCCCAATCTTATCATCGAACTGTGTTGCCGGGGTTCATGTTGCCTGATTTATGGCAGCTAGACTTATGGCGTCTCAAAATGTGACACTCTATTGTGTGGTACTGAAACTGCACCTGGAAGTGCAGGAAAAAAACAAATTACTGGAAATAGCAAGTGGTGCCAACTGTGCAGCAGTGGCTATTCCGGATCTTGCAGTATCAGTAAGTCAGTGGTGGAGGTGGGGCATGGGCAGGGAAGGGGAAGAGCAGGGCATTCCGGGGGGAGAATCAGGGGTATGTTAGGGGTGGATCTGGCAGCAATCATGCATGTCAGATCTTATCCCTCTTTTGAAAACCTCTCCACCCCTTTTCCCTCCTGTAATGGAAGATCAGAAGATCATCAAGTGGATGATGTGGTGTTGACAGTGATCCCATGTTTTGACAGCTGTTTGACAGCTCTGGGAAGGGCAGGGCTGGCTCCACAGCTGTAATCAATCAAGGCCAATGGGACTCTGATGGACACCTGAGCTTCATTTGACCTTGATGGGACTTTGAATGGACATGGACTGAAGAGATGGCTCAGCTGAGCCTAATTTGGACTTAACAAGGGGCTAACAAGGTAGCTCACAGCTGAGCTGCATTTTGGATTATGAGACATCCAAGGATAAAAGGCAGCTTCAGAAGGACCAAAGGCTACCCTGACCCAGAGGGAGATGCTCCCTGACCCAGAGGAGACCTGACCTGGCTTACCTAGACTTTGACCTTGGACTGTGACCTGGCATATTGACTTTGGACTGTGAGTTGGCTATCTGCATTTATTGGACTGGGACCTGACTCTGACTTTTGCTTGCTGCACTTGTGAGTTTAACAAGGGAAACTAATCAGCCTTAAGTGGGCACAAGGCACAGTGGGGAGGAGCTGTGGCACAACACCTCCTTGGACATATGCCATGAAATGGGTGGCATATGTCTGAGGAGACCCATAAGAGGCCTGACCACATATGAAGAGTTAAATAAAAATGTTTTTTACTTACCTCCCCTTTGCCTTCAGGTTGACACCTCACACCACAGGATACAGCATGCACCTCTTTGGCTTGGCTGCATGGTATAGCGTGGCAGGAGACAGAACTGAGCTCTAACCAAATTAGCTCACTCACACTTACACTCTACAGGGAGATTCCTACACCTAACTTTCACACAATAAAGGAGCCCCAAGATAAGTGGTCAGAAGGAGGGAAGGGATTGAAAGCAGAGGGGAAAATAACTCCTTATAATCAGAAGTGGCAGAGCAAAGAGTGGAAAAATATGGTGAGAGAAGGGATGCAGGGAGATTAAATGGACTTTCCAGAGGAAGGATGCCTGTGGGGTACTAAGAAGAGAGAAGGGGAAAAGGCAAATGGTAATGACAAAGTTAGTGAATATCAAAACCTTAAATATCTTGGGTTTAGGGTACCTGAGGACCACTTACTCCCATAAGAACCTACCCAAATGTTGAATCTTCTTCAGAGGCCCTGCTTAGAGAGCCTCTGCCTTCTGAAATGAGTTTAGGTAGGAACACAGATCCAGGTCTTTTTGGTCATGGCACCTCACCTCTGGAACATCTCTCCATTTGCCAGGCTTCCTGTGAAATGAGAGAGATTGAAAACATGACTGCTTCCTTCCGTTTTTGATATGTACTGATTTATTTTCAGTCTCTTCTCATATGGTGTTTTGAGCATTGGTGTTTCTGTGGATTTAGTTTATTTTATATTTGTTAAATTGTGAATTGGTATAATTCTGAGGCAGGTCATAGAATTATTTTAAAGAAATATATGCATGCAATATTGTTTCTTGTGGTTCATTTTTCTCCCTTTATCATAGGTATGAAGTAGGTGGTGTACTCAGGAGGATCAGTCTGCACACTGGCAGTGTAATAAAAAGCCAATTCCAATGGTGTTTTACAGGGAAAATTTCAGAGGCAGTTCTTTTGGCATTTCAGGAAGATAACAGTGGAGTTCTGCAAAGATATGCCTGCTGCCTCATGGAAAAGCAATTGCAATAGTATTTTAGACTTGGTCATTGTATGTTAGACTTTAGCCCCCTCCCCCTTCTTTGATTCATTGCTAGCAGAACATTGGTGAAAGTACACTCTCCTATGGAAATAATTACAAATGCTTCTGGAATAACCATGACTGGGGAGGGGGGTGGAACAAATCAGTGACAGTTCTTGTTGAAGAAAAGTCAGAGATTTCTCTTTCCTGGTCTGGTGAAGAATTTATCAAGGTAAAATGTTTAATCTCTCAGTTGTCCACTTGAATTACTTGAATTTTACTGAAAACCCATATGTTGTTGTCAACTACCTTAATAGTCGACATTACCTTATGTAATTCTGTAACATATTGGGATGGTGGTGGTTTTGAACCAGGCCCTCCAGTGGCCAGACTTACAGCCCAATTCTAGGCTGCCCAGCAGGTGGGGCTGCTGCAGTGCTGAAATGGCCACCATGGTATCCTGCTAGCAACCAGGCAGCCACCAGCAACTCCTTGGGAGAAGGAGACATTCCTCCCCTTCCCCTGGGTAAGGGAAGTATCCCCGCAATGGGGTTACTTGATTCTATGGCAGCTCTGGAGCTGCTGCAGAATTGGAGAGTCCTGTTTTGGACTGCGCGGTCCCACACGGGGCTCAGGATCCAGTGAAGTAGAGCTCCTCTGGTCCTGCCCCTCCCTCCCTGCTCCCTCCACCACCACACCTCCTCCCTGCCCTCTCTGTGCCCCCCCACCTCTCCATGCCCCAGAATGCCTCCCCCACCTCCTCCCATACCCACATTCACCTCTCTACTGCTCAGCGGTCTGGGCCACTGCCAGGCGGCAGAACACAGCCCATGTTAGCTCTTTGCTCTGGCACAGTCAGGCCTGGTTTGCAAACAGTTGGTTCAGGGCAAGTTGTAAACAGCTGTGATAGCATGACTACCTGAACACCTGTGTAGCCAGGTGTTAACCAGACAAAACCGGTTAGGTGCTGAATCCCATTTAAGCCTCTCCATGCAACTTCACTGGTGATGTGGGTGGGAGCCACTGCAAGAGGCCTTGTTAGAACAAACACTGTAAATGACCATGGACTGACTTTGACTTTGCCTTATGGAAAATGGACTGTAACTAGGTAACTCTGAACTGCTGTACTACATGTGTATGACCTGGATTGCTCTAACAATTCTGTATATGGCTCTGTATTCAAATACAATTGCACCTGAAGACTCTGCTGTGCCTGCATGTTTGACTGCACCCTGCTCTGAAGTAGGACATACCCTGGTTTTTACCTAACAGCCCAGTGCCAGAGATGGCCCACTGCGGGCTTGTGCTGAACTAGCTCTGATGTTGGGCCCATGGTAAGGGCTCGCAAATGTGCCTTACAACACATTTGCAACAGTGCATGTTGGCAGTGAGCCGGCACGCACTGTTCAGGATCGGTCCCGTAAGCACCTTACTCCCTGTACCACCAGTGCAGTAGCAGTTTCAGGACCAGAAAGTTATTGGCTCTTGTTGTGCTGTAGCACCACTCACTTGATGGCCAGAGAGAGTATTGCAGCTCATCAGCCCAGATATATAGGCGAACCAACTGAAGACTCTTGGCCATTCCTACATAACTGTTGCTTCAGGCTTAGTTTGTTAGTCTGATGAATTTGTCTCTGAGTATGAGCCACACACAGTGCTTGCCTTGCTTCAAAATGCAGCCTCAGACAAACACTGAAATGGGGTGTGAAGCTTACATCAGCATGGGGGCACATCAGTGTAGTTTTCAAATAGGGTTAGGATTTTGGAAATTCTCAAACAGAATCTCACTTCAAATGGTTATTCTGCATTCTCTTTAGCACTGTAAAGCAAAATATGAAAATCAAATTAACCACGCAGTCATCCTCAGGAACCTGCAATACTTGAGCTGCAGCAGCCACTTCCTGAAAGTAGATTTGCTCTTATGTGTCTAAAATTCTTCCCTTGTATATTCTTCCCTTGTATATTTAGCCTTTTGAAGTTCTCTTGCTGCTTCCTTATTCATGTTGAATGCCAGTCTGTGGCATTTTTAAACATCATATTTCATTGCCAAAATACTCTGCAGAGGGCGCACTGGTTCAGAGATGAGCAGATTGCTTGGTCTGTAACAAGAATGTTGAAATGCTGGAGGTGATCCTGAACTTACAGCCCTATCCTAACTAATTTTCCGATGCTGATGCAGCCACAATGCAGTCCAAAGGTTAGGCAGAAATGTTTCCTTACACTGAGGAGACTACACCACCACAGAATGTAGCATGCACCCCTTGGTATGGTTGCATAGGTGGTAGCTAGATATAACTGAGCTGTTAGTTTAGATATAGTTTGGAACCCCTGCTAATTGGGTAAGAGGCACTTTTTCAAGTGGGTGCTCCTTTTTTTAGCAGGGGGAGAGTAACTGGCCCATCTCACCCCAGCACTGTCTGTTCTAGTGGCTGTCTGCTGGTATTCATTTGCATCTTTTTAGATTGTGAGCCCTTTTGGGACAGGGAGCCATTTAGTTATTGATTTCTCTCTGTAAACCGCTTTGTGAACTTTTAGTTGAAAAGCGGTGTATAAATACTGTTAATAATAATAATAATAATATAGAAAGAAAAATCCAATAGCCAGGACTCTACCATAAGAAGACTAATGGGAAAAGGTTTGGCATGCTGGTCTTCTTGCTCCTCTTCTTACTGTTCCATCATGTGCTTCCTGCTTTACTGAGTAAAGGAGCCATTCAGTAGAAAATTTTTGAAAGCAATCCTATGCATATCTACTCAGAAGTAAGTTCCATTATAGTTAATAGGACTTACTCCAAAGTAACTGTGGCCCATGACTCCTGTATATAGTATGCAAGGGATGTGTGCATTCATATTGGAACCATGATGGGGGCAAAATCTTAAAGTCTCCCACCCCCCAATTTTATTTCTCATCTCTTCAACCCCCCCCCCCCCCACCATGCACTATGTTTTAGCAAGATTATTTAAGGGCAAGTGCACACATTAACCATATTGTGTAGCTTGACAGGCATAACCGAGAAGTAACTCCCATAAAAAAATCCAGTGAATCCTATGGTACTTTTAGGTCAGTGTGCATAGAATTGCAATTCTAATATCTCCAGACCTCCATGACCTCTGATATTCATGCATTGTTTTTCAGTGTTCTTTACCCACCCTCTTTCCATAATAAGTACCCATGTTAAAGCTAGAATTCAAGAGTATTTAAGCTGAATTTGCAAGTGCAAAATAATAGACTCATTTTTTCCCCCGTGCTCTTCCCTACCAAGCGTATAAGAAAATGAATGAGTGGTTAAACATGACTATTTCTAAAACATGTTTGAAAGATATTACATCAACAAAGCACAGCCTTTCAGACAGGTTCCTATGTATGTGATGAAGAGAATGGCCATTGTGCTTGGGGTGTGTGCAGAGGAATAGTCCTTTGAACAAAATAGGCTTCACCCACTACAGACTGACCACTTATTTATTTTTGGTAATCAGAGCAACTTAGAATTAAAATACAGTGAGGGTTCACATCTTGGGCAAAGCCTCTTTGTTCTTAATAATTGTATCATAGGCAGAAGTCAACAATGTGGAAGTACAGGGATGGGGAAAAGCTTCAGCTGTTGAATTTCTTTTATGCATCTGTTAAGGGCACAGAGATGGGTGATAATCTTTATGCATAAGGGTAAGTCCTATTTTGTTCAATGGGGCTTACTCTCATTGTGAGAGTGTGGTTAGGATTGCAGCCTATGTCATTTTATCATCATCATCATCATCATCATCATCATCATCATCATCATCATCATCATCAGAGCAGTATATCATGCAGCCATTACTTTTAGAGTAATATACTTTACACTAGATATAAGATACTTCTCATTTTTGCAAACTAAGGGAAAAAAAGATATAAATTACCTACTAGGCTTGTGGCTGGAGCTTACTTTTGTTGAAGGTTCATTAGTCTCAACTCAGAAGCTGTTTTGAATTCTATTTATTTATTATTTTTACATTTCTAGGTCACTTTTCCAAAAACAAGGTTTTCAAAGCAATTTACAATGGGAAGATAGAAATCAGCCCTGGAAGTAGTCATTTAGTAATAATTGGAGAGTTCCTCTGAGAACACACAGAGTGCATCTCATCCACCACCACATAACCCAGGAGTACATGGGCTTCCAAGTCAGAAGGTGTGGTTGAACCACAATAATGTTCTCCCCTTTTCTTCTCTGATACTAGCTTGTGACTATTTTAGGAACCACAGTAATTCCTTTTCAGCAGAGCAATCCAGGGATAAAAATTGATGTGTGCCCAGGGTCAGAATATTTCCATTTCTTTTTTGAAGCTCACCTTTAAAGAGTGCAAGTGGAGTTATTATGATAGCACAAGTCACTGAGACCTCTGATCTGTAGCATGATTTCAAGGCATCATTGGCTAAGACTTGATTTAAGTGTTATGACATTTACTGTTTTCTGATTACTTTGTAGGTTTGAAAGTTCAGCTTAATCTGCAACTTTGTAAAAAACTTTTTGGAGTGTCAGAAAAACAGGGAGGAAAATCCAACCATCAGCTGATATGATCTGAAATGTCAGAGAAGCATTGGTTAAAGATATTGTACTAAGAATACTAAAACACAAAACAATTAGATTCGGTTTGTACTCTATCTAGAAGATGGCCAAGGACCCTGGTGAAGGATGAAATTGTTCTAATTCATTTACTTCTTTTTATAGCTGCAATGTGTCCGACCAGAGCTCTGTTTGCTCTCATATCAATTAAAATTCACTATAGCTAAACCACATTCAGCAGCTAAAATGTAATAAATAACCACTTCTATGTATAGCTCTCATATTTAATAGGCAGGAATTGACAACTCTGGTTCTGTTTGAAAGCATCAGAAAATACAAGGTGAATGGGAGAGAGGGCATGTGCAGAAGGGAAATTTAATTTCACTTGTCAAGCTTGAAAGTTACCAGAAAATGTAATTAGTAGATCAAAATGGTTCGGGGCCCTTTGCGTGGTTTGGTTGGCGTGGAGAAGGCAGAGGCCAGGCTTGGACATAACATGAAGCATGTGTTGTTGTTGGGGTGGTCTGCTATTAATGCCAGATGGTGGCCATCTTGGGCAACAGATTGGTACAGCTGGCAGCATGAGCCCAGCACACATCCACACTAATTTGCCACCTCTGGCAGCCACCTCAGCTATATCCAGCCACACACTCCACTTCCCACTGCATCAACAATACTCTTTTCCCTCTCATATAACACCAGAACCAGGGGACATCCATGAAAATTGAGTGTTGGGGGAGTTAGGACAGACAGAAGAAAATATTTCTTTATCCAGCATGCAATTAGTTTGTGGAACTCTTTGCCACAGGAAGTAGGGCATCTTGCCTTAATGCCTTTAAGAAGGGATTGGATAAATTTCTGGAGGAAAAGTTCATTACGGGTTACAAGTCATAGTAGGCATGTGCAAGCTCCTGGTTTTAGAGGCAGGCTGCCTCTGATTCCCAGATGCAGGGGAGGGCACCAGGATGCAGATTGTGTCTGTCGTCTTGTGTGTTCCCTGGGGCATTTGGTGGGCCGCTGTGAGGTACAGGAAGCTGGACTAGATGGGCCCTTGGCCTGATCCAGTGGAGCTCTTCTTATGTTCTCCCTGCTGGAGCTATTTTTTTGAAAGGCAGGAAGATGTGAGCAGAAGAGATGGGGGGAAAGAAGAGAAACCACAGCTATTTCTTCACATATATTTCCTCTTTTGCTCACCTCTTTCTGCTTCTTAAACATGGATGGCTTGAGCAGGAAGAGGAAGTGGCAACAGAGGAGGAGAAGGCAGTGATAAGGTAAGGAATGTGATAATACATCCAAGGAGAGGTTGTGGCTACAGCTTGAGTCGAGTAGCCCCATTGCGGGGCTACTTTCCTTACCTGGAGCTGCTGGTTGGTTGGCAACCTTCAGTCTCAAAAGACTATGGTATAAGCCTACAGCACCCAGTATTCCCAGGCAGTCTCCCATCCAAGTACTAACCAGGCCTGACCCTGCTTAGTTTCCGAGTTCAGATGAGATCGGGCATCTGCAGGGTAACAGTTGCTGACAGCTTCCCTTATCCGGAGCCTCTCAGGATGCCACATAGCAGCCATTTTTGGCGCCGCTGCAGACTTTCACTCCAGGCAGCTCAGGATTGGGCTGTAAGTCCATGCTTGTGTGCCTACATCCACTGGCGTCACTAGTGGGGTGTGTGGGCTGCGGGCCACACCAAGTGACACGCCAGGGGGGTGACGTGCCCTGGGAGAGGACGCGCTAAAATCGCGGGGTTAGGAGCCACCATGTCATGCCATATACTGTTGGATGCAGAACGGCCAGCGGAGTGCAGTGCAAGAAACAGAATTGAAATGACTCGTTTCCTTCAAAAATTATGGCTGAAAAACTGGAAGGAAAAAATGCATGGAGCCCTATGGAAAGTGAAAGTGAGCCGTGTCACGCATTTACTCGTGAGTAGGCGTACTTGCCTTAGTCAGCCAGAAAGGGCAGGCTGAGAGGAATCCAACAACACCAGAATGGTCCTGATCCAATGAATGCAGCCCCCCAAAAACACCTGAGAAGCTCCTCCCTGCCAGCTGCGAGCCTGAGCCCAAAACGAAGCCACATGGCCAAACTTGCCTTAGTTGAGGCAGACTGAGAGGCTCCAAGGATGTCAGAATGGTCCTCATCCAATGAGTGCAGCTCCCAAAAACACCAGAGAAGGAGGTTCCTCCCTCCCAGCTGCCTCCCTCCCAGTCTATGGAGCCCAATGGAAAGCAAAGCAGCCTCACAGTGATGTTTACTTGCAAGTAGGCAGACGTGCCTTGGCTGGTGGTCAGGCCAGGCAAAGGGGAATGTGAGGACACCAGAAGGGTCCCGATCCAATGGAGTTGGAGCGCAACAGAAGGCAGCCTCCCCCTCCTCTAAAAAGAACAAAAAAAGAGGCTTGAATGGTAAGGGGAAAGTTTTCTGTTTTGCACTTGCAGAGCCAGGATGGTCTTTGTATTGATATGCCTGAAATAGAAGAACTTTAAACTGGGTACTGGGAGGGCTGAAAATCTCACTGATTCTTTTTGGGGGGTTGTTATTGCAGGCAGACTACAGATTAAGCCCCATTGACCACTATGGGACTTACTTCAGAGTAGACATGCATAGGCTTGGGCTCACAGGCTGCAATCCTACCCACACTTTCCTGAGAGTAAGCCCCATTGACCACAATAGGACTTACTTAAGAGTAGATTCACTTGGTGTAACAGAACTGGCTCCCCCTTTAAATTTAATTATTTTATTTTAATTTAATTATTTATAATTATTTATTTTAATTTGCTTGATGATGTCACTTTCAATGGGTCCTGGACAGATTGTCATTCTAAAAAGTCAGTCCCAGTGCTAAAAGTTTGAGAACTGCTGCAATAAGGTTTTAGTAAGTTGACATGGGTGTGTGTGTGTGTGTGTGTGTGTGTGTGTGAGAGAGAGAGAGAGAGAGAGAGAGAGAGAGACTCTACAAGTATTCAAAATCACTAGAATCAGAATTTGGAGGAATAATCTCATCATGTTATATATCAATCAATGCGTAATTTCATGCAGAATGCAATGAAACAAACCACATTGAAATATCTGTGTTATAACAAAAGGTACAGCCAAAAAAATGGTGGGGGCGGGGCGATGGTACATCACCACGCCCACCTGGGGCATTGCCCCACCCACTACATGGGGTGATGTGCAGGCCTCACGCACTGGGTGACGCGAATCCTAGTGATGCCACTGCCTACATCAACACTTGGTGCAGTGACGTCACACATTACCATGATGAGGTTCCTGATGACCTCCAGTATGGGCCTGTAACCTTCAGCTTTCCCAATAACGGTGTGTTCAAAATGGCTGTCACAGTTCCCAAAAGCTAGGCAACTAGCTCTTCCCATTTAGATTCCTGAATTGCTCCCTTTCCGCTCATTAAAATGATTTTTTCCCTTTTTCCTTTTTGCAGAGCTAGTTTGTATGATTTACAGACACAATGGTTTTAGGAATATGGTCACTTTCAATACCAAAGCCAGTGCAAAACTTAGAGGGTGACTTTTGTTCTGAAATTGGCACAATTTTCAGCTCAATATAATCATCAGTCTTGGAGAACGCAGTATGCTGTGATGGGCTGCATTCTATACCTGAGTTCTAAACCCACCCATGCTATGACTGGATTTCAGAGTGATTTGTCCACTTTTGGAGTGTCATTGATCATACTGACGTTTGTGACTTTCTCCTCTCTCCATCCATTATTTAATCACAGCTGGCAGGAGCTAGTAAGAGGGTTTCTACTCTACCTGTGTGATCTTTAGGATAAAGGTAGGGCTTTCTTTTTCTCTGTACTGGAACTGTACAATTCCTCCAATAGTCTCTGCTCATCAATCTCTGTAAGAGAGTTTTCCTTCTGCCCCTGATATTTTTGACACCGCCATAATGTGCATGAATAAGCCTGGATAGGTATTTTCTCAAAAGCCAAATGGAAACTTTCATATAGGCTCACATCACCTCAAATACAGTGCTCCTCAATGGACTCAGTTGGCTCTGGGGTACAATAATCAAGTGCAGAGAAATCAGGCTTTTGCTTTCATGTGTGAGGAGCAAGGCAGCAACAATGGCAAATAATAACAAAGATGCATATGGCACCTTAAGGACTATAACCCATTTGCAGTATTGTAAGCTTTGGTGGACTACTATCCACTCATCTGATGCATTTAATTCTTCTAATTGCAAAGATTATCATAAAAATTGCCTACTTTCCAAAAGGTAATTTACAGGAAGTATTGTTTGTTTGTTTGTTTGTTTATATGTCCTGCTGTCTGCCTATAGAAAGAGGCACCCACAGTTGCGGACCTGGCCCTTGTGCCGCCCCAGGGCACAGGACCACAACATGCGCCCCCCCCCCTGCAACGTGGGACTCCTTCAGAGGAGACTCACCCAGCCATATGGAGCCTCACACAACAAGACTTCTGAGGTCTCTGGAGCACCATTAAACAGTACTTCGGAAAACCAGAAGAATAATTTAATGGTGCTCCAGAGGCCTTGGAAGACTTTCGGAGCACCCAGGAATGTTAGCGCAAGAGCTCCTCGGCCTGTGGAACGACACCGGAGGGCAGACGGAGACAGCAGCTGGTGTGGCGGTGCCTCCCCCACAGGCATGGTGCCTGGGGGTTTTGCCCCCCTGACCCCTTCCAGAACCACCACTGGGCACCCAAGGTCATTAATAATGCAGAAATAATTCTAACAATTAGAAATGAAAGTTAAAAAATGCATCATCAGAATAAGCGAAGAGAAAAAAAAATCTGCTGCCAAAACAATTCACAAATCACAGAAAATTGGGAAAGCTGTACAGCTGAAAACCAGCAAAGAAGATGCCTCCTCAGCCCAAGCAAGAAGGAGTTTCATATCCACAGTGCCATCACATGGCTTTCCTCTGTGTTGTCAACAACCCAATGGCTGAATTTGCCACAAGTGAATCCAGTGTTCAGTGAGAGATCCTAAACAAAATTGTACACAGTTTTGGTGCTTGAGAGAATTCTTTAAAGAAGAAAGTGTGAAACACCAATGTTTCAGTTAACCTGTGCAACCTGTTATTTCCAACAAGTTTTGTTTGATGTGCATAAGAAATTTCCACAAATCAAAGACCAACCACTCTGGCTATAAAAGGTGCCCACATGCCAAGAATTTTCCTTTCTTTCTCTTTTGTGCTTTATATGAAATGGAAGAAGCAGCATATTTCTTCCTTATTAAGTGGGTCAGAAACAAGAATGGCCCAAAGTCCTTCTCAAGGTACATGCAGCGTATCTTCATGCACAATGATGGCCTACCTGTTCAGAAATCTGACCACTAGTGGATGCATCCCGGACGTTGGAGCAACATTAGGAAGATGCTGTGCCAAGATAATTTGAACACTGGTGCAACTCCAATTGGATGGTCAAAACAGATAGAAGATAAGGCATAATGTGAGAAGAATGTGGGAGGGACATGGGTGAGATGAATTGACATACTAACTTCAGAGAGAGAGAGAGAGAGAGAGAGAGAGAGAGAGGCCTCCTTAAGGTATGGGAACATTTGTTCCCTTACCTTGGGACTACATTGTGGGGGCACCGGTGCTGGAAAGTTGGAAAGGATTGGGCTCATAATTTTGTTATCTTAATATTTATTAGAGTAATGTTATGTTCACTTGAGGATTGACATTTTAAAAACTTGTAAAAAAGTAAGGTTCAGAAACACAGAAATTACTGGAAGTAGTTTCTTACAAAATGAATAGCTAACATGAAATTCATAATTGGGAAAAGAATTTGTGATGGCCAGTAGCATAAATGGCTATATAAAAAAGAATTAGGATTGGACAGATTCATAAAAATACATCTGACAGTGTCTACTGCTACTGAAGGCCAGAAACACAGCTTCCTTTATCGGAGATGAAATATGGCTGGAGACAAACAAAAGGGACTTGCCCTGCTTAGGAACATCCCCTGGTTATTGTCTAAGCCAGAATGCTGAGAAAGATGAATGATCAGTGTAACCCCGCAGGGCATGTATTTCATGCAATCATACCATTTAGATGGTTTAATTTAGAATACAGTCCTGATCCTTTGAAGTTGACTGGAGTTTTGCCTTCTATTCAAGATGAATATGAGTGCTATATTTGTCCTTAGAATGTAACAGGTCACATGGCTCTTTCTGGCTGGTTGGCAACTGTATTTTATTTAATTGCTATTTATACTTCCTGTTTACTCAAAATGTATCTAATATGTCCTTTCCACAACCCCAGTATCAGGGCTGAATTCCCCTGGAAGTCATATAGACTCTGCATGGAAGATAAACCTCGTTTGCACATGCTATAAGTCATTGTAGAGATGCAGCATACAGTTCACAAGCTGGGTGTTACCTCATATCTATAATTCATCGAGAAAAGCTGTGGCTGTAAATCATACTATCTCAATGATAGGAAGCAAAACACTGGCAAGCAATGCAGAAATGCACCGAGAGGGCAGCCTAACCTCCTTAGATATCAAACTGACAACCCGCTTGGCTAAGGAATAAGAAAATAAATTGAGATTTTACAGCATCAAGTAAAATACACATATCTTTCTTGTATATCCTGAGGATGAATATCTACAAGAGCCTTTGCTGCCTTTGCATGCTATACTATGCCACCTTGTTGCACAAGGGTACATTCGCTGCCACTTTTGACTACTAATGCCAGCAAATTGTTTCTTCTTCTTCTCTTTCCCACAATCTCCCTCCCTTTCTGGAAACAGTAAATGGTTCCAATTGGAATGCGCACATGGGCAATGAGTGCAGGGCTACATTATGTGATAGTTGGCCCAAGCTTCCAAACCCAGTGGAAATTTTGCCAAAATTAAAATTTATATTCATTCTACAGTGAGTGGCCTCTGCTGTATCCAGCGCAAGTTAGGAGGTGGCTGGAGGGCAACTCAGGGCATGGGGATATTGTTGAGCCCCACGCACCCCTTGGGACTACTTGGATCTGTGCCAGTTTTGGCGCAAATCCAAGCAGCCCATGTAAAGCTGCAAGGCCCGGGAGTGGGGGTTGGGAAGGATATGGCATGGCCTGCTGCCACCAATCCCTTCTCCTCTCAGTTCTGATCCACCTTCTGGACCACCCTCCCTTGCCCAATCTCCCCTCCCCATATTTGTTCTGCTCACCCACCACCCTCTTCCACCCCTTGCACCAGCCTGCCCAGATTGCTGCAAATTTACCCCTTTGGACATGTCCTTTCATTGGCCCAGCCAGCTCGAGAATAGTTGCAAATGTGTTTCGCGGTATGTGTGCAACACTCCTGGGCCAGCGCAGGAAGTCTGCACTGAACTAACTGAAAGTTAGAATTGCACCAGGGCCTCTGAGAGGAATTTTATCAGGGGGTACAAAGTTTCTTTTAGGCCCCTTCCCTAAGAGGGAGGGGGTGAAACAGAGTGGTGGGTAGCAATGGGGCTGGGCAGAATGGGGGAAAACAGGCAGGGATAAAGTGGCAATGGCCGGAATCGTCTTCGGAGCCCAGATCTACCAGTCTTCCCAATGCACAGCTCAGGTCTGGCGGCGCTGGCAGATACAGTAATACAGAAAACCAAACACACTCCTAAGTCTCTCTAAAGAAGCAGGAAACCCGCCAGAGAAGCGGTTGGCCCTCTGGATGGTGAGGGAGGGAAAGGGGAGATAAAAGGAGACTTAGAGATGGCAGAGAAATTAAATGAGTTCTTTGCATCTGTCTTCACGGCAGCAGACCTCGGGCAGATACCGCTGCCCGAACGGCCCCTCCTAACCGAGGAGTTAAGTCAGATAGAGGTTAAAAGAGAAGATGTTTCAGACCTCATTGATAAATTAAAGATCAATAAGTCACCGGGCCCTGATGGCATCCACCCAAGGGTTATTAAGGAATTGAAGAATGAAGTTGCAGATCTCTTGACTAAGGTATGCAACTTGTCCCTCAAAACGGCCATGGTGCCAGAAGATTGGAGGATAGCAAATGTCACGCCTATTTTTAAAAAGGGAAAGAGGGGGGACCCGGGAAACTATAGGCCGGTCAGCCTAACATCCGTACCGGGTAAGATGGTGGAATGCCTCATCAAAGATAGGATCTCAAAACACATAGACGAACAGGCCTTGCTGAGGGAGAGTCAGCATGGCTTCTGTAAGGGTAAGTCTTGCCTCACGAACCTTATAGAATTCTTTGAAAAGGTCAACAGGCATGTGGATGCGGGAGAACCCGTGGACATTATATATCTGGACTTTCAGAAGGCGTTTGACACGGTCCCTCACCAAAGGCTACTGAAAAAACTCCACAGTCAGGGAATTAGAGGACAGGTCCTCTCGTGGATTGAGAACTGGTTGGAGGCCAGGAAGCAGAGAGTGGGTGTCAATGGGCAATTTTCACAATGGAGAGAGGTGAAAAGCGGTGTGCCCCAAGGATCTGTCCTGGGACCGGTGCTTTTCAACCTCTTCATAAATGACCTGGAGACAGGGTTGAGCAGTGAAGTGGCTAAGTTTGCAGACGACACCAACTTTTCCGAGCGGTAAAGACCAGAAGTGATTGTGAGGAGCTCCAGAAGGATCTCTCCAGACTGGCAGAATGGGCAGCAAAATGGCAGATGCGCTTCAATGTCAGTAAGTGTAAAGTCATGCACATTGGGGCAAAAAATCAAAACTTTAGATATAGGCTGATGGGTTCTGAGCTTTCTGTGACAGATCAGGAGAGAGATCTTGGGGTGGTGGTGGACAGGTCGATGAAAGTGTCGACCCAATGTGCGGCGGCAGTGAAGAAGGCCAATTCTATGCTTGGGATCATTAGGAAGGGTATTGAGAACAAAACGGCTAATATTATAATGCCGTTGTACAAATCGATGGTAAGGCCACACCTGGAGTATTGTGTCCAGTTCTGGTCGCCGCATCTCAAAAAAGACATAGTGGAAATGGAAAAGGTGCAAAAGAGAGCGACTAAGATGATTACGGGGCTGGGGCACCTTCCTTATGAGGAAAGGCTACGGCGTTTGGGCCTCTTCAGCCTAGAAAAGAGACGCTTGAGGGGGGACATGATTGAGACATACAAAATTATGCAGGGGATGGACAGAGTGGATAGGGAGATGCTCTTTACACTCTCACATAATACCAGAACCAGGGGACATCCACTAAAATTGAGTGTTGGGCGGGTTAGGACAGACAAAAGAAAATATTTCTTTACTCAGCGCGTGGTCGGTCTGTGGAACTCCTTGCCACAGGATGTGGTGCTGGCGTCTAGCCTAGACGCCTTTAAAAGGGGATTGGACGAGTTTCTGGAGGAAAAATCCATTATGGGGTACAAGCCATGATGTGTATGCGCAACCTCCTGATTTTAGGAATGGGTTAAGTCAGAATGCCAGATGTAGGGGAGAGCACCAGGATGAGGTCTCTTGTTATCTGGTGTGCTCCCTGGGGCATTTGGTGGGCCGCTGTGAGATACAGGAAGCTGGACTAGATGGGCCTATGGCCTGATCCAGTGGGGCTGTTCTTATGTTCTTATGTTCTTAAAATCTTTCAAGTATGGAAAATCATTGCAGGAGGTTAATATCATAGTATTCAGACTCACACTGGGATGGAAAGTGTCCTGTGTACACCAGAACTGACTTCTGCAGTAGCTACAGTCCCGCAGCTGTGTCGCTGAGCTCCTATGCACTCCTTCATGGTTAGCAGATCCACAAACCAAAGAGGAAGGGTAGCAGGTCAGTTTCCTCCCAGATGTGACACTTTTAAGGAATGTATGCAATCCTGGGCCTGGTGTGTATGGCTTGTGGCAGTAGTCGTTGCCATGTGCCCATAGTAATGCTCCCAGCATCCCGTGTGGGCAGTGAGATTGGAGAGTGTAAGATCCCAGGAAATTTCTGGGCCCCCTCCTTTAGCTCCTGGGCCCCCTTTCTGACCCTGGGCTTGGGTACAAATTACCCCCTTCTTCTAGGCCCTGGATTGCACTCTCAGTCTGGAAAGCCTTTTGGGAGGTGTGTGAGACATCCTGGTCTGCCTGGATGATCTGCCTGCCAACTGATCACTTTCCATTTCAGTGCCATGTATCCATTTTCTGTGATCTCAAGGCAATTGTGCCAAGGGTGACTGTTTCCTTATGTCAGTATTAATATGTGCTGCAATCCCCTTATGACATCCCTCATCAACTCATGCTGCTGAGTGCGAGCAATGGAACAGTCACAACTCAGTTGTTTGCTGGCGCAGCAGAATATAGAAATAGAGCTTAAGGTGTTTCCCTTACCAGTTTCTGGACTTACTGATGCATCTGTTTCCAAAGCCATGTCTATTTCAGGCGAATCGCTAAGAGAAGGGAGCTGACATTCTCAGACAAGGGGCTATCATCTGTGACAGCATGATGTAGAAAACATTGTCAGCAGAATAACTGCTTTTTTTTCAGAACCTCTGAAGGTCTTCAGAATCGTACAGGCAGGAAAGAAGAAAACAGTTTGCACATTTGACACAGGTGATAATTATCACATGACAAGATTATAGCATAACAGTTATATAGGTGTGAGTCGCTTAACAACCTTCCATATATGCGTCGCTTAACTATGTGTGTTGCTTAACGATGGACCGTGTATATGACAGTGATCAAAGTACAGCAAAGAGGCTCTTAATGAGGCATTCATAACCTGCAGCAGAGTATCTGTTTACACAACATGCAGAGAAGAGGCAATCTATCTCCAGCAGCCTATGCAGCCAGCTAGTGTCTGGCAGGGAGTGGCTGTTTACACAACAAAGGCATTAGATTGAACTGAATGTTCACTTAACGACCTAATTGCATAACAACAGGGTTCGGAGAATGTATCCCCATCATTAAGTGACACACACCTGTAAACTGAATTATAGATTTGTATAGAATCATAGAGTAGGAGAAGGGCATTGTAGGCCTTCTAGTCCAATCCCCTGTTTGATGCATGAAACACTGCAGCTTAATTTTTTTCAGGTGAGTACTTTAGAGTACTTCGGTTGTACAGCTACCTACTTCATTGCCAAACCGCCCCCCTCTTGGGCCCAATCCACCCATACCTGCTCCATATCATCACACCCCAACCTCTTCCAACCCCCACAACTAAACATGCTGTCTCCAGCAAGCCTCCCAACACCCACCAGTGTGTGTGGGAAGGCTCTGGCCTTGCTCATGCATGCCTGCAGTTTGTGCTGCTGCAAAGCGCTTGACATCTGTTTTGGGGCAGACTTCACTGGCAAAATGAGTGTCCTACCAGTGTTAGTCTTCAATAGGATTGGGCCACAACTCTTGCTAATGCCTGTGTCATGAATTTCTCAGTTGCAGAAAGAGTTTGTGTGTGATGAGGCAAATTTAAAATGATGCTTTCTCCCCTATCAACAGCCCAGATTATAAAATTTTCAGATGAGGCTTTCTCAGTTATAAAAAATGAGAAAGAGAAGAATAAATGAACCTCCCCACCTTCCATGGCACATCTGTGGACCATTCATGGTACACCAATATGCCATGGCACAGTGAAAGAAAATTGCTGCCTTAGAGAGTCTCATCTGGTGCCTACTCATTTTAAAAAAAAAATTAAATAGGTAAAGTTTCCATTTTCAGTTTATTATTTTCTCATAAATTTCTCATAAATTTTGGAAATTGCCCTTGAAAGATCACACTGAAGGGCAAGGGATAAATAGACACATGAAGAACATGACAAAAATGGTTCTCCCTTGATAATCCAGTGTTTAAAGTAGCATGGTTTTTCAATTTAATACAAAGACATTGTATGATTCTATAATATGAAATGATGAAATAGATTTATTCCATCTGAATGCACAGATTTAGTCCTGCATGGTCATTTGAACTTAATTAAAGGGTTCAGTGATTCAAGATTTTGCCAGAGGGACAAATTGAAAGATGCAATGTGGTATACATTTTGGTTGTAGCACAAAAAAGGGGAGAACCTGGAATACATGGAAAACTGCAGCTAGTGTCTCTCCGTCTCTCTAACATTTGCACAAGAGTTCACAGTCATTTCCGATAAGTAGGTTGTATAGCAGCTCTCCCTATGTTTCTGCTTTCCCATGCAAGAGAAAGATGAATTTTTTTAGATTTATGGCCCAGTAGTCTTCCCTGACAGCCATAACATAAGAACATAAGAACAGCCCCACTGGATCAGGCCATAGATCCATCCAGTCCAGCTTCCTGTATCTCACAGCGGCCCACCAAACGCCCCAGGGAGTACACCAGATAACAAGAGACCTGCAACCTGGTGCCCTCCCTTGCATCTGGCATTCTGACATAACCCATTTCTAAAATCAGGAGGTTGCACATACACATCATGACTTGTAGTCCATAATGGATTTTTCCTCCAGAAACTTGTCCAATCCCCTTTTAAAGGCATCCAGGCCAGATGCCGTCACCACATCCTGCGGCAAGGAGTTCCAGAGACTGAGCACACGCTGAGTAAAGAAATATTTTCTTTTGTCTGTCCTAACCCTCCCAACACTCAATTTTAGTGGATGTCCCCTGGTTCTGGAATTATGTGAGAGTGTAAAGAGCATCTCTCTATCCACTTTATCCTTCCCATGCATAATTTTGTATGTCTCAATCATGTCCCCCCTCAGGCGAATCTTTTCTAGACTGAAGAGACCCAAACAGCATAGCCTTACCTCATAAGGAAGGTGCCCCAGCCCAGTAATTATCTTAGTTGCTCTCTTTTGCACCTTTTCCATTTCAACTATGTCCTTTTTGAGATGTGGTGACCAGAACTGGACACAATACTCCAGGTGTGGCCTTACCATAGATTTGTACAACGGCATTATAATACTAGCCATTTTGTTCTCAATACCCTTCCTAATGATCCCAAGCATAGAATTGGCCTTCTTCACTGCCGCCGCACATTGGGTCGACACTTTCATCGACCTGTCCACCACCACTCAAGATCTCTCTCCTGATCTGTCACAGACAGCTCAGAACCCATTAGCCTATATGTGAAGTTTTGATTTTTTGCCCCAATGTGCATGACTTTACACTTACTGACATTGAAACACAGCTGCCATTTTGGTGCCCATTCTGCCAGTTTGGAGAGATCCTTCTGGAGCTCCTCACAATCACTTCTGGTCTTCACCACTTGGAAAAGTTTGGTGTCGTCTGCAAACTTAGCCACCTCACTGCTCACCCCTGTCTCCAGGTCATTTATGAAGAGGTGGAAAAGCACCGGTCCCAGGACACATCCTTGGGGCACACCGCTTTTCACCTCTCTCCATTGTGAAAATTGCCCATTGAAACGTGCTCTCTGTTTCCTGGTCTTCAACCAGGTCTCAATACAGGAGAGGACCTGCACTCTAATTCCCTGACTGTGGAGCTTTTTCAGTAGCCTTTGGTGAGGGACCATGTCAAACGCCTTCTGAAAGTCCAGATATATAATGTCCACGGGTTCTCCCGCATCCACATGCCTGTTGACCTTTTCAAAGAATTCTAAAAGGTTTGTGAGGCAAGACTTACCCTTACAGAAGCCATGCTGATTCTCCCTCAGCAAGGCCTGTTCGTCTATGTGTTTTGAGATTCTATCTTTGATGAGGCACTCCACCATCTTACCCAGTATAGATGTTAGGCTGACCAGCCTATGGTTTCCTGGGTCCCCCCTCTTTCCCTTTTTAAAGATTGGTATGACATTTGCTATCCTTCAATCTTTTGGCACCATGGCCGTTTTGAGGGAGAAGTTGCATATTTTAGTCAAGAGATCAGCAACTTCATTTTTTAATTCCTTAATAACTCTTGGGTGGGTACCATCCGGGCCCGGTGACTTATCAATCTTTAATTTATCAATGAGGTCTGAAACATCTTCTCTTTCAACCTCTATCTGACTTAATTCCTTGGTCAGGAGGGGCCATTCGGGCAGCGGTATTTGCCCGAGGTTTTCTGCTGAAGACAGATGCAAAGAACCCATTTAATTTCTCTGCCATCTCTAAGTTTCCTTTTATCTCCCCTTTCCCTCCCTCACCATCCAGAGGGACAAACGCTTCTCTGGCGGGTTTCCTGCTTCTAACATATTTGAAGAAGCTTTTATTATTCCCCTTAATGTTGCTGGCCATGCGTTCCTCAAAGTCTCGCTTGGCCTCCCATATCACCTCCTTACATTTCTTTTGCCACAGTTTTATGTTCCTTTTTATTCTCCTCATTAGGGCAAGACTTTCATTTACGGAAGGAAGCTTCCTTGCCCTTCACAGCCTCTCTAATTTGGCTTGTTAGCCATGCGGGCACCCTCCTGGACTTAGTGGAGCCCTTCTTCCTTTGTGGTATACACTTCCTCTGGGGCTCTATTACTGTTGTTTTAAGTAGCCTCCATGCACTCTGGAGAGACTGGACTCTTTTTACCTTCTCTTTCAACCTCCTTCTAACCAGCCTCCTCATCTGAGGGAAGTTCGCTCCTTGGAAGTCAAGGGTTTTTGTGAGAAATTTGCCTGGTATTCTTCCCCCGACGTGCATGTCGAAATGGATCACAGCATGATCACTGTTCCCCAATGGCTCAGTAACATTTACATCTCTAACCAGGTCCTGTGTACTGCACAATATTAAATCCAGAGTCACCTGTGCTCTGGTGGGCTCCATGACGAGCTGCTCTAAGGCACAGTCATTTAACAAGAAACCTGATCTCCTTTTCGTGACCAGAACACAAATTGACCCAGTCTATATGAGGATAATTGAAGTCCCCCATGCTTACAACTCTGTCCTTCCTTGTCACCTCCCTGATCTGTATCCTCATTTCAAGGTCCCCTTCCGGTTACCAGTCTGGAGGATGATAGTACACCCCCAGTATTACATCGCTCCTCAGGCCTGGTAATTTAACCCACAGAGATTCTATGGTGGAGTCAGACCTGCCTTCAATCTCTACTTTGCTGGATTCTATCCCTTCCTTAATGTAAATGGCCACCCTACCTCCAACACGCCCCTCCCTGTCCCTCCTGTAGAGTTTATAGCTCGGGATTGCGGTATCCCACTGATTTTCCGCATTCTACCAGGTTTCCGTTATGCCCACTATGTCAATGTTTTCCTTTGTCACCAGACATTCCAGTTCTCCCATCTTTGCTCGGAGACTTCGGGCATTCGCATAAAAGCATTTGTACATGGAATGCCCCAGGATGGGCTGCTTATTAGCTCCTTTATCCCTGCATCCTCTCACTGTGCCAAACCGTCTATCACATCCCATCATGCTACCATTCCCAATTACTTCTCCTACTCTGCCTTTACCTTGTTGTTCTCTAACCTCCCCATCCTCATCCCATAGGGATGAGTCCAGAACCAGATGCCCCTCTGCTCCTGTCGGCCTTCCCCCAGGGATCATTTAAAAGCTGCTCTGCCATCTTTTTAAAGTTATGCGCAGCAGTCTGGTTCCATTCTGGTTAAAGTGAAGCCCGTCCCTCTTGTACAGGCTCTGCTTGTCCCAAAACGTTCCCCAATGCCTAACAAGTCTAAATCCCTCCTCCCTTCACCACCGTCTCATCCATGCATTGAGACCCCTGATGTCCGCCTGCCTAGCTGGCCCTGAGCATGGAACAGGTAGCGCTTCAGAGAACGCTACCTTTGAGGTCCTGGCTTTCAGCTTCCTACCTAATAGCCTAAATTTGGCCTCCAGGACCTCCCAGCTACACTTACCCACGTCGTTGGTGCTGACATGCACCACAACCGCTACCTCCTCCCCAGCACTGTCTACCAGCCTGTCTAGATGAGAAGTGATGTCCGCAATCTTCGCACCAGGCAGACAAGTCACCACGCGGTCCTCACATCTGTCGCAAACCCCCCTCTCTATGTTTCTAATAATCAAATCCCCCACTACAAGAAGCCCCAAACCCCCCTCCCACCGAGAAGTATCCTGAGTGCATTCAGATACGGGCCCGTCCCCTGAAGAAGGGGTCCCCCCTAGGGGATTGTTTCCCTCCTCTCCAGGATGATGTCCTCCAGCCCCGAGACTTCCCACCTGGGGAGCTGCACACCTGAGGTTGGGGCGAAGCCTGATCATCCCCGGAAGTCTCCCCATGGTCCTTTTCTGCCTGCCTCTGCTTCTCCAGGTTGGTTCAAGGAAGCGGATGGGTTCCCTGAGTCCCTGGAGCTCCTTGCACAGAGGACACACCCATGAATTATGCCCCAGAGGCATATAGTCATACATGTGGCACTCAATGCAAAACACTGGATAGCCCCCACCCACCCTGCTGCTGGCTGTCTGACTGCATAGTTTTTTTGTTTGTTTGTTTGTTTAGGGGTACTTAAAAACCCTTCACTGGTTTGCTGCCCTCTTCTCAAGGGAAGAGAAGAGCAGTGTCTGGGGCCCTGGCTTCCTCGCCCTGCTGCTGAACTTGCACCCTGAGGCTAAACTTGCAGTGCCTTACCTGGCACTTTGTTCCCGAGGCACTGGGTTTCCCAGAGGCCATGTGCGCTTCTGCAGAGAGGCTCACGTGGTGGCAGGCACTAGCTTGGCTCCCCTAGCTGTAGAACTCCCCTAGCTGGCTCCTCCTCCCTCCCTCCTTGTTGATTGAATGGGGGCTGATCTTCCCAGGTGAGATTACAAAAGATCAGGCTGCTGATGAGCCTAATCTACGCTGCAGGCTCCTGAATGGGGTGCATGGATTTGCTTAATGGGGCTCTTATCACCTCCTAAAGGACTATGCTAAATTGCTAAGTTAATGACTATGCTAAGCTAAATTGCCCTGGCTGGCTGGGAACGGGCCCTTCCTGGTTTCTTACCCTCCTAATTCAGTTCTCTTAGGCTGAACAGTTTTTTAACCTCAAGCTGCTTTTTATTTGAGTTTAAACGGCACTGGTTTAAGAGTTTTTTGGGCTTGGTAGAACATACACACTAAAGGTTTAAATCCTGTTGTGCCCTGTTTATAAAATGGACACCAAGTGTACTTTCTCCCCTTATTACCCTCTTTTTTGTTTAGTTTGGGCTCTAGTTTCCTATCTAAATTATATCTCCTGCTTTTATTAAGTGTGCACCTTTATTTATTTATTTATTTATTTATTTATTGCTCTCACCTAGATCCTGTGTCCCAATTTAGTGAACCTTTAGATTATGTCTTAACTTGGATTAAGTTAGCCGAGAGCATGCATTGCCACAGACTGAGCAGTCACTGGATACTATGATGGAACGGGGTGACCAGAAGAAGTAAGAAAAAATATTTTTTATTTAGGCTGCCTGGTCTCCAATGGGTCTCCTTAGACCTACTCTAGGTATTTATCTGAAGAGCTTCAGGGACATATTATGGTGGGAAAAGGAGGATAGGATCTTGGCATGCACTGCTGCCTCTGAGATTGTCTCCGTCCCACCCCAATTGCACAGTTCAAACTGTTCCTTGCCCCAATCCTTCGCAAATCACCCCTGATCAGTCCCTGCTTCCACCTTACCTGCGCTGGAAGGGCATCCAGGAGCCACTCAGTCACTTGCATAACCTCCAGCTATTTGTGCCAGTGGCTTCAAAGCACACAATGACTGCGTGATTTTTGCACTGCCAGGACATAGCTTATGCTGATGGAACCAGAGATTCATCTTTGTAAATCAAGAAACATTTCTTCCTTGAGTAGAAATTGCCATTGCATGAAGAAGGATAACTTTAGATTCAAAGTGTCCAGAGGGTTTCACATACATTATCTCAATAATCTCACAGCAGCTCTGTCCAATAACAACTGGGTTTCCTTTTGTTAGGATGAGGGCATTATCTGTGGTTGCATCCAAGCTGTAGAACTCCTAATCTAGGTTTGCCCACCCCTTCTGCTGTTGTATGAAGGCCTTTCTTTTTAGATTTTTTTTAACCGCTAACATGCTGGCTTTAATCCAGCTCCCTGGATTTGGTTGGTATTTAAACCAGCATTTCCCTGTGTATGAGTTGTGATCCACCAGTGGATTGCGAACCCAAATGCAGAATGGCTCACAGAAGTAACTGGAAACGACACCCGGTTTTTGGAATAAGCACAGCTGATTTAAACTATTTTTAATGCCTTGCCTCTGCCGCCTGTGTTTTATATTATTTGTTGTTTGTTTCTATTGCATTTTAATGTTTCTTATGGTTATAAGACACTGACAATTTTATTGGGTAGGCAGGATAGATATATCTTGAGAGCCAGGGTGGTGTCCTGGTTTGGGAGGTGGACTTAGACCTGGAAGATCCAGGTTCGAATCCCACCTCAACCATGAAGCTTCCTGGGTGATCTTGGGCCAGTCACTTTCTCTCAGCCTCACCTAACTCACAGGGTTGTTGTGAGGACAAAAGGAAGGGAGCAGCTGTCTCCTTGGAGGAAGGGCAGTATAAAAATGTGAAAAATAAATAAAAAATTATCCCCATATTGCAGATGGGAAGCTGAGACTGAGCTAAAGTCATGGGCACAGCTAAAGTCATCAGCAGCTCAGTCCATAAAACTAGCAAACGTATTTCATTTACACCCTGGATCCTGGCACATGTGCTGTTAAAGAAGGATGGATCCAAATGAGACTTTCCTCTCCAATTACCACTGAGACTTGTATTAGCAAGTCTGGGCATCATCTTTCCAGCTGACTTTTTCTCTCTGAAGTGTAGAATGAAAACTAAAATCCATAAATCTGCACTCATGAAGACTTGAGGGATGTTCAGATCATGTCCATAATCAAATGTTGTGAGTCAGCCCAGTCTCTAGTGCAAAATATAAAGTATTTATCTCTCAAGGAAATGCATCATTTTTTATTGAGACTCGCTGAATATTGCTGATAGCTCACTGTGAATGTTTGTGACAGGCCCCGTATAATTCCAAGAATGAATGTCAGTCATAGTACAGTGTAGGAGCATATTAAATTATTTGTATGTCACATATAGCTGGAATATTAAAGAATAGGGGGTTAGATTTAAGAAGTTACCAAAGGATCCAAGGAAGGATTAGATGCTTAAATGAAAAAAAGAAACATCCAAAAGTTGCATTAGTAGTAAGAATCTTAAACTGTAAAAGGATTAGAAATTATCATGCTGCTGGCTTGGGTGCAGTGGTGTTGCTAGGGGTGTGTGGGCCACACCAGGTGATGTCCACGGGGGGGGGGGGCGGTGACACTGCTATTTGACAAAATTTTTAAAATCTTGGTATTTTCAAGTAATACTATCATGTGATATACCAATCGATGTGTGAATTCATGCAGAATGAAATGAAAGAAACTGCATTGAAATATCAAAAATTATAGTCAAAAAACAAGTGGGGATGTGCAATGATACAGTGGGCATTGCCCTGCCCACTGCATGGGAGAAGGTCCACGTTCAGGGTGACATGCTGGTCTCCCATACCAGGTGACACAAACCCTAGTGACGCCACTGCTTGGGTGGAAGTGTGATAGGTGATTTGAAAGATGCTCAGTACTAGTATGGAAGATATCAGTGCAGGGGACAAACAACAGGGTACGACTGTCACTTTCACATCCTACTTTAGAGCACTGAAATGCACCTGGTTGGCTATTACTGAAAGTGGAATACTGGACTACATGGACTTTGGTCACCAAGTCACCAAGACAATTCTATAAATATGAGAGTCACCTTATTGAACAGTCCAAGGTCCACCTGATGGACTACTTTGAGCGTTCTTGAGGGCACTGGCTTTGCACATCTGTATACTAAGTACAACATTATAAAGAGAAATCTGTTGGTCCAGAGGTCTTCTTTTCAGGATGCAGTATATCAAGATCTTCTGCTGCACAACTCGCATCTAGAAAATAGAGTTGCATAATACACTAAGGCATGGTCTCAGGTATTTGTGGAAACTAAGCAGTTTCCACAAATACCTGATCTGCTCTGATCAGGTATTTCTGATCTGCTCCATGGCTTGATAGATGATCATCTGGAAACCCTATGTATTCTTTCTTGGCTTCCACAATGAAAAAACAAAAGGTAGGCTATGAATGCAACAGAAAAATAAGAGGAGTTTAAAAGTTTCCATAAGGAAATTTTGGTATGCAGAGGTATACTGCCCCTGTATATGGAGGTTTCATTTCAATATCATGCCAAATAGTTGATTATCAGTATTTCCTCCATGAAATGTCCACTGAAGCTGTCTAAAGTAATTGCCTTCACCACCACCACGTCTCTCTCTCTCTCTCTCTCTCTCTCTCTCTCTCTCTCTCTCTCTCTCTCTCTCTCTCTCATATGTCTGGTGTTTAGTGACCCAGTCCTATCCCCACCCCCATAACTAGTGTTCCAGCAGTGGGGCATGCTTTATGGCTATTGCAAATGGCCTTCCAAAAATGCACAGAGCCACCTATTTCCAGAGCACTGGCAGTAAGGCTGGAATGGCCCCGTACACAGTGGTGGGCACAGAGCATGCACTGTTGAAGGCAGATCACTGAGGAGGGTGTGGCACCCAACAGAGGCAACTAGCATTGGATGCTGTTCTCTCTGATAGCAGCCAGCACACCTCCTTTCTCTTCTTGGACTTGCTAAAGAACTGGCACCGGTCTGAGAAGTCCCATTGGTGAGCATGAGGGTTACAGGAAGGTAGGGGAAAATATCTTTTCATGCCACTTTTGTAGGATGTAGCCAAAGCATCCTTGGTGTGGCTGCATCAGTGGGGGGAGGGGGAATAGGATTTGACTGTATTGTTATTAGATACAGGATGAGACTGGTTTCAGAACTCAAACCCTGTAATTTTTATGGTTTATTTAACAAGTACCAAAAAAGAAGTCTTGTAGCATCTCAAAGACCAATACATTCTTTTCAGCATGAGCTTTTGTGAACCACAGTTCTCTTCATATGATACATTAATAAAGTGACCACAGTATGCTTCATATATAATTCTGATCAACATCTGAGTACATCAAAGGATAAGATGCACATCATGATATGAAGAGAGGGCTTGACAAATCAAACAAATGCAAGACAATGTAAAGAGAGTAATTCTGACTTGCCAATCCTTTAGATGTTACCATCCAGACAGCCATCCAGATGGTGGAAGGAATATGATTTGAACAAAGTGATTTGGAAGCTGTTTCTTTTCCAGTTAGAGCAGCCTGCTGAATGAGCACCAGTTGGGAAGTTCGTCTTTTCTTAACTGCCACCTGCTGGCTAGTTTTTAACTCAGTGCAATCAGCCAGACTTCTGGAATTTTTGGACAGCACCAAATAGATCCCAAAAATAAATGTGTTTTTTGCATTGATGGTCTCTGGCAAGTAGGACAATACAAAGTGGTTTATGACTGGCATTTATCTTATAAAATCCGATTACTGTTCTGCTTGCAGAAGAGATAAACGCATTAGATAATGAATTCTTTCATTCATTTAATTAATCACAAATAAGAAATTCTTCCTTTTTCTGTCCAAAATCTCTTCAATCAGCTTCATTGGATGATCCCTGTTGGGCTTATGCTATGGTATAAACTGATCAAAGCACCCAATGCAGACACAGCACCAGATCCCTGCAAATTACAGTTTGTAAGTTGGGAGGGAGATTGGGTTGATTCACTTTCAATTCACTTCTACTCTTATTATTTATTGTTTTCAGATAGGATAGATAACAATTCCTATGGAAGAATATGTGTTCAAGTGGACATGCTATGATGCTGATACATATAACAATGTCCTAACAGGGTGCTTTTTAAAAAAAGAAAAAAAAAACAAACCAACAAAGCTGATTCAGAAGAGACAAATTTAGAGGTGAGAAGTAGTAGAGAAGGGGCAAGTTGTCTAAGCCCATTTTCTACCCACTGTCTTCCACTGCAAATTGCAACCCTATGGAATTTCTCCATTATGGGGCTTCAGTCATGTGTTTCTGAAACTCATAGGAGGAAAAAAATCATTTAGGAAGTATTTGGAGAGGAAAAATTCAGCAGGAAGCGGGACAAGAACAGGTTCAGCACACCCTCCTGTAATTTCTCTGCTCTAACTTTCCCCCCACTAAAACTGTTTTGCTTTTAATAAATGGCAGCAGGGCACTTTTATAATCATGTCATGTGCATGTTAATTCCAAGAGTCCAAGAACATATAGCAGCAAGCAGAATTCTTTTGGGGTGAGTTCAAATCGTAGAGGTTTGTTCTGGTGTACTTTATCGTAGAGGTATTTGTTTCTGGTGAGTAAGACAGAATTACAGCCTAAGTCTTACTGAACACAATGGGCTTACTTCTGAGTAAAATAAAACAATTTTCAAACACTGCACTATATTATCCCCCAAATTGGCCCCATGCAATGAGACACATGTGCTTATGCTGTGCGTATGACCTGATCCCTTCTCTCATCCTTTGGAGAGTCTGGAGTTAGCTCCAGACTCTAAAGTAAGTTTACATGTACATGTAGAGGGATGGCTTATTTGAATTCCTCCCCCCCCCCCCCCACACACACACACATTTAACAGAGAAAACTGATCCTGGATTTTCTAGCAAGAGAAAGGAGGAACAAGGACAGGTGCACTCATGTCTCTTTTTATGTGGTTTGGGGCAAATGTAAAGTATACTATTCAAAATATATATCTATATGTTGCAGACTAATTTTTTTTTTGTATGAAGAGCTATGGTTCTTATATTCCCAAAGTAAAAGAAAGGGCATAGTGTGCTCTAAGCAGGGTAAATGTGAACCTTCCATCAGTTGCAGACTTCTCATTATGTTTTAAGGGGAAAATGCCCCAGGTGCGAGGCTGTAGGACCCCACAGAAGCCTCTCTGAGGCTCCCAATGGGGTCGGAAATTGTGCTTCCGGTTTCCTGGAATCGTAATTTATTGTGTCAGGGAACCTCTGAGAGGCTTCCCCGATGCAGCCTTGGGTTGCACAAGGTTCTGTGAGCCTCAGGTGAGTGAGAAGAGGCAGATTTGCATAAGGGGGAGCGGTGACAGCCCATGGGGGGGTGCCATCACAGACCTTTACTGCGGGGCTGGGGAGGTCAGTGGTTATTATCAGTGGTAGAGCACCTGCTTTGCATGCAGAAGGTCCCAAGTTCAGTCTGCAGCATCTCCAAGTAGGCAGAGAAATCCTAGAGAGCCACCGTCACACTGGTCTGATTCAATAAAAGACAACTTTCTATGAATGGATTCTGAAATGTTTCTGCTTAGTCTGCAGCAACAGATAATGCAGGACAAGAATACTGTAAGACATGTTATGTTTCCGTTTTAGCGGATGAGCCAAGTTACTGCTTGCCAAGAATAAATTAGCAGCAGGACTGGAAACACTGTCCAAAACAACGTACCAGAGATGCTTCAAAGCACTGTTAGATTCAACAAGGTGAAGTTTCGTTCATTTGTAGTGTAGTATCCAATTCACTTTTTTTTTTTTTTAACTCTTTCAAGTACAAGAAAAGGAGCATTTAACATTCCTGGGAATCTTTTTGTGGGAATCTTTTTGTCCCCTATATGACAAAATTAATTTGCCCAGCAGGTAGATCTGGGCTCCAAATTCAAACAGGAGTCCAGGTCTATCTGCCTAGAAGAGGACTCCAGAGGATGGTCGGAATGGGAGCCCAGGTCTACCCAGCAGGTACATCTGGCCTCCAAGTCTGGATGGGAACCCAGTCTTCCTGTCTGGAAGAGGTGGGTCCAGAGTGCAGTTGGAATGGGAACCCAGGTCTACCTGCCCAGCAAACCTTGGCCACAAAGGCCAAAATTCAACCAGGAGCCCAGGTCTACCTGCCTGGTTGACCTGGGCTCTGAAGTTAAGGAAGTGTTCATGCTCCACAACACAAACACTGGATCCACCCTTGGTGTCACCCCCCAAGGGTATCACCTTACTATTTGTTGATTTATTTATTAGTAGAATTTATATCCCGCCTTTTCACTCCAGAAAGGAGCACTCAAGGCGGCTAACTAACACCTTATTGGTTCCATGCTCTGTCATAATAACATCTCATTGTCTCTTTGAATAATCAGTCTTATCGGTCTCAATCAGTCCCATTTTGCATGAAGGAAATTGTACTTTTTGTTACATAAGACAGTTGCATCTTTGTTTTCTTATTTTTGGCCATGACTTTTAATAGAATGCAGACATTTCACTCCAGTTTGTTTCATTGCATTCTGTTGTAAATTATGCATCGAACAGTAAGATTATGGCATTATTCCTAACAACCATGATTTTGGTCACCAGTGGTGTCACCCCCCCCCATTGGCACCCGGGGCAGACCATCCCTCCCCACCCCCGCTAGCTACAGCTACACCACTGTTTCCCTACAAATTGTTTTGTTGTATGTTGATATAAACAGAATATGAATTATACATTAAAATATGCAAGATTCTGACAATTCCTCTTCTCCACCATTACAAAAATAATCAGCCATTCCCAGAAATAAATCCAGAGACAATACGTCTACAAACTCCACTTCTGTGATCTCTTTTTAGTAAAACAGTATTTAGTACAATAGCACTGATTATATGCACAAAGTAAAAATGGGGGGAATACAAACCTATGAGTTCAGGCAAACCAGGAAGTACAAGAAAACCTTGGAGTCTGAACAGATATGTCAGGAGCCAGATACTAAGGCAATTAGGGCCTGATCCTGTTGGGCCCACGCTAGCCCAGCGACAGTGCTCAGTGCTACAAATGTGCTGTAAGGCACCACTGCAACACTTACCACCAGTGGCAACTCAGCATGAACCCATGCTGAACCAGCACTGGGTAGAGGCTGGTCGAATGCCTCCTGGGGCGGGGGGGGCATTCTGTTGTGGGGGAAGCATGGGGCAGGTGCAAGGCGGTGGTCCCTGGAAGGTGGGGCTGGGGAATGGGAGCAGGCCAGAGATGGCAGCAGGGTGGAGATGACAGCAGTCACCATATCCTGACCCCCTTCCTGGTCCGGGAGATCCAACATGGGTCTCCTCGATTCTGCACCTGGTCAATAACGGGCATAGATCCAAAGGGACACATTGGGGCCACCTGGGTCTTACACAGGGTAGGGGAGCAGAATGTAAGCTCCCTTACTCCAAGGAGACTGCTCCCTTACCCCAAGCTCCCTTGTCCCAAGGACACTGGATGCAGCGGTCACCATTTCAGTATCACGGTAGCCCTGGGTGCTGAGAAGCACTGGATTGGGCTGTGAGAGGCATCAGAGGTAAAGACATTAATTCTAAAAGTATTCCACATTTCTTTTCACACTTTTGCAAAGCTCTTCTTCTTTGTAAACAATTCTCTCCTTAGAATTCAGAACTATCAATACTGCCCCCAGGTTTGGATGAGTTCTGTGTATCCTTTCAAAGCTTGCAACACTGGTTGCTTGGTAGTAGCATATTACAGCCAAACTTGCTGATAGCCCACACTCATGCTGAATGCTCACATTTTTTGTGCCTGAGCCAATAGCCCCTATCTTAAGGGGTAAATAAACCTCAGACAGAACTATCAGTCCTTTGGAACCTGTTTCTTGTAGTCGCTGAAAGGAAAAGCTTTCCTTGATTTGGAGTGTGTTGAAACTGTTAAGTCTTGACACACATAGACTTCCCTCTGGTCCAGTGGTTCTCACACATTTAGCACTGGGAACCACTTTTTAGAATGAGAATCTGTCGGGACCCACCAGAGGTGATGTCATGACTGCAAGTGACATCATCAAGCAGGAACATTTTTCACAATCCTAGACTGTAATCCTACCCACACTTACCCAGGAGTAAGTCCTATTGACTATCATTTTTAAAAGAATGTACATAGTAGCTTGTTGTAAGTACAGGTCTGGAACATTTCCCCAAATGCAGTCACATACCATCGTAGCATCAAGTCTAATATATTAAAAATAAAATATGGAAATGAATGGGAACCCACCAGAAATTGGCTCGTGATTCACCTAGTGGGTCCCCACCCTGACTGGCTGGCAACCTTCAGTCTCAAAAGACTATGATATAAGCCTACAGCACCCAGTATTCCCGAGCGGTCTCCCATCCAAGTACTAAGGCCTGACTCTGCTTAGCTTCTAAGATCAGACAAGATCGGGCATGTGCAGGGTAACAGTTGCTGCAGTCCCAACCCACAGTTTGAGAAACACTGCTCTAGTCCAGGGGTGTTCAAAGTTTTTGGCAGGAGGGCCACATCAGCTCTCTGATACTGTGTCGGGGGCCAGGGAAAAAAGAATTAATTTACATTTAAAATTTGAATAAATTTACATAAGTTTACATAAATGAATATATTAAAGATGAACTTACATGAATGAATGAAGGTCTTGCGATAGCTCAAGGCCTATAAAAGGCCTTGCACAAAGCAAGGCTGGCCTTTCCTTTGCTGCCGCTACTGCATCAAAGATGTGAAACAGCAAGCAGTGGAGGGAGCACTCTTCCCACAGCTCAATTGAGAGGTCAAACAGTCGCCCTCATGCTGAGATCAATTGCATTGGGCCAGAGCGGGCTCCAACAAATCTCCAGAGGGCCAGAGGTTCATTGGAGACTGGGGACTCCCTGAGGGCCTCATTGAGAGGCCTTGAAGGCCGCAAGTGGCCCCAGGGCCGGGGTTTGGACACCCCTGCTCTAGTCAATAGATTCTTTGGCATTATCCCACAAAATAAAAATCTCAACCAATGTCCTCAATCATAATTTCATCACAGTTCTGTCTGTGCATTTGAGGTGGCAAAAGCAAAGGAGGGCACCATGACATATTTCTCCTGTCTTTACCATCAAGCAGCTGCTCAAATAACAGGCCCAGCTTTGGACCTTATATTTCTATAGAAAGAACATTCTTCAAATTGATACAAAGAAAGATCTTTCACTGAAGGCGAAGCTGGAGGTCAAAATCTTTGATCCTCAAAGCCCCGAGACACCTGCTCAGGAGCAGCACTGAACAAAAACAGCGGGGTCTCTGCCAAATGCAAGTGCCTCGGAGGTTGACATTTAAGCTTTTTGTGGGATGATCTTCATTAAACCTTTTGTTTTCATCACACGAATGTGCTGAAGCATTACCTTATTTCAGCTGAAGCTCAGTTTGGCATTTGCAAGGAAACTTCATGAGCAACTGGAGATGTCAATCTAGCCGTTGCTGTCACTACTGCAGAAATCGTAGCTGACATACTATTTGTGCTGGGAAAATGAGTTATAAAATATGAGACTAGCCTGAATGGTTTTTGAAAGGAAATCTGGATGTCTCTTTCCCGATTTTGCCTGGGACTGAATTTCATCAGCAAGACCAGAAATCGGAAATCTTGTTCAGAGTTCTGTATCTCCTATTAGTCATGTGTAGAAAAGAGGGACTTGAGCTGCCTGTCTTCAGACTTCAATACATTCTGAAACGTGGGTTTGGAGAGAGAATCTTGTTGGCATCCTTCAGTCTCGGAAGACTATGGTATCGCACTCTGAATAGTGTTCTGGAACAGAGTGTCCTCTCCAGTGCACGAAGCCTGGGTAAAGTAGATATGGAGGATAGACTGTTACCCATGCAACAAATCCCCCCTCTCCACGTCGCTGAAATGGTCCAATGGAAAGGCAGATGCCAATACGGTTGGTTCCAGCGACGTCGCAGGAGTTGCCAGAACGTGACTGTGTTCAGCCATGAACTGCCTCAGGGACTCCGGCTCCGGATTTTGCCTCGAGGTTGACTCCTGAAGCCTTTTCCATAACTGGATGTAGCCACAAGGCAGTGGAGGTTTGGGATCAGAGTTTTCCTTCTCTCAGATGAGCTGCCTTCCCAGGCTGACGAGTCCCATCCACCCGGTGGCTGTTTATTCGCCTCTTACGACAAGTACAGCCAAACTGAGGGCCTATTCTTATCCCCAGCCCTCAGGAGAGAGAATACATATACAGTAAGTCTTCACTTACCGTTGTTTCAGTCAATGTTGTTTCATTATAACACTGATGAGAAAAATAGAACCTACAGAGATTCTTTCTTTCACACACGCACGCCATGCGCCAGTGGCACCCTCACCTAACAAGGCCTGTCTTCCCTGTGGCTGGAAAGGAGAATGAGACAGTGGCTGCTCGTCCATGCTTAGGTGAGGGTCTGGGTCCAGTGGCAGACGTGAGGTACAGGCCGAATGAATGGGGGAGGAGAGGGCCCTAGTGAGTGATTGCCTCCATCCTTCATTGCTCACTTCATTGCTTCATTGCTTCATCCTTCATTGCTCACTTCATTGCTCACTTCATCCTTCATTGCTCACTTCATCCTCACTGGACGTGAGGTCCAGTGGCAGACGTGAGGTAAAGGCCGACTGAATGGGGGAAGAGAGGGCCCTAGTGAGTGATTGCCTCCATCCTTCATTGCTCTTGAGAATCTCCGAGTGCAGGGGACAGGCCCAAAAGTGTTCAGTGCTTGATGCAAGGGGTCCCCTTAGCACACCTTATGGCTGGCACCCAGGGTGGACCACACTTTCTACCCCTTGTTGCTATGCTACTGTCTATCAATTAGTCTACAACCGTGCTTCACAAATGTTTTGGCACTGGGACCCACTTTTAAAAATGGCAATCTATTGCAACTCATGAGAGAGAGAGAGAGAGAGAGAGAGAGAGAGAGAGAGAGATGATGCCGCCAGCAATGATGACTGAACTGCCACCACTGATTTGGTGCTTTCCCAACCTTTGGCTGTCTCAAAGTGGGGGAGGTATCATTACCCTCACTCTAAATTGACTGCATCATGTTGTTGCATAGTGAAGAGTGATTGGCTACATGGTGTCACCATGATACCAAGTCAGAGCCACTTCCAGCTAGCACAACTACTGAGTTACATAGCCCAACATTTTAACACAGCTTCATATGATAGATGAAATGCATCTTTTTAAGTAGCTTTTCAAGCTCATAGTCTTCCTCCGGCTATTCTTACATATACAGTCTGTCTCTTATTTATTACAATATTATTTTTCTAAATTTACATATAGTTATAATAATAATGTTTGCTGAAGAGCAGAAGGTAGAAATGTGTTTCTCGACCTGGTGTCAAAAGAAAATAAATGCAGACTTTAAAGGTAGGGTGGGGGGAGTGTTTAAGGCCTCAATCCTGCACGCCAGCAGTCTCCAAACTAGGGACCACTATGTGCCACAAACAGCCTCCTCAGCGCAACTGGTGTTTACCATTCCACCAGGAAGGCTTCCATTGATGCCACTGATCACCCCTCATGTTTGCTCTGCCCTACAGCATCTGCCAAAAAATCCTGGAGCAGACTCTGCTGGAGCAGCAGAATGCAGAAGCAATGGGGCGAAGTGAACATAGGGGCTGATTGGTGATGACAATGGAAACCTCCCCTGTGGAATGGTAAGCTCCGTTCACATGGGGGAGGGGTTAGCAAGGTCACCAGATCTGGCCCATGGACTGGAACCTGGAGAGCCCTACTGTACACACTTAGCCCTACTGTACACACTTACTTGGGAATAGGTCCCACTGAACTTAGTCTTGAGTAGACAGACATAGGATTAGGCTGCAAATTGTTAGAAAATCTTAAAGTATTTATCAGACATTTTAGTCTTGCATCCCCCTCATCACACCACCTCTGTCTCACTGAACCAAAGCTGCCAATTTTGATTCAGCATGCCAAAGAGTACTTGAGGTTTTTGACAAGCAGACATGTCTTGTCAAACGTCTTTTCTTGTCAGTGTTTAACATAGTAGATTAAATGTCTAGCATAAAGTTGGGCAGGCTGCTTGATTATATGATATGGTTGCTAAAGCCTTACAGCCCTTTCCAAACCTGACCTTGAAGCAGTAGAATTTCCACTCTGCTACCACAGGCTGCTGCAAAGCAGCCATAAAGTGAATTGCATTGTCCAAGCCATGCTGATTTGGGGGTTGACTTTGTAATCATTGTTCAGAAGGGCCCAGTCAGCATCCTGAGCCACAAATCTCTCAGGGATTGGTTCTAGTTCCCCTTTAATGAACTTGCTAATCTCAGGATGCACGCTGAGCCTTATTCTTAAACTTGGACCTGCACCATGCCTGCTACGTTGTTGCATCAGTTTGTTTCCAAGTTTGCCAGGTAAGGGCACCCACCATCCAAATGTCTGATGCCATCCTCTCTGTAATCTCATCCACAAGCATCAGAAGGATGCATCAGACATATCAGACATGTCTTGAACTGTCAAATACACGTGGTATATAGCTGAACTGGACTGTCATCTTCAAGTATGTTCAACGCCAGACCCACGATGTCCCATTCATGCTGTTGTAGTGCTATTCCAAACTGGAAGACATGTAACCAAAGTCATGTGCAACCTCCTGATTTTAGAAGTAGGCTACCTCAAAATGCCAGATGCAAGGGAGGGCACCAGGATGCAAGTCTCTTGTTGATGCAAGAGACGCCTCCCTGAGGCCTCTACTGGGCCACTGTGAGATACAGGAAGCTAGACTAGATGGGCCTTTGGCCTGATCCAGCAGGGCTCTTCTTATGTTCTAATGGCAGATGTGTGATACCAGAAACAACCACCTGGGCTCTGCTCAATCAGCTATATTGGCTGCAACTAAGAAGCTGTCCCACACTTTGGCTCCTCTTGGTAATGGGTCGCATTGGGCATCTTTTAGTAGTTTACACCCAAGTTTAGCAAAGTGCTGGCACTAAGCTTCCCAATATTATGTTTCCATGTTGAAATTGCTTTCTAGTTTTCAAGGAACGTGAAGTATCTCCAATGCCAGCAAACAAGGCCTCCAGAAAATTGCTCAACATTTACTGGGATTCATCATTTTCAATATCACTACCTTTTTTCAACCCACTTGTTTGTCTGAAGAGTTCTTTGGTTTCCTACGAAGAATGAAAACACATTTATGAAACAGTTTAGACAAGGACAGATGGAATGGTCTTGCCGCAGTGGCCATAGGAGGCCGGGGAAACTAAAGAGATTAATCCAGATGAAGTTGTTGACTGATCTGCACAATTAACAAACTGATGTGGAGTTATTTTGCTTCCATCTGTCAGTATGGCACACTGTTTATTACTCCAGTGTTTTTCAGTCTGACATATCAGACTTGCTTGCATCCAGATGTACCTCTGCTGCTTCTTTATGACTCTGGTTTAAATATCCTCCTTTCAAACCAAGAGCATTATGGGTAAACTTCAGTTGCTGACTTATTCAAAGGACCCCTTTGTGCTAAATATAAGCACATGTTGAAGTGTCCATTTTAGAGTTAGACAGTGGTGGATTTAGGGGCCAGCTAGTCTGAGTTGTAGCTGAAGGCCCATGTCCATCAGAAGGGTCACCCAGCTCTGAGTTCCCCAATACTAATCAGCCACCACAGATCCTCCCATTCAGTGGCAGCTGCCACTGCCTGCTTTCCATCCATCACTTACCATCAGGAAACTTTGCAAAACCCAGTGGATGTTTTTAGCCCAGAACTCCATCAATATGGTGCAAACAATATACTTAAACTAGTTCTTGTCCCGGGTGTGGCACTGTCGCACTGAAAAGAGTTTTATTTTGATATTCTCCTTTGCAATTTTGGTGTGAGGCATTCTGGATATTTGCTGAATATCTTCTATCATATCTAGCTCTGAACAACATTTTCTTTAAATATTGATATGCGACTGTTGATATTTGAAATGTTTGATTGCTGACTTATGATAGGATTTAGTATTTTACGTTGCTATAGATAATGATATATCACAATGGTTTTCAAATTTCTGATCTTAACAAGCAGATTTCCCCACTGAAGACTGCCAAGGAGCACTGTAGGTCTGTCTCCAAATCCTGACTCATTGCACAGGATTCTGGTACATGTTATGATGGATGCTCTGCGCATATAAGCCACTGTTGGTTCTCACTGTCACTACTGTCCACTGTAACCAAGAGCATATCCCAAGACACATCCAACACTCCCCTCTCCTGTGCATTGCATTGTAGATAAAATCTGAAATGTATAATATATACTGAGGGGGTATCCTTTTCACTGTGAATGTTGAATGGTTGCCTGTGGAGAGACACAAAAGATGGGGGATAGTATATGGAAAAATGGGTGACAACAGGGAGATATAACTGAATGCTTATTTGGGGTTAGCAAGTTTGTTAGCAAGTTACCTTTAGGAGCCTACCTTGGCGATAGAGGTGCTGCACACAAATGCACTGGACACTGAGATTTGTCTACTGAACCAGCTTGCAAGGATTACATGGTCAATTACAGCTGGCCAGATCATTCCTCAGCCAAGCAAGAGACGCCTCAGGAATAGGATGATCTTGGGTTCAGTCATTAAGATGCAGCAAAAGTACAGAGCCAAGTAAAGGTCATTCATTTATTTATACCTTCAGGTTATACAAAAATGATTAATCGTCATTAATTATACTGTTAATGATATAATCTCTTAACTATAGTTTTGATACCTTTCCAACTGGCTTTGGTGTTCTTCCAGTAGATTTTTTTGTGTGTCCTTCCAACACTAATCACTCCACAAAAAAAGTGTAATCGTATTTTGGACATTCACAAGTGGGTTTCCAATGTACAGAAGGATACATGATGATCTTCCCTATTTTATTTATTTTACTTTTTTTAAAAAATATTATGGCAAAAAAGGTGCCATATCAATAAAACCACAACAGAAAGCATACCTGTTAAACAAATCAAATAAAAAAATGAGCAACAATAAAGAGTAGAAAAACAAAAGCAACCATACTGTATTTAGAAGCGCAACAGAAAACAAAGTTTTGCTGAAACAGAAAAGAAAAAAAATTAAGACTCCTGTGGAACACTGACAAAGTGGGAAAGTCCAAATCCCACTTGGGAAGGGTGCCACACTCAAGAAGACCCTTTTGTGAGTCCAACAAACCTGGTTGCTTCCTTCTCTATAGCAATGAGGTACTCTCTGGTGAGAGACTATTCTTACTGCTCCTGGATAGGAGTTGCAAAAACCAGGACAAGATACTAAAGAAAAGGAACGACGTTGTGTTCTAGTTATGTGTTCTCTTGCAAAAGGCTAGGCCTGTGATTTTCAACCTTTTTTCTCTCACGGCATGCCGGCAAGGTACTAAAAGTGCATGCACATAGATTGTTAGTCTTCACATCTGCTCTTGAATGATTTGAACACCAAGACACACAGCTGTCCTACATGTGCTGGCGCAATTCTTTCTCTCCAGCTCGGGCTGCTGTGCTGCCTCAGCCAGACCCAGGACAACATATCAACAGGAAGGCTGCTTTACAGGACATGTACGTAGATTTAATACTTAGTGTTCCTCCTCTCCCTTTCAGTCTCTTGTTTAGTGTAATCTGCTTTTTTAGCCTAAGCCTGAAGTATTCAATCTGTGCATCCTGCCTCCTTAGGGAGGCATGGCTAGTCTCCAGGGGCACCGCAGGGGAAAGGGGCTGGGCTGGGCTGCTCTGCTGCACATGCTGCCTGCTGCTTTTCTGCAACTGTTAACGACATGGGTGGGGCAGTGTGAGGCTGGGAGGGCTATGAAACATGCTGGGGGGAGTTGGGAGAGAAGGCTGGCTGGGCAGGCAGAGGTGCTGCATATCATCATGGAGCTCTCTCCATGTGCAACCTTGCCCCAAGGACTACATTTCCCAGTGTGCCCCTCGCCCTACATTCTGGGATTGGTCAAGGCTGGAGAAGAGGAGAGAAGAGTTTGGAGGTGCTGCATCTCATCAGCACAGGGGCACTCCTGGCAGGCTTCAAAGCAGGAGGGAAGAGTAAGTCCTCCACTTGGGGAGCCCAGCCTGCTCTTAGTGTCCAAATGCCCCAGCCTGCATTCCTCCATCTTGCCTGGGGGAAACAGGGGTGGCATCTGCATGTTGGGTGTATGTGTGTGAGCAGCCCCCATCTACTTTGGGGTGATTTGTAATCTTGCTGGGTGTGGCTGCAATCCTTTCCACACTTTCCTGGGAGTCAGCCCCATTGATTCAAATGGGACTTACTTCTGAGTAGACCTGCATAGGCTTGGGGTCTGCGTCAGCTTAACCCAGGATCCTCACCTTTCTCTTTTTCCTCCCCCAAAAAAGAAAAAAACCACTCTTTATGGCTTTGTCTCCAAAAATTGATTAAAAATAAAAATCCCCATTCCTTTTTAGCATTCCCCTTTCTCCCCCTGCCTCCTTTGGGGGGGGGGGTACTCTGTTGGCTGCTATTGTAAGACAAAAGGCACAATCCTAGCTAGGTCTACTCAGAAGTAAATCCTATTGTGTTCAATGGGACTTATTCCTAGGAAAGTGGGGTTAGGATTCCAGCCAAACAGTCTCTAGGTCTCAGTTTGCAATTAGAAGATACACACAAAACAAAGTCTTCCCCTCCCCCAGCAAATTCATCACTTCTTCCCTCCCTTTCCAACACCCTCCAGGTGTGCTGCTAACAAACTCAGGGCACAATCCTAACCAGGTCTACTCAGAAGTAATTCCTATTTTATTCAGTGGGGCTTACTCTCAGGTAAGTGTGGTTAGGATTGCAGCTTCAGCGTGCTGGCAGCCTTGTTTCTAGTGTATAATTAAAACACCTTCATCCACATTTTGGGGGTATCTGAGGTGAGGTGTTGTAATGGGGAGCCATGGCCAATGGCTACAAGGATCTGGGGAGGCATGAGCCGAAAAGGTTCGAGAACCACTGGCCTAAGCCATTCCAAATGCACATGCTAGCAGAACAACCACAAGACCAAAACAAAATGTCTTCATAGAAAGGCAAACTTTTCTTGTAGATTGAATTGCTATGTGCTGCTATATGACAGATGGAGCTCAGCGTACCAGAGTTTGCCATCTTGGAATGTGCTGGATCTTTGGGTGTTTAGGGCGCTGGGATACAAGATGCTCAGAAAGTTGTACTTGGAGGTATACATGCACTCCTCCTCCCTAGTGTGAGCTCTTATTTGCTTACCTGTTGGGTTCTTGTCCTTATAGCTCCAGTTACAGTAGAGACGTTGAGGTTAATGGTGAATCTGGTCCTGTTTTACAGTAGAGTACCTGTAAGACTTCAGAGTGTCCCTTGCTGGAGCTTATATAGCCCTAGTGTTGTTCTGTAATTGGTTCCCAAGTTAGTCAAAATTTTAACCTGTTATGTGCCTGGAAACAGAGGATGGGAGCGGTGGTAGTGGAGAGCAATTTTGGGGTGTCCAATGACTCCAACAGGAGAGATGTTCTTTCTTACACCACCTTGACTGGATGTTGGCAGGAATTAGAAGGAGTTCGCCAAGTTGGACATTGGCTGAGGTCCCATGCTAATCAAAGGGTCTGCTTGGCTGGGCTGAACCATCATACCATCAGTGGCAGCATTCAGTCAGCTATGAAGGGACAGTCAGTGGTGCCATAGGTGCAGGGCTTTAGCCTAGAGACTCCAGGACCCTGATGCTGGCACTTTGTTGTAACATTGCACTCTCTTTGGGGATAAGACCAACTTCTGAGCAAGTAAAGGACTTTGATTAAGCTCCTCCCCACCATGCCCTAAGACTGCCTATGCCAGTTTTGGACTTGTACTACCTTGACAAATTCAAAACCACTCTGATTTAAGTTGCGTTCCACTGAAAAAGAAGAATTTGCTGCCAATTCTATCCCTGCCCAGTAGGTGTAAGTTGAAGAGAGGACAATCTCGTCTGTCAAAACTATTGAGGTAATCTTTCAAAAGACAGAGATTACTTCAGGAACATATTGTTTCTCTTACCTTGGGCAGTCCAATTCCCTTGAAATGCAGAAATATCTACTAGATGTAGTCGGTAGGAAATATAGAGAGACCTTGCATGTTATTGTGGGAAGATTCCTGGTAGCAAGAACAACAAAAGGGCACATCGGGGCTGCATCCTCCTCCTCGTGCTCATGAACCTTTTCATTTGCTCAGGAGCTGCTGAATGTTTCCTAACCTCTGCAGGCGTTCAGAGCCACAAAAAGGAACAAAGGCAACAGGTTTCACTCTTCACTTTTGTGTGTGTGTGTGTGTGTGTGTGTGTGAACAAATCCCTTCATCCTCTTATATTCATACCTCTTTGATTAGCTATAATAGGATTCAAAACTCATTAGGAATATTTTCAAAGCTGCTGTGCAAAACCATCAGCAAAAAGGAAATTGAAAGCACATCTTCTGTGATGCACCTGTACAGTTGGGGGCTGAACATCAGTGCACCTCCACCTCCCTGTCCTTGGAAGAGAAAAGGGGTTGCAGACCTGCAGAAAGGTCCAGGACTGCAGAAAGGTCCAGGACTCCATCACTGGCAGAAGAGCCTCCCTGATGGGGCTAAGGACAGAACAACATGTTATGTCTACAAATGCATGTTCCTAAATTTGCAGGGATGACTGAACTGGATCTGGGTTCTGATGCCAGATCCATTGCAGCTGCCTTTAAAAAAAAATATCACAATTACTTACGTGCAATCCTGGTTCATGCTGGGAAGCCCGACATGCATTCCTGTTTTTGTTAAAGGGACTGCAAGAAGGGAGGCAAGTGAATGGCTGTTGCCCCACCCAATTACATTGCTCCTTCCTCATGCAGTCCCTTCCTTGGAAGGAAGCAGCAAAGTGAGTGAAAGGGATCACTGCTGCTTGCATCATTTTTGGGGGGCATGGGCAATGGTGATCCACTTCCCTACCCACTCTACTTGTGCCTTCCTCATGTGCTCGCTTCACTTAAAGCGACTGCATGAAGAAAGGAGTGTGGTGAGCAGATAGGGCAGGGCTTTTCAAACTGGGGCATCGCGATGCCCCAGCCTGTGGACCCTGGCCTGTTTCCCCTTAAGGGGCCGGGGCAGCCTGGAGGCATGGAGGAGGCAGTGGCACGATCCCCAGGATTGCACCGCTCAGGGAGGCCACAGGGGTTTGAGTCCTGCAAGGGCTTGACTCAGGGGTGCGTGGAGTCCTGCGTGACCTTCTGCAGGGCTCCCCACAGCTTTGAAAGCGAAAGCGGAGCGATCACCCCCTGCCTCCACTAAAGCTGCCTTCCCCCCACCCCTGCTGCCTGCCCCCGCTCCCTCCCCCAAGAACTTAGAGCGGCTCAAACTCTCCCTGAGAATTTGAAAACCGCTGAGATAGGGGATCAGAAATGAATATCTGCTTCCTACGTGCTTGTAGCTGATTGATGCAGCTTTGTCCATGACAGGATGGAAAGAGGTGGCAGCAAACCGGGGATGAAGGGCACCCCGACATGCATCCTAGCATGAACTATGTCACTCTCTTCATGGCTGGTCTCATGCTGCAAACTTGCATCAGCTGTGGTAATGCCAATATAAAAAGAGGCTTGCAAGGGAGACTTCATGGAGAAGAGCGAGGGGTGCTTATCCCCTCCCCTGCCATTGAGGCTCTCCTGTAAATGCCCATCTAGGGTAAGTTCCCCGAATCATGTTTACTTCCTGTTTCAGAGACCAGCTGGGGAGATATTATTACAGGGAGCCTGGAGATAATTTGTAGGGGGGAATTGACAGGAGAGGAAAAGGATTTTGCATGATTGAGTGGCTGATGATACTTTCAGTGCCCCTGACTTCCATTTGCCTTACAAGAGAAATATAAGTCATCCTCATAATATGTAATTCTTCCCTGAGTATCCGCAGATAAGGAATGATTCAGGAGAGATGGAGTCCCAAATGAAGCCATATGGGTCTTCTTGAGTGCTTTTGCCCAGAAGGCCAGAGGTAAATTAGATCTAAGTTTCAATCAAATCAGCAGATTCACATCTAAATAAATGTTTGTGGTGATAAAATACTTGGGGAGGGACCATAATTCCGTGACAGAATGGGTGCAGGAGGTCCCAGGTTCAATTCCCAGCATTCCAGATCGGGCTGGAAAGATCCTGCCTGAAGAGCAAGTGCAAACCCAGCTAAGCTATACAAACCAATGGCTGACTCAGTCTAAGACAGCTTCCTATGTGCCAGTAACAATTAACTAAGGACATTGATCAATTAGTCCTTTGCCATGAATATAATTTCTTTTCCTCTTACAAATAAAACTTATGTTCTTGTAAAAGTTTATATGAAAAAATCATTCTATGCCTGCTAAGTAGGTACAATTTAGGAAGCAGCTCTTTATACAAAATAGCATGTGATTGAGGGTGAAATGTCTCATTTACTGTCCCTCTTCAGCCCAGCATGGCTGGAGTCTCTTCTGTACTCTTTTTAGATGGTGAGCCTTTTGGGGAAAAGGAACCATTTATTGATTTATTTTACTGTGTAAACTGCTTTGTGAACTACTCCTGTTGAAAAGCAGTATATGAATATTCTTATAAATTAGTGAACTTAGATCCAAATCCTATGCCTGTCTACTCAAGAAGTAAGTCCCAATATAGTCAATGGGGCTCATTCCCAGGTAAGTGCGGATAGGATTGCAGCCTTACAGCAGTGGAGCTTTCCTTTTATTCAGTTGTTTTGTTCAGAGTCTATTGCTTATAGCCAAATTTTGGGGGGGTCGGGGGAGAAATGGAAGAATCGCATGGAAAAAAAGTGTCTTGTTCATGTTGTATGTCTTCCAATTAGATAGTGGAAACTCCCATTATATACTGTATTTTCACTACTACAGTGAGGTGTTTCTGAACTGCGGTGCCTTTTCTGATTGTTTCAATCCATTTTTCACTTTGTAAACGGACTATTATTCCTTTGAGGGAACGATCTGTAAGAACTGGCCATCTTTTGAGGTAGTAGACATTAATATTGAGTGAATGCCTGGCTACAGTTTCTCTTTTTTATGTTCACTTTCCCCTTACAGTGATTCCAGTGAGGATTCTATTTAGGCTTTTTTGCCAAAGGCTTTTTTTTTTTTTTCCAACTGATTAAGGTTTGAAAAACATTTAGCACATGTAGCTACTGGGCAAAATCATTTATAGCTTGATGTGTCTTTGTCTCTGGAATACTAATCGTCTTCTGTTGGAAGCTTGAATGCTTTTTGAATCAACTGCAAAAGTCCCTTGGCTTCTCCTTCATAAAATTGTTCCTTCCCATTCAGATGTGTAGCACAGGGCTCTATTCAATCAGTCAGAGTGATTTATTAATTAGGTATTGATTAAGGGAAAAAAAAGTTCTGTAGTAAGGACAATTATGTGTATGCTGTCCCCCAGATTGGCCAGATTTCAAATAATGCCTTGAGCAGAGGTTGGCTGTTCTATCTTTGTCTATGTGCATCTTGAAAGTCAGAGGACGTTTTTCCATGGATACCCTAGTAAGGTTTCAGGTTCAAATTTTCCGGTAAACATGAATATTGGAAGAAATTATTTGATTGTACGGACAGCAGGAGTTAAAATTTTTTTATTATTTATGCCCTGGCATGCCTTACACCTGATCACCTGCGGGTGTCCTTGGACATATTCAGCCATTTTCCCGGTATATGTCTGAAAAGGGGACAGAACAGCCTGGAAAAGAGGGGCTAGGATCCTAGTGCACATTGTTGCTGCCAAGATTCACCCCATCCCTCCCCTTCCCTGCTCCTGACATGTCTTTCTTTTCCAACTTACAGGCCAACTTAGGCACTTATGGAGGCCTCTGGAGCCATGACTGTATGCACTGCACCATTGCCCATTTGTAGCAGTGGCTCAGAAGCATGCAATGGCGGCCCAGTTTTTGCATGGCCGTAAAGGGCGTTGCACATATTGGATTGGGGCATTACTCTTTTAGGGCACAACCCTATCCTTGTCTACTTAGAAGTGAGTTCCATTATAGTCAATGGGGCTTATTCCTAGCTATGTGTGAATAGGACTGCAGCCTTACAAACCAAAATGGCTGCTGCAGCATCCAATATGTGACACCCAACTGCAGGATGTCCCCTTGGCACCGCTGTGCCAGTGCTGGAAAGCACTGACATAAGGGGTTAGGATTGCGCCCTGAGACACTTAATGCTGTATTAGAAGCTAAGACTTTGGTAAAAGGGATGGGAAATGTTTTCAGCACTGTAGATTTCATGACAGTTCACAATTAGCCACAGGCTTGGTTGCATATTTTCAGTTGCATGTAGTCAACATAATAGCGCACATCATTTTTATGAGTTCTTCAAATCTAAAACTGCAGCTGGTGAACATAGTGCACACATTCTACAGTTTGCTGAAATTGGTTTCAAAATGACTTTTGAGAATGTCAGTATTCTAACAAAAGAATGTAGGAGTGCTTTAGAAATGATCCACATCCTGAGAGCTGAATGTTCTCTATTGTATTATTTAGAAAACCATTTACTTTTTCTGCTTGAGCCTTTCATGGAATGCTCATAAAAAAAAGAAGCACTCTTGTCAAAAGGGGAGAGCGGTTTTTAGTAATGAAGAAGTCAAGCTGAGAAACAGGGAAATATAGTCAACAAATAGAGCACACCTGATCTCACAGGTGAGTATTTGAACCTGAAACATGATGACAACCGAAATTGCCAAAAATGATCCTGTTTCTCCAGCTTGTGGCTTGCTTCTCAGCTGGCCGGGAGTCAAAGTTTAATCTTGTTTTCAGAGCTCAGGGCTTAAAGCAGTCCCACACACACTTTTGCTGGCATAGATCTGAAGCAGCACAGAGGGCATACCAGGCCTAGGACAGGGCTCAGAATGTGGTGGTGCTGCCGTGATCGGACCTGTCTTGTACCCAATCTGCCTTCACCAGCAGCAGAAACTCACCAGCGGCCAGCTGCAGGGTGCTACTGGCAGTGTGGGGCCTTCCAGATTCTGCACAGGTAGTAGTTGTCTGCAGACTGGTGGAGTAGGTGCCATGACGGTGTACCTCACGGTACACCACATACTGCGAGGACTGGATTTGGCCATAAATAAATATATTTGCTCCATACTCTTGAACATCAGAGTTTGAAGATGTGAAAGAAAAAGCCAGGATAGGCAGACATCAAGCCTACACATGTTGTGACTCACCAAGCCATCCCAGTTCTCCAGCTACTTATCATAACTCACAAGAGCTTGTTGCTTTTGTGTCAGGGGACTCATAGGAAGCTGCCTTTATAAGGTGTCAGATCATTTATCTCAGTATTGTCTCCATTGGCTGGCAGTAGCTCTTCAGGTTTCAAAAAGGAATTTTTCTTTGTCTGACCTGATGACATCCAGGATCGAACCTCTACATGCAAAGGACACACAGGTGCACTCAGCTACAGCCCCATTCCATCCTAGCTCATCCCTTCCTGTCTGAGACATCAAAAACTGGGCTGTTACATCTGACAGGCCCCAAAGTGTGGTTAGTGAGCTGATTGGTTTGTTGGGTTGCAACCTGTGAAATTATTTAGCCCTGCTGCAGCCTCTGAAAGCATGCAAAGCTTTCATAAAAATTTTGTTAAAGGACGTGTTCAGCTGAAGGGGAAACTACGAGACAAACCAGGTCAATTTTGAAGTGTTGTGATTTTCCATGGAAATGCTGTCGAGGTCGATAGTTTAGCATATTATCATTTCCAGGCTTTAAAATCTCCAATTGAGTTTCAAGAACTTCTTTCAAAAGTCACATTTTTTTAATATACTGTTCTCATTGGAAATGGTTTTTCCTCTCTCATTTTCACTTATACTGTTCCACATTTTTTTTCCAAATATGAACCTTCATGCTTGACTCTGCTGCCCTTCAGAAATCTGAAGATTATTTTGTCTCTTTATCCCCCAAGCTAATTCAATGCTGCATTTACTATTTTAATTAAATACGACTAGCAAAGGTTTTTGTTCCTTTTTTCTTTTACTTTAAACCTGATGCATGCCCTGCTTCTGAACAATGGTGCTGGCACTCTTTCCTACAATCATTGTTTGAGTTGGCACAGCAACAGACTTGCTTCATCTCAAGCAATTACCGCAGACACCCGCCTATAAGTTGATTCCACAGATAAGTCGAGGGCAGGTTCTGGGCCAACAATCATGGAATTTTCTATGACCCTCAGATAAGTCGGGGATTAAACTTAGGGGGGTGTCTGACTATAGTTTTGTCTGATTTTACCTGAGGCCAGATCCTGAAAAATAACCTACCACTAATTGTTTAAAATTTATTAAAAACAGTATAATAACTGTATAAGAACAGTATAAGATCATAAGATACATTTTTATTTTTCAATTCTGGTCTTCACCACCTTTTTGTAAACACTATCAGAGTAAGTGCACTGTAAACAACATACCAGTAAAACAGTGGTTCCCAACCTGGGATTCATGTACTCCCAGGGACATTCAACAGGACCTTTAGGGGTACTTGAAAAAGAATGGAATAATGGCAGAAAAAGGCAGGTCCTGCCAGAATGCCTTGCAAGGACCAGCAAAGCAGGAAGAGAGGTAGCTAGTTGGCTGTGAAAGCCCCACCAATAGCTAGTTTTTGGTTATCAATTCATCTATGAACCAGTGATTGAAAACCAGCACAGTAAAAAAGCTGAAACATAATATGGAAAGTGATCAGTCACCCAGAATTTCTAAGCACACTTCTGGTGCAAAATGGTGCAAAGGCAGAGTCTTCTTCAAACGGATGAAAAGAGAAAATATGTGATGAAGTCTGGGCTTTCATAGAGAGGAGATGAGGGCTTGTATTATTACAAACATTTTGCTATATGAAGGGTACAATTTATGGAAATAGGCTGCCAAGGGATATGCAAGTGAAAAAGGTTGGGAACCACTGCAGGAGATCCATGAATCAAATCCACTTTAAGGTGTCTGGTGTGTTAAGCCAGAAGCTCTACATATAACACATAACTGGGAATGTGCAATTCAATTCACAACAGAGAGATGCAGCTGCATATATTTGCAACCCTTTTTACTCAGAAGTAGACCCACTGCTTTCCATGGGTGTTATTCTTAAGTAATGGTGCATTGAATTGTAGCCTGGGACTTTGCTTCAAATGGAAAGGAGGATCCCATCCTCGTGTTGAAAAAAACACAGAACTGCTTTGCAAGCATTTGCCAAGCAGAACCAGAACCAGGCTGCAGCAGAAGGAAGGAGAATAAAAGGTTGGCTGGAATTTCCCAGTTGCTGTAGAAACAAACGATCTCGATCTCTGCTGTGCTTGAGAAACAACTTTTCAGAATTGAAATGCTCTGCCCTCTGATGCGGAGATAAGGTAAAGTGATAATTGGAGCTTGATTACTTGGCAAAAATTTTACGTACTATAGGCAAGTATTTATGGTATGTACTTTACTATCTCTGCTGATCTTAGGATTGTGGTACTGTGCACGGAGGTGGTGGTGGTAGTATACCATGCACCCTTAAAAATGTTTCGGTCCTTCCTGACCGAAGCAGTTGCCAAGGGACTACAAGGAGGGAAGTGGGCTACTTGTTACTCAAGCACTGTCTCCTTCCAGGCCGATTCCTCTGGTTCTAAGAAAAGCTCAGAAAATTCTCTTCTCAGCTTTTCTACTTCTGGTTTTTATTGTCCAAGATGTATACATTTTCTGTTCCAGCCTCACATTCATAGGTCTTCACAATAATCCATAATCTCTGCTTCAGGCTCCAGTTCCGATAATCATGTTATTCCTTTTTCCCAGTTTGGCTGACAGGAAGATAGTCATAGCTGGTCTACTTTTCCTTCTGTGGTTCACCTTTCTACTTGTGTTCCATCTCTTTTATTCTTTTTCCCCAGCAAGGACCTCATTTCTACATCCTAGGATTGGGTGCCTCTCAACTCTCAGGGATGGGCAAGTCTAGCGCTGCTTGACTTGGGTTGAGTTGCCAAGTCACTGCCCCCTGCAACTCGCCTCAAAAACAAGTTATAAGGTGGCCCTTTCCAAGTCACCGAGTCACCCTTTAGACTGATTCTAAAAGACTCAAGTCGAGTCCCACCCCCACCCCCCACTTTAAAAAGCCTGCTGTGGGAAAAACAGGGCTGCTACCCAGAGGTGTGAGTGAGTCAGAGTTCTCTGTACTCACTCCCCTGATGTTCTTGATCTGTAAACAGGATGCGACTGATGGGAGGGACTGCAAGAGAGTAAGGACAGAAGCAGCAAGAGGGAGAAGGCTCACATACAGCAGCTGGGAGTGGCTTACCAGAACGACCCGATCCTTTGCAGCCCTACTCAGAAATAGTCCCACTGTAGCCAGTCATTCAATGAAGCTTCCCCCTCCCCACCAGCCATGGTGGAAAGTGTGATCACTAAGAACTGCCTCCCTCCCCACTTCACCTCCTTTTCCCCCCTCTAGTCAATTGTAAGGCAAGAACCCCCTTAGCTCCTCTGCCTGCTCTCCCTAAGCCAATAAAAATACCAGACTGCCCATCCTGTGTCCAATGATCATCTGTTCCGTCCTTCCTATCACAAATGAGCAAAAGAATTTTCTCCTGCCTCCTCCCAGGATGCATTAACCTTTCCCTGCCTCCTGGCTGGCACTCCCTGCTGCTCGTCCCATCGGAATGCTGACCCCATGAGGATTTTCATGGGGCAAAAACAGTAAGCAAGCAGACACAGGCATGCATGAAGGGATTATACTGGCTGCATTCAGTGCTTATGTACAAAGGTCAGTGGTGAATCTGTAGTGTCTTTTTTTTGTTTTTACACCAAATAGAACCCTGGTGTGGCTATGGAACTCTGGTTTTCTCCCCAGAGAGCTGATAGACTACTAATGCTTTTGCTCTGTGACGTTTTGCTGATTTTCTTAGATTGGATTGTTGTCTGCTAGCTATCTAATTGCTGCTTTTATCACATCTCGCATTTTACCTGCTCTTTTATGTTTTTATTATGCTGACATTTTTAACGAGATTTTGTTAACCCTAATCAAGCCGCTTCCTAAGGGAAACTTCTCTGACTGCCCAGTCTTATCCCCCACCATGTTATAGTATGCAACCATGCCAATGGAGGCTGCGCTACATGTTATGGTGGGGAGTATTTTTCACTTACATCCTGGTAGGTAGCCCAAACACCTGTGGGTTTCCTTGAACTGATACCAGCCATTTCTCTGGCATAGGTCTGAAGAGAGCCAGCAGGCACTCTGGGGAGGAGTTTCAGGGATAGGACTCAGAGACAAGTTTCTGCCACTAAGATCCGCCCTTCCCTCCCCTGACACAACCCCTGGTTGCCCCATTACTCCCCATCACTGCCCACAGACTACCCTGCTCCAACTTACCAACACCAATGGAGGCCTGTCCTATCCTAATTTTTGACTCCTGCCAACTACACCAATTTGTCCCACCCAAATATCCCAACTCCCTTCTAATGCCCGCTTTTTGGCTATTTAACACACTCTTTATCTCTAGAACAACCACTGTGGTGTGCAAAGGAATGAACACAGAACTCCTTATCTATAGCAACTAACCAAATTTATTTGTATAAACACAGACACTCCCTGCAAATCCTCTTGTGCAGAGGCTTTCCCTCCCCAAAACTCCACTTAACTCAGTGGTTAAAGGTCCAAAGCCTCCAGTCCAAGTTCAATCCAATCTCCAAAGCACAGTCCAGTCTTCTGAAGCAGAGCCCCTCCTCTCCAGCAGTGTTCTCTTCAGCAGAGCGTATCCTCCAGCAGGGTCCTGGTAGTCCTCCCTTCTGTGTCCTCCAGCAGAATCCTGGCAGTCCCCTTCTCCTGTAGGTCTGGGTCAGGTAGCCCTCTGGGTCAGGGTCCTGGCCAGCCCTTTGCCCCTTTTGAAGCCGCCTTTTATCCTGCAGTCCCTTGTTAAGTCCAAATGCAGCTCAGCTGTGAGCTACCTCGTTAGCTCCAAATTAGGCTCAGGTGAGCCATCTCTTCAGTCCATGTCCATTCAAAGTCCCATCAAGGTCAAATGAAGCTCAGGTGTCCATCAGAGTCTCCATTGGCCTTGATTGATTACAGCTGTGGAGCCAGCCCTGCCCTTCCCAGAGCTGTCAAACAGCTGTTAAAACATGGAATCACTGTCAACACCACATCATCCACCTGATGCTCTTCTGATCTTCCATTACAAGGCCTCCAGAGCTGATGCTGTGCATGCCACACTGCTCCCCATTTCCTGCAGAAGCCTGGGAGTACATGACAGGGGCCCAGCTTTTGCACTGCCATAAAGGGCTTTGTGCTGCCAGAACACTACACACCTATCCACACTTACCTGAAAGCCAATGAATTCAGAGAGGCTTACTCCTGAGTAGACATGCCTAGAGTTGTGCTGTGACATCTCCCACATCTCCTAATTCAATTATCATTCCCCACAGACTAATGGCTGGTTCCAACCCACCCATAGGAATTGAGGATAGGCTACCAGACGGTATCCAAACTGGTAGTGCAGTAGTGTCTTTCTTTCCCCTCTATGTTCTGCACTTGTATGTAAGAGTCAGTCTTATGTCTATTTAAGCTTCCCTCACTCAACCCAGGAACCTACATCTCCTCACAAGCACTAAGAGTCTTGCTACCACAGATAAAGTGGAATTGTCATACCAGGCTTTCAGGCAGCTCTTGAGGCCACAGGTTAAAACCTGCAGTAATTTTTCAGTGTTCCCCTGAAATCCTTCATGTGATTTTTAGATATTTGATATAATACAAATTGTTTCTGATTAGTAAGATTCATCTCTGAAGCTTTGCTTTTGATTGTGTGTACCCTCGTATTTGCAACAAGCACTTACACCAAATTTGCTTTTTAATGGGAAAGGAAGGCTTTGCAAACTCCTGCATGGACTTATTAAGAATTTTATAGGAAACATTAGCATTAACTAACATAGAGCACTATGGCAAAATTGAGACAAATACATACAATCGACTTGGTATGGCTTGCCTGGTATTATCTAGTGAGTTTAGGGGGTCAAGATTATCAAAATGGTTCAAGGGTTAGTGGTTTTATTTAAAAATTCAAGGAAGATGGTTGGATTAAAAACAAACACACACCGAAGCTGTAATTCTTGTTCAATTTATATTTTTTTTAGACAAGATTATTCCATACCTGACATGATATCTGAATCATGAAACTCCATATCAGTTGTAGCGTGTTAAGTAGTAAACCTACTTGAAAACACCATTCTACAATAACAGTAACTGGTTTTACATCACCTAATGAAAGCTGGCCAACATTAAAAAAAAAAAAAATCATAGTACAGGACAGGGGGAAACATGAAGGCCATCACGAAGAAGGGTGCATGTTAAGGAGTCCCTGAATTCATTTATAGCCCAACTTTCTCTAAGCTTAATGGCTTGTTGGAGGTATTTTCAGGAATTCGCTGTACAGGATGGTGTAATGGTTCTGATATTGGACAGTCCTGGAAGATCTAGGTTCAAATCCCTCTTCAGCCATGAAGCTTCCTGGGTGACCTTGTGCCAGTCACTATCTCTCAGCCTCACTTGCCTCACAAAGCTGTTGCGAGGACAAAAAGAGAGGAGGAACCATCTACACCACCCTGAGCTCCTTGGAGGAAGGGTGGTAGAAAAATATGAAAAATAAACTATATAGCACAACAGTTAAGGCTGCAAGCCAATGTGCTCTTATGTCTCCACACCTCCAACCCATATCCCCACTTAGACAATTTCTAAAGGATGCTGCAGGTGACCTGCATACCAGGAGCAATCCTAGCACAGTTTGTTTGCAAGTTGAGAATAGTGATTCCAAACTTGAATTTTAGATCTCCCCTTTAGTCTTTGCATACAGTATGTGTGAAGCCCTTAGGTGAAGCACAGTGATGCCATGTTTATTAGAAAGAAGGAAGTTGAACATTTCTCCACTGTGTGGAGAAACCAGTGGCCTCTGAGACTACATAAATCCTTCCAGAAAGGACAGGGAAGATGCCTGCCACTAGCAAATGGAGAAAAATGAGGATGGCTGTCTACCCTGATACTCTGAATCATGTTTTGCAACATTGCACTACTGTTGAAATAAAAGCTATCATCAGAGAACTTGCAACTCAAATTTATGGGCTGGATTGATTTCAAGGCCCTCCAAAGGGGCCATTTCAGTGATGGGGGAGGTTTCAGAGGGGGTTTTGAATAATGGCACATAAAAACTCCTCTCTCTCCCTCCCCCAGGATTTGGTGTCATTCATTTGAGTTCTACAGCCATTTCCTCTATCCCAGAATACTCCTAGAATGATGCTACATCATGATGCTTACTCCCCCTCCACAGAATTAACCCATTTCTGTCCAGCCCACAGGTGTACACATTTGATCCCAGTTGTGTATATGCAACATTGGGCAGAAATGGCTTAAAGAGAAAGGAATAGGCTGCAGCCATTCTAGTAACATTTTGGTTCAGCAATAATTCCTAATTCCTAAATAATAATGGCTAAATAACCTTGCACTATCATAGCCTGTCCATAATGACCAAACTGTCTTTAAGATGCAATTGATATGAGTCAATCTGCTCAGTTCATATACTCTTCATGTTCCCGTCATGAGCGTCTGAAGCCTCTTTACACGAAGCTAGTTTACTCTGAGTGATGCAGTTTAAATTTAATTCTTTTTTTTAATTCATAACTAAATCCCAGGAGAAGACCGAAAAGTGAGGAACAAACAGGAACAGCCAATTTTCTTTCAAGAGGATGGAATCACACCTTAACGCCAACTGTATTCCTGTGAACATGGCAGGTGTTGGTCTGTTCTTCCTTTGCCAGAATGCCTTTGATTAAGGCAGAGTGTGGCTCCTTGACAGCAAGAACTCTAATGTATTCTCACATTTATGCTGAGGGTATTTCTACCCCACCTTTTGACTTGAAGAGCCCTCAAGAAGCTTACGAAACAAACTGCCCAATCCTAATCCCACACCTTTACTGACAAAGGACACCCTTAATCCAGTAGGGGAGGATTAGAAGGCATGGAAGAGGTAAGAAAAAAATAGTTTCTATTTACCGGTACCTCTGCGTAAGCCTCTTGGTGGCCCATGGGTTTCCCCAGGACCATGCCAGCTATATAGCTGGCATAAGACCAAGGAGAGAAAAGAAGAGGCAGGATCCTGGCACATACTGGTGCAGCTTAGATCCAATACAACCCTCTGCATCAAAATGACCCCTGCACTCCCTCTCCCTGCCCACAACACACCCCTGCTGCCAACTTACTGGAACCAGTGGAGCCCCCAGGAGGCGTTGTCCAATGCTCTGTATCTATTGAGAAGCTGGTGTGCAGCTGCACCAGAGACCCAAGGCCAGGCGAGAGTTCCTAGTGAATAACTGGGTCCCTTTAGGGAGAAGGGCGGGATATAAATAAAGTTTTATATTATTATTATTATTATTATTATTATTATTATTATTATTATTATTATTATTATTATTATTATTATTATTATTTTTATTATGAGGCACCACCACCAGAAGTCTGTTTATAAGGTATTTACAAATGTATAGTGCTGCAGCTGCACAGCAAAGGCAAACATCAAAAGTACAACTAGCCGCAATTGCCAACTCCTCCGACATAGATTCACGCTGACACTCTTAATTATGACTCCCACACTGCAGGCTGTCCAAGCCACCAATATATACTCTGGCAAATGGGAAGTGGGTTCCCTCATAGTCTTGTGACTGTGTATTGCAAGGTATTGCATCAGCCAATCCCATGATGCAATAGGAATACATTCACTCGTATTGGTTCTTGGCATCTGTTCATAATGCCCTTTTCATTGGTCACTTGTACACCATATGATACATTTTACACTTGTAGAGGTTATACAGGCAGTCACATTGTGGCACATTACATGGCATTGCATTGCTTTCATCCAGGCCAAGACATCAGGGCCTATCCTTGCCCTTTCCATAACTGGATGTAACCACAAGGCAGTGGAGGTTTGGGATCAGAGTTTTCCTTCTCTCAGATGAGCTGCCTTCCCATGCTAACGAGTTCCATCTACCTGGTGGCTATTTAGTCGCCTCTTACGACAAGTACAGTCAAACTGAGGGCCTATTCTTATCCCCAGCCCCCAGGGGAGGCTGTGGATACTGCCACAGTATCTCTTGCCATTTGTGGCTACAGCCTGGAAGCACCAACAGTGGCCTGGCTTTTATGCTGCCACAAAGGATCTTTTGCTACCGGAACACAGTACAAGGTGCAGATAGGACTGGGCCTGATAAAACTTTGATCTAAGGATGCACAAGCTGTGACAAGCAGTCCTGTGTTTGATCTGAAAATTGAGTGAAGCCTTTTGATTTTGAATGACAAAGGCTCCAACTTTTGAGGGCACATCTGTGTTCATTTTGATTCTCCTTGCAAACATTTGAGCAGAGGAGTTCAACATTTGCAATACCTCTACATTGACTTTGCTTCCTTCATCAACCATCAAGATCTCAGCCTGGCTGGATGCTTGTGGAGTGGCTGCAGATGGACACAGCTCAAATGGCAGCTTATCCTGGTCAAGCCAATGGAGGAGCTTGCCTTTGACATCTTCCTCACTTCACAGGAAGGAGGGGTGGGAGCATTTGTGAACATGTATGGAAGGCACACCCTTCAGAAGAATTCAAAGACTACTCAGGGCTTTGCTCTTAATGTAAATGTGAAATGCTGATGGATCTGCCCAGAAATAAGCATAGTGTGATGCCACATTGCCTGTTTCTCCTGATTAAGAAACAGATGGAGCAATGGAATTGGCCCCTGCTCCTGACTCAGCTCACAGTGCCAGCACTGTGATACACACTGATACACACTGGCACAGCAGGAGCTATGCCAAATAGTAACTATTTGTTTGCTAGAAGGGCCACTCATGAGATTGGGCAGTTCTTAAGAACTAAAGTAATATAAGTAAAGAACAAATTGGTCTTTTTGTAATAGATGGATTTCTCTGCCATCATGGTACTTTTCTATAGTAAGGGACATTCTGACCAGAAATGTGGTCTTCTGAAATCTACACATTGTTCCTGAAGTATGACATGATTCAGACAAATGCCCTTGAAGAAACAGTATTATAGCAGACTTCAAGTACATCAAAAGTAGTGGAGCACAACAGAAAATGAGAGGATTTAGCTATTTGAATATGAATCCTTGAGTATTTTCAGTTTGCCTCTTATTATATACTTGACAATCTCACTTAAAAGAACTTTTCTATGACATTGAGACAAGGTAATCAGCATGCATGAAGACATGAGTACGAAAGACGAAAATATTTCATGGGCACAGGCTTAATCGAAAACATTTCCAGACGCTTTTCCTGTGCGTGCATCACCCGAGTAAAAGATAGACCTTTTAAAATTAGCTGATACCATGCTTCATATATTTTATGAAGTATATCACATGAATAGCGGAATGGCCGCTAGCAAAAACTGGAAATATTGTATGGAGGGGAAGCTTTCAAATGTTTCACCATTAATCCTCTGATGATATCATTTTCCAGGACTCCTCTTTCTATTTAATTTAGAATGTCTTTTTTACCATAATGTTATCACTTTCCTACAAAATCAAAAAAGAGGTTATTGGTTCCCCCCCCCCCATTACCAAGGCTTTAGAAATAGACATCTTGCCACTAGTAATTCCATTTTGATTTACATAGGAAAAGCTATCTGCATGAGAAAGAGCCTAGGTTTAGGCCTCTGATATATACATAATCAGGAGGAATACAAGCGAGTCTAGACAGCAGATGGGGACTTTGCTAATTGGAGATATCCACCAATGACTTCGCTCCAAATGGCAGTATCTACAGCTGCAGGGTTGGGCTGCGGCAATGGAACCAGGACAAAAACAGCACAAGCAGCATTTTCCAAGTCTGTGAAAGTGGCACAAAACTTTATTATGAAGTCAAACTCTCAGACAGTGGAAAATATTTACCTGAAAGAAGCCAAAGCTGTCCAGCAGAAGGAAGCATTTGGGACAATATGCCAGAGACATCGCAGATTTATTAACTACAAGATCAGTGCCATATATACCAGGTCAACGCTAAAATGCTTTGAAGACAACTGAATTTCATCAGCTAGAATAAGCTGAAATAAGATGTAGGCCACCTAAGGCAGTCAACTGATCCATCAAGTATATGTGCAACCTTTGCTATAGACACAAGTCATGAGAGGGTCCTTTTGCCATCACTCCAACACTTTTATTTATTCTGAAAGGAAAAGCCTCATTCTAGGCTGCAAGAAAGAAATGGTACACAAAACAGAGTCTTAACAAAAAGAAAAGGAGTGATGTGGAAGAAAGGGAAGAGAGGAACATAAGGAGGGCCCCACTGGGTCAGGCCAAAGGTCTATCTGGTCCAACATCCTGTTTCCCACTGCAGCCAACCAGGGTGCCTCAGGAAGCTCATAGGCAGGCAACAAAGATGCATACCTCCTGTATTGCTCACCTGCAACAAGTATTTAGGGGCATATTGCCTCTGAACTTGGAAGTAGCATATAGACATTATGGGCACAATCCTAACCAGGTCTACTCAGAAGTAAGTCCTATTTTGTTCAATGGGGCTTACTCTCAGGAAAGTGTGGTTCGGATTGCAGCCTATGACTATTTTTCACATTTTTATACTACACTTCTTCCAAGGAGCTCAGGGTGGTGTCCTTTGTCCCCTGAACAAGACTGTGACATAGGTAAGGCTGAGAGATATTGACTGATCCAAGGTCATCCAGGAAGCTTCATGGCTGAGGAGGGAATTGAACCTGGATCTTCCAGGTCAAAGTCCAATACAAGGACCACTACAGCAGAACAACTAAACCACTGAACTCATCATAGTAGCTCTTCATAGAATTGTTCTCCATGTATTTGTCTAATGCCCTTTTAACCACTGAACCCATTCTAGTAAGTAGAATTGTTCTCCATGTATTTGTTTAATCCCCTTTTAAAGGCACCTGAGCCTTGTGGCCATTACCGCATTTTGTGATAGTGAGTTCGGTAGATTAATTATGAGCTGTGTGAAGAAGTCGTCCTTTTAGTCAACCCTGAATCTCCCAGCAATTAGGTTCATGGGATACTTCCTGGTTCTGGAGCTGTGAGAGAAGCAGAAAACATCCTTCAACTTTCTCCACACCATGCATAGTTCTATAGCAGCATTTCTCAACCAGTGGTGCTCGTATCAGCAGTGATACTTGACTGGTGTCTGCTGGATGTGGTGATTGTGACTCCTTGCCTTGCTGGCTTTTCCTTTTTTCTAGCAAGTACATAAGAACAGCCCTACTGGATCAGGCCATAGGCCCATCTAGTCCAGCTTCCTGTATCACACAGTGGCCCACCAAATGCCCCAGTAGCTAATTGGCCAAAGCAAAAGAAGGCAGCACTATCACACTGGGGCAGATAAAAGCTCCTGAGGTTTTAGCTCCACTATAGGCTTGCACAGCTTTTCCAGCAGTGTGAGATGCCAAGGCTTCTCTACAGAATCCTGGGAATTGTAGTTTGGTGTGAGTTTGACTCTGAAAATAGCCTTAGGCCAGTGGTTCTCACACATTTAGCACCAGGACCCACTTTCTAGAATGAGAATCTGTCAGGACCCACCGGAAGTGATGTCATGACCGGAAGTGACATCACCAAGCAGGAAGAGTTTTAACAATCCTAGACAGCAGTCCTACCCACACTTACCCAGGAGTAAGTCCCATTGACTATCATTGTTAAAAGAATACACATAGTAGCTTATAAAAAGTACAGTTCTATAACATTTCCCCAAATGCAGTCACATACCTTGGTAGCATCAAGTCTAATATATTAAAAATAAAATACTGAAATGAATGGGGACCCACCTGAAATTGGCTCGCAACCCACCTGGTGGATCCCGACCCACAGTTTGAGAAACACTGCCTTAGGCAATGGAACAGCAAAGCATGCAGAACAACAATTGCAGGCAAAGTCATACTGATTTACCACACTTGATGAGGAGTGCGCTGGACTTTAAAAAACCTTCTTTACTTATGCCAGTTGCATGGGGTTCTGCGCTGGTTGGCAACTCAACAGATGAATGCCAAAATGTCTACATTTCACACAGCAAGAGATGAATTTCTTTGATCACTGTACATTATTTTGTGAAAATGTAGATTTCTGACACTACTGCTGAGCTGTCTTCCATAATTATATCTCTGCTGAAGTAGCATTTTTAATTTACTTGTTTGATTTTTGAGGCTCCTTCTTGTAAACTGCAAACAGATCCTTCTGTTTCTTCTTTTTTAAATACCATTCTACTATTGTTTATTTAAAACTCTTGCACAGTAGTAAACCACAGGAAAGACACATTGCAAGCCAATTTTGATTATATTTTATTAGTGTTTAATAAGTTAAAACAACTTGATAGGTTTTAAAAAAATCTTCCATAACCACTGCAGTGAACTCAGCTCGGATCCCAAAAAACATCTTCAAACTTCATTGTAATCTGATGATGGCTTTCATTTATATTTTAGTTTGTGCTCTGTGACAGCAAATGTAATATTTATCTTGAACTGCTTGTTCACCTCTAGCAGTTTCTACTACAGACCAAAGGAAAGCAAACTCAGCAAACAAATCACATTCTGACAGTCCCCTCAAACACAGTTTTTATACAAGCCTAATGAAAATGCAAGTCATTTTCCACACTGCTGAACTTCACCCCCCAAAAGAAAACAACCATAAAAACATTTTAGATCCCAAACCTTCTTGCTGTGTCTTTTCCAGAGCCACTTTCTTAATAGCATAGCAACATATGGACCAATATTTAGGCCAAATATGCAGTCCAGCAACCCATCTGAAAGACAGTTTAGTGGAATTGTTCCAAGTGGGGAAATACCCATTTCATCTACACTGGAGCCATGGGTATATTCTTTCTCATGTGCTGACTTTGCTACCTACTTTGAAGACAGGTATCTATCTATATAGCCAGTGGCGTTGTGAGTGGTGTGGGCCACACCGGGTGATGCGCACTAGTGACCAAAATCGCTAAAATTGCAGTGTGTAGGAATAATACCATCATGTTATTTACCATTCAATGCGTAATATACAGCAGAATGCAATGGAAAAAACCACATTGAAAATCTGTGTTCTTCGAAAGGTATAGCCAAAAAACCAGTGGGGCGGGGCAATGGTACATCACCACGCACTCCCACCAGGGTCATTGCCCCACCCACTGCATGGGAGAAAGTCCATCATGGGGTGACGCACTGGCCTCTTGCAGTATGTGATGTAAACCCTAGTGACGTCACTGTATATCGCATTGATAGCGTTTGTCAGTCCTGTTGAGAAGAAATAAGATTCTGAAACTAATTGACAGTGTTGATATGATGGCGCAGGATGTTAGCAAACATTCCAACGGCTCAGCAACAAAGCCGCTGGAATATTTGAACCTTATTAAAAATTAATTAAAAGTGGCTACACTGTTAGCTTCTTAAGGCTACATATTAATCCTGCATTTGTCTCAAGCTTAAGTTATCTGAGCTATTGTTAGCTAACATTTACTAGTGGGTAGATGGTGAGAAACAGGAGACTGTCAATTGTTGGGAATGCCTATTGGGTGGTGTAGACAGCCAGCATTTTTCTGCTCAGTATAGGAATCCACACTAAATGGAGGCGGAGTAAACCTTAGAGAGTCCCCATTGTAGATTTATGTTAACAAACTGTGACCCATTTGACCCACACCTCCTTGTCCAGGCCAGAGAAGTTACTTGCTAAACAGCAATAATACTGTAGCTGCCTTCAGTAGGAGACCTAGATATAAAATGCTGGATAAAGATTACTGTACTTTATGGTTATGTACAGTATACCTTTATGTGCCTAGATCAAGTGTCCAAAAAGACGCTTTTGAAAAGATAAGCCTAATGCTTGGGCAAAGCTAGTGGAATGTGCTTTTTCTTTTTAAAGCAGACTTTCAAGCATATTGTGAAACATCCTTGACATCCCAATCCTATCCTCGGCTGGCAAATACCATGCAACAGTGCTGGCTCTGGTGTACACTATGGGTTGGCTGGGGGCATGATGCTATAGAGAAATAAGTAAAATAAATGCTTACTTACCCTCTCCTGTGCACCATAGGGCTCAGTCCTAACCCCTTATGTCAGTGCTGGAAAGCTCTGAGGTCAGGGAACAAACATTCCCTTACTTTGAGGAGGCCTCCGTGAGTGACACCCAACTACAGGATGCAGCGCATGTCCCATTGGCACCGCTATGCCAGTGCTGGAAAGCACTGATGTAAGGAGTTAGGATTGAGCCCATAGTCCCCAAAGGGTCTACTCAGATCTGTACCAGTTTTTTGGCTGGCACAAGACTAAATTGACTCAAGGGGATATGGTGAGACCAGGTGGAGGCAGAGGTGGCACCACTGCTGGACAGCCATCCTCTGCACTCCCCGACATGGGCTTGTATGGCCTCCAATCCCCACCCTAATTCTCCCTGACCTCTGTCCACCCCTGCTATCACCTCCTCCAGCAGCAGCAGGGTATTCTGGTGTGCACATGCAGTCACCAGCCATTCACTTTGGTGAGCCCATTGTGCATGCATTGCTGCAACTGCAACACAGTCAGAGAGGACCTTCCAAAGACAGAGCAGTAGTTCCATCAGTGGAAGGTGCACATAGGATTGGGCTGTTAGGTTCACCAGAAGTTTACAACTTTCACCTGGACTGTTGTTCAGGAGCCACAGGTCTAAGCCTCACTTGATTGCATGGAGCTAGTTACATGGTGCTTTGTATCAAGACCATAATGTACAAAAAAATTAGCAGGAGAGGAGGGAAAGCTCTGGAGATTAAATTCAAAGATGGTATCCACACACGAAGCTCTTAAATGAAAGATAGCTCCATTATGAAAATAACATCCCTTCTAGGTTTCAGCTATTGCAGTGTTTCTCACACTGTGGGTCGGGGCCCACTAGGTGGTTTGCAAGCCAATTTCAGCTCGGTCGCATAGCACCTAGATCAGCCACCATTGAAAATGCAGAACTGAAAATGCAGGGTAAAGAGCTGCTGAGCAGGGCAGGATCCCAATGTGAGAGCAGCTTGGTGCTTTGTCCTAAATAGGTTGGAAGATGGGATGCTGGAAAGGGGAGAGGGCTGTGGGTTAGAGAAGGATCCAAGTCTTTGACTTCTGAGCTTGAATTCCGAGCAATGCAACATAACAGCACAAGCGCACTGTGTAATGGGATCTTTGACTGATTGTGGCTTAGGTTTGAAGCCTAAACTGATGATGTCGCTTCCAGCCATGACATCACTTCCGGTGGGTCCTGACAGATTGTCGTTCTAAAAAGTGGGTCCCTGAGCTAAAAAGTTTGAGAACCACTGAGCTATGAGTTCTATGCCGTGCATTCAACCTTAGTTTTCTGATGCAGTCTCATTTTATCTCCTCTTCCACTCACTCAGGATAGCCATCTCTCTCCCTGTTTATTTGCAGGCGTTTTCATTAGACTGAGAAACTGTCTTCATCATCGGCCTCTCCAGGATTCCTTTCATAAGTGACCTTGATGATCCTCTGTTCTCTTCTTTGTTTATTGGTTTCAGCCCTGCTTTAACCTTCTTTCTTAATTGGGTGTTTTTTCCTCTAATCACAGTTCTCTTTGTGCCGCCGCCAAGCAGTGCACCACTAGGGGAATATAAACAGAGTAAAGGGTAGCAGCGACACATTATTGATAAAGAGCACCATTAATGTCTGCAATTTTGCAAGAGGGTAGTTGTAAAAGAGGCATCTATTAAGTCTAGCTCCATAAAGGTAGATGCCATTTGCTCATGAGAAAAATAGTAAGATTGCAGTTGTCATTCATGAAGCAGGCTTTAGACTGATAAAATGCTTTTTTCTTTGTCTGAAAGTGCATGCCATGGCTTAGCTGGCAAGGTCAAGCTTGCCAAGTACAGGAATGTCCCTGAATTATTTGTCTTTAGTAGAAAGAATAAAGAAATTCAAAGGGAACAAAATCCCACTCTCTGGAGTCTGGGCCTTAGACCTAATTCTCATTTCCTTTCATTTACAGTACATTCTTCCATGGACAAGCTGGTCAAGGATGATCAAGCTAAAATACAACACTCCACATTTTACTTTCGATCTCGATAGGTTTTATTATCATTTGATATTATAAAATATAATGTTTATACTACAGACAGACCTCAGGAGACGGATCACAAAAGAACAGAGAAATACAGTCTCAATTTCAATGAAGCCAAAATTGTGTTGTTAAAGAAATCTAGAAAAAGTAGAGGTCAAATTCTGCCCTATACAAAATGCCCACTTAGTGCCTTGTGATGTATACCCAATCTCCTAATCATATTGATTTTGAAAATCAATACATGACTGTGTTTGGAATATCATAAACAGAAGTCTGATATTGCTCCTTTGTGTAGGATTTATGCCCATAATGGTTGGGTCTGATGATAAGGCAGGCTGAAGGGGCAACAGGTGCCCTGTACACACCCCACACCTGCCCTCTGCTTCTGTTGTCCACCTGCCAGCCACACACCACTCTTATCTCCACGCATTTTTCTTTCACTCTCCAGGCTCTGCCTTTTTTTAAATAGGGAATAGGGAGAGATGGAGAAGTGGTGGCTGGGCTATTCATATTTTCAGAAAGTTCGGGGGGGGGGGGGCTGATATGGAGACTATAACTGGTATAGTGGCTGTCTTGTTGAATTATGGAGAAAGTTGCACTTGTTGAATTTCTCTCTGTCATGCAGTTATTAAAAGGCACAGGAGCATCTATCAGGAAAAAAGAAAAAAGAAACATGACAATCATTTAGATGGAGATCACCAAAGCTAATAGGACTATCCTGTTGTGGCTTGTCAGTTCTGAAGCTATTGTTGTAGGACTAAATCAGATTTTGTTTTTAATGAGTTGAAGTTCTGTGCCATTGTTTAATGACAATATCTAGTAGCAGCAGCATATTAGCACTCAGTGTTATCTCACTACATAAATTAATGCTGAAAGAGAAGAAAAAATGGCTCTTCCTCCGCCCCCCACACGTAACCAGTGAGCAAAATTGCAAGTCTGACGTGTCGTGTTTTTTTTTTAAAAGCATAATTAAGCCTCCACCTTCCATGTACGAATATAATATTGAATTAATGAATTAAAGCATTACATTAAAAATCCATTTTGGTGTGATTAATTCATGCAAAAATGTATCATCTTCCACACACCATTTCAGAGCTGAATGGATGATGTTTTAATTGCCATTCTTCATAGCTCACGGGGTTTGGCCTATTGCTACCTCTGACTATCAGAAAGAATACCTTTTCATCATCCATTTTCATGCATCTTCCAGTGTTAGCATAAATCGTTAAACAAAAAACAATGAGGGGAGGCCCAGAAAGAAAGATCTGCTCATATGAAAACATGCCTTGTAGCTGAATTATTCTTGTTGATTCATAAATACAGTACATGAGGATTGCCCATTAGGGCCAAAGCACAATAAGAGAATGAGCGGATAGATCTGTTTGCTGTTGGAAGTGGGCCAGGAGAAGAAGCAGCTTGTGGGTTACCAACATTTTCCCTGCTACTTCTTTTGCAGGACACAACCCTGTTATCCGGACAGAAGACTGATGGCCACTGGGTAAGTTGAATTCTCTCTATCCTCACAAGAGCCAAAGATGTTCAGTGTAGCCCAGCTGGATGCAAATGCCTGTTAAATACACATCTTTTTGTTCATCATCGTACTGACCTCTTGCTACCTAATTTCTCCACTTTCTTTCCTTTGCATGCCTTCCTTTTTAGTATGTCAGCATAACAAGTAAAACAAGCAACTTGGCTTGCTGAGGTCTTCAGGTCAAGCTGTTGTTGAAGCTGCATGACCAGGCATGGTCACTGGACAACCTCAGAGCCAATGGACTGCTCTCTTTCCCTTCCCTCTGGAAAGGTGGTGAGCAAAAAAGTGGTGAAGTCTGGGAGGGAGGAGCCCAGACTGTTATAGATAACAAAAGCAGAGTCACAGGCATGCTTAATACAGCTCAGTTGTCTCTTGAAATTGACCTTAAAAAAAAGGTATCAGCTGGCCTCCTCTTCCTTCTTCCCAAGACAGGGTTGTGAGACCTCGTGTGGATTTACCCCTGCTGATCCTTTTGCTTGTTGGTGCACAATCTATTATTATCTTTTTTTTTTTACAATTGGGCTATAGCACCATCATGAATATATCTAATGCTCTCTAAAGGGAATTATTTCATGCAAATGGTAATCCTTTCACATTTTAAATCAATAATGTCTAGTGCTGCCCCATTCCAGTAGATTACAGCTCCCTTGCTGTTATTTCACTCAGATAGTATCTATATATTGTACTGCAGGTAAACTGCCTGAGAACCCTAGCTTCCATTTTAAAAAGGCGAAATCCCAGCTTCGAATCTTCTCTGCATAGATTTGATTAAATTTCTTCCAAGTAGCTCAGAGGAATATTTGAGTCTCTCAGGTACCCTGTGGGGTAGGTTAAGCTGCCTGATATCTGTTAGCAAGGCTAGAGAGTACAGAGAGTTTGTTTGTTTTTTGGATTCCCATATGGTTTGGGTCACTTATTTGAGCTATCTGGAGTAAATGTTCTCATACATACAGGCACTTTAATGACTATGTGCTGCTGGTAGGATAGGATAGGATTCCACAGACTGATCTGTGGGAGACTGACAGCTGAAAGATTGTGACATATCCCATTTAGGGATGAATATCTTCCATTCCTTTTGGGCAGGAGGTCCGGTCTAGAGGGTAGAGACTCCGTTTGCATGAAGATAACATCCGAAGGTCGCCAGTTCGAGGCCACTGGCACCGTGAATGGCGAGACCTTGAAGCAGCTGACAAGCCTAGCCAAGTTATGCTGAGTTATTCCACCTGCTCTTTGGCCGCTGTCAGCCTGGGTGGGAGGAAAATGGAGACCAGAAGGTGACACCAGATCATAAAAGAGCCATCTGAAATGTTGTGATTCTTGAAAGACAGAACCTTCTTCAATTGTAAAAATCCCTATTGGGATTTAGTGTAGCCTACCTATGTAAACCTCCTTGAATTAAAGTCTGAGGAGAAATCTGACTACCAAGAAAGGCGGTATATAAATACCTGTATTATTATTATTATTATTATTAGTAGTAGTAGTAGTAGTAGTAGTAGTAGTAGTAGTAGTAGTCCTAGTAACCTGGGGGGGTTGTAACCCAAAGCATGGCAGGGGGCTGTAAACATCTGTTTATTTTTTAAAATAAAAAGTAAGCATTCATGTAATATGTTTCTGACATACCTTTAAATGTCTTACATAAAACAATCACTCGCCTCTAGAGCATTTACTGCTGTCATTCTTTTCGAAATGAGAATGCATGAGCTCCTATCAGGTCAGACAAAGTGTCCATCTACTCAAATTTTATATAGCTTAACAGTGACTTTTTTTAAAACAGAGTATACACTAAATTAAAACAAAACAAAACTGTTGGCTGCTGACAAGCCTTTTTAGTATGCCACGTTCCTGCCAGGAACAAGTTTTATGGCAGTGCTGTTGACTGAAGAAAAACAAGACTTATAATGGAAAAGTTGCCACTGCCTTGCCAGAAAGGTTGTTTGTAGGACCTGCTGGCGCCATGATTTCTCCCACGATGCCTGCCGCGTGTCACATCATGGCACAGGCAAATGTGTCATTCCCATTTCTTTCTCCAGCTTTCAATTGTTATCTAATGTTATCTGTAAAATATTTAATGCTACAATTGGTTTGAAAAATAGACCAGAAATAAATGGATCTTATATTATAATGTCTTGAACAATGGCTTCTGGGAGCTATAGCAATAAAAGCCTAAGTTACACTAGAACTCTTAAGATCAGCCTAAATCTATGTTAATGATGGCAACAAAGGAGGCAGCTGACTTTAGACTTTCTATGAAATGTTTCCATAAAGCAAGACGCTACAGTGCTAGAGTCTATCAGTCAAGCAACTATGCATTATCAAAATTTCTTTCACAGTAAGGCCTCAGAGATGAGTTCTGTCTTACCTGTAGACTCCAAGACTTCCAGGTCATTGGCAGGGCCTAGGAGAGGAGGGTAAAGGGGACAATTTGTACCTGGGCCCAGGGTCAGAAAGGGGGCCCAGGAGCCTAAAGAGGGGGCCCAGAAAGTTCCTGGGACCTGACATTTTCCTGTCTCATCTGAACTCACTGCCTGCGCATGATGCTTGGGCACAACCACGTGCATGCAGTGTTAACTGCTGCTGCAAGCCATACACACTGGGCTCAGAAATTCATCCATGACCCTCCTGAATACAGTGTCAAATCTGGGAGGATTTGGCTTGCTACAATAGCTCTTTGGCTTGTGGATCTGATAACCATGAAGGAGTATATAGAAGCTCAGCGACCCAGGTGTGGGGCTACTGCTGCTGAAGTTCATTTTGGCCCATTCTAGTGTGAGCCTAAACATGATGATGCTAATTTTCTGCAATCAGTTTTCTATATTTCAAAGATTTTTGAGTGACTTAGGAGTTTGTTTGGTTTTCCCTATTACTTTCTCTAACTGCCAATGCCACATGATCAGGTAGACCTGGGCTCTGCATCAAGAAGCCTAGTAGACCAGGGCTCCAAAGACTATTGTGGCTGTCAGCATCCTCCACCTGCCTTATTCGCCCCCCCCCCCGTTCTGCCTGCTCCATTGCTCCCCTCCCTCTTTGGGAAGGGTCCCAGAAGAAACTTTGTATCCCCTGACAAAATTCCTCTCATAGGCCCTGGTCATTGGTTTATACCACATTCATTTGTTGCGAAGAATGTGTTACTATGTTCATTCAGATGTGTATATGTGTCAAAAGGGTGAATGCTGGGGGGCATGTGACCCAGACCAGAACATGTATTCCCAATTCCCATTGGACAAAAGGAATCGCATAAAAATACAAAGCTGCTATCATTGTGCTTACAAGAAAGGTGAACTCGAAGAGGACTAGAGCTAATGTTATACTAAGGCTAAACCCTGACATGGAGAAGTGCAAAAGCACATGGCAAGCAGAGAGGAAATGAAAGAACAAGGAGATCCTTTTTAAATACACAGAAGAAACTTCTCCCAGGAAAAGCAGGAGGCTCTTTGCCGAGAAGGTTGTTAGTGGGAAGGGGAAAAACGAAAGGGAAAAGCAAGGTGGCACAAAGGAGGGGATATCGTCTGCTCTTGAAGCCAGATAGTGATGCCACTTGAAGTGGGAGATGGGTGTGGGTTGAAGCAATTCCCTTATGTAAGTACACACAGAATCCTGCTCACATTCCTTTGCTCTTGGCAAAGAGGCTCCATTTAAAAAGGATACTCCTACAGTAGAATTACAAAGGGAAGGGTTGTATCTCGGATGAGGTAAACCTAAATCAAACCAGTTTTAGCTGGATAAGAACAATAGGATCCTTCTGGGGTAGGGAGCCGTAACTTGGAAACAGCTCAGTGACCATCCAGTTTCTCACAAGAGAACTGTGCCACTTAGTTGGCACCATCTGGTGAAAGAAGGCATCCCACGTGTCCTGCTGAGAGAGGATTTTAAGGCAAGAAGATCGCATAGATATTGGAATATACAGTACCTATATGCCTTCCTCAGGCTACCTTTCATCCAAGATCAGCAGAGGTTTTAACACTTTCGGCTTGCTCAGAGGACATGGCTTAAGAGAAATGCTGGCAAAATTATGATTTTGGGTTAACAGGATGCTGGAGTCTGTCAACCCAAAATCATAATTTTGGAGTTCAGATTTCCTAGGACTCAAATCACAAAATGTTTGCAATTCTCTGCTCCCAGCAGCAAGCATTTCAATTGTAATTGAGAATTCTGAGTGAAACGTGGCTACATGAGCAGGAATTCATCCCCCCAAACATGGCAAAAATCACCCAGCTAATTTACCTCCCAAAACACAGTGAAAGTGTGCCACCCCTGCCAGTGTGCACTAGATAATGCACATGCATTTGTGCACCACACACACACACACACACACACTTCCTTTTTTGTTCTGTTTATTGACATGGTCTTCAGTGCATGGCCTCCACAGCTGCCACAAATCTGAACAATTTCAAAGAGAAAGTAGTGGAAGAAGAAGGGGCAGGGACGATTGTAGCAGTAGCAGCGGAATCTCCCTTCCAGGTCTCAGGAAAGAGAGGGGCCTGTTGGGGGGGGGGGCAGGAGGCAATTGCTGGAGTGGCAATACCATGGCTGGATTGCCTGCTTGCCTGAGTCAGGTGGTAGAGTGTAGAGGGGGTAGCAGATGGCTTGCTGGATCTCACCCCATACCTAGTAAAGAGAAAGGGAGGAGGAGGCAGCCACAGATGTGGGACCAGATCACCCTGGCCAGGTTGAGAGGTGAGGTGGTGGTGGCAGTGACAATCTCCTTCAATCTCCACTGCCACAATGTTTGGCAGTGCCACTGGAGAGTGGAAATGTGGTCCCCACTGAATACAGTACTGCTTCTTTCCTGCTGCTACCTTGGTAGGCTTCTCTGTGTTTTCAAAGAGCGTAGTAGAGAGGCCTGGAGAGAGGAAGTCAGGTGATGCACAGAGCACTTCACAGAGTGCAGGTAGGAGGAGGCATGGGGAAACTCCATTTGCTGCTTGAGGCCTCACTGTGGCTCATGGCTGGTCCAGCCAAACACACCAGTGTCAGCAGTGGAATTGATTAGCTAATGCCCTAATGAAAAACAACTCCAAAAACTCTGTGCCAAGAGCTGTGCCATTTGGAAAGTTCTTAATGGTTTGCACTCTTTAGAGGTCAACTGAATGCTTCCTTGGCATAAAAAGAAGTGGAAAATGAGCAGAAGTAATTGGAAGCAAACTTCACCCAGTATGGTGCCATTTGGTGAACTTTTGGTTGTTTTATTTTATTTTTAGAATAATAATTTAGTTCATTGACATTCATGCACTCCTTTTTTTGGTAGCAAGCCAAGTTGCTCATTGGAGCTGTTAACACACTGAAATTAATACAAACAAAATATTCTTTCCTGAACTTAGTAGCCAAAGAAATCCATTTTACTTACTGCATTTAGCCCAACCCTAACCAAGTTTCCAGCACCGAGGCAGCTGCAGTGCAGCCCTGAGGTAAAGAAATGTACCTTACCTTTAGGAAGCCTCGGTGACTGCCCCCTCCCACCACAGGATGCAGCACATGCCCCGTTGGCACAGCTGCAGTAGCACTGGAACATTGGATATGATTGGGTTGTTTGTTTTGGTAATCAAACCAACAAACTCTTTAGCATAGCTTCTCTTAGGAGATGTAAAATCTGTGATCTACACTCATTTCTATTCTGGAACAGCTTCCCTTGCTTTGATGGAACAACAGCTAAGTTTGATATGTTGTCAAGAAGCATTATATGTTCAAAAATGTGAACAATGCTAGTTGGCTTCTGCTCCTGTTTATCTCATTTCAGCATGGCCATATTAGCATACATTTGCTCTTTTTCAGCAAGATCTGATGAAACCTTAGGGCTGTTGTATTAGAAATGGTCTGCTAGCATTCTTAGCTGCTAACAGTCTTATGGTCTGCACCTGCTAAGTTCTAACTGAGAAGGGGAAAGAAAGAATAAGGGACTTTAACAATAAGATCTTTACTAGTAAGTGTGTTGTGTTGTGGGTGGGGGAGAGTGTATTCATAAATTTCCTACATCAATTTTTTCCCCCATTCAGTAATAAATTTCCCTTTTAGTTTATGTTAAAAGATCTGCATTATTGTAATAAAGTTTGAGGCACAAAAAAAAAAAAAAAACTTACATGCTCACCTTCCTAGTAGAACTGGGAAGTTCTTTGAAGGTTCATGGGCATCACCTATGAACGGGGTGTTTTATGTACTTATAGGTGAGAGAGGAAGAGATGGGAATGGGAGCTTAATCCATCATGAGCTTAATGCATCACGACTAGAAAATAGACCTCACTCTTTGCCCCCCCCCCCAATGAAATACAGGCACTGGATCTTCAGCTTAACAGAATTCTACTGGACAGTAAGGACCTTCTTGTCTTTAAAAGTTTTTTTTCAGTTTGATGTATTCATTTGTTTTTGGATCTTGGTTTTGAGATGGATATGCTCTTCCTCTTGCTGCTTGCAGTGGCTGATAACGTTTTAGAATTTCATCATCTCGTAGCATTAAGGCAAAGCTTCTGAAAAATATTGTAAAAGAAATATTGAGGCTGCTGCCAAAATGTTGCTTCCTGAACTTTTGCTCCTTTTAAAGAACATCCCTTTCCTTAATGTATCCTTCTAATGACATTTTCCTCGGTCTACAAATGCCAGGGGTGAAATTTAAGGAGAGGCTCTGCAAACCATTTGAGGCTGGGAGCATATAATATATGCACATGCACATGTACTATGCACATGTATACTAGTGTGGGGTGGGTGTGAATGTACAAAGAGGAAAAGTGAAAAAGTCTCATGTAAAGCTGTTTGATAATAATAATGTTGACACTAACTTTTGCCCATTGAGCATTAAACACGTGAGCCAAGAGGCAAACCAAGGATATGATGGAAAAATCTGAGATATTTTGAAGCTTACTGCGGTTTAGTGGTGTGTGTGTACACTTTTTATAAAAAATAAAAGTAACATTAAAAATTGACTGTAATTTCTTTTCTGTTAACCTACCATAACTAAAAGGTAAAGTAATGAGAACTTGAGATAATAACTAGGGGCCCAATCCTATCCAACTTTTATGTGCCAGGGCAGCATCAATGCAGCCCTGAGGTAAGAGAACAAACATTTCCATGAGGAGGCATCAACATTTCCTTGAGGAGGCCTCCATGACTAACCCCCCACAGCAGGATGCAGCACATGCCCCATTGGTACAGCTACATCAGTGCTGGAAGTTTGGATAGAATACAGCCCTAGGTTGTCTAGGCCCACCCTGAAATATAACTAGGTATTGCCTACCTAGGGCTTCCCTGACAACTACTAGTTTGTGGCATCCATTTTCTGGTCAAAGCATATTTTAGGTGGGAAACATATTTTCCGCAATGCTGTTCCATCAAGATGGAGTTAACATTGCTTACTGTATGAAAATCCCAGCACTCATGTGTACTGCCAAAAAAGGTGGGCCTGCTGCTTCCTAGATTGCATGATGATTGTAAGTGAATGCTGTTTCAGCTCAGTAGCCTTGGCTTTGGTATCTTCTTGGTTTGATCCATGTACCTGACATTAATAGACACCAATGAAAGTGAAATTCAGATTAAACTACAAATAAGCAGTATGTTAATACCACATGTGTTCCACAGCTCCATTGAGATGCAAACCATGTGTCTTTCATTACCCACCACCCAGCCTGTCAGTGGGTTTACTACTTCTGTCAAATACCTTTAAGTTCATCAAAAGGTGATATATGATAATCACAAGTGCTAGTAGTATTGTAAGTATCAGTTGATCCCAAAGAGAAGTGAATTTATGGAGTCTTTTAATGTGTATGCATTCATGTTCCAAGATAATTGGGGCACTGTTCAATGGTATACCTCCATTAGCAACCTGAAATGCTTACACAAGAGACGGCTTTTAAGATGATTACTTGCAAGCAAGGAATGAATAACTACTTTTAGCGCTATGGCTGTTTATTATCCTGCAAATTACAGTCAGTCGAAAATACATGTGTGCACACAAAGACAAGATCACAAAATAAACCCCATCATGCGTGAACTGGGGAAAGATTGCAGGCAGCAAGGTCTGGCAAACAGGACTGGTTTACAAATCATATTACAGGTAATTTAGTCTTATGAAGCTTTATTTGCTTTAACAATTAGACTTCAAAATACAATTAACCTTGACTTTTAAAAGCAAATGAGATTATTTCCAAGCTCCAAAGACTCCATAAACATCCTGGAGTAGCCATATGGTAAATATATTAAATTATCAATGACACGGTCTTTTTTGGAAGTGCAGGTACAAAGCCAGTGCTTCATGCTGGTCACAGCCTCTGTAACACTCTCGTTCCTGTTTTGGCCTGGCGCCTGGAGAAACGCTGTTTATTTTAATGAGATGGTGGAACAATACCCATTACTGCATCTGTGTACTAAAACAAAGATGGAAGTATTTAGATATTGCATTGTGCTCTTCCTTGAAGAATAAAGCTGTTGTCTGCTGCTGTAGAAGGCAAATGGGCTCACCAAAAAAAGAGGGGAATGGTTCTGCATTGATTTTGTCCTGACTGTAAGCTTGCTTGGAGCAATGTTAGAAGCTCTAGGTCAGGGTTGTCAAACTCATGACATATGGTGGGCTAAATAGCATTCATGGTGCTTGCTGAGGGCCGGAAGTGACATCATTAAGCAGGAAGTGATGTCATGAAGCAGATGAGGTCCAGAAAAAAGCACTTCATTGTCACATAGAAACTCCTTAGCTGCAAATGACAGAAGAGAAAAAATGTAAATTTTGATCATGTTTTCAAGATATGGAAGATTCCAACGATCATGTGGGCTGCCCTTTCAGCAGCACTTCTGCCACAGTGTCACTTCACCGCTCAGCAACTGAGAGGTGGTCTGCAAAGTGATGCCTAGGCAGAAGTGGTGCTGCTGAAAGGGCAGCCCACATGATCATTGGGTTCTACCAGTACTTCATGAGCATCTCCCTCTCTCAACCCTCTTGGTCTGTTCCTTTCCCCATAACCTCCTGAGGCCTTCCATTTTTTCCTCCCAGAGCCTCAGCAGTAGCAGCGCTGCTGAAAGGGAACTCTGGAAAAGTCCAGTTATAATGGGGACCAGATTAAGTGTTTCTGGAGGCCATATCGAGCCTGTGGGTCTTATGTTTGACACTCCTGCTCTAGATGGTGTTTGATGGAATCTCCTAGTTCAAGGAAAGAGAAGGAGGGGGAATCTGGTTTGTGCTTAAGGAAACACTGAACAATTAATTCACTGTGCCAAAATACAGCATAGTTGTGCAGTACTATCTTCTCTGAGCCCAGGTGTCATTGTACACACCCACCCAGCCACACACACGCGTGCATATGTACATATGTATAAGGATGAGTTAAGGTTTCAAGATTTGTTGGGGTGCTTGCTGTTTTTCATAAGCAAATGCCTTCCTCTCCTCCCACAAATTTCTTGTCAGCCTTGAGATGTTTTTGACGAGTATCTGAAAGAAATGGAGGTTGTCGGAATGGCACAGAATGGCAATGGTACTTGTGAAACTGGAAATAAGCCAGGAATTTTTTGAGAAGCCAGCAGAAGAACTGCAGCAGAATATTCTCTTATCCTTGTACATTGTTGCTGGAAGCAATATATACTTGCCTGTTCTGTACTCCTTTATCCTCTCAGAGGTATTTTATAATACTTTTATTAATAATATGAAATTGGATCCGTCCCATCACTACTCATATTTTGATGCTAGGTTGTTTTTTTTTAAGCTAACATACATTCGGATATTGTTGGATCTGAAGTACAGAAGGATATAAATGCATTAGGGTGAAGGCTTCCGTTAAATTATGTGTTATGTGTTTGCGTAAACGTGTTTCTAAAATGGGATGCTGGTTTGCTTACCTAAGTGCCCAGAATGTGTTAGAGTTACATTAGTATTAACTGAAAATCTCTGGGTGCTGCTGTCAAATAATCCTCCCATGCTTGCAGTGTGATAAGTCTGAGAAATCTGTCGTAGGAAGAGTGGAGAACTGATGCTGGAGATAGTCACATTTATCATACTAGTGGGTGGACAGGAGGGCTGTGCATTCATTTTTGGAACAAATGGAACCCAAAGTAAAGGCAGCCCATTTGGTTTGGGTTCCATTCATCCTAAAATTGAATGTGTCTGTGGATGGGTACGAATTTTACCTGAATTGCTCTGAGACTATGCTGCATCTCAGGGATTGTGAATAAAGAATTGGTCCCTGCTAGAAGGTAGGCACACCGGAGCTCCTGCCACCACAAGCACAAGCGGTGGCACTTCCACATAAGACATTTTTTTAAAAACTATGCTCCAACACACAAATGAAAATTGAATTGGGACCTTCCAAATAGGTCTCAAACTGAAAATAAATGGAGCCTCCCAAACAGACAGAACTCACAAAAAGTTTTTTTTAAGTCATTTTACACCTTTAACACACAAACACCACAAGTACAAGTGTGCCACAGTATCCGCAAGGGTTCATTCCGGAACCCCCTGCGGTTAACTGAAAGCATGGATACTGGGGAACGTCCCACCACCTTCCTGAGGTAAGAAAAACCCATTCACCTCTGGAGCGTCCTCTGAGCCCAGTAGAGGCCACACACATCCATCTGTAGTCTCTTTTGGGCTCAAGCCGAGCCTTAGAATGAAAAAAGTCACTTCCAGTTTTTTTTGTAAAATTGGAAATGACATTTTTAAAGCCTTATAAGGCATTAGGAGCCCTGGGAAAGCCTTGGGGGGCATGCAGACAGGGATGTGGGGGAGTGTGCAGGGGAGGCCCCACAGGCCCAATCTGTGGATAAGTGAATCCATGGCTACGGGATCAATGGATACAGGGAGCCCCCTGTAGTTGATACAGAGAAGAACTCACACAAGCCTTTCTATTTCTCTGTAAGGACATGGAAATCCACACCAGCATTTCCAAGGCTGCTCTTGCTCCCAAAGTTATGGAACATGTGGCAGGTGTCCAGTTGTCATCGACAAATACCATCAGCCCTAACACTCTACCATATTAACCCTGTCCCTGGGCTGGGGCAATTGCAGAACTTCTCCTTCACCACCTCCCTGGCATTCAGTATTTGTCTGGAGTGATAAACATTGCTCGCAGGGAGAATTTCTCATTGTGGATGCCACTGGGGAGGGGGCATGGATAGTCTTGCACTATCCCAGAGTGCCCTCCCCATGTTGGTTCTATGTATGGACTGAATGCATGAACAGGCTTTAAACCATTTTTGCCCAACGTTGCATATACGCAACAGGGATCAAATGTGTACACCTGTGGACTGGGCAAAAATGGGTTAACCCTTTTCACGAACATGGTTTAAGGTTTTGAATGATTTGCGGGGCCCATTCCTGGGGAATCAAATCTTGTTCAGGCAGCAAACATGTACATTGATCCCAAAGGAATCTTTGTGTTCAGATTGAAAAGACACATTAATTTAACCCACTCTACACTTTTCGCAGAGCAAGGAAGAAGAATTTGGAACTGTCCTACTTCAGGCTGCAGCTGCCTTGTTACCCTGCACATGCCCAATCTCATCTGATCTTGGAAGCTAAGCAGGGTCAAGCCTGGTTAGTACTTGGATGGGAGACCGCCTGGGAATACCGGGTGCTGTAGGCTTATACCATAGTCTTTCGAGGCTGAAGGTTGCCAACCAACCATTTGTGGAGTCATGTTTTAGAATGCTTCCCCATGCAAATCCCCCTCTCTCAATTGCATATAGACTGTGAGCAGATTGAAAGAAAGGTTTAGTACAGCCCTCTCTCTGATTTGCTGCTTGACTATACACAGTATGCATTTTGCATGGGGACAATTTTAAAAAATTATTTGAAACATTTATATCTTGCCTTTCCCATACCACAGCAAATGCCCAAGATGGCTTACAAGTTCCAAAATAAAATGTACAATGTATTAAAAACAATAAGTATTAAATAAAACAAAAAACATAGCACTATTACAGACGCACAGAAAGCAGACTTCGACCCATCACCCAAACACCAGATGAAACAGAAACATGGTGAGTCCTTGCTGAAAAGCTATGAGGGAAGGGTAGTTCTTAATTTCTCTGGTAGGGAGTTCCATAATTATGATGCCGCTACAAGAAGGCATGCCCCTTTGCTGCCATCTCTGTAACTGGGTACAGAGGTGGCACTTGTAGGAGAGCCCTTTCAGATGACCTAAGATGACCTAAGGACAGAATATAAGGGGGGAAGGCACTTCCTCAGCTAACTTGTACCCAAACCATGAAGGGCTTTAAAAGTCAATACCAGCAGCTTGAATATGACTCTCCACATACAGTACGAAGTGGAACAGTCCAGAATTCTACCATCTCAGGGCCCAATCCTATCCAACTTTCCAGCACTGATGCAGCCGTGCCAATGGGGCATGCGCTGCACCCTACAGTGAGGGGGCAATCATGGAGGCCTTTACCAGGTAAGGGAATGTTTGTTCCCTGTCCTCAGGGCTGCATTGTGATTGCACCGGCACTGGAAAGTTGGATAGGATTGGGCCCTCAGCCTACACTTTACATAATGTGTAGATTTCAGAACTTGCATTTGGAATAGATTCTGTGATATTTTACTATTTGACTATTAATATTTTAATATTACTGTTATTCATGGGGGAAAAAGATTCTGGTTATTGTTCAGTTTAGACAGTGCTTATTAGAAAAGGGACATTGTTGGTAGAGTGGTTGTACACCTACCTACCTACCTACCTACCTACCTACCTACCTACCTACCTACCTTTCTTTCTTTCTTTCTTTCTTTCTTTCTTTCTTTCTTTCTTTCTTTCTTTCTTTCTTTCTTTCCATGGCATGCTAAAGATCTCTAGCCTATTCCCTACCGTTACAGTGACAGTTCTTTGTACTATGAGGATGTAACTTGTAAGAATACCATGTGATTCAGTACTTGTCTTGCATTGCTGAGAACATCTTCAAGGCGAAAGGTGTATCATTGCCTGACTTTATAAGAGTCTCTTCTTAATACCCAATTCTCCACCTACGCAAAGTACCTGAGGCAAATGTAATGTTACATTGGATATAAGAAACTGAACAGGATTTAACCTATGCAGAATGCTCAACTGTACTGTGAACAGCTAAATACAGGCACAGAAACATAGGTCATCATTAAACTGTGCTGGTACGTTAATATGTAGAGATTATGTCGTGATCCCTGGGTTCATTATGTTACAGAACAATTGATTGTTTTGATTGACTGCCCAAGCCTATCTAGCCTTTATGACATCGGAAACAGCTCAACCCCAGTAGCTATTTTTGGGACACTGCCACAAATGGCAGCTGCCCTAGTACACCTGCCACAGAGGACAACTTACTCTGAGGCAGGTAAGCTGTCATGGGAGACAGACAATGAGAGGGGGGACAGAATGGGGTGGGGAGGGCAGAAGGCGGAATGAGTGAGGGAGGGGGTGGTTCCCAGAAGAAGTCACTTGCACTAGATCCGAATCCCTATTTGGTTTCTATTACTCTCCTTGGACCTGTGCCAGCAAAATGTCTGGTGGATCAGAGGAGACCCATTAGGGCAACAGAAGCTTGCCCCTGGGTAAAGAAACAAAATTTCCTTTATCATGAAAAGACCTCCAGGACTGGCCCCCTCACCCAGGATGCAGCACACGTTCCATTGGCACTGCTGCATCAGCAGGGAGGGTTAGTTAGAACTGGGCCATTATTTAGTTAGGATTCGACTTTGTTCCATCATTACCATCGGTAAAGTTTAAGGTTCCAATTCCTCTCTACAGTTCCTAATAGTGACAGGGCAGTCATGTCCACGAGGCAGACCATGGCTGATTTTGTGGTGCACCAGGTGCTGCCCCCATTCTACATTCTCCTCCATCTCCCTTTCTTAAAAAAAGAAAAAGGGCAAAGAAGCAGAAGAGGAAGTCTGGAGCAGAGAAGAGTGGTAGCCTAGAGCATCCCGTGGAACAATAGAATAAATTGGATTACTTGCATGGATGACATTCCCGTGAGGAAGCACAGGGCAACAGTTCTGAAACTTGTTCAACTCCCAACAGGCTGCATAAAGTCACCAAAAAACAGTCTTGTTATTTCCTCATTGGTCCATTCAGTCTGATTTGTGAGGTTGGATGTCGTCAAATCTTTTCATAAAGATGGCATCAAATTCTTTCAGTCACCTACCACTGCAGTCTGCAAAGAGGTGATCGCTTTATTGAGTAGCCTTGTTGCTATTATAATAAAATGCAAGAGAAAAGTTCTTTCCCTTTTGTTTTAAATCATTCTGTATGCATTCTTGAAGAGATCCAGGTTCGTAATTACAATCTTCTGAATAACGCAAGGAACTTGGTTGCATATCTCCGGTGCCTGGGGAAAAATGAGAGAAGGTTAAAGGAAAGAAAGGAATTGGGCCCAAATGTCTCCTGGCTTAATCAATCAGATGAAACATGATCAGTTTCTCTTTGCTTGCATTGCTGCTCAACTTGGATCATTTTGCCTACAACTTAATTTGTGAAAAGAAAGTTTGAGAGCTGAAAGACAGCTTATTTGCAATTCAAATATATCCATTCATTCTTGTTTTCCTTGAATGGGCAATATAGCAAGAAGTCTGTTGTGCCAGACAACACTGTGCTCTACAGGATATCACTCTTTAGGAGCTGGCTGTCTCTCAGTCATCATATCTGGCTTAACCATACAGTATAACAGATTCACTTTCTTTTCTTAGCTAGGAAATGTGGGTAAATATACAAAGAGGGAATAAACATCTGAAAGACCATTTGCTCCTCTATGACTCTGCCTTCTCATTAAGCCCATCACTGGGTGTCGACTGGAGATTAGACCTTCTTAGTTATGGTGTCTCAGTTGTGGAATGATCTCCCTGGGAACTTTTACTTGTCACTGAATTAATGGATGGTTATCCAGCCTTTTTATCTTACTGTTTTAATTATTGCCTTTATTGTTGTGTTTACTGTTTTGATTTCTAATCACTTATCAATACTATTATGACATTAGGCGATGAGTAAGATTATGATTATTAGATGATGAGTATTGATTATTAATATTAGCAGATCAACAAATGCAACTTACAGACTGGAATGCTAGCTGTCTGATTTTTTTTGCTAGGCCAATAATTCAGAAGGCCTGCAGATGGTTCTTCACTGTCCTTAATGGTCCATTACTTAGATATTTCTCTAGAAGAATGAGATGGTCCACTGTATCTTGGTATGATATTGCCTGGGGGTGGTGGTGGTTGAGAGATGCTCAGCTACTAAGACAATGTGGAATATTGTACTGAAATGCCACTGTACTCTTGGCATAACGTTCACACTTAGCAAGTGGTGTGATCTTTTTGATTTTCTAGTTGATCATTTTATACACAATGGTAAATTGGTAATTTCTGCTTGGTTGATTTTTATGGTGAACCAGGTAAACATATGAAAAAGACAGAGTTTATGGACAGGATATTTCTACTCTAAGGGTTTGTCAGAATAAAACCCATTACAAAGTGCAGTAAAAAGGAAACAAGCTTGAATAAAACATAGAGTATCAGGTGTGATGTAAATGGGTGATATTTATTTAGCTTTGTAGTGAGAATGACTGTCTGTATACTGTTATGAATAGCAAATATTGCCACCTAGTGGTTGGTAATATTGGTGGAAGATAAGCATCTTGTTAGAAATGTTTATGATTGTGAAAGTGTGCACTACAGCATCTCTAAACCAGTCCATTTTGTTTTTATAAAACAGAGAAGCTACCAAGTCCACAGTGTGAAGATTTTTAAATAAAGAAGAGACAGTGAAAAACCACAGCTTAGCTGGTTTGTGTCTGGTGTATTGAAAGATGGATTAAGGGAGCAATCCTAACCCCTATGTCAGTACTTTCCAGCACTGGCATAGCAGTGCCAATGGGACGTGTGCGACATCCTGCAGTTGGGCGTCACTCACAGAGGCCTTCTCAAAGTAAGGGAATGTTTATTCCCTTACCTCAGAGCTGCATTGCCCTTATGTCAGTGCTGGAAAGCACTGACATAAGGGGTTAGGATTGCGCCCTAAGTGACATTAGTAAAACTTAGTAGACAGTATTCATTAAAATGTGAAGCTACTTTATTAATACAATTTCCCCCCAAGATTATGTCATAATACAGTCCTGGGTTTTTGTAGAGGGAGCATAAGTAACGGCAGACATGTGAATGACACTAGAATTCTAATACAACAGCTCAAGTTAGCAATAAAGTTAGCAATTAGTTTACACAATGCAACAAATTTCCTTGCTAAAAATACTGAATATAGTATTAAAAAAATATTTGGTTAATATATTCATACTGGCCACAATCCAAAGAATAGGACTACGGTAGATACTCGCCTATAGTGAAATTTTTGCCAAGTAATCAAGCTCCAGTTACCACTTTGCCTTATCTCCGGGTCAATCAGAGGGCAAAGCCTTCCAACTCTGAAAAGTGTCTCAAGCTGCAGGTAGGCTCAGCTCCTTAGAAGCAATTTGTTAACCTTTTATTCTCCTTCCTTCTGCTGCAGCCTGGTTCTGCTTTGCAGATGCTTGAAAAGCAGGTCTGTTTTTTGAAACACCAGGATGGGAATGCTCCTTTCCATTTGAAGCAGGCTACAATTCAATGCACCCTTACTTAAGAATAACCCCCATGGAAAGCAGTGGGTCTGCTTCTGAGTAAAAAGGGTTGCAAATATATGCAGCTGCATCTCTCTGCTGTGAATTGAATTGCACACTCCCAGTTATGTGCTATGGGTTGTATGTTGTACGTAGAGCTTCTGGCTTAACACACCAGACACCTTAAAGGTGGATTTGATTCATGGTTTTCCTGCAGTGGTTCCCAACCTTTTTCACTTGCATATCCCTTGGCAGCCTCATAGAAAATTCCATGATTGTTGGCTCAAAACCTGCCCTCGACTTATAGACGAGTATCTACGGTAGTTCTCTGTGTCTGAGGGGACTTGAAGCTTATGTTTCTTGAGCAGCAGTTTTCTGTGCCTGATGGCAAACCACTTCTAGAATCAGAGGGATTTTCAAAAGCAAGTTGGATTAAATCGCAGAGACCTGCTGTTGAGAAAAAGAAAACAAGTTCTTCTAATGGACATGCTCAAGCCCTTGGCCATAGCTGGTGGAGCTCTTTGGATCCTGACCAGTTAAGCATAAAAAATAAAAACAGCCATACACCATAAAATTGACCTCATTCTTATTCAGCACCATCAGTGGTATTAAGGGATCACAGTGTATGTCCATTCCTAGCAGTATCATAGCTTGCAACTGACATAAGCCATAAGCTTGACTCTTCTTTATCTCAGTCATGGCTCAAGAGGAATGTATGCTCTTCACACCCATATTTTTTCAACACCTTTACAACTCTTCCTTTATGGTATTTCATTTAGCTTCATTGGGCACAAGCATTACAGAAATTATTTTGCTTATTAATTACATAAAATGATTATGCTTTGGCCACCTTAATAAATGACATGCTTCCAACATGTCGGAATGTGAATACCTTGGAGAAATCGGTTTTCACTCTTTGCTTGTCTCTGTCAACAGGATACAGGCAGGAAAGAATTAATAGGCCAGGTTTACACATGTACCATCCCAGAAATAGTAGGGCAGGAGGGTCTGGTCTAGAGGCTCCTCTCCAGGGCAGGAGGTCTGGTCTAGAGGGTTGAACCTCCATTTGCCTGAAGATAACATCTGAAGGTCGCCAGTTCGAGGCCACCGGCACCGTGCGACCTTGAAGCAGCTGACAAGCTGAGCCATGCTATTCCATCTGCTCTGAGCGTGGGAGGATGGAGGCCAGAATGTGCGACCAGATCAAGAAAGAAACATCTGAATGTTGTGGTTTCTTGAAAGATAGAAACCTTCTTTCAAATTGTAAAAATCCCTACGGGGATTTAAATTGCCTGCCTATGTAAACTGCCTTGAATAAAGACTAAGGAGAAATCTGAGGACCAAGAAAGGCGGTATAGAAATACCTGTATAAAAAAATAAAATGTAATGTGTACAAATTGGTGGTATGGAATGTGGGTGGAAAGGAGGAGTTGCGCTTCGCAGCTCAGATTAAAATCAAAATCAGATTAGAAATTATGAATCTATGAGGGGTCATAATGCTACCTTGTATTTGAGGCGAGCATGACAGATTGCTGAGATGAACGTGACCGCTGTGGAATTCCAAAAACTTGGCCATTTAAATGCTCCTCGAAGCTGCAAAAGTGAAAGTGGAGCGATCACGCTCCACTTCTGGTTTAGCGGAAGTGGAGAGCGATTGCTCTGCTTTCACTTCTAAAGCATCAGGGAGCCCTGCAGACAGTCACACAGGGCTCTCTGCACCCCCGGGAGGCTAATTCTGGTAAGTGCACCCAAGCCCCTGCAGCCCCCTGAGAGGTGCAATCCTGGGGATCGCACCACTGCCTCCTCCCTGCCTTCTGGCTGCCTGTCCCTTAAGGGATATTTCAATGCAGTTTGTTTCATTGCATTCTGCATGAAATTATGCATCAAATGATATATAGATAGCATTATTCAAAAACAGCTGTGCCCCTGCACCTCCTAGCGACGCCACTGTGTTTATTCATTCTTATCTGGAAGTTTATTTTAAGCAAATGTTCTTGGGCTGTGAAGAGGCATCACTCTTTGGAACCTGAATGGGCTAGCTATTTGCTTCCTTTGAATAAACATTCAGTCTTTGCAAATAATCAGATTTTTTGCCAAAATGCTGGTTGTTGAGTTTTCTCCTCTAAAATAAATAGAAACTCTAATCCTGTCTAGCTACCCTTAACTTTCACTGCTCAAGAAAAGAGAAGCAAGGCAAAGGAGACAGAGATGAGTTGTGTGCAGCACAATCCTATATATGTTTACTTAGAGGTAAATTCCACTGACTTTGATGGAACTGTCTTCCAAGTCAATATGCACTGAATTACACACAGCTTTACTTGGTTTGGAATTTGAATGGGAAAACTTTGTCTTAGCAGAAAAGCACGAAAGAAACACTTTGTAAAGCAGTGTTCACTCTGCTCCTGGCACTGACTGATCACATATAACTGAATATGAATAATGAATGGGAAGTCATCTATTTGAGCGGTACATGAGCAGCCTTCAGACTGAAAAATGTCCACCCAGCCTATCTTGCAATGGGGGAAAAATAGAGACAAGCTTTGGGATTGGCCCGCCAAGTGATTCATGATAGCGAAAGGAGAGGTAAATTGTTTGCCCAGAGTACTCATTATGAATAATGCAGGCAGGTCTACATCAATACATATTCATTTCTGCACAAATCTTGACTGTGTCTTCGATAAGTTTGTCTTGTTCTCCGTTCCACTAATTTCTTGAGAGCAATTTCTGTTGCTTTTCCTCCTGTGACAGATGCTCTAAGTTCAAAAAAAGCAAAGCTGAGAAGTTATGTGGACGTTCTTTAAGGAGAGCTGAGATTTGTGGAAATATTGTGTTATAAGGCATATCGGAAAACTCCTGGATACAAATGCATGCCAATTTAATAGAAAAATCAGAAATAATATGAATGAAATTTTAAATTATGGAAAATCTCCCCAGGAAGTTGTTATGAAACAAAAAATAACTTATAACAGTTTCGAAGTTATTAAATATTTCTTGCAAGTTATTCAGCAGCAGAACAATTTCCCTTGTGGTGATTATACACACTGTGTAAATTTTATTGACGGTGATTTCTTGCAAAGGGACTTCGTGTAAAAATAAAGTCATAAACGGCAATGCATAAATGGCAAGAACATCAGTTCTTAAATTTCACTGCACAGTCATCTGCACGCCCAACAATGCCATCACAGTCACTGGTGTTTACATGTAGAAGAACTTATGGGTGAATGAATGAATGTTGTTCTCAATTAAACATCCCACCAAGCAAGGATTGTGTCAGCGCTTAGCCAGGTCTGACATTGCCTGATGACCAACACCAGCAGAGTGCTGATTCTATGAAACTGCCTTCCAACACCAGTGGCACAAGTTGGAACCCCATTCACAAATGGGAACACCCAGAGGTTCCTTCATTAATACTGGATCTCTAGGGACATTCCCATTGGATATTCCAAATGGGATATTGGCTGGTAGGAAGAAGGCACTTCCATCCACCACTGCTTATGCAGGGCCTTGCCCAGAGCTTCCAGCAGTAGACTATGTCAACTTATTTTTTAGTCAATCCAAATTTGGCTTAACCCAACTGCCATGATCTTCACACTGGTCACCTTCCCCCCCCCCCCAAACAGTTCCATTGTGGCCAGGATTGCAATGCAAACTGGCAGCAATGCAGCCAACTACATCTTCCAAGAGCTACAAGGACCATGGATTCTGGACACTAGAGGGGGTGATAGAGAGAAGAGAGCGAGATATGTGGATTGAGAGTAGCTGGAGTGCCACTAGCACTGCCTGGGCTGGTTTTAAACGTGGTTTAAAGTGAAGGGGTCACAGGCAAGTCCTCCCACCTGACATTGGACTCTTTCCTTCTGTTTTCAATCCCAGGGACCTCCTTAAATTAGAGTTGTTCACCCGGGCTTATCCCAATTGACCCTTTTTGGTTTTTCCTTTCCGTTCTCCTTACTCATAATTTTCCCTATTTTTATTCTTATAAGCCTGCAGAAAGGTCCTATTTGTTTAATTTTTTGAACAGTGCCTACACATTTTAAATGCTTAATAAATAATGTATTCTAATTGGTTCTATCATCACCATCATCACCCTCATTATTTTCATTCTTGATAAGTTGGGGTGAAAAGGAATTTTTACCTAAATCATCAGATCTGCAGAACAAGAAAAAGAAAAATTCCTTCACCATAATCCTCCAGGACAAACCTTTTTGAATTTGCTGGTCAGTCCAGCCTTTACTACTAACACTTATTTGAAGGGTTAAGGTGTGCAAGATGGATTCTGGGAAACACCTAAAACTATGTGGTGGCCCTTAGCCAGTGACAATGAATAAGGAAATTATGGCCTCTTTGTCATAATGCAGCTGCATTATTATCAATCTCCTTAAATTACTTGTCAGCTTTTAAAATCTTAGTGATTGAAAGCTTTTTCTTAATTAGGGTTGCCACCTTTTTTTCCTGGCAGGACTGATACATGTTTAGCAGTTGCATGACAGGAAGAAATTCAACAAATTAAGCATCTTCTAGCACTGCATCCCCATGCTGGGAAAAATAGAACTTAGGCAGCCAAATCCTTGATAGTGGGCTGGTAGGGGGAGACGTTTACGATAGTGGAAGAGTCTTCTGCTGTTGTAAAATGGCTGCCAATGGAGTGCACAGAGCTCCATCCGTGGCCATTCTGAGAACATTGGCTCAAGAAGCAGCAGTGCTCCACCGCGATCACTGCCACACCTGCTGTACCAGGTAAGGCAGCAGCTGCATTAGCCTCAGAAGTATTCCAACCTGCCCCCCCTCCACTGGATATAGCTCACTTGTTTTTGGCACAGCTGCATCAGTGGGGGGGATAGATCTAAGCTCTTAATGAAGCTGTTAAAGACAAAACAACTCTTCTAGAAATAAAAGTGGCAAGAGTAGAAGAAAACACACAGTGCTGAAAACAACCCAATGCACAAAGAGCGCAATCCTAACCAACTTTCCAGCACTGGCATAGCTATGCCAGTAGGGCATGTGCTGCATCCTGCAGTTGGGGGGGCAGTCACAGAGGCCTCCTCAAGGTTAGGCAATGTTTGTTCCCTTACCTCGGAGTTGTATTGCCCTTATGTCAGTGCTAGAAAGTTGGTTAGGACTGCTGCCTTAGGGACAGACAATCTGCATTGAAAACACAGTATGATACAGCAGTGAATCACTGCATTCCAACTGCTTTCTGCCACCTAGTGACTGTTCCGTGGTATTCTTGCCTTCCTCCCAAGCTTTTCTCTGCTTATCTTACAATTCATAATGAGAAGAGACATAAAGGAAAACACATGACTCTGGATTCATTTCTCAGTCCATCCAAGCAAGTCAGTGAATCAGAATCCCAGGCAGGTGTTCCTGTTGTACAGTGTTGAGATGATAAATCTGAACCTGTAAAGGGATGTGAGGAAGGCATGGCAGATGAACCCCTCTCTCCAGTTCTGTCACTCCCTCCCCCTCTGCTTCAATGCCATTTCCATGACCAACTGAGTTTTGCATCTCTTGCATCATGCATGACCTGTCTGACATATTCCTTAAAGACCTTAGAAAAAAATAATTTTCTGTGATAACAATAGTTCATAATCATTTATATTTTAAAAAGTGCTTAAAATAAGCTTTTGGGGAATTCTGGTCCTGATAAGAGCCTATCCCATTATTTCTTATGGTGGGGGGAAAGTTTTTGGAACCATAGATAGATAGCAATCCATTTTTTGTCCCCCGCTACCCTAGAATAATACTAATACTAATACTAATACTAATACTAATACTAATACTAATACTAATACTAATACTAATAATAATAATAATAATACATGTATTTATATACCGCCTTTCTTGGTCGTCAGATTTCTCCTCAGACTTTATTCAAGGCAGTTTACATGGGCAGGCTGTTCTAAATCCCTGTAGGGACTTTTATAATTGAAGAAAGGTTCTATCTTTCAAGAACCACAACATTTCAGATGGATCTTTTTGATCTGGTATCACATTCTGGCCTCCGATTTCCTCCCACGCAGGCTGAAAAGCAGCTCCTTCATCTCTCACATGGAGGGCAGCCAAGACGCTTCTTCGCTCACACCAAAGAGTGGGTGGAATAACTCGGCTCAGCTTGTCAGCTGCTTCAAGGTCTCACCATTCACGGTGCCGGTGGTCTCAAACTGGCGACCTGTGGATGTTATCTTCAGGCAAACGGAGGCTATACCCTCTAGACCAGACCTCCTGCCTTTTCGTTCTTGAATGTTCTTCTTGTTCTTCTTCTGCCTCCTGTTCTTGAATAACAAGAACCCACTGTTTATAATGGTACCCAATGTATTATTAGGGGTGTGTGGGGGCCCAGTGCAGAGCTTTGCCCACATCTCCCAGCAACCTGGCAGTGGCACTGATAGTAGTATGCAGATTCCTGTAGGCATTTGTAAGGAAAGATCTATAACAGCTTTAATAGAAAATAACCATTTCTCAATAACAGCATTGTCAAAATCAGTGCAAGTGATTTCAGGAAATTCTACTGTTTAAGTAATCATCTTGTATTGTTCTGAAAGAGAAACACATTCAACATTCTTTTGGTTTTTCACCAAGAAAATTATTGTGATACGGCAAAGAGGCACTTTTCAAAGTGGTGTCCTCTTGTATTTAACAGGGGGAGAGCAACTGACCCTCTTCACTCCTGTGGTTGTTGCTGGTGCCTTTTCTGTTTTTGTCTTGTTTTGTTTTTTTTAATTGTGAATCTTTTGAGGACAGAGAACCATTTATTCATTTATTTTACTATGTAAACCACTCCTGTTGAAAAGCTGCATATAAATATTCTTACAAGACTTTTTCCACTTAGCATTCTTTCATGTGCTCAGGAGAAAAGGAAGGGGTCACTTGCCTCAAAGGCTGTTTTAAGCATCTGGAGAGAGAATGATTGATGGTTTGTCTGCTGGCTCCCCTCTCCCACATTAATGAGGCTATTGTTAAACGTCTTCTTTCCTTTAATTGCAAGGGCCCTTTTCATTGTGTTGAGATAAAACCGTGGGTGAAAAATCCGTGGACAATTAGGTTATACCTGTAGTTACAGGCTGAAGTGTAACTGCTGTTGCTTTCTTCATCACTGCATCACCCTTCACAGAAAACTTTCATCCAGGGAACTTCTGCTTCCACTGGTAAAAATAAAAAAGCAGCAACTTAAATAGTTTTACAGAAACCTCATTCACAGTGGCCTCACTAGGAACATTTAGATACAGATGTTCCATATCAATAAAGGGTCCAATGGCAGTCAATAAGCTGTCATTTCTTTAATACTTTCTCTAAAAGAAATTCAAGATGGTGTAAAATTGGGACATCTCCAAAACAATGTGTGGAAGGTCTGTATCCCAGATTGTATACCTCCAACAAATATTATTATATGTAGGGTAAATCACAATGGAGGGGGGAGAGTCAGATATCATCTAAACAGCATTTGTAAAATTTTCTTTAGGTTTATATTCACTTTTTATATTCACAGGTTTATATTCACATACAATCCAAATTTGCTTCCAGTTCTCTTCCACTATAACAATACCCAAGGCACTTTTCCATTCAGTTTGGTAAACAGATATTAACCTTTCTAAATTAGCAATTAACCTGTATATTTTGCTCAGAAGAGTCTTCTCCTGTTGATCTGCTTATATTTATATATTTTTTTCACATTTAATCAGTTGGCTCAGGTTTCCATATTTCCACATTAAACAATAAATAAACTGCATTATCTGTAAATATTGGAACCAGATTATTTGTGGTCCCTCCAACTTCATCCTGTTGTGTTTTCATGTCATTTCATTGTTGGGTTAATAATTGAATTGTACTTATGTCCTGTTGTTTCCATATCATTGTATCATCCAAAATTTATTTATCATCTAGCTCTTCGTTGTAGGAACAAGGATGATAATCCAGGCATTGCCTTAGTGCAACATTTTTGCCACTTTAAGTAAACCTAATAAAGAAATCTGAACTTGCAATGGAACAAATATTCAGCAATGTATATAGAACTTGAGGCAGTGGTCAACCAAGAAACTTGTAAACGTGACCATTTTTCGAAATCCTGCCTTACCTCTTGTAACAATACATTATTATTTTAAGGGACTTCATCTTGTATGTTTTGAGTTATCCAGATTTATAGATAATTAACAGGGATCTCTCCTCAAGGTATACCAGTACTGTAACTCCAGCCAGCTGCTCATTCCTGGTCTTACTGAGGCCCATCCAAAATAACTGTGTCTAATTTACTTTGTATCCTAAGATGACAGCAAAATGTTCAAGAAGTTTCAAGAGATTAGAGCAAAATTTTCAAGAAGTTATGAATGTTATATAAAAAAAAAAAGTGGGGTCATCCAGCTGCTTTTAAAGTTTCTCCTCCTACATTCATTCCCCCTACATTTATATTCTCTTGGATTGCTGCCACCAGAGGTTCTAACAAGAACATAAATAATCAAGAAGGAAGTGGACATCCTTGCCTAACACATAATTGTAAATAAATGGGGTCTGATTTTGACTTCATTAACAGCCACTGCAGCCCAGTTTTATCCAGCATACAAACTTTGCCTAGTTTGGAAATTTTCCATCACCTGAAAGAGACAAGATCATTCTAATCTTTCAAACACTTAATCAGCATATAAGAATAATCTTACAAGTTCTTCTTTGATGGTGATAGAGATTTTAGAGGGTTAACTTATCTTCTCTAGTTTGAGGAAAAATAACTGAAATTGGAGCCAAGAGAATAACTGTTGTTCCCCTCAAAAATAGGATAGGAGGGATATTATGTCAAAGTGACCTAAAGAGATAATGGTTGGCAGAACATGTAGATCATAACTTTCCCAAAGGGAAAATTCCAGGATCTTGTATAACTAAAGTTGTGAGCCAGGAATATTTTGAGATGCAGGGCAGAATGACCTCCTAATTAGAGCTGGGACCATGCACCAAACCTGTCGTAATAGGCCTGATAAGGAGGTAGAAATGACATACTGTGTCACATGGGTAACTTGTTTATCTCACCTTATTTAATGTGATTTTCTCGGTGTGGTTCTTTGAGAAACAGGATGGGAAACAAAGAGTGAACATTTGTATCCAAACTGAATCAGTTGGCTTGTGTAATTCACTTACTATGTAGAAATAAAGCCTCCAAACCCTTTTAAAAGGTCTGTGACTGTTTGGCATTGCGTCAGTAAAAGAATCTGAACATCTTTCCAACAAATGGCGAGCCAGCCAGGAGCCAGCCATTTGTTCACTTCTCTGTGCATTTTGAAATGAACTTTTGCCTGGCATGCCTCTTGAATAAATTATAACAGAGCTGAGGTCCTTCCCCCTTTTAGGAAGAGCATCCTGGCAGCTGGCTCAGGAGGGACGCCAGGACTCAGAGCATTTTTTAAACTCTTTTCTATCAATGAGATCTTACATCTATTCTTACATGGCATTGCAAAATCAGTGTATTCTCCTTGGGGAAGGCAAATATTAAACACGGTAGGTAGCAGTATTTGGAGAATGCATTAACATTATGTTAGGCAAAACTGTGCTTGGCGCAGTTAAACACTAATCGAGTAATTCATAATTCATGACTCACTGGCAGTATTTTATAATGAATGTCAGTTCCCACAGGATATCTTGATCTACCTGAGATAAAAACGATGCAGGATGATAGACAGGAGAGACTTTTTTCAATGTGTGAAAACTCTTCCTGCTTCCTTTATCCTCTTGTTCTAACTGTTTATTTTGGCTGTGATATACAAACCAGTCAAGTGAGAGAACACATACTTGACTTTTCTTTGTCAAGACAGCAATCGTTTGTCTTTCAATCATCTCAAGAAAATCGCTGCTGGATAACAGATTGTCTAGGGCCCAAACCCACCAAGTTAAGTACTTTTCCATATTTTCCCATGGAAGAGATTTAGGGTGCAGTCCTAACCAACTATCCAGCACCAAGGTAAGGGCAATGCAACTCCAAGGCAAGGGAACAAACATTGCCTTACCTCTGTGACTGCCCCCCAACTGCAGGATGCAGCACATGCCCCACTGGCATAGCTATGCCAGTTCTGGAAAGTTGGTTAGGATTACGACCTTAAGCACATCTATCTCTCTTCCACTTAAATCAATAAGATAAAAATGTGCTTACCTTTGTTTGTATTGTGTCATTTCTTGCTAATTTTTTACTGACAATTCTTCTTTAGATTTTTGGTGCAGTGCAATGCAGTGCCTTGTTATCCACTGGAGTTCCATTCTGGATTTTAAAAAAATCAATGGATAGCAAATCTGTGAAAAAAATAGCTTTAAAGACCCACTTCCAGGTTTCTTGCTCCTCTATTGCTACCCCCGAATATTATAGTGGTATTATATTGGTATTGGTATTATATTTTCACAGCTACAATACAAAGGAATTGAAGCACAGCTACTAATATAATTTGCATGATGATGAGCTATGTGCATTTGCTGAAATCTACTGTTTATGTAGGCCTGATAGTGTCATGCTTTTTGTTTGTCACAAAAGAAGAACCTTGTGGGTGGCATCAGGATGGGCACTGTCTGAGGGCCTGAATCCTCCATACTGGTGGCAGTGGTAATGCGCAATGCAATATCAGTGGATGGGCAGGGACGACGATGACAATGCAGGGCTTGGCATTGGGGCACCCTAAAACCTAGGTCTTGTAAAGTAGATTTCAGCAAATCTCTTGAAAGCAAGCAAGCAGCAATTTATGGCATATATATAAATATAAAATCAATCACTGTGCTATATCAGTACAAGCAAAACTTCCCTTACTGTTTTAAATACAGTACATGGAATGTATTACTTTATCTGTATGACGCTCCACTGGTGTGCCTTTTCTTCTGTGTCGATGCAACATCATTTGCAGCATGACTGCCCACTGTTCTATTCAAAAAATCTTGGATTCACCATGTGAGTGAATTTACCCTCTCTATCATTATCCCCCAGGATTAACAGTATTCTGGGGACTGGGTTAAATTGGACCATTACTTGTTTCTATAGCAGCCAGAATAAAAATGACCCATTTTTTCTCTTGGTTGGCCATAACTATTGTCACACACAGAAGATAAAAGCTTTGACACATCACACTTCCTGCTGTAATAAGGGAAAAAAACCCAATAAAATTTTGTTTTGAATCCTTGCATGGTCATTTGGGAACGCACAGGAGCTTCTCAATGCAAAATAGCTAGCCATAATATAGATATATATTTAGGATCCACACAGATACTTTTTTCTGTCCTTGAAGCACATACTGAGGGTTCTATATATCTTATAATGTAAGTAATGATATCATACTGTGTACAAAAGGATGTTTTGGAAATTTCTTTCCTTCCCTAATGAAAGTAGCTTTTTACTGTCAAGTAAATGGTAGACATGTATTATTTCCTCATTCAAGGAAAGTCAGAGTGCTTTGCATTGCTGTTGGAAAAGTGGTAGAAGAGCATTTTTGAAGCAATGCCAGACTTGCAGGTTGATAGTGATAAAGGATGAGAGTAAACATAGGCACCTAGCCTCTCTGCATGGGTAGACATGGTAATAATTTTTTTATTCCTTGTGAAATAATTAGCTATATCTCTACCCCCCCCCCCATTTTCCTCCAATGAGCTCAGAGCATTGTACAAGGCTCTCTCCCACCCCATTTATCCTCACAACAACTTATAAGAACATAAGAACATAAGAACAGCCCCACTGGATCAGGCCATAGGCCCATCTAGTCCAGCTTCCTGCATCTCACAGCGGCCCACCAAATGCCCCAGGGAGCACACCAGATAACAAGAGACCTCATCCTGGTGCTCTCCCCTACATCTGGCATTCTGACTTAACCCATTCCTAAAATCAGGAGGTTGCGCATACACATCATGGCTTGTACCCCATAATGGATTTTTCCTCCAGAAACTCATCCAATCCCCTTTTAAAGGCGTCTAGGCTAGACGCCAGCACCACATCCTGTGGCAAGGAGTTCCACAGACCGACCACGCGCTGAGTAAAGAAATATTTTCTTTTGTCTGTCCTAACCCGCCCAACACTCAATTTTAGTGGATGTCCCCTGGTTCTGGTATTATGTGAGAGTGTAAAGAGCATCTCCCTATCCACTCTGTCCATCCCCTGCATAATTTTGTATGTCTCAATCATGTCCCCCCTCAGGCGTCTCTTTTCTAGGCTGAAGAGGCCCAAACGACGTAGCCTTTCCTCATAAGGAAGGTGCCCCAGCCCCGTAATCATCTTAGTCGCTCTCTTTTGCACCTTTTCCATTTCCACTATGTCTTTTTTGAGATGCGGCGACCAGAACTGGACACAATACTCCAGGTGTGGCCTTACCATCGATTTGTACAACGGCATTATAATACTAGCCGTTTTGTTCTCAATACCCTTCCTAATGATCCCAAGCATAGAATTGGCCTTCTTCACTGCCACCGCACATTGGGTCGACACTTTCATCGACCTGTCCACCACCACCCCAAGATCTCTCTCCTGATCTGTCACAGACAGCTCAGAACCCATCAGCCTATATCTAAAGTTTTGATTTTTTGCCCCAATGTGCATGACTTTACACTTACTGACATTGAAGCGCATCTGCCATTTTGCTGCCCATTCTGCCAGTCTGGAGAGATCCTTCTGGAGCTCCTCACAATCACTTCTGGTCTTTACCACTCGGAAAAGTTTGGTGTCGTCTGCAAACTTAGCCACTTCACTGCTCAACCCTGTCTCCAGGTCATTTATGAAGAGGTTGAAAAGCACTGGTCCCAGGACAGATCCTTGGGGCACACCGCTTTTCACCTCTCTCCATTGTGAAAATTGCCCATTGACACCCACTCTCTGCTTCCTGGCCTCCAACCAGTTCTCAATCCACGAGAGGACCTGTCCTCTAATTCCCTGACTGTGGAGTTTTTTCAGTAGCCTTTGGTGAGGGACCGTGTCAAACGCCTTCTGAAAGTCCAGATATATAATGTCCACGGGTTCTCCCACATCCACATGCCTGTTGACCTTTTCAAAGAATTCTATAAGGTTCGTGAGGCAAGACTTACCCTTACAGAAGCCATGCTGACTCTCCCTCAGCAAGGCTTATAAAATAGGTTAGATCAGTGTTTCTCAAACTGTGGGTTGGGACCCACTAGGTGGGTCGCAAGACAATTTCAAGTGGGTCCCCATTCATTTAAATATTTTATTTTTCATATATTAAACTTGGCGCTACCATGATATTTGACTACATTTGGGGAAATGTTATACACCTGTACTTTTAACAAACTAAACTACTATGTATATTCTGTTAACAATGATAGTAAAGGAAACTTACTCCTGGGTAAGTGTGGCTAGGATTGCAGCCTAGACAGTTAAAAATTTTTCCTGCTTGATGATGTCACTTCCAGTCATGACATCACTTCCGGTGGGTCCGGACAGATTCTCATTCTGTCCCGATGGGTCCCGGTGCTAAATGTGTGAGAACCACTGGGTTAGATTATTACTAGGCCCAATGAAAGTCACGGCTGAGTAGAATTTGAGGTATTAGGGTATTGGCATCCTGGAAATTGTATCCTGGTCAAATGCATCCTGGTCACTGAAGTCCCTGGACATTTGCATCTCATTTGTTTGCATCCTGGTTATTTACATCCTACTGGGCAACAAACACCATGTTATATATCCTAAGCCTCTTATCTCAGCCCTAACCCTACCTTTGCATTTTAAAAATTAAGAAGTACATCTAATAAATATACTTATAAGGAGGGCCCCCCGTATACATGGATCCCATATCCGTGGATCTGGTCCACAGGGTCCCCCGCACATGCCTCCCAAGTGGGCCCCTGAGTAGATCTCAGTGTCTACTGTATGATAGTATATGGTAGATGTATGGGGTACCTATGTTGCTATTCACTTCTGTCTGCCCAGTGCCACATTTATTCTTAAATCTTTCCTTCCAGCTCACAGAGGCATCGTTGGAAGAGCAGTGCTTTGATTTGTTGCTTCCCCCATCCACACACTTTATAATCAGAGAGAGCCATTCTACGCATCTGTTAATTGCATAGTAGTAACAATAATAGTTTGCCTTGGCATGCAGATGTCTCAAATGAAGGAAATACGCAATCTTTCTATTTTAAGTAGTGAATTCCATCCTTAGTTAAATTGCCAGAGATAGTCGGTGGGGTTGGAAATGAATCCTGATTTGGATGTGTTTATTACCTGAATTTTTTTCACTAGCCAGTAATTAACATTTTGTCATAAACTAATGAGCTCACAGCATCTATAACATGCTTGTGTTGATTTTTTCCTCCACAAATAAGGTTGGATAGTTGTGAGACAGGGTGCAATCTACCTAGCAGTGCTCGAATGCAAACTTCATTGGAATGAGGAAGAGATTCAACGGAAGAAAGGGTTGATTCATTAATCCCCTGGTTTGGAAATAGCTAGTATGTCTTAGATAACCCATAAGCCAGTAATTACACTGGCAGGAAGCTCTATGCTAAATGATAATTAGTGTATACATCTTGGGATATTTTTAGGAAAGACATTTCCTACTTCTTGATTAGTCGTGGAAATTGGCTTTTCAAGGGTGCTGCTATCAACAGGATAATCTCAGTTTCCCTTGGAAGTTCACACTTCCATGGCTAGAATTTTAGAACAAAAAGCTACTACCCATTGTGATGCTTTAGTAATCCTTAGAAAAACAAGCAATCACAATGGCATGAACCCCTGTAGCAATTCACTACCCTTGGTTGTATAATAGGGTACAGGTGTTGGCATTAAGAACATAAGAACAACCCTGCTGGATCAGGCCAAAGGCCCCTCTAGTCCAACTTCCTGTATCTCCCAGTGGCCCACCAAATGCCCCAGGGAGCACATAAGACAACAGACATAATCTGCATCCTGGTGCTCTCCCCTGAATCTGGCAATCAGAGGCAGCCTGCCTCTAAAACCAAGAACATTTCGCTCTCGATACCGAGCTAAACAAACGCATCGGTAAAGCAGCGACCATGTTTTCCTGACTCACAAAGAGAGTCTGGTCCAACAAGAAGCTGACAGAACATACCAAGATCCAGGTCTACAGAGCTTGCGTCCTGAGTACACTTCTGTACTGCAGCGAGTCATGGACTCTCCGCTCACAACAGGAGAGGAAACTGAACGCTTTCCACGTGCGCTGCCTCCGACGCATTCTCGGCATCACCTGGCAGGACAAAGTTCCAAACAACACAGTCCTGGAACATGCTGGAATCCCTAGCATGTATGCACTGCTGAAACAGAGGCGCCTGCATTGGCTCGGTCATGTCGTGAGAATGGATGATGGCCGGATCCCAAAGGATCTCCTCTATGGAGAACTCGTGCAAGGAAAGCGCCCTACAGGTAGACCACAGCTGCGATACAAGGACATCTGCAAGAGGGATCTGAAGGCCTTAAGAGTGGACCTCAACAAGTGGGAAACCCTGGTCTCTGAGCGGCCCGCTTGGAGGCAGGCTGTGCAGCATGGCCTTTCCCAGTTTGAAGAGAGACACGGGGCCAACAGGCTGAGACAAAGAAGGAAGGCCCATAGCCAGGGGGACAGACCAGGGACAGACTGCACTTGCTCCCGGTGTGGAAGGGACTGTCACTCCCGAATTGGCCTTTCAGCCACTCTAGACGCTGTTCCAGAACCACCTTTCAGAGCGCGATACCATAGTCTTTCGAGACTGAAGGTTGCCAACATGATATAGCTGGTATTGTGTCAGCAGATCCAGCCATAGTCATTACCCTTGCACCCCCATTAAATAATAAATAAAATCCAAATGAAACAATCTTGTTTTTTTCACATATTTCAGGATTTTTGTTTGTTTGTTTTACAAAAATGAGAAGTGCAGAAAGCGGTTTTATGTGTTTTTATTTTGTTACCACTATTTTCTCCCACCTCTACCTGTTCAGCTTCTGACCCAGTAAAAAGTTAACATGGGGAGCAGGGAGGATGCACTGCATGGTAACCACTAGGCACTACTCTGCTCCAACAGTTCCTTTCTCTGACAATTGCATATATGGCTTGTCATAATGAGATCATTGGCAGAAACAGCACTTACCAGGAACTGTTAATCACGATATAATATAACTATAGGAGGCATCCAGGCAAGATGCCATCACTACTTCCTGTGGCAAAGAGTTCCACAAACTAATTACACACTGAGTAAAGAAATATTTCCTTCTGTCTGTTCTAACTCTCCCAACACTCAACTTTCGTGGATGTCCCCTGGTTTTGGTGTTATCTGAGAGGGAAAAGAGCGCCTCTCTACAATAACTAGTATTATATGTTGCCTTTTTGGCCTTTGGATTACTCCTTTGGTTTTATTCAAGGTGTTTTACACAGGCAGGCTTTCTCTAAACCCCTGAGGGGGTTTTCACTATCACATATAAGTTCTATCTTTCAAGAACAATTTACAGTCCAGGTGGATCTCTCATGGTCTGGTGAAAGATTCTGACCTCACGCTGTCTCCCACACTGACAGATTGATCCTTTCCCTCTCACAGAAAGAGCTAGAGCTGACTTCTTTTGGCTCACACCCAAAAGGTTTGGCTTGGCTTGTCAGCTCTTAAGGTCTCACCGCTCACGGAAGCTTCCGGTGTTCTTGAACGAGCGACCTTCAGATGTTAAATCTTTGGGCTTAATGGCAACTCTGCTCTCTAGACCAGACCTCCTGCCCCAGGAGTACACATTTAAAGCAATTATAATTTATAATTGTAATGTAAATTTTGAATAAAAACATGACACCACTTTCTGCACTTCTAACTTTGGAAAACACTGAAATCTACCCCCCCCCCAAAGTTTTCTCCCACCTCTATGAATAGGGAAAGAATACTGGGGCATGGAGCACTTCTCCCAGGAGAGCACAGAACCCTGTGCTTCTCATTCATATTGCAATAGTGCCTGCAAGCAACCAGACATGACCACCTTCTACATCACCTGTAAAAACAGAGTAGATAGGCAAGGAGTCAAAATATAATAACAGCGCATCTACTTATATATTGTTGTTGGCAACCTTCAGTCTCGAGAGACTATGGTATCGCGCTCTGAAAGGTGGTTCTGGCAGTGTCTAGTGTGGCTGAAAGGGCCGATACGGGAGTGACAATCCCTTCCACACTGGGAGCAAGTGTAGTGTGTCCCTGGTCTGTCTCCATGGCTATGGGCCTTCCTTCTTTGCCTCTTTGCCTCAGTCTGTTGGCAAAGTGTCTCTTCAAACTGGGAAAGGCCATGCTGCACAGCCTGCCTCCAAGCGGGCCGCTCAGAGGCCAGGGTTTCCCACCTGTTGAGGTCCACTCCTAAGGCCTTCAGATCCCTCTTGCAGATGTCCTTGTATCGCAGCTGTGGTCTACCTGTAGGGCGCTTTGCTTGCACGAGTTCTCCATAGAGGAGATCCTTTGGGATCCGGCCATCATCCATTCTCACGACATGACCGAGCCAACGCAGGCGTCTCTGTTTCAGCAGTGCATACATGCTAGGGATTCCAGCACGTTCCAGGACTGTGTTGTTTGGAACTTTGTCCTGCCAGGTGATGCCGAGAATGTGCCGGAGGCAGCACATGTGGAAAGCGTTCAGTTTCCTCTCCTGTTGTGAGCAGAGAGCCCATGACTCGCTGCAGTACAGAGGTGTACTCAGGACGCAAGCTCTGTAGACCTGGATCTTGGTATGTTCCGTCAGCTTCTTGTTGGACCAGACTCTCTTTGTGTCTGGAAAACGTGGTAGCTGCTTTACCGATGCGTTTGTTTAGTTCGGTATCGAGAGCAAGAGTGTCAGAGATCGTTGAGCCAAGGTACACAAAGTCATGGACAACCTCCAGTTCATGCGCAGAGATTGTAATGCAGGGAGGTGAGTCCACATCCTGGACAACTGCAGGAGAAATGCAGGGAACAGCGACAGCCACTCTTTATAGCCTTCATAGATCTCACGAAGGCCTTCGACCTGGTCAGCAGGGATGGCCTCTTCAAGATTCTCCCAAAGATTGGATGTCCACCCAGGCTCCTCAGCATCATCAGATCCTTCCACAAGGACATGAAGGGCACTGTTGTCTTCGATGGCTCCACATCAGACCCCTTTGACATCCGAAGCGGCGTGAAGCAGGGCTGTGTTCTTGCACCAAACTTGTTTGGGATTTTCTTCACTGTCCTGCTGAAGCATGCCTTTGGAACCGCAACAGATGGCATCTATCTCCGGACCAGATCAGACGGAAAGCTCTTCAACCTCTCCAGACTGAGAGCAAAGTCCAAAGTCCAGCTGAAATGTCTGCGTGACTTCCTCTTTGCCGACGATGCAGCTGTCACTACCCACTCTGCCAAAGATCTCCAGCAGCTCATGGATCGTTTTAGCAAGGCCTGCCAAGATTTTGGACTGACGATCAGCCTTAAGTACTTATATATATAAGTGGTATATAATAACAGCATGTCTATGCATGTCTACTTAGAAACAAGTCCTATTGTGGTCAATGGAGCTTACTCCTAGGAAAGTGAAAATAAGATTGCAACCTTACAGCCTAATTCTATCCCCCTCCACAGTGCAGCATGCAGGCACAGCATGGAGAGATGCATTCCCTCCTATGGTGGTGGTGGGCAATCAGGAGACCTGTGAGAGGTAAGGGAGAATAGATTTCTCTTACTTCTGCATAGCCCCCCAATGTACCCCCAATGTACACTAAATACATATTTAGTGCAGCTATACAAGCACTAAATATGGGGGATAGGATCCAGCACATGTGAGTGCCACCAGATCCATTCCCTCCCTCTCCAACATGCCCCTGGTTCCTTCACCAAAATGACATTACTACTCTTCACTGCCCACCACCACCACCACCAACGTACCTCTTTCAAAGCCAAGGTCTCTGGCAGGGACGTACCTCACTACTGGCTACTCAAATTCAAGCCTAAAAACAAAAATGGCAGTGGTGGCACTGCTATATTTGAGGCTGGATTTCAACTCACTTGTCAAAGACTTCTAAACTAAGTGGAAAGCTATTTCCAAGTCTGGCCACATCAGAGGCATTTCGTTCTGTGCAAACAGAATCCAGGGGCTGCTTTCTGTATTTCTCCTGTTCTGTTATTCCCCTTCCTACTCTGCTCCCTCTTCATTTCCATCCATATTCAGAATCCTTCTCCTTTATTTTGTGCAGTTGACATTCATGTGCTCATTCCATTTTCCACTCCCCCTTTTCAAATTTATTTATTTATTATTTATTAACTGTATTTATATACTGCTACTCAACTAAAACTTCACAAAGCAGTTTACAGAGAAAAATCAAATAACGAATGGCTCCCTGTCCCCAAAGGGCTCACAGTCTAAAAAGATGCAAAAACACCAGCAGACAGCCACTAGAAAAGACACTGCTGGGGTGAGGAGGGCCAGTTACTCTCCCCCTGCTAAAAAGAGGAGCACCCACTTGAAAGAGTGCCTCTTACCCAGTTAGCAGGGGTTTCTTATTTCTACAAATACAGCCAAATTACTATTCTCTACTCCTAGAAAGGAGTCTGGAAAATATCTGTGGGGATTTTGCAGGGAGCAAGAAGCTCCAAATGTAACAAAGCACCCCCAAATTTCCTTGTAATCAAACTGCTACCACCACCTACCAATTAAGGCTTCAATCCTATCCACACTTACCTGGGGGTATGCTCCATTGAATGTAATGGAACTTAGTTCCAAGAGGACTTCCTGGACCCCATATGTTTGAGGATTGCCTCCAGGTACTTAAAAACAGAACTCCCATTGAACGAGTGCTGGCCAGTCCCCAAACCTTAGTAGCATAGTCAAGCATGGCTGGGTAGGATGGACTGTAAAGTCAATTTTCATGCACAGTCTGATTGTTGGAAAAAAAATGTAAAATAGTATTTATTAATGGATATTGGAGTTCAAAGACTTTACAAGGTACAAAGATCAAAACAGCTTTCCTAACTCCCTGTGGTTGTTCTTCCATAAGGTCACAGTTCTAAGTTGGAAAAAAAAAATGTTTTAAAGTCTCAGGCCATCTTTGAAGGAGAAAAAGACTGTTGGTGCACTTTGCTGGCCAAGGATGAGACCTTCTTTGTATAAGTCTCTTCAGGTTCCCTCCTTTCTAGGACTAGCTAACTACACAGCATCTCATTCTCTCAAAGAAAAGGAGGAATGCTTTCAGTGCACTCCACTATGCAGTTAACAGCTCAGTCCTACATAGGCTTTCACTGACGGAACTTGTGTTCTTTCAGACCAAGGTCTGGACCAGTCATTTTCAACCACTGTGCCATGGCACACTGGTGTGCCATGAATGGTCTGTCAACTCCCATTGACGATGGCAGTTTGGGGGGTCATTTATTAGCAGGGCCATTGGGGGATGTGAGCCTCCCATCAACAGTATGGTGTGTCTTCTCAATTGAAAAAAACTGATGGTGTGGCTTGACAATTTTAGTGCCTTGCCAGTGTGCTGTGAGATGAAAAGATTGAAAATCACTGGTCTGGACTGCAGCAACAGAGTATGGGCCACAGCCACAAGTGCAAATGGCTGGCAGCCCTAGTCACACACCAGCGGAGCACCCAGAACCTGCTGGAGCAGGTAAGTTCGCAGGGGGACTTTCTGTGGGTAGATTGGCATGTGGATTAGGGCCAACAGGAAGTCTGTTGATGGCAGGCTGGGGAAAGATATTGGTGGCAATAATGCCACCAATACCTTATGCTCCTGGACTGGCCCAAAGAGCTGGCACAAATCCAAGTAGGCCCATTAGGGACCATGGCACAGCTATGTAGGTAAGTAAAAAAAAGTTTCTTTCTTACCTCTCTTATGTTGCTTGTCCCCTGACTGGCCCGTAGCATGTAGCAAAGGCTGTGCCAGTGCTACAGCACACTATGGGCCAGCCAGTGGCGTCACTAGGGTTTGCATCACCCTGTGCAGTAGACCAGCAAGTCACCTCCATGATGGACCTCCTCCCATGCAGTGGACAGTGCAACACTCCAGGCAGTGGGCATGGTGATGCACAATTGCCCCGCCTCCCATTGTTTTTTTGGCTATGCCTTTTGATATATTTCAATTCAGTTTGTTGCATTGCATTCTGCATGAAATTATGCATTGAATGATATATAACATGACAGTACTATTCAAAAACACCAAGATTTTTAAACATTTTGGCGAGTGGTGGTGTCACCACTCACGCACCCACCCAGCCCAGACCCCCCTAGCTGGGGGACCAGCCCATGATGGGATTGGGCAGTAAAAAAAACTTCCCCAGAAGTAAGGGTAGGGACCAGGGCATGTGAGTGACAGAAGCGCATATGTCACTAATCACACAGTGCCGACTGGATGAGTACAGTATTGTCTGAAGTTACCCCTAGTTTGGCCCTAACTTGAATGCTCCCAAAGAAATGAAACATTAAAATGACAGCTAATAAAACTGCAACTATAGTATTAATTCATTAGTCCAAACAAGGCTTTTTGTTTTTCACTCTGTTTCCTATACCATCCAATGGAAGAGGAAAAAATGTGTTTTCTTTGGTAAAGTATAATACGTAACATCCAGTTCCAATATGGTTCACTTCTGTAAAACAACTACAACCAATCCTGCAATTAGGACAAAATGATGTGCTTGCTGCAGATGTCCAGAGTGCTGCAAATGGTCCTAAAAAGTATATTTTTAAAAAGAACACATCAGGCCCGGACCCTAATATTTCACCAAAGAGCAAAAGCATAATGTGCGCAATTGGCATCAAAGTAAGTTACACATCTTTTACATGTGAAGATGATGGGCGACTATCTTGCCTTGCCAGTAGAGGAGAGCAGCATGAAATGATCATGGAAACACTGGTCTAAAAGCACAACTGTGAAATAAAATAGAATTAGCTGCTACTATTTCAGGGTATAGTAATGGCATGAAGTATAATGCGCTCCCATTTGGAATGAATTGCTTTGCAGGGAATTCGAAGGTAGCACCTATTTCATTCCCAATAATGAAAGGTTATCATGAGACAGACTCTTATAATAGTCCTTATTCTCATGTATACAGCGTGGTGTAGTTAGAATGTCGAGTTAAGAGGCAGGGAGATCCTCTCAGCAATGAGGTTCACTGGGTGACCCTACTAGGCAAGTCACCCTTGCTTGTCCTAAACTTACCTGTACAATAGGGTTCTTCTGAGGTAAAAACAGGAGGTGTGAATCTTTTTCCATCCACCTGAGTTCTGTGAAGAAAGAGCAATTGCAAATAATAATAACAATGATAATATAAAGCCTATATGATACAGCTTCACACACGTAATCTCCTGATAAACTCTGCTGTAAATCCTCCTGTAATATGGCCACGGTGAATCCATCCTAATTGTGCCAGTCTATGCTCCCAAACCAGTCCCATTGCATTTAGCAGGTTTAGGTCTGGTCTACCAGAGTGAAGTGGCATGCCTATGCAACAGAGTGGTGGCAAAATGGATTCTACCACTGCATTTGTGAGGGTCACAACTGAAATACAGGTAGGGCCTCTTGCATCTGCAGATTTGGCATCTGCATATTTGTCTCACCACAGATGTAGAACACCCCTGATAGCCCCACTGAAGAACTCCCAGATGCAACCAGAGCAGTTCTGAAACTTTTTTTTGGGTGACTTCTGGTTTTCACAAAAACTCAGAATGGCTCCAGACGCAACCAGAATAAGGCTCTGTTTGTGTTTAGAGCTCAGGCTGGCTCCAAAAACTGTGGATTTTGTTATCTGTGCTTTTCGGTATCTGCAGGGGATCTGGGAACAGAACCCGCAAATGAACAGTCTCCACATGTATACTTGGTAAAAAAAAAATCTCTATAAGTGAAAAGCTATGACAAAAGGAATAGATCTTAATGTTCCAGTTCACTGGCAGAACATTTTTCACGCAGAGATTTAAAAATGCCTTGCAGTTTGCAGAGGTGTCAAAATGCCTTGCAACTCACTTGCAGTTTGAAGTTAAACAGTTCATTCTACCCCCTTAGAGTTCTGCCCCCTCATTCTGTAACATGCATATTTACCTGAGAGTAAGTCCCATTGAACTCAGTGGAACTTCGGAGTAAGCATAGGATTGCATAGGATTGTGCTGCCAGTCTTATTCATTTTCACTGAAAACTTGGAGGCTCTGACTTCCATCCAGCACAACAACTAAGTCTGTGCTGAATTGTGGCCACACATCAAGAATGAGAGAATTGGTGGTTGGCACCTGAGGAGTTTTCTTAGTTGTTTGCTCCTTGTGTATTTATTTATTTACTTATTTACTTTATTTACGCCCCAGCTTTCTCCCCAAAGCAACCCAAGGCAGCTTACAACAATGAACGCTCAGTCATTCCTTGGTTGGCAACCTTCAGTCTCGAAAGACTATGGTATAAGCCTACAGCACCCGGTATTCCCAGGTGGTCTTCCATCCAAGTACTAACCAGGCCTGACCCTGCTTAGCTTCCGAGATCAGACGAGAACACAACAGTGAAACATTAGACTCTCTCTGCCCATGCACATTGTTTGTACAGTAATACAGGAACTAGAAGGGATTCACAAGTGGATACAACAAGCACAGGCAATGTTAATGGGAATTGCACTGCTGCAGGGTGAGGGATGGATGCATTGCTGCATTATGGATATTACCATCAGAGATGTAGTGGGGATTAAGTAGCTTATTTCAAATGCTTTTTCTATATTGTGTCTTAACTGGACTTGAGCTTGAACTGAACGTGCCAGATCTCAAATACGTACATAAAGATGGGTTCTTTAACTCCACGGTTCTGTACATTGATACTTCATCATTCATCCATAGTGCCTTTTCATCAACTGAGTCTTGCCTTCTGCAGCAGGCACCCATTAGGAGGGGCAGAGCCATTAGGGTGGAGCCTGAAGGGCACCTACCCCGGGCGCTAAGCCAATCGGGGGCACTTTTCCCCCTAGCTACAGAAGAGGAGCTGCAAGCTTCGTGCACTCCATTCCTTCTTCTCTGGAAGCTGGGGACAGAACAGAGTGCACAAAGGGACTACCAGCGCCTTCTCCTCAGGAAGGCAACACAAGACAGTTAATTCCGAGTTCTCCCCAGAGGCTTCCAGACTCTGGAGGAGAAGGAACAGGGCATGCAAAGCCACCATAGTGACTGCCCCCTCCTCTGGAGAAAACTTGGAAGTGATGTCATGTGATGAGGCAGGGTGTTACAGCTCTGAGGAGGAGGGCCTGTTCAGTGATGATACATTTTGGATTGCTCTGCCCAGTAGTCCATTTGGCCTTGACATTCAAGTCCTTTAGACATCATGTCAAGTGTTGGTTGCTTCTCTGTTTAGTGTCTTGGGGTTTTGTTATCTGGCTGGTATTTGCCTGCTGCTGCGGAGTTGATATTTTTATCAACAGGTCAACGTCCTGGATGTGGGAGAACCCGTAGACATTATATATCTGGACTTTCAGAAGGCGTTCGACACGGTCCCTCACCAAAGGCTACTGAAAAAACTCCACAGTCAGTGAATTAAAGGACAGGTCCTCTCATGGATTGAGAACTGGTTGAAGACCAGGAAACAGAGAGTGGGTGTCAATGGGCAATTTTCAAAATGGAGAGAAGTGAAAAGCGGTGTGCCCCAAGAATCTGTCCTGAGACCGGTGCTCTTCAACATCTCCATAAATGACCTGGAGACAGGGGTGAGCAGTGAGGTAGCAAAGTTTGCTGACGACACCAAACTTTTCCGAGTGGTGAAGACCAGAAGTGATTGTGAGGAGCTCCAGAAGGATCTCTCCAGACTAGCAGAATGGGCAGCAAAATGGCAGATGCGTTTCAATGTAAGTAAGTGTAAGATCATGCACATTGGGGCAAAAAATCAAAACTTCACATATAGGCTAATGGGTTCTGAGCTGTCTGTGACAGATCAGGAGAGAGATCTTGGGGTGGTGGTGCACAGGTCGATGAAAGTGTCGACCCAGTGTGCGGCGGCAGTAAAGAAGGCCAATTCTATGCTTGGGATAATTAGAAAAGGTATTGAGAACAGAACGGCTAATATTATAATGCCGTTGGACAAATCGATAGTAAGGTCACACCTGGAGTATTGTGTCCAGTTCTGGTCGCTGCATCTCAAAAAAGACATAGTGGAAAAGGAAAAGGTGCAAAAGAGAGTGACTAAGATGATTACTGGGCTGGGGCACCTTCCTTATGAGGAAAGGCTAAGGCGTTTGGGCCTCTTCAGCTTAGAAAAGAGACGTCTGAGGGGGGACATGATTGAGACATACAAAATTATGCAGGGGATGGACAGAGTGGATAGAGCAATGCTCTTTACACTCTCACATAACTCCAGAACCAGGGGACATCCACTAAAATTGAGCTTTGGGTGAGTTAGAACAGACAAAAGAAAATATTTTTTTACTCAGCGTGTAGTTGGTCTGTGAAACTCCTTGCCACAGGATGTGGTGTTGGCATCTGGCCAGGATACCTTTAAGTGGGGATTGGACAAGTTTCTGGAGGAAAAATCCATTACGGGTTACAAGCCATGATGTGCATGTGCAACCTCCTGATTTTAGAAATGGGCTATGTCAGAATGCCAATGCAAGGGAGGGCAACAGGATGAGGTCTCTTGTTATTTGGTGTGCTCCCTGTGGCATTTGGTGGGCCGCTGTGAGATACAGGAAGCTGGACTAGATGAGCCTATGGCCTGATCCAGTGGGGCTGTTCTTATGTTCTTATCTTGTTCTTTCAATATTTTCATCTTTTATTAAGAGGTTGTTATTTGTGAGCTGCCTTGGCTTGTCAGGGGCACCAGTAGATGGATAAGAAGCCACTTCGGTTGTGGTGGTTCAAGCTACTGCTTGCTTCAAGGACAGGAACGTCCATCTATATTCTGCTGCCTGTGCAAATGGTCTCTAACTTCCATAAAAGCCTGCCAATATCCCCCATGAGGCATCAAATGATCCAACAACTCCACTTGCAGCAGAGGTCATTGAAAAACAATTATCTGCAGCAGGGGACCATCTAATATTGCAAAGCTCTGAATCATCCTAATGAAAAGCCAGATCCATAAAAAGTGCTGCTAACTCAGCTGGGCAACTAAGCTCTCTTTGTTAAGGCATAAAGGAGATCAATTTCTCTTTCTAAAAAATGAGATAACTCTGCATCTGGTTGTTTGCTAAGGTACCAAGCATACAAAAGCGCCTGCTGCTCTCCATTGCTTGCTCAGCAAGAATGTCACATGCTGTATGTGGCCGTCTCAGTAGCTGATTACCATTAGGACTTTAGTAGCAGGCTGCTTAGAGCAGGACACCCTGCTGTCATATTAATTGCAGGGAGTGGAGAAAGTGGGCTGATGCCACTGAGGATACAATTGTGTTCCATGCTAAACAAGCAGCTCTGTCCAAATTGCATTTTGAAAAGCTCCCGAATTCAATTTCGCTCTGCTAGTGCAAAACGGAACCACTGCAAAGCAAGTGTGCCTTCTCTGATGGCCCTTGACTGCCTATCAATGCTCTGGCCTCTCTACCTATTGAAAATCCCTTGTTGACATTGAAGCTTCCAAAATGACAATGTCCTATTTATTTACTGAGAGTTTCACCTTCTGGTTGTTGGATATCCTGACCTGCTCAAAAGCACACAGATTCATTCAACAATGAACTTCTAGCCTTCTTACCTCCATCTGATTAGCAAAATTCTCTGTCTCTAATATATAAAAATGCCGATGCCTAATGTCTAATGGAATAAAATGGGGCTGATCGTTATCTGTGTAGCTGTTTACTTTCTATCATTTGGTTTCTCTGGAACCATTATTGGTTTTGACAGCTTAATTACCTAATTGTACATATGTTGTGGTGCTTTAAGCAGCAATCGACTAAGTTAATTAAAATTTTTGGTAATTATATGGATTATGTTCAGACCACTTATGAGAACCTAATGTCTTGAAATGAAATATTAGCATTTGCTCATTGAATTCCTGTTAAAACTCATTGTAGCAACACATTGTGGTAATAATGGTTTTATAAGATTTGACAATTGTTTAAATTGGTGTTGCCAGCTGTAAAGTATTGGAGGAAAAGCATGAGATGAGCCAAGGGTCTAATATACTGTAGCAACAGGAGAAAGTTAGTTTGAATTGTAGGCTGTTGGTTTGCAGGGTCACAGTGAGCAAATTCAAATTTCAAAGGGTTTAAATCAGAGTCATCCCTGGGGCAGGTGCCACCTGATGCAACACTTATTCTGCGTTCCAGAAGGTTGGGGGTGGCATAATGGCGTAATCTTATTGCCCTGACCTTCCAAGCTATTTCATTGCTTGAAATGTCTAAAGTCTGCTTCTGGGCCACCTCTGTTCAGCAATCTTCATCCTGATGTGGGCCCAGTCACTTTGTGTTCTTGCCAGAGAGCAGAAAACCTGATGATGAGAACATGAGACAAGTGAGTCTGGAGTGGGCCAAGGATCACCAAACAGAGGCTCAGGTGCTTTGGTGTCAAGCCTTCTAAGAGTGACACCTGCTGCAGCGTGCACCACCATCACCCCTGTCATGATCCGTCATCGTGATCATATCGTGATCGTAACAGCAGAACCAGGGGACATCCACTAAAGTTGAGTGTTGGGAGAGTTAGGACAGACAAAAGAAAATATTTCTTCATCCAGCATGTAATTAGTCTGTGGAACTCCTTGAGGCAGGAAGTAGTGATGGCAACTTGCCTAGATGCCTTCGAGGGGATTGAACAAATTTATGGAGGAAAAATTCATCATGGGTTACAAGTCATAGTAGGTATGTGCAAGATAGAGGTAGGCTGCCTCTGCATCTGATTACCAGATACAGGGGAGGGCACCAGGACAGAGGTTGTACCTGTTGTCTTGTGTTCTCTGAAGCATTCAGTGGGCCACTGCGAGATACAGGAAGGTGGACTAGATGGGCCTATGGCCTGATCCAGTGGGGCTCTTCTTATGTTCTTATGTAGGCTCATATAGGCTGATGGGTTCTGAGATGTCTGTGACAGATCAGAAGAGAGATCTTGGGGTGGTGGTGGACAGGTCGATGAAAGTGTCGACCCAATGTGCGGCGGCAGTGAAGAAGGCCAATTCTATGCTTGGGATCATTAGGAAGGGTATTGAAAAGAAAACGGCTAATATTATAATGCTGTTGTACAAATCGATGGTAAGACCACACCTGGAGTATTGTGTCCAGTTCTGGTTGCCGCATCTCAAAAAAGACATAGTGGAAATGGAAAAGGTGCAAAAGAGAGCGACTAAGATGATTACTGGGTTGGGGCACCTTCCTTATGAGGAAAGGCTATGGTGTTCGGGCCTCTTCAGCCTAGAAAAGAGGCGCTTGATGGGGGACATGATTGAGACATACAAAATTATGCAGGGAATGGACAGAGTGGATAGGGAGATGCTCTTTACACTCTCACATAACACCAGAACCAGGGGACATCCACTAAAATTGAGTGTTGGGAGAGTTAGAACAGACAAAAGAAAATATTTCTTTACTCAGCGTGTGGTTGGTCTGTGGAACTCCTTGCCACAGGATGTGGTGATGGCGACTGGCCTGGACGCCTTTAAAAGGGGATTGGACAAGTTTCTGGAGGAAAAATCCATTACGGGGTACAAGCCATGATGTGTATGCGCAACCTCCTGATTTTAGAAATGGGCTATGTCAGAATGCCAGATGCAAGGGGGGGGCACCAGGATGAGGTCTCTTGTTATCAGGTGTGCTCCCTGGAGCATTTGGTGGGCCACTGTGAGATACAGGAAGCTGAACTAGATGGGCCTATGGCCTGATCCAGTGGGGCTGTTCTTATGTGATGCCACTGGTTTAAATGAAAAAATATTGAGCCTATTTTAGCTAAGGGTAATAGGCCAGATAATGTTCAGGGATACCATTCTGAAGCATACAAATGGAATATGCTTCAAGTTTTTAGATGTACAGGTCCAGCCTATTTATACACGGATTTTTTATACACGGATTTGACTCAGCGCGAATGGCCCCTGCAAATGAGAAAGAATGTGCTGATCCCTGGAGAAGGGGAAAAATGCATCCCTTTAAAATCAGTTTTAAAAACTGAACAGTCCTTTAACAACAGCCTCCTTAATGAGAGAGAAAGAGGGCAGCAGGCTAACAATCCATCAATCCTTCTCTCTCCTGCGGACCCCTCCCTTCCCCCTGAACAGTGAAAGAAAGGTGATCATTTTGCATTGGTGAAGGGAGGGGCTGAGTGAAGTGCTGATGGATTGTCTTCTTAATTACTCTTATCTTAGAATCAAAAGGTCAGCAAGGCTGTTTTTAAATCACTGGAGCAAATAAACTTTGTTTTTCAAATCGATTTGCTATAGTGCATTTTTTTTTATCCACATGAGTGCTTGGAATGGAACCCACGCAAATAATTAGTCTCAACCTGTATAAGCAATACATCAAAAAAACTTTGAAGAAAGTTTTGTTTTGAATAAATGGCCTTCTTGGTTTTCAGTGAAGCATAAGGGTGAGATTGATGATAAACACTGTAAAATAGTGTCTGAAGATAAAAATGTAGGGATGTCTCAGCTGATATTGACTGACTGATAGGTTCATTCCACGTAATATTTCTTCAAGACTTTCTTTTTTCTTGTTGGTGCTTCTAGAAAGTAGATTATTAGGAAGTCAGCTATACTGTATTGAGGCTCAGCCAGTCCCAGCATTATTACTGCTTGCAGAAAGGCAAACTGGAAAATTAGCAGCATCAGAATGGGCACTGAAGCTGCCATGAACCCTAAGGTGAACAGTGTCACCACACGCCTTTACAGCACCTTTGTGCCAATTAGAAAAAGGGGCATCTTCATGCCACTTGGGCCACCCCCACTGCCCCCTCAACTTGCACTGGTGGACAGGATTTTCCTTGCCAATCAGCATGCATGGCTGAGATTGTACTTGCAGCCTGGCTGCCCTTGCCAGCAGAAGTGATATTCCACTGGCATCCTCTCCCTTCTCTTCATTCAGCTGTCTGAATGGCTGCCCCTTAGATATGGTGTCAAAGACAACCTGCACAATCATATGTAGTGACCCTGAGAGTGAAGCAGAATCCTATGGATCCCGATTTGATCTTCTCCTCTAATTCTCCCATTGTTGTGTGCAACAGATGCACTCCCTCCTGTGCAAATCTTTGTGACAGGTTTCCCTATACAAAGTCCTGCTACTGCCACATTGGTATGACTGAGGCTGCAATCCTATCCACACTTACTGGGAGTAAGCTCCATTGATTACAGTGGGACTTACTTCTAAGCGGACATACCTAGGCTGGGGCTCAGAGGGGAGACAACAACAGAAGAGACTGTTTTGCAAAGCACTGTAAAAATGGAAGTCCTGTGTACAAGCAGAACTTGGGCACTGGGCTGAGATTCTTGGAGGAAGGGATTCCTGAGTGCTGATTAAAGCCACTTCTGCTGAGAATCGGTGCTCATGTGTAATTAAAATAAAACAAATAGCATGTGAATTATGCATAGATTTTGCATCACAGATTTCTCCTCAGCTGCAAAGCTGACCTAGAAGGCCTTCGAAATCTGCTACAGCCTGGCAGGTTAACAGCAATATGGTAGTGACGTGAGTGTCAGAAAATAATTACTAGTTGCTTTGCACTTTCATTCATAATGTAGAACTATATGGGAAACTGTGCATAGATGATATGGATGCCAGAAAAATGCAGTGTACAGGCGGGTTCTGGTATCTGCAGTATCAATTATCCACGAATCTGGAGGATATGGGGGATGGCCTTTAACAAGATAAGGAAAGTAAAGGAAAACACTAAAAGTAGCTGTTCCTACCATAGCACAGCAAAACCACTCCATTTTCAGGGCTGCAGGCAACCTTCCAAGCTGTCTGTCGCCTCTTCATGGTTGCTCTGAGGCTGCTCCATTCCCCCAGTGTTGCCCCAGAATGCATCAGAATGAAGAAGAGAGTGTATTGCAATACATTCTGGGATGACATTGGGGGAAGGGAGGAGCTCAGGAGCAGTTGCGAACCTACCACTAGGTTTGATGGGACAAATGCCCCAGGTGCAAACCTCTAGGACCCCACGGAAGCCTCTCTGAGGCTCCCAACGGGGTCAGAAACTGTGCTTCCAGTTTTCTGGAAGCACAGTTTAAAGCATCAGGGAACCTTAGAGAGGCTTTCCCGACATGGGCTAAGGTTGTGTGAGGCTCTGTGAGCCTCAGGTGAGTAAGGGGGGTGGATTTTCATGCGGGGGGTGCCGACAGTCCGCAGGGGGCACCATCATGGACCTTTTCCCTGGGCGTGGGGCTGGGGAGGTCCACCACTGCTTAGGAGTGATCAGGAAGAGGCTGCAGAAAGCTTGGAAGACTATCTGCAGCCTTGAAGACTCAGTGGTTTTGCTGCTGGAACAGTTATTTTAGTGTTCTTCGTCACTTTCTCTATTTAAAGGGTGATCCTTTAAATACTTATATTTACTTGTATTTCAAGATCTTACAGGCTTTTAAAAATGTAATTACAATTGTTTGTTTTAAAAAATTATATCCTGCATCTCCCATGCTGGAGTAAATTACCAAGGCAGCTTACAAAATTCCAGACTAAAAATTTAAAATGTATAAAACAATAAATGAATTAATAAAAACAATAAAACCATTGGGGAGGTCAATTATATGGCTCAGGAAAAAGCAGCTGAACCAAAACACTATCTGCAGAGGCACAGAGAACCAACATCAACCCATCGTCCAAAAATCCAAGACAAAACAGCCCTTGCCAAAAAGCTACAAGGTATTATTATTATTATTATTATTATTATTATTATTATTATTATTATTATTATTAATAATAATAATAATAATAATAATAATAATAATAATAATAATAATAATAATTTATTTTATTAATTTGTACCCCACCTTTTTGCCCAACGGGAGCAAAAGGTAGGGAGCAGTTCTTAATTTCTCCACAGGGAATTCCATAGCTGTGGTACAGAGAAGGCTCACCCTTGTGCTGCCATCCTTCTAACTTGGGACAAAAGTGGCACTTTAAGGTGAGCCTCCTCAGATGACCTGAAAGGGCCAAGTGGAATGTGTAGGAGAAGGCAGCCACTCACATAACCTAGACCCAAACCATGAAGGGCTTTAAAGTTCAATAACAGCTCTTTGAATTGGGCCCAGAAATGATGAGTATAATCTTGACCCAACCTTTTCTGAAGTACAGGTTGAGCCTCATTATTTGTGTGGGTTCCCTTCTAAGCACTCGCACTACAGCAAATCAATTTAAAAAACAAAGTTTCTTTGCTCCAGTGATTTAAAAACAGCCTTGCTGACCTTTGCGAGTAAGATAAGAGTTATTAAGAAGAGACAATCCATCAATCAGTCCTCCTCCAAATGCTTCACTCAGTCCCTCCCTTCACCAATGCAGTGATCACCTTTCTTTCACTGCTCAGGGGGAAGGGAGGGGTCGCCTGGAGAGAGAAGGATTGATGGATTGTCAGCCAGCAGTCCTCTCTCTCTCTCTCTCTCTCTCTCTCTCATTAAGGCAGCTGTTGTTAAAGGATGTTCAGTTTTTTAAACTGATTTTAAAGGGATGCATTTTTCCCCTTCTCCAGGAATCAGCACATTCCTTCTCATTTGCAGTGGTCATTTGTGCTGAGTCAAATCTGTGTATAAAAAATCTGTGTATAAATAGGCTGGACCTGTAGTTCATTATTTTGTATTCTTGGTTCAGAAGAAGTCCCTGAGTTCACTGGCAGAGTATCAAAATTTAGAAATAAGTAATAGTCATAACCATTCAAAGGTGCTTGGTATTGTTGTAGTTGAATAATTCAAAGTAAGGTTAGGATGAGATTCTTAGCTCCAGCACAAGTCACTTAGGGAAATCAACATTACCATATCCTACATAATTCAGACTAAACCAACAATGTCCTTTAAAATGAGATGGATAAGTACTAGGATCCTCAACAAATTTCCAACAAAATACAAACCCTTATAAATATTCAACAAATGTGTTTAGTTTTGTAGTTCAGCATTTACTTGAGAACACCAGCTTGCTAGTATCAGATACAGTGGGCCCTTTTGTATCCACGGAGGATCTCCCCTGCGTTGATTCAAATATGTGGGTTCTTAATCAGAAGATAAGGAGGGCTGAATCAGAAGGTCCTCTGTATCTGTTGGGCATCTGTTCCAGGACCTCCAGAAAACACCAAATTCTGTGGATAGTGAAATCCACAGGGAGGGGGTATGCCCTGGTAAACAGAAGTACCTTTCAGAAGCCTCCTTGCACCTCAGAAGGCCTCCTGAATGTGACAAGAAGACACTTCAAGTCACATCTGAGAGGTTTCTGAGGCCCACCAGCTGTGGACTCGGTGTCCATGTGTGTTTAAATCTGTGGATACTGAACCCACTGATAAGGCGTGTACACTGTATTGTCAACATTGATGGGCAGTGACTCTTTATAGTTTCAGGCACGATTTATTCTCTGTCTTATTTGGAGCTGTTATGGATTGAACCTAGAACCTTCTGCATGCAAATCTCTCCCCCATATAATGGGGCAATTATTACTATTAGAAATATTTTCCAAAATTTACTGTATTTTGCTAGACAAATACCTTTCATAGCTTCAGAACCTTGACTATATCAGGGTTCACACCCTTAGTAAAAATATACCTGATTTCACAGTGTTCCTTGGATTAAGTCCAACAATTGTTTTAGGCTTGCTGCCTGCATATACAATGAAGGAATACATTTCTGAGAGAGAGAAAGTTTTGAATGATGGTGACAGTGGCCTGAAGGAAGAAATTATGCTGTTATAGACTCTAAAATGTCAAAGGAAGGATGAATGCACTTGAGTCTTGAAAGATTAAAATTAGTTCTATAGAAAGAATATAGTGATTAGATCCAGAGTGAGTCAGCCACCCACTTGGGTTCCAATCCCATGAACATCTAGACACATCCTTCTTGATACAGTCAAGGAGCCAATGGCTTTTCCTACAATCAGTTGTTCATGTCAATTATTTTGTTGATACTTCCAAGATAAGAGGCCTGGATATTGAGATGTCTGAAAATAGGCCTGTAGCTAGACTTTTGATACATAAGACTGTAGGAATGGAAGAAATAATGCATGTTGAAATGGGATTGTGTAGCAACTATTGTTTGAAAACAGAGTCAATGCTCCCTGTAAGAAAAACTGTTGTATGTTAAATTTCACAGGCCTACAAAATTGAGGGTCAGAAAAGTTTTTCCCAAACTTTATGGTGGTTTGGTATGAATTTGGGGTGCCAATTCCAAAAATGGCATCCGTTTTGCCCTTATCACATCTAGTTTTGGAGATATAGTACAGCCTCAGCCATGGTGTAGGCTTCCTCATGAGGAAGCTGCTTGAACCATTCGTTAAAGAGGCTATACTATGTCTCCAAAACTAGACGTGACAGGGCAAAACTGATGCCATTTTTTGAATCGGCACCCCAAATATACCCAGGAATTGGTGTAACATTTAAGGAAGCAAAATGTGTGTGGCCTTGTTTTCAAAACATTTATCAGAATGTTCATATAACAAATATGTGGGATGGAAGGTAATGCAAGGTAACCTATTGGTGCCTGAAGAAGGTCTAAATGATACCCTTCTAGTGGTAAAAATATAGTAAGACTAATGGCCCAATCATATCCCCTGCCAGTCCATAGCATGCCGGACTGCTAATGGAGAGTGCACGGAATGGTATGATGGGGGACACACACGACCAAATGGCCCTGGTAGCCAACTCTCCTGGCCCTGGAGAGTTCAGTAAAAAGTAAATCTTCCTTCAACTGGTCGCCAGTGGGCCTCCTTAGACCTACACCAGCTATTTTGCTGGTGCATGTTTGAAGAGTCAGGCGGTATTGGGCCAGGAAAAGAGGGAAAGGATTTTGTCATGCGTCACTGCTGTCAGGTCAGCAGGGGAGGATAGCCCTTGCTTTCCCGATAGCAGAGTGGCACAGGAGCATAGGGAGATAGCACAAGAAGCAGGCAATCCCAAACAGAGCCAAGGAAGCAGACACAGGCTTGTTTGTTGCAGAAGCATGTATTGGTAAAAGGAGCAGGCAGAAGAGTAGTCAGGGATACAGCAGGTCACAGTCATGAGAAGGCAGTCCAAATCAGTACACAAACCAGTAGCACAGCATGCAGAAACTCCACCACAGCAACCCACACCTTGGTGTCTGTGCTTGCCCCATATATACCAGGGCCAGCCAATCAGAGTAGGGTGACCTCATAGTCACAAGACAGTCTTGTGACCCACTCTGATTGGCTGTCCACCATAGCCTACGTGACTCAGCACTCATCTCTCCCCAAGTCACATGACTCCCTGCAACCTGCAAACCTGCAACAGGTGCAGTTGTTTGCATCAGCTGTGCTGCTTTACAGATTGTTGCACACCAGGCCCAGATATCAGGGCCTCCTGCCACATCCTGGCTAATAATAATCTCAAGCCTGGGATGCCAAAAACCTGACAACTGCCCTATGAGCCTCCACTTCCCACCCCTGAATCACCCTCAGCTCAGTCCATTCCCTGATCCAAACAGCTCACAGTCCTCCCCATTCCACCCTCCAGCTGATTTAGGGGTGCAGTGCAGGACAGAGGAGGGCCAGCAGGCCACTCTCACCCATGCACAACCTCTGGTTATTTGCCCAGGCAGCTGTAGCCTGGCTTTTGTGCCATCGTTCCAGTATTTACACAGACAGATTGTGAGATGCATTAGTATATGCCCTAGATTGGATTGGCTGTAAGCCTTACACCAACAGTTCTCAGAGTGTAGGTTCAGGACCCACCAGTGATTGTGACCCAATTTTTGGTGGTTCATGAAACTTACAGGGTAGATTAGGTTGTGTGCATCAAGGGTTAAACAAGCTGCTACTTGGAGGGAGGCACTGCTGCACCATCACCATTCTAGCCCCATCCCTTGGCATTTATAAATCTGATAGCAGCCTTAGGCCGATAAAACATCTGAGAACGACTGCTATACACAGTTATCTGAGTGTAGTTCCATAGCAGGCCTTAGCTGTAAGTTACATGTAAAGGATTGAGCAGTAAATATTTGATAATGTACTTCTTGAATGGGATCCTCCCTGAGCTGATCCACCCCATTTTGACTGGCTCATAGGAGGGCTGGCCCTGTGTCAGAGGCTGGAGTTGGTTTCACAAAAGCCGCATAAATGCATTTTCCCCCATGTATGGACAAAAAATGGAAATTTATGGGCCTATGTATCATTTAGAGTTGTTGCTTGAAACACTGAACTCCCCTGATATGGTGTTTGTAAGCAGCATCAGCGTTCGAACCTTCACAAGGAAATCCACAGCTTGCAAATGTTACTTTCATTCAAGTCTTCTCAAACTTTTGTGGAAGGTCGATGCTCACAAAGTTCAATCTATTGTAGCCACAGGTAAGCCTTTGCGACATGATACATTGATTGTGAAGGCTCAAGCTTTTGTGGGCATTTACTAGCAACATGCGCAAATGCTCAGTATAATTTCAGGTTGAACACAGGGATGCTCATGCATCTCTAATCAGTTTCTTTGCACTGGCCTTGTGTGGAGACTAGGAATTGCTCTTGTGAAGCTATACAGGGAGAACGCTGTCAAATCACTTGACTGTATGCATTAATTAGCTTTATAATGTACTGCTTGTGGAGGGGAGCTGCTGCATTTCATTATTTACTTTTTTATTTCTAACCACAATGACAGGAGGCTGTGGAAAATCTGAAGAGAAGCAAACAAATATATTACTACCCCAGTAGCAGTAGCCAGGATTAATTAGTGTGTAACAGCTTCAGATGGATTCTAGAGAAAACCATTGTATAAATCCCATCATATAAATATATTGAAACTAATCTCTCCCTTCAGGATTGCTTTGCATTATGCCTCAGAGATAACCACCTGCAATGCATGCAGTTCTCATAAGCTCATATAAAATCTCCCTTTGCATATATAGTGAAAAAACAGCATCATTTTCTATTGCTGTCGGTAGCAAACCTTCAGTCATTTTCAACAGCTTTGTCATTGTGAACTAACAAGATATAAAGATAGATAGAATCTCAAGAGCTGCAAGGTGGCCGCCAGAACTAAGAGCCTCCTACCTCCTGAGTAGTCATGCATAGGATTGCACTGTCTGCCTTTTTCCCCTGTAAAAGACTCTCTTTTCCACGCCGAAGACAGATTTGTTTCATGGTTCAGAAGTTCGTTACTCTGCAAATCAATTAAGCAAGTGTAAACTTTAAAAAAACTGCAAAGGTGCCCTAGGAGCATCTGGCCTCTGGCTCACTCCACTCTTGGCTAGGCAGCAAGACTTGAAACTAAGACAGTTGTAGCCACTGTTTTGGATGACTTCCTCATGGCAGAGGCAATATTTCTGGATTTATGTGACCCACCTGTCAACTTTGATACTTGACTGTTGAATTATTCTGATAGCAGCTGACAATAAGGTGGCGGCTCTTATTGTTTTCTCCCCGACAGTTCTTTCCCCAGCACTTTGATACTTCCATCTTGTATTTCTCTTTTCCAACCTTCAAAAACAGTTATCCAGGGAAACCTCTCTTAGCACGTTCTCTTAGCAGGTTCTACTCTTTCAGAAATTTTAAGATTTTCCCCATTGAGCAAACCAAAGAAAAAAGTAGCAGCTATCACCAAAGGCTACATGCCAATCAGAGTCTTATTTTGAATTATTAAGCTGCAGTAAAAATGCACTAGTGAAATACAGTCATGCACAGGGCTGGCCAGAGACTTCCTGGCTCCTAAAGCAGCTTGCCTCCTTTACCTGATCCTGCGGCAACCTATGATCTTCCCACTCCTTAAGAGACTGAAAAAGAAGGAGGAAGCAGAAGAGGAAGAGGAAGAGGAGAAGTCAGGGGAGTGGTGGGCTCTCTCCTCCATATTTCCTCTTCCACTCAACGTTCCTCTGCCTTTTTCAGTCCAGGGAGTGGAAGGAGCAGAAACAGTAGAGGTGCTTGGGCAGATGGAGATGTATCCCTCCCGCAATATGCTGCTGGAGAGCATGACTTCTTTGGCCGATCTCATGAATGTGGCCAGCCCTCACAGTACATAAATGTTCATTTTGACAAATAGCCTATCTTTTAACTACAGTTCAAACATGAATGATTCTAAAGGCCCAGTCCTATTGTAGCAATCTTTTACTGGCTGGCAAAAATAGCTGTCCAGAAGCACACATAGCCATGTACTTCCAAACCATAGCAGCATACGATGCATAGGCCCTGTGCACAGCAGTGGGGCAAAGAAGGCAGGAGAGGGTGGCACCCAGCTTAGTCAACCTGTGCTGAAGGCTATCTCCTCCAATGCTGGTCAGTAGTTCCCCATTGTCTCCTCAGACCTTCACCATCAGGGATGGCCAAACCCTGGCCCCAGGGCCATTTGCAGCACTCAGGGACCCCCAATCCAGCCCGCTGGGAGCCCCCAGTCTCCAATGAGCCTCTGGTCTGCCAGAAATTTGCTGAAGACCACACTGGCCCAACACACCTGCTCTCAGCGTGATGGCCAACTACAGCGGCACCAAAGGAAAGGCTGGCCTGGCTTTGCGCAAGGCCTTTTATAGCTCTTGAGCTATCGTGAGACCTTAATTCATTCATATAAGTTCCATCTCTAATATATTCATTTATGTAACTTTATTCAAATTTATTCAAATTTTAAATGTAAATTAATTCTTTTTTTCCTGGCCCCCAGCACAGAGTCAGAGAGATGATGTGCCCCTCCTGCCAAATAGTTTGGACACCCCTGATCTAAGGCATTGGAGCAGGTCTGAGAAGTCTCACTGCTGGTTCAGGAGCTTACCAAGAGGTAAGGGAAAATATTCTCCCTTTCCCCTTCCCGAGCCTTCCAATTACACCCTCCCCACACACACACATACAGACACTATAGCATGCAGAACAATCCATTTTGACACAGCTGTGTGCTATGGCAGGGAAAACCATAGGACTGAGCTATAAGTAGATTGACATGTGTATAATTCCAGAGTTTGCAGTTTGGATGAATATGAAGCTGTCTAATAACTAATGTAGACAGACTCTATATGTCTGTTTCATATGTTCATTTCCTGAATTGCAAGTATTTTGTTTTATTGAAAATAATGACATTATTTTTCTGCAGCGGATTTCAGTTGGCTTTGGATTCTACTGCAGGGAATTCTGAACAGTAATCAAAGGAGAGCTTACTTTTTTATGGAGCAAAGCTCACTGCAAGTAATCCATCCACCATCCTTCCCCTTGATTGAGCCATTTCCTTTATTGGCTGGGAGTCCCTTGACATGTGGATGCACATTCTGGTTCAAAGAACTCTGTGCAAAGACAAAAAACAAAGGAACTTTAATAATTTGTTGCCCTTTCGGGACAAATTTCAGTTGCTCTGATATGTTTCTTAAAGCCTAACCCTACCCTTGAGAGATACCAGTATAGCTCCATGTACACAGACTCAACAACAGTTCTGCCAGTGTAGAAGTCTGCTTGCCAACAGCGGCGCCATGGATGCTGGCACAATGCCAGAAAAATGTCATGCCAATACAGCTCAGGTACCATTCGGATGCTGGTGCAACTCTGCCGGCAGAGCAGCCAAAACTGGGAAGAAATTGGGGCATGATACAGGATGTGAAGGGACGAGAAGGAGGCAATGCACACCATATTCTAACCCCCTTTCAGATGGTGGACACACCTCTACTGCTAGAAAACCACTATGCCAACAACAAAGCTCGCAAAGGTGAGAGTAACTCCATAGGGCACATTGGGGAACAAAGAAACAGCTACTCTGGGTCTGATTTTTAATAAGAACTCCTGGGGTTCAGAACTCTCCTGAGGAGGATTTTTTCCCCACATGACCTTCCTCTACCTGGTCTCTGTAGCTTGGAGATACTTGTTTTACCTGGCTGTCCTCTTCCAAAGGATCTATATTGCTACCTTCGTTATGCTCTTCTCAAAAAGGCATTCCTTGGATTATGTATTTATGTGGGTGGGGCAAGGAGACTTTGATCAGGGATTCTTAGCAGGATTGGACATATTTCCCTTTACTGCTCATGACACAGTAGCTCCTGTAGAGGTGAGGGAGTTGCAGCAGTTGCGTGGCCCTTTCCTAGTGGCCGGCAAGGCAGTCTTCTTCCCTGTATTGGCTACTCATTGGCCCTGTGCCTGCCCTCACCTCCTGCTCAGTTCACCTTGGTGGTGCTTCACTAGCCACCAGCACTAGAGTTGGGTAGAGTAGGAGCACTAGGTTAGCTCCTTGAATGTTACACCAACGATGCACAGACAAAACAGTGATGCCAAAATTATATAAGAACACAAGAAGGGCCCCACTGGATCAGGCCAAAGGCCCATCTAGTCCAGCTTCCTGTATCTCACAGTGGCCCACCAGATGCCTCAGGGAGCATGCAAGACAACAAAAGACCTGCATCCTGTTGTTCTCCCTTGCATCAATGATGCACAGATGTCACACTGCTGACACTGACTGTTGACGGAGTAAGGATGCTGTTCATTGTAACAGGGTTTCCACGGATGCTGGGGTTGTTTCTGGGAAAAGGTGCACTAGCATGGCATTGCCTGGGCAGGTTTTGTATATGAAGGACCTTGCATAGGCGTTTGTGTGCCATCAGCATGGTGTCTGAAGTGAACTGGGCCATTAGCTTGATAAGAACATCTACTGCTCAAACAGCTACCTAAAACAATAGGCAGCTTTTTTCTGCTTCATTTCTTAGGCACAAATTGCAGAGCTATCATGACTGGGAAAACTCTCCTAGAATTACTGAAGCATTGCTGGTAGGACACAGATTTTCATATTAACGTTTTCCATTTTGGAAGCTGAGCCAATAATTATTAGTTTTATTATTATTATTTTATTAGTTTTATTATTATTAAGTCAATTATTAATAGTTTTAAACTATTAATTCAAGTATATGAAATACTAATATTTCAAGGCAAACAGGCCACAAAGTCTCCCCTGGTTCAAATATAAATCAGAAAATGGAGTTTAGTATCGCTTTCTGTTCACAGAGAAACTAACCTTTTGTTCTCAGCAGGCAGGCACTTCTGCCAGCCACAACAGGAAAAATGGGAGGCCTTAGTACATGAGGCCAAATTGGATGCACCTCCATTAAAATGGGTCTCTCCTGGCCGTAGCACAATTTCAGTGAAGTCCAGAATTGTAAGCATATGTTTCCTGCCCTTCGGACCACATTGAAAAGACTGGGAAAGAGATACTAAGCTGAAAGCCAATGGTAGAATGCAAGCCTCCCAGAAGCTTTTTTTAAAAAAATGAGACCACACAAGGGGACTCTCAACACTATATCACTCCAACCTAATTTTAATTGAACTCACTTATCCAGCATACTTCACAAATTAGTCTTCTATTTAAACTAATGAAAGAACATTTACTGATTTGTTTCTGTTGTTCTCTGCTTGGGCAGAGGAACCAAAGATTAAGCAAAGGTGGTCCAACATGCTGCCTGCGGCCTGCGTGTGGCCCCAAAGGCCCTTTTTGGCAGCATTTGAAAGCTTTGCTGCATCCCCCCATTGCCTCCTCTCACTTCTACCATGCCATTCCAGTTTCACCTTTGGAGAAGGAGAAGCCAGAACAGCGTGGCAGGGAGATCAAAAAGCCCCACCGTACATACTTTCACCTCCGCCTCCTTCAACTGAACCTGCCAAATGACTTAGCAGCTCAAAATGTAGAAGTACAGGTAACTGGTGATAACATCATCCAATCCCCACCGATGACTTCTGGGTCACTCCACAGTTGTGCGGGCCCCCTGAGTGACAGAAGTTGGACCACCCTGGATTAAGCCTTAGTCTACACATGAAGCAGAATCAGGGGGCAGTATAACAAATACTGACGAGCCCTCCTGCCATGTGGAGGGGAGAGAGCACAGGCACGCATGCCTCTTCAAAGTTTCAGGCTGTCACCTAATACATAGGGGTAGTGGTTGTCAGAACAGCCTTTCAATGTATCGTAGTTGTACCTACACAACCTGAGGTGGTACAATCCATTCTACCTTCTCATTTTGCTACATATGTAGACCAAACCTAATAGATGCCTAAACCAACATTTTATATTGTCTCTTCAGCTATTGCAGTCTGAAACACTGTGACATGTAAAAGCTCGCCACCATCCCTGGGCACAAATCAATTTTGAGTCAATTGAGTCAATTTTGAGTCAATTTTGAGTCAATTGGAATTTCAATTGAATCAAAATTCCAGGTCAGCCTTGCTTTCTTAGAGCCTCTCAAAGTGGTGTCCATTTTTCCTGACAGAAGGGCTGTACTTTTAGCAGTTGGATGATAGACAGAAATTCTGCAGATAAAATGTTTCTGGCCATTGCATCACTATGAAATAACTGTCATGTTGCGTTTTGCCTGCCATGTACCTGTTGAAGGCACAGAAGACTTGCCAAGAAATAGAGGGGGAAGGGCTGCAGCTAAACCCATGCCCAAATGCAATAGTATCATTGAATAGATATGCATTACATCTGTCTCACATCTGCAGCACTATACAGATCCTGGCCATGGCTTCTTGTGAGAAGCAACCAGGGTGATTTGACGAATAGCTTTCACCCCACAAATACTGGCAAACTACAGTATAATAAGGAATTAAATAAATCTGCTCCACCAAGCTGCTGCTACACCAGTTGGGCCAGAGCCTTCACTTCAGCCAGAGTACAGGTATGTGCCACTTAACAACAGGGATATGCTCTCCTATCCCCGTTGTTATATGATTAGGTCATTAAGTGAACATTCAATCCAATCTGTTGCCTTTGTTGTGTAAACGGACATCAGCTGGCTACACAGGCTATTGGAGATAGTTGTGCAAACAGACACTCTGCTGCAGGCTATGGGAGACCTGACTGCCTCATTAAGAGTCGCTTTGACCACCGTTGTATATGTGGCCTGTCATTAAGTGAACAGTAGTTAAGCAGCACATGCCTGTAATGTCTCTAGAACTGCACTGTCAATGGGTGGGAATCTTTTGCTGTTTACTGACTAAACACAGTTTATCATGATGGCTGGGGATGCAGTGCAACTAGGAGGATGTTGTAAATGTTTTCTTTCACCTTGCTCATTATAGGTAGTGACAGAGAGCTAAAAATAGGTTGATAACATAAGTTTCAGCTGGCTTCTTAGAATAGCAGTGTGTCCATTCCAAAATTTCCACCAGTGCTGGAGGCAAATAGGAAAGAAAAACAGTGGAGGGACTGCATGATCATTCTTAACTATGGGGAGATTGTCTCTCTGGGTTCAGTGTTTGCTTCTGCAGTTCCCAGGTGGGGGGTGGGGTGGGGAGCAGAACTAGCAAGCAGATTGGTGCCAGGGTGGGCATTGTCAGTGTGATCCCATAGGCACAATAACTGTGTGCATCTTACACAGTTTAATCATGTCTGAACGGGGTTACAATGTGTCTAGCACCCATATTGGCACATTGGTATTATTGACTTCTGATATTCTAGAACTGAGTTCACAGAAATGCCTTCATTTTTTAAGCACAGGACCTTTACGCCAGCTACTGTGCGTTCCTGTACCAAACATGCTTTTGAGCGTAAAACTGGGCTATATCTGTGCTTGACAGCAGCAATAACATTTAACACTTACCTAAAGTCTGTGTTTTTTTAAACACATTAACAGCAGTGGGCCTCCCAGCACCATGCCTGGGGCAAAGGTCTGCGATGGCATCTCCTGCAGGCTACCACCGCCCCCCATGCAGAAATCCGTCCCCCCACTCACCTGAGGCTCATGGAGCCTCGCACGACCTCCACCTGCATCGGAGAAACCTCTGTTAGGTTCTCCGACGCTTTAAACAGTTTCCACCCCTGTCGGGAGCCTCAGAGAGGCTTCCGCAGGGTCCTGGTGCCTGGCACCTGGGGCTTTTGCCCCATCTGACCTTATGGTAAGTCCACAACTGCACATTAAATACCAAGGGCTATTGCAGTGAATAGAAAATATTTCAAATCATCTGGTTTAAATCATCTGGATTTTGAAAGGATCCTTCATATTCAAATATTCAAAACTGATTTAGTATCCTTTGGTTACAATGTATTTCAGGATGAGATCTCAAGAGATATTTGAAATCCATACATTTGTTCTTTGTTCTTGAATAGTTTTTTTTAAAACCACCCATTCATTACTTACCCCCTCAAGTTTGCTCCTGAAAATCAGTTATAGTCTTCTTGCATGAATTGACTAGTGGAGGGGGCTTTTAAATGATGGGTGCTTTTAAAAATATCTGCGTGTCTCAGCTTTTTGTGTATGTGTGTCTGAGACCCGACTAAATAATTTTTAACAACCCTTTCCCTACTTAGCGGTCAGGTGCTAATTATTATTCAGCTGCTGAAATTTTTGAAAGGCCAACAAAAAATAAATATCCAAAGCTCGGTTATCCTTTCGAAAGAGGGAGACAGAAATAGCAAGAGCCATTTCAGCAAAATTCTGAATTACAGCAGAGAAAATGCAGAATGTTAATGGAGCATCTTTGAAAGCAGTACATTTTTAGCACAGGGCACAGTGAGATTTCCATACATGATTTCGTCTATGGTCCTGGAAAGCATGCAATTAAATTACTGAGTGCTACTTGAAAACTTTCCCTGCATTCTATCCAATCAGCAGCACATCTGCTCAGAAGCATTTGGTTAGGATCATCTGTTTATTTGTAATTGACCAGGAGATAAAGGGGCAGTGTCAGAGGGAGGAATCTGAGGCTTGCAGTGATTGCAAGCCATTCTAGTCCTGTGTTGAAGTATTAGAATGGTTATCGATCTTTGTCACTCGTTTGCCTTCAAAGACTCCCAAGCGTGACTTCTAATTGTGAAGACTCTAACTATACCATTGATTTTGAAATGTATCTGTTCAATTATAAGACTATTGAGGATGTGCCTTACATAGAATAAAGCTGGTGTCCAGGGAGGAGAGAATATAGATCTATATAGAATATAGATTTCCTGGTCTGTTGCCTGAAATGTCATGAATTCTTCCCCATTTTTCCTGCTTACCCCGTGCAAGTGTATGCATGCCCCTACTGCCTGCCACCTGCTCCGCTTCACTCTAGAGGTGAAGACAAGGGGATGTCAGTGGCCCTCTTCATCCACCCACCCGCTGCCTACTGGAGAAGGAGAGGAAGTGACAAAATAAATGGTCCTTCTGATCAGGGTACAGAAACAGAATAGCCACTGTCACCATTCTGCTAACAGTGAAGCAGTGCTTCTGCTGGCTTCCTTCTTCTGTCCCATTCTGCCACTCTGTTAAAACCTGCAGTGGGAAAGTTAGGAGGGACAAGTAAGGGGCAAATGGGGGCTAGGTGAGGTGGCCATGGAGGTGGTATGTGGGTGCAGGGTGTTGCTGCCATCCTTAGGCAGCCTGCCTCATCTCACCACATGGCTGGGAACACAGTGGCAAGGTCCTATACAGTTCTTGTCCTCCAATATAGAAGCAGAAGAGGGAAAAACAAGGCACTGATGCCAACCTGAGTGCCTTTGCAGAGAAGAAGGAAGAATGCCAATGGCAGCCCATAATACTGCACTAAAACAAGATAGGTCTGGGTGTGATTGGTGTCTGGATAAGAGACCATATGGAACCCCATATATGAGGCCAAGTTGATGGAAAAAAGGTGGACTGTAAACAAAGAAATGCTTTAGCAGCCCAAACGATCCTTTTTAAAGCAAGACTGCAAGCTTGGTTTCTGAAGAAATTACCTGGCTGGAATGACTTGCCATGACTCAATGCTGCTAAACTATAAATCACTGCATTCCTTTTATGGCATTGGAGTTGAAGGGTTAACAAAATGCATCCCAACCCTATGGGCAAACAAATAAACCAAGAAAAATACTCCCTTGCCTGCAACATTACTGGCAGAAAAACTAAAAAGAGGTAGTTCGTCTCCTGTGACATATGTGAGTGGGTCATCTTGAAACATTTTTTGAAGCAGTAATAATTGGCCGGAGCCAGGCCCTCTGCCCTTTCATCAACATGGCAGTATTGATTATGCAAACAGCACCTATTAGAATCAGGACAGCCATGGTGTTGACAGCGGTCTGTAGTAAAAGCTCTCCAGGGAACTGAATAATGCATGGCAAGAAAGACTTTCTCCAGGACTTGTGTACGTTTCATTGCTGTAATGTATTTGAAGAAGAAAAAAAGTGTTTTTCGAAAAATTGAGAAGTGTTTTCAAGTGTTTTCACTGAAAGTGAGTTCAAATGTAATGGAATACTCACATTACATGAGCAAGCCTTGGATAGCCATGAGCTTGTTCATGTCCCTTCATCTTTGCACAAGAGAAAGAGTTTGCTTTGGGCACAATCCTGAAGCACCTTTGGGCTGGTGCATGTCCCCTGAGCCAGCCCAAGAGGGTTGCAAAAGTGCCGTAAAGCACATTTGCGCCTCCATTCAAGTTGGGGAGGCTATTGCATGGTCATGCGCAGGCATCTCCCCGCCCATGTGAGCCCCAAGATGGGTATGTTTGCACCAGCCTTTCTAGGCTAGCGCGGGGGTCTGGGGGGGCATGGAGAGGGTGAGAAGGAGGTGTTCCAGGGCAGAAGGAGGGTAGGAGGTGGGCGGGCCCATGGGCTGGTGGGTGTGGCGCGGGCGGCAGAACCAGGATCCAGCACTTATACTGGATCCTAGCCCCGTTTCCAGGCAGCCACATGGGCGCTCTACAGGTGGCATGGATCTGAGTAGCCCCATTGAGGCTGCTGCAGTGTTACCTGGGGCAGGGGGAATAATTATTTCCCCTTGCCCCGGCCTGGCCTGCAGTCAGCCCCAAACTTGTACTGGATATGACACAAGCCCGGCAGCCTACCTGCTCCAGCACAAGTTAGGATTGCGCTATCCATGTTGTAACCTGTCTGGAGTCCATGGGCCCAATCCCTGAGCGTGTATCCTCATTTTCTCTTTCCCAAAGGTACCTCGCTTAGGCAAAAAGGGGGTTTCTTGGCACCCTGGTTCCTTTTCTGTCCCAGCAGCCCTTCAGGAGATCCTCTCCAGGCTCAGCGAGCCAACAACAGTGTCCTGCTCCATCCCACTGTTAAATAGTGCATGGTAAAACACACGTACGCCCAGGCAGCCCCTTGTTCTTGTGACAGCATGAGACCTTAACCAGGCTCACAAAAGCAAACTGCTGCTTTAGCAACAGCGAAACCTAAAATGTTGCCCATGGTCCACGATCAGCACAGAAGTTGTGGCACTTTTCCACTCTAGTGGGGAGAATCTTGTCTGCTAGGTGGGTGAGCCAAAGGATGCTGTTGTTGTAGTACCTTGGGGCTTTGGCTGGGGTGGGTTACTTAGAGAAATAAACCACAGTACCATTTTACAGACAAAGTTGCAGAATTGTTTCAGTTCAAACCACAGTTAGGAAAAGCAAATCTGAGTCAAACTGTGATCTCCAATTCTGGTTTGTTACCTGCACTGTGGCTAAATAAACAATAGTTCCCTGAGTTCATATGTAACATGGAACTGTGGTTTACATCAAGGAAAAGCATTCACTCTCCTCCTCTTGTGCACAAGGAAGGGAAGGGAGAAAGCATGAACCTGTGGCTTCCTGAAGTTGATTCATGCAGGGAGAAACTGTGACTTTCCATTATGTCTGAACCCAGCCATGGTGGAATCCAGTCACCTGAACCTGAGGGCATACTTCAGCTCTTTGATTTTTCTCCAGTAGGTGACCTTGTTCATACTGATTAGCTGAGTTTGGAAATGCAGGAGCTGGAGTTAGACTGGCTGACATGCCTGTAGCATTCTTAATCAGTTCTAATACCACTATGATATAAATGTAATATAGTAATAAATGCTCTGTTGAATTTTTCTTTTTAGTTGAAAAACGCTTTTACGTATCAATAACTTTCCAGCACAACCGTTTGCTTTTTAAAATGTTTGATCACTTGTTTCTGGTGCCATCTTCAGGTGAAAAAAAAAAGAAATTTCTATTTCGTTTTTTTTTTTATCATCAGACTGGGTTAGCAAATTGTCTTTACACCAACCATTTCCTTAATGTGATCCTAACAGTTTGTTTTAAGACCAGATTTACATTTTCCACTTTTATACATTTTATATTTTTCTAATGTATCAAAACAAATCATTTTTTTAAAAAACAAAGTAACTCTTTGTGCAACTTTAAAAGATGACATGAAACGATAAACATAATACAAAAATTCCCAGTCTATAGCTGTCCTCAAAATAGAAAAGAAGGAAAAGAAAAAAGGAGAGGTTAAGAATTTTGGATAGTAAATAAGCAGCCAGTCTATACTCAAATGGAATTACATCTAAGGACCAAACTACACGCTATACTGGATCTGTAAAGTGGCCCCTTTTTGTTTGTTTTATAAATAGTATCTAAGGGAAAGGGGGGGACTTCCATTGGCTTACAATGGAATAGTTTTTCCACATAAACATAGCATTCAGTTGGAATCAGAATATCAGTGGAGCAAAGTACTAACTCCCTCTACATTCTCCCCATGTTTAAATAGTACACACACACTTCAATACCTTTATTGGCATATTAAGAATTTACAGAGAATAAATAACATAATAAAATGTGTGTGTGTTTAAATAGTACTTACAAATAGCATAGTTTTATAAAGCAAACAAACAAAAATGCCAGATCATGTTATTGATTCAGAATAATGTGCCTTTTGCACTTATTTGGAAATTAGTATACTTTCCCGGGTCATGGGCAGGAGGAGGAGGGCAGATATTTTGAGTGCCTCTTTGGTCTTTTTGCATTTTAAAAAAGTTGCATTATATTTTTAAGTGGTTTTCAGGAGGAAGCTCTTTATGCTGTAAGTTCCTTTTGCTCTGGAATTATGCAGCCATTCAGAATTGCTTTCTCTTGGCAAAAATAAATCAATAAGCAATTTTTTATTTTTTAGGTTTGTTTTGGGAAACACTTTTCATTGGTATAGGGAGCCGTATGTCATATGCATCTGTTTGCTTATTTCATTGATCGCCAGGGACCCTCCTGGCACTTATTCATCACCTGGGCACTCCAGGGCCAATACACCCCGACTATAAACCAATAAATAATTAGTGTGAATGCACGAGGATGTGGGATCACCAAAGCAAAGTGGCATTTGAAGACTGCAGCATAAGCACAAGATTTTCTAAGCTCTGAAAGAGGGTTAAGCTTCAGTGAAATTTGCCTTCTGGTCTCCTGTATAGTTTGAAAAATCTGTGCATCCCCAAAAGTATATTAAGCTAGCCAGTAATGTGGAAATAATGCCTGATTCAAAGTGCTGACTTGAGTAAAATTCCTTCCAAGAGAATCTAGTTTCAAACTCTGTATGGAAAGAAGAACTGCCTTATGTTTTAAATTCATCCACCTAATGACACTGGAGCTTCTTTCTAATATTTTCATTCAACTGTGACAGTTCATTCTGATTATAAGACTCCTCCAGGGATTTGAGAAGAACTACCTACTTGCCATTTCTTCTGTGAAACCAGCAGTGCCCTTAAAAAGTTTCTAGAGCTGTTGTGCACTGAACAAGCTCCCCTCTCCTCAGAACACTTCTTTTTCTTTCTCCCCAAAATGATATCTCCTGGTGTGCACTAAACCTGATGTGACCAGGCTCAGTACAGGAGGTCTCAGGGGCAGGAGGTCTGGTCTAGAGGGTTGAGCCTCCGTTTGCCTGAAGATAACATCCGAAGGTCGCCAGTTCGAGGCCACCGGCACTGTGGGTGAGACCTTGAAGCAGCTGACAAGCCCAGCCAAGTTATTCCACCTGCTCTTGGAGAGATGAAGGAGCTGCTTGTCAGCCTGCAATTGGAGGCCAGAAAGTGATAACAGACCATAAAAGATCCATCTGAAATGTTGTGGTTCTTGAAAGATAGAACCTTTCTTCAATTGTAAAAATCCCTACGGGGATTTAGAACAACCTGCCGCCTTGAATTAAAGTCTGAGGAGAAATCTGATGACCAAGAAAGGCAGTATATAAATGCCTGTATTATTATTATTACACACCCTACATTCTGATCAGAGTGCTAGATCACTAATTACACCCCGCCTTCCTCTTTCAAATGTCAATTGGAGTTCCATGAGTGCCTAGTATCACCAGAAAATTGAAACCTAACTCACACCTGGTCATTGGTTCAGTGTGCTCACCTGACTTGGGAGTGAGAAATTTAAATGTTGGTTAATTTACAACCAGCCTTTCAGAGCTGATGTGGGGCGGGGTGTTAGGTTTCAGAAACATGGGAACTGCCCAGTTGGGTGGAGGAAGCAAGATGTGTGGGAGATGCAAGATGTGAGTTGGGCTTTGGATAAGATGCAAGCCTTGATGCTGTCCAACTAGGAAAGAATTAATTCCTAGGAAATTTTTTCCCTCCAGTGCCAGGAGGATGCTGCAGTCTGAAGTTGCAGTCCTATCCACCCAGGAGTAAACCTTGTTGACTCTAATGGGACTGACTTCTAAGTAGACATGCACAGGACTGAGCAGTAAGCGGGTGCTTTGAATCAGGGAAGTCTTCTTGCACAATCCTAGTCGTGGCTATGCAGAAGTAAATCCCATTGTGTTTAGGGGAGCTTACTCTCTGGAAAATGTAGGTAGGAAAGAAACCTTAGTTTTTACTTTATTTTGAACTTTGCTTCTTGATCTCAAGTACAGGATTTGATTGTCTGTTGTTTGTTTCTCTGTCTTCCCTTGTTCCATTTTAATCCCCAATAAATCTTTTCTTTTAATTTGATTAAAACAAACCTGAGTGGTGCTCATGTACTAGACCAGTGGTTCCAAACTGTGAGCCATGGCTCCCCAGGAGTGGCAGAAACCAGTCAGGTATCAGCCACTTCCTGCAGAGCCATGGAATTTTCACCAAAAACCTGCCACCCTATCTAATATATAGGATGTAGCCCTAATGGGGAGCCACAGCCAATGGCCCAGTAGGCTTTAAGCCAATTGAACCAGTTGCTCCTAATTAGGCCCTGCAGTAAGAGGCCACCACAGTAGGTAATCATGTATGTGGTAATCTTGTATGTGGTAGTCTTGTATGCAATTTTACATTAAAATGTGATTAGATCCATTTGGTCTCTTAACTCACATGCACTTTTTAAGCGCACATTTTGATTTCTTTCCATTCTACTATAGAGATATAAAGTCTGTAATAAATTATTTCTCTAACGTTCGACTGGCTTGGCTGTGAACTTGGTGCCCCAAAGTTCTTAAGGCCAACCCTGATACCCAGGTGCAGTTTTGACATGATCTCAGGTTGGGGAGAAGCACCGGAGTTCCCAGAGGGGAACATGGTCCATCTCAGAACTACCCTGGAGATCACCACATCATGTCAAATAAAGGGTTAATTCACATGACCGCTTTAGCCCATGATAACCACTGTTGCAGTCAGCCTGTTTTGACTTTCAGCTACACTCACTGAAGAGTTCTGCCATTTATGTTTCCATGGCAGGGAAATTTTGTGTAAAGAGGGGAAAGATTTGCAGCAAGTTTGGATATACAGGTCGTGCCTTGTTATCAACTGATTTGACTCATCATTAATAGGGGGGTCCACCTTTAATGCCTTGTAACAAGTGAAAAAAAAAAAACCAAAATCCCATTTCCTACCTTTGTGCTGTTAAACCGCACCTACTGAGAACTTCTCAGGTTAAAGGTAGTTTTAAAGACCCACTTCTGGGTTTGTTCCTCCTCCATTGTCACCCCACAATTCGTTGCTTATAGACGCTATACTGCATGCAGCCACTATGGGGTGAATACTGGAATCTAATGAAATAATTTCATTCCATTAGATTCCATTATTCATCCTATATAGTGGCTGAATGCAGTATAGTATCTATACCAATGCATTCTGGGGTAACAATGGAGGAGCGAGAAACCTGGAAGTGGGTCTTTAAAGCTATTTTTCCATTGATTTGGTATCCACTGATTTTTTTTTTTAAATCCACTGAAGGTTCTGGGACAGAACCCCAGAAGCATGACCTGCATTCAACGTTAAATTGCCAAAATGCATATCACAGGAAGTTGCCATACACTGAGTCAGACTACAGATTCATATAGGTCAATATTGTTTACACTGGCTGGTTATCTCACTTACATCCTCTCCAGACTTTCAGACATTGGTGCAAAGGATAGCACAGGCCATTGGCATAAAGGTTGTGCTTTACCAGTGAAATAGGTCTCTCGCTGACAGACTATTTTCTTGTACCTCCTGAAGAATTTAGACTTCCCCAAATGACACATCAGTACAGAAGCCTGTGCAGACTGCATCTCACAGTCAATTACAAATGAAACTGATTTTGGGTTGATTGCTAACACCCAATCTGTAGGGGAAAGGACTGTAGACCCTTTATAAAAGCAGATGCTGTGTATGCAGAAGACCCCATTCAATCTCCAGATTCAGCACAGAAATTTATCATCTGAAATTTCCCATCCGAAGTGTTGTTAGTCAAAAATACTGAATTAGATGGACTAACCTGGCCATATAGCAACTTTCTATGTTCCACTCTGCCCAGTTCTTACTGATATTTACTCCATATAGAACAGACCCCTCACTTTAGCATTGGAGGGAAGTAATGTACAGATAGATATTCCACATCAATGCTAGATTTCATGAACTTTGCTTTTTCAAAGAAGGAGGTGAGTCCCAGCAAAAATAGATAATTTGGATTGTATGAACCAGGGCGTAGGCCTCTTTGTGGGGTAGTCAGAGGTAATCTCAGAGCTGAAACCCAAAATGGACTTAGTAAATCCATGACCTACGTTGAGCTGAGGCATCATGGGACTGGACCCTGTGAGTGATTTGTTTTCTTTTTGGTGATTACTTAGAGATTCTTTCAGCTGTACTCATGTCTGAGTTCAATTCACCAAAAAAGTGATAGCAAAAAAAGTAATTTGGAATTCTTTGAAGTGATAATAGTTTGCTGACACAGTTAATTTACAGCTCAGTGACGCCGTATTAACTTTGTCTAATGTAACTGAAAGGTAGATATTGAAATATTTTCCCTTTGCATTCAAAAGAGTTCTTCTTCAAAGGCTTTGCTTTCATTTAGGTTTTGCAATTTATTACATGCCAAACAATCTTATGGAAATTGCCTCATTAGTAACTCCCAGTACAGTGATTTTCAATCATTGTGCCATGGCACACCTATGTACCAATGCACATTGGTCTGCAGGCACTGGTGTACCTGGGGGGAAAAGGGGGGGCAAATACTCCAGGGCAGCACCTGGCGGGAGGTGGCACTGCGACCCCCTCACCCTTACACCTATTTTTTTCTTCAGGGATGCTTTTAGGCCTTCTGAGGTCCAGAAAGGCCATATGCAGTCTCTCTGACTGCTCTGACTGTTATTTCTGAAAACCAGAAGTGACTTTTTTTTTTGCCTCTGGGCCAAATGAGAGGGCAGCATTATGCAGTCCTAGCACTGGGCAGCACAGGAGCCAGGATTGCAATTGTACCACGGGAATTTGGGTGAGGCTAATTTATTAGTAGGGCCATTGGGGAATGTGAGCTTCCCACCAGCAGCATCGTATCACTTGTCAATTGTCAAAAAACTGGTGGTGTGCCCTGAAAATTTTAGTACCTTGTCAGTGTGCCATGAGATGAAAATGGCTGTTCTAGTGTGTTGAACAGGACATACTCCCAAGTAAGTGTGTGCATAGGATTGCAGCTTTTTAGTACCATAATAATTAAGTTGTATTTATTATATATAAAAAGTTGCTAATTTTATTTTTCACACAGAAAATATAAGGAAAAAGAAGAGCATCCCAAATTTTACATGATCAGTGTGTTATATTGGAAATGGGAATGAGTAAATATTTGGATCAATGCTATTCTTTGTTGTCTCTTGGCAAGCAAAGCATATAATTATTTATATTTTTTAAAGGTTATACACTGCCCTTCTTCCATAGGACCCACGTTAGTTTACAACAAAACATACTAGAAATAACAACAATAGTAAAGAACATCATAAGTGCTGTAAAGACTGTTCATGGGAATCTTTGCAAACAGTGCAATTTACCTTCACACCAGAATTCATGGGATCATAAACCTGATAAAATCATTGAGAACAAGTAAATAGTCTTTAAGATTTCAACTTACAAACAAACTTCTAGAACACAATACACTTGGGATGGGAACACAAGTCACATGACTCGAGTCAGTTGCAAAAGCACTTTTTTTGCTGACTTGTATACACTTGAGTCAGGCATGTCAATGACTCTGACATTGACTGAGGCCACTGACTTGGAAATGAGTCCCCAAGCATGCAGACTCAAGTCTGTCTGTGTCTGGTGTGCTCGCTTACTTTTTCTGTGACGTGAAAGACCTTGTGGGATCATCATTCAGACTGGGCGAGCAGCAGGGAAGTTCCAGTCAGGAGTCAGGGAAGGGTTAATGTTTTGGTTTTGCATTGAGCAGGAGGTGGGTGAAGGCGGGAGTGGGCTTTCTTGTCCATCTCTGAAGGAACCGATGATCAGTGGATGAAGGTTTTTTCCCTGGATGAGAAAGTGGGGAGGGAGGCAGTTCCTAGCCATCTGGGAGAAACTCATGACATGGCTCTAGCAGGCTCTTTGGATGACCGGCCACAATGGGACTACTTCTGAGTAAACCTGCAAAGGATTGGGTCATCCTGAAAGCAAAGCTGAAGAGCAAATCTAACCAATGAGAAACACTTCAGGGCATCCATCAAACACCCCTCAAGGCAATGTGATTTGCACAAAGTGAAGCAGCTTTAACCAGTCTCCCTTGATTCTGTGGCCCACACAGTCCTGCTTCAGGGAGTGCCCCAAACAAGCGATACGGTTGAAATCTACTGTTGAAGTGACATGGGACCGTATCCTAAGGAGCACACAGGAATGGACTGTTGTGGAAGAGAACTTCCCTTCTGCCTCCTCTGTGCAGCAGGTTTTATGAACTCCATACCAATCTATCAATTTGTCATCCTTTATCACACATAACACAATGCTGATATTTGTTATCGCTAAATATTAACAATCAATAGAATTGCTTCCTTTTCTTCTCAGGACACTGTACAATGAGAACCTGTAGTACATAATTTACCCACCAGATGGCTCTGTGAGATGTTGGAGGGGAACATAGGTGGTTAGCAGTGACAATCTAATATCAAATGTGTGTGTTTTTGAGTGTTTCTATGAAAGGATGACCTGGTTTCTTTACAATAAGAAGTGCAATAAGAGGTTTCCTTACAGGTACCCTGCACTTCTGTACAGCTGACAAAGTCTTGCGCGTGGTTAGGAATGGACCTAATTAGTCAAACAGTCCTGAAACTGCTGAGAAAAACCGTTTTTAAAAGGGTGTTTGTTTTTTCTTTTTACAAACAAAATATATACACTAGAACATAGAACAGGAAAACAGGTTAAAGCCGAGTGCCTGGTTCCTGGTGCACCTGTTTTGAACACTGTCTTTTGTTTATGTTGACAGGATTGGTTGTGGTTCAAGGCAGCCCAGACCTTTTGTATTCAAGCCTAGCTCTGGTTCACTGAAAAAAATGAAGAACCCTATCTGAAGTAGTTTTTGCATTCAGGTTCAGAGAGGGTCACCTTCCAGCATAAGTATATCTGCTTTTGAAAGCTCCCTCCATTTCAAAGAGCAGTTTGTGCATGGCATTAGTGGTGAAGGGGGGGAGCGGGGAGAAACACAAGCACAAGGACATCTGGGCATGTGGGACTCATGCTGTCTTTGGATCCTAGCCAGTAGCTTTTTCAAAGGCTTCTGTGAGATATTTCTGTAGCAACTGAGAGTTCTCTGAGCACACTTTAAGGAAAGATTAGGTAGAGACCTACTTACAGAGGTTTAAAATAATGAAAGGCTGCAATCCTGACCTCACTTTCCTGGGAGTAAGTACCACTGAACACAATAGGACTTACTTCTGAGTAGACCTGGTTAGGCTTGTGCCCTAAGTGAAGTAAATGACCCTCTACAATCACAGCTTCTCCTGGTGAGTCTCTTTAAATCCTATGCTGTTCATAGCAGGCCCAGAGATTACTTCAAATTTGTGCATATTCAGTCCATACCTGTTGTCTTTGTTTGAGAATTTCATTGGAATGTAACAAGTAATATAACAAGGCCTGTATTTTTTGTATAACATCTCTGTTTTCAAAGCAAGTTTTCAGTGGTTTGTTTTAAAAAGCCCCACATATTTACCAAGTCCTATGGGTCCTGTTTCCTGCAATGGAGGGGCAGTCATGGAGGTCTCATCAAGGTAAGGGAACTTTCTTTCCCTTACCCTAGGGGAAAGCTTCATTGCCTCAGTGGGTCTTTTCAGATCTGGACCATCTATTTTACTGGTGCCAAACCAATAAGAACATAAGAACAGCCCCACTGGATCAGGCCATAGGCCCATCTAGTCCAGCTTCCTGTATCTCACAGTGGCCCAACAAATGCCCCAGGGAGCACACCAGATAGATGAGAGTAAGGGCCCAATCCTATTCAACATTTCAGCCCTGATGCAGCCATGGTGCTTGGGAAAGCACTCCGTGACTAACCCCCCACCACCACCACAGGATACATCACATGCCCCTTTGACATGGTTGCATCAGCACTGGAAAATTGGACAGGATGCACCCTAAGGGAGATGGAAGGGGATGGGGATTAATATCCCACACATGCCAGTGCGGACAAGATCCACCCCTCCCTCTCCCATTCCACCTCCCATCTGCCCCCTCCTCACTCAGAAATTCCCTTGTTCCACCCCCTTCCCTCCCTTTATACTCTCAGCTGCTCTCTGCCCCTGCTGCCAGCATACCTGTGCTGCCAGAGGTACCAGCAGTGACAGTGGACTGCAAGCACCACCGCCATTTGCAGCTGTGAATTTGGAACTCCTTGCAACAGGATGTGGTGATGGCATCTGGCCTGGACGCCTTTAAAAGGGGATTGGACAAGTTTCTGGAGGAAAAATCCATTACGGGTTACAAGCCATGATGTGTATATGCAACCTCCTGATTTTAGAAATGGGCTATGCCAGAATGCCAGATGCAAGAGAGGGCACCAGGATGCAGGTCTCTTGTTATCTGGTGTGCTCCCTGGGGCATTTGGTGGGCCGCTGTGAGATACAGGAATCTGGACTAGATGGGCCTATGGCCTGATCCAGTGGAGCTGTTCTTATGTTCTTAACAGCATGTTGTGCATGCCACCCATGTGGCCATTTTATACAGCGGAACTGTGTTTGGTAGTCCTAAAGGGCAGCTCAGTCCTAGTTCAGATTGGGCTGTTAATGTCATTGTCAGGGTCAGAAAAAAATTCTCCAGGAGTAGCTTTAGTCAGAGGTGTCGACTATATGCTAGAGGAGCTGGGGAAATATCAGTTGTGGGCCCTCTTGAGATGCCTTACCCATGCATCACCATGCACATAGGATGCAATGTGCTGACACTGGTTCTGCTCTAAAAGTTCACCTTAATATGTTTCTCAGTCATTAAGGGCAACAAGAATAGCTTATGAAAGCTAGGGAAATGACATCTTCTTTTCCAGTTCTTGAAACTCACAATGGGCATAAATTTCGTTATGTGCTGAAACAAAAGACTTATGTGACTTTTGATCTATCTGCTGTAGAAACAGCAGGCCTGCAGCGTGCCTACATGAATCTGGCTACCCGTAATCCAGCTTTGCATATGTGGGTTCCTCTGCAGTACACAATTCATTTTTATGTCTATCTGTGAAGTACAAAAGACAACCAACATGTCATTAAATATCTTGCACTCACAATGAATGCTGTCAACCACTTTCTGTAAACCACAGGCAGATCTTATCATAGCTGTTTTTATTGCACTTTTATTGTTCAACAACTGGAAGAAAAATAATTGAGAGATAAATTAGATTTTCTTTGGCTTTTATTTTTCCCTTTTATTTCATGAAGGCGCATTATTCAGGATTCTCTGCAGAGCATGTGCATGCGTGTGTAAGAGAGATTGATGCATATTTATGGCCCAGAATAGTTACTCTCTAGTATCCTTCTGTTTCTCTTAGCACTTTAAAGACAATATATCTTGTTTTGTAGTAGTTTTGCTGGCTGAAAGAGAGTTCCTCCTATGGGGAAGACAATGCTTTCTTTTTGAAAATCTAGTATCCAACCTCTCAAATGTTAACTGAAACTTAAGTTGTCACCTTTTTCTGTGCACTCTGGCCCTGTGTGATAGGAAGAAATATAGGAGGCAAAGTCTGCTCAATTAAAAGGTTGCCCTATTGCAGCATCTTGGTTCTAACTGCTAGAGTTCAGCCTCTGGTGCTACTGATAAAATAACAGGAGCCTTATCATTTATTTAAAAAATTGGTGGGAATTCTAATTCAAATATACACATGGCCGGACCAGCCCATTCATAAGGTCAATTAAAGTCGTTACTTCAGGTGGTAGATTGGTTACTCCACCTCTTCCGTTGTTTCTCCTCCTGCCCCCCCATTTTTTTTTTAAGAAAATCTTTACTGACAGTCTAGCCCCACTCTTTTCTGCTCCATACTTCCTTCAGCTTTCCCTTTCCTCTTACTTTTTAAGTCTGGAGGATAAAAGGATCAGTCGCAGAGATAATAACAGCTACACTTCTGCAAGCAGTATTTCATATGGGAGGGTGCCACATGAGGGGAGTGGTGGCGGCGGCATCTGACATGCAGCCTAAGGTGCCAGGGGGTCTTGGTTTAGCCCTGAGAGATAGACTTATTTATGTGGGATTGCTAGTAGCATACCTGGTTTATGCCCACTCATGCAGGTGACGTGTCTGCTTAGTCCCACCCCCTGTGGGTACCCTGTGTTCAGCATTTGTCACTGCAGACAAACACTGATCATGGGGAGCTGGGGCTGGGGGCTGAACATGTGTGTCACCAATAGGTGAAGTTAAGCAAAGTGCACTACCAATGCATTACCACTACCTTGCACATGCATGAACCACTGCAAACATTAAGAAAAGTATTGTAACTGGGAAGGGAAGGGAAGGGGAGGGGAGGGGAGGAAGGGAAGGGAAGGAAGAAAGAAGATTGTCTATTCACAGCTGACCCTGTTCTGCACTGACAGGGTTTACCTCTCTGATGAAGGTAATAGCATTTTCCTCGCAGATTTGCACCAGGCCCTAGGGATGCTATTCAGCAAGCAGCTGAGTGGGGTGGGGGAAGCTAAGTGCAAGGCTAGCCCCTCCCCAAGGGGAAGAATATTGAAGGCAGGGGTGAGGGATAGTGATATAAAGGTGTCTGTCGGTAGGTAAGCATGAGGGATGACCAGAACCGGTTCCAAGTGGCCCTCTGGCACTGGGGTGCAGGCAGATAGACTCTCAGGCTTGAATTGTAATGCCAGTCCTACAGTGCAATCCTAACTTGCACTGGAAACAGGCAGACCAGCAGGCCTGCACTGTATCCAGCACAAGTTTTGGGCACTTAGTGGCTCAACCCGGGGCAAGAGGAATTACTTTGCATTACCCCTGAGAGAATCACTGCAGCCTCAACAGGGCTACTCAGATCTGCACCATCTCTGAAGGTAGTGCAAATTCAAGCAGCCCGGGGCTGATGCAGGCTGCCCAGGGTTAGGATCCAGCATAACAGCCAGATCCTGGCCCCACTTCCCGCTCCCCACTTGCTGCCCACCCTCTCCCACCTGAAATGCCTCCTCCCAGTCTCCTTCCCACCCATCCCACACCCTCCACCCCTGTGTCAGCTGAGCTCTGCCAATGCAAACTCACCATCCCCGTGAACCGCAACAGCTCAATTAGACTGGCACAAGTCCCTTACACCAGCCTAAGTGGCTCCAGGGTGGTGCAAAAGTGCTTTACAGCACTTTCATGACACTCCTGTTAGGACTGCCCCTTAGTGATCTTCCCATGCAGGGAAGGCAGGGTAATTCTGCTTCCTTGACTCCTTTTATTAGGGGTTGGCTGTGAAGAAACTGGGAGAGCCTCAGGGAGATCTGGGCAGGAGGCACTTTTTCAAGTGGGTGCTCCTCTTTTGTTTAGCAAGGGGATAATAACTGGCCCTCCTCATTCCATCAGTGTCTTTTCTGTTGGCTGTCTGCTGGTGTTCTTTTGCATCTTTTAAGATTGTGAGCCCTTTTGGAACACGGAGCCATTAGTTATTTGATTTTCTCTGTAAACTGCTTTGTGACCTTTTTGTTGAAAAGCAGTATATAAATTACTGTTATTCATCATCATCATCCTCATCATCTTAGATTGCAATCCAGAGTGGCTACTCCAGAAGGAGGGATTCAGACTATAACTACCTCCTCCAGGTTAGGTGCCCACACAGCCAAGGCTGACCAACTAGGCAGGACCCTCTGTAAACAATCACATTCATATACTGACAACCAATATATATGGCCATCCAGATCTTTGCCACATGTGCTTATTGTGGGGGTACTGGCGCAGTGCCACTCTGTCCACATGTATATGTGGGCTGTGCCAACTTGCGAGGCTGCCCCCCCCCCACAAATGGTGTGTTTGCCTGGCCAGCATTGGTCATGCTGGAACAAGCAGGTATGCCTTTAAGGGACCAGCAAGAAGGCTGGCACCATTGTTGTGGTGGATGCAATATCAATATCAATCAGTTCTCCGTTTGAAGATGAAATATTCATGTTATAAATTTATTTATTCTCTATATAAAGTTTGTCAACCAACCAAAAGGTTTGACATGCACAGAGCTGTAAACTTGAGACCCCTGCTGCCTTGTGTGTGCTGCCTTGTACTCAAAGGGCATGTTGTCAATCATTTTAGAAACAAATGAAAATAGTGATGTTGAGCAGATATGAAGAGGAGACTACTGAGTGCTGGATTAAGGACCAGATTAAGGGCTGGCTTTGGAGATCTCTTCCACTCAGGTACTGTTTTTGTCATATACGAACAAGAGGGTATAAGAGGAATTACAGATGACATATGATTTTCCTAGAAACATTTCTCTTAATAAGATATCTTTAGGGTCCTTCCAGAGAACACAGTGCTCACTGGCCTTAGCCAACAGATCAGACATTCACTAGCACCTTATTAGAATCTCACTGTAGAGGCTTAATTCATGAAATGGAATGGCTTTTTTTTTTCTGTTTGATGAGCTGTGTTGTATAATGCACAGCAGTGGCATATGTTCACCCCTGGGAGACTGGTCACATAAAAAGGAGAGCATTAAACCTAGTGTGAATTTCCTATGTGTACTTGGAAAGCCATTCCATACAAGGTTTCTGGAGAACTTTTGTGATACAGGAGTATATGTAACTTACTTTGCTCTTCCAGACATATAATTTTTTTTAAAAAATTGAATTCTTGGGTTTTTTCAAGGTGATGTTTGTATTCCAATTTGTAGAAAATCAACAATTTTCCAGATCTGTTATCAATGGTAGTAAATCCCCAATCCAAAGTGCTTTTTTTAAAAATGAACATCATTTCAAATAAATCATTTTCAATCATGCATGCACTTTGTGCATGGCTGCACTTTGTGAAAAATCAAAGTTTACTTTGATTAAAATCAAAGTTTATGTAAAATGATAACTCTCAAACATGTAGCTTAGACAAAATCCTTTGACCAAGTATAGCATCCTCAAATTGCAATTCTCAAAATTTCAGATTTGTGGATCTTACAATGAATCTAGGGCTCCTTGGCGCAAACAGAAGGCACTTCTACTGAAGCAAGCCCCCCCTCTCCATTTCCAAGCATTTCTCCTTTGTGCTGCTGTCTTCCGCCATACCTAGAGGTGTTTGTTTCCATTGAGTAAGATAGGATTACATCCTAAGTCTTACTAAAATCAATTGGTTTACTTTTGAGTAATTTAAGTAACACCGTTTTCATACACCTCTACCACGTCCCTTGCTGATGCAGAAGGGCCCCAGACTCTAGGGAGTGGCCTTTCAGGGGGCACAAGGGGTTATAGGGATGTTAAAGTCCTGCTTCATGAGTAGATTTCCATTGGTTGAAAAATATTTGACAATCAAAGCACTGCTTAGTGAGAACTATGTAACACTTAGGACTCTACTATGGCTATACAGTCAGTTTGTTTCTTTTGGAAAGCAGAAATATGTAGTTTCAAAGTGCTTAGTGTTAATAGCTTGCCACTGTCACTATAGTGTCACAGCAGGGAGTTCTAGATCTCATTAGGAAGATAAATTGAAGGTAACACATTCCTCAGTTTGGGTTCTTGCTGAGCATAAACTTTATTCAGTAATAGCCACAATGACAGATTTTAAAGAATTATCATCAAAGGTCTTCACTGCAACCAGTTTGTTTTCCTCTGGACTGACTTCTCTCATATCTCCACTGCTTATCAGCTTAGTGGCCTGTACTTAAACATTACTTAAAGTGGTCATCATATTATACACATAGAGAAAAAACAGAGCTCATCTGGTTCCTGTACCTTTTTCATTCACTCTGCTTACATTTTCAGTGAATTTGTATCATCCTGTTGATCTCCTTCTTGACTATGTAGGCTGTAGGTAACTCTGTTAGGTGATCCAGTGTCTTTACTACATTGTTGATCCTGTTGCACAATGATGTATACTGTCTTTGCAGCAAAATAAAAGTAATTTTGCTAAAACTAAACTAATGCTAAAACTAAACAACTGAGGGCACAATCCTAACCTGGTCTACTCAGAAGTAAGTCCTACTTTGTTCAATGAGGCTTACTCTCAGGTTAGGATTGTGGCCTCAGGGCACAAACCATCTGACATCATAGGAAAAGAAAATCAATAGCAAGAGACAGTTGGCAAAGAAAATAATATCGCCTGGTCCTAATTCCACAATCAATAATGTGAATAAAAACAAAACAAGTCTCCACCCTGCACCTTAAGGTGCATTCTTAGAATCACCTAATGAAGATTTTTTGCATATTTTCTAAACCAGTGGTTCTCAAACTTTTCAGAGGCCCCAGAGGCTTATTTATAAATGCCAAAGGGTGTGGCTATAATGGTGATTGGGCAGCAGTGCTCCTCCTCAAGTATAGCAGCTTGTTTAACCTTTGATGCACATGGTCTCATCTGTCTTGTCAGTTTCATGAACCACCAAAAACTGGGTCATGACCCACTGGTGGGACCCAGACACACAGTTTGAGAACCACTGTTCTAATCTAAGCCATTAGTAAAATCAAGGTCCACTGCAACAAGCAAGAAAGAAATAGAGAAGAGATGGCCCAGTCAAAGTTAATAATGTTTAGTGAACAGCTAAAGCCACACTGAATGCAGTATGATTTTCTTCTACATAAATAGGCTTATAAGAGGCACATAGGACAGATAAGCATATAGATACATCTTTCCCATGGAGACCAATTGGACCTACAAATGGTTATGGTTAATTCTTATGATTATGGTTCATTATTCTTAAGAATAATGTTGGCTGGATCATGCCCAAAAAGTGGTGTGGCATTTTAAAAAATGGTCACGCTGTATTAGTGGAGGTGGGATAATTTGGGGCACTTCAGAGGTGAAAGGAATTTAAATCCCCTTACACCTCTGTAAGTCTCCCAACCCACAATGGGTCTCCTCAGATCTGCACAAGTGAAGTCACTGAAGCAAGTCAGAGTAGAGAAAGGACAGATTCATTTCCTTTCCAGATTCCAGAGAGAAAAGAGGAATAGGATCCATTGCCGCCAGATCCACCCCTCCTGCAGCTTTGTCACACCCCCTCCCCGCCCTGCCTCTGCTTCACCTGTGCTGGCAGGTGGCTGGCAATCTGCTGGCAGACTAGGAGTGCTGCGGCCTTGCATGGCAGTGCTTCCAAAATGGCTGCCGATGGCACACTGTGTGCCAGAACATAAGAACATAAGAACAGCCCCACTGGATCAGGCCATAGGCCCATCTAGTCCAGCTTCCTGTATCTCACAGCGGCCCACCAAATGCCCCAGGGAGCACACCAGATAACAAGAGACCTCATCCTGGTGCCCTCCCTTGCATCTGGCATTCTGACATAACCCATTTCTAAAATCAGGAGGTTGCGCATACACATCATGGCTTGTATCCCGTAATGGATTTTTCCTCCAGAAACTTGTCCAATCCCCTTTTAAAGGCGTCTAGGGTAGACGCCAACACCACATCCTGTGGCAAGGAGTTCCACAGACCGACCACACGCTGAGTAAAGAAATATTTTCTTTTGTCTGTCCTAACCCGCCCAACACTCAATTTTAGTGGATGTCCCCTGGTTCTGGTATTATGTGAGAGTGTAAAGAGCATCTCCCTATCCACTCTGTCCATCCCCTGCATAATTTTGTATGTCTCAATCATGTCCCCCCTCAGGCGTCTCTTTTCTAGGCTGAAGAGGCCCAAACGCCATAGCCTTTCCTCATAAGGAAGGTGCCCCAGCCCCGTAATCACCTTAGTCGCTCTCTTTTGCACCTTTTCCATTTCCACTATGTCTTTTTTGAGATGCGGCGACCAGAACTGGACACAATACTCCAGGTGTGGCCTTACCATAGATTTGTACAACGGCATTATAATACTAGCCGTTTTGTTCTCAATACCCTTCCTAATGATCCCAAGCATAGAATTGGCCTTCTTCACTGCCGCCGCACATTGGGTCGACACTTTCATCGACCTGTCCACCACCACCCCAAGATCTCTCTCCTGATCTGTCACAGACAGCTCAGAACCCATTAGCCTATATGTGAAGTTTTGATTTTTTGCCCCAATGTGCATGACTTTACACTTACTGACATTGAAGCGCATCTGCCATTTTGCTGCCCATTCTGCCAGTCTGGAGAGATCCTTCTGGAGCTCCTCACAATCACTTCTGGTCTTCACCACTCGGAAAAGTTTGGTGTCGTCTGCAAACTTAGTCACTTCACTGCTCAACCCTGTCTCCAGGTCATTTATGAAGAGGTTGAAAAGCACCGGTTCCAGGACAGATCCTTGGGGCACACCGCTTTTCACCTCTCTCCATTGTGAAAATTGCCCATTGACACCCACTCTCTGCTTCCTGGCCTCCAACCAGTTCTCAATCCATGAGAGGACCTGTCCTCTAATTCCCTGACTGTGGAGTTTTTTCAGTAGCCTTTGGTGAGGGACCGTGTCAAACGCCTTCTGAAAGTCCAGATATATAATGTCCACGGGTTCTCCTGCATCCACATGCCTGTTGACCTTTTCAAAGAATTCTAAAAGGTTTGTGAGGCAAGACTTACCCTTACAGAAGCCATGCTGACTCTCCCTCAGCAAGGCCTGTTCATCTATGTGTTTTGAGATCCTATCTTTGATGAGGCATTCCACCATCTTACCCGGTATGGATGTTAGGCTGACTGGCCTATAGTTTCCCGGGTCCCCCCTCTTTCCCTTTTTAAAAATAGGCATGACATTTGCTATCCTCCAATCTTCTGGCACCGTGGCCGTTTTGAGGGACAAGTTGCATACCTTAGTCAAGAGATCTGCAACTTCATTCTTCAATTCCTTAATAACTCTTGGGTGGATGCCATCAGGGCCCGGTGACTTATTGATCTTTAATTATTAATGAGGTCTGAAACATCTTCTCTTTTAACCTCTATCTGTTCTCTGGAGAGAACTGCCTTCCACTGTCAAAAAGGGCTCTGTACGCCCACCGGCCCAATCCTAAACTTACTGGCTGTTGTCATTGTGCCTCTTCCACTGGCACTGACTGCAATAAAGCAGTCAGCACCAGTTGTAAAAGGCACTTGGGCAGCACACTACTCAGCACACTGCTCGGGACCCTGGGGGAAGGCCAGAGCCTTCCTACCTGTGCTAGCAGATCTGGAGCCACCTGTCAATCCAAGTAAGATGGCAGAGAAGGTGGGAGGGATGGTGGGAGGGTAGAATGGGAGTGGGGGTGAAATGAGGCTGTGATGGAGGCAGGGGGAGAGTGGAACAAGGTGGTGACAGAGGCAGGAAATGGGCAGATTGGGTCTCAATTATCAAATCCTATCCCCCATTACAGACCTAATCCCACAGTGCAGGTTTAAGTGGACCTGGGCTGGCTATGTAGCTAGCACAGTTCTGAGTAGATCCCCCCCCCCCGCCAAACTGCAGAGACTTACCCAGAGGAAACCTCCTGGACTGTTCCCCCCCCCCCCCCCGATTTGCAGGATGCAGCAGTAACCATTTTGGCACTGCTGCCTCAGTGGGGGTGGGGGGGAACAATAGAACTGAGCTCTTCAGTCATGACTAAGGAAGTTTGTTATTACAAGAACCAAATGCATGCTTTGGACACTTCTTTTTTAATTTTCTGTTGGGGCTATTTTAAAATAGTCCATAGGATACAACAAAACCATAATGGGAGCTGGGGGGGGGGGGCTGAATACTTTTACTCCAATCAGGATCATGATTCACCCCATGATTCCAACCAGGATCGTGCCTCCCTTCCCATGACTTCCACTGTAGAATCCGAGAGACAAAGTATTAAGGCTCACTGTGCGCTTGTTATACACTGTATCAACTTTAAGAAAACAGAAAACACAAAAAGAACAGTCAATGCATGTGTTGCATATGCTGGTTTAATCCTAAATCCCCTTGATTTGCATGGGATTTAATCATGGACAAGGTGCTACCTTCCCATCTAGTCTCATACCAGGTGAGAATGAAGAGAAGACAGTCTGCCTATGATAGTTTTGGAGTGGATGGTATTCCTCATTTGAACCTATAAGAGGCTCCCAGGCCATAGGTCAATATATTGTCTATTCTTAACTGATAGTGGCTTTCCGTGTTCTCAAGTAAGACAATGTCTTTTCCAGAGCTGCTACCTAAAAATGCCAGGGATTGAACCTGGGTTATTTTGCATTCCAAGTATGGAGTGTTCCACTGAGCCATGATATCTCAGTCCTGCCTGACAAGGTGCAGTGGCTGAAATGCTTTCTTCTATAGTGTTGTTAAAGGTGCAGGAGCCCTGCTGATACCCTTGTACCTGTGCTTCCTCAAGGAATAAAAATATGCAAAAAAACATAAGCTGGGTCTTGTGTCACAGGTCAGTATTGAAGATAGGCCATGGGTCTTATATGGTTGACAGCTGCTGGTCACCGATGTACATGCTGTTTCTGTTCTTCTTCTGGGAAAAAAGGGTGTGCTTATTCAGAGTATGATGAAAATACAGAGCTCTTGTGAAAGGCTGTGTACATGGGCAGCATATGCTACAGTCCTTTCTTGAAATGATGTACAATTCTTGGTACAATTGATGACTTTTCCTTTAAAAAAGTTGTCTTTCTCCTACAACTAGATAGATAGATAGATAGATAGAACAAGTAAATTATATTGCTGGATTAAAAGCAGAACTTTTGCTTTTCAAAGTATTTGAATGACCTTCAGGCTGAGCTGATTAGGGGCTTGAATATGCTGATGAAATCACTTTGCTTGCAAGATGTTTCATTTTGTAATGAAACTCTAAACTAGCAGCCATGCTGAACAGATGATGTTTTCTTCGCTGTATCCTCATATTCATTAATGCGACGTGTAACCAAAGTTCAAGTATGAATATAGATGAAAAATAGGATTTACAGGGTGGCTCATGTGATGATCTCTGTTAGGTCTTGATCTTTTCGTTACATTTTTTTTTTCCAAAACCATCATGACCTTTCTTTTTATGCTGTTTTTGGAAAGAGAAAGGAACTTCCCACCAATGAACCCTGCAGCTTGTTTCTCATTACTGGCCATGTTATTTTTTTATTAGAGGTTAGTTCTCTAAATGGCATCCACACGAAAGCATCATGTTTGTTACTATTAGCGAGATACAATAAGTCCTAAATAGAGTTACTGCTCAATCCTAAGTGTGTTGCCAGAACTCATGTTCCAAACAGTGCTGGGTGGGTTCAGGCAACACGAAAGCTGGGCCACTGTTGTGTACTGTTGAGTAGTTGCTGCAAATGTGCAACAGTGGCTCTTCTGGATCCCCCAGCAGCAGTAAGTTGGCAAGGTGGGTGGACAATGGCTGGGGATGGAGAAGTTGTGTGGAGAGGGATCCAGGGAATCAGGACCTCTGGAAGGTGTGTCAGAGGGGAGTTTTTACTTACCTACTCCACCATGCCATGGTCCCTGATGGATCTATTTGGATGTCTGTTAGCTATTTGACTGGGGCAAGTCCAAGTAGACTCCAAGGGGGCATGGTGAGGCCAGGTAAATAAAACATTTCTTTTACTTACCTCTCCATCATACCTTGGTCCCTGCCCAGCCCCCACAAGTCGACAAAAGACTTATTGGGCTTTAAGGAAGTAAAGTTAAGAATTAGGACCATTGTATTTACAAATGTACTAAATAATAGCTGCATTTTTTCCTACCTTGCTTGTGGTGAATGGATTGTCAGACCCATTTGACCATAGGCTGAATGAAGTACAGCTTCTACTCATAGCAAATGAGTAGATGGATGGAAAACAAGATGGAAAACAAACAAAAAATCAGAACAGTTCTACCTACAGGCATTAAATGGTAGATGCTTTACTGAAAAATAGCCTGTATATTCACCAGGAAAAGAAAAGGAAATAGTAAATAAGACAGGTTGAATACCTGGAATCAGACCCCTCTTTGAATGCTTTTTTGCTAACATTTCTGTAAGAACACTGTGCATTTATTTTTCAATAAAACACCATTTTAACAAATTCCGTTGGGTTGGATCCAAAAGTACCCTTCCACTATTGAAAAGAGTTTTCTCAAATGAAAGGATTCATTGCCCTGGAGCAGGGGTTTCCAAACCCCGGCCCGGGGGCCAGATGCAGCCAGCAGCGAGCCTCTATCCGGCCCGCGGTCAGCCTCTCGTCCCCTGAAAGAGGACTGAATACTTGACTGAACATGACCAGAGCTGTGCTCTGATTGCATCTGGAAGGTGTTCTGAGGGCCGGAGAGGCTGAGTGAATGAGCCCACGCATTCATTTATTCATTCATCTAAGTTCCATCTCTAAATTATTTATTTAAATTTTATATTTAATTTTTTTTCCCGGCCCTCAGTGCTGTGCCAGATATTTCATGCGGCCCTCTGGCCTAAACATTTGGAGACCCCCTGCTGTGGTGGAAGGGAAATGTTGGTTTTCTATTTTCTGTACAGTTTGGGATGCCTGTTGTTTTTCTTCTTTCCAACACCTCAATACCTTGTTTGTTACAGATAGGAAGCCTCCAAAAAGAAAAGAAAAATGGCAACAAAAAAGCATCCCACAAAAGCAGATTAAAATATGCGTTTGATCATCATAAATTAGCACAAAATAACATTAAAGGACATAAAAATGATATATAAAGTGAATCAGATACATTTTAGCCAAAATGATAAACATAACTAGCCATGATGTACACAAGACATGGAGTACAGATTTAGTACGATTCAGTAAACAAAACAAGATTCATAGTTTTTAGAAGAGATGGAAATACAGTCAAGTAGGCCTGCTGTATCCACAGATTTGGGATCCATGGATTTCATTATCTGCAGGTCCCTGAACCTGTGAGTTTGACCCACATGGACCATCAAGAGGTGACTGGTACAGCACTCTGGTTGCACCTGAAGGGTGTTCTGAAGGCCTCCATGACCCTCAGAATGCCTTCTAAGGCCTTCAGGTGGCCTTAGAAGGTCACTTCTGATTTTTTGTAAAAACAGGAAGTGATGTTTTAAAAGGTGACCTTAAAAGGTCTTTGGAGGGCCTCACCTCTGAAGCATTAAAGGGCCCCTAAAAGCCACAGATTTCTTTATCCGTGGGTTTCCTTATCCACAGAGGGTCCTAGAATGGAACCCCCATGGATAAAGCAGGATGCCCTGTACTCATCATTATTTCCACTTTCTGAATCCTAAAGCTTCCATATTTAATGGAAACAATACTGGAAAATGAATACTAAAATGACATTGGAATCAATAGGAATGAAACACCTCTGCAGTGATTTTAAGTGTACCAAAATGAGTGAGTGAGTGAGTGCTTTTTGAGAACCGTGAGAACACCCTTTTCTGATCACACAAAATACTGGCTGTGATATACATTTAGAGGTTGTTTTTCAGCTGTCTAGTGTGAGGGCAGGTGTCGGAGGAAAACAGATTATCTTACATTTTTATCCTTTATAAAGTAGGCCCCTTTTTTTCCTCAGTTGGGCTTTAAGACTATTGTTGACCATAATGCAATTATGCCTGTTTTTAGTCCAAGTCCAACGAACCAAATCTTGGCAACAGGAGCTAATATGCCTTCTATATGTTTTTAAAAGCCATATACACAGTGTTAAGTCCATGGGAAAGTGTCTTCCCTTAAACTCTCTTAATCCTTTCTCTTTATCTGTTTTCTTTGCTAGATTGGATATGGTCATCTATGATACAGGCTGTTAAGGGAATCATTCTATCAGCTCCAGTGATGTAAAGTATTAATTTCAGTACTTTTATGCATATAAGAAATTAGGGAATCTCCACACATACTTTCTCCCAGAGTAATTTGATAGTAATCAGGTGATAGCTGCATAACGGCTTTGCTACTCCTTCACTCTCCGGCTGCCAATGAAACACTGCTTGTACTCCAGCCATAATTGTTCTGCTGGTAAGATCTCCCACTCCACACCCTGGTCTGCAGCCCCAGCTTTATCTACATTCACATGTCCATCCTGCTGCAAGTACTCCATATTAACATTAGTTTTCCCCTGCATTGCATGTTGAGAAGCAAATATTATGGCAAATTCATTTTAGACCTGCTGGGTAGTATCCCAGGAGCGTGATAGAAGAAAATGCTTTTATACAGATCATATATGAATTCGTAACTACAGAAAAAGTTTATTGTGCTTATGTCATTAAATCACTGAGACAAGTTCGTCTTGATTTATAACCAATTAAAATCTCATTAATTTCAATAGGATTTAAATGTGATTTCCTTTTTTCTGGGTTGTAGAAGAGAAAAATGTTTCTGGAGCAGACTGTGCACTCATGTACAGTATTTTGTAGGACTGTCATGCTCAAGTGGATAACTGTGCACCCCAGAAATGCTCTCTTCTTTTTCACATCAGAGAAGAAATAGACTTGCCATGAAGAAACTCCATTATGCACATGCAACATTCTGTAATTCATGGAAAAGTCTGGAAGCATCCCTGCCTGTGAAACTCTGTGAGTCCATTACCACACAAGAGTTGCAAAATTTCCAGAACTTTGGAAACTTATCAGTCTGTATGCTGGATACCTTTAAACTTGCTCCAACTGTTATTTTCATGTGCTCATTTTGCTACAGGAATAACCAAGATGTGACAGTATGGCAGTGAGTATGCAATAGATTTATTTTCCAGAATGACTACTACTAGTGTTTGTTGTTTGACAAAAGCACACATTACACAGGAATTTTAAAGCACTCTTTGAACACCACATGAAACAAATTTAAGTTATTCCTGCCCATCTGAAACAGGATAGGACTTCTAGGTTGTTTGCATCCTTCTGTGAAATTCAATGGAGATAAGCAAAAACAGCAAGTCCAAGCAAGCATAATGTAAGGTTTTCAGCTTCATCTGTGTCTTCCTGATAGTGCTCTTCTAATAGCTGGCAATGGGGCTGTCCAATATCTCCTGATGCCACCTTGCGTAGAGCCTTGCTGGGTCAAACGTCACACACACTCCTTAGTGGCATGCAAACCACTGTGGCCTCAATCCTATCCAATTTTACAGCACTGATGCAGCCATGCCAATGAGTAGTGTGCTGTATTCTGTGATGGAGTGGCAATCACAGAGGTCTCCTCAAGGGAAGGGAACATTTGTTCCCTTAACTCGGGGCTGCATCACAGCTGCACTGGTGCTGGAAAGTTGGATAGAATTAGGCCCTGTGACTACCAGTCTTTGAGCTCCAACTCTGCATGTCTACTCAGAAGTCCCATTATAGTCAGTAGGGTTTACTCCCAGGTAAGTGTAAGTAAGATCGCAGCTTCCGTTCCTAGATTAGAAAAGGGAGAGGGAAATGGAGCAGAGGATGATATGTAGATGATCCAAATATTAAGAATCAAACCACAGTAGTTTTTGTATTTCACATGTATAACTTTTTGCTTTTCAAAAACTAATTTTTCCAGTCAATTACGTTGAAAAAAAATCACTATAAGGATTTTTTCTCTGTTTGGGGGCAGGTGTTCCTACAGATGGATAACATGTAGTAGTCTTCCATAGCTCCTCTCCTGTGCACAGAAATTGGGGAAAGAACTCCCTCCTACTGCCCTATCCAATATTGTTCCTTCACAAAAGCCTGCTTTGAAGAATCTGTAAAATTGAGTCTCTGGTTTCCCCTCCTTAATTGGGTGTCTGCTGTGTTTGGGTGGGAAAGGAGGAGGTTCCAATGTGATCTAGCAATACAGTTGGGCAGAGCACATTAAAATGGATAAAAGGATTTCCTGGTGGTATAAATACCTGCACACGACCTCCCTGTGCCTCAAAGCCCACATTATGTATATATGCAAGTGGAGGAGTTGGAATAGAATTTGAACTGCTGTGAACTGAAGAGGACAGAACTGAGAGACAAGCAAGCCAAGGCATCTCTGCATTTCTCATTCTTGATGGGAATGAGTTGTCAAGCCTTTCCTTCAGCGGACACCTTTATCCCTTTGAATTCCGACTCCTCGCCCACTCTGCCTCTGATAATGCATCATAGTGCTGCAGAGTGCTTACCCGTCTCCAATCATGCCACTAATGTGGTGTCTACAGGTACTTTCTTCTTCTAACAAATGTCGCTGTTGTCAATGTTCCGTTGCACTGCCTTGGCATCTTTCACCTGCTATGCAAGTGCTTTGGGGGAAAGGGCATTCTGGGAAAATACATTAAAAAAGACCTATTCAGAATGAAATAGATGCATTGAAAGGAAAATTTAACAATGATCTCGCCAAATGGTTCAAGCAAAAACTAGAAAGAAAGAATAACACACCAGGTTCACAGAACTCTTTGTATTCCTTTAAGTTGTGGCACTTTGGTTGTCATGTTGACTTTTCTATTAACATTCTCCTGTTCATTCATCACATTTCAGTAATTCACATTTCAGTATCTGACATGCGGTAGAACCAAGTTACTTCAGTACTCAAATGGTTGACTTATTGAAATGAGAATTCAAATGGCACTACTTTAAGTCAAACTACGGATGTATGTTTTACTTGTGTAGAAGCCTCCAGAGTGGGGAAAAAAGTTGTACTTCTTATTAAGTGTCTGATAAAGACTTGAAAATATTGCACATATATTGTCTAGTAGTCTGGTCCTGAACTATTTTGCTCAGTTCCCCAGCTGCAATATGGGCATAATAATACTCATTTTATAGATAGGGAGATACATACTCAAATATAGATAAAATTTTTAATTTTCACACAAGGGAAAGCTTTCTCAGTGTGGAGACCGCTGCTTTAAACCATTTCTCAAAAGGTGATTTGTACAATCCTAAAAAATGGCTGATGTATGGGTTGAACAAATCTGGTCGGACAGTACTCATGTCAGAACCTCATTGCATGCTTGTAATTGCCTAAAGAAAGCACTTCTTTACACAGCACATCGTTAGTTTAAAGAATTTGCTGTGACATGATCATGTGATGGCAACTAGTTTAGATGGCTTTAACAGAAGATTAGAGAAATTCCTGGAAGATGGATCTGTCAATAGATATTCGTCATGATAATGGTTATATTCAACCTCCATGTTCTGATGTGGTATGCCATAGGGAAAGGACAGGGAAAGGACTGTTGCTTTCATGCTGTTCTTGTGAATTTATCAGAGATATGCTTGCACATGATTAGAAAGGCACTTAGGTCAGATCCTAACCCCTCTCCCAAGAGACCTGGCCACTCAGATCTGCAGCATCTCTTTAGGTGCCATAGATCCAAGGAGCCCCATAGGGGAAGGTGCTACATGACACAGGGTAAGGGGAAAGAATTCTCCTTACTCCGAGTTGCACTGCAATCTGGCCCGGTTCTGCTCTGGATACAGTGCGGGCCAGCCGGCCTGCCTGCTCCAGGGCAGATTAGGATTGGGCTGCCCAGTTGCTTGAGCTTCCATATACCACAATCCTAAATAGAACACATCAGTGATGAATGAAAATTATATGACTCAGAAGCTGTAACTCCCTTATTCCCTTGTGGGCAATTTAAACTTTGTCCTTTTCAGATTCTTTAAGGTTTTGTACAATGGAGAGAGTTGCAGACTTTTTCTTTTAATTGTGAAAAAGTATCAAGACAGGTATTAATGTAGGTGACCCTGAAAGTATATTATACTATATTCAACTATTTGAAAGATCATTAAGTTAAAACTTTTGCTATTATGCAGCAGAAACCAATTTATGAATTCAGAAGAAATGAAGAAGCAGACAGAGCTTTGTGCTGAGGTTTTAATTTAATGTGAAATAGAATCCTCACAGGAACATAATTTGATTCTATTGCAAAGCTTTGAAACAAGACCCATGGCTGAAAGAATATAAATCAAGATGCTTCTTAACACACAGCACCTTTTTTAGGACTGTCACCATATTCATCTTTATTGAAAATGACTCAGCGTGCATTCAGATTACATGCCTGAATCACATTTTGTCACTTTGACTTCTGAAGACTTGCAGAGGATTAACCAGACCTGTGATTTGCATATATCTGTTTTAAAATATCAAAGTCAGCCCACCAGTGCGGCTGACTGAGAGCCCAATCCTATCCTCCACCATCCTCTACCATGCAACCGTGCAATGGTGAAGGGTGGACCAGATGGCCTGGGAGAGGTAAATAAAAATATTTCTTACCTCTCCATAGGCCACCTGGCCATCAATGGGTTTCCTTGGATCTATGCCAGTTATTTTTCTGGTGTAAGTTTGAAGAGAGGCAGGGGTGTGTTGGGCTGGGAAAACTGAGATAGCATCCCAACATGCACTGCTGCCACTGGGATCCCCCCTCCTGCTCCCAAAACTGCTTCTAACGCAAAGCTCTCCTGAACTGCCTATAACCATCCCCCGCCAGCATGTCACCTGCTCCAACACAGGCTGGGTCGATCTGTGGCAGGCAATTCAACCCATATTCTTAACATACCTATTTACCCATTGGAGAGTCGATTCTCATACAAGTAGTGTGGAGAGATTCGGGCTGCAATCCTATACACACTTACCAGGAAGAAAGCCCCATTAAACTTAATGGGGCTTACTTCTGAGTAAACATGCACAGGATTGCATTGTTAAGATAGCAATATCATGTAATGCTTCTTTTAATTGAAAGGATGCATCTCAAATCCTTCTATATGTTCTTATCTTTCTGTTTTGTCTTTGATCCCAACTCCTAAATGTTCCTGCAAATACTTCTCCATGGTCACTTTGGGAAATACTCTCTCAGGTCTGCATTATTCCATCCCTTCTTGTCATTATGGAAACCAGCAGGCTGCATATGGGGTGATGACAGGTAAGCAATGCTTTCTTAAACATGAGTGTTCTTAGCAAACTAAATCTTTAAGCATTTTTTAAATGTATCTGGAAGAGTAATGAAATACTATTTCAGTTGTAGCTTATCTGTCGCCATTCACAAGTGTCTTGCAATGTCAACCTCTTGAACCCAAATGTCCCAAATTGGTGCCCCTATTTCTAGTTGTCATTCTTTAGAATAAATGTTGTATTATGAGTATTAATATGTTTACACCTCATAACGCATAATATGTTATGAAACAAGAAGAAGAAAGAGAGACTCTGAAAAAGAAAAAAAAGTAGACTCCATAGAGCAGTGGTTCCCAACCTTTACAAGACTGTGGACTACTGAGGTAAAATTGGAATTGTTGTGGACGACATGCGGCTGTGGGGGGGGGGGAGGTTAGGTCTCTGCCCTCTATGGCAGTCCATCTCCCAAGCGCTCCCCCACAGACTGCCAGAAAGGATGGAGACTGGACTGACCACAGCTCACACTTCAGTGGCTGTGGCTGCGGGTGGTCCATTCTCTGCCCTCTTTGGTGCTCCTTGAGAGATTACTTGCTCAGTGAAGCACTAGAAGTGATCAAAGGCAATTTTTTTCCTATGAACTTGAAGACCACCTCTCAAGGTCTCACAGACCAGCTGTGGTTCATGGACCACAGATTGCAAATCAGTGCCATAGAGGCTGCATACCCATTTACCTAGAAGCAAACCCCATTGAACTTAGTGAGATTTACATTTGAGTAAACATCCATAGAATTGCACTGGTAGTCGCCTGTTTTTGGTAACCATGACTGGAAGCCTGTGCAATCAAATAAGTGTTTATTTATTGAATCACCCTGGTCTGGAGTGGACCATTTAACATGGATTCCAAGGGAGTTCAGAGAAGCTGCAGAACATGATACTGGGCATAGAATTCAACTACTGAAAGAATGAAAGAATCTCAACTTCCTTTTTTTAAATGCTTGTTTCTAATTCATGATGGTTGCTAGGATGTGCTTGAAAATATGTAGACCAGTGGTTCTCAAGCTTTTAGCACCGGAACCCACTTTTTAGAATGACAATCTGTCGGGACCCACTAGAAGTGATGTCATGACTGGAAACGACATCATCAAGCAGGAAAATTTTTAACAATCCTAGGCTGTAATCTAACCCACACTTACCCAGGAGTAAGTCCCATTTACTATCATTGTTGAAAGCATATACATAGTAGCCTGTTAAAAGTATAGCTCTGTAACATTTTCCCAAATGCAGTCACATACCATGGTAGCATCAAGCCTGATAAATTTAAAAATAAAATATTGAAATGAATGGGGACCCACCTGGAATTGGCTTGCGACCTACCTAATGGGTCCCAACCCACAGTGGCCAGAGGCTGAATCTAGCAGAAGTAAAATAAATGATGCAATACAGTGCAACTGAAATACAGGGAAATAGCAGGTTCCATCAGGAATGCTAAGAACAAAGAAAAAGGAATTGTAGCACTAAAATTCCAAAGGGGAGATGTTGCCATTTGCCATGCAAGCTTATTCCCAGGTGTGCATTAACACCAATGACTGAACTTTGGAGGATAAGCGTTGGCCCAAAGCACTTTCATGCACTGTCAAGTGAATTGACAGTGCACAGTTTGACTCATCAAAAAACGAGATCAGTTTTGTAACATGTAAATAGAACTATGCAAAAATAAGATAGAATGTGAATATTTTTGTGCCCTATGGAAGCCACCCTCTTTTTTGTGATTTTGGGGTCAGGAACAAGGGCAAAAGGGTTTACCATTTCAGGTGAGAGAAATATAAAGCACTGTCCTCTTTTGGAATTGACTTTGTGATGTCATAATGTAGCCAATCTGATTTTGTACCACTGTAATATCATCAGACTGGCTGCATAATTCCAGACTAACCAGGGTAACCACATAGTAAGCAAAAAGACAGTATTTTTGTAAACCTGGGGATGAAGCAATTATTGAGGCAGACAGTGAATGGAAGCAGGTTGAATTAAAAAGTTAGGCATGAGGGTTTTTTTCACATAACATTTCAAGTCCCTGAAAGCCCACCTTTCATGCCAAAAACGTTTTCTTGTAAATATTCAACACAGTTTTGTAAGTAAAGTAGGTACACACCAACCAGAAGGCTAACTGGATAGTGAGTAAGTACACTGTGTATCAAAATTTGAAAAAAATTTGTGTTTATCTGAATATTTTGATTTTATTTTTTATTTTTGTGCAAGGATTTAAAAAATGATGCTATTTTTGACATAGCGTCAGTAGTTGAGACACAGTTTATACTATGCAATTGTATATGGCATGTATTACAATGCATTAGGCAACAAGGTAAATACAAACACAAAATTTAAGGTAATTAAAAACGTTTTGATGACACACCCAAAAACTAAGATTACCATTGGAAGCAGCACCTCTGAATTGTATAAGAAACATTAAAAATTCAACATATATAATTTTTCTGTTAAACAGTGCTAGTAATTATTAATTATTGCTACCTATTTTCCAAAACCATGGAACTCAAACAAGATAGAATAAAAGGATTGTGAGACTGTTAACAGAAGAATACCACATTGATTTTTCTGTTCCTCATTTATAACCAGAAATGCTCTTTGTTGCATCCTAAATGATTTCCAGAGTTGATCCAATCTATGATGGGAAAGAACTATTCCTGCTTGGAGATTTTCACCATGAATGGATATTTTTGTAGTCTCAGCTTCTCTCCTTCCCTAATTTCTCTACTAGGCATCAAGCCTGCAACTCCGGATATGCTAGCAGCAAGTCTTTCGCAAAGCTGTATTTTGCAGACCTGCAGCATGCCCCATCCCAATGTTGTGAATGGAGTTAGCACTTTACAAGGCAAGTCCATCATTTTTTGTCACATCTAGCTTCTTCCTGTTGAATAGGTATTGATGGGCAGCCCAGTCCTAACTGGGCTGCCTGTCCTGTGGTACAGCAGCACCAAAATGGCTGCTACTCTATCCAGTGGGCCAGGGAGGCAGCTGGAGGTCTTCTCAGAGTAAGGGAACATTGGTTCCCTTACCCCGTGTCAAGAACCAGCAGCCCCTATGGGTCTACTCAGATCTGAGCCAGTTCAATCACTGGCGCAGAACTGAGAAGACCCGCGTAGGGCTTTGAAGAGTGGGAGGGGATATAGGATCTGGCTGCAACCTCTGCTGCCATCCCTGCCTCCCTCTTGGACCTGAACTGCCCTCCCCTGCCCAGTTTTGCCCCTCCCTGCCTTCCCTTGCTTTCCCTCTGCCTTCCCTCTGCCTCAGAATACCTCATCGCCACTTGGCAGTGAATTTACCACTGCTAGCTCCTGGTACCCATTCAACCTGCGCACGGGCCCAGCACCTGCCAACACCTTAGCACCTCTTCCTTAGGCCTCATTGCTGCAGGGCGAAAACCATGCTACTGTTGTGCGTGGTGGAGTTCTGTGGAAATGGCAAGTAGCTCTGCGTGCATGCCAGACTTGCCTGGATCATCCCCCTGCCCAGGTAAGGTGGCAGGGAGCATAGTTTGGGGGTAGTTCAGGGGAGGTTTGGGGCAGGGAGGGGGCAGGAGGTGGGGAGGAGGCTGCAGGGGGTGGCTTTCGATGGCAAAGGTGCATGCTGGATCCTGTCCTTGATGTTTCAACCCACCCCACCTCCTTTCTTTTCTTGGACCTATGCCAGCAAATTAATAATTGTTATTATTATTAGTCCAGTAGTTAAAGCCGCAACTTTTGTTTCCCCCTTTTTTGAGTCGATATCAAAATTTCCCCCAGGTCATTCATTTATTACAAACCTAAAATTTTCTAGGCATAGTAAAAAGATTAATAAATGAAACAGAACCTGCCTTCAGGGTCACAGTCTCATAAACACAATAAAAAGGGAAACAGATGCGGGGAGGAAAACAAGAAAACAAATTCAGGTACCAAAACTTCAAGTTGCATAATAGTCAGTGAGATGGCCACTAAAGAGATAAGTCTGGGAAGGGAAAACCCATATAGGACAGGATTCCAGATGAATTGATGAACCAGTCTTTGTTGCCTTATTTCTTCCTGCACTGCAGTCGATGGGAATGGTTGCTAGTAGAGAAAGTCCTGGGGAAGAAGGAGCTGAATTAGCTGCAGCCAAGCTAATGGAGTGGGCCATGGTCTCTGTGTGATGCAGCCAGGTGTCCTCTGTAACCAGAAAGATAAAGTGTCCTCTGTGTACTGAAAGATAAAACATTGAGATAAGGGATTGTGTGGCAAAGGGATTGTGTGGAAAAGGGATTGTGTGGCAAAGTGCATGGCAAACAACAATCAAGTCACACCTCCTCCCCTCAAAACCACTCAACAGATTGTCAGCCTTGCCCCAATCTTGCCTTGTATGATGATGGGGCAGGGAAGGAATGTGGTACCCCCAAATAGGAAGTGGTGAGAGACATTCTGAGAGGCAAGGACCTTAATGACTTCTGGTCCCTGCCAAGTTAATAAAGTGAACTCTGCCATATCACCTCTCTGTCTCATAGCCCAATCCTACCTAAATCTCTAAGCGGCAATGTAGTGGCACTGGCATGGATTCCACGGCATCCCACTGGGGATTTTTGGCTGCTGTAGGCCTCCTCAGGGTAAAGGAGATATTTGTTCCCTTGCCCCAAGGTAAGACCCAGCAATCGCTTTGGGCAACTCGGACCTGTACCGGCTCAATCACTGGTGCAAATCCTTTTTGCTCCATGCAGGGAGGTCAGGTTTGGGAATGGGCTCAAGATTCAGCATGCACTGTCACCACTGATCCCACCCATCCTCTGCCTCATTTCCTTCTGCCCACTCCTGCCCCATTCCACCCCTTCTTGCCTTCCCCCAACTCCTTCCACCTCCTGCACTGGACTTACTTGCTTTGGCAGCCTCCCATTGTCTGCCAGCACATGTGGGAAGGCTCCAGCCTTCCTGCCAGTGCACTGCCCGCACCACCACCATGTGTTTTTATTATTATTATTATTATTATTATTATTATTATTTGTTTTATGGCTGCTTTGCAACAGCCTGTGCTGGTGGAACACGCATCTCATTGGTGCTACTCAGTTGGGATTGGGCCCTCATCAACTGCCAAGAGAATGTTCTAGAATGTTTGTTTTTGTGATATAGGGTCTATAAGCTCCATTAAAATATAAGTTCCATCTATGCAAAATCAAGACACAATGTAAATAAAAACAATGAAATACAAGTTTGTTTCCTTAACAAGAACACACTTCTAGTTTTAACTAAGAATGTGTTGTGTGGTTGGAGACCAGGATGGTTCATAGTAGTGATGAAACCACCACTTCATTATTGTTCACTGCAAAAAAGGTCTCCGTATGGTTGGTTATGTCTTACTTCTAAATGAAATGATTTAGTGAAGAAGGATGCTTGCCTGTGAAATAACTAGGAATAATAGCATTTATTTTGGGGTCGGGTGTTTGGTTCTTCACAGGTGGCCTCACCCCTTGCCTTTATAAATTCCCTGACCATGCTCTGAGTGCAAGTTCATGTGCTCTGAGCCATAGCTTTACTCCCATGCATCCATCCATCCTTGGAGATGACTCAACCACCACTGATTTTAAGCAGGAATTCCGCAAGAAAAACAAGTCAATTGAAGAACCAATAGATATGGATTCTCCTGAAATCAGGGAACTGGAAAAATTTGCCAATGAGTTCAAGCTGAGAAGAATTAAGCTGGGTATGTGCGTTTTTAAACCGAAGATGAGAAAGTGTTTATTTTTCTTATACTACTATGTAAAAGCATGTACAGTGACAACGGTATATCAGCAGTGACACTGAAGTTCTATTGATATTCAAGAAAGGCTGCTTGTATTACCAGAAAGTTCACCTGCATCAATATAAACCTGCCTGTGATTTGAAATCAGCTGTGGAGACCTGTATCAGATGTCCAAGTATTAGGTACCAGAGAGAGGGCTTTTTTGTGTGTGGCTGAACCATAATTCTGGCATTCTCTCTCCAAAGACTCAGCCTGGCTCCTTCTTTGTCCGTTTAGATGGAGGCTGAGTTCTTTGTATTCTGCAAAGTTGATAGTTCTGTCACCTGATTTTAAATTGCAGGTACTTGATGGTTTTGAATGTAATTTTCAGCCCAGTCCTATCCCCTCCCGCTACTGGTGGAATGCACATTCTGCCTGCGGAATGAGGAGGATGCTGGCAATGCCACCCCCAATGGCAATCCAGGCACACTAACCCAATGTGTGGCAATCCAGGCACAGTAGAGAAGTACTGCCAGTACTAGATGAGTGGCAATGGGAGCAGGCGGTGAGAGGCTTGGGAGAGAGACAAACAGAGGAATTTCTGGGTGGGGAGGAGGCGGGGACTGAGGTGGAACAAAAGAGGAAGGGGTGGGATCAGTGGTGCCTGCAGGCAGCCAGATCCCACTCTTTCCCTCTTCCTTTCTGCCCCCATTACATTCCTTGGTTCTGCACAAGCAAAATAGTTAACGCATGGTCAAGAAGACTCATAGGGAAAGTGGAGGCATTCCCTAGGGCAGGGGTGCCCAAACCCTGGCCCTGGGGCCACTTGCAGCCCTCGAGGACTCCCAATCTGGCCCTCAGGGAGCCCCCAGTCTCCAATGAGCCTCTGGCCCTCCGGAGACTTGCTGATGCAAGTCTGGCCTGATGCAATTGCTCTCAGAGTGACGGCCAACTGTTCAACCTCTCACGTGAGCTGTGGGATCAGGGCTCTTTCCACTGCTTGCAGTTTCACATGTGTGATGCAACAGCAGCAGCAAAAGAAAGGCTGGCCTTGCTTTGTGCAAGGCCTTTTATAGGCCTTGAGCTATTGCAAGACCTTCATTCATTCATATAAGTTCCATCTCCAATATATTCATTTGTGTAAATATATTCAAATTTGAAATGTAAATTAATTCTTTTTTCCCCGGCCCTCGATACAGTGTCAGAGAGATTATGTGGCCCACCTGCCTAAAACTTTGGACACCCCTGTCCTAGGGCAAGGGAACAACAGTCCCTTCACCATGCGGAGACCGCTGAAAGTACTCTCCACTATATCATGCAGCACATGCTCCATTGATATGCCTACATTGATGGAGGGGGGGTTAGGCAGGATTGGGCTGTCTTTCTATTCTTGTCTATTGTTTACATTTTATTATTTTTACTATTGTGTAAGGCAATGCGCTTAAAAGTGCAATATAAATATAGTAAAGACATAAATAGTGATTACAGTGATTTCAGATCCTGCCTTTCACCAGCCATATGCTTCTGGGAAGCCTATAAGCGGCAAATGAAAGTATACCCCACTTCTGCCATTAATTCCCTGCAACTGGTATTCAGAGGCAGCTGCCACTGAAGCTGGAAGTAACATATAGCTATTGATAGACCTCCTTCTTGAATTTGTCTAATTCTCTTTAAAAGTAGCAGCCAGTAGCAGCTAGCAGCCATCTCCACACCTTGTAGCAGCAAATTCACTGATTAATATGCATTGACTGAAGAGGTACTACCTTTTTTGGAAGTTATTAGATGGGTTGACCTAGCCATAAGACAGAGACACCTGGAAGATGATAGAAAGCCACTAGTGCAGAGCGAGTTTTGTTTCTCTAGAATTAAGTACCCTGTTTGGTTTATATGGCTTATGTGCTGCTAGGTCCCTGGTCAACTGATCACTTGCATTTCACAGTAATAATATCACTGCACAGCATCAGTAATCTCTAAACCAGTGGTTCTCACACATTTAGCACCAGGACCCACTTTTTAGAATGAGAATCTGTCAGGACCCACCGGAAGTGATGCCATGACTGGAAGTGACATTATCAAGCAGGAACATTTTTAACAATCCTAGGCTGCAATCCTACGCACACTTACCCAGGACTAAGTCCCATTAGCTATCATTGTTAAAGGAATATACATAACAATTTGTTAAAAGTACAGGTCTGTAACATTTCCCCAAATGCAGTCACATACCATGGTAGCATCAAGTTTGCTATATTAAAAATAAAATATTGAAATGAATGGGGACCCACCTGAAACTGGCTTGTGACCCATCTAGTGGGTCCCAACCCACAGGTTGAGAAACACTGCTCTAGTCTAAACCATAATAAAAATAATCACCTACACAATAGACATGAATCTCAATAGTCCCTAAAACAAGTTGCGGTATAAGCTATTATTAGAATCCCCATATTTTAGTTTAGGGGATCTTAATCAGTGAGACCCATACAGTGAGACACACACAGTGGAAGTTATGGCTTAGATTCTAGTCTGGACGGTGACTTCTGCTCCCAGGCTACTTAATGATTACAGTATGCTACACCAACTCTCTGTAGTAGTAAGTATGAACCCACCTACTAGAGTTTTTAATAAGAACTGTATGTATTTCTGTGCTATATCTATGCTACTGTATATATCCTGTGTTTTTGCATTTGTGCTGAATTTCTCTCTTACACTTGAGCATACCTGCCTGCCACACCTGTTGAAATGCCATGTGCTCCTATTCACATTTAGAAAATTAAAAGGTGAACAGTTTTTGTATGTCCTACAAAACGTGGTTTGTCAAAGATGTTTCAAGCACTGCAGCAGGGATTTGAGACCAAGGAAAATTCTGAAAGACCTTCAAAATCACAGAGGTGTACAGAAATCAGGAGGAATATGTCAGTTAGTCCCAGAATCTTGTTCTCAGCCTGTTTTTGTTTTGTTTTCTGTGAGATACAGGAAGCTGGACTACATGGGCATTTGGCCTGATCCAGCGGGGCTCTTCTTATGTTGTTGTTTTTTGGCAGGTTATACGCAAACAAATGTTGGAGAAGCTCTGGCTGCTGTGCATGGTTCTGAATTCAGCCAGACAACTATTTGCCGGTTTGAAAACTTGCAGCTGAGCTTCAAAAATGCCTGCAAATTAAAATCAATACTAACAAAGTGGTTGGAAGAGGCAGAACAAGTAGGAGGTATAATTGAATTTCTGGCTTTTTTAAATGGACGGTTTTTTCATTATGTTCAGCTAAATCAGTGCAAAAGATATATAAATCTCCTTCAAAGATATAATTAAAACTTTTCTGCATTATGTTCTTCTCATGCAGCACCACGCCTAGGTAGACAATATCTAAGGTCTAGTTTACACAAGCAGCAGAGCAGGTGGTAAAAGCGATGTTCTTGAACTGTACCACTTCAGACTGATTGACAGATTTTGTTTCAGGCATAAACATGCCTCCATACGAGAACTGAGGGAGAGGGCAGCGTCAATGCAGACTCATGGTCCGACAACACTAATCTAGTGTTGAACACCAGGATCTCCTTGTAAAAGCTATTCATGTGTCTACTGATTTAGGAAAGGGAATGAAGCTCAGTCAGAGAACACTAGTTCTACATGCAGAAAATTCCAGTTTCACTCTCTCCTGGTAGGACTGGGAAACACTCACACTGGGAAGGACTGGGAAACTCTGGGAAGCCACTGTCACTATAGACAATACCGAGAGAGATGGACCAATGGTCTGTCAAAGAAATGTGAGATTATTTCTTTGTTTAATACCTATACTGTATAGAAAAAACATGTCGTGCAATTATTAAAATGCAGGTAGCAATAGTTTCTATTATGCTGTGCATATTGTCATTTTCTTTTTAAATTGTTCTGCTCTATAGCTTTATACAATGAAAAGGTTGGAGTGAATGAACGGAAAAGAAAACGCAGAACAACAATAAGGTAATAAATACTGCAGCTGGATCCTGGATGAGTAGGGTGACCATGTAATTTATTGTCTGAATCTGGACACTTTTGAAAGTCAAAGGAAGCATAAAAAATTAATCAATATTATATAATTTTTTGAAATAATTATTCACCAGCAAATTGGTCTTTTTTAAGATCTTTATATTGATGACAAAGGCCAACACACATTTTGCTTCCTTAAACGTTACACAAATTCCTGGGTATATTTGGGGTGCTGATTCCAAAAATGGCATCTGTTTTGCCCTATCACGTCTAGTTTTGGAGACATGGCATAGCCTCTTTAGTGAATGGTTCAAGCAGCTTCCTCATGAGGAAGCTGCTTGAACCATTCACTAAAGAGGCTATATTATAACTCCAAAACTAGACGTGATAGGGCAAAATGGACACCATTTTGGAATTGGCACCCCAAATTCATATCAAACCACCATAAAGTTTGGGGAAAACTTTTCTGACCCTCAATTTTGTAGGCCTGTGTTATCTGAACATTAGACAATCCCTTTCCTGATTAGTCAGCACCAGTTTGAATCCTATCACTGTGTAGATGAACATGATTTTTTTTGTGCCCTGTATATCACTTTTCACTAAGGTCACCTAATGAGTTTGGCAGAAGTAAGATTCAAACTAGAGATTTTCTTATTTGAAGTGGGCAGTCCAATCCTAATCTGCACTGGCAGCCGCGTGGCCTGCGCTGTATCCAATGCAAGTTCAGAGGAGGCTGGAGGTCTACTTGGGGTAAGGGGATATTTTTCCCCTTATGCTGAGTAAAACCCCAGCCTGCCCTATGGGGCTCCTCGGATCTGTGTCAGCTATTTAGCTGGAGCAAATCCAGGAAGCTAGGTATAATGCCACAAGGCCCGGGAGGGAGGATAGGATATGGTGGGGGAGGCCTCTGCTGTTCCTGCCCCCTCCCAGTCCTGACCCACCCTCATTTTGTCCTCCTGCTGCCCCAGAATACTCCCACCCCACCTCCAAAATGTCCTCCCACTACCCTCTCCCAGGCCCCGCACCACTAGGAGCAAAACTAACCTCTGCTCGTATTTGGGAGCATGGTTGCAGTGCAGGCAAGCTATCACAGGCCATCCTGCCTTCGCTGCTTACTCTAGGGTCAGTGCTGACACTTTGCTGACACTCTAGGTCAGTGCAAAGAGCACTATGCTGAAGGAGGTTAAGTATAGGATTGCGTTGTCACTCTTTTGCCAACCATACTTCCCCAGTTCCTCCAGCGGCTTGCTCTGGAGTACTTCTTCTCGCTAATGGGCCTTCTTTGGAAAAAGTAATCAGAATTTCCAGAACGTGTGATTTGGACTGGATAAAAATGTTATTTTAATGAAAAGTGGAGTATTCTTGGGTATGAAAGGGGAAATATGATTTAAAAAATTGTGGCTTACTTATTCTCAACTTCAAAAGGTCTAAGCAAAGCAGCACTCTTGTGTTGTAGTCCATAACCAGAAAACTTCCCTAAAACCTAAAATAAGTGAAATAGGGACACATTTAGGTTGTTTACTAATTTCTCATTGGAAACAGAATTTCTGGTGAGGTGTTGAGTTCTTTTTCAATACACAATGCTCCTTTCATACCAGTTATCAAGGATTATACTGCACTCTTGTGGTCAAAACTTAAAAGAAAAGCTACAACTTGCAGGAAAGCCACCTCTGTAGAAGAAATCAGTATTTGCATAACCTACTTGCTTTTAAAAGGAATATATATAGTACCATATATTTGAAACTCTCACAGTATTTTACCTCAAACAGAGAAGAACCACAACAAATGTTTTAGAATTATTTAAGAAGTATTTTTAGCCTGCCCAGCAGATAATGGAATAATCTGGGGAGGAGAGGAGATGTTTTTCATGAATGTTTTTACAGTTCCCCTTTTGCCAATTTTTTGAGAGGTCATTCTGAAAAGTGGACAGTATTCATCCTCACTCTGTATGGCCATCTCAGTTGGTTTCATCTGCCCTCGGTGCTGTAGACATGTTCACTCTATGAACCCTCATTGACTAAAACTGCTCATCCACTTCTCAGGTAGAGAATGAAAAAAAATGCCAGCAATGACACCAAAGCACTTGCAGATATGGGTGACACTGGCAAACAGAAACAAAAATGAAATATGCTGTATTCAGTAATTTACACTGTAATTCTCAGCATGAAGTCCCATGCTTGTGTTTCATGGGGTTTACGCATTCATAAGTGCATTTAGGATTTCAGCCTTAGGGAACTTGGCACAAATATTTTGTCCTCCGAAAGGCCTACCTTCAGCCAGAGTATCTAAAGAGATTAGAATTTGATGTGATCCTAGAGATAACTCATGCAAAATACCAGCTATACCAGCATTAGAAGCTGGTTGTATTAAAACCACTGTTCTGGATTGCCTTTTCTTGGAGATTGTTTATGAGGTCAATGAAATGGAATGCTGCCATTCAGGTTCAAGTCTTCCATTTGCAGTCTGAAAAGATAGAGGACCATGGACCTTACTCAATGGGAGGCTGCAACAGTGGTTCTCCTCAACCCAAGAGGTACAGATTCATTGGAATTTCCAAACTGATGCCACCACTTGGATTCTCCCATTTTTCTTCTCCTGAAACCCCAAGCATGGAGGACTACATTACGGTGAACATTTACAGACCAGAAATAGCAAACATTTTCTGCTTCATTAAAAACTAGTCATTGTGCATGTAGGTCTCTAATGACAGTAGTGCATTCAAATTTAATGGACTTTTGGCATTAATGGACACCCCTCCCCATGAGTCTGTTAAATCAAACATTCATTGTAGTCACTATTCCTATGTAGGGGCTAACATCAACTGTTAAACGGTTACACAGATTGCCTGCAGCCACTTTCTCAGAAGTTGCGGGATATTGTCAAGTTGTGGAATAGACTCACTGGGACATACACCATAATAATAACAACAAATTTATTAAAATAACGTAGAAAGTGTTAAAAAGTGACATTTAAAGCCCTCTGGCAAACAATTTAGAACCAATATTACCAATCCTTTCAAGTGGCTACAGCAGAACCTCTCTCTTCAACTGACACTAGGTATTGTCAGGTAAGTACTCACTTGATCACAAGAATCTCCTCTCCTCTCTCATGGCACTTTCTGTCGTAACTTTCACTCCAACTGTCCACTTCTAACCCCACCCCCAACCAATCTTATCTCTCCTTACTTCTAAGGACCGATCATTACCCTCACCAAACACCAGCAAACTGATTTGCTACAGTCACACTTGAAGAGTTAAATAGCCATCTCAGGGGCAAGAGTATAATAATAATAATAATAATAATAATAATAATAATAATAATAATAATAATAATAATAATAATAATAATACAGGTATTTCTATACCGCCTTTCTTGGTCCTCAGATTTCTCCTTAGACTTTATTCAAGGCAGTTCATATAGGCAGGAAAATTTAAATCTCCGTAGGGATTTTTACAATTTGAAAGAAGGTTTCTATCTTTCAAGAAACCACAACATTCAGATGTTTCTTTCTTGATCTGGTTTCACATTCTGGCCTCCATCCTCCCACGCTCAGCGCAGATGGAATAGCTCGGCTCAGCTTGCCAGCTGCTTCAAGGTTGCAAGGTGCTGGTGGCCTCGAACTGGTGACCTTCGGATGTTATCTTCAGGCAAATGGAGGCTCAACCCTCTCAGTAGGCAAATTGCACAGAGATAAAGGGTTAAACGTGGCCCTAAGCTGCAGCCTGTACAGCTGCTGCGCAAAGGTAAAAGACTCAAACTACAGCATCATGCGGTAAACACAATGTGTTGGTTGGATCTTAGTATGATCAATATACTTGATTTCCATGTTTGTTTCCTATGCTAGAAATTCTATCCTGATATGAGAAATATACAGACTGTAGTCTCCATGCTTCCTGAGACAGTTGTATCATGGATATAACTGAAAAAAATTGTCTTTTTCATTCTAGCATTGCTGCTAAAGAAGCCCTAGAGAGCCATTTTGCAGAACAAAGCAAGCCATCCTCACAGGAGATCATGAGGATGGCCGAGGGGCTCAATTTGGAGAAAGAGGTGGTTAGAGTTTGGTTCTGCAATCGAAGACAAAGGGAAAAGAGAGTGAAGACAAGTTTACATCAGAGCACCTTTAATTCCATTATTAAAGATCATCAGGACTGTCAGTAATATTTTTTTCTAGAAACGAATGCATTTCTTTACTACAAAACTTTGAAAGCACGACTCATTTTTCCCCCTGAAGAAAAAGAATTAGGCCTGCTGATTTCAAATCAGAGCATGTAATGCTTGTAACCTTTACAAGTGAAATCATGGTTGCATCATAAGTAATCTTAGGAATCTTTTTCTTTATTATGCATTTTCTTGAAAAGACAAGCAGTACAACTAGCTGTTTATTTGTAAGTTTGTCTTACTGAGCACAGCTGGAAATTATTGTCCATAAGCTTATAGCCACAGTGCCTTACTATACGCAATTGCCTGCACCACAGGCACTTTAGTGCATTAACTTAATACCAGCCACATAGAAAGAAGACAATACTGGTATCTTTGTTCATATACTGGAGAAGCATACCTTGCATTGGGAAGACTGTTGGTCCATTTTGGTACCAAAATCTGCAACACAGGCAGCTGAAACTAGACACTAGAGCAGACCACAGCAGTTAATTGCATGTCTAACCTCCTTTACACCCTACTACCCAAAGTCTATTTCCCTTTTATTGTCTGTATTTGTTTGTACCATTATTTCTTTCAAGTTTTATATTCTTATTTTAATAAGGATGTTACAGCACCAGTACTAAGAATGTCTAAAAGTAAAGATTACACGGACCTGAGAATTGCTTTATGGCATCATTTATTCCAAATAAAGAATATAATTCATTGTGTGTGTTGAAGCTATGAAACACAGACCCCCAACTCATAAAAGACCCCCCCATTAAACATTGAACTATTTGATTTTTCTCTGTAAACCACTTTGTAAACTTTTTTGTTGTTCTTGAAAAGTGGCATATAAATATTTTTAATACAGGTCCAGCCTATTTATACACAGATTTTTTATACACTGATTTGACTCAACACGAATGGCCCCTGCAAATGAGAAGGAATGTGCTGGTTCCTGGAGAAGGGGAAATTGCATCCCTTCAAAATCAGTTTAAAAAACTGAACAGTCCTTTAACAACAGCCTCCTTAATGAGAGAGAGAGAGCAAGAGAAAGCAGCTGGCTGACAATCCATCAATCCTTCTCTCTCCAGCGGACCCCTCCCTTCCCCCTGAGCATGAAAGAAAGGTGATTGCTTTGCATTGGTGAAGGGAGGGGCTGAGTAAAGCTTTCTAAGCTCTTGGAGGAGGACTGGTTGATGGATTGTCTTCTTAATGAGCTTATCTTAGAGTCAAAAGGTTAGCAAGGCAGTTTTTAAATCACCAGAGCAAAGAAACTTTGTTTTTAAAATTGATTTGCTATAGTGCGTTTTTTGCCATCCACCTGAGTGCTTGGAACAGAACCCACGCAAATAATTAGTCTCAACCTGTAATAATAAACCACTAGTGACCAGAAGGCATGATGGGTGCGCTCACCTGGTTGTTGACCATTTCTCCTCTGTGGAGAAACGACTGCAGCAGTAGGCTATACTGATGCGGGCCGGATGAGGTAGTGTTTGCTGGTCTGTACAAAGCACATCATCACATTTCATCTGTAGCAGCAACACTGAAAACTGCAAGCCAATTGAAGCAGAAGACAAACATTGCCTGCGATGTCCTACCTTTTACCACAATATCAGGATCTATTATAATTCTTTGTTCAACATCCAGAGGTGGAGATTTTTCATTTTCAATTAGCATTCAGGGAAGATCCACAGATCCTGAAGCGCAAACTGCGTACCTTAATGTTCACAGGCTGCAAATCTGTTTTATTCAAACCACGTGTCAATTCGCAACCTGAGATGGAAAGGCAAACATTCAAAGGCTATAGGAAAAATCTGCTGACTTCAATATCCTGTAGCCCTTTTATTCCACCACAGATATCAACCAAACTAGTTCAATTTGCAGCATGTAGCGTTTTTCCGCTTCAAGAATGAGATCGTGAAGGAGTGGAGAAGAGACTTCAGGAATTAAGAGATTTCAGGGGAAAACACAGAAAAGCTGTCAACTCCTACTGTGGCCAGGCTTATGGGCAAGCTGATGAGCACTGCACTAGTCGACAGAGTCCTTAACTCAAAAGCTGCTTAAACTAGCTGCAGCCTAATGAGCAGGGAGTTTTAGCCAGGAGTGAGGGCTCCTGCTGGTTAAAATATTGCCAATAACTTTAATACGGGAAAGGCTTAGAGAGAAGACGTTATCTACATACCTTAAATTCCTATTGAAGCATTCTGCTTTTCACTTCTCCTTGAGAAGCCAGCAAGGATTAAAAGCTTGCTGTTACCAAAGGAGCGGGGAGAGACTGCTTAATCTACTGTGTGCCGTATCTTGGACATGCGGCAATTATCTCTGCACTAGTTTGCAGAGAAGAGTCACATGCATTACAATGAAATATCTCAACTAGAAGGAGCTGAAAAGCCCATGCAAGCTGCATGCACCATGCACATCTTGTAACCAAGGTTGGCCATCCAGAGTAACATTTCCATAAACAGAAGCCCATTTGCAGAACGCAAGCTCCCGGAAGAGTCCTTTGTTTCAGCAAAAAGTTCCTTCCATTCTCAGGGGAAGTTTATGTTCACAGAAGTGCTACTCTGGATGCCAACCCAGAATCAGTGGGTTTATGGCGCATGACTTACAGCTGATCAGACCAACAAAAGGCAGACTTGGCATGAACACTTCACAACCAATATTATAACCAAATCAACTTTACACAACCCAAACTGCATTGGCTGGATGGATTAGAAGCCACACTAACCCACAGAGGAAATCATTAAAAAACCAGTAGTATTGTATGTCAACTTGTATGTCGTTTGCTGTGTGGGGTGCTTGTTGCCATTTTGAAATTTTCAATGTACATACTTAGCTTTTATTTAACAGCATCAACATTTTGAAAAAAAAAAAAGTTTTTGGACGAAGAATATGCATGTATTCTTACCACTGTTATTTCAGTCCTAGTAGGGCTTGTTTTATATTGCCATTCTTTATTTTCTCTTCAGAATTTTAGGGTTGCTGTACTTCCAGCTGTTTCCAGTGGACTAGATCAGGGCATGAACCTCATTTCATGTAGCAGGCCAAGTAGCATTCATGATGCCTGCTGTGGGCCGGAAGTGATGTCATAAAATAGGTCATGACAGAAATAAGCACTGTTTTGTCACTTGGGAACTCTTTAGCTGCAAATGACTGAAGAGAAAATATGATCAAGATTTGCCTATTTTCAAGTTATGGGAAGCGCTCAATCATCATGAGGGCCACCCTTTCAGCAGTGACACTTCAGCACAGCTCAGCAGCTGAGAGCACTGATGGTAGTGCTGGTAGAACTTGATATAGAGCAAAAGGGACATCTGGACTGCCGGTCTTATGTTTGACACCCCTGTACTAGTTGCTCCAGTACCTTAACTGATTGTTAAGGCAATCATACCTGCTCTCCCTTTATTCAACATATTTATACCTTCCTGCAAAATCCAGCAGGAACACATTTTTTATTCATTTTTTTGCACAGCTTTAAGTTTTATGAAGTACCTGTTATAGTACACACACACAATAAAAGGTATTATCCTTTTTTAAAAAAAGAGAAAAATAAGGCATCACAGCTGGCTTCCTGATGCTTCCCAATGCTATGATCCTAAATACAATTACAAGGGAGTAAGCCCCAATCCAACTTTCCAGCACTGATGCAGCTGTGCCAATGGGACATATTGTGCATCCTGAATGAGGGGAAGAGGCCTCCTCAATGTAAGGGAACATTACAATGTAATGCTTTGGCCCTGGAAAGTTGGATAGGATTGGGCCCTAAGTAAGATTTACTTCTGAGTAAATACACACTGACCTTTACTGTCAGTTATTGATCAATGAATGCTTGTGCGTTATACTTTCCAGTAACGTACAAAATAAAATCCTGTCAAATAAGAATGGCACTAGAATTGCAAGCTTTTATTTGATGTTTATTTACAAAATTCATAAAAAGAAACTCACCCATAGTGCCGCATAAGATCTATTTATATAATTACAAAACCCAATTGTATATGTACCTCCAATTGCTTTGGCCCTATAATTTAACCAGTCAAATCTTAAATTTAAACTAAAATGGAAACTTACAGATATTGCTGCTGACTCAAATGCAGTACATGGTCAGATTATGGTGTCACAGTAATTGCTTTCTTTGCCCTGTGAAGTACCAGCAGAGACCTGCTTGATATTTCCATGTACATGATTCATGTTCACCCATTACAAATGAAAGGAGGAAAAAACCCTTTTCACATCCTACTGTAATTGTGTACAGTTGATGTGAATTATATTTCCTACAATACATCAAGATATTAACTACCTTACAGTGTTAGATGCAATTTTAAACCCAAGTAAACCTGTTAACTTTAAATAGGCAAACATACGTCATTCAGGTTAAGTGTGCAAGACCAGAACTTAACATAAAACAAACACGACATTAAATAATAAAGTATATTTTCAAAAGTTAACACTCGTTTGAGGAAAAATGCTGCATAGCAATATGTACAAGTGATATTTTAGGAATTTTTTTCAGGTGTTAAATACACATACTTTGTAGCAGCAATTGCTGTTTGAGTTCACATAATCTTCAGAGCTATGTAAGTTGATATAATGGCTTTTACATTACATTTTTCACAATTCAAATCTTAATTTAGAAAAAAGAAAAATCCCCAAAGGGCTATGTATACAAAGGCACACAATTCTCTTCAAGTCAGCTATATGTTACAGTACAATGAAGCTTGTGCAGTACTTTCCTTACAATATTTAGCATAAAAGACTGTTGATGCACAATCTTGCTTCCAGGAGGGTTCCAGTAACTGGAAAGCAATATTTTACTCAACTTTTGGACTCAACTTGGTAGAAACTCTCAGTTTCTAACTAAAAATGTACACATTTTAAAACAAGGTTGAATCAAGAATAATTTGCTAGAGTGGCACATATAAAAGGTCGCTTGAAATACGTCATTTACCAGCAAGAAACCACCATCTTTCAACTGAAGTAGAGATGGTCTCACTCCAAGTTACAGTGAATTAGAAGATCTCGTAGTGTGTAAAAGATAAGCAACTGAAATGCCTCCAAAAGGGGTTGTGTTCAGTTATTTCAGAAAAGTTAGAAACTTACAAGTAAAATGAAGTGTTGAGCCAGACTAGGTGCTTTCCAGAGAAAAAGCTAAATGGAACCAAACCAAATTTGGTTCTAACCCAAATGTAAAAGATGTTGTCACATACGGTAGATTCCAATTTGGTCAAGTGTATACAAAAATTCTGCATCATGCACACTGTATTATTCCCACCCCCAATTCAATTCGCTATCATCAGTGGTGGCTCTGACAAAATGCAGAAAGGGATTTGGTTTTTTATTGAAATCTGCACTGAAGTTCACGTGTATGCCTGCACTGGATGGAGTAACTGCTAAAGACATGCTGCATGTTGCCATGAGGTTAATCTACTCCCAGGGCTTTGAGCTGCCTTTCAATCTCTTCATCGGAAATCGTGGCACTTTTGGATGTTGATGCAGATGGCATGCCTCTGGCAGCTGAAGGAGCCTTAGCCATCTATTAAAAAGAAAAATGAGGAGAAACTTCATTTAAGGCAAAGAAGATGACACTGAGCGATTGAGACAATATATACTGAACATACAAAGGGAGACTGAAGACAAAGGATGTTTAAAATGTTGGGGAGATTGCTTTTTGATGCTTCTCAAGAACAGGGGAAAACAATTTCCTCATACCTTTCCAGATATTTCAATTCCAATTTCATCAAGGACTTGGTTCACAATATCCTGGCTTTCTTCTTCTTCATCAGAATCATTGAAAATATCATCCAGAGTATCATTGACTTGGAAGAGAAATATAAACCACAGCTTCATTAGTACAGCTTCATCCCACTTTTATATTCCAGCATACAGCAGCAGCTTCATGATTTGCTTGTAATGCGCACAATTTACATCAAAGAAAGGCAAGTATATAAAATAGCTATCTCTGTATCAGAAAGGATTCATAATGCTATAATACTGCAAGTTGGTATGATTTAGCAAGGGCCTTAAATCCCTGCTTAGCCATTTGGAATAAGCTTCTTTCTGATTTCATCTGCATGTGAAAAAATATTTTAAATTTATTAAAACGTGCAGCACACCTGTAGGTCCCACTGGGGACACAAGGCAACTATCAGTTTAAGATACAATAAAATAAAGAAACAAATTAAATTAGTATACGAAGCAGAAGAACTAAAAAACCAAAGACCAGTTTAAAATATAATAGGATACAAAATTCAACTCAAACTAAAAATCTGGCAAAACACAAATTATCAATCTACTGCAGGGGTGCCCAAACCCTGGCCCGGAGGCCACTTGCGGCCCTCGGGGACTCCCAATCCGGCCCTTGGGAAACCTCAAGTCTCCAATGAGCCTCTGGCCCTCCAGAGACTTGCTGGAGCCTGTGCTGGCCTGATACAACTGCTCTCAGCGTGAGGGTGACTGTTCGACCTCTGATGTGAGCTGTGGAACGAGGGCTCCCTCCACTGCTTGCTGTATCATGTCTGTGATACAGCAGCAGTGAAGGAAAGGTTGGCCTTGCTTTGTGCAAGGTCTTTTATAGGCCTTAAGCTATTGCAAGACCTTCATTCATTCATACAAGTTCCATCTCTAATATATTCATTCATGTAAATTTATTCAAATTTGAAATGTAAATTAATTCTTTTTTTCCTGGCCCCTGACACAGTGTCAGAGAGATGATATGACCCTCCTGCCAAAAAGTTTGGACACCCCGATCTACTGGTACAAACTGGATTTTTTTTTGTATACAGATTTTTAATGAATACAAATTCTGTATTTAAACTATGCACAAATACCTCATGTTTAAGAATACCAGAAGTCAAAGTACACATCTACTTCCAAACTAAAAATGTATATTGTGCTCAACATACATACAAAAATACATATTCTCAGTCTTTACTACAAAGTAAACAGAAAACATTTTGTTGGCCCTTTGCTGACAGATAAACACTTACGATGGGGCACAATAAAGTTGCATCAACTTTTTTCTTACTTGTTAAAGTGTGTAGTTTCAATACAGTTGTGATTAGGGTTGACCCATCTATTAGATGATGTGATGCAGGTTGCATCAACAGCATACTGGGGGGGGGAAGGAATGAAGAGTGCCCTTCACCCCAAGTCTGTTGCTGCCACCTCTCTCCAGCCTGCTGAGGATGCAAGTCACACTAATCTGTGTTGCACCCACTAAAAGTGAACATAGCAGATCATCCATCTCCTTATCTTGCTCCTGGCACAATTTCTCCAAATGCAGAAGTGCAAGACTTCTGGTTTGATTCATAGGACCTGCATGAAGGAAGGGGCTCCATAAAGAAACTGTGGAAGGAGCATGATAAGGGGCTCCTGCTTTAAAAAAAAAAAAAAATTATTATTATTATGCAGAAGTAGCAGCCCAAGGCAGCATCAGGCAGCATTCCAAGTCATGCCACTGCTGCTTGTGATGCACTAAGGTAGGCTGGTATTGAACATGTTGGAAACAGCCATTCCTAGATACAAGGCACTAATGGTTCAAAGCCATGCAGCAGATAAATGGGTAATCCATCATCCTCAAATGCTCAGCCTACCACAGACTCCGCTACACAAGTACAACTACATGTTATATATGGTAAACACCTTCTCTTATGAGAATGAATGTGCCAGACTACAATCTCATGAGCAACCATTAAATAGCCCCCAAATTACAGCAATGTCATGTGCATTCTCTTGAAAGAGGATGGACAACAAAGGACTTTATGTTCTGAACAGTTTTCCCCCATAACTTTTAAATAGTTTCAATACAAACTAACACAACAATTATATACTTGACCTACTAACCAAATTTAAAAAAACAACAAAAAACAGGAAAGCTTGAGAAGTAGAATATGGAAAATTTCAACTTACTCATTTCTTCAGTCATTTCCATTTTCATGTTTTCCTTCTGGAAGTTCTGCATAGTTTGCAATGTCTTCTGTGGATCCATCTTTTTATTAACAGCCTGCATTGTCTAGCAATAGAAAATGTTCATATTTATCAAGTTATATGGGCAAAATACTGTATTCAGACTAGTATTAAATCAGATATTTAAGATATTAGGTTTTTTATTTGAACTTCCATCTATAACAGACTAGGAGCCCAATCTTATTCAAATTTCCAGCGCCAATGCAACCACAAAGCAAGCCTGAGGCAAGGAAACAAATGTTCCCTTACCTTGAAGAGGCCTCCATCACTCCCCCCCCCCCCACAGTAGGATGCAGTGCATGGCTGTATCAATACTGAAAAGTTAGGTAGGACTGGGCCCTGAGATAAACAGTCAATAACTGTTGTATATCAAGAACTATAAAATAGTAGTATTCTAGAATGCAGCCTTCATGTAGTTGTTTTATCCTATGGAAAACAACTCGGCAATCTGTCTCAGTGGTTCCCAAACTTACCTTCACTGTGCCACCCTCTGTGCTGCAGGCATGGAGCTTGGCACCCAGGAGTAATTGGAGATGAAGTGGGACACAGTCGTCACTGCTACTTACTTCTGGGTTGCAGGTGCACGATACAACTCAGAAAACAAAGATAAGAGGCTCTGAGTAGACAGGCTCTTCATGCAGTGAAACCTCACACACGAAGCTTTGCCAGTCGAGCCTCTTACCACTGTTTTCTGGGTCGCATCCTGTGCTCGCTGCGGGGGGCAACCATCCTGTAATGCCCCTGTGCGATTGCTGCAATGCCCCAGGGAGCCACAACACCCACTTTGCGAATATCTGGTCTAACTGATTTATATACCTCGAACCCTAAGCAGCTTTGGGAACATGTTTAGCATCAGTCTTATAATAGTCACTTGTCTACCCTAAATATAGGAAATGGACTCATATTCAGCTTGCTGATTCATCTAATCCAGTACTGTCATCTTTGACTGGCAGAATCTTCCTGGTGGGTCTCAAGAAGCTTTTTTCCTGCTGCCCAAGATCTTTCTAATTCAGCATGCATGGAACCAAACCAGGTGACTTCTGCATGAAAGGCACATGCTCTACCACTGAGCTATCTCTCTGCCCAAGCAGTATGGCAACTAGAAGCTATCTCTAAGAGACCCGATTGGACTGGAATTTTGTAACTGGAAGAGAGATGGTCCTTTTTCACACCACATGTAAGAAGAAAAATACAAAGGGATAGGCACGATAGTACTTGGGAATTTTAAACGCGAGTTGATTTAATGCCACATTTGAAATTCTATAGAAGTAGTAAGAAAGGAACATGGTGATTGACTCGAGCCAATGCAAGAGTTCTTGCTTAATTTGTTAACAGGCATCACCTTACATATTTTAATGACAGGCAGCCCAATCCTGAGCTGCCTGGCATGTGAGGCTGCAGTAGCGCCAAAAATGGCAGCTGCCGCCACCTCCCCCTCCTCCTCGGGAGAAGGGGACTTTTGTCCCCTTCCCCGGGGTAAAGCCAGTAGCCCTGCAATAGGGCTACTCGATTCTATATCAACCCAAAGGTTGGCATAGAATTCAGAGCCTCCGTGTTGGATGGCCAGCCTGACACAGAGGCTCTGGATCCGGTGGAGCAAAGCTCCATTGGTCCTGTCCTCCCTCCTGCCCCGCTGTCTCTCCGGCACGTCTCCTCCCTGCTCTCTCTCTGCCTCCCTCCTCCCCAGAATGCCCCCTCCCCGCCTAACCCCACCTATGTCCCCACTGCTCAGCGGCCTGTGTGATTGCTGAGTGGCGAAGTTCTGGTGGTCTACTGGCGCTAGCCCAGCACCGGTCAGCGCTGGGCTAGCATGGGCGGGGCACCAGTGCTAGGGCCCGCAAATGCGCCTTATAGCACATTTGCGATAGTGCACGCCGGCAGTGACGCACAAAGCTAAGGATTGGGTCCTCATTTCCCTTTTCACACATTTAACTATGCAAGGTCATCAGGAAAAGAAACATAAGTGACAACAGGAGCTGTTACAAACAGCTGTTAAGACAGCTAGGTCTTGAACCAAATAAAGTACTACTGGTGCAGGTTCAAGCATACCCATTGGTGAGCTGGAGGCTTATGGGGAGGTAAAGGAAAATATGTTCCCTTACCTTCCCCAAACGTGATCCACCACCACCACGCCACAATGCAGTGCCAGCCTTTTTGACACAGCTGCACCAGTGGGGGGGGGGGGGCAGAAGAGGATAGGATTGGGCCCCATGACACCTAAATTGACCCAATTTAGTTCTTTGAGGCAAGAATACTCTATAAAAAGCCACTACAATCTTCACTATAAACTGCAGTACCATTTATACTTCATAAAGAAAAGAGCACAAACAATTGTATTGTTAAACTCCTTGAGTACCAATTAAAGAGTATCCTGTGCATACTCATAACTGCTTACCTTTGCTGTTGTTGACATTGCTCCTGCCATCTTCATCTGGGAATTCATCAATTTTGTCTGAGTTGACATGGATGTAACTTTTGAACTAACTGCATAAGTTCGAGTTTTCTGTTTTCTCAGCTGCACAAGCTGTTTTGCTAGAACTTTGCAGGCTTCTTTGTTTCCAGTCTTAGCCATTTTCTTTATTTCCAATTCCTATTTATTAATAAGGAAGCAGCCATTAGCATACATGACCCTTCTTTTGTCTTTCAACATAAGTACCAAGATCTGATGTGGTATAAAGCGTAAGAGACTGAGCAGCAAATCAGAATTTCCCCAGACTCATTTCTGCTATGAACGTACTATATATGCCACTCCCTCTCAGTTTCTGCATCTCAGCTGCAATATGGGGATAGGAATATATAACCTTATAGCAGACATTCCAAAACTTACCACAGCTGAGATGCCCTAAAAAACTGAGAGTGATGGCGATGCAAAACGCATCACACAGTAATGTCACCACCATCCACTTCTGGGTTCAGAGGTCTAACGTGAGCCTCCAAACAGTGGTAAGAGGGTAACGGAAGGCAGACAGGCTTTTTGCAGCACACAGTTTTTGTGCACTGCAGCTCTGCCTGCTGCACTGAGCCTCCTGCTGCTGCCTGGAGGCTTGTGCCAAGGTCTTGCTACTGGGCAGCAAGTGGTCCGTGACACCCTAGCAAGCGTTATCACGATGCCCCAGGGCATTGCAACATACAGACTGGGACCTGCTGCCTTATGGAATTGTTTCAAAAACTACATCAAGGTAATACAAGTAAAGAATTTAGCACACTCAGGACCCAATCCTATCCAATTTTGCAGTGCTGGTGCTGCTGTGCCCATGGGGTATGCACTGCTTCCTGTGTTGGGGAGGGAACATTTGGCTGCACCAAATGGGGCTGGAAAATTGGGGCTGCACTGTAGCTGCACCAATGCTGGAAAACTGGATAGGATTGGGCCCTCAGAAAGTGATATACAAGTATAATCATTATCATCGTTTGTCTTGGCAAACAGTTGCCCATAAAAAAAAAAATACCGTAGATACTCGCGTACAAGTCAAGAACTTTCTGCCAATAAATCAAGTATAAATCATCTCCTCGCCTTATTTGTGGATCACTCAGGGGCCAGGGCTGTTCAGGCAGCCAGGAGAAGCCAGGAGGAAAGCAAGAAGACAAAGCAGAGACAATTAAGGGTGATTAGTCTCTGCTTGCTGCAGGCTAAGTTAACACTTTCAGTCCTTCCTCCTGAGGAAAAAAGTAAGCCAAGGCTCCACACTTCCATTTAAAATCAAGCAAGCCTCCTTCTCTTTGGCAGGATCACACCTGACCCTTCTGCACCCTTCTTCCATTTTGCAAATGTTTGGCAGAAATCTGGTTTTTAAAACACCAGGATGTAATCCTCATTTCCATCTGAAACAAAGTCCCAGGCTACAATTCAGTGCACCATTACTTAAGAACAACACCCATGGAAAGCAATAGGTCTACTTCTGAGTAAATCAGGTTGCAACTATGTGCAGCTGTGCTTGCTCATGCTCAGTCCTTGCTGCTTGTCTGTCTGCTGTGAATTGAATCGCACGCTTCCAGTTATGAATTATATATGCTATATGTAGAGCCTCTGGGTTAGCGCACCAGGAACCTTAAAGCAGCATTTGATTACCAGTTGCTGAAACCTGATTATCATCAGATCAGGTTTTGAGCCAAAAGTCATGGAATTTTCTATGACCCTTGAATAAGTCAGGGAGTTAAACTGGGGGGGAGGGGGGTGTCTGACTATAATTTTGTCTGATTTTACCTGAGGCCAGGTCCTGAAAAATAACCTACCAGTAATTGTTACCTATGAACTGTACAGTCTCTAATTTATTAAAAATTTAGTAAAAGATCATAAGATACATTTTTATTAACTTTAAATTCTGGTCTTCACAACCTTTTTGCGAACACTATCAGAGTAAGTGCACTTTAAACAACATACTTGCCTCGACTTATCTGTGAGATGGACTCATACTCAAGTAACTGTAGTATATCCACCACCCAGTGTTGGTGATTCAGTCAGTTATTCTCAAATTAATCTTAGACAAACAAGTATTCAGCTCAAAGAAAGCTGGAAAACCAATGCTCCCAAAACTTTAGAAAAAAAAAAATTACAGGTATGTTTACACTGTAAACTGTGTTTTGGAGACAGTGAAGCTATGCTTAACCATAACTAGTTTGGGTAAATTTATAGTAAAAGGTGGAATTTCTTTGATCTACTTACCAGTTGCTTTTCCTGTCTCTCTAAAGCTGCTCGATCTCTTACTATAGCCCTCTGGGTACCTCTTAATTCCCTATTCTGTTCTTTAATTATATCTGCAAGACAAAATATTTAGTTATACTGTATGGAGTAGAAAATGTGATTAATAGTTTATTCATCTTCCCCTTCCTATAACAATTACACATAGTCTAGCTTACAATCAGTTTTGATTTACTATACACCCCTCGGTCGTGTGTGTCAAACATAAGGCCCGTGGGCTGGATACGGCTCCCAGAAGCTCTTTATCCAGGCTGCATGATAATTGGGCTCTCCCAGCACCACCATCAACTGCTTAGCTGCAAAATGACACATCGGCCTTCTAGTCCTCACCTACTTAATGACATCACGCAGCCCTCAGCAGTCACGACGAATTCTATTTGGCCCACTGTATGAAACATGTTTGATACCCCTGCCCTAGATGCTAGTCCAGATATCCTAGAGTATGCATTACAGATTGTTCCTTTCAAGAGAGAATTATTCTGTCCAAAGCACGCACTCTCCATTTTGGTGTTCTGCAAAAGACATTTCAATAAGGTATGAGCAACAAAAGCTGACCCAGTGGCGCCAGGCTTTTCAGGTCTGAAAATACTTAGCTACATTTTCAAATAGGCAAACACTCAGCAGGTCCCAGAGGTTATGTGCATTTCTTCCACATAGTAAATCTGCAAGAATGGCAATGCAATGCATACCTAAAATCACACTATATATGGTATAAAAGGTATTATTACTTTTGTATACAGAAACTTTCATAGGCCTGCTTTATAAGTATATCTCTTTACTTAGAGATGCTATTGGTAAGAAAATTTAAAGCGGTAATTTTGAAGTCATTAGATATAAGGTTGTGTTTGTTAAAAGCTGAACAGTTGCGCCTTATCAGATGAGAATATCTGTAATACAAGGTTTTAAAAAATTCCTTTCAGACCAGCAAAAATTTCTCACCAAACAAGCAGCAAACATTTATCCTCTTCCGCTCAGAGAGAAGCAGATGACATTCCCATGAACTAGTGATAACGCTATGCCTTCTAGATAGCAATAAAAAAATTTTTAATTATGGAACTGTCAGTCAAAGATTGACATGTATCTATTCTTTCATATCAAAAGTACAGTTTGTGCTTTCTCGTGCCTGGGGTCATTTCAGCATAGCACACAATAGAGCCAAAATAATTTATATGGAGGTGTACAGAAGACAATTTTTTTTCAGTGCTTATATAGAAAATATCAGTCTTAGTCCATTAAAAATCCCATTTCTTTTGAAAATGAAACATTCACCAAAGTAAGTTTCCATCTTGATTTCACAATCTGAAGAAATTGACTAACGATAATGACTAGATGCTGTTGCTTTCCACAATCTAGATTGCCAAAAATGAATAAGGCATGAACTGAAGCTAGAGATTTTTAAAACTTATAATAATCCTTCTTGAAGGATTCTTCTTTCCTAGACACAGTCCCAAGTCATGCCAGAATAAAATTATGTCACTAATAAAAGGAACTGACACAAAAAGGTTTTAATGTATGTTAAGTGGTGCACATACTGCGTGCAGATGCACACACCCCTTCCTCCAATGTGCTTTAAATACCAAGGAAAAATGCCTCAACACCTCTGTATTTAGATAGGACTGGAGTAGCAGCCAAACACACTTAAATAAACAAAAAGCTCAGAGAGGACCCTGAGAACGATCCATAGGCACTGACTGCGGATCAGCTACTACTGAGAAGCAGCAACCCCTGAGAGTTTCTGGGCTAGAATGGCCTTCTGTGCTCTGTTGGCATCCTTCAGTGGCTTAGAGCAGCTAGTCATGGAGCCCACCAGAGGACAGGTGACTCTGGATTTAATATTGTGTGGTACGCAGGACCTGGTTAGAGATGTAAACGTTACTGAGCCATTGGGGAACAGTGATCATGCTGCGATCCGTTTTGACGTGCACGTTGGGGGAAGAATACCAGGCAAATCTCTAACAAAAACCCTTGACTTGCGACAGGCGGACTTCCCTCAAATGAGGAGACTGGTTAGAAGGAAGTTGAAAGGGAGGGTAAAAAGAGTCCAATCTCTCCAGAGTGCATGGAGGCTGCTTAAAACAACAGTAATAGAGGCCCAGCAGAGGTGTATACCGCAAAGAAAGAAGGGTTCCACTAAATCCAGGAGGGTGCCCGCATGGCTAACCAGCCAAGTTAGAGAGGCTGTGAAGGGCAAGGAAGCTTCCTTCCATAAATGGAAGTCTTGCCCTAATGAGGAGAATAAAAAGGAACATAAACTATGGCAAAAGAAATGTAAGAAGGTGATATGGGAGGCCAAGAGAGACTATGAGGAACGCATGGCCAGCAACATTAAGGGGAATAATAAAAGCTTCTTCAAATATGTTAGAAGCAGGAAACCCGCCAGAGAAGCGGTTGGCCCTCTGGATGGTGAGGGAGGGAAAGGGGAGATAAAAGGAGACTTAGAGATGGCAGAGAAATTAAATGAGTTCTTTGCATCTGTCTTCACGGCAGAAGACCTCGGGCAGATACCGCTGCCCGAACGGCCCCTCCTAACCGAGGAGTTAAGTCAGATAGAGATTAAAAGAGAAGATGTTTCAGACCTCATTGATAAATTAAAGATCAATAAGTCACCGGGCCCTGATGGCATCCACCCAAAGGTTATTAAGGAATTGAAGAATGAAGTTGCAGATCTCTTGACTAAGGTATGCAACTTGTCCCTCAAAACGGCCACGGTGCCAGAAGATTGGAGGATAGCAAATGTCACGCCTATTTTTAAAAAGGGAAAGAGGGGGGACCCGAGAAACTATAGGCCGGTCAGCCTAACATCCATACCGGGTAAGATGGTGGAATGCCTCATCAAAGATAGGATCTCAAAACACATAGACGAACAGGCCTTGCTGAGGGAGAGTCAGCATGGCTTCTGTAAGGGTAAGTCTTGCCTCACGAACCTTATAGAATTCTTTGAAAAGGTCAACAGACATGTGGATGCGGGAGAACCCATGGACATTATATATCTGGACTTTCAGAAGGCGTTTGACACGGTCCCTCACCAAAGGCTACTGAAAAAACTCCACAATCAGGGAATTAGAGGACAGGTCCTCTCATGGATTGAGAACTGGTTGGAGGCCAGGAAGCAGAGAGTGGGTGTCAATGGGCAATTTTCACAATGGAGAGAGGTGAAAAGCGGTGTGCCCCAAGGATCTGTCCTGGGACCGGTGCTTTTCAACCTCTTCATAAATGACCTGGAGACAGGGGTGAGCAGTGAAGTGGCTAAGTTTGCAGACGACACCAAACTTTTCCGTGTGGTAAAGACCAGAAGTGATTGTGAGGAGCTCCAGAAGGATCTCTCCAGACTGGCAGAATGGGCAGCAAAATGGCAGATGCGCTTCAATGTCAGTAAGTGTAAAGTCATGCACATTGGGGCAAAAAATCAAAACTTTAGATATAGGCTGATGGGTTCTGAGCTGTCTGTGACAGATCAGGAGAGAGATCTTGGGGTGGTGGTGGACAGGTCGATGAAAGTGTCGACCCAATGTGCGGCGGCAGTGAAGAAGGCCAATTCTATGCTTGGGATCATTAGGAAGGGTATTGAGAACAAAACGGCTAGTATTATAATGCCGTTGTACAAATCTATGGTAAGGCCACACCTGGAGTATTGTGTCCAGTTCTGGTCGCCGCATCTCAAAAAAGACATAGTGGAAATGGAAAAGGTGCAAAAGAGAGTGACTAAGATGATTACGGGGCTGGGGCACCTTCCTTATGAGGAAAGGCTACGGCGTTTGGGCCTCTTCAGCCTAGAAAAGAGACGCTTGAGGGGGGACATGATTGAGACATACAAAATTATGCAGGGGATGGACAGAGTGGATAGGGAGATGCTCTTTACACTCTCACATAATACCAGAACCAGGGGACATTCACTAAAATTGAGTGTTGGGCGGGTTAGGACAGACAAAAGAAAATATTTCTTTATTCAGCGTGTGGTCGGTCTGTGGAACTCCTTGCCACAGGATGTGGTGATGGCGTCTAGCCTAGACGCCTTTAAAAGGGGATTGGACGAGTTTCTGGAGGAAAAATCCATTATGGGGTACAAGCCATGATGTGTATGCGCAACCTCCTGATTTTAGAAATGGGTTAAGTCAGAATGCCAGATGTAGGGGAGGGCACCAGGATGAGGTCTCTTGTTATCTGGTGTGCTCCCTGGGGCATTTGGTGGGCCGCTGTGAGATACAGGAAGCTGGACTAGATGGGCCTATGGCCTGATCCAGTGGGGCTGTTCTTATGTTCTTATGTTCAGTCTCGGAAAACTATGGTATCGCGCTCTGAATGGTGGTTCTGGAACAGTGTCCTCTCCAGTGCGCGAAGCCTGGGTAAAGTAGATATGGAGGATAGACTGTTTCCCGTGCAGCAAATCCCCCCTCTCCACGTCGCTGAAATGGTCCAATGGAAAGGCAGAGGCCAATACGGTAGCTTCCAGCGGCATTGCAGGAGTTACCAGAACGTGACTGTGTTCAGCCATACTCAACAACAGCAATACTGTATATCCTTCACCTCAGAGAGCAGCTGCAGTTCACCTGCCCATGAAAGTGTAGTAGTGGTAGTTGCAAGGAACAGCAACCACTATCTCCAACTGTTCACTGACAAAAATTGTTAGGCCCAGTGCACACCACCTAGAAGTAACTGAGCTCAAGTTAAGTGAATGCATGAGCAGAAGTCTGTCCAATCCTTGCCTGCTCATCCTCTTGGTCTGAAGAACAGAGAACTGGGACTAGAAGGGAATATCCAGGCTAAGCTGTAAACCAGAGACAGCACAGGCTATGCCACAGATCCCATATGTCCTCACCATGACATCCAAGGCAGAAAGAATATACCGGATCCCTTTTTTGGCCACTTGCCTATCCTCTTTTGGAAGCATAGTGGAAAAGACTGGACTGACTGGGGGAGCAAGAAGGAGGAGCTCACCAGAGGTACACAGCCAAGCTGCCCCTCCCCCCAAAAAACACACCTAGCACTGGTCTAGATAAGCAGTTTCAATGCAATATAGCAAGTATCACCTTTCCAGGTACCATTCCCTCCACCCCAAGTTTCACTACCACTACTGGCTGCTGTGTACAACACAGCAAGGAGCAGACCTCTCTAGTTGCTTCTGCCTTCTCTTCTACACGGTACCCTACTTGCCCAATCTACCCCTCTTTGGAACAACTGAGCTGCCAGAGAGCCATGCCTTATCATCCATTCACCACTATAGCATCAATCTCCACTTCTGGTGAAGTCAACGGTCACAGCATACAGTGAAGTATGACATGGTTCTCACGCAGAAGGCCCCAAGTTGGAATTCCGAGCATTGCCAAGTAGGGTGGGAAAAACCCCTGACTGAACTCCTGGAGAGAAAGTCATTTAAGTATAGACAGCACTGAGTTAGATGGAATGACTCAGAACAAGATGGTTACATATGTTCATTTCCTACGAACACTTTTTGTGTACTAACATACTACAACACAGGTAACTTGTTTGTATTGTACTATTCTGTAAACCCCTAGTTACCAATTCATTTGGTTGCTATGGAAAAGAGCCTTAGTTCTACCTATCTCTCCATGAACTGCAACAGCATTTCGTCCCTACTTGTTCTTTGTTTGGAAATGTTCTGTTCTTGCTACACTTGGTTTGTTCTGTTCTTGCTATGTTAAATGCTAACTTGTTCAAAAACTGGTGTGTATATACTTACATGTCTCACATGCATGTACATACATTTTCTCAACAGAATGTTTTCTGGTATGGGAGATAGCATTTCTTATATATTATATTTAATGGGCATGACAGTCTTTAAATAACAAGGATATAATAAATTAGTACTGCCTGCATGCCAGGAGAGAGAGGAGAAAGAGTTAAACAAGTTCCTATTGTGTATAAAAAGAATTACCCACAAACTCCCAGGTGTGCATGGTGGAGAGAGAAGTGAATTTTGCTTTAATTTTGAAGTGGTTTACATGGCATTAATAAAAGGAATTAAAAACACTTTTTAAAAAGAGTTACCACTGTTTACCATATTCCTGTAGCAAGATGTTGATACCACTGATGATTGGGAAGTAACAAAGAGGAACCAGTAGGATGTGGACAGTTTAATATCATTTTACCATATCATTATATACCAAGGGCAACATAACTGAAATAGTATGGTATATAATACAGGCAAACGTCACTTTGTGACGTTCTGACAGCGATGGACTGCATATGTGATGGTCCATGCAGCCTGTCACTGATCACTGTCACCCTCAAGCCTCCAGAGCTGAGGGGAGCTGTGTTCTCCTCATCTCTAGGGGCTTTTCTGAGCCCTGCAGAGGCAGCACACAACTGCACAATGCCTCTGCAAGGTTCAGAATGGCTTTTTCAGCTGAAAAATCACAACTCCTGGTTTCCTTGGGAAACCAGAAGTAATATTTTTTGCCTTATAAGGCATTTTGAGGCCTGGGAAAGCCTCCCAGGGGCCTCCCCATGCCTCAGAATGTCATATAAGGCCAAAAAACAAAAAAACAAAAAAAAAACCACTTCCAGTTTCCCAGGAAAAAAGTTGTATTTTTTCAGCCAAAAAGGCCATTCTGAGTCTCACAGAGGTAGTGTATGGATGCGTGCTGCCTCATGAGGCTCAGAAAAGCCTCTGGAGGCAAGAGGAGCATGGCTCCCCTCTGCTCTGGAGGCTTAAAACAAGTGATGCTGTTTAACATCTGGCGACACTTGACAACAGGGGTGCAGGAATGCATTCCTGTCATTAAGCGACGTACACTTGTACAGTATAAGTAAGGTTTATGGCAAACTGGATTCCAATTCAACAATAGTTATCAGAAAAAATAGATGGATGGGTTGTCAGGTGAAATATTTCTGCTAATGTTCAGCCACGTGTCTATGAAAAGTTTTAACCAATCATGATTTCCAGACCCAGTTCTGTGTGAAATAAGGCTTTTCTCAGGTCAGCTCCCTTCTAACTCAATACCTTCCTCCTCTAAAGAGTGGAGTGGTTCCCAAACTATGTGCTGCAGCACCCGAGAGCACCACAGTGAACTCACAAGGGCACTGCAGGTTGTCCCCAGTGGCCTCTTCTTCCGGCTCTCCTGCACACCACCATCTTGATTCATGCAAAATCCAAGATGGTGGTGCCTGAGAGAGCTGGACGAAAAGGATCCCATGAAAGAAGGAGCACCAATCATGATAAGTTTGGGAACAGCTGGAAGCAGAAACCCTAAGGCAGGGGTGCTCAATAGGTGGATCGCGATCTACCAGTAGATCGCGAGGCAAAATGAGTAGATCGCGGAGCCCTGTCTCTCCAAACTGTTAATATGTCAGTTTCGTCTAGTGACTAGATGAAACTGACATATTTAGCTCACACTAAACTGACACTGAAACTGACACTTTAGCTGCTCTTCAGGCATGCAGCAACAAAACTGACGAAACTGACTAGACTCCAGCAGGGGCTCCACACATTAAAGGGGGTGTCTGTCAGACGCTTCCTTCCCCCCTGGTAGATCTCCTGGCCTTGCTGGGTTTCAAAGTAGCTCTCGAACCAAAAAAGTGTGAGCACCCCTGCCCTAAGGCATATGTTGAACAAAGCAATCTTTCCCCTAAGGTACATGTATAGTTTGGATCTGTGTCCTTGCATCTGAATTTGATGAGAATTTCTTTAGTCTTCATGGACTGCAAACTTCCTTATGTTCACAGGATTTTGATTCTGCTTGTATATTTCTAAACACAAGCCTATTTCCATTTCCTCAGTGGTTTAGATCATCTATCGCTGCATATTCCTTCCAGCAAAATTTCTAAGAGTACCCACTGGGATTGGTCAATTCTCACAGCACACCAAAAAAGGGGAGTAAGGAGAATTCATCTTTTCAAAATATTTTAATAGGATTTTTCCTCAGACATTCTGGAGAAGATCCCCCCCCTACAATACACACCCACCCACCCAGGGCTTTAATCCATATGACAATTATCAATCTAATATCTTACTACTTATTATAAATGTAGTAGCTATTCTTAACAATGTGGAATCCTTTCAAACTACAGTTTATTTTCACTTTAAAAAATGAAACATATAACCCTGCACACACATACAACTCAGAAATTCTTACGGACTGGTTTCCAAGCTAAGAGGGGGAAAAAAATAAGTCACTCACGAAAAAAAAGGAAAAATTAATATACCTCACAAAAACTGTAAATATTTGACTCGCTATATGCATTTGCTTTTCAAATGTCACAGTTCCATAGAGGAAAAAGGCCAGGGCAGACAAATCTAGCCATGAAACTCTTATCACTCAAGGAAATACTTCATCCATTCAATTTCTGCCGTAAATTACTAATATAATCATATTAGTATCCCAATTGTAAGGAAATTGTGGGGAAACACTAGGGATGAACCCAACTGAACATGAGAAATGCGTGGCACATAAGCTACACCATATTTGTAGTACAGATTACCAAGCAATCACATGATACAACATACTACCATGTGGTACACTGGTGTGTAGTAACTTTATGACAAGTCTTATCCAACAGAAGGCCACAGGTAAACACCCTGAAATGTACATCAGCAGATAGATGAGGAAGCCTGCTTTGCTATTAAAACCTGCACTCAAATGCTTTCCCAAGCAAAATCTTAGGACACCAAATTCCTGTTTGATATAATCCAATTAGTGAACAGGAGTACTTTATATGTTGTCTTTCCCATAATTTATCTGAAAATACATATCATGATCATCCAAGTATTATGATGTATCACATATCCAATAATAAGACAATCATGAGGTGAGGGATAAAGAAAGACCATATTAAAAAAAATCACTAAAGATCACTAAAAGCCATACCACTTTTGTGACATAAGGACTCTTGTTTACACAAGGTACCAGGCACAACTGCAAGTTGCTGAAGTCACAAAGTTTCCCCTTTGTTCCCAAATAAGCTACATGCTTCAATGTAACACAACACTTTCCTCTGGAGGGAGTTCTTCAGAACTGAAAACAGCTTTCAAATAAGTCACCACACTCAGGTTTTACTCCAGTGATTGTTCCTATGTCTACAGAAGCAAGGAGACTGAAGCATGTGATAGATGCATACCCAGAGTGATCCATAGTAAACAATGGACAGTCACTTTTTATATTAAATGCCCAACAATACCAGTAATAGACATTTTCCACAGAACACTAAGAGCTTTTGTTATAACTGGGTTGGAGCTCTCCAACGGTCTGAACCCTGATGTGCACTGGCATCAGACAGGAAAAGGCTTAGGTTTTAAGGAAACAATGCATATTGTTTCCCGGCTTTTCATGCCTTTGCAAACTGCTTAGATTTAGACTGGGTGTTATATATATATATATATAAATAGAAATATATATTTCTAATCATTTTCCCAAAATGTACTGTCAAAATAGCCCTTAAGAACTTTGTCAGACCTTTTAAGTCAGCTCCAAATATTCTCTGTGCTTATTCCTGTTCCATTTTTTTAATTAGACAAAATAACTCAGTGCACCAATTCCTTAACCCATTGCTGCACAGCCCACAGTTGGACACATTTGATCCGTGGTGCCCATATGCAACGCTGGGCAAAAATGGCTTAAAGGAGGTGGCGTAAGGGTGTTGTTGTATTCTGTGTAACACTTCCACATGTCATTATAGATGAGTCATACTCATTTTCTCTCTCTCACTGGCACAAAAAGCAACCACAGCCACCTATAATACAGACACAGAGCCCTAAACCTGAACTCACAAGCCTGATGACCCCACTGAAGGAGTGCAAAGGAAAACCAGCCCAGCCAGCCCCAAACACAGTCTACAACTACCTGTAATGTGGGTCACAGAGGAGGAAACTGGGGAGGGGGGGAGGAGGATCAGGGAGTAACAGACTGCATTCCTAGCCACACTTACCCAGGAGTAAGCTTCACTGTGTATAATGGGATTTACTTCTGGGTAGACCAAAGATGCACATCTACCCAGGAGTAAGCTTCACTGACTCCAATGGGGTTTGCTTTTGAGTAGACCGAGGTTGCCATCAAACCACACCTACCTAAGAGTAAGCTCCACTGACTCCAATGCGGTTTACTTCTGAGTAGACCAAAGCTGTCATCCTATCCACACCTACCCAAGAGTAAGCTCCACTGACTCCAATGGGGTTTACTTCTGAGTAGACCGAGGCTGTCATCCCATCCACACCTACCCAGGAATAAGCTCCACTGACGCCAATGGGGCTTACTTCTGAGTAGACGTGCCTAGGCTTGGGCTCTCAACTGCCGTCCCCCCATCAAACGGCCCCCAGCAACGGTTGCCGCGACCCAGAGCCGAGCGGTGAGGGAAGCCGCCTCTCCCCCGGGGCAGAGCCAGCCAGGGAGCGAGGAGCGCGGCGCTGAGGGAGGCTGGTGGTCGCGACCCCCGTCGCCAGGCAGCGGGTAGTGACGCCCCCTCGGCCCACTCACCGTCCACCGTCTTCTTCTTGAAGAGCGAGGCCATGGCGAGGCGAGGCAGCGGCCGCGGGACTCCAGTCGCCGGCTCCTTCCTGCTTCTCAGGTGACCAGGAAGCGGCTGCAGCGCAGGCAGGCCCGCCTCCTGTGCGGGGGGAGGCTGAGCGGGCGGAGGGAGGAGCTGGGCCGGGCTGGAGGCCGCCCCTTGTCCCGCAGACGCAGCCGCTCGCTCCGAGGGCCAGCAGTGGACCTGTAAGCGCCTGCCTGCCTGCCTGCCTGCCTCGGGGAGGTCCTGCAGCCCGGTGGCGTAGCCAGAGGGGGGGCCAAGCACTGGGTCCTGCAGGGTGAAGCTATTCCGGGCAGTGAGGGCCAAACAGAGGGGCCCCTGCGCTCTGCGGTGAGGCCCCCTGCAGGACTTCGGGCCCAGTCCTGCCCAGCTTTCTTGCACTGATGCAGCCAGGCCCGTAGGGTGTGCAGGGCGTCCTGCAGCGAGTGGGGCAGTCATAGATGTTTGGCTCTGGAGAGTTGCATAGGATCGGGACCTGAGTACTTTGCCCCCCCCAGCTACACCACTGCCCCAGCAACTCATGGCACACTGGCAAGGTGCTAAACTTGCCAAGGCACACCCTGGGGCCCTGCTGCTGGTGGGGGGCTCACCTCCCCCAAAGGCCCTATGAATAAATGGCCCTTCCCCCCCCAATCCTGCGACAGATCTGCAGACCATTCGCAGCACACCAGTGTGCCATGGCGCACTGGTTGAAAATGGCTGGCCTGAAAGGAGAAGGTCCAGTGGTGGAAGCGTCGCCTCTCTGTAAATACTGAGGAGATGGAACAACCAGTGCCAGAATTTTGTGTCCCTTTGGGAGGAAGGCGGGATATAAATACAGGCAATAAATAAATAAATTTCACCCTTTTATCATTATCATCTTCTGGAGATGGGTCAATGAACCTTACATTTCAAATGCAGTATAAGAACATAAGAGGAGTACTTCTTCTGGATCAGGCCAAAGACCCATCTGGTCCAGCTTCCTGTATCTCACAGTGGCCCACCATGTGCTTCAGGGAGCACACAAGGCAACAAGACAACCTGCGTCCTGGTGCCCTCCTCTGCACCTGGCACTCTAGAGGTAGCCTACCTCTAAAACCAGGAGCTTGCACATACCTGTCGTGACTTGTAACCCGTGATGGACATTTCCACCAGAAATTTGTCCAGTCCCTCTTAATGGTATCTAGACCAGATGCCATCATCACCTCCTGTGGCATGGAGTTCCACAGACTAATTACACAATTCTTTAATTGGGTAAAGAAATATTTTCTTTTGTCTCTTCTTACTCTCCCAACACACAATTTTAGTGGATGTCCCGTGGTTCTGGTGGTGTCTTTTCCTTCTACCTAGTAGCAAATAATAATAAACTTTATTTATATCCCGCCCTTCTCCCTAAAGGGACCCAGGGCGTCTATGGCCAGGTCTCTCCCCCCCCCATTCCAAAAACACCCAAAGAAAAGACCTGAAAAAATCCAAATGTAAGTGTTGTTGATCTGGATCAAACTGGTATTTGAGTGTTGGTGTGCTTCAAAGCATTTGTGTATGGCAGTGGTTCCCAAACTTTTTAGCACTTAGACCCACTTTTTATGATGGGTAGAAAATGACACTATTGCAGCTATTTTCAGCCTGTGTGCCATGGCCCATTGGTGTGCCATGAATGGTCCACAGGTGTACCACGGGAGTTTGGGGGGGGGGGTAATTTGTTAGTACGGCCATTTAGGATGTGAGTGTCATGCTGGCTCTGTGGTGTTCCTTGTCAATTGTCCAAAAACTCATGATGTGCCTTGACAGTTTTAGCACCTTGTCAGTGTGCTGTGAGATGAAAAAGGTTGAAAATCACTGCTCTTTTGGGACCCACCTAGGTTTCCTGAACTTTTAAAAAGGAGTTCTAGAAATTATTTATTTGTTTGTTTGTTTGTTTGTTTGTTTGTATGTAATAACCAGAAAAAAACCCTCAAATATTTATCTCCCTATAGTTACACATGCTTGCAAACTGCAGGAGCTGAGCTCTTTGAGGGTTAATTAGCAGCTAAGTATCTGGTTTTTGAACAGCCTGAGGACTTGAGGTGATTAGTTCTCTGATCTTTCCATCACCCTTTGGGGACCCACCAAAAATCAGGTCACAACCCACCAGTGGGTCCTGATCTACAGTTTGGGAACCACTGGTCTATTGGCCAAAAGTCCCAAAATAGATCCACATCATTCAGCCTTGCTTTTATGGAAGGCTGGAGTGAGTCAATAATGCATATATACATGCAATATGTAAGACTGTTCACAATAGAAAAAAACATATTTGCAATGTTTGTAACTGTAGGGGCTGTTCCTTATCACACAAAACTAAAGTGCCTAGTGTGTGTGTGTGGGGGGGGGGTGCTGCTGCAAGTACTGTAATTATAATGCCACTGGATGGGCTCTGCAGGCTTGTTAAAATGTATTGGTGGGCTGGATCCGATCTGCAGGCTGTAGTTTCAAACCCCTAGCCTAGTCTAAAGGCTTGTCCAATGCTTCATTGCTGTATTAGTAATGCATTACAGGAAGAAGGAGGCACAACAAAATGCAGTGTTTTTGTGTCACTTGGCATGTGGCATCACAATCAATATAAAAGGTAAATAAAAGTTGTCAAGCTTTTTTCAATTTTCAAGCATTTAAATTCTGAAATATATTTATACACCATGAGCATTTAACTTATGTTTTAATCCTGTGGACTCTCAGTTTATATCCTTTAAATAATTATCATTTATAAGTTCATGGTGAGTGCTTCTTAAATATTGCAACACTCAAACAACTCTCTTATGAGCTGAAACATACAGTCAATAACATACTACATTACAAAGTTAGTTGATGTTAGATACTGACATGAGACTTAAGGTTATTGTCACACTTCAGGAAATAGAGCCACATGGCTCAAAACAGCTTGTCAGCATTGTACAGTCCACAAAATGATGCTATGTCATGACATAATGTCTGTGTATTACTGAAAGACCCAGCACAGTTGATGAACATAGATTAATATTTCAGAAGTACCCCAAACATACTGAAAGAGCAGAATGGTTTTCAGGAAGAAAAACAATGAAATTTAAACAGTTTTGTCTCAGACTTCTACAGAAGAAACCCTTGCCATTTTATTTTTAAGCAGAGTTTCTTAACAGATATGTAAAGAAATCATGCACTACTTAACCAGTAGCATTTTTCATTATAAAATACAGACCTTTGCTGAAAGACTTACATTTCATGCTATAATAGCCTTTTCAAACTTGCATAGAAAGATTGTAAAGATTTTTTTCTTTTTAATCATGTCCTAATAATATATGCTGACATGAGCAAGCATATGTTCCAAACATCATGAACTACAATCTAATTTTACTAGAAGCAGTATTAACATTGTTCTTTTCAAATCACAGCTAGCAAATTTTCATTATTCTTCACAAAATCTTTTTTATTGACATGCTTCTAGCTGCTAACTTCAGAATATTTTAAGGATAAAAACAATACAAGTGACTAGATTTGATGATATACTTGCCTTGACAATTAATGATACTCTTTAAAGTAGATTTCAATGGCTAGGTCTTTTTCATATTCCAATATCTTGCTGCGTTCTTATTGTATGCTACCAGTACTGGGTTCTTCCAACTGTCATTCGAAGGAATGGTCCTTATTTCATAGTTTTCCAGTTTCAGAAGAGTCTGCAAAACAGTTCTGTAGCCAGCCTCGTTTGGGACGTCTTAATCTGGCAATGCTGTTTCCAAATTGTATTCTTACAGGTAGAATTTGTAGATGTGTGTGGTATAGTTTTACCAGGTATGGTAAAGTGACACGCATTGGAATAGATATAATTATGAGACAATTGGGGCAGGTCCTTTTGCACATCGCTTACAATCATGTTAAAACCTTGTACTGCTATCTTTTCTCAGGCGTATAGAGCTGCTTCAGTATAGCTGATGCTGTGCTGACTGAAGTGCCTTCATTATGCTGCATGCAATCTGTGCTTTTTTCGTTTGGTGTTGTCTACCCTGAGTCTTCAAAATGGGCGGCAGCTTCAATTAAAGTAAAAGCTGAGTTTCCCTTTCCCATTTATGCCTCCTCTCCATCAAATTCCATAACTTTGCATGATGCCGCTGTGCTACATTATGCAGCAGAGGCTGTCAGAGGTAATGCTGAGTCTTGCTGGTGCACTGGCATGACATCCTAAGAGGAGCTCTTAAAATATGGCAGACTTGGGGGCTGTGAAGTAGTTGCTTTTATATATAGTTATTGAATCCTGTGTTAAAACGTTTATTTGTTGGATGAAGTCTTTATGTATGTCATATTCTATATATTTACTAACAATGCAGTCCTATACATATCTACTCTGAAGTAAGTCCCACTGAGCTCAGTGTATAAAGGATTGTCGCTTAAGGGTATAGTCCTAAGCCCTAAGCACAAGTTTTACTAGTTGAAGTAAACCTGTAGGATCACACTAGTTGTTGTTTCTATCTTAATCCAACCTCACCAAGATACCTCACAACTACCCTAATATATTATGGTACCTAATTTATATGGTACCTAATATAAAATCACTTTTATAACCAGCAAGCAGTTGTAACCAAGTAGTTAAGAGATTGTATCTCAAATCAGAAGGCTCTCACTTCAAAACTCATTCCATGGCTGTAAGCCATTTCTGCCCAACGTTGTATATACACAACAGGGATCAAATGTGTAAGCAACTCTCTGGCAATCTGTTTCCCATCCACAATATGGAGATGATAATACTGACCAACTTTACAGGATTTTTGCAAGGATTGTAGCAATTCACATGAAATGCTTTCAACACTTGAGAAGCAAGGACTAAATTTTGTTTCCTTTCAATATAATAATAATATTGATAACATACTTTTAAAGCATCTTTACAGTGCGCAGAATGCCTATATGCCAGTATAGCATAATGCTTAGAGTGATTAGAAGCAGCAAGATGTGGACTGTTATCTCCACCCAGCCATGGAGTTCATTGGGTGGCCTTGGACCAATCACTTCAGTCTTATCCCACAAGGTTGCTGCATGTCTAAAATATAGGCTGCGAAAACCCTATGTATGTCAGCTTGTTTTTCAAGGAGGGAAGGACAGGATAACAATGTAATGAATTAAATAAATGTATTTGCATGTGTAAAATCTAACTACCTGCTCCCAAGCCAGCTCCCGCTGGAGAAATAGGCATGGGTGTAGTCGCAAATGTGCCGTAAAGCATGTTGCAACTGTGCAGAGACCAGTGCCGTCTGCAGAGAGGCCTCCTTGCCTCCACCAGTAGGCCTCTGCCAGTGTCGGAGAAGTGCCCATCGACTGGGGTAAGTGAACCTCAGGGAGGTGGGGAGGGCAGAATGGGGGAAGGGAGAGATGTAACTGGGCAGGGGGAGGGCAGCCCAAGGCAGTTAAGGCCCAGGAGGGAGGCAGAGATGACGGTAGAGACTGTCACTGCTATCCCCCCTCCTGCACCCCTAAAGTCCTACATGGGTCTCCTTGGGTCTGTGCCAGCAATTGGGCTAGTGCAGATCCAAATAGACCCATAGTGAATCCGTAGTGGTTGCAGATCCAACACAGGGTAAAGGAACTAATGTTCCCATAACCCAAGGAAACCCCTGGCTGCCTCCCTGGCCCTGAGGGATACAGTAGCGGCTGTTTCAGTGCTGCTGTCCCATGCCCAGGCAGCCTGTTAGGACTGAGCTGTAAGTCTATTATTATAATTAGGAAGAAATGTAATTTAATCCTTACCTTTGAATAAAGAATTCAAATGCATATAATCTCAATTTTTATCTATTAATGCTTTTAAAAAAAAATTCTAGCTATTCATGTTCAGTGCTCAGGTCTGGAAGCATATGAACTTCCTTTCCAAATTACCTCTTGGCAGACAAGGACCCTCTTTCTTTCATCTTTTGACATTAATCTGCTTGTGCAGTTGGTTTCCCTGCAGCTGTATATCTTTATTCCAAGGCATTTTAAAGATAAACACATCATTTGCAGAAAAGGCACAATATTTGAAGGGCTGCCATTTTTATTTGTCAAAATTATGCTATCTAGCTATTAGCAAAAGGCACTTCAGTGAGACGTTCGTCTGTCAAAGTTATTTTCCTCCTTTCATGACTTCATTTTTCATTTTCTCAGTATTGTGCTTGTGATTGAAGCATAAACTCTACTTCCACTAAAAAAGATCCAAGAAAAATTCAAAAAGCATCATTTTTAATTTCATTATGCCTCAGTAAGGAATTGAAAACCTTCTGCATAGAGAGGCCGTAATAATACAATGTCCAAATCAGTGCCACAATTTTCTTTTTAATTCAGAAGGCTGTAGAACACTAGTGAAGATATTTCTTCTAAGATTCTATCCCCATCTGCTCCGTTATTTTGCATCAATTCTTATTTTTGAAAAAGCTCCTGGCAGCTGTATCTCAAGTTAATTGCTATAACCTTGTCCTGAATTTATGAAGTTAAAAATGACGGCTGCTAGTCCTATGCAGGACAGGAAGAATTTCAGCCTTCTGATAATGTAAAATTGATCAAAACTAGTTCTTGCTGCTGCCACCTGGAGATCCAGGAGCATATCTAACACCATGAATTGAATAAATGAGTGATCAGGACGGCTGAGTCTCATGAATAAGTGGTGCTCATTTTAGTCCCAGATAACAAGGTTGCTTTTGCAGCATCAGCAACACAGAGTTCTGTGAGATTCCCCACATGAAATGTTTTAGTTTCTCAACATTTATCTCCTGCCGTACCACACAGTTCACCTACTGGAAGTACCACTGGAAGTAACTGATGATAATGTCATTGCCAGTTACTTCTGGATTGGAAGGCCGGACGCGATGCAACAAACTCAGGTAAGAGGCTCACGGTGGATGGGAGGGACTTTTTTGAGCACTCGGAAAGTGCATGCTGGAGCTCTGCCTGCCCAGCCTCCTACCACCTAATGTTTGTTACATTGCGTTGCTAGTCTCGCTGCTAGGCTGCGGGAGTCTGGGGTTCCATGAGTACTACCTCGGATGCCCCAAGTGAGATGAGTATCAGTGGTTGAGAAACTCTGCTTTAGGATCCTGACAAAACTTCAGCTAGTATGAAGAACACTTTCTGTCTTGGCTGTAGGCGTCCATGTTGACTCAGTGACTGCTATAAGTGTCCCCCATCATCTAGTTCATTCTCAGTGCTACATAGTACTCCTGTGTAATCTTATACTGTGATTGATAAGTTAAAGCAAAATACATGTCAAGGAAATATACAATTGAAACCTGTCCCAGTGCCTAAGAAGATATGGTGGATTTCATTCTTTCTCATTTAGTCATACATTTTTTTTCCTTTAACTGGCATGGAAGGCAAAGAAATTGCTTTCCACTGACCTTCCTGAAATATTTTATATGTTTGGAAAGACAGAACGATAAAGGAGCTATAATAATTTTTTCTAACAAAAGAAGCCTAGGAAGGATCTGGCATGCTGTCTGGGGTTCCGTAACATACAGAATTTATTTTTTTCAATATTTAGTCGGAAAAATATAGCAAATAATCTTATTCTTTCCTGCTTTTCTGCCAGGATTAATATGTAGTAGAGAAGACGAGTGGTGTGGGAAATACATTGTTTATTTTTATGTACTTTACAAAGCACGCTAGTCCATCATGAGCACAAAAATTTAATATCTGTCTCATTTAATATTCATGGCAAAGAGAAACAGTGAGCTATGAAAAGTGTACTTGCTGTAACCTTTAAGCTAACTGCAAGACATGTAGACATGTATTTCTTTGGTCCTAAAAGGCAGAATTTGTTCAAGCATTGCTTTTAGTCAGAGCAAGGCTTACCTGATTCTCAGTGTAATGTCATGCTGCAAGCTCCATTGAAATAAATGGTGCCTGCCATGGTGAGATAGTTTGAGGCTTTCAACCAAGTATAGAAGTTAAATGTGTTTCTTAAGGGTGTTCATAAAATTATGGTTTATATTTTTTGAAGTCATTTGCCTGGTAAACTCTGTATCTTTATATGACTTTGCCTAAGGTAGAACAGATATCAGGGGGTATCACCTGAGAGAGCAAATGCTTTGGTATTTTATTATGTGGTTCGAGATTTCCTTAAGGCATTGAGTTTAAAAATATGAGAGAGATAGATTAGCTGGGGGTATTTATTATTGCAAACTGCAAAGTCAACAGGGATTGCTGCTAAATGCTCTTACAATCATAATAGCCAATCTTGTGTTAATTCTAGCCTGAAGCTCCTTGACTTTTTATATGCAGAGATAATGGGGGGTAAAACTACATATTTTTTTGGTTGTACAGCAGATTCTTCCCAACCATGTCAAATAAATTATACACGCTTGCAAACTAAAAATGGTTTGGGCTTTGAAGGAATTCCCAGCAATAATATGCAAAAGTTATTACCCTTGATAGTTAGAGGATCTTGTATTTTATAGTTGGTGCTATTTGAATGAATATTGCCTTTGCAGATTGCAATCTGCATTCCAACTTCACGGTTTAACAAACTATGAGAGAATTCAAGCATACTGACTTCATTAGTATAGTATAGTATAGTATAGTATACATACATACTATAGCGGTGCTTCTTTTGTGCGTACTGGCATCTTTAATATGCATGTATGTACTGTATATACTGTTATTAATCTTGGTTTTATGCATTTGCTTTAGGTGAGGGATTATTTTTATTAAATTACGTAAAATCTATTAATGCTAAATCTTTTGAACCTGGTCTGACTTTCATTGCCTAAATTGCCCTTAATTATTCCCCAAGCCCAGCATAATTACAGGGCCCTCGATAACACAGTTATTTAAGACCGAGCTGTTTAACTATCAATAACCTTTTTAAAATGTGAACCACCTTATTATAAGGTAATAGAATACTTATGACATTTGTGAAACTGCATGCACTTACAGGAATGTAAAACAGCACCCATATCCTAACTGCTGCTGTTTTCAATGTACACCTTTCCTCATAAGTGGAGTGGGATGCATCAATTCTCAACATTACAGAGATCTCTGTACAATATTCAGAAAATATATCCTAATGATTCCCATTTCAGAGATATCAACTGACCATTAAGGAACAGTAACATTCTTTTGTCAAATCTCAGACCCTGATCAGCCAAACCCATGCGCTATACATTTTTACCTGGAAGTAAAAATTCAGTATACAATGGGACGTATTTCCAGGCAATTGTCTATAGGACTGCAGCCATACAATGCAATCCTAGCCATGATTTCTCAGATAAGTAACAGCCCAATCCTATCCACACTTACCTGGGAGTAAGCCTCATTGACTATAATGTGACTTACTTCTGAGGAGACATACATAGGATTGGGCTGTCAATCTCATTGAATTCAGTGGTTGCCTCCCTTCATGTTAACGTGTGAAGGACTGCAACCATAAGCAGAGGCCAGTGATGTTCCTCGCCACTGTGCTGCCTAGGGCACGTCCGCCCCACCTGAAGGTGGCCCCCCATGCCCACTGCTTCTCCCTCTAGCGTTCTGAGGGATGGGGAAGCCATGTGTAGCCTCCCTGTTCCTCAGAAGGCCTTCTAAGACTTTCTGGAGGCCAAAAACAGTCACTTCTGGTTTTCAATTGGAAAACGGAAGTGATGATTTTCAGCCCTTAGAAGACCTTCTGAGGGCTGGGGAAACCACCCTCAGAATGCCTTTGGGGGTATGTCCTCAGGGGCAGCCCTCCATTCAGTGGCTGATACTATTGGCCACTGACTGAGTGCCACAGGGTGGGGTGCTGTGTGGGGAGTGGATGGTGGTGCGCCGCTGCTCCCCAGCCTAGTGCCTGGGGAATTTGTCCCCCTTGCCTCCCCTCAAGTATGCCACTGGCAAAAGCCATGGATCTTACACTCCTAATAGTTAATTGGGCTGTAATCCTATGTACACTTACCCGGAGTAAATCCCTTTAAACTAAATGAGGCTTACTTCTGAGTTGATATGATCAGATTGCACTGTAACTGAATTTGATAACCATAATTCATTTAAGGAAATTTAAAGCTTGTGCTAAGTGGAAATTGGATTCTTGAATTTTTCAGAATTAGATTTACTAACAACCTTAATGTTTAAAACATTTCAAGGATTTATTTATTTATTTACTTACTTATTTATTGTTTCTTGTTTTAAATGACTTTTATTTTTCCAAGTAAGCTGGTCTGCCAATAACATGTTCCGTTTCTACTCTGAAAACTTGATGTAAAGCCATGGAAGTCACTAAAAATCAGGTCCCATGGCATATTCAGCCAGAAAGCTGGATATATTTTGTGCTGGATTGAGCCCTAAAGTGTTATAAAAATCGCTTTTTCTCCTCCTTTTTTTATCACTGCAGGTCCATGTGGGCTGAATCAGATCGTTTATGGCAAATCTATTGTTCAGGCCCTGCAACACTGTTGCTCACTAGACCCTTGAGTGCAATTCGTTTTTTGTAGTTCCATGAAACTGCTATCTTCTTTTTATTCCTTTTTCAAATTTAAATTCAACCTTTCTTTGTTCTCTGGTTTGATTGCACATATGTTTAAATAAAATTTAAAAACTGGATTAAAAATTGAAGTAACATTCTGTGTTTTAATAATGCCATAATATTGTTTCTTCATTCTTCTCTTCTGTATTTGTCACAGAGTGAAACACATACGTAAAATATGCCTTATTCCTGTATGCCTACAAATCACTGAAATAGGATAACAGTTTAGGAGCCCTATCCTGAGCTCAGTGCGCAGGCTCACCACTGGCGTGCACTATTGCAAACATGCTATAAGGCACATTTGCAGGCCCTAGTGCCAGGTGAGCGCTGGGGGTAGCCCAGTGTTGGCTGGTGCTGGGCTATCGCCAGGCACACACCCAACCTCTGGCGGTTGCACAGACCACCGAACAGCAGAGAGGTAAGTGGGGGTGCGGGGGCAGGCAGGGAGGAGACGTTCTGGGGTGGGAGGAGGCAGGGAGAGGGCAGGAGAAGGTGTGCTGGGGGAAGGAGCGGGGAGGAAGGCAGGAAGGACCGGTGGAGCAACACTGCACTGAATCCAAAGCCTCTGTGTTGGGCTCATTGATTCACCTGCCAACCTTTTCATTGCCAAATCAAGTAGCCCATTGCGGGGCTATTCTCTTTACCAGAGGGAAGGGAATCCTGAGGAGCCATTGATGGCTGCCCAAAATGTACAGGATGCAGCTGCAGCCATTTTCAGTGCCACCGCAGCCCCGTGCCCCAGGCAGCTCAGGGTTGGGCTGTAGGTCCACAATTGCAAATATGCATCAGAAAATGGTGTAAGAACAGTTTCTCTAGTAAAATAGTGTTTCATTCATTCATTCTTGTATTTGTTTACAAAACACACGTCTATGCTACCCTGCAATCAGTATTACCAGGGTGGTTTATAAGAGCACATAAAAACATTAAAATCACAAATATACAATAAACCAGTAACAGTCAATAAAACAGCAGCATTATTATTTTTTAAATCTTATTATTTGTTTGTTCTATTCCTTTGATGATAAAAAGTCTAGTAAAATAAAAATGGTCTTCTACTAGCGCCAAAAGTATATCTGTGTAGGTGCCAGACAAGACAAGCCTTCCTGGTGAGAAAATGTTTTTAAGGAACCAGACTGCTGGCACATAACATTAAAAAGGTGGCAGAGCAGCTTTTAAACTGATCCCTGGGGGAAGGCCGACAGGAGCCAAGGGGCATCCGGTTCGGGACTCCTCATCCCTATGGGATGAGGATGGGGAGGTTAGAGAACAACAAGACAAAGGCAGAGTAGGAGAAGAAATTGGGAAAGGTAGGGTGATGGGATGTGATAGACAGTTTGGCACAATGAGAGGATGCGGGGACAAAGGAGCGAATAAGCAGCGCATCCTGGGGCATTCCGTGTATAAATGCTTTTATGCGAATGCCCGAAGTCTACGAGCAAAGGTGGGAGAACTGGAATGTTTGGTGACAAGGGAAAATATTGACATAGTGGGCATAACGGAAACCTGGTGGAATGCGGAGAATCAGTGGGATACCGCAATCCCGGGCTATAAACTCTACAGGAGGGACAGGCAGGGGCGTGTTGGAGGTGGGGTGGCCCTCTATGTTAAGGAAGGGATAGAATCCAGCAAGGTAGAGATTGAAGGTGGGTCCGACTCCACCGTAGAATCTCTGTGGGTTAAATTACCAGGCTTGTGCAGCGATGTAATACTGGGGGCGTGCTATCGTCCTCCAGACCAGAAATCTGATGGGGACCTTGAAATGAGGAAACAGATCAGGGAGGTGACAAGGAGGGACAGGGTTGTAATCATGGAGGACTTCAATTATCCTCATATTGACTGGGTCAATTTGTGTTCTGGTCCCAATAAGGAAACCGGATTTCTTGACGTGCTAAATGACTGTGGCTTAGATCAGCTAGTCACGGAGCCCACCAGAGGACAGGTGACTCTGGATTTAATATTGGGCGGTACGCAGGACCTGGTTAGAGATGTAAACGTTACTGAGCCATTGGGGAACAGTGATCATGCTGCGATCCGTTTTGACGTGCACGTTGGGGCAAATCTCTAACAAAAACCCTTGACTTCCGACGGGCGGACTTCCCTCAAATGAGGAGACTGGTTAGAAGGAGGTTGAAAGGGAGGGTAAAAAGAGTCCAATCTCTCCAGAGTGCATGGAGGCTGCTTAAAACAACAGTAATAGAGGCCCAGCAGAGGTGTATACCGCAAAGAAAGAAGGGTTCCACTAAATCCAGGAGGGTGCCCGCATGGCTAACCAGCCAAGTTAGAGAGGCTGTGAAGGGCAAGGAAGCTTCCTTCCGTAAATGGAAGTCTTGCCCTAATGAGGAGAATAAAAAGGAACATAAACTGTGGCAAAAGAAATGTAAGAAGGTGATACTGGAGGCCAAGCGAGACTATGAGGAATGTTGCATGGCCGGCAACATTAAGGGGAATAATAAAAGCTTCTTCAAATATGTTAGAAGCAGGAAACCTGCCAGAGAAGCAGTTGACCCTCTGGATGGTGAAGGAGGGAAAGGGGAGATAAAAGGAGACTTAGAGATGGCAGAGAAATTAAATGAGTTCTTTGCATCTGTCTTCACGGCAGAAGACCTCGGGCAGATACCGCTGCCCGAACGGCCCCTCCTGACCGAGGAGTTAAGTCAGATAGAGGTGAAAAGAGAAGATGTTTCAGACCTCATTGATAAATTAAAGATCAATAAGTCACCGGGCCCTGATGGCATCCACCCAAGGGTTATTAAGGAATTGAAGAATGAAGTTGCAGACCTCTTGACTAAGGTATGCAACTTGTCCCTCAAAACAGCATATAGGATAGCAAATGTCACGCCTATTTTTAAAAAGGGAAAGAGGGGGGACCCGGGAAACTATAGGCCGTTCAGCCTAACATCCATACCGGGTAAGATGGTGGAATGCCTCATCAAAGATAGGATTTCAAAACACATAGACGAACAGGCCTTGCTGAGGGAGAGTCAGCATGGCTTCTGTAAGGGTAAGTCATGGCTCACAAACCTTATAGAATTCTTTGAAAAGGTCAACAGGCATGTGGATGCGGGAGAACCTGTGGACATTATATATCTGGACTTTCAGAAGGCGTTTGACACAGTCCCTCACCTAAGGCTACTGAAAAAACTCCACAGTCAGGGAATTATAGGACAGGTCCTCTCGTGGATTGAGAACTGGTTGGAGGCCAGGAAGCAGAGAGTGGGTGTCAATGGGCAATTTTCACAATGGAGAGAGGTGAAAAGTGGTGTGCCCCAAGGATCTGTCCTGGGACCGGTGCTTTTCAACCTCTTCATAAATGACCTGGAGACAGGGTTGAGCAGTGAAGTGACTAAGTTTGCAGACGACACCAAACTTTTCCGAGTGGTAAAGACCAGAAGTGATTGTGAGGAGCTCCAGAAGGATCTCTCCAGACTGGCAGAATGGGCAGCAAAATGGCAGATGCGCTTCAATGTCAGTAAGTGTAAAGTCATGCACATTGGGGCAAAAAATCAAAACTTTAGATATAGGCTGATGGGTTCTGAGCTGTCTGTGACAGATCAGGAGAGAGATCTTGGGGTGGTGGTGGACAGGTCGATGAAAGTGTCGACCCAATGTGCGGCGGCGGTGAAGAAGGCCAATTCTATGCTTGGGATCATTAGGAAGGGTATTGAGAACAAAACGGCTAGTATTATAATGCCGTTGTACAAATCTATGGTAAGGCCACACCTGGAGTATTGTGTCCAGTTCTGGTCGCCGCATCTCAAAAAAGACATAGTGGAAATGGAAAAGGTGCAAAAGAGAGCGACTAAGATGATTACGGGGCTGGGGCACCTTCCTTATGAGGAAAGGCTACGGCGTTTGGGCCTCTTCAGCCTAGAAAAGAGACGCTTGAGGGGGGACATGATTGAGACATACAAAATTATGCAGGGAATGGACAGAGTGGATAGGGAGATGCTCTTTACACTCTCACATAATACCAGAACCAGGGGACATCCACTAAAATTGAGTGTTGGGCGGGTTAGGACAGACAAAAGAAAATATTTCTTTACTCAGCGTGTGGTCGGTCTGTGGAACTCCTTGCCACAGGATGTGGTGCTGGTGTCTAGCCTAGACGCCTTTAAAAGGGGATTGGACAAGTTTCTGGAGGAAAAATCCATTATGGGGTACAAGCCATGATGAGTATGCACAACCTCCTGATTTTAGAAATGGGTTATGTCAGAATGCCAGATGTAGGGGAGGGCACCAGGATGAGGTCTCTTGTTATCTGGTGTGCTCCCTGGGCATTTGGTGGGCCGCTGTGAGATACAGGAAGCTGGACTAGATGGGCCTATGGCCTGATCCAGTGGGGCTGTTCTTATGTTCTTAACTACAATTCCCAGGAAGCCTTGCAGGTCTCTTGTTATCTGGTGTGCTTCCTGGGGCATTTGGTGGGCTGCTGTGAGATACAGGAAGCTGGACTAGATGGGCCTATGGCCTGATCCAGTGGGGCTGTTCTTATGTTCTTAACTACAATTCCCAGGAAGCCTTGCAGGTCTCTTGTTATCTGGTGTGCTCCCTGGGGCATTTGGTGGGCCGCTGTGAGATACAGGAAGCTGCACTAGATGGGCCTATGGCCTGATGCAGTGGGGCTGTTCTTATGTTCTTAACTACAATTCCCAGGAAGCCTTGCAGGTCTCTTCTTATCAGGTGTGCTCCCTGGGGCATTTGGTGGGCCGCTGTGAGATACAGGAAGCTGGACTAGATGGGCCTATGGCCTGATCCAGTGGGGCTGTTTTTATGTTCTTAAACTACAATTTCCAGGAGGCCTTGCAGGTCTCTTGTTATCAGGTGTGCTCCCTGGGGCATTTGGGCCGCTGTGAGATGCAGGAAGCTGGACTAGATGGGCCTATGGCCTGATCCAGTGGGGCTGTTCTTATGTTCTTAACTACAATTCCCAGGAAGCCTTGCAGGTCTCTTGTTATCAGGTGTGCTCCCTGGGGCATTTGGTGGGCTGCTGTGAGATACAGGAAGCTGGACTAGATGGGCCTATGGCCTGATCCAGTGGGGCTGTTATGTTCTTAAACTACAATTCCCAGGAGGCCTTGCAGGTCTCTTGTTATCAGGTGTGCTCCCTGGGGCATTTGGTGGGCCGCTGTGAGATACAGGAAGCTGGACTAGATGGGCCTATGGCCTGATCCAGTGGGGCTGTTTTTATGTTCTTAAACTACAATTCCCAGGAGGCCTTGCAGGTCTCTTGTTATCAGGTGTGCTCCCTGGGGCATTTGGTGGGCCGCTGTGAGATACAGGAAGCTGGACTAGATGGGCCTATGGCCTGATCCAGTGGGGCTGTTCTTATGTCCTTAAGGGGGTCACCACCACTGAGAAGGCTCTGTCCCCAGTCTCCACTCATCTCACCTCCAAGGGTGAGACTACCTGGAGTGCAGTGATCAAAGATTATATCTGTACAGTGCGAGTGTGTGGCAAGGAGTTCCACAGACTACACGCTGGGTAAAGAAATATTTCCTTTTGTCTGTTCTAACTCTCCTGACAATTTTAGTGGATGTTCCCTGTTTCTGGTATTGTGTGAGTGGGAAAAGAACATCACTCTATCCATCCCCTGCATAATTTTGTATGTCTCAGTCATGTCCCCCCTCAGGCACCTCTTTTCTAGACTGAAGAGCCCCAAATGCTGTAGCCTTTCCTCATAAGGGAGGTGCCCCAGCCCAGTTATCATTTTGATAACTCTCTTCGGCACATTTTCTAGTTCCACTATGTCCTTCTTAAGATGTGGAGGCCAGAACTGAGCACAATACTCTAGGTGTGACAGTACCATCGATTTGTATAATGGCATTGTAATATTAGCTGTTTTATTCTCAATCCCCTTTTAAATTATCCCTAGCATGGAACTGGCCTTTTTCACTTCTGCTGTCCATTGGGTTACTTTCATCAAGCTGTCCATCAGCACACCAAGATCTCTCTCTCCTGACCTGTCGTAGACAGCTCAAACTATATGTGAAGTTTGGATTTTTTTACCCCAATGTGCATTACTTTACACTTAACTACATTGAAACGTATCTACCATTTTGCTGCCCATTCTCCCAGTATGGAGAGATTCTTGTGGAGCTGTTCACAATCTCGTCTGGTCTTCACCACCTGGAAAAGTTTAGTGTCATCCACAAACTTGGCCACCTCACTGCTTATCCCTGTCTCCAAGTCGTTTATGAACAAGTTGAAAAGCACTGGTCGCAGGACAGATGCCTGGGGCGCATCCCTTTTCACCTCTCTCCATTGCGAAAACAGCCAATTAACACCCACTCCCTGTTTCCTGGACCTCAACCAATTCTTAATCCATCCTGGCAACCCTGCAGTCTTGAAATGAGTCTGTCATAAAACTACTGACTGGAGTGGTGTACCTGAAAGTGGTTTTATTTTTTTAATCAACCACTTATTGTTGAGAAAAACAGAGGAATTCTAAGGGAAGGGGGAGGCTCGGGAGGGGAGGTCCCCCTCCGAGGGGTAGACTCAGAAGGGGAAGGAGAGGGACTGCTTGCACACTGCAGTGAGGCTCCTTGCAAAACATAGCACTTTGCACCCACTCTAGCTATGCCACTGGTTATCTTTCAGCTTGTGGAAAAAAACTGGTAATGTGGCTCTCCATCAAAATGTGAAAGTAGACTTTAATTTGGAATTTATGCGCTTCCTCTTTATACTGCTTTAACAGAAATGGATGCTTACATTCTTTTGTCAGAGTTCAGATTCTGGTTCTAATACATGTAGGAGTTGCAAGTTGTCCAACTGGTCCTCAGTGCATACAAAACATCATATATTGGACATCACGCTTGGAAAGGTTTTAGAGCAAGCTGGGGCTGAGTTCATTTTTGTTTAGTCAGCCAGAGATGGGAAGGTCTCTACAATTACTGGAAATTTAGAGTCTCAATTAAAAGATCTCGTACACCACAGTGCTTCGATTAAGTCTTTGTGACTGCCTAATGACTATTGGTTGATTTTAATTTTTTCTGAACAGAGGAACTAAACATTTCGTTCACATTTCTGCTGAGTAGGACATTTAACCCAATAGTTCTTTTGTTGATAATTGCCTCATCAGTGCCATTATAATTTGCTAAGTTAGCTAAATTCTGAAACCACTGGTGGGTTTGAAACACTTGCTGCAAGGTCTTTTATGGCTACATTTCATGTTCAGCCTCCTTTTGGTGCAGTCCTGACCCTGGAATGTACCGGCGCTTTGTCTGGGCTGACACAAGCAGAAAAGGTAGATGACGGAGAGTGGGGGCGAGCGGGCAGAGAGCGGGAGGCGGGGCTGGAATCTGGCAGTTATGCCGTATCCCAACCCCCGTTCCTGGGGAGAATGGAGAAGCTTCAAGCAGCTCTGCTCTCCTCTCCTCAGACTTGTGCCTCCTCAAGAGGTGACACAATTCCAAGGAGACCCATAGGGGTCAACAGCCCTTACCTGGAGGTAAGGGAAAATATTTCCCCTTACGTCTGGCTGAGCTGCTTATGGTCACTATCCTGCGCTGGATACAGTGCAAGCCTCCTGGCTTGCCTGTTCCAGCGCAAGATAGGATTGCGCCCTTTGTCTCTTAAGTCAGTGACATGACTTTCATAAGAGATCTCTGGCCCTCCAGAGATTTGCTGGAGCCTGCACTGACCCAGCACAACTACTCTTAGTGCAAGGGCCGACTGTTGGACCTCTTGTGCGAGCTGCAGGCCAAGGTCTCCCTCCACTGTTTGCTGTTTCACATCTGTGAAGCAGCAGCAACAGCTAAAGTAAAGGCCAGCCTTGCTTTGTGCAAGGTCTTTTATAGGTTTTGAGCTATACCAAAACCTTCATTCATTCATATAAGTTCCATCTCCATATATTATTCATTTATGTAAATTTATTCAAATTTTAAATGTAAATTAATTATTTTTTGCAAACCCCCAACACAGTGTCAGAGAGATGATGTGGCCCTCGTGTCAAAAAATCTTGGACACCCTTGAATCAGAGCAATGCTCTTGAGTAGGACAGGTGCAGGTGAGGTGAGGTGAGGTGAGGTGCGAGTGGTGAGGTTGTGGTGGCAGGTAGCAGTGGAGGTTTCAGAGGATGGTGGGACTGATAGGAGTGTATGTGCGTGTACCTGTGTGAGTGGCTAGGTGGAAGGCAATGTACTGTATATGGTAGATGAAAGGTGTTGTATGAATATAAGGGTAGAAGTCTATGCATATGTGGGAGATCTCATTTTGTGCCTGAACTTGGTCTGTCAGCAGTCATTTTGTGCCTAACCATGACCTCTCAAGTGGCCATAATGCAATGGCATTTGCCATACCTTCTTAGAATTCCTGTGGTGCCCAAAGGCAATGCACCATCTGGGTGGGTGGAGGTGCCATTGAGCAGACAGAGCATAGATTTGCCCCGTGGTCATCTGCAATCTGGTGCTAGCACTGAGAAAAAGCCCATGATAATCACTGATTTAGGGCAAGGGGTGAGTAGACAAATGCCATTCATTATGGATTTTGGTGCCTCAACCATCTTTCCACACCGATTTTAAACTTTGGGGAAGGTTTACATTTGTGGAGAAACTCTCATTTTGTACACACACTGTGCTGAACACAGCAATATTTCTTTTTTGTTTGTTTTCCTGTCAAATATTGTCAAACAAATTTTATGGGGAAATTGAAGACCTTAGATGGGGTCCATGGACCTTGGATATGTAATGATTTAATTAATAAATTTACTTAACTAATGATATATTTGTGACCAGGAAAGAACTTTAGAACCACTGGTGCAAATTGGAGATAGTTGATATCTTTTTTGTGTGGGGCCATAATTCACAGGAGCATTAATGATTACAATGAATTCCTTGGTTTGATTTGATATCGACAGAGTAATATGGAGTAACTGTACAGCAGCACTGATACAGCATAATAAATATCTGAGTATGGTGGTGGAAATAATTGTATAAAAGTAATCAGTTAAGTGAGCAACTCAGTTCAGTGTAAAAATAAAAATTATTTGTTATAGAATCAGCACTGATGAAATTCTTTATTTAAAGTGACTTTTAAAAATAGTTATCTGATTTGCATTTTTAGCATAATGGAAAGTAACGAACTTTTCAAAATCTTTTCAGATCCTTGAAATCCAGATTTTCACATGTCATATTTCAACTTTTAGCAAGTATCTGTAAACGTTTAACACTAAAAGTAAGTTTTTAGTGAATATCTACATACTAAGGAAGTAAAACAGGAACATGACCAAAGAGACCACCTATTCATAAAAATAATTAATATTGGTACAGATTCTAGGTTTCTAGCCCAGTACAGAAGCTGAACTTATAAAGGAAAAAGTACTTGTGCTATTTGTCTATCATAACCAAAGCCAGAAAAATGGTCCAAGAGAATAGAAATGGGAACAGGAAGTCCTTCCCATTTCCCTGTGCTACTGAAGTGATGTATGAACCTTGGCAAATGAGTGCAATCTCCTGACTACCTCCACATCTTTCAAACAAAGATGTTGTTCTTCATGGAGATATTGTGAAGACAGAAGTAGTATCATACAATTCCAGGGTGGCGACTGGGGGGCCGGAGGTTATGAAGAACACATTAATTGCCAAGAAAATGCATGAACAAACCAGTGAGTGCTGGCTTTCTGTATGCTGACATCTAAACCCAAACAGATAGGAAGTAAATATAATCAAATAATTTATTAGGCACATCTGCTAAACTGCTCACAGCTAGACAACCTGTAGCTTAATTGCTCCTTGTACAGCAGAGGATTTATGGACATTCTTTCTGGCCCCAGTGCCCAAAGTAGGAAGCCCTGCCTCAGGCATTCCGTGTGTTGTACAAGGAACATAGGTAGCATAACTCAGCCGTGTCAAATTAATGTTGCTGTCATGGGACATGCCAGCGTAATGAGGGAAGACTAAGGGCATTAAGGAGAGCTAGTCCTTCAGTAGGACATCCCCTCAGATTTCATCTTGTATGCACAGAGAAATAATTTCATTTTCCTCCAAAATGAGAGCAGTGCGTGTTGTAGATTAGCTCTGGTGAGACCAGAAGGGACTCGGCGATACTAATTATCCTTTTTGCAGTTCTCATTCTTTTTTACTTCTGGGGTAATTTGATAAATATAAGACTGTTATAAAACATACTGACACATTCAAAAGGAACTATTAAAGTTATTGAATATTTATAGAAAGTAATTGGGAAATGGGAGAAGGGAGTTTGTAAAAATGTGTTTATCTGCGTAGTGTCCTCAGTGTGCATGGTTCTTTACAACTGAAGATGGTTTCTTACCTGGGGGAAGCTAATGATTGCAAATTATGTGCAATCATAATTTGGTGTGTGATGTGGTGGGGATCAGGGTGTCGATCAACTTGATCTATGCATGTTTGTTTGGATTGACTTCAGTGATGTATGCATTGGATAGAAATTGAAGAATCTTTGAGACCCAGATCCTAAACCCATAGGCTTGTATCCAGAGGAAGGGAACCTCCCTCCCTCCCCACCCTCTCCCTCCCTCTTTTGAATGTGTCAGTATGTTTTAGAAAGGTCTTATATTTATCAAATTACCACCGAATGAAGCCTTCCTCCCTCCCCATTCTCTCCCCCTTGCACGCCTCCCGCCCGCCCGCCCTCTCCCGCCTCCTGTCTCCCCATCACAACTCCTCCACGCCCTCTCCCCCCTCCCCAGAACAGCCCTTCTCCACCTCCCCCCGCCCCTGCTTTCCTCTCTGCAGCCCGGCGGTTCATGCAACCACCGAGCGGCAGAGGCAGGGCGCCTGCCCAGCGCTAGCCCAGCGCCGGCCAGTGTTGGGCTAGCACAGGCACTGGCCCGGCATCAGGCCTTGCAAACATGCCTTGTGGCACGTTTGCAACAGTGCGCGCCGGCAATAAGCCGGCGCGTCAAGGCCAGGATTGGGCTCTAAATCAGCTCTCACAGTATAGTTTCAGTGTCTTCCAATGCATGTCTACTTCTTTCATAGGACTTGCTCCCAGGGAATAGTATACAGTATAGAGCAGGGGTGTCCAAACTTTTTGGCAGGAGGGCCACATCATCTCTCTGACATTGTGTCAGGGGCCATAAAAAAAAGAAAGAATTAATTTACATTTCAAATTTGAATAAATTTACAAATTTACATAAATGAATATATTAGAGATGGAACTTATAGGAATGAATGAAGGTCTTGCAATGGCTCAAGGCCTATAAAAGGCTTTGCACAAAGAAAGGCCAGTCTTTCCTTCACTGCCGCTGCTGCATCACAGACATGAAAACAAGCAGCGGTGGGAGCCCTCGTCCCACAGCTCACACGAAAGGTCGAACAGTCATCCTCACGCTGAGAGCAGTTGCGCCAGGCCAGCATGGGCTCCAGCAAGTCTCTGGAGGGCCAGTCTCATTGGAGGCTGAGGACTCCCTGAGGGCCTGATTGGGAGCCAATGAGGGCCGCCAGTGGCCCCCGGGCCAGGGTTTGGGCACCCCTGGTATAGAGGATTGCAGTCTTAAGACCTGCAGCCAAAATACCTTATCCAAAATATCACATATAGAATGTAAATTTCATTGATTTTCCGAAATGCAATTTTCCCCCCTGGGCAAACTGACGAAGCTACACATGAAGATATAATTGTTTGACTATGTTCTGATATGGACCATGAATGACCATTTAAAAATATTCTGTGTTCTAAGCAGAAAGTATTGTTGTTGTTATTCAGTCATTAATTGTTATTCAGTCTTCATGACCCCATGGACCACAGTATGCCAGTCACCCTGTCTACCATTAACTGCCAGAGATTGTCCAAATTCATGTTCATTGCCTCCGTGGCACTGTCTAACTCATCCTCTGCCATCCCCATCTCCTTTTGCCTTCAGTTTTTCCCAGCATCAGGGTCTTTTCTAAAGAATTCTCCCTTCCCATGAGATGAATAAAGCAGAAAGTGTAGACTTTTCAAAAGAACCATAACATTCTGACTAATTTGGGACATGCAATATGTAGACTGAATTCATAATTAAGAAAGGCTTGGAACTCTTCAGAAAGTTCTAAAGCAAACAAGGTTAGACAACCTTTCATTAATGCACATTCCATCCCCAAGATGGACCAGATACAGTGCCGTATCAGAAATGGTGTGGTTTAGGTTTAGGTCAGAGCTAAAATGCTGCCAAAGATTCCCAGCCAGTTTTATATGGGCATCCTGCTGTGGTTTTCTGCAGAAGTGCCCTTGACATATCTCCTTGTGCATAAGGGGATCAGCAGGCCTAATATGTAAGGATAATCGTTCATGTGAACAAAATTAAACATCCAGTTCTTTTCAAGTCAAGTCAGTCTGGGGAAAACAAAAAAAAAATTGCTGTAGGGGAAAAAGCTTGTTTTACTAGGGAGATGGGAAAATATACTTTCCTAATTCTGACATTGATGGTTGTAACAATAATGCCATTTTCTCAACATTGAGACATTTGCATTACAAATGTATGAAGGAGATTTAGGAAAAAGCTAACAGATTGCAGTTGCCTGAAGCACTGATATGCCAGTGATTGTTTCAAAGCAGCATATTTACATGTTTTTCTTAACCCTTCCAATGCCTTCAGTGCAACTTGGTCAAAAGTCAGTTGAGTCCTCTTCTGTGTACTTTGGAGTGTCGTGCTGATTATTTGAAATACCCGATCACTCAATATTCTGCTTTACTTCATAACAGCAAATAAACTATGATCAGGTTCCAATATACGGAAAGTCGCTTTACACATTATGAACATCACATAGATCTGATTATCTCCATGTAAAAATGCCATTCATATAAATGTGTTTCCATTTTGTTTTTGTGCTTGATACATAAATCACAAATCTACGCCCATCGCTTTAGGGTGCCTTCTGTGTGATGAGAATTGTGGTAGGCATCTGATCCAGGAGTTTCATGTGTTGCTAGTTCTGTACTTACTATGGTATATATTGCTGCATATGAATGTATACTTCCAGCCCCCAAAACTGTTAAGATATAGTTTCTGAAGCTTTTGCTGGATTACCAATTGCTATTTGTCTTTAAAAGTTTGTTTTGTGCTCTTGAGGAAAATTCTGTAGTGATTTATTGGTCAATTTAGCTGATTAATATATCACCCTTCCTCCAAGGAACTCTTGTACATGGCCCTTCACAACAATCCTGTGGGGTTGCTTAGGCTGAGACATAATGACTGGCCCAAGGTCATCCAATAAGCTTCACAGCTGAGTGGGGATTTGAACCCAAGTCTTTCCAGTCCCAGTCTAACAAGTGCTACATCATATTGCCTCTCAAACCTTTCAAAGATTTAAAGCTCTACTTTTTTGCAGAATTTCCATGGATTTTTGCCATGATAACCTTCTGGGCCAATTGACCGAGTTGGGAGCTGGAGTCACTGTTTTACGGTGGTTCCGCTCCTACTTGGAGGGTCGGTCCCAGATGGTGGTGCTGGGGGATGCCTGTTTGACACCCTGGCCCTTGAAGTGCGGGGTGCCACAGGGCTCAATTCTGTCCCCCATGCTATTTAACATCTGCATGAAACCGCTGGGAGAGGTCATCCAGGGCTTTGGCGTGGGGTGCCATCAATATGCCGATGACACCCAGCTCTATCTCTTCTTTTCTCCAGACTCCAGGGTGGCGGTTGAGGGCCTGGAGCGCTGTCTGGAGGCAGTGAGGATCTGGATGCGGGCTAACAAGCTGAAATTAAATCCGGATAAGACAGAGGCTCTCCTGGTTCGGAAATCCCCGATGCAGGTGCTGGACTATCGGCTTGCGCTGAATGGGGTTGCACTCCCTCTGAAGGAGCAGGTCCGCAGCTTGGGGGTCCACCTGGACTCGCAGCTGCTCCTGGATTCCCAGGTGGCGGCTGTGGCTAGGGGGGCCTTCGCTCAGCTTCAGCTGGTGTGCCAGCTGCGGCCGTACTTGGATCGTGCAGACCTGACCACGGTGAGCCATGCCTCGGTGACATCGAGGTTAGATTACTGTAACACGCTCTATGTGGGGCTGCCCTTGAAGACGGTTCGGAAACTGCAACTAGTGCAGAATGCGGCGGCCCGTGTGGTTACTGGAGGTAGGCGGTTCGACTCTGTCGGTCTGTTTCTCCAGCGGCTGCATTGGCTGCCCATTCGTTTCCGGGCCCAATTCAAGGTGCTGGTATTGACCTTCAAAGCCCTATACTGCTCTGGGCCAGGGTATCTTAGAGATCGCCTACTCCCATACAATCCGGCTCGTCCTCTTAGGTCATCAGAGAAGGCCTTTTTACAAGTGCCGCCACCTAGGGAGGTACGTGGGGCAGCGGCAAGAAATAGGGCCTTCTCAGTAGTGGCACCAACGCTATGGAACTCCCTTCCCCTTGACTTAAGAATGGCTCCCTCTCTTGAGACCTTTCGGCGAGGCCTGAAGACCCTTCTGTTTACACAAGCCTTCTGAGTTCTTGGCCTTTTTAACATCTTTTTAACATCTTTTAATATTTTTTTACAGGCCTGATTCTTTTATGACTTGCTGCTGCTCTATGCTCTTTTTACCTATTTTTATTCTGACTACTGTTTTTTATGATATGTGTTAATATGTTTTTATCTGTTTTAAATTATGTTTTTAATCTGTTGTAAGCCGCCTTGAGTCCCTTCGGGGAGAAAGGCGGGGTAAAAAATAAAGTTATTATTATTATTATTATTATTATTTTGTGGAGTTCCTTCCTTCCTTCCTTCCTTCCTTCCTTCCTTCCTTCCTTCCTTCCTTCCTTCCTTCCTTCCTAATGTTTGAACAGAACTATGTCAGACTATGAAAGCGGAGTTTTTGAGGAGAAAAGCTCTTGCTATTTTGCCTATTCTGCCTAATCTTTTTCACGCCCCCCAAGCAATCATGATGTCCATCTGCCCCTAGTATGGCAGGGCCAGCCCAATATTGCCTGGCACCTGAGGTGGCATACCAAATGCGTCCTCCCATCTGGGGGATGTGCCAGCCTCACTCACTGGGTTGGAAAAACAGAGGGAAACAGAGTGGAAGAGATAGAGCCTTTCTTGTCTCTTCCTATTCCGATATAGAGGAGGAGGCAAGTGGGTGGATGAAGGTGGGTGCTCTTCACCAGTCTACTATCTGAGGCAGCCACCAGGGCTAGCCTAGCCGTGAGGCTGAAGAAAGGAGTCAAGGCATTCCATGACATTCAGGCAAAGAGATAGAGTTGTGCTTGCATATGTATGTTATTGCAGAAAGGAGATGCTTACATTTTACAGGATCTTTTTTACAAGTACTTTTTATAGGACTCCCCGCCCCCCCCCGCATTTTACAGAATGTGTGTTGGCAGCCGTTCCCTTCACCATTGTTAAACGCTTGGGGGGACAACGACTACTCTTAGCCAATATGATTAGGCATATAGAAGGCTGCTATGAAATAATAATGGATGACTGAAGGTAGATATTTTCAAGTTCATTCTAAGTTACCCACCCCCTTTTGAATACTTTGCTCTACTTACTATTATAATGCCTGCAAAGCATTTTGTTTTGTTATTTACAGGATCACTTAAGGAGGCATAAGGGTGATTGCTTGAGCATGACAAAATCCTACTTGAGCCAGGGGAAATCTTGAGGGAGCTGGGCTGTGCAAGATGGGTGGGTGAAGTTCGGAGCACTACTGTACTTTCAGGGGACAGGATCAGCTGTCGTAGACTTCTAAAAAAAAATCTGCTGCTCTTGTTTTAAAAAAGGTCTCATTCTTTTGTGGAAGATGTCATGTGGCAAATAAAAAGCCAGTTCTCCTCTCCCCAAATACTAAGGAGGGAAAAGCGGTATTTCAGGTGGGGTGACACCTGACAGCCCTGACTCCAGGAAAAAATAAAATCAGTGCCAGTGTTCCTTGTTCTAGCAGTATTTCTCCTTTCATTTTACTGTCCTTGTGTGTGAGTCTGTTGTCATTTGGCGAGCTGGTAGTTTATGACAGGAACTAGGTGATGCACTACATCTTGCTTAAGCACTGGGACTATTATAGAGATGAAGGGCTTGAATTGTTACACAGACACATAGTCAAGAGAAGTGAGGGTGCAGTGTGGCAGACTTCTAATGCAGGAGGAGCGGCAGAAGCACTTAGGAGCTGCACTTGTGACTTTTTTTTCAAAGGACCAAAAGCTAAAAAGATGTGTCAGGCTCAGCAGGAAGCAAACTGAGAAATTTGTCCAGGGGGCATAAGCACCAGTTTGTTTGCCTCCCAGTGCAAATGCATGATAAATAGTGGAGGGAGTGCTGTTGGATAGATGGGGAAGATAGATGGATAAAAGGAGGGGAGAAGGCAAGATTGGATTGTACCCTCCAAAGGGAGGGGAGTGAGGTCTTGTTTACTGCATTTCATTGGATGGGGAAACCCAAGAGACACAGACTTCCCTGCTTGTTGTGAGAAGAAGAGATTCTCCTGGTAAACGTGAATGCCCACAGTGCTCAATAGGATTTCTTGCCAGGTAAATTGTAGGCTTGCAGTCAGAGAACGCATTAAAATTGGATTTTTTTTGTTGTATAGTCTAATGGGGTGCTACTCTGGGAGATGGCTATAGGGATCATGGCAGCTCTTGCTCTTGTCCTTCAGAAGCTACAACTGTACACACCCTCACATACAATACACACACACAGACAGAGTGCTACATCCTAATGTCACAGAACCACTGACAAGGAGTTCTGTTAATACCTGTTATAAAAAGGAATAGTACAGCACTTTACAGAATAACATATCAAAACATGTTCATTTAAAGAACACTTGAACCTGGAAGATATGGAATGGCAATTCATTATTGATTCTCACAGTGTTTCTCTGAGTACACATCATTATGATTATATCTCTGATGACAAAAAGTAATGTGTACCATCTGGTCCTACAGCAGTTGTGTGGAACTGATGGCTTGCCAATCTAGCAAATGCTTTAGAATTTGATTGGTAATGGTGCTTCCAGTTCCTGTTATCAGAATGTGTGAGAGAGTGTGTGGCGATTTAGGCTTTTGCTCTCATCTTTTCAACTTGGTTTTTCCACCTGTTTGGAAAATTTCGATTCCATCTGAAACAACTTACAAAAATTAAAAACAAAGAAACATGAAGTCTATTAAATCAGATGCACCACACAAAAACAATGTAAGAGCAAGTTAAAACAACCAAAAAGGCAACGAAAAAGGAGTTCATCTGTCACTGAAGAAAAAACAAAAACAAATTATGTTTCCAGGTGATCCTTCTTAGGGAGAGCATTCAAAGGTGAGGTGCCATCACAGAGAAAGCTGCTTTTTATTTTATCTTAACTGAGCTCTGGGTCATATAAATCAAAAGATGTGTGGTCTTCCCACAAATGCCCATGGCATAGTAAAAGTCGGACATTACAGGCGTTCGCTCAGGCACATTTTGCAATTATAAAGCTAATACATCTATTTTTCTGGAATTTTCATACAAGTTCACTCAATGAATTAGCATTCAGTTGTGATCCTGCAGTGCAAATGTCAGTATTACAGTAGGTCTTGTGCTGGTGAAGGACTGCTCTGTCTATTCCTATGTTTTAGTATTTGACTTGTGCTTATGACCAAAAGGAAGATGCTGAAGTTGCAGTATAGCTGCAGCTTTCTGATGTGTAGAAAATCCCTGAGATCAAGTTCCAGAAGCTAATCCAAATTCACTTGCATCACAATTTCTGTTACTGAATTACGACTGCAGGCTTAGAGAAGCTAAACCTCATTTAAAGAAAGGGTTGAGCTACTTATCAATAGTTTGCATGCTGGTCTGCTGAAAATAGCTTACTGCAACTCAGTGGGGAACTGAAGCTGATTTAGACCATTTCTGACATAAGAACTCAAACTTCGCCATGGTAGATCACACTGAAGGTTCACCTAATCTAGCATACTATTTCCAGCAGTGGCCAGCCAGATGCCTCCAGGAACTTTGTAGGAGGGCATTAAGGTAACAGATATCCCCAGTTGTATGACCTGCACTCCCTATGGAAATCTGTGGTGACCAACAGTTAAATAATGCCATCCCAGAGGAACAAACATTCTTTCTAGAATGAATGCAATACAAAATATGCATGAACAGTACTTTTGCTGAAATTCTTATACTTAGAGCTAACTTGAACAATATGTAATTTTAGAAAAATGACTTCTAAATTCAAGTTTAAGGTCTGAGAGCCCAATACTGAGCTGCCCAGGGTGCGCAGCTGCGACGGCACTGAAAATGGCTGCTGCCACATCCTGCGCACCCAAGGCAGCTGTGGGTGGCACTTCAGGGGAAGGGGACTTTTGTCCCCTTCCCTCAGGTATAGCCCCACAGTAAGGTAAAAGCCTTCATGTCAGGCCGGAAGTCCAACACAGAGGCTCAGAATCTGGTGAAGAGTCACTCCACCGTTCCTGCCTCCCTCCCTCCCCCAGCACACCTCCCCCACCCTCTCTCTGCCCTCTACCCGCCTCCCCCCTCCCCAGAACACTTCCTCCCCACCGCCCCCCCATGCCCCTGCTTTCCTCTCTGTTGCTCGGCAGTCCATGTGACCGCCAAGCGGCGGAGGCCAGGTGCCCACCCGGCGTTAGCCCAGTGCCAGCTAGCACCGGTCTAGCACAGGCACTTGCCCAGTGCCAGCCAGCGCTGGGCTAGCACGGGCGCTCGTCCAGCATTAGGGCTCGCAAACATGCCTTACAGCGTGTTTGCAACAGTGCGCACCGGCTGTAAGCCAGCGCGCAGAGCTGAGGATTGGACTCTGATTATTTTATTACATTCAACACACTTGAAATTAGGTTATGCATGACTGTTGATCTGTATGTGCATAGTTATTCACATGTTATGGTCAATGAACACACATAAGTATATGCAATCTGTGCTCTGCATTTTTTGAGGATTTCAGTTCCTGTGTTGCCTTGCAAATAAACCCGTATAATATATCACAGAAAAACACATGCATGTACACAGTGGCATTGCTAGGGGTGCCAGCCACACCGGGTGACACGCACTAGTGACCAAAATAGCTAAAATCACAGTTTGTAGGAACAATACCATCATTTTATATACCATCTGATGCGTAATTTATAGCAGAATGCAATGAAAAAACCACATTGAAATATTCTATCAAAAGGCATAGCCAAAAAACTAGCAGGGTGGGGCAATGGTACATCACCATGCCCACCACCTGTGTCATTGCTCCACCCACTGCATGGGAGTGACATGCTGGCCTCCCACACTGGGTGATGCAAACCCTAGTAGTGCCACTGCATGAACAGAGGTGCAATGTTATGTGTGAACTTAAACATAACATGTAGAAGGGATGGCTCAGAGGATGATGCGAGTTGAAAGTCAGTGTCCCTGTATTTAGTACGAAATACAGTATCCCTGTATTTAGCCTTTACTGTATTTAGTACTAAATAAATTTCAACTGTGTCCCAAAGTCACGAGCAAGCTTTTGAGTTATACAGAAGAATTCTTGTTAGTCAGGATGGTAAGCAAAACAAAAGAGAGTGATAGATAATTCGGGAATGACAGAAAAAGCACCAGAGTTTACAATAATCAGAAGATGGCCTATGGGAGAGATAACCTGTACAATACAGATTTAGGACCCAATCCTATCCAGCACTGATGTAGCTGGGGGGGGGGGAGGGACAGTCATGGAAACCTCAATGTAACAGAATGTTTGTTCTTTTACTTTGCTGCTGCATTGCAGCTGGAAAGTTGGATAGGATTGGGCCCTTAATTAGATTGCTAGTTGCAAAACTGAAGCCATGGACCATATACATAATAATAGGAACAATTAAGAGGACAGTGATAATTACTCCACCAATTCACTATATTTCAGATAGGGAATTTTATAAAATGATGAATTCATTGGGAAAGTGAATACCTGTTTGATGTTTCAAAAAGAGACTACAGCTATAATTCTGTTGACGTTTGTGAAACAATGCCAAATTCTGCCAGAGCATGGTTGGCAACCTTCAGTCTCGAAAGACTATGGTATAAGCCTACAGCACCCGGTATTCCCTGGTGGTCTCCCATCCAAGTACTAACCAGGCCTGACCCTGCTTAGCTTCCAAGATCAGACAAGATTGGGCATGTGCAGGGTAACAGTTGCATAAAAGTTTATGAATGACTGCCTCCCACCCCTCCACTCTCAGTAAAGGATGGTCATTTTAAATGACCAACAGATGGCAGTATCATACTCCTTTTTCTAGAATTTCTCTATTGGACATATACTGCATCAATAGCTGTGTTAGAAGAACTCTTTGCTCTGTATCTCCTCTCAATCTTTTGCAGCAGCTAAATGTTTTTATTTAATAAATATTAAACGTGTGCACTCTTGATTCTTTAAATTATATATTAAAAGCCTCCAAATTACTAAGGGCTTTACAGCATAAACCAGTCCTCTGCCATTTTCACACATGATCACACATGAAAAGTGACTTTCAGCTTCTCTTTGCTGTCTTCATCCATGTGTGAATGTGGTTAACATGGGATAGAAACCCAGAGAGAACCATTTTTTTTTAGATGAATGAGCATTTCTAGCCAATGAAAGTGTTGCATTGAATGTGCAGGTGCAGGAAATACACAAAGCAGTTAAACTAGCCTTAATTTGGCTTTCTGTATTGTTGCTTTTCTTGTTCACAGGTACACCTGTTGATTGTTTCCAGTGTATATAATGAATTGTTAAAATATCTGTCCACCTCCAAGTGAGCCTACTGAATACAAAGGTTTGCTCTAGTGTGCTAAATACTAGTTTTGACCATGTGAGGACTCACTTCAGCATATTCCGCTGCACAATTAATGTGGGAAAACCATCTTGTGATACCTTTGCTATATCCAGACATAATGTGAGAATTGATTAAATACTAAGGACTTTTGCTCCAGTCCAGAAAGGCTAGTCCACATGCAAGAGCAGGTTTTCATACAAATTATCTTGGTACTTGAAGTGCATAAAAAGATTGCGTGTGGGGTAAAAAAAAAAAATTCAATCCATGATGTGGGCTGCACAGATGGTTATATTTTGGTAAACATGTACATCTTAACAAACTAGTAGTGAAATCCCCTTCTTTATAGTGTGAATCAACTGTGTGTTAGTGGGAAAACTAAACGAAGGCACCATTTTTCTGCTCCTTGTTCAGTAGATGATTGGCTACATCAGAGCTAACCTACAGAAGCTCATATACAGGTGCACATGCAATGCACCTTGCACAGACCACTGTGTTGCATAAATGTGTATAAGCACCCTGATTGTTAAATCAGGCTCAGTTCAGCTCAAGTGTTTTTCATCATGATTTCCATGCAGTGATTGAAACTCTAAGGTATTTTCACTTGTGAGTAGGGTCTGCCAGTCAATTTATTGCTCTAGATGTCTCCTATTGGAATTAAATTATATTTTCTTGTTTTTATTGCCTTTCTTGCTCATAAATCCATGGTCTTAGTGATATTGTGCATTGTCTATCACTGTTGCTCACCCTTTTATTGCAGGTTGGAGACGATTATTATTTTTGTTTTACAGGATTTCTGACAGAGCCTTAACTTGTGTAGGCCTGTACCTTTATAATTTATCTATTTGCCATAAAACCCCTGTACTTAATAAGCTTGTTACATGCTGACAGTCTTATTGCCAGCTCTCTGATGATGCATTTTACTGCAGCTATGTTTGTTTCTGGACACGTATTTTATTTTCTGAGAATATGTAAAGTTCCTGTAGTACTAATGGGGTGTGTATGTATTCTGCATGGATTTATAGCTGGAAGGCCCTGGCTGGATCCAAGAAAGTTCAGTAGTCAGAGCTCTGGTGGCTCTGATAGAGTCACAAAGCTCCTACATCTGTGTTACCAAGTCTATCAGATGCTCTTCTTGTATGCTACGATCTAATTACTTATTAGCACAGATCTTTCTTTTTATATAGGTTATAAAGGCAGGGAACATCTGTGGAAGAGTGAGTGGTGGATCTGTCAATAAACATAGAATAAACTTCAAGTACTAGAATTAGAAGGCACAATTGAAGCAATCCTTGGCGTAAAATGTAATTGCGGATGGTAACAGTTGTGCCGCAATGTCATTAACTTGAGCAAACACTGTGATTTGAAGACTGAAGCTATTCCTAGGTTTATTATCAAGCTGGGCAGAGATAGAAACTATTGCAGTTATTACCTGCACATACAGAACACCAGATTGGGAGAATGCATTTTCCTTCTCTTTCCCATTTTATTTCCACAATCTTCATTTTGGATTCCGGGGATTTGGCTGGTGAGATGCAGGAAATAGCAGACAATTTGAATTGTTTGCATTTGTGTTTCTACAGAATATATGACAAAGTGGGAAGGGTAGTGTGCTGCTGGTATTATGTGAGGAGTGGATACCATCTGCCCCTTTTGTGAATGCAATGTGCACTCTGTTTAGGGGTGGGGGTGAGAGTTTCTTCACATAAATCCATACTCAAAATGTAGGTAAACTGGCACAAACATTTTTGAATGAGTGCATAACAAGAGTGCATACATCTTGTTAAATATGGTGGCTTTCAATTAGCATCATCCTCTGAGCCATCCCTTCTACTGGGCTATTCACACATAACATTGCACCTCTCTGTACATGCAGTGGCACTACTAGGGTTTGCATCACCCAGTGTTGGAGGCCAGCATGTTACCCCATGGTGGACCTCCTCCCATGCAGTGGGTGGGGCAATGAGCTTGAGAACAAGTGTATAAAAAGCAGAGAATCCGTCATTTATTTACTTACTTAGTAAAGAGTATAGATATACTGAACACTACTTGTGGCAAGTCCTACCTATCTAAGATTCACCTCCACAGTTAGCAAAAGAATTATAATCCAGTTGACTCTGAGGAAGATTGCAAATCAACATCCATCCATCCATTAAGCTGTGATGGAGTCAAATGTTTGTTAAACTGCTGCTGTGGTACCCCAAAGGGTTTACAACTTACATTAGGCATTGAAGATAGAGATGGGAAGAGCAATCAGGCATTGACAATGGTCATGAGGAGTGGTGAAGTAACAGAGGGAAGAGGAAGAGCTAAGGGGAGCATAAGAAGATTGACATGAGCCTTTATTAAAGAAGTAAGTCTTGAAAAGGGGCCTGGATTTAGGAGACAGAAGGGAGAGATGGTGCTGCTAAACTACCCGAGACCAGCAACTGTTGCTTCAGGCTTATGGAATTGATTGGCAGAAGGCATAGCATGTGTGGGCAGAGAGCCAGATTTCATAGAAGTACCTGCACTGTACAACCCCAGTACTATCAGTGAAAGAAGTCATTGAATGGGCTTCAAACATGTGATTCCATCTTATTTTGGCATTCTGATACTATGAAGGACAAGTCCAAAAACATATGTAATGTGAGGAAGCTGAGTAAGTCTTAAAGTACTTAATAATCCTAACCTTTTAAGTTGGACCAGTGCGGGGACAGCTCAGAGTGTCTACTCAGTGTGGCTACTCCTGAACTGATGTGGCCAGAGCAAAGGCCCACACCACCTCAGCAGCACCACATCTGGATTCTGAGCCAGCCATCACAGGCGGGTTCACGCCAGGTAGCACAGGGGTGTGGGGGGTGCTGGGAGGGCATTTTGGAGGTGGAGAGGGGACATTTTGGAGGTTGGAGAAGAGTGGCTGTTCAGGCCTGGGAGGGGTGGGACTGGCAGAGCAGGCCTCCACCATATCTTCACCCCCCCTTCCGACCCACCTGGCATGACATCGGGCTTCCCAGATTTGCACCAGCTATATAACTGGTGTGGATCTGAGAAGCCCCATAGGGGTGGCTGGGTCTCGACATAGGGTAAAGGGATAAATATCCCCTTACTCTGAGGAGACTTCTAGCCAGCTCCTAAACTACATTGGATGCAGCACCAGCCATGTGACCTGGTTGCACCTGCGCAGCTTCAGATTGAACTGCCTGTATCTTAACTTCTGTCAGTTCACAAAGGGATAAAGATAGGTTCATCCAGGAAGTCTCCCAAAGTTCTTGAGTATTTGCTATCAATGGTAGCTTCTAATGAAACCTTTAATGTGTGTTCATTTTGGAGAAAGTAAAGAATGCAGTGGATGAGATGCCACCCACTATTCCCTGGACTCAGACTTGACGTATCCACCCACTTGCCCTCCATCGCTTCTGCTCCTTCTCCTCCCGCTCTCTGGTTTGGAAAAGCAAGTGGGGATTAAATGGAAGAGAAAGTGTGAAGGAAAAGGATAATAGTAGGCTAGAGCAGTGGTTCTCGTACTTTTAGCACCAGGACCCACTTTTTAGAATGAGAATCTGTCAGGACCTACCAGATGAGATGTCATGACCAGAAGTGACATAATTAAGAAGGGGAATTTTTAACAATCCTAGGCTGTAATCCTATCCACGTTTACAGAGGAGTAAGTCCCATTGACTATCATTGTTAAAAGCGTTTTTCGTAGTAGCCTGTTCAAAGTACAGATCTGTAACATTTCCCCAATTGCAGTCACATACCATGGCAGCATCAAGTCTAATATATTAAAAATAAAATATTGAAATGAATGGGGACCCACCTGAAATTGGCTCGCAGCCCACCTAGTGAGTCCCAACCCACAGTTTGAGAAACACTGGGCTAGAGAGATGGAGGTAGATTGGCAATTGTTACACTGCCTCAGGTGCAAAGAAGTCCAGTCCTGCCTATAAACTTCAGATATACTGTTGTGACCAAGATTTTGCCTCTTTTTCTGAAGTTTAAAAAACCACTCCTGCACCTTGCAGTGCTATCCACCTTCCCTGAGATGAAAGATGGGTAATAAGAAGTTACAGTAGTTTGTATGTGTAAAATTCACAAGGAGCAGAGATCTCATCTTCAGTATACAGTATACAAGTTTACATTGCAAAAAAAGTAATGCATTTTAAGGATGTTTGTTGTGACTATTTTCTTTTCTTAACAATAAGCCAGTGTTTCTCAAACTTCCCGGGAGATTTACTCCCGGGGTAAGTCTTTGCGGGGGTGGGGGCAGAGGCAGCAAAGCGATCGTGCCCCTGCGGGGGGAGGGGGTTATTTTTCAACTAAACTTACGTGCTGCCAGGGTCCAGGGGGTGTGGGGAGCCCTGAGGAGGGCTTTTAGGGTTCCCCGCGGCTTCTAAACAGTGAAAGTTCCAAGCGCAACTAAACCAGAAGTTCCAGCAGAAGAATGTATCAAAAGAATTTTGTCATGCATCCACTTTCAAGCTGGGGAAGTAGAGCACGATCAACTTTCCATCACCACATGTATGGCCACTATAAACAACTAGCTACTTTGCAGCTGTCTACTGATTACAGGAAGTTCAACAGCTACCTGTATCCACCCAGAGAATGCCACTAGTCTTATGTGGTCCTTCCACAGCCATGGAATGCACACAACCTGGTTCCAGTAGCTGACATTGGCTTCCTGTGGCTCCAGAAACATCACAGCCCATCCCTGACAGCTGTTTGTCTTCCTTCAATTCTACTCCCACCTTCCTTGGATCTCTTTCCCATATACAAAAACATCTCATTTGCAAACAAAGTGTCAAGTATTTTTGAGCAAGCATATCTGTGAGTTTCAATGAACATGCCCGCTTGGGCCTTTATTTGTTCCTTTCTTAAGTTTGCTGGAATCAGCATTTGTCATTGTTATACTCATTAGAAAGGAATGTCCTTGTTACACATCTAAGTGACTGCATGCGTACAATTAGTGTAGGAAATGGAGAGAAATTTGCATTTGTTTTCAAAAAGACACACGTCAAAAATTGACTTGTTCCAAAATAATTTTTGTAAACTGCAAATGTGCAGCACATGATTCATTTTATTTTAAAAACATGCATTCCTGAGTCAGAAAATCAGTGTTCAAAGTTATTTGGAGTTCTTCAAACATCCATGTGCTTATTATTAATGGATGCACAACATGTATTGCGCAGATTCGTGACAGGCTAAGTGCTGAGTGAGTGAAAAAGGGTGTTGGTAAAACTGCGCCACAGAAGATTGGCAGCAAGCAGATGCATTCGCAAATGAACTGCAAAAAAGAAGCTCAAAAAGCAAACCCTTTTCTTAAGACCCTGTGTGGATCCTAGTGTAGGCCATTTAAACTTCTCCAGATAGACAATGAGTCTGCTGTGCTGCATTCAGTGCAAGCTTGGGCCAAAAGTGGTGCAGCCTGAGGCAAGGGGAAACTTTCCCCTTACCCTGTGTTATGCTGCAGCGGCCCCAATAGGTCTACTCAGATCTGTGCCACCTGACGAGGTGGCGCAGATCCGAGCAGCTCAGAGCTATGCAGTGCTGCCCAGGAATGGAGTCAATATCCAGCATAACTGCCAGATTCTGGCCCCGCCTGCTGCTCCCGTATCACCCACTGCCCACCCTCCCCCACCCCAAAATACCTTCCAACCCTTGGGAACTGGGGCTATCTAAGGGCCCAATCATCTTTCCAGTGCCGTGCAACCACAATGCAGCACTGAGGAAAGGGAACAAATGTTCCCTTACTTGGAGGAGGCCTCCATGACTGTTCCCCTACGGTAGGATGTAGCACGTACCTCATTGACACAGTTGCACCAGCGCTAGAAAATTGGATAGGATATGGCCCTAAGTTGGCTATCAGAGACCCATCCTGATAGCCAACATAGAAAGACAATTCACAGCCCAATCCTAACCGGCACTGGAACAGGCAGGCCAACTGGCCTGCACTGTATGCAGAACAGGTTTGAAGGAGGAGGGAGCACAACTTGAAGTAAGGGGACTTATGTTCCCTTACCCCGAGTATTGCCCTAGCCACTGCAATGGGGCTAAATCGCTGGGACAGATCTGAGCAGCCTGGTGTAATGCCAGGTTGCTTGGGAGGGGGTTAGGATCTGGCCTAAATGCTGGAGGCGAATCCCACGCCCCTTCTGGGCCCAGTCTGTCCCCCCGCCTGCTCACTGCCCAGCCTTCTCTTGCCCTGAAATGCTCCTGAAACACCCTCCCTCAACCACCTACGTGGCCTCCAGTGGCTGGCACAAACATACCCTGCCCTGCAAGGATATGGCACAGGGAGGCTGGCGTGTGTCCTTGCATCGGCCTCCCCAACTTCGGAGTAGTTGGAAACATGCTTTACAGCACGTTTGCAACACTCCCAGGCCAGTCCCTTGCCCCGAGTGCTTCCTTAGGATTGCACTCTAAGGCTAGAATAAGCTTCAGAAACACAAGAGTCTATGCGTTTAGCCAAAGAGGGAAATCCCGGTAAAATATTTGGCCAGTACTTTTATGCTAGTGAAGGAGGTGGGGAGTAGCTCTAGTGAACCAAAGTTGGGTCATCTCCCCAAAGGCCTCTGGGACCTGCTGCTTTCTTGCAGTCAGCTCAAGAAAAGTGACATGAAACAGGTCTGGGTCATGTTCGCCTGGCATACAGCCAACACTATCAGTGCTTGCATACAAACACGTCAGGCAATAACCCCTTCTGTTTCATTTCAGTTAGAGGAAGGTGGAGGAAAGGAAGCAGGGGAAGGAGGAGGATCAGTGGGGGTGAGTGGGAAGATGGAGAAGAGAGCTTCCATCAGGCCTGCTCTGTCCCTGTCCTCCTTTGCATTCAGTCCCTCAGTTGTCCATGGGAATACTTTAAAAATGCAGAAGAATGAAAGGGAGGTGATAATTTTTGGAGAGAAGTTAAAGTTCTGCACCATCTAAAAATGTTGTGGTGTTAAGATAAACTACAGGTACTGCATTTTTGCAGTCTATAGTGCAGGGATGTCAAACCCATTTCATATAGTGGGCTGAATAGCATTCTTGGCACCTGCTGAGGGATGGAAGTCACATCACCAAGCAGGAAGCGGCATCATTAAGCAGAAGATGGCCAGAAATAAGCACTCACATAAAAACTCATTAGCTGCAAACGATGTAAGAGAAAATGTGCAAATTTTGTTCATAATTTCAAGATATGAAAGAGCCCAGTTACAACAGGGGCCCAGGGAATTGCTTCTAGGGGCTGCACCCAGCCCTTGGCCCTTATGTTGAGTGTGTTTCAGTTCTGCTCCTGGCTCTGCAAGGTTTTAGATTTTGGAAACTGTGAGTTTTAGATTAAACTAAATGGATTTAGTTATTAAACTAAATCTATTAAACTAAATAGATTAAACTAAACTAACTAGCTGGATTAAACTAACATTGCCTTCTAACTAACTTGGCATCAAATAAAACATTCCACCGCAGTTGGCTAAAAAAGTGATATGGTTTGTTGACCATAACTTGGTATTCAAGATTACCACTTTTGTGCAATTTCGACTAACTACTTTCTGAAAAGAGATAAAATAGTTAACAATTGGCATACATACCTCCTTTCTTCTGCCAATCCACTCGCCTTTTGACTGGGTGTCTCAAGCTGTCCACCATCTGGGTGCTACTCAACCATTCTGGCGGTCCAGAATTCCAACTGAATGGAGGCCCACCTACAACCAAATGGCCACACATTTTGCAATTTTGGTATGAATCATAATTTGTCATGATTAAACTATAGGAAAATATACATGTTACCAATATGCTCCAGCTTATACGTCTGTTATATTAAATTTAGCTTCTTGCTCAATGAAGCTAAGGTATTTGATGGTATCTGGATTGCTTAGGTTACTCAAGATTCTGAAAATGGAATCTCATATACACTCTTCAACAACACTTTTGATTTTTCAGGTCAAGATAAAAATCACTGGGTACTGCATAGTTTGATGTATGACGTGACTGTGTGACTCATGTCTTTGCTCATTTGCTTCTGTTATTTTGGGGGGTATCAGTGATGCACCACTGAGGTGGGAGGTTGAGATTTTCATCACTAGCACACCCAACCTGTTTATATGAATATACTTGCCAGCATCAATATCCAGCAACATTTCAGACTTGCCAAAGTGGGGGTGGTACATCCAAAACAGCAGATGAAGTTAGTTTTGGTCACTGTGGAAACTGGACTTTCCTGAAAAAAAACCTAGAATACCCCATGCTATTTTCCCATGAGTAAAGTTATGAATGCAATTCTGGAAAGAGTGTGCTTAACTTTGGGCATATCAATATCTTTCAACTTCTCTCTTGGAAAGAGAATCCAAGTATCTCATTCATTGTACGTAGTTCTGGGAGAACAATAAGATTTGTGTTGAAGTAATTCAGATATCAGTATCATAACAAAAATGAAAATAGATTGACATAGCAATTAATATTTTAGAAAAACTTGCCACCTGATCATGGCATTTCTACTAGGACACTCAGATTCCCTGAAATATGGTTCTTCTCAATTCAAATGTCAGGTTTGAGCAACACTTCCCATTCATATAGATTTTCAAAGTTCTCATGGGTTGATACTGCATCATAAATTTCAGGTATTGAATAAGTTGTAGAGCAGGGGTGCTCACACTTTTTTGGCTCGAGAGCTACTTTGAAACCCAGCAAGGCCCGGAGATCTACCAGAGTTTTTTTACAATGTTCGCGCCATCATAACATATAACATTTATGTGTACAATGTATGTTGGTGTACCTTGCATAACCACATGAGCCAATATTGCACAACACAACATAATTAACTATAAACATTTTTTGTAATTACTTGAGTTTACTTTGATGACTTGCACTGAAGTGAATCAGCCAAGGATGCATAGTCCGGACAGTAGCTGCTGACAGCCAGCCTCAAGCACACTTCCAAATGTTCATCAGTCATGGTGGAACAGTACTTGGACTTAATGATCTTCATGTAGGAAAAGGCTGACTCACATAAATAAGTGGAGCCCTTCCTGCCTCAGGTGCTCTTATATCCCTGAGGGCCCTATTGCCTTCAAGTGGCTGCAGCTGTACAGCACACTCTGCTGGATGCCCAGGCCTTACCCTTAAAGGGGCCACTGCTGACACCACATCTACCTCCTCACCAGATCTTCCTCAATTCCAATACAAGTGCGGGGGGGGGGGAGCAGATCTCTATACAGACCAGTGCAAAAACAGGGGAAAGGTGTGGGGGGGGAAGATCTCTATATAGACATCACAGCAAGACCAGTGCAAAACCCCTTGCACACAGAACCAACAGATGGAAGTTGGGGGAGGCAGATCTCCATACATACCAGTGCAAAAACAGGGGAAAGGTAAGTCAGCCCCAGTAGAGTCAACGGGGCTCACTCCCAGGGATGCGTGGTCGGGAGAGAAGCCTGCCAGCGGCTCCTCTCCAGGTCTACTCACGAGTCAGCCCCAGTAGAGTCAATGGGGCTCACTCCCAGGGATGCGTGGACAGGAGCTCACTCCCAGGGATGCGTCACTCCCAGGGAGCTCACTCCCAGGATGGGGCTTACTCCCAGGGATGCGTGGACGGGAGAGAAGCCTGCCAGTAGCTCCTCTCCAGGACTACTCACGAGTCAGCCTCAGTAGAGTCAACGGGGCTCACTCCCAGGGATGCGTGGACAGGAGCTCACCCCCAGGGATGCGTCAATCCCAGGGAGCATCACTCCCAGAATGGGGCTCACTCCCTGGGATGCGTGGACAGGAGCTCACTCCCAGGGAGCGTCACTCCCAGGATGGGGCTCACTCCCAGGGATGCCTGGACAGGAGAGAAGTCTGCGATCGACTCATTTTGCCTCGCGATTGACCAGCAGATCGCGATCGACGTATTGAGCACCCCTGTTGTAGAGGTTTGCAGACCCCACTTTATGATCCTTATAGAAGTTCAGTCTTCTGTCAAAATTATACTTTGAATGCTCTAATGCCCCGAGCTAATCTTCTGCACCCCAAGATCTCATTCCACACTACTTCAGACTTTGAAGTCCTCCTTCCAGTATGAACCCCAGAACTCCTCGAAATTGTTTGCATGTGTGAATTCTGAAGAATTAGGCAGGAATTGTCAAGCAGTAATTTAAGTACACAGAGCAGAGCTGAGGTAAGAAGATACACATTGAGGACAAATCTATCTTCTCATCTCTGTGCTCCATGTTCAACACCCACCACCATGGATTTTCCGGAACAGGAAGATCTGTACATGATGTTTTCTTTTTCTGCCGTTTGAAAAAGCTGCCTTGTTTAGCACTGAGTCCCACCTAAATGTATTTTGATGCAAAGCTAGCATACATATTTTTTGGGGCCACAGTTGAATGGCTGAGAAGTATCAACAGAAGGAAGCCCAATTCTGCCCTAGATGTACCAGATATTCCCTGTTCAAAGTTTGCTTGATTGTCCTACAGTCCATCTTGCATCCTGGATCCCTCACCCATCTCACAAAGAATTACTTTTGAAATGTGCACTGAAGATTTATTTACACTAGACCATTTTCTCACATGCTGTACATCTTGGAAAATGTGAATGTGAATAGAATTCATATGATGCGGTCATGCATAGGAGGTGTCACAGTATTTTAAAATGCTAGTTATATAACTGAATACAAATTGTATGCTCAACAAAAAAAATGGCATTAGTTTTCATAACTAGTCTTTCCATTTTTGTAGTGTAATTTCAAATGAATCACATATCAAATGGTAAAGAAAATGCCATCCAATACACCCTCAGTCATCTGTTGTACATTACCTTTTCTGGACGATTGAGACCTACTACATTCAGACTAGAACTGTGTTGAGAATTTTATCAGCAGTTGTTGCCTTAGAAAGACACTGTCTCAAATGTATGTGCCACTATCCTATAACCCATCATGCTATTATGCATCTTCATCTCCCTACAACAAACTCAGTGTATCAAAGGACAGGGCTCCTGCATCTTCTGTACCTTTGAAAGGGCAGAACTATGTGTTACAAGATGTGACTACCACCAATAAACAACAAACCCACATCTGTGAAATCTCCGAATGCATGGCTCACAATGTTTACCAGGCAAGCCATGTATCAAATCAATAATTGACTTGCTTGTCCTGCGATGCACATGGCTTCTTTCATGTGTGCAATGGATTGTATCCAATCTCCCCAGATGCTGTCATTTGCTATAATGTTGATTTGGAATTCTGGTCCACGATGGTCCAATATCAAAAAAATGAACACTAGTGTGGTTGCTGCCCAGCACCTTGCCATTTAAATTTCCTATGTGGCAATGGAAGTCTTGATACAGCCTCCATAAAAACATTTCATTCTCTTGTACCATGTTGTGATGCCCAACTTATTTTAATAATAAACTGGAAAAAACTGTTGTCCAGTTAGATCCAGAATTGTTTTGTAATTATTCAACTTCAGACAATTCAAGCATCATATTAATTTGTCTTCATCTCTAGCTTAGAAGTTTTCCCCATCAATTCTGAAATTATTAAATGTGAACGCTAAGATTTCAAACATATGCTTGGATATCAACTCTTTAAGCTGTGTAATAACTCAAGGGTGTCATTTCCAGACTTCTGCACTCCGAGCACTGTTTCTAAAAGAAATATAATCAAGGTACTGGTAGGAAGCCTTTGGCAACTGAATTCAATTAAAGTATTTTAAGCAGTCCATCCAATTAACAACAAACAACTGGCTAGATCCAAAGATGTGTACAAATTACCTTGTATGTATAAAAATAGACCAGGAACACTCATTCTGAATGGAAGCTGATCTGTGGGCTAAACCAGATGTGGAGGGAAGATGTGCGGCAGCAGTAAAGAAGGCCAATTCTATGCTTGGGATCATTAGAAAAGGTATTGAGAACAAAACAGCTAATATAATAATGCCATTGTACAAATCGATGGTAAGACCACACCTGGAGTATTGTGTCCAGTTCTGGTCACTGCATCTCAAAAAAGACATAGTGGAAATGGAAAAGGTGCAAAAGAGAGCGACTAAGATGATTACTAAGATGATTACTGGGCTGGGGCACCTTCCTTATGAGGAAAGGCTACAGCGTTTGGGCCTCTTCAGCCTAGAAAAGAGGCGCCTGAGGGGGGGCATGATTGAGACATACAAAATTATGCAGGGGATGGACAGAGTGGATAGGGAGATGCTCTTTACACTCTCACATAACACCAGAACCAGGGGACATCCACTAAAACTGAGTGTTGGGAGAGTTAGAACAGACAAAAGAAAATATTTCTTTACTCAGCATGTGGTTGGTCTGTGGAACTCCTTGCCACAGGATGTGGTGCTGGCATCTGGCCTGGACGCCTTTAAAAGGGGATTGGACAAGTTTCTGGAGGAAAAATCCATTACAGGTTACAAGCCATGTTGTGTATATGCAACCTCCTGATTTTAGGAATGGGCTATGTCAGAGTGCCAGATGCAAGGGAGGACACCAGGATGAGGTCTCTTGTTATCTGGTGTGGTCCCTGGGACATTTGGTGGGCCACTGTGAGATACAGGAAGCTGGACTAGATGGGCCTATGACCTGATCCAGTGGGGCTGTTCTTATGTTCTTATGATTGGAGGCAGATTTTTAAAACCAGTTTTTTTTTTAAAAGGAGTGGTGGTTAGGATTTAGCCTGCACTGCCACAGCCAATCCCGCCTCCTCCTGGGCCCAATCCGCCTCCCAGATTGCCCTCCTTCCACCCAAAAACTCTCCCTCCCCACCTCCATGTCACCCTCTCCCACTTCCCAGGCTGGCCTGCCTCACCAGGTGCTCACCAGGTGCACCTCACCAGGTGCAAACCTTCAGGTTTGAATCCAGTGTGGGAAGCTGGCACTCATCCACACACCGGCATGGCTGGCTCAACTGTAGTTGTGATTTTTTCCCTTACTCTATTTTGAGCCCCAACCTGCCCTATGGGACTCCTCAAATCTGCACCAGGTATTTAGCTGGCACAAATCCGAGAAGCCTGATGTAACACTGGCCTGGCCAGGAAGGAGGTTAGGATATGGCAGAGGAGACCTTCACTGATCCTGGCCCAACCCATCCCTCCCCCACCCAGAAATGCCCCCTCCCTGCCCACACTCCTGCACTGGTCAGTCTGAGCCTACCTACTCTTCATCGGTGCAGGCCCTTGAACTGGTGCTGCCGGCTCACAGGAAGTCACAGACATGCTTTACGGCATGGTTGCGACACTCTGAACCAGCACATGGATGGCTGTGCTGACTCACAGAGATGTTTGGATTGCTCTGTGAGGCCACAATCCTATACACACTTACCTGGGAGCAAGTCCTATTGAACTCAGTGAGGCTTATTTCTAAGTAGGCATGCATAGGCTTGTGTTGTAAGCAAGGAGCAGTTATTGATATCAGCCCAATAGAGGAAATAAATTAATAGCAGCAAACTCAAACTTGGGCATTATTGAGCAACTTAAAATCTTGTCTATACGGCCCGGAGGTTCCTACAAGGAGCACTTCACTGGTTTCCTCATTTCGCCTTCCTCCATAATACCAAGAAAGTATCTTCAGCATCTTGTATGCTTGGCTTATAGAGGAGCCCTAGAATAGGATATTATTATACTTAATAACATCCTCTAAACCACTTTGAAAGCTGGCCTTGTTTCATAACGTTGTGCGTCGTTTCCTAGGCACCATGGTGATGGTAAGTGCCTAGATCTGACCTTTATAGCAGGTTTGTTTCTGGGTAAAAATGTATTCATGTCAGTAGAAGTAGTTGTAGGTTACCAACATAAGAGTCTCTCTCTCTCTCTCTCTCTCTCTCTCTCTCTCTCTCTCTCTCTTTGGGTGGGTGTTCGTGTGTGTTTTCACACAGAATGTGCAACCACCTGATTTTAGAAGTGGGTTACCTCAGAATGCCAGATGCAGAGGAGGGCACCAGGATGCAGGTCTCTTGTTGTCTTGTGTGCTCCCTGGGGCATTTGGTGGGCTGCTGTGAGATACAGGAAGCTGGACTAGATGGGCCTTTAGCCTGATCCAGCGGGGCTCTTCTTATGTTCTAACCGGGTTTGTACTTTTGTTCAGCTGTAAGTCTGTCTTGTAATATGCCACATAGGGCGCAATCCAAACCTGCGCTGGAGCAGGCAAGCCAGGAGGCCTGCACTGCATCCAATGCAGGTTCGTTGGCTGCAGCGGCTCAGCCAGGGGCAAGGGGAAGCTCTTCCCCTTACCCCTGGGTAAGGGCTGCTCACCCAATGGGTCTCCTCAGACCTGCGCCACCTCTGGAGGTGGCGCAAGTCTGAGGAAAGTGGAGAAGCTGCTCTGTCCTCCATGGGGACGGTGGTTGGGATCCGGCATAACTTCCAGGTCCCAGCCCCGTCCCTGGCTCCCCGTGCACCCACCCTCGGGGCCACCCATCGCCCGCCCTCCCCCTGCCCAGAAACACCTCCTTTCCGCCTCCTCCACGCCCCCCACGCCTACCTTTGCTACTTGTGTCAGCGCAGGCATGCTGACACAAGTGGCTGCGAGGAAGCCACTGTGGAGGCTTCTGCCAGCCTCCGCGCATCTGGATGCGCCGATGCGGCTTCCTCCTACAGAGGCGCAAACTTGCTTTACGGCATGTTTGCGACCCTCCTGGGCCGGCCCAAGGGACTTGGCCCAAGGGACTTGGGCCAGCCCAAGTCCAAGTTGGGTTTGTGCCCACAGATACACAGACACCTCTAACTGGGGATTATGGGACCAGTAATAAACTAGGAGACACTGTTGCAAGGGGCTTAACTGAAACTACCATACATGGAATTCTGTTTAGTTCAATAAAGCCTCATTGACTAGAAACAGTTCTCCAAAGGTTCAAACAGGGTTCGCTTTCAGTCCTATCTGCAAATTGCAGGGTCTGAATATAGGACCATCTGCATTCAAAGTATGTGCTTTAACAGTGAACTATTGCCCTTCTCATAGGGCATTCTACCACCCTACTTCACTAAACATTAGGGGGAGGTATCAAAGGGCAATACATTATCTTTGGCTGAAAGGGACCCATTATCCAGGGTCTCTTCAATACTTCATGAAAAACTGCTATTGGAGTCCTGTCATATTGAGGGTATCTGGCTTCCCTGTGAGCTTGGGGGCAAATCTACTGTTTTCCACTTGCCAAGAGTGCCTCTTCCACTTTGCTCCTACCTCCTTTTCCTTTAATGTACTTTTACATTTAGGTTCCAGCGTTGAAAAACTGTGTGTGTGACTGACCGTGAAGCGGGCACTTCCACCTACACTGTCCCCTCTGGTCTTTTCTCAGCAACTACCTGAAGCTTAGTTAGTTTTGCTTTCCTTTCTTTTTTTTTTCTTTTTCTTTTTGCTATATAAGAACAAAGACACAATATAAGCCTGAAATGTCCACTTGTGCCATGAAGTGTTTTCTTCACTAGCAGTGCTCACCCACTACCATCGCTTATCTGAAGAGCTGGATCTAATACTGCTCGATATCCCTAATGCATCTTCTTATGTTAACTCTGTATGTAGGTCACTGTGTGGCACTCTGATTCACTCAGGCACAAACTCCAGTTTCCATCCATCTTTCTAAAGGATGTGAGACTTTTGTGCTGCTTGTTCTCTTCTTTATTTCTGAAAGTAATGGAAGAATTTATGACAAGTTGTAGATGCCAGGTTAGGTTCACAAGGACAGTCAGGGATGGAGTCTGTGGTGACGATGTTTAACTAGTCCAACTTACTGAGAGAGCAACCACATTCAAATAACCCCAGAATACATACAGCAGCCAAAGCAAAGTTCAGCCTGTTGTACTCTTTTTAATTTCATTTGTTTCCCTTTGGTTCACTTAATGAAAAGTACCAAATTTTTGCTTTGGTCTCTATATGGTGTGGGTTATTGTTACTCTGTTATTTTCTTTTCTTTTTAATTTATTATGTGCAGGAAGGACAAAGAACTGCCTGAAGACTACTGGAAGCTAAGCAGGTGCAGCCTGGGCCATGTCTGGAGGAGAGACCAGAAAAGTCACTGATAAGCAGACATGATCCTTGGTTGCAGAGAGGAGTCGCTGTTTGCTGTTGTTTGCTGTTGTCCGCCACATTGGGAGAGCGGTTTGGAAGGTTGGGAATGTTAGTGACAAGAACGATATCAGCTGTAAAAACTCCTGCTGGCATGGTTTGTGTGTCTTGCCTGCAGAAAGCCCAGATTGTTCCTGCAGCTGGCTACGCCATTGGAGAGGAAGCTGGCTACTCCATTGAATAATAACAGCTGGAGTTTGAAGGGTTTGTATATATAGAACAACACTGTAAAGACTCATTTCAGGTCTAGGAAGCCTGCCTATGTAAGCTACCTTGAGCAATATCTAAACAGTACTCTGAAGAGGAGGAAAAGTGGTATATAAAACAGTAATAACAATAATAAATAAATATGTGTAGCAAAGTGTGGCCCAGGCCAGTTACACTGACAGGACTGATGATAAGAGGCCTCACATCCACATGCCAAGAGGAAGGTCATGCTTTTAATCAGAGCAATCACCCCCCCCCCCCCACACACACACACACACAAGCTTTATCAGTTTGGCTCAATTGGAGCCTTGCCTGCTCCCAAACTCTTGGGTGATCACACTATGCAGGGGCAGCAAGGTTGATCCTGTGACCACAGCACCTCTTAGGAGCTTCATGACTTGGGAAAATCAAGTTATTAACAAGACCAAAGAAGGCTCTCCAAGCCTAGCTGTCATCTGCAACTTCATGGCTAAAGTCACAACTCAATCCACAGAAACTCCCCATGTAGTAATATAGTGGCACCAATGTGGTGTCCACTATATCCTGAGTAGGGGTTTTGACATGTTGAGGCCTTCTCAAGGAAGGGAACATTGATTCACTTCTCCTAAGGTAAGCTTCCACTGCCACCATGAGTCAATTTGGACCTGTGCCAGCGATATCATTAGTGCAGGTCTGCATTGACCCATGAAGTTGGATCAAATCCAGGAAGGGGATTAGGATTTGACAGGCCCTGCCACTGCCAAACTCACCCTCCTCCTAGGTCTAATCCACCCTCTCCTGCCCTGTCTCATCTCCATTCTATCTATTCCAGTCCTGCCTCCCTCCCAACCCCTGCACAGGCTTATCTGCACTAGTGGGTGTCTTTTGTCCATCTTCACGCAGACCCAGCACTCACTCTGGCAGTGTCACATTTGCGACAGCCACAAAGCACGTTATGTTGGTGGAACATGCCTGTAGGATTGGGCCCTCAGCTGAAGGGGCAAGTTAAATGAACCAACAGACCTCCTGAGCTAGCTACCACACCCTCAACCAGATGCAAAGACAAAGGCAGCACGGAAAAGCCATCAAATACCTTCACATAACAAAGGTGTTGTTATGAGTTATCCCCAAAAGGATCCCATAGGATTCCATGAGTGAAAAACACAAAAAAGGGTTACACTCAGTGGTGGGATTCAGCAGGTTCTCACCTATTCTATAGAACCCCTTCCTAATCCAGCTGTTGGTTCTAAGAACCGTTTGCTGGCCAGGGAGCTCACGCCTTGAAATGTCAGGGCTAACCCTCCTGGGGGCAGCAGCCGTGCAGGGCCAACCCATCCCGGGGGAAAGGGGGTTGCTCCCAGCGGGTGCCGAGGCTGCTGGGGCTGAAGGGGTGAGCCAGACGCAGCCAACTGGAATCTCCCGCGATGCGGCTGCCGCTCACCAGCCCCTGCGAGCTCGCTTTCGCAGCTCCTGCGAAAGCGTGCGAATGGCCAGCGTGCCCGCAGATGCAGCCTGCTGACGAGGGCGAGAGAAGCAGCCCAGCTGCCCGCCCCGCGCCTCCCCTCCCTGGCTGAGCTGGCTGACTGGCGAGTAGACTGCTCCTCCACCTGGAGGCTCCTTGGGCTCAGCTCTCCTGGTGGGTCAGGGGCGCAGGTGGGACAAAGAGGAGGGCGCCGGAGCAGCTCCCACCCAAACAGTTCAATTGGTCTTACTCCCAGGAAAGTGTGGATAGGATTGCAGCCTTTGAGCAGAATCCTATGCATATCTACTCAGAAGTAAATCTCATTATAGCCAATGGGGCTTATTCCCAGGAAAGTGGAAGTAGGATTGCAGCCTTAGGGCACAATCCTATGCATGTCTACTCAGAAGTAAGTCCTATTGTGCTCAGTGAGGCTTTCTTCTAGCACCTGTGCAGTCACAATGCAGCCCTGAGGTAAAGGAACAAATGTTCCCTGTCCCCCACCACAGGATGCAGTTACATTGGTACAGCTATTGGTACAGCTGCACTGGCACTGGAAAACTGGATAGGATTGGGTCCTAAGTCCTCTTAACTGTAACTTTCCAGCACCAAGACCTGGAGGTCTCCTTGTGACAAGGGAATGTTTGTTCCCTTACCTCGGGACTGCAGTGTGGCTGCATTGGCTCTGGAAAGTTGGATAGCCCTTAGGCTGCAATCCTACTCACACCTGGGAAGCAAGCCCAATTGACTATATAATGTGATTTACTCCTGTGTAGGCTTGCATAGGATTGGGCTGCTATTCCCAGGCAAGTGTGCTGAGGATGGTACAGTTAGCATTGCTCCTTCTCTAGCAGAAAAGTTCCTTTAGGTTATTCTCCACCCCCACCCCCCATGCAAGCGAAATGGCAGGCTGACTAGAAATTGAAGATTTTTTGAACAAGTTTGCAAATTGGGTTTAGGTCTAATAAAGAAGAACTGGAATGAAGCACTGGGAAGAACTTGTGATCAGGGTGAACCTCAAAACCTGCAAGGCTTGTTACATGTAGTGTTAATTTTCATTTTTAGGCTGGGTTGTGGGTGCTTGGGCACAGAAGTAAGCTGCAACACATTCGAAGGACTGTGGCGGGGAGGTTCTGTCTCACCTGCCTCCCAACCCACTGCAGGCCCCTGCTTTGCACTCCCTGGTCAGTAGCAGCCCTCAAACTTGTGGGAGAATCGCCACTAGAGTAGACCAAAGTGATGGGTATCTGCTGTTGCCTGTCGGAAAGCAACCTAAAAGAACAGTCCCCTCATAGTACTTTTTTGCTCATTAGTGAAACTGTCCTTCAAGGCTGCCATTCTCTCTCAAACCCTGGAAGTCAACAACTCCCCTTGAACTTGTTGGGCTTCTGAGTAGACGTGCATTGGATTGCAGAGTTGGAAGTTGGAGGGGGAAGCTTTAGCGTTCACTGGAATTCTTTTTGGGGCTGGGTGGTAAAAGCAATAGAGCTGCATTTCTCAACCATTAGTACTCATACCACCAGTGGTACTTGAGGTGGTGCCCAGTGGTACTCATGGCAGGACCCCCCCCCCCCGACCTCCACTGCCTGGCAGTGAGACCAGCAGTACGATGCAACAAACAGTGGTAGGAGGCTCAGTTCTGCTTTTCTTGCACTCAAAAAAGCTCTCCCATCTACCCTGGGAGCCCAATCCTATGCATGTCTACTCAGAAGTAAGTTCCATTATAGTCAATGGGACTTACTACCAGGAAAAAGTGGATAGGATTGTAGCCTGAGCCTCTTACTGTGGTTTGTTGCATCATGTCTGGCCTCTTAGTATGGAAATAACTGGTGATAAAGTCATTCCAGTTACTTCCAGTTGTACTTTCCAGAGGTGGGCCATGCAAAATGGTACAGCGGGCGAGAGGCAGATGCTGAGGAATGCTGTAATAGAACAAAAAAGAAGGGAAGATGTAAAGATGTTGCTATGCTGTTGTTGCTTTTGGTTGATGGTGAGGTGTCAGACTATGTGTTCGGTGCACTTTTGCTGACCAGATGTTCACCACTAAAAGTGAACCAGATCCTTGAGAGGATTGACTGCTTTGGTAAAAATCACCAAGTTCCCACTGAGAAGGAAGGTGGCCCAGCTCAAAGCCCAGTGCAGCAAGTTGGTTTGTGCAGATGTGAAGGTGCTATGCTGCTGTGGTGTCTCCAGAGGTTGGTAACGTGGAGCCCTGGCAGTTCCCACCTCCTCTTCTTGGTGCCTTCCTGATTTCATTATACAACTGCCTTGAGAATTCAAGAAAAAATGTCCTTTTGAAGTGTGCAGTTCAGCCGCATGTTTATCCTCCTTGGAAACTAGTGGCCAGAGGCCTGTAAGTATGACTATAGAGGACAGAATTGCAGCCTTGCAATTTGGATTTAGACATTGGGTTAAAGTTACAGTAACTTGGTTAATGTTACAGTGCAAACCTATGACTGTCTACTCAGAAGTAAGTCCCATTATGTTCAATGGGACTTACTCCCAGGAAAGTGTGTACTGTATAGTATAGGAGTGCAGCCGTAGTTTTTCAACTTCCTTTGTGGCAGACAATTGAAGCTGAGTTGCTCATAATAATAATAATAATAATAATAATAATAATAATAATAATAATAATAATAATAATAATAATAATAATAAAACTTTATTTTTATCCCGCCCTTCTCCCCAAAGGGACCCAGGGCAGCTTACAACATATTAAAAAAACAAACAAAAAACAGATTAAAACATAATTTAACAGATAAAAACATTAAAAACACATTAAGAGAAACCATAAAAACAGTAATCAGATAAAAGTCAGAATAAAAAGAGCATAAAACAGCAGTTCAAGGAGGAGTCACGCCTGTAAGAAACTAAAAGATGTATAAAAGATGTTAAAAAGGCCATAGAGTCAGAAGGCTTGTGTAAACAACAAGGTCTTCAGGCCTCACCGAAAGGTCTCGAGGGAGGGAGCCATTCTCAAGTCAAGAGGAAGGGAGTTCTATAACGTTGGTGGCACTACTGAGAAGGCCCTATTTCTTGCCGCCACCCCACGTACCTCTTTAGGCGGCGGCACATGCAAAAAGGCCTTCTCTGATGACCTGGGAGGATGAGCCGGATTGTACAGGAGTAGGCGATCTCTAAGATAGCCTGGCCCAGAGCAGTATAGGGCTTTAAAGGTCAAGACCAGCACCTTGAATTGGGCCCGGAATCGAATGGGCAGCCAATGTAGCCCCCGGAGAAGCGGACTGACAGAGTCAAACCGCCTAGCTCCAGTGACCACACGGGCTGCCGCATTCTGCACTAATTGCAGTTTCCGAACCGTCTTCAGGGGCAGCCCCACATAAAGCGCGTTAGAATAATCTAACCTCGATGTCACCGTAGCATGGATCACCGTGGCCAGGTCTGCACGATCCAAGTACGGCCGCAGCTGGCGCACCAGCCGAAGCTGCGCGAAGGCCCCCCTGGCCACAGCCGCCACCTGGGAGTCCAGGAGCAGTTGCGAGTCCAGGTGGACCCCCAAGCTGCGGACCTGCTCCTTCAGAGGAAGTGCAACCCCATTCAGAGCAAGCCGATAATCCAGCACCTACATCGAGGATTTCCGAACCAGGAGAGCTCATTGCTCATTAGGACATAGAACCTGTTGTTAATTTATTTGAATCCCACCACTGGTTACACTCATGTTCTGTTGCTCATCTCCATCCAGCCTTGCTGTCTGACCCACTGGTGCTGTGTTCAGCCATCCCCATTTCAGCCACAATCCAAGGATCACTATGCTAAACTGGTACCCAAGATCACTAACCCCCACTCCCTTCTCCTTTCCAAGCTTTTCCCGGCATCACTCTTTTAGTGCAACTGAAGCTACTGTGCCGGTGCTAGCTGGACAGCCAACCTTTGTGGACCACTTCACAAAATGCCCCTTTTCCCTGGGGAGTGCAATCCCGGCTCTCTAGGGACCCAATCCAAAAGGCCCTCAGCACTGGCGCTGAGCTCCAGCGCTGGGTTTCGTAAACTTGCCGTAAAACACATATATGGCACTCCTCGTGCAGGGTGCATCAGCACTTGGCCAGCGGCAGTCGGCACTGGGCCCAGCGCTGGACAGATATCACCCAGAGCAAGGGAAGAGCTTCAGGTAGTGGTAAGGTCTGTTGGGGTGGGGGGAGGTGTTCCAGGGCAGGAGAGGAACCAGAGCAGGAGGGGGTAGAACCGGAGGAATCCTGCTTTGCTGAATCCTATCCTCCATCTCTGCAAATCCAACATGGAGGCTTTCAAGTCTGTGCTGGAAAAATAGCGGGGCTTGGGGCTTTCCTTGAGGGAAGGGTACAAAAGTCCCCTTCCCCTAAGGAAACCTCAGACAGCCCCAGCTGTCACTGGGGGTGGCAATGTAGTGCCACTGGATGCAGTGGTTGCCATTCTGATGCCGCTGTACCCAATGGCAGCACCAGGGATAGGGGTTGGGCAGTTGCCCTGCTTTCCTTCCTCAGGTAAGGCTACTTTTTATATTTGGTGGCTTGCTTCAAGGCCCTTTTTCTGCCTGTAAAGCCTGATACAATCAGGAGATTCACTTGATCTTGGCACCATCAGTGGCATAGCTAAGGGGGTACAGGGGATGGCAATTGCACCAGGCAACAAGCTTTAGGGGGGCAACAAGCTGAGCTTCACACAAGTGGCCAAAATTGTGAAAATCTTGTTATGTATGAATAATGCTATCATATTATATATATTTGGAAAGGTAATTTAATGCTGAATGGAATGAAACAAACTGCACTGAAATATCTATATTCTAACAAAAGGCATGGCCAATTAACCGGAAAACGTTTTCTTTACTTAGGCTGCAATCCTAACCAACTTTCCAGCACTGACATAAGGGCAATGCAACTCCAAGGAAAGGGAACAAACATTGCCTTACCTTGAAGAGGCCTCTGTGACTGCCCCCCCCAACTGCAGGATGCAGCACATGCCTCACTGACACAGCTATGCCAGTGCTGGAAAGTTGGTTAGGATTGCACCCTTAATAAATTTGATTTTGTCACAAGGGGGCTACCAAATCTTCTTTGACCCCAGGTAGCAGATGTCTTAGCTATGCCACTGCTCCATTTTTCACTTTTTTAAAAGTCACTTCCAAGACATCATTTTACACTTAGCACTGGGCTACACTTCCATTAGCTATGCTACTGGGCAGCATTGCCCTGCAGTTCCTGCAACACAGCCCACTCAATCTAGCAGACATGGACTGGTTATCACTACGCCACTGGTGCAGCCTCATCATAATTCCACAACACACCCCATTTCTTTGGGCGCAATCCAAACCGTGCCCTATGCTGGCCCAAGTCCCTTGGGCCGGCCTGGGAGGGTCACAAATGTGCCGTAAAGCACGTTTGTGCCTCCTCAGGAGGAAACCAGGCCGGTGCTCCGAGAAGCGCTGGTCTGCGTAGGCTGATGGAAGCCTTGCCCCCACATCAGCTTGCCCCCAGCTCCTTGCGTCAGCTTGGATAAGCCGATGCAAGGACGAAAGGTAGGCATGGGGGACGGGGAGAAGGAGAGAGAGAGGCATTCCTGGGCGGGGAGAGGGAAGGCGATGGGCGGCCCTGGGGGCAGGCGGGGAGTGGGAGGCAGGGCTGGGATCCGGCAGTTATGCTGGATCCCAACCCCCATTCCAGGGGAGAACGGAGCGGCTTCAAGTTGCTCCACTCTCCTCGGACTTGTGCAACCTCAGGAGGTGGTGCAAATCATAGGCGCCAGCAGCCCTTACCCAGGGGTAAGAGGAAATGTATCCCCTTGCCTCTGGCTAAACCGCTGTTGGCCACAATCCTGTGCTGGATACAGCGCAAGCCTCCTGACTTGCCTGTTCCAACGCAAGTCAGGATTTCGCCCTTTGTCTGCCTTATATTCTGTCAGATTGATGACACACTCAGTGCTTGTGATTTACTTGCTTTGTGTGAGTTCCGTATGCATATGATGGAATCTGCTTTTGGAACTGTTTTAGGGCAGGTCCAAGATTAGCCTCCACTGAACAAAGTCCCTTAACCAATCCAGCAAGTAATCAGAGAGCAACAGAAATCACTCCTTTCAGTTCATTCCCTCACAGAGTCTTGGGACATTGGTTAAGAGGAGGTACTCAGTGGGAGACAAAAGCTCCTCTGCCGCAAGTGGGTGAACGGTCTTTATGGTCCTTCCCATATGGCATTCTACTAACCTATTTCACTAAACTTCTTGGATGGGGGCAGATCTTCTGGTACTGAGGGGCAATAAATTATCTATGGGATATCTAAGGGATCCATTATCCAATGTCTCAGGAAAAGCTGCTATAGGATTCCTGTCACGTTGAGGGTATATGGCTCCCGTGTGAGCTTGGGGGCAGATCTGCTCCTTTCCATTTGCCAAAGGTGCCTCTTCCACTTTGCTCCTGCCTCCTTTTCCTTCAGTGTACTTTTATTTTTAGGGTCTACCGTTGAAACACGACATGTGTAACTAAACCAGGCATTTCCACCCAAAATAACCTGTCTCAGCAACCACTTGAACCTTAATTTGTTTTGCTTTCCTTTCTTTTTTTTTTGCTATATAAGAACAAAGACACAATACAAGCCCAAAATGTCCACTTGTGCCATGAAGTGTTTTCTTCACTAGCAGTGCTCATCCACTACAATCGCTTATCTGGAGAGCTGGATCTAATACTGCTCAATATCCCTAATGCATCTTCTTATGTTAACTCTGTATGTAGGCCATTGTATGGTAGTCTAATGCACTCGCATACAAACTCCTGTTTGTTCAACTTCCAGCCGTCTTTCTTGTTCTGTGTGTGCTCCTCTTTCTCTCTGGAAGTGATGGAAGAATTTATAGCAAGCTGTTGTTGCCCAGTTAGGTTCACAAGGACAGGCAGGTATGTAGTCCATGGTGTCAATGTTTTTACTAGACCAACCAACTGAGAAAATGGTCACATTAAAAGAATCCCTAAACACATACCTGCCCAGCAAAGAGCAGAGTGTTGTAGAATTTTGTATTCATTTGATTTATCTCATCTTTGCCTCTGGTTCAATCACTGTAAACTACCATGTTTTGTTTTAGTCAGTATATGGTGTTAAGCATCCACTGATTTGTGGGGATCTGTATCCAGCTTCTCCCTTAACATGATGTCTGAGATCAGTCTAGAATCTCTTGTAACGTTTGTGCATTGAATGTTCATCATGGTCCATTCCTAGTAGGGTCTTATGAGATGAGTTTATTACTTGACTGGTACAGTTTAGTGGTGTTCTCCTAATCCTGTGTGTACAATGGGTTGGAAATAAAGGTAAATTTGTATACTTCTGCTCTATATGATGTTAGACTGTTTTGAACCTTGGGTTGGTTCCAGAGAAGCACAAACAGTATGCTGCTAATGGAATGGGAATTCCTTGCCATCCGGTGCGCTGCAGCTTCAAATGTCCCTGAAAATCCCCCTTCTAATTCAGCAAGATGGACCTTTTATGTAGTGGCAGTGGCGTTGCTAGGGGGGTGTGGACCGCACAGGGTGACATGCATGGAGGGGTGACACAACTACTGGCGAAAAATTTTCAAATTTTGATATTTCCGAAGAATACCATCATGCTGTATATCACTCAATGTGTAATTTCATGCAGAATGTAATGAATCAAACACTGTTGAAATATCTTTATTCTATCCAAAGTTATAGCCAAAAAACCAGTAGGGCAGGACAATGGTTCATCACCATACTTACCGCCCAGGGCATTACCCTGCCCACTGCATGGGTGGAGGTCCATCACAGGGGTGAGGGGCAGGCCTCCAGAATCGGGTGACACAAACCCTAGTGATACCACTGTGTAGCGACTCTGTATTTTTTAGGAGAGAGCAATTGTGCCAGCATAACATCTGGCATGTGCCCCCTTCGTGCCAGCATAACATCTTTCTCAGCAATTGTAACTTGTGTCTGCCTCATGACCAGCACATTCATGAGGCCAACTGCAGAAGTCACCTCAGGGGGTGGATTGGTATGGGGGGCACCTTTCTCTGTCCACTTACAGTACTTGCCTTCATTGCTTATCCTTCTCCTTCCACCCCCTGGCTTGGAAAAGAAAGAGGGGGACATAGAGGAAGAAAAAATGTGGCCTGGCAGACACTACTGAGCTGGAACATTGGAGAGTGAGAAGAGCATAGGTAGCACATCACTGGGTAGGGAGGCAGCATTGGCACGCCACTTCAGGTGCCAGGAGGTCTTTGGCCAACCCTGGCCTCCCTTTGATTGCTTTTTAGATTATGAGTTTATTTAGAAGAAGAAAGCAGTTTCTCATATTTTTTGTTCTAGGTACTGCTTTGAGAAGTTTTTTTTCCTTCTACTTTTTCTTTAAAAAAATCATAATTAAAAAAAAAACCAAACTGATCCTGAAGATTAGATGAGCCCAAGAAATTCTGTGTAATATAGCAGGTGAGGTGCTAATGCTGAAGGATGAAGTTGTTGGCAATCACAACTCATCTTGCATGAATGGTAGTGCCTTTCGGCAGGAAGAACTGGATCAAAGTTCTTATTTATCTTTTTAACTGAATTTATATTATATCAATTCTAAAGGCATGTGATAGGAAGCAACAAAACTCCAATTAATTGACTTTCAGTTAGAAAAACTAGAACTGTAATTCCAATACTCGTAGTTCACTTGGCAGCTAGTGTTTCTGGTGGAAACAAAAAATCTTTGTTGTTGTGACTTATGGTTTTCCCTTGTTAACAAGATTGGTTTAAAGAGTTTTGGACCTTTTAAAGGCCAGCAAGCAGGATGTCTGTAGTGAACACAAGGCTTGGGTAGATTCAAATGAGTGAGACAATCTTGGTAGACCAGTCCTAGTATAGACTTTTTAAAGCTTTAAAAATCAATACAAGCCCTTTAAATCAGTCTTGTAAGAAAAGCAGAATTACAAGTTTGTGCAACTGACTTTGCTGTTCTCACACTGAAATATCTCTTATTTCAGCAGTGGCAATTCCTAGAAAGGAGGATATTTCTCTGGCTGTTCAGCTGGATTTTGAAATGTTGCATTGTCAGATGTTGCAACCAGTGGCGGTATTATGCATGCATGAAATAAGGGTGGGTAAATGCAGAATGTTTGAATGGAATGAGGTAGGGATGTGACCATGGCATTTAAAATGGAAAGTAGTGAAGAACAGGAAGTTCCTTCATTGACATCCTTTTCCAAACAAGGCAAGCATCTCCTCCAGCCTCACTTAATGGTGAATTGCCCCTTCTTTTTGTACTATGCGAGTCAGTGAAGACAGCATTAAATGGAAAATCGCAACCAGACTCCTTGTGTCACAGTGGTAAAATCATTCTTTATATCTGAAGCTTCTCATCTGTAAACTGAACACTCTAAGGCAGTGATTTTCAACATTTTTCATCTCACGTCACACTGATAAGGCACTAAAATGGTCAAGGCACACCACCAGTTTTTTGACAATTGACAAGGCACACCATGCTGCCAGTGGGGGGCTCACATCTCCCACTGGCCCTATTAATAAATGACCTTTCCCCAAATTCCAGTGGCACACATGCAGACCACTCGTGGCACCCAGTGTGCCATGGCCCAGTGGTTGAAAATGGCTGCTCTAAGGACCTACCCAATCTTTATAATCTGACAAGAAGAATTCAGAATACTTAATGGGATAGAAAGTGTAAAAGACACAACCATGTTTTAATATATTTCTAATAACTAGGATTTCTGTAGAAAGTACATGGCTGAACAAATATCCAACTCCCCCACCCCCACCATCCTATGTGATGCAGTCACGCTACCTGAGCACATGCTGTATGTGGGCCAGACAGCCCAGGAAAGGTAACTAAAAATGTCTTTTACTTGCATCTCTGTAGGCCTCCTGGCTGTTGATGGTTCTCTTCGGAACTACACCAGCTATTTTGCTGGCATAAGTCAGAGGTGAAGCAGGGGCAGGTTGGGCCAGGAAAACAGGGAGAGGATCCAGTGTGTACTGGTGCTGCTACCCCTCCCATTCTCAAAATATCCACGTCTACCCTACTCCTTGCCCCCAATTCCCTGATCTTCCCTGCTGCCCCCTTTACCAGCTCCAGCATGGCGTCCAGGTGCTGCTGGAGCACACATGAGGCCTCTGGCCACTTGTGCTGGCTGCCAGTCCCACAGTGCACAAAGTGATGTGCCTTTCATTGACTAATGGCATCTGTTCATGGGATCTGCCACCACAAGCCCTTGAGCAGGAGGTCTGGTCTAGAGGGTAGAGCCTCTTGTTAGCCCGAAGATAACATCAGAAGGTCACCAGTTCAAGAATACCAGCAGATCCCTGAACGGCAAGACCTTGAAGCAGCTGACAAGCCAAGCCGAGTTATTCCATCTGCTCTTCGGTGTGTGAGAGAAGAAGCATCTTGGCTGTCCTCCATGTGAGAGATGAAGGAGCTGCTTGTCAGCCTGCGTGGGAGGCACTGGAGGCCAGAAGCGAGATCAGACCAGGAAGATCCATCTGAAATGTTGTGTGGTTCTTGAAAGAGAACCGTTTATGATTGTAAAAATCCCCTTGAGGGATTTAGAAATGCCTGCCTATGTAAACCGCCTTGAATAAAGTCAGAGGAGTAATCCGATGACCAGAAAGGCAGTATATAAATACCGAGTTGTTTAATAATAATAATAATAATAATATTGGGCTGCCCATTGTCTACCCCAAGAGTGTCAAATGTAAGGCCCACAGGCCTGATATGGACCACAGAAACTCTCTATCTGGCCCATGTGATAATTGTGTTGACCCACCACTGCCCTTTCAGCAGCACTGCTTCTATGAGGCTCTGAGAGGGAGAGACTGAAGGAGGCCTCAGAAAGCAAGTAACACTATGGAGGGAAGGACAAACCAAGGGCAAACGAGGGGGAGATGCTGCCAAGGCGCATAGGACTGGGCCCAGTGTCATAGCTGATGATCAAGTAGCCTGCTGCCAAGCTCAAAATGATGCCCCGGAAATGATGTCACAACCGGAAGTGATGTCACACCTGGGCTTTTTAAAAAGTGAAAATTGAGGGAAAACCTGCCTCCTCCCCCAGAAGCTCACCACCTACTTGCTCTGCCACCACCCCCCAGTCAGTGGCATAATGCATCTACCTGCCATCTGGAGTCAAAGAAGATTTTATAGTCCTCCCCCCACAACAAAATAAAATGTAATTAAGTAAATTAAAAGTGTGCCCCTTATTGGTTAGGAACACTGTGCTGGGCTGAAGAGGGACAGTATTCTCCCCCTACTAAATATAAGATGAGCACCCCTGGAAAAAAGTGCCACTTTACCCAGTCAGCAGGGTAACTGTATTATGATACATGGAAATTAGAGTGGACTCATTAACACCTTATTCATTCCATGCTGTATCATAACATCTCATTGGCTCTCAGAACAATCAGTCTCATAAGTCAGTTTTAAGTTAAGAAAATCCACTTTCTGTTCCATAAGGCAGTTGTGTTTTCATTTTCTGGTTAATGGGCTATAACTTTTGATAGAATACAGATATTCCAATGAGGTTTGTTACATTGCACCTTTCTGCATTAAATTATCTTTCTAATGATATATAACCCGATGGTATTATTCGTACATAAATTTTTTTCACAGTTTTGGACACTAGTGTCAAGCTCAGCTTGTTGCCCCCCTAAACCTTGTTGCCTGGTGCAACTGCTACCCCCTGTACCCCCTTAGCTACGCCACTGACTGGGCCCTTAGTAAGTTCATGACAGAGATGAGTTTTGAATCAGTGAAGTCTTGACTCATATGTCAGTTTCTTAGCTACTAAATAACAGGTAATGAAGCAACTGCGTGTATAATTTTTTGTTGGAGGACTGAAGCCAATGATTTGGCTGATCATTTCAAATCAATGTAAAATTCAGTCTGCTCACCTCCCATACCCACAAATCTCCAAACATTCTTACCTCTCCCACCCACCATTCTCTCCAAAAATAACTTTCTTTCATTTTTCTGTCTGTCCTACCCAAAGGACATAGTTTCCCTTGCTCCTGGGTCCTCAACAGGCTTTTCTCTAACCTCTCCCCAGCAACCATCCGTCATACTGAATCCTAATTTTTAAAGTCTCACTTTCTATCAAGCCCATTTCATACATTATGCAGAGGGAAACCTGGGTTTGCCATGAAATGTACACTCAAAATGGAGCTCAACTGAGATTGAGGGTGGGCAATTTTGAACTAGAAAAATAATCCCTGGGAAGAATTACCCACTCCCACTGCTTTTCCATTCAACATTAGTCTCATGAAAGGACTTTCATTTTTTAAAAAAAATTTGGGTTTTTTGAAATATATTTGTGTACTTTGTACATTGCTTTTCTCCAAAGCTACTGCACCAATACTGCAGGAAGTCTTTATTTGGTAAGGAAATGAATGCTGATTTTAATCAAGAGTAAATTACTGGCAAAGTGAAGTGAGGCCTTTACTTTAAGTCAGCCATGTGTCATTATATTTGTAAATGTGTCTGTTTTTCAGCTCATAATGGAGTAACTCCACTGGAATGAAATTTGGATCACATATTCAGGCCAAAGTTCTATATTTCAAGTTCGGATACCACCTTGATCTCTGTGTCCATTTTTAAGGACAATAGGAAAAATACAGTCAGTTCTCTTCGTATGCAGATTCAGTACCCAGCAATTCACATATCCATGAGAGGCAGAATTGCCACCTACTCTGCATTTTCTATGCCTTTGTTCTTGGCTAATGCTGATGTGAATATCTTTGCTGGCTTCTTGAATGCAGTGGAGATATTCAAAATGGTGCCAGCAACTAGTGCTGAACTCCTTGAAATGCTGGTGAGAAGCTTCTGCTTTCACCAGCATTTTAAAGGCTTCCGTGCTAGTCATGGGCACCATTTTGAATATCTCCACTACCTTCCAAAAGTCTCCCCTGGTTTCCTGCTGCCTTCTGAATGTTACTGCTGCTGGTCTCCACTGATCTCCGCTGCAAGTAAGGTGCCTCTCCTCCTCCTAGTTCCACTGATCCCATATGATCAATGGTTCAGTGCAATTTTGTTCTGTGTTGCATGGGTTTTGCATGAACCTAACCCTTGTAGATACTAACTATATAAAACAAAAGGCAGTGTGCCATCTCCCTTGAAGACTGAGGGCACAATCCTAACCCATTTTCCAGCACTGACATAAGGGCAATGCAACTCCAAGGTAAGGGAACAAACATTGCCTTACCTTGAGGAGATCATGATTGCCCCCCAACTGCAGGATGCAGCACATGCCCCACTGGCACAGCTATGCCAGTCCTAGAAAGTTGGTTAGGATTGCACCCTAAGATATTCAACTGAGGCCCAAATCCTAACCAAAATTCCAGCACTGGCATAGCTGTGCCAATGGGATGTGTGCTGCATCCTGCAGTTGGGGGGGGGGGGGGTGTGTGGCAGTCATAGAGACCTCCTCAAAGTAAGGGAATATTTGTGTCCTTACCTCAGAGCTGCATTGCCCTTAGGTAAGTGCTGGAAAGTGGGTTAGGATTGCACCCTGACTGTTGTTTTGTACATTAAGAACAACATTCCACTTTCAGATTCAAAAGTTTTTCTTCCCCCTACACTTGTTTCCAGGGGGATAATATGCAAATAGATGGGCATATGAATGACATCTGATGCAGGGTCTCTTCAATGGCCTAACCCTATTTGGCTACCATGTTAATAGTTCACTGAAGTGAGCATGATGTATGTCATATGCTAAGCCTGTCCTGGCAATGCCACACCAAAAGTGCACTGCATGATGCCACACTAACTGTGCACAAAAAGAACCAAATGCCAAGCATGCTCTGGAAAAGTACTGCTGGCACAGCCTTTCCCGGTAACACTTCTCTCCTCCCCCCCCCCATGAAAAACCCCATAATCCATGGAGTGGTGCCCTGACAGTAGTGTGTCAGCACCATTACATTAGTGAGTCATTTGCGTAACATTTGAGTATGATCGATGTGACTTCAGTGCATCATCTGTATATTACCTGTGTGTCATTGGTATGATGTCCAAGAAGCAATAACTGCATCCAATTAACTCCAACACTGGCAACTAGATTAAGAACCACCATGATGAACCAAGGAGGGGGCAGGTGCAAGGTCAAAGAGTGGCTAATGCTGGGGGAACACTGTCCTGTCCAGTTTTCCCTATCCCAATGCCCACTTTTTTGGCTAATTAACATGTCATTTCCAAGAACAGCTGTGGTATGCAGAGAAATGAACAGAACTCCTTATCTATAGCAATTAACCAAATTTATTTCTATAAACACAGATACTCCCTGCAATTCCTCTTGTACAGAGGCTTCCCCCTCCCCAAAACTCCACTTAACTTAGTGGGTAAAGGTCCAAAGTCTCTAGTCCAAGTCCAGTGTCCAAAGCACAGTCCAGCCTTCTGCAGCAGAATCACTCCTCTGTGTCCTCTCCAGGAGGGTCCTGGCAGTCTTCTCTTCTGTGTCCTCCAACAGAGTCCTAGCAGTCCCCTTCTCCCTTAGGTCTGGGTCAGTTAGCCCTTGGTCTGGTCTGGTCTGGTCTGGTCAGGCAGCCTCTTGGATCTTTCTGAAGCTGCTTTTTATCCTTGGATGTCCTATTATCCAAAATGCAGCTCAACTGTGAGCTACCTTGTTAGCCCCTTGTTAAGTCCAAATTAGGCTCAGATGAGCCATCTCTTCAGTCCATGTCCATTCAAAGTCCCATCAAGGTCAAATGAAGCTCAGGTGTCCATCCAGGTTTCCATTGGCCTTGATTGATTACAGCTGTGGAGCCAGCCCTGCCCTTCCCAGAGCTGTCAAACAGCTGTCAAAACATGGGATCACTGTCAACACCACATTATCCATCTGATGATCTTCTGTTCTTCCATTACAAACACCACTTTGCCAACCACAAAGAATGAACAACATAGCAACAGGTGATGCCCCAGGACACCACACACACAACTGTAACTTCTATAAGAGTTACAGTGGCATCAGCAACAAAGGGTCCAAAGCAAAGAAATGCTAGGAGCCACTGACCCAGGGCTCAAGTCCCATTCACACAAATTCATATCCAAGGAATACATTCTTGAGCAGAGCAGAGCAGAACAGAACAAGAGTAGGAAGACAACTCTCTTGGAAGAGGATGCACATGTGAAACAAACACATAAGCATGTGGCAAAGTTTTGAGTCCTTGTGGGGGTCTCCACCAACTGGAAGAAGCCATTATACCACAAAAGGGACAGTAAAAATTCACAAGGGAGCCTCAACAGCATTCAGGCAAAGCAGGGTCCTGGTAGCTACTGCACAAAGATACACTGCGAGCCAGCCAAGATGCGTTTGGGCCCAACCAAGGGGCTTGCCCTAACCAGTAAGGCAATACACTGCATGATTGATCTATGGCAGGGACAAAAAGAAGAGGGAGAGGTGGGTCTAGAACTCATTTTGGCCATTTCACAAAGCTGCCTTCTAACCACCCAGCATCATCAAGAGGTAGACAAAGAGCACCTCATTCGGCATTTTTACAGTGTGCACCATCACAAACAGGCACATCTGGCTGGTAGGTTGTAGTACATGGACCCAGCAGATGGATGGAGCACTGCAGGATCCAATCACCGGGCTGGCATGTGACATAGGCTGCCTATTGCAGTGACCTGCTCAACTAGTCACAGGTGTGGCTGGTAGTATGCTGCTGCCCCTGTCTTCTTGGCACTGCCCACCGTACATACATTGTTGTTAATTTATCTGCGCTGACTCATGACCAGACTAGACAAGACGCTTGTGTTTGTCTCCCAGTGGCAGGAGGGGGGCAGGAAGGCAGAGAAAATGGCAAGGAGAAAAGTTTAATTTCTCTTATCCCCTACCCCTGAATGCCATCATCCTGATCTAGCTTGGAATCTCCACCTCTAAAATGTTTGCAGGTTCAATAACAAATGTCCTATCTCATATTGTTTGTATCATATATAGGGCCATTCGGTTGAAGCAATTACTTTCAGAAAGAAAGATGCCATAGTATAAACCTACCTGGAAGGTTTATACTCTGTTCCCTTGTTTAAGCCATTTCTACCCAACGTTGCATATACGCAACAGGGGACCAAATGTGTACACCTGTGGGCCGAGAAGAAATGAGTTCAAAAAGAAAAAAAGTGCACTCAAATCTTCAGAGGTATGCACTGATTTAAATCTTCAAGAGCTGAGTTTTGCAAACAAGAAAAAGGCACTGAATCCTCCAAAAGTTGGGTTCAAATTAACCCCACATCCACATAGCTGATAAAAGCTGGCACTTGGTGATTTAATGGTAAAAGACCAATCTGAATGCTAAATTTCCATCATCTCAGTGGCCAGGATTAGACGACTAAGACGCAAAGAGTATCATGATGTATAAGAGCTCTTCTGCTACTGCCTGCCTCTCTGCATCAGTTCCATTTACAAATAATTCAAAAGATCCTCTCATCTCTCCATTAATGCACACTCCATCTGTAATGCAGACTAGCAGCCCAATCCTAAGAATGTCTAGTCAGAAGTAAGTCCCATTAGTGTCAATGATGCTTACTCCCAGGAAAGTGTGGATAGGATTAGGCTGTAATGGAGATAAGAAAATAGAGATTATTTTATGTAAATTTTAGAAAACACATACATAGTGCATGTAAAGAAAAGTCACAGTTCTCATTTTCTCGCTTTGTCCAAATCTGTTGAGACACTGGGATGTCTCAAAAATGGATCATGTCTAAAATGAGGTAAAGTTGCATTCAGCTGACTTTAGGCCCACTCCTATCCAACTGTCTAGCACGGGTGCAGCCTCAATGCAAACCTGAGGTAAGGGAACAAATATTCCCATATCTTGCGGAAGCCTCTGTGACTATTTCCCCACCATAGGATGCAGAGCATGCCCCATTGGCACAGCAGCACTGGCACTGGAAAATCTGATAGGATTGGGTCCTAACAGCCCAATCCTAAACTGCTCAGGCTGTGTACTGTGGCAGCACCAAAAATGGCTGCCGCCACATGCTCTAAGCCCAAGGCAGCCACTGGCAGCACCTTGGGAGAAGGGGACTTTTGTCCCCTTCCCCCAAGTAAGTGCAGCAACCCTGCAACGGGGCTACTTGATTCACCGCCTACCCAAAGGTGGGCGGTGAATCAAGTACCTCCATGTTGGCGGCAAGCCCAACACAGAGGCTCTGAATCTGGTGCAGCATCGCTCTACTGGTCCCCCTTCACCACCCTCCCTTCCCCCAGCATGCCTCCCCCACCCTCTCCCCACCTCCTGCCTTCCCCCCCACCCCTGCTTACCTCTCCACTGCTGCACGGTCTGCGCAACCACTGACCAAGGGAGATCAGTTACCCAGCTGGTGGTAGCCCGGAGCCTGCCAGCACTGGGCTACCACCAGTGCTCAGCTAGTGGTAGAGTCTGCAAACGTGCCTTACAGCATGTTTGTGATAGTGTGCGGCAGGGTGAGCCGGTGTGCCGAGCCCAGGATTGGGCTCTAAATCATTTTATATTCTGCAAATAATGGTAAGTTGTAGCTTCTGCACATTCTCACAACAACTTGTGGGCAGGAGGTCTGGCTCAGTTGGTAGAGCTGCCGCCTTGTATGCCTGAAGATCTGAGGCAGCCAGTTCGAAACACCCAGAAGTACCAGAGAACTGAGGACACGCTGATATACTGATGAGCTGACCCTAGGTGGAAGAGAGGAGCTGCCATCAAGTGGAGCATGGGAGGCGAAAGGGAATCCAGTTGGAAAGAGGAGTTCTATGAAAGACTAGAACTATTCAATTGTAAAAATCCCTGGGGGGGGGGGGGGTTTAGAACAGCCTGCCTATGTAAACCGCCTTGGATTAAAGTCTGAGGAGAAATCTGATGACCAAAGAGAAAGGCTGTGTGTGTGTGTGTATTATATGTGATGACTTTATGGAGGGTGGAGTACAAGGGGTGGAAACAAAAATAAATGGCAAATCTTGATAAAACATTTTCCTCCAAATAAGGAAAATTTCTCTCTTCAAAAGTGCATTTTCTTTCCATTTTTGTTCTGCAATATTTCCCTTCCAATTCAAAAATGAACTGTTTAGGTTGAGGAAATCAACATAACATACAACAAACCTTTATTAGTCATATAGTTTTACAACTAATATCTCCAAACAGTCATGAATGAAGGTATATATTAAAAGAGAGATAGGAAATAAGAGTTAAAACACACCAGTTTGCTTACACAGTTACTCCAAGTTGCTTAGAACCAGCAACTTAGCCCGCTTCAAGTTGCTCACATGTAGAAATTTAGCAACTGGAAGGGTCACAGATTCAAATTCACCTGCCAGCAAAAGTTGTAAAGAGGTGATCTCAGAGAGACCTTTTTTGTTTCCAGATAATGAGGAGAGATACTGGTCTCTGAGCACCTGATTAAAAGCACAATGCAGAACAATGCGCATAACATTAAAAAGGTGGCAGAGCAACTTTTAAACTGATCCCTGGGGGAAGGCCGACAGGAGCCGAGGGGCATCTGGTTTGGGACTCCTCATCCCTATGGGATGAGGATGGGGAGGTTAGAGAACAACAAGACAAAGGCAGGGTAGGAGAAGAAATTGGCAAAGGTAGCGTGATGGGATGTGATAGACGGTTTGGCACAATGAGAGGATGCAGGGACAAAGGAGCGAATAAGCAGCCCATCCTGGGGCATTCCGTGTATAAATGCTTTTATGCGAATGCCCGAAGTCTACGAGCAAAGGTGGGAGAACTGGAATGTCTGGTGACAAGGGAAAATATTGACATAGTGGGCATAATGGAAACCTGGTGGAATGCGGAGAATCAGTGGGATACTGCAATCCCGAGCTATAAACTCTACAGGAGGGACAGGCAGGGGCGTGTTGGAGGTGGGGTGGCCCTTTATGTTAAGGAAGGGATAGAATCCAGCAAAGTAGAGATTGAAGGTGGGTCCGACTCCACCATAGAATCTCTGTGGGTTAAATTACCAGGCTTGTGCAGCGATGTAATACTGGGGGCGTGCTATCGTCCTCCAGACCAGAAATCGGATGGGGACCTTGAAATGAGGAAACAGATCAGGGAGGTGACAAGGAGGGACAGGGTTGTAATCATGGGGGACTTCAATTATCCTCATATTGACTGGGTCAATTTGTGTTCTGGTCCCAATAAGGAAACCGGATTTCTTGACGTGCTAAATGACTGTGGCTTAGATCAGCTAGTCACGGAGCCCACCAGAGGACAGGTGACTCTGGATTTAATTTTGTGCGGTATGCAGGACCTGGTTAGAGATGTAAACGTTACTGAGCCATTGGGGAACAGTGATCATGCTGCGATCCGTTTTGACGTGCACGTTGGGGGAAGAATACCAGGCAAATCTCTAACAAAAACCCTTGACTTCCGACGGGCGGACTTCCCTCAAATGAGGAGGCTGGTTAGAAGGAGGTTGAAAGGGAAGGTAAAAAGAGTCCAATCTCTCCAGAGTGCATGGAGGCTGCTTAAAACAACAGTAATAGAGGCCCAGCAGAGGTGTATACCGCAAAGAAAGAAGGGTTCCACTAAATCCAGGAGGGTGCCCGCATGGCTAACCAGCCAAGTTAGAGAGGCTGTGAAGGGCAAGGAAGCTTCCTTCCGTAAATGGAAGTCTTGCCCTAATGAGGAGAATAAAAAGGAACATAAACTGTGGCAAAAGAAATGTAAGAAGGTGATATGGGAGGCCAAGCGAGACTATGAGGAACGCATGGCCAGCAACATTAAGGGGAATAATAAAAGCTTCTTCAAATATGTTAGAAGCAGGAAACCCGCCAGAGACGCGGTTGGCCCTCTGGATGGTGAGGAAGGGAAAGGGGAGATAAAAGGAGACTTAGAGATGGCAGAGAAATTAAATGAGTTCTTTGCATCTGTCTTCACGGCAGAAGACCTCGGGCAGATACCGCTGCCCGAACGGCCCCTCCTAACCAAGGAGTTAAGTCAGATAGAGGTTAAAAGAGAAGATGTTTCAGACCTCATTGAAAAATTAAAGATCAATAAGTCACCTGGCCCTGATGGCATCCACCCAAGGGTTATTAAGGAATTGAAGAATGAAGTTGCAGATCTCTTGACTAAGGTATGCAACTTGTCCCTCAAAACGGCCACGGTGCCAGAAGATTGGAGGATAGCAAATGTCACGCCTATTTTTAAAAAGGGAAAGAGGGGGGACCCGGGAAACTATAGGTCGGTCAGCCTAACATCCATACCGGGTAAGATGGTGGAATGCCTCATCAAAGGTAGGATTTCAAAACACATAGACGAACAGGCCTTGCTGAGGGAGAGTCAGCATGGCTTCTGTAAGGGTAAGTCTTGCCTCACGAACCTTATAGAATTCTTTGAAAAGGTCAACAGGCATGTGGATACGGGAGAACCTGTGGATATTATATATCTGGACTTTCAGAAGGCGTTTGACACGGTCCCTCACCAAAGGCTACTGAAAAAACTCCACAGTCAGGGAATTAGAGGACAGGTCCTCTCGTAGATTGAGAACTGGTTGGAGGCCAGGAAGCAGAGAGTGGGTGTCAATGGGCAATTTTCACAATGGAGAGAGGTGAAAAGCGGTGTGCCCCAAGGATCTGTCCTGGGACCGGTGCTTTTCAACCTCTTCATAAATGACCTGGAGACAGGGTTGAGCAGTGAAGTGGCTAAGTTTGCAGACGACACCAAACTTTTCCGAGTGGTAAAGACCAGAAGTGATTGTGAGGAGCTCCAGAAGGATCTCTCCAGACTGGCAGAATGGGCAGCAAAATGGCAGATGCGCTTCAATGTCAGTAAGTGTAAAGTCATGCACATTGGGGCAAAAAATCAAAACTTTAGATATAGGCTGATGGGTTCTGAGCTGTCTGTGACAGATCAGGAGAGAGATCTTGGGGTGGTGGTGGACAAGTCGATGAAAGTGTCGACCCAATGTGCGGCGGCAGTGAAGAAGGCCAATTCTATGCTTGGGATCATTAGGAAGGGTATTGAGAACAAAACGGCTAGTATTATAATGCCGTTGTATAAATCTATGGTAAGGCCACACCTGGAGTATTGTGTCCAGTTCTGGTCGCCGCATCTCAAAAAAGACATAGTGGAAATGGAAAAGGTGCAAAAGAGAGCGACTAAGATGATTACTGGGTTGGGGCACCTTCCTTATGAGGAAAGGCTATGGTGTTCGGGCCTCTTCAGCCTAGAAAAGAGGCGCTTGACGGGGGACATGATTGAGACATACAAAATTATGCAGGGGATGGACAGAGTGGATAGGGAGATGCTCTTTACACTCTCACATAATACCAGAACCAGGGGACATCCACTCAAATTGAGTGTTGGGCGGGTTAGGACAGACAAAAGAAAATATTTCTTTACTCAGCGCGTGGTCGGTCTGTGGAACTCCTTGTCACAGGATGTGGGGCTGGCGTCTAGCCTAGACGCCTTTAAAAGGGGATTGGACGAGTTTCTGGAGGAAAAATCCATTATGGGGTACAAGCCATGATGTGTATGCGCAACCTCCTGATTTTAGGAATGGGTTAAGTCAGAATGCCAGATGTAGGGGAGGGCACCAGGATGAGGTCTCTTGTTATCTGGTGTGTTCCCTGGGGCATTTGGTGGGCCGCTGTGAGATACAGGAAGCTGGACTAGTTGGGCCTATGGCCTGATCCAGTGGGGCTGTTCTTATGTTCTTATGTTCTTAATGTGTGGAAGAGAGTCTACCTCTCTGAGGCCACAATTGCAAAATCGTTCTTCCTTCGGGGCATTTCTAAATTGAGGAAATCTTTACCCTCTACTGCTTATTCCAAATGGACATTCGTTTAGAAGCCATGCTGTCCTCTAAATAGCTACAATTATAGAAAGCAACTGAAATGAAACCCACTAAGGCTGGCAAGGAATTCAGCCTTTCTGTGATGAGAGTGCATGGGCATGCCACACCTCAGCTTAACCCACACTTCCTCAGCTGCTGCCTGGGACCAAGGTCTGCTGCTGCCCCCCCCTTCCAACCTTCCTCCCTTACCTGGGAGTAAGCCCTATTGGTTATAATGAGATTTACTTCTGAGTAGGCATGCCTAGGATTGGGCTGTCAGTGGGCTATTTCCACTTCCACCCTCACTGCCTCCGTGCACCCATCGCTCCCACTGCTGCCCAGGTCCTGAAGGAGGCTGGGGCACCCCAGGGTGTTGCTGCTGCTGCTGCTGCTTCCCCCTGGACTCCCCGCCTCCTTTTGCGTGTTCCGCAAAGAGGCCTCCAAGCACCATCGCGGTCCAATCCCGTGTACGTCTACTCAGAAGTGGATCCCAGTGTAGTCAAGAGGGCTTACTCCCAGGTAAGTGTGGCTAGGATGGCAGCCTGCGAGCCCCAGCCTATGCATGCCTACTCAGAAGTAAGCCCCATTGGAGTCAGTGGGGCTTACTCCCAGGAAAGAGCGGCTAGGACTGGGCTGGGAGCCGGCAGAGGTGCGAGTCCCTCCCCAGCCCCTCTCGGGCTCCAACTTCGCTCCAATGGGAAGGCGGGGCGGAGCCTCGCGGGCCGGGCGGCGGTTCTGCCGGGCCGGGCGCAGGCCATTGGCAGAGCGCGCCCGCCGCGCATTGTGTGTATGGTAATCGCGGCGGCGGAGGCGCGCTGTCCCTGGCTGCCTCCCGGGGCCGCGGCGCCTCCTCCGCCCCGCTCAGCCCGCGCCGGGGCCAGGCTTCTATATAAGCGCCGAGCGGGTCGCTGCCGCTCCCGACGATGAGGGCGCGCCCGCCGCCTGGCTCCGGCGCCCTAGGCTCCGCCACCGCGCCCGGCTGCAGCAAGGCGGCTCCGCGCCCGGGCACTGCGCTCCCCGCTGGAAGGCACCGCTCCGGGCAGCAGCAGCAGCGGCGGCGGCAGCAGCAGCGGCAGGTCCCGCCGCGGCCATGAGCTGCTCGGACGTGGCCAGGCTCCAGCCGCAGGCGCCCTGCCGCCCGTCCCAGCCGAGGCTGCCCGGCGCCTGTCCCGCCGCTCCCGGTTCCTGCCCTGCGCGGAGCCCGCAGGTGAGTCGGGCGGAGGGACGGTCCGCACTCGCCTGCGGAGAGGAGGGGAGCGTCCGCCTGGGGGTGCTCAGGGAGGCTGACCCCGGTGGGCTGAGGCCCCCATCCTGGCCACACGGACTGGGAGTAACCCCCACTGACGACGGTGGGACTTCCTTCTGAGTTGACAGGCAGAGGAGGGCTCCGGGGCTTCGCCTTTGCCGGGGACTGAGACTGCAGTCCTGTCCCCACTTACCTGGGAGCAAGCCCCACTTGCATGCATGAGCTTGGGCTCTGACTCCGCTACTCTCCCCGTGGCACGTTGGCTGAAGCGCTGTCGGGGTCGCCTCGTTGTCCGTGCGCGCCTGTCACTGGGTTCATCATCTCTGGGGTGGGTCAGTCTTGAGGCCACCGGCTGATGCGAGTGAGGGTCACACATCACCTCTGAGGCCACCTTTCTGTTGTGGAGTCGCCCCCTTCCCACCACCCCTCTGCGCTCTCTCTCTCCCACGCTGTCCACAGTGGCGTAGCTAGAGGGGGGCAAAACAGGAGGAAAACTCGAAGGACACCCAGCCTACCCTCCTCTGTGATAAAACTTCATTCTCATTGACACTTTCCTGCCCTGCGCCTGGACCTCCACACTGCCACCTGTGTGACGGGCTGCCTCAGCCCACATGTGATGATGCCGCAGACTCTGGTGGGGAGGCTCTGCCTCACCTGCCTCCCCACCCACCATGCAGCATCCTTGAGCGTGCATACTTGGGAGCATCAGAAGCGCTAGGGTTGGGGAGAACTGATTTTCTGCCTGCTTTCAAGGTTGGGTCCAGCTTTGTGGGGCAGGCTGAGCGGAGCAAGCTCCGTGCACTGCTCTTTACTGCATTTCTCAGTGACATCTGGAGGGCAGGACGGCTCAGCAACCCCACAATGGGCCACCACATGCAGGGTGACCAGACTCCCCATTTTCCAGGACATGTTCTCTTTTTGAGCCTTGTGTTCTGGGAAAGAACTTAAGCAATTTCTGCCTGACATTACGTATACGCGACAGGGACCAAATGTGTACATCTGTGGGCTGAGCCGAAATGGGTTAAGTGTCTTCCTTTTCCCTATGAGTGGGCAGTACATAGCTTTCTTGTAATTAATACATTATATGTAATGTAGTTTAAAGTTTAATAAATAATATAGTGTTTAAATTAACCACATGAAATTTATATATGAGTGTGTTTAGCTTTTGTCATTTCCTACATTTTTCTTGGATGTCCTACTTTTTGGGGTGCCTTGTCCTCTTTTGCAGTTATGACATCTGCTCACCCTGGCTGCGCGGCTCCTAGGAGCTTGCGTGAGATCAGTGGGCTGCAGAAGTTTGGGAGGCTGGGAGGGTTTGTGGAGAGTTTCAAGCTTGCAGTTAATGGAGGCAGGAACGGCCAGCAGAACTGTCCGACTTCATCACCCAAGCATGGTGTAGCCATGGGGCTTTGCAAACTGCTGAACCTGACAGAGAGAGCTGTGGGGGGGAAAGACTGCAGTAGAAGACCTTACCTGAGCTGTTGGTAGTTTCTTCATCTAGGTTGCTTAGGAATTGAATTGATCTAGAAAACAGCTTGAATATAGCATTTGCTGGACAAGTGTATGCATCCTGTTGGGGAATCTGTTTACTCAGAAGTAAGTTCTGTTGCTTTCTCTGGGACTTACTTCCAAGTAAATATGTTTAGTACCCATTTCTTTGGAAGTGTTTGACTGACTTTTGCCTCCAGACGTTTGCTGAACAGTAAGCTTCATTGATATCTACCATTTTTCCTGTCAATTTATTTGAAATCTGGTGAATGGAACTCGCTTCCGAGTAAGTGTGAATATGACCACCATTTTAAATTGCTGTTTGGCATATTCAGACATTTCACTGGAAATTGCAAGGGGTTTACTGCTAATTTTTTAAAGAAGGGTTTAAAGCCTTTGTGAACCAGAGTCTTCTTCATCAGACACGTCCCACAAAGAGGACTGTAGTCTAGGGCAGCTTATGCTACAACAAGTCTGTTAGTCTTTAAAGTGCCACAAGACTCTTTGTTCTACTTTCTCAATTAGTAGCTCTGTATTTCATTAAGAGCGTTGTCTTCGGTCTAGGAATGGTATTGCTTTCTGTACAGCACTAAGAACATTAGTGCTAATAGTGGCATGACTGCTTCATCAGCATATCATTAAGTGTATGGTCCGTGCAGTACACCTTATGGTAAAAAAAAAAAAAAAGATCCAGCACTTCACTTTCTGCTGGCTTACAGAGTTGCTTTCAAGTATCCAGTCCTTTCAGAAGCCTAAAAGCAGAGAAACAGGGAATATCCACACACACACACACACACACACACACACACACACACACACACACACACACACACACACTTGCAGAAATTTAGCAAGAACTGTTTAGGCTTTAAGAATCTGATTTAACAATGTAGATCAGGAAATTCTTATCAGACTGACAGCATTTTTAGACTATGCTGTGCGTGGGTGAAGTGGGACTAATATTGACTTGGCCCCTCTGCAGTCATCCGAGAATACATTTTTTGGTTGTTGCTGCATTCCATAAGGTTTTATCATTATTATCCGCAAAAATTGTTTTCTCTGTACATGGGAAGTGACCCTTAATACCAGCTTGCCTGGGAGACACAAATATGGGCTGAAACACAAAGATCTCTACTTCAAGTTTATTATTTCCCCCTTATTTGTTACCAAGCAAAAACAAATTTGTTTCAGCAAAGCTTGGATAACCTTTTCAGGTCCATAGTACACGGATCACAGGAAAGTGAAATATTTTTGTTTTTCCTATTCAACTGTCTTGAAATAGATTTTTAGATCTAGGTCAGCACAGTTATTCCAGAAACACACACTAAATGTCTGATGTAGTTTAACTGTTCCACACTTGTACTACTTGTTCTACACTTGCAAGTAAAGAAGCCATAGCTCAGTGAGGCTGCAATCCTAAGCATACAAATCTGGGAACAAGCCCCATTGATTATCATGGGACTTAGAGTAGACCTGAAATAGGATTGGACTCTAAAGTCCAAATCCTAACCAACTTTCCAGCAGTGGCATAGCTGTGCCAATGGGATGTGTGCTGCATCCTGCAGTTGGGGGGGGGGGGCAGTCATAGAGGCCTCCTCAAAGTAAGGGAATGTTTGTTCCCTTACCTTGGAGCTGCATTGCTCTTATGTCAGTGCTGGAAAGTGGGTTAGGATTGTGCCCGAAGTGAGCACAGGCTTTGAGTGCAGATGGTCTCAGCTTCAGTCTGTCTCCAGGTAGGATTTGGAAGAATCCAAGGCCTGAAACCCTAGAGGGCCATTGCCAGTCATCATAGACAAAGGTGAACCAATGACCTGAATCGCTATCACACAGCCTCATATGTAAATTCGCATATAAACAAATGTTCCAATTTGCCAGTATCTTTGGAAATGTTACAGCAGAAACTTAAATTCTGCCATATGTTTAGATCTCCAGGGTGTCACAATATGATATACAGGTTGCAATCCTATACCTACTTTCCCAGAAGTAGGCCCCATTTAATGCAGATGGTATTAATTTTGAGTAGACACGCTTAGGATTGTGCTGACAGTTGTTCTTCTATGAGGGAAATGCAATCATTGACTTGAAAGTGGACTAACTTTTGGTACTGCATAATTCACTTTGTAGAGTTATAAAATCAAGGCCTGTCGAATAATCTTGGATAGGATTTTTTTTTATTTTTTTATTTTTCACATTTTTATACCGCCCTTCCTCCAAAGAGCTCAGGGCGGTTTACACAGCTGCTCCTCCCCTCTTTCTTGTCCTCACAACAACCCTGTGAGGTAGGTGAGGCTGAGAGAAAGTGACTGGCCCAAGGTCACCCAGGAAGCTTTGTGGCTGAGGGGGGATTTGAACCTGGATCATCCAGGTCTAAGTCCACCTCCCAAACCTGCTGCTGCTGCTGTTTTTCTTCCCCAAAGTGTAATACACTGAAGTTGGAGGGTGAAATGCAAGAAATGTACTTATCCTCAATAAGAGTTGTCGGCTGTAGACATTTTGACCACCATGATAAATTTAATTTTACACTAGTAGAGGCTTTGATTCATGCCATCCTCAGTTTAAAAAAAAAGTCATTTTAAAAAAATCTTTGTCTACAGTTCACCTATTTTACATGAAAGAATAGCATATACATGAATGGTAGAAAGATATGCTGGGCTATTAGAAAAAGAAAGCTAAAGTAATTCATTTCATTAGGAACAATGAAAATATAAAGTAGAAAAAAGATTTCATGTACTTCAGAACTCTTCTTTTGGCCAGATATTAAGCAAAATAAAGTGTGTGTGTGTGTGTGGGGGGGGGGGGGAATAGACAGAGTTGGGCATGATGGAAAAGTTTCATACTCTGCAACTTTTAACCATTTTAAAGTTGAATGCTGACTTCTGCAATCCTGCTCATTCTACTTAGAAGTAAGTGCCAGTGTGTTCAGTGGGGATTACTTCCAGGTAGGTGTAGATAGGATTGCGGTATTACTTTGCTTAGTCTTTGCTAGTTGAGAGACAAGTTTCAGTTTGCATCAATAGATGCTGGAACAAAAATTGCCTTTCTACTTTTTTTTAATTAAAAAAAATACAAAATCTGGCAATTACTTAGATCTGTCTCCAGCACTAATCTGAACATATAGACTTTGTGTAAGGCAGAAGGCCAAATAAAAAGACAAGTCATAGTCTTTGTATTGGTTAAGGCTGCAATCCTAGAACACTTTCCTGGGAGTAAGCTCCATTGGGCACAGTGGGTCTTAATTTGGAGTAGACATGCATAGGATTGCACTGAAAGTATACTATTGTGACATCATGTTTACATTATCCAGAGTTGTGTGTTGTTAGGAGCATACACTTCAAGGAATGTAGGTCATAGGACAATATCAGACAGTTTAAGAAAATGTAAATTCTAAGAACAAAATTACCAGTTCTGTTCAGAGGAAAGGTCTGTTTAGAAACAAAACAGAAAAAAAGCAGAATGAAGTTCTTATTTTTAGATAACAAAGATTTTGAGAACGTATTTATTTTAATGGTGGAAAAATAAAGCATTTGCTACTTTTCAAGGTTTATGGGTATGTTTGACTAAAAATATCTTGATGTGTGTCAATTTCTGTCATGTACTTGATTGAAATTGAACTTAGAAATTTGCTGGATAGCTAGATCAGATCTGTTTCCTATGCACTTTTTTGTTTTTCCTTGCCTTGATGCTGTAGATTTTTTCTGTATATATTTCACTATGCATTAAAATGTTATCAATTTTCATTGTCAGCCTAACAAAAGTGAGTCTAACACCATTAACAGCCCAAGCCTATGCAGGGCTACCCAGAAGTAAGTCCCATTAGAGTCCAATGGGGCCTACTCCCAGGAAAGTGTGGATAGGACTGTAGGCTAAATCACATGCTTTGTTTGCTGCGAAGGCTTGCTTGTGTTGGTGATTGCCTGCACCATCTCAGTGTGTGTGTGTGGGGGGGGGGGGTTGCCTGTGTCAGTGATTGCCTGCACCTTGGGGGGGGGGGAATTCAGCAAACACTCCCAGGTTTTTTTAAAGCAATCCCCTCTGTTGCTACCACACCTGCCCCTGTGTGTGTGTGTGAGTAAGAGAGCGAGCTCCACTTTGCTGCACGTGTTCTGGCTATAGAGATTGTTGCCCCCCCTTTCCCTCTTCATCCTCTTTGCTGGCTCAGGGGCTCCAGGAATGTTACTGTTCCTTGTAAGGGGAACCTCCAGGGCTATTTCCCTGCGTGGGTGAGGCGGAGCCTTTTTGAAGTGTTTTGGGCTGCCTGGAAATGGAGTGAGATGCCAGCACAGGGCAAAGAAGGCAAAGGTGTGTGTGACTTTCAGTACCCCTACCCCATTGAGACAAATCTGCAGATAAAAAATCCGTATATAAATAGGCTGCACCTGTAATAAAAATTACTTTACTAGACATTGACTAAAACCTCCCCATTTTGACTCCTGTCCCATGCACATATTGTTACCTTTGATTCAGAATCTACATTTCTCATAGGCTTTTGTACATCATAACAATCCTTTTCATTTCAAGGTTGCTTATGGTGGTATCTACCCTGGGTCTAGTTCTATAGGCACATTGCTGACTGCATTACTGTAGCTCTGAAAGCATTGATCATTTGTTGGGGGTGGAGAACTAAATCCAGCTCTTTCCTCACCCCCTTTAAAAAGGTTTTAGGCACTCTCTGAACTGCCTGTGCTGGCCAGCTGTTTGACAATACACATGGCACGGGTAAATCTCAGCACAGCAAAACATGCAAAACCCAGTGTTGTTCACTGAGATCTTTGGATCAAGGCCATCAACTAAAATTTAAAAAGTAATCAAAATGTCCTTATATACACAAATATGATTAGTTATGAAGGCAACAGAATGTCACCATTTGAACTTGAAGTACTGAATTACAAATTGCCTTGCCATGATTGGGGGGGAGGAGATTGGCATATGCCTTTGTTTGTGTAGTGCTGTGTAACCCTGTAGTGGCCAAACAACTTAGGGCCAAATTCTATCCAACTTTCCAGCCCTGGTGTAACTGTGCCAATGAGGTGTGCGCTGCATCCTGTGGTAGAAGGGTAGTTATTGAGGCCTCCCCAAGGTAAGGGAACATTTGTTCTCTTGCCTCAGAGCTGCACTGCACCTGCATTGGTGCTGGAAAGTTGGATAGGATTGGGCCCTTAGATCATACAAATCTGCCATAAACAAACAGCATCTTTAGAGAGCATATATTTATATTAATATTTACAGGTCCAGCCTATTTATACATGGATTTGACTCAGCACAAATGGCCCCTGCAAATGAGAAAGAATGTGCTGATCCCTGGAGAAGGGGAAAAATGCATCCCTTTAAAATCAGTTTTAAAAACTGAACAGTCCTTTAACAATAGCCTACTTAATGAGAGAGAGAGAGAGAGAGAGAGAGAGAGCAGCAGGCTAACAATCCATCCATCCTTCTCTCTCCTTTAGACCTCTCCCTTCCCCCAGCATGTGAAAGAAAGGTGATCATTTTGCATTGGTGAAGGGAGGGGCTAAGTGAAGTGCTGATGGATTGTCTTCTTAATTTCTCTTATCTTAGAGTCAAAAGGTCAGCAAGGCTGTTTTTCAATCACTGGAGCAAAGAAACTCTGTTTTTTAAATTGATTTGCTACAGTGCGTTTTTTATCCACGTGAGTGCTTGGAATGGAACCCACGTGAATAATTAGTCTCAAACTGTATCTTGTCTTGGGAGTTGCTAGTACTTTGGCTTTGTGCAGGGCATTGTTTACTTTTGTTACACTGCTTGTGAGTTGCATTACCACTGTAAAATATAATACAGTGCATCAGGCATATACCAATATTGTACAAATATTTGGTAGTGTCTGGAAGTTGTCCAGCATCTCATAGAACTAAATAATCTCTAGTGTTGCTCTCTAAGGGCCCAGTCCTATCCAATTTTCCAGGGCTGGTGCAGCTGTGCCAATGGGGCATGCACTGCATCTTGTGGTGGGGCAGTAGTCACAGAGGCCATTCCTTAAGAATGGGAACATTGGTTCCCTTACCTTGGGGCTGCATTACTGCTACACCGGTGCTGGAAAATTGGATAGGATTGGGCCCTAGGTCGTCATCGTCTTCTTCTTCTGTTGTACATCTCAATTCTACCTGTTCTATGGATTACAAAGGTGACCTGTGTTCAACCTACAGGAGTGTCAGACAGAGTCCAGCCCCTTACCTTTAGTGACACCCCTCCTTGGGTACAGGTGGACCAATGTTTAACAGTAATGGGAGCAGCCATTGGAACTTATGGAATTCCTTAAAGATCCTTCCAGCTTTTCTGTCATAATTTGAACAGTGAAATTGACTCTGGACCAGGCAGGCTTATTGTTACTTCACTACGAAAGAGAGCGCTCCCAATACTGGCAAAATGGGCAGGTTGCAACATTGTATTGGTGAAGCTACTTCTCCATGGCATGCACAATGAGTTCCTAGTCATGCAAGAATCATTTAATTCAGTGGTTCTCACACATTTAACACTGAGACCCACTTCTTAGAATGAGAATCTGTCAGAACACAGTGGAAGTGATGTCATCACCGAAGTGGCATCATCAAGCAGGCTGCGTTCCTACTCACACTTCCCCAGGAGTAAGTCTCATTTACTATCATTGTTAAAAGAATATACACAGTAGCTTGTTAAAAGTACAGGTTTGTAACACTTCCCCAAATGCAGTCACATACCATGGTAGCATCAAATCTAGTATATTAAAAATATAGTATTGAAATGAACGGGGATCCACTTGAAATCGGCTCATGGATCCTGACCCACAGTTTGAGAAACACTGATTTAATTCATTAAAGTGAATTGAAAATCATGAATAGGTGTGCACATCACAGTGCTTTGGAAGAGAGCCATGACATTGGAATAATCAGATTCAGAAGTGTAGCTAAAGTTTGTTTAGCATATGTAATAGTGAGGATTTTCTTGCACCTTTAGAATACTACCAATGGAAGCCTAACTTTGCAAATGGAAATCATTGTAAGACCCAAAGTGGTAGAGTAGAAATTTTCTTATACATCAACAATTGTTTAGAAAGAACAATTTGTTTTCTAGTGGTTGAAAATATATATTATTGTTCTTCTCAAATAGACATTTTCTGGGGGAAAGGGGAAAATCTCTCTGAAGGCAGGAAGTAAGTGTAGGGTTTTAGCTCTGAATGTAGCAGAAGTCAATGTTGAAATTGTTTGTGAATGAAAGGAGGAACGCACATAGATCCTACATCTAATATTACACAGTCGACGTTTCGTTTTTCAAGAGGAATATTGTTGTACTAAGTATGTACCTGCCACTCATTGGCACTAGTGCTTTAAAATAAGACACACAGAGAGAAAAATGTTCAATTTTATTTTCCAAAATTAACAAAAATAACTCTGGGGATGAGAAACAGGAAAGAAGGAAATGCAAATGCAGACAGAGCCCTGACTCTGAAAAGAAGAGCATTCCTGCACAGAGTAGCAGCTCTGGGTACAAATTTTAATTTCCTGAATTCCACTCTCCATATACAAACACTAACAGACTTCCAGCCAACAGCATCTGGATCTCAGCAAGATGATTCCACATTTCCTCCTAATACCATTGTTCGCTTGTGAATTTTCCCCACTCACCATTTGAACATGATCTTAGTAAGCTAAAATCAAAACTGGTTACAGTGAAAAGAATTTCACAAAACACATGATGAAATGGTTACACACTGGGGAAAACCCTCTGAACGATTAAAAATGGAATTAGATTGGATGACAGTGAACACAATTTCCTCCCATTTTTTTTCAAACTTCTAAATATTGTTGACATGGTATGCCATGTTGGAACCAACCATTTTTAATTCACAGAATAGTTCCTAAAAATGTTTATTTAATTTGAACAATCTGGTAGACATATCAAATGTATTTCCGAAACAGCAAATATTGTTGCAGCGGAGTTTTTTTAAAAAATAAATATGGTGCAAGTAATTTGAACACACATTTTCTGATCTGAAATTAAATACCTTGGCCCAGTGTTTCTCAAACTGTGGGTCAGGACCCACTAGTTGGGTCACAAGCCAATTTCAGGTGGGCCCCCATTTATTTCAATATTTTATTTTTAATATGTTAGACTTGATGCTACCTTGGTATGTGACTGCATTTGGGGACATGTTACAGATCTGCACTTCTAATAGGCTACTCTGTATATGCTTTTAATAGTGATAGTAAATGGGATTTACTCCTGGATACTGTAGGTAGGATTGCAACCTAGGATTGTTAAAGAATTTCCTGCTTGATGATGTCACTTCTGGTCATGATATCACTTCTGGTGGGTCCTGACAGATTCTCGTTCTTAAAAAGTGGGTTTTGGTACAAAATGTTTGAGAACCACTGGCTCAGTCTATTCAAGCACTCATCTCCCCATTGAGATAAGTTTGTGAGGGGTTCCTTGGAGTGCACCTGTCTGAGCTCCATCCCTTCTGATGACATCACATGTTAGCCCCATCCCAGATCTCTCATTCAATGTTTGTCTGCAGTGACAAATGTTGACCTCAGAGAGATGCTTCCCTTATTCAGAGCTTAATGCTGCATATAAGCACTAAACATGGCATTTCATATTTAGCATGTCCTTTCTCTTGGGGCAGGATTAATGTGCACATCGTTGGAAGGGACCAGGCTAAGCCAGCTGCACTTCCACGAAGCCTTCAAACATTCTTTTTCATGGGAGAGATTAATGTCTGAGTGGGGCTCTTGAAATGTAGTGAATGTGTAGCCAAAAAACTTCTACCAGATTCAAAATATAACCAGGTTTCTTCTGAAGTTTTAAGTGTGTAGAGTGTATGGGGGAGATGGGACAACATGAGCAGAGCATCAGGCTCTGCTGTGGCTTATTCATGTTTACTAGACTCCTTACAGAGTTCCAGTGCTCATTCAAATGATTAGGGCCATTTGTGTTTTTTTTTTTGCAGGAGTTCTAACCACCCTTACAGTGTGTAGATGTGTAGTGATTGTGCAGAAAGCCTAGTTAATGTATGTAGGTTCAGCCCACTGTGGTACTGTGCTCCTTTTCCCCCTGTCATGCATGTTCAGCCTGTAAGCAGTGAGTGGTGGCGGCTGCACAGCAGTGGTGATTCCAGATGTCCTGGCTCTGGTATATTGGTGTGGGAGCTGGGTCAGGGTTGGGCAGGGAGAAGACGGTTATCAGCGGCTCTGCCGATATCCTAGCCCCCTTCCTGGCCTCAATCCAGCTCCTCAGGTCCTTGGAGATGCACCTGTCAAAGAGCTGGCACAGGTCATACTAGACCTATTGGGAAAGTGGAGGCTTATCCCAAGGGAAGGGAACAAACATTCACTTACCAACAGTCACTTCCTAGTTCTGAAAGCCTCTAGAACGCACCCCCTCCCCCGATATCATGTGTACTTGATTGGTAAGGCTGCATTGTTAGGTTTTTTTTTTAGTTAGGATTAAAGATTAATTTAGTTAGGACTAAAGAGATTAATAGCTTTTACAATCATAATGTTTGCTATTGAGAACTATCGCATCTAGGCCAGGGGTATCATTATAGCAGGCCAAATAGCATTCATGATGGGACGGAAGTGACATCATTAAGCAGATGATGAAGTCATTAAGCAGGTCATGATTAGAAAAAAAGCACTTTTACCTCACTTCTTATCTGCTGCCAATAAAAAAGAGAAAAATATGCAAGTCTTGATCATACTTTCATGATATGCAAGTGCCCAATTATCATGCAGCCTGCCCTCAGCACAGCTCAGCAGCTGAAAGCAGCAGGCGGTGCTGGAAAAGCCTAAGGGCCAGATGAAGAACTTTCATGGGCTGCATCCAACCCATGGGCATTATGTTTGACACTCTCATCCTAGAGCATCTCCAGCAGATGCCTGTCCGCACAAGTCAGGTGATAGTGGTGCTGGGAGAGCCTGAGGATCAAGGACCGAATAAAGAGCTTTTCCAGGCCGTATCAGGCCCACAGTCCTTATGTTTTTACACCCCTTGTCTAGTATCTTCATCTGAGCAGAGCAGTTCCTGCTGTGCTAGGGATGGTGAAGTATTTTTAAGAAAGTGAAACTGTTAACATTTGAACTTCTACAGTGCATGGTATTGAGATTTTTGAGATGCAGTAAATATAACAAGCAATTTAGACATATTTTGTGGAAGTTATCTGCCAGGCAATGTGGCGTTATTCCATAAAACACTGGAATATTCTCTTTCCCTTTTGAGTGTGGTCATGCACATTCTGATCCTGCCCTTACCCAGTTTAGTGTAGTGCCATTAGTGTACTTTCAGGTTTACATAGTAGCATAAATAAAATGTAAATAGGTTGCTGCTCGGAGGAGCTTACAGTCAGATTTGTCCAACAGTTTGCATCAGACCAGTATAACACAACTAGTCTAGTATAACTAGTATAACGCTATAACTATAACATGCACATCAAATGACTGCATACTCCTTTTTCATTTTCCCCTGCCTCTCCTTCGTTCCCCTTTATCTGTTTTCTTTTTTGGCTCTCTTTTTAGATGGTAAGCCCCTTTGGAATGCAGAACCATATTCTCATTTCTTTGCTATGTAAACCTTTTTGAGAATGTTTTGTTTAAAAGCAGTATAAAAATATTCCAAATAAATACATGCATACATACATACATGTATTTTGGTCTTGGTTAGAAGGGTTAGAAACTTGGGGCACAATCCTAACCAGGTTTACTCAGAAGCAAGTCCTATTTTGTTCAGTGGGGCTTACTCTCTGGAAAGAAAGTTCAGTGGTTAGGATTGCAACCTTAATTTCTCATTAAAGTATCAATAAACATTAAAAGATAATTAGTTATAACAGCAGTTGAACATTAATTAGGGCTATTGTAGAATTTTTTTTTACCTCTGAACAGAAGCTGAAGGAAAGTATTTCAGGTCAGACGGTTGACTAGAGTGACCTCATAATATTATATCCCATTTCTCACAATATACATTTAAAGACACAAAAATAGTAAGCTTTGGTCAATGCCCTCAAACAGGTACATGGATGGAAAGCATGTAAATTGTCAGGAAAAAAGCAGTTATTGTATGTGGACTTTGTGAAGGTCTATATTGGTGTTCTCACAGGATAGTTTATAACAGGCTAGCAGCCCAATCCTATCCACACTTTCCTGGGAGTAAGCCCCATTGTCTTTAATGGGAATTACTTCTGAGTAGACATGCATAGGATTGGACTGTAAATCTTTGAGATTAATGTGGTTGAGATTTATTTAATGACACAGTTGTGGTAAATGTTCTTGGGTCATAAAAGGAGAAATACACAAAAAGAACTGGGTTCAAAGAGGCCACAACTTCATTGCTTATAGTTTACTTGAATTGGGCGTAATGCAGGAAGGAACACTGATGTTGCTAACTTAGGGCCAAATCCTATCCAATTTTCCAGTGCTGGTGCAGCCGTGCCATTGGGGTGTGCACTGCATCTTTTGGTGGGGAGGTAGTCAAAGAGGCCTCTTCAAGGTATGGAAACATTTGTTCTCTTACTTTGGGGCTCCATTGCTGCTGCACCAGTGCTGGAAAGTTGATAGGATTGGGTCCTTAAGCTATTGGCAGTGAGAGAAGCACGGTGACCTGGAAAGAGAGGTGGTTAAGGCAGAATGTAAAATGTGAGATATTCATTCTGTGTGCCTGATAGCCTCCTGGGAGTGAAGTTGCTACCTGCCATTTTCTGGGATCCAAAACCCAGATGCTCCTAGAGGGGGGCCCGTCCCCAAACTATGTCCAATACCCAAGTGTCGAACCAAAGCACTATGGAAATAAGAAGGAATACTTTCCTATGAGAAAGTAAATAAATACTGTAACTGTAGATAATTCAGACATGATGCGCCTTTTATGAGGAAAGGCAAAACATAAACCAGACCTTTTGCTATATCAGGCCCCTCAGGTGTAGACGAGTCTCAACTCTGGCCCATCTTGGTTGCCTTTGACTCTTTCTTCCCCAAGTCACCAGTATGGTGTTAGAGGGAGAATTCTTAGTGGGTTATGTGTACAGCATCCATGCAGCAGCGAACAGACACCACTTGTGCGACCAACCCATTACAACTACGTTACAGCCTCCACAGAAGTAATATTTATTTTTTCACATTTATATATTGCCTTTTCTCTGAACTGCTGAGGCTTCCTCCCTTCTATCCTCACAGCAACCTTGTGAGGCAGGCTATACTGACAAATGGTAACTGGCTGCAAAAATCCCAGAAAGGGATTTGAACCTGGGTCTTCCTGGTCTACATCTGGTACATTAACTACTATGCCACAATGGCTCTCAGCTGAGAATTGAGAAGCAGTGAAATATTAAGCTACCAGGACAGCAATCCCATACACACCTATCTGAGAGTAAACCCCAGTGAACTCAATGGGACTTGCTTCTAAGTAGACCTGCATAGGCTTGTGCAGTGCAAACCCTAACCATGTTTACTCAGAAGGAAGTGTGCATGCAGTCACACCAGGAGGTATGCAGTCATAACAGGAGGACTGCACACCAGGAGGTATGCAGTCATAACAGGAGGTTGAGCCACATATTCAATTTGAAAAAAGTAACATTATGGTGTTGGTATAGTGGAAAAAATTTAAGATACTGCCACCTCTTAGGCTATGTTCCCTGTAAGGAGTCCATGCTGTTGTGTGAACCCCTTTTGCTGCTGTGTGGCATCATGACTGTGTTGTGATGCCATCTCTGGACTTTCAGCGATGACATCATGTGTCACTGCTGAACTTCCAGGTTGCCAAGCTCCAAGCTGTGCAGCTGCATGGCTGTGCAGCTTAGCAGGAACCTTACTGTTAGGATGTATGTGCCTTCGATTCTGGCTCTGCTTTTCTTTCCACTCAAGAGCTACCTTATACCATGTACTTTAACCTTCAGTATTTGTTTTCTCTGTGGGGAGAAAGTTGATTTGCTCCTGTTTCTCTGTAATGTACTGGTTGGGGCTTAATCGGGCTGCAGGAAAAGGAATGATACAATTAGAGAAACTACAGTGGCAGACTTCCAGCTACTTCTGGATCAACCAGAAATTTTGTTTCCTGCCCTTGGAATTGGCAGACATATAAAAGAGGAGTATATTATAGCGTGAACATGAAGAGGGATATAATAATGGGGACACTAATTGGAAACCTGCATGACACCACTGAGATGGGCAAGTAGTTCATGTACAAAATAGGCGGCTTCACCATTAAATTATAATAGCTGCTGTGAAACTAATGCTTCCATGTTATTGATGCATCTTATTCTCTGCCTCTCTTTGTTCACTTTATGCCAGAATAAGTTAGGTGTATACAGCAAGATGCAACAATCTCTGGAAGCCACCCTTCTTAACAAACAAGAGGAAGACGAGAAAGACCAGCCTGCAGAGATGGAGTACCTTAATTCTCGCTGCGTCCTTTTCACTTACTTTCAGGGAGACATTGGGTCAGTAGTTGATGAACACTTCTCAAGAGCTTTAAACCAAGCTAGCAGCTTCAGCCCAGAGACTGTCATTTCGAAAAGCAAGACAGGGCTCAACCCTCTATGGAGAGGTAAGACTGAGAAGCAAAAGTTTAATTCCAATGTGTTTGATTTATGCAACTGATTTTGTGGCAAGTATGGTTTGGTGGTTCTCCCCCTCCCATAGGGTTCGTTCACATGGCTCATAAACACAACTAGATTCACAGCTCCTGAAGGACATTCTTACATACAGGTCTGATCTGCAGTACCAGTGCTATCCTTGCACACTGCACAACCACTTTCAAAGAAAATAAAGTTGGTAGGACAATTACTTCTTAGGGTCAAACTAATTGTGATGTGGGATATAAGTGATCAGAATTCTTGTTTTTACTAATTTGCAGCCCCACAGAGATGCTTTGAAGATCAGGAAATCAGGTGGCATTGGAGGAAGGAATGATTCTCTTTTCTCCAGAGCTATGTCCCCATCTAAATAATCTTCCAGAACTATTACTAGCTCCATGGGGAATATACAGGTACAATGCAGGTTAAATCCCCTCCCTCTGTTTCTGTACTTTTCAAAGCAGCAATGCAATGCAAACTCATGATTGTGGATCTCTAGTGCTACATATGCTTGATGCTCCCAATTTATTCTTACAGTTGTGCCACTATCTCTCAGCTTACATCAGTGTTGTTGTGAGGGCCAAAAGGAGGAAAGGAACCATGTATACTAACCTGAGCTCCTTGGAGGAAGGGAGGTATAAAAATGGGGGGGGGGGAAATTGAGAGAATGAGAGGCTGCCAAATAGACATTAAACACTTTTAACTGTAGATGGACTGAACCCAGTATTGATATAACACTTGGATAAAGATAAATAATTGAATTATTTCAATTATCTCTGGTACCAGGCAGCCCAATAAACCAAAATAAACGGCTGCTGCTGCATCCAGTGGCACCACTGAGGCTGCCAGAGGTCTGCTTGGGGGTAGCCTCAGGCTCCGCAATGGGGCTTCTCAAGTTTGCACCAGCTATTTTGCTGTTGCAAACTTGAGAGACTCTATGTCAGACTTTTCAGCGCAACACAGTTCAGGATACGAGGGAGCAGGGTTCTGCTGGTCTCACCCCCTCCCACCCTGGTTCCCCTCCTCCGCCCTGCCCTTGTTCCACCCTCCCTCCACCCTCCAGAGGCTGCACTGCTGCCCGGCGGTTTCACTTACCCCTGGCAACAGTGCCACCTCCTCTTGCTGCCAGTGCTGGGCCCCATGCCTGACTAGCCCTGGCCCAGCGCCAGTGCTCCCTACTCTCTAGGTGCCATAAATGTGCTTTATGGCACCTTTATGGCACCCAGCACTAGGGCTCAGCACTGGTGCTAGGTAAGTATAAGATTGGGCCCTTAGTTAACAATTTTGAAATAGAACTTCTCAACAGTTATTTCTCAGGTGACGCTATCCAGGGTGGAGGCAAGTTTGGAAAAGTTAGAAATAATGCAAACAATGCCAAGAGATCCCACACCTGATGGAATCTGTCAAAATTAGATATATTTGCAGGAAAGACTTATGAAAACATTAAGGGTTATGAATTTGGTTGTGCAAGAGGTTAAACGTTTACAGGTTGGGTGTGGACGTATGATAATTCAAAAGTATACAAGAATGTGATTTTACGACTCTTTGCACTCGCAGATAGAATGTTCTCATGCACATTAATCACGGATGAAGAGTGTGATTTTATCTTTCTATCACTGAACATCCAATCATTTTTAATTTTCAGAAAGACACTCCAGAGTTAGTGAAACAAAGAAAAATTGATTTGATTGTTCTTTCCCATTGTTTAGTTTGCTTTCTTCTTCTAAAACACTATTTTTTGGACTGAAGTTTTTCCTTATCTTTGTATCTTTTAAAATCTGAGTTGTAGTCTCACTGAATACAGTATAAGTTATTTCTTATATAAGTTAAGCATGCTTAAGATAATGTACACAGTTCTTTACTTGGATATAGCATCACTAAGATTTGCATAGAGGGTTGGTCATCAGAAAAAATTGGGAACATTCTGGAATAGACTACAGGGGGATCCTGGTATCTGCGGGGGTTCTATACCTGAACTCCCAATGGATACCTGAAACCAGGGATACACCCCTGCTTCCCTCGCTCTCATAATGCCTTTTAAAGACATGAAAATGTCACTTCCAGTTTTCTAGAAAACTGGGAAGTGACCTTTCTTGGCCTAAACAGCCATTCTGAGCCCTGCAGCCATTCACAGCTGCATTCCCTTTGCCCCCAGAGGGTGCGCAGGGGGTCCCCTACATCTGCAGAACCATGGATAATTGAAACTGTGTATATGGAGTCTGTGGATACTCAGGGGGCCCCATACAGCAAAAGACATAACATGCTGTGAAGTATGTATTCTCTGTTTACAGTAAGTGAGCCCCAGTGCACGGTGCAATAGTTCTTTGTCACTCTGTACTCTGAGACAACTTAGTAGATCCTTTCATTTTCAGTGCGATATAAGTTGCAGTGAACTTTATTGTGCCTTGATGGACATTGGAAGCATTCTAAATAGGAAGGAGGAAATAGAATGTCACCCAGTGACATCCCATTTTTTTCAGAAGGCCAGTGGTCTACTAATGCATATTTCTTGGAACAGGATTCATTAAGTAGAGAAAGCTTCTCCTTTTTGTTGGACTACATGTCTTAAAATTTAAAGGAGAAGAGTAATCAAATGCAACCCGGAAAGTCATTTAGCTTTTCGGAGATCAGCAAGATTTTTAAAGGTGAATAAAAGACAACAAGGCATTTGCAATAGCCAGTTGGAAGCACACATAGAAAGGAATGGGAGTAGGTGCCATAATAATCTTTCTGGACTGCTTTGGTTTGGAAGAGAAAAATGTAGCTGGAATATATCATTGGGGAGTACGTGTTGAATTGGAAAATAACATCTTCATAGTGTAATTTTAGCAATAAGGAAGTATGGATTGTGGAAGTTACAGCTAAGAAGTAATTTAAGTAACAGCCCAATACTATCTTCCCCCACCCCCTCTGGTGCAGCCATGCCAAAAATGAGCATGCTGTGGGGGGGGGGGGGAGAGACAGATCAGGAGGCTTCAGCAGGGAAAGGGAATTTAAGTTTCCTTACCCCTGCAAAACCTCCAGCTCTGCAATGGGCCTTCTCAGACTTGCACTACCAATTTCGCTAGTCTGCAAGTCAGAGGAGAGAAAGGGGTCAGGGAGGCTACTGCTGGAGGGGGTTAGGATCCAATGTGCACTGTCACTGCTGAATCTATCTCCCACAACCTCTCTGTGCCGTTACACCCCACCCCATCTCACTCTCCCCCACTCTTCTCTTGCTGGCTTACCTGCTCCAACGGGTGAAGGCCAATGATGCAAACAGGCAGGCTCTGGTCTTCCTGCCAGCATCCTGGCTATTCAGCACACTGCCAGAAATGACTTTATGGCACTTTTGAAGCAAGGACCATCAGCAAATATGTGCATCCAGTTGACAGCAAGGCCTAGTAGGACTGGGTCATAAATTACTCATTTACAGCCCAATCCTATTCATGTGTTGTGCTGGTTGCTGGCATGGCAGCCTCTCTGCCATTCTGCAGAGCATTTCTTCCAGTGAGAGGCCCAGTAGGCCATGTGCTGTTGACAGCGGCCTGTATATCAGCTGTCTACAGACCCCAGCTGGCAAAGAGGTAAGGTTGGGGATGTTTCAGGGGTGGATCAGGGTAAGAAAGGGGAGGATTTTGGCCACACACCAAACACCATCAAATCCGTGGTCCCCCACTTTATAATGGTAATCCATTTGAGCAACACCATTGTATAGTGAAAATATTGTACTGTGAATCAACAATGTGCAGCAGAGAATGCTGCAGCAGCACTACGCTGTGTGGGCTTGTCAACAGTAGGATTAGGCCACTAATCAAAGGGAAAGGATCTTATTGTCATGATTCTGAGACTGCAGTCTTATAGCCCAATCCTATTCAGTTCCCCATATGGTGGTACAACTGTGCCAACTTGAGGCCTGCTGAATCCCACAGAGAGTTTTGATCTCCAGAGGTGTCCTTGTGGTAAGGGGAACATTTGTTTCCTTGCCCTGGGATAAGCCCATGCTGCTTGGTCTATGCGCCAGCTCTATAGCTAGTGCAAGCCTATATGGACCCTGGCGGGGGATCAAGGCTGAGAAAGTGGTTAGAACATCAATATGCACCTCTGCTGCTGATACCACCCTTTTCTTGACCTCAATCCACTCTCCTGTACCATATCCCCTCCCTGTTCTGCTCTTCTCCACCTCCCTCACGCACCAACTCACTGGTGCCGGCAGGTGTCCCTGGTCCGCAGACACACACACCTGACCACTCGCTGCTTGTAGTGGTGGCCAGGACATGCTCAATGGCTTGTTGCTTTTTGCGACAGCTATAAAGGGTCTCATGCCTCCTGAACTAGTGTTCCGTCGACTCAAGTTCCTCAGGTTTGGACCATTACAGCCACTCACATGCTTCTTGGTAAGCATGCATAGGGTGGTGCTGTAATTAGAGAACTTAAACCACTTAGAGACATGATGGATAATGGTTTTATCATATTTGTAAGGGTCACAACAGTTCTGGGTATTGAAACACTTTTTAATTTTGAAAGATTTTTTTTTTTGGAGTTGCGAGTTCAGCGATTTGTATGTCCATTTTTTCCAACTGATATATGGGATTTCTTGTTCAGTCAACCCATTGTTCTCCTCAGATGTTCTTATCTTTGGAGTTTTATTTCTTCACTGTCAGCTGCAGGTCATACTCGCGTGCGTTTCCATCCCATCTTCTTTCTTAAAGTTTGGGTAGAAGCATTTTGCTTTCAGCCTTCTCTTCAAATCGAGGCTTTTGGCAAGAACACTAGCAGAATCTATGCCAGTTTTGTCATTATATAGTAAAAGGATTAACCACTCCTCAGAATGATGGGATTTAAAATATGCAATTTCATAATGCAATGGCATCAGATTTTTGGTATGCTTGTAGTTCAGTCTTGTTCTCAAATCTACCACTTTGTTGGATTTCCAAATCTGCTTACAATTAAATAGCTCATGCTTTATTAAAACTGTTTAGAACCCTGAGTAACTTTGGTAGTAAACACCATTCAATTTTAAAATAGGGAATTGTTTTTCCTGTGGAAGTGCATGGAAGTACCCATTTGTAACTTTCTCCTGTGTTTCACAACATCCATTAATATCTTGACTTGCAGCACAATCCATTGAGTTCAATGGGACTTGCTTCCATGAAGTATGTATGGCTGCAAGCCTAAACACATGTAACCTACTCATGTGAGCAATGCAGTTTTGTAACTCATGATCCATTTAAGAATGTTTTCTTACATGTGGCTTTTCTTTTCAAAGAGAACTCAACAATAGCAAGCCAAAGGAGTGGTTTCCCAGCTTCATTTTGGACCAGTTCCTATCAGACTCCACCTCCACCATGCTTAAGTGGAGTTCATCATGACTTTCCAGTTACTGCACCAGGTACATTCTCTGCCACAGATCCTAGCACCTGGCCCGGACATACCCTGCATCAGACTGCTCCGCCTCCTCCACCTAGCATGTCAGAACCGTGGCATTATCCATTAGCATCTCAGGTTAGCCCTTCATATGGACACATGCATGATGTGTACATGCATCACCATCATCCTCATGCACACATGCATCACCACCACCCAGCTTCGCACCTTGACCCACGGTACAGACCTTTGCTGATGCCTTCAGTTTGCGCAGGCAAGGTTCCTCCGCCACAGTGTGATGCAGCTAAGACAGATCCTACTGCTGTCACCACTGCTACCTCAGCATGGGCAGGAGCCTTTCACGGAACGGTCGACATTGTGCCAACTTTTGGGTTTGACTCAGGTAAGCTGCAATATGCTCTTTTCATGTTAGGTGTCATGTTAGATGACCTGTTGCCTGATCACATTATTCAAGAAACAAGGGTCAAAACTGAGCAAATTCTTATCAACCTTTCTAATTCCATCAACTGATGCGATTCATCCCAGGATTCAAAGTCTTTATAATAAAATGTAACGATAAAAATCCCATGGTCATTTAAAGTCGGTGAGAACTAGGTCCCAACTTCCAAAGGTTGCAGCCCTCTTCCTTGAAAGTTGACATCTTTGAAATCAGTGGGACTTGATTTAAAAAGTTGCATGTCTCTAGGATTTTGGTTTTTGGTTTGGTTAGTTTAATTCTGTGACACCTCCAATCAATCTGGTTTGCTAAGAAATTCTTTGCAGAAAAGATCATGAACTCACTTTATGTAAACTCAGCAACTGTTACCCTGCACATGCCCAATCTTGTCTGATCTCGGAAGCTAAGCAGGTTCAGGCCTGGTTAGTACTTGGATGGGAGACCGCCTGGGAGTACTGGCTGCTGTAGGCTTATACTGTAGGCTTATGCTGTAGGCTTATACCTGAAAAAATTTCAGAATGAGTGGTCTTCAGTATTGCGGATGTCTAGTTTCAACCCTGATATTCTTGTAGATCCCTACAGGAGGTTAAGATAGTATTTGATGTACAAAGAATTATGCCATCCACTGAGTTTCAGTGTAATAGCTTATTGCTTAAGGCAATAGTTCCCAAACTGTGGGTCAGGATCCAGTAGTGGGCCGCGACCCGATTTTTTGGTGGGTTGTGAAGGGCTGAGCAGAGCTTCCATTGTAAAAACAGGTAATGGCAAGATCGGATAACAAACTGCCTCAAACCCTGAGGCTATTTCAAAATCAGATAGCTGTTAATTACTCTGCAAACAGCTCAGCTCCTGGAGTTTGCAAGATAGCTGCCAGTTGCTATGCAAAGAGCTTAGCTCCAGGGGTTCGCAAGGAACTGAGCTCCTACAGTTTGCATGCATGTGCAAATCCAGTGAGATAACTGTGTCTTGGTTGATGCCCCCTAACAAAGAATTCCAAAAAAACCCAGAAGATTTTCCCCCAGGAAGAAATGGGGGAAAGGAAGGAGAGCGTTCATTATGGCTATAAATTGATTTTTTTTGTAAATAAACAAAAATTATTACTTGTAAGTAAATAAATAAAAATATTTCTAGATCCCCTTTTTTAAATTCTCATAAAGCCAGGTGTTTCATTATAGCAACTGTTACCCTGCACATGCCTGATCTTGTCTGATCTTGGAAGCTAAGCAGGGTCAGGCCTGGTTAGTACTTGGATGGGAGACCACTTGGGAATACCTGGCGCTGTAGGCTTATACCATAGTCTTTTGAGACTGAAGGTTGCCAACCAGGTGTGTCATTTTAAAGAGTGTCATTTTAAAAGTGGGTCCTAATACTAACAAGTTTGGGAACCACTGGCTTAAGGGAAATATTATTTTATTCCAGTACTTTTTAAAAAACATCTTTCCTGGCTTTGTTGAAAATGGATGTGGGGTCAAGTCAGTGTTTGAACAGAGAATGGTGTCCTGAATATGCATGCAACTCACATTCAGATATCTCCATTTTGTAGGCAGATATGTCACAAAACTGAGAATGCACAATAGGTTAATCAATTTGTTTGGCAAATAATCTCTAAATTAATCCTTAACACCAAAAGCTCTAATGTAATGATTCTCATTCCATCTGATACAGTAGGTCAGTGGTTCCCATAGTGTGCACTCACAGGCAAACTCACAGGGCTCTGTGGGAGTCCCCAGCAACCTCTTTTTCCCACTCTCCAAGGCACTACTATCTTGGTTCATGCGAGATCACCACAATTCATGGTGGTGCCTGGTAGAGCCAGAAAGAAGGTCACCATGAAAGAAGGGCACCATGACCTCGGTAAGTTTGGGAACCGCTGCAGTAGGTCCTTGTTTAGAATCAGTCCTTTGAACCTGCATCTTTTACTGGTCCAGATAAAGCATCTGTATCTTCTTGTACTTCCGTGAGAGATTGTCTGCCACCCCATCCTTCACAAAGCAACATATTTCATTAACCAAATAGTACCCACTATACTAGGTGCTTGCTTTGGTCCAGGATGCTAATTCAAGCATTTATCTTCAGTAGCATAGAAGATGTGCCACTTGTATTTTAAAAGTTGACTACATAGGAATGATGTAATAAACCTGTTGGATTTGCAATTGCTTGACAGACTCTCAGAGTTATCTCACATTGTATAAAAGCCCCATGATAAGGGCCCAATTATCTCTCTCTCTCCCCTGCTGGTGCAACTGTGCCCAAAAGGCAGGCACTGTATGGGGTGGTGGTGGTGGTGGTGGTAGACTGGAAGGCTTCAGAGGGGAAAGGGGATCTAAATACTCTTACTGCTCTGTAAACTTTCTGTTTTGCAGTGAGTCTCCTTGGACCTGTGCCAGCTCTTTAGCCTGCACAGGAGGGAAAGGGGGGCAGGAAGGCTCCAAAAAGGGAAGATAGGATTCGGTGCATGCCATCACCATCCAGTCCACTCCCTCCTGCAACATCCCTGCCCCTATTCCTCCATCTCCCTGCCCCGTTTTGCTCCCTCCCCTCCCCCACCACTGCCTTATCTGCTCTAGTGGGCACGATGAGGTCCAGCAAAGCTTGGAGAGTGCTGCTACTTCTTGTGGTGAAGGGAGAACATAGACTGTGATAACTAGGATCTAATCCAGGAGCTGCCAAGCTAAGTTTTGGAAAAACACCAAGGCTAGAAAAATACAAATGACAAGGCCTTCTCAGATGCTGTCCCCGCCTTGGGAAATCTGAGGTCTGGTATGGTACGCTCATTGGTGAGCTTCAACTTCATTGTAAAGACTTCTTCGTTTAAGCAGACATTTGAATTACCTTTAAATAACCAGATTTTAAAGAGAAATAAGCAGATAATTTAAAAGAAAAACAAAAATGGGCTATGATAAACCATGTGAAGAGCTAAATAATCGGGGATTATTAGAAGTACGTATGTGTAAGTTCTGTCTGTCTTGGTCTGTCTCACTCTTCTGTGCTAGCTGTTGCATTCCAGCAGACTTCATTCTCATACCCTATGTGGTGACAGAGTCAAACAGCGCTACTTGCTGCCTCAGGAAATTAAGAAAAATAGCAAAAATAACTAGATCCTTAAAAGGTCTGGACAATTTTATGGCCATTAATAATATTTGCAGCTGTACAGATGATAAAGAATAATTAAATTTCATGTTCCAGGCTGTAAAGTGATCATTTGCCAGCACTAGGAACAATTGTTTTTCCCTTCATGGGGTCTGCCTTTTTGGCACGGCATACTTATGGGGAGATTTCAGCTCTCTGTGAAGCTTGTCATCATTGGTAATAGACTGAAAAGCCCATCTAATCTTATAGCAATTCCAGTACTTCTTGTTAGGTGTCTAGACAATGGCATTGTCTGTCTTAAGAGTAAAGCAGGAATCTTGTTATATGAATATTTATTTTAAAAGAATTGTCCAAAACACACACACATACGGGGGAGCTAACTTCTGGGTACTAAATGTAAAGCAACAGCTAATCTGTGACTTCCCCCACCTTACTTTCTTTAAGAGTACAATATTAATGACTGATTGCCTGTGCATTTCAAAAGTTCAGCAAGGCTGTTTTTAAATCGCCGAGCAAAGGGATGTTGTTTTTTAAATGGATTTGCTTTAATGCAGATGGGTTCTGGGAATGGAATGGGAATGGAACCCTCTCAAATAATGACTCTGGGAATTCTGGGAATGGAACCTCCCAATGAAATAATAATTCTGGGAATGGAACCCTCTCAAATAATGACTCAACCTGTTTTTCCCATCACTAAAGTTCCCCTTTGAGAGGACAGAGAGGAAGAGGAAATATGGAGTAAAATAAGCTGAACCGCACATTTAGAGAGTGGAAGAGCAGTTGCTGGCACATCATCGGGTAAAGGATGGCAGCATTTGGCATGCCACTTCAGGAATCAGTAGATCTTGGGCCAGCCCTGACTTTAAGCATTACATTTATGCAGAGACCACCAAAAATCATTTGCCCATCATAGGTGCTATGCACACATGCTTAACATTTCAGAGCTTCTTGCTATGTGCATTGAATCACATGCAGTGTCTGTAAGCATGTCTTATATATGGCTGGTGACAAAGAACTGGCACGCAGATGTTGCATACAGTTGTAATGTTGCATGCCCCATGGAGCTTTGAAATTTTCAGTTGGCCCCCGAAGCACCACCAAAGAGAAGGGATTTCTGCAGTTTACGCAGAAGGACCGTAACATATAAATAGGGCTGATGCTCAGGGAAAGGTCCCACCCAACTTTTCTGGCAGAAAACATCCACCGAAAGGTCATTTCTTTTCGTCATTCAAGAGTGGTGCAACTTTCTTCTTTGTCTGTATGGTAAAATCTCTGCTTAACTACATTTTAGTAAATGATGGAAAGCTAAGATTTTCAAGGACATTATTACAGATTGATCTCAGCCTGCATTCATCATAAACCTCCAAGGGACAAACATTGAAAGGGGCATATTCCGAGTGATTGTACAAATTTGCCTTCAAAAGTTGTTCACAGGCAAGCATTCACATGCAGTGCAATCCTATACATGTTTATCCCACTGTGCTCAGTGGAGCTTACCACTTAGCACCTGTCCTTCTTTTAAAGAATTCAGAGTAGCATTTAGAATTGTAGCCTTCAAAGTTTAGCTGTCTTATCTGTGCATTAGACTCGAGAATGACTAAACTTAGAAGAAAGTCTCACCGAAATCGATAAACTTCTGAGACTGGTCTCTCAATGAGCTGAAGAGTCAGCCGACCAGATACGAACTCTGAATGCCCTTACATAGCCTTGCTGATGTTAAGGTTATAAAAGTGCATGTAAATTCATCTGGAATGGTCCCATCAAAACATAAGGAAATGATTTAACAGTAAGTAATTTCAAGAGCTGCATTCCCCCACTCCTTTGATTGCTGGAAACTTCAGTGCAATTTTCAGTTTCTCAGAAATGTTTTAGTTTGATTAGGATGGAGAAACAAGTTTCATCTCTTTTAATTTCTCCCTGTGTGATTGTTATTGGATTCAACTGTTTGGAAAGTAATGGTTCAGTTTTTTAACTATTTGTATAAAATATTACTTTGTTTTACTGCATTAGGTAACTTTTAATTTTGTATCTTTTATGGATCATCCAGTAATCTATGCTAATTATTTTTATGATATGGGCAAAAAATAATAAAAATACATTGGGAAAGAAGAACTGAATTTTTTTTAGAATCATCACAAGTGTGGTGAACACCCATTTCCTTTGTTCCACTGTCAACTCTGGTCAAATAGGCTTTGCAGTTTTCTGGAACAACAAAAATGTGCTAAATGTGTACAGTATACCAGAGGCAAAAGAAGGACAAATATAGTTACTGCAAATAATGGCTACTCTTTCAGATTGCTTTCTACGCTTTGAAAGGGGTGGTGTCTGCTGCCTTTGGGATGCAGCTATCAGTTGAATATTATTTTTGGAATTCATGTTAAGAAGAAAACTTGATTCAATATATTTTAAACCTAGCATTATCTGTTGAAATTCGGAGGGGAAAAAAACTGGGTGGCAAGACAACAAAGAGTTAGGTTATATAAGCCAACTGAAAATAATCATGTTTAGAGAATTTATCTGAGCAGTCATTTCAACTTTTTCCCCCCTTTTCTTTAAAAATAGGCATACAACATCAGGACAAAAGTAAGGAGACATCATGGTTCTGAAGTGCAAATGGATCTTACCAGTAACCAGTGTTAAGAGTTCTTTCCTTTGTGAAGGGGATACTGCAATTCTTTTTTAAACTGCTTCTTCACTGTGGCAACGGACATTCTGCTAAGCAGATGATGAGCCAACCAGCCATGATTTTGCGATTCAGCCTTCACCTCTGAAAGACCATTTCTATCTAATTCCCAGGATATTAAAAACAACCACCACAATCACATCGTTCCATTGAGGTATCTTTCACATGCCATCTGAGCCTGCTGCAGCGTTTCTGCAACCTAACTTCTTCTTGCCCCTTTAACAGTGTATTACCTGGTTGTGTGTTTGTATTAATTATATTAATGCACAGCCTTGATTGTCAGGAGAGAACTAGCCTTGACTAGTAGTCATCCTTTGGGAATACAGTACAGTTTTGTAGCTCTTTGTGCATATATTTTTGTAGAAATACAGAAAGTTTGCATAAGCATTGATGAGCTATTTTAAAACAATGTATTTTTTTAAAATTTAAAGTTTAAAATGTTTAGAGTTCTGTTTAAAGAACTTGCTCTCAGAGAAGCACTGGCAAAAATGTTTAAAATGAATATTTTTTAGCTGTTTGATGTGCTTATATGGGTTTTTGTTGTCGTCACCTGATGTATCTTGTCATGATCAATTGGTTAACATCTACAAACAACAGTCCAACATGATCTTGGATGTACTTTTGCTTAAGCAATCATTCAGATGTAAGCAGTTTTCCATAGCAGTTTTCTATCACTGAAAAATGATTAATTGCTTTGCTGCTTCTGAAGACAACTTTGAGCTGCCCTGCCTGTGAGAAAAAAAAAAAAATGTGTTGAAAACAACAAGGCACAGATGTTATTGAAACTATGCCTAAGCCCACGGGTAGCCTGAGCCTTCAAACCGACTTCAGCTATTATGTTGGTTAACACAGCAGCAGCAGAAAATAGAAGCAGTGCCTTGCTATTGGGGATATACACTCAATTCAGCCCTAATTCCTTGCCAACTTTCGTCTGTACCTACTAGAACATATAGCTTGGGATCCAAAGAGCTAGTTTTGGATGTGCCCAAGGACTTGGATGAGCCCCTTGGAATATTTCACTTTTCCCCTGAAACAGCAGACCCTTCTTTCCTACCACAAACGGTTCCCTCATCATACATTCCTTTGGATCTGGGCCATGCTGGCAAACCATTGGCTCAGTCTATGTAGCTTGCACCTTGGATGAGAGATGCCTGTAGAATGTTGCACAGGAGGGCTCGTACTCTTAATTTGGTGCATGAATGAGCACAGTGCAGTCAGCTACTGCTACTATAACTTTTCTGGAAATGACACCTCAGAGTAATGCTAAGAAGCTGATGTCTTGACCTGTGACCTGCTGTGTTAGTAGTTCACAGGTAAAGGACATTCACTGTAAATGCTATTGACAGCCTGTAGGAGTAACTTAACAATAAGTGCATTCAGGACCAGGCTGTTAATTGCCTAACTCCTATAAAACTTTCTAGCTATTCCTGGTTTAGGGAATTATATTTCCAAATTAACTATTCTCACAATCAAATAAATTCATCAGCAATCAGTGCCTGGATTCTGCAGGAATCAATAGAAAAAAGTTTCAGTAATGGCCATGACATTGTGGATTGGGCCTCCTTTCTGTGAACACTGTATATTCAAAACAGTCCTTTTAAATACTGGAATAAAGCTTATCATTTTCCACAAGCAGTTCTCATCTTGCAGTCCATGGAGTGCCTTATTCGCTGTTTCCCAGGAGAATAATTAGGAAGTGAGAAGGTGACACTGAAAGTTAAACAATCGTTCCCCAATTCAACAATTGGAACGCATGCTGGATATTTACACCTTTGCTCAAATCCATTCACTATGCTCAGCTGCAGTCTTATACACAGTAAATAGGTACTTCTGACAGTGAGATTGAACACAGGTATACACTTGTTAATGTTGCAGTTTAGCTCTCTGATTCTAAACATGTCCAGTGAGTGCCTTTACACATGGAGAAGGAACTGCCTGGATTCAGTGTTTCCTTTTGCCAAGCAGCAGCTCATCTGCCCCTGTTGCAAACTGCATTTTCAGCTTTAAGGAGGTTTCAGTGTAGTACGTATGTAGTTTGGAAAAATAAAAAGGTCCTCTGCATGTAAAGGCTGTTCCTCCCAAATCTCTGGATGAGGAACATTACCTGAAAACCGGATCCAATCATTTCAGTGGTGCTTAAAGAGTTGTGTGTGCAAGGCTGGAATGTGACTGTGTAACACCCATATCTTGTTTCTAATCTAAGACCCTGAGGCTGCAGTCCTAACCACACTTTCCTGAGAGTAAGCCCCATTGAACAAAATAGGGCTTAACTTCTGAGTAGCTCTGGTTAGGATTGTGCCCTAAATGGATTGCTAGTTCATTTCCATCAGGCAACCCAAAATGAGGGCTCAGTCCTCTTCCCCAAGAGCCCTTAGCACGCTGAGCTACTGACAGAGCATGCTCTCTACATGCTATAGGTGTGTGTGTCACCAGATAGCCCAGAACAGGTAAGAAAAACGTTTTCTTATTTACCTTCCCATAGGCCTTCAATGGGTCTCCTTGGACCCATGTCTGCTCTTTTGCTGGCATAAGTTTGAGGAGATTCAGGAGGCAGTTCAACATGGGGAAAAGGACATAGGATCTCTAAGCACTGCTGCTGCTACTGAGAATCTCCCTGAGACTCCCGGCCGTGCATAAAGCTCTACCACATCAGTGGCTGGTGCCATTTCAGTAACAGGTTGCAGTTCACAAACATTGTAAGTTGTTCCTGCACTAGCAGCCAAGTATCCAATCATAAGCTTCACCGCCACAATGCTAGTTATCAATCATTTCTAGCGCTGACTTTCACTCAAGCTATCAGAAGGAGTGTTCAAGGAATGATGCAAATCAGAATCTTGGAGGGGAATAAATGTCCCTGCTTTTGATTTTGTTGGAAATGCTAAAAATATTTTTCCATTGAATTTGACAGGGCCTGGAAAGTGAATCACTGACATATCTCAAGAAAAACAAACCACAAATTACTGCAGCAATTCTTTACCTTAAAAAAAAAAGTATTTTAGAATTTTGTTTGCTTCATCTTTTATTGCTTTGCATCTAGAAATGTCTGCCAAGTCACTTTTCTCCCACTTGTAAACTAGAGTCCTAAAAGAATGGCCTCTGATTACAGATGCTGGGGTGTTGATTTACCAGATAATAGGACCAGTTCCAGAGCCTGCTCTGGACTGCAAGAATTTAGATTCATTAGGGCCCCTTTTGGTACTGTGTTAAGAGAATAAGTGAGTGATAAAACTATGTCTCCTCCAATATGAGAGAAAATAAAAGAAACTGTTTCCCATTAAGTGAAAGATGGGTCCTTTGCAATGTAGCAAGAGTAAGCCAAATACCCCATCCAAGAAAACTAGTGATATGCCCTGACAGAGAGTTTTGGAAATACAAACTTCAAAGAATGCGTTCCCTACAGTCGAGAAACATTTTGTTTCACAGAGCTTATTGCACACACTTACTGTCACGCACCTAAAATGCTTAGAAGTGAGAAAATGCAGGCAAGCAAGATCTTAGATCAAGGCTAGAAAGAATGGCTTGTACACTTCAGCATTAGACATGTATCAGCAATGTATACATCTTTATACAAAGAAATAGGTACTGTGCGAGACTAGTAGTGTGCAGCAATTTGATGGCGATACATTTCTCCTTTTGGATTCAAGCACACTTTGAATCTGACATCGCACATAGGTAGTGATCCAAATCTTGATCAACACTATTTCCTCTGTTTTTCAAAACATAAACCCTGTTCAGAAAACACAGCCATGGTGAGTGAACATTAATAGATGAACCTACACATGTTCAACATCCTCATGGGGTTTATACCCATAAAACCATACACAAATAGTGCTCTGCCCAGGTGGAACCCTTTCCCAGTCACATGAAGATGGTTGTGTATGTATGTGTTGACTGCATGCAGGCATTCAGCTGAATTCCTGCAGTTTGGGGACAGGACTTACTCTTATTCCCCCTTCAGCATGTTTCTTCGTCATGGTTCCTGAGTGCAAATAGGGTGAAAGTGAGTGGGTGTAGTCAAGTACAGATGAGAGCCCTCTCTGCTAGTTCTGAATGAATGAGGACAGGTTGCAGGCTGACTCAGAGATGGTGGGGGGAGCTGACTCAGGAATGTTTCTTTAAAGAAAGGTCATGAATGCAGGTAGGAAGGTTGCTACTAAATGAGTGGGTGTGTTTAAAAAAGAAGAGGTGGAGCTTCAGCGCCAATACCACATTATACAACATCATGCTACTCAGGTGCTGCTCTGAAGGCAGTTGATGCAGCCACTTTGCACAAGCCAAGCAGTAACTAATCTGGGAGAATATCTGAAAATTCTACATATTCTTCCTTAAACTTCAGCATGGAAGAAAGGCAGGATATAAATGTAAAATAATAAAAGCACATTTTTTTCCTGTTTACACCATTACCCACTCACAGTTGTCCTGCACATGCTATGTACCTAAAACACCCATTTTCTACACACACAGAGATTCCAGGCAGGTTTATCCATGCAAAACACAGAACATTATGTTCTGAACAGATAAAAACTCTGCAACATTTTTCTAGATTGTGACTAAATAGATAGTTGGAAGTTATTAAATAATCCTTGATCAACTGCTATTATTATGGCATGTTTAATTTCCACCAGCAAATTGTAGGATATCGGTTCTACTACGAGTATGACTGCATGACAGGTTACCGACATAAACCTATAGCTGGCTGTAACTATGAAACTGCCTGTATAATTAAAGTGGAAGAAGATCTCTGCCAGTTAAAGGCAAGTGAGATTGCAATTTTATGTACACCACTTATTGGGGAATACACTACATAGAGCTCAGCGGGACATGCTTCTGAGTGAACATGCATAGGATCAGATTAACTAGCATCTACACTGACTCTTTTACTAATAATGGAACCAGAAAACTAATTAAATCAAAGATATGGTAATAGTTTATTCCTATATTTTCAACAATGGGTATTCAAAATGAATAAAAACTGGTCATTTGACGGTAAAAAAACCTTACACTTCAGTCAACAGATTTAGTTCATCACAGAATGAATGGTGCAAAAGTACTAATTAAACACAGATGTAGACTTGGAATTCATTACTGAAAGAGCAGAATGTTCTCTCAAAACATTAACGGCATCTAATGACCGGAATCGATACCAATATCCTTGCAAAGCAAGAGTCAAGTGTTTCAAGGCTGCCTTTCTGAATATCTGAACCTCCATGGTAGTCACACTTATTGAAATCAGAAAACATTTTAAGAAACATGCGTTTGTCAAGTAAATGTTTTCACAAGATGTGGCTCTGCTTTTCCCATTATGAATCATGTTAATGCTTACAAAACTAGCATATTTCATAAGCGATACGAGTGGTTGGATGAAAATGTAGGTCTGTAGCAGCATGTGAATTTGTTAGTAGTCGCTGTTTTGACTTATTACTGAGAATATTTTGACATGTCATGTCCAACTCAAAACATTAGCATATAAACAGCCAAGTTCATTTTGGTTGACATTGTAAACAGTTATATATAAAGGTTATGACCAACACGATTGGCACTAGAATACACTCGCCTATTTCTAATGACCCATGTTGATTTAAAACACAAGTGGGAGGAGAAAAAAACCATTTTTTCCTGCATAAAATTGAAAGCCTGTAACTTATCAGAGCCTGATCTGTCATCTACAGTGTTTATAGACCCAGGACTCTTAACTGCCCAATCCTATGCAATACTGGGCCAGTGTGCAAGGGGTTTACGTCTGCGGAACAGAGTTTTGCTGTCATAAAATGGCTCCTGGCAACACATGCAGTATACCACCAGTGGCCATTTTAAGAGCACTGCCACAATTGGGAATGGTGCTGTGGGACTGCCACTGGACGCAGGAAGTTGATGGCAGCAGAGCAAGTGTGAGCAGAATGGGGTGGGGAGGGGTGGATGGGGAGGAGACCAGGATGGAATGGGGGCGGAATGAGGGCTGGAAAAGACAATATTGGCAGCATTGGTGCTGCCGATATTCTATCCTCCTTCTAGGCTCTGGCCCATCTTCCCAAGTGACTCAGACTTTGCACCAGCTAAATGCTAGCACAGGTCTGAGTAGACCCAGCACCAGATGCTTACCCCCAGATAAAGAAACAATTGCTCCCTTACCCAGAAGAGACCCCTGGGACTGCCCCCCCTGCAGGATTCAGTGCGCGCTCCGATGGCATGGCTGCACTGGCAGGAAGGGAATGGACAGGATTGGGTGGCCCCATCCCCTGACACATTCCCATTAATTTAAAAGGGCTGAACCAAAGCTGTGACCCAAAGAATCAATACAAAGACACACATACTTTCATCCAACACTCAGTTTGATTCATCCACACCAGTTCCCATTTCCAAAGGATCAAGCATCTGTTCAGATTTTTTTAAAAATGCTTATCTCTTTGGCAGTAGAAACTGATGCAATGACAGCTTCAGTTGATTTGATCAACTGAATGCCGGTCAGTCAGAATGCCAGATGCAAGGGAGATGCCAGATGCAAGGGAGAGCGCCAGGATGCAGGTCTCTTGTTGTCTTGTGTGCTCCCTGGGGCATTTGGTGGGCTTACTTTCCTGTGAGATACAGGAAGCTGGACTAGTTGGGCCTATGGCCTGATCCAGCAGGGCTGTTCTTATGTTCTTATGGTTGTGAGTGCACAACCAATACAATGTCAGTTAAATAATATCAATGTTAAATCATCAGGCTACGGAACTTTTGGTAGGCATTCTGCTAACCATTCTTTCTTGAAATAAATTGATTTATTTTTACTATGTGTAATGCCAAATACAACAGGAAAGCTTTCTTCTGACATGTTTTCAAAACTCATTTGCAACAAAACACTTATTAACCTTTATGTACCCCCTCTAAAGATAATGAATGATATTGTATTAAAAGAAGTGTTCAAAAGATTTTTGTAAAGAAGCAACATCATAGTTTAATAAATAATTTAATATGAAATGATTTGTTGTTTTTGTTCCTGGGACAATTCAAGTGCTATTAGCATGTCTTGAGAAAGGACGGTCAGTTGATGTCATGGGAAAGAGGAGTAAGTACAATACTACTTGGTGTCTGCAAATGATTAGTTTAAAAACAAAATTAGCCTATTTCATGTTAAATCGCAAGGAAAGATGTAGACAAGAATTCTATATCTTATAGCATTTTTACTAGGTACCCCAAGAGCTGGAAGAAGGACCCACACTAGCCATCAGTTGGCCATCCCTAGTCAAAAGAATTTGCCAACAAACTTAGGGCACAATCCTAACCAGGTCTACTCAGAAGTAAGTTCTATTGTGTTCAATGGGAGTTACTCCCAGGAAAGTGAGGTTAGAATTGCAGCCTTATTCTTACTGAAGTAATGGAGCATTCCACATTACACTGAGATCAGTGGAAAATAATTTAAGTTGTTAGAATGGCCATGGATTGTGCAATGAAGAACATTCTGTTGTGAATTTGGAGATCAGACCCCAGGTTTTTGTACTATGTCTAGACATATGCATAAAAATGCAGGTTGTTTCCAGGAACAAGACAAAAGACAGATAAATCTAACTCATATCAGTCCACCTCACCTGATTCATCACTTAACTTAGCTGAATTCCAGCTCAAACATGTTATACTGAGACCTGGTCAACACATGGGGAATAGAATGAACTGCACCATAGAATGGACTGCACCACCAAGGCTGGCTGAATTCTGAGTGGTGTGATGACCACTTTTCATGGTGCATACTGACTCCCATTACCCAGCACAAGGGGAGGAACAGTAGCAGACAGTACGGAGGTGACCAACAAATCAGGGGAAGAAGGGGGGAGGTCAGTAGAAAAGAGAGAAGAGGTTGGAAGGATGAGGAGAGGTAGGCTATCAGGCAGATTGGATGATGCCAGAAGTGGTATAGCTGCGGGACCCACAGTCCTTGTGCCTGTTGCCCATTGTTACTTCTCCCCATTGACATGCTGGCCCTATGCATGACTTCAAACTGAAAGTCTGCTCCTCTGTGTTTACCTGGGCACCCCCCCCCCCAATGAATATGTGAGACAGAGGTTTGGATTAATTGGATTAACTTGCATCTGCAGCAGGGAAACCAAACTACAATCCCCCAGTGACCTCCCCACAGGTCACCTCAAAGAGGAAATGGTGGTGATTGTCTACCCCAACAAACATGGGCGAAACCACCTGACTCAAAGCTACAATCCATCAACGACAGGGTGAGCTTATCACAGCCAACCCTGGGGTTCCTACAGGCTAGAAAGCAAGGGCTTACCAATCAGCCTCACTGAGCCAGGAAAGCATCATCTGAGCAGTCCTCATTCACCCACTGACCTTGCTGATCTCAGGATGATCAAACCATCAACTCCTGCCACCCAGGCTTGCACAACACCTGCCTAGAGTGACAAAGAAACAAAAGAACAAGTGGTAAACAAGTCCTCCCAGCGCAACATGATGCCAGTTTGGGGTAGACAAAAAAACTGCAAGCCCAGGGGCCAATCAGGCTAACAGCAAGAAATTCCTATCTAGCTCCCAAAAGGCTAACCAGCTAATCTCAGACTGCACAAAGGGAGAGCAGGGGGAGGGTTGTCCAATAGAGCCAACAGTCAGTAAGCCCAGTGCACTAGACACAACAAGGCAGTTGGTCCCACCCCCATGCAAAACTGCCCAATAAGGAATAAAGGATTTCACACCTCTGCCCTGCATGAAGGCGGGGACTGGGCAAGAGCAACCGATGCACACTGTGCATGTCACAATTTTTCTCAATGCACACATAAAAAGCTGTACTGCAGGTCAAGGTCTACTTTCTTGAAGGGAGTATTTGACATATGGGACCTTTCAGAAATGGAATTCTCCACCTTCTGACTGAAGAAAATACAGTCATTGCTACCACCTAAGCATTTTACCCCTCATGCTGTTGAATGACCAGACTGGAGAGCTAAGTAGAGTGGCTAAGTAGCTAAGTAGAGTGTTAGCCTTAGATCTAGAAAACCTCATTGTATGTGTAAACCTCATTTAGCTGTGTAAACTGCTTTATGGACTGTTGTCATTGAACAAAGTGGATCTGCTCAGCACTGCTAATGTCAGGGATACACTACTCTGACTAGTATCAAGGCCATTGCATTACCATTCATTGTTAATGAAGGATGATCTTTGGCTGTAACATGGCTTGCATGTGGCTCACATTAACTATTAATGGTAATAGAATGTGGGCCACATGCAGTGCATTTAATTTTAAATAGATGAATCAAATAAGTGGGTGAGACCACAGGAATTTCTCAGCTTCAGCTCGCAAGTTATGTCCTGCTTCCAGCAATACCAAAGCAGCATGAGATACTTAGCCAGGACTTGTATAATGGGGGTGAGGACAAGCTGTGGCAGACTGCAAAACTGGACAGATGGCATCACATTTTGTCCATGGTCTGTATGCCAGTGATGCCTGGTTTATGAGATGCCTCAGTAGTCGCCAGGCTTTCAGAGACAGTAGATATCTTTTGCTTCCTGCAATCCTGATGACTGAAAAGTAGGATCATTTTTGTCCAGAGTTACAGTCCATAACTCAAATGTGATCTTCTTGCCTTTATTTGTACAAAACAGTAAGCCGGGTGGAGACCTAGACATCTGTTAAGAATCCTTCCCAGCCAAACTGTGTTTTCTTTTGGGAATGTTTTGCTTTTGGAATATATAGCCATTTTGCAAATTGTACTTTTTCAAACATTTCATAAGACTTCCAAAAATACATCAATAGTTTATAAATTCTAGCACTGCAAATCAGAAAGCATTTGCTCCCTAATATCCCCCCTCCCACACACGGAATTATGATCCATTGATTTCAATGGAATTTGCATAGCCTCAATTGTGTGCTGGATAGTACCCAATCTCTGTACATCTGCAACTGGTTTTATTATTGTTTTGTACTCACAGGGAAAAACTGAGTCAACCTTCTGTTGCTTTTCAACCCATGTTATGTGAATGCTTCTTGTACCACTCTATTATAAAATGCCCAATTTTGTTTCTATACTAGATGAAGAGCATGGCTTCTGACTTGGGTTACTCTAACACCTCCAGAATCAAGGATCACAGCTGCAAAACCTAAACAATGTAACAAGGGCTTTGGTTTGTAGAGCCATGACATCCCTTCTCCTTTAAGCTTAATGCAAAGATGTTTGCTTCTGGATAGAAGGTCTTTAAATTACGTAGTTGCTTCTGCTGTAAAACTCTTCCTCTTTTTTCAGACTGATTAAGGATAGAAACCTTATTTAAAAATATATAGAGAATTCACTTCTGCATCTTTCCTTCTGTCTGGTAGCCAAAATGCAGACCAAAAAAAAACAAAAAAGATTTTCATTTTTGTAAAGTGTTATTTAGGTCCTACACTTTCAAGCTATCATGCACTCAATTTTTGGAAGAATGACATTACAACAAAGTTTGTATTGTGGCTAATATGTAAGATGTTTGTCACAAGTGATGGTACCAGGTTGCTGGAAACCTGGGACAAAGCACTGCACTGACCCCGAACCTACTGATGGCAGACCACAGTAGTGGCAGCTCTTTCCACCCTCCCCATCAACAAATGTAGGGTGGAATCTGTAGTGACTGACTATTACTGGGGCATTTGGAATCAGGACAAGCTAGCAAGATGAACTTTCCGAAGAGCATGGGCCTGACCTGGCCAACCTCTGACATCACCCTGTTTGACACTATTTATTGTGATGCCTTCTATATGATTTCCCAAGGAAGAATCTGCTTGGAGACGTTGATTTATTTATCTTACGTTTTATACCTTTAAAGAAGCCAGAATGAATGTCTAGTCTGAACACACCAGAAGGAGTTCATGTGGTTTCAAGTGCTGGATTGTTAATTCAATGATCAATTACTTACTTCTTATAGTGTGTTGGATCATGGTGCTTTAATGATCTCATAAAATATTTTGGTTGGCCAATAAAAAAAAATGATATCCGTTCTTTGGAAATTAAAAAAAAAGAATGTGGCAAGACTACAGTACATGTACATACTGTACAGCTTTAGGAAAGCTAGGAACATACACAACATCATGTTAGCTGGTTGTCCAGACCCAGAGTCACCACCATCAGCTGCTGCAAGTCAACTGCTATTTTCAAAACATATAAAGCAAGAGATATTGCATGCATCTCCATCATTGCATCTACTTGGGTCCTACGCCATTAAAAAGGAAGTAATCAACTGGTAACATTTTCTGCATCTCCATGGTAGGAAAAACTTCACCTGTGGATTTCTGCTATTTATGCATTTGTCTCAATGGTTCTCATACATTTAGCACCGGGACCCACTTTTAAGAATGAGAATCTGTCAGGACCCACTAGAAGTGATGTCATGACCGGAAGTGATGTCATCAAGCAGGAAAATCTTTAGCAATCCTAGGCTGCAATTGTATCCACACTTACCCAGGAGTAAGTCCCATTGACTATCATTGTTAAAAGCATATCCAGAGTAGCTTGATCAAAGTAAAGGTCTGTAACATTTCCCCCAGTCACATACCATGGGAGCATCAAGTCTAATATATTAAAAATAAAATATTGAACTGAATGGGGACCCACCTGAAATTGGCTTGCGACCCACCTAGTAGTTCCCAACCCACAGTTTGAGAAACACTAATCTGTCTAATTTCTTTTTTAAGTAGCAACTCTCAAAAGACAGAGGGATTAAATATGAAACTCATTAGGCATGATAACTGAAGCTGAAACAAGATGAAGTAATTCCTCTAATCACAATAGGACCTGTTAAAACCTATCTCCAGGGGAAGGTGGGGGGGGCAGGTTGGAAGGCCTCTCCTGATCCCAAAACTCTCCTCCTCATTAACCAGACTGCCTTACTTATAAATGTCAGTGTCAGCTTTGCCTTTGACTTTACTGGAAGCAGGGCTGAAGGCTACAACATATTTTTTTAACAACTGTTTCCAGCAACATTTCACCCAGGGAATACATATCCACAGAGGTCTCTATTGCCAGACGTGTTAGTGATGGATTTTAAGATAAACACCAGGATGTTTGGAAATATTTGGTGTATGCAAATATTCAAAACATGCAAAACAAAGCGAACAGCTGTGGGGTGTTCTCTTGGTCCATGTGAGGAAGATTTGTGCAATCCACCACTGCTTTTCCGACACAACAGGCAGATATTCTGAACTGTCCATGACAGCTTTGCACCAGAAGCAGGACAGAGTGTGGCCATGCTGGCACCTGGCTTGTCCAGAATAGTATTGCAATGTTAAATCTTACATCAGACAGAAGGGATTTTGTTTTCCCTCTGAACTTTTCTCAGAAGAAATTAGACAAAACTTGTAATACATGCAAATAACAGAGATTGAGATTCTAAAGTGTTGTCCTTCAGCCTACTGCAGCGTCTTGTCTATGCACCACAGTTCAGTTGCGTGGAAGGGCTTCCCACACACGCGAGCAAGGCCTTGCCCACAGTTGCTCATAATATCACTATGGGGCAGACCAATCCTAAGCTGCACTGGAACAGGCAGGCCAACTGGCCTGTGCTGTTTCCAGTGCAGGTTTGAAGGTGGATGGAGCGCAACTTGGAGTAAGTGGACTTATGTCCCTTTACCCCAAATAATGCTGCAGCCACCACAATGGGGCTACTCAGATCTGCGCCAGCAAAATCGCTGGTGTAGATCTGAGTAGCCCGGTATAATGCCAGGCTGCTTGGGGGTGCGGTGGGGTAGGGTGGTTAGGATCTGGCGTAAGTGATGGAAGCTGGTTCCATCCCACTCCTGGACCCATTCCACCCACCATTCCACCATCGCCCACCCTCCACCTACCTCAAAATGCCTTCCCTAGCCCTCCTCAACCCCCCATGCCAGCCTCCCCAGGTCAGCATGAACTTACCTCTGCCTGGCAGGGATATGGTGTGGGAAAGCTGACATGTATCCTTGAATCAGCCTCCCCAACTCTGGAGTAGTCTTGAATATGCTTCGCAGCACGTTTGCAACACTCCCATGCTGGTGCAAGGGACTTGTGCTGGCCGAGCACTCACTTAGGATTGAGCTCTCAGTATCATTGAGATTAGCTATTCTGTGTATAATAATGTCCTTGTGTACACCTGTTACATAAAATGACCCAAATAGAACATTATGTCACAACTGAATTGAGGGGAATAGAATTTGACCCAGAACAACAATTGTCCTACTAGGTCACACCAGGGCTCATTCTAATGAGCCAATTTCCTGGCTTATCAGCACACCAAACCAAAACATGCACAGCGGTACTTTCTCAATAGTTGCAACAGCAGACATGGGTAATGCATTTGTTCATCTAATGGCCCAGTCATCAAGTGGCTCTGCCCCTGGAACTAGCATTCTGGTGGTGAAGCATACTTTACAGTGTCACAAATACTTGTCAAAAAGTGGGAATAGCCACATGCTTTCGACTCACCACCACAGATGGCAAAGATGATCCCATGCATGACAGTGTCCAGGAAAGCCCCCACCAACATTGGTAAGTCAGCAGGGTGGGTAGAATGGAATGGGGGTGGGAGGACTCAAGTGGTTTAGGGGAAGGATGGGGGCGTGTTAGAGGTGGGAGGTGGTATATCCCAACACAAGCGGTACTTTTTGCTCCAGCTAAAGAGCTGCTGCAAGTTCAAGGAAACCAACTGGAAAATGAGATGCTTCCCCAGTCCCCCCCCCCCTCCAAAGCATGCAGCACAAACTGTTTGGGCATGGCTGCATGCTCTGGTGGGGAAAAAAATAGGGTTGGGCTGCCTGCCCTGGGTTCCATACCTGCTCCGTCACATATCAATGTACTGTCTGCATAAGTTGACCCATTAGTATATACAGTTAACATGACAAGGACATGACATGTCACGCTAACTGTACAGGCCACTAATTATTTGCTTTCTAACTCTATATGCATATAGACTGACTCACAAGCAGACATGTGTATGCAATAGGATCCACATGGAAGACTTGCACGGACACCCGCTTTATGGTCATTTTCATCTGTGTTTTGTCCTTATATAGGCACCACATAAGTCCTAATTTATTTCTGATTAATCCTGGCTAGTAGTTACTGATGAGTTTGTTTTTTAAATGGAAGGTGCTGTTGGTCTTACACTTATGATTGTAGTGGGTTTGTAGCCTGCAGCTGATCACCTGTTTTACACACAGAAAGTCCCAGGTTGAATTTGTGGGTATTCTGATGATCTCATTTAACAGAGCAGGTTCAACAAACCATCTATGGGGAATCAGAAAAGAAAGGAGAAGCATAATGGTTGGTTTCTAATCTTGGTGAAAACTTCAGCAGCTGTCAGGGTGTGTACGAGGCAGGCCTGATGACTAGAAATAACAGCTGGCCACGTTGTGCTGCCTGGGTGAAAGAGCGGAGGAAGAACTCCTTGTGGCCAGCTATTCTTTTAGGCTAAATGAGGTGAACAAAAAATTACTGAACAACACTAAAAACCACCGAGTTTGATTGGACAGTCTTTAAGGAAGGTCTTGTTATGCTGCACAGCCTGTCCTAGGCTATTTCCATGAAACCATTAGTCAAAATACAGACTGGGCTGAACTATGAGGGGCTACCACATCATAGCTAAATGTCTGCAACATGATCAGAGCAGTGCCACAGATCGGGTTTTGTGGGCAGGGGTGACCAAGAGTGATCTGCCACCTACATGGCATGCCCTCTGCCTGTGCCACCCTGCTCCTGCCCAACCACTTGGAAGGCAGCAAGCCTGCCTTCTACCTCTGCAACTTTATCCATCTTCACACAGCTCTTTTGGACAGAACAGGAAGTGTGGAACCTGCTGGGAATGGTCTCAGGGTATTTGGCGCTCCCTGTTTTCTTTAAAGGGACTGCACAAAGAACAAAAAAATAAGGGGGTGGGAAGCAGGCTTGCTGTCTTTCAGTTCACTTCCAACTCACTGTTAGCAAGTGGAAAGTGCACTGGAGTGGCTCCATGGTGCCACCACTCCATGGTGATGGCTTGCTTGATGCGCAAAGCACCGCGAGCTGTTTTGCTGCTCCATGCAGCTCACTGAGAGCTGCAACAGTTGCCTCACCCTTAGGGCACTTCTGCTTGTAGGGCTCAAGCCCTAGCGTAGGGGTGCCCAAACCCCGGCCCTGGGGCCACCTGCGGCCCTCGAGGACTCCCAATGCGGCCCTCAGGGAGACCCCAGTCTCCAATGAATTTCTGGCCCTCCAGACACTTGTTGGAGCCCACAATGACCCGACACAAATGCTCTCAGCGTGAGGGCGACTGTTTGACCCCTCACATTAGCTGTGGGATGAGGGCTCCCTCCACTGCTTGCTGTTTCACGTGTGTGATGCTGCAGCAGCAGCAAAGGAGAGGCCAGCCTTGCTTTGTGCAAGGCCTTTTATAGGCCTTGAGCTATTGCAAGACCTTCATTCATTCATATAAGTTCCACCTCTAGTATATTAATTTATGTAAATTTATGTAAATTTATTCAAATTTCAAATGTAAATTAATTCTTTTTTTCCCCGGCCTCCGACACAGTGTCAGAGAGATGATGTGGCCCTCCTGCCGAAAACTTTGGACACCCCTGCCCTAGAAGCCTGTGACATATGTCCCACCCTCCCCTTCATCTCATGGGGCAGCTCTGCATCCTGGGGTTGTGGGAAGGACATTCTGGCACAAACTAACCATTGCAGTTTCCACTGTGTTACTTTTCCTTATTTAATTGAAATAAAGCTAGAACCCGCCTGGGCTACAACTTTGAGAAGTAGTCCCTTCTTTCTGTTTTAACTTTGCCACCAATAAGTTTCATTGGATGATCCCTAGTCCTAGTCTTGTGAGAGAAGGAGAAAAACATCTCTGTAGCTACTTTCCCCACACCATGCATAATGTGACACCAGTAAAGAATTTTCTTACTTTGGAGACTTGCCAGAAAATTTTCTAGAAGAACTATGAGTTCATTATTACTGGTGCTATTTGCTGGGATTAAGCCAGTATGCTATTTTTTTAAAAAGCGCATAGGGAAATCATGTTTTCTGCTTTTGGTATTTTCGTGCTCCTTACAGCATTACTTCAGTAGCAGAGGTACACCATCAACTTCCCATTTATGTTCTGATGTTCATGCCTCTCAAGAAACTGGTGACAACTTATGATCCTGACAATTGGCTTGACAATGTTAAGATATTTAGAAATCAGTTTAGAATCTCATTTCTTTTTCTCTAGCAATGGGTCTAACAACCCTTAGGCCAATCTAATCTGTTGTTTTTTCTCTTCCCTTCAAGCATACAGTTTTGTAGGACCAAAAGATGGTTTGATCTAAATAGAATAGATCTTAAAAGAAGGAATAGAATGATCATTAAAACATTGCAAGTACAATGAGCTCAGAAACCAGGTCGTGTGTGTGTGGGGGGGGAGTGTGTGTGTGTGTGTGTGTGTGTGTGTATGAGTGAGTGAGTGAGTGAGTGAGAGAGAGAGAGAGAGAGAGAGAGAATTTTGTCTGTGCAGATGTGTATCCCATTAAAGTCAATAGAACTAACTGTGGTGAAAAATATATTTTGGGAAAAGCAGTCTAGACCTTTCTAATTCCTGAATCTAGTCCAGTATTTCTCTGCCCTTCTGGTCAGATTGTTTAAACAGTGATGCTATTAAATGTTTGAATTTCTTCTGCAATCTCCCAACGTTGTCACTAGGAGTCCTTTTTATCTGCCAGAGATAATTGATCATGCTGATTTGACCAAATATTTCATTAACTATTAGACTGAGACCGAAATGCTAAGCTTGCTCTGGGCCAGCGTAAGTCACTGTAAAAAGTGACTGTAAAAAGTGCTGTAAGGCACTTCTGCCATGACTGCCATGACTGGCAAACAGGCCGTGCAGGCAGAAGAATGTGAGCTGGACTGCTCTTGCCAGATCCAGACCGGCACAAGATAAGTTCACACTGGCCTGGGCAGGCTAGCATGGGGGGTTGGTGAGGGCAGAGGAGGTTGGAACAGGGGTGTTTCATGGCAGGGGGAGTGCAAACCAGTGAGTGGGCTAGGTTTGGAGGGGGGGTGGGACTGGCCTAAGTCCTAACCTCCCTCCCGAGCAGCCCAACATTACACTGAGCGGCTTGGATCTGCATCAGTGATTTCACTGGTGCAGATCTAAGTAACCCCATTGAAGTAGCTGGGGCATTACTCGGTGTAAGGGGGGACATAAGTCTCCTTACTCTGAGTTGTGTTCCCTTCACCTTCAAACCTGAACAGGATACAGCGCAGGTTAGGATGGGGCTGCCATGCATTTGCCAAATGAATTCCATTGTCCAAGATAACTGGCAGATAGAAGCTGTCATTAAATTCAGGTTATGATTTGCTGTTAACTTCCTGGTTTCCTGTGGAACGGGCAGCTAGGGATAAAGTATTATGCAACAGTTCTATCATAACATTGTATTAGGGATGAACCCATGGCTCATTTCACCTCCAGTGGAAGAGGTTAGAAACATTGTTCCTCAATGAGTACTCTATTAATGTATGGTTTGCTTTGCTACTTTTTATGGCAAGTCCAAACATTTCTGCCTTTCAGAAGACTATCAGTTCCACAGGAAAGTAACATCTACTGTTGCTCCTACCCACGATACTAGTCGGATGCAAACACCTGTAGACAGCCACCTAATTAATCAGATTCAAGAAATGGACTAAAAAAGTGATCAAGGTACACAGAGGGTACAGTTGTCACACCTCATCCCCAGATGCTCACTGAGTGCATAACCTGTTGGCATCCTTCAGTCTCGAAAGACTATGGTATTGCGCTCTGAATGGCGGTTCTGGAACAGAGTGTCCTCTCCAGTACGCAAAGCCTGGGTAGAGTAGATATGGAGGATAGACTGTTTCCCATGCAGCAAATCCCCCCTTCCACGTCGCTGAAATGGTCCAATGGAAAGGCAGAGGCCAATACGGTTGGTTCCAGCGGCATCGCAGGAGTTGCTAGAACGTGACTGTGTTCAGCCATGAACTGCCTCAGGGACTCTGGCTCCGGATTTGCCTTGAGGTTGACTCCTGAAGCCTCTTCCATAACTGGATGTAGCCACAAGGCAGTGGAGGTTTGGGATCAGAGTTTTCCTTCTCTTAGATGAGCTGCCTTCCCAGGCTAACGAGTCCCATCTGCCCAGTGGCTGTTTAGTCGCCTCTTACGACAAGTACAGCCAAACTGAGGGCCTATTCTTATCCCCCAGCCCCCAGGGGTTTGAGTGCAGAAACAGATCCTGTCCACCGACTCTCCACTGACCTCCATGCATTTAACTGAAGATCTGCAAGGGGAGGCTATACATGTACAAGAGCATACTTGCCGCTTGCAGACCTTTATCTGTGTTCATCAAGTTAATGGGCAGAGTGGGTTTGATTCTCTGCCCCTTCACATGTTCACTGAGTGCATGTGGGGAGAAGATATGTATAGGATATTGAGGTGGCTCACCACTTGATATTCGTTGCTTGGCAACTGCAACATTGAGTGGTGATTTGCAGTGCATTTCAGAATAGCATAGTCTTCTGAGATTGAAGGATGCCAATGATGAATGATACTCCTTGTGATGTATGAAAACACTCAAGGCCTTTTATTCATTACTTGGACATTAGGCAAGTGTTCTGCAAACTGTCCTTTCTAGGGAATGATATCGGAAGGCTTTCCCATCCAATGGACAGAATGTTCTTATCAGTGGTGTAGCCAGACTGTGCAGGTGGCCCCTCCCTCTCCTCTTTGTAGCCATTCCGGGCTGCTAGAGGTGAACACCTGGCTCCAAAGGGGAGGAGGGCACTGCTTGCATGGTGCGGTGAGGTTCTCTGCAATACTTAGTGCTTTGCACTCCCTCTACCTATGCCACTAAGTTCTTATGACAAGAACTTGTGTGCAACCAACAATTATTAAGCTCAGAACTACTAGGCTGACTAGCCAACAACACTTTGCATCAGAATTAGAAATGCATTGTATAATTAATATACAATTATAATTGTATAATTGCATACTATACAATCAAACAGGAGAATAATGCAGTTTTTAATGAAATTTTATCCCTGTTATATCACTATTGAAATCAAGGCATAGGAACATTATGACATGAATCTAGCTACAGAGGTATTTGAATTTTTAGCTTGTTTGATCCCAGAGGCTCTGAATAGGTTACAGTACATTTAAATACACAACAAACAAAATCAACATTAAAATTCAGTTAGAACACAGCATGTCAAACCTCTCTACTCAGTCCATGTTCTTGCCCAACTACTCCCACCTATATACATGCCTTTTAGTTCAGACATGTAGTGAACATGTGGAGGGGAAGAATCAAAATTCTGCCTCCATGCCTTCATCCATGGAAACAGCAGTGTGATAAGTACAGCAGCCCATCCCACTTGCCATTAGAGCAGGAGATCAGGAGCAGAGACAGCAGGAACCCCAATCCCACCATTATACATTTAAAGAATGTTATAAAATGGCTCTTAAAAGGCCTCTTCCAAGTTCTAACCTGGATACAACATAGTAGTTCTCCAAATCACCTTCTTCCCTAATTGTTAATATTCCATCAGTTTTAAGCCCCTTCATATAATTTTGTTTCACACCCCAAAGAATTCTCATATTCAAGTTTATCCATTTAGGAGGCACAATATATCCTTCATTCAATCCCTTCTCCAGAACCTACCTTTCTGATCTGTTCAATACACTGCCACAAAGTCACTCCTCCCACTCTACCAGGTTTTTTTAAAAAAAAATGTGCACACATTTTAATGAGCTCTAATTCTTACATACTTCATTGTAGGAAACCTGCAACAATCTAAGGGAAGCAATTGAAGAGATGTGGGAATCATCCCAGCACATGCAACAGTGCATGTCTGTAGGTCCCTTTGTCAACCATGGCAGTGGTGTATAGGTGCCAATGGGGAACATTTCAAGTACTTGGGCTAATTAATTAACTAATGAATTAATTAACTGGGTCAAGCAACTGCTTCTGTGTATATCACAAGCAGTATAAGTGTGAATTATACTATTATAGTACAAGTGTGAATTATAGCATAATAAATTTGACTTTATAAAGTGCATGTACATTTTCCTGAGACATCCTGTATTTTCATCTTCCTTAGACATGTTTTTCTATGTTTCCCTGCGGAAGTATTGTGGCTCAGTGATAGAGCATATGCTTGCATGTAGAATGTTCCGGGTTCAATCCCTGCTATCTGGAGACAAGATTGGGAAAGACGTAGCTGAGTGCCGAATCAGTCAGAGCTGAGATTTTCAACCTTTTTCATTTCATGGCACACTGACGAGGCACTAAAATTGTCAAGGCACACCACAAGTTTTTAAACAATTGACACCACACTGCTGGCCAAGGATTCACATCTCCCAATGGCCCTACTAATATATGACCTCCCTCAACTCCTGCAGCACACCTGTGGATTATTCGTGGCACATCAATGTGTCATGGCACACTGGTTGAAAACCACTGAGTCAGAGCAACAAATACTAAGCTAGATAGGTCAATGATCTGAGTTCATAGAAGATGACTTTTTGCTCTTTCTTTCACAGGACTGAGTGGTAGAACAGTAATCAGAATTCAAGACCAAGTTTGATCCCAGTAATTCAAGATCATCTTATCTAAGTATTGTGCTGGATTTTACCTGAAATAAATCAATGTGGTTCCATTTGTTTCAGTAACCATCTGCCTATTTACACAGGTTTAGGAATTATCTTGAAGGCCTTATCAACAAGAAGTGAATGGCTGCATATTATTTTTAATTATTTGATTTTGTCTGTAAACCGTTATGTGAACTTTTTGTTGAAAAGCAGTATATAAATACTACTACTACTATCTATGAATCATTTCACATATGCATGAATACTAATATAAGCTTACAAATCCCAAAGCAGCATAATGTACCAATTGACAAAAGAATTCCAAGATAAACTAGATTTCCCTGGGATGCAGCAATCAGCAAAACTGGAAAGAATAAATTTCAATTCAAATTCCACCACCAGCAAATCATTAATTTTTTTCCTAGAAGTTACTCTCCTTTTCTCTAAAGCCTGTTGGGAAACATGAACTCTGAGCTGTCAAAATAAAACTTTTTTCAAGTCGCATTCCTATATAATTAGATGGCTGATTAGACCAACAAACACAACTACAGCTCTCTGAAGCTGAGCACCACTTAAACCTCACCACCTCTTGACAACTACTAAGGCATATGGTAATATGACACCATTGTTTCTTCATGTTCTGCTAAACCTGACACTTTAGATGCCAAATCCAAGTGAAAAAAATTACACCATTTATTAGCTATTCTCTCTTCCTTACAATTTCAATTTACCCCATTCCTGCCTTAGCCAGCGCATTCATTTTTAAAGCTCTGTATCACTGTGACCTGAAAAAAAGACTAGAAAATGAGCATGCACCTGCACTCCACCCAGTTTCTGAGCGGTTGCGCAATTATAGGGAAGGGTGAGCTCTGGTCTACCGCAGCTCTAGTCTCTACCTGTACAGAAGGAGTCTCCAAACTATGGCCCAGGGGACAAATCTGATCCACCACAAGATTTTATCCTGCCCACAGCAACTTGTTGTTTTTTGGTCAGAGCATTTGCTAGACATTTTTACTCATTATATAGTACAGTATGTGATTTCTCAGCTTAAGCATAGTATTGTTTCTTTGCAATTGTCATGTTTCTCTTTTGTTCTGAATCATATCATGCTAATTACAAAAAAAAAAAAGATCCAAGTAAAACTTATTCATTTGTTTAAATTTCATTCATTCATTTATAAAATTGACTTTTTTTTTCAGCCCACGAAAATGTGTAAAATATACCATGTGGCCCTCATACTGAAACAGTTGGAAGCCCCTGCTGTATAGTAATGGGCAGTTTTGCAGCAAGAGATTAGCCTCTGTTGTGATTGTGCAGGTACTGCAACTTCCAGATAGTCCCCAGAATAACTTGTGGCACCAAGCGACAGGAAGCACCTCATCAGCCATTACCTTCACAGCAAGTCACTGACCCTACTATGTCAAGATGCCTCAATAGGCTTATTATAGGATGCAGTGTCATCTCAGTAACCTTAGGGAGTTAGAAGCATCCAAAATGGGGGGGGGGGTAGGAAACAGGAGATTTTCATTACAAAGTGTCATCTAAGGCTTTGGTGGATTGGAGGGCTGCTGCAATAAATCCTTTAATAATAATGTAAATTGCACGACACTGTGTCTTGCGGCTTCAATCACTTACTATTCCTTGACCCTGATCCTGCCGCAACTTGCTGCTGCCACCACCCAAAGTCACAACTGGGAGGATGTCCATTACACAAAATACTGTAAATTACACAATGCTGTGCTCTCCATGTGTCTCATCGGTGACACATTCCAAAGCATTATTTGATAGTTTATTAGGTGAGTACAGGTGGGACCTCGGTATCTGTGAGGGATCTGTTCTCAGAGCCCCCACGGATATTGACATTCACTGTTTCAGCCCATTTAAAGCCTCCAAGGGCAGCTCAGTCCAAATACCTCCAGTGAACTTTCTGAAGCCCGCGGCCTCTGCAGACTTTAGAATGTCCAAAAAGGTTGAAAAAAATGCTGCTTCTGCTGGAAGGAAACTGGAAGTGATGTTTTTAATGCCTTATTATAAGGCATTGGGAGGCTCAGAGAAACCCCAGAGCAGAGCTCCAGTCACCTTTGGAGGATTCAGGGGGGGGTCAAGTGTGGCTTAACACGAGTCTGGGGGACCAAGGTTGAGCCAGATTCACGGATATAAAATCCATTGATAAATAGGCTCCAGCCGAGACTGAAACTCTCTGCTTTCTAGGTTCTTTGATTGCACATAGATTCCAAGCAAACAGTATCTTTGAATGTGTGTTGGTTGGAAGTGGGACCAGCAGGTTTGAGCCCAGTGACTTCCTTCCATATGTTCATTTATACACAAACGAACCTCTGAAAATGAATTCTGTCTAAACCTTATTGTGATTCCCAAACTAAATGTCAGCATATAAGCATTAATATTGTTCAAGCAAGAAAAGACTTCAAATGATCTGAGAACGTCTTTGGCAGGGAGTCACCCTTACAGAAGGCAAATATTGCACGAAGGCAAATGTTTTGGACCATCAATTTGTGCAAACAATCTGTCTCAATGTGCATCTTGACTCCTACCTCAGAATGAACATCAGCACCTTGTTGTGGGAGTCATGCTGGGAAGAATGAGTGGTGCAATCTTTTGGATGCCATTCAGCTGAGATGTCAAGTATGACCTTGTATAAGATCTGCATAGCTTGCTTTCTCTTGCACAGTCATGGCTTTTGTAGGGTAAAGATTGAGATTGGCAGCCTCAGTAGGTGTCAGTGCCTGAACTGTGCTAAGGCTTATGGCATGACAGTGCAAGGCACATTGCCGAAATAAATGGGTTATTCAAAGCACATATTTTTCTTTCAGAAAACACATTTTATGAAGATGATTTATTAGGTGGCAGAGATGCAAAGAGTGTAGGAGGCATTTTCGTACACATTTGAGATATATTTCTGTTTAGATCAGAGATACTAATAGAAAATTATTAGCCTCTTGCAAGTATTCGATTTGCTTTTCGGACATAAATTCCTTGATATAAAGATGATTGATGTTTCGCTATGTTTAACTTGCACACAGTCTTGCTCTGAGCAGAGTGTATGCAATTTTTATTTGTTTAATTCTAACTTTATTGTTTTGTATAACAGTGTGGTATGTGAAAAGATAATAACGTATATATGGAAAAATATTTCAGGGAAGAAAGCAAACATAATACATGGTTCTGCTCAGTAATAAGAAAAATATTTCAAGTTTTATAACCTTGTAAGTCTTCCAGTCCTAGAGTCCCACCTCACATCCCTGCAAAAGGCCATCTGATACAGTTGAGGAACATCAGTCTAGATGGGAGAGATGCTGAGGTTTCTTCAAACTGTAGCTCTGATATGACACTTGCGTCCAGTTTCCACCACAGGGTGTTGCTTCTAACTTCAAATTCCTCTAGCTACTTGGTGAAAACACAAGAGGCCCGTGGAGCTTGTTTTGCTTTGTTTTTCTTTAAAAAAAATACTCACTCTAAACAATATGGAAAAGTATTGCAGTTCTTCATCACTCAGCCTTACATACATGTCACTGAATGGGCAACATTGCAAGTTACATTTCTTGCATTGCATCTGCGCTAGTCCCTATGAACTACCACAGTGTTTCTCAAACTGTGGGTCGGGACCCACTAGGTGGGTCACAAATCAATTTCAGATGAGTCCCCATTCATTTCAATAATTTATTTCTAATATATTAGACTTGATGCCACCATGGGATGTGACTGCATTTGGAGAAATGTTACAGACCTGTACTTTTAACAGGCTACTATGTATATTCTTTTAACAGTGATAGTCAATGGGACTTACTCCTGGGTAAGGCTTGCAGCCTAGGATAGCTAAAAAATTTTTTCCTTGATGACGTCACTTCTGGTCATGACATAACTTCCTGTGGGTCATGACATATTCTCATTCTAAAAAGTGGGTCCAGGTGCTAAATGTGTGAGAACCACTGAACTGCCATTTAGCTCAGTTTTATTATTTCTAGTATGTGGTGGCTGCAGCTCTCCATGGTTTCAGGCTGCACCAATTCCCAGCCCTACTCACTGATTTCAGGAATGGAATCTGAGGCTCTGGATGCAAGGGGCGTGTTTTCACCAAATATGTGACACTTACGGCCCAGTCCTATCCAGGCCGAATGATGTCAGTGCCCCTGTTCTGCCGGTGCTGACTGCTGTAAAGCAGTCACTCCCAGTTGTAAAAGGAAGTGAGCTACTGCCTGTCAGTGTCAATGATACTGAGCTGGATGGAACAGTCATTTGACTCTCTGTAAGGCATTTTCCTATGCTCCACTCTAGCTGCAGAAACAGTTCTGGGGGGAAAAAAGGGCTGCCATGCTTGGTTTAACACACCCCTCAGCTGCCAAACCCTCAAAGGTGCTTTTCCGTGCCTGGAATCAGACTTTGAGCCCAATCCTGTTCCTGCCCCCCTCTGATGTAGAAGCGCCAAAGTGGTTACCACTGCATCCTGTGGGGGAGGGGGGCAGGTGTGGTGGTTTCAGAAAGCAATCACATCCTAGTGTTAGCGATGAAAATAAAAAATCCAAGAGCACAAGCTGTGTAGTAACAGTGAAAAAGCTACAACGGAGCTTGCTGTGTTCACTGCTGAATAGCTTCAGTACGGGGCCAATTGAAAAGTACCTTGAAAAGATTTTTTTTTTTAAGTGCTGTTTTTTGGTACATCTTATGTGCCAGTTTTATCACTAATCTTTTGAGAAGAAAAATAGGGAAAGCATGATCGTTATGCATGGAGGCCTGGGTGCAGTTTTCCATGCTTCAAAGCACATGTGATCATTTATTGAATTCCCAATAGTGCTCTAGTCTAGTGCAATGTAAGAAACATCGTATGCAAAATTATCAATTAATTGACATAGATCTTGGGCAGGGTGGACAAGAAACAATTACAGAATTGTTAGCCGAGTACCAGCTTGCTATGGGGAAAAAAGTTGGTTTCCAACCTCTTGGGGTATCTGGATTCATGAATAAAGATCAATTGGAGTCCCAGTGGCATTCTCCTGTTGTTCGTCATGCCCTTTTGACTTCTGAAATCCTTCCTGTGACATCAGTAACAATTTATATTGCGGCACTTACTGGATGGGATGCAGGGGGTTAAGATGACATGCAAACAGCTGCAGTCAAGTGGCTAGTTTTCAATATCCCGAGAGAGGAAGACTGAAAAAGATGAACTGATCAGTCCGTTTCATAGCTCTTCTACTATGGTATAGATGGCGTTTTTTCTTCTTTTTGCCAATCACTTCATTCATTTCCCTTATCTCACAGTTACTACAATCACAGAAACGTCTCTTCTGTAGGTGCTCTTCTAAATCTCTTTGGGAAACAGCTACTTAGCAATTGATGTACGAGCCAGAAGAACTGGCATGCTTAAGACATTACTATAACACAGATTAACGGCCTGATCAAATGCCTTATTGTACTACCAAATGAAGACTTATTTGTTTTTACTCGCCCTCCCCAAGTTCAAGTCAAATGTGATGTCATAAAACAGAGCATTTGCCCAGCATTGTAAGAATACTACAAAGACAATGCAGAACGATAGCCCAGGGGAAATGTGATTAAAGTATTTTTCACACATAAAATTAATTGAGTCCCCACTTTCTATTTGTGCCAAGATGCTGATGTATCTGTCATACAGTGCAGAAGAGAAAACAGCTATACATTTCTGGCTTATGTAGATCTTACATGCATATGATAGACTGAGTTATGTGCAAAGTGCTTTCAACCTCTGATGTGAAAATGTTGTTTGGACACACCCATTAAATCTAGTCTCCTAGAGGGCTTGTGCTTTTAACAGCTGCAAAGCATGGAGGAATTCAGGGGCTTTGGATTTTCCCACCACTGCATTTCCATGTGCTTTTGTAAGTAAGTAAGTAAGGAAGGAAGGAAGGAAGGAAGGAAGGAAGGAAGGAAGGAAGGAAGGAAGGATTTTTTCTGGTGTGTTTTTTTTTAATTACATGCATAGTACATGTGATATTCTGCAAATTCTGCATATTATGAAACATTTTAGAAGCATGCTCTAAATTTTCATTCATTCATTCATTCATTCATTCATTCATTCATTCAAATTTCTGTCCCTGTCCCACAAAAGGGACTGTTAACAACCATAATTGAGAAATACCAATAATGGAGTGGCATCAGGACTTGGCCAATTGGCCACCACCTAAGAACCCATGCTCGTCTGACAGTCCACTTGAGTGGCCCAACCATTGAATCAACCCTCAATACTGGTAGCAGTAACAGTAGCAGTGACAACAGCACACAGTACACCATCAGGGGGGCATCATGGGAGGGTTATCGTGGGTGCTCAGAGCACAGACTTGTCCCAAGGACCCGGTAATCTGGCACCAGCACTGCCAATAAAACCACAACATATAATAAAAGCACAGGGCTAAAGCAAAACAACTGGAACCATTAACAAGTCAGCAAAAACTGCATTGTCGGGATTTCCTTCAGATATCTGTTTATCAAAAGGCTCCTACTGAATGTGCAGCTAGACAGTCAATTTATCTTATGCCTAATGGCACCCAGATAATCAAGATCTTCCAGAGCAGGGCATTCTACAGCCTAGGCACCAACACTGAGTAAGCCCTGTCCCTTGGGTCCACCAACAGTGACTTGGATGATTATAGAAGATGAAGCAGAGACTTCCCTGAAAACTGAAGTGTATGTCTAGCATTGATGTTCTTCTGAGGAAAGGGGAACTGAGGATCTTGGGCAAATTGTCATTCCTATTTATTTATTTATTTATTTGATTTGATTTGATTTGATTTGTAATCTGCCTTTCTCCCCAGAGAGCACCCACTTATGTCTCTAGATAGTAATGATACCATAAAACTAGGATTCATGAAAAGATTCAGAAATATATTTATTAAATACAGCTTTAAGCTTTTTGAAAACTCTGGCCATATGTGTGCTAAGGAATAGATATCCATCTGACAAGACAACAGCACTGCTCATAAGTTCTGAACCATTCTAAATTCTTTACCTCATACTCTCTCTAGTCTTGTTCTAATGTTCAAACCAAGTGTCAGGTGTCAACAACTTGAGAAATGCTTCCATGTCTTTCCATGACTGTGGGTAATAAGGTTGCATTATTGATTGTTCATCCCACTCCTCTACCACCACAAAATCATGCTTGTCATTAAAAATTTTTTTAGAACCTCCTATACTTCAGCCCACTAGGATTCATGTCACCCGGTGCAGAAGGCCTGCGTGTCACCCCATGCAGTGGACGGGGCAACGTCACAGGTGGTGGACGTGGTGACGTACCATTGCCCTGCCCCCACTGGTTTTTTGGTTGTACCTTTTGTTAGAACACAGATATTTCAATGTGGTTTGTTTCATAGCATTCTGCATAAAATTATGCATTGATTGATATATAACATGATGGGATTATTCCTCCAAACTCTGATTTTAGTGATTTTGAAAACTTGTAGAGTCTCACACGAACACACCCCGTGTCAACTTGCGAACACCTTATTGCAGCTTATTGCAGTTCTCAAACTTTTAGCACTGGGACCCACTTTTTAGAATGACAGTCTGTCCAGGACCCATTGGAAGTGATGTCATGGCCAGAAATGACATCATCAAAGAAATTAAAATAAATTATTATAAATAATTAAATTAAAATAAGAGAAATAATTAAATAAGGGGGAGCCAGTCCTGTTCCACCAAGTGAATCTACTCTGAAGTAAGTCCTATTGTGGTCAATGGGGCTTACGCTCAGGAAAGTGTGGGTAGGATAGCAGCCTGTGAACCCAATCCTATGCATGCCTACTCTGAAGTAAGTTCCATAGTGGTCAATGGGGCTTACTCTGTAGTCTGCCTGCAATAACAACCCCCCAAAAAGAATCAGTGAGATTTCCAGCCCTCCCAGTGCCCAGTTTAAAGTTCTTCTATTTCAGGCATATCCAGATAAAGACCCTCCTGGCTTTGCAAGTACAAAATAGAAAACTTTCCCCTTACCATTCAAGCCTCTTTTTTTGTCCTTTATAGGGGTGGGGGAGAGGCTGCCTTCTGGAGCATTTGTTGCACTCCAGCTCCATTGGATCGGGACCATTCTGGTGTCTTCACATTCCCTTTTGCCTGGCCTGACCACCAACCAAGGCTCGTCTGCCTACTCACGAGTAAACGTGACCATGAGGCTGCTTTGCTTTCCATAGGGCTGGGAGGGAGGGACCGCCTTCTCCCTTTTGTGTTTTTGGGGGCTGCATTCATTGGATCAGGACCATTCTGATGTCCTTGGAGTCCTCTCAGTCTTTGCCTGGACTAAGGTAAGTTCGCCTACTCACAAGTAAACGTGGCCACGTGGCTTCGTTTCAGGCTCAATAGACGCAGCTGGGAGGGAGGTAGGGACCTCCTTCTCGTGTTTTGCGGGGCTGCATTCATTGGTTCGGGACCATTGTGGTGGTGTTGGATTTCTCTCAGCCTCCCCTTTCCGACGGACTTGCCAAGTATGCCTACTCGCGAGTAAATGCGCTATATAGCTCACTTTCACTTTCCATAGGGCTCCATGCATTTTTTTTTCTGGTTTTTTGGCCATAACTTGAACGAAAGGAGCGATTTCAATTCTGTTTTTTGCATTGCGCTTCACTGAACATTCCGCATCCAACGGCATATGGCACGACAGGGTAGCTCTGTAAACTGTGAATTTAGTGCATCCTCCCCAGGGCACGTCACCCCCCCAGCGCATCACCTGGTGCGACTCGCACCCCCCCCACACACCCCTAGTTACACCAGTGCTTCAGCCTTAGACTTTTTTTCTTATTCCTTTCAGTTTCTGGCCCTGACAGTTAGTTGTTCAGCCTGACAAAGAAGTGTGCTTGTTTGCCTTCAATAAAAGTGAGCAGAAGTTTTTTCCCCCAGAACGTGGGACACTACAAAAATACTGAAGATAGAAAATAAGCACCTCTGGGAGAAGGCTATGCTTGACTGCCTGCCTAAAAGGTGCAGGAACATATGTTGCGGGTAACTTTATATAATATCTCAGTAGTGGACCTAGTGCTTTGTGAACAGGGCAAATGCGTGCCTTTAGGACCGCGTAAGAAGACTGAGTCGCGTAAGAGGCAACTAAACAGCCACCGGGTAGATGGGGCTTGTCAGCCTGGGAAGGCTGCACATCTGAGAGAAGGAAAACTCTGATCCCAAACCTCCACTGCCTTGTGGCTACATCCAGTTATGGAAAAGACTTCAGGAGTCAACCTCGAGGCAAAATCTGGAGCCGGAGTCCCTGAGGCAGTTCATGGCTGAACACAGTCACGTTCTGGCAACTCCTGCGACGCCACTGGAACCAACCGTATTGGCCTCTGCCTTTCCATTGGACCATTTCAGCAATGTGGAGAGGGGGGATTTGCTGCATGGGTAACAGCCTATCCTCCATACCTACTTTACCCAGGCTTCGCGCACTGGAGAGGGCACTCTGTTCCAGAACCACCATTCAGAGCGTGACACCATAGTCTTCCGAGACTGAAGGATGCCAACTCAAGAAGACTGATTGATGCTCCTAACGTGGGTGGAACCTGTGCTTCCAGTTTGCCGAAAGCACAGTTTAAGACCACGGGGAAGCTTTAGGAGGCTTCTCGGGTCAGTCTTGGTGCCGTGTGAGGCTCCATTTCGCTCCAGGTGAGTGGGGGGGCAGCTTTGCATGGGGGAGGCATCACAGACCTTTGCCCCGGGTATGGGACTGGGTGATATCTACAGCAAAACCACCCACACAAGGTAATGATCACTCACACACACACACTCTTTAAAGTGAAAGATTGTGTGCTTTTGGCCTTCTTAAGCCCTTTTAATAGTTTTTGTGAGACATGACTGATGGGACTCAAGTAGTCACTAATCATGTGCAGAATTGCAACCTAAGTGAATAGGCTGTGATTGGAGTTAGATGTTGGGGGAATGAGCATTTCACTGTTGCTATGGAGCCTCTTGTTCCTTTTCTATGTTCTGAGTACTGCAGAAGGGCAGGAAATTTGGCCTGCACTGTTTTCAGATAAAGACTAGAACTGATAGCATTCTAGAGTGGGAATCAATTATTTGTTGTCAACTGGAGATATTCATAAGATACAACATTTCCAGCCTCTCTCTCTAACTCCCATAGCATTCCTGGATGATATCCAGCCACTTGTGCAAGTGCTCTTGTGAATCTATAATGCTTAGGGCGCAATCCTAACCAACTTTCCAGCACCGAGGTAAGGGAACAAACATTGCCTTAATCTTGAGGAGGCCTCTGTGACTGCACCCCAATTGCAGGATTCAGCACCTGTCCCACTGGCACAGTTATGCCAGTGCTGGAAAGTTAAGAACATAAGAACAGCCCTGCCAGATCAGGCCATAGCCCCATCTAGTCCAGCTTCCTGTATCTCACAGCAGCCCACCAAATGCCCCAGGAAGCACACAAGACAAGAGGCCTGTATCCTGGTGCCCTCCCTTGCATCTGGCATTCTGACATAGCCCATTTCTAAAATCAGGATGTTGCACATACGTGCGTTTCATGCCAGGTGGTTAGGATAGCTCCCTTTATTCCTCTTCAACTAATTTATGAGTGTCTGATGTTGCTCTTTCTCTCTCCTCCAATGATCCATGCTGAAAAGTTGAACAATGCCTCCTGGAAATGGAACGCCTCCTTCTGTTTTCAATGACTGACAGATCTGAGCACAGTAAGAGAAAACAATCTGGGAGACCAAAGTTATATCTTGGGTTTGTATCTTCAAGATCTCAAGGCATATGTTTGCAAAAGTCAGTAGCAGCATCAAAGAACCACACTACGAATTTTCCCTTCCCAGATTCTGAAGAATGGAACACTGCTGTTCCTCTCCTAAGTGATCAAATTCCTTAATGGGCTTAATGTCCTCCATAGTCTGTGGAAATGCTGGTGTCTTTCTAGTGAGGCCCAAGGGTGAAACTGAGCTCCAAACATCTAGGTGGCTTGGCCAGGCCTTGCAACTGTCACACATGACCTACAGGCAGGTGGCAAGTCCAGGTTTCAACGTTGTTACTCTAACGTGACTTGAAACTGTGACTGAAAATCTCCACGTGCTCTTGAAAATCTCTTGCTAAAAGGAAAGTACAGAGCAAGGGAAATGGACTATGGTGGCCCAGACCTCTAAAGATCCATCAGGAATAACTGGTGCACACACATAGGAAATCACTAGACACTTTACACCTCCTGCCGTGGCTTAAGAAACCGGCTGTGGACGCTCATTTGGCACTTGAAAAAGTCATGAATTATATCCCCCCTTTTTTTAAACATCTGTTGAGCATGTTGTTCTTCTCAATCATCTGACTCGGCTGAGCCTTGAGCCTTCACAATGAGCTCACTGTTTTCAAGCATGTTCTGGTGGCATTTTGTCAAGCCATGTGTGTTTGCCGGGCTGGGGGCGGGGAAGGGGAAACAAAAGTCTAGTGCAGTTTCACAGGGCTGCAATCCACTTTTCAGCCTACAGAAAACTGCAAGTGACCCCGTCAGTAAGAAATATTCTTTGTTTACTCTTTTTGAAGCAGCCTGACTGCCTACAGGAGAAGGATACATTTTTTGTTCCACTTGCGATTCTGAGCTTTCTCGATCCCCCCACCCGTTTAAGCCTTTAAATCTTGTCTTCATAAGATTTTCTTTAAATTGCATTCCCCTGGGTGTGAAGATTCATTTTTATGCCAGTTGGCTAATTGCTTTTTTCTTTTACCACACATTTATTTTAAGAATGGGAAATCCATAAACCTTCTTCTGAAAGAGGAAGGGACCTGCTATGTAGTCCTCAAAAGAGTCTGCTGGTGCTAGCCCAGCTGAAGCAAATGTAGGCTGCACTCTCAGCCTGAGTGAATGGGCAGGTTCCCAGCATCTTGGCCCAACAGGCTAAAACAACAGACTCCTGGATGGAGGTTTTAAATCATATGCATCTGACGCTCTTTCGGACTGGAGGACGGTTGTATAGAAGGAACAGATGAGTGGGTTTAGAGTCGATAGGCCAATTATCCATGGATAATTCATTGCAATGCGGAATGACTCGGAAATTGATATGTTTATCATGAGTCACACAGGACTAATTGAAAGCTCTTTGGGCCTAACCGTTTCCAAACTCACGCTAAGTCCTGACCTCAATGGGCTTCAATCAAGCTGCATTAAGTAAATGGTTCAGAAGGGAGTCAATAATCAATTACAATGGGAATTCAATTTAATGTGTCCTTTGCCAAAAAGAAAAAAAAAAAATGGGTGTGTGGCAGGTTCAGAACCTGTTAGTGGGAGAGACCATTGGGTCTAGACCTGAGTTTAAACTCCTTAGCCATGGTGCTAATTCTGGCAGAGTAAATAGGTGAAAAGCTTAGAAAAGTCAGAGTCCCAGTGAAGTCAATACAAATTAATACTTGAATTATGCCCACATTTCTCTTTATTGCAAGCAAACTTTTGCACCCAAGATGTTTAATATACAGGTTGAGTCTCATTATTCGCAAGGGTTCCATTCCAATAACTCACGTGGATGACCATAAACGCACTGAAGCTCCCCGCCCCCCCGCCCCCCTGGGTCGCCCATCACCCTCCCTCCCCTCCACCCAGGAACGTCTCCCTCCCTCCTCCTCCCTGTCCCCCACCCCTACCTTCCGTCCTTGCATCGTCTCATCCAAGCCAATGCAAGGAGCTGGGGGGAAACTGGCGTGGAGGCTTCTGTCAGCCTCCATGGGCCGATGCGTCTTAGAGCGCCAGCCTGGTTTCCTCCTGAGGAGGCACAAACGTGCTTTACAGCACATTTGCAACTCTCCCAGGCCAGCCCAAGGGACTTGGGCCGGCATAGGGCACAGTTAGGATTGTGCCCAAAGTCTTTTTGTTCTGATGATTTAAAAACAGCCTTGCTGATCTTTTGAAATGCACACAGAGGCAATCAGTGTTTCTCCAGGCAATTAGGCTTCACTAGGAGGAAGCAATCCCTCCCTTCACCAGGAGCCCCAGCTAGGGGGAAAGAATAGGTGATAATCACTGCCATTTAGCCTTCCATTTAGCCATTTAGGGAAGGGGTCTCCAAACTTGCCTGCAGCAAGCCTCTATCTGGCCCTCAAGCCAGGCTCTTGTCCCCTGAAAGCCTCTGGTTCACTCAAATGAACACAACCAGTTGTGCTCTGGTTGTGTCTGGAGGGTGTTCTGAGGGCCAGAGAGGTTGAATGAATGAGCCCACAAGCAGCAAAGGTAGGCATGGGGGTGGTGGGGAGGGGGCAAGAGGGGGCATTTCTGGGCAGGGGAGAGCGGGCGATGGGCGGCCCTGGGGGCAGGCGCGTGGGAAGTCAGGGGTGGGGCTGGGACCTGGTGGTTATGCTGGATCCCAACCCCCATCCTCGGAGAGAATGGAGCGGCTTCCAGCCGCTCTGCTCTCCTCGGACTTGCGCCACCTCCAGAGATGGCTCAGGTCCGAGGAGACCCATTGGGACATGCAGCCCTTACCAAGGGTTAAGGGGAAGAGCTTCCCCTTGCCCCTGGCTGAGCCACTGCAGCCAACGAACCTGCGTTGGATGAGTTATTCACTCATCTAAGTTCCATCTCTAATTTATTCATTTAAATTTTATATTTAAATTCTTTTCTGGTCCTCAACACCATGCCAGATATTTGATGCGGCCCTCTAGCCAAAATGTTTAGAGACCCCTGATTTAGGGGAAGGGAGGAGTGAAGCCTGCAGAGAGAATGATTGATGGATTGTCATTGGGCTGCCCTCTCTGGCATTATTAAATGACTGTTTTCCTTTAATTTAAAGGGCCCTTCCCATCAGCTTTGAGATGGAAAAATTTGTGGATAATTAGGTTATACCTGTAATCACTTGCATGACTGCAACAGTAAAAAGCAGTTTTTTAAACTGTGATTTTAAAGGGGTGCATTTTTCCCCTTCTCCAGGGATCAGCACATTCTTTCTCATTTGCTTGGGCCATTCATGTTGAGTCAAACTCATGTATAAAAAATCCGTGTATAACAAGGCTGGATCTGTACCAGCGATTTCCATCCTTTTTCAGCTCATGGCACACTGACAAGGCATTAAAATTGTCAAGGTACACAATCCGTTTTTGACAATGGACAAGGCACACCACACTGTGGGTGGGGGGTTCATATCCCCCTATGGCCCTATTAATGAATGACCTTCCCCCGAACTCTGCAGCACACCTGCGGACAATTTGTGGCATGCAAATGTGCCCTTGCACTCACTGGTTGAAAATTGCTGCAATATACTGTGTTTGTATTAGGGTCCAGTCTTGTCCAACTTTCCAGTACTGATACTCCAGCACTGGACCATGTGCTCCAACCTACGGAGGGTGAGGGCAGTCAGGGACATTCACCTCAGGGATGCATTGTAGCTGCATCTGTGCTTGCCAGCTGCATCGGCTCTGGAAACTAAGGATTAGCCCCTTAGTGAAGCCTTTGACATTGATTGACTGCTGGTGTGGCAGATCAGAATGTTTCATTGCTCAGATAACAAAGTACTGTATACTGTTCCTGTGAAGGAAGAGAAGTTGTCAGTCTGACCAAGAGTGCAATCTTATATAGGGGCAGGCTGAAAATTGGAATGAGATCCTGGCTTAAATGGAGGGGATAGGATGCACAGAGGTGAAAAGCATAAAAAAGAGTGGTGATCGATAAACAAAGAGAACTCTGAAAGCAGAGAGAATGAGTTTTGAGGAAAAGGATAACGTGGTGTTTGGGAATTTAGGAAAGAGGAGGCTCATCTGAGAGCTCTCTCTAAAAAGCCTCCCAGCATTTGAGAGAATATGCTAAGTAAAAGAGGGAGGAATGCTGGGGCTTCTAGCCAAGAAATAGTGTGGATGAGGAACAGAAGGCCTGAAAAACAGGGAACTGTGGAAACAATGGGTGGTGAAGAGATAGAGTTGAAAAAGGGATGAGACAAAGAGAAAGTAAGTGTGGATTTGAGTTAATATGACCCCCGGATTAGGAGGAGGGTGAAGGCATGCCAGAAAGGGATACAGGATGCAGTTAAAGGTAATTCTACCTTTACTCATGTGGTAGGCAGATGCACTTGGGCTTCTATCCAAGCAGACTTGGGTAGGTTAACCAAGATGCATGATTTTCACCTTACTTGAGTACTCATGCGCTCAACCACCAATGGACATCAGTTGACAATGGCATGGGAGAGAGCCTTTTCTGTGGTGGAACCCTATATTTGGAACTCCTTGCCACTAGAAATCGGAATGTCCTCCTGATTGCCAGCTTCCAGCCACAGCTAAAAAAACCATGTACTCCGTCAAGGAGTTTGGCGTTTAGTTTTATGCGGTTGCTGTGAGTTTGAACTTCTGTGCCCCTTCACTATTCAGGAATTATGTTGTTTTGACGTTTTTCATTGTTTGATTATTTAATCATTTGTTTCAGAATGTTTGCATGTTTATTACTGGAATTATTGTTTTTTATTTTAATGCAAATTTGTTGTAAATATTTTAATTAATAAAAAATGTAATCAATTGGGCAGCATATGAATAAATACATTCACATCAGGAGAAGGCTCAAGAAGAATGGATCTTTTATCTCTATGAAGGGGCTGTGAGGCAGTCTTGTTAAGCATGTAGGTAAACAGGGCCACTTTCTGTTTTGTAAAATCTTTTCTGGAGGCATTTCAGAAAACCCACAGCTTTCCTATTGAGAAAAAGCCCAATAAACAACAAAGATACTAGCTGATATAGCCATTAACAAATAAGTCCTGAGGAGAGTTTTGTGAAAGGGTTCAGATAAATCTAGAATTCATTTGCATCAAATGTTTGGTTAGAGAAAAAGTGCACAGCAAAAAAACCAAAAACAAAATAGAGCCATATCTTACATTTCTGATGAAAAAGAAAAGGAAGAGATGAAAGAACAGCAAACCATCTAGGGGTGAACTCAGAATTTTCTATATCCTCTTTAATGATTAACCTAACTCCCTACCTAACTCCCACATGCTGATGAAGCCTTGCCAATGGGGCATTTGCTGCATCCCCTTACTCTGGGATCCCTTGCAGCTCCACTGGATTTAACTTGAACCTGAACCACCAGTTGTTTCCAGAGGCTTCTACAGGCCAGTCTGTGGCCTGTAGAGGCCAATAGAGTGGGTCGCTGGTCTGGCGCGACCTGGAAGAGGTCTCTGGGGCCTCCCCTGGCACCACCAGGAGCATTACATTGAACAAGGTGGGTTGTAGAGTGGTAAAGATTGGGACCCGCTGATCTAGCTCTGGAGTTCCTGCATTGAGCAAGAGGTTGGAGGACTAGATGGCCTCCAAGATCCCCTCCAACTTTGTGATTCTATGATTGCATGAATATTTTCATACATTGTCCTGTATCCTAAATAAGCACTCCAAAAGCACAAGTCCTTTGCTAAAAAGAAAAAAAGAGAAAGAAAGAAAAGAATGACAGCTCAACTAGGCTTAGATTCAAAGAAGCACATGACTAGGTTCATGTACCTACAAAGGGAGGTTTGGTTTTGTGTTTCTTAAAATCAGATCCCCATGGCAAACCTATTTCAAAACTGAAAGGTTCTGAATAAGCAATTTTTAATAGGACACAAAGTCTGTCAATTGAGGGATAAAGTCAAAACATTCACTGGGCATGTCGAAGGCCTTGAGCACACCTCTTTGAAGCCCCTTGTTATCATGAGGTCTAAAAAAGTAACACCAAACATTTTTTAAAAACAGTGGTTTTTCCTATTAAATCTTGTATTTAAGGGCAGGCCTCAAAACCTTCCACAGAATCTTGACTACTCTCTGAGGTCTCTTTCTGCTTCTCAACTGGAATATGAAATGGCATCACCAGTTCCCAGCAACTGCAAGGAAGGGAATTAAGGCGTGCAACATGATGGCCGGGATGCACCAGTTCTGCAGGAATGGTGACGTCTCGCTACAGGGACCTGTTTTTGGTGGCATTCCTGCAACCACTGCAACATGTCCACCAGCTGTTGGTTTGAGAGGCTGCTTGTTGAGATCACAAGGGAGGAATATCTGTTGTCCAATCTTAAGTGCTGTGATCCATTTCATGTCATTCTAATGCCATGACATGGCAAGAAACAAAAGTATTTCTGGAACTGCGTTAATTTTTTGTATGCTAAGGGAAACGCCTGCTTTGAAGAATTGTGTGGATTTTTTTCTCTCTTTTTGCTTATTAAGAAATAAACTGGCAGCTATTTCGTTGTTCTCTCACGCAGACCGCAGAATCTGCTCCACCCCTTCTGCATTCGAGGAAGATTCATACCAGATGCAGAAAAGACAGCTTGATGTTTCTAAATGCCACATTCAGCTCATGGAAGACACACAGTTTACAATCAGAAAACATTTGACTCTCGCTACTTTTGAAGCACTTGAACCTTTAGGCTTGTATTCACACCATAAACATATTTGCTTTCCGTTTGTCATATTGATGTCAATAGTTCATTATTTCCAAGGAAATATGGTTAGGATTTTTGTCTTACATTGAACCACTGATATCTCCGCTCACAGCCTGTCAACCATAAGTGCTGCCTTTATCAACTTAGGCAAAATTTATTTCTATATTTCATCACAAGTTATATATGCTGCCTTTCCTCTTAAAACTAAGGGCCCATTCCTATCCAACTTTCCAGTGCTGATGTAGTATCCAGTGGTGGTGGTGGTGGGTAGTCACAGAGCCCTCCTCAAGGTAAGGGAATTGTTGGAGCTGCATTTGGGTTGCATCAGAATGGGAAAGTTGGATAGGACTGGACCCTTTGATGCCCAGGGTGGCTCACAATCAGTAAAACACAATACAATAAATAAAATACACTAGAAAAAATACAAGAAAAAACAGAGTTACAAAAACATTAAAATGCAGCATAAATAAACACTGGTGTTCCTGGAGGGGGGACAACACTAAGTTTTGTCAGGAGTTTGACCACTGATGTAAAGTGGCCCCACCTCCCCTTCTTCAGAGCCAATGCTTTTCAGCCATAACTGGCTCTGAAGGCAAGGAGGAGGGGCTGCTTTACACCAATGGCCAGGTGCCTGAAGAACACCAGTGCATATAAAAGAGAGGACAAGAACAAAACCGAAGTCCTTCACAAGTGTAAGAAACCTACAGCAACCTGGTATACTGCACCAGGCAGTCTCCCATCCAAGTACTAACCAGGCCTGACCCTGCTTAGCTTCTGAGATCAGACAAGATCAGGCATGTGCAGGGTGTAAGAAAATGAGGCTACAATTGTCAATTGATCATTTACACTCCTAGATCTTCTTCAGAAGCCATTACTTCCCTATTCATTCTCACCAGCATCCCCGGTCTTCAAAGCTTGCCAGAAAATTGCTTATTGCAGTGTTGCCCAGATGTTTTAGTACCTGAATCCACTTTTTAAAATGGCACCGTATCAGGACCCACTTAGCTTTACAAGACTGAAAAAAAGGTTTCGCTTTTCCAGTTGCTCAAGTTTCTTTATGGTGGGGGGACTGTCTTCTGGAGCATTTGTTGAGCTCCATGTTCATCTGATCAGGACCATTCTGGTCCCAGCATGGGATGATGTGACAATCACAGAGAATGGCCAAACATACAGCAGCTAGTTGCTCTATGAAAATAAAACCAAGGCTGCATGCACACTTAACAAGCAGTAAGGAACAGTGTGACTTGCTTCTCACCAACATGCATAAGATTGCTCTGTAAATCTAATTGGTGCGGTAAGAATCTGTCAGTAGCATTTATTTTCCAAATCCTTTTTATCCCACACTAACAATTTCATTGTCCCACTTTAAGGCAAAATCAACTCTAACTTTAAAGGTCTACCTCTCCCTAACATGAGAAGGTTGGGACATTGCTATAAGACTGAGCGTGCTATCCAAAGCACTCATTGGGCCAGCGCAAGGGACCAGGAGTGTCACAAACATGCCATAAGGCACGTCTGCAATGACTCAGGGAGGCGAACGTGAGGATGTGCACTGGCCTCCCTGCATCAGATCTAAGCCGGCAACAGGTGAGTACATGCTGGCCTGGGGAGACTGGCATGGGAGGTTGGGGAGCGAGGGAGGAGGGCAGAATGGGGGTGTTTCAGTGTGGGAAGAGGAAGAACAATGGGCAGGATTGCGCTCCACTTCCGGTTTTGCAGAAGTGGAACGTGATCGCTCCACTTTCACTTTTGAAGCTGTGGGGAGCCCTGCAGAAGGTCGTGCAGGGCTGCCTGCCCTGCAGCTCCCTGAGCATGATTCTGGGGGTCGCACCGCTGCCTTCCCTCAGCCCCCGCTGCCTCCCCTATGCAGCATCACCCTATGCACTAGCATTCCCCTGTGCCTAACACCCAACACCCATGTGCACACCCCCACACCACACCAGCACTCACTTTTTTGTCATCTTCATCACTCTCCTCCTCCTCCTCCACCACCACCACCACCTTCTCCACAGTTTCTTGTAAAGAGTGAGACTGTTCTATCCTTCCTGATCACTTACAGCAATCCAGAGAAGAGGACAGAAAGTGGTCCTTTTCCTGAGTACTCAGGAAAGCACTTGTGGGGAAAAAAATGCAGTGGTGGCACAGCTGGAATAAGAGCTAAGTTCCCCTTTCCTCTTCTCCAAATGTATGAGAAAAGAAAGGGACATCCAGGAGGAATAACTGGGGACTGGAAGGCAACCTCAGGTAATGGGGCACCTCCTGTCAGTTTGCTGCCTCTCCCAACCCACTGACTGAATCCAGGGGTTCAAATGGCCTCATGGCTGGGCTATCCCTGACTGAAGGAGCTCTTGGGATCATAAACAATGTGATCAAGCGATCATGAATACTAGATTATATAGCAGTGTAGGTGCCAGAATTGAGGGTCACCTTTAACACACTCTTCCCACTCTGATCTTTTAATAGTATCAAAACAAGACAAGGTAGCAGCTGACTATGAAGTGAGGCTTGCCAGTTGCTTAACACTCTCCACTTACTTCCTGTTTTTGTAATCTTTTACAGAACTCCTGGCAGGCCACTGGGAAGGCTGCATTCAGTTTGGTTGGTCACAAGTTTGTGGCCTTGATTTATATTATCTGAAGCGTATATCTCAACTCCAAAGTTTGTGAACTCGTTGTGTATTATAATCCTGATCTAGCCCAATTTCACTGTGATCCTATACTAAGATTACATTTCCAAATTTTGATAATGTGAATATTTGGGATGCTTTCAAGGCCTTTCAAATAAATGTGGTTGAATTGTGTGCCTGTAACAATACTCCTTTCAAAACAGAAATTGCTATCAGCAGAATGGGAGGAATTGTGTCCTCATTTTATTCCCCCCCCCCCCCAGTTTCCTTCAGTACTCCTTTATTTTCTTGGGTATTCTGGCACATTATGGGTTGGATCATTTGGTGATACTTCAATTATGAAATCATGATTTGGTATTATGAGACATCTTGTCCTGTTTAATATATTGCGTGCATAAATGTTTTGGAGGGTAAAATATTCCACAGAAAGCTCAGTTTTGGACCTTTCTTGTGTGGACATATTTTGCAGATGAGTGCCAGCACAGTGTCCAAAATGAAATTGCTGAATAATTACAGGATTTATTTTCATATATGTTCTTGACTTTCCTGTTTTTCACTGGAAATTCTCCCATGAAAATGTTTACTTATCCTTTTATTTGGGGCAAAGTTAATTTTCAATTGAGATAAAAACTTGCAATGTGTTACAATGAAGCAATCTGAATAAATATGCATAATTTGCATATTTATACTAAAATAAATAAATATCAAATATAAATATGAAGTTGGTTTTGAACAGGAGACTGTTGGATTATTTTTAATCCAATAGTCCTAATAAGAACATAAGAACGTAACAAAAGCCTGACTGGATCAGGCCAAAAGCCCATCTAGTCCAACTTCCTGTATCTCACAATGGCCTACCAGATGCCTCAGGGAGCACAAAAGACAACAGGAGACCTGGTGCCTTGCATATGGCATTCTGAGGTGGCCTACTTCTAAAATCAGGAAGTTGCACATACCCATCAGATGGACTTTACCTCCAGAAATTTGTCCAATCCCCTTTTAAAGGGATCCAGGTCAGATGACATCACCACATCCTATAGCAAGGAGTTCCACACATCAATCACACTCTGGGTAAAGAAATATTTTCTTTTGTCGGTCCTAACTCTCCCAAAACTCAACTTTAATGGATGTCCCCTGGTTCTGGTGTTGTGTGAGAGGGAAAAAAAAACACCCCCCTTTCCACTTTATCCATTCCCTGCACGATTTTGTATGCCTCAATCATGTCCCCCCTCAGGCGCCTTTTTCTAGACTGTAGAGCCCCAAATGCTGTAGCCTTACCTTGTAAGGGAGTTTGTGGGTAGCTAGAAGTGTTTTTTATTAGCTTGAGCTAAATTGTCAGCTTTAACTACCTGGAGAAAGTAGATATATCATGTATCTCACACATCCCTCCTGTAACTACCACCCTCCTGATGAACAGTATAAATGAAAAAACTCAGATTATAAAAGAACACAAAGAATACCAGAAAGATCAGGGTTATTGCATTCCACAATGCAGTGACCCTGATCTACTTTTTAGTGATCTGACAATGCATGCTGTAGCTTATACTACTATAGCTCCATAGTGGTCATTGCATTGGCATGAGTGGAATTCCTGGATCTACGAAAAATGGCAATGGTCAGTTAGAAAAGGAATGGATGACAGTCAAGACAAGTCACCAAACAGATGTAAAACATCTTGTTGTCCTTCTTCTAACAGCTGTCAATCACTAGAGCACACTAAACAAGATCGTTTGGATCCCGAGGGCAGAAGCTAGTGACTCTGCTGCCTTGTCTTCACAGAGTTTTCAGTAAGTAGCATGAGATAGGAGCAGAGATGGGCAGAATCTTACATCTTTTAGATAACACCTAACAAACGTTTGATGATAGTGGGAGGGCGTTTTTCCTGAGAAATTCCCTTGAGAGTTCTGACTTTATTAAACACTATACCATCAGCCTCCATATAATTAAGATCCCATTTTTATTAATTCCCATTAGGTTCAAATTAACAAATGTTATGTTGTTAGCCTGCAGCAGTTAGAGAAAAACAGAGCTGGGTTGTGTTCGACAGACAAAGACAAAGCCTTGTTATTTCTTTTCGTTTTTTTTTTCTAAATCCGATGGGATTACAGTGTTCTCTCTTGTTTGGCCTCCGTTCAGCATTTCTTGATTGACAATACCCTAGGAGATGTCAGCAGTCCCATAACCTCCATTGTAGTCGTCTCATGTACCACAGCTGCCTTGGGACCTCTTTTGCAGGTGTTCCCAAAGAGCTGTCAACACACCAGAATGATGACCTCTTGTAGAGCCAACATGTTCAGTACTTTAAGATCAGCTGGTGCCGGTTTGAGTAGATAACATTCGGAATCTACATGAATGAGTGGGAAGAAAAGAGGCCAACGTTATTATGGACCCTTCTCAGACGGCACAGTGAGTGAAATGTCAATTTGAAAACACTATTGACAGCTCTTCTCTGGTTTCCACAAAGTCAGAAGAATCTCTTTGACAGTTGAAAAAAGAGGTCCTTTGTAGAAATCAGTGAGTGGCAGAATATACACTTGTGAATACCCTGCATAACTGGCATTCCCTTCAGTGCCACTTTATAGGCCAGTCTGAAGAATTTTTCTGCATTGAGCCAGAGCAGCAGAGTGTGGAGACCTGCTGAACTTAAGTTGTGTGCAGTATGGTGTACAGTACATAAGCATCAAAGCAAAAGAATGCAGTCAGAATGGAAGTGTCCTTTGTTGCCGGCATGGTAGGGGAATCAGGATCCTTGCTACAAACAGTGGATGATCACCGGATTATGGTAAAATCCCAATGAGTTTCATTGGACTTACATGCAGGTATGTGTTTATAGGAGTGCAGCCCTAATTATGTAATCATAATTACATAAAAAACATGTAATTTAATTTAATTGCATGTAATTTAAATATGACAAAGTAGTATTTAATTCATGTGGTGAGGGGTTGTTTCGAAGGTCCCCCATGTGATTTTGCAGAGCAGAATGGTACCCCAGAAAGAGGGAAATCTCAAGCCCATTATTGCACACTGTGCAGGGTCAGTGAATAGCATCATCTGAACCAGCCTAGTAATTCATAATTGTAAAGGGTAGGTTTTTTGGGGGTGTGTGTGTGACAATCTTAGGGCACAATCCTATCTAACTTTCTAGAGACAATGCAGACCCACGGTAAGGGAACAAATGTGCCCTTACCTTGAGGAGGCCTCTGTGAGTCTCCTTCCCATCGCAGGATGCAGCTCACGCCCCATGGGCACGGCTGCATCTGCCCTGGAATGCTGGACAGGATTGGGCCCTAAATGATACAGATCTCTGCCTCAGGTCAGGGTAGACAGTTATATGAAGGAGGACATCCCTTAACTAATGACTCAATCCACTGCAACCCTTCATAGTGATGCAGTAGCACCAACATGGTGTCTGCTGCCTGCTGTGGGGGAGTTCTGGCCTCTGGAGGCTTCCTTGAGGGTGACATTTGTTCCTTTGCTACGGGGAAAGATTCTGCATAATTAGTGGGTCAGTTTGAACCTGTGCCAGCAATATCGCTAACGCAAGTTTACATTGACTAAGGAAAGTGGATCAGGCCCTGGAGGGGGGATTAGAATTAGCAATATGAAAACATACATTTGTTTGTTTGAACAATTTATATCTCGCTTTTCAACCAAATGGTCTTCAAGATGGCTTATGATAAATTGCAGAAACAAAGATTTAAATGCCCATGCATACCCATGAGCACAACCAAGGAGCCCTCTGGCCAATGGCAGAGGTCAGAATCAGCAGTTAGATCAGCAGTTTCCCAACCACAGGAAGCAGAGTAGCATGTTCTTGGGCGGGGGGGTGGGGTGGAGGAGGAAACAAGTTCCCTGCCCCATTCTAGCTGATGTCTGGGGCATTGCTATTTTCACCTGACCACAATATGCAATCTCCCAGTGGCTGTTAGACCTTTGGCCAATGGCAGAAATGTGTGGCATTAATCATGGTTTATTATCATGTCTGAACCGTGTCTGAACTGTGAAAACCAATGATGTTGCACAATTTTACAGCAAAGTACAGCATAGATCCAGATAAGGGATATCTCCCACGTTCCCGCTTTAGCGCCAAAGCACACAAAGTATTCCAGGGAAAGGCAAGTCCTTTTCCAGTGCTCGTTAACACCCTGCACATGGACTCAACCATCTGTGCTGGGTTTGTTCAGTGCCTCTCTGGCCCTTCTGAACTGGAAAGCGACCAGCACAACTAAAGCACCCCAGAATCCAAAGCAGTGAAACATCACAATCGGTCCTTGAAATGAACACTATTGGGACATGACCTAAATCCTAACACCGCCTTACTCGGTTAAACTACTAACATTCTGCAGGTCTCTAACATGTACCACTTTAGTACATGTTATACTCAGAAGATATATGAAGAAAAAAAATAGGTTATATATCTCCCTGAAGTTCAGGCAATAGCAATCTGAAAGCACGAGCTTGATCTTTAAATTAACTGATTCTTAGAACTCCATTACTGCGGGCAGACCTAAAATAACCAATACACAATTTTAAGCAGTGAGATCATTGCAGCTATTTTGCATTGTTTGGTGCTGGCAACAAACTGGTTCCATCTATTTAGGTTCCAATGGAATTAATATATTTTGCAATGTTGGAAGCACTTAGTCGTAATTTGGATTTTAATAATGTTTATGATTCCGATCCTGGAGTACCTTTCATGTTCACAGAATCATAAAGTGCTCATTGAATCGTGTCAATCAAATCACATTCCTGTTTACAGAATCATGATTTGCAAGCGACAAGGAGAGAAAGTGTATGGAATGTTGTAAATTGCAGTTCTCTGCAGTACAGTATGTTGAACCATTTTATCCTGGAATTTTTATGATGAATTTTGATGCTACAGTTCCATTGTGATAATACATGCAGAAGATGCTTTGCATGGAAACCTGGCCCCATGTACCCATTAAACAACTCTGAACATCTGGCAGGTGTGGAAGTGGTAGAATTCCAGTGGGTGCCTGCATGTTCAGGGATATGTAAGACGCCTCTTTCACATAGCAAAAGTGAGCGGGGGTGGGGTGGGGGGAGAGGATGCAATCTGCCATGGAAGAGTGAAGATTCTTGCTTGTACACAGTCTTGAATGGGATGCTGGTTCAAGTTCCTTAACACAAGAAGTTCCTTCTTTTCAGTGAGGGTAACCTCTAGGTTTCGCTATCTTCTTCTATGCAATTCCTGATGTTGCCATCTGCAACATTCACCTTTTCCCCTGATGCTGCACAACTTGAGCCTAGTATGGCCTTTTATTGAGTCTATTAAGTCTATTTATTGACTTATTGACTCAAATTTATTGAGTCAGTTTATTGAATTGATTTATTGGGCAAATCAAACATTCTTTTCTCCTTGGCCTGGCAAAATGATAGAACCTTTGACAGTCTGTCACTTCATCATGATATCCCCGGTATTGTTAGCTGAGCTTTTGTCCACTACAGTCGGTGAGAGAGGCACTGGAGTCTGTTCCCAGTAATGCTGGGCAGATTTCAGCACATGACCAGCTGTGGAGGTGCTTGTCTGTGCCTTCTCTGAACGTATTCTCTCTCTCCCCCCTCAGTTTATACACATACCTGAGCCTGGCACTCCTGGTATTTTGGCATCCTGAAAATGTACTGGTTTGTTTGTGCCTATAGTTGGACTGACCCAGGGTCTCTGAGAGGAATTTTATCAGGGGGTACAAAGTTTCTTTTGGGCCCCTTTGCAAAGAGGGAGAAGTAAAACAGAGTGGGGGAGGGTGGTGAAGGGTGAGCATAATGGGGTCAGGAAGGGGCAAAACGGTGGGGAGAGGGTGGAGACAGCTGGAAATGTCTTTGGAGCCCAGGTCTATCCATCCGTGTGACATTGGCAGCTAGATATCGTAATACAGAAAACCAAACACACTCCTAAGTTTCTCTAAAATCTTTTAAATATAGAAAAACATGCAGAAAATTAGCATCATAGTATTTAGGCTCACACTAGACTGGAAAGTGTCCTCTGCATACCGAAATTTGCTTCTGCAGCAGCTGTAGTCCCACAGTTGTGTTGCTGAGCTCTTATACACTCCTTCATGGTAAGCAGATCAACAAGCCAAAGAGCTACTGTAGCAGTCCAGTATCCTCCCAGATTTGACACTGTGTTAAGGAATGTCGTGTATGCATTCCTCGGCCCAGTATATTTGGCTTGTCAGTACTTGAAGTAGCTGCAGCCACATGCTCATGGTAGAGTCCCCAGCATCCTGTGTAGGCAACAAGTCTGTGTAGTTAGGAAAATGTCAGATCCCAGGAAATTTCTGGGTCCCCTCCTTTGGCTCCTGGGACCCCTTTTTGACCTTGAGCCTGGGTACAAATTATCCCCTTCACCACCCTCTCCTAGGCCCTGGTCTGACCCCCCCCCCCCGGGAAGGAAAGATTTTGGGAATATGCCTACCCCCTCCCAGAATTCTCCAGTTGTAACCAATTCACAAAAATAAAACTTGTAACAAGCATGATGAGCAAATACGTTAGCAACAGATTGCATACTTAAGTCTAGCCCAGAGCCTGTGTCCAAATGTGACCTTGCAAGTCATATTAATTTGTTGGTTTCAGTCTAACACTTACTTATGTTTCTCCCCCAGCCCCCGTAATTAGGCAATTTGGTTTGACTTGTGTTTTCTCCTGAGAAGAAGCATCACGAAGCAGTACAGTGATGCATGTAGGTTTATAGTAAGAGGACCTACAGCTGAGTTCCAAGGGGGAGTTTAACATCTGCCTGTCCCCAATAAAATCATTCCTTCTTTTCACTGCAATGTTGTCTTTGCAGTGAAAAATATTCTTTCACACCATTTCATTAAATGAGTTAGCAGCCTTTTGCTTCTCTGGATGTAACCTCGGACTGGTATGGGAGAAAGAAGCCATTTCGAACCATTTCCTCCCCCCCCCCCCAATTGATTCCCTGCTTTTTAAAAGAATTCTTATTAACTGATAAATTGCAATGAAACCTACAACCAAAGCAGTGGAGGGGCTGTGCATTTGCAAAAAGAAAACCTCATGTGTTCAAAAAGCTAAGCTGATTAACTTGGAGCATGGCCCAATTCACTCAACTTGTTTTGCTCATTTACGTGGTTTGGGTGGGGGGAAGACAGATAGAGGAGCTCGTAAATGCCGCGTGCTAAAATTTGCTATGACTGTGCAGAGATTATCATTTTACTAGAGAACTGGAGACATTGTGATACAGCCATAGTTGCCTATGGATACACACATTTATCCATCACTGGACTAGATCCTATAATGTGTTTTAATCTGTAGCTTAAACACTCGAGCAACATGTTAAATTATGTTTTAAATCCATAATTCTGCTGGATTCTGAAGCAAGGTGTTTTTGTGGAAGTGAAGAGAGTCCTCCTGCTTTTTCCAGCTGTATTCTAAAGGCTACTTCTTCAAACCCTCTGGGTGCCAGCAATTGCGCAAGTCACTAAGGAAAGTGGAGACTGTTCAAAATTACCACTGTTAACTCTTAGCATTTCAGAGATGCAAACAGAGTCCTGCTTCCAATGCATCTATTCTCATACCAAGGATCACAGCTTAGATGATCGCTCCTTGCTGAAGGTTCCAATGGCTTGTTGAAGGTTCCAAAAGAAGCAAAAGTACCAATTGCTGTTTAGGTGAAGGTGTATTTAAACAAACAAAAAAAAAAGACTTATATGATTGTACTCTTCTATCACACTTTAAAATAGGTCTCAACAATGACAGGGTGTGAAAAATGGCAGGCTGTCCATTGCGTAGCACTTAGTGGCCAAGCAGATGCATTTATACACATAGGAACATAGAAGCTGCTTATCTTGAGTCAGACCATTGGTCCATCTGGCTCTGTATGGAGTGGCTCTCCAGAAAGAGGTCTTTTCCAACCCCACTTGGCAATGTCGGCTATTGACCATGATATTTTCTGCCTGAACTCTACCACTGATCTACAGTCCAATTCCTAACTTTAAGAGCTATCCTGCTATGACAGAGTCTGCCACATGCAGTAGTGGATTCTTTCTCATTGGAGGTTTTCAAGCAGAGGCTGAGCAACCACTTGCCAGGGGTGCTGTAGAGGTTGCCTGCAAAGATGCAGGACCTTGGACAAAATGACCTCCAAGGTTCCAACATTCACATTCTATGATTCACTCCTGAAAGGACTACAAAAGGACGATAAAACAGAGGCAGAGAAGAAAATCCCCTCTTTGCCAGCCTTCCTTGCAAGCTGCCTGGCAGTGCAGCTATAACGGAAACTTTGCATAGCTGGACCAGGTTGCTGCACATTGCGAGAGGGCAAGCGCGGCCATGATAGCAGCAGCACAGAATCTCTGGCTCACCTGCCATTCCATGGCTGGTGGCTATTGAGCTCGGGATGGGCCAGGCGTGTTTGAGTTCCTTCACCAGTCTCTGTTACCAGTACCATTCCTCACCACTATGCCACCAGAGGTGTCGCCCTTAGAATGCCAGGGGTACCACCCCCACCTGGAGGTACTACCCACTGCACCTACCGCCTTCCCCGCTTCATGCGGCCTCCCCAGCCCTCAGAAAGTCTCCTAAGGCCCTCTGGAATCCAAAAATAGTCATTTTTTATTTTCGGCTAAAAACTTGAAGTGACTATTTTCAACCTCCAGAAGGCCGTCTGAGGGCTGGGGAGGTCACACACAGCTTCCCCAGCCCTCAGAACAACTCTGGGGGAAGCCCTCAGGGGACGGCCCTCAGATCAGCTGGTTGATACTACTGCTGGATAACTGAGTGCTGTGGCAGGGCGCTGTGGAGGAGAAGATGGTGGCGTGGCACCACCCCCCAATCCTGGCACCTGGGAATTTTGTCACCTTTGCCCCTCCCAGGTATGTCACTGTCTTTTACCTTCTCCTCCTTTTGCTCTTCCTTTCAGCAATCCAGAGCTTGGTGGTGGTGGTGGTGGTGATGATGATGATAATGACATCATTCCCAAGAGCTCTGTGTGGTGACAGCCATACCTGCTCAGCCACCATAAGGCTCCACATAGTAGAGAAAAAAATTAGAGGGAATATTGGTCAAAGAAGTATAAAATACAGACAAAACCAGCCAATTACAAACACCACTATCAGGCTAATAAAAAATAAATAAATCACACAACAGGGATGCTAAAAGCCTATCTGAACAACAAGGTCCAACAAGGAATGGGATGGGAGGGAATGGGAGAGGGGAGAGTACCAGAATGGAAGGGAAGAGTACTTTCCTTGAAAGGGAATTTCACAAACAGGGTGCTGCTGCAGAAAAGCCTATCTCCTGTACCAGTCAGACACACATCAGGTAGGTCCACAGGTGGGTCCATATGGGAACAGATGGGCCTTCAGGAACACCATTCTTTAATTTCTGAAGACCTTGTGCAGGGACCTGAGCCTTGAAGAACTACAGCTCTAGTAATGCTCTCTACCTGAATTTTAGCTGGGTATTCACTAAAGTCCAAAAGAGGGACAAAATTGGGGCAGTGATTTAACAGGGGAAGGTAACATAAGGTAGGGACTTGCCCCTAGACAATGGAGATTGTTGGAGTATATGCATTACTGTGGAATCTGTAGCATAACAATTCTCTCTGTTTTAGTCCCTGCAGCAGCTAAAGAAGAGAAAAAATCCTGAAAAGGCTCCTGGCTTTACATTTCAAACTCTTACAGGTTTACAATGCTTGTAATGGACTTTTTTTCTGAATTCTCCAACAGTGACCTTCATGCAAATGTATCAGCAGTAGAGGGTTTGGCCAGCAAAGTACTTTAAAGGATTCATTTGGACATGCAATAAAGTTGTACCAATCTGAATTTCCCATATCCAGTGCCTTCTAACTATATGTGCCTTTCTAGACAAATGCATCTCTCTTGAAATGTCCAGAAATCCAGGGCAAAACATGAAGCAATTTTTCTAGTAAATGGCTGTTGTGACATATTTTGCATTATTAGGATATGCTATAATTAAATCTGACAACGCTGTAAAAAAACAAACAAAAAGGAGTTATGTGGTGGAGTCCATATACTGTTTAAGCCAGAATTTTTGTAATTGAATTCCATTGACATCTATGGGACTAAAGTAAGGAAAGTGCACACATTTTGGCTTAAGCAGCTGGAGAAAGGTTTTCATGTTAAATTATATTTCCAAAGACATGAGGTCATAAATATCTTGGAATGCACAGCATAGTTTTTACATTGAGAGATAATTATTTGCAGAGAGGCACTGCTAACTAAATTGGATTGTTCTTGAACAGAAACAAAAATGATTGCCGCAGTTTAAATGGGAACAAACCTTTCTTATAATATAAACAAGTAAATAGGACATGAAGATGGTCTGGGGCCAATCTAGGCATTATGAAGGATGTGTAGCTTCCACAAATCAAGAGTCTCATATCTCTTCCCTACGTCTCCTTGGTAACATCTAGAAAAGATGTGTGGCATGAGCCCCCTTCTACAGTTGTACAAAGTGTTCATTGACATGTGTGAGAAATTGCAAAGCTACAAAGTCTGTATTAAATACAAGGAGAGGACAATGGGAGCACACAGGTTAGCTATGCCCCCTGCATCGACAAGCTTGCTGGCCATGCCACCAGGCCTCTGTGCATTTGGTGTTGGTCTGCATGCTGCATGCAAGGAGTGGTTCTTGTGTGGAACACTGGAACCTCTCGAGTGCCATTTTGCATAAAGCAGCTATTTTCAACCACTGTCATGCTACATTGGTGTGCCACAAATGGTCTGCAGCTGAGCTGCAGGAGTTTGGGGGAAGGGTCATTTATTAGTAGGGCCACTGGGGGTTGCGAGTCCCCAATCAGAAGAATGGTGTCAATTGTCAAAAAAACTAATGGTGTGCCTTGACATTTCAGTGCCTTGACAGTGTGAAATAAGATGAGAAGGGTTGAAAATTGTTGGTGTAAAGGATCTCTCCCCGTATTCAGTGTGGCTCTCTGCAGTCAAGTGCTGACTGTGGAGACACCCCAGGGGATGTGGCCAAAGGGCACATCGGTTGGGGGAAATCATGCCTAAGGAGTGTACTCCCATTCCTCTCTCCCTGAATTCAATGAATGTGTTAAAAGAAATTTCTGAGAGGTGTATGATGTCATAATGCTTAGTTTCCTTAGTTAAATATATTGTGAGCCACCTTGAGTGTCTGTCATGTGGGAGGGAAAAGGCAGGATAGAAATATTTTAATTAATTATTAAAATATTAATAATTCTCTCTCTCTCTCTCTCTCTCTCTCTCTGCACAAACTGAGTACAATGGCAATGTATTTCTCAGTAGTATCAGGGGGATGCTGAAGTGTCACAAGGGGCTACTGCAACATACTGACAGCTATACATCTCTTGTCACATCTAGTTTTGCCTTCTTTAAGAATCAACATTGCTGATATGATCAAACTCAAAAGGTAGCAAAGGTGCGGTTGTCCCAAGCAGTGTACGAGCAACTGAGCAGCTAGATCTGTATCAGGCTGTATCATTTACTGTAGGTGGGAGCTCACATGTTTGAATGCTCCACGGGAAGGAAATCCTGCATGTCTGTGTGTGCATACATACACATATGGAGATGCATTCAGAAATGTGAACTCCCTTCTATAGGTTAGTTCTGTGGACTGGCAGCGAAATCCTGAGCTGCTTGGCATGTGGGGCCGCTGCGGTGACAAAATAGCTGCCACAGCATCCTAAGCACACCAGACAGCCAGCAACAGCTCTTTGGTGGAAGGGGATATTTGTCCCCTTTCCCTGAGTAAGGAGAGTAGCCCTGCAATGGGGCTACTCAACTTTGCACCAGCTATTTAGGCTTGTGCTGAGCCGGTTCCAGTGCTGGGCTAGTGCTAACCCCTGCAAACATGCCTTATGGCACGTTTGCAACAGTGAGCGCTGGTAGTGAGCCGGTGTGCATTGTATAGGATCGGGCCCTAAAGCAGTAGAAAAGTAGAGCTGCTTTGCCATTTGTGCAAATTAGAGCAAAGTCATTAGAAGGTGAAATCCTGCCTGAGGTCTACTTGTGCGAACATTCTTTTTCCTCACCTCCTTATAGATTTTATTTTATAGATTTTACAGGAGTAGCTTTATTGTAGCTGCCAGGCTTCTCTAAAATGGAGCATACCTGCTACTTGCCAAGCGAGTAGCACTCTGAATTATTTTCATACCTTCAAAGAAAATATCATTCTACCATCTGCAACAGCACAGGACATAAACATTTCAGATCTATCAGTATCTTGTGGAGGCAACATTTATTTCAATCTGCACCCGAAGGACAAAAGCTGGTGCATCTGTGGAATACACCTGCTGGATGCAGTGTTTATATGACCCAGGTAGCAGGAGCTTATAAAACTTCCCAGCAGATCTCTGCCAGTGGACATGTTATAAATCCCTCCAGAGCCAGAAAAATTAGCCTTAATTTTTTTTTTTCTGTTTTCCTCTGGGCATCTCACATGACATTCCCAAATAAGGCATTGTACTACAAGCCAATTCTGATTGCTAGTAATGACTTAACTGCAATGGAATTATAACAGTATGAATAACAGTGGTGCGCGCTGTGAATGCCTCAGCTACTCCAAGAATGCCTGAACAAGTCATCGAAATGTGCTTCTTACTGACCGGTCTCGCTGGAAGGACAAGAAAGCCAGAGCATCGTACAAACTGCTGCTGATCTGCAAATATTGATTCAGCAGAAGGAAGACAAGCAGATGAACAGCAAATGACACCGGTTCAATGGGATCTGTTCTACTGCTTGCAGATGGGAAAATGATTGCATTGCTCTGATAATTGAATCGTAAGAAAGGAAAGGATATACTTTGCCCCCAAAATGTGAATGAATGATGTGATCTAGCTGTAAAATGTATGTGGGTGGTGGTGGTGGTGGTAAGGTTCTTATTTGTGATTTCTGAGCCTTATATTAAAATTATATTTGGCTCATAGCATCCCCTTAGGCAACAGACGATGTTCTTGTTTGGAAACACTCTGACCTGGAAGGAGTGAGGCAGCTGAGCTTCAGAACTGAGGAATTGTTGGAGTATGAACTTCCTCACTTTGGAACTTCTGGGCTAATTATGAACTCAGCTCAAATCTCTCTGAAGTTCCATTTAACTCATGATTAGCTTGGTACTGGCCCAGCTTGTCCTGCTGGTAAAGCTGCCCCCCCTTTCTTTTCTGCTGAAACTTATGATAGCAGTGCTAACAGGGAGAAAAGCTGCTGTTGAAACATCCAATATACAGCAGCAGCATTATGAATGGCATGGTCCCAGGGAACTATTGTTTCCAAGGGCCCCCAAATCTTTACCAAAGGCACATGAACCCTGGGAAATTACAGTTCCCAGGAATCCTGGCATGTGAAATGCTGTTATTATGGCCTTGAATGCTACAGTGGCAGCCCTACTTGTTCATACCACTCAAAACTCTCAAGGAAAGGGTTCTGGGTTTGAGAGGTTTCCAGGCCTAGTCATGCTCTTAATGTCATCTTAGGGAGTGTGGCCAGACTTGGAGCTTGGAAGAGTCCTAACCTTAAATGAGTTAATTATGGCCTAATGTGAACTGAGCCCAAATTATTTCATTTTAGATGACCCCATTCCAAGCTGAGCCCAAGGGAACCTCACCCATCACTACTTGGAAGTTACGAAGGATGAGTTGAAATAACCCCACATTGGATCAGTCATATGCCGATAATTCAGTGATTATTATGGCTTCTTTTTCAGTTTTATGTGCATCAGGAAATGATGGTAGAATGGCCCAATTTTTTTCCCAACAAGGTTCTTGCCTTTAGCATATTCACAGCAGGCAAAAATGCAAGTTTTCACCTTTCGGACAGCTCTGCGTCATGAAAAGTTGCACTGGTTGAACTTTCACCTGCCATAGAATTAGGTGTACACAGCCCCTAGTACAGTCTGCAAGCAGAAAATTCTAAACACAGTCATGTACAGACCGTTCTAAAACTCAAGCAATGTAAGGAACATTAGCCTTCCTGTCAATGACAATGTCTCTGATTTGTCATTTCATATTGATAAGAACATAAGAACAGCCCCACTGGATCAGGCCATAGGCCCATCTAGTCCAGCTTCCTGTATCTCACAGCAGCCCACCAAATGCCCCAGGGAGCACACCTGATAACAAGAGACCTACCTCCTGGTGCCCTCCCTTATCTCATAGTATCTGATAACCTTTGAGTCATTTATCAGATCCAGGCATGACAATTACCCTATCAATAATTACAGGCTGAGCGAGTTTAGGCTGTAGCCATGAAAAACTGTACCTTTGAAAAACTTTGCCATATAAACTTTGCCATATAAACAATTTGTGAAAGAGGCAGTCACAGACTCTGCAACAAATGGAGAAGATTTTGCTTGAGTTGAAATTCATGAGCATACAAGAGACTTTCATTCAGGACAACAAAAGACCTCAGAGTACATGTGCCCCAGTGCCAACAGCCCATCCAGACCACACCGGAGAAGGTTAGGTGGTGGGGGAAGGGCATGGACAATTCAGGGGAGGATGGAGGTGGTATGGGGGAAGAAACAGGAGCAATTCAAAGATGAGAAGGTAGATCTTGGTGAGAGCAGTGGGCACCAGATCCTATCCCCCTTTCCTGACCCAGACCCACCCCTGACTCTCCTCGAACTTATGCCATGGGTTGATGGCCAGGCAGCCTATGGAGAGGTTAATCAAAAAATTTTTACTTACCTCTCCCAGGTAATCTCGCCCCTGTCCCCATAACATGCATCACAGGATCTGTCAGTGGTGCTGCAAACTATGACCTGGCACGGGATAGGATTGGGCTTTTAGTTGATGAATACAGTCCATGATTTTAGGCTGGAGAAAAAATGTTTTAAAAGAGCACTAAAACTGTACTAAAATCATTGTTGCCCTTGGTGTACATACATATTATATATATTTTTCTCCAACTGTCACAGTTAGAGCGCAATCCGACGGATGTGCTCGTCTGGAGCAAGTCCCTTGCGCCAGCCTGGGAGGGTTGCAAATATGCCATAAAGCACATTTGCACTTCCTTTGGAGAAAGCCGCGCTGGTACATGCAGGTGCACAGGCCAAGGGAGGCCAGATTCAGCCTCTGTGATGGCAAAGGTAAGTTTGTGTTGGCTGAGCTCAACCAGCATGGGAATCTGGGCAGGACATGGGGAGGGCGGGGAGGAGGCATTCCAGGGCAGGAGGAGGGCAGGCAGCATGCAGGCCCATGGGTGGGCGGGTGGGTGTGGGATGCGGGGCCAGGATCTGGCAGTTATACTGGATCCTAGCCGCGTTCCTGGGCAGCGTGGAGCAGTTCCAGTCTGCTCAGATCTGTGCCACCTCTTTAGGTGGTGCAGATCCAAGTAGACCGATTGGGGCCACTGTGGCTCTCCCTGGGGTAAAGGAAATTTTTTCCCTTTGCCTCAAGCCGAGTCTCAGCCAGCCCCAAACCTGAGCTGGATATAGCACAGGCCCGCCAGCCTGCCTGTTCCAACATAAGTTAGGATTGCACTGCCCATTTTGCAGGTTTTTGAAACAATTCAAAAAACTTGAAACACTGTTTAATAGGGGTGGCAATGGTGGAATGAGGATACAGACCATAGGACCTGCCTCATACTATCTTCATTACTCCTTAAAAAAAGAAGTTATTGTGTGTCTTCAGGCACTCATTTTCTACCTCTGATGTAGTCCCCCCTACCACAAGCTCTCACTGATGATAAATGCTTACTCAGTTTCCATTTTAAAACCTCCTACAGCCCAGGGATATTTCTCAACTGTCCTCATCAACGATTTTCATTGCTCAACTATTTCCCTTCAGAAATTTCTTCTTCAAACCAAGCTAAACTGCCCTCCTTGCCCCCCCTCCGTGTGTGCGCTTGTGTGTGTGTGTTTCCATCTATGACCTTTTTTGGCCTTTCCTCTGATGCTCTGGTAAACAGTTGTTCTCCCTTGTCTTTGTGACAGCCTTTTCCCCATATGAGAATTACTATCATGACTAATTTTCTTTTCTGTAAGCTAGGCATGAACACTTACATCATATACAAAATGTTCCAATTCCCTTACAATCATTGTTGAGGTCCCTCGTATAAATGCTTTGTATTTTTGTTCTTGCGACATGCCTTTGCAGGTTGCGGAGCCAATACAACAGCCCTCAAAAGCTTACTAATGTTCAGAAATGCATACAAAATGAAGGATGTTGCCAAGTGCTAGTAAAAATGGAGGGTGGACTGTAGAACCATCAGAAGTAGTGTAGAACTGTGTCAGGGGTCGAGCCCTTGTCCGACCTCTGCCTTCCCTGGCTGCAGGTCAGGGGCAGAACTGCCTGGCCATAGGGCCGCCACCACCTCTCCACCTGACCAGGTAAGATGTAGGGCAGCTGGGTGGGAGAGACCGCCCCCCCCCCAGGGCTCACCTGACCTGAGCAGTGAGCAGGGCCGGGTCACCATTAACCACCAAAGAGGAGGGAAGCAGGCCAGGGTCAGGGCCCCTTTAAGCCTAGAGAGGGAGGAAGGGGAGGAGCCAAGGGTGGCTGGGGAGGATAAAAGCAGGGAGGCCTGTGATGACAGGCAGTTCTGGAGAGGGAAGGCAGGAGGCTGGAGCTCCTGCCTGAAGACCAAGGGCCTCGGGTCCTGCCTCCAGGGAGGAGGACAAGGGTGTCATGAGCCCCCTCCCCCTGGCTTGGTCTGAGGCTTCCCTGCAAGGAACCCCAGGGAGGTGGACACCCCACCCAGGGGCCCGTGAGACCATCCAGCCGACCCTCGGCACCCCGCCAAGTGGCGCCCTGAAACACCCCCTTTTCGGGGCACCCCTCACAAACTGGATTATTGACTTGCTCAACAGTATTGGTCACGGAATGAAAGCAGGCCTGACTCAAGGCCCAGCTGCACCTGACCTGAGCCCCTCCCAGCAATCCCACTCCCCCAGACAACCTGAACACTCCAGTGGTTTCCTTCCTCCCCTTTCTTCACCCCCTCATCATCAGCACTTGTACTCCACTCTCCCATCTCACTCAGCCATTTGAAATGGAAAAAAAAACAGAATCAAGGAAGTGGGATGAAGTAAAGAGGCACTGATGGCCCCGAGACAGAGAGTCCTGGGACTGGGTAGAGGAAGAGATTGGCAGTAGCTTTGGTGGGGAACACCTGCAAGACCTATAGCAACTCCACCACTACTACTTCTGCCAGTGTAGGGGAGGGAAGCTATCTGAGGTGGCTAGCGAGAGTGAGGTGCTTCTCTGCATCCATAAAATGTCTGAGGTGGCCACCTTCCCTGGCCTCACTAGCGACCCACTCTGTTATAAAAGCGGAGAGGCCTCCAATAGCATGCTGACTCCAGAGTAGAGATGTTACTTCAAATCAGTACAAGCGGCCTCTGCAAATGGAAAGTGTGTCCAAGCACATGTGTGGCCCCAGAATTCCTAGAAACATGTCAAATCACCCATTGTTCTGATGATCTGAAACAGATTCCAAGTTTGAAATACAGGACACTTTTGGGGGGGAAGACTTCCAGGGGGGAAAAAAAAGCAAGAAAAAGTATTTGGATCAGCCGAAACTTTATTTTAAAACCCATTTCTGCTGAGCCTACAGGTGTACATATTTGATCCCTGTTGCATATATGAAGCATTAGGCAGAAATGACTTAAAGTAGAAAAATACACTGCTGCTAATCTCTAGAAAAAAATGTGAGTTGTTCCTATTTTCTTCTTACACCTATCACTTAAATATTTCTGCAAAAGATGAATAGAATCATATATATACAGTATCCACTTCAATGGCCACTTCGCGCATGTGATTTAGTAGGTCTTGCTCCACAAAAGAATTGTGCCCCAATAATCTGTTAGTTTTCATGACAAACTCTTTGTTGTTTTGGAGTTCCTGCAAGTTAATACTAATATCCCAGAGAACTATCAATAGCATTTGATATTAGGATTGCTCATGATACACTGTCCTGCTGAACCTAAAGATTGCAGGATTGTACACAACTTCACCTGTTAGTGCTAAATTTTTATTTAACAAGGACATGAACACTTTTGGTAGTCTCAGTTTGCCATCTGGTGGCCAAGGCCTGCAATTACAGATTATGGTGGAAGCTAATATACGTAGTTTATGAATCTTTCTTTAGCTTTTAGTACAGTGTGGAAAGACAGACAACATACACCAGCTGAATTTGGTGCAGTGCTTTCCAATTTTTACAGACAGACAAGCTCAAGGTGTCCTATGAAGAAGTGGGAATTATTGTGAAGCAGTATTTGCTTTTGAATACATCTTATGGATCCCATTCTTTGGGCAAAATGTCCATCATTAAAAGTGAATTATGTTGTTGTGAATGAATGCTTGTTGTGAATGTGTGTTTTAGTAGGAGAGTGCATTACAATGCCTGGCAACCCTGGATAGGGCTAGGAAAAACCTTCTATTTGAAACCTGGACAGCCTCTGCCAAACCATATCTACAACACTGAGCCAGGTGGACAAATGATCTATTTCAGCATATAAGGTGGGTACATGCACCAGGGAAATCAGATATTATCGACTATGTCTCTACTCCAAATGAATGTGTGTGCATCAGCAGATCAGATCAACAGTGAAGTCCTGAACAGAAGGCGAATGGGCATTGGTGGTGAAGAATATAGACCCCTGATCTCCCTTCATGTTCCCCAAAAGATAGCCAGCACTGTTGGCAATCTGACATAACATGGATGAGGCATTAGTGTGCTTCCTTCCCCCCTTTCTCCGACATGTGGTGTGGTCAACAGATGTGGAAACATCAAGGGGGTTGGCACTAGTCTCTCCCATTTGAAAGCCTGAAACAGCCATGCAGCTGTGCACCACTAGTCTTCCCACATTGAATAGCATCTTGACAACTGACTTGATGTGCACAGAATGGTCATCTGTTGAACCAGGCTGTAAAATTTTGGTTTGAGAAAGACAAAGGGCACAATTCTAACCAGGTCTACTCAGAAGTAAGTCCTATTTTGTTCAATGGGGCTTATTCTCTGGAAAGTGTGGTTAGGATTGCAACCAAAAGAATTAAGACTGGCATTCTGCCTCCAGATTAATCATCCATAGATGATTGGAGGCCAAATCCTATCCAATTTTCTAGCACCAGTGCAGCCATGCCAATGGGGCATGTGCTTCATCCTGCAGTGAGGGGCAATCATGGAGGCCTCCTCCAGGTAAGGGAATGTTTGTTCCCTTTCCTCAAGGCTGCATTGTGGCTGCACCGGCACTGGAAAGTCAGATAGGTTTGGGCCCTGGGTCCCTTTGGGGAGCAAGGTGGGACAGAAATAAATAAATAAATAAATAAATAAATAAATAAGAACATAAGAACATAAGAACAGCCCCACTGGATCAGGCCATAGGCCCATCTAGTCCAGTTTCCTGTATCTCACAGCGGCCTACCAAATGCCCCAGGGAGCACACCAGATAACAAGAGACCTCATCCTGGTGCTCTCCCCTACATCTGGCATTCTGACTTAACCCATTCCTAAAATCAGGAGGTTGCGCATACACATCATGGCTTATACCCCATAATGGATTTTTCCTCCAGAAACTCGTCCAATCCCCTTTTAAAGGCGTCTAGGCTAGACGCCAGCACCACATCCTGTGGCAAGGAGTTCCACAGACTGACCACGCGCTGAGTAAAGAAATATTTTCTTTTGTCTGTCCTAACCCGCCCAACACTCAATTTTAGTGGATGTCCCCTGGTTCTGGTATTATGTGAGAGTGTAAAGAGCATCTCCCTATCCACTCTGTCCATCCCCTGCATAATTTTGTATGTCTCAATCATGTCCCCCCTCAAGCGTCTCTTTTCTAGACTGAAGAGGCCCAAACGCCATAGCCTTTCCTCATAAGGAAGGTGCCCCAGCCCCGTAATCATCTTAGTCGCTCTCTTTTGCACCTTTTCCATTTCCACTATGTCTTTTTTGAGATGCGGCGACCAGAACTGGACACAATACTCCAGGTGTGGCCTTACCATCGATTTGTACAATGGCATTATAATACTAGCCGTTTTGTTCTCAATACCCTTCCTAATGATCCCAAGCATAGAATTGGCCTTCTTCACTGCCGCCGCACATTGGGTCGACACTTTCATCGACCTGTCCACCACCACCCCAAGATCTCTCTCCTGATCTGTCACAGACAGCTCAGAACCCATCAGCCTATATCTAAAGTTTTGATTTTTTGCCCCAATGTGCATGACTTTACACTTACTGACATTGAAGCGCATCTGCCATTTTGCTGCCCATTCTGCCAGTCTGGAGAGATCCTTCTGGAGCTCCTCACAATCACTTCTAGTCTTTACCACTCGGAAAAGTTTGGTGTCGTCTGCAAACTTAGCCACTTCACTGCTCAACCCTGTCTCCAGGTCATTTATGAAGAGGTTGAAAAGCACCGGTCCCAGGACAGATCCTTGGGGCACACCGCTTTTCACCTCTCTCCACTGTGAAAATTGCCCATTGACACCCACTCTCTGCTTCCTGGCCTCCAACCAGTTCTCAATCCACGAGAGGACCTGTCCTCTAATTCCCTGACTGTGGAGTTTTTTCAGTAGCCTTTGGTGAGGGACCGTGTCAAACGCCTTCTGAAAGTCCAGATATATAATGTCCACGGGTTCTCCAGCATCCACATGCCTGTTGACCTTTTCAAAGAATTCTATAAGGTTCGTGAGGCAAGACTTACCCTTACAGAAGCCATGCTGACTCTCCCTCAGCAAGGCCTGTTCGTCTATGTGTTTTGAATTTATTTAAATAAATAAATAAATAAATAAATAAATACATACATACATACATACATACATACATACATACATACAGTAAAACCTCTTTAAGTTGACCACCCAAGGGACTGGAGGAAATTGGTCAACATAGGGAGGTGGTCAATATACGGGGAAAAAAAAGGCATTTAAATATTATCACGTTTAGCTCCCAGGACAACAAATGCAAGGCCAAGTTATCATTTAGATTGGATTTTAAAAAAGTTTTATTGCAAATCTCAATGAGAATTGATCCTCTTGTGATGCTTACTATTTATATCGTCTATATCTATATCAAGAGACAGAGCCCACAATCAGTTTCAGTGGCGTCACCAGGATTTGTGTCACCCGTTGCAGGAGACCTGCGCATCACCCCATGCAGTGGGCGGGGCAACGCCCCAGGTGGTGGACATGGTGACGTACCATTGCCCCACCCCCACTGGTTTTTTGGCTGTGCCTTTTGTTAGAAGACAGCTATTTCAATGTGGTTTGTTTCATTGCATTCTGCATGAAATTATGCATTGATTGATATATAACATGATGGGATTATTCCTCCATATTCTGATTTTAGTGATTTTGAAAACTTGTAGAGTGACACACACGCCCTGTGTCAACTTACTAACAACTTATTGCAGCAGTTCTCAAACTTTTAGCACTGGGACCCACTTTTTAGAATGACAATCTGTCCAGGACCCGTTGGAAGTGATGTCATGGCCAGATGTGACATCATCAAGCAAATTAAAATAAATAATTATAAATAAATAAAAATAAAAAACTAATTAAATAAGGGGGAGCCAGTCCTGTTCCACCAAGTGAATCTACTCTGAAGTAAGTCCTATTGTGGTCAATGGGGCTTACTCTCAGGAAAGTTTGTGTAGGATTGCAGTCTATGAACCCAATCCTATGCATGTCAACTCTGAAGTAAGTCCCATAGTGGTCAATGGGGCTTACTCTCAGGAAAGTGTGGGTAGAATTGCAGCCTGTGAGCTCAAGCCTATGCATGTCTACTCAGAAGTAAGTCTCATAGTGGTCAATGGGGCTTACTCTGAAGTCTGCCTGCAATAACACCCCCCCCAAAAGAATCAGTGAGATTTTCATGCCTCCCCAGTGCCCAGTTCTTCTATTTCAGGCATATCCATATAAAGACCCTCCTGGCTTTGCAAGTGCAAAATAGAAAACTTTCCCCTTACCAGTTCAAGCCTCCTTTTTGTCCTTCTTAGTGGGGGTGGGGGGGGAGGCTGCCTTCTGGAGCATTTGTTGCGCTCCGGTTCCTTCGGATCTGGACCATTCTGGTGTCCCCACATTCCCCTTTGCCTGGCCTGACCAACAGCCAAGGCACTTCTGCCTACTCATGAGTAAACACAACCGTGAGGCTGCTTTACTTTCCATAGGGCTTAATAGACTCGCAGCTGGGAGAGAGGGACCTCCTTCTCGGGTGTTTTTGGGGGCTCCATTTATTGGATCAGGACCATTCTGACATCGTCTGAGTCCTCTCAGCCTGCCCTTTCTGACGGACTAAGGCATATTTGCCTACTTGCTAGTAAACACGGCCACGTGGCTTCATATTGGGCTCAATAGACTGCGAAGGAGAGATCTTCTCAGGTGTTTTTGGGGGGCTGCATTCATTGGATGAGGACTATTCTGGTGTCATTGGATTCCTCTCAGCGTGCCCTTTCCAACAGACTGTGGCAAGTACGCCTAATTGCAAGTAAACATGCGATATGGCTCCCTTTCACTTTCCATAGGGCTCCATTCATTTTTTCTTTCCGGTTTTTTGGCCATAACTTTTGAAGGAAAGGAGCTATTTCACTCTGGTTTTTTGCATTGCATTCCGCTGAGAATTCCACATCCAATGGTATATAGCATGACAGGTTAGCTCCTGAAGCCACGAAGTTAGCGCGTCAACCCCAGGGCACACCACCCCCCTGGTGCATCACCCTGTGTGGCCCGCACCCCCACACCCCCTAGCGACGCCACTGATCAGTATTTAAAAAAAACCCTGAAAATTCATCAGCTTAAAAAAAATTGTAAGTTAAAAAAATTACTTGGTTTCATAGCAGGCAGGCAGGCCAATGCTATCCCTTGCCAGCCCATAGCATGTAGCATGTTACATAGCCCCAACAGCTTAAAAAAACAACTTTTTTACTTAGGCTGCCTGGCCTCCACTGGGTCTCCTCAGATTCACTAAATGCCAGAAGGTGTTTGATACGGTCCCTCACTAAAAGCTGTTGAGAAAACTCCACATTCAGGGAATAAGAGGACAGGCCCTCTCATGAACTGGGAACTGGTTGAAGACCAGGAAACAGAGAGTGGGTATCAATGGGCAATTGACAAAAAAAGCTGAGAGAGGTGGAAAGTGGAGTGCCTCAAGGATCTGTCCTGGGACTGGTGCTTTTCAACATCTTCATAAATGACCTGGAAACAGGGATAAGCAGGGAGGTGGACAAGTTTGTGGATGACACTAAACTTTTCTGAGTGGTGAAGACCAGAAGGGATTGTGAAGTGCTCCAGAAGGATCTCTCCAAACCAGGAGAATAGACAGCAAAATAGCAATTGTGTTTCAATAGAAGTGTAAAGTAATGCACTGGTGATGGGCACCAAAGTGAAAGGACAGTGGCTTCACTATGCACAAGCAACCTCATGTCCCTCGTAGGGGAGGGATTGTCGTGTGGCTTCTTGTTTTTCCAAGGTGGGACAAACCAGACAAAACACAGGCCCACAGTATCGTGTTCAGTGGGCAATTTACGGAGGGTAAATATAGAGATTGGTCTCCCATAGTGTATATGCAGTGTCTGTCCATACTGTGAAAATTAGGTCAACTTAAGCAGTTGGTCATTATAGAGAGGTGGTCAACTTTGGAGGTTCTACTGTAGATAAATAAATAAATGTTTAAATCATCTGCTCAAAGATCCCTCCCTTCTGCTCCACTAGTACAAGTCTGTCAATGTCTATACCTCAATGTTCCTTTTTAACTTAAAAAGGGAGGAAGAGTGCTTCTTTAGCATTCAGGATAATGAGATTTATAATAAGATTTATAATAATACAAACCCTTCCATTGCAGCATTCAGCCTTAAGCCTCCTTCCCAGGAACACACCTGAGCCACACCAATATCCCAGCGAATGACCTCACTTTACAATGGAGTTTAATAAATAATAATATGAGACCTTGTATATAATGCAATGATGCACACTGGAGAGTAGATGATGCAGAAGAGGATGATGGGATACATACATAGAAAACAGAAATAATAATTTTTTTTCCAAAAAAATAAACAGAATAGGACAAAAACATCAATTCCATGATTCAGATCCTACAGCTTTTCTCTCGTGTCCACTATAATGCAGAAGTAGGCCATTTTTCATTTGTCATTACATGTCCTCCAACTGGATAAACATCAAAAGGAGGGAGTAGTTACACAACTATTTGCTCTAGGGATGCGTGTGGGCATACAGTGTGTTCAACTTGAAATGACATCAAACTTTTATGCATATTCCAAGCATAAACGTGCATGTTCACAACTGCGGGAGCTTTGGTGACCCATCAGCTCAACATCTCATCTCTTCATCTCATCGACCTTCAAGGACGAACCTGCGGATGTTTTTCAAGAGGCCTCACAATGCTGTTTGTCTCTGTGATTCAAATTCCGTACATTGATCTTTGCAGGCATATCATGTCTTCAGCAGCAGGGCTAAAGGGGGACAGAGAAGTACATTAGCCCAGGCACAACGATTTGAGGGGGTGCCAACCCACACCCCCCATGGCAGACCCAAGGTGAAAAAAGCAGTCTAACAGCCCAATCCTAAAGGCAACATCACTGCTGGGTGCAGCGGCATCAAAGTGGTGACTGCTGCATCCTACAGTACCGTGGCAGCCGCCAGAGGTCTCCTCAGCAGAAGCCCCGGGGAGAGCCCCAAGTCCTGCAATGGGGCTTTTCAAGTCTGCACTGGCTATTTTGCCAGCGCAGACTTGAAAGACTTGCAGCCCAATCCTAAATTGCTCTGGAACAGGAAGGCAAGCGGGCCTGCGTTGTATCCAGGGCAAGTTTCAGGCTGCTAGTGGGTCAGTCTGAGGTAAAGGGAGGCTTTCCCCCTTACACTGGGGAGAGCCACAGCAGAGAGTGGTGGTGCAAATCTGAGCAGCCTGGGACTGCCTCGGTCTGCCTGCAAATGGGGCTAGAATCTGGTCCCGCATCCCACTCCCTGCCCACTCACCCCTGAGAACTCTCACCTGCCCACAGGAAATCCCACCCATCCCTGGGAATGCCCACCGCCTGCCCTGCCCCACCCTGAAACACTTCCTCCCTGCCCTGCCCACTCCTTCCCAGACCCTTGCACCAGCTGAACTTGGCTGACACAACTCACTTGTTCCCAGGTCCTGCGACGACATGAGGAGGCCAGCGCACATATGTGTACTGGCCTATCTCCCTTATGTTGGCACAAAGGTGCTTTATGGCACTTTTGTAACAACACTGGGCCGGCGCAAGGAACTTGCTTCAGCCCATGGGCTCCTCTGAATTGCAACCTTGGTATTGGGCCAGAAGGCCCAATACAGAGTTCAGATTCCAGTGGAGCATAGCTCTGCCAGTCCCGTCCCCTCCCACCCGAGATCCTCCTCCACCCAGGAACACCTCTCCTGCTCCCGAAGCCCTCACCGCTGCTTGAAGCTCTTACCTAGCTCCGGGACGCATCTGGCCAGCCTTGGGATCAGCACTGACTGTTGTGGGGCCCGCACTGTCTCAGTTCAGGATGTAGCAGGTGTGCCTGACAGTACATTTGCAACACCCAGCACCGGCGCTGGAGGTCAGCGCTGGCGTTCACCCTTAGAATGGGGTCCTAAGGTCTCCAGCAGGCCTTCTGAGGCATGGGAAACCTGCATGTGGCCTCCTCGTGCCTCAGACCAACTCCTGGACATGGCCAGATGCAATGGGGGAGTGTTAAATTTGATTTTGTTCAAATTGGGGATATTAAAATGGTGAGCTACATGCCTTAGCTACACCACTTGCTGTCTTGTAATTGCTCAGAGTCTAAAATACATGGCAAAAGTGTTTGAAATTGGTTGGCAATCGGTTTGAAAGTCTACTTGTTTATTGCCAGAGTAAGTCCTGCTTACAACCACAAATTTTTTTTCAGATATTTTATTTTTATGATTTTTTTTTCCTTGTTTGGAGCAAATCTTTTTTGAGGAGGAGTGGGCATGCTGGATTTAGCATTAACAATCTTGTTGGAAGCAACTCTGCATTCTGTAAGAATTTAGTCATCTGTATGAGTGGAGGAAGCAAATCAGATTGACTACCTTTTCATCAGGAAGGAAGATTGCAAAAAATGTGACAGATTGTCAAGTGATAAGAGGAGGCAGGAGCTACTCCACATAGATTGCCGGTAATGAATTATATGTTGACAGGGAAAATGGGCAAAAAACATAGTAATTGCAGAAAGGAGAATTAAGTGTTAGAACATGATAAATGAAGAGCCAGCAAGGTAGTTCAGCTTAGAAATACAAGAGGAGATTGCACGGGTTGCTTCAGTGGTAAAAAGGGGATTAGGAGGCAAACGAGAGAGACAAAAAGTTGAAAAATTGATGTGGAAAAGAAGAAAGTAAATGCAACAGGAAAACTAAGCTCAGTAAAAGAGCAGGGCAAAAAAAGAATCCTTACCTCAAACTAGCATAAGAAATTTGAAGAACGACGATATTCATGCAGTCTAAGAGGTAAGGAGGCCTCAGAATTACAACATCCCAATCATATGCTCCTTCCCTGCCCCGCACATACACTGATACAGCCACGCAATGAAAGCATTTGTTGTATCTGGGAAGGGGCAGATCTTCAGAAAGATATTTAAATCCCCTTACCTGCTGTAAGTCTCCCTCTCCATAATGGCTCTCTTTAGACCTGCACCAGTGATTTCACTGGCACAAGTCTGAGGAGAAAAAGGGGGCAGGGTGTCTGCTGCTGGAGGGGATAGGATCCAGTGTGAATCATCATCACTGGATCTACCCCCTCCTGCAACCTCCCCACTCCCTTGCCCCCATCCCATTTTGCCCTATCTCCATTTACCCTCCCTCACTCCTCCTGCCTCCTCTGACATCCTACCTGTCTTGGTGGTCAAGTGCATTCCTCCAGTGAGCGCATGAAGATTCTGGCCTCCCTGCTGATGTTTGGGCAGCATGCTACTTTGTAACCTGCTGGAGTGCCTTTTGCGTGAGCTGCAAAGGAGATAGCCCTGGTGGAATGCTAGCACCACCAGTGCTACAAGCCCATAGGATTGGGCTGTAAATGATGTACTTTTGAGATGATGAGACTGAAACTAAAAGGGGAAAGATATGATTCCCTCAGTGGAGTAAAAGAGAAAGGTTCCTTTGAAAATGTTCCATTTATTCATCCATCCCTCTATATTTGAAGTCCCCAGTCCTATGCTGGTAGTATTGTAGCATTATTGGAAACAAGCACAACAAGTTGGGAGGTCATAGCACATTGACCAATCAGAAGGAGCACTGCTCGATGAGAAGTTGGTACTTGATGTTGTTGGTTAAATCTCAAGCACAACAAAGGGTAGGTGGTGAGAGAAAGGACCATATCTGAAGTCTACTGTCAGACCTTTGGTAATGTTTATGGCCATGGACCAACAGTCTTTTATGAGATAAGCTCATCTTGGAGCATCCTTTTGTTCAGGGTTGGTTCTTGATGCTTTTATCCCTTCTACTTTTATCCCTTCCTAGTAGAAATTGCTATTTCCTTGGGAAAGATGTGACTAGGTGTTTCTCAATGCTCATGAAATCTGTGCCTTGATTCGCAGAGGATGGACTGTAGAAGAAGTCAGTGAGGGAGAGCTAGGGAATTGCTTGGTCCTGTGACCACAATTGTCAGAAAGGCAAAGAGCACCCAGGGCTGTGGCATTGTTTTACAGATGTGAATAGCATGGCACGGCAAGGAGCAGCCACTTGTGGAAATTTATTAGAAGCTTCTCTAAGCCTGGGAGAAGAGGTTGGTCCAAAGTTATAGCCTTTCACTAGAAGCTTGTGGGAATGTTGCTCTCTCAACATCAACCTGATGAAAGATTGCCCAAGTTGGGTCTGGGTTGCACACTCATGTTGCATGAACCCAAAATGGACACAGCTATGTGGGCATACATGTTGCGGCAAGCAAGTCAGAACTACGCCTTGAAAATTGTAGTTTGCAGGTAACACGGTTCTGAAAAGTGCTTTTTTCTCTCAAAGTGATTGTTTTTCCGTTTGGTTGTATATTTCATATTGTGTCATGTTTACAAGGTTTCATGAGCGGAGATGTTCTCTAGACAGCTGGCATGGGAGGAGCAGCTCTGTCATTTATCTCCCCTCCCTAACCTTCTTCCTTTGCAGAAACAGCTCTCCAAGGGCCAGATGTTAACAAATTGCCTTAATTACTCCCACCCTCCCATTCCTTTGGTGTGGAGATGTTACCACACCATATGCAACACTGTGGGAGAGAGGTTGTAAATGAAATTCCCAAAGTTCACGGCTCAGAAGGTGATTGAAAGTGCATTTGATCAAAATATCCTTGGAGGCCATATATTCTGAGCAGTGTCAGAAATAAGTACTGCAATCTGCGTGGCTACAGCAGTGTAGGCAATGTCTTAATTGCTATAATTAGCCCCGAATCAAAGCCTATCATTGGAACAATAATAAGCCCCAAGCACAATAAGTTACGTTCTAAAATAGCTGACTTTTAAAAAACAATTTCGCAGACTCCACAAATGAGAAACAAAAGAGAGGCTGAGTACCTCATTCAAATGACGCTCACAACTCTTGGTAGTCTTTATCTCTGTGGTTGTTGGACTGAAGAAGGGCAGTAAAAATTCTATGCTCCATTGAACTTAATACTGTAATAATTTTTCAGACCCATGACATTTGTGCTCCACGATTTTTAGCCTCCCTGTGCTTCAGTACATTCCGCTTATGAGAGCCGCGACAGCATAGTGGCTGAGAGACAGGCAGCCCAATTCTAACCTGCGCTGGCACAGGGAGGCTGGCTGACCTGCCTCATATCCAACGCGGGATTGGGGCTGAATGTGGCTCAGTCCGGGGCAAGGATAACAATCATAACTCGTTATTTATATACCGCCTTTCTGGTCAACGGATTACTCCTCTGACTTTATTCAAGGCTGTTTTACATAGGCAGGCCTCATGTACATAAATCCCTCAAGGGGATTTTTACAATCATGCAGGTTCTCTCTTTAAAGAACCAGCAACATTTCAGATGGATCTTCCTGGTCTCACTTCGGGTCTCCAGTTCTCCCAAGCAGGCTGACAAGCAGCTCCATCTCTCACATGGAGGGCAGCCAAGATGCTTCTTGCTCACATCAAGAGCAGGTGGAATCACTCAGCTGGGCTTGTGAGCTGCTGCAAGGTCTCGCCATTCTCAGCCGTTCAGGGAGCTGCCGCTGTCCTCAAACTGGCAACCTTCTGATGTTATTTTCAGGCTAATGGAGGCTCCACCCTCTAGACCAGACCTCCTGCCCAGAGCTGCTTGGGACCAGGGATAGAATCTGGCACAAGTGTCAAATCCTGACTCCACCCCCTCACCAGCCGCCCACCCTCCCCCCAAAACATCTCCATCCTGCCCTCCACCCACCCTCCCCAAGCCCCCATGCTGGCCTGACTCAGCTGGCACAGGCTTACCTTTGCACCAGCCCATACCTCTGACGTATCCTTGCACCAGCCTCCCTGCTCTCCCAGAGGTACTTTATGGCACTTTTGTGACACCGTTGCCATCTGCCAGTATGGATTGCACCCAAAGCTGCAAATCAGAACTTTCTTGGTTTGAATCTTACCTCTGCCACAGGTTTACCAAGTGGTTCTAAGCAAGCCACTCCCTCCCAGACTCAGCTGCAATATGGGCATAATAATAACATTTACTTATCCTACATGGATTCCATGATTCCAAGTTGTCTGAACGCTGAAAAAAGTGCAATGGTAAGTATTATTATTGTGTCAATTCATATAACAATGCTTGCCTTTCGACTTGGTTCTATATGGTGTGACTAGCGTGATTCCCATGCTTCGCTACGGTATTTAAATACCTTAAATCCATTTTAACTCTAATAAATTTTCCTTTTATTGCAATGAACAATTAACAACTACTGCATGTCCTTTTCAGTGGTGGCAGCAGCTTTATGGAATCCTATTTCACCATAGCCTCACATGGCCCCAGCAATACACTCCTTCAGATTCCAAGTTAAGATGTGGCCTTTCTGGGTGACATTTGCGATAGATTAGTCAGGAGATTAGGAGACTAGATTGGGTTTTCAGTTATTTTGCCTATTGCTTGTGTGTTTTATGTTTTGGGGATTTCATTTGGGTGATTTTTACAATGATGTATTTTTACCCTCTAATGAGAAAGGCAGGCTAGAAATGTTTTTAAAATCTAACAAATATAAATAAACAATCAAGTGAATGAAAAAAGCTGCACCATTTAGGAAATTTACATTCCATCAAACAGAACAATGGATGGAGTTCCATGCCAACCTTCAAATATTGAGAAACCAAGCAATGAGAGATGTACGTATGTATGCCTGGTGAAAAATCATAGTCATAGTCATTCCCTGCCCCGAACTATCCAGGGTTAAACCAAGACTTTCTGGGCTGCTAAATTCTAGACCCCCTTTACCTGGAAGCATGGCAACCATTTCCACATTTCCTTCCACTCCTTCAATTTGAAAAGAAAAAAAGGGAATGTAGTGGAAGTCTGGAGAGAGGAGAAGGATAGGCCAGAGAGTATCTCTGATGTTTGACGCTATTCTCCTTCACAATTTCTCTAATGCTCCATTTGCCTCTTCGCTTTTGAAATTCAGGGAGCAGGAAGAGAAGGAGTGGAGGACCTGGGCAAGCAGCTAGAAAAAGGCATCCCATTGCAAAGTTTTGTTGTATGAGACTCTTCCATTGACCTCCACATGTTTATCTGTAGAGAGTTCCTCCTGCCTATACAAGCTGTCCACATGGAGGCTCTTGACTGGGGACTCTGAGAAAAGAAGAGTTCATGATGAGAGCCTTATGTAAGAGCAGCAGTAGGCAAGCTGTACGCAGTCAACAAATGTTCTATCAAATGCATTTGTTCGGGGGCAGAGCCAACTGCCACAAGCCTTCTCTGTCCCTCTGTATAGCCTCTATCCCAGAATCTTGTCTGAAAAAGGCCATAATCATGGTGTGGAGCAGGGGTGCTCACACTTTTTTGGCTCAAGAGCTACTTTGAAACCCAGCAAGGCCCGGAGATCTACCAGAGTTTTTTTTACAATGTTCACGCCATCATAACATATAATATTTATGTATACAATGTATGTTGGTGTACCTTGAGCCCCACTGAGTATAACAGGACTTACTCCTGAGTAGACATGCCTAGGATTAGGCTGTGAGGCTGCAATCCTAGCCACACTTACCTGGGAGTAAGCCCCATTGAGTACAATGGGCCTTACTCCCGGCGTTTCCTCCCAGAGGCACCTGAAGGGGGGGGTCGGCACTCCGCGATCTACTTATTTTGCCTCGCGATCTACCGGTAGATCGCGATCCACCTATTGAGCACCCCTGGTGTGGAGCATCATTCAGATAATTCTCATCAAGCACCCACGAAGCTCATGCTACAGTGCAAGCCGTTTTAGTGCACCTGGATCAGCAGTGGGGGGGGGAGTGGAGGATAGGATTGAACACATTTAGTATCCAATCCTATCTTCCCCCCTCCTGCTGATGGAGGCACCCCAAAACAGCGTGCACTGTATCATACAGGGTGGGGAGCAGCTGCAGAGGTCTCCTCTGGGTAAGGGAACTGGGGTAAGCCTTTGAGGCCTGGCCTACTTGGATCAGCACCAGAGAAATCGCTGGTGCAAGTCTGTTTGGGCCTGGACTGGGAGATCTGGTCCAGGATGGGGACTTGGATTTGGGGGACACTGCTGCCACTGAACCTGCTCCCTTCCTGAACCCGATCTGCTCCCATCGACTCACTGTTCCGCCCGCGCATCGCTGCATTCTGCACTCCCCTGCCCTGTTCCTGCCATCTTAACCTGGATCAGCTGGCCTTCCCTGGTATGAAGGGGAAAGCTCCATCCTCCCCACTGGCACTCCAGCAGTGCACAATTTCATGCACTACTAGTATCTGTTTTATGACTGCCATAAGGCAGTTATCACTGGTGGAACCAGTAGGTTTGCAGTAGTTTGATAATTCAAGGCTTCTTCATGTGCAGCTTGTTCCAGGTAAACATCTCATCCCTACAGCAACAGCTCCATCAGCATGATTACCTGAAATTCTGTCCCATTTTCCCCATAATGTTCCTGCTAAAAGACCTTGTATTATGCTAACTTTGCCAATTTCTTTTGCCATTCTGTGCGTCTCACATTCCATTCTTCAATTTCTTTCCCACTTTGCCCAGTCCCCTTCCAGTTTTCCCTGCATCCATCTAAAATGTAAATAATGATTGCATTTAACAAATTCATGGTGGTTTGTCCCAACTTTGACCTCTTCTTCTTCATTTTCTAACTTTATGCATAATCTGCAAACTTTTTCTGTGTGAACTAAGCCCTTGGTGGGACCTTAGCTAACCCTCTTTCACTTGAGTTTCCATTATTCATGGTTTGTGGATTAACAAACAGAGGCACTTTGCATTGTGAACAAATTACTTCTTGCACTTACCATATTTTTTTTTTCATTTAAAAAAGAAAAGAGAGAAGCTGCCAGTTCCAAAAGAAGAACACCCTGGATGGTAACATAAAAGGTTGTAGTTGTGTCATAAAATCAAAACCATCTCCTGTTATCAAAGGTCAAAAACATTATCCGCATGTCAGCCAAATTTATAAATACACTCTCCATGGAGCTGAACCTAAAGTGTGAATAAATAGAACACTGGGAGTTATAAAGATGAATTAGGACCAGTAGGAACTTGAAACTCTTAGCTTAATTGCTCCATTAAGGAAGAAAAGGCGTGGGGGGAGGTCTCTGCACTCAGGAAATCTGGATAGGTTTTTATTCATTGAGATTGCAAAGCAGAATGTCAGTATGGGGGGGGGGAGGGCTCCAGCACAAACTTTGCAAGATGCTAGCAGTGGGAAATGCCAGGGTTCCAAAGTTTTGTGGGTTCCACAGAATAAAGGATGTGATGAAGGAGATGCTACTTCATCTGGAGAACTTCACAACTCGCTTTGGGGCAGCAACAGCAAGGCGCTGCATGCTATGCGCATGGCGCATAGAGGCGCCTTCTATACTTACTGTACTGCCCTCCTCTGGCTACACTACTGCTGCCATTAGTACCCTATATGCAACCTGGAGTGGTGCTTCTGCTTCTGAAATGTCAGGGAGGCTTGTAATTCCCAGCAGGGTGATCAGTTCTTCCTTTGAAGCCAAACTAGATGTGTTCAACATGTTCTTTTCCCTTCCAGCTTCTTTTTCATTTTTAAATAGTATCCATGCCGGGGGGGGGGGGGGCTCTGATCTGGGCCAGGAAAATGGTGTGGGGAGCTACTTTTGCCCTTAATGGTTTTAATTAGGGATGTTGTGAAATTGTTCTATCACCAATCAAATTGTGGGCAAAAATGTCTTGGCTCCAACCCCTCCTTGCACAAGGCAAGGGAAAGGAATGACAGTCTCTTGGCTGAGAGACTTGTGTTACGGGAGGAACTGCTGCAGGAAGCAGCTGCTTCTCAAACGACCCTTCCCACCCGCCCATAATAGCAGTCTAACAGCCCAGTCCTGAGCTGACCGGGGCGCGTAGCTGCAGCAGCACTGAAAATGGCTGCTGCCACATCCTGTGCACCAAGGCAGCCGCCGGCAGCACCTCGGGAGAAGGGAACTTCTGTCCCCTTCTCCCAGGTAAGCGCAGTAGCCCCGATATGGGGCTACTCGATTCACTGCCAACCCAAAGAGCCTCTGAATCAAGAGCCTCTGTGTAAGGCTACCACTGGCGCTCACCCAGCAGTATGACCCGCAAACATGCCTTATGGTATGTTTGTGACAATGCGTGCCAGCAGTGAGCAGGCGCATGATTGGGCTCTAAGACTACCTGACTCCTGCTGGAGCTGAGTAGGTATTTTTTGCTTTCACACAAGTTGTTCCTCTATGTTTTCTTTTGTTTTTCCACCCACCCTGGGCAGCCTGAAGGTTGGTGAGTGTTCATTAGTCAGGTCAGTCACAACTGATAGAAGTGGTGCAGGGTGGGGTGAAGAGGAGGGCTTGGGGTGCACCCTGAAGTAAACAATGGTTAGTCGGGGGTTTAGAACTGATCTCAAGAGGCTACTTGGCTCTGGGATGCTGGCCGGGGACCCTTGGCTCAAAGGTGGCTTTGCTTAGGGGAGGTAGAAAAGTTCAGCTACCTTGACCCTCCCCCCCTTTCATGAGCTGACTGAGATAGACAACTGACAATCTGCAGCTTTCAATCCAGGTAAATTGTTCAAAAGGGGAGAATAGAAAGAAGCTGGCTGTCTCCCCCAAGTTAGGAGCCTACACCAGTAGCATACCAAAGAAAGGGGAGGCAGCAGTTCTCCTTGGGTGTTATGTACACAGAGGGTATCAAATGTGCCACTGATTGGCTGGTACATCTGGCTTCCCCCCAGGAATCCCAAGGTGGACACCAGGTCTACCCTTTTCAATGAGTGGCCACTCATTCTTCCTTCCCTACCAAGCCATTGAACTGTGCCATTGGTCACTGCACACAACTCCAGCACAAGTAATCAGTTTCCTCTGTGTGTGCATATTACACGTGTTTTGAAAAGTACGTCTGGTAGCATTACATACCAATATTGTTTGCAAACTGCTCAAAATTAATTAGAAAAATACATGGTACGCAATTACATGGTACACCAAAACGCATATAATAATAGAACACAACCCCTAATAATCATTTAAACAGGAAAGGGGGGAACAGCTTTAGGACGTTAGAAACCGAGACACAGAGAGAGTGTGCACGCCCATATACCTTTTCCCAACCACAATTTCTCTGCTGCAAATCACGTCTTTCCCATCTACTGTTCAATTATCCCACTTACCAGGTAACTCCTCTATGCCAAAGTCCTTCCTGATAGGTCCAACTGTCTTGATTAATACAATGTATGATACCTCAGATTCCTGAAAAAATCCATTCAATTTAAACTATATAACAGCTTCCTATAATATCTTAAACGATTACATAAAATATATAGAAGAATCCCCTGAAATATTGTAGTGTGTTCCCCATTTTGAATAAATATTCTGAGAACCCTCACTGAGACAAAAGCGTAAAGCTGAACTAGACAAAAAGAAAAACATTAAAAGAGCCTGTTTAAACATGATATTTTTATATTTCCTGTCACAAACAGGTGCTTTTCATCATTCTCAAGGGTTGGTTCCTGAACATGGGACAAAATCAGTGTTTTGCTTTTTTCCTTATAAAGCACTTATTTAAAAAAGGCTCAGGAAACAATTTAAATTACGTTTTAAACTCATCCAGCCACAAAGCCTTAGTATGTTTGTAAAAAAATTAGTACTTTTCACATACAGTCCTCAGTTTACTGCTTTACAGAATGTCATCAAATTCTATCCCAGAGATGAAAATGTTTGCAATCCCTCACACAAATATGTCATGAAATATAATGGCAGGTATTATTAACATAATTACAAAGACACCCTCTAAATTGCTGTTATCAAGTAAAAGGGTTACTCATGCATTTATAATGCTATATTTTCCTTAAAGCATGTTGGAAGGATGCACGACTCAGCAGAATCCAAACTGTCTCTTAATTACCTTCCGCACACTTTGCCACCAAGACACTTAGAACTGGGAACAAATCACAGCTTCAATTGGTTCAAGAACTGAAGCTCCCTTGAAGCATCATTAAAGCAAATGGTTTCTTTTTAAAAAGAATTCTTATGCACTGGCCAGTAAACAGGTAATAAGCTCACAAATGCATCCATGTTTTTTTTATAATTATTGCTTAAATGCTCACATGTAGCAGTTTGGAAAGCCGCGAGGGCTGTGATCTTGTCTTAGCAAGGCTCTTTTGAATTAGCGACTAATGATACCTTTCTTAATATATTTGGTTATCACCTATTTAATGACATCACTTCCTGCCTAATGGTATCACTTCTGACCTTCAGCAGGCATGATAAATGCTATTTGGTGGGTTGTAGTTGGAGGGAGAGGACACCTGCTGGGTAAATGGACTAACTTTTTGGCTAACTGGCCTGCTAACTCATGAACTGACTCCTGGCTCTGCTTATTGGACTGATCCTCTGGCGAATGACTTACTGAACTTTTGGACGGATTAACTGACAACTTGACCAATGGACTGGTGGATGCACAGTGAACTGGTGGATTGACTTGTGGATTAACTAATGGACTACCTTAACTGATTAATGAACTGATTGCCTGTCCTGAGATTGCTAGGTGGTGGAGAGCTGAAGGGCTGCTGCCTCAGGAATTGGGAGCAGGGACCCTGCAGGCCCACAGGCAAGCTACCTTTTTCACTGGTGCCAGGGTACAGTGGTAGTGTCTGCTAGGGCTGGCTGTGGTGAACCGTCTGGAACTAATTGGCCTTAAAGTGGGCATAGGTTCTCTAGGCCAAGTTTATAGCAGGAATTTGGCAAGACAACATTGGAGGGCCTTTCCCCCCATAGATCTATAAATCCACCATACGCAGCAGTGCTTAAATGGATAGTTGCACTGGAAACTGGGTAGTGGCAGGAATCGAGATGAATACAGTTCCAAAGAGGCAAAGAAATTGTGCATTAATGTAATTGCTCACATGTGTCTTAAAAATGAATAAGTCTTCTTATCCACTGTGCCAATGCGATCAAGCCATGCTTTTTACCCAAAGCTCTAATCTAAACTCTGCTTCAATATTTGTATCGTGGGCAATGCTCTTTAAAAGATCAACCATCCAAAATTAGTTGTGATAAGGCCTAAGGGACAGCAGCTGTTAGTAGCTGAGGGGTGGCTGAAATTTCCAAGCCTGTTGGGGAAATGAATCAGGAAGATTCAGATTCAAGATCTGATCTGAGACGATTCCGGTCTTATCCAAAGCTGCGTGCAAATGTGTCCTCTTAAAAGCTTTATCTTTTGTAATGAGAGCCCTCAGCCTGTCAGAGCTAAAGCTCAATCCACATAGACTAAGCAATGTCAGTTGTGTGGAATGTGATTATCCTTTAAAAGATTATGATGGAGATAAAACTCTCTTTCAGGCGAGGCAAGCTTGGTCTGACTGCACCAATAAAGCACTCTCAGAAACATCACTTTTATTAAAATTATAGGCAATAGCCACAGATGTACTAATCAGGGAGCAGCAGGAAATTCATCAAGCCACATGGCGCATTTCTTGGTTATGTGCATTAATGCAGAACAAGAGCCATTTAGCAATTTGGTACCTGACAATACCCTTGACAACTGAAATGGCTCTAATTGCATCCTCGACTCTCTTCCTATGATGAATGCCCTATTTTCCTTTTATTTTTGGACACTTCTAACCCCCCAGAAACTCTGCGCTGGCTCAGCAGTCTGAAAAGCTCCTGGGACATGTTCCTGCATCAGTTGTTTTCCTTTGAAATGGCATTACCCTACAGCCATTTGCTACTGTGGACTGGGGCTCCTTCTTCATCTTTCTTCTTCTTCTTCTGGAGTAACTAAGCCATACACCTACCAAATGGGCAGCCAAACCTGTCTGTGGGTGAAGGGGTGGGATGGAGTGGCCAGGTGAGTTCCACTTCTCCAGTCAGGTAACTTGATGACATAATCAAATCAAGGTTCCTTAAGCTCAAGCACAGTAATTCAGTGGGTTGGTGTGTCTGATTGCTTACAATCCAACAACGGGTTCCGGTCAGGGCTGGGAAGGGGAGAGGAGTCAGTATCTCTTGCTCAAGGCTGGGATTAATTGAATAGCAAACATGACTAACAAGATCCAAACGCCTGCCAAAGGGAGGAAAAGACAGAGGAAAAGCCCGTGCACAGATTGCCCAGATTGCCTAGAAAGGGGAAACCTGAAGAAGAGAAAAAAGAAACAACTGAGAATGGAGAGCTTCTTCCCCTCCTCCACCCCCACTGGATCTGAGTTTGCTGTAAGTACAAATATTAGTCTTACTGCAATGGCAACTGAACCTGTGGAATCTTCAGATGACTCAGCAATAGGGGTGCCTATTAGCAGGTTGTATCCAGCTGAAGTGAGGGGGAAAGCTAGAAAAGTTGGAAAACAAATCTCTCCCGGACAGAATCATAAGACAAATGGTGCCCGGACAAGGCAGCCTGCCTCAGATTGCACTTTCCAACAATTAGGAGAAATCTGTTTTATATCTGCGGAGTCACTGCTAGTGATACTAGGTCGCCTAAACAAAATAGAAGGGCAACTAGAAGCCATAATTCAGAATCCATCTCAGCTAACTCTGAATGCTGCCAGGTTCCAACCTCCAGTAATTAACGCCAAGGACGCCATTAAATCATCCTCCTCCATACCAGAGACAACAGACTATAGCAGCGCACAACACAGAAAACAAAGGAAAGTGCAGCAATTATTCCAAAACAATCAGATACTAATTCACTTCCCCGGAAGAGATGCCCACCTTTGGAAATCTAAAGAAACAATACTCCGGTCTCTTTCCCAACTTTTGAACTTTCAGGTTGTTCATTCAGATATAAAGTATTTTTATTTCTTACCCACCCAGTCAACGTATAAAAGACTTTTTCTTGACTTCTGCTCAGCAAGTGTGCCCCAGCAGATATTTCACGCAGCACAAAGGCTCAGAAGATTTGATATCTTCCCTCAGTGCGTTTTTAAAGAGCTAGGCATCAGATCATTAATCAAGAAAAAAGCTAAGCGTGTAGAAGTCAACATCACTGGGAAGACAGATATGCCAACATCATGCAATTCAGATCTTCATGGTACAGTATCTGCAAGACAAGCTACTGTGAAGGATAGACATCAAGTACATGGGCGTGATGAACTGGAGGATCTGCAGATAAGATTGGACAGTCTCTTAGAACAAAGTAGACAACCCAACCGTGGACATGAAGGAAAAGATCTGGTATCTGAGATGACAAGTGAGGCGAGTGAGCCGATGGAGTCTGATATCTCCATAGGACTGAGTCCACCATCAAAAAAGCTGTCAAATTCTATCATAGAAGCTGCTAATATGGTCCAAGACTCTATGGCAAAGGAATTGTGCTTTGGAAAACCACAAGGGAGCTTTAGTCTCCCTCTAACAACCAAAGTGGGAGAAATGACTAATCGTCCGGGACTGCTGCTGGCTCCAGACCCTCACTTCAACAACATAACAGCTCTTCTTGCCCCAGATTTGCTTCATTCACCATGCAACTCACAGCCTCTAACTGAGGGGGTAGATAAAGAACATGCCAAAGAACACTCTTTAAGGACTCTTCTGCCCAACTCTGAAGAGCTTCCAATTTCTGATAACGCCCCCCAAGGTTTGTCCTTTGACCCCTTACAAACAATGAAGCCATCTGCAAAATCTGATTCTTTCAACTGTAATATAAGCTCCCAGCTTATGGACCAGTTGCCTCAACTGGATGTGGATGAGGTCAAGATGACTAGGAAAGCCCTGGAGGCATTCAGAATCTTACCTCATCAGGAACAATGACAGACTGTGCAGAAAGTGGAAATGCTCTGGAAGGAGCTGTCAGATATGATGCAGACCACACATCGCCTTACTTCATGTGAGAGCACATCTTCTCTACGGGACTCTCCAATGGTTTCCTCAGACAAAGACCCTTTCTTAAGGGCGACCTATCAGACTGAGATGCATCAGGAGTCCCCAGTCAGGGGAAGCATGCCTTACTCCCTCTCTCTTGGGGGCTCTCCCTCTACAGTGCCTCCTCCAGTTGGCTCAGCCTGGGCTTCTGAGTGTGAGAAACAGCCCCTTAACCATTTGCTCCCTCCACCAAAAGAGGCCATTGATAGCGAACACTGCTGTCTAGATGATAAAATGGAGGGTGTGGTGATGGAGATGCCCAATACATCTATTCAAATTAAACAGCAACCTGCCTCTACTGTTTTAGAGGAACCCATGGCACAACTCTCCCAGCTTTCAACAGTGGATATCCAACCAAGTCAACAACCATTGATCCATCTTGTTCCTGATGGAACCCCAGCCGTAGCAGCAACAGGCAATGCTCTAGAAGAGACAAATCTGCCAGATGGATTGGAAACCAAGCTAAGATTGCCGGAGACCATTATGCTTGAGCCAGAGCTACAACCACCTGTCTCAAGCACGCAGAGGGGCTCAGAAATTCAAATTCCCTTAATTCCATCAGACTGACTGCTTCCACATTGACTCCCTGAAGCCCTCCAAGGTCAACTGAAAATCCTGTCTTGGAATATCGCTGGCTGGTCAGCAAAGTCACGGGAGAAAGTGCTAGATGAAATCCTAAGGGATAGAGATGTTATATTGCTACAGCACTGAAGAACATTGTGTGCCTGCCTGTGCTGGAAGAGCTTGACAGTGAACCAACCCTAGAAGAACTTCACGTGGCCCTGGACTCCCTTGCCTTTGGCAAGGCACCTGGAAAAGACAGCATCCCTACTGAAGTCCTAAAATGCTGCAAAGAGATCATCGTCACTGAGCTGCATGAAATCCTCTGTCTCTGCTGGAGAGAAGGTGGAGTACCTCAAGACATGAGGGATGCAAACATCATCACGCTGTACAAGAACAAAGGTGACAGGGGTGACAGGGGTGACAGTGAAACCAGTTTTTAAGCATGAGTTGCTGTTTATGGCCGATAGCTATTGTAAAATCCAGGCAATTAAGCTGAGGCTGCCACACCAAAGCCTTATGGTTATAAATGTGTACATGCCACCTGTCAATGACAAAGCGGCAACCGAAAAGCAGTGGGTATATTTTAGTGGCATGTCTACCGCGGCATCTCTCTCCTTAGCGTTGTAGGAAAGCTGTTTGCCCGAGTTGTACTAAAGAGGCTCCAGGTACTTGCAGAGAGCGCCTATCCAGAATCGCAGTGTGGATTCCGAGCCAACAGGTCCACCACTGATATGGTATTCTCCCTTAGACAACTGCAGGAGAAATGCAGGGAACAACGACAGCCACTCTTTATAGCCTTCATAGATCTCACAAAGGCTTTCGACCTGGTCAGCAGAGATGGCCTCTTCAAGATTCTCCCCAAGATTGGATGTCCACCCAGGCTCCTCAGCATCATCAGATCTTTCCACAAGGACATGATGGGCACTGTTGTCTTCGATGGCTCCACATCAGACCCTTTTGACATCCGAAGCGGAGTGAAGCAGGGCTGTGTTCTTGCACCAACCTTGTTTGGGATTTTCTTCACTGTCCTGCTGAAGCAGGCCTTTGGAACTGCAACAGAAGGCATCTATCTCCGGAACAGATCAGACGGAAAGCTCTTCAACCTCTCCAGACTGAGAGCAAAATCCAAAGTCCAGCTGAAATGTCTGCGTGACTTCCTCTTTGCCGACGATGCAGCTGTCACTACCCACTCTGCCAAAGATCTCCAGCAGCTCATGGATCGTTTTAGCAAGGCCTGCCAAGATTTTGGACTGACAATCAGCCTGAAGAAAACACAGGTCATGGTTCAGGATGTGGACTCACCTCCCTGCATTACAATCTCTGAGCATGAACTGGAGGTTGTCCATGACTTTGTGTACCTTGGCTCAACGATCTCCGACACTCTTTCTCTCGATACCGAGCTAAACAAGCGCATCGGTAAAGCAGCTACCACGTTTTCCAGACTCACAAAGAGAGTCTGGTCCAACAAGAAGCTGACGGAACATACCAAGATCCAGGTCTACAGAGCTTGCGTCCTGAGTACACTTCTGTACTGCAGCGAGTCATGGACTCTTCGCTCACAACAGGAGAGGAAACTGAGCGCTTTCCACATGCGCTGCCTCCGACGCATCCTCGGCATCACCTGGCAGGACAAAGTTCCAAACAACACAGTCCTGGAACGTGCTGGAATCCCTAGCATGTATTCACTGCTGAAACAGAGACGCCTGCGTTGGCTTGGTCATGTCGTGAGAATGGATGATGGCCGGATCCCAAAGGATCTCCTCTATGGAGAACTCGTGCAAGGAAAGCGCCCTACAGGTAGACCACAGCTGCGATACAAGGACATCTGCAAGAGGGATCTGAAGGCCTTAGGGATGGACCTCAACAAGTGGGAAACCCTGGCCTCTGAGCGGCCCGCATGGAGGCAGGCTGTGCAGCATGGCCTTTCCCAGTTTGAAGAGACACTTTGCCAACAGTCTGAGGCTAAGAGGCAAAGAAGGAAGGCCCATAGCCAGGGAGACAGACCAGGGACAGACTGCACTTGCTCCCGGTGTGGAAGGGATTGTCACTTCCGGATTGGCCTTTTCAGCCACACTAGACGCTGTGCCAGAACCACCTTTCAGAGCGCGATACCATAGTCTTTCGAGACTGAAGGTTGCCAATACCAATACCAATACTATTGCTACAGGAAACATGGGCTACCTTACCCAATGAGTTTGAAGGGTTCTCCGTAACATCACTACCAGCGCGGAAGAGCGCAGCAAAAGGTCGTCCTGCTGGCGGTCTCGCCATATTAATGAAACCAGTTTTTAAGCATGAGTTGCTGTTTATGGCCGATAGCTATTGTAAAATCCAGGCAATTAAGCTGAGGCTGCCACACCAAAGCCTTATGGTTATAAATGTGTACATGCCACCTGTCAATGACAAAGCGGCAACCGAAAAGCAGTGGGTATATTTTAGTGGCATGTTTAATGAATTGACTGGCAAATTTCCTTCTCTCGTACCAATAATTTCTGCGGATTTTAACGCCAGGGTGGGACAAAATAACGACATCTTCCATCAAATATTAGATCTGCCTACTGATATGACCTTATCAGAGATTTGTTTCTCTGAAAGGCAGTCGAAAGACAGAACAATTAATGCGGCTGGGTTTCTTTTGGCTAAATTCTGTATTACCAATGGCCTCACTTGGTTAAACGGCCTAGATTATCTGGGGGATAAAGGAGAGTATACCCATATTTCAACTAGAGGTATGAGTGTTATTGATTACATTCTGGTTCCCTTTTATTTTCTCCCACAGATAGTGAATTTTAGAGTTGGATACCCACAGTCTAGTGACCATTTACCCTTAATATGTGATTTGGCCTGCTTCTCAGGTTGCCACCACAATTCCCACTCTCAGGTGGAGGACGGTCACCCTGACACAATTAAAAGAATTAAATGGGATGCAGCCACTAAAGAGTCCTTTTGCGCACTACTACAAACTGAGGACATGTTCCAGTTGTCTACTCTGGATCCAGATAACCAACTAGGGATTGTGACCTTATTCGAGGTTTTAATATCAACTCTCCAGAACAAACTGGGCTGGATACCTCCACCTCAAAGAACAGAAGGTGGGAGAAAGAACTCTGCCAAGCTTGAGCAGACTTGCTTGACACTGAAGTTCGCTGTACGCAGTGCTTACAATAAATTTCGAGTAACTAATAGTAGATTAAACTTACTACAATATTTTAAGCTGTCTGCCCAACTCAAGGAAGCTATTAAAACTTCGTTACACCACAATGCAACAGCGAGATGGTCACGTTTAATTAAATCTGTGAGATCTAAAAACGGCAAGATTTTTTGGCAAATTATATCAGGCTGTTTCTATAAAAACTCATTTGGCAATTCCAGCTAAAATGTGGGAAGCACATTTTAAATCAATCTTCTTTGATGAATCTAAACCTGTCTCCATTGTTAATATGCCACTCCCGTTAGATCTCCCTGATTGGCCTGCAGTCTCAGTGGATGAAGTTCTTTCACTCATTAAGCAGTTAAAGCTGGGTAAAGCAGCGGGACCAGACTCAATTCCTCCTGATATTATAAAGAAGCACCAGAGTGGTGGGCCCTAATAATTGCAGAACTTTTCACTAGAATTGATAAATTTGTACTTCCGGACACTTGGACTAGATCTATCTTGGTTCCCATCTTTAAAAAAGGGGATAAAAAACTTCCCCCCAGCTACAGGCCAATCAGCCTTTTAGACCTGGCAGGGAAAATGTATGCTTCCCATCTACTTAAGAAACTTTCTGCCTGGATCTCAGACCATAACATCATAGGCCCAGAGCAAGCGGGTTTTAGGCCAAATAAGTCTGCAATTGATCAGTGTGTGGTGTTATCACACCTAATCTTCAAACAAAGGACTCAAAATAAAGCCCGACTATATGTGGCCTTTTTAGAATTAAAGTCGGCCTTTGATTCCATAGATAGAGATAGACTCTGGGATAAACTTGAGAAGATGGGAGTGGACAAAAGGCTATTAATATTAATTCGTGCGCTTCATTTAAACACCTCATGCCAAGTGAAATTATCTCCGAGGGGCGGCCTCTCGGCCCCAATTCCAATCAACAAGGGGGTCAAGCAGGGGTGTGTTCTTGCTCCCACCCTGTTCAATCTCTTCATTAATGATCTGGCTCCCTATCTAGCAAACTTGGATACGCATTCCCCCAAACTAGGTTCAGTGGATATCCCTCTCCTTTTGTATGCTGATGACATGGCCCTGATATCTCAAACTAAAATAGGATTAAGGAGCCTGGTTAATGCCTGCTTAGAATATTTTACCAACAATGCCCTTCAGCTAAACTATGAAAAGTCCAAGATTGTGGTGTTTGGGCACTCTTGAAAATTACAGTCTTGGCTTTTCAATGGTAAAACAATACAACAAGTAAAGGAATTTCAGTATCTTGGTCTCCGGTTTCACTACCGGCATTTCTGGTCTTCCCATCGTCTTACAGTAATTAATTCATCCAAACTAGCTGTTCAGGTTATTACTCACTTTTTCTTCTCTTGGGGTAATTCATTCATTCCAGCTGCTCTCCAGGCTTTTAATGCCAAAGTTACACCTCTAATTTTGTATGGCATTCCTGTTTGGATGCCAGCATTAAATGATTCAATTGAAAAGATACATTCTAATTTTCTATACAAGATCTTAGGTGTACCGCATTGCGTTCCCTTTGCGGCACTTTGCCTGGAGACAGGCCAATATAGGCTGGAGTTTCTAGCTTGGTCCAGTTTCTTAAAATACTGGGCCAAAGTGTGCTTCAGGGCTGACCAAAATCCATTGTTAAAGGGGTTATTGACTGACTCGCTGTTGTCTCCTTGCTTAGCTCTATTCAATAAGAAAATTAGACAAATGGGTCTCAAGGAAGATCTACAAGGAGCTGCTACACTTGAGACTTCTATCAGGCTCTTGATAACAAGACTAATAGACATAGAAAGGCAAGAGATTTTGGCTGCAGCACAAAAAAAATGTTCACCCCTAAATTTCCATCTTAACAATACCTTTGGTCTACAACCAAAATACCTGTCCTTCTTAGAGTGCCCCTTTGAAAGGAGGGCTTTTACATTAGCCCGATGCAACGTGTTGCCTTCTAATGACCTACTTGGTAGGTTTAGAAATGCCCCGAAGGAAGAACGATTTTGCAATTGTGGCCTCAGAGAGGTAGACTCTCTTCCACACATTGTTCTGCATTGTGCTTTTAATCAGGTGCTCAGAGACCAGTATCTCCCCTCATTATCTGGAAACAAAAAAGGTCTCTCTGAGATCACCTCTTTACAACTTTTGCTGGCAGGTGAATTTGAATCTGACCCTTCCAGTTGCTAAATTTCTACATGTGAGCAACTTGAAGCGGGCTAAGTTGCTGGTTCTAAGCAACTTGGAGTAACTGTGTAAGCAAACTGGTGTGTTTTAACTCTTATTTCCTATCTCTCTTTTAATATATACCTTCATACATGACTGTTTGGAGATATTAGTTGTAAAACTATATGCCTAATAAAGGTTTGTTGTATGTTGTTGTTGCTTACAATCCACTACTGAGCAGGTTTGCCTGAGGTTTAAATAAGAACCTTTTGAGGTTCTATACTCTCCTGGGAAGGTCCCCCTTTGCGGGTGAGCCCCTTTGCCTTATTTCTGATGCCTGGGATGGCAGCAATGGCTACAACCACCAGCTTTTCCACAATACAGCTACTGATCCGGTAAAAAAAGGAAAGCAGAGAGCAGGAAAGGTAAGTGCTAACCACTAGACACTACTCCCTAAGCTAGTCAGCCTTCTCCTAGTACCTTCCCTGACACTTTTATGCATAAATATGCTAGAGGGTCACTGACTGGGAAAGGCAAGTAGCTTGTTCTATCCTTAAACAACTAACTTCCAGTGTCTTTACAGCACATCCATGTCTGCTTACTTGGAAGTAAGTCCTATTGCTTTAAACTCCACACTGCCTAGTAAGTGTGATTAGAGTTGAAGCCTTACAGCACAATTCTATGCATGTCACTGTGTTCAGTGAGGTTTATTCCCAGGGAAGTGTATATAGAATTTCAGCCTATTTGTTCCTTTGGCGAAACAATACTAGCACTACTGATGATCACGTCAATAAGATGTTCAAGAAAAGCTTTGTGGGCCCTAACACCACTCTAAAGTTTTGGATCCAATCAGGATCACAGAACAGTGATTTACCCATAGTCCTTCAGACAATCTATTACTATTTTATTAGGTTATAAATCTCTTAATCATGACATCCAATTTTAATTAAAAATGCCCAAGTTGGCTAACATCAAATAAAAAAAACAAAACAACTCTACCAGGAATTCCTGGAAGAAGGGGAATTCTGAGCAGCCTTGTCCCCTGTGCAAAACATAAAACATCTCTCTCCTGCTCATTTCTTTTTAACGACCCACTGATATTCCCATAGCATTAATCAAGTTTTTCTCTGATGCCCACCTAGTAGGTTTCTTGAGCCCAATACCTGAGTTATGGAGAATAATCCATGTACTGGGAAAGGTTGTGTTTCAAGACTCAGTTGAGCCAGATATGAAGCAAGGTGAAACATTCACTCTGCTTGGTGGAATCCAGATGAATCTCCATATTCATGCGTCCACCAAGAATGGGTAAATCCAGTGCGGCTTGACTCAAGTCAAGTCATGAGCCTCTGCCACCTGCAACTTGATTCAAAAATGAGTTCTAGTGGGGCACTTTCCAAGTCACCTGGAATGTTTTTGTGACTTGAAAAGACTTGAGTCATGAGTCTTTTGATACAAGTCACGAGTCTTTTGAGTCACAAGTCTTTTGATACAAAAGAAAACTAAACAGAGCTGCTGCTGGGGTGTGTGTGTGATGGAGTTCTCTTTAAATTCTCCCCTGCTGTCCCCACCCATCTATAAAAAAGGTGGGAGGGGGTAGGATGGACTATGTGAGAGAGGGGACAGAAGCAGCAAGAGGGAGGGAGGAGGATCACATGCAGTAGCTGTGAGGCTTACTAGGATGACCTGATCCTTTGCTGCTGTACTCAGTAGTTCCACTGCAGCTGGTCATTCAATGGGGTTTCCTCTTCCCCCCACAAATAACATGGAGCTTACAGCAGCCTTGTGATTGGAAAGCATGATCTCTACAAACCTCCCCCCCCCCACTTCCCCACCTCCTTTTTTCCTGGGCTTCTCCAGCCAATTCTAAGGCAAGACCCCCATTGGGCTCTTCCTTCTTCCCTCCCTCATCCAAAGAAAAAACCCAACCACCCATCCTTTGTCCAATGACCATCGGTTCCTTCAGAGATGGACAAGAGAGCCTGCTCCTGCCCAAAGCAAAACAACAACAACAACAACAACAACAACATTAAGGCTTCCCTGTCTCCTGGCTGGAACTTCCCTGATGCTCACGTGGTCTGAATGATGGTCCCCCCAAGGTTTTTCATGCTGCAAAAACAGTAAGCAAGCACAGGCAGACTCAAGTCTGCATGAGTGGGGACTGAGTGCCGAGTTAGGACTTGACTTGAGTGTTTTGTTGAGCCTTCCACGTGCATGATTCAAGTGTACACAAGTCAGCAAAAAATTCTGAATTCCTGACATGGGTTCCCAACCCTGGCATCCACTCTCTATATGTCACTAACTGGAGGCTCTTCTGGATTCTATCCCTTGAATTGAACAATTCATCATGCTACATTGTTTGCTTTCCATTGCATATATGAACAAAACTTTTCCCCGCTCATGGATCAGTCTCACTAGGTTGGCTATTTGCCTAAAGAAACCCACTAAGTGGCAAACAACTATAATTTTGATTAATATTATACAAAAAGTATACAAAGACCTTGCATTAATACTGGCTTCTCAAGTTCTGACTCAATAACAGAAATTAATATGATTTCCATTTGGCAGCTGCTATGCCAAAAAAAAAAAAATGGAATTCATGTGCATCATTCTATCAATATGCAACATGTTTTGAGCGAAGAATGAAAAAAAAAAACCTCCATCTAAAGATCTATTATTGTTGTGGAAGATTGAATCTGCATTTTAGAAGGACTGCTGGGGCTATAAAGGAGAAAATAAGTTGCTAAAATGTGTTTACTCATTCATTGAAAAGGTTTTATTTTTGTATTTGAAATAAAAAATGATCCTAACTGTATACTGACATCTCGTGGACAAGGCACAAATTGCTCCCATTTGGTTCCTTGATTCAGGGAACTAGTTGTAAAATATCTGTTCATATAAGTGCAGCAAATACTTTTTAAAAGGGGAGGAGGGTTGAGCCCCTGTATCCCAGTGTAGAGAACATAGTTGCACTTGAACCATGATTAAATCAATGGAAATCTCTTGTAGTTACTACTATCTCTTTTTAGCAAGACTTACATGCAGATAATTTTCTCCAAACCACGATAGAACTTTAAGTGCTAAACGTGAAATTTAAAGTCAACTTTAATTCTTTCATTTACAGAATAGTCATGTGAATTAGTTCTTTGTTAACGTGGCTGTAAGCAATCTTTCCCCTACTATTTATTATGGATCTTCTTAAGAACCCAAATGTTTGTCACCCAAATGTCTTTTTACTGGACATATTATTGTTAGCCCATTTTATGGGTGGATGGCATCATCAGTAGCCTTTGTAATAATCACTCATATTAATAATTACTGTTTAATAATTATCAAGACCTATCCATTGTACTTATGGGATATACAAATGAATGGAAGGGTTTACAGTTTTAGAGACTAAAGGGGAGGCACTGTTGTTGGGATTCTCCCTTTCCAAAAGTGCACAGTCTTTCCGAATCCTATCTTGGTTCCTTAGCAGACATTCCAGAAGGTGAGCCAGGTCTTTGCCCTGGAGGGGGTGAGACACAGCTGCTTCTAGCCAGGATCATGAGACATAGGCCATTGATTGGAACACAAGGCTGAAGGGCATCTGGGCATCTGTGTGTGTGATTCTTATCTTAGGTCTTGTAAATCTGGGCTCCCCAATTTGGGATTATCTCCTTTGTAAGCATACAACACCCTGGATACTAAATTAAGCTTAACTGCCTAGTGGCACCTGGACAGTCTTTTCAATCTTCCTTTTTGCACTGGGTCTTCTACAATGACCCAAGCATGGGTGGTGCACCTACCTCACCATACCTTTTGTCTCTTCAGGAACCTCTCCATTTGGGTTGCAGTTAAGCTTCTGTGCCTTCCTGGAGGGACACACATCAACACACAGTCCAATCCTATGTGTTGGGCTGGATTGGGCTGTCACATGCAGCCTTTACAACAGTGGAACAGAGTTCCGTTGCTGTAAAATGGTGGCTGACAGAGCTCACAGCACTACATTTGTGAGCAGTGCTGCAAGAGGCAGCAGCACTCCCATTCATTGGTAGATCTCCCTGGACCTGCCAGAGCAGGTATTCTCAAACCTTCAGTATCTGACCTCCTTTATGCAAGGAAAGTAGGAGAAATTAAAAAAAAAACTGTGGCAGATCTTCAGAGATACATTTTAGTGGCTCTTTTTTTCCTCCCCAGCTTTGCAGAAACTGAAAGATTAAGGCTGACTTTTATGGGGGATCAATATCTCCTTCACTTCAAATTCCATTAGACTAACACTTGCCACAAAACTTTCAAGCTCAAATCCAATTTTTGTTCTTTCACATAAAGAACCCTGCTTTCAGCCACTTACCGACGGATGATTCAGAGTGAATATAAAAACATACATTTTTTTTATTACCACTAGGACAACAGATCTTACAGTTTCAAACAATGTCTCTGATGCTGTACTTGATGCATTAGTTGAGTAAATTCTGGTTGCTCTAGAGGTTGTCAAAAACAGTGAGTTTGTGTTCAACGAAATGATCTCCCTGAATACTAGTTGCAGGAGACCAATGGTGGGAGAGAAGTACAGACATCCCCATGTATCTGTGGATTCAGTATCTGCAGTTTTAGTTGTCCGAGGATGCTGCAGATACTAGGAGACCACTTCAAACATGTTAAGAAAACTTTAAAAAGTTCCCAGTAACTTGCAATGCTTTGCTGTGTTTGCAGGCAGTCTCTTCAATTTCTTCCAGCCTCTTCCAGGCCACGTGGCGACCCTTGTCTCTTCCCAGCCTTGCCCCAGAATGAATCGTGATGCATTGCTCTTTGTGAATCCCCTGCAGCCAAGTCATTCACCCATAGATACACCTGACCCACTACTGTGTGTGTCCTCTGGGGAGCAGGTTGGCATTACCAAAGACAGCCGGAGAACACAATTTCAGTGGAACATGCTTTCAAGTCCACCATCACCCTTGTGTGACAGGGTGTGCTTCAGACTCTTCCCAGATTTTCTGGGTAATGCTTTGCACCATCAGTAATAATCCCCCCCCCCCGTGTTTGTCTGTGTGCCTGCACATGCCCAGTTCATTTGTGAAATGGAACATTATGTTAGCCATTAGCATAGGTGGTTGTTTCCTAAGGATTGGTAAGATTCATTAAGGAGAATGAAGCTAAATGAGAGGCAGTTGCAAGAAACAGATCCTCTCTGCATGTTGGCAGAGTACCTCTGATTGCCTTATTGCTGAGCCTGAATGCGAACAGGGGCCATCTCCACCTTGCTTTGCTTGTAATCCTCCTTTGGGGCTTGTTGCTGCTTGAAGAGGAGGCAGGAGGAAGTTTGATAGGCTGCAACCGTGGCATTTACTTGAAATCTCTCCTTTGCAAACGTTTGTGGTGTGGCATGGATTTTAAAAACGGCATTTGCAAAATCCCAGGTGAAGTAAGCTTCCAAAGATGCATATTCACCAAGACCCAAAATACAGCCATGCTTTGGGTTGCTTTGACAGAGGATGTTAGTAGAGCCAATTCTGTATAAATATTGTCAGGTCTCAGACAGATATTAAACCTGACCAAAAAAGTTCTGTAAGAAGTGGTAAATATTTATGTGCGTTTCTCTTTAAAGCTCACAGGAGCTATCAAACCACTGAAAGAGGAAAGAAAGAAAGAAAAAAAACAGCCTTTTGTTATCAGACTATTGAGTGTAGAAGTTAGTTCAGTTCTTTCTGAGCATTTACAGTAACTGGGATACAAACATCTATTGTGTAGAGGCCTATCCGTATTAATCATTTAGACTCGTTCTTAATATTTGCATAGTGCTTTCTGAGGACCCAGTCCTATCCAAATTTTCAGCACCAATGCAGCCCTGAGGTAAGGGAACAAACGCATGCCCCATTGGCATAGGTGCATCACTGCTGGAATGTGGGATGAGATTGGGTCCTGACTTCTTCACACATGTATTATCCTACTGTCTTCCACAACTATGTAAGGTGATAATAATTATCACCAAACTGCAGCTGAGTGTGGTTTCCTGCTTAGGCAAGTGGTTTGCCTGAGGCCACTTAGAGCAAAATTGGATGCATGTCAGCTCAGAAGTACATCCCATTGACATCTCCCCAGAAAGTGAGTATAGGATTGCAGTCATAGTGAGTTCATGACAGCAGTGAAATTCAAACCAGGGAAGCTGCATGAACCAAGATCCTGGCCGCACCAGGAAAAGGATGCTGTGGAAGGAGGGAGCCGTGATGCCAGAAATTTTGGAATCTATAATAACCGCCCAGTCCTATCCCATGCCATGTTATAGCATACAGCTGCACCAACAGAGGTTGGGCTGGATGCTATGGTGTGGAGGGGGGGGCTGGATGGCCTGCAGGAGTGTGATGTTCACCACCTTGTTAGAAAACATCATATGTAATCCAGCTTCTAGCATCTATAGACTTGATATTACAGACTGATTCATATTTTTGGCATGGAAAGTTGGTCATGCACACCATATACAAATGTAACTTGGAGAAACGCAGAAAGAAGCTCTATGGTCAGGTGGATCACAACTACAGCATAAAGAATGGGTCCAGAACTGCCATGATAACATCAAACCAAGACTTGACATCCACCAGAATTCTATCACTGCTACTATCCTGTGGTACAACCTTCCATGCTGTGGCAGAAACAATCCTGGGATGAGAAGATTACCTGGGACTGAGACATGCTAATCGAAAAAAGGGGTTAGAGACACTGCTGAGCACCAGGAGGAAGCCATTCCTAATGTTTTGCCACATGGTCTCCACTTGTTGTCCCACTCAGAGGTAGCGCTGGAACAAATAAACTAACCTACTTACAAAGACACTTTGACCTAAGGTTGCCCTAGCCTGGGTCATATAACTCTGTTGAATGAACAAGGATTTCATTGGGTACGGTACGCATGTTTTCCAGCATTATTATGAAGCAGAATTTTTCAGACTCTCCACTGAATCACACAGCAGCAGACAGACCACCTCTGGTTTCTAAGAGAAGAAACAGTTTGTCTTCAGCTGATCTGGAAACAACCCAACTCACCGGGAGCCCATAAATGTCAATGAACTGGGGCAAGTTCAGTAACAGCAGCAGATGTACGATATACATTTTTCAGTATATTACTTTTGAATTCCTCTTGACCAAAAATAAGTCATTTTTTTGGTCATGCCTGGGCTGTTAGAATCAAAGGTTATGCTTTTAACTTATTTGAATGAGCACTGAATCTATACAATGCACATATAGAGAACCAAAGAAATACTCAGAAATCAGATTCATTCATTCAATTATTATATTTCTATCCTGTCCTTCTCCTCAATGGGCCATCAAGAGTGGTTTACAGAAATTGAGCTGTGCCCCAGTGTTGCTTAGGATTGTATATAAAGACCTGATTGATGTTCATTACCAAACCATCTGAATTACTAACACATCAGTATTTTTCTGAATATTAGATTTTCTACATACGTGCACCTTTAAGAACATTATGATAATGTGTGGACTCCCAGTGGCATCAGAAGTGGGGCAGGAGTTCTGGGTGAGTGGAAAAGTAATAGCTCCATTGCTTACACTGTTCCACTTGCTCCAGAGTTAATGTTACTTTTCAAATACAGGAATGCCCCCTTATTCATGGGGCAGATACCTGAAACCATGGATATGGGGAAACGCTTGTTGCTGTGGTCCTGGGGTCTGCCCCATTAACAGAGGCAAGGGCAGCTCAGCTCACCTCCAGAGGGGAGTATGAGCTAAGCAAAGGCTGAGGTCATTCATCCCCTGTCTCTGCCACTTTCAGACTCAGCAGTATAACTCAAAACAGTTTCACAGAGAAAATGGAAGTGACATTTTGAATACCTTATGAGGCATTGGGAGGCCGAGGGAAGGGCTCTCCCCAAGCCGCATTTTCTGTTTTTCCCTGAAAACAGGAAATTGAGTTATTTGAGCCCTACAGCTCAGTCTGAACCCGGCAGAGGCTGGGGATGGACGTCCTTGGCCTTTGATGAGCTCAGCCACTCGAGGTGAGTGGAGCTCCCCTTGCCCCTGGAGGGGGCATGAGCAGGGATGCCTGCGCTGGTGGGGCATGCACAGGGATGCATGCGTTGGTGGGACCAGACCCAATTGCAAATAACTGAACCCATGGATATGGGATCTGTGAATATGGGGGCCCCCCTGTAGTTTGAAACATTCTCACGGTTCTTATGTTACAATCTGGAACATGTCATTGCTACTGGAAGTCTTGGAGGACATCCATACAAAATTAAGCACCATTGAGTACAATGGATTGAAATGGGATGCAGACAAAATCATGCTTCTTCTTCCCACTTGGATGGGTTGTTGCGCCTGCACATTATTTTTTTTTCTTATTTCTATAACAGTGGTGACCAACCTTTCAACTTCAGGACTCCTGGAGCTTGAACAATTTAATACACAATTGTTAAAGCTCCAGGAGTCCTACAGTTGAAAGGTTGGCCACTCTGTCTCTATAAGAACTTTCAGGAGTAAAAAAAATTACAAATGCTGCAGTCTGCCAGGTTTAGAGTGTGCTTGAAACATCTTCCCTATTCCCAAAGGGGATCCAGTGATGCTAAACTCACTTAGAAAATGCCATGGGTCTAAACCAGGGGTGCTCAATAGGTGGATCGCGATCTACCGGTAGATCGCGAGGCAAAATGAGTAGATCGCGGAGTGCCGACCCCCCCTTCAGGTGCCTCTGGGAGGAAACGCCGGGAATAAGGCCCATTGTACTCAATGGGGCTTACTCCCAGGTAAGTGTGGCTAGGATTGCAGCCTCACAGCCTGATCCTAGGCATGTCTACTCAGGAGTAAGTCCTGTTATACTCAGTGAGGCTCAAGGTACACCAACATACATTGTACACATAAATGTTATATGTTATGATGGCGCGAACATTGTAAAAAAAACTCTGGTAGATCTCCGGGCCTTGCTGGGTTTCAAAGTAGCTCTCGAGCCAAAAAAGTGTGAGCACCCCTGGTCTAAACAAATAATGCACATCTACGCCTGCACTCAACAAATTACTATCAACTGCTTTGTTAACTTTTGTATTTTCCAAGAAAGGGCACACTAATACAATTACAGATTCAGCACAGTGGCACATCCCAGTTTTTCCAAGTTGCTTTTCTGACACCCAGACAAATTATATCTCATCACAATCAATTTATAGAAGCACCTTCTGGCCATTAGCCAACCTTTGGCTTCCATAAATAGGCTTGTACACAAATTAACATTTCTATATAGGACACCAAATATCTCTTACAGCAACAAAATTCATTTTCCCTCTGGAATCCCCCTTGATGTTTTCTTTACTTTATTCATTGTTCTAGTTAAAGACCATCTCCCGTGTTTGCAATTTCTAGCTGACTTGCATTTTCGTCTAGTCGCAATCTATCCTTTCTGCCTTGGGTATTATATTGAGATTATAATGCAGAATGCAAACAAAAGACACAAAATCAACCATCATGGAAAATATATTTCTTAATATAGTTTACCCACAGCATTTACCCTTCCAAAGGGTAAAGCTTCCATTTTTTCCAGGAGTAATTCAGAGAATGAAGGGATTGTAATCTAGGGGCGCAAACCTATTCAGCTGGTGTGCTGGCTGGGCATGCTTGAACAGTGCATAATGCTGCAAAAGTGATGTAAAGTGCTTTACAAAGTACTTCTCCAGGCACACCATCAGGAAAGCCAGAACATTACTTTTGTACCAACCCTTACACATGGAAATCGCAATGTCTTTTGCAAAAACATATCTGGAGATATTTAGATTACACTTTCCTACATTTGTTTTAAGTTTAAAAGTTTGAATCTAAATAATGGAATCAATCAAAAATTAATCATGACTTTAACTATTGTATTTAAAACATTTTCTAGAATATCATTTATTCAAACTATTTATACACCACTGGTCTCATAACAAAGTTCTCAAAGCTATTTATATACTAAAGGAAAGAAAAACAGTTCCTTGTTCCAAGGAGGCCCACAATAATAATAGTTTTTTTAAAAAGACATTCACTGAAAGAGTTGTTTGTTAGGTTGAGTAGGGACATTTCATCCTTGTTTGTATAGGTTTACTGCTAGAGAGGCAGCAAAAATCCTATTAATACTACTGCTAAGCATTTGTGTAGCGCTTTCTCGGTGTGAGTGTAAAGTCCTTACAACAACGTATTATTATTAGACCAATGTTATGAAGTAGCCATGGTCAGGCTAATGATGATGGCCAATGTCTGATCCTAAAACACCCCCCCCCCCCACACACACACAAACACATTGCTCAGTAAATCCCATCTGGAAATACTTACTAGATGATGTTGGGTGAGAAGTAGCAGCAAGTAGCAACAGTGTCTTCCAAGTTCCCTGGGGGCTGGTGCCATTTTAAAATTCCCTGTGTCAGTGGCTAGGGCATCTGGGAACTGCAGAATGGCACTCACTTCTGCGGAAGGAGGAGAATGCTGCACACTCACTACTCTCTCATCATTCTCTAAGCTTTGAGGATGCCTGCTGGAAATTAGACTCCATTGTGGTGCTGCCCAGCTCTTGAAGGATCCCTTTCCACCGTGGGGGAGAGGGTTTCTGGCAGCATGACGTTGGGGACCCCCAGAAAGCTGGTGATGACCTTGCTCATAGTGCTGCTGAGGTTGAGAGGGAATAGCTAGTGTAAAATTACTCAGTTGTGTGTTCGTGCCAGAGACAAGTTTCAAACTGAAAATGTCCTGATCGTAGTTTAGGCTCTAAGCCACTCTGCTGCACCAGGTCTCTGACTGATTCTACGCGTATTTACTTAAAAATAAGCCCCAGTGAGTAGGCTTTCCTCCTGTGTAAATGTGTTTAGGATTGCCATCTACCAATCAGTTCTTTCATCCCATCTAGAATTTCTAATATCCAGTTGGTTACAGGACCATTTTCTGCTCTTAGTCCCTGCTAGGAAATAAAAACCAAGTAGGAAATTGTCTTAAGTGGAGCAGTTCTGAAGAATACGATGGGGCTGTTCTTCCAATTCAGTTCATTTTTAAGTCCATTCATTTTAAAGTCAGATACTCCAGACTAAAGCCAAGCACTCCACAAGAGCTGACTTCTGTACAACAAACACGGTTACTAAGCAACAGCTTAAGATATCATGAAAAGGGATAGATCACCTTTGAAAACAGCCAAAACATTTACCGAATCCATCACGAATGAGCAGTCATATTCTCTGAGTTGACTGAAAATGTTCTGCTGGATGCTCAAAGCTCAGACTTAAAGGGATACTTTAGCTACAGAAGCTGAACAGGGATGTCCATTGTTGCAGTTATACTATTTTGCCCAATTGCAAAAGGCTATTGAGCCCCAGGCAATACCATGTCATTGATGCTGCAATCCTGAACTCACTTACTAAAGAATTAGTACTATTGAATGGTGTGGGAGTTAATTTTGCGCAGACATATTGAGTAGATGGAGAATATTTCTCGATACTTTGGACTATGGTGATCTTTTATTTTTAAATAAATAAAATGAATGCACAAGACTGCAGTCAAAACATACTAGAAAAAAAATTAGAAACCTTTTCATCAGATGCATCAGATGAAGTGAAGTGAATCTATGGAAGCTTATGTAGAAATAATTTGGTTCACCTTTAAGGTGTGACAAGAGTCATTTTTGCTGCAGCTGGTCTCTGGGTTACTCTCCAGACTTGGTAAGCCAGCAGTGGGGGCAAGCAGTGGGTGGTATAGGGAGAATTTCTTGATGGGGAGGGGGTGGGCGTGAGGTGGAATGGAAGAGGGAGGGGTGGATCTCAGCATACACCTGTCCTCATTCCATTTTCCCTTCACTCTCCTTGGACTTGCACCAACTGGTGCAGATCCAAGGAGACCCATTAGGGCAGCAGAGGCTTTCATTCCCTTATTTAGAGGAGACCTCTATGACCTTCCCCCAACCTACAGGATACAGCATGTGCTCCATTGGCATAGATGCATTGATGGGGAGGGATTTTGTTTGGATTGGGCTGTAAAATTAAATACCATGATGGGCAAAAGAAATGATTCCTTGAATATTTTAGGAGAACTAAACATTTCATTGAAATGCTTCTCCCTGTTTTAATGAACACCCTCCCTGAAGTTGTGGCTCAGCAGTGGTGCCTGGTAGGCTTGATTTTTGCATTTAACAGATTGGACCTTGTGCAGTGTTTGTGGTGATGTATATTTGTGGGGAATAAACTGTTTCAGCAATCCTTCATACCTGATAGGAATTTGCTGTTGAGGCCCCTGCTGCCTTGGGAATTCTAATTGAGCTCTCTGGTATGAATATTCATGACAACAATGAAACTGGTTTAGAAAGAGATTATACATAATTCACGGCTGCCCTGGAACTGCACAGACTCACACATTGCTTTCAAGATTTACCTGGGGATAGGTTAAAATTCACAAAGTATATTTAAAACAAAAGACAGCAGCATTTGGGGCAGGATTAGATGTGATAATTTCCTCCTTCAGTTTTCAAAGGTAATCACACGATCATACACATTTGCACCAATCCAGGCAATTAGGTTTTAAATCCTTCACTCTTGTCCTTCGAGTTAAAAATGAACTTTGCAGAGCATGTGCAGAGGGCAGTGAGACTGTGACGCTAGCTTGTTACTATTGGAAACTGTTTCGGTGAGCTTCAGCATCCCAATGCAGTAGAGACAATGCAGCAAAATAGAAATCTCGGGTGCCTCGGGTGACTCGATCTTGTCTGGCTACCTTGATTCCAAGCATTGTCATGACATTGTCCCTGACACAGGCAAGGAAAATGTCTTGGATCTGTTTGTTTCTACTACATGCCTCTTGCCAGACCATGTTGCGCAAACCTTTCTCTTGTCCCTCCCCACCCCTGGTCAGGATTATCAATGTAGAAAAGGGTGAGGCTTTTCAGTGGTTGAGTACAGGCCATTTATTTATATCTAGTGAGGTGCCCATCAATTTGATGGTCTATGTCAAGGTGGAATGAGACTTCCTACCTTGATGTGTAAGCACCAGGACTTGATCTTAAACCAGGGTCTCTAGAAACCAATCTTTACCTCCAGTGCCGTTCTGTTTCATTAGCAGTTGCTACAGAGACCTGTTTGGGTCATGGGTACCTCTAGGCTGCTGGACTAACCTGAAGGTAGTTAGCTGACCCAACATATAATCCAGGCCCACCAGGCCCTATAAATCCCAGAGTTCTGAGACAGCTGCTGAGTCTGAGCAATCCTTTGGTAGGAATTGTTACTGGGTGTGCTTTTTGGACACATGTAACATACACACATGGGGAAAATCTATTTTGTGTGCTTGGCCTATGGCAAAGCTCAATGGTTTAGCAGAGAAGAAAATCTCCAGGGGACCACTGAAAGCAAAAACTTTACTAGCATTTGCAGCAAGTTGAAAAAAGAAATCTCCAAGAATCATTTCCATCAGCAACCTGAGGGCAGAGGCCTGGAGGTCAAGGGTGTCTGCCCCAAGGAACAAAAGTAGATTTTACAGGTTACAGGATATTGCTAAGGGGCTTTGTGAAAAAAAAAGGAGCTCATGAGATGGATCACTGTTGCCTTTGTAACTGCCAACTGAAGAATGCCACTTCCACCTGTTCCGGTTAGCGGAGATCTTTGCTCAGCCCTGCCATTTAGTGAAGCCAGGAAGCTTTGGGGTGCTTTGAGCTGTGGGGCAGAATGCCACAGCAGTCGCAAGGGCCCGTCCTCTTCATTCGTCAGGGTGATACCACTCTCCCCCTCCTGTTTTGACACAGGGTGGTCTTGATCGTGTAACTCATTGTCAGACATGAATGCTTCTTCTTCTGGAGACCCCTGCAGTCTTGGCTTGGCTGCAGAATTATCGTGAGAGAAGCTCAGCTGCTTGGAAGGGAACTAAAAGAAGAAAAAGCCCAAGAGCAAAAGGTGAGGCACAGCTGCAAGGCCTGGGCTTCCCCAGACACCGAAGAGAGGTTTCTGTTTAATTTATTCACTACAAACATGAGAAGTCCTTACTTTTAAGCACACTTCCCATTGCAACCTCTCTTATCTTTTAGCTTTCAACCTCGTCAAGTGATGCTACCATTTACGTTTAAAGGAAACATAGTGGACAGCTGAAATGACTCTTATGCAATGAATATTATGCAGGCTTTCCTAAAGTGCTTTTACAATGGATCTCCAAGGACCCAGAGGTCATTTGCTGCAACAAACTGGACATAACGAGGATTTATTTTAGAGAGTCTTCACTTTGCACATGGATTGCCTGTGGGTGACGGTTAGCTCCCTTTTGTATAAAATTTTGACTCAACATATTATTTTGACAGCTATAAAGAGAGTGTGGCTTTTAAAAAAACTATTTTAATTCCATATTTTATTGACGTAGGCCTACTGCACTTACACTGAAAAAATTATTGTAGCTTAAAATAAAGCCTCTATATGAGTTAGCAAAACCACTTTTGGTTTGTCTTTAGATATTAAAATTGTCAACTAATAGTTACTTTACCTAAAAGCTTGGTCCCTGTAATTTCAGGCAGAAAACTTCTCCACCCTTTCTGCCAATATCCCTAAATGAGATACATGTAGAAAATAATCTATACAGGAAGGCCCCCATATCCATGGATCTAGTATCTGCATTTTCAATTATCCACAAATTTGTGGACCCGAGCCTTCCCACGCACCACCCCTCTCTGCTTCCTGTTTAATGTTGGGTCTAGTTTTGTGGTGCTGGCAGCCTGGTCTCATCATGCTATAAGTTGGAATGCTTAAAGTGACCTGTTTAAAGCAAGATACACTTCCCAGTAAGCCTTTAAAAAATGTTAATGGGCGAGAGGGGGCACATGGGGCAACTACTGTATTTATACAGGCATCCCCTAAATCCACAGTTTCCATACCCATGGCGCTGATCCCTTGTGGATATGGAGGCACGGCTGTACTGAGTCAGACAATTGATTAATTGATCACTGTATCACCTGCAGAGAGTGGCAGATACTTTCTACAGTATCAGATGGAGGACTTTCCCAAACCTCCTTGAAGATATCAGGGACTGAATCTCTACCACTGAGCTATGGCTTATGCCCATGCCATTGCTTAAAACTGGGTGCATCACAGCCAGTTTGTCAACTGGTCACCCTTGGTCTCCAATGGTATGCACCATTCTGTCCCTTGCAGAGTGTTCCCAAGTTAGAAGATACTATGCCTTTGAATGATCTCCCCATCATTTGAGAGATTTGTCAGCAGCAATACTGCTACTGTCACAGGACAAGCTAGTCAAATCCCTTGTCACATGGGACCACTTCCATGAAGTGATCAGTGGTAGCATAGCATGTGATCATGAACAATAGCCTTTTCCCGTGCAGGTGTGATCAGGATCGGAACAGGGTCTTACCCTGATACAAGTTGAGCCTACTTATCCAGAGATTTTGTATCCACAGATCTGGCTCAAAATAGGGCCCACATCGAGCCAGGTTTGGCCCAACCTGAAGCCTCTGGAGGTGACTAGAGCACAGCCCAAAAACTGGAAGTGCCCTTCTAAGACCTCAGAGACTTTTCTGAGGCCCATAAAAGCTGCGCACAGTCACTGTGGGCTTTAGAATGGCTCTGAACATAACCAGAGCAAGACTCCAGTCATGATCGGAATCTCAGTGGGCTGGAAAACTGTAGTTTTCAGTATCTGCGGGGGGTCTAGGAACAGATTGCCCCACAGATGCAGAGGCACCACTTGTATAGTTCTTCTTGTACTGGAGAATAAAGCATGTGTTCCATGTCAGCCTCTTTCTGCCCATAGGGTGAATCTGTGTTAGCCGATCAAGTGTAGAGGGAGTAGGGGATGGGGCCCGGGCCCAACGGTTATGCCGGATCCTGACCCTGTTCCCCAGCAGCCTGAAGCAGCTCCTGGTTGCTCGGATCTGCACCACCTAAAGAGGAATAGACCCATTGGGACTGCTATGGCTCTCCCCAGGGTGATTTTCCTGTATCCCGAGCTGAGCCGCTTTCAGTCCCAAACTCCCAGACCTCCACAGTCAGGGAATTAGAGGACAGGTCCTCTCGTGGATTGAGAACTGGTTGGAGGCCAGGAAGCAGAGAGTGGGTGTCAATGGGCAATTTTCACAATGGAGAGAGGTGAAAAGCGGTGTGCCCCAAGGATCTGTCCTGGGACCGGTGCTTTCAACCTCTTCATAAATGACCTGGAGACAGGGTTGAGCAGTGAAGTGGCTAAGTTTGCAGACGACACCAAACTTTTCCGAGTGGTAAAGACCAGAAGTGATTGTGAGGAGCTCCAGAAGGATCTCTCCAGACTGGCAGAATGGGCAGCAAAATGGCAGATGCGCTTCAATGTCAGTAAGTGTAAAGTCATGCACATTGGGGCAAAAAATCAAAACTTTAGATATAGGCTGATGGGTTCTGAGCTGTCTGTGACAGATCAGGAGAGAGATCTTGGGGTGGTAGTGGACAGGTCGATGAAAGTGTCGACCCAATGTGCGGCGGCAGTGAAGAAGGCCAATTCTATGCTTGGGATCATTAGGAAGGGTATTGAGAACAAAACGGCTAATATTATAATGCCGTTGTACAAATCGATGGTAAGGCCACACCTGGAGTATTGTGTCCAGTTCTGGTCGCCGCATCTCAAAAAAGACATAGTGGAAATGGAAAAGGTGCAAAAGAGAGCGACTAAGCTGATTACGGGGCTGGGGCACCTTCCTTATGAGGAAAGGCTACGGCGTTTGGGCCTCTTCAGCCTAGAAAAGAGACGCTTGAGGGGGGACATGATTGAGACATACAAAATTATGCAGGGGATGGACAGAGTGGATAGGGAGATGCTCTTTACACTCTCACATAATACCAGAACCAGGGGACATCCACTAAAATTGAGTGTTGGGCGGGTTAGGACAGACAAAAGAAAATATTTCTTTACTCAGCGCGTGGTCGGTCTGTGGAACTCCTTGCCACAGGATGTGGTGCTGGCGTCTAGCCTAGACGCCTTTAAAAGGGGATTGGACGAGTTTCTGGAGGAAAAATCCATTATGGGGTACAAGCCATGATGTGTATGCGCAACCTCCTGATTTTAGGAATGGGTTAAGTCAGAATGCCAGATGCAAGGGAGAGCACCAGGACGAGGTCTCTTGTTATCTGGTGTGCTCCCTGGGGCATTTGGTGGGCCGCTGTGAGATACAGGAAGCTGGACTAGATGGGCCTATGGCCTGATCCAGTGGGGCTGTTCTTATGTTCTTATTATGTTCATGCTGGATATGGGGCAGGCCAGCTGGCCTCCCTGTTCCAGCACAAGTTGTGATTGCACTGAAAGTGTATTAACTAGTCATTCATACAATTATACCCTAAATGTAAGCGGCTCCTAGGAAAAAGAAAGAGGAGGAAATTCGTACAAGGACAAGGGGGTGTGTGATGGCATAAGCAAGAAGGGGGAGAAGAAATGTAGGGATCTCAGGAAGATTATCTAGGGGGAACTGGGGCTGGAATACTGAGGGTTTTGAGGGAACAGGAGGGGAAGAGGAAAGTAGAAGAGCTGGGGGAGAAAGGACCTAGAAGAATTCCAAGGTTCTGGTCATGGCAAAAGATCATGGCTGAGTTACAGTTCCCTGTACATCCTGAACTAAGCGCTACAGGCAAGGAATGAGCCCCTCAGTGAGCTGTGAAATCACTTCATGGTGGAAGGGCTAGTCACTCCCACTATGCCGGTCTGCTTACAGGTGCTCATTCCTTACACTACCCAACAATCCAGCTGTGTGAGCAGTTGCTTTGACAGTTAAGGGTCTGAGGATGATCTTGGGGCTCCCCCTAAATCATTTAAAAATAGCCTAATCCTAACCAACTTTCCAGTGCTGATATAGTCGCAATGCAGCCCTAAGGTAAGGGAAGCAATCTTGTGGAAGCCTCTGTGACAACCCCACCACTACAGGATGCCACACACACTGCACTGGCATGGCTGCATCAGCACTGGGAAGTTGGATAAGACTGGGCTGTAAAGAAGCCAGGACTCACAGCACCCACCCAAGAAAGAAAATAGTAGAGGCACTAAAGCTGCAATCCTATGCACTCTTTCTTGGGAGTAAGTTTCATTAAGCATTGTGAGATTTACTTCTGTGTATAGGATTATGCTGTAAGTATGTGTCTTGCGACAACTCCTCCCCACTTAAGGCTGGTTAGCTTTCTTGTTTAACTCACCAGTGCAGCAAGCAAAAGTCAGAGTCCAGTTCCAGTCTACAGATTGCAAATAAGCCAGCCAAATCAATCAGAGTACCCAAGTCAAAGTCCAACATCAGTATGCTGGGTCACAGTCCAGGGTCAGATTCCAGGTAAGCCAGTTAGTCAATGCAAGTTGCCAAATCAGAGTCCAAAAACAATAAGCCAAGTCACACTCCAAGGTCAGATTCCAGGTAAGCCAGTTAGTCTCATTTTTGTCTCCTTCAAGCATTCACTCCTCCTGCAACCCACACCACTAGTTCCTCCATGTGCTGTTTATATGCTCCCAGGTTCACTTTAGCCTCTAGTGGCTGCAGCTATGCAGCACACCTCCAGCTACCACCTGGACTTTAACCCTGCATTTACTTAGAGCAAGGGGCACTGTGCACACCACAGTCTACCTCCTCGCCAGATCTTTCGCTATTCCACTACAGTATGTCATCAATTTGACTGCACAAGAAATAAAGGGGCTCTGTGGGTTGATGACCAAACTTGGCCAAGGATCAAGGTTACCTATCTGTTTCTAATAAATTGAGTCTGAAACACTGCAATCTGCTTCTGTTGTTTTGCATTCCATCAAGGGCGCGGCAACAAACTTTTAGCTAACTCTGGAGGCCGTGACTCAATTAGCATGGACTCCTTGATTGAATTTAGCCATGGAGTTTGATGAGGGCAGCTGGGGTTGGGGGATCTTTCTTTCTTGTTGCTCAGTTTGTTTATTCCAAGTCAGGAAGCTCCCAGGGTGTGGGTTCTGTGCTGTGCAAGCCAGGTGCACTGTTCATGGAATTTTCCAAGTCACAAAAATGAGGCAAAGCTGCTTGAAGCTGGTGGGGAGGCAATTGCAGTGTGAAACCCAAGCGTGGCCTCATAAGAACATAAGAACATAAGAACAGCCCCACTGGATCAGGCCATAGGCCCATCTAGTCCAGCTTCCTGTATCTCACAGCGGCCCACCAAATGCCCCAGGGAGCACACCAGATAACAAGAGACCTCGTCCTGGTGCTCTCCCCTACATCTGGCATTCTGACTTAACCCATTCCTAAAATCAGGAGGTTGCGCATACACATCATGGCTTGTACCCCATAATGGATTTTTCCTCCAGAAACTCGTCCAATCCCCTTTTAAAGGCGTCTAGGCTAGACGCCAGCACCACATCCTGTGGCAAGGAGTTCCACAGACTGACCACGCGCTGAGTAAAGAAATATTTTCTTTTGTCTGTCCTAACCCGCCCAACACTCAATTTTAGTGGATGTCCCCTGGTTCTGGTATTATGTGAGAGTGTAAAGAGCATCTCCCTATCCACTCTGTCCATCCCCTGCATAATTTTGTATGTCTCAATCATGTCCCCCCTCAAGCGTCTCTTTTCTAGGCTGAAGAGGCCCAAACGCCGTAGCCTTTCCTCATAAGGAAGGTGCCCCAGCCCCGTAATCAGCTTAGTCGCTCTCTTTTGCACCTTTTCCATTTCCACTATTTCTTTTTTGAGATGCGGCGACCAGAACTGGACACAATACTCCAGGTGTGGCCTTACCATCGATTTGTACAACGGCATTATAATATTAGCCGTTTTGTTCTCAATACCCTTCCTAATGATCCCAAGCATAGAATTGGCCTTCTTCACTGCCGCCGCACATTGGGTCGACACTTTCATCGACCTGTCCACCACCACCCCAAGATCTCTCTCCTGATCTGTCACAGACAGCTCAGAACCCATCAGCCTATATTATAGGAAAATATATTTCCTATATTATAGGAAAATAGGCCTGGAGGCCTGTGGGATTTGAAGCCTCTTGTCATCAGTCTGAATCAGAAATCATGACACTGACCTGGGAAGAGGTAATGTTCCCATTCTGCTCTAGTGCAGCTAAATTTTTAAGCCTTCACACACCATCTTTTTCTGTAGCTTTATGTTCCTTGTACATTTACCCAACTATCTGGAATACTACCCCTCTTCTTGCCACTATTTATAACTTTTTTGCCATTCAGTTTCCAGCAAACACCTTCTCTTTTGCATGGACACTGCCCTCCCACCTCTAATTATCAGCAGGGAATTAAGGGAAACTGTGGTGACTGACTAGTACTGAATGAGTTCCAGGGGTCAGCCTGTCCAGCTGGGCTCACTTATGGGTGTGAACCCTCAACAAATACCCAACATGGCTGACCTTGGATGCCATCCTTGTCTAAAACAGAAGGTCAACAAACATTTACAGAAGAAAAATAATACATGTGGTGACATAACTCTTTCTGAGTGGTTCTCTACCCCTCATTTTAGGCTGCAATCCTATGCATGCTTTCCTGGAATGAAGCCCCTTAGAACACAATGGGATGTAATTCTGAGTAAACATGCATAGGCTTGCACAATTACAAACCTAGGCATGTCTACTCAGAAGTAAGTCCTGTTGACATCAATGGGGTTTACTCCCTGGTAAGTGCATATGATTGCAGCCTTAGGTAAGATTGTAGACTTAGGGCCCAATCCCATCCAACTCTTCAGCACTGGTGTAGCCGCAATGCAACCCCTAGGTAAGGGAACAAATGTTCCCATACCTTGAGGAGGCCCCTGTGATTGCTTCCCCACAGCAGGATACAGTGTGTACCCCATTGGCACAGCTGCACCAGTACTGGAAAACTGGATAGGATTGGGTCCTCATATTTCTGAGGATAGCCTTGTTATTGTACTATTTTTAGAACTTTAAAGATTATTTAATGAGTTACAAGGATTTTTTTTCCAATGGAGGGGAAGAGTAATGATGACACTTCTACCATTTTTTCAAAAGTTGGTATTGCAGTTTGATCTCATTTCTGAGTTTTGTTTCACTTTGGTTTTAATTTATTGACTGTGAACTTCCACCCATTTGGCCTCTGCAGTGCAGTGAGAGCCTATTCATTTTGTAACTATGCTGCTTCAAAGTCTGCTGATGGAATATGCCAGATTGACGTGGAATCTCCAAGTCATCTTTCTGCCTACAGCTTTGATGTGAGACATTTAAGTGGTAGATAAAACAAAAAATACAGTTGGTTTTACCATCGAAAATGCCTTTTCCATCCATCTGCAATAAGGGATGGGGTGCTTTGAGCTAAAGTGGCCATGCTAAATTGGATTGTCAAGCTATAGATCAGCCAATTGTTCGGCTTTTGTGGCGACAAAGACATCTACTGATTTATACAACCCTTTCTAAATTTGCAAATATGTTCATTAATGGTTCTCATGGCAGAAGAACTTAATGAAAACGATATGAAATGGAAAATTTATGTATTTTCATAATGCAGTAATATACCTCCTGGAACATATGCTGTTTTTATTCACAGTGATCGTACATCAGCCTTTTAAAAATACTTTCTCACATTCTTCTTCAGCATGGAAAAGACAGAGTATGGATCAAAACTGTGTTCAAAATTATTTTAAGAAAATGGTTGCACATAACTTTGACATAAGAACCTAAGAAGAGACCTGCTGAATCAGGCCAAAGGCTCATTTAGTTCAGAATTCTGTTTTGCACAGTTTTTAAGACACCAAAGCTAGTAGCTATCGCCACACCATGTAGCAACAAATTCCACAGACTAATTATGTGCTGTATGAAGAAGTAACTCCTTCTATCCATCCTAAATCTCCCACCAAACAGTTTCATTGAATGGTCCCTGATTCTAGTATTGTGAGAGAAGGAGAAAATCTTATCTCTCTCCACTCTTTCTGCAGCAGCCGTCAGTTTATAAGTCTGAGGACGCAATCCAGAGACTTGCGCCGGCCAGGAGGAACGCTGGGCTGGGGGATCGCCCAGCTGGGCCGACGCAAGGGTCTGGGGATGGCGGGAGGGAGACATCCCTGGGTGGGGGAGAGTGGAGGTGGGCAGGCAGTGGGTGGCCCTGGGGGCAGGTGAGTAGGGAGCAGGAGGCAGGGCTGGGATCCTGCCCCCAGGATCCATCCGCCAGGGATGGCAGCCCTGGGGGCAGGCGAGTGGGGAGCAGGAGGCAGGGCAGGGCAGTTACACCAAATCCCAACCCCCATTCCTGGGGAGATCAGAGCAGCTTGAAGCCACTCCGCTCTCCTCGGACTTGTGCCACCTCAGGAGGCACACCTCAGGAGGTGGCACAAGTTCAAGGAGTCCCATTGAGGCAAGGGCGCCTTACCCAGGGGTAAGGGGAAAAATTTTCCTCTTGTCTCTGACTGAGCTGCCTTGGGCACCTATTGTACACTGGATACAGTGCAAGCCTCTTGGCTTGCCTGTTCCAGCGCTGGGTAGGATTGCGCCCTCAATCATTGCGCCCTCTTTTTAGCAGGGGGAGAGTAACTGGCCCACCTCACCCAGCAGTGTCTTTTACTAGTGGCTGTCTGCTGATGTTCTTTTTGCATCTTTTTAGATTGTGAGCCCTTTTGGGACAGGGAACCATTAGTTATTTGATTTTTCTCTGTAAACCTCTTTGTGAACTTTTAGTTGAAAAGCGGTATATAAATACTGTTGTTAATAATAATAATAATAATAATAATAATAATAATAATAATAATAATAATAATAATAATGTGCCCCCCTTAACAGATACAAATCTAACCTACAATCTCTTTCAGCCCAGTTTTTCCCAGGCCCAGTCAGACTTGAGTAGACCCAGTGGGGCAGTGAGGGCTTACTCCAAGGCAAGGGAGCAAATATTCCCTTACTCAGAGGAGATCTCTGGGGCTCCCACCCCCCACAGGATGCAGTATGTGCTCCAGTGACATGGCTTTATCAGTGGGGTGTGTTTGCGAGGATTTGGCTGTTTGCTACTTAGAAGTGAGGAATTCAGACTTTTTCAGTTGTGTGCTGCCTCTTTAAGAGGCGGCAAGCCTTGTAAGGCAGGCCATGTTTTATAACAGAGATCTGTGTGAGTTGCTGAATTTGTATGATCTCCCCAGGGCCAGTTCTAGGCTCAGAAGGAATAGTAAGCAGAGACAATACTCAGTTAAATCACAATTTCACCACTCTAGGTTTTGCCAGACTACTCTCTCCCACCTGAGCCTTTCCAGTGACTTGTAAGCAATAAATAGGCGAGGGATTAGAAGATGCTTGAGGCATGCTGCTGTTATCCTACACTCCCACCCGGGATGCGTGGCTGCCTGCTTTGTTGCTGTTCAGCGTATGCATCCTTGTGTGGAAAATTGGCCAGGATCCAAAGAACTGTGAAATGAATTCTGTGAGCCAAAGTGGCCTTTTAGACTTGTTTTTTCTCCCCTCAAATAGCAAATACATGTTCTGCATAGCAAACCGCTTTTGTAATGGAGGGTGGGGGGAGAGCTCAACAACTGTTTGTGATTCAACATGGGGTCAGTTGTTTAAAGGAAAAAAAAAAGTCAAGCATGCCACTGGGGGCGCACAAGCCCTTAGTAGACCCTAAAGTAGCTGTCTGGATCCTGGCCAGTGTACTGCCATTTCTGCATGCGCAATGGGTTCGATGGCCTCTGGCCAACAATTTCACCTCTTGTGAATCAGACAGAAATACAGGGAATAAATAAATCATATCAGGAAGCATTTGGGGTGAAACAATGTGCGTTCTCCAAATTCCTGGCATCCAAACTCAGTAACATTTTGTAAAACATGATTTGATGTTAGAATGCCAAATGATACATCAAGACTGATCAACTAACTGTGACTTCACGTAATGAAGGCTCCATGTGGAAAATGTTCCTCAAACAACAGCTTGGATGCAGAGCCAGACAATATTACTGTGCGACCTACAAATGGCCTGATGTTTCCTTTCAGTTTTAAACTGCTTGATAGTGTTGCTTAAAGATAGGGATATGGCATGTGTGGGTAAAGCAGAAAGGATGGAAATTATGTTACTGGGACAGAGGCCCACTTACATCAAGGGGGGCAGAAAGGTACCCCAATATTATCAACATCATTTGTTCTTTGTTATGCTATGAATTGCTAGGGATGTGGGCTAGGGTTGCCCTAACCTTGAAATTTCTAATCTTGAGACTTCATGATGTCACAAGCCAGCTGCCAGTCCTTGAAAAATGTGTGAGGGTTGGATGGCAAAGGGATGGAGGCCAGTAGAAAAGGGATCTAGTGGCACCAAACCATAGCCTGAGGTTAATCTTTGCCACCAGGCCAGCCAAGAAAACAAAAAACTGATTTAAAAAAACCATTTGGAGCAGACCTGCAAGCCTACTGTGGAAAATGCTTCTGAGAAATTTCCCTGCCCTACAGAAAATCATTTGGATTCCCTTGAACTTTTTTCAGATGACTCAGCTTGAGAGGAACCTTGAAATTCATTTTGAGCTTCACTCTGTTGACATTCCAGAGCAAACGGTCTGAATTCTTCAAAACAGTGCCAAAGTTTCAAGTCCACCTGTTATAGGCTTTACAGAACAAGATTTGCCCACTTTCTGCTGATGTCATGCCAAAGGGGGATAAAAGCCATGGATTTAGCTGACATTTTTATGATGCATGGGAAATTAATTTAATGGTCCCTACCCATCACATGTTTATTATATTTTGTGGGCAATTGCAAGTGCCTCTAGGTGAATATATGGTGGATTATTTTAAATCACTCTTTGAAATTCCATCCACATCTGTCCTCTCTCATCTCTACCAATATCAGAGAGGAACTCCTGATCTTAGATTCTCTGTAAAGCAGGGACGTGCGGTGTGGGTGTGGCAGGTGAGGCAGAACTACCCCATCATAATCCATGGAAAAGCACTGTAGCTGCCCCACTTGCTTACACCCAAGGAGGCTCTCCTTATACCTGAGAAAGCTGGTGTAAGGAGAGCCTCCTCAGGGCAGATGCAGTGTTTTTCCTTGGACTGTGATGAGGTGGTTCTGCCTCACCTGCCACACTTGCACCGCATGTCCCTACTGTAAAGGTCTTCTACAACCCCTTAAATCCTGCCTCTTTGGCTCCTTGGCTTTAATCTGATCTGTTTCCAGTATCAAGGACCTGAACGGCTTACCAATAGCATGTAGTGAACACAATATAAGCTTTTTTCACCAAAATATTCAGTGACAATAAAGTGGCCCAGGCAATGGCTCTGTGTGTGTCTCATGGTCTACCAGCCACCTGTCATTTGCACCTATTAGATTGGACATAATGCATCTACTTCCAGATTGTGTCTGAAAATAATCCTGCAACTGGTGTGTTGTATGCACAGAGAATGTATGCAGTTAAACATTTCACGTAGAACTGTAATGTTGTATTGTGCCTCTTGGTCATAATTTTAGTAACTGCTTCTAACTCTTTATCTTCAAGGAAAAACAGACTAGAATAGACATAACACAACACAATGCACTTTTTTTTACATTCTTTCACCTTGTGCACCTCAGATTCTTGCTATCATAGTCACATTCAAAGTAGGGGTTATCACACCTGATGGAAAGTGTACAGTTTGATGAAACAATATGATCTCTATCATTCAGTTTTTCCAGATATTTGATTCAGCCATGGTATAAATGAAAACAGTAGTGCAACCTCATGATCGGATGTGGCATTACCTCTAACAGATTATCATTCAATTATGTAACTTGGTATTCTCAAACCTTGAACGTTAAAGGCTCTCCTTTGTGAAACAATTGCACTGCTTATGCATGTGATCCAGAGAGATTCTTTAGCATTTTGCTGCATGGTTGAAAAATAGATCTTATAACCCTGCAAATCAGGTTTATTATGTGCAAAATATGATTTGAGAATGTTGTGTTAACAAGATCATGAGTGATAAAAGTGGGCATTTTAATAGGCCATTGTAATTGAATTCTGTTAATAGACTAAGGGCCCAATCCTAACCAACTTTCCAGCACTGGCATAGCTATGGGCATGTACTGCATCCTGCAGTTGGGGGGCAGTCATGGAGGCCTCCTCAAGGTAAGGCAATGTTTGTTCCCTTACCAAAGAGCTCCATTGCCCTTATGTCAGTGCTGGAAAGTTGGGTTAGGGTTGCATCCTAACAGCCCAATCCTTTGGGGCTTTTACAACAGCAGGACTAGCGTCCTGACAGCAAAAAAGGCCCTGTGATGGCGTGAAGATTGTGCTGCTGCTGGGCCACTTGAGGCCACTGCCTTAAATAGACTGCAGTTGTTGATCCCTGAAATAGCCTGGACTCTGAATGGTGGACCCTGGATAACAGCAGGGTATGTAGAATGGAGTGGTAAGGTGGTTCAAGGGTGGGGAAAGCAGGGGGAGTAACTAGGTGGGGAACAGGAAGAACTGGGGGGGGGTGTCAAGGGTGGGAGGGGGTGGATTTGGCAGCAGCGACTTTCATTGAATCCTACAGTGGCATAGCTAGAGAAGGTGCAAAGTACTAAGTTTTGCAGGGAGCTTCACTGCAGAATGCAAGCCGCCCACCTCCCCTTTGGAACCATTTTGCTCTGTTTTGCTTCCCTGCCTGGAATGGCTCCGAAGGGGAGGGGAACGAACAGCTTGCACTCTGCAGTGAGGCTCCATGCAAAACTTAGTGCTTTGTACACCATTTAGCTCCACCACTGGAACCCTATCCCCCATAATCAGATACAGTCTGCTAACACACAATGATCGATGCATTCCTCCTCAATTCAGTTGTGCTTAACTGGCATTGACAGAAACAACTGGCACATAGAGGCATTTCTAAGAAGAGAACCCACATCTTCGGTTGAGATATGTCTTCTAAGGAAGAATGTGGCATGCCAAGCAGATCAGGACTATTAGCTAAGTTATCTGTTTGTCTGGCAGTGCACGGAGTGTTGCATCTCTCATTCACTCAGATGCACACAATCAGAACTGGCGTTGGAGTTCTCATCCACCAAGAACTTTGCCAACTTTGCTATTACCTTGACATTGGCCCTCTTGGAGTAAGCCAGCAGGAACAGGAGTCATGCAGATCAGGACTTTTAGATATTGCCCACTATCAACTTTGTCAAAAACCAAGCCCAAATATGTAAATACATGCACATCGGTGTTTTTGTTATGCTAAATTGCACTATTGCTCTGAATTCTTCTAATCACTTTTGCCCTTAAGCATATGAGTCAGCCATAAATTAACAACCAAGGCATGATCACTTCTAAGCAAATTAACCTTTTCTGTCTAGGCTGAATTTTTCTATTAATATGAAAATCAGCAGCAGTTCAATTCTCCTCTTATTCAAGAACTTTTGTATTTTCTAAGCTGTATGTGACTGTTCACAGTCATCCACTACCACTAAATGAGAAATGAAAAACTTTACTTACCATCCCAGTCGCTGCATGATCCTCAATGGGGCTTGTCAAATTTATGCCAGCTCTGTAGCTGGTGTAGTTCTGAGGAGCCTGATGGGGTTGTGTCTGGGCTGGGAAGGGGTTTTTGGTATACCAGCGGATGCCAGAGATGCTGCATTCCACCCCTTTTCACTTCTGATCCTCCCTGACACCTGCCATTGGTTGATCCACACCGTGCTGCTGGTGACGCACTGCTTTCTGGTCCTTACACCAGCAGCAGCATGACGTAGACTGGTGAAGGACTTGCTGTGATGGCAGATCTCACAGTGTGCTGGCATACTGTTGGGCTGCAAGAGAACGGAACCAAATTTCCCTGAGCATAAGGAAAAGGGCCAGGATGTAGAGGAACTGTGAGGGTGCATGACTTTTATCACATATGGCCATGCCAGGCAAAAAAGCGTTCTTCAAAACATCCCAGTGATTATACCCTAAGGGCACAATCCTATCTTGCGCTGGAACAGGCAAGCCAGGAGGCTTGCACTGTATCCAGCGTAAGATAGGGCTCCACAGTGGCTCAGCCAAAGGTAAGGGGAAACTCTTCCCTTTACCCCCAGGTAAGCTACCCCCCCTATGGGTCTCCTTGGACTCGCGCCACCTCCTGAGGTGGCGCAAGGCTGAGGAGCGTACAGCTGCTTGAAGCTGCTCCATACTGCTCAGGAATGGAGGTTGGGATCCAGCATAACAGTGGGATTCCAGCCCTGCCTCCTGCTCGCCGCCCGCCCACCCCCGGGGGCTGCCCATTGCCTGCCGTCCCCCTGCCCAGAATGCTTCCCTCCCGCCTCCTCCCTACCTACCTAGGGCCTTGTGTCAGCCAAGTTTGGCTGACACAAGACTTGCCCCGCAAGCCGCCACAGGGGCTGGATGCAGCCTCTGAGTGCCAGCGCATCTCCGTGTGCTGGTGCAGCTTGCCGTAGAGAAGGTTAAAACGTTCTTTTAGGTTCTTGTAGGTTAGGTTAAAACGTGCTTTTAACCTAAGTCCTAGTTCGGATTGCAATGCACATCACCAATGTCACCAAGCACAGCTTAGCAGATGAATAATCAGAGAGAGAGAGAGAGAGAGAGAGAGAGAGAGAGAGAGAGAGGTCATAGGCAGGGAAAAACAGGGGGCCAATTGCACTGTTTCCTCATTTTCATAGCATCCATATCCTGCAGGCCAGTACTAGTTAACCTAGAAAATAATATTAAAGGGACATATTTAATAATGCCTATATTGCTGTATTGCTTGAAGCATCTGACTAATTTCTCTGTACTTTCCTGCAATGTTAAGTTGCCCTGCTTATGAATCACTCCAAAAATCAATCATCCAAATGAAGGGTTATTATCAGGATTGTGTTTCTTTTGTGTGGTTTGGTTGCTTGTTTATGTTTTGTGGCTTGCTGAATTGTTTTGCAATATTATAGATTTTATTAATAGGTTTGATAACAGAGGCCAGCTCCTTAGACCTTAGTTAAATACTGCTCCATAATTCCAAGCTATTGTGCACTGCCACACAGTATTCAAGTTCTTTATAAAATACCCTTGACCTCATTAAAAATAACAAGCCCTCTTTACAGCGTTGCAAGCACTTAGCTATGCTGAAGGGTGTTGTAAAGAGGGTGGAATATATAATGAAGTGCCATGCAAAATCTAAACTAGGTAGGCAATTAGTGAACTAATAATAAGGGTGCAGAAGTATTTCCTTGGAAACTGTTAATTTTGACATCAATAAGTAATTATCATATGTGTTGGTAACACAGCATAAAATTCATAGCTCTTGTTGGTCTAATAGCAACGGAATTTTAAACCTGGTGTATGTAATCTTAGTGTTAGAAACATACAAGGACAGTTGCCAGAATAGGAAACCTGGTTAACATTTCTGTAGTTATAGTAGCTATATATATATTACATCTCTCGCCCCATTTTTCACCTGTAGGTTCAAAGGCGGCTGACAATATGAAGTTAACACCATAGAATAGCAGTGTCCAAAGTGGAGACCACTGCATACCCACAAAGTCTTCCCCAGTGTGAACAATGCTTACAATGGGGACCCCCATTCCTCATCACATCCAGCTGATTCTGCCTGGAAATCCGGGTGAAAGCCGGCTGGGGCATCAGAGGCTGGAACTGGCTGGACACAAGGAGGAATGGGGTGAACGGAGGCGCTTTGTCAAGGCTAACCCATGGAACGGTAAGCGCCTATGCCAGGAAGGGTTTTGGAAGGGCACCACACCCAGCCCATGGGCCAGAGTCTGGAGAGCCCTGCCATAGAACAATAACACACCAATCATTTCAAAAGAAAACTAAGCTGAGACAGTAAAACCAAAGTACAGAGGCACTCAACTGCAACCACCACCATGTACCACTAAGCTGCCTACCATCAAGCTGCCTACCCATTAGTCCTCACAGAGTTAGTGGTAGACCCCAAGAAAGGGGGCAGGGATGGGACACCCAGGAGCCCAGCCTACCCGTAGAGATCTCCCTTCAGCCCAACTCTCATGGCCATGCAGAGGGCACAGTTGGAGGCTTGTCTGGCAACCCCTGCCAACTGGGTAAGTGGCACTTCTTCAAGTGGGTGCTCCTCTTTTATTTAGCAGAGGAAGATTAACTGGCCCTCTTCACCACACCAGTATCTTTTCTAGTGGCTGTCTGCTGGTGCTCTTTTGCATCTTTTTGGATTGTGAGCCCTTTTGGGACAGGGAGCCATTAGTCATTTGATTTTTCTCTGTAAACCGCTTTATGAACTGTTTGTGGAAAAGCGGAATATAAATACTGTTAATAATAATATCTTATCCCTTTGGCTTCAACTCCACACCAAGCCAAACATCCAGCACAAGATCGTAACTGCCCCCAACATCATGATGTGAGTGGCCTGGTGGCCTCTACCCTGGAAGCATAAGAACATCATCATCATCATCATCACTAGGTATTTATCTACCACCTTTCTGGCCATCAAATTACTCCTCTGACTTTATTCAAGGTGGTTTACATAGGCAGGCATTTCTAAATCCCTCAAGGGGATTTTTACAATCATAAAGATTCTCTCTTTCAAGAACCAACAACATTTCAGAATGGATCTTCCTGGTTTGGTCTCACTTTTGGCCTCCAGTTCTCCCACGCAGGCTGACAAGCAGCTCCATCTCTCTCATGGAGGGCAGCCAAGACGCTTCTTGCTCACACCAAGAGCAGGTGGAATCACTCAGCTGGACTTGGCAGCTGCTTCAAGGTCTCGCCATTCTCAGCTGTTCAGGGAGCTACTGGTGTCCTCAAACTGGCGACCTTCTGATGTTATCTTCAGGCTAACAGAGGCTCTACCCTCTACACCAGACCTCCTGCCAACATAAGAACAGCCCCAGTGGATCAGGCCATAGGCCCATCTAGTCCAGCTTCCTGTATCTCACAGCGGCCCACCAAATGCCCCAGGGAGCACACCTGATAACAAGAGACCTGCATCCTGGTGCCCTCCCTTGCATTGGACATACCCCATTTCTAAAATCAGGAGGTTGCACATACACATCATGGCTTGTAACCCATAATGGATTTTTCCTCCAGAAACTTGTCCAATCCCCTTTTAAAGGCATCCAGGCCAGATGCTGTCACCACATCCTGTGGCAAGGAGTTCCACAGACCAACCACATGCTGAGTAAAGAAATATTTTCTTTTGTCTGTTCTAACTTTCCCAACACACAATTTTAGTAGATGTCCACTGGTTCTGTGGTTATGTGAGAGTGTAAAGAGCATCTCTCTATCCACTTTATCCTTCCCATGCATAATTTTGTATGTCTCAATCATGTCCCCCCTCAGGCGTCTCTTTTCTAGACTGAAGAGGCCAAAATGCCATAGCCTTACCTCATAAGGAAGGTGCCCCAGCCCAGTAATTATCTTAGTTGCTCTCTTTTGCACCTTTCCATTTCCACTATGTCCTTTTTGAGATGTGGTGACCAGAACTGGACACAATACTCCAGGTGTGGCCTTACCATCGATTTGTACAACGGCATTATAATATTAGCCGTTTTATTCTCAATACCTTTTCTAATGATTCCCAGTATAGAATTGGTCTTCTTTACTGCCACCGCTCATTGGGTCAACACTTTCATCGACTTGTCCACCACCACCCCAAGATCTCTCTTGTCAGAGTATGTCAGAGTAGACATACCTAGGATTGGGCTCTTAATCCTGGCAGAGATATATATCTGCACCCATTTTCACATGCTAAGGGCAGATGAAAAGGGCTTCTACGTGTGTACAATGTGCTGTCCAGCCTTGCCAGAGATCCTCCTTATCCTTCCCCCACAAGCATGCCCTCCGCCAGCCAGCATTTGCAGTTCCTCTCCAGCAATGCACAGCAGCTGCTCAGGGCAGCAGAGAACATACAATTGCATACCAAGCGCCTTCCCAAAGACACAGAGTATTCTGATACCTGAATTAAACCATATTTAATCGCTTGTTTGCGAACGTAGCTGTTTCTGTGTGCACCTAAGGACCCCTCTCGTGTAAGAATTCCTTTTTTGTTTTTACTCCCACAGTTGCTTAGAGTAATTTTACTACATGGAACTCATGTAAGCCATTTTCCAGAATCCATTCACTGCTTCCTCCCCCCAAAGTAGTGCCACACTGCATACTACAGTCTACAAGTGCACCTGTACAGTATTTTTCCCCATGTGTAGAAAAAGTAGCTAGGGGGAAGGGGATGTGGAGATTGACAGCCCAATCCTATGCATGTCTACTCAGAAGTAAGTTCATCTTTAGGAGGGAAGCACATAAAAAATATTTTATTTATCCAATAAAAAATGGTTTAAAAATAAATAAATAAATAAATAAATAAATAAATAAATAAATAAATAAATAAAAGATTAACAAGTTGTGAGTTCAAGGCAGCGACGCAATCCCCAGGATCGCGTTGCTCAGGGGGCTGCAGGGGCTTGGCTGGACTTACTAGAGTCTCCTGCAGCCTCCTGGGGGTGCAGGGAGCCCTGCGCAATTGTCTACAGGGCTCTCCAAAGCTTCAAAAGTGAAAGTGGAGCAATTGCGCCCTGCCTCTGCAAAACCGGCAGTGTAGCACGATTGCTCTACTTTCACATCTAAAGCATCGGGGAGCCCTGCAGACAGTCGTGAAGGGCTCCCTGCACCCCTAGGAGGCTGCAGGAAGCTCTGGTAAATGCAGCCAAGCCCCTGCATCCCCCTGAGTGATGCGATCCTGGGGATTGCGTTGCTATCTTCCCCCTGTCCCCGCTGCCTCTCCCCCCACCCCGCTAGAACTTAGAGCAGTTCAAACTCTCCTGGAGAGCTTGAAAAGTGCTACCTGTTGTGTATATGCAACATTGGGCAGAAATGACTTAAAATGCCCTACCTTTTCACAGGCAATTGTAGATCTATAGATGCAGTTTAGGGGGAAGGAAATGTTGCTGGGCAATTTTTTTAAATTTGTGTTTTAGTGCATGTCATTTATAGAAGATGTATAAGGGCTGCTGGGTGCATGTTAAGTGAGCATGACCTAGGCCAGTCTCATGGTGTTTGGATTGCCAGTGCAAACTCCCCCAAAGAGGAAATGGGTTGATGTGGTTGAAATAATCATGGAAATGGTTTTCCGTGGAGTGCTGCATTTATGCCATTCTAGTTTAAGAGGCCATCTTATGTGGGTGGCAGCACATGTGAATCAGGCCTCATTTCTCTCTATTGACGGGACTCATCATTCTTGTTGTTGAAGTACTTGTTATCTGAAATCTAAATAATTCATCTTTAAGGGACAGAGACCATGCCCATGCTTTATCTGCATCTGAACACCAGTACATCAGGCAATGTTCTAATCTGTTTCCAGTGGCTCTGTGGTTCTTGGATTCAGTGGCATAGCTAAGGGGGTGCAAAAGGTAGCAGTTGCACCAGGCATCAAGCCTTAGGTGAGCAACAAGCTGAGCATGACACTAGTGACCACAATTGTGAAAAATCTTGGTATGTATGAATAATACCATCATGTTATATATCATTAGAAAGGTCATTTAATGCAATGAAACAAACTGCACTGGAATATCCATTTTCTATCAAAAGATATGGCCAATTAACCAAAAAATGAAAACACAACTGCCTTGTGGAACAAAAAGTGGATTTGCTTAACTCCAGACTGACCTATGAGACTGTTGGTTGTGAGTGCCAATGAGCTGTTATTATGATACAGCATGGAACCAATAACTTTTTATTTATTTACTTAATTAAATTTGATTTTGTCATGCAGTGGGGCTACAAAATGCTCTTTGACCCCACATTGTAGATAGATGCCTCAGCTATGCCACCGACTGGGGGGAGGCAGCAGAGCAAGTGGGTGGTGAGCTGCTGGGGGGAGGAGGTGTGTTCCTCCCAATTTTCCCTTTTTAAAAAGCCTGGGTGTGATGTCACTTCCGGTTGTGACATCACTTCCAGAGCAACATTTTGAGCTTGGCACTGGGCTCCATGATCATTAGCTATGCCACTGCTTGGATCTACCTTCGTTCAACAGCAAAGTGTACTGATAAATGCTCTGTCTTTATTAGCAAGCTGCATTATACTGAGATGGGCCATTGGTCCATTTAGTTCAGGTCTGTCAGTGGCTCTCCACAGTTCCAGAGAAGGGTCTTTTGCAATCTGGAAATGACAGGAACTGAACATAGGACCTTTTTCATGAAACGTGTGTGCTTTACCACTGAACCACAGCCCTATCACATATACATGTCTCCTAAGTTGGGGAGCTGTGATTGGATTATGGAAAGTTTGGAGGCTGCCCCCGATTCACTTATGCAAGAGGAAATGTAAAACAAATCTTTTTCACTCAAAAATGATTTCTGACAAGTGGAAGAAATGCATTCTGGTGGCTGACAAAGCAGGTCTTCTTTGTAGCTGACTTTGCCATTCAGATATTTTTAGTCTAGCCCTAGAACGCCTCAAAAGTTTTTTCTTCTTCTTATGAAAGGGCATTTGTATGAAATTCTGAAAGCATATTATTGATCTAGGGGTGGAGAAGGTCATTTAAATTTTACTTTATTTCCTTCCTTGTTCTTGGACAGATGACATGTACAACATTCAAGAACACATCTTGTCCTTTCAAAGGTCAGGAGTACAGTAAACAGAATAAATATTTAAGTCTGAAACACATTTAATACTGGTCAAATTTTAGACTGTATTTATACACTCTTATCAAATAAGTGCTCCTCTGAGGGCCAAAAGGTACATCGTGCGGAAGGAGAAGGAGGAACAAGCAAAGAGGTCACCCAAGCTTGTGCTATCGTAATATGGCAAATATGAAGCAATACGCTATGAATAAGAATTGTCATGCACTGTTGTGATAAGAGAACCTTGGCTTATATTAGAGGAAAATATTCTTATGCAATATATCTCTCAAGGCGTGTAAAAAGGCAGACAGGAAGCATGGCATTTCTTATACAGCTTTTGGAAAATGCTATTTAGATAATAAGAAAAACAGGAGAAAATGTTTAGGCAACATGCTTCTTTCCTCTGCTGTGAGATTTTGTACTGGGCAGGGTGCGTGATCTCATTATTACCGAACGCTAGCTTATGAAATCTGATTCTGATATGTGAAACAGGCCACCTTTTTGTCTTAGGGGCTACTTTGCTGTAACAAGAACAACCCCGTTCACATGGCCTGGCATACAATTCTTGCACATGGTGGTAACAAATCCAGTAGTATTCACACCAATTAAACAGGCTTGTTCTACGACACTGTAATAGCAGCTGCTGCAGCAGAAGTAATACAGTATATTGTATTATAATACTACACTAAGGGCCCAATCCTTTCCAGGCCTTGTGCTGGCGGATCCCTTGTTCTGCCAGCATAAAGCCAGGGCCACAGCCATTCCATCATTCAGCATCCTACTAGTGATGGTGCCGGAGCCAGTAAGCCCTTACAGCAGAGGACTGCAGAACCACTGATGGAGCAGGTATGGTGGCAGCAGGTACAGATGGGAAAGATCAGGGTCATTTGGTGGTTTAAATAAATTAAAGCTTCATTGTCAAACTAGTAAAAAGGCCCCCCCTCTCACTGTTTCAAACATTGGTATGTTGACAGAGGTGGACATCTCCAGCCCTGCGCCAGCCCTGGGCCTGGGCAAAGGTCTGCAATGGCGCCCCCATGGCCTGTCACCACCACCCCGATGCACAAATCTGCCCCCCCACTCACCTGAGGCTCACGGAGCCTCGCAGAACCTAAGCCCGCGTCGGGGAAATCTCTCTGAGGTTCCCTGATGCTAAATAAACAGTGCTTCTGGGAAACCAGTAGCACAGTTTCCAACCCCATTGGGAGCCTTAGAGAGACTCCACTAGTGAAAACATCCACTATACATCCACTAGTGAAAACATTACATAGAAATCACTGGCAGACAGATCAGATCCCTAGAAAAAGATGGTATTTACACATCCCTAAGCAAGTTTAAAACTGGGGTCTTAGTGAAGTATTTTCATTTATTGTATTTAGGCACAATCCTAACCACATCTACTCAGAAGCAAGTCCTATTTTGTTCAGTGGGGCTTACTGTCAGGAAAGTGTGGTTAGGTTTGCAGCCTAAGAGCCCAATCCTGTGGTCCTCGACGCAGCTCTGTACTGCAAACCACAGTCGCAAACGTGCTGTAAGGCATGTTTGCAGGGCTTACCGCCGGGCTTAGCTGGCGTGCAGCAGGCACCTGGGTTCCGGGGCTTGGCGGTCTCCTGGACCATGGGGCTGTGGAACAGGAGGCGGGTGCATGGCCGGGGGTGTGTGGGAGGCATTCCAGGGAGGGGGGAGGTGTGCCAGGGGGCAGGCGGGAGGCGTGTCGGGGAGGGAGAGAGGCAGATCCATGGAGCCAAGCTCCGCAGGATTCAGGGCGTTCAGGTAGGGCTGCGCGTCCTACACGAGCGCCTTTACTTTAGCGCCAACCTTTTGGTCACTGCTAAAGAGAATAGCCCCATTGCGGAGCTGCTTCCCTTACTCAGGTGAAGGGGGCGAACATCCCCTTCTCCCAAGGAGCTTCCCGCAGTAGCGCAGGAGGCTCAGGATCCGGCAGGAGTCCACCACGGAGCCGCCGAGCCTGGGCACTGCGGGCAGCTCAGGATTGGGCTGCCCTTCAGTAAATGTACATTTGTCTTTGGGATAAATCAACTGAATATAAGATAAAAAACTATGCACACTCTTGTCCTTTAAAAACTGATGTGAGCATGATGACCTTTCTGAAAAAAGTGGGAACACATGCAGGAGTTATTCAGGAAGATTTTATGCAGTTAAGCCAAGATCTAAAATCTATATGCTCCAGCTCTATTATTTTGATAATTAATTGACAGATAATTTAGACATGCAAATTGGGAAACCTGGAATTATACTTGAGGCAGGTTTTCTGAATGGCATCCAAGTTACTGATCACAGTGTTTTCGAAGACTGCTGGTTGCAGTAAATTTGCTTGCTGATTATCACAGGCTGTGCAATAGAGTGTCTCTCAAATATGCAGTGGGTGAAAGAGACTTAATAAACCATAGAAAATGATCAGTTTTTTTTTTTAGTTGCAACTAGAATAATACCTAGATGGATGTTGCTGACTTGAAATCAAAGTGGTTGCATTTCTCTTTGAATTTTTTAATTCTGGAAAGCAGTTGCCTCATGTCATAAAAGTTGCTTAATTGTTTAAGCAGCCATTCCCTCTCCCCATGTAACCCAGCTAAGTCCAGCTCTTCTCCACCGTATCCTGAACTCATTGGGCTAAAAGCCCCACAAGAAGTCTCTCAAGTCTACTCCAGCAATAAGAAGCCCCATTGCGGCTGTCCACCATTCTACTTACTCAGTATATACTCCAGAGCGTATATACCTTTTTACTCTCCTTGGTTCTACCTGAATCGAAGAATGAAGCTTCTGTTCACTCAATCATCTCAACTCCCACGTGTCTCTCGTACTGTGATTTTAGTGCTTAAAGAGTCGATATGGTTTGGGTTGGGGGAGGCAGATTTAAGATAGTTTTGACTATCCACAATGTTGGTTTTAAGCTCTGAACTTAGAATGAAACCCTTAAGTAAGATGTGGGCGGACTGTACTTAGTTAAGACTGGCCTTTTGTGTGTGTACGTAGCAATGCTGCGTACACCCTTTCCCCCTGCACCCTTTATCTTCTCAAATGTGGTAAACCCACCACATTGTAAACCCCTTGCATTCAGCATTGTCCTCTGAATGCTGAACATGCAGAGACCTGACTAGGAAGCCACTGAATGAGTCTCTGCATCAGGTGTGGCAAACAAGTGCAATCCAGCTGTCTCATGTTTATTTCCTCAAAAGCGAGGTTGCCAATTCTAACTGAAACTATTCCTGGACATTTTCCCCCAAATGTTATATCCTGTTTTAGATTCCTGGTGGCCCTGTAAAAATCTTGAGGACTGCTTTCAGTAGTCACTTTGTGATAGATGCTGATCCCTGGAAAATCTGGGCTCGTCCTGGAAAGTTGGCAAACCTACCCAAAAGACATGACTGAAGAGAATCACTTGTCTCTCCTTCAGCCAGCATTGTGCTGTTAGTCACAGTACAAAATAATGGAAGAAAAGTAAAATGAACGTGCTGCAGTGCCCTCAGCACAACAGTGATTTTCATTTTCTCTGAACTCTCACATCTTTGTAAATCAAGGGCTATGAAGCCAATGAACGAAGCTACTAAAGTAGGCAAGGTGATTTTCAGTCCAATCTATCCACCCCCCCCACCCCCTATGGCTGGTGGAACACACGTTCCAAGTAGTAGTGGAAGTGGGCAGTAAGAGGAAAGGAGGAGTTTCTGGGTGGGGTGGATGAGAGACGGAACAAGGAGGAAGGAGTAGGATAGGCGGCACTCATGTGTGGCTGGATCCTGTCCGTCTCCTTCTCCCTTTCTGCCACTGTTAAAACACCATGGTTCTGCACCAGCAAAATAGCTGGTGCAGGGATGTGGAGACCCATAGGGAAAGTGGAAGCTTTCCCCAGGGCAAGAGAACGAACTTCCCTTACCTTGAGGAGACATTTGCCACTGCCCTCCCACCCTAGGATGTAGTACACTTGCTACTGGTACACCTGTATCAGCAGCAGGGTCGGACTGGGCTGTTTGTGTTGCCCAACTGAAATGTTCTCACATATTCCTGAAATTACCACTTTTACCACTTTTCACATTCCAGAACTGGCACTGAAATAGGTTCCGGGCCTAGTTTTGTTGAGCTATGGCTCCTATTAATTTCTTTTGCTGATACCCCACATCTCAAGTATCTACCACAGTTTTCTTTTTCCTATTAGGTTTCAAATGTTGTTTCAGAAAGCCATTTACAAGGAAAAAATAATGTGAAATCCAGTCCCCGCATGACTTCCAGATGGTGCCGTTCTGCTTCTAAATTACTAATGCAAACAAAAGTACCAGAATTGTCACCTATTCATTGGAGAAGTTAGGCTGTACTGTCACCTCTTGATAGCACCATTTAGCAGAGCATATTTTACAGGAACACTTATTGGCTGGTTCATATAGGCCTCTGGAGAGCCCGTCTGCAAGGCCATTACCCTGCCTGAAGCCATTAGCGCTTTGCCTCGATCCAAAGGCATTTGCAATATCTACAAACAATCAAGCAACGGTCGAAGATGCAATCCCAGCTCCTGAAATTCAAAAATCCATTTCAAATAGAAGGGCACTGTAATTGGTACAAAAATTATTAGATTTCACACATCCATGGGACTGTTTTGACAATTTAGTCCTTTGAAATCCGTCGGAATAACCGTTCTGCAAAGGGACACTCAGCAGGATACAAGTCTCAGATCTTCAGTTAATCTTTCCCAATAAAACAACCAAGAATGGAATTATTCAGCTTTCTTATGTTGCTGATTTTCCCCCATATAGTTTATAAGCAGATAGAAGGCTATTACTCGTTCTTGTTTCCACTCTCATTTCAGTTTAGTCCACAACTTTCCAATTAATCTTTGAGTTTGCTCAGATATTGTCTTTTGTTTCCAATGTGCACCAAGTCACAGGTAAGAGATTAATATCACAGCCGTTTAGGAAGGTCCAGTCTCTGCCCTAAATGGTGGCCTTGTTTGGACAGTACTGTCCATGCTCTCCCCCTTGGATTAAGGACACGTACAATCACATTCCTGTTACGCCTTCGGTTTCTCCCAATCATGTGGTGGGGAAGGGATTCGTTGCAACTGATCCTTCACGTGAGATTTCAACATTGTTTTAACCTGTACTAGCTCTCCACTGACTCTCGGGCAGCAGCTCTCCAATGTTGCAGACAGAGGACTTTTCCAGCCCCACTCGAGGATGCCCCAAATTGACGCTGGGACCCACTGCATACAAAGCAGGTGCTCTATCACTGCACTAGCTTACCCCTAAAGGCCTGTTTTAATCTTGCTTCTTCAGGAATTCCTACTCATGGGGGAGTAATTAAATTCAGGAAATTTATGTAGAGCCTAAGGCTGTTCGTCAGTTAGATCCTGCTGGCCTCTTGGGGTTTATCTTGGGGTTTATTAGATGACTGGCCTCTTGGGGTTTATCCTGGATTAATGGCCCAATAAAGAAAAGCATGATGATTATTTCATACATTCAAAGATAAGTACATTTACAGCCCAATCCTAACCAGGCTGTGGCCCTGTGGTAGATCAGCACCAAAACAGCTGCTGCTGTATCCCACAGGAATAGGGAGGTAGCCAGAGGTCTCCTTGATGAGAGGGAACTTTGGTTGGCCCCTATGGATCTACTCAGGTCTGTACCAGCTGAATCACTGGTACAAGAGACCTGTGTAAGACTCCGAGGCCTGGGAGAGGGGATAGGAGGCAGCAGTAGCCTTTGCTGCTGTCCTTGCCTTCCCTCCTGGGCCTAAACTGCCCCCAGTCCTCCCTCCCCCTGCCCAGAAATGCCCCTTTTCCAACCTCCCGTTTCATGCCCCAGAATGTCTTCCTGCAGCTTGGTACTTACCACTGCTGGGTTCCAGCAGGTGTCTGCCCAGCGTGGAGGGCCAGCACCAACTGGCACTGGCTTCCCTGCCAGCGTGGCCACCAGGGAAGCACATGGGACACCAGTGCTGCCTGGCAGCAGAATAGGGTTCTTAGAGTCCAGAATACTCTGCAAATAAGCTTTGAGTTGAGATAGTGAACATGGAGTGTGTGGCCAAACTCTCTAAAATTCCTTGGTTCATTTAAGTTACCATGCGGGCCACCTTGGGGGAACTTCTGATGGAAAAGCAAAGCAGAAATCTTACTGATAAAATAGAAGCAAAGTGAGCTTGCTGACTCAGAAATGCAATCCTGATGCAGCCTTTCCTGATTCCCTGATCGTGATTCACTAATGAGATTTGTGCCCAGGGATGTGGAAAGAATATTATATCCAAATCTCCTTTACAGCAGTTTCTAGCCTACCTGTGTGCAGTAGAATTAAAAGAAAACTAGTTGATTTCCATACCAGTCAGTGAGGTCATCAAAGCACATTGTAAGGAGAGGTAACTGCTGAATCTATTTAAGATGAAACATTCCTTAAGGCAGTGATTTTCACCCTTTTTCATCACAGGCACACTGACAAGGCACTAAAACCGTCAAGGCACACCATCAGGTTTTTGATAATTGCCAAGGCACACCATGCTGCCTTTGGGGGTTTCACATCTCTATTGGCCCTACTAATAAATGACCTTCCCTCAAATTCCTGTGGCACACCTGTGGACCGCTCACGGCACACCAGTGTGCCACGGCACAGTGGTTGCAAATGGCTGCCTTAAGGTTTTGCTCCCTTCAAGATTCCAATCGCTCAAGGGCCTTTAGGAAAAGATTGTACCACAGCAGAACAAAGAAAATGCAGGTCCTTCTGCAAACTTTCAGCAGACGGTAAACCAGGGCTATGGGATGCCAGGCTCAGGCTGCATATTAAGTGTTAACCTGTTCATTTTCTGCTAAACTGTGGCAGCAGCAGAAGACTGCAATCTAAACGGTAGCGGTACTGATTAAACCTAACATAGCTGAAGATTAATGTGTAAGGTTAGATGGAACCAAGGTGAACACATAACAGATGATTTCATGCTGTTCTAATACTGAATCATGTGAAAGCAGGAGTAAATGGGAAAGTATGTAATGTACTTCAAGTATCCTGGCCTGCAAACCCTGAAGAGGCGTCATTGCAACAGTTCTGGCTGAACAAGTTCTAATTTGCCACTCAAGAGGCAACCTACCAAGTAATAACTATGAGAATTGTACAGTGCTCCTAATGCAACGTACTGTAGCTCTGTTTTTTAAGCCCACGGCAGATGCGTGTGTGTGCCAACTTCATCTAAATGTCAGCTTGCTATTCAGACTATTTTTTTTAAAATGGAAATAATCATACACCCTAGGAAAAAAAGACAACAACTAGGAAATCCTAAGAATTAAAAACGAATGACACATGGAAGCCTACACCCATAATCCTTGCATCTTTTTTGTATAAAACAATGTATAATACAATTTATTTTGTTATGTTTTGATGTTTTTCAACTGCTGTGGACACCATGTGTAAGATGGAAATGTGAGATATTGCATATTTAGTATTAATAAAAATAATGTCAATAAGTATTATCGCAGAGCCCAACTCATTAATCACCAGAATATAAAATGAACAGCTCATTCACACACAGTCACAGCCTGGAATCCTTGGGAGCCTGAGGTAGGCCACCACATGTCCCCTTCCTCCCCACATTTCACCTCCCTCCCTCCCTACTGCTGCTGCCACCTGTCTCAGCCCAGGAGAGCGAGACCTAGAGTGCTTCTCAGTGAGAACGTTCTAGCTCACTACTACCTCCCCCACAACGGGATAATCTGCCCCCTGAAGTAGCCACCTCAGTTTGTCTCATTGAAAAGCCCACTCACCCAGTCATGGATGTGGTAGCTGAGGAACCAGCACACATTTCTCCACTGTGTTGTCTCTTTAAGCAGGCTCCACACAGGTGTTGGTAACATGTAGCTTGCTGGCATGGTTCCCAACAGACTCGTAGTCTGTATCGTTTCTACAAGTTCATAAGAACATAAGAACATAAGAACAGCCCCACTGGATCAGGCCATAGGCCCATCTAGTCCAGCTTCCTGTATCGCACAGTGGCCCACCAAATGCCCCAGGGAGCACACCAGATAACAAGAGACCTCATCCTGGTGCCCTCCCTTGCATCTGGCATTCTGACATAACCCATTTCTAAAATCAGAAGGCTGCACATACACATCATGGCTTGTACCCCATAATGGATTTTTCCTCCAGAAACTTGTCCAATCCCCTTTTAAAGGCGTCTAGGCTAGACGCCATCACCACATCCTGTGGCAAGGAGTTCCACAGACCGACCACACGCTGAGTAAAGAAATATTTTCTTTTGTCTGTCCTAACCCGCCCAACACTCAATTTTAGTGGATGTCCCCTGGTTCTGGTATTATGTGAGAGTGTAAAGAGCATCTCCCTATCCACTCTGTCCATCCCCTGCATAATTTTGTATGTCTCAATCATGTCCCCGCTCAGGCGTCACTTTTCTAGGCTGAAGAGGCCCAAACGCCGTAGCCTTTCCTCATAAGGAAGGTGCCCCAGCCCAGTAATCATCTTAGTCGCTCTCTTTTGCACCTTTTCCATTTCCACTATGTCTTTTTTGAGATGCGGCGACCAGAACTGGACACAATACTCCAGGTGTGGCCTTACCATAGATTTGTACAATGGCATTATAATACTAGCCGTTTTGTTCTCAATACCCTTCCTAATGATCCCAAGCATAGAATTGGCCTTCTTCACTGCCACCGCACATTGGGTCGACACTTTCATCGACCTGTCCACCACCACCCCAAGATCTCTCTCCTGATCTGTCACAGACAGCTCAGAACCATAAGCAACTGTTGCTAACTCTTCTCTTGATCAGAGGATCCCATTCTCCTACTGGCATGTGAATTGTATACCAGTCTTACCAGTTATTATTAAGAATATCTATATAGCAGTACCAATTCAAGACACTGGTGACCTTTAAAGCCCTTCACAGTTTGGGTCCAGGCTATCTGAGAATAGCCTTCTCCCATACATTCCAGCCCACCCTTTAAGGTCATCCGAAGCGGCCCTCCTCCAAGTGCTGTCCCTGTCCCAAGTTGACAAGAGCAAGGATAGCTACTTGGGGGCGAAGCTTCTCTGTAGTGGCGACACTATTATGGAATTCTCTTCCAGGGAAATTAAGAACTACTCTCTTTCTCGTGGTTTTTCAGCGAAGGTTCACAACACACGTGTTTTGTCCGACATTTGATTGATGGGTGGGTGTTTGCCCTCCACCCCTCTGTGGCTTGACTGCTTCCCTGGACTAATTTGTTTCCCCTCCCATGGCTCTATGATATGTGTTGGGTTTTGCTTTGCTTTGTTTAAATGTTTTAAATGTTTCAGTGTTTAATGTTAAAATTAATGTTTTAATGCTCAGTTTTAAATTTTTTAACATTGTTGTGATACATTGTACTTTTATTATGGAGCTTTGTAAAGCTGCTAGGGCTTTTGCTTTGGCATGGGAAAGGCAAGATATAAATTTTTCAGAATAAATACATTTTCAACAAAAATAGTTCACAAGGCAGTTTACATAGTAAAATAAATCAATACAGGTGAAAGTTGCTTAGCGATGTTCCATTCAGCGACAGATCACATATATGACAGTCTGCCGCTGATCTCTATTTTCCCAACCCAAAGCCTCCGGAGGCTTTTCTGAGCCCCACAGAGGCCACATGCATCCACATGCAGCCTCTGCAGGGCTCAGAATGGCCAAATCGGCAAAAAACCCTGCAACCTCTGGTTTCTGGAGGGAAACCGGAATTAATGATTTTATACCTTAAAAGGCATTCTGAGGCCCAGGGGAAGCCCCTGAAGTTCTCCAGAAACCAGAAGTTGCGTTAACAGCATCAACACTAACACAGTGCAGGTCACAAATGTGTTTCTTTGGACTGAGTATGGATCGAGCACTGCCATGCTGGGGTAGCTTTTCCAGCATTCATGATTGATGGTGAATCAGAAAGCTACTCAAGAAGACTTATGTGTGTATCCTATTGGCATACTTGTAACCAACTCAGCTTTGTACCTATATGTACGTCCTCACATTGTGAGGGCCATGAGAACAGGCCTTTCAGGAGAGAGCTGGAATTGATCTCCTTCACACTTTTCTACTTTTGTATTTCTGCTCTCAGCATGCATAGTAGCAGATGTAAAAGGACTTTTAGGTGCTTATTTTTGAAAACGTTTACTTACACTACAATCAATCAAAGTAAATACCCCAACTTCTCAACAACCCACAGCAATCTTCAGAGCAATAATCAGGAAACAGATCAAGAGACTTAAAATAACCCATAAATAAGGTGTAAATTAAATGTGGAACATAAGAAGGGAAAAGGGGGAGTGACTGAGGGGGGAGAAAGAAAGAGGGCTGCCCTTAACATCTCCTGTTTTGATTTCCTCTTCATAGAGATACAAGCCCTATGCAGACATTCACATATATGCATGTACAGAAATGCATGGTGTCAGGAGGGGCAAGAGCATGTTGGCAAGCCTTGCCCCAATGTCGACATACTGCTGAAGCTCAAATCATCATGAGTGCAATGTCTGTGCTGACAAACACTGTACACAAGAAGACAGCCTTCCTTTGGAAACTGAATGGTGAAGATCTCTCCCTGCATATAGTGATTGCCGCCACAGACAAAGGATGCATTTGTGACGGTTAGGGGCATGTATCTGGGAGCACATTGACATAGGGGTATGGTTTGCATTTGTACTTTTCTTGCCCCCCCTACCAAGCATTTCTGTATGCATTTTTGAATGTCTGCAAAGGGCTGTTGAGAACAAAGGATCTGGTCACCGCTTTTATCCCATGCACCTCTCTCTCTCCTATCAATGGCAATTCTTTCTTTTAGGGGTAGGAGATTTTCCTCTCTAAAGCAGCTACCATACATTTGACCATATGGCTTGCAATAACAGATAACGTGGCATAAGCAAAGCAGCACTTTTAAGAACATGCTGACGAACCCAACACGAATAAACAGAATCATGCTGCAGTAAATAATAATGCATTTAGAGAGTCTTATTTATAGAGCTTTCTACCACAGAATGCAGTACACACCCCATTGGCATGGCTACACCAGGGTTGGAAAGTTGGATGGCATTTGGTCCTAAGCCACTGTCATTTCTCCTGTATTGCAAATATGGGGCAGAGGCCTGACAAGGTCACAAGGGATCACAGAGGTGGGCATTATATGACAGTCAAAAATCTGTATGACAAGTGAATTTGCAAAGCAAAAGTTCATACCCAGGATCAGTTTTGCCTCACCCGGAGCACTCTTGCACCTCACATAAGACGCTGATTGATTGCATATGAATTCCTTAGATGCCCCATCTGGAAATGCAGTAGCCCTAGCTAATGAGAAGGGTCACATCACTTGCAAGGCCCTTTCAAAAAAACCAGCACCAGGAAGGCTTCCATTGTTGGTAGCCTATTGTCACCACTGAATACATTGCAATGCTGAGAAACTGGAGTGTAGTTTCCAGTCTCTTTCTCTGCACTGAACTTAAACAGGAGTGCCTTATCTTTAAGTAATTATTTCTCTGAGGAATTACAATGAGCTACTAAAGGCCACATTCCTGTGGTGCTTTTAGAAGACATGGACACTCGTACCTGTATCTTAAAGTGCATGAAAATGTAATGCCGAGATCGTTCAGCACACAAATTAGTTTCAGATGGAAAGAGATAAACTCCAGCAGTGAGCAGTTCTGGAGGTTGTGAGTGTCCGCTTTGAAACAGACATGTTTCCTCGGTGGTGCAGCAGAGTGACTGAGAGACTGAGTTCAAAATCAGGAATTTCCCCAGGCTGAATCTTGCCTCTGCAGTGAACTCACAAGGCGGCCTTCAGCAGGCAACTTCTCCACAGCAATCCTGCTCTGCAGGTGCAATATGGAGAGACTCAGCTTACAGAGTCCTGGTAAGGACATCAGAATAATACATGCGATGCACTTTGGTGTCATGGGCCTCTGGCGCTTGGCCTCTGGGACACCAAATGCCTCGGGAACAAAGTGCTAGGTAAGGCACTGCGAGTTTAGCCTCAGTGCAAAGAGAAGGCAAGTGGACCTCTGAATTTTTGGAAGAGAGGGAAGACTCTGAGTTGTGAAGAGGAGAGGAGGAAGACGATGAGAAGGAGAAATTAAGTGTACTCTTTCTAACTCTTTGTCCTTCTAACTCTTGCCTTCTAACCTTCAATGAACATTGAAATTTAGCTTACCATTAGCTTAGCTTAGCTTAGCTTTACCTAAGCTTTACCTAAGTTAGCACCTAATCTAACCAGAAGGAGGGAGTTTAAGGTCCAGCAAATTGGGGCACAGGAGCTAGGTGAGGGCAATAAAAATTTATACGTGAGTGAGTATGTAGGTCTACTCGGAGCAGGAGCAAAGTCCTACTTGTGAGTAAGGGCCCAAGGTACAGGCACTTGGAAAAGTAAATAAAACATAGGAGGATAAAGTAGAAAACAAGTTTTTCTACTTTGTTTAAATTAACCCTATACTTAACCCAAATCAATCCAACTTAATCCAAGTGCCTCGGGAACAAAGTGCCAGGTAAGGCACCACGAATTTAGCCTCAGTGCGAGTTCAGCAGCAAGGCGAGGAGGCCAGGGCCCCAGATACCGCCCTTTCTCTTCCCTTGAGAAGAGGGCAGCAAACCAGTGAAGGGTTTTTAAGTACCCCTAAACAAACAAACAAACAAACAAACAAACAAACAAACAAACAAAAAAACCTTGAAGTCAGACAGCCAGCAGCAGGGTGGGGGCTATCCAGTGTTTTGCATCGAGTGCCACATGTATGACTATATGCCTCTGGGGCATAAGCCATGGGTGTGTCCTCGGTGCAAGGAGCTCCAAGGACTCAGGGAATGTGTCCGCTCCCTTGAAGCCTTGGTGGCCGAACTGGAGAAGCAGAGGCAGGCAGAGAAGGACTGTGGGGAGACTTCTGGGGACAATCAGGCTTCGTCCCAACCTCAGGCATGCAGCTCCTCAGCTGCCTGGGTGGGAAGTCTCGGGACTGGAGGACGTCATCCTGGAGAGGAGGGAAACAATCCCCTAGGGGGGACCCCTTCTCCAGGGTTGAACACACTCAGGATACGCCTCAGCGGGAGGGGGTCAGGGGCTTCTTGTAGTGGGGGATTTGATTATTAGAAACAGGGAGGGGGGTTTGCAACGGATGTGAGGACCACATGGCGACTTGCCTGCCTGGTGCGAAGGTTGCGGACATCATTTCTCATCTAGACAGGCTGGTAGACAGTGCTGGGGAGGAGGTAGTGGTGCATGTTGGCACCAACAATGTGGGCAAGTGTAGCCGGGAGGTCCTGGAGGCCAAATTTATTAGGTAGGAAGCTGAAAGCCAGGACCTCAAAGGTAGCGTTCTCTGAAGTGCTACCTGTTCCACACGCAGGGCCAGCTAGGCAGATGGAGATCAGGGGTCTCAATGCGTGGATGAGACGGTAGTGTAGGAAGGAGGGGTTTAGATTCGTTAGGCACTGGGGAACGTTTTGGGACAAGCGGGGCCTGTACAAGAGGGACTGGCTTCACTTGAACCAGAATGGAACCAGACTGCTGCGCATAACATTAAAAAGGTGACAGAGCAGCTTTTAAGCTGATCCCTGGGGGAAGGCCAACAGGAGCTGAGGGGCATCAGGTTCAGGACTCCTCATCCCTATGGGACGAGGATGGGGAGGTTAGAGAACAACAAGACAAAGGCAGAGTAGGAGAAGAAATTGGGAATGGTAGCATGATGGGATGTGATAGACGGTTTGGCACAGTGAGAGGATGCAGGGATAAAGGAGCTAATAAGCAGCCCATCCTGGGGCATTCCATGTACAAATGCTTTTATGCAAATGCCCGAAGTCTCTGAGCAAAGATGGGAGAACTGGAATGTCTGGTGACAAGGGAAAACATTGACATAGTGGGCATAACAGAAACCTGGTGGAATGCGGAGAATCAGTGGGATACCGCAATCCCGGGCTATAAACTCTACAGGAGGGACAAGGAGGGGCGTGTTGGAGGTGGGGTGGCTGTTTATGTTAAGGAAGGGATAGAATCCAGCAAAATAGAGATTGAAGGCAGGTCCGACACCACCATAGAATCTCTGTGGGTTAAATTACCAGGCCTGAGGAGCGATGTAATACTGGGGGCGTACTATCGTCCTCCAGACCAGAAATCAGAAGGGGATCTTGAAATGAGGAAACAGATCAGGGAGGTGACAAGGAGAGACAGGGTTGTAATCATGGGGGACTTCAATTATCCTCATATAGACTGGGTCAATTTGTGTTCTGGTCATGAAAACGAGACCCGATTCCTAGACATGTTAAATGACTGTGCCTTAGAGCAGCTAGTCATGGAGCCCACCAGAGGACAGGTGACTCTGTATTAATATTATGCGGTACTCAGGACCTGGTTAGAGATGTCAATGTTATGGAGCCGTTTGGGAACAGTGATCACGCTGTGATCTGTTTCGACATGCATGTCAGGGGAAGAATACCGGGCAAATTGCTCACAAAAACCCTTGACTTCCGATGAGCGGACATCCCTCAAATGAGGAGGCTGCTTAGAAGGAGGTTGAAAGGGAAGGTAAAAAGAGTCCAATCTCTCCAGAGTGCATGGAAGCTGCTTAAAACAACAGTAATAGAGCCCCAGAGGAAGTGTATACCGCAAAGGAAGAAGGGCTCCACTAAGTCCAGGAGGGTGCCCGCATGCTAACCAGCCAAGTTAGAGAGGCCATAAAGGGCAAGGAAGCTTCCTTCCATAAATGGAAGTCTTGCCCTAATGAAGAGAATAAAAAGGAACATAAACTGTGGCAAAAGAAATGTAAGAAGGTGATATGGGAGGCCAAGTGAGACTATGAGGAATGCATGGCCAGCAGCATTAAGGGGAATAATAAAAGCTTCTTCAAATATGTTAGAAGCAGGAAACCCGCCAGAGAAGCGTTTGGCCCTCTGGGTGGTGAGGGAGGGAAAGTGGAGATAAAAGGAGACTTAGAGATGGCAGAAAAATTAAATGAGTTCTTTGCATCTGTCTTCACGGAAGAAGACCTCGGGCAAATACCGCTGCCCGAACGGCCCCTCCTGACAAGGAATTAAATCAGATAGAGGTTAAAAGAGAAGATGTTTCAGATCTCATTGATAAATTAAAGATCAATAAGTCACCGGGCCTGAATGGCATCCACCCAAGAGTTATTAAGGAATTAAAGAATGAAGTTGCTGATCTCTTGACTGAAATATGCAACTTGTCCCTCAAAACAGCCACAGTGCCAGAGGATTGGAGGATAGCAAATGTCATACCAATCTTCAAAAAGTGAAAGAGGGGGGACCCGGGAAACTATATGCCAGTCAGGCTAACATCTATACTGGGTAAGATGGTGGAATGCCTCATCAAAGATAGCATCTCAAAACACATATACGAACAAGCCTTGCTGAGGGAGAATCAGCATGGCTTCTGTAAGGGTAAGTCTTGCCTCACAAGCCTTTTAGAATTCTTTGAAAAGGTCAACAGGCATGTGGATGTGGGAGAACCCATGGACACTATATATCTGGACTTTCAGAAGGCGTTCGACATGGTCCCTCACCAAAGGCTACTGAAAAAAACTCCACAGTCAGGGAATTAGAGGACAGGTCCTCTCCTGGATTAAGACCTGGTTGAAGACCAGGAAACAGAGAGTGGGTGTCAATGGGCAATTTTCACAATGGAGAGATATGAAAAGCAGTGTGCCCCAAGGATCTGTCCTGGGACCGGTGCTTTTCAACCTCTTCATAAATGACCTGAAGACAGGGGTGAGCAGTGAGGTGGTTAAGTTTGCAGATGACACAAAACGTTTCTGAGTGGTGAAGACCAGACATGATTGTGAGGAGCTCCAGAAGGATCTCTCCAAACTGGCAGAATGGGCAGAAAAATGGCAGATGTGTTTCAATGTAAGTAAGTGTAAAGTCATGCACATTGGGGCAAAAAATCAAAACTTCACATATAGACTAATGGGTTCTGAGCTGTCTGTGACAGATCAGGAGAGAGATCTTGGGGTGGTGGTGGACAGGTCGATGAAAGTGTCAACCCAATGTGCGGCGGCAGTAAAGAAGTCCAATTCTATGCTTGGGATCATTAGAAAAGTTATTGAGAACAAAATGGCTAACATTATAATGCCGTTGTACCAATCTATGGTAAGGCCACACCTGGAGTATTGTGTCCAGTTCTGGTTGCCGCATCTCAAAAAAAGACATAGTGGAAATGGAAAAGGTGCAAAAGAGAGCGACTAAGATGATTATGGGGCTGGGGCACCTTCCTTATGAGGAAAGGCTACGGCGTTTGGGCCTCTTCAGCCTAGAAAAGAGACGCCTGAGGGGGGACATGATTGAGACATACAAAATTACGCAGGGAATGGACAGAGTGGATAGGGAGATGCTCTTTACACTCTCACATAACACCAGAACCAGGGGACATCCACTGAAATTGAGTGTTGGGCGGGTTAGGACAGACAAAAGAAAATATTTCTTTACTCAGCATGTGGTCGGTCTGTGGAACTCCTTGCAGCAGGATGTGGTCTGCTGGATCTGGCCTGGATGCCTTTAAAAGGGGATTGGAGAAGTTTCTGGAGGAAAAATCCATTACGGGTTACAAGTTGTGATGTGTATGCGCAACCTCCTGATTTTAGAAATGGGCTATGTCAGAATGCCAGATGCAAGGGAGGGCACCAGGATGAGTTCTCTTGTTATCAGGTGTGCTCCCTGGGGCATTTGGTGGGCCGCTGTGAGATACAGGAAGCTGGACTAGATGGGCCTATGGCCTGATCCAGTGGGGCTGTTCTTATGTTCTTTGCAGACTCAGGAAGCTCTTTCCAATGCAAACAATGATCATTTCCAATCCTGGAAAATCACACATTGGCCTATGGAGGCCAATTCCTTTGTACAAGCCCTGATATCCCAAACACTTCTTTTTATTTTTTATTTTTTTAATTAACACACACAGACATACAAACATATAACATAAATTTAGGAGTGCTAAATACCATATACCATTACTAATTAATCATACTATATCTCCTAATCTACTTACTCATCTATTTCTACCTCTTATTGATTTATCCATTTATTTATATAATATACAATAAATTTTCCCTAATGCTGTATACTATATTTTCTAAATATTCACTTTCTACCAAGCGTAAACTAACTTCAATTGCTCATTAATATTAAAACAAAATAATCTAATTACCAAAATTATCACCTCAGCTATTTCAACTCCAATCTAATTCTCCAATCTAGTTAACTTTTTTCTTTGACATGATAACCACATATAAAACAATTCTTCCACATGTTTACATTTCCAGCTATATTTTTTTAATACATTCTAATTCATATTTATCAATTTCATGCATATTCTTTTTTTTTCCCCTTCAAATAAATTTGGGCCATTGTTGTTAGCTGAATAAATCCTCCAATTTTCTTTAACCCTCAGATTACCCCTCAGGGTTCTTTTTCTTTCTCACTTTCCATTTTTTCTCCTGTAATATCTTTAATAATTTATCTCTATAACAGAATCTGATAAAACCACACTTTCTTATATAGGGTGTGTTCATTCTTCCAGTTAACTGGGATATATTTTCTCCTTCTTGTTCCAACAAATTTTGTGATTTGTGCACTCCTGTTACTCTGTCCATCTTATCTTTCTTGATCTCCATCAGCGCCTCTTCTTTGTTGAGTTGATCATCCTGTGGATTTTCCTCCTTGTCCGCTTTTTCACTCCCTTGTTTATCTTCTGCTTGTTTCTTCACATTTTCCAATTGTTCCTTACAGACATCTATCTGTTGGGAAAGAGTCTCCAGACTGGCTTGAATCTGCGAGGACCAATTCAGCTGTTGTCGCTCCATAACAAGCAATCTCTCCGTATTAATCAAGATTTTCTGTATCCACATTTCTGGAACAGAGTCCATTTTGCAACTTCTCTCTAGTCCACTAGATGTTCACATTATTCTCCTCACTTCCACCACGTCATTACTACTCTGCCATCTGCATTCCTTACATACCTCTTGCAGATAACAGTCCAGTGCGGTTAACGGAGAGAAAAACAAAACGAAAGAAAACAGTTTCACCATCTCTGGTGCAGAGAAAACAAAGCTCTTTCAAATCTAATGAGAATTGTATTTATATCCAATTATGTCAAAGAATAATTCTGGATTTTATTTCACACCCAAGTTATATTTGTAATTATAATCCACCACCAATTTATTCCACGACAGGGAAAAAGAGCACTTTCAACCTCCTTAAAAAAGTCTCTTGTTAATGCCTCCAATATAGGGCTTTTAGCCAAATCAGTCAATCAGAGCCGGGGACAATATTAACTCTTGCTTATCTTAAATTTCCAGCTTAAACTTTACACTTCACGCTTTTTTTTTTTTCCTTCCATATGGCATCTCAGCAGGGAGCCAGCAGCTTGATTGCAGATCACTGCACCTCCCCCAATACTGTCACAAATGGTTAGATTCCTCTGAGAAGAAAGCCCCTCCATCGGGCTTTCATTTTCCCAGGTACCTGCACCAATGAAGTTCTTGTCTCTCCTAACAAAGATCTTCAGGTCCTCTTCAGACTTGCAGTATTTTGGGGGAAACAAACTGTCTCCCAGGAGCTCTTGGAGACATGCCTGTTCGTCCACTGTTGGCTCCTCCTGCTCCATATCCCAAACATTTCTGAAATGTCTTCATAAAGTATGTCCCTACTAGTATATCATAGGTTAAGGGCTGGAGAAGATGTTATACTCTCCTTATGGATGTCACATTACATGGACTTCTTGCAGTGTCTGATTCCCCTTTCTGGTCATCATGACTCAAACATTTAACTACATGACTCAGCAGTGTTCCATGGATACTACAGCCCAATCCTAGCACTACGCCACTGCAGACAGGGCTTTGTGACAGCAGAACACAGTTTCACTGTTGTAAAATGGCTGCCAACAGTGCAGAGCCATTTTGGGAGCCGTGTTCCCTGGACACTGCTGAGCACCCACCAGAGCAAGTAAGGAAGCAGTGGGAGGGGGGTCAGGAGAGGGCAGAATAGGGTGAAGAGACTGTGAGAGGGGATGGATCCAGCAGAGATGGTGTGCATTGGATCCTATCCCCTCTTTTTCAAGCATTCCCATGCCCTTTGTCTCCTTGGATAGGAACCAGCAAAACTGCCAACACAGATCCACGGAAACTCATTGTGGAGCAGGAGGCTTACAGAGGCTTCTCCACTGAAGCCTCCTGATCCTTCCCCAACTTGGTGTGGCTGTACCAGTTGTGGGGGGGGGTACGCTAGGATTGGGCGCCTAGTGAATTTCTAGCTCCCCATCCCATTTCTAGTAGCTATTGGTGGTGAATGAAGAATGTCCACACTATGACTGAATTCACATTACAGCTGGGGGAGGTATCACTCACTAGGGAAACTTGTCCAGCTCAGCTGATCTCCCCTAGTTAGTGTAAAGTATGTTCCACGTCAGCTAGTAAAGGAGAGGTAATCCAGGTTCCACTGGTCAGGTTTCTGGTTGGAAACCTTCAGTCTCGAAAGACTATGAAACCTACAGCACCTGGTATTCCCCGGCGGTCTCCCACCCAGGTGCTAACTGCGCCTGACCCTGCTTAGCTTCCAAGATCAGACGAGGTTTCTATCTTTCTACAATTCATTGCAGGAAAAAAGCAACTGCTTCAGTATATCACTTTAATAATAAACTATTGTAGGGTGTATAAGGAGACTTTGATCAACCTTCCATGATGGGCCTCTGATGAGAAAAGCACATATAGGATCAGATCATTGAAAATGATATTGACGTAGAGAGCCAGTAAAAAGGAAAGATTCATTCCTTTCCATGCTGTGAAAGGCAGCAGGCAAGCAGCACTCTAAACATCATGTGTACACTGGACTTAGTGATCTAGTCATCAGGCCAAGTCAGTGTTGTGAGCTGCATGTTTTTAATCAGCAGTATTTCCAAATCTGGGTCAATACTTATTTTAAAGGGTGCACTAATATAGTTCCCCCAAAAGAGGGAGCCATCCTCAATGCAGTCAAAACCTAGCAAGCCCTGCAATGAACAGTATGACAAGAGGGTGGGGGGAGGAACACCCAGAATGTTAACATTCCTTGTACTGATCATTTTGGGCCAGGAAAAAGAAATTATTAAACTTCAGGAATGTCTTTAAATAATTCTCAAAGTAAAGTGCTTATAGATATCAATTTTATCAGCCCTGTAACTGCATATCTCGTTTTGCTTTTCACAAATTTAATTATTTTCCAATGAACAAAGGTTTTCCCAGTCTCTAGAGATGTCTCTTTTCTGACAGTGCATGGGTAATATTTGTTTTTAACCTCTTAAGAGCGCAGTCATCTAAATGATCGATTACCTAACACAATAGAGAACATTATTGCCTCATTTTCAGCTTCTGGACCTGGAAGAAACAACACATCAGGAGAACAAGATTGGAAAGAAAACAGAGGCTTTCATGATTAAGGGGAGGGGAAGAAAAGGTTAAACCAGGACTTTTCAAAACAAAACCGTTAACCAAACCGAGCAATTAGCAGATGTGGTTTGAGCGTGCCACTAAAGGGAAGCCTGTTCTCAAGGTTGAGGAACCAAGGCAGCGGTCCAAGGAGCAATTATTTCCACCAATGTACTGAATGCAAGATGCAAAGTCATGCCTTATTTAGAAGATGCAATTAGAAGTGCCTGGCTATTTTTTTTAAATATGTACAGAGAGTGATAAATACCAGTATTTTGAGGATTGGAACTTAAGGCTAGTTGTATGTTTATATATGCAAATACATATTTCACTTTCAGAGGAACAATAACTTCCTGCCCTGAATGCAAAGGTCCCACACTCACATCCCAATCCTATCCCCTTCCATGTGATAACATGCAGCCCTGCTAATGGAGTGCATACTACATCCTATGGGGGTGTATGTGTGATTGGACAGCCTGCAGGAGGTAAGTAAACATATTTTACTTTCCTCCTGACAGGCTACGTGAGCATCTATGGGTCTCCTCGTACCTATGCCAGCCATTTTACTGTCTCGAGTATGAGAAAGCCAGGGATGTGTTGAGTTGGAAAACAGGGGATATGATATGGTGAAAGTTGTTGCCAGTAGATCCACCCCCTCCTGCCCTCCACATGCCCCAAATTCCCCCAGCTGTCCACCCCAATACTCTCCCTGACTTCCTCACTCATGACCCACCCTCCATATTAGCCTAACTGCCCTGGTGGCATCTGGGGTCAGTGGTGACAGGAATCCACTGCTGCAGCTGCCTTGTTACCCTGCACATGCCCAATCTCATCTGATCTTGGAAGCTAAGCAGGGTCAAGCCTGGTTAGTACTTGGATGGGAGACCGCCTGGGAATACTGGGTGCTGTAGGCATATACCATAGTCTTTCGAGACTGAAGGTTGCCAACCAGCTGCCTTGCGGCAGCGGCTCAATCTTCATTCCATCGCAAGGCCTTTTATGCCAGCAGTATAGTGGTCCCACTGCCGTAAAAGGTCCATAAAATTAGGCCATCAATTGTGTTATCCCACCTAGCCCATGATACGTAAGAATCTATCTGAATACTTGCAGAGCCACTGCCAGTTGACAGAGATGGTCTTGAACTCTCTGGGAGTTTGAGAACAGAGATAAGTCTTTGTGGGGCAGGTGAGATTGATTGCGCCACCAGAATTATGCTGCTGATGGGGACAAAGGGGCTTTTATTAATAATAATAATAATAATAATAATAATAATAATAATAATAATAATAATAATAATAATACAGGTATTTATATACCACCTTTCTTGGTCATCAGATTTCTCCTTAGGCTTTATTCAAGGCTGTTTACATAGGCAGGCTATTTATATCCCCGTAGGGATTTTTACCATTGAAAGAAGGTTCTATCTTTCAAGAACCACAACATTTCAGATGTTTCTTTCTGATCTGGTTTCACATTCTGGCCTCCATCCTCCCACGCTCAGAGCAGATGGAATAATTTATTACTTTTATTTTACTTACCTCTATCTGCACCATCATCCAGGGCTCCCCTTGCCTCAGAACACTGAAAAAATGCAGTCACAACCTACTTCCAGTTTCACAATCGCAACCCATTAAGTGGATTGGGAACTTTTTGTTAAAAAGCGGTATATAAATAGTTATTATTATTATTATTATTATTATTATTATTATTATTATGAAATAATTAGAGAAATATTAGGAAATAATAAATATTAGGAAATAATTATTAGGAAATGATTAGAGAGAAGGAAAACTCTGATTCCAAACCTCCACTGCCTTGTGGCTACATCCAGTTATGGAAAAGGCTTCAGGAGTCAACCTCGAGGCAAAATCCGGAGCCGGAGTCCCTGAGGCAGTTCATGGCTGAACACAGTCACGTTCTGGCAACTCCTGCGACGCCGCTGGAACCAACCGTATTGGCCTCTGCCTTTCCATTGGACCATTTCAGCGATGTGGAGAGGGGGGATTTGCTGCATGGGTAACAGCATATCCTCCATACCTTCTTTACCCAGGCTTCGCGCACTGGAGAGGACACTCCAACTTCGCCATACGGCGTCGGCACAACACGGGAAGCAGCAGTTTACCGGTTATAAGTCTTCGCTCGATTGGCATAGAGCGTGACGCCAGGGGCTGCTTCCGACGGTGGGAGATCATTGCATCTCATTGGGCAGCTACCGCCCACCTTAAGCTGGGCAGTCCCCAGCCAGTAAGGTATTGCCTCGCCACAGTCCGTTAACCTCATGGGGTGCATGGGGTTTAGGGTGAAAACCGACAAGCGGATTGACAACTCTGCACCATGCAACAGAAAACAGAAAACTCCTGCCCTAAAACTGGGCACCTGGAACGTAAGGACATTGACACCTGGCTTCTCTGATGACCTGCAAGAAATAGACAATGCACGCAAAACAGCTGTCATCGACATGGAGCTGAGCAGACTGCAGATGGACATCATCGCTCTTCAAGAGACAAGGCTGCCAGATTCCGGATCTGTCAAGGAGAGAAATTTCTCATTTTTCTGGCAGGGAAAACCACCAAACGAAACCAGGGAACATGGCGTTGGCTTTGCAGTCAGAAATACCCTGCTGGAATCCATCATCCCACCTACTGTGGGAAGTGAAAGAATTATGTCCCTGCAGCTCCAGTCATCAGCAGGACCTGTCACACTCATCAGTGCTTATGCACCGACTCTGTCGTCTCCAGCAGAAGCCAAAGACAAATTCTACGGTGACCTGGCAACCACTATCAAGAAGATCCCTGTAAAAGAGCTATTGTTCATCCTCGGCAATTTCAATGCTAGAGTTGGTGCTGATCACAGTTCGTGGCCCACTTGCTTAGGTCAGTTCGGCACTGGGAAGATGAATGAAAATGGCCAACGCCTGCTAGAGTTTTGCTGTCATCATGGTCTCTGTGTCAGCAACACATTCTTCAACACGAAGCCCCAACATAGAGTCTCTTGGAGACACCCAAGATCAAAGCACTGGCACCAGCTCGACCTGATTCTCTCCAGACGCTCCAGCCTTCCCAGCATCAAGATCACACGCAGTTATCATGGTGCTGCCTGCGACACTGACCACTCCCTGGTGTGCAGCAGAGTGAAACTGCAAGCAAAGTGACTGTATCCCATGAAAAAGGAAGGAAGACCTTGCATTGATACCAGCAAGATCTGGGATCAGAGGAAAGTGGAGGAATTTGCACGAGCACTTGAGGAATCTCTTCCAGGCCCGGCCGATGCAAACGCATCCAACAGATGGGAACATTTCAAGAATTCCGTTTACAACACCGCCTTGTCCATATTTGGCAAGAAGACCAACAAGATGGCAGACTGGTTTGAAGCCCACTCTGAGGAGTTGACACCAGTCATTGAGGAAAAGAGGAGAGCTCAAGCAGCATACAAGGCCTGTCCCAGTGAGCTCAACCTGCAGGTCCTCCAAGCTGCTCGCAGCAAAGTCCAGCAGGCTGCCAGGAGATGTGCTAACGACTACTGGCTCCAGCTCTGTTCCGAGATACAGATAGCAGCTGACACGGGCAACATCAAGGGGATGTATGAAGGTATCAAGCAGGCCCTAGGTCCAACACAGAAGAAAATTGCCCCTCTGAAGTCTGCAGCAGGCGAGGTCATCCAGGATCAGGCGCAGCAGATGGAATGCTGGGTGCAGCACTACTCTGAGCTATATTCCAGAGAAAATGTAGTCACCGAAGAAGCGCTGAACAACATTGAGTGCCTGCCTGTGCTGGAGGAGCTTGACAGTGAACCAACCCTAGAAGAACTTCACATGGCCCTGGACTCCCTTGCCTTTGGCAAGGCACCAGGAAAAGACAGCATCCCTGCTGAAGTCCTAAAGTGGAGCCAACAGGTCCACCACTGATATGGTATTCTCCCTTAGACAATTGCAGGAGAAATGCAGGGAACAATGACAGCCACTCTTTATAGCCTTCATAGATCTCACGAAGGCTTTCGACCTGGTCAGCAGGGACGGACTCTTCAAGATTCTCCCCAAGATTGGATGTCCACCCAGGCTCCTCAGCATCATCAGATCTTTCCACAAGGACATGAAAGGCACTGTTGTCTTCGATGGCTCCACATCAGACCCCTTTGACATCCGAAGCGGAGTGAAGCAGGGCTGTGTTCTTGCGCCAACCTTGTTTGGGATTTTCTTCGCTGTCCTGCTGAAGCATGCCTTTGGAACTGCAACAGAAGGCATCTATCTCCAGACCAGATCAGACGGAAAGCTCTTCAACCTCTCCAGACTGAGAGCAAAGTCCAAAGTTCAGCTGAAATGTCTGCGTGACTTCCTCTTTGCTGACGATGCAGCTGTCACTACCCACTCTGCCAAAGATCTCCAGCAGCTCATGGATCGTTTTAGCAAGGCCTGCCAAGATTTTGGACTGACGATCAGCCTTAAGAAAACACAGGTCATGGTTCAGGATGTGGACTCACCTCCCTGCATTACAATCTCTGAGCATGAACTGGAGGTTGTCCATGACTTTGTGTACCTTGGCTCAACGATCTCCGACACTCTTTCTCTCGATACCGAGCTAAACAAACGCATCGGTAAAGCAGCTACCACATTTTACAGACTGACAAAGAGAGTCTGGTCCAACAAGAAGCTGACGGAACATACCAAGATCCAAGTCTACAGAGCTTGCGTCCTGCGCACACTTCTGTACTGCAGCGAGTCATGGACTCTTCGCTCACAACAGGAGAAGAAACTGAAAGCATTCCACATGCGCTGCCTCCGACGCATCCTCGGCATCACCTGGCAGGACAAAGTTCCAAACAACACAGTCCTGGAACGAGCTGGAATCCCTAGCATGTATGCACTGCCCAAACAGAGACGCCTGCGTTGGCTCGGTCATGTTGTGAGAATGGATGATGGCCGGATCCCAAAGGATCTCCTCTATGGAGAACTCGTGCAAGGAAAGCACCCTACAGGTAGACCACAGCTGCGATACAAGGACATCTGCAAGAGGGATCTGAAGGCCTTAGGAGTGGACCTCAACAGGTGGGAAACCCTGGCCTCTGAGCAGCCCGCTTGGAGGCAGGCTGTGCAGCATAGCCTTTCCCAGTTTGAAGAGACACTTGGCCAACAGGCTGAGGCAAAGAGGAAAGAAGGAAGGCCCATAGCCAGGGAGACAGACCAGGGACAGACTGCACTTGCTCCCAGTGTGGAAGGGATTGTCACTCCCGAATCGGCCTTTTCAGCCACACTAGACGCTGTTCCAGAACCACCATCCAGAGCGCGATACCAAAGTATACCAAGATACTTCAGTCTTCCGAGACTGAAGGTTGCCAACATTATTATTATTATTATTATTATTATTATTATTATTATTGCGATCACATTTTCTGTGATCTGAGGGTGTTCTGAGGGTCTCCCTGCACCCCCTAAAGGCTGGCGCAGACAGAGGTAAGTTTACCATCCCCCACCCTGCTCCTTAAGGGGGTGGAGACATGGCTTCTCAGGCTGGTGGTTCATGGCCCACCAGTTTGACAACCACTTCAATAGACCAGTGTTTAGGCTTAGTGGAAGGCAACTTCATATGTCCATATATATTCAGGTATGCTAGCATTGTTAGCAAAAGTATATATGGACTCCACATTGCAAAGGCGGATCAAGGTTCAAAAAACATTATTAAGAGTCCTATCTTATCCTTTTTTCCCATATCAGGGACAAATGTTCCCAGAATGTGTTGTCTGATTTTACGAGACAGGTAACACCAGCAAGGTCTTAATTAATTTCTCTTTAATGAAGTGAGCTCCAGCAACAGAGAGCAAGCGCATCACCATCCAGAATGCCTAATAATCACATCAAATATATGTTTTAGCTCAGACAAAGGTTAATCAGCAAGAAACATTCTGTTACATCCTAGATCAGTTTATCTGTACTCTTGTGCCCCTTAGAACATCTGCTTGTTTACCTCTTTCTTGGTTTGTCTTCACAACCCTGGCCTTCCTGACAGAACACTCTACAGCTGAAAGACATTAGGTTAATTTTTGTCACCGACATAGCATGCAGCCATGCCAAAATGAACTGGGTTGCTTGCTATTGTGGAGGGGAAGGGGTGACTGGGAGGCTTGGAAGAGGAGCAAAAGCTGGAGCACGTCCGACAAGATAAAGAGATTGTGTAACGAGATTAGGAAGGGTGCCATTTCTATGCAGTGGCATAGCTAGAAGGGGTGCAAAGCCCTAAGTTTTTCAGGAAGCCTCACTGCGGTATGCAAGCAGCCCCTCTCCCTTGCCTTTGGAGCCATTCCCGGCAGTGGGAGCAAAACAGAGTCATTTGCTACTTGTGTGCCGTAGTGAGTCTCCCTGCAAATCTTAGTGCTTTGCACCTCCTCTAGCTACGCTACTAGCAGGTTGCCACGCTTTCCAGCCTCTGATATGCTACCAACCCTGTTGTTCTTGCCAGTTCAGTTCCTTTTCAGATTTGGTGTCATGGCCACAACCAGTGACCCATTTCCTGACTCAGAGCAGGATGCTGCCATGACCCTGAAAGTGGAACTTGGACAATGTGATGAGAGTTTCGAAGGATCTGAAGTCCTACTGGGGATGAGCAGATTCTAGGACAGGAGGAGATCCTGACAGGATCTGTCAGGGATAGCTGTCAGGGACTCTAAAAGTAGCATCTGTTATCACCCATGCGAGCAGTCCAAGCCATCTTCCCACCTGCAGAAGCTGCCTTGTCAATTACTCAGGACCCCATCTTCATATATACCCTTTCTTACTGAAGATTCCAACTGGTCCTCTAACAAATACAGAGTGCTACAGAACTGCTTCACACCAATCCAAATTCCAGCTTCTTAAGGGATCTGTTCTTCACTGAGGGAGTAGGTCTTCAGACAGACTGGAAATCCAGCAGCACTATATGGTTGTGTTCTAGAGGTTGTTGGAACATGTTTTCTGCCAGGGAGGTAAGTCGCTCAGACCTTCTTTCTTTCTTTCTTTCTTTCTTTCTTTCTTTCTTTCTTTCTTTCTTTCTTTCTTTCTATCTATCTATCTATCTATCTATCTATCTATCTATCTATCTATCTATCTGACTGCCTTGCCTCTCTAGATCTCAATCATCTTCTCAGTTCCTTAGTTCTGCCTTCCAGAATTACCTCCCACTGTCTCCTGCTTATTTCTATGGCTCAAAACTTCATACAGTGGGCTTAATCCAACGGGGACAGGATAGCTGTATGAACACATTTTCTGTGATCTCATACCACAGAAATTATAATGTAAAATCTATCACCTCTGTGTACCAAAGTGAAGCATTCTACAAGCACAACTGAAACAGTTCTCTTGATCTCTCTTCTTTTACTAATATTGTTGATCTCGTTTGCAACATGATAAATGTTGCTTCTGTTTTGTGAGTAGGAAATCAGACATTATTTCAGCGTAGTTCTTTTGGGGAATGTACACTAGGCTTAATGTACAACCTAACATGATGAATGAGAACATTGCAAAAGGACAATCACAATGTTTAAATGTTTTAAATATAATTCTAGATTTAGTGAACTATCTTTACAGAATACATTTTCATAAAAATAAACTGAATTTACATAAAATGTATTTACTTGTTGGTTCCCTCTTGTCTTCTAATCTAGATATTCTCAGGATTGATTTGGAAGGTCTGATACATTGCAAGTGAGATTGAGAGTGAGGCTCATTTGTGCTTCTGAGCCCACACTAGCAATGAGTTTGTTAGCTGAAGTGCTGATTCATGGATATTACCTCTGGCCAGATGTTTGCCTTATAATGACCCTTGAGGAAACAAATCAAACTGTAGGTGAAATCCATGAGTTAGACTTAGGCCATCACATTACATACAAGGATTGAAAAGCAGAGTAATTCCTACATCTGCATTCCCCACTGTAATGTAATGTCAGAACTGATCCTAAGACTACCTGAAAACCTGAGCAGCTGGACAGGTGTCAGGGAATGCCTACAGCCATGGAAGTAGGAGTAGGAGACCAGAAAAAGTTGTAAAAATGTCAAATTGCTGGAAGAGGCATGTGGTCTCTCTGCCATTTAGAGAATACAATTTTTGGACTGGCTTCCAGCTGCTGTCATGAAACCTCCTGTTGCATTTTTTTAAACAAAGTTTTAAGCACTGGCTTGCATTCAAGCTCAGCAAAATATGCAATACAGGTGTTGAATTATCAAACAGTTCTTGATGGGGTTTTATTCCCACCAAAGGAGTCGGTTTGCAGTTTGGGAGGTACTCCTGGATCTTTCCTTGCTCCTTGTGACAAGAGCATCTCTGTTCTGATAGGCAGTGGCCCAACTGAGGTCCCAATCCTATGCTCGGCGTTACGGCTCCGTGCTGCCAGTGAGTTTGCTGGCTCACTGCCGGGTTCCCACTGGCGCTAGCCCAGACTGCCAAGCTGCGGAAAGGTAGGCGGGGGTAGGGGTGGGGAGGAGGCGTTCCGGGGAGGGCAGAGGCCAGCAGGGGTGTAGAGAGGGCGGGCGGGAGGTGTGACAGGGAGGTGTGATGCGGGGAGGGCTGGAGGCTTGCCTGGGTGAGGGATGGGAGGCAGATCCGCAGAGCTCTGTTCCACAGGGTCCAGGACACTCGTGGAGGGCTGCGTGCCCTACACGAGTGCCTTTAGGTCGGCGGTAAAGTGAGTAGCCCCATTGCGGGGCTGCTTACCTTACTCAGGGGAAGGGGACAAAAGTCCCCTTCTCCTGAGGTGCCTCCCGCGGTAGCTTGGGAGGCACAGGATTTGGCAGTAGCCCTTCTCGGTGCCACTGAGCCTGGGCACCCCGGGCAGCTCAGGATTGGGCTGTGAGTCATTAACTGCCGAGAACGCCTGACCATGGTGTTCTGTGCATTAGTGCCATCAAGATTGGATTATTGTATTGCGCTTGACATGGGACCACCTGGAAGCCTATCCAGAAACTACAGTTAGTGCAAAATACAGTTGATGTATATGAGCAAAGCCACGTTGTTTGGCTCTGTTAGATCTCAACTTTCCAATTGAACTTTTTGCCAGTCCCTTTCTGGGTGCAATTCAAGGTTCTGGTGATGGTCTTTAAAACCCTACGTGGTTTAGGACCAGGTTATCTGAGGTATCTGGTTTAGGACTCCCCCCATGCTCATCCCAAGGTCAGCTGGAGGGGCATTCCTGCAAGTGACACCACTGTTTGAAGCTCTATTAGTGGTGACATGGGGGAGGGCCTTCTTGGTGGTGGTGCCACAGATACAGAATTTCCTCCTCTTTGAATTACAGTTGACCCTTCTCTGCATTTTTAGTGCTTCCTGAAGACTCCCCTTTTCTGCTCTGTTTTCTCTACTCTTCTCTCATTTTCCTTCTTCTGCTATTTAGGTTTGCTGCTGTTTTTCTTTGAATTTGATATTTATTCTGCATTTCACGTTGTTTTAATGATTGTTCACTGTTATGAATATTACTTTTCAGAGGAGAGAGGCAGGCTTTCAATATTTTAGGCCCCTATCCTAACAAACTTTCCAGCACTGGCATAGCTGTGCCAATGGGACGTGTGCTGCATCCTGCAGTTGGGTGGCACTCATGGAGCTCTCCTTAAAGTAAGGGAATGTTTATTCCCTTACCTCAGAGCTGCATTACCCTTATGTCAATGTTGGAAAGTGGGTTAGGATTGCACCCTTAAGTAAATACATGCATGAGGACTGGACTAGCAGAGTCATCTGAGACCTGTAGACCATGGCCTTGCTCGCATGACAGAACATGATCTGAAGATCCACGAGGCAGCCACTTTTTTGAAGCCTAACCAAATTTGGTTTAAGTAGGGGAGTGGCTTGGGAACACTATGTGCCACTGTTTTAGCTTTAGTGGAAGAAAGGAAGAGTAGCAATGTAATAAATAAATCAAGCAGTGATTTCAGAACACATCTATCTTGGTTGTAGATGCTGGGATTTCTGAAGAAGGCTTTTAGTGGTGTCAGGTTCTGTTGCTGACAGCACTATAAACAGAGGATCTTGGGGAGAATTTTTAAGAGGCATTTCTTTGACCCCTCTTTAGAATAACAGAGCTTGTGTTGCAGTAGAAACAGTGCAATCTACGAGCACTGCAGACACAAAAAGCAATTTCAGTGAAGATCCATGCAGCCTTTTCTTACTGGCTCCAATGACAGCTTTAAAAAAAAAGAAAGAAAGAACCCCACACAATCCATCATCTGCATGCAAATCTGGCTAACTCATTTTCAGAAAGATAGAAACCACAAGAAAGATCAAAGAGGAGCAACAAAATAATTATGGGGCAGTTGGGATTTGCCTATAAGGAAGATTAAAAGAACTAAATAAATATGTAAAGTTTGGCTAAGCGATATGTGAAGAGAGGCATGCTAACCGTCTACAAATATTTGATTGGTTTAAACACTTGGGACGGTAGGAAATTGCTTAGCAGAGACTGAACAGGTACCGCTACAGAGATGAAATTAAGAAATGGAGAATTTCAGCAGAGGCAGAACTTAGAGCTAATTCTCCTGGCAGGAAGTTGCATTAGTGTGTGGGCAATATTCTCTCTAGCACCTGTACAATGGGAAGGGATTCTGCACTGATAGGGAAAGGGACTAGATGACCTCCTGGGTCTTTCCAATCTCAAATATTTATGATTCTGTAATTAACTATTATTAAATATAATTGCCTGTGCCAACGGGTGCTCTTCAGAAATCTTTGACTAATGTCTGAGGTCAGAAGAGTGCAATTATCACCTGAGCAAAGGTCTCTCACTTTAACTCATCCACTTGCCTGAAACGGCCTTGCTGATTTAGCGATTTACAAGTGCCTTCACGCAAACACCTGTTTGATCTTTTTGCAGTTTTAAGCACAGGAAGTGCAGTAAGGGTTGTATGCAAAAAAAAAAAAAAAAAAAAAGCAACTCTTCTGTGTGTGTGTGTGTGGGGGGGGGGGGTATGATCTGACAAACAGCCTGATCCCCTACAGTTAGGTTTTGTAAGCAATCTTGTCTCTGCCAAAATGGTGATGCTGTGTAGGATCAGATCGCATCTAGCATATATTTAACTTCTGACCACAGTTGGCATTTTTCAATTTCCATGGCATGACGGATTGAATTATCTCTCTTCATTGCCATGGGGGCTCTTTCTTCCTATGAATAGATGCACACAGGGAAAGGGCTTTTTCAGAGGAAATCAACATATGAAGGAAGTTTCCTACACTACCAATAATCACATGAAAAGCATGGATGTGGAAATCTAATATCGGTTTCAGGGTAATTGTTCCTCTATTTTGTTGTATGGCCGACACATACGTTCAGCACAAAATGTAGTTTGTTTTAACATGCTTAGTTCCCAGCCATGCTTAGTTAGAACTATCATGCTTAGTTCCCCTGGAGGCTGAGGATAAGAATAGGCCCTCAGTTTGGCTGTACTTGTCGTAAGAGGCGACTAAACAACCACCGGGTAGATGAGACCTGTCAGCCTGGGAAGGCAGCTCATCTGAGAGAAGGAAAACTCTGATCCCAAACCTCCACTGCCTTGTGGCTACATCCAGTTATGGAAAAGGCTTCAGGAGTCAACCTCAAGGCAAAATCCGGAGCTGGAGTTCATGGCTGAACACATGAGGCAGTTCATGGCTGAACACAATCACGTTCTGGCAACTCCTGTGACGCCGCTGGAACCAACCGTATTGGCCTCTGCCTTTCCATTGGACCATTCCAGCGATGTGGAGAGGGGGGATTTGCTGCATGGGTAACAGCCTATCCTCCATACCTACTTTACCCAGGCTTCGCGCACTGGAGAGGACACTCTGTTCCAGAACCACCATTCAGAGCGTGACACCATAGTCTTCCGAGACTGAAGGATGCCAACAAGAAAGTTCCCAGCCATGGAACCAGATGGAAGCCGGGTTTCATATTATGTTTCATATTAGTGAAATCCCTCATTTTGAGGAGGTCACAAGCTTGGTTACAATTCAATGGATCTGGGCACTTTCTGTTAACCTGGGGGAGAAACTTTCCCAAGGTTACCTTTTTCTGTCTGGGCTTTCTAGGTTCGGTCAACAGCAACAAAGACATACCTTTTCCCAGTTATTCTAGCAGCCCAGTCTTATCCAACACTGGTGCAGTGGGGCCACTGGGCTCACACTGTATCCAGAGTTGGATTAGAGCAGGCAGGGGGTCTTATCAGGGTAAGGGAACATTTGTTCCCTTACTCCATGTAGCACTGAGGCCTGCTCAATGGGTCTGATCTGTGCCAACTCAGATCTGTGCCAGCTATTATCTGTACCTGTATAATGCAGATAGTCCTGGGATGGGGGAATAGGACTGACAGAGGCCTGCTTCATGGTCACCTCCCTCTCCCATGCCTGAACTGACCCCTCCCCACCTTCCCTCACTCTCACACACTCCCTCCCCACCTGCAGAACACTCCCCCCGCCATCCTCCCTCTGCCCTTTTGCCACCCAGCACAAAACTTCTCTGCCCCAGTAGTCAGTGGGCAGGATCCAGCACCTGCAGGATAGTGCAGGCCTTCCTGCCAGCACCACTTACTCGCAGGCTGTCAGAAAGTGCTTTACAGTGCTTTTACAACACCTAGTGCTAGTTTCACAGTCCCAGTATCAGTGCTCTCATTTAATGGGATTGAGCTGCCCTTTTAATCAATAAGGAGAGTGAGGAAAAGAGGTAGAGAGCTGTCTCTAACTACTAGGTATGGCACTCATATCTGGCGTCCCTTACAATGATTTACATCCTATCTTTTGATCCAAATTATTCCCAAAGTGATGATAACAGATAGTAATGTAATGAGGTCTAACAGCCCTTAGGCCGAGTTGGGAGTTGGAGGCACTGTTTTGCGGTGGTTCCGCTCCTACTTGGAGGATCGGTCCCAGATGGTGGTACTAGGAGATGCCTGTTCGACAACCTGACCCTTGAGGTGTGGGGTGTCACAGGGTTCAATTCTGTCCCCCATACTATTTAACATCTACATGAAACCGCTGAGAGAGGTCATCCGGGGGTTTGAAGTGGGGTGCCATCAATATGCTGATGACACCCAGCTCTATCTCTCCTTTCCTCCAGACTCCAGGGTGGCGGTTGAAGTCCTGGAGTGCTGTCTGGAGGCAGTGAGGATCTGGATGGGGGCTAACAAACTTAAATTTGTTATTTAAATTAAATCCGAAATTAAATCCGGATAAGACAGAGGCTCTCCTGGTTCGGAAATCCTCGATGCAGATGCTGGAGTATCGGCTTGTGCTGAATGGGGTTGCACTCCCCCTGAAGGAGCACGTCTGCAGCTTGGGGGTCCACCTGGACTCACAGCTGCTCCTGGATTCCCAGGTGGCGGCTGTGACCAGGGGGGCCTTTGCTCAGCTTCGGCTGGTGTGCCAGCTGCAGCCGTACTTGGATCATGCAGACCTGGCAACGGTAATCCATGCCACGGTGACTTCGAAGCTAGATTATTGTAACACGCTCTATGTGGGGCTGCCCTTGAAGATGGTTCGGAAACTGTAACTAGTGCAAAATGCAGCGGCCCACATAGTTACTGGAGGTAGGCTGTTTGACTCTGTCAGTCCACTTCTCCAGCGGCTACACTGGCTGACCATTCATTTCCGGGCCCAATTCAAGGTGCTGGTTTTTACCTTTAAAGCCCTATACTGCTCTGGGCCAGGGTATCTTAGAGATTGCCTACTCCCGTACAATCCAGCTTGTCCTCTTAGGTCATCAGAGAAGGCCTTTTAACAAGTGCCGCCGCCTAGGGAGGTACGTGGGGCAGCAGCAAGGAATAGGGCCTTCTCAGTAGTGGCACCAACGCTATGGAATTCCCTTCCCCTTGACTTAAGAACTGCTCCTTCTCTTGTAACTTTCCGGCGAGGCCTGAAGACCCTTCTGTTTAGATAAGCCTTCTGAGTTCCTGGCCTTTTTAACATCTTTTAACATCTCTTAACATTTTTTAACATCTGTTCACAGGCCTGATCCTTTTCTAATTTGCTGCCCTATGCTCTTATCTGACTAGTTTTTATCTGACTACTGTTTTTATGACATGTTATGTTTTTATCTGCTTTTAAATTATGTTTTTAACTGTTTTAACCTTGTTTTGTAAGCTGCCTTGAGTCCCTTCGGGGAGAAAGGCAGGGTAAAAATAAAGTATAATAATAATAATAATAGTCCTTTTGCCAAGGTCAAGCGTCCAGAGTGCATTTCCCTTTGTTCTACAGTCCTAGGACAAATAGGTAATGCAGACAGGGCTCATGCCAGGTTATTCTGTGATCTAGGCAAGGCTAACTGAAACAAAAAATTATTCATAAGCCTTTATAATTAATTGTATTCCATAGCACTGTTGTGGTTTATAAAAATGGAAAAAGTGTCAGTTGCATTTTTTATATGGGTTAATAAACCAACCTCCATAAAACTGTGGCCCTCAAAGTTCAGTCAGTATCTCTCCTCTCTTGAGGTCTGCACCCTAGGTGGTTTCTCACTAGGCCTAATGATAGCACCGGCCCTGACGACTGCAACTGCATTCTTTCTGGCAGGGAGTAGGAAAGCAAACTCTTTAAAGCTGCTTCTGCTCTAGCTAATGGATACGCCAGGTTGATAGCTGGTCTTTGCCTTGCCGCACTGTTCTTCTAGGAGGGAGTACAACCCATTGTATTGCTACTTTCCTCAGCAGGGAGAAATTCCAGGGACAGTGATGTCCGGATTTTGGTTTCCTTGGGAGAAGAGATCACTTGAGATTTATGGTGGCTTGATAATATTTGCTTCACCAAAAATATGGGTTCAACTCTTGCCTCTGTGATTGATTCTCAGGAGGGGAGCTTAGGAAAGTCACTCTCTCTCAGCCTCAACTCCCTAGTTGCAATGGAGGATAATGCTTACTCACCTTACAGGGTTATTGCAAGGACAATATCAAGAATGGTCCACAGGAAACAGTTTGAACACTCAGAAGATGCTATATAATTGCTAAAAGCTAAAATTATCATAATAATTCAGTATGGTATTATTAAAAAGGTTGGATGGCTGCAACATGGCCTTTCCCAGTTTGAAGAGACACTTGGCCAACAGTCTGAGGCTAAGAGGCAAAGAAGGAAGGCCCATAGCCAGGCAGACAGACCAGGGACAGACTGCACTTGCTCCCAGTGTGGAAGGGATTGTCACTCCCGAATCGGCCTTTTCAGCCACACTCGACGCTGTTCCAGAACCACCTTTCAGAGGGCGATACCATAGTCTTTCGAGACTAAAAGGTTGCCAACAACTACAAGGATGGCTATAGTGGACACTCTGAAGTTCACTGCCTTTTAAACACTACACTACTGAATTTCACCTCCCTGGATGATGGAATGTCTTCTTTGGCACCTATCTATTGAAACTGGGTCAAACTGAGCTGTGGAGCAGGAAGGGGTTTTCATGGAAATGTTATGCTTCTGTGAATGCCTCTCTTTGGTGCTTTAAGCAGGGCAAGTGTAGTGGAACCTGCTGCAAAGCCAGTGTGTTTCCGGAGACACGATTGGGTTGCTTGCATGACCCTTGGCCTGCCTAGGCACTTGCTCCCAGTGTGGAAGGGATTGTCACTCCCACATCGGCCTTTTCAGCCACACTAGATGCTGTTCCAGAACCACCATTCAGAGCGTGATACCAGAGTCTTTTGAGACTGAAGGTTGCCAACTAGGAGGCTGCTGCATTGTTCATCTTTATATAGTCTCAGTCAAAAATGGTTTTGGTAGATACCATCATCCAAGGCAGCAACTGTTACCCTGCACATGCCTGATCTTGTCTGATCTTGGAAGCTAAGCAGGGTCAGGCCTGGTTAGTACTTGAATGGGAGACCATTTGGGAATACCAGGTGCTATAGGCTTATACCATAGTCTTTCGAGACTGAAGGTTGCCAACCAACCATCCAAGGTAACCACATAAAGGTGACACTTTTGTTCCTTACTGGCAAGATCCATGTCAATACATCACACCTGGGCCAAATCTGGGCACACGTGACAAAGCTGAAAGCCAGATTCATGAAGCTAACTGCTGTTAAGGTAAAACCAGGAAAATTATCTTCTTATATTAAGTTGCTGTTGAGAGTCCTCCAAACAACTACAATAGTATAAGAACATAAGAACAGCCCCACTGGATCAGGCCATAGGCCCATCTAGTCCAGCTTCCTGTAACTCACAGCGGCCCACCAAATGTCCCAAGGAGCACACCAGACAACAAGAGACCTCATCCTGGTGCCCTCCCTGAGGAAAAGAGGTAAACCACTGTTCCTGTACACCAAACAGAAAAACTGAGTGCCTTATCCCTTTCACCTCTAATTAATACATGAGGCAAGATTTTGGGTTAAAAGGGACCTTATTTTATACAATTAGAAAGTCTGTAGTGCAGTAGCGTAGCTAGGGCGTGCAGGGGGTAGCAGGTGCACCGGGCTACAGGGTGGGTGGGGGCAACAACTTGCAGGCTACAGCACCTGTGCTCAACAATTGGGCTGCTGCTGGCAGCCCTGCCAGTGCCAGGCACTCCGGAGGGAGGAGGGGCAACAGTCACGGAGAGGGGCAAAACTGCATGTTGCCCCTCCCTGCAGCCAAGATGGAAGGTAGTCTAGCTTGTCACTTCTGGCAGAGCTCAAGAACCACAGATCTGGCAGGCAGGAGGAGCTGGCCCTCTCCTCCTCCCGCAGCTGAGATGCTGGCAACAGGCACAGACCTCCTTGGAGTCTTCCTTTCATGCATTTACCAGCCCTAATTCCCTCCATGATTTCCTCCACCTGTCCTGCTGCCCCCTGAAGCCCTATTTGGCTTAAATGGCAAGAGAGACGTGTGGGGTGGGGAGCAGAGCTTGTTTGTGTTTAGAGAGGGAGGAAAAAGTGTGTTGTTGGTGGTGGGGGGCTGTTGGATGCTGATCAGGACACTGGGTGTATGTATGAGAGAGAGAGATGGAGCCTATGATGGATAGGCAGGCATAGCTCCCAGAGACCCTTGTGGAGCCCAGCCTGGACTGGGTTCCCCTTGTGCAGCGGGACCAGTTGCTCACCACTCCCCCGCCCTTCGCCACCTACTCTCCTCTGCTTGTCACAGTCCTTTCTCTACTTGCCTGCCCCCTTATCCTCCTCTCTCTCCCTGGCAAGGCTGCAGCAGCCCAATTGTCTCTGCAATCTAAGCCAGTAGGGCTTGCTCCTGAGTAGACATGCAAGAGACTGGGCTCTGAGGCTGCAACCCTATCCACACTATCCTGGGAGTAAGCTCCATTGACTAGACTGGGCTTGCTTCCAAGTAGTCAGGCAGAGGATTGGGCTACAAGGCTGCAATCCTCTCCCCACTTTCCTGGGAGTAAGCCCCATTGACTAGACTGGGTTTGCTTCCAAGTAGACATGCAGAGGATTGGGCTCTGAGTTGGCTGACTGAGATAGATTACCTGCGCATGTGCAGGAGCCTGAAGAGGGTAGCAAGCAAGGCACAGCAACCTGGGAGGCAAGTTGCAGCAGGAAAACTGAGCAGCAGGTAGTTTGGCCTCATGATTTATTCACATAATTCCTCAATTCCATTTCCTAAAAGTAAGCTGCTGGCTCTTATGATTGTCTCCAGTCCCCTCCTGCACATCTCCAACTGTGTAAGGCTGCAATTCTACCTTATTTCACTTACCAGGGAGTAAGCCCCATTGAACACAAGGGGAAGAGAGTGAATAGATTGCGCTGTAAAAGTACAATAAGTACTTTCAACAAGTGTTTGCTATTTTAAAATATTAGCTAACATTTCTCACTCACTTTAACAAATAAAAAGACCCAATGTAATCAATTAAATTTGATGTCATTGCCGGGAAGGGGCTACAGAATTTTTTTTGCACCAGGCAGCAACTTGGTTAGCTACACCACTGCCGTAGTGGGTCCTATCTCCATACACTAGTGTGGGCACCTGTCTTGAGGGATGCAGCACATCACAGTCTCTTCCCCTATTTGAGCATTCCCACCCTGACTCAAAGCTGCAGATCATCTGCTCATAGCTTCTTTACACCATCCCCATGATGGGGTAATGGGGTTGAGGCAGCTGTTAACCCTTAGCACCGTTACTGGGCTGTAGCACTGGGTGTTGCAAACATGCCGTAAGGCAGGTCCACAGCACCTGGAGAGATGGAGAGGCTGATGGTGCCAGCCCAGTAACAGTAGGCACGGAGGCTCAGTGCTGTGTGGAGGGCTGGCCAGCACTCCTGCAGTGCTAGCTGGCGGTGAGTATTTTCAGGGTGAGGGGAGGTGGGCAATGGGCAGAGTGGAGCAGGGGGAGGGTGGGGTAGGAGGAGGAACTGGCCCAGAAGGGAGTTGGGACTGGTGAAACTCTGCTCCACTGTATCCTGTCCTCCGTGTTGGGCTGCAAAGTCTGACGTAGAGGTTGTCAAGTTTGCACTGGCAAAATAACTGATGTAGACTTGAGAAGTCTATAGGACAGGGCAGGAGGTCTGGTCTAGAGGGTTGAGCCTCTGTTTGCCTGAAGATAACATCTGAAGGTCGCCAGTTTGAGGCCACTGGCACCATGCGACCTTGAAGCAGCTGACAAGCTGAGCTGAGTTATTCCATCTGCTCTGAGCATGGGATGATGGAGGCCAGATCAGAATGAAACATCTGAATTGTAGCTCTTGAAAGATAGAGCCTTCTTTCAATTGTAAAAATCCCTACGGGAATTTAAATTTACCTGCCTATGTAAACCACCTTGAATAAAGTCTGAGGAGAAATCTTTATATACCTAGAAAGGCGGTATATAAATACCTGTATTATTATTATTATTATTATTATCCCCTGGGGGCTGGGGATAAGAATAGGCCCTCAGTTTGGCTGTACTTGTCGTAAGAGGCGACTAAACAGCCACTGGGTAGATGGGACTCGTCAGCCTGGGAAGGCAGCTCATCTGAGAGAAGGAAAACTCTGATCCCAAACCTCCACTGCCTTGTGGCTACATCCAGTTATGGAAAAGGCTTCAGGAGTCAACCTCAAGGCAAAATCCAGAGCTGGAGTCCCTGAGGCAGTTCATGGCTGAACACGGTCATGTTCTGGCAACTCCTGCGACGCCACTGGAACCAACTGTATTGGCCTCTGCCTTTCCATTGGACCATTTCAGTGATGTGGAGAGGGGGGATTTGCTGCATGGGTAACAGCCTATCCTCCATACCTACTTTACCCAGGCTTCGCGCACTGGAGAGGACACTCTGTTCCACCATTCAGAGCGTGACACCATAGTCTTCCGAGACTGAAGGATGCCAGCAAGTTGTTGTTGTTGTTGTTGTTGTTATTATTATTATTATTATTATTATTATTATTATTATTATTATTATTATTATTATTAAGAAGTCCCATTGTGGTGCCTGGGGCTTGCCCTGGGGGAAGGGGATGAAAGTTCCCTTCCCCTAAGGAGACCTCCAGAGGCCCTGGCAGTGCTACTGGATGCAGCAGTAACCATGTTGGCACCACTGCACCTGGGAGAGCCACTGGGGACAGGATCAGGCTGTTACACCATCCACCCAAGCCGGGCAGCCTTTGAAGTAGACTTTGCTACCCAACCCTATAGGATATCCAGCAAACAAGAACTGTATTCAAACACCACATGAAACTGCCTTCTCAAACATGCCCCAGTATGCATATGAAGGGCACCAGAGCATGTGTCTGGCATGTTGAGGAGTCAGTGTAGCCATTGTACAATATTCTCTTTTATTTGTTTGTTCATCTCCAGTGATACCATAACTTTTGAGCTATATATTTTGTTGATAGTTGTACATCGTACCTGTAATGATTCTTGAACAATCATCCCCTTTCTTTATTTTAAACGGTTTATTACTTGCAGAGATTTATAGAGTTAATGTTATCTCTAGTCATATATTTTTTTTGGGGGGGGGGGCTGCATATATTTCAGCTCCAACGTTCTTCATCTGGCAGACTTTTTCTTAATCTCTTCTATTGTAATTGCTGTTGCTGTGTTTTTAACAGTTTATTGATTATTTTCATTGCACACAGCCTAGAAGCTGTTGGAAAAAAAAAATATAAATACTAATAATTTATCATGAAAAGTGTTTCTTCTTAAACCTCAGAACCAGTAAGCCAGGGAGGAAAGCACACACACACGTACCATACAGAGTCAAAACTAATTTATACATTTTCTTTCACACTGACTTTCCATTGAGTAGGAAGTAAAAATACATACTTCTGGAGTTGTCAAATATATAGCTGTTTACTCATGCGTGGAGAACAAATTACTTTTTGGTAGCCGGAGAATATTAGACTTTAGAATTGAGGGATATTTTGCGTTATCCTAAAGAATAATGTCAAATCTTCCTTCACCGGATAATTTTTTTAAGACAACAATAAGAAATTACTTTGCAGTGGTGATGCATTGTTATATTCAAGGCACTAACATATTCTGCATGTTCTCTTTTTCCCAGAGTTTCCTCGATCACTTCTGTGAGAGATAATTTTCTCCTCTGACATCCTCCAGATAGTGTCTGTAGATTGTCCTGGGAAAATAAAAAATAAACTATTAGTAGCTGGAGATGACTATTCTTTTGCAATCAGCATTCTGAGAGAAAGTCTTTCCTTCCCCTCACAATTGGTTGAGACTCTGGAGCAATTTTTAACCATTGTCAGACCTGTCTCTTTTTGGCATTGCACAGTTAAACCTTGAACGTCTATACTGGGAGAATTCCTTGCTGTTATGTTAGCAGGATTTCACCTGTGCTGGCTTTCACTTGAAAATATCTATTTTTAAAGTCAAGTTTCCATTCTAGAACATATGAAGAATAGATGCAGAGTAGATTCCCCTTACCTCTAGGCAGTGGTGTAGCTAAAGGGGTGCAGGGGTTAACAAGTGCACTGGGCAACAAGCTTCAGGGGGGGCAACAACCTGAGCTTGATGCTAGTGATCAAAATTATGAAAACTCGGGTATTTTCGAATAATACCATCATGTTATATATCATTGGAAAAGTAACTGAATGCGGAATGCAGTGAAACAAACTTCACTGAAATTCTATCAAAAGTCATGGCCAATTAACCAGAAAATGAAAACACACCTGCCTTATCGAACAAAAAGTGGATTTTCTTAACTCAAAACTAACCTTTGAGACTGATTGTTCTGAAAGCATAATAATAATGAGATATTATTATGATACAGCATGAAACCAATAAGGTTTTAAGCCATTTCTGTCCAATGTTACATATACACAACAGATATCAAATGTGAACACCTGTGGGTTAGGCAGAAATGGGTTAATATGAGTCAACTGTCATTTCCATGTATCATAATACAGTTACCCCTGCTAACTGGGTAAAGAAACACTTTTTCAAGTGGTGCTCCTCTTATATTTAGCAGGGGGAAAATAACTATCCCTCTTCACCCCTACACATTAATTACTTAATTAATTAAGTAAATAAAAAGTGTGTGCCTCTTATTGGTTTTTATTTACTTACTTAATTAATTAAACTTGGGCAGGAGGTCTGGTCTAGAGGGTTGAGCCTCCATTTGCGTGAAGATAACATCCACAAGGTCGCCAGTTCAACCTTGCAACCTTGAAGCAGCCGACAAGCTGAGCCAAGCTATTCCATCTGCTCTGAGCGTGGGAGGATGGAGGTCAGAATGTGCGACCAGACCAGGAAAGAAACATCTGAATGTTGTGGTTTCTTGAAAGATAGAAACCTTCTTTCAAAATTGTAAAAATCCCTATGGGGATTTAAATTTGCCTGCCTATGTAAACCGCCTTGAATAAAGTCTAAGGAGAAATCTGAGGACCAAGAAAGGCGGTATAGAAATATTATTATTATTATTATTATTATTATTATTATTATTATTATTATTATTATTAATCATCATGGGGGTGCCCCTGCAAAATCTTTTTTGGCCCCAGGTAGCAGGTAGCAAAATCTTCTTTGGCCCCTTAGCTATGCTACTGGCTTAGGGCAGGTGGCAGAGCAAGTGGGTGGCAAGCTGCTGGGGGGAGGAGGTGGGTTCCCCCTGATTTTCACTTTTTTAAAAGTTCAGGCATGACATCACTTCCAGTTGTGATATCACTTCCAGGGCCTCATTTTGAACTCAGCACTAGGCTACATGATCATTAGCTACACCACTGCCTCTAGGGAGTCAGGGATTAGAGGGATGGGCTTCTATATCGAAGACAGTCTTGAGCCCCAATCCCTCTTTTTCTAGAAACAAAGCACTGTTGGTTAGCTATTAATGGGGATCCATTTGAATCTGGTTATCCCTGTTTTCAAGCTCTTTTAAAAAAAATGTGTAGGAACATCATATGACACATCTCCATGAATATCTACTACTGGTAAAAAAACTGAGCATGCAATGTATACAACTGAGTCCCATCTGCTAAAACAGCTTGTGTGACTGCCACCAGGACATACTGAGTTCAGTGTAGATGGATGTTTAGCATTCTTGGAATAGGGATTTTTGCCATGTGGCGAATGGTTCATCTGCATGTGTCCACCACATGGATTGATCATGCCACCGCAGACCTTCATAGGGCTAAGATGTGTAGTGGAGTGGAAATATCACAACCACTCTTTGTGCTATCACATAAAAACAGCTTGGCTTTTGTGACTGTTGCCTGAGAAAGCAATTTAGCGTGGCCTTGATGTGTTCACTGGGTGCCTAAATCCATGTGTTCATTTTTTAGCTGACGAGCACAGTGGCTTTGCATGCAAAAGGTCCCAGAGTCAATCCTTGGCTCCTCCGGGTAGGGCTGGGAAATATGCCTGCCTGCAACCCTATTAGGCAGTGTAAGCAATGCTATGCAAGAGGTACGAATTGTAGTAGCTTCATATGTTCATCAGGCTGCTTGTAGGACAAGTTGCACAAAATAATATCATACTAATGCCACAAGCATTTGCTAAAACATGTTCTTATTAAGGAGGAGAGTTTGGTGGGGGGGAAAATCAGAGCAGAGCCCAAGCATTCATCAAAGAAAAAGGAGATAACAGGCAAGATTTTTTTTACATAGATAACAGCATCATCCTTTAGGTCCTGTATAGCAATTAAGGTTTAAAATCACTCTACAAGGCACCATCATTACAACAGGAAAATGTTATAATAAAGGAATGGCTATTAGATTTGGACTGGACTGACTGTTTGCTACAATGCTTGGGGGGAGCAGGCAAAGAAATAGAAGACTGAAGGAAAAATGGCCAGGTTGCATCCTAAAAACAGGTAGCAGCAAGTGGCCAACTGAACGGATGAAACTCTTGGAGAGGACGAAATAATGCTAACTGGATTACACCAGCAGCCTGGAGACTCAAAGTAAAATAAATGGAGTTCTTGAAGACACATATAAGGTAGAGAGGAAAGGGCAAAAGTAGAAAGGGGGTCCAGGCAGGCAAGAAAAGCCTGAACCCATGAGAAGGCTGCGTAGGCAAAAATCCGAGACTTCAAACAGCTTTACAAAAGAGTGAAGGAACATGTGGAGCCCATTAGAGACTCTCGTGGACAGATATTGAAAACACACGAAGAATAAAGCTAAGAGCTGGAAAGAGCACTTTGATTCCATATTATATTACCACAGAGAAGGAAAATATCATTGTGGCTCTGCTGAAAAAGGTGATTGTGTCCAGGAAGGCTAGAGATGAAGAGAGGACTGCTTTCATTTACACGGACTGCATCAGCCAGGATTACAGCAGACATTAGAATGCTGATTTGATCTGTTCATAGGATTGTATACCAGCTCAACACAAATAAATACAGGACAACCAAAGGCAGTAGTACCTAGGGATATGCAAAACCATCCCTATTATTTCTGTGGTTATATTCAGCTCACTTTCAAATGAAATTGCATGTTTGGGACATATTTCTGCAAAAGCAGTTACATAATTTTTGTGAAGCCTGCATTTTCTGAATAGCCATATGCCTGCTAGTTTGGATTCCAGTAAATTATTAGTAATAATTACAAAACAATATCCTAGATCCTTGGGAAGGACTCAATATACAACAGGCCAATCCTAGCCATCAACATCTGGGGGGCTATACTTAACAACAACAACTATACAGGTTGAGTATCCTTTAAAAAAATACTTTATCCTTTAAAAAAAATGGGGGCGTGGGAGAGGGTGGAACAAGGGTGGGGGAGGGGGGGAGGAACTACAGTGGGAGGAGAGTGGAACTGGTGAAGCTCTGCTCTGCCACATCCTGAATTCCATATCGGGCTAGAAGGCCTGACACAGAATCTCTCAAGTCTATGCTGGCAAAATAGACAGCACAGACTTGAAAAGCCTCATTGTGGGGCTTGGGGCTTCCCCCAAGGACACTTCCCGTTGCTTCCTGGCACTTGCTGCTCCAGTGGCACCGCTGCTCCAGTGGGCACTGGGAATCTCAGGATTGATCTGTAGTAGCACAGCAGTATCACCTGAATACCTGTATCAGCTGTTAAAGGACAACAACAAGTAATGGACAAAAAGTTTTGGGTTTGGGGGCATTTTGAACTAGGGATGTTCAACCTGTAGTGAGTGAGTGAGTGAGTGAGTTTACTGACTTGCTATTTCACAGGATTTCAGGTTATTGCTCTTCATACTATTGCAAGCCAAGTGGCTTGGTCTTGCTGAGTCACAGTGGAAATAATGGCACAGTTTGTCAGAAGCAGATGCTATAGATGGATGATATGTTTGGCCCAGAAAATGAAAGTGCAGATCCCGATCATTTTTCAGCAGATCACTGAAAATCTTCTGCTTAAAGAAAGCAATTTCCATTCATTTCATAGACTTCAAGGTAATATTCAATAGCATACACCAATAGTCTTTGGGAAATAACACTGAAGGTTATGGGTATCAAGTGAACTGATTAATATTGTAAAAAAGTTCTTGCAATATAAGTTAATGTGCAATAAGATCTGATGTAACCCTGAGAAATAGTTCAATACTGAAATAAATGTTTACAAGAATGCACATTGCCATTAATCCTCTTTGCACTAGCAACACTCTGCACTATGAAACTGCAACAGAAGTAATATGAACGGTATCAATGGGCTAATAGAGATAAACTACACAGCCTTGACTCTGGTAGTGATATTACCTTTTTAGGTATGATGGAGCAGAATGATGCCATCATGTTAGTGGGAGAACTGGAAGAAACGGAGCTCAGGATAGAGATCACAACATTAAGAAATTGAACAAGATCTTACAGAGATTTTCTAAAACAGATTTCTAAAGCATATATAGATAAGATGGAAATTAAACAGGGAGATATCTGGGAAGCATAATAATTTTGGAACAGTGGTTGTAGCCAAGTAGCCTATAGAGGACTAGGAGAATATCTGGGCAAACTTAGTGGAGAGTTTTGAACAGTGACAGAGGGCGCAATCCTAACCCCTTATGTCAGTGCAGGGCAATGCAGTTCTGAGGTAAGGGAACAAACATTCCTTTACTTTGAGGAGGCCTCTAAGAGTGACACCCAGCTGCAGGATGCAGCACATGTCCCATTAGCACCGCTATGCCAGTGCTGGAAAGTACTGACATACGGGGTTAGGATTGTGCCCAGTGACTTCTGTCTCCATTTTGTTGTGACATGAAAGATAGGTCCTCTACTGAACCTAGTCTCCCCAGCTGCTGGTTTCATTGTTCAACTTCACCCTTGACAACTGACTAGAAAAAGAATACAGCTTAGCTGATTTAAAATATCTAGTATCCTATTTCCAAAAACTCTCCCTGTAAAATAGTACTTTCAGCCCAATTGTACTCCTGGAGGTGTTGCTGAGTGCAGTGGTGCCAAAATGGTGACTGCTTTATACAGTGCCCTGCCAGAACCACCAGAGATCCCCTCCTTCCTGCAAGGTGAGCCCTAAGCCCTGCAGATGAGAGAACCTTCCATGTCGGGCTTCAAAGCCTGACACCTCCACTAGTCCCACCCCCTTCCCATCCCAGATCCTTCCCCCACCGCACCCTACCCCGACCCCAAAAGTCCTTACTGCCTGGAGCTCTTTCCTTGCTCTGGATGGCATCTGTCCAAGACTGAGCTGGCTCTAACGCTTCCTACTCGGCGGGTGTGCATAAACATGCCATAGTTCAGCGCCTGTGCTCTGAGCCCTTAGGATTGGACTCTAAATCAGTACAGCTGATGCTTAGGAATGATCCCTGAAGACTGAAAAATATGTCTTCTGAATGAAAGAGAAATGCATATACTTCAATGTTTTCGACAAGTTCTGTCAACTATGCTTGTCACAAGTAGCTTTTGGCTGCCCAGAATCACTGTACCCCTTGTTCATTTAATGGAATACAAGGGTACTTACTCCATCTTGTCAATGTTAGGGGATATGATGATGGTAAGAACATAAGAACATAAGAACAGCCCCACTGGATCAAGCCATAGACCCATCTAGTCCAGCTTCCTGTATCTCACAGCGGCCCACCAAATGCCCCAGGGAGCACACCAGATAACAAGAGACCTCATCCTGGTGCCCTCCCTTGCATCTGGCATTCTGACATAACCCATTTCTAAAATCAGGAGGTTGCGCATACACATCACATGGCTTGTACCCCATAATGGATTTTTCCTCCAGAAACTTGTCCAATCCCCTTTTAAAGGCGTCTAGGCTAGACGCCATCACCACATCCTGTGGCAAGGAGTTCCACAGGCCAACCACACGCTGAGTAAAGAAATATTTTATTTTGTCTGTCCTAACCCGCCCAACACTCAATTTTAGTGGATGTCCCCTGGTTCTGGTGTTATGTGAGAGTGTAAAGAGCATCTCCCTATCCACTCTGTCCATCCCCTGCATAATTTTGTATGTCTCAATCATGTCCCCCCTCAGGCGTCTCTTTTCTAGGCTGAAGAGGCCCAAACGCCGTAGCCTTTCCTCATAAGGAAGGTGCCCCAGCCCCGTAATCATCTTAGTCGCTCTCTTTTGCACCTTTTCCATTTCCACTATGTCTTTTTTGAGATGCGGCGACCAGAACTGGACACAATACTCCAGATGTGGCCTTACCATAGATTTGTACAACGGCATAATAATACTAGCCGTTTTGTTCTCAATACCCTTCCTAATGATCCCAAGCATAGAATTGGCATTCTTCACTGCCGCCGCACATTGGGTCGACACTTTCATCGACCTGTCCACCACCACCCCAAGATCTCTCTCCTGATCTGTCACAGACAGCTCAGAACCCATCAGCCTATATCTAAAGTTTTGATTTTTTGCCCCAATGTGCATGACTTTACACTTACTGACATTGAAGCGCATCTGCCATTTTGCTGCCCATTCTGCCAGTTTGGAGAGATCCTTCTGGAGCTCCTCACAATCACTTCTGGTCTTCACCACTCGGAAAAGTTTGGTGTCGTCTGCAAACTTAGCCACTTCACTGCTCAACCCTGTCTCCAGGTCATTTATGAAGAGGTTGAAAAGCACCGGTCCCAGGACAGATCCTTGGGGCACACCGCTTTTCACCTCTCTCCATTGTGAAAATTGCCCATTGACACCCACTCTCTGCTTCCTGGCCTCCAACCAGTTCTCAATCCACGAGAGGACCTGTCCTCTAATTCCCTGACTGTGGAGTTTTTTCAGTAGCCTTTGGTGAGGGACCGTGTCAAACGCCTTCTGAAAGTCCAGATATATAATGTCCACGGGTTCTCCCACATCCACATGCCTGTTGACCTTTTCTAAGAATTCTATAAGGTTCGTGAGGCAAGACTTACCCTTACAGAAGCCATGCTGACTCTCCCTCAGCAAGGCCTGTTCGTCTATGTGTTTTGAGATCCTATCTTTGATGAGGCATTCCACCATCTTACCCGGTATGGATGTTAGGCTGACCGGCCTATAGTTTCCCGGGTCCCCCCTCTTTCCCTTTTTAAAAATAGGCGTGACATTTGCTATCCTCTAATCTTCTGGCACCATGGCCGTTTTGAGGGACAAGTTGCATACCTTAGTCAAGAGGTCTGCAACTTCATTCTTCAATTCCTTAATAACTCTTGGGTGGATGCCATCAGGGCCCGGTGACTTATTGATCTTTAATTTATCAATGAGGTCTGAAACATCTTCTCTTTTAACCTCTATCTGACTTAACACCTCAGTCAGGAGGGGCCGTTCGGGCAGCAGTATCTGCCCGAGGTCTTCTGCTGTGAAGACAGATGCAAAGAACTCATTTAATTTCTCTGCCATCTCTAAGTCTCCTTTTATCTCCCCTTTCCCTCCCTCACCATCCAGAGGGCCAACCGCTTCTCTGGCGGGTTCCCTGCTTCTAACGTATTTGAAGAAGCTTTTATTATTCCCCTTAATGTTGCTGGCCATGCGTTCCTCATAGTCTCGCTTGGCCTCCAGTATCACCTTCTTACATTTCTTTTGCCACAGTTTATGTTCCTTTTTATTCTCCTCATTAGGGCAAGACCCCCATTTATGGAAGGAAGCTTCCTTGCCCTTCACAGCCTCTCTAACTTGGCTGGTTAGCCATGCGGGCACCCTCCTGGATTTAGTAGAACCCTTCTTTCTTTGCGGTATACACCTCTGCTGGGCCTCTATTACTGTTGTTTTAAGCAGCCTCCATGCACTCTGGAGAGATTGGACTCTTTTTACCCTCCCTTTCAACCTCCTTCTAAGCAGCCTCCTCATTTGAGGGAAGTCCGCCCGTCGGAAGTCAAGGGTTTTTGTTAGAGATTGTTAGAGATTTGGTGTAATAAATACTGGCCTCTTCAGCTACAAGGTTTGAACTGTGAGCAGTGGCATGGCTAGGTCATTTGACACCTGGGGCCCATAAATTTTTGTCACCCTCCCATGACAAAATTAATTTGCCTGCCAGAATGGGGAGTGAAATCAGTGCCAGTTGGAATGGAAGCCCGGATCTACCTGGCAGATAGATCTGGGCTGCAAGTCCAGACGGAAGCCCAGGTTTGCCCACCTGGAAGAGGTGGCTCCATAGGACAGAATGGAATGGAATAGAATCTACCCAGTAGGTAGATCTGGGCTCCAAGTTTGGATAGAAGCCCAGGTCTACCCACCCAGCAAACTTCGGCCACAGAGGTCAAAGTTCAACCAGGAACCCAAGTCTACTGGCCTGGTTGACCTGGGCTCTGAAGTTAAAGTAGTGCTTATGCCCCCCAGTACAAATACTGGATCCACCGCTGGTGTAACCCCCCCCCCCAGGGTGTCACCTTGTTAACACCCTATTGGTTCCATGCTGTGTCATAATAACATCTCACTGGCTTTTTGAAAAATCAGTCTCATCTGTTTGTTTTGAGTTAAGGAAACTGTACTTGTTGATACATAAGATAGTTGCATTTTTGTTTTTTGGGTTTCTGGCCATACCTTCTGACAGAATGGAGATATTTCACTCCAGTTTGCTTCATTGCTGTAAATTACACATCAAAAGGTATATAACAGGATGGTATTATTCCTAACAACTGTGATTTTAATGATTTTGCTCACTAGTGGTGTCACCTCTCCCAGACTGGCACCCGGGGTGGACCGCCCCCCGCTAGCTACACCACTGACTGTGAGTGGTAGTGGCACATGCTTAGAGTTTCTCAAAATGCATCCTGCAAATGCAGGTGTTTCCTACAAAAAAACCAACGTATCGAGCTATTTTTCTGTACCAAGTGAAATGTGAAGGACAGAATGCACTTTATCCTTTCTCCAATTTAATTTTGTAATTTTGAGATTTTTTTTGTAAAAAAGAACATATTTAACTTTATTTAAAGATTATCACTACTTGTAGTCACTACATAATGGAATTGCAGTAATCATATTATCAATTAGGACAGCAGGTTGCAATGCTGAAACTATTCAGTCCATAATGAGATTACAAGAATTCAGTAACAGAATACTGAATACTGAAGTGTCTGGATAGCTTAGCTCTTTCCTAGAGGCAAATGGTGAAATCCTGTTGAATTTGGAGGGAAATCATTGAATTTTTTTTACATTCTGGCATATACTTGCATGCGTTCAAATATCGTTAATAGGCAATTGTTTGGCACCATGAAGTGACTGTAAGTTATGGCTCTAAGAAAGTCCTGAAAGTCTCTAACTGGACTTGGCCCAACCTGAACCCTTCAAAAGTGATTGGAGTTATGCTCTAATTACCTATGGAGGGCTTTCTGAAGCCCATCATATGCATCTGCCTGCAGCCTCTGCAGGCTTCAAAATGCCTCCTGGAGGCAAAAAAACCCCCGCTATATTTGGTTTTAGGAGAAAAACTGAAAGTGATGTTTTAATGCCTTAAAAGCATTCTGAGGGCTGGGGAAGTCCCATGGGAAGTAGTGTAAACTGCAAGTAGCATTTTTTTGCCTCTAGGAGGCATTCTGAAGCCCGCAGTGTGCATACACTTTCCACTCTGTTTGCCTTCAGAGGATTTAAGAGGCCCCAAACTGAAAATTTGCTTATACATGGTTTTCAATATCAATGCAGGGGGGTTGTCTCAGAAGGGGGGTGTCTCCCCCACAGGTACAGAGATTCCACCTGTATCTCATTTACAAATATTCCCATATAGGAATTTTTTCAATGGTTTGATTTGTGTGACTTGTAGAGATCTTAAAGGTCTGAAAATCATATAGTTGTCCAGTCCTAACTGAATCCAGGGCATAGACACACACACCCCAAATACCCGTTCCCCATACAAAACCATGTGTTGCCTAAGAACTTCCTTATAGGCCATATCTCAGGTTGCTTAGACATTTGGAATACAAGAGGGGTATAGGTTTTTCAACAGTGGCATCAAGACTTTGGGATTCCAATCAAAGGGGAAGTTTCCATCCTTACAAGCCTTTTGACCCCAGGCTAAAATGATTTCATTTCAGGGACTTTTGGTTCTCTCCAAATCTGAAGGAATTTTCCTTCAGGTTATTTTTATGAGTTAAGTTGCTTTACTTTGTTGTGAAGTATTTTCCTACTAAGTTTTTCTTGCTGGCTTCTCATTAATGTTGCTTGTTTGGTGGTTTATTTTATGTATTGGTTTATGGCTACTTTTAATAATTATTCTTGTTAGCTGACTTGTGGAGCTTTGGCTTGACAGTATATACATAGTTTGAATGAATAAGTGGCCCAACCATAATAGTGACCAAGGTCACTGATTAGCCATGCAATCCTATCCCCTACCAGCCCAGACCATGCAGCACCACTGGCAAGCACATGCTGCATGTTTTGGTGGGGTAGGTTAAACAGATGGCCCAGGTTATGTAAGTAAACATCTTTTTACTTACATTCCTGTAGGCCACCTGGCCTCCAATGGGTCTCTTTGGACCTATGTCAGATATTGAGCTGGCATAAATTTATGAAAATTAAGGGACAGGTCAGGGCAGGGGAAGGTGGATAGGATCTCAGGATGCATGGCTGCCAATGAAGTCCTCCCCTTCCAGTTCCTGTACTGCCCCAGGCTTGGCCTGATTCCTCCCCTGATGTACCTCTGAACTGCCACCCCACTATCACTTTTCCTGGTCCAGCAGGAGATCTGCAGCCCACCACCAGCAGTAAGGGGCTTCCCTATCAAGCATGGAATGGTGGCATGGCTGGGGCAATGGTGTATCACACCATGTACCGACGGATTACAAGATCCATCAGTGTATTGTGTCCATAGGATTCAGTGGTAACTTTCCATGGTTCCTGTTACCCAGAAGGCACATATCCATTGTGCTTTTAGCTTTGGAAACATGTTTCAGGTCTTATCACTGCTTTTCTTTCAACTCTTCCTCTCGCTTTTCGTAATCAAGTGCTCAACCTATTCAGAAAGCCGGAAGGGTCAGCTTCAAAGAGAAGGGATTCTTCTCACATCCAAGGTAATGCGGATTAATGACATTCAGTTTCTTGCAGACAGCGCTTAACATTGTGATGGTTCAGGTTATAGGTAGCTTTCACCACACTGCCATCTTTCTTGTAGATGATATATTGCAGTTGAAACATCATGTTGCAGATCCATCTCTAATTCGTGGCCAATATCACTGTCGAGCTTCTTTCAGCCTTCCCATTTTCCAAGCTCCTCCCTTCTGCATAGTCTCCATGTGGTTAATTATTCCCCAGATGTTTGAACCTGGGGAAAAAAAATAGAGTTCAATCTCATTTTGTCATTTGCAAAGAATCTCTTTGATGATCCATAACTAATTGTACTGTACTTGTCACACAGCAGATGTCTAGGTATAGTCCCATAAGCATACAACATTCTGTTATTACAAATGCAAGTATTTTCTGGGTTGGCTTAAAAAAACGTTCCATAGCTGGTAATTAAGAGCTCCTCAATTCATCATAATATTCAGTCTTGCTGCTTTAGTAAATTGTTTGAACATGAAATTAATTACTTCCTTCTGATACTCCACCTTCAGGTACCCACCTTTGTTGAAAATTTATTTATTTATTTAGCCTCATCAATGTGCAAGAACATCGTTACAGTGTAGTAAAGAGACATGAGTGTTCAACCAAAGGTTTCAGGGGGAAAAAGTTAAGTTTTGAGAAGGAATTTAAAGAACACAAGAGAGGCGGGATCACAAATAGATTGCAGGAGGTGGTTTCAGATATACAAGGCAACAAGGGAAAACGTTGAAGAAATATGAGGGAGCAGGAGACCTTAGAATGGCTGAGAGCAGGGGAGGTGGAGAAGATCACATGACTGGAATGAGATGGATATGTAAGGGAGGGTGAAAACATGGAATTCTTTAAAGGTGAGAAGCATATGTAAGGACAATAGCATCAATGGTCAAGAAGAATTTAAGGAGAAAAGGAAAGTTTTAATGGAAAGATGAGTTTTGGACATACTGAAGTACGGACTCTGATGAAGCATTCAGGTGGAAACATCAGAGAGGCATTTGAAGAGAATGCCTCTTCAATTGACCAGCTGACCAGCTGACCAGCTGAGGACAGAATCACAAAGGCCTAGGGAAGGAACTGAGTCAGTCCAGTAGGATGAGGACAGTGTAGAGACCTTTGGACTTGGTAGTGAAGAGACTGTAACTCTGGCAGTTTCTTTGCAGTTTTGAGGGTGGGAACCAGATTGGAAGGGATCAAAAGCAGAGTTGGAGGAGATAAATGTGAGGCAATGGAAATCAATAGCATGTTCCAGGAGTTTTGAAGATAAAGGATAAGATGGGAGATGGATTATGGCTGCAGAAGGAAGTGTTGCCTGACTTGTTTTTGTACATGTGTCCATGGTGCTGGATGCAGGCTAGGAGGGTGGTTTTGTGGCATTTCAAATTGGGCTGTTGATATGGAAACTTCAGATCCCACAGGCCTTAAGGAACAATGTGATTGCTGTGCTTTGGCCCCCTCATCCCGTAATTTTTGCAGCACTACAAGCTCATCTTAGCAGATAGGAGACTTTGGCTGTTGGCAACTCTGAGTCCTGAACATCAGCCCCAGAATTTAAATGCATGATTCATCTGAACCAATTCATCATGGACATGAAGAATAGAAGGGGCTGGGCATCTCTCTCATCCTTTCTCACTACTTTGGAGGCAAACAATTAAGAGTGAACATATAGTGGGAAAGACAAGCTTCTTCCACACAAGTGAGTGAAGTTTTTTAACAGCCCACTGAATAATAATAATAATAATAATAATAATAATAATAATAATAATAATAATAATAATAATAATAACAACTTTATTTCTACCCCGCCTTTCTCCCCGAAGGGACTCAAGGCGGCTTACAACATATTAAAAACAATTTAAAAAACAAATAAAAACATATTAACACATACTAAAAAACAGCAGTCAGAGTAAAAAAATAGGTAAAAAGAGCATAGAGCAGCAGCAAGTCATAAAAGAATCAGGCCTGTAAAAAAAAAGGAAGGACTCAGGGCCCAATCCTATCCAACTTTCCAGTGCCAGTGTAGTCACAATACAGCCCTAAGGAAAGGGGACAAATGTTTCCTTACTTTGAGGAGGCCTTCGTGGCTGCCCCATCCCACCCCCTGCAGGGTATAGCACATGTCCCATTGGTACGGCTGCACCAGTGCTGGGAAATTGGATAAGATTTGGCCCTCACTCCTTGCCTGTAGCCTGGTTCAGACTGCAGAGAGCAAAAAAAGTCCCACCCATGGTCTTACATTGTGGCTAGAATCTTGGTGCTTTTCTACTTCCTTCTCTTCCTTTCTACAAGTCCTCCTCCCCTTCCATCTCACCACTGCAAAACCTTCAGTTTTTCAACCTTACACCCCTGAGTTACCCTCCTAATTTCCGCATATCCTTCTCTCCCTCCTTTCTCTTCTCCTCTTTTGGAAAATTACAAGCTTGCTTTTCTTTGTAGAGATTTCCTTTTTCTCCTTTTCTACCTAGAAACCACTAAAATGTAAGGCCTAATTATGTGATTGATTGTTCTTTATATTGCATGGAATTTTTTTAATACATTTTGCTTCCCGGTTATTGTTATGCTTATCCTCACATAAAGTTATCTATTTTTTTAAACTTTCAACCCTGCTTCCCTCCTCATGTCAGTCCATTGAGTTCTGCCATGAGCCACTGTGCTTGGCCTTTGTGCATGCAATCAATTTCCCCCATTTGTTCATTACACATACCTAAAAGCACTCCTAGTAAGAAGGATGGGTAGACAATTTTTTTGCCTCCACAATGGGGGAAACAGTGGCAGGTTGAAAAACAGGCGGAAAAAAAAGAGAGCAAACTATTGATAATATAGTACAGAGCAGATAAGCTTAGAGGAAATGGTATTCATCAGGGAACAGATTAACAGGCCATGTGAATAATGAAGGTAGCCTGGAATAATGAAGGTAGCCTGGGCTTCTCCAGCCCCAATATGCCAGGTTTCCCAGAGTTAGGACTGATATGCAAACTCACATTCAGCAAGTAGGGAGAACCTGGATCTCTGGCTACCCAAGCATTCCCCAACAATCGTCTATACTTTTCACAGAAATCTAATGGCATTTTCACAACTGGTTTATAGGCTTTCGCTTCCATCAAGTTTGTAATGTGAATGATTATTTTTGATGGTGTTGCATTGTTATACCTCACACACTTCCAAGAGCAGTGAGAAGTCTGAGAGACGGTGCAACAATGTTGTCTTTGCTTGAGATGAGACAAGTACTGGAGTCTTACAATGTCTTTGTAAAACTGGCTTCATTTATAAATATAAAATCAGACTACAGTGTAACAGCCCAATCCTAATTAACAACGCCCCCCCCCCCACGATGATGCAGCCATGCAAACGAAGCATGCACTGCTTCCTATGAGAGAGTAGTGACTTCCTATGGGAGTCACAGATGTCTACTCATGGGAAGGGAATTTTCATCCCCTTAGCCTGGGTCAAGCCACCACTGCATGAATAGGTCTCCTGGGCCAAGCATTTTGCTGGCACAGGTCCAAGGAGAGTAAGGGAGAGGGAAGGGGAGAGGGAATGGGGTTTAGATCCAAGTCACTGCTCTTATTGTAAAGAAGATTATTCTAATGTTCTATCAAAATCCACTGTTCTGTAACATAAACCCATTAGTAGGGGTGCTTTTCTTTTCTTTTGGTTAAAAATGCATAGAACACAAAACAGCACCTTTTTTGTGTTAAAATAAAACAAAATAAATAAAAAGACAAAACACCACATTTTGGTGTTTAACATATTTTCCAGAAATTAAAATAAATTACATTTCCAGTTTGAAATAATACTGTGGCTGCATCTGCTGACACTGCATCACCTATCTAACACATTTAAAAAGTGATTATAATTATAATTTATTAAAATGTGCCCTTGAAATAAAAACACATAACACTACAATTTACTATTCTAATCAAGAAATTTTGGGAAAAGTATCACCAGAAAAACACACCCCCACCCATTAGATCTAGTCCTGCCCTCTGGGGCAGCAAAGGGCAAGTTCTGCCTTCTTCTGTGTGACATCTCTTCAAGTATTTGAAGACTGTTATCCTTCTCACACTCTTCTTCAGGATGAATATACTCAGTTCAGTGTCAGTTTCAGTACCTTTATTGGCATACAGTTAAGAAATCATTAAACACTTTCATACAACTAAAAGTTTGTTTACTTATAACATACCAACTTGCAATTAACTCCCAGAATTCAGAGACTTCAAAGAAATGAGGGCACGCTTCAAGTTAGATGCCACAATTTGCGAGATAAATGTGGCTATCTGAAAAATGGTGTTCGGGTCAGTGGAAGCTAGTGTTGGCATCCTTCAGTCTCGGAAGACTATGGTGTCACGCTCTGAATGGTGGTTCTGGAACAGAGTGTCCTCTCCAGTGCGCAAAGCCTGGGTAAAGTAGGTATGGAGGATAGACTGTTACCCATGCAGCAAATCCCCCCTCTCCATGTCGCTGAAATGGTCCAATGGAAAGGCAGAGGCCAATACGGTTGGTTCCAGCGGCGTCGCAGGAGTTGCCAGAACGTGACTGTGTTCAGCCATGAACTGCCTCAGGGACTCCGGCTCCTGATTTTGCCTCGAGGTTGACTCCTGAAGCCTTTTCCATAACTGGATGTAGCCACAAGGCAGTGGAGGTTTGGGATCAGAGTTTTCCTTCTCTCAGATGAGCTGCCTTCCCAGGCTGACGAGTCCCATCTACCCGGTGGCTGTTTAGTCACCTCTTACGACAAGTACAGCCAAACTGAGGGCCTATTCTTATCCCCAGCCCCCAGGGGAAAAGCTAGTAAGGCTTGCAATATAACAGAATCCTCCAAGAAAAAATTGAGATAGGGTTGGAGAGCTGGACATTTCCTCCTGGCCTCATAATGAAGCGGACAATGGAAAAGAAGATGGGCTAACGTTTCTACAACACGCTGAGAACATGGACAAATTCTTTCATGAAGACGGGTACCATTAAATCTGCCCCAAAGAACAGCAGATGGAATGGAGTTACTACGGGCTATAGAAAAGGCCCTTCTAGTTTTTGGACATTCCAAAATATATAAATAGTTGGGGATTTCCTCTACTCTAACCGGTGAAAGTGTAATGGTGAACGAATTTTGTTGGCAGCAGATAAAATATTGGAAGTATGAATGTCCAGGAGTCTCTCTTTAATAAGCCTAAATGCCTCGTCTTGTGACAAATGGCCAAGTAAATCAGGCTCGACTCCCAATTGTTTTATTTTTGTACTCCAAAGTTTATCTGTAAAATAAGGGTCATCAAGAAGATGATATAGAAGAGTGTTGGAATCGGTGTTGTAGAAAATTTTAAGCCAATATTTAGTCGCTCTAATCCACGCCAAAGTTTCAAGTTAGATTTGACCTGATTCTATACAGAGCACCTCATAAGAAACGCACCGGGGCAAACCTAGTGTACTTCTTAAGAAGACTGACTGGATCTGCTCCAGAGAGCTATTAAACGATTGGATCCAGAGTGGCACCCCATATAGAAGTGTAGGGGAACATTTCGCATTAAAAACCTTCAATGCCGCTGGAATATACGAGCCACCTTTGCTATGGAAAAAATTAACAATGGCTTGCGAAGAGGCTTTAGCAAGGGAGCGAGCCATATAACGATGGCACATCTATGCTAAATTATGCAAAAAAAGAATGCCCAGGTATTTGAATGTCCTAACCTGTTCTACAGTTTGTCCATTAAATCTCCACTCTCTTGGTCTCCAGGACCTTTCAAAAACTACAGTTTTTGACTTGGAGTAATTAATTTGTAGCTCATTAGAGCAAAAAAATTCAATACACTTCCTAATCAAGCATTTCAACCCCAAGCTAGAATGAGATAAAATAACCGCATCATCAGCATATAATAAAATTGGGACCTGCAAGTCCCTCAATCTAGGAGGGTGACCATCGACAGTGGCTAGAGCAGGAGCCAGATCATTTAAAAGGGGAGATGAATATACTCAATTCTTCAGGCATCCCTCACAGGACCTGTTTCCCAGACCTGTTCCAATTTGCCTACACCCTTCTTAAAGTGTGTGCCTAGAACTGAACACAGTACAAAGTAGAATGCCAAAGAAGAGAGCTACTTGCCTATAAGAATGGGCTGGCAGGATGAGGAATGCTTGAGTTTTGCCTTAATCTAAATTGATCCCTACATTAGGATTTTTCAAAATTATCCTTGCATTTAGTGCAGTGATACAGCTTATGCATAAATTTAGCATTTCCCAATCTATGGGTTGTGAGCCTATGTAGGGTTAGTTACAAGGCCATGTGCAGTGGGCCTGATGATCCTCCTTCTCATGCAGGAATTCCTTATTGGGAGGGCCAGGAGGCCTCTTCCGGGTCACACCAGGCTGGTGACCCACTCTGTAGGCCTCCATGGGCCTCAGAATGACCCGCAGAAGCAACCAGAAGCAATGTCCGGTTTGACCAGGAGTCATTTCTGGTCACTTCTGCGGGCCATTGTGAGGTCCATGGAGACCAACAGAGTGGGTTGCCAGCCTGGTGTGACCCAGAATAGGCCTCCAGGACCAACCAATAAAGTATGGCGGCACTAAACAGAGCATTGCATGGTCCTGCAGAACGGGACAAGGTGGGTCACAGCTCTAAGTTTAGGAACCTCTGCATTAATTGATTGTACCAATATATCAAAAAATATGAGCTGGGTAAAGGTCAAGCAGATGCATGTAGAGATGTGTGTGTATGAGCTCCACTGAAAAGTATTTTCCAAAGGATTAGCCAACTTGATGGGTCTTGCATTGTTTCATCTGTATGTAGTAATTTCAGTTGTATTATATTTTGACTAAGGGTCCAATCCTATCCCATTTTCCAACAGGTGCAGCCGCAATGCAGCCCCAAGATAAGGGAACAAATGTTCCCATACCTTAAGGAGGCCTCTGTGATAGCTGCCCCACCACAAGATCCAGTGCATGCCCCATTGGCACAGCTGCACTGGCACTGGAAAATTGGATAGGATTGGGCCCTTAACGATTACTGTACATCCTTCTTCAGGAATTCACTAATAATTGCTGCACTGACTGTATTTGAAGCTATCTACCAAATTCTGCCTTGCAGTAGATCAGACCATGTGAAATTTATTTGAAGAGCAAAGGTGGAGAGTGACTGTTTATAATTTATTTACTTCAAATCTCCTGGAAGTAAATCCAATTTCAGTGTTGTGATTTTGTTTAATTATCCCATAGGATTACCTAGGTTGTCTGACTTTTAAGCAGAGCTACGACAGTTAGCTGTCATAGGCATGATTTATGAAACAGCTAATCTACATGGAATTGGAGTCCTTGTTCAGACAAACCCTTTTTCCCCTTGTTTGCCTTGTATATATTGATCCCTAGCAATATATACATCAAGCTATCGATGTACATTTTGAAAAACTGGATGGAGCAGTGAAAAAAAGGGGTGAACTAGTTTGAACTGGCACTGCAGCTCATCCAGTACACAGTCTTCTGAGACTACATTTGTTGGTTCCATTCTAGCCCACCCCTTACCAACATTACTTAACAACTCAATCCTATGCTTCCCCCCTCACTAGTCAATGAAGTGATGCCAAAATGGCTACTGCTGCATCCTGCCTGGAGCAGAGCAATTGCAGAGGTCTCCTCTTGTGGACCTGGAATATGGGACTGGGAACATAAGAACATAAGAGACCTGCTGGACCAGGCCAAAGGCAAATCTAGTCCAGCTTCCTGTATCTCACAGTGGCCCACCAAATGCCCCAGGGAGCACACAAGACCACAGACACAATCTGCATCCCGGTGCACTCCCCTGCATCTGGCAGTCAGAGACAGCCTGCCTCTAAAACCAAGAGCTTGCACATACCTACTATGACTTGTAACCCGTAATGAACTTTTCCTCCAGAAATTTGTCCAATCCCCTCTTAAAGGCATCCAGGCAATATGCCATCACTACTTACTGTGGCAAAGAGTTCCACAAACTAATTACACACTGAGTAAAGAAATATTTTCTTCTGTCTGTCCTAACTCTCCCAAAATTCAACTTTCGTGGATGTCCCCTGGTTCTGGTGTTATGTGTGAGAGAAAAGAGCATCTCTCTATCCACTCTGTCCATCCCCTGCATGATTTTGTATGTCTCAATCATGTCCCCCCTCAGGTGCCTCTTTTCTAGGCTCAAAAGGCCCAAACGCCATTGCCTTTCCTCATAGGGAAGGTGCCCCAGCCCCGTAATCATTTTAGTCACTCTCTTTTGCACCTTTTCCATCTCCACTATATCCTTTCTGAGATGTGGCGACCAGAACTGGACGCAATACGCCAGGTGTGGCCTTACCATTGATTTGTACAACGGCATTGCAAAATTAGCTGTCTTATTCTCAATGCCTTTCCTAATGATCCCAAGCATGGAATTAGCCCTCTTCACTGCCGCTGCACATTGGGTCGACACTTTCATCGAGCTGTCCACAAGGACCCTAAGATCTCTCTCCTGATCTGTCTCAGACAACTCCGAACCCATTAGCCTATATGTAAAGTTTTGATTCTTTGCCCCAATGTACATGACTTTACACTTACTTACATTGAAATGCCTCTGCCATTTTGCTGCCCAGTCTCCCAGTTTGGAGAGATCCTTCTGGAGCTCTTCACAATCTCTTCTGCTCTTCACCACTCAGAAAAGTTTGGTGTCATCTGCAAACTTGGCCACCTTGCTGCTTAGCCCTGCCTCCAGGTCATTTATGAACAGGTTGAAAAGTACAGGTCCCAGGACAGATCCTGGGGGCAGTCCACTTTCCAACTCTATCCATTGTGAAAATTGCCCATTGACACCCACTCTCTGCTTCCTGAACCTCAACCAGTTCCTAATCCAGGAGAGAACCTGCCCTCTAATTCTCTGACTGTGGAGTTTTTTCAGTAGCCTTTGGTGATGGACCGTGTCAAACGCCTTCTGAAAGTCCAGATATATAATGTCCATGGGTTCTCCCACATCCACATGCCTGTTGACCTGTTCAAAGAATTCTAAAAGGTTCATAAGTCAAGACTTACCCTCATAGAAGTCATGCTGATTCTCCCTCGGCAAGGCTTGTTTGTTTATGTGTTTTAAGCTTTTATCTTTGATGAGGCATTCCACCATCTTACCTGGAACAGACGTTAAGCTGATTGGTCTATAATTACCTGGGTCCCCCCTCCTTCCCTTTTTAAAGTCTGGTATGACATTTGCTATCCTCCTATCTTCTGGCACCATGGCTGTTTCAAGGGACAAGTTGCATATTTTAGTTAAGAGATCAGCAACTTCATTCTTCAGTTCCTTAATAACTCTTGGGTGGATGCCATCAGGGCCCGGTGACTTATTGATCTTTAATTTGTCAATTAGGTCTGAAACATCTTCTCTCGTGACCTCTATCCGACTTAATTCCTTGGTGGGGGGGGGCGTTTGGGCAGCAGTATCTGCCTAAGGATCTGGGAGGATCTGGGAAGAAGGCTCAGGAAGCCCCCTGTGCCATTGGCCACCTTGGCAGACACCTCATCTATCCCCCCATCTGTCTCTACCTCTTCCACCTCACTTTGTTGCTTTGAAATAGAGTGGCAGAATGGAACAGCACAAGAAGCCAAGAAAAGTGTCACTCCACTCCTGCTTCCCTGGTTTTCTTGTTCCAACTCACTAGGGCTGCAATCCTATGCACACTTTCCTGGGAATAAGCCCCACTCAACTCAGTGGGACTTACTACTGAGTAATGCATAGGATTGCACTGTTTGTCATGCTATTTCAAAACATAGCAGTAGAGAGAGAAGAGGAAAAAGGTAAACTGGGCAAGGTGGGGAAGGAAGTGGTAGTGGTGGCAAGCAGTGATGGCAATGGTGATCCTGATCAGAAACAAAACTACCACTGCCATTGTCATCTTCTGTCTTCCTTGCTCACAGTTTACTTAATAGTGCAATGTGAGGACAAGGGGACCAACTCAAAACCTTCACAAAAAGAAATTATTTAAAGGCGAGTAAGGGTAGTTGTGGACCTACCATTAGGTCCGATGGGGCAAAAGCCCCAGGCGCAGGCCACTAGGACCCCGCAGAAGCCTCTCTGAGGCTCCCAACAGAGAGGCTTCCCCGACGTGGTCTTGGGTTGTGCAAGGCTCCATGAGCCTCAGTTGAGTTGGGGAGGGGAGGATTTTTGTGGGGGGGGTCTGATAGCACATGGGGGGTGCCATCGCAGACCTTTGCCCTGGGGATGCTGCTGAGTAAGGGAGATGCATCATGAATGCTTTGTGGGAGAGAGTTCCAGGTATCAGGGGCAGGAAACGAAAAAGGGCAAAGATGTTTGAGGAAGCAGGACACCATATGACTGAGGGTGGTGGACAGGGCCATGTCAGGACATTAGTTGAAAGATGGGTGAGGTCATGGAGGGTTTTGAAGATAAGAAGATTGTGCAGAACCCAGGAGCACACAGGAAGCCAGTGTGAGGCGTGATGTAGGACATGAGAGAAATTAAAGTGTTGAAGTGGAGTGCCTGTTAGAGAGGTAAGGGCAGGGATGGCATCGGGTCAGGCACTAGCTGAGGGCCCATGCCACTCAGATAGTTCACTCTGCTGAGATGCCCCTGAACTCACTGTATTGGTGGCCAAAGTGGCACTGAATGCACCATGATGGGGCAGGACAGAGCCACCAGTGCAGTTTTGCCCCAGGATCCCTGACAACTGGCACTGGAAGATGAAGGAACTGAGGTGAGACAATGGAAGACTGTAGGAAAAAAAGGTTACAGTAACTGAAGTGAGGCATGACCAGGAAGTGGACCTGTGAATGAACACTTGAATGAACCACTGTGGAACACAGCAACATGAAGGTACTTTTTTAAAAAAGAAAAATCACTTATGGAGCATTACGGGGGCAGGAGAGGGAAGCTTAGGCACAAACGGAAGCAAGACTCCTCAGTCCTTGAAGGAAACAGAAAAGGTGATAAAGCAATGCACAGCCATGCAGTGGAGAAAAGAATGCATCTCCACCTGCTGGGGTTTTGAACATAGGAAAGGTTTAATATGGGCAGGAGGTCTGGTCTAGAGGGTAGAGCCTCCATTTGCCTGAAGATAACATCCACAGGTCACCAGTTCGAGGCAACCGGCACCGTGCAACCTTGAAGCAGCTGACAAGCTGAGCCGAGTTATTCCATCTGCTCTGAGCGTGGGAGAATGGAGGCCAGAATGTGAAACCAGATCAGAAAGAAACATCTGAATGTTGTGGTTCTTGAAAGACAGAACCTTCTTTCAATTGTAAAAATCCCTACGGGGATTTAAATAGCCTGCCTATGTAAACCGCCTTGAATAAAGTCTGAGGAGAAATCCGACGACCAAGAAAGGCAGTATATAAATACCTGTACTACTACTACTACTACTACTACTACTACTACTACTACTATATAGATGAATAGAATATAATCCTATTCATCTTTCTTGCCCTTTCCCAGCCATTTTCCCTTTTTAGGAGACGTTGGTTCCTCTCGCCAAGGCCTTCAGAAGCTGCTCTGACAGTGAACATCTAATTACCATGTTTAATTTTGCCCTTTTTAGCATGCTCTGCAATTCTTGTCATCATACAGCTGTGAACAGAAGTTATTTTACAGCCGTTCCTTCAGTTCTGATCTGGTGAGAATAATTCTGCAGCAAAGAAGCCTTTGATTGTTCACTTGTGTTCAAATTAGCATTCGCCCTGTTTTCCTTTGTTCAGGGTCTTCTTTGGGTTTACTTTTCTTCTTTGGGATGGAGGAATTTATTTCCCCGTTTGTTTACTATTCACCATCGCGAGCAGTAAAATGCTCGGCCTCGCCTTCTTCCTTTCTGTTGTCTTTCTGTTCATGGTACAAAAGATTTCAATAAAACCTATTGAGTAATCATCCTATAAAAAGATTTAGAGACATGAAAGAACAATATTACATGGTGACAATCCGCTGGAGGTTGATACATAAAGAAATTCTGACTAAGAAGAGAAAGAACTCTTGTTGGGAAGAAGTTTTCACATTTTGCTGTTTTCTTTTGACTAAAAATGCTGTGTTTAGAAAAACAAAGCTGGCACATCAGAGAAGGGGGGTGGTAAGAATTATGATCAAAGATTGCATTTCCTCAGATGATCTTGTTTATTAAGCTCGAGAAACACATTTCCCACTGACAGAAAAAGCAGAGAATATTGCAAATCTGATTGCAAAAGTAAGCTGTCACTATGGGCATGATCCAACCAAAGAGCAGCCTGTTTGAGCCTATTTGATTTTAGGGGGAAAGATAAACACATGCTTGTTAACTACAAGTCCAGCCTATTTATACAAGGATCTTTTATACACAGATTTGACTCAACATAAATGGGCCCTGCAAATGAGAAGGAATGTGCTGATCCCTGGAGAAGGGGAAAATGCATCCCTTTAAAATCAGTTTAAAAAACTGAACAGTCCTCTAACAGTAGCCTCCTTAATGAGAGAGAGAGAGAGAGAGAGAGAGAGAGAGAGAGAGAGAGGGCAGCTGGCTGACAATCCATCAATCCTTCTCTCTCTAGGCGACCCCTCCTTTCCCCCTGAGCACGTGAAAGAAAGGTGATCACTTTGCATTGGTGAAGGGAGGGGCTGAGTGAAGTGCCATTGTAAGCCCTTGGAGGATGACTAATTGATGGATTGTCTTCTTAATTACTCTTATCTTACATCACAAAGGTCAGCAAGGTTGTTTTTAAATCACTGGAGCAAAGAAACTTTGTTTTTTAAATTGATTTACTATAGTGAGTTTTTTGCCATCCAGGTGAGTGCTTGGAACCCATGCGAATAATGAGTCTCAGCCTGTATTGCTGGAACTAAGGGAAGTAACAGCACATGCTTATTAAGCATAAGTTAAGTCAGTTAAGTCAGATAGAGTTAAGTCAGATAGAGGTTAAAAGAGAAGATGTTTCAGACCTCATTGATAAATTAAAGATCAATAAGTCACCGGGCCCTGATGGCATCCACCCAAGGGTTATTAAGGAATTGAAGAATGAAGTTGCAGATCTCTTGACTAAGGTATGCAACTTGTCCCTCAAAACGGCCACGGTGCCAGAAGATTGGAGGATAGCAAATGTCACGCCTATTTTTAAAAAGGGAAAGAGGGGGGACCCGGGAAACTATAGGCCGGTCAGCCTAACATCCATACCGGGTAAGATGGTGGAATGCCTCATCAAAGATAGGATCTCAAAACACATAGACGAACAGGCCTTGCTGAGGGAGAGTCAGCATGGCTTCTGTAAGGGTAAGTCTTGCCTCACGAACCTTATAGAATTCTTTGAAAAGGTCAACAGGCATGTGGATGCGGGAGAACCCGTGGACATTATATATCTGGACTTTCAGAAGGCGTTTGACACGGTCCCTCACCAAAGGCTACTGAAAAAACTCCACAGTCAGGGAATTAGAGGACAGGTCCTCTCGTGGATTGAGAACTGGTTGGAGGCCAGGAAGCAGAGAGTGGGTGTCAATGGGCAATTTTCACAATGGAGAGAGGTGAAAAGCGGTGTGCCCCAAGGATCTGTCCTGGGACCGGTGCTTTTCAACCTCTTCATAAATGACCTGGAGACAGGGTTGAGCAGTGAAGTGGCTAAGTTTGCAGATGACACCAAACTTTTCTGAGTGGTAAAGACCAGAAGTGATTGTGAGGAGCTCCAGAAGGATCTCTCCAGACTGGCAGAATGGGCAGCAAAATGGCAGATGCGCTTCAATGTCAGTAAGTGTAAAGTCATGCACATTGGGGCAAAAAATCAAAACTTCACATATAGGCTGATGGGTTCTGAGCTGTCTGTGACAGATCAGGAGAGAGATCTTGGGGTGGTGGTGGACAGGTCGATGAAAGTGTCGACCCAATGTGCGGCAGCAGTGAAGAAGGCCAATTCTATGCTTGGGATAATTAGGAAGGGTATTGAGAACAAAACGGTTAGTATTATAATGCCGTTGTACAAATCTATGGTAAGGCCACACCTGGAGTATTGTGTCCAGTTCTGGTCGCCGCATCTCAAAAAAGACATAGTGGAAATGGAAAAGGTGCAAAAGAGAGCGACTAAGATGATTACGGGGCTGGGGCACCTTCCTTATGAGGAAAGGCTACGGCGTTTGGGCCTCTTCAGCCTAGAAAAGAGACGCTTGAGGGGGGACATGATTGAGACATACAAAATTATGCAGAGGATGGACAGAGTGGATAGGGAGATGCTCTTTACACTCTCACATAATACCAGAACCAGGGGACATCCACTCAAATTGAGTGTTGGGAGAGTTAGGACAGACAAAAGAAAATATTTCTTTACTCAGCGCGTGGTCGGTCTGTGGAACTCCTTGCCACAGGATGTGGTGCTGGCGTCTAGCCTAGACGCCTTTAAAAGGGGATTGGACGAGTTTCTGGAGGAAAAATCCATTATGGGGTACAAGCCATGATGTGTATGCGCAACCTCCTGATTTTAGGAATGGGTTAAGTCAGAATGCCAGATGTAGGGGAGAGCACCAGGATGAGGTCTCTTGTTATCTGGTGTGCTCCCTGGGGCATTTGGTGGGCCGCTGTGAGATACAGGAAGCTGGACTAGATGGGCCTATGGCCTGATCCAGTGGGGCTGTTCTTATGTTCTTATCCTCCATTTGCCCCAGCCAGATGAGGGTGGGATTGCTCTGAAGTGCATGTGCACTGGTTGGGCTTGAAGACACAACAATGTCATTGCAGTGTCATAGTTGCAATGGCTTAACTATGATGTACCAGCTGGTTCCTGTGAGGGAGTTTCAGGGAACATTTCTTCTGTTGCCCGAGGGTAAGCACCAGCTCTATAGGTGGTGCAAGTCCATGTGGACCAAAGTCAGAGCACAGGCCAGGAAAGGGGTTAGGATTCAGCAGACATCAGTACTACCAAACCAGCCCGCTTACCCTCTCCCCCATGCACACTTACCTGTGCCAGTGGGCATCCAGAGTCCTCTGACATGTAGAGCCAGCCGTTCACTGTTGGTGGCAGCAGCAAAGGCCGTGTGCCAGCATAACATCTCTGGAATGCCCATTTCAGCAGCATAAGGCACCAATAGGATTGTGCCATAAGCCAGTGGTTCTCAAACTTTTAGTACCGGGACCCACTTTTAAGAATGAGAATCTGTCAGGACCCACCAAAAGTGACGTCATGACCGGAAGTGACATCATCAAGCAGTAAAATTTTTAACAATCCTAGACTGCAAACCTACCCACACTTACCTAGGAGTAAGTCCCATTTACTATCATTTTAAAAGCATATACATAGTAGCCTGTTAAAAGTACAGAGCTGTAACATTTCCCCAGATACAGTTACATGCCATGGTAGCATCAAATCTAATATTAAAAATAAAATATTGAAATGATTGGGGACCCACCTGAAAGTGGCTCATGACCCACCTAGTGGGTCCCAACTCACAGTTTGAGAAACACTGCCATAAGCAAATAAGACAAATGAAATTAAACCCCAGTTGCTAAAATATCAGAAAGATATACAGTGTCCACAATAAAATAGAACCCAGTAGCCATGTAAGAGAGATAAAATGCCTCAAATTCTAGAGTAGTTCAGAGTGTTAAGTGAGACGTACTGTAATACATTGCACGTAATGAAGAGAAGAAAGTGCTAATTAACATAGGGCTGATTTTAACAAGCATGAGAAATTCATGAAGCACATACACAAGATATAGAACAGGGTATAAGGAGAGTTCATCATCTACAATTAAGCACTTGAAAGATTTGAAAAGCCAACTGTCCAACTTGGGAACTTGTTTTAGCTCCCACTTTATAGTCCCTCTTTCAGCAGAACTGCTAACTAAGATGATGCTCAACATCCACACAAACAAAAAGTATCATGGTGTCCTTTTGTCAGTCTGAAAGTGTTGACACCTAAGGAGAAACTCATCAGGGTTGCCCCCTAAACAACTGTAGAGATAAGCAATACGTAGAGATGGGTAAGTACCAAATAAAAGTACATAACACCACTTTCTGCACTTCTTTTTTTTGAGCCTCTAGAAATATGTCTTGGTTTGCCTTCAATACCTCTTCAGGCCTGAACTATATAACTCAGCCTGTGGGCTGCTGGGAGATTACAAAGGTCCACTCATGTGACCTTCTCCTGTTCTTATTCAAGGAGTTGCTTTATTGAACGAGATGTAATTATTTTTACATCTGTTGTCATCATTACTGGCCAGGCAGCCAAAACCAGTTTTGCCTTGGCATAGCATGGTCAATTAAATGCTTTCCCATGACAGAGGTTCATATCTTCCCCTTCTACTTCCCATTTCAGTTTTCTTTTCTTTCTATTTCTTTTCTATTGAGCTACTGGAGACATCTTGGTTTTGCTTCCTGTGACCTACCTTCAGTGGGTCTTTCACTTCTCTTCATGGTCTTTCCTTTGCAGAAAGCCTTCTCTGTTCATGCAGCTTTTGTTGCAATTGTACTGTTTGGGGTATCTGTATTGTTCCATAGATAGTATTTTCTTTCAATAAGCTTGCAGCCCCGCTCTTGGGAGAACTCTAAGCGCACATTGCCAACATCTTCTTGACTGAGATATCTAGGATGTGTGATAAGAATGTGCTTGCTTCCCTAAGCGGCACTGTGCATTTCCCTAGGGGGAAAAATGATGCTTCTTTTGTAAGCTGGTTATATTTGCATAAGGAGATCCATCTTCAAGGAGCCCTGGAGAGCATCAGTCTTCTGCTTTCTGTGCTACAGCCAGGCGTCCTGGATCACTGCTTGGGAGCAAGTCAGGTTGGGTGGGTCAGCTCCTCCTTGTCCACTTTCCAAGAGTAGGACAGGGAACCAATGCCACCAGTAGTAGCCATCATGTAAGCCAAGACAAGGGGAAACTGGGCATTGGGGGTAAGAAACAAGGGATAGGAGACTATACATGCACATACAGTTCCCAAAATTTCCATGCACTAGGACCAAACACAACTTGGTGCTGACCCGGATCACAGTGTTTTGCAAAATGCAGTGCAGAGGGTGCTTGGTGTTTATAAGAGTTGCATTTTGTATGCATGATGGGTGGGGTCTTCCACCATACAGTGCTTAGCTCCTTTGAAGAATGGCTAATGTGGGGTAGCACATTAAACCACCAGCATGTAAACCATGATTGGTGAATTGTGGTGATGTTTCCAGTCATTGTTCTGACATTATCTCAGTGTTTCTCAAAGTGTGGGTCATGTCCCACTAGTGAGTTGCAAGCTCATGTGTGGTATGTTGCGAGTTGGGCCCTCCTGCCCACCCTTGTCCCTGGGAGCCATTCCGGAAGAAGCAAGGTGACACAATGGCCAGAATGCCTCATCTGGAGGCCTTGAAGGCCTCTGCTAGGTTATGCCAGGCCCATGGGCCACTCTACTAGCCTCTAATGGGCCTCAGAATGGCTTGCGGAAGCATCTGGAAGTGACATCTGGTTTTTGGATGCAACTTCCAGTTTGACTGGAAGTTGCTTTTGGATGCAACCCACCAGTGAGTCACAAGAAGGTGACGGCATTCCAGCCATTATGTTGTGACTGTGCTCCCTTTATCTGGAACTGCATCATCTATGGATTTTGGCATGCATAGGGGTTCAAGGAAACAGCTGCTTGCAGATACCAAGGTCCCACTGTACTTGTATATCTTATCCAACTAGAACTTACCCAACCCAGGGAGCAGCCTGCCTGGTGGGCACAGGCTGGGAGAGCTTGGAAAGGCTCCAGCAAAGCAGGGCATGAGGCATTGGCCTGTTGAGCAGAGCAAGCCTGCTCATGATGGAGCAGACAAGAACCATCCAGGCATGGCAAGTGTTCACAGGAGCCTTCCTGTCTCCCAGAAGAGGTGACTCAGAAGGTGACCAGTCCAGGCGCATGGAACCAAGAAGAGCAAAGGGACAAACCAAGGCCAGGAAAATATAAGGAAAGGGCCAGGGATGAGAAAGGGCTGGGAACTTGCTGAAAGGGAGGCTCCTGTATCCTGTGAGACTGGAGAAGGCCCTGAGCCTGAGTAGGATGCTATAAGTGCAGGGTTTTGTCCTGGCTTCTAGCAACCTTTCTTGGTGACCCTGACAACATGTAAAACCATTCAAAAATCTTGCATGGACATTCTTCTTTATTTCTGTCTCACACTTATTTGGCAAAAGAGGCTAATATAATTCTGTTTCTGTTAGAAAGGATTGTTCTTCTGAAAATATTAGGCAATCACATTATTAACTACTTTAATTTACATTTAAAATGTAAGAAGTCAAGTATAGAGGCATGATGGAATATTGTGGTGTCTAGAAAAAATGCATCCATTAGCAATTTTCCAGTGAACTTCTTTTTGTGTGTGTGTATGTGAAAGTAATAGCCTTCCCTTCAATTAGCCAATGCATAAGAATAAAATGGGTCTTCCCCTGGAAAATTCTGATAAATATGCATATTGAATCATAAATATGCTTAACAGTATTTAAAGTGTAATTTTAGAAACAGAGACCCATTCAGATGAAGTATAGTTTCAAGCTCAATTTATTACAGAAATTATTGAACTATGCATCTTGCTGGCAGTCAATCTGAATCAAGGGCCACTTTTTGGATGGTCATTAGCCTACCCAGGTAATGCTTCCATTTGGGGGGGGGGGGGGATGTCCTATACTGTCAATATTTGGATATATGGAGGAAATTTAGGATAAGTCTATCAAAGAAAAAGGAAAGGGTAAAATGTATGCTCAAATATGGTTTATAGAGAGGTTCAGTATAATGTTTAGGGGCAAACTACACATTACTCAGCAAACATTATACCCTCTTCTCTTTTGCAATATGCTCTTTGGAGATTTGCATTAGAGAATGAATAGGAAGAAAGGGAGTGTTTAATCTCTCCCCAGTCAATCACTGTCCCCTGAAATTTACTCCCATCTGCTTTTACTTGTTTCATGAAACTGGGTTTACGTGCGCACACCTGTGCAAAGGAGAAGCATCTATCAGGAATCTGTTATCCTGTTATCAGCAGGGTGCATCTAGATCAACTTACCACTGAATTCCCAGTGTCAGTAGTGGTGCTGGCATGGCTTGGCAAACAGTATTGTGTTGTTGCTTCTGCATCATCTCAGAATCTTTTAGAGGATGCTCCCTTTGGTCTGTGGGGATGGTGGGAGGAACAGCTTCAGCCTCCTGTTTCCTATCACCTGCTACTGTAAGCTTCAGGGTCGCATAGGACCAATCTATCATGAGAACTCAGTGCAGATCCCAGTGCAGAGCTTTGACCAACCCTCTAGCAACCTGATGTCAGCACTGCACACAAGCGGGCTATACTATGTAGCTTGTGCCTTAATTATATTATTCAGGCTGCAATCCTACATGCACTTTTCTGAGAATATGCCCCATCAAACGCAATGGAACTGACTTCTGAATAGACAGGCATACAATTGCATTGTTCATTGTGTTTCAGTGTACAACAATTTCATTTAATTACCCCATGAGTATTCTCAATAAGCCATGCTTCAGAAGTTATATCAATACTTATAGGAAGCAGCTGCATTTGTTTTCAAAACCTATGTGAGTCTTCTGAGAAACGGGCAGGAAAAAAACACTTCTGCCTCCAATTTTTAAATTGCTATAATTTGGGAATATTTCATCCAGTTGCTGTAAAATCTGTACTGCTTCAACCCCTTAGTCAGGAGATCTTCCATTCTCAATTTCTATTCCAATAAGACAAAAATCTTATAGGGAGCATTTCATATGAAATACCTGATAGCTTAACTATGGAGCCCCTCCTAGCACACGATAATAATACAGGTATGTGTTGCATAATAACGGTGATACATTCTGCAAAATGCGTCATTAGCTAATTTTGTCATTGTGTGACCTTTGTCAGCTGCAATGGCTTGATAGAGCCCCAGAAAGCCTTGCAGCAGCTAACACCCTTGAATGCCTTGGGGCACCACAGCCAGAACCAGCCCTCAACCCATCAAAAATTAGGTTGTGATGCACTGGTCACAGCTACACAAGGTTACACAGCTACATAAGACCCACAAGATTTTACAGTTCCATTATAATCTTATGAGACCACCATAGTTTATGTGATCCACCATTGACCAAAATGTTGTTACGCTATACATACCTGTATTATTTACAGAGACAACAGCATTAACTGAACTTTCTGCAGCCCCAAGTTATTGCATTTCCTGAATATGAGTATATTATTCATGTGCAATGTTCAGCTCAAGACATCACCCTTGTGGGAAGATGTCTGCACTCCCCGTGCAAGTACAACAGTTACATCTTGCCATGGGAAGATGTACCAGATCCCACTGTGGACATGAATAACAGGCTTGGGTATGCCGAGCAACATTTGCGCAAATCATGAATGCTTAAAGATGCTCAGAAGCATGTGGCTCGTATGAAGAAAACATAAAACTAAAAGCAACCAACAACAGCTGTCAAACTGGACATCATTCCATTGTGGCTGTCCAACCAATATGCCAGTAATTGCCTTTTAGTCACACTTTGTTAAAAAAAAAAATTTGTCATCTACTGGTTTCAAACTTTCCAAACTGCGCCATTTATCCAGGGAAAGAAGCTTCAGTCCATGTGTTTGGTTTCTAAGATGCCACAGGACTCTTTATTATCCTGACTCAGAAAGAACAACCTTAATTGACAGGAAGTCTCAGGGCCAATTCATATATTGTAGAGCTGAATCTTGCAGTTGACAACACCTGCTTATTCTTCAAGGTGAGCAAAGCCCACATGCAATGATTCCACCACCTCATTTACACATGCAAAGCAATTTGTGTGAAAACACCTCCATGTGAAAAACTGAGAAATTACCATAGTAAAGGGAATGTGAGATTTCCAGACTTCCCTCTGTCCAGGTAACTCTTCAGTTTTCTATGCGAGCTGTTTCAAATGCTTTGCTATGAAAACATAAAGTCCCTGCATGGAGGTTTTACCATTTCAGAAATACCAGCTTTGAAACTGTAGTATTTCAGACCTGAAAAAGACTCCTTTATGCTATTGGATAATGGCAAGCAATGACCACACCGAAAAGAACATAAGAAGAGCTCTGCTTGTTCAGGCCAAGGGCCCATCTAGTCCAGCTTCCTGTATCTCACAGTGATCCACTGGATGCCTCTGGAAGCACACAAGACAACAGGATACCTGCATGCTCTTGCCACTCCCTTGCATCTGATATTTAGAGATAAATTACCTCTAAAACCCAAAGATTTTGTATAGTAATCATGGCTTGTATACTGTGATGGACTATTCCTCCATAAATCTGTCCAATCCCCTTTTAAAAGCTCCTAGGTCAGATGCCATCACAACATCCTGTGGCATGCATAACTTTTGATGGTAGTTTCACATCTGAAGATTGCATCTTAGCCCAGCATATCAGGAGTGAATTGCTCTTCAGTGAACAGCAGGTATATGATGCCACAGGTGTATGAGCAGCTGTGTTAATTGAGGCTGTCACATGTTGAATTCTTCACTATACACAAGTGCTACATTTACTTGACGGTCGAAGAGCTTTACCCCCTCTTTCTCTTTAGGATACCTTCCAAATGGCATTGCTGCCCACACTACCCAGCACACAGAGGATGCCAGTCATTTGAGACAACCACAATGAACTGACATTCAGGACTGTCTCCAAACAATGAGTCACTGTGGAAGCTAAACAAGGCAGTGTACCACATGATTATAATACAGTACAATCACAGTGCTCCCAAAAATCCCGTCCCACATATTATTGTGGAATTCATGATGTAGATACTCAAGGTGAAAAGCAGAAGTCTCAAAACATTCATAAACCATAACCAGTCTCAACACACTCATAAACAAAACACAAACTTTATGTGAACAGCTAAGGTAATACCTGCATTAGTAGTCAGTGGTAGAACATCTACTGTGTAACCAGTTTCAATCCCTAACATACCCCATTAAAAGACTGGCATCAGGGTTAGAAAAGTCTTTTGCCTGAGGAGCTGACTCAGTATAAGGTACAGCTTAATATGACTTTTGGCTATCATAGGGCACAAGCCTACCCTGTGCTGGAACAGGCAAGGCTTGCACTGTATCCAGCACAGGATGGGGCCAAAAGCAGCTCAGCCAGAGACAAACAGCGCATGGGATGGAATGGGAGATATGTGGATCAGGGAGATGATAGGAAGGGAAGGGAAACTTGTCAGGGAGATCAGGGAGACTTCAGAGGGGGTTCAATGGTTGCAGTGCCCACCAAACTCTAACCCTGGCCCTGATCCACCTTTACGGGTCAATGCAGACTTGTGCCAGCTATAGAGCTGGTGCAGGTCTGAGTTGACCTATGGTAGCAAAACAAATGTTCTCTTACTCTGAGGAGACCTCAGTATGCCAAACCTCCCTTGCAGCATACAACAGACATCATGTTGGTGCCCTGCATTGCTGCACTGAGGGTTAGATATGATTGCGGTCCCCATGTAGTGTAGCCTAGCCACAAACAGGTCTCATCTTGATTCTTAGGAGCTCAAGAGCTCCTGATTTCAAAACCCTGAAAAGCCCTATTCAGAAGCATGGTACCTAATGGGATGGTGTTAATAGCTTAGTGGTATACAAGGCCAGCCCATCTATGAGGCCAATTGAATTGCCTTCCTCAGGCAGTTAACTGGTGGGGGATGCCAAACTCAGTCTACCTCCTAGCCTCCATTGCCCTTCCTTCTCCTTGTACTTCCTGGATTAGAGAAGTAAAAGGGAGACAGAGAGGAAGTGTGGAGGGGAGGAAAGGGCTGAGATAGAATGTGAGAAGAGCTGAGGCTAGCAGAACATTATGAATTTGCTTCTGTGTGCAAAAGGTCCCAAGTTCAATCTCTATGTATGAAAAATAACATTTTCTGTCTGAAACCCTGTCCAACTATCACCAGGCAGTGTCAACAATTGACCAGATGGAGCAATAGTCTAACTCACTATAAAGCAGATCCCTATGATCTAAGATGATATCCTAACCTTAAGGCACATTGTTCTGATAAATGTACTTTTCTGTACCCTTCAGAGTATAGACAAGATAGGATAAATATATGGATAAGAGTAAAAGAGTTTCAGCTCAAGTATCCATCAAATCCTGTTTTTGCCATTGCTTTGAAATATCTTTTTAATAAAACCAGAGTGACTTAATAATATATTGAAAAGAAATGCAAGAAAAATTGTCAAAATGGCAAGTCCGAGCTGTCAACACTTTTTTAAAAAAAAGTGATAACAAAAGCTGTCTTGCAGGAAAATCTTACGGAGACAAGCCAAACATTTACAATTAAATATTTAATAATGAGGAAGAAATAACTTGCCCAACCTATCATATTTGAAAAAATTAGAAATACTGTTACCACCAGTGCTTTTTAAAACACCTGGTGTTCAGGTGTTCTTATAGTTTTTTTGTCCAATAGAATCCTATGGGATTCTAGGTGAAGTTGATTCAATCAGTGGATCCTCTATTGCTAGTTGACCCTACTGAATTCTGCCATTGTTTTCTTATCCAGTTGAAGGTGTGGTGGCTAGCTGGAGGACTGCTGCAATGCACCAGGTGAGCTTAATCATGGGACTGGTGAGGAGCAATGGAAGTGTGAAACTTGTCCTTTGGTTGTTTTTCCCAAGGGCGGTGGCTATGGTCTCAAGTTGCCACATGTGAGGTTTCTAGCAGAATTGGCAGCTTCACTTGCATTTTGGAGGCAAGACAACCTCATTTGAATTTCGGGAGTTTAAAAAAAAAAATATCTATTCAAATTTGGAGGGTTGAACTCCATGGATAATTGGAAGGGGGAGTTATATGGGTTCAATGAAAAGTGGCCTTCCTGGACTGTGGATCTGTGGCCTCTAGCCAGTGGTCCTGTAAACAGCCATGTTACTGGCTTAACCCTTTGCTCTCCAGGAGGAAGCAGTGGATGGGCTATAGTGGTAGGTGAGTTAGTTGCTGCCTCTCCTTGTTGTTGCCACCATAGTTGTTGCCTCTCCCTACTTCTAAACTGGAGTGTGTGTTTGTGGGCGGCGGCAGCAATGCTGGGTGGCATGTGGGCAGCTTCTCCCCTTGGGCTAGGTCTGTTTAGTTGTTCTAGCACCACCACCTGCTTGTCCCATTGCAGATGATGAAACAAGGAATAGGCAGCTACAATAATAATTATGCTGCAATAGCAAAGGGAAAGCACCAGTGATAATTTAATCATCAATAACGGTAGTGTTGGCAATATTTTTACATTCATTATCTTGGATGTCTCCTAGTGGAAATATCTATTGTATAATTACAGTCTGATGAAATGATTGCATTTCATTGTCGTTCACCGTCAACTTGGGAGGTTATTTCACACTTTTTTTTGTTTGCTTATTTCTAATAAAATTAAAACCTATGACAGTGGCTTTTTAATACACAACATACAAATGCTGCTCAACTTCCTGTACATCTTGCCCCGACCTGCACTTCCATATTGCCACCGTTATGAATGGCTTTTGTAATAAATGCCAACAGGTCTGTTCAGCTTACACAATTTATTAACCACACCCAGAGCTTTCACTTTCAAATTTTCAGCCCTTGCAGAACACTTGCCTACTTCGAATGAGCAAAGTGGATTGCCTGATGACAGAAGATGGGCAATAACTATGTTCAGTACATGTGCAGAAAGTCAATTTAAAAGGAAACATACTTTGAGGAAGTTTATTACCACTCTCTGCTGGGACCCCAATGACAACTTGAACGTTTACAGCCACTTTATAGACATTTGCTGGTAATGACTTAAATCCTCTCTGCACAATTAGTTTTTCACACAATAAATACATCTGTATTTCTCCTATTTCATGCACACCTGAAGTCCTCCCTTCTGCTGAACTCAGTTAATACATTTACAAGCATTAAGCATGCTATTACATTGTAGGAAAGGTGGTGCTTTTCCAAAGTAGTTGTCGTGTAATTGCCTTAGTACTGAATTAGAAGTTACAATTCCATTGGAGCAACATACAAAGTACTATACTCTTCTCCCCCATTTTGTCCTCACAACAAGCTTGTGAAGTAGGTTATGGTTAGAGAGAGCACGAACAGTAAACATTCACAGTTGTTCATGGCTTCATGGCTGAGAGGGGATTTGGTGATCCCGTGCATAGTCTGATATGCAACCATCACACCACAGTGGCTCTCTTTAATGACTGCTTGTGGAAAGAAAATACCCTCTCTACCTTTTTGAACCTGTATGAGCCTTCTTCCTTCCTGTAGTAATTCTAGGAGCTATATAAAGACATTGGGTTATCTTTCCTGAAATGAAGCAGAGTAACTTTGTGGCCATTCTAATGCAGCTTGTAGTGTATGCGTAGGGCAAATGATTTCCGAACTGTGTGCTGGGGATAGCTAATGGTGCTGCAAGAGAGGATGAAGCATGCCTTGAACTATTAAACCACGATCCTGGATGCATCCAACACTAGCCTATGTCCTTTGGCACCTGGATGCTTATGGAAGAAAAACAGCCCCTGTCTATCTACACAATGTGTTTAACATCTGTCTAGTCTGGCTTATCGTGTGTGTGTGTGTGTGTGTGTGTGTGTGTGTGTGTGTGTGTTAAACTTTCCTAGTTTAAATCCCAGCTCATACCATCTCAAGCTGAGTAGTTCTTCTGACTGTGACAATATATTGCCTGGAAGGAAAGCATTTTCTTGGCTGGGGTTCCTGTTAGGAAGTCTATGTTCCTATACTTCTTTCTTTCTTTTGGAAAGAAAATACAGCCTGAAGTAGGGTCTGAATGGCTGTAGGAATCTCCTCAATCAACGAATATGAGGCTGACCACAAAGCATTAAAGTTCTGGGCATTTTGCCCCACCACCTCTCAGCTCAGGATAGAGGAGACAGTTCATTGAAGCTGCCAGGGCAATGAAGCGGAGCTTAAGATGCAATAATAGCTGCTCCAACATTTTTCGTCTCATTCAGTTGGAGAGAGGTATCATCCCTCCCAGGAGGTCAGTCTGGGATTTGCTGGTCATCTTTCAGGGCCAAATAAGATTTTTTGGCTCCTTGGTCTAATTGGCCTGACTGGGAAGTTTTTTTGTTTTTTTGGTTTTTTTTGGCCTATTTTAGACTGACCATGTGAGTTTGTTATAGTTTAGCCAGGTGGTCACAACTGGCAGGTAAGTGATGGTTGTACATTAGGATTATGGATTGGTGTGCATATTGAAAGTAGAGTGGGCAAAAGGTAGGCCAGAACTGGTCCCTAGAGGGTTCTCAGTTTGAAGATGCTGGCTGGGAACATCTTGTCCATGATTGTAAAGTCAACCTCAAAGGCTTGGTGGCTTTGGGAGGGCAGTGCAATCCAGATATTCCCCCAGGGGGTTGATATTCAGGGGGTTGATGTTGATAAGGGCTATCATTATTGGCTATAATTAGCTTGGAGCCAGGATGGGACACTCATAAGGGGAATCTTCAGTAACTTTTTATTCTTTCAAAGAAAGGAAGGGTCAAATTTTAGTTTTGTTTGGGCTGCTGAAATCTTTGGTATGTGATTGATAAATTGTGGCCCTATTCAACCCACTCTTGATTATTATGTGCTTTGTTGGGGAGGGGGGGCAATGTTTGTTTCCTGCTTTAGGTGCTGTGGGAATCAGCCTCAGTACTGAGGAAAGTTCTAATGATAATCTGTGGCTCATGCTATACTGAAAGAGGCTTCAATATACTGTACTTTCAAAACATTTGCCACATGGGAAATTAGAAATGATGGGAAAATGCTTTTTAACCTGTGGACAGTTGATGGGAGTCCAACATTGGTCATATGGTGATAGGACAATTTTGGATGAGGCAGCCTGATAACCATTCCCAATGTGTGACTGGAATCTATAGTTGACCGGGGGGTTAGCACTATAGCGTATATAGGGTATATTTAAATATCGCACATATGAAACATGTCCATTTAAAACTACATCAATTCTTGGCTAGAGGTGGGGAGGGGCAAGAGAGAGTCACAAAGCTGAAAGAAATTCAAAGAACCATCAAGCCAATAACTCAAGGAAAATATTGGTTCCTTTCATTGGTAGGCAGGGAAGCAGAAGTAGGTGGAAGAGTACTTTATTGTTTTCATAATATAGGTCATATGGAAGAGACGTAGATAGGGGAATGTTAAGAGAAGAAACTTGGGAGATTAATCTGACTTTTTTTTTACCAGAGGGGAAAAGAGTCAGTCAGTGTGAGAGTTGGAGATGGTTGCAAATCCAGTTTGTGGGTTGCAAATCTTTTCATTCATTTTAAAGGATGGACCATATGGATGAAAAGGGAATTAAGTTACCATCTCACTGGAAAAGGGGTAATAAAATCAAAATCGGTGATGACACATAATTTCTATCATTACTCCTACACTATTGCAAGCCAGCCGAATGAACTGGATAGCCTAGCATATATATATATTAAAAGTAAATAAATAAACAGGTTTTGTTTTCAGACAAAATGTAACACAAAAAACAGAAGCACTATATCTGAGAACACTACTGTGAATATGAATCAAAGAAAAACGTAAACCATTTTTTTCACATGAAGAATTGCTGGGAGTGCCCCCTGTAAAAACCTCGAGGCTGGCGGGAGGCCTAGAAAATCTCTCTCTCCTCGCACGGCACAGACCTCTCAAGCTGTTAACTCTCAGACAGAGGAGAGCCCATCGTTCCTTTATGCATATTTTAGAAGCTCTTCAACCCCTTGACAGGCCACAGTAAATCTTGCTCTTTGAGAGCTTAAAAAGAAGTAGCAGGAATGAAAGCTAATGTATATAAAGACATCACTTAATTTAAAAGACAATTGGTTGCCTTTTATGTGCTACATTATTCTTTAAAAGCATACAAAATTAAATGAGAAAGGGGAGTTTCATCAACAACATGGATTGATTTAAATCACACCAAATCACAGTGAAATAGCAAATTGTCCATTTAATTCTAGTATCCTAGTGCTTTGTATCATATTGGCTGTAAAGTGAGCTCGAAGCAGATGTAGAGTTGCTGAGAGAGTAAAATGAAGCATTAGGATGATATATTTTGCTTTGGAGGGAATAGATGGTTGGAGGTGGCATCATTAGTGTTCTCCAAGCAGAAGAAAAGAAACAAGTGAAAGTAACAACTTGTTGCTGTAATCTGTGTAAAATGATACCATTATTGTACAATGTGTGGAACATGAAGACTTAAGGTTGCCCAACATTTCCTACAAAATGAGTGCTGCTCTAGATTTCAGGTCTTTGCTGGTGTTTTCTACCTTCAGAATGGTCCAGTTGTTTAAAAATGGCAGCAGATAGCTTCAAAATGGTTGCCAAGAATAGCTTCAGGATGGTTGCAGAGAGCTTTACAATGACCACGGATGCAATGACTAATTTAGAATGGCTGCAGATAGCTTCAAAAAGACTCCCGTAAATAGCTTCAGGATAGCTGCAGAGAGCTTTAGAATGGCCAGGGATACCTGCTGGGAACAGGCAACAAATGGTGCAAGGTGAGTTACACTCTTGTTCCCGCGGATAAGAAAATCCACAGGAATGGAGTGCACAAATAGCAAGAATTGACTGTATTTGGAAATCTCATTAACAGTCACAGCAGAATCTACTCCGAAGTCCCATTATGTTCAATGGGGCTTACTCCTAGGAAACTGTGTATAGAAGTGGTTCTCAAACATTTTAACACTGAGACCTACTTTTTAGAATAGCAGTCTGTCCGAGACCCACCTGAAGTGATGCCATGACTGGAAGTGACATCTTCAAGCCTAAAAGGAAAAAAAACAAAACACCTTACCAGCTCAAGCCTGTTTTTATCCTTTTCAGTGTGGGGGGTCTACCTTCTGGAGCATTTGTTGAGCTCCATCAACAAACATTCATCAGATTGGGACCATTCTGGTGGCCTTGAATTCCCCTTTGCCTGACCTTCAACATGAGCTGTTTGCTTACGCGCAAGTAAATGCAAGCATGTAGCTTACTTTTACTTTCCATAGGACTCAATACATTTGTCAGCTTGGAGGGAGGGACTTCCTTCTCAAGTGTTTTTGGGGGGCTGTGTTCATTGGATCAGTACGATTCTGGTAGCACTGGATTCCTCTTAGCCTGCCCTTTCCAATGAACTGAGGCACAAATGCCTACTCTTCAGTAAATTTGCAATGTGGGTCAGTTTCACTTTCCACAGGGCTCCATGCATTTTCTTTCTCAGCCAACTGCTTGTCAGTTTCAGCTTCACTATCCTCCAACAATCAGATCACAACCCACCAAGTGGGTTGTGACCCACCGGTTGAAAAACCTTGGTGTACAGGTTGAGACTAATTATTTGCGTGGGTTCCATTCCAAGCACTCACATGGATAAAAAAAGCACTATAGCAAATCAATTTAAAAAACAAAGTTTCTTTGCTCCAGTGATTGAAAAACAGCCTTGCTGACCTTTTGACTCTAAGATAAGAGTCATTAAGAAGACAATCCATCAGCACAATCCATCAGGCGACCCCTCCCTGGAGTCACCTGGAGAGAGAAGAATTGATGGATTGTCAGCCAGCTGCCCCCCCCCCTCTCTCTCATTAAGGAGGCTGTTGTTAAAGGACTGTTCAGTTTTAAAACTGATTTTAAAGGGATGCATTTTTCCCCTTTTCCAGGGATCATACTTTCTCATTTGCAGGGGCCATTCATGTTAAGTCAAATCCGTGTATAAAAAATCCGTGTATAAATAGGCTGGACCTGTATAGGACTATAGCCTCTACTGTAAGAAAGATGTCTTCCTAGCAAAGAGCAGTTTAGAAGTCAAGAAAGGGACAGAGACAACCCAAAAAGTGTTAGAAAATATCTAGAAACAAAGGAACATTTAGTCCAGAATGCTGAGCCTGTAAAAATGAATTTTTTTTCTTCATTCAGCATGTCTATTTTTACACTTTAAAAAAATCATTTTCAGGTATTACAGGCTAAGATTAATATTTATCATAACCAAAATACTCTTCCAAATCATATCCATCATATTACTTAATCTGAGTTTTGGTTTTCTCCAGTTTGGAAACATGGATAATACTTTCAGTGTATTTCTGATGCAGACCCTTACTAGTTATCAATTCTCTCTAACAGCCCAAGAATTCCAAATGTGATCTGTGTCCCCACAGGTCTCCTTATTTATTGTTGCAGGTTACTCTGTGTTAGTTTTAATTGGATCAAGAGCGCCCTTTGAGAAATTACATTAACGATAATCACTCTCTGATAATATTTTATTCTCTAAATGACAGTGTGGACTCTTTATTTTGCCTCCAAGTGACACAGTAAGCTTGCCTGTCCTTTATGGAGTAAAATCTTTGTCACTTTAAAGGCTTCTCAGATCACTGCAGGAAGCTATGCAGCCATTTTCCTCAAAGAAAAACTATATTTGCTTAGCAAGAATTAGCAAACTCCTAGTCAGCCAGAAGATAACTACAGCAAATTAAAGTCCCAGACCAGCCTCCTTTATTTATTCTTTTCCTTTGGAAAGATGCTCCTGCCATCATCTCTTAAACATATTTACAATAAAAGTGCACAGTCTCATCAATTTGTCTGCTAATCAGTGAAAACTAATACATTACCATGGAGTTCTGTCACTAAATCAGACCTCATGCATCCCGTTCCCTTATTTAAAACAAAGCCACAAGAACACCATTTTGTTGAGCTTGGAAGATTCCTGGTTAGTACATTTGGATCAAGGGCTAATTCATACAATCACATTGATGCCATGAACACATTTTTAATAATGAAAGATCAGGAAAATGGTAATGAACCTAACAGCTATCAGCCAATCACTTGCCTTCCAACAACACTCAAGTTACAACTTGCAGGTATAATTGCAAAATCAATATATGATCATTTATCTGAATACAACTGAACAGAAGGGGAACTTCAAAAAGTCAAGAGGCATAAAAGATCAGGTGCAAATTAACAAAATGTTGCTCAAAAATTCAAAAAGGCAAAGGACAAATCTAAATATGGCATGAATTGATTATAAAAAGGAGTTTGATTTGTTGCCACATAGCTGGATCAACAAGTGCTTAGAATAGTTTGAATTAGCAGGAACATCCAGCAGTTCCTCAAAGTTAACCTGAAAAAATGGAAAACTATGGGGCAGCCCAATCCTGAGCTGCGTGGCTGCAGCAGCGCCAAGCACAGCTCCCGCCGCATCCTGTGCGCCTCAGCCTGCCGTGGGCAGCGCCTCGGGAGAAGGGGACTTTTGTCCCCTTCTCCTGGGTAAGGGAAGCAGCCCCACAATGGGGCTACTCACTTTACCACCGACCATAGGGTCAGCGGTAAGATAAAGCTGTTCGTGTAGGGTGCCGAGGCCCACACAAACGCCCTGGATCTGGTGGAATGGAGCTCCACAGGTCCCGCCTCCCTCCCTCCCCCGGCACGCCTTCCACCCGCCCTTTCTCCGCCCTCCACCTTCCCGTCACATCTCCTCCCCGCCCTCTCTCTGCCCTCTGCCTGCCTCTCCCCCTCCCTGGAATGCCTCATCTCTGCCCCCTCCCTGCCCCCGCTTACCATGCCGTGGCTGGGCGGTCCATGAGACCGCTGAGCAGTGGAAGACGGGTGCCTGCCCAGTGCTAGCCCAGTACCGGCCAGCGCTGGGCTAGCACAGGTACCGGCCTGGCAGTAAGCCTCGCAGTCATGCCTTATGGCACGTTTGCAACAGTGCACTCCGGCGGAAAGCTGGAGCACTGAGCTCAGGATTGGACTCCTAATGGCCTATGATGAAGAAATTGGGGTAGTATCCTGAGATACAGGAAGCTGGACTAATACAGGAAGCTGGACAGCTTCCTGAGATACAGGAAGCTGGACTAGATGGGCCTATGGCCTGATCCAGTGGGGCTGTTCTTATGTTCTTATCAAAGGAGGCATATTTCAGGGGAATGCCTTGTTACCATTGCTGTATAAGATCTCTTTAATTCTCTTGACAATGATTCTGAACAAAACAAAAATAGGATACCATATTTCAGATCAATCTGGGAAAATAATAATTTCTCTGCCTTTCTCCTTCTAGCGCACTCAAAGTGGCTAACAAAACTTATTAAAAACAGCCAAAACACAAGTGGCCAAAAAAAAAAAGAAAACAAAAACAACCCACCCCAAAACAAGCTAACAACAAAGCATCAGCAAAACAAAGAAGGAGTAACAAAGAAGGAGAATCAAGACCTGCTGAAAAAGGCAGGTCTTCACAGCCCAATCCTATCCTGGCTGCCGGTGCCGTGGTACTGTGGCACTGAGACAGTCGCCGCTGTATCCTGCGGGGTCCAAGAGGCAAGCGGAGGTCTCCTTGGGGTAAGGGAACAAAAGTTCCCTTACTCCATCTTGAGACCAGGCAGCCCTCATGGGGCAACTCAGATTTGCACCAGCTCATAGGAGGCACAGATTCAAGTAGCCCATGTATGGCTTTCAGGTACAGGAGGGGGGATAGGATCTATCCTCTGCCACAATCCTCACCCCCTCTCGGGCCTGAACTGCCCCTGCACTGTCCTCCCCCTTCCATAAACACTCCCTCCCTGCCCCTGTTCCGCCCCCTACCCCACCTTCCTGCCACTGGGTACTGCACTTACCCTGTCTGGCTGCCAGGCACTCTTCTGCCAGCACCATTGCCTGTCCATGCAGGAGGCAACTAATTCTGGGCCATCCCCACAATGAAGCTCTTTACTGTGTTACTATTTGTTACCCTTACCATTTGTTCCCTTACCTTGAGGAAACCGCCATTACTGCTCTCCCACGGCTGCATCAGCGCTGGAAAGTTGGATAGGATTGAGTCCTAAGAATGGTGCAATGCCTTGGAAAGGCAGTAATAATGCACTATATTTGGAAGTACCAGAAGAGTTTTGATGGCTTAAATTCTGACAAGGTTGTGATTTGTTTTGAAAGATATATAACTCCTTAAAACCTGCACTGTTCTCAGGTAACCATATTTTTTTAAACAGAAAACTCTAAGTAGCACAGATCCAGTTTGAGAGGCAATAAATCCCTTAATCTTTACAAACAAAATAAAAATACTAAATGGTTGCATGCTGTTTACATTAACCTTTTTAAAAAGCTTTTGGGTGCTCTGATTTATGCAAGCAGATTTTTACGATTATCCTTTATCTGACATAAATTCTGATTGAAACTTAGAACAGTCTGCTTCAATAATGGCCTCACCTCCTGTAAATTATTGCCTACAGCAAACTGCTCTGTGAGAAGAAATTGATTCCCACAGATTTGACATTTGCAAAAACACCCTGGTAGGACAGATAGTTAGAAGATAACTTGACATCAAACATAATACAATCATCAGACTGGAATGGACTTTAGGGATCATGTGGTCCTGTATACTGTAGTGGCAGAATTCTGTGAAACAAAACCTTTCCCAAGACAGGTTCACTTTCTATTAAATATTCTCCTTAATGAATAAAGATCCTACTTGCTTGACTGTATTATTACGTATTCCATTTCCCAACTGTTCTTGAACCTAGCAAATCTTGTGTGTTGGCATCCTTCAGTCTCTGAAGACTCTGGTATCGCACTCTGAATGGTGGTTCTGGAACAGAGTGTCCTCTCCAGTGCGCGAAGCCTGGGTAAAGTAGATATGGAGGATAGACTGTTTCCCGTGCAGCAAATCCCCCCCTCTCCACGTCGCTGAAATGGTCCAATGGAAAGGCAGAGGTCAATACGGTTGGTTCCAGCAGCATTGCAGAAGTTACCAGAATGTGACTGTGTTCAGCCATGAACTGCCTCAGGAACTGCGGCTCCGAATTTTGCCTCGAGGTTGACTCCTGAAGCCTCTTCCATAACTGGATGTAGCCACAAGGCAGTGGAGGTTTGGGATCAGAGTTTTCCTTCTCTCAGATGAGCTGCCTTCCCAAGCTAATGAGTCCCATCTGCCCAGTGGCTGTTTAGTTGCCTCTTAGGACAAGTACAGCCAAACCGAGGGCCTATTCTTATCCCCAGCCCCCAGAGGATACACTTTACTTGATACATTTTACTTGATACAGAAAAAGTTAATCAATTTTGCTTCAATATGAATCCATTAGATCTTTCCCTACTTGGTCTAAAGATTTTTTGTGTGTTCCGTTTTACAGTGTCATGTGCTTATTATGTTCCTTATTGAGGCTTCCATTCTCTAATTCTGTCCTTTAAATAGATCTTGTTCCTTCCAACTTTCTTTCTTTAGCTTCTCATTGCCCAGGAAAGATGAAAGGGCTGTTTACAGTTCAGCTCACAGATCTGGCTGGCATGCTCAGGTGAGAGTGGCCTGCAGAGTATGGGAAGGACATGGAGGTGACCAGTAACCAGAGGCTATAACCAGAGTCCAAGCAGAGGACAGCAAGCACAGACAGAACTGGGAGACAATGGACCTGATTCTGGAGCCTCGTTTGAAATACTACTGTTGCTCCAGTGAACATTCAAGCAAGTCTGAAGGGTTTATGAGATTAGGAAGCCCCACCACTTCTTCAGAGGAGGTTTCCTTCAAGTACAGCTTCAGCTGGGCTCTGACATTAGGCCAGTACACTCATTCTGGAATGCACGTATGGAGGACGGTGGCAGTTCCTGTGGAAAGTGTGCAGTTTTATATTAATCTCAACATACTTTCAACTCCCCAATGATAGCACGAGCCTATGCATGTCTACTCTTTAAACCCTTTTATTTCAGTAAGACACTTCTAAGGTAAGTATGTATAGAATTGTAGACCGAGTTCTCTCTTCACAGGTTGGAAATCTGCTACACAAGTACTGCTCAAGCATAGCAAGAATGTGAAGCATAGAACTGATTCACAGCCCAGTCCTGAGCTGCCTGGGGCGCCCAGCTTCGGCACCACCGAAAATAGCTGCCACCGCATCCAGTGTGCCCGGGCTACCGCAGGCGACACCTCAGGAGAAGGGGACTTTTGTCCCCTTCTCCTGGGTAAGGGAAGCAGCCCCATAATGGGGCTACTCAAGATAAAGGTGTGTGTGTAGGGCGCCAAGCCCGACACAAATGCCTTGGATCCGCTGGAGCAGATCCTTGGATCTGCTGTCCCTCCCTACCCCAGCACGCCTCATGCCCATCTTCTCCCCACCTCCTGCCTCCCCGTCATGCCTCCTCCCCACCATCTCTCCACCCTCCACTTGCCCCCCCCAGAGTGCCTCTTCCCCGTCCCCCTCCCCGCTCCCACTTACCGTGCCACAGCTTGGCGGTCCATGCGACTGCCAAGCAGCGGAGGACAGGCGCCCGCCCAGCACTAGCCCAGCGCTAGCTTTCCTTCCCATGAAGAAGAAGCATGAGCACATATACCTCCCATGCCTGCATATACCAGGTATGACATCATATCATTGCCCAGTCACGCAAGGGACAATTTATACTAACCATCCCTCTATATACAATTTTAATACTCCCGTAACACCATTTTAAATGACTGCTTTAGAGAGAATGTGTGAAGTGTCTGAAGGCTAGTGATACCCAATATCTTTAAAAAAGGAAAAATTAAGATCCAGGAAACTAGACTCCAATTAGCCCTGACTTCAATTCCCGGAAAGTTCCTGGAAAAGATTAGTATGCAGTATGTCTGTGAGCACGTATAAAATAATGGGGTGGTTTCTTGGAGCCAGCATGTGTTTGTCAAGAACAAATGGTGCTAAACAAATCTCATCACCTTCTTTAATAAACTAGTCTGCGGGAATGCTGTGGCCATTGTGTACCTTGATTTCAGGAAACCTTTTAACCAATTCTTCTGTGATGTCCTTGTGAAATAAAATGGCAAATTGTGAGCTGGATGGTACTACTCTTAGGTTGAACAACCATTCCCAGCGAGTGCTATGAAATGGCTCTGTGTCAATCTGGAGGGTGGTATCAGGTGGAGTACTACAGGACTTTTTATTGGGCCCTGTGCTGTTCAACATTTTTATAAATGATTTGGATGATGAGTACAGGGGATGTTGTTCAAGTTTGCAGGTGACACAAAGCTGGAAGGGGATAGCTAATATCCTGGAAGGCCAAGCTAGGGTTGATCTTGATCACCACCATAGCCCACACCAACATAACTAAGAGCGCAATCCTAACCAACTTTCCAGCATAAACTTAGCCACAATGCAGACTTAAGGTATGCTAACAGACATATCCTTACCTTGAGGAGACCACCTTGACTGCCTCCCCACTGCAGAATGCAGTGCATGCCACATTGCCACAGCTATGTCAATGCTGGAAAGTTGGTTAGGTTTGCGCCCTAAATTAAGTGGAGACAAGTGTAAAGACCTTCATGTAGGTCTGTTTAGGATGGAGAAAACCTGGAACAGCATATGTTGAAAAAGATCTAGGTGTCTAGTTGGCCCAGACCTAGGTGTCTTAGGGCCAATCCCAACCAACTTTCCAGCCCCAAGGTAAGGGCAGCCAAGAGATAAGGGAACAAATAGTCTCTTACCTTGAGGAGGCCTCTGGGACTCCCCCCCCCAAATGCAGGATGAAGCACGCACCCCATTGGCACATCTATGTCAGTGCTGGAAAGTTTGTTAGGTTTGGTCCTTTGGTGGAACATAAATTGAACATGTGCCAGAAGTGTGATGTGGCTGCAAAAGTGGCACACAGACACACGCAGAGTTTGTAAAGGATTTACATCTTGTAGAAGATGGAGGCCATTAACATGATTATTTTGATAAAGTATTTTAATTCTCCTTTCTAGTCCCATCAAAATTGTGCAATAAGAATGGGAAAAATGCATGCTAGAACAGCCGGACACTTTTGAGAACTGCCTACATGATGCTATTTACAGTCTTGGCTTAAAAGGAGAATACATGCCCTGAGCAATATCATCTAGCAATGTCAGACATTATTTTTTGATGTGGCATTAAACTGACAGCTTCTCAGATATGAAAGAAAAACTTGAATTAATCCATTATAGATTATAATAAAAAGTTTGTTATTGTTTAGCATCAGGTTACAGTATTATGTATATGAACAAAAATGAAGGTGAGAGGTTATATGTCCAGGTGAATTTTGAAAGACGTTATAATTGAATGCCAAAAGCAAAATTAGGATTGTTAGCTTAGCGAGAGGCATTGCATAATAGAGTAAGTTATCACCTGGGGAAGACAGGTTGCTATTTCGTTGTTGCTATTTCCGCTGTTGATTAATTTTATATTTTTCATATTCTATCTTTTTAACTCTATCTGACTGAATTATCACATGGAGTCTGGTAAGTTATGATTGGTACAAAGACACTGTGATGAATTGACCTAGATTACTCCTTAGGATACATAATTGCATTTCAGTATAACAACCGTGTCAATCATAGTGCAACAGAACTTAGAAATAAGACTAGGATCTGTTATGATGTAATATATTAACTAATTAAAAAATAAGAATGAATGATTCTGAGACTTGGGCTGCAAGCCTAAACACACTTATCTGGAAGTCCTATTGAATTCAATGAGACTTTCTTCTGAGTTAGACATGCCTATGATTGTGCTGTAAGTTCTTTAGCAGTGAAAACAAGTCAATGGAAAATTACCTTTTAAAGTTGATATAAGTAACCTGCAACTTTACTTGCTTCAGACTAAAGTATCACAAATGGAAATTTCTATCTTGTTGGACAACCTTTGCAGATTTTGCATAGCACTATTCAGATGTGATAGAATTGATAGAGCTATGCTGACAGCATAGCTGGGAGGGGCAAAACAGTAAGTACTGCAGGTGCTACAATGCACTGTGTAAGTAGCCCCTCCCACTTGCCATCAGAGCCATGCCAGGCAAGGACAACAATGCACAGGTGGTCGCTGAACCATTTCATTACACCCAAACAGGGCTTAGAATCGTCTACTATGCCACAGCAGTGGGCCTTTGGGCCTTTCCTCTCAAAACAGCCACAGGAACTTCAGGTGCAGAGATGCTTCAGACTGTAACTTAGAGGTTGTGCTCACTTTCCGCTTTATATGTAGAAAGTCCCAGAATCAACCTTTGGCCTCCCTGGAAAGCAATGGAAAAGTCCCTTAAATGAAGTGCTGATGAATGACTCATGGCACAGTCTAGAACCAGTGATAGTCTGGCAAAGGCCCCCTATTTTGGCCCCAGAGTGTCACTAAAGTGCCATAAAGCATTTTCGCAGCTACTTGAGAGCTGGCTGGGCCAGGGCAAAGGCGTGTGCCAGCCTGCTGGCACTGGGTCCAAGTCTGGAGGGGGTAAGTTTGCACCAGCACAGGGTGGGTGGATGGGTGGGAGAGGGTAAGGGGAGGGTGTAACGGGGCACAGAGAGGGCATTTTTGGGTGGAGAAGGGCATATCAGGAGCTGGATCGGGCCCAGGATCAGCTGCAGCAGCCTGCTTCACATTCTAACCCCTATCACAGACCGACACAACCTTACACAGACTGCTTGGATTTGTGCCAACAATTTCACTGGTACAATCTGATTAGCCCCATAGGGACAGGGTCACTGAGAGCTGCCATTGGGCCCAGGGCAAGATGCCTGATTGGGCCCCATTTCCTAAATTTTTTTACAACCCAGATGATATTGCATTTTTAGGGCCCAATCCTATCCAATTTTCCAGCACTGGTGCAGCCGCAATTCAACCCCAAGGTAAGGGAACACATGTTCCCATACCTTAAGGAGGCCTCTGTGACTGCTGCCCCACCACAAGATGCAGCGCATGCCCCATTGGCACAGCTGCACCAGCACTGGAAAATTGGATAGGATTGGGCCCTTAATCAACAGTTTTAACTTAGCATGAGAAAGACTGAATCTACAGTAAATGAAAACGTTTTTCAGAATGGGATAATTTCCTTAATTTGAGTAGTGCTACTGCATTTCTTTTCTTCTGCCTTAGCAAAGTCCTCATTTGCTTTTTCTTGTTCTAATACTGCAGGGACATCCAAGGTGTGGCTTTCACTATTTCTCTCATTACTATGTCATAATTTTTTAAACAAACCCCAGGTGAAATAAACTTGCCCAGTCTTTTTTTTTCATTCTTCTTTGTTCTTTTCTGTTCTTCAGACTTATATTTTGCCTCCTCCCCCCCTCCTCAGGCCTGCATTAGGGTGGCTGGGGCATTATTTGGGTTAAGGGGAAAACTATCCCCTTACTTACTGAGTTGCCCAGCCAGGCAGCACCTACCTTACACTAGATAGCGCAGGCCACTCAGCCTGACTGTTCTCTGTTCCAGAGAAAGTTAGTGGGCTGTCAGTCAGCAAACGCAATAGTTTCCTAGATAAACCATTTGTCTGATTCAGTATAAGGCAGGTTCATGTATGTGTATGCACAGTCAAGGGGCCAGTTTGGATGCTATTTTTAACTGACTTGGTCCCATGCATTAATTTTCATACACGATCTGGTGCATGTGCATCCTGGTGCCTCTCTTCATTTCCCCTACTTTTCTCAAAAATAACCCTAATTCAGTGATGGCAAACCCATGGCATGCGTGCCACAGAGGGCATGCAGCACGTTTTTGCTGGGCACGCCAAGCCATGATGAGCAAGCCCCAGCTGCCACGTGCAAGCCTCTGCTCACCGCCCCTGGAAGGCGCCAGCAGCCTAGGCAAAACGGACAGCAGGGGGGAAGAGCCAGGCCCCCAGGGAGGAGTCACCCCCAGCAGCCCAATGGGAGCGCTTCCCTTCCTCCCTCCCCTGTCTGGGGTAAGGCGGGAGACTCGCACGCAGCGTGAAGATGCAGGCTCAGCAAAGCTGCTGCTGCTGCTGCAGGCTTTAAGGCGCCAGCCCTGCACGAAGTCGGTCTCATTAAAGTCATTGGGGCTTGCTCCCAGGAAAGCGTGGCTGGGATTGCAGCCTCAGAGCCCAATCCTACTGTCTACTCAGTAGGATTGCATGTCTACTCAGAAATAAGTCCACTGTAGTCAGTGGGGCTTACTCCCAGGAAAGTGAGGGTAGGATTGCAGCCCTAGTCAGAAGAGGGGGGGGGGGTTTGCTCCTAGTTTAAGAGCCCACTCCTATGCATGTTTACTCAGAAGTAAGTCCATTGTAGTCAGTGGGGCTTACTCCCAGGAAAGCGTGGCTAGGATTGCAGCCTGAGAGCCCACTCCTATGCATGTTTACTCAGAAGTAAGTCCACTGTAGTCAGTGGGGCTTACTCCCAGGAAAGTGAGGGTAGGATTGCAGCCTGAGGGCGTGGCGCGGACATTCCCTTGGCAGGGTTGAAGAGGAGCTAGGTTGGAGGGGAGCATAGCTCACAGCGTGGCATAGCTGGAGGGGATCAGAGCTGGAGGGGAGCAGACGCTTGGGCCACAGCACAGGCTTTGAGGCGCCAGCCTTGCACATGCTGCTGGCCCTGCCTTGTTGCCCACTGGAGGTTTATCTGTAAGAACCTCAAACAAAACTAATTTTTATATTATTTTAAAGGTAAACCACAGAATTGCTTCTCCAATCCTATTGGAAAAGAAGTGCATGCAGAATTTCACATAGCTGAGAGTGTTCATGAAATACAGCATGATGAAGCCATCCAACTAGGATACTGCTGGCTTAATTAAAAAATAAATACAATCTTGCACAGTATTACTATTACTGACAGCATTTATATGCTCCCTGTCCCCAAGGGGCTCACAATGTAAAAAGAAACAAAAGAACATCAGCAGACCCAGAAAAGACACTGCTGGGGTGTGGAGGTCCAGTTACTCTCCCCCTGCTCAATAAAAGAGGAACACCCACTTACCCAGCATGTAATTGCCCAGCGTGTACACAGTGAGCACAATTACCCAGCATGTAATTAACCTGTGGAACTCCTTGCCACAGGATGTAGTGATGACATCTAGCCTAGATGCCTTTAAGAGGGGATTGGACAAATTTCTGGAGGAAAAGCCCATCATGGGTTACTAGCCCTGTTGGGTATGTGCTACCTCCTTATTATAGATGTGGGCCACTGTGAGATACAGGAGCTGGACTAGATGGGCCATTGACCTGATCTAGCGGGCTCTTCTTATGTTCTTATGTTTCTGCGTTCCAGCCGCTCATACAGCCAACCAGCTACCCAGCCAGCACTCCATACTGCACAGCACAGGCTGAGGGAAGCAGCACAAAGATGTTAATGTATGAGTTATTTTTTCTAAAGGAAAACCTCAGTATTCAGGTTAAATTGCCTATCGGCACTTTGCGTTAAGTAAGTGGGTTTTGGGTTGCAGTTTGGGCATTCGGTCTCTAAAAGGTTCGCCATCACTGCCCTAATTGTTTGTGGTGGTATGTGCAGTTTATCCAAATCACTCCCCTATATACTATGTTAAAACCAACCCAGAATAGTGGGTCGGTTTCTCATCATCTGACTTCTACGGATTACCTGTCTTACCCACTCCATGAGGTCTTGAGCATGAAATGTTGCACCTGACAATGAGGTCTGTTTGTGGGCTGATGTGTGACAAACCACTAGGAGGCAACTTGGTATGAGGCAAGTTATTTGTTTGGTTGGTCAAAGACCTGCAAGTGCTTAGATGAAGCGGGCTTAGGGAATTGGACCGTGTACTAAAACATAAAGCTCACAATAATGTCAGAGGGGAAGTAGAGGGTTATGAAATGACAATTTAAAAAGCTTTATACATTCCCGTTAGGACTACAAAAGTCTATTTGGGCAAATGAAGGGACCCATTAGTAAACAAACAGCCTCTATTCCCCTAAACGATTACTCTGGAAATCTTGCATGGACAAAAACATGGAAAGGATTTTTAAAGCCTATAGACATGTGGTATAGCAATACTGCATCAAAAGCATTCAGTGGGCTTTCCACCTGCTAATAGTCTTGTTTAACTGAACTTGCGACATGAGAGTGAAAGGGTAGAAATAATTGTAATGAGACATTATTTGCTTCCCCTTACCAATCTGGGAGTCTTTTACAGTTCCATGGCTCAGAAGTAATTTAAATTGGACAATACACTATGGGATATGTATGTTTGGTCTTGTTGTTTTACTTGTATTAACAGATTGTAAAGCTCTTGCCTACAGCCTCCAAATTGTAGTAAATCACTGGTTGTTTGCTAGAAAAAAGTTCCTATCCTAGATATATTTACTGGGAATTAAGTTTTACTGAAGTCACTTGAGTTTAGCTGTCAGTAAATATACTTTGTATTGGAGATTATGGCTTCAGTTCTGAATCCAATGAAGTAGGAGACAGAAGTGTGCTGACTTCAACTTCATGGAAGGTAACATAAGATCCAGCATTATACAAATTGTTTGATCCTACTTTTTGCTGATAAATAGCAGCCGGGGGGGGGGGGATTGTCCCAAGCCAGGTCACAGCATGGGGGAGGGGGAAATTCAGTCTTCTGTCCCTGCTGTAGTACCAATCTAGAGTCATTGTTATTTCTTCTGGGAAGTAAACTTCCATTGGTGCCAATTAATTGAGACCATGGTGGGGACAAAGGGGAAAAAACCCTTCTCTCCCAACTCCAAAGTCCTGAGTCACATCAGCTGCCCACACAGTGGCTATTACAAAAGACAAGCATCTAGGGCCAGACTATGTGTTTCATGTAGTCTGTCTTTGGGTCCTCAACCAGAAGCCAGAATGAAATGGATGTAGAATCTTTTTCATCCAAAAGTGCCTGGAGTCAGTGGCGTAGCTAAGGGGGTGCAGGGGGGCAACAGAGTGAGCTTGACACTAGTGACCAAAATTGTGAAAACCTTGGTATGTACAAATAATACCATCATGTTATATATCATTGGAGAGGTAATTTAATGCTGAATACAATGAAATAAACCATGTTGGAATATCTGTATTCTATCAAAGTTATGGCTAATTAACCAGAATACATTTTCATTGTGAAAACCTTGGTACGTACAAATAATACCATCATATTATATATTGTTGGAAAGGTAATTTAATACTGAATGCAATGAAACTAACCGCACTGGAATATCTATATTGTGTCAAAATTTATGGCCAATTAACCATAAAATGTTTATTTATTTACTCAAAAAATTAAATTTGATTTCGTTGTGGGAGGGACTAAAATCCTCTTTTACACCAGGTAGCAGATGCCTAAGGGCCCAATCCTATCCAGTTTTCTAGTGCAGCTGTGGCAGTGGCGCATGCACTGCATCCTGTGGTGGGGAGGAATCACAGAGGCCTCCTTGAGGTATGGGTACATTTGTTACCTTACCTTGGGGCTGCATTATGGCTGCACCAGTGCTGAAAAGTTGGATGGGATCGAACTCTTAGCTATGCCAATGTCCCATTTTTCGTTTTCTAAAAACTCTGGGTATGACGTCACTTCTGGGCTATGCCACTGCTTGGAGCAAATAAGTGACTGTCCACTCAACCTCCTTGCCTAGAAAGGGCAAATTGGATCATGGCTTATTTACCCTTCATGAGGTGGTTGAGGGAAGTGTATTGTTTGGTGTTCTTTTTATTAAAAAAATGCTTGCACTTTTGCTTCTTTTATAAGGAGCCTTACCACGAAGATGCATTAAGTATTGGCAGTAGCCAATTTAGGGTGGAATCCTAACCAACTTTCTAGCACTAACCTAGCTGCAATGCAGACCCAATGTAAGATAACAAACCTGCCCTTACCTTGAGGAAGCTCCCTTCACTGCCTCCCCACTGCAGGATGCAGAGCATGCCACAGTGGCACAGCTATGTCAGTGCTGGACATATGTCAGTGCTATGTCAGTGCTAACCTAAAGTTGGTTAGGATTGTGCCCCTAGTGGCCATCTTGTGGCAAGGCTTCACCCACTATGATCAACAAAGGTCAAGTGAGACTGAAACTGAATGGCTGTGATCCAGTGTTTTTATGACTTGCAACAGCCTAGAACATACACATCAAGTACTCAATTAACACAGTACTTTATCGCAGTCATTATTGATTATGGTTATTATTAATAGAATACCATAAGTATACATGATGCTTCATACCATACTATCATCATCAACAACAACAACAATCATTAGAGGGCATTAGTTAATTGATAGCTCCCAGTGTGCCACAGCATGCAGCCAATGTATCCGCTGAGCTGCATGCTATGAGGGAGGGGGGACAAGAAGGCAAACTGGATGTAACTAAAAAAACTGTTTACTTAGCTTTGCATAGGCCTTCTGGCTGCTTCTGGGTCTCCTCAGACAGACACCAGCTATGGAGCTGATAAAAGTCCAAGGAGTTCCAGGGGACATTCCAGGGTAGAGTTAAAGGGATTGAATCTGGTGTGTGTGACCGCCACTGGATCCACCCCTTCTCACCCCAACACAACCCCAGTTTTCTCCTCCAAACTCCCAAGTCCTCCCACACCCTGCCTATGGCCCCGTCCCACCACCAACTTGTCTGTACTCACAGAGCTTCCAGCCGAAACTGGCATGCGTGTGGAGCTGCTGGCTGTTGCTACAAGTGGCTCCATTGCGTGCAACAGCAGCTTGACATTTCAGCTGTTGCTGGGGCTTTTGTGTCCAAAAGAAACAGGAAAAAAATAGAAAAGCAAAAGGGGTCTTTTGCGATTGGATTGGGATGTGAGTTCCTGATGTAAATTGCCTAGGTAGCTGCAGGTCATATAAACAAATCACAATCACTCAGTCCTTGGGAACAACAAAGAACACCTGTGTTCTAAAAATGATGCACACATCATAAGTCACAGGGGATGTGAATTTCCTTCTTCTGATAGATTTTTGCGTAGCTTCCCAACACCGTATCTCTCTACACTAAATCTCTTCCTCTGTCCTATAGTTGCCTTTACATCTTTGTATATATTTTCAGCTTGTGTGTTTTGTTCCTTGGTTCCTAAAACTCTCTTTTGTTGCCTACAAGTTCTTCATATTGAAAGTCATTTGTATGTCACTTGGGCTTGGGCTGTAGTGCATCATTCAGTGCACTTTACGAACATATGCGCTTCCAGGTGAGCTGTGTGCTGCCAGAATAAAAACATGATGCTTCTACAGGTATATGGTTCCCAGATGGTATGTTCTTGGGAGCAATGTACCTGAAACTTTGAAAGTAATTTACCTCAAGAGTCATTCCTCTCCAGAGAAACTACCCTGCACACATCCAGAAGTCAGATCAAAAAAGGAAATTGCCTTTAATTACATGGCAATAAGCCCTTCAGGCAAGCAACAATCTTTTGTGTGCTTACTTGTGAGTAAATCCTATTGAAATCACTGGGGCTTACTTTCAAGTAAGAACATGTAGGAACAAACTGTAAATCATTTTGAACTAGAGCGAGCATTTCCAAGGGAAAATCTAACAGGCTAAAAGTACGTTGGCTCAGTATCCCAGCGTAAAATTCTTGCAGCAAGTATGTGCTCTGAGAGTAGTTACTAGTTAGAAGTCATTTTTTTGTGCAGCTAGATACAAAGTGAGCCCTTAATTGTTGCCCTCCAGATAACTTGTGAACTTGTAACCTGTTTTTCCAATGCTTCAGCAAAGGCAAACTTTTGAGCAGTGTCTCTGAATCCAATAGGATTACTCCTGTGCACAAGATGGAGCACACAATCAAGCCTTCTCAGTATTGATCTCAAGAGGGAAAACACACACACTTCAATGGACTTTCAGTGCAAAACCAATTCATCATCCACAAATCCCTGTGAGCTTTAAAGACAGAGTTTAATGTAAGTACTGCACAGAGTCTGTATGTGGATCATTTGAAGGTAACTGAATTCATTTTATGGTTTCCAATGAATTTTGGAAGATATTCTGATGGAGAAATACGGGCAGTGGCGTAGCTAATGAACGTACAGCCCAGTGTGGAGCTCAAAATGATGCCCCAGAAGTGATGTCACAACCTGGGCTTTTAAAAAGTGCAAATTGGGGGGGGGGGGGAACTGTCTCCTCCATATTAACACCTTATTGGTTCCATGCTGTATCATAATGACATATCATTGGCTCTCAAAACAGTCTCTTAAGTCAGTTTGGAGTTAAAGAAATCCACGTTTTGTTCCTTAAGGCAGTTGGATTTTCATTTTCTGGTTAATTGGCCATAACTTTTGATAGAATAGAGATATTCTGATGTGGTTTGTTTCATTGCATTTTGCAATGCTTAAATTACCCTTCCCATGATATATAACATGATGGTATTATTCGTACATACCAAGATTTTCACAATTTTGGCCACTAGTGTCAAGCTCAGCTTGTTGCCCCCTTAAAGCTTGTTGCCCAGTGTGACTGCTACCCCCTGCACCACCTTAGCTATGCCACTGAATAGGGGAACTCCTCCTCCTTCTTCTTAATAATACTAATACTAACAACAACACTGTCCATGTACAGCACTTTACAGCAAGTAAGAGACAGGTCCCTGTCCTGAAGGTTCACAGTCTAAAAGAGACACATGAAAGCCAACAGAGGAAGCAAACAGAATATGCAATTATTTACTGTATAAAGGTATAACCTAATTATACACAGATTTTTCACCCAAGGTTGTATCACAATGTGATGAGAAGGGCCCTTAAAATTAAAGGAAAAATGTCATTTAACAATAGCCTGTTAATGTGAGAGAGGGTAGCTGGCTGACAATCCATCAATCATTCTCTCTCCAGGCACTTAGAACAACTTCACTCCAAGGCAAGCGAACCCTCCCTTTCCCCTGAGCATGTGAAAGTATTTTAATCACTTTGTATTCTTTCCCAATGCTATGCTCTGGGTGAAGGGAGAGGTCGCAGGCTCAAAGTGAAGCCTTTTTAAGTGCCTGGAGGGAAACTGATTTATTGATTGTCTGCCTAATGACTCTGCCATCACAAAGGTCAGCAAGGCTGTTTCTAAGTCGCCTAACAAAGGGGCATTGTTTTTTAAATGTATTTGCTTTAATGCAATTTTTGCCATCCACATGGGTTCTGGGAATGGAACCCTTGCAAATAAGGAGACTCAACCTGTAGTAAGCTCAGAATTAGTTATGAAGTAGACTATTAGTGAACTGATTCAAAGACTTCACAAAAAAAGGTGGGTTTTAAATTTAAGTGACATCAGGGAGGAGTTGCTGGAAGCAGTTCCAAGCATAGGGGGCTGCAAGGGGGAAAGGGCAGAAATGTTTGAGGAAGAAGGACTCCTTTGGAAAGCCGAAAGTAGTGAACTGGATGAGCGAAGATCATAGCTAGGGATGTGATTGCAGGAAAATGAGTGGGAGTGAGAACTTGAAGCGTTTTGGAGATAAGGACAGGAAGCTTATGCAGGGCCCCAAAGAGAAGAGGAAGCCAATGGAAGGCTTTAAAGATATTTAAGGATACCATCTTAAGGAAACTCAAGGACTCAGGCACAGTCTGTGAAAAAGATCTCTGGCACACACCTCATAGAGGAGGGCTGTGCAAGAGCTGCTCTGTGTTCTTGCTCTAAGGACATAGGAAGAGCCCCGCTGGATCAGGCCAAAGGCCCATCTAGTCCAGCTTCCTGTATCTCACCGTGGCCCACCAAATGCCCCAGGGAGCACACAAGACAACAGGCACTACCTGCGTCCTGGTGCCCTCCCCTGCATCTGGCAATTCATTTTACTAGGGTATGTGTGTCTTGGAAGCTTATCTAAAACACATAAGCAAATCACATATCTCAACTGACTTCCACAGAAAGCGAGTTGCAGTGAGGAATGCTGCTCTGGAGATATTCGATAAGGACATGTAGGGTCTGTCAGAATATAATGGATTTTTTGTGCTTCTGCACAATGGCACAATTTCCACTTTTTAACTAAACATGATGCAATGCCATAGCAGTAAAACAGAAGTGGAGTGTTCCTAGTGGTGAGGGTTTCTTCTGGAAAACAGGGAGGAAGGTGCATTTCTGTGGTGAGATTCTGTTTCAACTCTATGCGTTTAGTGGGATGCTTGTATCATTGACTTTGGGGATGAAGGAAGGAAGGATCCTTCAGGTCGGTTTTTTAAAAAAAAATACTGTTCCACTTCATTATTAAGCAATAATGCCAAGCTGTTCACCAAGATTGCTGCGAGCAGGCTTGAACAGCTCCTGCCAAATGTGATTAATGCAGATCAAAGTGAGTTTATTCAGTGGAAGAGATTGGCAGATAACATTTATCATCCCTTTGAGAGAGAGTTGGGATTTCCAGGTTGTCATTAGGCTGGTGATAAACTTCAGAGCTGAAGGGTAAGCAGAAAGTAGTTGGGAGAAACTTGCATTAGTATCATTAGCACAGAAATTTGAAGCGATTCTCTGGGAATTAGATTTGCATCTAAAAAGCTACTCTTGATAATGAACATTTTTCCTGACAAAAGGCAAATAGGCATCCTGCTGGCAGCAGCAATAAATTAATTTTTAAATTTAGGAGCATAAGAATTGCAATCACAGACCAAGTCAATGGACTATTTTGTTCCTCACAGGCTGATACCATCAACTTCACAGGGAATTAAGGAGCCTTGGGTTGTATCTGGCTGCTTTTCCACAGGAACAGTCTTTTAATAGGACTTCAATGACACCGGAGGTGTTGCAGCACCGTTCAACACATCTCTTGGAGATGCAGCATGGAAACACCAAGGACATTCTGTCTTTTCCATTGCTTTCAGTGGAGGCCAGCCAGAGGCAGCCAAGTATCTAGACAACAAGTCTCAAAGTGCTACTATGCTTGAAATTAAGTCCTCAGGGCTTACATATGGGAAGGTGCCCATTGTGGATTCACTGCTCCTTTTAATCAACCTCTAGTTGACTGAGGTTTTCTTCCTATATGAAGGGGTGTGTGTGTTTAAACACTGAAAATGCAGCAGGACTACTTTGCCTGCAGAAGAGGCACACCCTGAATAGTAACTCATTCAGTTATACATGGAGTATTACAGGGGTTGACCACCTTTGACACTGGATATTTCTTATTGTAAAATATATGGGTTTGTTCTGAACATTTTTCACCTCTACACAAAGAATTGTCACAGCCTTCTCATAATCCATGAGCATCTCTGCTTCCCCCACCTGCCAGGATTTATTGTGAAAGAAAGAAATGGCAGAGAATAGAGAAAATGAAAGTGAATAGAAGAAGAATGGAAGGAAAAAGAAGAAAATGAAATACACGAAGGAAGAAATAAGAGAACAGAGAAGAAAAAAAGAGACACCTTGCCACAAATGAGGGAATAAGGGAAGGTTGTAATATACTGTTAGTATATGTTTATGAAGTTTAGAAGTAAACCACATTCACCTTTCATTTCTATTTCATTTTAGCTTCTTTGCACCTTTCTCTTTTTAAGAAACATTAACTTTTAATATGACAAATTTTCAATCTGTGTAGTTTTTCCTACTATGCAAAATACTCTGCAGACGCATGTGGCCTCTGGGAACCAAGTGCCTCGGGAACTAAGTGCCAGGTAAGGCACAAGAGTTTAGCATCTGGGCGAGGAGAAGGCAAGGAGACCTCTGAGTTTTGGAGAAGGAGAGGAGGAGGAGCAGGAGGAGGAGGTAAGTGTACTCATTCTAACGCTTTGTCTTTCTAACTCCCTGTCTTCTAACCTTAACTTTACCTTTAAAGCAACCTTAAATCAAAATTGAAAGTTAGCACCTAAGGGAGGTACATAGGGCTACTCGTGAGTAAGAGCAGAGGCCTACCCGTGAGTAAGAGCAGAGTCCTACTCGTGAGTAAGAGCCCAAGGGTCAGGCATTTAAATCAAAGTTGAAAGTTAGCTGCACCTAAGGTAGCACCTAATCGAAGGAAGGGAGGAGGATAAAGTGGAAAGCAGGTTTTTCTACTTGTTTAAATTAAACCTATACTTAACCCAGGTTAAACTTAATCTAAGTTAGAACATAACCTAAACAGGTCAGTAAATTGGGACACAGGATCTAGAGAGCAATAAATAATTAAACAAACCCAAATAAAAACTAGCTTGAGGTTACAAAAACAGTCCAGCCTAAGAGAACAGAACTAGGAGGGAAAGGACCTAGGAAGGGCCAATTCCCAACCCATTAAGAGCCCCATTAGGCTAATCCAAGCAGTCCATTCAGGAGCCTGCAGAGTAGGTCACGCCCATCAGCAGCCATTTGCCTTCCTGAGCTTTTGTAAACTCACCTGGGAAGGCCAGCCCCCTTTCAATCAGGAAGGAAGGAGGGGGGAGGAGCCAGCCAGGAGTATAAAGCTAGGCGGGCCATCGCATGAGGCTCTCTGCAGACGCGTGTGGCCTCTGGGAACCCAGTGCCTCGGGAACTAAGTGCCAGGTAAGGCACAAGAGTTTAGCATCTGGGCGAGTTCAGCAGCAGGGCGAGGAGGCCAGGGCCCCATACACTGCCCTTCCTTTTCCCTAGAGAAAAGGGCTGCTATCCATTGTATGGTTTTTAAAAGGACCCTTAAATAAAACAACAACAACAACAACAAAAAAGCTATGCAGTCAGACAGCCAGCAGCAGGGTGGGGGCTATCCAGTGTACTGCATCGAGTGCCACATGTATGATTATATGCCTCTGGGGCATAAGTCATGGGTGTGTCCTCGGTGCAAGGAGCTCCAGGCTCTTAGGGAACGCGTCCGCTCCCTTGAAGCCTTGGTGGCCGACCTGGAGAAGCGCAGGCAGCCAGAGGAGGACCGTGGGGAGACTTCCGGGGACGATCAGGCTTCGTCCCAACCTCAGGCGTGCAGCTCCTCGGCTGCCCGGGTGGGAAGTCTCGGGACTGGAGGACGTCATCCTGGAGAGGAGGGAAACAATCCCCTAGGGGGGATCCCTTCTCCAGGGGATGGGCCCGTATCCGAGCGCACTCGGGATACTCCTCGGCGGGAGGGGGGTCGTGGGCTTCTTGTAGTGGGGGATTTGATTATTAGAAACATAGAGAGGGGGGTTTGCGACGGATGTGAGGACCGCATGGTGACTTGCCTGCCTGGTGCGAAGGTTGCGGACATCACTTCTCGTCTAGACAGGCTAGTAGACAGTGCTGGGGGAGAGGTAGCGGCTGTGGTGCATGTCAGCACCAACGACGTGGGCAAGTGTAGCTGGGAAGTCCTGGAGGCCAAATTTAGGCTTTTAGGCAGGAAGCTGAAAGCCAGGACCTCAAAGGTAGCGTTCTCTGAAGTGCTACCTGTTCCATGCGCAGGGCCAGCTAGGCAGGCGGAGATCAGGGGTCTCAATGCGTGGATGAGACGGTGGTGTAGGGAGGAGGGGTTTAGATTCGTTAGGCACTGGGGAACGTTTTGGGACAAGCGGGGCCTGTACAAGAGGGACGGGCTCCATTTGAACCAGAATGGAACCAGACTGCTGGTGCATAACATTAAAAAGGTGGCAGAGCAGCTTTTAAACTGATCCCTGGGGGAAGGCCGACAGGAGCCGAGGGGCATCCGGTTCGGGACTCCTCATCCCTATGGGATGAGGATGGGGAGGTTAGAGAACAACAAGACAAAGGCAGGGTAGGAGAAGAAATTGGGAAAGGTAGGGTGATGGGATGTGATAGACGGTTTGGCACAATGAGAGGATGCGGGGACAAAGGAGCGAATAAGCAGCCCATCCTGGGGCATTCCGTGTATAAATGCTTTTATGCGAATGCCCGAAGTCTACGAGCAAAGGTGGGAGAACTGGAATGTCTGGTGACAAGGGAAAATATTGACATAGTGGGCATAACGGAAACCTGGTGGAATGCGGAGAATCAGTGGGATACCGCAATCCCGGGCTATAAACTCTACAGGAGGGACAGGCAGGGGCGTGTTGGAGGTGGGGTGGCCCTTTATGTTAAGGAAGGGATAGAATCCAGCAAAGTAGAGATTGAAGGTGGGTCCGACTCCACCGTAGAATCTCTGTGGGTTAAATTACCAGGCTTCTGCAGCGATGTAGTACTGGGGGCGTGCTATCGTCCTCCAGACCAGAAATCTGATGGGGACCTTGAAATGAGGAAACAAATCAGGGAGGTGACAAGGAAGGACAGGGTTGTAATCATGGGGGACTTCAATTATCCTCATATTGACTGGGTCAATTTGTGTTCTGGTCACGATAAGGAAACCGGATTTCTTGACGTGCTAAATGACTGTGGCTTAGATCAGCTAGTCACGGAGCCCACCAGAGGACAGGTGACTCTGGATTTAATTTTGTGCGGTACGCAGGACCTGGTTAGAGATGTAAACGTTACTGAGCCATTGGGGAACAGTGATCATGCTGCGATCCGTTTTGACGTGCACGTTGGGGGAAGAATACCAGGCAAATCTCTAACCTTTGACTTCCGACGGGCGGACTTCCCTCAAATGAGGAGGCTGGTTAGAAGGAGGTTGAAAGGGAGGGTAAAAAGAGTCCAGTCTCTCCAGAGTGCATGGAGGCTGCTTAAAACAACAGTAATAGAGGCCCAGCAGAGGTGTATACCGCAAAGAAAGAAAGGTTCCACTAAATCCAGGAGGGTGCCCGCATGGCTAACCAGCCAAGTTAGAGAGGCTGTGAAGGGCAAGGAAGCTTCCTTCCGTAAATGGAAGTCTTGCCCTAATGAAGAGAATAAAAAGGAACATAAACTGTGGCAAAAGAAATGTAAGAAGGTGATATGGGAGGCCAAGCGAGACTATGAGGAACGCATGGCCAGCAACATTAAGGGGAATAATAAAAGCTTCTTCAAATATGTTAGAAGCAAGAAACCCGCCAGAGAAGCGGTTGGCCCTCTGGATGGTGAGGGAGGGAAAGGGGAGATAAAAGGAGACTTAGAGATGGCAGAGAAATTAAATGAGTTCTTTGCATCTGTCTTCACGGCAGAAGACCTCGGGCAGATACCGCTACCCGAACGGCCCCTCCTAACCGAGGAGTTAAGTCAGATAGAGGTTAAAAGAGAAGATGTTTCAGACCTCATTGATAAATTAAAGATCGATAAGTCACCGGGCCCTGATGGCATCCACCCAAGGGTTATTAAGGAATTGAAGAATGAAGTTGCAGATCTCTTGACTAAGGTATGCAACTTGTCCCTCAAAACGGCCACGGTACCAGAAGATTGGAGGATAGCAAATGTCACGCCTATTTTTAAAAAGGGAAAGAGGGGGGACCCGGGAAACTATAGGCCGGTCAGCCTAACATCCATACCGGGTAAGATGGTGGAATGCCTCATCAAAGATAGGATCTCAAAACACATAGACGAACAGGCCTTGCTGAGGGAGAGTCAGCATGGCTTCTGTAAGGGTAAGTCTTGCCTCACAAACCTTATAGAATTCTTTGAAAAGGTCAATAGGCATGTGGATGCGGGAGAACCCGTGGACATTATATATCTGGACTTTCAGAAGGCGTTTGACACGGTCCCTCACCAAAGACTACTGAAAAAACTCCACAGTCAGGGAATTAGAGGACAGGTCCTCTCGTGGATTGAGAACTGGTTGGAGGCCAGGAAGCAGAGAGTGGGTGTCAATGGGCAATTTCACAATGGAGAGAGGTGAAAAGCGGTGTGCCCCAAGGATCTGTCCTGGGACCGGTGCTTTTCAACCTCTTCATAAATGACCTGGAGACAGGGTTGAGCAGTGAAGTGGCTAAGTTTGCAGATGACACCAAACTTTTCCGAGTGGTAAAGACCAGAAGTGATTGTGAGGAGCTCCAGAAGGATCTCTCCAGACTGGCAGAATGGGCAGCAAAATGGCAGATGCGCTTCAATGTCAGTAAGTGTAAAGTCATGCACATTGGGGCAAAAAATCAAAACTTTAGATATAGGCTGATGGGTTCTGAGCTGTCTGTGACAGATCAGGAGAGAGATCTTGGGGTGGTGGTGGACAGGTCGATGAAAGTGTCGACCCAATGTGCGGCGGCAGTGAAGAAGGCCAATTCTATGCTTGGGATCATTAGGAAGGGTATTGAGAACAAAACGGTTAGTATTATAATGCCGTTGTACAAATCGATGGTAAGGCCACACCTGGAGTATTGTGTCCAGTTCTGGTCGCCGCATCTCAAAAAAGACATAGTGGAAATGGAAAAGGTGCAAAAGAGAGCGACTAAGATGATTACGGGGCTGGGGCACCTTCCTTATGAGGAAAGGCTACGGCATTTGGGCCTCTTCAGCCTAGAAAAGAGACGCTTGAGGGGGGACATGATTGAGACATACAAAATTATGCAGGGGATGGACAGAGTGGATAGGGAGATGCTCTTTACCCTCTCACATAATACCAGAACCAGGGGACATCCACTCAAATTGAGTGTTGGGAGAGTTAGGACAGACAAAAGAAAATATTTCTTTACTCAGCGTGTGGTCGGTCTGTGGAACTCCTTGCCACAGGATGTGGTGATGGCGTCTAGCCTAGACGCCTTTAAAAGGGGATTGGACGAGTTTCTGGAGGAAAAATCCATTATGGGGTACAAGCCATGATGTGTATGCGCAACCTCCTGATTTTAGGAATGGGTTAAGTCAGAATGCCAGATGCAAGGGAGGGCACCAGGATGAGGTCTCTTGTTGTCTGGTGTGCTCCCTGGGGCATTTGGTGGGCCACTGTGAGATACAGGAAGCTGGACTAGATGGGCCTAGGGCCTGATCCAGTGGGGCTGTTCTTATGTTCTTATGTTCTTATGTTTAGCTGCTCAGCAAAATGAATTCTGTTTAACATTTTATAAGTAAACCTTTTTGAGAGTGAAACCTGCCTCTGGTTCAGAAAAAGGTGTCTTAAGCTACCCTACTGTCCAGGATCACCCACTGACTCTGCAATGAACTGCTCCGAAGCACCCTTCTTGTTATGCAAGGGGGAGAGAGATGCCCCCAGGGAAGTACCAGCCATAGCTGGAGAGCAAATGTATTACAAGATCTCTCGTATTTCTGTCCCTGGGATGATGAAGATGCTCAATTTCGGTCCTTCCCTGGTGGAGAGAGTGACAGGGTTCTTGTGGCATGTTGCATTGGATTTTAATGGTCAGAGTGGTGCTGATGATAGAAGAAAGTAGGTGAGAAGTTCCATGAAACTTTGGGCTAGTGGAGGCCCTGTGAAACTACAACAAGGAAGCAGAAGTACCGTATTTTTCGCTCCATAAGACGCACTTTTTCCGCCCCAAAAAGTGGGGGAAAAAGTGTGTGCGTCTTATGGAGCGAATACTGCAAAAAAAAAAAAAAAACACTGGCTCCACCCCCTGCCCGCTCGCTCTGCTCTGCTTCCCCGGGCAGTCAGAGGCTGAGCTTGCTGGGGGGCTCCTGCGTTCCCTCAGCGCCCGCGCGGACTGTGGCAGCGCTGGAGGGAGCCCAAGCCCGTGTGTCTACTCAAAAGTAAGTCTCAGAATCAGTGGGGCTCACTCCCAGGAAAGCGTGGGTGGGGTGGCAGTCTTGCTGCCCAATCCTGTGCATGCCTACTCTGAAGTAAGTCCCATTAGAGTCAGGGGGGCTTACTCCCAGGAAAGCCTCTCTCTCCCCCCAAGCCTGGAGCATCACATCCTCTCTCCCCCCAAGCCTGGAGCATCACAGCTTCTCTCTTTCGCCCCCCAAACCTGGAGCATCACAGCCTCTCTCTCCCCCCCCAAGCCTGGAGCATCACAGCTTCTCTCTTTCGCCCCCCAAGCCTGGAGCATCACAGCCTCTCTCTCCCCCCCCAAGCCTGGAGCATCACAGCTTCTCTCTTCCTCCCCCAAGCCTGGAGCATCACAGACTCTTGCTTCCCCCCCCAAGCCTAGAGCATCACAGACTCTTTCCCCCCCCCCAAGCCTGGAGCATCACAGCCTCTTTCCCCCCACCCCAATCCTGGAGCATCACAACTTCTCTGCAACACAAACACTTTCCCCTCTCTCTCACACACACAGGCTGCCCCCTTCTCTTACACACACAGATGCTCTGCCCCCCACACACACACACTCACACAGCAGGGGAGGGGCGCTTTCACTCACCTCATCCAGCATCTGAATGTAAGCGCCCCCCCATCACAAAGAAAAAACTGTCTCCTTGGTCAGAATGCCAGTGTTTGCTTATTGCACAAGCCCCAGGTAAGGCTGGGTTCTCACCATAAATCCAGAGGTTTGTTGTGTCTTGAGAATTCAAGTTGTGGTTGGACTTTCCACTTGTTCATTTGTATTGGAATCATGGAAGAACTGGCGAGGAGGTAGATGTGGTGTCAGCAGTGGCCCCTTTAAGGGTAAGGCCTGGGCATCCAACAGAGTGTGCTGCACAGCTGCAGCCACTGGAAGGCAATAGGGCCCTCAGGGATATAAGGAGTACCAGAGGCAGAAAGGGTTTGTGGGTTTTGAAGGAGTGCAGGTTGGAGGTAGGAGAGGAGACTGACTGGGTTTATTGAATTTGGAATCTGACTGTGGATTGTGACTGGACTTGGATACCCTGATGGATTTGACTGACCTACCTGGAACCTGACCTTGGACTGTAATTTGGCTTATTGGCTCTGGACTCTGATTTGGCAACTCTGATTGATGGGACTGATTTACTTGGCATCTGTGGACTAGAACTGGACTCACTTTTGCTTGCTGCACTGGTGAGTTGCACAAGGGGGACTGATCAGCCTTAAGCGGGCACGAGGCCCAGTGGATTGGAATTTGGCAGACCATCATTGTAGCAGAAAGATAATGTGATCCCCTATTTGTGTGCACCTGCTTTTGTGAGCTTCATAAATTCTGACTCTAGCGATGATGAGTTCTTGGGGTTTCCAGAAAACTAGAGTACTCAAACCTTTAAGTCTCTCCATTTGTTAATGACAGTGATAATGGTTCTTAATGCCACTGTTGACTGCTGTTCACTTTACATGGTTCAAATGTTATTCTGTTATAGTTTATTAAATATTTTATTACACTATTTGGTTCAGAATATTTTTTTCCTGTTTTCCTCCTCTAAAAACTAGGTGCGTCTTATGGTCAGGTGCGTCTTATGGAGCGAAAAATACGGTAAATCCTTCAACCCTCCCCTCTTAACATCCAAGCTGAGGTACTGGAAAACTTGAGAGGGAAACTTTTGAGAGAGAATGCACATTATGCCTCATGCTAGGGCTACATGCCGGTGCCTCAGAATCCTCTGCAACAAGCAGCCTGGGGACTGCATGGTGCCCCACAAACATTTGTGAAACACTGCCCTAGGCATATTTTCTGAAGTATTCGTTAAGGGCAATTTTCCCCCAAATGTCCTCTGTAACCATGACTTGTGGGGAGGAAAAATGAAGGGGGAAAAAATACCTGGTGTGTATAGAGGAAAAAATTCATGAATGTCTGGTTAATTCAGACTCACCTTTGGTGAAAACAGCCGAGAGACACAAAAGAGAGAACTTGGAAAGAGGTTGCGGCCTTTTCAAATTGTGCTCCTAGTGTGAGAGCCAATATGGGGTGTCTTTATATATGCTAGTGGGATTCCAATCAGTCCACTTTATTGAGTTCAGTTCACCGGTGTGTTCAATTTAACAACGGCCCAAACCTAAGTCTTGTTTCAGCCTCATGTAAGCTTTTAGGATGAGATATCAGTGGCAACAGTTATGCCACTCTGAAGTCATAAAACATAATGTTTCAATGACTTCCTAGCAACGTTATGCTGCCATTAGAGCTATGTCACAGAGTGGTGCTGCAGGCAGATCTTCCAGTGTAAAAGTTCAGGGTCAGGGCATCAGTGACTCAGACTGCAATTGCATGACCTTCCTCCTCAGCTTGCATTACCACCCCCCGCCCACTTCAACCTCAACACATTTGTGAAGCAGATTAGAGTGAGACAAAGATTCCCAAACTGGAGTGTCATGATACTCCAGCCAGGAGCCTCTGTCACTGCCCCCATAAGGGGCAGGGCAACAGCGACAACATGATCACCATGATTGTGCCACTGTCAAAGACAAAAGGGTTTTTTAAAACTTACCCGTATGTTGCTTTGACTCTCTGGAGGGTCCAGGGTGCATGTGGCTCCCTATGTAGGGCTCCTCACACCTCCAAACTGCTGTAAACAGGGGGAAAGGCTACTTCTGGTTTTGTTTTCACTTCCAAATTCCACTGTAGGTGACTTCTGAAAAATGGTCATAAAAGTGCACTCCAGCAGTGTGCTATGCTGGTGAAAATGCCACTGGCCACGCACCACCACCTGCTGTCACTAGCAAGGCAAAAGGCAGAAAGAGAGAGCAGAGGTCCATCCACATACACTGGAAAGTAGCTCCTACGTACTACCCATCAGAAAATGTTCCTAACCCCTACCCCCAATGCCCAACTTTCACCCCGCTGGTTGGGCATCCAAGATGGTGCAGACATGGTGCAGACCCTCACTTTCCTCAGAAACCCCCAAGAGAAGAAGAAGGGGGAAAGAAACTCAATCCATGTCACCCCATTCTCACTAGGGTAACTCTTCAACTCCCTCACTGGGGCTTTAGTGACTGACAAAGCAGGTGGGGCCCTTGCCCTGAAGGGATGACCATAAGAAGTCTCCCCCACTTTGGTGTTGTCCCCACTAGTAGTGACCTGGCCCATTGGACAGCCTGGGAGAAAACACCCCTGCTGGAGACAGTATTTGTGTAGTTGCCCACACTATCACTGCTGCTGCCTCTTTCTCCCTCCCTCCCCCCAGCAAAAGGCAGGCAGTGATGGCAAAGCTTTTCGCTGATGTCTGGTGGCTGGACTAGTGGGAGGAGGCAAGCTCATTTGAGTGTGTTCTGTCTGGTTATCTTTTCTCCTTACCATTTTTGTGGATTTTGCAGTCAGCTGTTGATTTGCTTGTTATAGCGTTCATTTGTTTTACGCACCGGGTGTAAGCCTCCTTGAATTTCTCCTTTAGAAAGAAAGATGGGATATAAATCTTTCAAAACAAATATGTTGCCATGCAGCTGGGGCTCTTGGTAAGAGCAGAAATTTTGTTAATCATCTAAATACACAGTAGCACTTGTAAAACCTGCTCACTTTCTAGTTTCATAACCTTCGTTTCATTTATGGGCATGGTCTGAGCTTGTTTCTGTGCGCATGGGCATAAAGGGGAATGGTGCAAAATCACGTGACTTCCATCCGTTTCATTATGCTCGCTGACTGCCATCACCACTCATGGTGGATTGTCCGTATATTAGGGATGGATTTTCTTGTTAAGTAAAACATCATGTTAGAGAGTTTGGGGACCCAGGGCTCTGGTATCAGCAAAAGGCCAAAAGTGCTTGTCTTGCATGTCTATTCGTAGCCTCCTAGTCCCCTTAGAAATCTGCTGAGCAGAATTTGAGCCTCTCCGAAGCTTCTGGTATCTTGTGACAGAGTGACCTTATGATTGTGTTCTGATATACAAAATGGGTCAGGGATCACTTCTCTTCCTCTCTCTCCAGGCTGCTGTCTTTGCCATTTCTTCAACTGCTGCAGTGAAAATCAGGAGGATTACGTAAGCGTGCCCTGATCTCCAATATTGCAACAGAATTTAAATCAGTTTGGACTGATTCACCATCTCTGAATTAGAATTCCACACTGCTAGCATCGCAGGCTGCGGAACCTTTCCAAAGCAAGAAGAAAATGAGAGGGGGCTCAAAAAGTACAAGCCTTAATTAGAAAAGAGATTTGAGAATAAAATTCAGCTGAGGGTGCCTCACCATGTGGAATTCCTGCAAGCTGTGTTGAGAAGATGGGTGCAAAAGTCCCTTTGCTTTTTAATGTGTCTTGTGTTTCAAGGGCAGCTTTGTTTTATTTATTTATTTAAAAGGGATTAGCTTATGTTGCATTGTTTCTTATACAGCTGGAACTGACTGAGCTTTCAGAGAGTCTTTATGAATGATTTGTGTAACCCACTAAGAGGCTTAACCAGAAGCATGCATGTTGTTGTTTACTACATCTAGTGATTTGGAAATAGTACTGGGAAGCCCTCACAAGGAAGATGCAGGCAGATCATCACCAGGCTGCCAGCCAAGCATAGGTCAAGGACTTGGTTCATTTTTCATGCACATGGAAGGAGGTAATGATGACCTTTAGGGTATGAAGGGACAATTCCCAGGCTTTACTTTACAATAAATTTCCTGACTTTAAAAATGCAAGCAGTACTTATAAGTGCCAACCACCCAATTAGGTCAACTGAAGATGTTGCCTCAAGTGGATGGATAGGTCAGTGGGTGTGTGTATGGATAGGTCAGGTACATACAGCTGCCCACCTCTAGTTCTCCTCCTGAGCCCTACATTTGAAAAGGAAGAGGGAAAGAGAAGGCAGTGATGGACTAGAAAGTCTCAAGTGCACCGCTAGATAGGGGAGCAGCATTTTTGGTGATGCGACCAGATGTCATGGATGCGAAACAAAAGTCACATCCAATCACATCCAGGAGGTGTTCTGAGGCCCATGGGGGCCCAGGGAGTGGGCCATGGTCACCCCCAGGCCTCAGAACACTTTCCCGATGGAACCAGGAGTCACAGGCATGAAACAGAAGTCACATTTGAGAGGCATTCTAAGACTAGGGGAGAGGTGCGGAGGCATCAATGGTCAAATCTGTAGATCCTGAGTTGATGTATAAGAAGGGGCCTGGTACACCACCTGACCTCCTTGGAGGAAAGGCAGTAGAAAAATGTAGAAAATAAAATAAATACTTTGGTTTCTAAAAACAGCATGCCAAGAAAAGAAGACATGAAAAAAGAAAAAGAGGCTTTACTGTGAATGTCCCTTTAAGAAAATTGTCTACTCTTATCAGTTATTCCCTTATCTGCAGTCTCCTGGAGACCTCCAATCTCCTAAACTGCACTGAATGCAGCACAGGCCATGCGGCCTGGCTCTTCCAGAGCATCCTAGGATTGGACAGTCTGTTGCAAATCAGGCCTTCCATATTTTAAATCTTGTTTCTGCCATTACCTCACTTGGTAGCTCTAGAGTCTATTCTAGGCAAATCACTCAGTTGTCCAGCTGTAATATGGGGATATTAACAATACTTACTTGAGTTATTATAAGGATTCCACCAAGTTAATATATGTGAAGCACTTTATGCACTCAAAAAGTGCTAGAAAAATGGTCAATATGATTATTTTGTACTATGAAGCTGCCTTCTGCTGTTTCTGTTGCATTTAATTCTGTAGCTTTAGAAAGATCTCTGGGGCTGCAGAGATGCGAAATCATTATCTCACACTCAACTTGTCCATTAATGGGTGAAAAAAACCCTACATTACTCAGGAAGGAAAGTAGTTCAGTTTGCATCACATAAGGCCTGCATTATTCCGCCTACTTCATAGGTCATAAAACTGGACAACATGAAGTAATTTAAATCTAATGATGAAATAGTGTCAGTGAAATACATTGGCACAGAACAGAATGCAAATGACCCTATGGGAAGGCCGGGTATGATTATCCAATCAATTGCAACCCCCCCACATTGTAAGAAAATGTGGTTTTGCAAATTAGCCTACTGGAGTGAAGGAAAGCAGAGATGTGTGAATAGTTTTAATGATATTGGCTCAGATCTAAAGCCAGTTTGCCAATTTTCTCACTAGGCTATAGCCTGAGCTTCATTGCACAGTGGCCCAAAGGGTCCTTCATCTGGAGTTGCTTTTTGGAAGACATCAAGGGCTGCACCTTGAGGTGCTGGTAACTCAGTTACAGCCAACCCATGAGCTAGCAGACATGCCTGCCACTTACACATGAGGTTCTTTCGATCCAACATAACAGAACCTGAATAGGCTGATCTTAACAAGAAGCACGTGATTTGGAATTGTGACCTATTGAAAGTACTAGCCTGAACCCAGAAGTAGAAAGATATTCTAAGCTGTCACCTATGAACACAGAGGACTGTAATAATGCTTACACCTGATAGTTCAGCAATATTATGTGAACTGATACTATGGGCTTATGCTACTGACAAAACAAATAAAGTGTAGCTACTAATAAGGATTTAGTATGTTGGAAAGAAACTATGAATGCCGAAGGGCAAAGCAATTGCTTTCAGCATTTATGTGGAGGTGAAGTGAATCTTTCCACACAAGGCAGTGCCCTTCATTAACTATGTGCCTTTTCTCCTGAAATACAGGACTGAACTACAAATTATTTGGAAAGCCAAAATTTGCACTGTGTTTGGCTTTCATCCTACTCTATGGAAGCAGACTTCTTAATACAGTTCCAAAGAGCCCAAGTATCTCCTCTCCAACCGATTCACCAGATCTAAATGGGATTTGACATTACAGGGTCATCTCTGATATGCCTCAGACATGACTAACACATTTGCAGAGACATAAGTTCACTGTTCCCACGTGGATCACTGCTCAACAGAATGGTCACTTTTGATGGAAACATTTAAATTTCTGCCACTAAATGTAAGAGAATGTTCAAGATTTAACAAACTTCTCCCTGCCCAACATCTTCTGAACAAACTGAAGCATTTATAGAGTAACAGACAGAGAGCAGAAGTTCACTCCTTTTTTTTACATTCTGTATAAACAACAAAAGGTCTGAAAAAGGAAGTGCAAGAAGTTTATTTGAAATATTCTACAAACTAATCTATGAAGCATGCAGACCACCTCTCTGAAGCAATTAGAAAAACAATGAAATGATACAGTAATGGTTGTTTGATTATTTAACATTATTACATTATTTTTAAAACAAATAAAATTTGTAAAAATGGGAACTTCATATCATTTTTTTTCTTGTTAAATTACAAGTGATTAAATCACTGGGTTGTATCAGTCCCTGGAGTGGTGTCACCTAGTGTGGTAACTCATGGTGTCACCCCCATGTAGGGCCCATGAGAGGGAGTTCAGGTTGACCAGGAGGCCAGGTCAACTGGGTGGGTAGACCTGGGTTCCACATTGGGGAGTTCAGTCAATGTGGGCTCTGAAACCTCCTTGGTCTTGGCTGATGGTGGTGGTGGGGACCTTGACTATAGGTATGGCTGCTGTGCCTGTCAGTGAGGGGGGAAGCCTTGCTCTGCCCCCAGATGGGTAGACTTGGCAGAAAAGGGAAGGCAGATTCTGGCAGGGCAGCCAGGTCTACCCAGTGAATAGACCTAGGCTCTGCATTGGGAAGCCCAGTGGACCTGGAGATATGAAGAGAGTACTTCATTTTGAATGCTGTTCTCTGTGTTTGTGGTAGGAATAGGGAAGCTATATGGACCGTGGTGGTGAGGACTCTTGATAACAGACAAGCAATACAGTATCACAAAAATGTATTGATAAGGCAAGCAAAATAGAGTTTGACTTCTGTTGAGGAACCCAGACTCTGTATATTCAAATCTTGGACATTCCTAACTGACAAACAGACCAATATGAGCATCACTAATATCAGCTGAAATTGATGGGAGGATCAGATGGCTAGAATCCTGAAAGTCCTTGTAAATATGGCCAATCAAATTGCATTCCCTACAAGTCTTTCCTGTTTAGAAGTTTCAGCAGTTGTCATTAGAAGTGCTGAAGGGAAGGAACAGTTTGGAATTTAAGGGCACAATCCTAACCCCTTATGTACGTGCTTTCCAGTGCCAATGGGACATGTGCTGCATCCTACAGTTGGGTATCACTCATGGAGGCCTCCTCAAAGTAAGGGAATGTTTGTTCCCTTACTTCAGAGCTTCATTGCCCTTATGCCAGTGCTGGAAAGCACTGACTTAAGGGGTTAGGATTGTGCCTTAAGGCTATATACCCAAAGGAAATTGAAACAGGTAGAGAGACAACCTTGGACTATCACTGTAAAAACCTATCCCCAAATTATGCTTTTGTTCAGATACTATTTAATCTAGTTGTTTCCTGGATCAATTTTCCAGTTGCTTGGTTTCTTTTCTGCTGACCACATTTTCTTACATTTCAGCCACCACAGTGGAGGGTGCCTTAAATCTTCAAAATTAAAACTCAGACTCACTGGTCTGGGTTGGGCACTTGGTCAGACCAACCCCAATGCTGGTGGCAGCAGTACCACTTATGAAACACTCTTTCCAGCACTCCATCTGCAAATAGAAGCATCCCCAGTGATTCCTACATCATCACAGGAATATTCCCATTGGCTGAGGGCATGAGAAGCTGCCACTATCCCTTGCCACGGATAAGCATGGAGGGAGTGCAGGGAGCCCCTACACCAGGGCTTTGCAGTGGAAGGCTTTGCCCCAGGGCCTCCAACTCCCCTGATGTTGCCACTGCATCTGCATTTTAGTATAGTATTTCCATGTCCTCAATAAACAATAAATAAACGAAGAGAAGATGAAAGTGAAAGAGAAGCATTTCTGTTTGACAGGTTGACACTGCAAGTTTCAGACACATTGCTAAGACGTTTGCTAGTCAAGATGCTGCTATTTTGAGCTCTGAGTTCAGTTCGGGATTAAACACCCGTAAGGGAGTTTGAAAAGCTTCTACATGCTACTGTGACTCGCTGTTAATATATTTCTTGAAGTTCCTACTCCCCAATTTCCTTGTTTCATTTAGTTTGTGGTTTCAGAGGAAGTTAAAGTTCAGCCAAATTATGTTTAGTACACTTAGAGAGAATCCCCTATTAAGTGAGATTTCGGCATTCCGTACTGATGCCACTCAGAAAGAGTACAACTGCAAATGTACCGAAACCTTAAATTAACAGCTTTGTGAGGCCTCCTGAATTTGTACAGTTCAAGGAAGATTGGGCTCTTCAAAATATGCTCCCTTGGCTGCATGCCATTATACCCATAATGAATGCCTGGAGTGGAAAGTTGACTAATTTGACCTATAATGATCCCTTTTTCTTTGCAAACTTTTAAGTGGTAGCTAATAGCGATGTGCCATGATATTGTCACTTTTGGCATCCACCTTCCCGAATTTGATCAGTGTCGAAGGCTTGTGACATGGAAACTTTCCTGAACAGCCTCTGAGTGCTGACACCTGGTGAGCAGGTGGGTTCCCCTGGCAACAAAAACCGAGCAAAGGAAAACTAATTGCGGAATAGACCTCAGCATCAGGACCGATTGGAAACTATTGTGGGCAGAAACAAACACGCAATCAGATGCCTAATTAAAAACAGCCTGACAAAAGCCACAAAGCACTCATGAGACCAGGCTGGAGACAAGAAGGGATTGTACTGAAGAAAGAAGCCTTCACTTTAAGGGGTGATGGGGGAGAAGGGGAAAGATCAGCAAGATGAAGGTCTTTTTTTCTTTCTTTTTTGCCTGAGTTGTGTTTTTTCTCACAGGGGGCAAATAAATGCAGATTTACATGGAGGGGTGAAGTCTTCAAACTTATAACTACCAACTCTTACCGAGCCCTTATTTTCTTGCTGTGTATACATACCTAACAGTAAATGTCAACTTTTGATGAATGTCATCATTCAAATCTGAATGCTGACTATCTCAGATGAATGCCCCCCAAAGAGATAAATATCTGACCATAATACGAGTATGTAAAAGGTGCTCATTACATGGATCATCCCAATAAGTTTCCCTACTAAGCCCACCCAGCACCAGGAGGGCCACTGATATGGCAACTCTTCACATGGTGTGAAGAACTGTCTGGGCTAGAGCTAAAAGCTGCCCCATGTGGCAAGCTGTTGCAACTGCAGTTGGAATAAAAAACTGATCCTGGACCTCTCTAGGAAGGTTCTAGAGAACCATAAAAGTAGATCCTTGGGTAGATCCTTGCCTGAGCAACTAGGTCTTCTTGCTGCTGATGCATACCCTCCTATGACTCATGAATCTGATTCCTGGCTTGTTTTTAACTCTCTGGCTTGCATCCTGGTCCCAACCTTGACACTCTATGATTGCTGCACATGGCCCATCCCTGACTTATAGTCCATGTGGTTAGTCACTCTCATGCACTGTGGCTACTGCGTAAAGCAGTCTTCATGTGGAATCAGTTTTCATTTGTTTAGATGTGAGGTTGTAACATCACAATTCAACCTGAGTTAACTACCTACCAGTATAACATTTTAAACTGGTAAATAGTTATCCCCACCTTCTTTACCTGTCTGACAAAAAGTAAAGAACATTTCCTTCACACACTCTAATAAAACATAAGGCAAGCATATTTCTTGGGTTTAAACAGGCCACAACTTACTGAAATATGTACAAAGGTGATTTGCAATAGTTCTAACTATCCCCCCATTCCACTCCCTTTAATGAGGGTCCTCTTCTTTGACAGCAACAGCTGCTGCTGTCTGTTCTCCCTATGTGCATTCCCATCCTGGTTCTAAGTGAATGATTGCCTATGGCAATTGCAGCTTATCACTGCCAACCCCAATAGAAGATCAGGGAAGATCTGGATTGCACAGTGTCAGTGGCCACTCACCCCCACCAGCCAATAAGCTTTTGGGGTTGATTTTACAAACCCTGTACTAGGGGTTCCCAGCCAACATCTGTGAGCTGAGAAGCTTCTTGTAACCAGTACTTCCCCCCTCCCATTGTCCACTACACTTGCCCAGAATGAACACCAGTCCCTTAGTTTAATCCCACTCATACTACACCTGCCACATAGAGAGGTTAGCCTACAGCTTGGTCTCCCTGACCCCATATACAACCAAAATCAATTTCAAACCTCTCTGCAAGTCTGCTAAAAATAAATCAGCACCAAGCTCAAGCAGGTGAATGAATTCTGTTGCCTCTAGAAAATGAAGGCTGAGAATGCACAATGGCCAATGTTGGATCACCATACCACCCTAAGCCAAAGCCCCCACCCCCACCCAAATGCTTTTGAACTTTCATCTTGCCCTATCTATTTGCCCTGGGCTTCTTGTCCCCCTTTCAAACTACATGTTGGAGCAAATCGGATGGTTGAAAATTACTAATCTAGTGGTTGGAAGATACTTGGAAAAGCACCCCCCCCCAGCTACTGTGTACTGAATCAGTTGCAAGAAGGGGTCCTAACTATGAACTCTCATTCTTTCACTAACGTAAAATTTTTGGCACAAAATCATTGCAAGAAGTTTATTCTGAATGACACATTTTAAAAACAACTCTGCTAAAAATACAAAGGGGACTAAATTGGATCTGGATAACAACCACTGCTATGAGGCTATAGAACAAAGCATTATTAAAAGACAACAGCTATTACTCATCCTTATTATTTGGTCTGTTATCTTACAATGCAAATCACTTCACAAATGAAGACCATAAAAGAACACTTATAGAGATCTACTAGTAGAGAATTCTTACTGTATGCACTCACTCACACAGTTTCTTGCTAGTTGAGGAATTTATGGCTGATGATTTTGCAATGTTTGTAAGAGATAATGCTAAACAAAAATCATCTTTTCTTAATCTATAATTTCACCCTATAGAACAATGCACAGTATCCACAAAGCATTTGGATCCACAAAGGAGAAAACTGGCAATTGCATCCCTACCCAAAAAAAAAAAAATTGGATGAGATTGCAGGGAAAATGAATCCAAAAGATACCGCAACTGAAAATTTATATGAAGAAAGCATTTGATTTTATTGGTTTTGTTTTGGCTCTTAAGTCAGGGATTGCGACAGTATGTCTTCAATGCACTTATACCAGAATCGTAGTATGTTTCCATTTCTGAAAGGGAGGGCATGCAATGTTCGTTCCAGGGAGACTGGCATCTGTAAAGCGATCTAAAGATGAAACTAGATACTATTCTCTTGTTAGAAGTTGGCTTCCAGTTGGCTTCTTGTCTTTACAGCGTTAATGTGAATTCATTTATTAGGGGCACTTACATTCCATCATTTTTTCTTGATGTAACTCAAGGCATTGTACATAGTTTCCCAGACCATTTCCCATCCAGGCAATGACCAGCCCCAGATTGCATTGTGGCTGTTTATAGATCCTCTCTTGGTTCTATATTGAGTAACGATTTCAGTTAAGGACCAAATTACATTTTACATTAAGCCCATCATTAAGAGACTAGCCTAACGCCGGAAGCAAACTGGCAATGCGTAGTTGCTGCCTCAGGCGGTAAAATAATCTGATCCTGCCTCTGTTTAAGCTATGCCCTCTGCATCTCACAGGACCAGTTAACGCCAACTGTCCTGTGAAAAAGCTGGGCTGGGTTAGTGGTTTTGTTTTGGTCAATTTTTTAAAAGTTTAATTTATTGCTTAATTTTTATCAATTTTATAGCCCTCTTTGGGGGGATGGATCAAAAAGCAGTGTAGAAATTTCCTCAGTAAATTTGTAATGTTAATGGCCCTTTCCCAGTATGCAACAGTTCTAACCCACTTTGACCTTACACACACGCACAGTTAAAGTTTATGAACAAAAATTAACACTCCCAGCATTAACATTCACCTTCTAATGGTCGTCATAGTGTAATCTGTAGTTTGGCCTTTAGATCTGTAAAAGTTTTACTCAGCCAAACATAATGTTCAAACACATATGCACTTAAGTAAAATTTTGAGTTTTGCCTTGACATCTACAAACTCCTACTAAATTACCCTTGTTTGACCTTGTGTTGGGTTCAACATGATGAGTATGCTCTTTCAGCACTATTAGGTTACTTCTCTGGCACCAAAACAGCAGTTGTCTTGGTTCTTCTGATGGTTTCTCCCAGCTGCTGTGCAGCATAAAACAGTGCAAAGGTTGTGGAATCAGTGAAGCAGACAATGGGAGCAGAAGTCCGAAAACTTCAGGAAAATAAAGCTTGGGGCTTCAATCAGGAAACCCTATTCTGATCTAGTAGTAGTAACTTTATTGTCATTGTGCTACAGCACAACAAAATTTATGCACCTTTGAGATACAAGCATAAATATATACAACAATTCCAACAATCACACTCTGCACACTCACCCACACATTCTATACAACATGCATCATAATATAAAAACAGTATAACAGACCATAATGCCCAGGAGCATGGTAACAACTATATCACCTTATTCAACATAATTATGGCTGTGGGATAAAAACTGTTCAGGAATCGTGTGCTGCTGCTCTGATAGTTCTGAATCGTCTACCCAAAGGCAACTGTTCAAACAACTTATGAGCTGGATGGAAGGGGTCTCTCAGAATACTATGTGACTTCTGCAGACAGCGAGATGTATAGATGTCCTCCAGAGCTGGTAGATGAAGGTTGATGATGTGCTGCGTGATCTTAATAGTTCTCTGCAGAGCTTTTTTTGTCCCCTGCAGAGCAATTTCTTGTGCTCTGAAGAAATTTCTAGATTTCTGATCTAGAATCTCTAGTGCCTGATACATGCAGACTCTCTATTGTTACTCAGTGATAACAGAAATGCACTTTGCACATGCTCAGAAGGCAGGGGAACTACCATTGTTTTCTATTTTTGATACTTTCCAGGACAGAAATGACTTTTGGTACATTCCAGGCAGAAATCCAGCTCTTAGTTTGCAATCCTATACACACTTACCTGGGAGTAAGTTCGCTTAATTTAGTGGGAATTACTGCAGAGGCATTGCTAGAGAAGGAATGGGGCAGCAGCGAGATTGCAAAGCTGCCGAAACAAGAGGAGGAGAGGCAGCTTTGTGATCTTGTTGTCGCCCCATTCCTTCTTCTTTGGAAGCTCTTGTTGAGCCTCGAAAGGAGAAGAAACAGGGACAGCTGAAACATGAGGTGAACCTCATGAGGTGGCGGCGGCGGCAGCAGCCTCTACATGCCAGAGACCACGCTGTTTATGCTGCTGTTTCTTCCACTGCCACCACCACCATCTTGGCTGGGTCTCACATGGCACCCCCTTCTGGACTGGCTTCCGAGGGTGCCCCCCCACTTGCTATGCCTCTGACTTACTAACTTCTGAGTAGACACACATAGGGTTGTGCTGCAGGTGGCAGAATGCCCTTCCAGCCTATTTCTTGGCTTTTTCTACCATGGTACTTTGTGCTGTTGCAAATCAAAATTAAAACTTGGCACCCCTTCTGAATATTTCTGAGCTGGTACAGCAAGTCTTGTGTAGGTTGTTAGCCAGTTTTGAAGCTTTTTTTAAAATTTTTTTGCTCGCTTAGAATAAGTTTTGCAAAGCACTTTTTGTGATCCTAATTTTCTAAAGGTGCATAGCATGCAATTATAGGCAACACATTGTTTTGGCAGACGGACAATCGCATGTTGAGCAGTGCTGCAGATTAATTTTATAGTGTTTCTGAAAGCTAGCTTGGATGCCAATTTAAGCCTCCTCGTTTAACATATGTGCGAGAAATTACAATCATAATCCACTCACTTGGATAATTCATGGCTGCTGTGAAATAGTAATAATACTTTTCCAGTAGACTGACATCTCCAAATACAAACAGAGGACTGTAATTTATGATGTGGAAAATACTTATGCAAAATGTTTATTCCCAGAAATTAATACTGGTAGGTTTCCTTAACAGAAGGAGCAATAATACAAAGGTCTGAGGGAACCATCTCTGAAAAAATGGGTTCTTTGAACACATTTTGACACACACACACTTCCCTAATAAAACATGTTTCTGTGCATGTATTTTTGTCCCACTGAAATATGGTCATGTAAAACGATTCTGCATACCTTCATGTATACTCATCATTAATTCTATCAGAAGTGTCAGGAGGATGTATAGTCTGTCTCTCACTTTGGTAAACTAGGGACCTATGTCTCATTCGTATGTCAACTGCAGTTTTACATGGCTGTAATGTGACTAGGTGTATTTTAAAAAGTATTCATATAAATAGACCTCTGAACAAGCTTAAGATCAGAAGCATACTGACTCATCTGACACCCAGAGCGGTGAGTCCTGGCATCATCCCCAGGGCACAAACATGGAACTAATTGGTGGTGACATGATGATGTCACCACAACATCACCAAATACTTCTGGGTAAGCAGCTGCTGACTCAGCTGCTTTTTGGTGTGCTTGCAGTGCAGCGAAAAAGCAGCCAAGTCAGCTGCTGCCTAGAGGTGGAGAGTGTGATCTTGCTTCCTTCTGCCCCCCTTCCTTCCAAATCAGAAGACACCAGGGGGCAGGCAGTGAGATCACACCCACTGCTGCAACCTCTAATTGTTTGAAGAAACACTTAGAAGCTGCAGGGGTGTGAGCTCACTGCAGCCGCCATCTTGGATGTCCTCAGGTTTTACACACACCCCCTTGGCATAGCGCTCAGGCTCTGCCCTTGTTACACCTCTGATTAAGATTAAGATCTCCAATTTAGGACCTGAACTGACATGAAGATGCTGTGCTGCCACCTCCTTTGCTACTGAAATAATTGAAGGGAATTGGAAATCATGGAAGGAATCTGCTGCCGTTTCTCCTCACTGCTTTTTATCACTAGCCAGCAGCATGGCAAGAAAAATGTGCTGATCTGGCTACCCTTATAGTAACATGAGGATCCTGCTGAAGGAAAATAAACTGGAACATCTTGATTGCATCAACTGGTATTTATGTTTTGCACCAGTATGTCTCATTTCACCTTGACCCTTCAAAGAAAAAAAATGAAATGAAACACAAGAGGCAAAAATCCCTTTGACCGCTGTAATAAAAGATGCTTCTCATATTGTCTCATTGAACGTGGCTGGCATGACTTTGGTGCTGACCCTTTTTCAAGCTGCTGGTAGAAGTGCTGGTGAAATTTGAGAGCTTGTGACCTGTGAAAGCTGGTAACTGGCAACACTCTAGATGCCCCAAGACTACGGGGTCATTTTATTGACCTATCTCAGAACATTAGGCATACTGGGTGTTTAAAGAAAATGTCTTATGAAAAGGGACATATACTGCTGGGCAATCCTGCAAGAAATGTTGTCTGAATGCAGCTGAAAGCAAGACATGTTAAGCTGAATCAAAGAGGAATGGCTTTATGATTCAAAGGGCACAATCCTAACCAACTTTCTAGCACTGGTATTGTTACGTGAAAATCCCCTTTTCCCTTCCAAGTTGTGATTTTGTATATATATTATGGACTAAGATATCATACAGGCCAAGCAAACAAGCCCAATTTCCAAGAAACCTGGTGAAGGTCACAAGTTGTGATAACATCCCTTCCTCCAGTCTAGGAATGCCTCCTGGTTATGCAAAACAAGCCTGCACCTGAGGATTATGCAAAACAAGCCTGCTCCAGAGGAAAAGGTCTATTGTTCTTTTGTTGTACTCTTAAGCACCTTATGCAGATTGTCTCCCTCCCCCAGAGTCAGGTTTTGCTGATAGCTGGTTTCTGGACCCTTCCACCTTTTTTTTCACCTGGGTGTTACTGAGCATGTGCACAGCTCTGGGATACTTCCGGTCATTTCTAGATCAACTTCCAGGTCAGACAACTCTTAAAAGAGAGAGAGCACATGTCTCTCTCTCTTTGACGGCCCTCCTGCCGGAGTGGCCATACACAGGACTCTCTCCCATCCAACTGCCCCCCCCCGGAAGGTAAATATATCTTGCGTCTAAACTCCCTCCCTTCTTCCCTATCTATTCCTCCCTTCTCCCCCATCTTTAGTCAGAAACTGGGTTTAGCAGATTAAGGAACCCCTAAAATACTTTCCTACACCCTATCTGTTTCTGATTCCTTTTCGGATACACCTAAATACATAGCACATGCAGCCACCACTAGCTAGGTACGCTAGACACAAGTACCAGAAATCTATACTTACCAATTCTCCATGTGTATTATGTTTACCTTTGTGTGTTTTCGCAATAAAAATATAATCCTTTGATTGAAAGTTACCTTCCTCCCAGTCTCCTCATTAAGCTAGACAAGGAATCTCTTTGCTCTACGCTGTCTTGTTATCCAGCCTATGGTCCCAAAAAGTTTCCAAAAGGCTAATGTACTAATTCCCCTAAACAAAGCAGCCTTTTTGGTAACAGTATAGCTGTGCCAGTGGGGCATGTGCTGCACCCTGCAGTTGGGGAGCAGTCATGGAGGCCTTCTCAAGGTAAAGCAATGTTTGTTCTAGGAATTGCATTGCCCTTATGTCAGTGCTGGAGCCTCCAACACCAATAGCCCAAGTGACAGACGCTTACGTGGACTGACTGCTTTCTCTGAGGAAGGTGTTGTGTGACCCCTTCAAGGGTGTATGTTTGGCATTTTGAGTGCACAGATTTATGCAAAATTGTGTTAGAATTTAAATAATTATCCAAGGAGCACTCTGAAGAATTGGTCCTAATACCTTCTCTTAAATTAGCTCTCTGTTAAGATACAGTTAGACCTCTGTATTCATGGGGGATCTGTTCCTTGAGCCCCCACAGATACCAAAACCCACAGATAAGTGACTCCATGGGTCTGGTCTATAGAACCTCCAGACATGACTAGAAATGTTCGCCGGTTGGCCGTGCACATTCTCTGCAAGCCTCAGAAAGGCCTTTGGAGGTGCCAGAAAGTTACTTCCGGTTTTCATAGAAATGTGTGTGATTTCTGCAGGTCTCAGAAAACCTCCCAGAAGTCACACATGGGAGCTCAGGTTCAGCCTACCACCACGAGTTTGGGACCTGCAGTGACTTAAATCCACAGGTCCCAAATCCACCGATATGGAGGATGGACATGTGCCAAGAGGCGTAGTGGCCAGGTTGCCAGAGTGGTTGGACCTAGTCCTGGAAGATGCAGTTCAAATTCTTGCTCACCCATGAAGCTTCCTGGGTGACCTTGGGTCAGTCACTACTTCTCAGCCTCACCTACCTCACAGGGTTGTTGTGAAGACAAAAGGAGGGGAGGAACAATGTACACCATCCTGAGCTCCTTGGAAGAAGGGTGGTATAAAAAAGTGAAAAATACTGTAAATAGATAAATGTGGAAATTGAGGGCTTCTCCTAACGCTATAAATTTCCTGCATGGAAAATGCTTCTGTGTAGATATCTATGTAGGAAACTGAGTGCAAACCGCTTATGGATTACCAAGTGTGACAATCACACATGCATCAGGATGCTCACAGGGAAATGACAGTCAAAGAACTGAACCTCGGCATCTCCAGTGCTTCCTGCAATCAAATGGCAATATCTGATTTAGTTGCCCCGCTGAGTCCTAATAAAATATACTGAGTACATTAACAATATGCTTGAACAACTGTACATTCACTCAGTTGATAACCACAGTGATAATTATGTTTAATATGTCTCATTATTCATGCACAGAATTGTAATAAACTCTATAGATATGCATTGTAAAAATTGAAACATTAGTTCATTGACATAATTCTTACCAGAATTATGGAAAGATCAAATTCAAGGTGGGAAGTTTTACACTACCCACAAGTTACACTTTAAAATTGCCATCTTTCATGGGAATTTTAAAAAGCATTCAGTCACAATTATAAAGTTTTATTTATGTTATCACACATTTGCAATGCACAAGAAACATTTGTGCAATCATTTCAATCCACATGGAGGATACAGTAGCAAATTAAACAGTAAGATTCCACTCTTTGTTTTCTGGAAAAATAAATGCTCTGTGCAATGCTTCCCCAGGTATATTTTATAATATAAAATAATGCTGGCTTTAACAGTGGGGTCACAGCCCTGTGCATGCAGCAGGAAATTTTGTAGAAACCCCAATATGCTGACTGAGTGAGCTCAGACTGCAATAGCCGGTGATTAGAGCAAGCTCCGCACATGATGTTTGTGTCACATAGAATTCAATCTAGTGATAACATGAAATGTTAAATCTGGAGAAAGTTTGGCAAATTTCCAATGTTATGACTTTGACAAAAAAAAAAAAAACAACAACAACTAGGAAAATCCACCCACTTTTGACAACTTTTTTCATTTTTTTTTCATCCTTCTGATTCAACTGACTGCAGTTTTTCCACATAAGCCCTCCCTGCTTCTAGTTCTGTGGGCCATATGTTGCTCACATGTGGCCTCCAACTGTTTTGCCCTGGAGCCCAACAAAGAGTGGAGCAGCTTTCCCAACATTGTTCCAAGACTTACCACTGATGGATCACGAGATCCGTCAGTGTAATCGCTGGACAGAAATAGGCTGTGAAACCAACTATAATCACATGTCTTGGATTTGGTCTTCAGAACCATGAACTCAAGCACTGAACTTTGCAACCACATATTTGCCACTGTTGGATCATGTTCAGATATTCATTTTCTTTGCTAGTAGAAGGCTTTTGCTTTTCCAAAACCAAGAGTTCAAGTGCATTAGGCTACAATCCAATATGCACATTCTTGGCAGTGATCATTTAGTACAGTGGGACTTATTTCTAAGTAGACATGCATATGCTTGTGTTGTTAGTGTGGGGGCACTTAAGGGTCATTTTCCAAGCTATTTTGAAATTCAGTCTCAGGCAGCATACCTACCAGACAGCTGTGTTTGTGACCAACAATTCCATCTCCTGAATGTCTGTCTCAGAGAAGATTCCAATCTACATGTTTTATGCTGTGCAGGTACATGTCAAGCCTTGCTTAATATTGCACAAGTTTGATTAGCTGTACAGTCACAGTCAGGCATGTCATGCCTAGTCCCCATGTGGAATTTCAAAATGCGATCCATTGCCATAGCTGCTAATTACTGAGCCAGCAACCAGGGTGACAAACATTCAACTTTATTATAGCCTGCAATGTGTAGCATTACAATATAGCTATAATTAATTTAGGATTAAAACAACCCATGTCTATTTTTTGCTTTATGAAAGCCTCTTTGTTGGCGGTGAATATACTTCCTTCGCATTGACGGTGTCACACTGTTCTGTTCCCCCGTTTGTATTGATTCGAGTGATGTCGGTGGCATTCAGTCACTTTCAGGAAGTGCTCATCACTTCACAGGATGATGCCCCACATGAGTAATGCGGCCTTCTATTCATATATCCCTTTGCTGATAATACAAAAGGGAGCTGCGGTCCGCTCACTATTATTGACAGAGCTCATGCCAAACATGAATAAGAGCAACTGCAGACCCCCAGCAGTTTTCATTTGAATAGTGAAATGCAACCAGAGAGAAGATAGAAAGAAAGAGGTGTTAACTTTCCCTCCTGCTAAATTTTCAGGTGTCTTTTTTTTTTTTTTTAATTCTTCGGGATTCTTTTTGTAGGAAACCTCATTGCTCTTTATAATTTTATGCTAGAACAACATTGCAAAGACTTCCTTGCTTTTTAAATTTCCTCTTTAAAAATGAGACTGCTGTGTATAACCATTTCCCGGAACAAAGTTTGGCTTTTTATCCATTATTCATGCTCACGGCTTTATTAGCTATTGTTAATTATTATAATTTCTAGCATCCTTCTTTCACACTAAGCTTTTGCTGCACTATGGCAGTTCTTTTTTAACATCTTTGAGGATGGATATTTTTCTCAGCATTGAGAGGAGAAAAAAAAACACCATGGCGATCCTTTCTTGTTTGGCCTGGTTTGCTTATCTACAGCCCAATCCTCAGCTGCTTGGCACACAAGGCTGCCACCATGCCAAAATAGTTACTGCAGCATCCAACGAGCACGGGGCAGTCCACAGCGGCTCCTTGGGGGAAGGGGATGAACCCTGGGTAAGGGAAGTAGCCCCGTAATGGGGCTACTCGATTCTGCAGTGGCTCTGGATCTGGAGCAAAATCAAGTAATCCCATATTAGGCCACGTGGCCTGACACGGGGCTCAGGGTCCAGTGGAGCTGAGCTCTGCTTGTCCCGCCCCCTCCCACCCCACTCCCTCCCCTGCCATGTCTCCTCCATGCCCTCTCCTGGTGCTGGGCCCATGGTAAGGACCAGTTTGTGCTTGCGGCAGTGCGCTCCAGTGGTCAGCCGGTGTACCGGGCTCTGGATCGGGCCCCTAGTCCATAATAGTCCAGAAAGAGGCATGTTTCTCTCACATATGTTTGAGGGGAAAGAAGTAATATGTCTTCTTGACTCTAGTTCTCATGCACAGAAATGGATACAAAATAACATTGCACTGCTTCCTTCCAGCCTTTTGTAATTGCCTAGATCAGCAATTTTCAACCATTTTGCTGCGGCACATTGGTTTGCTGCAAAAGGCCACAGCTGTGCTGTGGGACTTTGGTGCACAGGGCTTGCGATTCACTGAAAAACTCTTCCAGGTTCTGTGGCTCTGTTTCTAGGGCAACTGTCTGTAGTAACGAATTGTCAGTCCCTCTACTTCTGCTGGTAGAAGTCTCCCAGAAACCAGAACTGACATCACAGGAGGCGAAGACTATAGAGAAGACCACAGAGGTCTGTATGTCACAACAAGAAAAACATTGAAGGTAACTATTCCAGATAGACAACAAACGTTGCTGAATGTATTTGAGTTGGAGCTATTAAGGAGTGAGGGCCAAATTCTATCCAACTTTCCAGTGCCTATGCAGCTGCAATGCAGCCCTGAGTTAAGGGAACAAACATTCCCTTACCTTGAGGGGACCACCATGAGTTCCGCTCCACTGCAGGATGCAGCACACACCCTGTTGGCACAGCTGCACCAGCACTGGAAAGTTGGATAGGATTGGGCCCTGAATATATGAAACATTAAATGGGAGGAGGAAAGAAATGGACTATAAGAGTTTCTTTCTCCTTAAGACCTCAGTGTCTCCTTCCTCAATGCATCCCTTCTCAAGACCTCTGGGACTGAGGCCTCCTGCCAGCAATTTGCTTCTCAAGTGTGGTGCTGACTTAGGTCATGCTGTCACAGGTACTCTGTATCACAGACACATGTATTCAAACATGCCACACACTCAAATAAAAGGAATAAAAATGTTGACAGGCAACACACTGAAAAGGTTTTCCAAAATTACCCCCAACCACATTAGCATGTAGACATCTCAAATGTCACTTCTGTTGGCTTTATCCCATTTTGTCTTAACAAAGCAAAATGATACCATTTCAGTTTCTATTGCTGTGGTAACATAGCAAAATCCAAGAACCCTATTATTTCAATTCTTCTATAGTTTGCAGTTATTTGAAACTAAGTAATCTGGAGAATTAGATTTGGTTCAGAAATCAAAGCAATCCTATTGTTCCCCTTGTAAGTATGACATGAGTCGCTCTGTTGCAAAAATCCCTTTGCATTCCACTCTTAATTGCCTCCAAATTAACAAAAGGGTTAGATGCATCACACTGTGAGAGAATGAACATTTCTGATCCCTGCTGCTAATGATGATTTTTCTAAATATATACCAGATCCGTGGCTTAATAAGGAAGCCGTCAGCTGAACAATTGAACCACCCGTTTTGTGAATTATCTGGAAATTGTTAAATCCTCACAACAATGTACCCTTTCAGCAACATGGATGAATATTCTTTTTTTTCTATCCTTCTGTCAACAGCAACTGTGACACTTTCATTCCATTTTGGCTTTCAAAATGGTCAGCTAGAGCTGCAGACGTGTTTCTTTGTTGCTCAATGAGAAAGGTCTTCTTGTGAACAGGTTGTGCACATTGGCAGAGTCCACCAAATCGAAACACATCATTGTTGCAAAGGGCACTCACGTCCATTTGGGTGATAGAAGAGTGAATAACCTTCAACAAAGCCTTGCAGGTTCTTTATTCTCAGAACCAACAGATAAAACTGCAAAAAGAGTCAGTTAAGTAGATATTTCAAACCTATTCTTTCCAACTGGTGTTTGACTTGTGTTGAGAAAACCAAGAAATGTCCAAAGATGGATCTCTAGACATTGTGGTGGTAAAACATCTGTAAATGTTTCGTATATTCTCTCTTCCCCTTCCTTACCTCTCCCTCCTCCCTTGATTTTCTCATATGTTTTGCCTGGATGCCTGATAAGCGCCTTCCTTATCAGGTAGGATAGAACTGTAATTAGCAACTAGATCAGTTTGAAGCATCTGAGCCCCTTCATCTCTTCCTCTATCCATCGCCAATCCTGTCTGCTCTTGCAACTCTTAACAGCACACAATGTAGACATTTCTTTGAATTTATCAGCTCAGAAAACATGCCTTTTCCCCCCTAGCTGCTTCTCAGAGTCACTGAGAAATGAGTCCACAATACTCATTTGGTGAATACACAGATGGCACAAATGAACACATGGAGAGGACAGTGCCATCATGCTCTTCAACTTCGCACATCCATTGGGACTGGTATACAAGGATCTATAATAATACACTGCCTTCCCAACCCTCTGAAGGCCTCGTGAAAGCCTCAGAGCATCAAAAAAACTACTTCCAGTTTTAGACCCTTAAAAGACCTTCTGAGGGCCAGGGACGTTTCCCCAACCTTCAGAATGCCTTTTAAGAGCATTTAAACAGTCACTTCCGGTTCCTCTGTGAAACTGGAAGTAGGTTTTTATTATAGATCCCTGTACACCAGTGCCAATGGATGTGCATAGTTGAAGAGCATGATGGCACTGTCCTCTCCATGTGTTCATTTGTGCCATGGGCTTCCAAAAGGGAGACAGGAGGTGGCAGCTCGGCATGGGGCAGATGGCAGCTTGGTGTGGTGTGCAGCTGCCTGTGGTCTTAGCCCCAGGCACTACCAGGGCCAGGATCACCACTGATTGGTGAGAGCCAATCTCTTGTTGGAGCCAGAGTGCTAACACCCAAAGAGGAATTCTGGCAGTTGCATCTGTCTCCCTCAGGGTAGGTGCCCACACTAAAGAGATAGGGTAGGTACCACACTAGTGGTAAAGGCCCACTGCAGGATTTACACTGATGTCTTGTCCAATAGGTACTCCATCTCCCAATGCCCGCTTTTTGGCTAATTAACATCTCCTTTCCAAGAACAGCAGCTGTGGTATGCAAACCAGAACTCCTTATCGGTTTGAGCACTTAACAAAATTTATTGCTACGAACACATTCTCTGCAATTCCAGAGGCTTTCCCCTCCCCAAAACTCAACTTAACTTAGTGGGTAAAGATCTGAAGCCTCCAGTCCAAGTCCAGTCTTCCCAGTAGCAGTCCAATGCAGCAGAGTCCTTCTTCTGTGTGTCCAGCAGTGTCTCCTCCAGAAGGGTCCTGCAGTCCTCTCCACCCGGTGTGTGGGTCCGTCCATATCCCGTAGGTCTGGGCATGTCCCGTAGGTCTGGGTCCTTGCTCCTTCTGAAGCTGCCTTTTATTCCTGTATGTCCCATTATCAGCTGTGAGCTACCTCATCAGCCTATGTACATACAAAGTCCCACCAAGGTCAAATGAAGCTCAGGTGTCCGTCAACGTCTCCATTGGCCTTGGTTGATTACAGCTGTGGAGCCAGCCCTGCCCTTCCCAGAGCTGTCAACCAGCTGTCAAAACATGGGAATTGCTGTCAACACCATATCATCCATCTGATGATCTTCTGACTTCCATTACAACTGATTTCTGTAATCAATAAAGTTGCCCATCTGATGCCAACAAACTGTCCTTGCCTCATGCCATTTATGGGTGGTGCTAGAGCTAGTCCCCAGCCAGTGGGGGGGGCGGGGTTAATGCCAACTTTCAAAAGAAGGACATAGAGAGAGTAGAAGAGGAAGTAGAGTAGAGAAGAGTGCTGGTATACAGTCTCCATTTCTCAACAGCAGTGTCAGCACCAGCACCCTGGACAGGGAGTGGCAAAATGCCTTAAAATTCAATATGCTATGCAGCACGGTTTCAGGTTGGCCCTGTCTGTACCCTGTAAAAAATGCAAGATGCAGATAGTACATTCAGAACCTACATGCACAAAGGCCCCTGATCACAAACTCCAGTAAGAATGTGGGGGGTCCACAGGCAGAACCACAGGTGGCCATCCCGTTATCCCCCTTCATGCGTTTCATTTGCACATTGTCTGAACACTTGCTCAGGCTAATGTGATACTCCAGTGGGCAATATGTTCAATTGTGTCTTAACACAATAAACATTTCTCTGGCTGATCATGACTTAAATCCTGTCCATTTCTTCCAAAACTTAACTCAAATAAAGAGGAAAGTAAAGAACAAAACAAAGCCCTTACTGAGACCATCATCGTTTTCTGGGAGTGTATTTCTACATAATATGAAATGACATTTAATATAACTCTCAGACTCTGGATTCAATAAAATACCAGTGTCTATTAAAAATGAAAAATTGCAAAAACAGCAAATGGGAAATTAAATGGAGTCAGGCCTGTCCTCACACCCAAGAGAACAGGTGGAACATATTTCATTGCGGTGATATCCAGTATGATATTGACCATCACCACTCTTGGGTTCCTCTCTATAAACCATTTGTTGCATTAGCAACAAACCTAGGAACAGTGATTTATTTCTGAAATCCCTGGACGTGCTGGGTGGCACAAAGGTCTTAAATCTGCTGACTAAGATAAATGGCATGTTGGAGTACATTTAACAAATGATAATGCAAAATGCAGGAAAATATATAACAATCAAGATAGAAGAGGAGAACAGTACATGCCCTGACTGAGAAGTGTTCCAGCACAACACATGTATAGATATTGCTGCCCAGAGAAAATCCTTTTGCGTCCCACAGAATAAATCTGTAGCTTCAAGGAGTCTCATTCTGCACAGCTAATTCTGTGCGTCATTTGCAATGAAAATAAAACATGAGTTTCGAAAAGGAGACATCTTTGTTAAGCAGCTGAACTCCACTTCATTTTCCTGAGTTTGGTTGCCATTAGACTCTGAGAAATTGAGGGCAGACCATATCCAATGTGGTGGGCTCAAATGCTAACATTGCTGTTGCCATAATGGTAATATACCGTACACAGTGAGGTTCTTGGGCTTTTGAACTACAGCCTGATCAATTAACTGATCAATTACCTTACTAAATGCCCAGTCCTAACTAAATTCCTGCACAGTTACAGTGGCAGCAGCGGCTGTGCTGCATCCCACAGGGGAGTTTTGGCTGCTGGAGGTCAGTTCTCTACAGAGCAAGGGGAAATTTGTCCCCTTCCCCCAGGGTAAGCCCCAGTGGTTGCTATGGGTCAACTTGGACTTGTGCCAGCTATACCACTGGCAAAAGTCCAAATTGATTCATATCAGTGGATCAGGCCTTGAAAGGGGATAGGATACATGCACCAGTGAAACCGATCCTACCCCCCTCCTGTGCCTGATCCTCCCAACCCTGCCCCTCCCCTCCCCCCTCTGCCCCTACACTTGACCTCTCTGCTCTGCCAGGCATCCAGAAGGTGGCTGGCACCATCAGGAAGGCTTCAGTCTTCCTGCCAGCCCTTCTGAAGCCTGCATTGTCGCAAAACACTTTATGTCACTTTTGCAACAGCAAAGTCCTGGCATGCTGGTGCAACATGTGTTTCACCTGTGCCCCACTTAGTCAGGATTGGGCTGTTAAACTTCAATCTCACACATACTTTTCTGGAAGTAAGTCTCAGTGAACTCAACTGGATTTACTCCTGAGTAGACATGCACAGGTTTGCACTGCAAAAAGAAAAAGAAAAAAGTAGTAACATTACCACACTAGTTCCATAGGGTAAACATTTCTTGTGCTCATACTGTCAAGTGATGATATCCAGCTGCGAATCACCGCACACGCTCACCCATAAGTCGACCCTACAGATAAGTCGAGGGCAGGTTTTGAGCCAACAATCATGGAATTTTCTATGACCCTCAGATAAGTCGGGGGTTAAACTTAGGGGGGTGTCTGACTATAGTTTTGTCTGATTTTACCTGAGGCTAGATCCTGAAAAATAACCTACCGCTAATTGTTACGTAAGAACTGTAGTCTCTAATTTATTTAAAAAATAGTGAAAGATCATAAGATACATTTTTATTCTTTTTTAAATTCTGGTCTTCACCCCCTTTTTGTAAACACTATCAGAGTAAGTGCACTGTAAACTACATACCAGTAAAACTGTTGCAAGTGCGCAGCCGACACCGCAGCTCCAGAGACTCAAGGTCAGGCAGATACTCCCGGTAAATAACGAGGCACACTGCAGTACTCCACCACCAGATGTCCTTTACTGGAAGAACGTACAATATTTACAGAGCAAAGGAAGTTTAGCAAGCAATCAGCACAGATAGCACTACTTCTCAATTCTCCGATCACTAACTCCACCGATGTAGCTTCCCGCAGACACTCCACATAACATCTCCCACACAGCAGCCTGCACACACTGCAGTATATATTGGCACTGGCCAATGAGAGGCGGGTTACGATCTGGTGATCCTATGACTCATTGTCTGGTGACATGTCTGGTGACATGGTATTGCATCAGCCAATCCCATGCTGCATCAGTGCTACACTGCATGTATGCAGGCCAAGACATCAGGGCCTAGCCTTGCTCTATCCAGCCTGTAAATTGACTATAGGCCTGGGGCATATATCATAACAAAAACAGTGGTTCCCAACCCAGTATTCATGTACTCCCAGGGACACTCAACAGGACCTTTAGGGGTACTTGAAAAAGAATGGAATAATGGCAGAAAAAGGAAGGTCGTACTCCAGAATGCTTTGCAGGGCCAGCAAGGCAGGAAGGAAGGTAGCTAGTTGACTGTGAAAGCCCACCAATAGCTAGTTTTTGGTCATCATTTCATGTATGAACCGGTGATTGAAAACCAGCACAGTAAAAAAGCTGAAACATAATATGGAAAGTGATCAGTCACCCAGAATTTCTCAGGACACTTCTGGTGCAAAACAGTGCAAAGGCAGAGTCTTCCATTCTTCAAGCAGATGAAAGGAGAAAATATGTGATGAATACATGAAGTCTGGGCTTTCATATGGAGGAGATGGGGTTTGTATTATTAATTACAAACATTTTGCTAATATGAAGGGTACAATTTATGGAAATGGGCTGCCAAGGGATATGCAAGTGAAAAAGGTTGTGAACCACTGCAGGAGATCCATGAATCAAATCCACCTTTAAGGTATCTGGAGTGTTAAGCCAGAAGTTCCACGTACAACACACAACTTATAACACATAACTGAGAGTGTGCAATTCAATTTACAGCAGAGAGATATTTGCAACCCTTTTTACTCATAAGTAGACCCACTGCTTTCCATGGGTGTTATCCTTAAGTCATGGTGCACTGAATTGTAGCCTGGGAAGGAGGGTCCCATCCTGGTGTTTCAAAAAACAGACCTGCTTTGCAAGTATTTGCAAGCAGGACCAGAACCAGGCTGCAGCAGAAGGAAGGAGAATAAAAAGGTTAACTTTGGCTGGAATGTCCCTGGAAAGTAACTATAGCAACTAAGGAGGCGCCTGCCTGAGCGGAAACTTTTCAGAGCTGAGAAACCAAACTTTTCAAAGTTGAAAAGCTCTGCCCTCTGATTGACCCAGAGAAAAGGTGATGTGATAATTGGTGCTTGATTACTTGGCAAAAATTTCATGTACTATATGTGAGTATCTACGGTACATGAGGAAAAAGACATTTTAAACTAACAAATCATTGTCATATGGTAAATCATCTCATACTGGCTTTAGAAATGAAAAATAACACAGGAACCAGGCCCCAGGATTTTGTTTGTACCCTATGGTTTTCTTCTTGAACTCTCTTTGTCCAATTTTTTTTTAAAATGCTATTATTCTTGTACCTTATTTTTAAAGATCAGGTGGGTTGTTGTTGTTTTTCTGAAACCTTTATTGGCATATCAGCTCAGGTGGGTTGTTTCCACTTCATCCTCAAGTGATAAGGTCATGCCACAATTTTGCAACTTTATGTATTATTAATATGTTCCAGTTCTTGTAAATGAGAAACCTCATTGTGTCACTTCTGGTTTCAACAGAAATTGTGAGTTCAGAGCAGGTTACCATCTTTTCTTCCAGATCCATTCTTGCTTGCACTGAATCGGTGCTGTAATTAACTTTAAATTATCTACTTATTTCCTTTCACTTCTTTAAAGAGCTCTACAGATTCCACAAGCTGTTCAACTGAGACTAATGTGCCTCATTGCAGAATATGTACATAATTTATTGTAATTTTTAAAAATGTAGTGCTAAATAGACTTGTTTAGGTATGACAGCAAAGGAGATCAACGTTAAATAATTAAAAAAAACCTGAACTTTTGAAGCAACTCTAGAAAATCTAGAAAATTCTAGCAAGAGAAGAATAAAATATAAGGCATGCACATGCTGTACACATGCTTATGTGTAAGCAGTGCATTTTTACTAAGAAGTAACTCTCACTTTGTTCAGTGGGGCTTACTCTTTTGTAAGTGTGTTTTAGGATTGCAGTCTTTGACTTTCTTACTTGAGAGTAAGCCCCACTGAAACTCTCACTTCTCAGTAAATCTGTAGGTTTGTGCTGTTATTTAGGTACTTCTGTGTCACCCTTCAGTTTTAAAAGAACTTCCGGAAAAGCTCAAATGCGAAAACAATGAAAGTCATAGAAATAAGAAGAGCACAACAGTAAACAAACAAAATCAATTCAACAGGAGTTTAAAAGTCTTGACTAGATAAAGGGTAGATCCAAATCCTCAGCACCTATTTTTCAAGTATGTTCTATCTTTGAAGAAAGTTGTCTGTCTTTGAAAATCTGGCGAGTTATTTCCTCCACATTGCTTTCACCGCCCGGAATGACCTTGGAGGCTAGGGGGAGGGTTTGCTTACATGGTACATGGGTAGCCCAATACAATGCTTCCCAGTGCCCAGAGCTGCATCAGTGCCAAAAGGATGGCAGCTGCATCCAGCAGGGCTGGAAAGCAAGTTCTCCTCGGATCTGCACCCGCTTTTGAGCGGGTCTCCTAGGTAGGGAGAGGGATTAGGATATGGCGGCAGGGCCTGCCACCAGTGGCATAGCTGAGGGGGTGCAGAGGGTAGCAATTTCACTGGGCAACATTCTTTAGGGTGGCAACAGGCTGAAAACTCATGGCAACAGGAGGTAGTGGCCAAAATTGTGAAAACTTTGGTATGTTCAAATAATACATCATGTTATATATCATTGGAAAGGCTATTTAATGCAGAATGCAATGAAACAAACCACATTGAATATCTGTATTCTATCAAAAGTTATACCAATTAACCAGCGAAGGAGGCAGGTTTCCCCCCACTTTTTACTTTTCTAAAGCCTGGATGTGACATCACTTCCAGTTGTGACATCACTTCCTGGGCATTGTTTTGAGCTTGGCACCGGACTACATGATCATTAGCTATACCACTGCCTGCCACTGTTTGTGCCCCCTCCCACCCCACCTGTGGCTGAAGATTGCACATCCGTGATGCCAATGTGAAGAGCTTAATTCTTGCTCTTCACATTCCAGGCTGAGGACTGGAGGGTGACCCAAGAAGACCCAGAAGCAAATACTCAAGCATTCTTGAGCAAATACCTCAGAATGAATTTCTCTCACCACTAAGCCATTACTGGGTGACTTTTTACATATCAAAAACTCGGGGAAAAGGTGCCCAGAATCAGATCGTAGTCTCCAAGCAGACAAGCCCAGGCATCTCTCTCTCTCTCTCTCTCTCTCTCTCTCTCTCTCTCTCTAAATTAAACAAAGAATGATGGTGAAATAACCTATTAGTTTTCATTTTGATGCCCTTTTGAGGATATTATCCCTCAGGGTTTTAGCAAGTTTATCAACATTCCCAGGGTAAGAAATTATTTCTTAGAGTGATACCCCATAATCAAAATCCAGCTGTTCGCTACAGAGCCATTGATTGCTAATATATTATTAATGCATTTATTTTGAAATGTATACCCCAAAATTCAATCAAAAGGATCCCCAAGACTACTTAGAATAACAAATCCCAGCCACCTGTTTAAGCTATTCTCCTTCTCAGTGACCTCCAGTAAAAGATTGTTGCTCTCTAGCCAGTGGGCAGCATCCAGACATTTTGTGAGCTATTGGTGGAAGGAGAGTTCTGTGACTAGAAAGAGAGGTACATTCATGCAAGAGGTCATGGCTTAAGAGGAAGTGATCCTTGGAATGCTCCTTCCAAGATAGCATATTGCTGCACTGAAGACTTGGATGCTGCCCATGGGCACCAGTCTCTTACTGGAGATCAGTGAGAAGGCAAGATATATATTTTTAAATGATTGCCAGGAAGTTCCAGGCTCCACCCTCTACTCAACCAAGTGCCATAGTTGAGTTCCCAGGTTCTGCCTATGGAGTCTCCAGGTCTGAGTTTCAGGAGACCAGTCACTCAAGTCTTCACCACAGCTATTGGTAATTTGGCCATTCTTCACATCCTCTACTTGGATGTTACCTCATTTGCTGCCAACCACTCTAATTGAACACCCCAGGGGAATTCAGAATATTGAATTCACACTAGCAAGTTCAGAACTAGATTCAACCTGAAATACTCTTAGTTGATTCCCTTTTTCCATGTACAAATCCAAAATCCTTCTGTGTCTTTAAAATATATATAAAGAAGCAATACAGTGTGTGCTATCTTTAAAACCTAAGCATCAGGCTACACACTATTTACTAAAGAAAATGGAACTTTAGAATAAGAACAAATGTAAATGCCCCAAGAAGAATAACAGCAAACCAACCTAACTCTATGTCCTTGAGCTGTTTCTTCAAGGGCTTTGTAATGTGTGATGCCAAAGGAGCCAGACAGATGTATGAAGGCAGTTGAGACAAGGTGCCTCTTCAGTGTTAATGAGAGGTGAGGTTATCTCAGTCTGCCTTCAGATTAAAAACACACACAAAAACCCTACAGAGACTTTGCCCCAGACAGGCACTGTTAAAGAAACAGAGTGAAACAATGGAATATCTGCTACTCTCTTGAACATTTTTTGCCCCAGAAAAATAAAATTAAGTATACTTAGCTACATTGAAAACAAGAACTGAACAATTTCTTTTCTTTTCTACAAAAGTAAAAGCTGTTATTACTGGGAACTGTATAACATTTCAAAATGCTTCATTTAGTCTGTTGTAGGACATTTGGGTCATAAGTACCATAAAAGAATGGGAAAAGACATCTGAGTCCTGCATTACTTAGATACTGTTGTGCACGTGAGATTTAGCTGTTGCTATAGCCACTGCCAGTGGGAAGGAAGGGTAGGATTTAGGCAACTTTTGAGATCTCCAGATCCTTGACTGCAAGGCTGTTGATATCTGGGATTTTAGTAGGCCTGGGCAGAAGCTTCACATGCTTGCGCAGTTCCACAATCCTATCATTCTATGTTGGTGCTACAAGCTTCAGTTCGGGGATCTGTCAGAACTCATTATGCATTCAAGCAATCCCAGAAATCTGGCCCCAGTTCTACCTGGAGCACAATATTTTAGGTTGTTTTTTTTTTGTCTCAGAGGAATAACTGTGGTATCTAAAACCTAACTTCAGCATGAAAGTTGAAATAAAGAATCTACAACAGAAGACAGTTAATTCTCCTACTTGTATAGTTTTGAAAAATCTGCCTATTAAGGAATTAAGACTCCAAAGATGTTTTTGATTTTTGTGGAAGAACAAAAATAAGCCCTATTAGAAACTGAAATTATTTACTAATGAACATTCAGTTAAAAATCATAGCTGAGGAGGATAATGCATGCCTATCTGTTTATCTAGGCTTTATTACACTGCATAGAAGTCCTGATAAAACAAGAGAGTGAAATGATAATATAAAGAGAAAGGTAGATTGTGTTTTGCACATGCATGTGCACAGGCACAAATGAAAAGCTGTTGATAATAAATAATTAAAAGGTTTTATTTTAAAGTTGAATGAATGAATGAATGAATATTATAAAGTTGCTAGAGTGCTGGAGCCAAATTGCTTAGAGCCGTGGGGAAAAATTTTGCACCCCTTTGGTGGACTGGGTGTTACCAAACCAGTGGTTGATTGGGTGCTACCACTTCCATCACCTATATTGAGGGTTATGCAGTCAACTTGATTAGGTGAGATATCTGATGGGCTGGACCCTCAATCAGTGCACTGCCTGGTCAACTTCTGACACCAAAACTAGGAGGTACAAACCATTCAGTTTTAGAATAAGGACACAGAAAGGACATAGATACAACTCATACTCCTTAATCTCTCCAGGAAGTTTTAGGCACCTTAACATAGTTATTTGCCTCCAATGGGTACACAAAGAAAGATGGCAACTTTCCCTGCTACTTTTTCCGATCTTTGAATGATTGAAAGATATAGTTGCTTGAACTGTGCTACTATTGTGAAGATAACCCTACACTCATATCCACATCACACTTAAATCCAATGTGTTGACAGGGCGGTTTGGTCCTCCCCTTGACCTTCATGTGCTGAGTCAACAGTGAGAATAGGGTGCCTATGCTTTCATAGCTGTACATGCACTAAAACCTTGTTCTCATCAATCAAGATTCCACATTGCATAGACGCAAATGCAGGGTGTGTAAGAACCATATACTCAACTACACCCCAATCTGCAGATGTCACGGTGGGGCATCTGATATGGTCCCCCTCCACATATTGGATGCACCTTTGTTACTGGGGTTGCACTAAAATGCACACATGGGGGGAAACTATCTCATGCTAGTAGTTCAGTGGGCAAAGAGAGGGAGGCAAAGGTGAAAGAACAAAGAAACTTAATATGAGGATAATTTAACAAAAATAGGTAAGAGGAATCAAAATAAAGGAATTCAATGTTTCTTGGCTATTCACACAGCTAGGTTCTAAACATGAGCACTTGCTGTGTACAGAGGGAAGAAGAAAAAAGGGAAGTCACTTCTGATGGGGAAATTAGTTTCTCCCACTAAATGATATCACTTAGCCGATGTCCTAAGCCTCTAAGGGTAAATCACCAGGAAAATACAATTTATTTATTATTTCTTTGCCTTAAATGGTCCCATTTTTTCCTCAGAATAAACAGTGCACTCAATGCACTCAATTTTCCTCATATTCAGAGTTGTTGATGGATTGGTTAATCCTTTGTTTGTTGGAGGCTGGAGCTAGTTGCTGGTCTCCCCTAATAGTGTGGAAAATAAACCAGGACACTTATGGCCCAGTCCTATCCAGGCTGTCCTGCATTACAGCGGTGCCAAAATGGCTGCCGTGGGACCAATGAACCAGCCAGAGGTCTCCTCAAGGTAAGGGAACATTAGATCCCTTACTCCATATCGGGCCCTCGCAGCCCCTATGGGTCTACTCAGATCTGCACCAGCTCAATCACTCGCACAGCATCAAGTAGGGCTTCCATGTAGGGCTTTCAGGCACAGGAGGGGGCATTAGGAAGCTGCAGCAGCCAAGGCTGCCATCCCTGTCCATCTCCTAGACCTGAACCGTTCCCAGGCTGCCCTTTCTCACCTAGAAACACCCCTTCCTGCCTTCCCTCTATCCTCCCCTGCCCTGGAATGCCTTCCTGCCGCTTGGTGGGATACTCACCACTGGTGGCTCCAGGCAGTTGTCCTGTCAGCATGGAAGTTCAGTGCCAACTGGTGCTGGTCTCCCCATGAGCACTGTTCCTTTCCTGGCTGCAACAATGTGCCTTATGGCACGTTTGCAATAGCTGTGTATGGGAGACAGGTGCTGTGTGTGGGATAGTATCGGGCTGCTCAATTCATCAACATACATACAGCATTCAAACAAAGAAAAAAGCAAAGAAAGCAGAACTGACCTGTGTCTGCTGGATAGAGAGAAAATATATTGCAGGAGCTGTGGGACAAGAATGCCAAGACTGAGTGAATCTTCTGAATGAAAACAGGTTTTCAGCAGAAAGCCCTCAGGAGCTAGGAAGGTGCCTTAACTATCTCAAGGGAGGGAAGCAGGGCAAGAGAGCTAGAGCTGTTTTCACAGGGGAAAAGGGGAATATTGTGAGACAGCACCCTTGGGATGACAGGCCATTCTGGCACAGTGCTTCAGATGCACTGAAGGGGTTATTGTGAAGGGTTATTGACCCTGGGTGCTGACATGTTCCGTATCAATGTCCATCACCTCTCTAGCACAGTTTTGCCAAATTCCAGGTCCAAGCTTTTCCTGTTCAACCTACAGAGGTCCTCCTTCCTCCCCTCTCTTGCCAGCAACTTCTCCAGCCACCACAGCAACACCTTGGCCCTCAGCCAGTCTTGGGCACGACAGTCTCCAGTGTCTCCAGTAGTCTTATTCCAGCAGTTCCCATTCCAGCAATCCTCAAAAATCCATTTGCCTGTCTGTCCATTAGTTAGTCCATTGGCCAGACAATGTCCAGTAGCTCATTAGTTCATTAGGGCCCAATCCTATCCAACTTTCTAGCACCAGTGCTGCTGTGCCTATGGGGTATTCACCACTTTCTGTGTTGGGATAACAGTCACAGAGACCTCCTTAAGGTATGGAAACATTTGTACCCTTATCTCAGGGCTGTACTGCAGCTGCACCGGTGCTGGAAAATTGGATAGGATTGGGCCCTAAATCTGTTAATCTGGCAGTGTAACACTCGCTCACTTGCTTGTGTTCTCCAAGCTTTCCTCCTTCTACTACCCACACCTCTTTTCCTGCCTTTAACCCTGAGGGCCTTTCTGCCTCCAAGTGGCTGCAGCTGTGCAGCACACTCACTGCAATCTAAAACCTGGTGTTAATCCCTTGCTTGCCTGCCAGAGCAAGGGACTACTGCTGACACCCTATCTCCTTGAGGGATCTTGCTCAATTCCATTACAGGTAGTGGTTCCCAAACCTTTTAGCACTGGGACCTACTTTTTAAAATGACACTCTATCCAGACCCACCTAAATTTACCAGATTTATTTATTTATTACTAATAATAGCCAGCAAAAGAACCCTCAAACATTTATCTCCTTATATTTATACATGCTTGTAAACTGCAATAGCTGAACCCTTTGCAGGGTGATTAGCAGCTATAGTATCTGATTTTTGAATAACCTGAGGGTTTGAGGCAATTAGTTATCTGATCTTTCCATCATCCTTTGATGACCCACCAAAAATCAGGTTGCAATCCATCAGTGGGTCCCAACCCACAGTTTGGGAACCACTGCTCTAGGATTTAGGATATTGTGCTCAAGAGAAAAAGCAAGAATAAATGTTAGTCTGTGTTAAAGGAAGACCTCTCTAACTCCTTCTTTCTCAGACTTTTCATGTTTTTTTCATAGCCTCTGATTTTCCTTCTACCATATTGCCATATTGACTTCACCACCAATAGGAATGGTATTTCAAAGAATTGCTCCAAATTGTCAACATAAAGATACCAGTTCAAAAATTTGTTTAGGTTTTAAATGCATTTGCCTGGAAATATTCCACTGCCCAAATCTTAGGGGGGAGGGGGAATAACTGTCCCTATCCAACCCTGAACTGTATAGTATCATTCCCATTGGCAAGTAGCTGGTGTCTCTTCTGTTTCGTTTTCTTGGCGTGTTTGCTTCTTGGCTTGTTTTTAAATTGTGGGCCCTTTAGGGTCAAGAATTGTCTTTTTATACTTATCTGGTTATTTTAAATCTGTTTTTTTTTAAAAATTCTTAAAAAGTTGTATCAAAATGTTTTCAATAAATATTACTAAAAAAACCACATCTCCATGTTGTAGAAAACTGCACATGTGTGCACCTGCAGAGTTAGTTGCAGGTAAAGCCACAGCAGCCAAGGCTAATGGAAAAGTTTGCAAGTTTATATTAAAATGTGGAATCTGCATGGCCTTGCAAGGTCGATCTGTGGGGGATCTTCTATATATTTCCTGCAAAATCTCCAATTGTTAAGTTGAAATGCAAATATTTTTTCCCCCAAGAAGGAAGATTGATGTCCACAGCCAAATCATGTTATTTCTCAAAATGTCATCTCACGCAGAAAACACTGTTTCGGTGTTGAGGGTATGATGTGTGGTCCAATTTCTATGATGACAGAAAAAGTATTATTGTCATTTAACCACAACTTGGGGAAGTAAAATAATGAGATTCAGTAACAGAAAGCCTTGTAAAAACCACAGCATTAGAGCTTTTGCCATTTTTATGAAGCCGTAATCAAGTTGTCTCGTAAGGAAGTAGATTATAGCCTCATAAACTAACATGGCGGAACTAAAGCATTGTTATTTTAATGCATACAAAGCCAATGTTTCTACAGGACTTTCTGACAAAGTCTATAATGTGGTACAATAGCTATAAATATAAAATCAATCAAAATTGGATTTGATTGTGGCTTTTGAAATATTAAAATGGAAAATAAAAGTATAAAAATGTGAAGTAGGTTAGCCAGTTGTCAAAGTCAATGCTATATCAAAAGACAAGTTGGCACTTAAAACTACATAATTGTGAAATACTGTAACATAAACATCTCAACAGGTACTCAACATCCTGGTGCATATACATAATATATACACAAGCCTTAAAAGCCAAAGTTTGCTGGATAATAAAAACTAGGGGAAAAAGGATAGATTGACCAAATTGCAAAACCATATCCACAGCCCAACCATCTTGGTGTTTGCTCAAGATAAGTTCTACTGATTACACTTACAGTAGAATATGTTTTATTTCTTTGTGCCTATGCTACCTATTTTCTAAAAAGCTGTCAGGCATATTATTCAAATACACCAACTATTCATGTTTCAAGGGTATTTTGTGCAGTAATCTTTTGTTGCTTTCAAACACAAAAGGAAAAATTATACTGCATTAGAGCCCAATCCTAGGCATGTCTACTCAGAAGTAAGTCCCATTAGAGTCAATGGGGCTTTCTCCCAGGAAAGTGTGGATAGGATTGGGCAATTAGTTACTAGTCTGCAACTATGCTAAACTGCAGACCTTGCTAAAATTCTAAAGTTCTGACTCCTCCCTCCTCCTGCCCCATAGGTAGAGGTTTTTGTTTCAGGTGAGTAACAGCCCAAACCTGAGCTGCCTGGGGCATGGGGCTGCAGCAGCACTGAAAATGGCTGCCACCGTGTCCTGCACACTCTGGGCAGTTGCCAGCGGCTCCTCAAGAGAAGAGGGCTTTTCTCGCCTTCCCCCAGGTAAAACAAGTAGCCCCACAATGGAGCTACTCGATTCACCGCCAACCCAAAGGTCAGCGGTGAATCAAGAACCTCTGTGCCACCCAACACGAAGGCTCTGGATCCAGTGGAGCTTTGTTCCACCAGTCCCTCCTCCGGAATGCCTCCTCCCCCCCGCCTCCCCGGAACACCTCCTCCCCATCCTCTCCCCGCCCTCTGCCCGCCTCCCCGGTAGCCAGCACTGAGCTACCACTGGCACTCAACTGGCTGTAGGGCCCACAAACATGCCTTATGGCACTTTTGCAACAGTGTGCACCGGTGGTAAACCAGTGTACACTGTTCAGGATTGGGCCCCAAGACAGCTTAACTCTTACTGAACACAATGGGCTGAGTAAAATAACACCAGTTTCAAACACCTGTACCCACAGGAGTTAACCAGCCAAAGTCAGGGCTATGAAATCTTCTGCCACTATAACGTGCCCAGTGCACAGTTGTCTACCCAGCATATGACTGGCTACACTATGCCTTCATAATTTGTATGTATTTGATCTTGTATATTCTTAGTAGCTGTCCTCTACCTGTGGAGTTCTTTCCACTGGAGATCCAACAAAGCCTCATGGCCCACACTGTTGTACAGGATTAATGTGGATGCACAGGTATAACTAAATATCTAGGAGATTGCACTGGAACAAACTATATGCCCATTCCCTCAATCCAGAGAAAGTTAGTCACATCAAAACTAGAAGATAAAGCACAGTTGTCCCAGAAAGCTATGAGGATAGCAAACCTAGAAGATGTATATCTTCTATATGGCCTGGAAGATGTATATCCCACCTTTCAATCAAATGATCCCCAAAGAAGCTTAGGGTCAAACTAGACATCTGCATATTTTTTTTTTGAAGGTCGATAAATGTGGCTGCTTATAGCAGCATCTACCCAGTGATGGCTTGCACACATGGAAGGTTGATTTCTGGATCTAGTATTATGCATTATAATCCTTTACAAGTTTGTGTGTGTGGAATGATTACTCTACATGTGCAAAATTCTTCACACTTGTTGTTGGCATCCTTCAGTCTCAGAAGACTATGGTGTCACACTCTGAATGGTGGTTCTGGAACAGAGTGTCCTCTCCAGTGCGCGAAGCCTGGGTAAAGTAGGTATGGAGGATAGGCTGTTATCCATGCAGCAAATCCCCCCTCTCCACGTCACTGAAATGGTCCAATGGAAAGGCAGAGGCCAATACGGTTGGTTCCAGCGACGTCGCAGGAGTTGCCAGAACGTGACTGTGTTCAGCCATGAACTGCCTCAGGGACTCCGGCTCCGGATTTTGCCTCGAGGTTGACTCCTGAAGCCTTTTCCATAACTGGATGTAGCCACAAGGCAGTGGAGGTTTGGGATCAGAGTTTTCCTTCTCTCAGATGAGCTGCCTTCCCAGGCTGACGAGTCCCATCTACCCGGTGGCTGTTTAGTCGCCTCTTATAACAAGTACAGCCAAACTGAGGGCCTATTCTTATCCCCAGCCCCCAGGATCCCCTGGGGACACACACAAACAGAAATTGCTGAATCAGGTTATAAAGAGTATTAATGGCATGAATAATGAATGAATAGATGACCTTGGCTGATGAATCAGATCAGTGGTCCATCAGTGGTCCATGCTGTAGCTCAGCATTGCCTGTGCTGACTGACTGGCAGGAGTTCTCCAGGATTTCAGACAGGGATCTTTTTACAGCCCTGCCTGGTAATACTAGGGTTTGAAGCTGGGGCCTTCTGCATACAAAGCATATGCTTCTCTGCTGACTTCCCTAATGTGAGGGCCCAGCACAGCTCAAACAGCTCCCACTGAGCATACACCATTCATGGCAATGGTGCGTGACAGACCAGCCATGCAAAACATTGATATGATTAACCAACACCCGCACATCAACGAGACCACAAAAAGATGAATACAAGCCAACATATCATTGTGACTTTGAATAGATCACCCCCAGTGAAAATCTACAGTATATCTTAAGTCACAATCAAATCCTAAATCTTTGTAATCACATTTTTCATTCTAGAACGGTTTCATGCGCTTTTCCTTAAGCATTCATAGGGGATCTTCAAAGTATTTTAGAATCATGAAAATACAGAAGGGGAAATTCTGAAAAAAAAAAAGAGTAACAATGTAAAATAGCCTTGAAAAGCCTTTAAAAATTCCACAATTCTGAGCTATTAGCATACCAGGCCAGACAGCTAATGTGCACTTTGCAGAAAAATAGCATTTACCTGTTTAATGCTGAACTGCATTCCTGATGGATTTTTTGCAGATCCGGTGGGGTTGCTTGACAGTGAAAAGTGCTGAAAGGTAATGGCAGCAAATAAATGCACTGAGAATTATCTTCAAATGGAATACCTATAAGTAAAATTACATATGACAAAAATGTAGTGCTGTGTTAAAACCTTTTTTGCTGCTATGCTAAGAGAACAAAGGAGCAGTGTTGGCTAGTATCTTGTGTTTGACAGAAGTGCCAGAGAAAGACAGTATCAATGTATTGCAATAATTATTTTGCAATAATCAAATATGCTAATAATTTGAGCTTTTTGTAGGATGTTTAAAAAACCTCTCAGATTTATAACAGAGGAAAAATGAAAGCACAATGGGGAAAGGGAAAAAAACAAGGCACCATTTGGTTTAGACACTGGAAAGTCAGCATCAGGTGCAAATATCCTAAGAAAATTCAGATTCTAGCGAAGAAGGGAACAAAGCGAAACTGCTGTGGAGGGACAAGGAAAGGCAGATGGGGGAAGAAAGGAAAGGAAGGTCCTTCTAGATCAGCCATTTTCAACCACTGTGCCATGGCACACTGGTGTGCCGCGAGTGGTTCACAGGTGTGCCACAGAAATTTGGGGAAAGGTCATTTATTAATAGGGCCAATGGGAGATGTGAGTCCCCACCGGCAGCATGGTGTGCTTTGTCAATTGTCAAAAACCTGGTGGTGTGCCTTGACCATTTTAATGCCTTGTCAGTGTGCCATGAGATGGAAAAGGTTGAAAATCACGTTCTAGATGATAATGCTTACCATAATACGTTTATTGATTCATTTATTTTCAACATTTCTGTCCAATCTTTCTTTAAAAAAAGAATTAAGGGCAAGCAGTGTCAAAAAATTAAAGCAATTTTTGAAGCAGTATAAATTAAGAAATTCAACTAATGCTGCAATAAAAATTAAAATGAGTCTAAAGACAGCAGCAATCAGATTCTTTTTTCAAAGTAGTGGGACAATTGGTTGGGCACTATCATTTGGAGGAGTGACAAAACATGACAGGTTCACCTTTGCTTCATGGTCAATATTTTATTTCCCTGCATGTTGTGAGTTAACCCAGCTAGAGGGCTTGACCCATCTATCTCAGCGGCTCTCCACCACCATACTGCTCCACCCTTCTGGTCCCACCCCTCTCGGTTTGTGCCTTCCTCTGTATTGTTCCTAGCCTTCTGAAGTCTTCTTCCACCTCTCCCCCCCCCCCAAGCCTCTGCAGAAGCGGAACTACTGAAAGGGCAGTGCTGGGAGAGCCCAGTTATAACAGGGGCTGGATAAAGAACTTCGCAGGCTGTATCTGATTTGTGGGCCTTATGTTTTGACACCCCTGCTCTAGAGGACCTATGGAATTGATTGAGAGCATCTTTTCTGTAGTAAAGACTAGCTTTCCCTCTCCTGTAAGCTTGTGAAGTGTTTTCATACCTAGTTCTTAGGTTTATCCCTTCCCTGTTCAGTCTACAGAGAGGCATTCCCGGCTGCAGCCTTTTCATCATAGTCTGAAATATTTAGACCTTGCTGCTTTCCTCCACACTAATCCCTCTAGCTTCCTTCCCGTCATACCTAAACCTGCTCTGTGCTCCTCTGGAAAGTGTAATGGAAGATCAGAAGATCACCAGATGATGTGGTGTTGACAGCAATTCCCATGTTTTGAAGGCTGGCTGACAGCTCTGGGAAGGTCAGGGCTAGTGCCCACAGCTGTAATCAGTTAAGGCCAATGGAGACTTAGACAGGCATGGACCAAGAGGTGACTCACACCTAAGTCTCATTTGGATAACAGGGGCTTTTAGAAATAAAAGCAGCCCCAGAAGGTGCATGAGGAAAGGGGGCTTTTAAGACTCTGCCTGACATAGCTGTGTTGGGTCCATTCAAGGACAGATGTGGGGATGCTGCTGGATTGCCACTGAACTGGGAAGATTCTGTTGGATGTGCTTTGAAGCTGCTGCAAACTTGTACTAGATGCTTCAGGGCCCAATCCTATCCAACTTTCCAGCATTGGTGCAACTGCAATGCAGCCCTCAGGTAAGGGAGCAAATGTTCCCATGCTTTGAGGAGGCCTCTGAGACTGCCTCCTCACCATAGGATGTAGTGCACACACCATTGGCATGGCTGCACTGGCACTGGAAAATTGAATAGGATTGGACCTTCAGACCTTTACCTCCTAAGCTAAGTGAAGGGGAAGGGAAAGCCTCTGAACAAGAGGAATTGCCAGGGAGTGTTTGAGTAGCAATAAATCTTGTTGAGTGCTCTCAAACTGATAGGTGTGTTCTGTAGTTCCTTTGCACGCTGCCGTTTCTGGAGAAGGGGAGGTGTTGATTAGCTAGAAAGTGGGCATTGGAAGGGAGATGGAATAGTTTGGACAGGACCGGAAGCTACTAATCTACCTACATCCTCTCTCCCCCCACATTCCCCTCTTCTTGCTCTGCCCTTTCTCCTTCAAAGGTGTTCCTCTCTGCTCCCTCCTCCTTCTCTCTCTCCTTTCTAACTGCTTTCCTTGCACATGCATGTTGGTGACAGAATTCTTCCGCTATAGCTTAAGGGTGAGTGAGCCCCAGTTCAAACTTGGGCATGTGAGTAGTTACTGACCACAGCTGCTGATGGAGCTGCCACTCTGCAGTGGTGTCTCAAAAATGGCCACCAGCAGCATGTTCTGCATATCGTCGGCTGCTGATTTATTGCAGCAGGACAATGTCCCACTGCTATAAACTGGATGTTAAGATTTGGCCGTAAGGGGAGGGACTATAATCTTGGTTTGGGGATGTAGCTCTGAGCACGTGTATCTCCATTTATGGTTAGGACTTCTGTTTGAAACACTGCAGATCTGCTGGCAGACAAGGTATGACCTACATGAACCAATGGTCTGAAACAGGGTTACAGTGGCTTTTGATAATGCCATCAGGTAGGGAGGAATGCAGTTGCCTACAGAATTGAGGCCCCTCCAGTGCTGCTACATCTGTTACCACCGATGACGGGTGGGACATGGAGCGGCAGGAATGACTTAGCAACATTAATATGCTGGTCCAGTCTATTGACACTCATGTAATATAGAGGAACAACATGAATGCTCCTTCTTTGATATTCCCGTAGCAGTACAAGAATGGCCTATAAGGAACATTTTCAGGGTACTTTGTGGTTGTTTGTCTTCCAGTAACTCCTCTCTGGCTGTGAACGAATTTATTTCCGATATTTGATACCACATTTGATCTGATTTGATACAATATTTGATTTCCAATATTTGATACCCCACTATGGTGTGGTAGAATTTTCTTCGCACATTCACTACAACACCCTTAATTTTTTTTAATCCTATTCCAAAATATTTCAAATCACTGCCACTGATGTTTTAATGATTATTTTCCTTCTATAAAGCAGATCACTATGCACTGACTTACGTAGTTCATACCGGTCAATGTCCACTCTGAAGTGCATAGGTGGCTGAAAGCCAGCAAGCTTGGCTGCTGTTTTCTAATCGGCTCGTGATTTGCAGAAGGAAATAACACTCGATTGGACCCCTCCTTCCTATAGTCAAGAGATAAATGAATAATGTTCGGCATCAATAATACAGCTCCACAGTCATCGGCAGTACATGTTATCTAGCGCTGTTGTCAGGTCTGGCTTTGCAGGCGTCTTTGAAGTTGAATGCATTGCCACTGTGACACAACAGAAGTCAGACATCTCATTAATTATTTTTTGTACTCTAGAACATGGGAGATCAGGGTGGAATGCTGTTATCTGTGCAAGAATGCTATATCTCTCTGACAATAAATGCTTAATTATAGAAATTAGCATTTCATTTTATAGGGATTTACTAGGAGAATATAAATAATTTTAATTCACCATCATTGCATGCATGTGGAGAGAAGAATTACAAACGTGCGTTTTATCTTAAGATTTCTAACTGTACTGGAAGGAACTTGATTCTTAAGTTCTGCTACCTTTTGAAGATTTCTGACTATACTGACAGATGATCGCCTCCATGTTTGTTACAGGACTAGCGCTGCAGATAATGTAATGTAATGGGGCCGAAGCTTAGCTCTGGTGCAAGAGCTGAAATGATTCCATGTGATGATGGCAAATGTATCCAACTTTTGCACTTAGCTATGTTTCTTATGTGGCTGCATGAGCAATGTGCAATGTAGTTGCCACTGAAAATGCTTCAAAATGGTTGCCATAATCCAAGTAAGGTACTCATCACATTTTTGCAAAGTTCCTATGTCTGCACCACATCTTCCCCAGGACCATTTTTGTGGGTGTCAAGGCATAATGTAGTGAACACGTTACATATGCTCTGGCACACATATGGAAATTGGATTTTCAGTCCAATCCAATGCAACTCCACATACAGTAATGCAGCTATGCCAATGTCACACACACACACTGTGTCCTGCAGGGGAGTTCTAGGCCCTGGAGGCCTCCTCAGGGTAAGGAAACATTTGTTCTCTTGGCCCAGGGTAAGCCCACACTGCCCCGCTGGGTCTACTCAGACCTGTGCCAGCTATATTGCTGGCGCAAGTCTGCATGGACCCAGGTAATAAGTATAATAATAAAGTATTATTAGTATCTGATATAAAGTATCTGTTCAGTATTACTACTCATCTTTTATTGCACAAGAATTATGTTGGATAACAGAAAAGTCACCAAATATAGTGGATTCTATCTGGCAAATTCTGAAGGGATTCACTGCTAGTCTCAGGGCTAGTTTTATTATACTCAGAAGAATACAAATTTAGAGCCCAATCCTATGCTCATCTACTCAGAAGTAAATACCATTGTAGTCAATGAGCCTTAAAAAAAACAAAAAACAATTGTGCAATTGTGTCCTCAGAAGTAAGTTCCATTTATTTCAATGGAACGTACTTCCAGGTGTGCATGGGATTGCAGCCTAAGGGGAAACTATTCTTAACTATTTCTGAGACTTTGTTTGCAGTGATGAAATTAAGAGCCCTAAATATTTTTATGCTTCAAAGTTGCATCTTGGTTTGAACCTGCTGTCTGAAATCCAGCACCCCACTAACTGAAGGAGGTTTTGATAGACCCCAGTGAAGACTCTCTGCCCCAGTGTGAAGAATAGAAAAGATGAAAAAGAACAGAGTCCATTAATGACTTGGAGAAGATGTCAAAGGATTAAACATGTGTCTGAGCAACAGAGATCGAGAGGAGAATGAGTCAGAGGCCCAGACAACCCACAGAGAGGCAGAGTATAGCAGGCAGATCATAAGAAGAAACACTACAGAAGGAGTGCAGAGAGGTTTGGGAAAAAGAGGATAAGATACCAAGATCAATTAAGGCTTTAACCACAGCCCAGTAAGGGGAAGCTTTTAAGTACACCTTCCCAGGAAAGATCCAAAAAAACCTTTACTTCACTTCAAAAGCAGCAGATTGCCCAGGAGAAGAGACTATTATTTGGTTTCTTTATGTACGTGTGTGTGCCCTTCCTGAAACTTCATATATGGTAACTGCACTGAACGAGATCTATACTGTGGCATTCACTGAAGTCAAATACAAAACCTAAGTACATACTTATGTCCAAAGCTAGCTGTAGAAGAGAATAGGACAGGCAGAAGTCCACCAATAGTTCCCCCAAATTACAACATGTGACAACAAAATGTTCCCTTGTCTGGAGGCCTCTGTTTTGCTCTAGCAGCCCAGAATGGCTTCGAAGGGGAGCGAGAAGGGCCTCTTGCATGGCACGGTGAGGCTCTATGCAAAACTTAGTGCTTTGCAACCCCTCTAGCAATGCTATTAGGTACATGTAGCAAATGTGTCTGTTGCCAGGTACTATGGAAAGAGATACATATTCTGTGTTTCACCTGTATTTTGTACTTTGGTACTCAGTTTTAAAATATCTAATGAGAAGCAGCATTTTGAGCATGAAAGATGTCCTTTTCTCATGCAAAATGGATGCCTGTCTTATAAACAAACACGAAGCAGACCTTCATTAACTTTCCATCATTGAAATTCTCCTTTATCCCCTAACCTGCAGTTTTGTAAGGTCCTCATCACTCGTGAATTCTCTTTGCTTGCCCTGCTAAACAACCATCATCCTCATATAACCATGACTGCCCAGACAGATCCCAATTACGCTGAAGAATAGAATTTCCCCCCCCTAATCCCTTTAATCCCTTAATCTGCGATTATTGGAAGGTTTGTTGTAAAAGGTGGCCCATTTGTTGAGAAAATGGCATCATATCATATGTCAATTAATGCGCTGCTTAATGTGCCAACAGTACCTGTTACTGGCAGTGTATATCAGTTAGCTGTTGTTCTCCCATTTTGACCTTGCAGTTGCATTCATATCAGCTTTATTTTCACTTGGAATGATTTTAACTTGTTGCATATCAGGAATCAAAGGCTAGTAGTATTCACTGACCTGTTTCTAGCATCTTGCTTAGTCATTTCCCCCTGCTTCTCAACATATCCAACAACAGTAACGGTTGGAATGACATGGCATTTCATAATACCTCTCCAATACACTGGCGTAGCTAGAGGGGGCGGGGCACTAAGTTTTGCAGGGAGGCTCCCTGCAGCATGCAAGCAGCTCCTCCCCTCCCTTTGGGAGCCATTTGGGCAGGTGGTGGCAAAATGTGGCGAATGGCTCCCAAAGGGAGGGGGGCCACTTGCATGCTGCAGGGAGCCTCCCTGCAAAACTTAGTGCCCCGCCCCCCCCCAGCTATGCCAGTGTTCCAATATAGGATAAAAAATACTAGGGGGGTTATACACAAATTGACGTAAAAATAGCAAAACCTGCCATTGAGCCTCTGATGCCCACTCCTATCTGTGGAGTACTGTGTACTCCACTCCAGTACTGTGGAGAGCTGCCACTGGTGCAAAGTCTAGGAGGCCTTGTGCTGGCAGCAGCATTTCACAGACCAGTTGTAGGTGCAGGTATGTTGGTGATGGAGTTATGTTGGAGGGGAGATCAGGCTGGGATGATCTGATGGATGACAGATCTGATGTGCCCATTTTCAGCCCAACATGGTCCCTTTACCCTAACAGACCTATGCCAGCAAAAGAGCTGAATAAGCCCATAGGACATCAGGGAGCAGTGGAAAAGATAAGTAAAAATTTTCACTACTTATCTCTCCCAGCTGGCTTGGTCGCCAACCAGTCCATGATATGAAGAGGACGCCGTAGGCCAGCCCTGGATAGAATTGGGCTATGAAAGGGTGCAATCCTAACCCCATGTTATACCAACAGAACACACATTCTACCAGCATAGAGTGCTTTGCAGTTGTTCCAGATACAACTCCACTTGAGAGCATGGTCTGGGGTGCTGCTGGAAGAGATAAGCAGCAAGGTCCATGCAGCAACAGACTGCAGATACCTACCACCTAGGTGAGGCTGAACAGAGGCGGGGAGGGAGGCGGGGAGGGGAGAGGAGGAATGGGACAGGGTGACATAATGGGGTGGTGACAGGAGTGGGAAAGAGGGCAGATTGAGTCTGGAAAGGGGACAGGTTCAGTGGCAGCAGCACTCGCCAAGTCCCACTTGCTGACCCACTTGCAAGACCCACTTGCTGGGCCTGATCCGCTTTCATGAGTCAACATGGACTTGCACCAGAAATATCACTGGTACAGGTCCAAGTAGACCCATTGGGATGACATGGGCCTTACCTTACAAGGCTTCAACATACCTAAACATCCCCATGAGATATAGCAGATGCCATGTTGGTGCTGCTATATCGCCGTGTGGGGAGTTATGGTGGATAGGACTGTTAGCCTTCCTTCATCAAGGTTTCACCATAAATACTCGCCTATAAGTTGAAAAATTTACACCTAAAAATTGACCCTGAAAACCTGTGTCAGCTTATACGCAGGTCAATACTGTGAATAAAGCAGGAGCTTCTGGGAAGCTTATGGGAAGTTTAGCAGCTGTCTGGTGAAGTGGGGGGTGGGACTGGGCTAAGAAGCAGGACACGGGTGGAGAAAGAAGGATAAATTTTACTAATAATTACAATATTCAGAGGCAGCCACTTTAGCCTCTTCTACGGACAGGAGGAGAAGTGAATGCATTTATGGGAATTGTAGTTTGTATAAGGGCTGCTGCAGTGGAAGTGCAGCACTTACTTCTCACTGACAGCCCAATCCTATGCATGTCTGCTCAGAAGTAAGTCCCATTTAGAGTCAATGGGGCTTACTCCCAGGAAAGTATGGATAGGATTGGGCCAGGGCTTTTCAAACTGGGGCGTTGCGATGCCCCAGCCTGTGAGCCCTGGCCTCTGCCCCCTTAAGGGGTGGGAGCAGGGAGGAGGATCACGCCACCCAGGGGGGGCTGCAGGGGCTTGGGTGCACTTATCCAAGCCTCCTGCAGCCTCCCCAGGCTGCAGAGAGCCTGGCGCGACCTGCAGCAGGGCTCCCTGCAGCAGTGAAAGTAAATGCGGAGTGATCGCGCTCCACTTCCGCTTTAGCAGAGGCGGGGCGCAATCGCTCTGCATTTACTTTCACTGCTGCGGGGAGCCCTGCTGCAGGTTGCGCTGGGCTCTCTGCAGCCTGGGGAGGCTGCAGGAGGCTTGGGTAAGTGCACCCAAGCCCCTGCATCCCCCCTGGGCAGCGCGATCCTGGGGATCGCGCCGCTGCCTTCCCCCCACCCCCGCTGCCTTCTCCCCCCACCCACGCAAGTGTAGCTCTCAGACTCTCCCAGAGAGTTTGAGAACCACTGGATTGGGCTGAAAGCCTCCTCACAATTCCCATAAGCTCCTTCCTCTCCCTTCAGTTTGGAGAAGGTAAAATGCCTCCTTTATTGCTGTTTGCTGCTGCCCCAGAACAGTTCCTGGCAATTCATTTTCAAAGAACTTCACACCTCCCTCAGTTTAGGGGTCTGGTCTTTAAAACACCAAAATGGAATCCTTATTTCCATTTGAAACAAAGTCCCAGGCTACAATTCAGTGCACTACTACTTAAGAATAACACCCATGGGAAGCAATGGGTCTACTTCTGAGTAAATAGGGTTGCAACTATGTGCAGCTACACTTGCTCATTCCTTGTTGTTTGCCTGTTGTCTGGCTGTGAATTGAATTGCACACTCCCAGTTATGCATTATAAGTTGTGTGCTATATGTAGAGCCTCTGGCTTAACACAACAGGCACCTTAAAGAAGGATTTCAATAATGGTTCTACCAGTATGTGCATTTACTCTGATTGTGTTTACACAAAGGTTGTGAAGACCAGAATTTAAAAAAAATTAATGAGTAAAATGTATCTTATGATCTTTTCCTATATTTTTAATAAATTAGAGACTGTTCAGTTCTTGGGTAACAATTACAGGTAGGTTATTTTTCAGGATCTGGCCTCGGGTAAAATCAGACAAAATAAGTTTTAACCCCCCCCCCCAACTTATCTGAGGGTCATAGAAAAGTCAATTATTTGGGCTCAAAATCTGTCCTCACCTTATCTGTGAGATTGACTTATAGACAGGTGTCTTCGGTGAGTGACCTTTTGCATCCTTTGAATTGTATTTCATCAGTTTTGTCTTGTGATTATTTGGAATCATGTACAAATCACCAAGGTTTCATGAACAATTGGATGGAGCACTCGAGCCTCACTTTCCCCACTGCCACCCCATCCTCTGCCTCACTACAGGCTGGAATGGGGAATGGAAAGCAGCAGCAAAGGCACAAGGTCTTGGGAGTTTCTTACTTGTCCTGCCCTGGGGGGAGACACTGATGGTGGTAATAAGGCGAGTCCAGCCTCTGGCAGACCATCTTGTCTCCACCAGGTCAGCATTGGGGCTTCAAGTTCCAGCTGCCCCACTGGGAAATGACATTCTGCACGTCTCTCCCAATTCTAGAAAGGGTGTCTCCTGGCCAAGAAAAGTACACACAGCTTGAAAATATCCTGCATGTGGTTTCCAGTGGAGTAGGATGTCCAACTGTGCCTCATTGCCTCCTCCTTCCTCAAGGTAAAGTCTTGGGAAGGAAGGGGAATTGAAGTAAAGATGGAAGAAGCACTGAGGCATGTTTGCTTTAATGTTCACTTAGTTAGGTTTCCACCTACCGAAGGTCGCTAGTTCGAGGCCACCGGCACCGTGCGACCTTGAAGCAGTTGACAAGCTGAGCTGAGCTATTTCCATCTGCTCTGAGCGTGGGAGGATGGAGGCCAGAATGTGCGACCAGATCAAGAAAGGAACATCTGAATGTTGTGGTTTCTTGAAAGATAGAAACCTTCTTTCAAATTGTAAAAATCCCTACGGGGATTTAAAAATTGCCTGCCTATGTAAACCGCCTTGAATAAAGTCTAAGGAGAAATCTGAGGACCAAGAAAGGCAGTATAGAAATACCTGTATTATTATTATTATTATTATTATTATTATTATTATTATTATTATTATTATTATTATTACTGTACTTAAGTACTCCTGTTTGCCCTGCCTCTAGCTTCCACAGGGCATTGCTTTCTGATACCACCACTTTTTGTTTTGCTTTGTTTCAGGAAAGCAAATGTAAGCATGGCAGTGGCAAAGTGTGAGGCTATCAGGGTAGATAGAGTTTTATGACCTAAGACCACATTTTGGTAGAGTTTGGTAGGTAGAGATCCCAGGAGGGCAAGTTTCAGCTCACCGTTACAAGTTCTCTAATTCTCAATTTCAGCACCATTCCTTCCATTCAATCTTCAGCACTTAACCCCAAACTGGGCATTGTGTATGTCTACCCAGATGTAAGTTCTGTTGTGTTCAGTGGGACTTACTCCCAGGAACATGTGCATAGGATTATGCCGCTATGCATTAAAATACCAAACTTAAAAAAATTATCCTTGAGAGATGACAGCTAAATTGCTAGTATCACATTGTGTGAACAGCAAACGAGGGCCATTTTCGTAACATCTCCCATCTAACTCAGTGCTGCCTGTGAAAGCAAGGCATGTGTCCCCAGCACAACCCTACCAGAATTCTGAGGGGAGTTATCTGAGGATAATTCATTTTTAGGCTGAGAAAAGCTGAAATAAAATAAAAGACAGCATAGCACTGTCTTTCAGTAAGCACACCAGATAGTAATCTGTTTACTAATTCTCTGTAGGTGGTAAGTATGCATGGCGTGAGGAATGAAAGCATTTACAAGTTCAAACTGCCCAAAGATTATAAGGATGGATGAATGATGAATTCCTTTAATTGCACATTTGGTTCTCCGGATATCAAGTGACACTCTTAGGAAAATGTCTACATTAATTGTGTAGCTTATTCTGTGTTGTGGTGCTAACTGTTTATTCAGTTGTTAATTGGGTGTGCTTTTAAGACACAGGCAATGGGTGTATGTGTATGGGTGGGTAGGAATGGGTGTAACTATTGCATATATAGGGACCAGGCGTGGTGGCCAATGGCACAGCTCAGTGGAATTGCACAATGGAGGAGGGAGAAATTGGTAAAGGTGTAACAATATAGGACTTTTACTGCAAAGATTAACAGATTAAATTTTGGCAACTTCAAAGCAGATGATAACATGATGTGGAAGTGACTGGCATTGGAGTGGGCAGGGAGAGAGAGACAGAAGGGAGATGGAACATTGGAAACAAATGAAGGCTAGCAGATATCTTTCAACTGAATTGTAAATGTGCTTCTAACCTGAATGATCCGAAAGTTAAAAAAAACAAAAAACCCAGGGAAGAAGCACTTGGTATTTACTGTGGCTTATGAGCTGCAGGTAAAACTAACAAGGAAATGTTATGCAAATTGCCAGTAACGATGGTAGATTGATTTCATTTGTACCTGGGGCATCCTCATTTATAAAGGTTGATGGAATCAAATTTTATAGGATAATATTGGCTGTGATCCCATTAGTTTCTTTAGATTACATTCCCTTATGTCTCTCTCTCTCTTCTCCCCCCCCCCACTCCAATGCCAGTCACTCCCGCATCACATTATTATCTGCTTTGAAGTTGCCAAAATCTAACGAAAAAACTATTTAGCTCAGAGTCTGCTCATTTAGGGCATTAAGAACCCAATCCTAGGCATATCTACTCAGAAGAAAGCCCCACTGAATTCAATGGAGTTTCTCCCAGGAAAGGGTGCATAGGATTGCAACCTAAAAGAGAAACACTTTGCTAGGTACATGGCTGTGATTTTTTTTTTTTTTTTTGCGGACTTCTGCAGTGTGGACTCCTGCTGAATAACTTGCTTGGGGAGATTTTTAGATCTTCAGTTGTTGACCAATGTTGGAAGAATTGAGCATGCATTTATACGTATATCTCCCTGTCGTTTTGTTAACAAGAACAATGAGAGAAGATGCATGGAACTAAAAGTGCATCTACAAATTATTTGATGGTGATCTGATGATGTCTGCAAGAAGTCTTCTGCAAAGAACTACTTGCAATAAATGCACAGCACAATCCTGAAGACTTTAAATATGAAGAAGAAAAGGAACAAGTTAATATTCATTATAAGTCCTTGGGCATATAGGATCGGCTAAACACATAGATTAGAACTGGGAATAGCATGCATCTTATAATAATGCAGAGGAAAGGCTCCAGTTGCTCTTCTATATCTTGAGGTTGGTATTACTCATCCGCATACATTTCAGAGTTGACATGAGATTTGACTAGTCAATGACTGCTCAGTAACATAAGTGCATAAAATGTTTTATAGATGAATGCTTTTCCCTTGAAATCTGTTACTCAGTCCTGCAGATCCTCGGGAGGTGTATTTTCTTTCTTTCTTTCTTTCTTTCTTTCTTTCTTTCTTTCTTTCTTTCTTTCTTTCTTTATAATTGAAAAAATCTCAAGAATCTTCGGCATTCAGCATCCTCTTTGAAGACAATGTTTACTATTTAAGCTGGTTTTTTTGGATCACCTTTTATACTGTCATCTTCCTTGTATAGGAGGTGAACCTTAGGGTTGTGGAGAGGTAATATTTGTTGCAAGTCCCCCTTGTGCACCCTAAGAATAAACTCAAGTGATTGAATGACTATCAGGTTACATGTGAAATCCAGTGTTGGCATCCTTTAGTCTCGGAAGACCATGGTATCGTGTTCTGAATGGTGGTTCTGGAACAGTGTCCTCTCCAGTGTGTGAAGCCTGGGTAAAGTAGGTATAGAGGATAAACTGTTACCCATGCAGCAAATCCCCCCTCTCCACGTCGCTGAAATGGTCCAATGGAAAGGCAGAAGCCAATACAGTTGGTTCCAGTGGCATCGCAGGAGTTACCAGAACATGACTGTGTTCAGCCATGAACTGCCTCAGAGACTCCGGCTCCAGATTTTGCCTCGAGGTTGACTCCTGAAGCCTTTTCCATAACTGGATGTAGCCACAAGGCAGTGGAGGTTTGGGATCAGAGTTTTCCTTCTCTCAGATGAGCTGCCTTCCCAAGCTAACAAGTTCCATCTACCCGGTGGCTGTTTAGTTGCCTCTTACGACAAGTACAGCCAAACTGAGGGCCTATTCTTATCCCCCAGCCCCCAGGGGGAGCCCCCCCTATGTGAAATAGGTCCACCCATAGATAATGTAGTGGTTTCTACATACAGAGGACTCTAGCTATGAAGAAATACTTGAGTATGTAAGTTAAAATAAAAAGAGGATGAATACACACAAAGCATGATAAAGACTGAGCATTACTGGGGAGAAAAGCCAACAGCAGAACACAGAGGGAATTGTATTATCCAAATTGGGCATTAGGGTTGGGAAGATACAACAAGGTTTCACTTGCCCTTTTCAAATGTACAGCATCCTATTTGGTTCTTAACAAACAATTGTTTAAGTCATTTTAATTCTCCTTTCCTATACTTGCTTGTATACATTGCATATTAATTACTGATTTATTAACAATAACTAAACCTTGCTATAAAATAAAAGTCTTCACCCCCCCCCCCCAAATAAAATCCATGCTCTTTGTTCATCAGCACTGTTTCTTTTGATGTTGTGACATGGTCCTGAACATTAAGCTTCCCAACTGATTTTCTACACTATTGTAAAGCTCTTAAGCATTTCCTAGCTTGTTTCCCACAATACATGAATGACAGCATATTTTAGGAGCTGTATCTGCAGAGTGAAAGCTGCAAAGCATTTTCTAGGTAATCATAAAATCTAAAGTGGGTAGCTTACTATGACTGAGTAATGCATTCTGAAAAGATATGAGTGCTTTTGTGTACTTAACACTGGGATTTTCTTTTTGATCTCAGTTTCCACATTTAAAAGCATCCTAATCTTGTAGTTTTATAGCTCATCTTGAATGTTTATCAAGGAGTGCTGTCATGGTGGCTGTGCATGCAGTCCACATGTACCACATATTCCTCCTTTAAAAATAAAAATAAAAAATCACGTATTTTTTTGATGAGATGTTTTGCTGTATTATTTGTGCTTGGTTATATATTTTTATTTGGTTTAAATGTGATTGTTCATTACAATCGCAAGCAACTGTGATTTTTAGGAAAGGGGGTTTGCATTTATAATATTCCAACCATATTTGATGCTCTTTTGTAAATAATGGCTTAATGGCAACCAATAAACTGACTGGTGTCAGTGGAAATTTTGCAATTTGGTAAACTGCAAAGTTTACCAAAGGTGTGGAAATAACACTAGCCATTTCTAAGGTCTGCCTTGAGCTGTGTACTCAAACTCACTTCTAACACCAATTTGTATCTAAATAGGAGGGTTGGTAGCTACCATACTGACAGACCCTCTTTCAGTCCTATCTGGGCTTTCTGCTGATGGAACTCACAAATTGCTGCTGACTATGTAAGTGTGCCAACAGAGCAGCCTGTCACAACTGTTGCTGCTAAGTCGGCAGTGGGAATGAGCCATGGGTAGGAAGGGGAAGGATTGGGTTAGGGATTGGAGCCAACCAAGGGCATGTTGGGAATGGGAATGGATATTGATGGCAGCACCACCACTGATATTCTATGCTTCCTTCTTGGCCTTGACACATTTCCATGATCTTACACGGAAATGTGCCAGCCAAAGGGCTGGTGCAGATCTGAATAGGCCAATTGGGAACCATGGCACAGAAGAGTAAGTAAAAAATTATTTTACTTGCCTCTCTGTCATGTCATGGTCCTTGGCCAGCCGATAACATGCAACAGAGCCATGTTGGCCCTGCTGTACTCTTATGGGCCAACTAAGGTTAGGATTGAGTTGGGGATCTTTTTTTTCTTTTTCTTTTGGCTTATCTGGCTCAGTATTGTCAGGACTTATTGCAGCTGCTCTGCAGTTTTCAAACAGGAATGTTTTTCTATCATACCTGGAGATGGTAAGGATTGAAATTTAGCATGCAAAGCATGCACACTACCACTGAGCTACATGCCCTCTCATAATGGAAATGATGGTGGTGATGATGATGATTATGTAAGGATGCATATTGTTATGTAGCCTAATGAATAATGAACTGCCCAATCCTATTCCCTGCCATGTTACAACATACAACCGTGCCAAAGGAGATTGGGCAGCATATTATAGTGGGGGGGGGGATCTGACAGCCTGCCAGTAGACTGCCCAATTGCCTATGGGTTTCCTAGGACTCATGCCAACCACTTTGTTGGCATAAGTTCGAGGAGAGCCAGGGGGTATTCCGGGGAGTGGTTTTTGGGCTAGGATCTCAGTGCAAGTCACTACTACCAGATCCACCCCCTCCCTCCCCAATGCGCCTCCACTTTTGTCTCTTCCCAAACATGTCCCATTACTCCCCCTCTCCCACACATAACCTTCCCCCACCAACAACTTACTGGCACCTTGCACCATGCCTCTTGCCATTTGCAGCAGTGGCCCAGCAGCACTGTACAGCGGCTTGGCTGTCACGCAACCATAAAGCACCTTGCACTGCCAGAATGCTAGTTCTGGCAGCACTAGACCTCAACTGGATTGCATCTGGCATTCTGACCATGAAACATCCTGCTGAAAACTTCTTGTTCCCTTTCCCAACATCCCTCTGAAGCCTGTTCACTTACAGGCTGATGTTGGGAGAGGGATGTTGGGAAAGGGAACAAGAAGTTTTCAGCAAGAAGTTTCATGGTCAGAATGCCATATGCAAGGGAGGGCACCAGGATGCAGGTCTCTTGTTATCTGGTGCGCTCCCTGGGGCATGTGGTGGGCTGCTGTGAGATACAGGAAGCTGGACTAGATGGGCCTATGGCCTGATCCAGCGGAGCTGTTCTTATGTACTTATGATGGGGTCTTCCCCTTACTGCAGGCTTTCCAAGAGCAGACTTGTGAGACCACAGAAGACAATAGAAGATTCTACTCCCAACATAATATCTTCAGATGCTTTATGCAAGAAAACCTGGTGGTGGATATGGGATGTACATGGAAAGATGTAACTATCCATAATGCCCAAGAGGTATAGCAGAGAGTCAGTCTGCTTCACTCTTCATCTAGCTTTACGTACCAGAAAGCTATTCATGACATCATTTAACAAAACTTTATACCGTACTTCCAATAAAGAAGTGATTCAGGACTCAGAAAATGGCAACTTTGTGTAAAGAAAAAGCAGTCTTTGCATCTGCACTCAGATCCCTCAATCCAACAAGAGAAATAATCCAGTTTGAAAGCAACCTTCTCTGGGTTCAGCCAGCGAGCAAGCCTATCTGGAGCTGCACTGTGAATTTTGCAATATTCATCCAAGCCCTCTAAAATTTGCTGGATGAATTCTTTGATATGGAGGGAGACATGGGGATGGGTGGGTAGGGGAGGTTGTCATGTAAATGGCAGGGTATGGTACTTGGTTAGTAGGTTGATTTAGGCTTGATAGTCACAAGCTGTGCAGGCTGGTTTATACACAGCATTCTTTTGTAATTAGCAGCTGCTGAGCCCAGAATGACTTGAATTCTTTAAAAAACAAACAAACAGAAAAATGCACACATGATCTCGATTTCTCTACAAATGCCTTCGGAGTTTTCCTAAGATGGTGATTAAGGCACTTTAAACAGTACATTCTACATATAGTTGGCATTCATTATTCATCATTGCATTTCCCAGACATTTAATGGTGCTGTGCCCTGAGCTTTTTAAAGTAACAGAAGAAGTGCAGCATGAAAGATTGATCAGAACATTGTTTGGAGACCTTGGCATTCCAGGTTGCCTTGGAACAAGAGGAACTCATTGGCCACCCTGGAGCAGTTGAATCTGATTTTTTTCCCCCTGCAAACAAAAGATCTCCATATTGCCAGACATGCCTGGCAACAGAAAGAAGTGGTTCTGTTCCCTGGCTGTAGCTGCCTGGAGAGTTTCACATGCATGTCAGATCTCTCAGATCTTGCCCAGAAAACTGAACTGCCTGTAACTTAATAGTATCCAAAATGCCTGGAATGGGGCACCATGAAAAGACAGGTACAATGACTTCACTCCATCAGTTAAGACAATCATATCTGCCCTTCGCAAATCAAGTCAAATCATTCATGCAGTGCCTGATACTGCCACTGCAAAACCAAATGCAGGGGATTCACAGGCAATGTAAGTTGACCTGGGGCCCAATCCTATCCAAGTTTCCAGCATTGATGCAGCTGTGCCAATGGGGTGTGCACTGCATTCTGCAACTGGGGGGGGGGCAGTCAAGGAGGCCTCCTGCATTGTGGCTGTATCAGTGCTGGAAAGTTGGATAGGATTGGGCCTGATCTGTTTTGTCTAATAAGCCATAGGAGTTTCTGCTAGACAGAATATACTCTCTCTCTCTCTCTCTCTCAGTCTTCTGAGTTTCTCTATGGCACATAATACCTATAATTTAATGCAGTTTAAAATTCCAGTATAAACATGTCTCTTGATGACATGATAGCATTACAATTCAGGTTTAGCCTAGTTCATAATAACTCCCTGCTATTTTTTTTTTTTTTTACTAGAAATCATTAAGAATCTACAAATGCTTTGCTCTCAACCCACAATTTATCACCTGACAATTAGCATTATGGCAAAGAGTTGGATTGTTTCCTTTTAAGATTTAATATGCATTTAATTCTTTTTTTTTTTTTAACTGTTTCAAAACAATAATAAGCCAAAGAAGATTTATGGCAGCTCAATTTTTATCTAATTATCTTGATGGTCACAGATAGGCAGCAAACTTGAAACCAGATAATTTCTCAGAGCCATCTCAAACAGACAAGCAATCTCTTCCTGCCCCCATTAGGTCTGTGTGAATATTTACTACAGTCCAAAACAAGAGGGTGGGGGAGGAAATAATGGGAAGTTATCTGAGTGCATTGCAGCAAAGAATTCGAGTGCAATACAAAATTGCATATTATCTCACTTGGCTTCCAGTGCCTTTTGTGATGTTAATGAAGAAAGCATCTTTAAAAGCACAACAGTGAGATGAGTTTGCACCAGAAAAGTATGTATTGAATGGAAGGTCATGAAATTAAGGTCGTAGACTCCTATGCTCAGTACAGAACTGATAAATTCTCACTGCAGTGGTAATTATTTAGCATGAGAGGACAATAAAGAATTAAAGGGGGGGGAAAGGTTGCACTCAGCTGTGGTATTCTACATAAGGCTTTCTACTAGGTTACTGCAAAGATAACGTTAATGAAATCACTGTGTAGCTTGGTGAGCATTTAGACAACAACAGAAAGTGGTGAGGGGCCAATATCAGAGGCATAACTGCAGTACTTTTCAATATTAGTAATCTCATTAGTGAAAGTCTCTTCAGCAGTTGTGTTTTTGAAGAGTCTTCAAAGTCATTGGGTATCAGATTTCAGAAGGGCAGCATGTATGTCAGTTGCAGCACAACTAGACAAAGAATCTTCTAGCATCTTTAAGACCTATTCTGTTCTGCATCAGTTTTTTTTAATGGATGGCAGTTCACCCCATCTTTAAATTTGTTCATTTTGTTCAACTTCTGTTGCCTCTTATTTTGACTTTGAAATGTCTTACACTTCATTTAAAGATACAGCTCAGTGGTTCTTAAGCTTTTTAGTATTGGGCCCACTTTTTAAAAATGTCACTCTGTCAGAACCCAAGTAGCTTAAAAAAAGGTTCACTTTACCAGTTGCTCAAACCTCCATTTTAATCCTTTTTACTATGGTTGGGTGGCCGCCTTCGGGATGGTTTGTTGAGCTCCACATGCATCGGATTATGATCATTCTGGTGACTTTGCATTCAGTTGGCTTTCAGTAAGAGTTGAGACATGTTTGCCTATTTGTGAGTAAGCGCACATTATGTGACTCAGTTTCCCTTTCCATATGGCTCAATACATTTTCCTTGTCAGCTTGGAAGGGAAGACTTCCTTCTCAAGAGTTTGTTGGAATTGGTTTGTTGTTTGTTTATCGGATAGGGACCATGTTGGTGGTGTTGTATTTCCCTTGTCTGCCCTTTGAACTGGACTTAGGCGTGGTTGTCTATTTGCAAGTAAACATGCATGTGCTGCACCACAGATCTGACTCAACTTGGATCATAAGCCACGATGAGGGACCTCAGAGGACCTCCCGGACACGATTGGAGGTCACATCCAGGAGGTTTTCTGAGGTGCAGAGAGGTCGCACACAACCTCCCCAAACTTCAGAAGGCCTGTCAGAGCCAGTTTTTCGCTAACCTGGAAGTGCAGATTCATAATCCGTGAATATCAGTATCCGTACAGGTTGGTGGTGGTCCAGGAATGGACTCCCAGTGGATGCCAAGGATGAACTGTATTTCCAAAATGGTCCTGTCCAATCATATTTCCTCCCCTTCCCCCCTTTGTTTCTGTTGCCATTGTTCTGTTGATAGTTCTGTTCACTAATAAAGGAGAGAGAAAAATTCTTGAGGAGTTCTTGGGGTCAAACTTGCCTCATGACTTTTCCAGAGGAGTGTAAAGCTCACCTATTTCAGGCAGTGGTTGGCTAGTAAACTCCTGCCTATTTCAGCTATTTTTTTTTTTTTTGTATTGGTTCTACTGGTACCTTTATGTACTTGTCCATTTCTACTTAGAAATGGCAGTATATAATTATGTTAACTAGAAATAAAAATAGTAACTAAACATATGAAATCAGTTGGAACTCTGTACTCGAATCAGATTTGCGAAAACTCTGACTTGAGTCTCAGTGTCGCAAAAACGCATGCTTTTTGCTCACTCATGTATACTCAAGTCACACATGTCAATGACTCAGGCATTGACTTGAGACTCAAGTAATTGACTCAAAAATGAATCATGAATCTTAAAAACCCAAGTCCGCAAGTCTGACTATGCTTGCTTACTTTTTTCAGCGCATGAAAGACTTTGTGGGGCTATCATTCAGACTGGGGAAGCAGCAGGGAAGTTCCAGCCATGAGGTAGGGAAGGGTTAATGTTTTGGTTTTGAATACAGCAGGACGGGGGAGGGAGCCGGGAGCAGACTCTGTTGTCGGTCTCTGAAGGAACAAATGATCATTAGTCGAAAACTTTTTTCCCCTGGACCAGTGAGAAGGAACAGCCCAAGGGATGGGGTGGGGTTCTTGCCTTGGGAGTGGCTGGAGAAGCTGACGGGGAAAGGAGGAGGTGGGGAAGCTGGTGGGGGAAAGTGGTTCCTCACAATTGAAGAGAAACTCATTGCTCCGGGAGACTCACTGAATGACCGGCTGCAATGGGACTACTTCTGAGTTGCAAAGGATTGGGTCATACTGGTAAACCAGCTGCTGCACACGACCCTCCTCCCACTTGCTGCTTCTGTCCTTGCTCTCATGCAGTTTGTTCCACCCCCTCCTGCCTTGCTGAGCTCAGGCGCCTCCCAGTCCCTGTTGCTCCATGTTCAGGCATTCCTTCTGAAGGCAGACCCGTGAGTTGTGATATGAACGGGGGGGGCGGGGCGTTACATTGCTGGGGTTCACATGGAACTGATTTTTCTGCACTCACTGCACTGCAACACTTGCTCAAATAATAACAGCTGGCTTTTGTTTACATAAATGAAATGGTGGTTGATTTTTCCGTGGAGTCGCGCCGCAGCTTGCTTCACAAGAGACTCTGACTCAAATCAAAATGACTTGGAAAGTTCTGGGGTTGAGTTGCCGCAGGCATGCACTATGACATATGCACAAGTCGAGTCAAATGGGTGGGGGTGGGCTAGACTAAAGTCTCGCCGCGGTGACCCCAGCCCATCCTTCCCTCAATGAATGCAGCAACCCAATTAAGTAAATGACCTTGGAAAACCTCCAGATTCATTGCAACACTTTTGGCATGTGGGAAGTACAAGTTCATGTCAGGTGAGAGATTGCTCAGTCATCGGTATGTTTCTTGTGCTCTTTCCTTCTAAATTATGGAGGAAGATGCATTTTCAGGAGGACTAAATAGATGTGTGCTTTTTCAGACTCCATGTTTTGAATAACATATTTGGCTTGCATGGTTAATGTATATTTTAAGTTATTAATGAGCCTGCTGATCTGAAGAAAGAAAATGTATAAACAATTAACACTGAGCTAATGCTGGCTTAACAAACTTGAAGCAAGACATTTTTTGAAGTTGCCACTGCCGAATTTTTATTCCCTGCGTTTGTCAACATACACATGATAATTTGCCACGATAATTTTGCATTACATTCCAAGGACGCTGAAGAACTTGGGGAGTCTAAATACAAATTGCAAAGAGAGATGCAGGCAGCAATTGATATAAGAGCAGTTTGCCGAGCTGGGAAAATGTTGAATGTTGCATTCAGCTAAAATGGTGGATAGAATATAGCAGGCAAAATGGTTTGGCATTGGATCAATACTAGGGTCATTGTTGGACTGAATGTCATCATTGTTTTTCAATGAAGTACTGCCAAACATGATCTGCAGATTTCATGATGGTTGTGCTGATAAACTGTATGTTTGAGGGCAGGTATAGGAATTAATGTTTGAATGCTTTTCTCATACACTGTATAAATGAGAAACACTTCAGGCTATACAGGCATTCCCAAACTTTTGTAAGTGTTCTGTTCCAGACACCCTTACATGTCATTTTCCCTATAAGTTGAGTCATCTGCCCTCACCTCTGCAATTGCTTCCAGCATGCACCATGTTGCCTTTTTTGTTTAAAGAGCCTGCAAGAGCCTTGTTTAAAGGACCAAGCAAGATGTGCATACAGCGATCTATCTCCTTCCTCCATACAGAGAGGAAGAGAGCAAGTGGCTTCAATATTGCCCCTTCACAACAGTTTCTGAGGCTCCTGGTCTGAAACTGAGATATCACTCCCAGTCTGAAACTGGATTTTGTAGCTGCATCAAGATTGCAAATGGACAGCCCAAACATTACGTAAAATCACAATTATGTAAGTTGAGGCTTACATAAGACAGGGAGTACCTATAGAAAAATGGTATATGAAGAAGAAGGCTTCTTATCCAGAAGGATCTCTGTAAAGTTCTCCATATGTCAGATGCCTATCATATGATGGAACAAATGACGAACTGAAAAAAATCATAAACTTGAGTAAGAAGATGAATTCCTGTCCAGATTTCCTTTCCCTGATCCATGCAGGTATTACCTCTGTTTGCCTTGGCCCATTGAGTCCTGCAGGCTTTCTAGGTCCACTGCTTCTTCCTCATTTCCAAGCCCCTGCAACCAGTCTCCTGGACACTTTCTTCTTCTGTATTCATTCTCCTGGTTTTTCCACTGTCACACTTTCCCCTCTTTTCTTTTATTTCTAATCAGTTATACCCCATTCTAGGGCTGTAATATATATTGTCCTTGTAATCACTATGTTAACTGAACTGAGGGCTCTTTGCACAATTAACAGATTTTCATTTTGTGGATGTGGCATCTTCTTTCCCATACTGGCTCTTACAGGTTCCATCGTACCTAATGGAAAATGTGGAGAATGTATCCCCATTTTCTCAAATCTCTCATTCAGTAGTGTGTCCAAACAACAGCTGTGCTGGTTTTTGCTAATCTCGTATGTTGAGTTAACCCACAGTAATTCCTACCTTTGTCGGCCATTATTGGCATACTGTAGCATGCCTGCCAAGTTGTTTGGTACCTTATTCTGTTTGCTCTAACCTCTTGGTATGAGCTGTTGATCATATAGCATAACAATATGTCTGTAATTCAGAGGAAGAAGTGGCTGTAGCAGACTACAAAGGAGGAACAAAAAGTAAGGAGCTAGAAGGATGGTTTAGTATGTGGAGACAGTAGTGTTCCCAGAGGGGGGCACAGAGCTCAGTTTTGCAGGCACCTCAATGCACAGAGTAAGCTGTCCCTCCTCCTCACCATCGGAGCCATACTGGGTGGTGAGAGGATGTTGAATCCCTAATCTAAAGCCTTACACTGTGCGCCCAATGGCATCCAACGCCCCCCATCTACCTCCTAGTAGCTCACTGGGCACTATCACTTGTACTGTGTGTTCAGGAGTTGACCTGACCAAATCAGCTTTCTGATGGGCATGGGTCTTTGGCAGATAATGATGATGATGATGATGATACTTTATTTTTACCCTGCCTTTCTCCCCAAAGGGACTCAAGGTGGCTTACAAAACATGGTTAAAACAAGTTAAAAACATTTTAAAAGCAGATAAAAACATATCATAAAAACAGTAGTCAGATAAAAACTAATCAGGTAAGAGCACAGGGCAGCAAATTAGAAAAGGATCAGGCCTGTGAACAGATGTTAAAAAAGTTAAGAGATGTTAAAAAGATGTTAAAAAGGCCAGGAACTCAGAAGGCTTGTCTAAACAGAAGGGTCTTCAGGCCTCACCAGAAAGTTACAAGACAGATACATGATCTCTGATGAATGCTGGCCAGGTTCTGGGAAGGTCTATATTCTAGCTTGTGATGTGGGAACAGAGCTCAATTCAAGAAAGAGGAAGGAAGGAACCAGCAAAGCAGGAGTTAACAAATTGCTAGAGTATCCTCTTTAAAGGTTTACAGTTGTAGTATTACCACTGAATCAGCTTTATCAGTGAGTCCCTTTACTCAAAGCCAGAACAAATGCTTTTAGTTAGCTAAATAGAATAGTTAGCTAAGAATAAATCAGCCTACAGTTAGGAGATAAAAATGCATGCTAGAACCCCTCCACTATGTCATAGCAGCAGTCTATCTCTGCTGCAGATATGGTACTCAGTGCTCAACACAAGTCTCTGCATGGAGGCAAGGATCACCATGGTTAAGCATATAACTGCAGTGAGCTCCCAATCGGCAAGTGATATATTTGACATACTTCTCCACATGAACACTTCCTGAGCAGTGCCATGCTCACACCAGGTAGCAATGCAGTTTTCATAATTAGTGCTGAAGAACCCCCAAAAGAGACAATTAAATTAAAGAGTCCACTTAGGCAGCAGATGCCAAAGTTTCACTGTTAGATCCATTTGTCATAATATATAGGCCCCTGACAATAATGAACATCCGTTTGTCATACGCAAATAACACAAGCTCAGAAATAATTAACTTATTTTTCCCCCTTCAACTGTCTTCAAAGTGTTTTCAGATGGGCTGTATGTTGTTTGTTAAAGGTAGGAATGATTCAGCAGCCAGATTAGGACAGGTCGGTGTAGTCATAAAATGTTGTTTTAAAGCTTATTTTAGGTTCAGAATTCAATACATAGTGTAACTGAGCAATCTCCAAGTAAATCACCTTTTCAGCAATGGAAGAAGGCAACATCAAATGGCCAGCTGATGTTGGACCTTGATCTTTAAGCAACATTTCATTGGTCTGTCAGTGGAATGGCACAATTAGATGCTCATTAAAAAAGAAATATAGCATTGCAAGAGTCAAATGCTAGTGCTGCTCGTGTTTGATGGAAAATCCTGCATGTCTTAGCGCACTTAGGAATCCGGGCTGGAAAACATTGCATCTTGAGCTATCATGTTCATTAAAACCATATTATACATACCTTAAGGGAAGCACATTTTTTTCCCAGTGGGTACGACTCTACAGTTTAATTACAGAAGGCCGACCTATCATTTTCTGAGATTCATTGAAGCCATGAAACTGCAGTTTGATAGCTACAATCACTTCCTACTCCATCAGAGCCGTATATCTCTGGTCTTTGGAGGAGGGGGAAATATGGTTGGCAACAATTCTATGTTCAAACTACAACAATGCCAATACACTTTACAAGAGGCAATGCATCACAGCACGAACAAACCATTACCCTCTAGATATACTGTCGAAGCATGCATTGGCTAGGAAAATATAGTACCTTGGTATTTTTTTTTTTTTTAATCTCAAGACCAGGCAGGCAACCACGGTAAATTTTCAGTTTTGTGAGGTCATGTTTTCCAAAAAGAAGAAGTAGAAACACCAGATTTAGCAAGGAAATCAAACAAAGGCTTGCATCAGGCATTGACAGGGTCGGGCAGTGGCCAAGGACCCATGCTTGCTTGAGGGATCACCCCAGCCAACTCCCCCCAAAGTGAAAGAATGTTTGCTGTTGCCACTGCTACCCAGTACTGTCCAGTAAGCTTTACTGTTGGGCACTGCTCCCCGCAAGGTTACTGGGCAATGGTGAGAAAATGTTGTGAACATTGTCCTTCAGTGTACATCACCATTTTATTTGTGAGATTTTTCACTCCCAAACCAAAATGGTGCCATACATTGAAGGAGGATGGAAGCTGCTGTCTATCACCACTTGGTAAGGGGGGCAGGGGGGAGTGGGGAGGCTTACCAGTTGATGGTTAGAAGTGGACATACCATTTTCTTCAGTACTGCTGCTCTGGCAGAGATGCTGAAGGAGTGGGGTTGTCAATCTCCTACTTAGCTTTTCCCATGCCAGGCTCTGGCAGGTGCAGTGCAGGATCATCAGGCATTCCTGTTGGTCTCCCACTTCCAGCCGTAGTGCCTGATGCACTACTAAGTTAAGCAAGGCTCATTGAGAGAGGGGATCAGGCTGAAAGCCCATCAAAGACAGTGGGTAACAGCAATGCAGTTGCCAGAGATTGCTCTGGGAAGCCACTAAAATAAGCTCACCTTTACTGGCTGCCCTAGAAAACTCTACAGCAGCCATTTTGCTGCTACCTTCCAGTAAAGCTATCTTGCAGCTGCTACCTTCTAACTTGCACTGCAGTATAGGAAATTCAAGATGGTAGGAGACAATGTGACTGCTCCACCATATCTCGGGGGGGGGGGGGTGTGTGTGTGAAGATAACAGTAATGGGCTGAAACTATGGAGCTGGCACTGCCACTGAAACGACCACCTTGATTTGCATTTTTTCCCCTCCAAGTGGGTGTTTTAAAAATTGCCTTTAAAAAGTTTAAACTGTTGAATCCGAAATACATTTACAAACCTACACACTCAGATCAGAATCAAGCACTACCAGCATGAAAGGCAATGTGTGAAATTTACAAATTTGTACCAATACTAGTTCTATGTTTGGATTCGCTAGAAGACTTAAAGGTAGACTTCTTGCTGCATCAGCTGTCCCTTGGCTAGTGTCATATTTTCAGTGACTTATTTCCCAAGGAGCTAGAATAAATACCTGAATAGACAACATAGCATTTGTAGTAGAAAGAAGTATAGCATCAGCAGCATTCCTGATATTGCAGAACAATAATGACAGGGATGATAGGCTATGTTACCTGTAAGGGGTCCCCTTTTCTTGCTGCGTGGTGTTGCAACATGTTGTGATGCCATCTCCAGGTGCTTGGTGATGATTTTGCATGTCATTGCCAGCCTTCTGAGTTGCTGAGTTCTGTGCTGCACTGAGCATAGCTCTGAGCTGCACATCCATGCAGCCTTGCAGAAACCCTGATGACAGATTTTCATAAGACCAGGAGCTAAAGCCTCCCCCCAAACTATGCTGGTTGCTTTCAAGTTACTGGTGTAAACCTCTAGGTGCCCCCTCAGAGCTCCTGATCACACTGGTTGCTACTACCAATAGTGAAACTGAGGGGACTGCCTCCCCCCCTCCAAGGTCATGGAAATGGATGCTTCAACTGTTTCTCTTTCTCTTGTTTCTTCTGTCAGTTCTAGTCAGATTGTAAAACAAGAATTTCTCTATAATCTCTGACTGTGCAATTGAATACACAGTAGTGTCTCTGCTTAATTTTATTACAATTATTATTATGCCACTTCCCCACCTCTAATATTGTAATTAAGCCCTCAGCAAATCTGCATTTCCATTTCTCTTGCCTCTTCTTTTAACCATTTAAGCTAGTGATTCTCAAACTTTTAGCAGCTTTTTAAAGCTTTTTCTAAACCCCCTTTTTAGAATGAAAATCTGCAAGGATCCACTGGAAATGATGTCATGACCGGAAGTGACATAATCAAGCAGGAAAAAATTTTCACAATCCTAGGCTGCAATCCTACCCACACTTACCCAGGAGTAAGTTCCATTTACATCATTGTTAGAAGCATATACATAGTAGCCTGTTAAAAATACAGATGTGCAACATTTCCCCAAATGCAATCACATACCATCGTAGCATCAAGTCTAATATAATAAAATATTGAAATGAATGGAGACCCACCTGAAATTGCCTCATGACCCACCTAGCAAGTCCTGATCCACAGTTTGAGAAATACTGATTTAAGTATCAGAGCAGAAGCATCAGAAGCATTGTAAGTGTGACACAAGCCAATGGTCAAAGAACCCTCACATTCATGTATGGGAAAGCATGTGCATGTTAGTACATGTTCCCTACAAGACACCTGGTAACATGATGGTCACTTGTAAAGCCCTCAGGTGAAGGTGCTAGTTCTCACAAACTCCATAAGCACAGCCCAGATGCAACAATAGCTGCTAATCAACCCCAAGTCATTTCCTAGAAGGCTGCTTAACATCAATGTAAATCGACTCCCAAATTGTCAGGGAACTAGATCTAACATCAATGTAAATCGATTCCCAAATAACTGGCATGTTGATAATGTCTCTACTACAGTGAACACTTAACAAAATTACCTCCAAAAAGGGAGAGGAAAGTCATGGGGCATCATTAGTCTGTTTTGTCTTCATAGCACAACTTGATCGCTCACATTTTAAAAAATAATCGCTAAAATGTGAGTTCAATCAAAATGACACACAAATCAGAGAATTTGCATTGGCACAACAGAAACTGTGTCTGCAGTCACCTACAGGAAGGGCTGGCCTGTGCGCTGACAGTGACTGCTTACCGCCTGGCAGTTTGGCATGTTATGTAAGTGGCTCCTTATCTGTCCCTCCTGTTTGCTCAGTAATTGTAAACAGGGATTCTTTTCTACTTGTTCCTCTTTACTTCATTGCTAAAGGGCCCAACAAAACTTACATCTTCTTCTGAAACTACCAATAGGTTTGCTTCAAAGAACTCTTCATTGCAAAAATAGAAGGAACAGAATTTGTATCAACACAGACTCAAAAGGCTGCTTCATCTGGTACTATTGAACAATTCACAGTCACTTATTGCATTTTCCATTGATCAACAGGAATGGGGATATTTGCAAGATGCCATTTCTTGATTAGACCATCCAAATCGTTATCTTACTCAAGTCTGCCTTGTTTCCTATTGCTTTCATTTTGTGAGCACCATCCCCTCATAGACACATGAAACACACACATATGTACAATACAGTCAGTTCTCATTATCTGCTAGGGTTAGGTTCCTGGAAAACCTAGTGGATACCAAATTAGCAGATAATGAATCATTGAGCCTATGGGAAAAATGGGGTTAGGTTCTAGGGGACATTCTATGACCACATCTTCTGAGAAGAGCAGGAAGATACTTTATTCTTAGAAGACATCTAACCTTTGATTTGCCTCACGCAACAACAGGTGGGAACTGCTTTAACTTGTGGCCAGTGTATACACTAGACTCAGAAATATTTTAGATGCTCATGTTTGTAACAAAGCACTGAAAGCAAGCCTTCAGAAAGTGAGGCCATTTTGGATAGAGGTGTTTTAGAGAAGAGAAGCACAGGGCAGGGTGAGAGAGGGGAAGTGGTGCTTTACCCTTACTCTGTCCTGTGCTCCAAACAGTTTCTTCCATAGGATATCAAATATGTGTTTATTGACAGATTATATTCTCTTATCTTACAGCCTAATTGTATACTCTTCCCCGCCATAGCATATAGCCATGCAAAAACTGTGCACATTGCCACTGTGCATGGGGTTTTCCCTGTTATCTGTGGCAGCAGCCTGGAAGCACATGACTCCACAAGCTTGTGGAAGGTGTTTTGTGACACTGTAAAGTGTATATCACCATTGGAACGCTAGTTCTGGAGATGGTGCAGCCCAATAGGATCGAGCCATTACTATCCTACCTATGAAAAGCTAGGGATGGGAACTCGAGTCAGGTGACTTGAGTCAGAGTCGCAAAAACACATGTGTTTCACTGACTCATGTACACTTGAATCACCCATGTCAATGGCTCTGGCACTGATTCCGAAATGAGTCGAATGTGAACAACTCAAGTCTGCGAGTCTGGGCGTGCTTGCTTACTTTTTTGGCATGTGAAAGAACTCATGGAGCCATCATTCAGACCAGTTGAGCAGCAGGGAAATTCCAGCCCAGAGTCAGGGAAGCATTAATGTTGTGGTTTTGCATCAAGCAGGAGGAGAGGAGGGAGGCAGGAGCAGGCTCTCTTGTCCATCTCTGAAGGAACCAGTGATCATTGGACAAAGGAGGGGTGGATGGAAGAGCCCAAGGGCTGGGGTGGGGTTCTTGCCTTAGGAGTGGTTGGAGAAACCCAAGGAAGGGACAAAGGAGGAGATGTGGAAGCCAGGGGGGAAGGCGGTTCCTGGCAATTAAAGAGAAACTCATGGCTCCGGTGGGCTCACTGAATGATTGGCTGCAATGGGACTACTTCTGAGTAGAGCTGCAAAGGATTGGGTCATACTGGTAAGCCTCCCAGTTGCTGCAAGCAACTCTCCTCCCTCTTGCTGCTTCTGTACCCATTCTCATGCCATCCGCCCCACTCTTCTTGCCTTGCCGAACTCAGGCACCTCCCAGTTCCTGTCTGAAGGTAGAATTGGGAGTCATGATATGAACAGGAGGAGGTGTTTTGTCACTAGGGTTAGTATTGAACTGATCATTTTTCTACACTCACTGCACTGCTAAACTCACTCAAATAATAACAGCATAGCTTTTGTTCACATTAATGAAATGGTGATTGATTTTTCTGTGGAGTTGCGCCTGACCCACGCCGTGGCTTGCTTCACAAAAGACTCTGACTCAAGTCAATGACTCAGGAAGTTTTGGGGGTGAATCATTGCAGCACACACTATGACTCGTGCACGAGTCAAATCAAAGGGGCAGGGCTAGACTCGAGTCTCGCTGCAGTGACTCCAGCCCATCCCTGTTAAAGCCCAATTCGAATTTCAAGAAGTTTGCGCTAGCCCTCCTAGATTTGGTACTGGATGACTCATCCTCCTTTTACAGAGGACTTTAGCATCATAAAGTCTGGATTTAGGGGCTATGAGATCTTTGGGGTGGGACTTGCATTCAGTCACTAACAGAAGAGTTTGATAGCAGGTTACTACCGAACTGTGTGCTAAAATCATAACAAGTGGTGGATTTTTTTATATTCATGCCATGGAGTTTGAGCAGAGCCCCTATTCCTATTTTTCAGTAACAGCAGCAAAGAATCCTGAAGTCAGGTTCATTCCAAACAATCCACATTTCATGTCCTGAGAAGTTATCAGGATATCTGAAGGTCATAAGGATTTGTTCTGAAACATAGTAAAATCGATGGACTTAAACAAGGTTGACTTTTGCTGGATTGTGTCCTTTCATTGCAGAACTTTTAAAATGAGATGAGGACTCAGTTTGCAGAGCTAAATAATCATTCCTATCAGTTAAATTTGGAAATTATACACTTAATGGTAACCATCTGATTTGGTTTTAGTCAAAGCCTTCAAATCTTTCACATCTCTTTCTTGGTGCAATTGATGGGAGTCTGTCTTTTTTCTGTCTTGTTTGATAGTGATCATACTTATCAAACCATTGACCTTGAATGAATGTCATGCTTAATTTGCCTGAAAGAGGATGTATGATAGAAAACAAATGTAATGGGACTCATTGCTAATATTTAAACATCTAATAACTAGGCACAGCTTATTCAATGCTCCAGTACTCTAAATAAAAGCATTATGGAATTTTATACTTCAAATCACCTTGAATGAAGTATTGCCAATATATGGCTGATGTATCTTCTAGTTTAAAAAAAAAAGTTCTGTAACTGTGCTTGACTTAGCTATGATAATAATTCTGTATTTATGAAACTCTATACATTGCCAAAATTAGAAGATTTTCACAATGTAACCAAGCAGAAACAGACGTCATGCAGCACCAAATCCTTTTTAATTAACTTGCAACTGCTTTAATCTTAAGCTATTTTTTGAGGAAAAATAGTCCGGAAAAGGATAATAAAAAGCATCATAAATGAGATAGCAATATAAATAAATAAATAAAAATAATTAAGTCATTCTGAAATTCCAAGTGTACAGAGTTAAAGTGAAGGTTAACTTTCTCAAACACAATGAGAAATGATGCAGGCGATCAACCCAATTCTACAAAAGACTCTACTACACAAGAACTGAAAATAGGATCCTAGGGCTGACATTAAATGACTGAGAGACAATTTATGAATAGTTTAAATCAGGGGTGCCCAAACTCGGCCCTGGGGCCACAACCCTCTCAATGCGGCCCTCAGGGAGCCCCCTGTCTCCAGTGAGGCTCTGGCCCTCTGGAGTTTTGTTGGAGCCCACACTGGCCCGACACAACTGCTCTCAGTGTGAGGGCAACTGTTTGACGTCTCACGTGAGTTGTGGATGAGGGTTCCCTCCACTGCTTGTTGTTTCACATCTGTGATGCAGTAGCAGCAGCAAAGGAAAGGCCAGCCTTGCTTTGTTTATCGGCCTTGAGCTATTGCAAGACCTTCATTCATTCATATAAGTTCCATTTTTAATATATTCATTTATGTAAACTTATGTAAATTTATTCAAATTTTAAATGTAAATTAGTTCTTTTTTTCCCCGGCCTCCGACACAGTGTCAGAGAAACCATGTGGCCCTCCTGCCAAAAACTTTGGACACCCCTGGGTTAAATGATTATACCAGAAAGGAAAAGGTAACTGACACGATTGTACAAACAAAACACACAAATAATGTTTTAGCAATGCTGGATGTTTTAAGGTGTGGCTTATGGGTTGGTTCTTGGTGGACTTCTAACAAGTTTTTTTGTTTTATGAATTGTTTTGAATTGTAACATTTGTTTCTGCTATTTTGATTATATGTTCCCTTGAGTTCCCTTATTGTTACTGTCACTGCTCTGAGGCACATCTATTAGTGGGGCTGGCCCAAGACCTGATGCCTGAAATGGCAAGCCGAATGCTGCCTTCTTCTCTGGTTATGTGCTAGCTTCTCATCTAGCACTCTAAGCCACTCCTTTATCCTCCTCCACACTTCTGCTCTGTTTCCGTCTTCCTTTTCCAATCCAGGAAGTAGAAGGAGGAGGAGCAGTGGAGGGAAGCGGGTGGACAGAAGAGGGTACCACCTGCCAATCTGCTATTGAGGCTACTGCTGGGCAGCCCAATCATAATGGCGGCGGCAGGTGCAGTGGTACCAAAATGGCAACCACTGTAACCAGCTGTCTCACCTGGGCTGCCAGAGGCCTCCTCAGGGGAAGGAAAATTTCGTCCCCTTCCCCCAAGTAAGGGCACAGGGACGGCAATGGGTCTCCTTCAGTCTGCGCTGCCTGCTGCCAGTGCAGACTGGAGAAGCTCTGTAGCTCTTTTCAGCTCAACACGGAGCATACGATACAGCGGAGCAGGGCTCCACCACCAATCCCACCCTTGAACTTGAGGCCGGGGAAGAGATCAAAGAAAAGATGTCACTCATCCAAAAGCTAAATGAGACAAGCCTTTGCTTTATTGGTATCACATCAAAGGAGCATCCAATGTTATGTTAAAAAGACAGATAACCACAATGCCATTATTTTCTAATCTGATTTGACCACAAATTTGGTCCTGCTCTCCCAACCTCTTTAAATAAAGTCATTTACTTAAGGACATATTTACATAATATAATACATAATTCATAATATTTACATAATACATAAGGCTGCGAATCATGTCATGCAGATGATGTCAAGCAAATAAAATACTCCGTTGCAAACCACAGAGAGCGAGAGAGAGAGAGAGAGAGAGAGAGAGAGAGAGATCCTCTCGTACTTGTGGCGACCTTTGACTGGGAAATAAGGAGACAAGCAATTCCTATGTATTAAGTGAGATGCTCATTTCTGCACATCAGAATGGCCAGCCTGTATTGTAAAAGCTTTATCACATCAACTGTGGCCAATATCAAAACATTTCTAGCAGAGACATCGTACCAGAGCTCCTGCAGTACCGAGGACAGAATGTAGAGCTGACATATTAATGCAGAGGAGTGTACAGCAAAACCAGCCTTAAGTCACGTAGTGCTGAGAACAGAGTCTTAATGGGTCTCTGCTCAGCTCTTTAAGTCCATTGTCGGGGACAAAATATCATCCCATCAAAACAGCAGAGCTGTGCTTATCAGCATGCTACTGAAGTGCTTTTACCATTTCAAAAAAAAACAACAACAAAAAACAGGTTTTCCACCTCTGACAGTTGTCTATTTAGACAATTTGGGGTTTGCTTAAAGCTGAAATCTGTTTTCTTACTGATTTGTTTTCAGCTAATGCAAGTGTACAGTCTTGTTACAAAAGAGCGGATTTTCTTTTTTTTTCCATGTGCTGGAAGGCATTGGAGCATTTGTTTTCACAATAATAATAATAAAAAAAAAAGAATTATGGGACTCTGCTAACAGATTTTAGCAAGGAGGAGAAGTAAATCTTTCACTGTCAAATCTTCAGAAGCCTATATTGATGATTGGTGGTTATTGGTGAAATGGCAGTATATGTTTTGTTGCTACCTGGCAAGACTAACAGTTTCCTTTGGAAGGGGTTGAGAAGAGAAACTCTATAGATGAGAGAGCAGATGTCAAACAGGAAGGAAGCTGAATAGGTAGGCAAAAAGAAGAGAAATCGGACAGCAGATGGGAATTGGGCCCTATTGCATCACGTTCCAGGTAACTGTTCAAGCAGTAAACACATGAGACAAACACTATCATGGTACTACATAGTAAGGACTCCCCTTGCCCCATTCCACCCCCTTTGAACCCTCCCTTTGCCCTTTCCCAACACCTGCACTGCCTAGTGGAAACGTACCTGTTTCATTGCTCACTGCTCCCTGTGCTGCAACCAGCGGGATACCACAGGCCTTCCCGCTAGCAGACCTGGAAACTGCACTGCCACAACATGTTTACAGCACCCTCCACCCGTGCAGAAGGAGCAGAGGATTGTGCTCCCTAGGGCGTTTGGTGGACCGCTGTGACATACAGGAAACTTCACTAGATGGGCCTATGGCCTGATCCATTGGGACTTTTCTTATGTTCTTCTTCAGAAGAAGTCCATTCTAAGTTTTTGTGCGACCCCTTGAAAACAGCTCCATTTTATTTAGGTTCCCCCTTTCTTTAAACAGCCTTGAAAAGAATAAAGGAGTTGATGTCAAATATCCTGAGTTTCCATCCCTCCTTTCTCAGATGGGCAGCTTTGATGAGCTGAGTCCAGTTTTTCAGACAGCAACACACAGAAGCTTATGTGATCCCACCTGGGAGAAAAGTCTCATTACTCATTAAGTTTGGCTTCCTCTGTAGGCATTTTACCCACTTTGCTTGACTTTTGTGTGTTTGCTCTGGTGTGTGCATTTGAAATGGAAGTGGGGACCCCAGGGAGGTTAGCAGCCCAATCCTAACCAACTCTCCAGCACCACTGCAGAAATACCAATTGGGTGTGCACTGCATCCTGTGGTGGGTGGAGTCATGGAGGTATCCTCAAGGTAAGGGAATGTTTGTTCCCTTACTTCGGAGATGCATTGCGGCTGCATCAGCATTGGAAAATTGGTTAGGATGGGGCTGTAGGTTTGCTAGCAACCTCCAGGTGAAAGGGAGAGGAAGAGCACTCAGGATTTCACCTACTTCTGGAAACAGAGTTCCTGCTGATTTGCTACACTGGAATTGAGGCAGCACATGCCAGCAAGACAATAATTGTGCCATGTATTGTTGCCCAAAACATGCAGGACTGAGGTGAAGGCAAATATCTTTTGCACATATGTGCCCATGCATGCACATTGCACGCACACATGGAGTAAAAACACTTGGTCCTGCTGTGGGAAAGTCCTTCTTTCCTTCTCCAGGTTGTCTGAGGAGAAAAGGAAAGATGGTTTCTCTTCCTTTCTGACTAGGCTTTTGCAGGAGAACACAGGCACTTTCCATTCCCCTCCAAATTTTGTCTTTTTTTTTTCTTCAACTCCCATTAAGTAGCAATGATACGAATGTTTCATTCACCAGACCTCCCTCCTTCTGGCCACTATTAAGGAGGAAGGCCGGTTTACTGGAACCTGCTTTTCTGCATCCAATATCTTTCACCCAGCAGCATCACAATCTCTCCCTTGTTATTCTGTTAGATGAGTACTGTAATGCTTTTTTCAGTTTGGAGTGCTTGAGAGGAACTGATTTTTTTCTGAGACCAGGTGTGAAGAATACCTGATTGCTTGGTGATTAAAGAATCCTTAATTTCAGAGTTTCCTGTGAAGCAGAGTTTTGGATGACATCATCTTCTCTGTCTGCCTGGCACAAAACTGGCCTCCAACAATAGGGATTGACCCACATCCAAATGTGGGCTTATTCTCTCCAGTCCTGGTGAGAGTTTTTCTATCACCAGGTAGAGGCAGAGATTCAAAGAGAGCTTTTCTTTGCCTAAATAAAACTTTTATTTTGCCCTAGACAGCTCTGTTGGGGTGTGTTCAATCAGGGGTAATTTCCTGCTTCCTTATATCTGAAGGAACATCTGTTGTCTCCATCACTGAGATTGGGAAGAACGAAAGAGGCTGACTTGAAACAATGGATTAGATCTCAACTAGTGCTTCTGTGATGGAAGGAATTCCATTCACGGATGGAGGGGTGCAGTTTTCACAGATTCTGCTTCTCTCTGCAACCCTCTTGCCTCTGAAAAGCTGTCTATGAGAATCCCCCAAACCTCAGGAATGTCACACAATGTCACATGTCCTGCATGTTTTGGGCAACAATACATGGCACAATTATTGGCTTTCTGACATGTGCTGCCTCAGTCCCAGTGTAGCAATGTAGTGATGACACAACCAGAAGTGACGTCATACCTGGACATGTTTTAAAATGAAAATTGGGAGAAACCCAGCTCCCCCCCCCCAGCAGCTTGCCACCTAATTGCTCTGCTGCCTCCCCCCAGTCAGTGGCATAGCTAAGGCACCTATCTGCTATCTGGGGTCAAAGAAGATTTGTAGCCCCCCCCCACCACAAAATCAAATTAAGTAAATAAATAAAAAGTGTGCCCCTGATAGGTTCAAGACACTGTGCTGGGGTGAAGAGAGATGGTTATTCTCCCCTTGCTAAATATAAAAGGGGTACCACTTGAAAAAGTGCCTTTTACCCAGTTAGCAGGGGTAACTGTATTGAGCTGACTCATATTAACACCTTATTGATTTCATTCTGTATCATGATAACATGTCATTGCAACATGTCAATAACATGATAATATGTCACTGGCCCTCAGAACAATCTGTCTCATAGGTTGGTTTTGAGTTAAAGAAATTCACTTTTTGTTCCATAAGGCAATTGTGTTTTCATTTTCTGCTTAATTGGCCATAACTTTTGATAGAATACAGATATTCCAATGGGTTTATTTCGTTGCATTCTGCATTAAATTACCTTTCCAATGATATATAACATGATGGTATTATTCATAATACCAAGATTTTCACAATTTTGGTCACTAGTGTCAGGCTCAGCTTGTTGCCCCCCTAAAGCTTGATGCCCGGTGCAACTGCTACCCCCTGCATCCCCATAGCTATGCCACTGAATGCAGGGGACTGCAGAGAGATGGAGGGATCACCCCTCCTGTGATTTTAACATCTCTTATGCTATACTCAACCCCAAATAAACAAGAAATCTGGTCAGTCTAACACCTCTCCAGATGGTGGACACTGCAAGTAATCTTGTGTTTTCTATCTTCATTCTGTTGTTCTATTTTGAACTTTTTATTCCCTTTTTAATATACCTTATTATTATTATTATTATTATTATTATTATTATTATTATTATTATTATTTTGTATTGGCAACCTTCAGTCTCGAAAGACTATGGTATCGTGCTCTGAAAGGTGATTCTGGCACAGCGTCTAGTGTGGCTGAAAAGGCCAATCCGGGAGTGACAATCCCTTCCACACCGGGAGCAAGTGCAGTCTGTCCCTGGTCTGTCTCCCTGGCTATGGGCCTTCCTTCTTTGCCTCTTTGCCTCAGACTGCTGGCAAAATGTCTCTTCAAACTGGGAAAGGCCATGCTGCACAGCCTGCCTCCAAGCGGACCGCTCAGAGGCCTGGGTTTCCCATTTGTTGAGGTCCATCCCTAAGGCCTTCAGATCCCTCTTGCAGATGTCCTTGTATCGCAGCTGTGGTCTACCTGTAGGGCGCTTTCCTTGCACGAGTTTTAGTGCCATGCATATTCTGCTGACCTTAAAAGTAGTGAATTTTATTTTGTAATTGCATCCTGTATCTTATGGGTTCCTGTGATGCATCTTTTGTATTCTACAACATGTTGCCGGGGGGGGGGGGGAGTTTACTTTGAGACCATTCTGAGGTGCTCTTTTTGGTTCTGTAGAATAGGTTCTGTTGACATGATCATTAAAATCCCTTTATACACTGGTGTGGTGGCAACAGAATGGAGATTTTTATACATTCTAAGGATCTCTGCACCCCTACTTTGTCCCTACTGCCTCTCACTTAGTGTCATTTCCTTGGAATTATTCCGTGTACCTATTTCATTCATGTGCAGTGTCTGCCTTCTTGTCACATTTTGAGCTGGGAAAGACTTTCTCCATAGGACAGATTGTATCGTGACCTTGGAGGAAAAAATATGCCCTCCTCCAGAAAGCATGGCTTGGTTTGTTTGCTTGCTTGCTTGAGTCACTTGGAGCTATTAGCTCTGCTGGCATCATTATGCAGTGCACCTGCTGTCTGATTGTGACAAAGTACGACTTCCATTTGTTTTTTAAGGTTGATCTGTGTGAGGCTAGGTTGTGGGTGGTCCTGCCTTGCAGCAGTGACCTGAACTAAACAACCCTTTATTCTCCTTTCAAACTTTATGATTTCATTAGTCCATGGAACTGTGAGTGCGCCTGCACTTACTTTTCAAACAGCTGTAAAGTACTTCCTCAGGAACTTTGGCAGAAAAGTACTTCACAACGATAATGCTTGCAATGTCACTTCAGGGGGGACTGAATGACTGATATTCCTCTTCTTTTTTCTCATGTCGAGAAGAAAAACCATAGCTAACCTGCATTTCCTTGCATGTAGAACAGAAATATAGAGTCTGATAACTTTGAGGAGGGAATTGAATTCTTTCTACTCAGGAGGACAGAAGTCGTTTCACTGGATTCCAGAATCATCTCATGACCTGCTGGAGACTTTCATACATGTGGAGAAACAGTGGAAAACTGCCTCTGGAACTTCTGCCAGAAATTGAACCCCAAACTACTTCTCACTCTGTGTATCACAGTAGTGGAGACCTGCCCAGCAGTAGTTCCAGCAGAAAGCAGAACTTGGGTACAAAGTATTTGATGGGGCTCTGGAAACAAAGGTGACTTCAGTCTGCAAAATGAAGTGGTTGTTTGGAACAAGTTTTTCTAAAACTTGAGCTGAGGAAAGCAGTGCCAGTACTTCATGTCTGCTTTTGCAGCAGGACTGGCAGCAATAATTTGCAATGGCTAACATTTGGTTTAGGCCTTGGCTTTGATCAAATAGTTGAACAAGTCTTGAAACAAAACCAAGCTCTCTTGTAAGGCATTAATTTGACAAGATTGTCACAAGCAAACAAGAAGGGTGAAGACAAACAGAAGACATTATAATGGATTTGGGGTTCTGATTATGAATACTAGCTGGTCAATTCCTAATAATAACTCCTGGTTATTACTGCTGATAGTCCAAGGGCATCTCTGATTGAGGAATGACTGACTGTGAAGTATCCAGTATGAAGGAGGCTATAGAGCTCATAAGAACATAGGAATAATCCTGCTGGATCAGGCCAAAGGCCCATCTAGTCCAGCTTCCTGTATCTCACAGTGGCCTATTAGATACCTCAGGGAGCACACAAGACAAGATGCCTGTATCCTGTTGCCACTCCCTTGTATCTCAGTAAGATGTCACAAAACCTTGATGGGATGGGAGGAAGAAAGTTGAGTGTAAAGTGACCCACCCCTCCTTGTGAGGCCATTGTAACAAAAGGAGCAGTTTTCTAACAGTTCTGGGTAAAACAGATGGAGATTCAGTGGAAACTCAGGGAGAGAGCTAGGAGCTATCAGCACCCTGCATGATACAGTATCTGTCTGTGGCTCTGATTAACCTACCAGCAATGCTCTCCTATTTATCTCAATCCAGTGCTCAATCCTTATATTTTTAAAATAAACCAAGTACAGAAAAAGTACAATATCCGGTCCAATATTTTTGATCCAGAAAGTTCTATTAACTGGTTCAGGGAACTGACCAACCCTGACTTGAGGTTTGCAGCTAATGCTACTGAGGACTGTAGGAAAATGACAGTATCCTGAATGAAACTAACACTATCAGTATTGGAAGTGAAACAACCTCAGCAATGGAGACATCTACTATTCAGAAAATTATAATAGCCAGCAGGCCTTAGATCCGGGAGATGCCAAATATCACAACTTTTACTGTAATACAAAATATATCATCACCTTATTCTGTCTTTTAATCTGACTACTGTTTTTATGGTCTCTGTTAATGTGTTTTTAATATGTTTTTTATCTGCTATTTATTGCCAATTTGTTTTTTAAATCTGTTTTTACATGTTGTTAGCCACCCTGGGTCCCTTTTAGGGAGAAGGGTGGGATACAAATAAAGTTTATTATTATTATTATTATTATTATTATTATTATTATTATTATTATTATTATTATTATTATTTATTAATTCCAGTTATCTCACTTCCAAAGGAAGCCAGAATCCAGTCAATACCACTCCAGGAATTTCTCCGCATTTGGGAAAGTAAGGAGTTTACATCATTATATCATTAATCCACTCAAGAAGGACACAACATTGTCCAAGAAGCCCAGTGACCTGATTTTCAGAGGATCAGGTCATCTCATCATGGTTCAGAAATATGGCAAACACTAAAATAAAAGACTGGAAGTCATCCTTCAACTAGCTTCCATTCCCCACCAAAGCCCTTGAGTTTGCCAAGTCACAAAAAAAAGCAGATTTCTTCTTAAATGAGCTGCGTAGTTACTTCCAGAAGCTGCCAACTTGCTGAATCCTCTTCATCTTTGCATGAAATCCAATGTGTGCATAATGCCAGCTCGAATTGTGAGCTGAACGTACATTTTCTGCTTGAAGCTTTTCTCCACATACAGGCTCTGTCTGTGATAAATAATGGCATTGTGTTTGTTCATTCTGTACTTCTATGTTTGTGGTAGTTCTTGGATTTCTTTGAGCAATATAAACAAAGATTTTTTAAAATGGTGAATACCCTGCATTTTAAAAACAGGAATAATATAATCAAACCAATGTATAAATTATTTATCCTGCTGAGCTACAGCAGAATAGAATATAAAACATGTCAAAATACATTTGAACCACAGAGGTTTTCCTTACAATGAAACCCATTGACAGATTGCGCGCTGTTTTACAGCACAGGAAAAACCACAGATTTTTGCAAATTTTGGCAAATGAATTACCTTTCCTCATGTTCTACCCAAACCTCCATCATTTAATGTATTTTAAAACATAATGGGTTGTATCCTAAATTTAGTTATTCCCAACATTCTAAGGACTAAAATCCTTAGTCATGACTGGCTAAAATTAGAATACAACCACTCAAAGTACAATCCTATGCATGTCTACTCAGAAAAGGAAGCCCAATCCTATACTTGGCTGGGCCACTGGGTGCAGTGACACCAAAATGACGATCGTTGTATGCAGCGGCCCCAGTGAGGCTGCTGAAGATTTCCTCTGGGGAAGGAGACAAAAGTCCCCTTCCCCTGAGGAAAGCCCCAGGCCCTGCAATGGGGCTTTTCAAGTCTGAGCCGGCTTTTCAGCCTGATACAGAAAATAGGATCCAGCAGAGCAGAGCTCCGCAAGTCCCATCCCCCTACTGGACCGGTTCTTCCCCCTGTCCCACCCTCCCCCTGGCCCGGAACGCCTCCCCCCCCAAAAAAAAAATCTTGCACCACTCTCCAGTGATGTGACTTACCTCTGGGTGCTCCCACAGCATCCTCCGTCTGGTGCTAGTACCAGCGCCAGCTGACACGGGCCTAGCACTGGTGCTCCCTCCTCACAGGATGCTGTAAACATGCTTTACGGCATGTTTACAACACCCAGGACTGGCGCTGGATCTTAGCACCAATGCTGGAGGACCATTGGATTGGACCCTAAGTCATATTGATTACAACAGAGCCTACTACCAATTAAGTGTGTATAACATTGCAGCCCAAGTCCAGATAATATGGCAAGCCAACTAATTTTTTTCCCCCTTGACCTATCACTAGAGATATTTGAAAACAGTGTTATTTATTTTACTCAGAAATAATCCCATTGTTTTCATTAAGACTTAGGCTGTAATCCTATTTTATTCACTGGAAACAAATACTTCTACTTCACAATATATTAGCTCTTGACATTATACTTCCATATATATTTAAAGAACCTTCATATTGTTTTGTCAATCCTGTGCATGCTCATTTGGGAGTAAGACCCACTAAGGCCCCCACTGGGCTGACATGAAATGGTCTCTTACTTGGTATTGGAGGTCCTAAGACCCTTGGTTCTCTGGGATTAATGTTGAACAGATGTGGCCTAGGATTGAATGGCCTCAGTGACCACAGACTTTTCCCAGTTTGTCAAAGCCCCAAATATATTGCAGGACACATATGTAACCTTACAGACTATTGATTTTGTGAGTGTTGAGTTCTGTTTCAGGATCTCCATTTTCATGGACAGATCATTGACCAGTGACTGCACTGCTCTAAGTGCAGATTGCAGGGCATAGGAGCTCTACTGGAGTAGGGGACCTGGTCAGATAATCTGTCCTTGAACGCTTCTGGATCCTATTGAATTCCAGAATGTCCTATTAGATTTGTGAGTCTTCTTTAAAATCAACCATATTTCTGGCCTGGTTAATATAAAGAATAAAATGGTCATTGACACAATCATGCGTAGGGATCCTATGATCAAGCAGCAAAGACTATTGAGTTGTGGCAACAAAGCTGCAAGCGAGGTGACTAAAGTTACATAGCACAAAATGAGGACCACATCTGATTTAAGACAGCTTAGATTCAATTTGCTGTGGCAGTGATGACACTGAAGAGGCCTTTGTTCTATACCTTCATTGCATCTAATAATACCATCTCACAGATATGATATTCCATATCATGAAAACATTGTTCCATTCTAGTTCACTAGAGGTGTTGGATCCCCTTCACTAGTTTATTATGACTACTTTGCAACATACTTTGAGGGCGCAATCCTAACCCCTTATGTCAGTGCTTTCCAGCACCGGCATAGCGGCGCCAATGGAACTTCGGCTGCACCCTGCAGTTGAGTGTCACTCACGGAGGCCTCCTCAAAGTAAGGGAATGTTTGTTTCTTTACGTCAGAGCTGCATTGCCCTTATGTCAGTGCTGGAAAGGATTGCGCGCTGAGGCAAATAAAACCACTAAGACTTGGAAATGGCTTTGGAGGTGGTCTTTCATGAGGTTGATTATCTTGAACCATATCAATCTGGTCAGTGATCTGCATCAGGAAATGGAAAGGGGGAGTGGGACTGTATTGCTTCATCTGGTTTTCGAACTTTTCTTTAGCAGCCTTTCCATGAATGGATTCTATATGATTGAGGTAGTTGAAACCAGAGGTACTGCATTGTAATGATTCCCCACTATCTGGATGAACTGAGTAAGTAGAATTGAGCACGTTTTGTTCAACATCATTGAAACTATCCTGTGGAGTGTCACACCAGTGCCTTCTTAACATTTATAGTCTTCCGTCAGTTAACCTTGGCTTCAACTGTAAGACCAAAAGCTGCTGGGACAAAGAAGCAACAATGGCTGTTCCCTCCATTCCTGTTTTGGCCACCTCAGCCAACAGGTATTTTGGCTGATCAATGCCAGGTTGTTGGGAACCCTGTACTAGGGGCTGTATTAGATTACCACACCCTGATGGTATACTGTGTCCTCCTACTGCCACCAGTTCTAAGGATTCAGGGGGTCAGCCTGGCCAGTGGGCCACTGATGGGCATGGGTCCTCAGCTAATGCCTGAACTGGTCAATGTCTGATGCCACTCCTGTCTTTGTAACAGGTCTCTTTAAATCTCATTGTCTGACTGTGTATCTTGACTTCTGGGAAAAGCTTGAGCCCTCTCTCACAGGTATTAATTACAGGGCAGTTGAGCCAGTTTAAAGTCTCCATTTGCATTTACAAACTCCATAGCATTTCTCTTCAACGACAGAGAAAGAAAGTTGCAGGGTATCATACCATTCAGTGTCAAAATGTTCATGCACCAGGTGACAATCTCTTTTTAGATTCACCACACAGAGTTTCTTTCTTGCATGGAGGGCGGTTATTTTCAAAGCTGAGTTCCAAGAGTAGCTGCATTTTTGTGAAAACAGTAAACATATGCGCAGCTGGCTGTGAGATGAGGGTCTGAACTTTGCTCAGTGCTTAGTTCTGCAGCAGGAAGCGTAAAATTCTGTTTTCATTCAAAATATATTTATGGACTTTTTTCACAGTAAGGTAGGATACAAGATGAGGACGGCAAAATTATCATATCCTGTTCTGGGAGCCATATAAACAAGAAGGATGACAAAATGTTGACAAAATGGCGAGAGTTCAGAAGACAGTGATTGATATGTTGTCCAGAAGTTAGGACATATGAAAGAAAGCTGGGGGAACTTGATTTCTTTGTCAAAGAAAGGAAGTTTAGGAGGGCCTAGATATGGTTTTCAAATATTTAAAGGTTGTTCAGATACTCAGGGGGAAAGAAGAATTGATTACCACTAAAGGGGCAAGTCCAGATGGTTGTGTTCTTCTAGAATGCAATTATAACTATGTATTAGAAACAGCTTCTCAGCCATACGAAGGAAATAGCTGAAAGAATTAGTAAACGTTTTGTCCTTGGAGATACTTAGTGTCAAATTTTGTAGGCAACTGTTGATGGAACTGTGAATATAAGGTACTTGCTTGAAGCAGGGGTAACTTGTGGACCAAGACCTACAAAGCAGGGGGATAGTGATTAGCTCTGTGGATGTACCACATAAGCCTTCTGTTCTGGGGTATGCCCATGCATCATGGATATATGATGGGCATATGCCCATCGTGACTCATGCACATCCATGCATGTGAAGCAGATTGTGGGATAGGAAAGAGGCCTCCGTTGTGCCCTGTTCTTATTCCTGCACGTAGGTACAGCTGAGACCGTGAGACAATGGATCATGCCTTCAGATTTCTGATTTAGCATAATAAGTTTTATTTTTAGATATAATTGTAGTCATTCAGCTCACAATAACAATGATGAAATTAGGTGGTTGCTTTTTTTAAAAGCATTTGGATGTACAGAATATATCAAGCAGACTTCATGTAGATGAAGCTGGGATATGGCAACAGGCATCACAAATCATGAGAAATGTTGAGGAAACACAATTTAGAGCCACAATTTAATTAAGAATGGTAAAGAAATAACCCTTCCACTCTGATATATGTTACATGTTTCACACTTTCAATATTTAGCAATAAAACAACAAGGCAGCATGGGTAAACGAAAGCAAAATTAAAAGGAAAGGAAAAGGGGCCGCAACATACTTAGAAAGGTATTTTTCAAAAAGCAATTAATGTCAAGATCTTTCAAACATACAAAAAGCAAATAACTTCCCAAATTCAGTGCACAGCACCTGCTACAAAATATTAATGTTGAGAAAATAAAGCTATGTTTTTTTCTTTAAATTATGATTTCTAACTAATTAGCCTGAGATTGATTGAGAGCAAGGAAAATGGAGTTTAAATAAAATACTCTCTTGCAAAGCTACAGCTTGCTAGGGAAAAAAAATTCAAATAGATTTAGAAAATCCTAGATGTTTACATTTCACTGCAAATGGTGAAGTTCTATTAGCAATTTCAATGGGAAAAAAGAGAAAAATAACAAATTAGAAACATAATTTTTTCAGTGAGGCAAAACAGAATTAAACCAATGAAAACATGGCATGTAAATATTATTCCAATATTTTTAAAAGTCTCTGCATAAGATTGACTTTTTGTAGTAATGCAGAATATTTACATTGGCTACAAAACATGTTACATTTGTTACATTTACCAGGTGCCCCAGTGATAATCACTGCCATTTAGCCTTCTTTCATGTGCTCAAGGGGAAGGGAGGGGTTTGCCTTGTGCCTGGAGAGAGAATGATTGATGGATTGTCAGCTGTCCTCTCTCACATTAATTAGGCTACTGTTAAAGGACTGTTTTCCTTTTATTTAAAGGGCCCTTCTCATCACATTGAGATAGAAAAATCTGTGAATAATTAGGTTGTACCTTTAATCGCTTGCATGACTGTTTCTCTACAACAGTAAAAAGCCGTTTTTTAAACTGTGATTTTAAAGGGATACATTTTTCCCCTTCTTCAGGGATCAGCACATTCCTTCCCATTTACAGTGGCCATTCGTGTTGAGTCAAATCCGTGTATAAAAAGACCATGATTAACAAGGTTGGACCTGTAGTGGAAATGGAAAAGTTGCAGAAGAGAGTGACCAAAATGATTACTGGGCTGGGGCTGGGGCATAATCTTTCCCTTATGAGGAAAGATTACCATGTTTCGGGTTCTTTAGTATAGTAGCAGCTGTTACCCTGCACATGCCTGATCTCATCTGATCTCAGAAGCTAAGCAGAGTCAGGTCTGGTTAGTATTTGGATGGGAGACCACTTGGGAATAGCAGGTGCTGTAGGCTTATACCATAGTCTTTTGAGACTGAAGGTTGCCAACCAGTCTAGAAAAAAAGCATCTGGGGGACATGATTGAGGCAAATGAACTTACTCAGGGGATGGATGGAGTAAATAGAGGGATGTTCTTTTCCATCTCACACAACACCGGAACCGGGGGACATCCACTAAAATTGACTGTTGGGAGAGTTAGGACAGACAATAGAAAATATTTACCTAGTGTGGAATCTGTCTGTGGAACTCCTTGCCACAGGATGTGGTGATGGCATCTGGCCTGGATGCCTTTAAAAGGGGGCTGGACAAATTTCTGGAGGAAAAATCCATCACAGTTTACAAGCCATGATGGGTATGTGCAACCTCCTGATTTTAGAAGTAGTTATTTCAGAATGCCAGTTGCAAGGGAGGACATCAGGATGCAAGTCACTTGTTGTCTTGTTTGCTCCCTGAGGCATCTGATGGGCCACTGTGAGATACAGGAAGCTGGACTAGATGGGCCTATGGCCTGATCCAGCAGGGCTCTTCCTATGTACCAGCTGTGTTGTTGCTCTGGTATTTAGCACACAGTCTTTCTACACAGTTGAAGAAAAAGCTCTTCCATTAAGACTATGCCTAGGGCTGAACTAAATAAATGAGGGAAAAGTTATGAGTTCAAACGGTGTGCTTGCCTTACAGCCCTATCCTGTCCCCCACCACCAGTGCCAATGCAACCGTGCCAAAAAGGCACACACTGTATCCTATGGAGGTGGGTTGAAGGATAATTCAAAGATAAATGGGAGGTAAGAGAAAAATGATTTTTACTTTGCTCTGCACCTTCAAAGTAAATAATTTTTTATTTTGCTATGCCACCTAAAGACAAGTGGCGTATGTCCAAGGAGGGAAAAGGGGCAGGGATGTTTGCAAAAGAGGGGATAAGATCTGGCATGTGCCGTTGCCACTGCATCCACCCCCTCCTGCTTCCTCCCTACTCAGAAATGCCCCCAAAATATTGAATGCAACTTGACCATAGAACATACACAGTCTTTTCTATACTGGAAAAGTAGGAGAACCCTTCTTACGTGGTTTCTGTAGCCAGAATTTAGGCGAATGTGCTTTTTAAGATCAATCTCATCTGCCCACAGTAGATATTGTAGCATCCATATTCTTTGCTTATGCTAACAGTATATGACTTCAGGATGTAACAAGCTCTTTTGTGATGTTTCTGGGTACTTGTGATAACTGAAGCTCTGTTACAATTCTGCTACGGTAAGGAATCACATCCTATAAGCTTCAGTTTTGAATAGCTGAGTGCCGCTCAAGTACAACAGCATTTGTTTCCTGTTGTAATTGTTCAGACAACGTCAAATAATATTTACTCACACCTTAGCGACTTCTACAGTATTATTTTCCAATGGAAATTTAATTCATGTGCACATTTGCTGCAATATAACTCTATGTGTTCATAACAGGCACAAAAGTATTATAGTAAAAGCTCTTACTGTTCAACATTATGGGCAATTTATTTGCAAGGAGACTTCAGATGCATCTAACATTTCTGGCACTCTTGAGTTATCCAAGGTCATTTTGCATCCTTGATTTATTTTCTTGACATCACAGAGCTGGCACAAGACATTTTGGGTGCCCGAAGCAGCTAATTCATATGGCACCCTCCCTCCCAACACTGACAATTTGGTGCCTTTTAATGCCACCTACATCTATTCTGCCCCATGGTTGGGTGAGATCAGAGACATTGCATTCATATAAAAGAAGGAATGAAAAGGTGCTTAAGGAGGCTACTACAGTGTGCCCTATTGAATGGGGCCCATAGCAGCTTTAGTGGAGAATTGAAGGGGACAGAAATGGCACTCAAACAGTTAAACATTCTCTGTATTGTAGCCCTGATCTGGACTGGCCCCAAGAGATTTGCTGTTTTAAGGCTGTAATCTTATACACACTTTGCTGAGAGCAAATTCCATTAAATTCAATGAGACTCACAGCCCAACCCTATGGGTGCCTTCCACTGATGGAACAGCACTGCTGATGCAGTAATGACTTGAGCAATGGACCAGCCACTGCAAATGGCTGGAAACCACATGTGCACACCATTAGAATGCCCAGCCACCACCATAGGAAGTAAGTTGGCAGCAGGGTGAAGTACAGGTGGAGAGGAGGAAGATCAGGGTCAGGGATCAAGGCTGCCAAAGGGCTTGTTGGGGAAGGCAGGGGCAGATATCAGTGGCAGTAGCACTGCTGATATCCTATGCCTCCTGGTCAGCCTCGACCTACCTCCTTGGGTCTACTCAGATTTGTCAAAGAGCTGGTGCAGATCCAAGCAGACCACTGGGGAACATGATGTGGTAGAGTAGAAAAGTAAACATGTGTTTTACCCCATCCCAGTGAAACTTTGGGCTTTTGTTAGCAATCTATCAGTATTTCACCACCTATATCAGCCTGCACCTACAACTATTCTCTCCCCATTTTTATCTAGCAGTCGAAGCAGACAGAGTCAGTCCTCAATCTCTCTCTCTCTCTCTCTCGCTCTCCCCTTTTATGTCCTTTCAATTAGGTATTGTCAATAAAGTGGTGGCTTGTTTATTCACCAGCTTTGCACATTTTCGCTGGTATCTTTCTGCCACTTGTGATCATTGTATTAATATTTTAAGGTAGCTACTCTTTGTTATTACGTACAAATATATGTCAGGAACATAGTTTAGCACAGCTCCAGTAGGTGGGGTAATGCTAAAGCAAATGCCAAATTGACTGTTTAATTTTTCTTTCTTTCTTTCTTTCTTTCTTTCTTTCTTTCTTTCTTTCTTTCTTTCTTTCTTTCTTCATATGCTACTGTTAATACCTTAAGATGAACTCTGAATAAAGTAAAACATTTTTAAAGAACTGTTCTTAAAATTAACCAGTCCTTACTAGGTAGATTTCACAGAGTCACCGCTTCCTATGCTAAGACTTTCCTAGGTGCTTGGGTTTGTCAAGTTTCAAAAGACAAACATTAGCCCATGAAGCAAAACAAGTTTATAAAAGATAAAACAACTTTTTAAAAAAGACAACTTTTTGTTGAACTTATCTATAGAATTTTTTTTATTAGGACATTTTTGGCCCAATTCCATCCCCCTTTTGTGTTGGCAGAGTGTGTGCTCTGCCGATAATAGCCATTGCAAAGGTGCTATAAAGCACTTTGCAACAATCCATCAGTTTGCAGTGCTACTGGGAAGGCAAGAGCTTCACACTAGCACCAGTGTAAGGAGCAGCATCCACCCACACTGGTTAGTGCGGCACTGACTGAGCAGTGCAGTGGTGGGGGAAGGACAGAGGACAGTGGAGGGAGTGTAATGGGGCAGTAACAGGATAGAGGTGGGCTGATCAGGTCCAGGACGAGGAAGGATCAGCAGAGCTAGCACGTGCCTTATCCTATCCCCCTTCTCATGCCCGATCCATCAACATGGATGAACTTGGACTTGCACCAGCTATACAGCTGACACGGGTTGAAGTTGACCCATTGCATAGGCTGGGACTTCCAGGGCAAGGAGATGAATGTATCCTTACCTCGAGCAGGCTTCTTGCCTGCTAAACATCCCCATGGGCTGCAGCATAACCTATGCTGGAACTGTTGCATTGGCACAGGGAAGTTTATATAGGATTGGCTATTTGTTTAAGAAGTTACCATGGTGTTTTATTTTGGTGTTAATCTTGACATGTTCTGTTGAAAATTATAACACACTAAGGGTGCAGTCCTAACCCACTTTCCAGCACCGACAAAAGGGCAATGCAGCTCCTAGGTAAGGAAACAAACATTCCCCTACTTTGAAGAGGCCTCTGTGAGTGTCCCCCCCCCCCAGCTGCAGGGTGTAGCACACGTCTCATTGGCACAGCAATGCTAGTGCTGGAAAGTTAGTTAGGATCTGGGCCTAAGACTCTTGCACACTTCCTTACCAGCAAATTTATGTAACGCTGGATGATGATTATTACTGACTTCCTAAATGTTCTGTTTTCTCTAAGAAAAAAGAAAAGTACACAGCCAGCAATGCATTTTTCAGCGTGCATAAATGGCCATCAAACCTGCCATCGACATTAATTTTCACTTACATGAAAAATCCAAACTGAACCACAGCCTAGGTGGGAAAATAAAGGAATGAAAGTGAATATGAAATGCAGCACAATCATTCTATAAAAGAGGAGATGTAAGATTAATGGAGTCAAGGATTGAAATGATCTCTAGAGACCAGACTCATAATCTCTGACATGTTTTGACACATGTAGAATAGAAGAAAATGAATTTTAGGGATGAATAAGAAGGAACACTTTTCAGAGCTGAGGCTTAATTAGTACCTCCTCCTGAAAGTTGCTCAATACCTTTTGCTAGATATTCAGCATTCTGAATTTGAATGCATTTTAGTGAGAATTTGGAGTTCAGCATCCATACTTAAAATAATGGCCGATACAAGGTTAGTAACCAAAATCTGGTGAGACAGCAGAAAATGCTATAAAATAGGCTGAAGTTCTCAACAGGTATGTACCATACTATTTGTACTTATGTGCGATACGCCATTAACTCCCAGAGGCCATTTAGTCCAGTGTGCAAAAAAAAAAAAAATGAGTTACCAGTTGTGAAACGGAGCTGTTTGTGAAGAGCTCTCAGAAGAACAGCTCTTCATAGAGGTGCTTCAAGATGTTGTCGGTGATAAGTAAGACTTGGTGATCATCTTGTCAGGTTGAACAGATCAACCACAGGTTTTCTTGAAGCTAGGAAGGTATCCTGCTTCTTGAGCCACAGCATTTCTGTGGTAAACAATAAAACTACCCGCTCAAATAGAAAGGCCATCACTTTGCTTTGCTTCACTTCTTTCTCTTATGATTTCTGGTACAGCATCTTCATCTTATTTGCAGACTTTGACTGTGCAGTAAAAAATCAACTGTGTGGAACTCTCAGATCTCACTTCTTGGTATTTACGTACTGTGCGTCACACTTAGCATTCTGACTATGCAAGCCTTTCCCTGGTTCCTCTCAGCCTCTTCTCTGCCAATCGGTTCAGGCAAAGCTATGCACATAGGTGTCAGCCTAGCTACAATGCCACTATCTGTTTTTTTCTCCACAAATGACCAATTGATTTGGTGTGCCTTCTAATAATAATAATAATAATAATAATAATAATAATAAATACAGGTATTTCTATACCGCCTTTCTTAGTCCTCAGATTTCTCCTCGGACTTTATTCAAGGCGGTTTACATAGGCAGGCTAATTAAATCCCCGTAGGGATTTTTACAATTTTGAAAGAAGGTTCTATCTTTCAAGAAACCACAACATTCAGATGTTTCTTTCTGATCTGGTCACAACATTCTGGCCTCCATCCTCCCATGCTCAGAGCAGATGGAATAACTCGGCTCAGCTTGTCAGCTGCTTCAAGGTCGCACGGTGCCGGTGGCCTCGAACCGGCGATCTGCGGATGTTATCTTCAGGCAAACGGAGGCTGTACCCCCTAGACCAGACCTCCTGACCTTCTGAGAACAGTTTCTATTTGTAATAAGCTCTCCATTCAGATTTATTTATTTAGCCCAGAAGGCACTACTACTAAAGGCTCACTTGTGGACAAGAGGTCCTTCTTCTCTTCCTTTAAGTGGCCTGACCCATTGTTGAGCACTGGACTCTTTCATTGAGCTTGTTTACATTTCTTGATGAATATTTATCATGAAAAAAAATTAGGAATAAGCTGGCCCGCACACACCCCTACAAAGCACAGGACAGGTGAGATTGTGTTTAAAGGTGCCACAATTTATTGATAAAATACAAGGAGTTGCAGCGGTCCTAAGAAAATTAGAACTTCACCTTCCTTTATTGTGGGTTCCCTTCCTTGGAGGCACAGGAGGCTGCTGTCCCCATGGGCATCCTATCCTGACTCCAAGCTAGTGATTGCCAGTGACAATCATACCTCATCAATGCCAATCCCTTCAAAGAGGGCTTGGGGAAGATCTAGACTGATGTAATCTAGACTTTACAATCTAGACTTAACTAATCTAGACTTAACTTTACAATTCATGGATAAGGGGTTCCCAGTCAGCATCCCTCAGCCATGAAGCCTCTTGGGTCTTGATCTAGCCACCCTCATTTGCCCACCACTTCTTCAGGATGCACACTGATCCCTAATCCTAATGGTCAACCTGCACTTACTTGCTAGTTGTGACCACAACTAAACTAAAACCAACCCACTTGGTCAATCAGAAGTAGGTAGTTACTGCAGTTCAAGCCCCACCTCAATTGCTCTGGCAGATCCAATCAACTGACTCCTCTCAGCTTGATTGAGCTGTATGGGGGTGGGGAAAAATGCTAACCACTTTGATGTCTTGTGGTCAGCACCATTCTGTTCACTGTTTTGTGCACATAGAAGGAGGCCCACACTGATGATGTTGCTTTGGCAACTACCTATGACAGTGTCAGTCCTTTTGGTACTTCCAGCTTAACACACTTGCAAAAGAGCCTTGCCATCTCTATAAATAATGTGTAAGGAAAATTCCGATTACATTCGTGAAGATTACATTCCATGCTGGCAGTGAAAATGTTTGCACTGGGGAAGAGCATCCCCCCTTGTTTGTGCCAAACACTAGACAATGCTGCTCTTTTCTTAACTCTTGGGAGCCTCAGACCATCTCCCAGACCCTGAGGGGTATTTACATGGCAGTGTTAAAAAAATTTGTGCTACAGATGCCAGATGCCTTAGCTATGCCACTGAATGGGATGACCTCTCTATTTTACATTGAACAGCCTGCAGTGAAGAGGTGGAAGAGTGGCTCAACTGGACAAAACCTTACAAGATTCACCAAACATGCCTCCTTTACAGGATCCTTTGAGAAATTAGACAAAGACTGATGGACAGATGACACAAAGCTTGTATATCTTGTAGAACATGTTGCTGTAGTTTATGATGGAATATATCAGTAATGCTGCAAAGGACCATGTGAACAGATGTGAGAAAGTAAAGAAACCAAAGGATCTTTCTTTGGTCTTCAGTCCTCCTGAGGTTTTTGACTAAGAGAGAGGCTGCTCACCAATTCATATCTCCTTCTTCGTTGAGCATCTGGTTGTGGGGCCACAAACCTGTTACACAAACAGGGAAAAAGTAAAACATTGTGGACAAGTGGGGAGACTGGATATCTGGTCTTTTCTTTTGAATTCATATGTTGTTATTTTTCAGCTACAGACAGCCACACACATTCCTCTACTGTTCAATTCTTAGGGGACTCTCCAGAATTCAGGGCTACTTTTCATTTGGGAGATCTTTCTTCAAGTTGGTTACCTTCCATGTAATAATAATAAAATTTGTCATTGTCAAATGACATTGTCATTTCTTTCTTGTCATTGGACTTCATCTCCAACTTTATTCAAGGAGCTTTACATAAGCAGGCTTACTAAATCCCTGTAGGGATTTTTACTATAACAAGTTCTATCTTTGAAGAATGCGTCATTCCAGGTGGAGTCCCTCTAATTCCACCTGGAGTTCCAGGTGTAAACTCTCTAACTTTGGGTGGTGGCAATGTGAGCTGTCTTTTCCCTGTTATAGTTAAAAGTGTGAAGTAGGGAGATAGGTTTTAGTCATTGACTGATAGCTGCTCCACCCGCCAGGACCTTCTCCATTCCCTTACATATGTGAACAGTCCTAGGTTTTGAATCTGAGTTCTGGCAACCCTCCTTCATGGTCCTTAGGACTAGATCCAAAAACTAGTTGTTACATTCAGAAGAGAACATAAGTGGACAGATCCAGTTCCTCCTCCTTGGGTGAGGTATTGACAGACCCCCAAATCAGACCCAGGACTCACCTTTCTTCCCACAGTGAGGCTTTTTCCTTACCAGAGGGTGATAAACCACCCTGAAACTTTGTGAAGTGAAACAAAGATTTGTAAAGTGAAACATAAACAAGAACTGCTAAAGCCTTGCAAAAAAGTCATGGTAGGGCTTGTCCATCACGAGTACAAACATGATGCTGCTGACAACTAAAGACCAAGAGATGTTCTGGCAATTTCTGGATGAGGCCTAGACTTTCCTTGCAAAAACCTTTGACACCTCAAACAGCCTAGCTCTGATTGGCTCAGGGGGCCTTTGTGATGAAAACACAGCAGGCTTCACAATTAGGAAGAGCATCACACCATAGCTGTCACTTCTTTCCTATTCTGAGCATGGTGGTGGGCAGGATTACCAAAGGCCCAGACATACATAAACCCCTATAGATGAAAGCAGATGTCCTACTCTCAGTCTACCACTTGAGTTGACAACTTGCTTTAACTTTGTGGACAGGCTAACCCTGAACATAAGATGTTTCTACTTTAGTTGCTCTATGATAAAAATTACACAGGCCTACAAAGGGTAAGAACAGCTTTTCCCCAAACGTTATGGTGGTTTGATATGAATTTGGGGTGCTGATTCCAAAAATGGCTTCCGTTTTGCCCTATCACATCCAGTTTTGGAGATACAGTATAGCCTCATTAGTGAATGGTTCAAGCAGCTTCCTCATTTTTGGAATCGGCACCCCAAATATACCCAGGAATTGGTGTAACATTTCAGGAAGCAAAATGTGTGTTGGCCTGTGTTAGTTGAAAAGAAATTGACCTTCAGAATTCAAATCTCAGTATTTTTTTTCATAGCAGAATACTGCACATTTAGCACCAGGTCTGTCACTAAATAAAAGACTAGAAGTCAACATTCTAGGCTGCCCACACCTGAAGAACAAAATGTACATTGTGCATTAGCTTTTCTCCGACATACTGCTCCAGAGTTTAATTCACACACATGCTAATAATCTGCATTGTTTCCAGTACAATTTTTATCCTTGGGGCCTGTCTTAGAGTCATGCTAAGTAACTATGTCACACCTGACAGAAGAGCCACATTAAAGCTTTCAATAGTGTGAAGATCAGAATAAAAATCTAAAGAAAGAAGTGGGGGGAGGAGCAGCTTTTTTCCTCAACCCAGGTACAGAAGTGCATAGCAAGGTATACCAAGACATAAAAATAGGATCCCTACGGAGTTATGTAAATTGCTGTTCTATAAATATATTCTTGGTATCAAAGGATTTGCTCATTATTAAACTTGTCTTATGTTTACTTGCCTATTGCTAGACTGAGGAGCTGCTAATTGCAGGATGTGTCCTTATCCTTGACCTTCCTGTTAACCACATTTTTAATGGAATGGATTAAGGCAGTGGTATTCAAACTGGGGCGTTGCGATGCCCCAGCATGTGGGTCCTGGCCTCTGCCCCCTTAAGGGGCAGGGGCAGCCAGGAGACAGGGAGAAGGCAGCAGAGGGGGGCTGCAGGGGCTTGGGTGCACTTGCCCAAGCCTCCTGCAGCCTCCCGGGGGTGCGGGGAGCCCTGTGCAACCTTCGGCAGGGCTCCCCAGGTCAGGAAAAGGGAAAGAAGAGCGATCGCGCCCCACTCCGCAAAACCAGAAGCAGAGCACGATCGCTCCGCTTTCCCTTCTGACGGAGCTGCAGGTACTGGGGTACACCCTCCAGTCCCTGTAGCAGCCGTCCCTGTGTGCAGGGAGCCCTGCATGAGCGCCTGCAGGGTGCCCCAGGTCAGGGAAAGGGAGAGTGGGGCGATCGCGCTCCACTTCCACTTTTGCGGAGGCAGAGCAGATAGCTCCACTCTCCCCTTCCCTGACCTGGGGCGCCCTGCAGGCACTTGCGCAGGGCTCCCCACACACAGGGACAGCTGCTGCAGGGACTGGTGAGTGCATCCCAGTCCCTGCAGTCCCCTGAGCAACGCTATCCTGGGGATTGTGTCACTGCCTTCCCCCTGCCCTTGATGCCTCCCCCCGCCCCCGCAAAGACTTACTGAAAGTCCCGGAGAGTTTGAAAACTGCAGGATTAAGGGGATTGTTCATTCTGTTTTCCCATGAATTCGATGATTGTTAATTCATAATGGGCTTGCATCATCTACAGGGTGCCCACATTCTCTTCCTTCAGTGGGGGTTAAGACTAAGCTCAAGTAGCTCTAGCAAAATCATCAGCTTGTATGTGTGTTTACATAGTCACTGAATGATTGTCAGTAATTGTGAGATTACTGTGAGATATTTGGATTGCAGTGTAGTGTGCAGTGTAATAATCCTCCACATAATCCATTATATCTGCATTTGTTCTCTTCTAGAGGTTGATTAAAGCTCTGATCCAATAATGGTATTTATAACACACCCACATGCCATGCCAAAGGGTTCGACAGATCCACAAAATGTCTAGAGTTCATTGCGTATACTCTCAAAAGGGCTTTTACTCCCTGCTGCATGTATTCTCCACAATATACAGAAGCGACTATCCAGAACTCTCTCTTCAGCACTGCCAAAAGCATATTATGTGATCAGGATTCTGCACAGAAGGAGGGCAGTCCCCTTCATCTGAACTGGTCCTGAGATGGATTACGAATAAGCAAATGTATCTAATACATTAAAAACCTGAAATGAAACAGGACAACCTGCCATTGTGCCTCTTGTTCTACATAACATGACCTGAATAACCAGCAACAGTTCTTGTGTCTGATGTCAATACCTGATGTCAAAGGTAAGAGGCACAGCCAGGGCAATATCCTTGTGCTTGAGGTGCACATTATTAGAAAGTAACATTTGGATACATTGTCATTTTATAGTCTGTGAAACATTGATTTAAAAAAAAACCAAACAGCAGGCCTATTTCCTCATTCATCTGAAACTGCATTGGAAACAGAATGCATTTCAGAAACAATGCATTAACTAAGGTTCTAGTTCAAACCGAAGTACAGTGGTTCGTACAAGCAACATTCAGAATTTATTATAGTGCTAAATTTATCTGTATACATATTGCTTCAGACTGTTAAACCCTCAGTATAGTCTACAGACCGGCAGAGGCTCTCCCAAGGTTTTAGATACTCCAGGTCATGGCATACTGATATGGAACAGAAAGGCACCTCTGTGCAGAAGTAAGTCCTGGCCTATATTCTTGACCATTCCCACAGAAACCCTTTTCTTACCTTCAAAAACCACATAGGCTCAATGGTTGGAGGACTGCACTTGTTGTCTCCATCTCTGATTTCCTTGAGCTGAGCCACAGGTCACAACAGAACCTATAGGCATGTGTGTGTGTAGGCTCTCTCCATACAATCAAGCACTGGCCTGACCATGAAGATGTTGCCTCAAGCGCCAGATTGGCAGGGGACTCCTGATGCCCATCTCCATCCACCAACCTAAGACGCTCCTTCTCCTGCTACCTGAATTCAAAAAGGAAGAGGGCAGCAGAGCAGAAGAAGGGTAGAGGAAAGTGGTGGGGTAAGCACTGGCTCTGGTTACCCAACCACCAAGAACACCAAGTATTCTTGACACTTCCAGTCCCCTCTCCCTTCCTTGACTGTTGATTCATAATGGGTTTGCATCATCTACATGGTGCCTACATCCTCTTCCTTCTGTGTGGATTCAGATTAAACTCAAGTGGCTCTAGCAAAATTATCAGCTTCCTTTTCAAATGCAGGAAGTGGGAGAAGGAGAAAAAGTGGCATCAGGTGGTTACAGGAGTTGGCATTTGGTACTTTACCTAAGGTGCTGAGAGACCTTGAGCTCACCCTGGCACTCACATTTTGCAGAATTCTCATTAAAATGTGCAGAATGAATGAGAGTGTAAACGGTATGTGCGCAGCACTGTTCCAGCCTTCTGATCAAAATGTAGAGGGTAGGAATGGAGAGAGCAGGCGCAGCCACCCTCCTTCCTCCACATGTTGAGCCTATGCAGTTTTTGGGATGTGACAGAAGGGTTCTGATTGTGAGCCTTAAATGCAATCAAATCATTTTGACCTAGTCCTTTCCCAAGGTTTGTGTATATCATTTTTAGACATTTCAGGAGATCATCACGTTGACAGCCATAGGCCTTATTAATGGGTTAAGAAATGCGTAATGAAAATGAAATTACATCTTCCCTCTGCACTGCCACTTATCTCACACAATTTTAAGCTCAAACAGGGTCTCTCAAGATTCAAAACAAAACAAATGTTCTTTTAAAACCAGATAAGCTAAATTATTATATATGATGTGGTTCAGCTCTAAATCACTAATAACTCTCAGAGTAGGAGATTAAAGGACAAAAATATAACCTAATTATGAAGGATTTGCAGTGGGGAGCTGAATTATTTTTGTGCTGAAAGCAACAAAAAAAAAGTCTTCTTGCAGTCAGATATATTGACCAGCATAATGACCAGAAATATTAATTAGGACTTACATGTAATCATGTCCCATTTTGGCAGCCTTCTGAAAATAAATTGAGTAACACAGACTTTTTAATTGCATGTGTTTTGTAATAAGGAATGCAAGTTACTAAGAATGGCTAATAATAAAGGGGGGACGGGACTTACAAATCAAAACCTAAAGTCTGTTACGAATAAGGCCAGATTAATGCAAGCAAATTGAATTGTACAATAATAATCCCATTCAGATGCTGAACTATGCTTAATAAATGCATGGAAGGAAATTGTCAGGATCATACCAAATAGCCCCTGCAACAGCCTCTGTGTGTTCCATCGATCCTCTGAACTAAGCCTACAGACTGAGGTTCAGTTTGACCAAATGAAGGTTGGAGGTTAGATCATTCCCCCTTTATGTATCCCAGCAATTTTCAACCATTGTGTTGGTGTGCCATGAATGGTCCACAGGTGTGCCATGGAAGTTTGGGGGAGGGTCATATATTCATAGGGCCATTGGGGGATATGATTCCTCCAGCCAACAGTGTGGTGTGCCTTCATATATTCCAGCAATTTTCAACCATTGTGTCATGGCATGTCGGTGTGCCATGAATGGTCCACAGGTGTGCAACGGGAGTTTGGGGGAGGGTCATATATTAATAGGCCATTGGGGGATATGATTCCTTCAGCCAGCAGTGTGGTGTGCCTTATCAATTGTCAAAAAACCTATGGTGTGCCTTAACTATTTTAGCTTCTTCTCTGTGTGCCTTGAGATGGCAAAGGTTGGAAATGCTGATATATTCAATAAATGAGTTCAACATCTGAATAGAGGGCAGGAGGTCTGGTCTAGAGGGTAGAGCCTCCGTTAGCCCGAAGATAACATCAGAAGGTTGCCAGTTCGAGGACACCGGCAGCTCCCTGAACGGCTGAGAATGGCGAGACCTTGAAGCAGCTGACAAGCCCAGCTGAGTGATTCCACCTGCTCTTGGTGTGAGCAAGAAGCGCCTTGGCTGCCCTCCATGTGAGAGATGGAGCTGCTTGTCAGCTTGCAGGGGAGAACTGGGGGCCAGAAGTGAGACCAAACCAGGAAGATCCATTCTGAAATGCTGTTGGTTCTTGAAAGAGAGAACCTGTATGATTGTAAAAATCCCCTTGAGGGATTTAGAAACGCCTCCTATGTAAACTGTCTTGAATAAAGTCAGAGGAGTAATCCAATGACCAGAAAGGTGGTATATAAATACCTAGTAATTATTATTATTTATTCGTTATTATTATTAGAGAAAATAAAGCACAATTGTGTCGCATGGAAATCAAACTTTAATCACAGACTGCAGAAAAAGGGAAAGCTTTGTTTTTGGAATTTTGTAAACTTTGGTTGAGAACTGTTGGAAACTCGTACTTTTGAAAAAGAAAAGAAGTGGCTAGTCTCATCAAGGGTGCTACAAGGATCCTCTCTGACGTTTGCCCACCGCATTCCCCTCTCTTGCCCCTGCACCCCAGTTGTTGCTACTGCAATGCTCATTACAAATGCAACCATGCCGAAATCAAGCTTCCCCGATTATGAGGTTGCACATAAGGTTTTCCGTACCACTGCAGTATGCAAAACGAGAGCATTTCAATTGTTTTTATGAACTGCATCATGTATATTTATAAGCAAGCTTTAAGTTACACTTGTGAAAGGAATACTGAAATAAACTAAGTATGCTACTTGAGTTTGCTGATTTCGTAGCCATCAGCAGGGAAGCTGCAAAACGTTTTCAGCTGAACTGAGTCCTCAAGGGCAAATTACACTTTCAGCTACATCGAGGTAACGCCATTGATTTGCACCAGTATAAGAGAGGGTGACATTTGTCCCCAAGAAACTAAGTTCTCTGAGTGCTGTAACCTTGTAAAATGGCTTGTTTTCACAGGCATGCTTATTACGGAGAAAAGTAAAAATGAAACTCAGGTGAGTAAACAGCCCAGACATCAAAGCTGACTTTGTTCAGCTTCATCAATATAAAGTAAACCTGAAGTGACTTGCTTACAATGGAGCTGGATCTATCCATCACAAAGCAAATGGGCCCACAATTAGCTATTTATTGGCAAGATGCAAATACCCAGGCCTTCCTGGATTCAGTGCCACCTACGTCTGCCATTTCAAATGTCATCAGGAGAATGACATTCAGCAAGTTCCAACAATGGTTACTCCTATCAGTGGCCTTTGCTCCCCCAGTTCCAGCCCCCAGAAGTATCTGAGAGTCTTCCAGTGCCTCAAATGACCCTGTCTGCAGCACTCTTCCCCTGTGGAAAGAATTGTAAGCCACTGTAAGGCACTGCTATTTGTGCCACAATAGCAGCAGCAACAACCACAGCCTGCTGTGACACAGTTAAATTTTCATCATTGCCTTCCTACCAACTGAGCTTCAAAACCACACCCCTTCTATTGCTCATTGGCTGAGGACTAACTAACACTTGCATTGCAAATCTTCTGATAAGCCCCCCCCCCAATTAGTGTTTTGAGACATTAGTGTCAGCTCCTGCTTTCAGTGCATTGTGGGGCAAGCGTGAGAAGAGCCCTGGCTTAGGGACCAGCTAGCCCTGCATCAACCTCAGAGCCAGGGAGAGGGAGGGAGTTAATGGCACTTCTCTTCCATTTCTTGGGAAATCCGTCCTTGCATGTCAAGCCTCCAGTCACTGTCAAGGGTCAGGGAGCTTCCAGGACCTCCATCTGTCCTCTTCTAATCAATCCCCCAGCTGGGGGTTTTATGCTGCCCTGCTTCTAGCTGCCCCTTTCCATCCCTCCTTCCCTTTTCTGTGCTCCTTCCTGCTTCAAGTTCATGCCTGTCTTACATGTCTTTGTCTCCCCAACCCTGCTGTGGCCTACAGTGGGAGGCAACCACAGCTTTGGGCATAATCTCAATCTGGGTCAACAGTGTCCAAGGCTGCTGTGCCCAGGTCTGTGCTGGCATTACAGGCCCCACCCCTGGGTATGGTGTGGTGCTGCTGTAAGATCACTCAGTTGGCCAGTGCCAGGCCTTGTTTTCTCACAAGTGGTCTTGCACAGAGGGCTCTCCTGCTTCTAGGGCTGGTGGCTCAACTGGTCTTTGCCATGGGGGTATGCTGGGAGCCTCCCCCCCAGGTCAGTCTGTTCCTAGACAATTAGCATAGCCAGGAGTGAGGTGTTCATGTGACTGCTACCTTTGACTCTATTCCTACATCTTTGACTTACCGAAGCTTTCATTTTCCTGGATGAGTAGGGAAAGACAAGGGGTGATCCAGGCCCTGAATCACTCTAGTATAACCTAGTTGTGCTGACTGTTGAGTTAGCAAGACCTGCAGGATTCTAAGCCATCAAGTCATCTCCTTGTGCAACACATTGCTAGGCTCTCATTAATGTTCTGAGCGAAGGATGAGAGAGTACTTGTAAGTGCTTTGGCCACACACATCTACAAACAGAGGACAAGTGTGAATAGAGGTTTTCATAACTGCCATTCAGAATTTGAACCTGCAACTTGAGAACAAAAAACGCACCACAAAAAATAGGTCGAGGGCGTATTTTCCATTTTCTATGACAAATTTTGAGAACAGAGATTTAGGATTAAAGACCCAGATATGGAATATGTTTTTTATAAAAAGCAAGAAGAAAATAAAATAGAAAAAATGCTTAAGATTTGAAACCTGATGGTTAAGGGTTTGGGGATTTAATAAGTTCATGTTCACCTTCCAGCTTTTCTCCACGTGTCAAGGACAGTTCTTTGTTGTAGATTTGTGGTAAAAGCAAAACGTATTTTAATGGATTCAAAACAAATCTCTGGTGTCCAAAGAGAATTGAAGAAACATCCATTTCTTTTTTCAACCCCTTCACAATATTCCCATTTAGGAGATGTGTCACCTGTGAAGAGACCATTGTGGTCCCTAGTTAGTCACTTCAGAAACATTAAAGTGTCTTTCCATTTTCACTCATCACATTTCTATTGTATCTTGCACAGCCTGTGCAATGGATAGCCATTATGAAAATATTGTTTTAGCAATATCACTTCCATTAGGCGACTGTCTCATGCCCTTGCAGTGGTATACGTTGAACAGGCCTTTTCTATATAGGAAACAAATATTCAGAGTAGCTTGAGGAACAATGAGGTGTTTTTGAAGTCCTGAGGTGAACTGGTATTCTCTCAGGATACCAAGCTGGGTTTTTGCGAAGAAGGACAGAGTCTGAAATTTTCTGCTGAACAGAAGGTATCTTGAATTAAGGCTGCAATCCTAACCACACTTTCCTGAGAGTAAGCCCCACTGAACAAAATAGGACTTACTTCTGAGTAGACCTGGTTAGGATTGTGCCCTAAATCCCATCCTTCGCATCCTACTGACATAATCTTTGTGACCGAGCCAACGCCTGCGTTGGCTTGGTCATGTCGTGAGAATGGATGATAGGCGGATCCCAAAGGATCTCCTCTGTGGAGAACTGGTGCAGGGAAAGCGCCCTACAGGTAGACCACAGCTGCGATACAAGGACATCTGCAAGAGGGATCTGAAGGCCTTAGGAGTGGACCTCAACAGGTGGGAAACCCTGGCCTCTGAGCGGCCCGCTTGGAGGCAGGCTGTGCAGCATGGCCTCTCCCAGTTTGAAGAGACACTTGGCCAACAGACTGAGGCAAAGAGGCATCCTGGAGCAGCAGCGGCCAGCACTGGTTATATTGCACCAGGCAGCAAGGGGGCTGGAAGAGGGTAGCACAAGGGTGTGTTAGAGGCGAGGAGAAGGCGTTTTGGTTCAGGAAGGGTGGAACTGGGGGCAGACAGGATCCAGGAAGGGGCAGAACTAGTGGAGCAGGCCAGCCATATCCTAACCCCACTCTTGGCCTGTCCAGCATTACACTGGGCATCCTGGATTTGCACCAGTTAAATAGCTGGCATAATAGTTAAAGGGGACTAGTTAAAGAGGAAATATATCCCCTTATCCCTCCAGCCACCTCCTAAGCTGCACTGGATGCAGCATAGTTCATATGGCCCCACTGCACCAGCGCAATCACAGTAATTATGCCAATAGCTCAAAGGACAGCAGCACAAAACAATACCATCAAAATAAGAGCCTACAAACTCAACAATCAAAGTCTGTCTAAATGCTTTCACAAGCCTGCAATGTGCAGTTCCAGGGGGAGGGAGTTCCACAGCCTAGGAGGCACAGTCAAAAAGGTCCTAACACTGTCAGACATACCTCTGACAAAAGTGGGACTTGAAAAGTGGCCCATCTGAAGCTCTTACTTTAGTAAATCAAGGTGGGGACAATTCTTAGGTGCTATTTAGTTTTCATAAAGGCGTATGGACACAACCAGTTCCTGGACATAGACTAGGAGTATGCATGGTTGCCAGCATGGTTGCATCTGCGGTGCAGATAGCTGCCATGGATAGCAGTGAGAATAGCTCCTTGTGTTCGCCAGCAGCATCACCAAGTGCAGTAACATCACTCAATGCACACTGGCTCCAGGCATTTCCTGACACTTCTGCCAGAAGAACACGCATTCCACCAGTGGCCCTCTCAGATAGGATGGGTCGTTAATTAACCTCGCTCCTGAGGAAAAATCAGGCAGGGATTCAATATGTATGATCCATTCAGGTTTTGGCCACAGGCAATACAAGACCAGACAGAAGTCTCAATAAGGAAGTGTCCAGTTTCAGCCACAGGCACATATGACAAGCTTTTAACCCTTTCCAGGTTTCTGGATCACTTTGAATCATAGAGTTGGAAGGTCCTTCTAGTCCAACCCCCCTGCCTGTAGCAAGAAATCCTTCTAGAGCAGGGGTGCCCAAACCCCGGTCCTGGGCCCACATGCGGCCCTCGAGGCCTCTCAATACGGCCCTCAGGGAGACCCCAGTCTCCAATGAGCCTCTGGCCCTCTGGAGATTTGTTGAAGCCCACACTGGCCCGACGCAACTGCTCTCCGCGTGAGACCTCTTGCGTGAGCTGTGGGATGAGGGCCTCCTCCACTGCTTGCTGTTTCACATCTGTGCTGCAGTAGTGGCAGCAAAGGAAAGGCCATCCTTGCTTTGGGCAAGGCCTTTTATAGGCCTTGAGCTATTGCAAGACCTTCATTCATTCATATAAGTTCATCTTTAATATATTCATTTATGTATACTTTCCCCTGAGGGCTGGGGATAAGAATAGGCCCTCAGTTTGGCTGTACTTGTCGTAAGAGGTGACTGAACAGCCATCGGGTAGATGGGACTCGTTAGCCTGGGAAGGCAGCTCATCTGAGAGAAGGAAAACTCTGATCCCAAACCTCCACTGCCTTGTGGCTACATCCAGTTATGAAAAAGGCTTCAGGAGTCAACCTCGAGGCAAAATTCAGAGCCGGAGTCCCTGAGGCAGTTCATGGCTGAACACAGTCACATTCTGGCAACTCCTGCGACGTCGCTGGAACCAACCGTATTGGCCTCTGCCTTTCCATTGGATCATTTCAGCGACGTGGAGAGGGGGGATTTGCTGCATGGATAACAGTCTATCCTCCATATCTGCTTTACCCAGGCTTCGCGCACTGGAGAGGACACTCTGTTCCAGAACGCTATTCAGAGTGCGATACCATAGTCTTCCGTGACTGAAGGATGCCAACAAGATACTTATGTAAATGTATTCAAATTTTAAATGTAATTTAATTCTTTTTTCCCCGGCCCCTGACACAGTGTCAGAGAGATGATGTGGCCCTCCTGCCAAAAACTTTGGACACCCCTGTTCTAGAGCATCTCCAGCATCTCCTGTTGAGCCTCTGCTTGAAGATCTCTAGTGAAGGAGAATCCACTACCTCCCTTGGTAATCTGTTCCACTGCTGAATAGCCCTGAGCATCAAGGATTTGTTTTGATGTCCAACTGGAATCTTGCATTTGTACCTATTAGATCTAGTTCTACTCTCAGAGGTTGTTGAACAAATTTGTTCCTTCTTCCATATGACAGCCATTCAGGTATTGGAAGAGCGCTGTCATATCCCCTCTCAGTCTCCTCTTCTCCAGGCTAAAAATACTAAGTTCCTCATAGGGCTTTTTCTCCAGCCCTCTGATCAATGCTCTCTTCTCTGAATCTGCTCCAGTTTGGCTGCATCTTTCTTAAAGTGAGATGCTCAGAATTGGACACAGTACCCCAGGTGAGGTCTAACCAATGGGGAGTAAAGCAGAACCACAACTTCTCGCAACTTGGAAGCTACAGTTCTGTTAATGTTGCTTCATTTGTTGGATTTCTTCCTGAAAACCTCCATTTCCAGACCAAAATCAAAACCAATGAAAGATCAAGACAATGCATAGGAGCGTGGAGCATAATTTGTAAAGTGAGCATAATATAGGACCAAGTGTTTCCTACTTGCCTGGCACAAAAGCTAACAACTTTCAATTTCCCATGCTGTCTGGAGCATGAGGGAAACTTGTAAGCCACATAGGGAGCAATCCTCACCAACTTTCCAGCACTGGCATAGCTGTGCCAGTGGGGCATGTGCTGCATCCTGCAGTTGGGGGGCAGTCACGGAGGCCACCTCAAGGTAATTCAATGTTTGTTCCCTTACCTTGGAGTTGCATTGCCCTTATGTCAGTGCTGGAAAATTGGTTAGGATTGAGCCCATAACTTCACAACCTGAAGGGGTTTGGGCATTTTAATATCTATAGAGCATCATTAATGTTCATGGCACTCTATAATATAAGAGAAGATATAGGAGCCTCTGTGCTGAGGTCTCACAATCTAAAAACAGACATGAAATGATAGAGAAATTGAAGGGAAAGGGTGCTAGGGACAGTGCGGAAGAAAATGCATATCCTTAGGCTTAGTTGAAGATGGGAAAAGAACTAGGAGACAGTGTCAAAGGCTTCCGAGAAAAGTGGGTATTGAGGAGAGATTGGAGAGAAGCAAGAGATGAAGCATCCCACAAATGATTTCGGAGGGAGTTCCAGGTGTAAAGATCAGCAAGGAAAATGGGATGGAGCCATATGAAGCAGGAGGAGACTTTGGGGCAGCTGAAGGTGGTGGGATAGGAAGGACAGAAAGTAGCATCTTTGTTGGCGTCCTGTCAGTGGTGTTCTCAGAGGGGGGCAAAACAGTGAGTTTTGCAGGCACATTAGCACACAGTGTAAGCAGCCCTCCTCACCTTTGGAGTGAGTTTTGCAGGTACCTTAGCACACAGTGTAAGCAGCTCCCCCCCCCCACCTTTGGAGCCTTTCGCGAGCAACATGAAGAAGATGCCTCCGTGTTGTACTTGCCACCCAAATGGCTCCAAGGGGGAGGGGGAAGGGCTGCTTACACAGTATGTTGAGGTGTCCTGTGCAAAGCTTACTCTTTTGCCTCTGGGAACAGCACTGTTTCCTGTGTGTGTATTCTTGATCCTATTGCATAATTGCACTTTAGTTCGGATTGTAAGTTGCCTCAAGTTCTCTCTGATTGGAAAAAAAGATTAAAATCCCCAAATAAATAAAAAGAAAAACCATAAATACAGGTATGCATCACTTAATGATGGGGATACATTAGATGCAGTTCTCATTGTCTGGGTAATGTTCCACAATGCCTTGTGGCAGCTGGTAGAACACCAGAAAGCCTCGCAGTGCCAGAGCACTCCTGTTGCAACCCACCAAAAATTGGGTCGTAGCCCATTGGCGGGTAGCAACCCACAGCTTGGGAATCACAGCTCCACCATCATACATGCAGTCAGTCATTAACCGACACGTCATTATGCAGTGCATACCTGTACATTTTCACAGCCTACAGAGCTTGATTGGTATATGCATTTGGAAGGGCCCATGGAGTCTCATCTGGGATGCTCTTCTTCCAATCTCAATACAAAGGGCTGCCTAGCCCTCTAGGCATCCAGTCCAATTATCTTTTTCCTTTAAAGCTTCCTCCGCCCCGGCCTTTTCTTTATCTCTCTGTCACCATAGTCTAATAAATCTTTGTCTGTGATCATTTTTCTTCAGTTCTGTTCTGCCTCTTGCCTTAAATGACTCTACCCATTCTCGTTCACTGCTACTTCTGCCTGTAATGCCCTGCCAGAAGATCTTGTGATGCCACTTCTCTCTCTACCTTTAGCTCAAAACCAAACTTTCCCCAGCAGCATATTTTAAAACCTCACTCTCATCCCTACCTGGAATTATGCCTAATCCCTTGTAATTGCTCATATCATCTGTTGCTCTTGCTTTCTTCACTCTTGCTTTCATCACAGCCAGCACATCCATGAACAATATGATCCACACTGAGTGGCAGGTTGCAGGTGGAAGCAAAGAGTTGTGGTGCTCATCACCCTAGGTCTGCAGCCACCTCCCTCTGGGACCCAGTGGGTGATGTTGCCTATGTCCTCTGCCCACTTACTAAAAGTAAGCAGGAAGTGGATTGGAAGGCTTCCCTAACCTCCTGCCTTGTTCTTCCTCAAGTGGTCTCCTTAAACAAGAGTGCAGGACATACTGGGAGCACTGATAGCATGTTCCTCCCTTATTTGTTTAACAGGACTACATAAGGAAGGAGTGAGATACAGTGATGAGCAGTGGGTGGGAGAAGATGAGGCAGAACTGCCCCCACCAGAGTTCCTTCCTTGCACGGTATCTTTAAACAAAACAGTTTGTTTCTGACATTTGAGAAATGGAGGAGAAACTTAAAGTCCTGTGCATGCACGCTACTCCTTAGGCTTGATCCAAGAAAATAGGGGTTAGATGAAGTGCACCTGCGTAATCTTCAAGGCAAAATAAATGGAAGATATGTCACTGGGAATATATAAAATTAACTCTAGAAATAGCCAGACAGCATAGCCATACTTCGAAGAGGGGGCAGGCACTGATATTAAATATCAAAGGGGATCGGATATGGAACTTCAGACCTTTTTTTTCTCTCCTTTCCTATCAAATCTGAATGATGTTAGGTTGAGGGCTTTAAATCCTTCCTCCTTGGAAGTGTCAAATTTGAATTGGCTTCCCAGTGTTTTGAGAGTTTTCCTGAGATTGTTATTTTTATACTTCAAACATAAATCAGTAATTACATATTCAACAGTAATCAAGCATGAAACATGTCACTTTAAGAACTCCACAGTGACAGCTGATACGTGTGAGGTAGTATGACATATTTCTGAGACAGCGTGTCACCTGATTTATTTATTTATTTTTAATGGCTGTAATTAAGGAAATCCAAATGTATTTTTGTCTCAAAAGTTTTCATTCAGCATCAGATCAGAACAGCAACATGCACAAAAGCAATTTCATAACCAAGTCATTCTGTATCACCGTGGTATCACCAGTGTGAATGTTGAGTCATTATTTCTTTTAATGAAATGCTTGTCGTGTGTCCATTGTAGATATTATGTTGTAATTAACAAACCTTGGTCGTGTGTCCTTTATAGCCATGAGTCAATGAAAACAGTATTCTTTTCCTAAAGAGAAAATTGTGCCTTGAAGACAGGTTTCCAAGCCTCCTTCAATTTTTGTAATTTGTCAAGTTTGCTCCCCTTGTAAATGGAAATGATATAGCATATCCATTTTAAGAGACACTTTACATAGACGATTCAAAACAGAAAAAAAAAATCAGTGCAAAATATTTGGAAGCGAGTGTGTCTAAGGGCTTGTTGGTACATACATATTCATTAGCGATAAGTAAGTTTCCAGCTTTATGTGGAATGGATTCTGCTAAAAATATTTCTCTTCAAAGGCTATTGAAGGCTATTATATATATCGCCTTAATCCAGGATCATTCTAAAATTCAAGGCTTGATGTATTTCCAGTTCTTATAGTATGGACCTGCCTTAGATCATAGATACCACCACAGATATCACCGTACATGCTTTCAGAGGCAACCAGGACCAGTAGGGCTCATGGAAAATGGTGTTCCCATGATTCCTAACATTCCTTCTAGGGACACAACTCTGATCTCTACTGAAGTTACTGTTGCATTTCAAAACCCATTTAAAATATATGTGGTGCCATCTTCAAACCACTTTAGAGTGATCATATTTATTGCAGTGGGGGCATTTGAATAGCTTGCATATTGCAACTTTTACACATGATAGAAACAAACCGATACAGTGGAAGCATAGTGAACCTGATGGAACTTTAGGAATAAACGTATGCAATTAAACAGATGTTTGGATTTGTTGCTCATAAGTGGTCTTATTGTGTTTTTCACAGCGTTGGCCAAATGATAGAGGCAAACTACTTGAGGTGCCTCCCAACATTCCAGAAGCCACAGCTTAGGATAACAGACCTTCTGGAGAGACCTGCTATCTAACCTTTTCAGGGAGATGCAGTTTAGCATAGAGATGTCAAACTCATTTCAGAACGCTGAAGTTAGCATCCATGCAGGGTAATCAGATGTTATGACTGCAAAAGAGGACAAGGCACCCCAAAATGTAAGACATGAAAAAATAAAAGCTAAAAACACTCGTATATTGATTTCATGTGGTTAAACACTTCATTTCATGTGGTTAATATATTACTTATTATTAAATTTAAAACTATAATACATATAATTTATTACATATTATTTATTAATTACAAGAAGGCTATGCACTGCCTGCTCACATAGAAAAGGAGGATATTTCAGTTCTTTTCCAGAACATGGTGCTAAAAAGAGGACATGTCCTGGAAAAAGAGGACATCTGGTTACCCTACATTCATGGTGTCTGCTGAGGGCAGGAAGTGACATCATTAAGTAGAAAGTGACATCATTAAGCAGATTATGGTCAGAAATAAACCTCACATAGAAACTCATTAGCTGCAAATGACAGAAGAGAAAATTTTGTTCGCATTTTCAAGATATGGGAAAACCCAATTATAACAGGGACCAGATTAGTGACTTCTGGGGGCTGCATTCAGCTCGTGGGCCTTATGTTTGACACCTCTGGTTCAGCAGTTCATTGATTTACTTGGGATCCCAGGATACATTGAGCCACCTGTTCTGCACAATTTGAAGCAAGGGAATATTACACTACACAAAAACACTATATATTCCACTGCTGTGAAGAAACATGGAGTAAAAAAGACCATTGGGTATGGCTATGAAAGTAGATGAAAATAGTTGGGAGAACCAGACTGTTACCAGCAGTGCTTTCTAAAACAAATGCACACGGGGGGTGGGGTAGGAATGCTATTTTTGTGGCCAATGACACAGCTATATAGTTCATTTGGGAAAGGAAAATGGAGGCGAGGGTGAAAGGTGCAAAATAAAGTACTTGGTACTCAAAAATGGGAAAGTGCGATTCAAACAGGGGCATAACTAAAGTACTTCACTTGTACTTTAGATAGGGAGAATTCTATGGATAACATTCACAAACAAAGGAGCCCTGAGGAGAAATGACCAGAGGTGAGGAGAGATTAACTCTTTAGGAGAAGGGGCAGGGTGACAAGAGGGAAAATGTGGGGGAGAAAGGGCATAGGGAGATGAAATGAGTTTCTCAGAGAATTCAGAAGAAAAAGATTTTGGGGTACAAAGAAGGGAGAAAAGGGGGAAAATAGTGGGATTAGTGGACAAAGAAAGCTTCTAGCATTCAGTCTCCAGCAAACTGTGGCTATCTGGAGCCTAAATTGGGGGCTACAGGTAGGGTTGAGCCTAGAGATAAGAACATAAGAACAGCCCCACTGGATCAGGCCATAGGCCCACCTAGTCCAGCTTCCTGTATCTCACAGTGACCCACCAAATGCCCCAGGGAGCACACCAGATAACAAGAGACCTGCATCCTGGTGCCCTCCCTGGCATCTGGCATTCTGATACATAACCCATTTCTAAAATCAGGAGGTTGCACATACGCAACATGGCTTGTACCCCGTAATGGATTTTTCCTCCAGAAACTTGTCCAGTCCACTTCACCTACTTGGGGAAGCTAGTCTCTCCCAATAAACAAAATCAAATATCTCAAGTCTCGGCAGAGAGATATAAGTAGAACTTGTGGTTTGCCCACAAGCCCTGGTTTGGACTACATCCTGCTCTCATGTGGCTAGAGGGATTGGTTACAGCAGTGGTTCTCAAACTGATGGGTCATGACCTACCAGCCAGGGAAACACTTAGGTTTGACCCCTTAAGGGGTGGGGGCAGGGAGATTGCAGCAACATGTTCCCCAGGATCAAACTGCTGTTGGGGAAAGAGTAAGTTCCTGGTTTATCTGAAGCCAGCAATGGGGTCTGGGGGTTGCCAGGAGTTCCATGGACACCTCTGCAGGGCTCCCTAAGCCTGGAAACTTTTAAAAAATGTAATCAGAAGCCACTGGAAGTGACTTCTGATCAATTTTTTTTTAAAAAATTTATTATCAAGACTTGGGGAGCCCTGCTGAGGTGTCTGCAGGGCTCCCTGCGCCGCCAGACCCCATCATTGGCTTCAGGTAAGCCAGGACTCCCCCTTTCCCCAACAGTAGCATGGGGATCCTGGGGGTCGCGTTGCTGTAATCCCCCCCACCCCCACAAATGCTTAGGTGGTTCCCTCCTCCTAAGGAGGACTTTGGAAACCACTGGGTTACAGGATTTGTTTGAGAATGAGGCTCAAGGCTGATTTAATGCCCATAGATCCTCTTTGCTGAGGCAATGGAGATACATCCTGATAGGAAGCCCAGATAGTCCGTCGGGCACACTCAAAAAGCAAGGCTCCTGTCAAGTGCATAGCTGATTGTTTATAAGGCAGTCAGGAACTAGAAAGAGAGAATGAGTCCCAGGAGTCTCCAGGCACCAAGACAGAGTAGGAAAGCATGGTAGCAAGACTGCAGGTTGGGGTGGACTCAAGGTGATTTAACACAATCCCCTCTCACAACGAAAGTCAGAACAGAGAGTGAACCACAGAGAAGATGTGCTAGCCTATTTCCTTCTGCTACAATGTGATGTGGCAGGTCTGTCATCAGGAACTCCATCAGTTTTGTTTTACTATCAGTCAACCTGAGAAGTATTGCTTGGGAAAAGACTCTGGTTTAAAAGTGTTCCCCGCTTTCACTGCCCTTTTTGTAGGAAGCAAAAATGAGCTTTTTTTGGCATTTCCGGGATGTGAGGGTGAATTTTGTTAATGTTTCAGTGGAACCTATTAGCATCAGAGACAGCAGGGCAGACGTCCTTTGCAGCTTCTCTTTAAGGCCATCCCTGTGCAGGCAGCAGCGGCAATGGATGCTGCCAGCCACCATGGTTTCCACAGGAGTAGCATGCAGTGTAGTGACACAGACACAGTGGAAACATTGCACGGCCAGCACCATGTGTTAATGTCCTCCAAACGTTGCAAAAATCTTCCAGAAAATTTGCATTCATCAAACCATTTTATCCCTCTCTTCTTCAAACAATTACAGTAAAACCGATTTCAGTGACACTGGGCCAACTTTTTAATCTTTTCTTCATGCTTCATTTCCCCCAATCTGATTTCCTTCCATAAAGGCTACATAGTTTCACCACTACGTATGTGGGTCAGCACATAGACACATTCAACACATCAGAGTACATACCTATGGACTGCAGCGGCTGAATAGTGGGAAGCTGCATTTTTTTACAGTGAAGCATGCAGCACTACACCAGCATGGAACATGGGCTTTTATAATAATATTACCTATCTACTAAAAAGAAAAATGCAGAGGTCCACTAAAAAGAAAAAGGCAGAAAATATTGGGTGATGCCTGTTTGCCCGCTTGCTAAGATATCATTGGGTAATAGATTGTTCTTTATATCTTTTTTGCTTGTTCTCACTCATTTTACATGTATGAATTACAGTTGTGAAAAATAGTTATTATCATCATCTATAAATGCTAGATGGTAAATTATTTTAGTAAAATAGAGAAAAGGTTGCCATGTAAATAAGCTCATGAAATATTTAAATTATTCTAGAACACGATCTTTCTACGATGTATTAATAAATAAAAAATATCCAAAAATGCATTAGAGAGTGAAATGGAAGGTCTCCATGGAAACCACCAATGAAGGTTATGGACACTGACATCAAGTAATTCAAAGGAATTTGCTTAAACACACACATACACAAAGTAGAATTTTAACGGGATAATAAGTAACAAAAAGAGTATGGTGGAAATGAAATATGCATTAACATAGATGTGGGGAAACAGGAAGCAATAAGGACATGCAAGTATACAGTGAAAATGACTCATGGATTTGATCCAACAAGTATTAAAAATGCTTCACAGTCCAAACATCTTAGACTTTGGCCAGCATATGTCACAATATGATTGGTATAAAAGGCTTGGAGATGCTATGCGCCCACCAATGGCTCACCCAGAATGCCCCTGAGCAGATAAGGTGATGGCGAGGGAAAATCATGGGCAGTTCAGAGGAGGAACCAGAGGCAGTTCAGCCTGGGATGGGGTGGATCGGGGTGGCAGCATTGACCACCAAATTCTACCCCCCCTTCTTAGCCTGGACCTGCCCCCTGACTCTCTCAGAGTTACGCCAGCATAAAAGCTGTTGATGGCCAGGTGGTCTAAAGAGAGGTAAGTATAAAATATTTTTACTTACTTTTCCCAGGCCATCTGGTCACCACCATTCCTCACCATATTCTGCTACACATGCTCCATTGGTGGCACTGCATAACATGATTTAGTAAGGAGTAGGATTGAGCTACTGATTTTTGCGGGAAGTCCCACTGATTTTGTGGGAAAGAGCTAAGAATAGTTGTAATTAATGGAACTTAAAAAGTGTTTAACTGTGGCTGCATCATCTAACATGTATTAAACATATATTAAATACAGAACATGTTTGTTTTATTCACACAAGCTAGAGGATTCAAATTTAATTGATATTTGTCTTTTTGCACACGATGGAATCAATCAGTCCTGCAAGCAGCAAAGGTGAGTTTTGTTAAGAACTTTACTGCAGCAAGGAACGGGTTGCAGCCATTATTACACAGGGAGAACAAGATGACAGGAAAAAGAAACTAACGCAAATTCTAATTAGAGTAAGAGTCAGAAATCCAAGTCTTCAAACTATATACTGAGTGGCTCTGCTGACATTTATTTTATTTATTTTATTTATTGAATTTGTAATCCTTGGGTGCCTTTCTCCCCGAAGGGCACCCAAGGCGGCTAACAACATTTAAAAGTCATATTTTTTTCCTTTTTACTATTTGTTGGATTTTACTATTTTACTATTTGATGTATGTTGGAATCTGGGGCCAACCCTTATGTGTAACCTGTGTTGTACCCTACCCAAAGTTAAGCCTATTTCCTTTCCTGTATCTGTAATGAATGAATAAAATATATTTAAAAATAAAAAATAGAAAAGAATAAAAGTCATAAAATATATAAAATAAAACAATAAAATAGATAATAAAACAGCAGCAATAAATATAGCAGTAAAACAATTGTTAAAAAGCAGCCATCATACCATCCATCAGACAAAGGCCTTCTGAAATAAAAAAGTCTTGAGGCCTTGCTGGAAGGTTAATAAAGAGGAGGCTGTTTGCAACTCAGAGAGGAGGGAATTCCACAATACAGTTGCCACCACAGAGAAGGCCCTATTTTTGGCTGCCATCCCCCTAACCTCTCTTGATGACGGCACAACCAACAGGGCCCCCTCTGATGACTGAAGAGGACGGGCCGGCCTATACTGAAAAAGGCAGTCTCTCAAATACACTGGTCCCAAGCCGTTTAGGGCTTTAAAGGTCAAAACCAGCACCTTGAATTGGGCCCGGAAACCAACGGGCAGCCAGTGCACCCGCTGGAGCAGCGGCGTGACAGAGTCAAACCACTGACCTCCAACAACCGCATGAGCCACCGCATTCTGTACTAGCTGCAACTTCCAGATGGTCTTCAAGGGCAGCCCCACATAGAGCGCGTTGCAATAGTCTAATCTTGATGTCACTATGGCATGGACCACCATGGCCAGATATGCCCAAGACAGGTACTACTGCAGCTGGTGCACCAGCTGACACTGGGCAAAGGTGCTTCTGGCCACAGCTGACACCTGGGCATCCAGGAGCAGCTGTGAGTCCAGGGTCCAGGATAACCCCCAAGCTGTGAACCTGCTCTTTCGGGGGAGTGCAACCCCATTCAAAGCAGAGCAATAGTCCAGCACCTGCATCGTGGATTTCTGCACCAGGGGGACTGCTGTCTTGCCCGGATTTAATTTCAGCTTGTTCACCCTCATCCAGACCCCAACTGCTTCCAGGCAGCACTCCTGGACAGAGACAGCCACCCTGGAGTCCGATAGAAAGGAGAGATAGAGCTGAGTCCTTCTTCTGCCCCTCTTCTAATACTCATGTGTGTGTGTGTGTGCGTGCGTGTGTGTGTGTGTGTGTGTGATTTAAAGCTATGAATGGAGTCAAGATTGTGAGATACTCATATCATGAGATCATAATAAACATATCATTAGCTCTTGTAGCTGAGCAGATATTAATAATCAAGCTAAGAAGCTGCCATGGGGCAACTACAGGACAGCAGGGAACTGCTATTTTGAGGAGCCCAAGAGGCTCCTTATATATGAGGGATATCGGAAAGTAACTTTAAAAACAGAAAGAATTTGCATGATGAGCTTCAGCGTGACAGTCAAAGGGGAACATAAGGATAAGGAGCCAAAGACTGAGGCTGCAATCCAATTGGCTCCTTGCCCTGCCAGAATGATTATTCCCCATAAGAATGAGCAAACTGCAACATGCAGGGGCATGCAGACTGCTTGCCATCACAAGCACTGAGAAGCCAGCTCCATACACCATTGGACTCCGGATATCTGCTGGCCCCAGGAAGTATGGATAGAGGGTCGGGGAGGTGGAGGTGGGCAGATCGGGGTGGCAATGGGGCAGAGAGCAGATCAGGACTGGGAAGGGGCAGGTTTGATGTCTTTCAAATCCAAACCCGTTTCGGGGCACAATCCACATTCACAGGTCTAGGAAGTGAGCTCAGGAGTGTTTCATTAAGACAAGTTACTCTCATAGCAATTATAGTAAGGTAGAAGTTAGATTCAGGGAGATGAGAGTCAGAATCAATTAAGAAGGCATATGTGGGATTCAGGCACACCAAGGTACTGATTGCAGAGCACTAAGAGACATCCATTGTCAGGGTTTGTGTCAGCCAAGGGTCCATGATCATATGTGGCCAGGCTGAATCCTCAGTACCAGTGGTAGCACTCAATGTGCCTTCAGAAACCTGACGCCAGCACTGTACATTACAGGTGTGCATCACTTAACAATGGGGATACATTCTTCTATCCCTGTTGTTATGCAATTAGGTTGTTAAGCAAACATTCAGCCCAATCTAGTGCCTTTGTTGTGTAAACAGACTCTCCCTGCCAGACAGTAGCTGGCTGTACAGGTTACTGGAGATAGATTGCTTTCCAGCACTGACATAAGGGCAATGAAGCTCTGAGATAAGGGAATAAACATTCCCTTACTTTGAGGAGGTCTACATGAGTGATACCCAACTGCAGGATGCAGCACATGTCCCATTGGCACCACTATGCCAGTGCCGGAAAGCACTGACATAAGGGGTTAGGATTGCGCCCTTTGTTGTATAGACAGATACTCTGCAGCAGGCTATGGGAGAATATGTCCACATTAAGAGCCTCTTTGTGCTGTGCTTTGACTACTGTCCTACATGTGATCTGTTGTTAAGTGGAAGGTTGTTAAGTGACACACACCTTTCACTGAACATGTTGCTATAGTAGGGAGAAGGGACTGACTAAGTTCAATTGAGAATGAAAGAGCTAAACTGCAGAAGACACAACAGCTAAGATGAGGAATAATTTCTCCCTAAACCGGTAGCATTATATAGGAATCTCTATAATACCCACATAAATAAAATTATGTGGATCTCTGACTACTTGAAACCAAAAACATTCTGACCTTAGAGGTAAAAGGAAATCAGGCTTACTAATGAGAGAACAAAGCTCTCTTTGACTTAAAAGCTACATAACAAAGTGTTCATTAAAAACCAATTTTCCACATGCACGCTGCTCTATTACAAATAAATCTAATATCAATTAGAAGAGAATTGAAATAAATTCTAAGCAGTGTGGATTGAGTACTGGTGTTAAGGTATTCCCCTCTCCATGTGTTTAGCAGCGTGTAAAATGTTCGTTAAGGAAACAGCTATAGTGCACATATAATTTTATTGAGAATGCCAGGTGAATTCAAGTTACTAAACCCTGATTCATTCTCTTTCATCAGCCTTCATTTTGCTAAGCTGGTGGTGTTTACTTAGGTGGAATGTTATCTCCTCTACAGAATAGAAACATCCTTGTGGAAAACAAAAATGGCTGCTAATTGTTTCCGTCAGAAACCAAACAAGAGAATGTCTCCTGTAATTAATTAAAAACGCCTCCCTCTTGATAGCCACTTCCATTTGCATCGCAAATGAAAATAAATATTTGGAAGGGGGAAAGGGATGAACAGAAAGCCAACAATGCCCAGTGAACTATTCATACATTTTTTTCCCTACCAGACATGCTATGTGGTGAGAATGAAGAAGGAAAACTGACATCTTGGACATGAGAAAACCATGGTTTCCGTTTCTGTATTTTGAACTAGCCACAGTAAGAACAAACCACAGTTTCCTAAGTTTGGATGTAACAGCAACTGTGGTTTATTCAAAACTGACATTGAAAACTTTAAATATTCTCACTGTGTTTGCAAAATAAGGAGAAAGAGGGCTATGGTTAAGCCCAAGGTGCACCAGAGTATACCAAATCATTGCTTGTTGTTACCTCTGAACTGGGCCAGTTTCTTTGAAAATAATGAGAATCGAGCAAATGGATCACGTGTCACTTTCATCAAAGTCCTAGCAGATTTTAGTCTATGGTCAAAATTACCCATTTTTCTAACTGTTATTAAACTTGCTTAGCAGACGTAGATATGTTTATTAGAAATAACATGCTCGAGTTGATATATGGCGGTTATATATAAACTAACACTAAAACCTTAAGAAAATCACAGACTGCAACATTTCAAGATCTGGACTTGCTAGATATCAGTAAATCATATTCCTTAACAGAATTCAAGCTGAAACGGCAACATCCGACCCAGCACTCCTGGCACTACTTCCTGGAAGTGATTCATGTGAGCATAGTGGCTCATTTTTCAGCCATCACATTTGTGTGAGTCACTGCCAGGAAATGGTGGCTGAAACCATGGTCCTGCTGTGTCACAGTCAGACGTTATTTCATCCATGTGTCTGTATTCATAAAACTGCGCCATACAGATGATTTTCTAGCATCCAAACCAGTAAATATTGTGCCCTAGGAGAGCTTCTTGGAATCCCTTCAATTCTCTCTCTCTCTCTCTCTCTCTCTCTCTCTCTCTCTCTCTCTCTCTCTCTCTCTCATACGCATACAGAGAGAGAGAGAGAGAGAGAGAGGAAAGAACATACAGGTATTTCTCAGAAAAATTTGGCACTGCCAAATTTATGAATAGACATTATTCTTCATATCAATCTCAAAGCTATTTACATTTTCAGTTGTATTCAGGTAAAATATACATGTGGTACCACTGTATCAGCGATGGATCTGGTCCTGGACACACACACACACACACACACACACACACACACACACACACACCCGATACTGAAAACCACAGATAATGAAATGTGCGGGTTTTGGAGACCACCTGAGCTCCAAATGCGACCAAAGCTGAACTCCAGTCACATCCTGAGCCATTGTGAAGCCCATAGAGGCTTCACGGGTTCACCTGCAGCCTCTGCAGGCTTCAGAATGCCTCCTAGAGGCAAGACATGGGCAGACATGCACGGCCTCTGTGGGTTTCAGAAGGCACAGCCTCAGAAAGCACAGCACAGCTCCAGTTGTCTTTGGAGGGCTCAGTTTGGGCCAAGTCTGGCTCAGCATGGGTCTGAGGGACCCACATTGAGCCAGATTTGTGGACAGAAAATCTGTGGATAAATAGACTCAACCTGTATAGGGATATCAAAAACATGTGGACAGCAGGGAGCAGGTTCACACTCCTGATCCCATCTCTGTCAATCTGAAGCAGTGAACAGAGCTCGCAGACACACCTACAACTTGTATACATGCTGCTTTCTTTAAAGTTTTGGTTAAATGCATTGATATGATGCTCAAAGGAATAGTCCCACTCCACATCCTTTCACACATTCATATCCCCATTTGTCATTTGAATAGACAAAATTGTCATTTGAATACAAATGGCAAAATACTGAGTCTGGGAGGGAAGGAATAATTTGATCATATCCACACACATGGTGTAGTATTTTAAGAAAATGTAAGCTGCAATCAAATAATGACTTAGCTACCCGTACCATAACAAAACCCAAGATGCTTAAAAACCCAAGATTGTTAAAAAGAAATTTTGTATGCTTAGTGGGCAGAACTTTATTGCATTTCTAACTGTGCAAGTTTAAAAAAAGTTAACAACCTAGGACCCAATCCTATCCAATTTTCCAGCACTGGTGCAACCACAATGCAGCCCCAAGACAATGGAACAAACTTTCCTTTACCTTGAGGAGGACTCCATGACTGGCTCTCCATTGGCACGGCTGTACCGGCACTGGAAAATTGCACAGGATTGGGTCCCTAATGGATAGTTTAGGATATCCATTAGGGGATCCATCCACTTTTTGGATACTCCCAAACTACCTTTAGAGGTATCCTGGAGTCAGGGCCACTATGACCAGTGGTGATAATGAAAGAAAATAGGGACAGATTTTGGGGGAAAAGAAAGCTAGACTAGGAATCATGCTTTGTTTTAGGAGGCTGATTGATTGCTGGTGGGCCTTGTTATAGGTCTAAAGTGGCTACTTGGAGATAGAATTACTCAAGGCTTTTGCTGGGATTCTAGCTTCTTATTGGTACAAGTTATACATGGATAACACCTTCCTTGCTGGAATCTGAATTAGGACTTGAGGTTCTGACATAACAGTTGCTATTAGCTGAAATCACATTTGAACAGACCCTTCCTTTGTTGTTTGAAATCCTTATTGGAAAGCAACTGTGTTGTGGGACTACATCTCTGGTATGAGAGGGTGAGTACCTAAGGCGGCTATCCTCTACACCAGTGGTTCTCACACATTTAGCACCAGCACCCACTTTTTAGAATAAGAATCTGTCAGGACCCACTGGAAGTGATGTCATGACCAGAAGTGACATCATCAAGCAGGAAAATTTTTAACAATCCTACCCACACTTACCCAGGAGTAAGTCCCATCTACTATCATTGTTAAAAGAATATACATAGTAGCTTATTAAAAGTACAGGACCGTAACATTTCCCCAGATGCAGTCACATACCATGGTAGCATCAAGTCTAACGTATTAAAAATAAAATACTGAAATGAATGGGGACCCACCTGAAATTGGCTCACGACCCACCAAGTGGATCCAGACCAACAGTTTGAGAAACATTGCTCTACACATTTACCTGAGAGTCATTTCTATTAAATTAACTATTATTATTATTATTATTATTAGTAGTAGTAGTAGTAGTAGTAGTAGTATTAGTAGTAGTAGTAGTAGCAGTAGTAGTAGTAGTAGTATTTCTACCCTGCGATGACTACCCTGCGTCATCCCCCAGGGGCCGGGGATAAGAACAGGCCCTCAGTTTGGCTGTACGTGCCATTAGAGGCGACTAAACAGCCATCGGGTAGATGGGACTGGTCAGCCTGGGAAGGCAGCTCATCTGAGAGAAGGAAAACTCTGATCCCAAACCTCCACTGCCTTGTGGCTACATCCAGTTATGGAAAAGGCTTCAGGAGTCAACCTCGAGGCAAAATCAGGAGCCGGAGTCCCTGAGGCAGTTCATGGCTGAACACAGTCACGTTCTGGCAACTCCTGCAACGCCGCTGGAACCAACCGTATTGGCTTCTGCCTTTCCATTGGACCATTCCAGCGACGTGGAGAGGGGGGATTTGCTGCATGGGTAACAGCCTATCCTCCATACCTTCTTTACCCAGGCTTCGCGCACTGGAGAGGACACTCCAACTTTGCCATATGGTGTCGGCACAACACGGGAAGCAGCAGTTTACCGGTTATAAGTCTTCGCTCGATTGGCGTAGAGCGTGACGCCAGGGGCTGCTTCCGACGGTGGGAGAGATCATTGCATCAAATTGGGCAGCTACCGCCCGCCTTAAGCTGGGCAGTCCCCAGCCAGTAAGGTGTTGCCTTGCCACGGTTAACCTCATGGGGTGCATGGGGTTTAGGGTGAAAACCTACAAGCGGATCGACAACTCTGCACCATGCAACAGAAAACAGAAAACTCCTGCCCTAAAACTGGGCACCTGGAACATAAGGACAATGACACCTGGCTTCTCTGATGACCTGCAAGAAATAGATGATGCACACAAAACAGCTGTCATCGACATGGAGCTGAGCAGACTGCAGATGGACATCGTCGCCCTTCAAGAGACAAGGCTGCCAGATTCCGGATCTATCAAGGAGAGAAATTTCTCATTTTTCTGGCAGGGAAAACCACCAAACGAAACTAGGGAACATGGCATTGGCTTTGCAGTCAGAAATACCCTGCTGGAATCCATCATCCCACCTACTGTGGGAAGTGAAAGAATTCTGTCCCTGCAGCTCCAGTCATCAGCAGGACCTGTCACTCTCATCAGTGCTTATGCACCAACTCTGTCATCTCCAGCAGAAGCCAAAGACAAATTCTACGATGACCAGGCCACCACTATCAAGAAGATCCCTGTAAAAGAGCTATTGTTCATCCTCGGCAATTTCAATGCTAGAGTTGGTGCTGATAACAGTTCGTGGCCCACATGCTTAGGTCAGTTCGGCACTGGGAAGATGAACGAAAATGGCCAACGCCTGCTAGAGTTTTGCTGTCATCACGGTCTCTGTGTCAGCAACACGTTCTTCAACATGAAGCCCCAACATAGAGTCTCTTGGAGACACCCAAGATCAAAGCACTGGCACCAGCTCAACCTGATTCTCTCCAGACGCTCCAGCCTTCCCAGCATCAAGATCACACGCAGTTATCACGGTGCTGCCTGCGACACTGACCACTCCCTGGTGTGCAGCAGAGTGAAACTGCAAACAAAGCAACTGTATCACACGAAAAAGGAAGGAAGACCTCGCATTGATACCAGCAAGATCCGGGATCAGAGAAAAGTGGAGGAATTTGCACGAGCACTTGAGGAATCTCTTCCAGGCCCGGCCGACGCAAACGCATCCAACAGATGGGAACATTTCAAGAATACCGTTTACAACACCGCCTTGTCCATATTCGGCAAGAAGACCAACAAGACGGCAGACTGGTTTGAAGCCCACTCTGAGGAGTTGACACCAGTCATTGAGGAAAAGAGGAGAGCTCAAGCAGCATACAAGGCCTGTCCCAGTGAGCGCAACCTGCAGGTCCTCCGAGCTACTCGCAGCAAAGTCCAGCAGGCTGCCAGGAGATGTACTAACAAATATTGGCTCCAGCTCTGTTCCCAGATACGGATAGCAGCTGACACGGGCAACATCAAGGGGATGTATGAAGGTATCAAGCAGGCCCTAGGTCCAACACAAAAGAAAATTGCCCCTCTGCAGCAGGCGAGGTCATCCAGGATGGGGCGCAGCAGATGGAACGCTGGGTGCAGCACTACTCTGAGCTATATTCCAGAGAAAATGTAGTCACCGAAGAAGTGCTGAACAACATTGAGTGCCTGCCTGTGTTGGAGGAGCTTGACAGTGAACCAACCCTAGAAGAATTTCACGTGGCCCTGGACTCCCTTGGATTCGGCAAGGCACCAGGAAAAGACAGCATCCCTGCTGAAGTCCTAAAGTGCTGCAAAGAGATCATCGTCACTGAGCTGCATGAAATCCTCTGTCTCTGCTGGAGAGAAGGTAGAGTACCTCAAGACATGAGGGATGCAAACATCATCACGCTGTACAAGAACAAAGGTGACAGGGGTGACTGCAACAACTACCGTGGCATCTCTCTCCTTAGCATTGTAGGAAAGTTGTTTGCCTGAGTTGCACTAAAGAGGCTCCAGGTCCTTGCAGAGAGTGTCTATCCAGAATCGCAGTGTGGATTCCGAGCCAACAGGTCCACCACTGATATGGTATTCTCCCTTAGACAACTGCAGGAAAAATGCAGGGAACAATGACAGCCACTCTTTATAGCCTTCATAGATCTCACGAAGGCTTTTGACCTGGTCAGCAGCGATGGCCTCTTCAAGATTCTCCCCAAAATCAGATGTCCACCCAGGCTCCTCAGCATCATCAGATCCTTCCACAAGGACATGAAGGGCACTGTTGTCTTTGATGGCTCCACATCAGACCCCTGTGACATCTGAAGTGGCGTGAAGCAGGGCTGTGTTCTTGCGCCAACCTTGTTTGGGATTTTCTTCGCTGTCCTGCTGAAGCATGCCTTTGGAACTGCAACAGAAGGCATCTATCTCCAGACCAGATCAGACGGAAAGCTCTTCAACCTCTCCAGACTGAGAGCAAAGTCCAAAGTCCAGCTGAAATGGCTGCGTGACTTCCTCTTTGCCGACGATGCAGCTGTCACTACCCACTCTGCCAAAGATCTCCAGCAGCTCATGGATCGTTTTAGCAAGGCCTGCCAAGATTTTGGACTGACGATCAGCCTAAAGAAACCACAGGTCATGGTTCAGGATGTGGACTCCCCTCCCTGCATTACAATCTCTGTGCATGAACTGGAGGTTGTCCATGACTTTGTGCACCTTGGCTCAACGATCTCCAACACTCTTTCTCTCGATACCGAGCGAAACAAATGCTTCGGTAAAGCAGCTACCACATTTTCCAGAGTCACAAAGAGAGTCTGGTCCAACAAGAAGCTGACGGAACATACCAAGATCCAGGTCTACAGAGCTTGCGTCCTGAGTATACTTCTGTACTGCAGCGAGTCATGGACTCTCCGCTCACAACAGGAGAGGAAACTGAATGCTTTCCACATGCGCTGCCTCCGACGCATTCTCGGCATCACCTGGCAGGACAAAGTTCCTAACAACACAGTCCTGGAACGTGCTGGAATCCCTAGCATGTATGCATTGCTGAAACAGAGACGCCTGCTTTGCCTCAGTCATGTCGTGAGAATGGATGATGGGCGGATCCCAAAGGATCTCCTCTATGGAGAACTCATGCAAGGAAAGCACCCTACAGGTAGACCACAGCTGCGATACAAGGACATCTGCAAGAGGGATCTGAAGGCCTTAGGAATGGACCACAACAAGTGGGAAACCCTGGCCTCTGAGCAGCCTGCTTGGAGGCAGGCTGTGCAGCATGGCCTTTCCCAGTTTGAAGAGACACTTTGCCAACAGTCTGAGGCAAAGAGGCAAAGAAGGAAGGCCCATAGCCAGGGAGACAGACCAGGGACAGACTGCACTTGCTCCCAGTGTGGAAGGGATTGTCACTCCCGGATTGGCCTTTTCAGCCACACTAGACGCTGTGCCAGAACCATCTTTCAGAGCATGATACCATAGTCTTTCGAGACTGAAGGTTGCCAATACAGTAGTATTTATATACCGCTTTTCAACCTAAAGTTCACAAAGCGGTTTACAGAGAAAAATCAAATAACTAATGGCTCCCTGTCCCAAAAGGGCTCACAATCTAAAAAGATGCAAAAAGAACACCAGCAGACAGCCACTAGAAAAGACACTGCTGGGGTGAGGTGGGCCAGTTACTCTCCCCCTGCTAAAAGGAGGAGCACTCACTTGAAAAAGTGCCTCTTACCCAATTAGCAGGGCAACTAGGACTTACTTCTAAGTAGACATGCAGAGGATTGCACTGCAAATTGGGTAGTCAGTGCACAGCAAAGGAAGGAATGTTATGTCTAGATGTTGTCCAGGTGCAATTAAAATATATCCAGTTGCACCTGGCCCTTGGCTCTAGTACACAGAAGATTCTGTGCATGTTTCATAGAAACGAAAAAAGGACAATGAGTGACACCAAAACCTCTCCAAAAGTGAATTTTCTCCTGCAACTACTTAAAGTCCCTGCATGGCACTTGGAGAAGAAATTTTGTAACATTGAAAGAAGCTCAGTGAAAGCAGAGTCCTTTTTACTAGAGACCTTTACTATTCCTTGTCTGTTGACAAGGACTGTTTTGTCTTTGCCTATCAGGATACGGCTGCTTTGCTCCCCCTCTCCCCACTCCAATCTGGATGAGCTTTTTCTTTATCCGTTAAAATGTTGATTGCTGTGGTTGCTGGATTTTCTCCTCTCTGTTCCTATCATTTTCAGGGCTGCTTAGCTCACTTTAGTCTCCATCAGACACTGGCATTCTTCAGACATGCACGTTCAGCAGTTTACCCAGACAGTCACTTTATTTCTGGAATGACTCAGCAAGATGAGTGTGGGTGTGAAGGAGCCAGGCTGGATCAACAGCAGTGGATGACGAGAATGATCTGCAAGCAACATCAGCATCCATAGCTAGTATGCTGTGTGCTTCTTCTTATTCTTTTTAATACATTAATTGCTAATCAGAGACCTTGGAATTTTAGATGTATACCATATACTCTCTCACAGTGCTAAGTGGCATTAATGAGAATAACCTGAGAGAACCATTTTTATTACCTCTCCAAAGCAGGCAATGGATTAATCTCTAAATGACCTTTACTTCCTGCCTGGTGATACTTGTACTTGAGGCTCAACTATGTCTTGCATGGAAAATTCACAATGGGACCTTCTGAAGTTTTTTGTTTTTATTTGAATGCAGCATCAAGAGGCCCTAGATTTCATCAGAACAATGGTTCTGGGGTGGGGCAAAGAGAACATTAACTCTCCTCATACCATTTTTCTGTTCAGAACTATTGCCAAACTTCTGTGTGTGCAGATAAGAGCAGCTTGGGGTGAACATTTATGTTGGACGAGAGAGGCAAAAGATTAAATACTCTCCTCCTAAAACATCTAATGTCAAACTCAGACTCCTATATGATTCCACAAATTAAACCAAAAGAAAAAGAAAACCAGGAGGTCTAATTGCACCTTGCAGAAAATGTGCGTTTGTTTTTAAGGGACCAGTCCTGACCTGGCCAGTGCTGGTGCTGACCTCCAGTGCTGGTGCTGGGTGTCACAACTGTGCCATAAGGCACACCCATGACACCCTGCCTGAGTCAGCGCTGGTGCTGGCCCACCACCAGGATGCTGAGTCCATCGCTGGCGAGATGCTACGTGGAGCTAGGTAAGAGCTCTGAGCAGTGATGAGAGCCTAGGGGGTTGGGGGAAGCATTCTGGGGCAGGGGGAGGGCAGGGCAGGGGGAGGAACCCGGGCGGGAGGGGTTGGGCCTGACGGTGCCTTGTTCTGCCAGATCCTGAACTCCATGTCAGGCCAGAAGGCCTGACACAGTCTCTCACATCTGCGCTGGCAAAATAGTAGGCAAAATAGTAGCCCATTGCAGGGCTTGGGTCTTCCCCTGAGGAGACCTCCAGCGGCTGCTGCGGGACCACAGGATGCAGTCATAGCCGCTTTGGTGCTGCTTTACCCGGTAGTGGTGGCGCCTTTAGGTTTGGGCTGTAAGTTCGCTGTCTGTTCTGTTCCAATTGCTTCAGCACCCTCCTCCTTAAGCATGTGTCTCTTTTAGCTCCAGTTGTTCTTCTGAGAGCTCTTGGGCCTCTGCAGAACTCCCATCCTTTAGATACTCAATGACCCTTCTTCCTGAAGCACTGCAAACCTTTTTTAATTGGAGAAGATTTAGTGGCACTGGATGAATGCATTCTGTATTTTAAAATGTGTATATATATTTTAAGGCTGCTCCATGACCATACTTTGTTAAGCTGATTGCTTGCTAATAGTCAAGGCTGATCAGTTAATGTTCCCTGAATGGTGCTAATGGCTGGAAATTGTTCTCCCTTGCCTCTGAAAGGTGACAGCCTTCAGCTACTGGGGAGTGCTGGAGGAGTGAGGTTATTGCAGTTTTCTTGTTGGGAGGCAGAGAGCCTGGAGTTTTTTAGCTGGCGTTGGGCCAAAAGCAACCAATGGGAGAAACTTTCGAGCTCCAATTACTTGCTGTTATTGGATATCTGAACATAAGAAAAATCCTGCTGGATCAGACCAAAGGCTCATCAGGGTCAAACATCCCATTTTTCACAGTGACCTACCAGTTGCTTCTGGGAAACCCACAAGCAGGAGAAAAAGATGAACCGCTTTCCTGCCATTGGACCCCTGCAACTGATATTCAAAGGCATGCAGCAGTTGAAACTGGAGGTAGCATATAGCAGGTATGGGAACTCAAGTCAAGTGACTCAAGTCCAAGTTGCAAAAACACTTTTTTTGCTGATTCATGTATATTTGAATCACCTGCATCTATGACTCAGACCAGGACTCAAGTCTGAGGCCACTGACTCAGCACTCAAGTCTTCATGCATGCAGACTTGAAACTATCTGTGTCTGGGAGTGCTTGCGTACTTTTTTTTTTTGTGACATGGAAGACCTTGTGGGGCCATCATTCAGACGAGGCAAGCAGCAGAGAAGTTCCAGCCAGGAGGCAAGGAAGGCTTAATGTTTTGCTTTTGCATTGAGCAGGTGGGAACAGGCTCTCATGTCCATCTCTGAAGGAACCAATGATCGAATGACGAAAAAATGGGCAATCTGAATTTTTTTCTGTGAATGAAGGCAGAATGAGGAGTTCAAGGGGTTCTTGTCTTAGAATTGACTGCAGAATCAAGGAGGGGAGAAAGGGAGTGTGGAAGCCAGGGGGAAGCGGCTCGTAGCAATCATGCTTTTCAACTGAATGGCTGCTTTGGGCTCCATTGTTACTTGGGAGGAGGAAGGCTCATTGAACAACTGGTGCAAATAGGACTACTTCTGAGTAGAGCTGTAAAGGATTGGGTCATACTGGTAAGTCTCTCAGTTTCTACGCTCTTGCCACTTCTGTTCCCGCTCCCTCCCTGGATTCACGCAGTCCATCCCACCTCCTCCTACTTTGTTTGCAGATGGAATGGGGACAACAGGAGAGTGGTTCACTGTAATCCTATGCTCGTTTAGTAGTAAGTACCACTGATCAGCAGGACTCATGGCAGACTAAACATGCGCAAGAATGGGTTGAGTAATCTGTAATGCTACCTCTGGACTTTTCACCACTTGTAGAGCTGGAAAGCAGTAAATATTACATGGTATAGCGCCATAAAAATACGCCACTACATAATTACATTTAAACATCCTTGAGATCAGGCCACACATTTCCACCAGTTATAACTAAACAGTTATTTCTGATAATTATCCATGTAAAATCAATCAAGCAAACTTCATGAGTTGTAATTAAAGTATTGGGAAGCTCTTAAAAGCATAATGGTTGCATTTAAGAATGATGCAGAAGAAATTATGCATCTTTGTATATGTACAAATTAAAAATCATAAAAGTATTCTTTGGCTATTTGCTATTCATCTATTTTCCCACTCTGTTGAAGACCATAACACTAAGGAGGCTTGAATGGGAGTACTGCATACTAATGTAAGTATTTCATAGATCACCCAATGCATTTTTATGCCCCAGGTTTGCAAATACTGTGACTTTATTATATTGTATCCTTTCCTCCAGTCAAGGCGATGTCTGCCTTTTCCACTATGCACCAATACATTGTCATCTCTACTCGGTGTTACATCTTCAGATTTTATTTTCCTACATGTATCTATAGTGCAAGTCACAACAACCCTGAAACAATTGGACACCCATCTTCATAACTGAGAAAGAAAATGCGTCACAATGACTGGTGCAGACAGAGGAGGCTAACACATATAATTCCATTTCTTGAGAGAGAATTACTGGACCTTCCAGAAAAATCTTTGCTTTATTCTGCTGCCCTGAAAGGTCTTCTTTTCCACTTTTAATATTAGATTTTCTGTTATTCTTTTGACCAGAGTGCCCTGCTACTTCATCAATCAGCACAAAAATCAGAGAGAAAGTCAAGAGGAAAAAAAACATTTTTACAAAGATGTCACTTCCATAAAAGTTAGAAATGTATTGCTTCTGTCCTCTCAACTGACCTGATTCTATCAGAGAATGCCATTGCTGGCCTGTGGAGGTATGACAGAGAAAAATAAAGAGAGATATGTGTGGAAAATAAATAAAGTGTCATACAAATGTGTTTGCAGGTATTGAACAAATCTTATTTGCAATGAGCTGATTGCCATATGCCTTTTCTGAAAGTCACCTGCCTGCCTGTATACATGTTGCTTTATTGTCAATATTTCCTATGAGAATTAGGAAGAAAAATGAGAGTACCGAATAGAATAAAAGTACTCTGTGACTTGAGTGAGAAGACCCTGCCAATCCCTACCTACCGTCTAATGCTGTTGCCCATCATTAATAGAATTAGCTCCAGTATTTGTTACACATTAATGAATGTGACCATACATTTCTTACAGCAAGAGAAGAAATCCATTAACTCCTGGGAAGCAAACAAAATGAGTGGCACCCTAAGGAACAAACATCAAAATAAGATGACATTTTGTGCTGTTTCATGTGCCTTTGTGAAGAAGAAACTAAGCAACAATTTTGTGCGTGACATTTGTGCAGCGGATTGCAAAATGTGTTGTGCAATGAGTTGCACAAGCACAGAGTCAATTCAGAATTCCATTCAGATTTCTGTGTGCAGGAATCACGCGCTGTCATTTCCACATGCACAAGCTCCCCTATGCAAGTGGAAGGATTACTTTGGATACAGCCCTATGTCTTTGGGGGCCCAATCCTATCCCTCGCTGCACCATGAGGTTGCACTGCATGCTATGGTAGGCAGAGTGTCGAAAAGGTAAATTGGTGTTAAGTAAAACACTTTTTCACTTACCTCCAAGTAGACCTTCTGGCTGCCTGTGGGTCTCCTCGGGCCCATGCCTGGTATGAAGCTGGTGAAACTCCAAGGAGAGCTGGGGGCATTCCGGGGTCAGGTTATGGGGATAGGATCCACATGTGTGACTGCCACTTCATCCAGCCCCTCCCTGCCTCCCAACACACCCAGGTTCTTCCGTTGAAAAGCCCCATTTATCCCACTCCCTGCCCATGGTCCATCTCCACTGACAATTTACCAGCCCAGTGACCAGTCCAACTGAGAGCCCCTTCCTATGTATGTCTACTCAGAAGTAAGTCCCATTATAGTCAATGGGGCTTACTCCCAGGAAAGTGTAGATAGGATTGTAGCCCAAGTCTGGCACACATGCAGTGCCACTGGGCCTCTCTACCAGTGGCTTCATCATGCGTGACAGCGGCATGACGTGCCTCCTGGCAGGTCCGTTTGCAACACCAAAACGCTTGTTCTACTGTGTCAAAAAGGCCCGTAGGAGAAGGCTGTGAGGCTGCAATTGCATACGCAATTTCCTGGGCGTAAGCCTCATTGAACACAATAGGAATTACTTCTGAGTAGATATGAATGGGATTGCACTGTGAGACATACAATAATACTGCTTTATAATGCAGAATGCTCATGTGCCATCTTGCCTTCTATAGCCTACTTTGACTGGCAGCAGCTATCTGAGATCCTTGACAAAGGTTCTTCCGGTCCTTCAGCCTGAGATGTACTGAATTGAAAAAGCTGGAGATTCAGCTTGGGACATTCTGCATTCAAAGCGTGCGCTTTGCTGTTGAGCAACATGTCCTCAATGTCTGACAACCCAAACCTAACCATGCTGAGTCAGACACGAATCCCATTGTACTATGTACCTTCTTTTGATCTAGTCAATATGCTCAGAATTGCAGCATAAAGGATAAACTGCATTTGAAGGTCTTGAGCCATTACAAATGGGGACAGCAAGGAAAGTACAAATTGAAAATGCCTCTTTGAAAAAGCAGCATCTTTTTTCCTCTGAAGAAAGGAGAGTTATAAAATGGATATTGTCTAAAGAGAGTGATTTCAGGCACATGATTCCTGCAGGCTTCATCTTTGCTAAAAAGGCATTTAAAAGATCACAGTGAAATGGCTAATCTGACATCCAGAAGCATGGATTGAGACATAACCTAATATTTTGCAGCCAAGCCAGGTCAAGTTGTCCACAACTCACCTTGTAAAGTGGACGGCTACCCTGGCTCATGAATGACACTCAATACAATGTCCCATATCTCACTATATGTACTAAGGTGATAAGGCAGTTCCAACGTCCTTATCTCTTGTTGTGCAAAAAACTGAGAAGACAAAGCACAAAGAATAACCGCAGTTTTCCCTGCATTGTAACTTTGCACTTGGTAGCAGTCAGGGATGAGAGTAAAGGGTCACAAGTCTTGTGTAGCTGCATTTGTAAGCTAAACAGCAAGCGGCAAATTGACAACTAGCATTCAACGAGATGCTCTCAATCCCCCCTCCCCATAATGGAAACTAGAACAGGCAAAATGAGGAAGACTTGCTTTTTTTTCCTGTTTGCCTTCATTGGAGCTGAAGGCAGATCTGCTAGCTGAACTGCTCCAAAGCCAGTACTTCTAATCAGTGGGTTGCAAAAGCACCCCAAAGATACATTGCCCCTAGACACACTATAATTGGCTTTATAAAAACACACATATTTACAGACACAGAGCCAAGACTATGCCAAATAAATAACATTATACTAATGCACAATAATACAAAAATGTCAGGCTTAAAGGTTCTTCCCAGAGCCCCAAATAAACAAGAAAGATGCTGTAATTTCCTTCTAGAGGTTGCCCTGCTGGCATAATTTCTGCATATTCTAACAGGGGAGAACTTCTGAACTTCCAAGATAACATAATTAATGTTAGGGGGGGAGTTTGAAGGTCAGCTAGAGCACCTGGAGGATTATTATTATTTTTAAAGTCCTCAGTGTTGTTTTGAGAGTATTTTTTTCCCCCCTGATGTTCAGGGACTAGTCGCATAATTTTTTAAGAAGGCAGTATGAACTAGGTGACAAAACAACTACGAAAGAGTCACACTGCTTCCACTCCAAGCATCACTGAGTGGAGTGCTTGAATGTCACACATTTACCACCCAATTCTAAGTGCTGCCTTATAGCGTTAAGCACATGCCACCGGTGGCCATTTTGAGGCTGCCACAGACAGCAACAGCATCAGTGGTCTGCTGCTACAGGCAGCAACTGACTGCAGTGCAGGTAAGTTGGCTTTGTGGGCAGGCAGTGGGAGGGATAGGGTGAGGAGAGGGAGAAAAGGGGAGGATTCTAGGTAGGGAGAGGAAAGGGTGGGAGCAGAATGGTGAACAGAGGGGTGGAATCTCAACAGCAGCAACTTGGGTCTGGATCCTATTCCTATCCCCTCTTCTCTCTTCAGATTTAGGCCAGCAAAATAGACCCACTGTGGAAGTGGGGGCTTTCCTCAAATTAAGGGAATGAACATGTGAATTCTTTGATAGCTCCTCTATAAGATGCAGCCCATGTCTTGTTAGTACAGCTGCGTTGGCACTGGAAAAGTTAGGTAGGATTGGGGTCTCAGTTTTATAGATCTGATTTGGCATGATCCGCTGAGTGATGTTGTGCATGCACTGGCTGCCAAATGAAAATGTTTGGGACTCATGCATACTCATGGGAGTTTGGGACTCCCATGAACATGGAATGTGATGCCAGCGGAGCTGGAGAGAGAGAGAGAGAGAGAGAGAGAGAGAGAGAGAGAGAGAGAGAGAATCTCCTTAAAATGCTACAGACTACATAGTACAAGAAAGTTCATAGTAAGGCTTGGATTAAAAGGAATAAATATTTGACAGCCCAATTCTAACCTGTGCCAGCACAGTCAAGCTATTAGGAGGTAGTAGGAGGTCTCTTCAGGGTAAAATGGATCTATTTCCCCTTAACTGGAGTAACGTTATCAGCCACCCCTATGGGGCTTCTCAGATCCGCACCAGCTATTTAGCTGGTATAAAACCAGGAAGCCCCATATAGGGCTGCCTGCCCTGGGAAGGGGGTTAGGATACAGCTGATCCTGTCTCCCTCCTGGGCCCAATATGCCCCCATTCCACTCCCCCCCACCCAGAAACGCCTACTCCCTGCCATCCTCCCCCTCCCCTGGGCCCCCCAGTGCAACCTTACCTGTGCCAGTTGGTGCTACTCCTGGATGCAGCGCCAGCAGGCCAGTGCAGGCCTTTGCAGGCCTACTTGTGAGTAGTCACAAAAGTGCTTTACTGCTCAGTGCTACACATTGAGCTGGCACAGCTATGTTGGCTCAGACGAGAGATAGGATTACGCTGTGACTTTAACAAAACCTGTTACATTTATTTCAGATATCCAGATCTCATTTTCTATCACTAACTTTTGGTTTAGTCAACTCATGCTAGTTAACTAGTTTGACTTCTGAAGTACAAGTAGAATTTATTTGCAGTGACTAAACAGCCTATCTTGAAATGTTCATCTCCGTAAAATCAATAGTCACAGCTCTCTATGTTTGAGAGCTAAACATAGACTCTCAAATTTGATTTGAGAATTTGAAAACCAATATTAACTGACTTTCTGCTCTAGTTCTGAGAGCTTCAGTTTGTATATGCAACTAGCCCATGTTACTACACTCTGGGGCAAAGTTTCATTTATAAAACATTATTTAAAATTTATTGCCTCATATATTGCTTTTGAATGTTTAATGCCAGCCCTATTTCTTGCAATAAATATATTGGATCTACAGATCTTCTTTCAAGCCTTAGTGTACATTATCTGCCATCTCAAGAGATTCATGGTCAGAATCAATTGGCAATATATGACCAGTGTTGGGGGGAAAAAAATTAAACCAAATAATAATTACGCTCTGCAAATACACAGCCCCCAATCCTGTACTGTGTTAAGCATGTTAAACCCATTGATTCAGTGGGCAAGCATAAGCATAGCTAACTCTGTGCTGGATTGTAGTCATGTTGCAAACATGACTGAAATAGCTTGGCTATGAACCTGTCCAGATATGCAACACTCTGCTAATTTTTGTAGAATCACAGAATGGATTAGAACTGGAAGTTACCTCTGAGGTCATTTAGTCAAGCCCCCTGCTCAATGGAACAACTGCTACACCATCCCTGACAAGCTTCTGCTTAAAATCCTTCAATGAGCAACAGTCCACTTTTTCATGAGGCAAACTCTTTCAGTGCCAGACAGCCCTTATAATTAGGAAACTGTCTAGCCTAAATCTATTTCCTGTAGAAGTTCCCTGTTGAAACCCACTAGTTCTAGTCCTGCCTCAGGAGCCACAGAGAATAAATCCTCCCCTTCTTCTGATTCCAGTGGGTCTTGAAAGTTTGCAAGCACATTAAAAATTGCTTCTTAGTTCATCATGTTTTCGAAGCACCCATAGACATGTATTTGGGACATCCACGTGCATCCATAGACATGTATTTGGGAGTCAAGGATGTGCGATGTGCACTCACAACTTACTCGCTTCAGTGCTTTTCAGAGGTGGTAGTACTTCCATGTCAGGGCCTCTGAAAGGAATTTTATCAGGGAGTACAAAGATTATTCTGGGCCCCATCCCAAAGGGGGAGAGGAGAGGAGGGGTGAAAGAGAGAGGGAGAGGGTGGCAAAGGGATGGGCATAATGGGGGCAGGAATGCACAAAACAGGGCAAGGGAGGGCAGCAACAGCCAAAACAGTTTTTGGAGCCCAGGTCTACCAGTCTTCCCAATGCAGAGCCCAGGTCTACCTACCCATGTGGCATCAGCAGTTAGATACAGTAAAACAGAAAACCAAACACACTCCTAAGTCACTCAAATCATTTCAGAAAATTAGCATCAGCACTCATCCTGGTGCTGCTGTTCTCGACTCAGTTCCTTTGTACATGTTCAGTTCAAAAAATTCTTTTAATTTCCGCTTAGCTTCTTTTATTATACCTTTCTTTTGCAACAATAATTCATTCAATCTCCATTATAAATTGTAGCTTTCTTCTTGATCGTCAGTGGAATTGGATTATGATCTGAAAAAGTTTTTTGCTAGGATTTTTGTTTTGGAAGTTTTAACTGCTATGCCTTTGACACCCAAAACATATCAATCCTTGAAAAGGATCTGTGTCTCTCTGAGTAATAAGTAAACTCCTCTGCATTCCTTATTTATCTGTCGCCAAATGTCCACTACTCCTAAAGCTTCTGCCAAATCAAAAAATGTCTGTGGTAATTTCCCTTGAGTAGTCTTTATCTCTCTTTTGGACCTTTTATCCCATTGTGGGCACACAATTGCAAGTTCCAATCTTTCAGAGAACGCCTTCATTCCAGATGGAATCCTTCACAGTCTGGTATCTTGCTAGCTGCGTTTGCCTCCATCTGCCTCCTCTTTATCTGACGACACTCCTTCACTCTCACTGAAGGGGTCATCCTTCACTCGGCTCATCTGCTAGGATGACTCCCTCTCATCTGCAGCAACAGTTCTCTGAGGTTTCCGGCAGTCTCAAATTGCATTCCCAGATGTACTTCGCGCATCATAGGTGGCAGCTCTACCACTAAGGGTGCAATCCTAACCCCTTATGTCAGTGCTTTCCAGCACTGGCATAGCAGTGCCAGTGGGACATGTGCTGCATCCTGCAGCTGGGTGTCACTCATGGAGGCCTCAAAGTAAGGGAATGTTTGTTGCCTCCCTTCCTTCAGAGCTGCATTGCCCTTATGTCAGTGCTGGAGAGTTCCTGCTCTAATGAAAGTAAACATGCCTTTTTCTTGTTTGCTGATACTCTTTCATAAACTCCATCTTTTTCTGAAAAGTTCAGTCTCATGGTTACTGGTAGCCTAATTTTAAAGAACTTTGAGGTTGTTTGCACTGCTCCTCCACCTCAACAATCCCTAAAATGACTACATTTGTCCTCTCTCTCTCTACAAGTAATTATCACAATTTGAGTTATTGTGTGTGTGTGCATGATAAGTGTAGGAACACATGTGTGCATGTGAATTAGCAGTGTTGGCAAAATCAACAGATAGTCATCAAAAGTTGATCAACTCAGCTCAAGTTGTTTAAAAATACTAATGGCCTGATCCTATGGTGGGCTTACACTGATGGATCTCATGATCCATCAGCATAAGGCCTCAGCCATTGTTGCACAAGCTGCTCCATCAGTACGTAGCTCACTAAAGTTGGCGTGGGAAGCTCCATGGTAGCAGCGTTAGACTGTCAAACCCACACTGGAGCAGGCAGGCAGGTGGTGAAGACAGTTCAGGAGAGGTTTGTGGGCAGTTCAAGTGTGGAGAATTGGGCAAGAGAGAGAGAGGATCTCAGTGGTGGCAACACATGTTGAGATTCTGTCCTCTCTTCCCAGTCTGACACATCCCACGACACTCCTTAAACTTATGCCAGCTAAATAGCTACAGTGAGTCCAAAGCAACACATTGGAGTCTTGGCAGCCTACAGGGAGGTAGGTAAAAAAATATTTTTACTCACCTTTCCCAGGTTGCCTGGTTGCGCACCCCACCATAGCATGCAATGTGGACTCTGTCAGTGATGCTATGTACGATATACTAAGGGCAGGAGGTCTGGTCTAGAGGGTAGAGCCGCTGTTAGCCTAAAGATAACATCTGAAGGTTGCCAGTTCGAGGCCACTGGCAGCTCTGTGAATGATGAGACCTTGAAGCAGCTGATGAGCTGAGTTAGTCCACCTGAGCTTTGGTGTGAGCGAAGAAGTGTCTTGGCTGCCCTTCAAGTGAGAGATGAAGGACCTGCTTGTCAGCCAGCATGGGAGGCAACTGGGGGACCAGACCTTCATCTGAAATATTGTGCGGTTCTTGCAAAATAGAACCTTTCTGTTATTGTAAAAATCCCCTTGGGGGTTTAGAGGTAGCCTGCCTATGTGAACCGCCTTGAATAAAGTTAGAGGAGTAATCCGATGAGCAGAAAGGCGGTATATAAATACCATTATTATTATTATTATTATTATTATTATTATTATTATTACTACTACTACTACTACTACTACTACTACTACTACTATGGGCTAGTGGGGGATAGGATTGGGCTGACCATCAATAAGCCAAAGATGAAATTTCAACACTAAATTTTTCTCATAAAACCACAGGCACTTCATTGACTATAAATAAATAGGCAACTATGAAGTGGTTTGGGTATGTTATGGCATTAACACAACGATAACTGTGTTGGAGGAAATTAAAGTAGTTTCCTCTTTGGGGAAAGCAGAGTAGCTTAAGCAGCAGACCCCCCCCCCTTTGGGTATCACGCCAGGGAACCTCCCTCACCCTGCTGACTGCTATTCAGTAAAAAGATAAAGAGGCGATGGCTTGTTAAAGTTGCAGAAAAGAGAAGTTGTTTACTTACAATTTCATTGAGTGTATATTTACAGCATCTGAGTAGGATCAGAGGTTCAGCTAACATTTAGAGATAGCAAAGCCCTAGAGCTGCCTCGCCCTGCATGCCTTGTGCTCAAGATGGCCTGGGCATCAGAGCCCTGGTGTGCACATCTTGACAGGTCGGTGGTCAAAGGACAAGAGGAAGTGCTCAGAGGAGAAGGGAAGGATAAAGGGTTAGGGCCACACCCCACAAGGATCACAGAGAGAACAGGTAGAAAGGTCGGAGTCATTGGGCCATAGCTTGACCCCTTCTGGACAGCATCCTGCCCCCTCTGGACAGCAGTTGCACTAACTCCAACAAATTGTTCCTCCACAATTTGAAGAGCCCTGCTATGGCTTCTATAGCAATTTACGAGGAACTCATCAGTCAAAATAGTAGACATGCTTTCCTGGAAAATAGCTTGCTCACCACTATTACTCTTCACCACAGTGCAGACTTTAGGGGAGTGTTTGATGTATCTTAGGGTTTATTCTAATTCCCGCATTCCACATGAACTCAGTGTGTACCCTAGAACACATCCCAGAATCCTCTGCAACAGACAGATTTTCCTTGGCAGATGTGCAGGAGATCATTAGGAAACCAATTCATGTGCAGGGATCCCTGAATGAACATAATAGTCAATAACAATAACTACCACTGCAGTGCTTCCTTTGTGCAAAGCAGGATAAGCAAACCTTGAAAATGAAGTGCCTTAAATGAGCATAGTCCTATCCATCTTTCCAGTGCCGATGCAGCTGCAACGAAGTCCGAGGTAAGGGAACAAATGTTCCCTTACCTTTTGGAGACCTCCATGACTACCCCCACCACCACAGGATGCAGCACTGTACCCCATTGGCACAGTTGCATCGGCGCTGGAAAGTTGGATAGGATTGGCCCCTGAGTCTGATGCAGCATAAAATGCTGTACTTAGTCTAAGGCTCACTTCTGGAGTGGTATACTGTGCCTGGTCTGTACCACTTCATGATTCAATGCCTTTTCATACCAAAAGCAAAAATAAACACGCAAGCAAAACACACCACCCTACACATGGATAATTGGTTGTCAGGGAGAAGAGTTCTAGCCTGACATGTTACTCTTTCTATGTGTAGGAATGGTCTGTTTTGTTTTTTTAATGTATGGAGAAGCATCAGAGCCCCAATTGCAGCAGTACAGGTTACACATGTGCTTATCTCCTCTGGTGCAAACCAGGATAAGGAAATCATGGAAATGAAGGGCTTTGAGCCAGCACCTCAGTGAGAACTCGGCCAAAGGAGTACAAACAAAAGGAAGGTTTCAAGCTTGAATTGTGCCACTGCTAAGGGAGGTTTGCTTCATTAACCTCCAGATGACAGAAACTGTGGGTGACAGCGGTAAAAGTAAGTTGAAACAGCTCAAGGAAAGATGACAACACGTCAGAAGCAAGATGAGATGTGACAGGAAAGAACCCAGGAAAAAGGGGGGGGGGAACCCAGGGAAGACAGAAGATGCAAATAGGAACTGACAGCAAAAAACTGCTTGGGATTGTAAATGAGCATAGTGGCAAGAGAAGAGGAACACTTATTGAGCTGGAACCGCTGAATTATGGGATTAAGCCCCCAGAACTCTTAGCACAGCTATACTGTCTCCCAGCCAATAGATCAGGCCTCAATTTATTACAGTGGGTACGTTTCTCTGCCTTTCTCAGCCTGTCCTTGTAGGTTCCTTATTGTTGATGCTGTATGTAAAATTAACCAGCCCCTTTCTCTCCTTGTCACTTTGTTAAATTAGTAAGAAAATGTAAATGTAGTTTCCTCTCTCCCTGCCTGTCTCTATACTGACTTGATGACATATTCAGTGCTGAGAGTGAGAAGATTTAATTCTATGGTTTTCTCCTCTCGCCTTCTGGGCTGGTGGCCCTTTGCAGGTGCTAATGGAGTCTCTCATGCAGGCAAGGCATCAAGCTCTGTCACAATTACTTTCTGCATTTTCCTCCCTAGTCAGTACAAAGTACAGCGTGAAAGACCTGACTTGAAAGCCTGGGGAGGCTTCCACAGATAACTCTGCTTTGTTCTCTGCATTTGCTGATGGAGCTGTACCCAACTCATTTTACAGTCAGGATGAAGCTGAAGACAGATGGGAGAGATGGAGTCCGCTCCTTGGACCAATGGCAGGGGCGTATGTGGTTAAGATTTTACTTGAAAATTATATGAAAGAGTCTGTTCCCTGTTAGAGCAAATAGGTGCACCCTGGCTAAACTAACAGTGCAATCTTATGCATGTCTACTCAGAAGTAACTCCCATTGTCTTCAATACAGCCTGCTCTCCAGGAAAGTGTGTATAGGGTTGCAACCTAATTTTACTTATGGCTCAGTCCTGTCAGAGCCTTACGCTGGCAGCCCTCACAATCCGTCACCATAAGACTAGACCTACCAACACATAAGTATTCTGATTTCTGACAGTTCACTATGGACGGACAGGAGCCAAGAAGCCCCTGCATGGATCTAACTGACCACTCTTTAAAAGTTCTGTTATTTTTGTTACAGGTTCTCTTTTGTATTCAACTGTTGGCAACACACCAAGGATGAACACACACCCAAGGATTTATTTGTCTATAGGTCCATCCTTTTAGAAAAATATGAACTGCATCCCTACTGCTGCAGTTTGAAATAGTGTTAGCAGAGGGTGAAGACTCAGTTCACGTTGATAGCCATGGTAGACAATTCTCAACTGGGCAGGAATTCTGCCAAACAGCTCCAGCCGAGCTTGGTCCTTGTAGCGGACTCCTTGCTGGTCCAGTTTGGGAAATACAAAAAAGTTGGTATCTATAATTCTTTATTGAAATCCTGTCATCGAACTGCCCTTTGCTCAGAAGTAACATGAAAATCTAGTCCTTGAGGCTGCCTTCTGACAAATTGCCTCAAAATGGACTAGCTAGATGTTTCACTTTCCCTTTACATATTTATCAAGTAGAGTCATATTTAAATGTCAGAATCAAGAGCTAAACGTTACACTATTGTTCGTGTTGTTGTGTTTCAAGATGGGTTGTGCCAACTTCCAGAAAGTGGAGGGAGAGGGTGGAGAGTTAGGATGGTGCATGGTTCCAGAATTTTTCAGCTCAGATGGGGAACTGGAATACTGGAACTGAACTTCCCCCCCATCTCTGCTTTGCCTCTTTCCAGTTGCTTCTCCCCATCCTCTTTTCTCTCAGGGTTTACTTCTGGTTTTGGAGCCCCAACCAGAGGCAAAAAAACAGCAGAGAGCACTTTCAGCAATCCTTTCTTACAGCCCAATCCTATCCACACTTTCCTGGAGAAAGACTCATTGGGACTTACGTCTGAGTAGACACGCATAGGATTGGGCTGCTACTCTTAAATGGTTTCCTCTTCTCCCTTGCTTTATAGGCAGCCAGCACAAGTTGTGCCATTGGAACAGCTGTTTTAGCCCTCAATTTAACTCCAGCCCCACTAGGTATTAAAAGGGACAAAAGGACAGCATTGCTGACTTGGGCTTTTCGTTTAGTCCTTTATCTGAGTTAGAGACTGCCCTTTTCACCATCTCAGATGCTAAACCTATTTTCTTTTGTGTAACATACTTCCAATTTTACTAATAAACCTCTGCACATTTTTTTTAAACTTGCAACTAAAAATACTAGTTTTAAAGTCTTAATAAGAGACACGACTAGCTGAGTTCTGATGTATTCAGTCAAGTTAATTTTGGTAGGTTAATGATAATCAACAGCCGGGGTGTTTTGGATGAATAATGGGCCGAGATAATGAGGTTTCAGAGGCAGCTCATGTGTGCATGGTAATGACTTTTTCATGGGGTTTATTCCTTCCTTTTTTGTACGGAGTGTAATTCTGTGCTACGGCTGCATGGTATTTTTTAAACTATGAAAGCCTTCATTCAGATGACAGATAGTTGGATCCTTTCATGAAATTTGCCCTTGGATTAGAGGGCTCTTATTGGTTCGCATTGATGTGATAAATGATAATGGTTCTCAAGAACTGATATTGTTTATTGTGTCCACAGAGAGTCTTCCCTTTGCCATCACTTTGAAAACAAAGGCAAACGCAAACAGGTATTAAATCAATGCTGAGAGTTACACTTAAAGACCTTACAAGCAGAACAGTTCAGATCTAAAACAGATTCCCTGTTCCGGGTACTTGCTGGACACTGCCCCCCCCCCATGAGGCACATGGCAACTTGCTTTCATTTGCAACAATGTGAAATAGTTTTCTAAAAGGCAGGCTTTTAAAAAAAAAAAGGATTTATCAAGGACAACACAGAACATTGCAAATAACCATTCTGGCTTACTACAAACATCACTGCTTTGGTCATGCTGATTCGTGAATTTGCACCAGAGCCATTGACTGCTCAGTGCAAGTGTGTACTTGGCATTCTGCACCTGCATCTATGTTAATTTACCAACCACAGTGAGCAGAGTAACCAAGATTCTGAATCTTCAATCAGTGACAATGAACGGGTCTGCACCTTCATTTAGATCACAATCCTATCCTAGGCCAGCCTACAGTGTGCACCAGAGCAGGCTCCACTGCATGCTATGCACTAGCTGGGGACTATGGCATGAAGAAACAGTAAGAAGTGGAGAACAGTAAGAACTTCTTACTTTCCTAGTCCATTTTGCCATGATCCTCAATGGGCCTACTCAGATCTGCAGCAGCCCTTTGGCTGGCACAAGTTGGAGTGGGCCCAAGGGGGTGTGTTGAGGCCAGGAAGCCAACACAGGATTTTGGCGATGCTGCTGCCACCAATATCTGCCTCTGTCCTCCCTGACACGCCCCCAGCCAGCCCTGATCCCTGACCAGATCTTCCCCCTCTGCTCCCCTGGCACACCCCCACCACCTAATTACGAACACTGAGGCCACCAACAGTGGCTGGGCACTCTGGGGCGCACGAGCACTCAGCAGCTATTAGCACTGGCAGCCCCATTCCATGTGCCATCACTGAAGTTGCCATATGGCAATGGCCTGGGCCTTCTATCAACGGAATGTGAGTTCCATCAGCTGAAGGTCTGAATAGAACTGGGCTGTCAGTTTCCTTATACTTGATGGCAGACCGCTAATAGCACAATCCTATGTATGTTTACTCAGACATAAGACCCATAATTAATATTTATATGCAGTTTTTCAACAACAAAAAGGCTCACAAAGCGGTTTGCAGAGAAAATCAAATGCCTAAATGGCTCCCTCTCCCAAAAGGGCTCCCAATCAAAAATGATGCAGAAGAACACCAGCAAACAGCCACTAGAAGAGACACTCTCCCTTCATTAAATGTAGGAGGAACACCACTTGAAAAAGTGCCCCTTTGTCCAGTTAGTAGTTCAATGGAAATTACTCCCAGGTAAGTATGTATAGTATTGCAGCCCAAATGTGTGAACTGATTCCATTGAGAAAAGCATTGTGTTTGATGATAGAAAAGTCTCTTTTGTGGCGTTACATCTGAGACGGTCCACTCAAATGTACACACAACATCACTTGTTTCATCCTGCTATACTCAGAAGAAAATGTACATGCATGTGAACCAGCCTAGTGTCACTATTTATAACAAGGGAGCACCAGCTTGAGCCACTCTTGTTGTTGTTGTTGTTTTTGTCATTTTAAAAAAGGGTCCAAGGCTGCAAACCTATACACATTTACCTGGGAGTAAGTTCCATTTAATTCAATGATGCTTCTCAGTAGGAATGTATAGGCTTGCACTCCAAGAAAGAGAGGACCACTTTAAAAGGAAGTTCTCAACATTTTATTATATCAGGGCACAATCCTAACCAGGTCTACTCATAAATAAGTCCGATTTTGTTCAATGGGGCTTACTTTCAGGAAAGCGTGGTTAGGATTGCAATTTTAGGCTGCAACCTGGTACTCACTATCCTGGGAATAAGCCCCACTGAACACAATGGGACTTACTTCTGAGTAGACATGCAGAGGATTGTGCTCTTATTCTATTTCTTTGTGCCTCAACTAGATCACAGGAGAAAGGCACAAAAATGGCTCAGATAATGTCAAGATAGAGGTAAAGGATAGAGACAGAGGATAGGTTTCTCTTCAGAGTCTGAATGTGTTGTGCCAGGGGCAGTTTTGCTTGTGGTATGAACTGATATCCAACTACATTCTGTGTCAAACAGACATCAAAACCCTACAAAATCTGTTTGACCACAGAGTGACCAAATGAGTTGTCTATGCCACAAGAAATTGTGTTGTGTGGATTTTGTGTGTTGCTGTGGGTGAGATTTTCAAAAGATAATGGTTTCCAAAAATTACAGTGAGCCTGAGTTTGCCCATGGAAACTGGAGTAGAACTACCAGCTTGCAAATTCAGTTTTACCTGGAGAGATTTACAAAATCATCTTCCTATTCATCTCACCCAGTTCTTCTCTTTGTAATTATCAGATGATAAATCCTAGCCATTCTCTACTGATGCTACTGTTTTGACTCATTTATAAAACCAATGAAAGTGACTAATATCACCAGGTAGGTGAAGCTGAAGTTGGAAACTAAAGCAAGGCAATTGTACCATTGAAAATGTTTCCCAAAGAACTCCTTTAAATGGCTATGAGATTGATGAGATATCCAGTAATTGCATAGTTGTCATGTTTCAGCTCATGTCACTGTCAATATTCACGCTTAGGATGTAATACTAATATTGGCTTGAACAACTGAAGGATGCACATGGCTGCAGACAGTTCAGCCTGGGTCAAGTCGTTCCGTATCTTTTACGAAGGAACAAGAATGTTAATCATGCACAAGAGCTGAGTCCTGTTCCTGACTGAGCAGACTGGGGTCAAGCACACACATCTTCTATGCTGAGCACCTTCTCCCCAGTGTCCACCTTCCACGAGGTCCTGAGCTCCACAGGGCTTCCTTTCCTCTAGTCCAGAATTTCTTCTGCCCCCCTGGTGGTATATATTTTTCTCTTAAGTGTGCCGAGTGCTTTGGGTTGGTAAGTGCAGCAGAATCTTAGGTTGGCCATTGGAATAACCAAATATAATTTACTGTATTTAATTTTGACCCAATCCTAACCTTATCCAGCCGTATCCAGCCTTATGTTGCTGGAACTAGCTTACAGCAAAGTAAGGTCCTTTATGAGTGTCACACACCATTCTGTGCAGCCTGGCCACTGCTGCAAGTGTAGGTCAGCTTGGGGGGTGGGATGGGAAGGAGATGGGGAGGGGAACAGGGCAGATATAAGGATGGGGAGGAGGGCAGATTGAGGTTGGGAAGGGGCAGTGCCACCAATATCCTATCTCCCTTCCTGGCCTCAGTCCACTTTCCTCAGTTTATTCAGGCTTGCACAAGCTTTATAGCTGCTGTGGGTCTGAGCAGATCCATTCAGGCAATGAAGGCTTACCCAGGGCAAGGGAACAAATGTTAATTCAGAGGAGAACTTCAAGGCCTGAAACTTCCTGAGATACATCATGCCCACTGTTGACATGCAGGGAATTACATAGGATTGGACTGCCCAAATCCCATAAGTGTGTCTCTTCTCTTTATCTACCTGTCATTCAAGAGATATACATTTTAAGAACTTCAAAGTGATGTTTAAGTTTCAATCCGGCATAATAGAGGGATATTTGGTTCACCTAAGTCAGTGGTTCCCAAACTTTAGGAGCCCACGAACCACTGAGGCAAAAATTGGAATTTTGGACCACATGAAACCCCCCCCCACCCCCTGCACACAAGAAAATACAATTAAATTTGTTATAATTAGAGATTTATTAGATTTATTATTTATAGAGAAGATTTGTGGGTTGATTCTTTTGCGGGCAGCTACAGGCGGTTCATTTTTCCGCCCAGTCAGGTGGTGAGTGGGGAAGAGTGAGCTCTCTCCCATGAACTATCAGAGAGGGCAGAGAACAGACCACCCACAGCCAACATTTCAGTGCTGGCTGCAGGCAGTCCATTCTGTGTCCTCTCTGGTGGTCCTTCGGGGTAGAGTGCTTGCTCAGTGAGACCTGGAAGTGATCAAAGGATTTTTTTTCTGGGGCCTCACCGACCACTTCTCAGCATCTCATGGATCACCTGCAGTCTGCAGACCACAGGTTGGGAACCAGTGGTCTGAGCGAACATGCTACTGTTGGTAGGACCATGCTTTCCTACTGTTGCATTTGGTGTGCCCACCAAGAATGCTAAGAATGTTAAGAATAATTGGTAATCCTGTAGAATGTGAGATGAGACCTGCTTTATGTACGTCTACAGTATGTCCCTTTTGTATCACAGCACTGTAATTTAGCAAACAATATGCAATTTGGGAAGGTTTTCTCCTGGTTCTTCACACCCCGTAGATGTTACAATTAATTACACCAGAGTTTTCTGTTTTGCAAGTACTATTATAGTTAATGATGATTGGTGTAGATAATTCTGTTAGGCTCCCAGATCCTAGCTTCGGGCTATCACTTTCATTTTAAAGTGTTGATTGTTTCTTATCTAACTTTGAAAATGAGATTAGATACATTTAAACCGATGTTTCTTATATTGTCTAAGTATGTAGATTTATATGGTAATTTAAAATCTGATAAGCTAGGAGTGGCATAATAAAGCAATCACAGTGGCTGACATATTGGAGAGAGAATTAAATTCAGTCTTGTTTCAAAAGGGGGAAAAATTACTGCAGAACGCTGAAGAACCATGTAATGGGGAAAACATTTTGAACTAAAGTTATTACTTATCTGATATGGAGTGCTGTCAGTTTGAGGTTGCGGGAAAGGTACAGTTATGCACTTCTACGAAGCGAGGCTCATAGCTCATAGCTGACACATTATAAGCCATAATCATTGTTGGGTAGTATTATCACCCTTCGACAAAAGGTCATAAATAATAAGGACCCAATCCAAGCTTATTGAAAGGAATAAGACTCTTCTGTTACAAGACCGTGTAGCTTTTACTGCAAATGAACAGCATGCCAGGCACTGTATAAAGTGGCAAAAGTGGGGACAGTCTGCAAAGATGCAATAAGCTGGTAGATTAAAAGAGATGCCCCATGCCAACACAGTACCCCTGCTGGCTGCTTCTGCCTGATCTAACCCTCCTGTGCCATCAGGCAGCCTGGGCTGTGTAGGGAATACACCTACCCAGACTAGCTGATCCACCAGTAGTCACTGCTCCTCCTCCTTTCCCCTCTTCCCCCATTTTAAAAAATGTGGAAAAGGCTGTACAAGGCAGTGTGGTGGCTTGGGGCATCTCTCAAGAGAAGGCACTCTATTGTAGGTACCTCCTCTTCCATGAAAATAGTGTGAGTGTGATGGATGTGGTGGTGGAAGAGACTGCTGCAGAGGAGGGGAGAGGGTGTGCCTAGGTAGCTGGCCATCATGGGGGGGAGAGCAAGAAGCTGTGCAAGGGAGAGGTAGTGCATTGGAACACTTCTTCACCAATGACTTTAGAGCTTAAGTGACTGTACAGCCAAATGGGAAAAAGACAAAATCTTACTTGTGACAGATACAAAGTTGTCAAAAATGGTTGGGTGGTACCAGGTGTCAGGCCCAGGACAAGCAAAGCCAAGATCTGAGGCGGCAACCAAGTGTCCCACCTCTTTTTAAATAAGCTTGTATGCCCTGCTCTGCCTCTCCTTCTCCATGTTACCTCAGCAACTGATTTTGCTGCTGCCCTCTGTTTCCTTCTCCTTCCCTGGTACTGCAATTGTTCACTTGTGACAGCTGTGGGGAAGGAGATTGTGGCTCAGCACCACCCACCATCTCATTTGTTCTTCTTTCCCTGTGGGAAGAAGAACAAGCAAGATGAGACGTGGGGTGATGGAAAAGCGAAGTGGCTGGGCAGGAGATGGGCGGGTGAATGTTGTGTGCAGGTTCACATTGTAGCGCATGTCTTGCCTGTTTGCTCCCTCCCTGCTGCTCAAAGCGATCTCTTCACCTGGCCAGTCCTGCTTTCTTATTGATGCTGCGTGTATTAGACAGCCCTGTCCACCAATTGTCTTGCTAACAGGGACTTTCTTCCAAGGAATGCAGTTGATTCTTCTGCATTCCGACTTGCATGGCTACTTGGGTTGGGAGCTCCTATTCAAGCAGATGATGAAGCTGGCATATTGTCAGAAGACTTCCTTGGGCTGCCCAATACAAGGAATTGCTCCTCTATGTTCTTACATCGTTAACAGAAAGGAGTCCCAAAGACAAAGGAAATGAAGGCACTGTGTATGAGTCAAAAACGGCATGCCTTTCAACAGCCAAGTCTCTTTTTTCTGGGATATCAGAGATCTCTGTGATCTACTTAGTTATGTAATCCATATTTTATAACTGAATTGTGATCAAACAACGTTATAAGTATTGTTCTTGCTGCTTTTACATCATCAGAGGAGACTGCAATAACTTTAGACAGCTGAGTTAGATTGTTTTTTTCCTTAAAACTCCTTTTAGGCTGTATGTCCTGATTAGTGAAAATGAAGATACAGAAGCCACAGTTTTGCAAGAAAGCAGTAGACTCACACACACAAAGTTTTATTATCCACCATTCTCAAGTTCTCAACTCAACTCAACAAACCTTTATTAGGCATAGGTCTCAAGTTCTTAGATCTTACCTCCCTGGTTTTTTGGTCTTGGACTGGATCTCGGTATGGACTCACAGTCTTGTCTGTTGGTTTACTTCTCTTGCTCAATCAATCAATCAATCAATCAATCAATCAATCAAACCTTTATTAGGCATAAAAATTAACACATAATATCTCTATACAATCCAATATATAAATATATGTTAAAAAGCAAATAAAGATAAAGGTTAAAACGCAACAATTTACTTGTGCGGTAACTCCAGGTTGCTTAGGACCAACAGATTAGCCCTCTTCAAGTTACTCAGGTGTAAAAATTTCGCAACTGGAAGGGTCACGAGTTTAGAATCTCCCGCTAACAAAAATTGTAGGCAAACATTCTCAGAAAGACCTTTTTTAGTTCTTAATAATGGGAGAAGCTACTGATCTCCAGGCACTTGATTGCCAACACAGTGCAAAACAATGTGTAAAAGAGAGTCTACCTCTCTAAGGCCACAGTTACAGACTCGTTCTTCCTTCGGGGCATTTCTAAACCTGCCAAGTAGGTCTTTAGAAGGCAACACATTGCAGCGAGCTAATGTAAAAGTCCTCCTTGCGAAGGGGCACTCCAAGAAGGTCAGATACTTTGGTTGTTGACCAAATGTAATACTTAGGTGGAAATTCAGGGGCGAACATTTTTTTGTGCTGCACCCAGAATCTCTTGCCTTTCTATATCAGTTAATCTTGTTATCAGGAGCCTAATAGAAACCTCAGGTGTAGCAGCTCCTTGTAGATCTGCCTCAAGGCCCATTTGTCTGATTTTCTTATAGAAAAGAGCTAAGCAGGGAGATAACAGTGGGTCAGACAGTATCCCTTTTAACAAAGGGTTTTGATCAGCCCTGAAGCACACTATGGCCCAGTATTTTAAGAAACGGGACCATGCTAGAAACTCCAGCCTATATTGGCCTGTCTCCAGACAGAGTGCCACATAGGGAACGCAATGCGGAACACCTAAGATTTTGTATAAAAAATTTGAATGGATCTTTTCAATCAAATCATTTAATGCTGGCATCCATATAGGAATTCCATACAAAATTTGAGGTGTAACTTTAGCATTAAACGCTTGGATAGCAGCTGGAACAAATGAGTTACCCCAAGAAAAGAAAAAGCGGGTTATAGCCTGGACAACTAATTTGGATGAGTTAATTACTGTGAGGCGATGGGAAGACCAGGAGTGCCGGTAGTGGAACCGGAGAACAAGATACTGGAATTCCTTGACTTGTTGTATTGATTTACCACTAAAAAGCCAAGACTGCGGTTTCCAAGAGTGCCCAAACACCACAATCTTGGACTTATCATAGTTTAACTGCAGGGCGTTGTTGGTAAAATAATTTATACAGGCGTTAACCAGTCTCCGTAATCCTATTTTAATGCGGGATATCATGGCGTACAAAAGTAAAGGAGTTTCCACTGAACCTAATTTGGGAGAATGTGTATCGAAGTTAGCTAAAAAGGGAGACAAATCGTTGATAAAGAGATTGAACAAAGTGGGTGCAAGAACGCACCCCTGTTTGACCCCCTTGTTGATTGGAATTGGGGCCGAGAGGCCACCCCTTGGAGATAGTTTCACTTGACAAGAAGTGTTTGAGTGAAGGGCACGGATTAATAATAATAGCCTTTTGTCCAGTCCCATCTTCCCAAGTTTATCCCAAAGTCTATCTCTATCTATGCTCTTGCTCTCTCTTCCAGCCCACTGCCTGACCTGTGACTGCATCCTGTGTCTTCACTCCTAGGCTAGCCTCACTTAGGCTTGATATGAAGGAAGAAAGAGGTGCCGCCACACTGGTGTTCTGGGAGGCTGCTCCAGTCATGAACCTGAGAAAGAACTACCAGGTGCTACATCTCCTGTTGCAGAACTGCAGGGACAAAAAAACCACACTATTATATTGTGTTCTCAGTATGCCAGATTTAGAAGCCCTCTTCAGATCAAGAACTGGCATTACTAGATGTCCACATTTCTGGGCTTAATGTTGTCTGAAATGTAATTGCCAACCCTGAGCTAAATAACTCATCTTCACATCAAACATTTGTTGTGGATTAAACAAAATGTGCAGATATTATGATCAAAGACCAACTACGGCATCAGATTGCAATCTCAGAACATTTTCCAAGACTGCACAAAAGTCTGCTGAAATTAATGAGTTTCTACAAAGTATCTGTGAGGATGAGCAGGGAAAACGGAAGCAACGCACCACTGTATTGACTTGGGCAGCTCAAAACAGTGATGGTTTCCTGCTGTAAAGAGAAGGGGTCAGATGTCATATGACAGGGGCAGGCTCTTGAAAGTCACATATCATTGTTCCTGGAAGACAGTGGCCTGATGCTGTTACCTTGGAAAGCAGAAACAAAGTGCCCATTACAGCCCTGAAATAAATGAATTAATATTGACCTTTCAGCTGCGTATTTAGTATGTGTAAAATTATTCCTTAAAAATTAATCAAACCAGTGTCAGTCTTCAGGGCAAATGAAATGTTAGATCAGCAAGACCTGTCTGTTACAATGCAAGCTGTACCAAATGCCTATAAAAGAAGGAGGAATTAAAGCATATGGTGGGCTGGAAAGAGGGTGCAGAACCGTTCCTTCACTCAGGATTGTTGGAGGAAATTAAAAATAGTTTTCTCTTTGGGGGGAAGCAGAGTAGCTTAAGCAGCGAACCCCCGCTTTTGGGTATCACCCCAGGGAACCTCCCTTACCCGGCTGACTGCTAATCAATAAAAAAAAAAGACAGAGGCAATGGCTTGTTAAAGTTGCAAAAAAAAAGTTATTTACTGACAGTTCCATTGAGTGTGTATTTACAGCATCTGATTAGGATCAGAAATTCAGCTAACACTTAGAGATAGCAAGGCCCTGGAGCTGCCTCGCCCTGCATGCCTTGTGCTCAAGATGGCCTGGGCATCAGAGCCCTGGTGTGCGCATTTTGACAGGTCGGTGGTCAAAGGACAAGAGGAAGTGCTCAGAGGAGAAGGGAAGGATGAAGGGTTAGGGCCACACCCCACAAGGATCACAGAGAGAACAGGTAGAAAGGTCAGATTCACTGGGCCATAGCTTGACCCCTTCTGGACAGCGTCCTGCCCCCTCTGGACAGCAGACGGAGTTGCACCAACTCCAACAAGGGTACCAGATGGTTTTCTTCTTTCAGCAGAAGTTCTCGGCTTTGAATACATTGGAAGAAACATAACTAGGAAGAAGTGGTTCCAGGTGGAAAAGCACACAAGAAGGAAACTGCCCATTCTATCCTTTAAAATGTGTGCACATGCATGCTTGTACTTACAGGAATGTGGCAGTGACCCAGTTCTAATTTAAGATCAAAAGGAGGAGGCCAGTTTTGAATTCCATCTTACACAGAGGTCAAGTTAGTATGGCAAGGCTTTCTTGCTTGCTGCTCCACAGTTACAGACGACACTTCCCTGGACTGTACATTTATGGCCTGGATGGTCTGGGACCTTAAGAATCACCGTCAGGATCTCCTTTGTCCATATAAAGCTTCAAAGTTGGTTTCACAAGCTTTGCTCTCTGGCCTACCGTTGTCTCAGCTGGGTTGAATGGTGAGGGAAGGACAGGGGTTTTCTTGTGGTGGCACCTCAGTTATAGAAACCTGCTTATGGAAAGCTCCATCAGGCCTCCTCTTGGGCTGCTTTCAAGGGCTCCTCTTGGGCTGCTTTCAAAAACTTTCCTGCTCTGCCTGGCTTTTAATTGATCCGTTTATAGCTTGTGTGTGTGAGCAACTTTTCTCACTTGTTCCTTTTTTATTAATAAGTTTTTATTGCATTTATATTTGCTTTGGATTTGTTAGCTGCCTTGGGAACCCTGGATTTGAATGGTGGGGTGTAAATATTTAAAAATACTGTAAGCACAATTTCTTCTGGCATTTTGTAGACAGGTCAAGACACTCATGTTCCAATGCCCTTTGGTTTTTAGTTCTATTATCTTCCTGTTTTGTTTTATTCTCAGTAGTTTCAGTAGTTTTAGATCCCTGCTGCTCTTTCTTTTTTTAAACCAGTTGTATTGTAAACTGGCTCCAAAATTATTGCACACAGAAACTTTATAAATAAATCATACACGATATTTATTCAAAAATTACCATTACAATAACAAAAAAAATAAACACTTAAGCCTGAATTATTTCTTTTTCTTTAGGTTTACTAATGAATGCTTTAGCACCCAAAGCTGCCATGGTTCATCAAAGTGGACCTTGGCTCCATATACAGCTGCGTTCAAAACTGCTACTCCCATGCCTTTGCCAGAAAATTAAGCAAGCCTGCTACTCAGCCTATGCAAAGAACATGAATCAGCCCCTGTTGTGTGTATTTGGCATAATTATACAAGTGTCTGGACTAACATGCTTTTGCAGTTGAATAATTAATTATTTTCCTCCATACATTTTTTTTAAAGTATAGGGCGCAGTATCTACGCTGCAGCTATTAGCATGCTCCTTATCTCATTGTTAGCAAAAATCCATTTCAAATTTGTCAGCGTTCCCTGTATATCTTCAGCAGAAAGATGTTCACTCGGTATTCATTAGCATTTTTTATACATCTTCATAAACAAAACACCCATTCAGTACTCCTCCACTCTCTCCATATGGCCCGAGCAGAGAAAGTTTTGCTTGGCAATTATCTTGTTTTCGATGTATTTTTCATAAGCATTTGCCTGGCATCCATCAGTTTTATGTGCCTTTCCTCCAAAAGTAAGATGTCTGCTCAGCACTCATTGGCATACAGAACACCGTCTCATTACAGGACAAAGGATGAGCAGTGCATAAAGTCAAATATCAAATTAGCATTGCAGGAAGATTTGCTGGGCTCCGAATCTACCTTTGGTGTATGCGGTGAGCAGAAAACCCCATAACTAATAAACACTACAGGTAATAATTAAGACTCATTCTGGTCCTCTTCTGCAGAGCTAGGCCATTTAAGGGACCTTAGATACACCCTGTTTCATCTAATAATATCACTTGTCAATCAACCACATTACTTTAGAACTGTGTTTCAGGTAGCAATATTTATCATTGACTGATGTTATATCACTGCCTCTTCCCATCCAATTATGGCTTTGCACAATTCAAGAGTATAATTCAGAATACTGTTGAACTTTTCCAGGGATCATAATGTTGTCCTTCACTGAGTTTATTTAACATTTGTTGAACAATCATATATAATTTAACAGCACTTTATTTGATCATTGATGACACTCTTTTCTTCTTTTTAAATCTCTTAATTTTTTCTCCATAATTTTTACTATTACAACAAAAAAGCATATCTTCAGTACCGGGACAGAAACCAAAAAAGGCAGAATACAGAAATATTTTTTTTAAAGGAAAAGAAAGTCAACAATCATGTAACTTATGTAACTTAAACTTTACACCAATTCCTGGGTATATTTGGGGTGCCGATTCCAAAAATGGCATCCGTTTTGCCCTATCACGTCTAGTTTTGGAGATATAGTATAGCCTCATTAGTGAATAGTGCAAGTAGCTTCCTCATGAAGAAGCCATGGTGTAGCCTTCCTCAGGAGAAAGCTGCTTGAACCATTCACTAAAGAGGCTATGCCGTGTCTCCAAAACTAGATGTGATAGGGCAAAACAGATGCCATTTTTGGAATCGGCACCCCAAGTATACCCAGGAATTGGTGTAACGTTTAAGGAAGCAAAATGTGTGTTGGCCTATGATATCAGCCTTCCATTTTTTAACAGGAATTGGAGTTTTTGCTTACATCTGTTTGCCTGATAATTCATAAAAATGTGTAAAATTTATTTTAAAATATGTATGTCTTTTTTTTAAAATGTGCTGTTTGAAAAATGTATGTCTGGTTGTAATAAGTTTCTCATAGTATTTCTATTACCTGTCTTGGTTCTTGTTTTTTACAACACAATTTGGAAGTGCATTTCTTTAGAGGTACTGATACCAGAGAATTTACATATTATCAGATTTAACCCATAGTTCCTATTTCAAAAGAAAGGCACTTGCAGAATCTTTATGGGGTTTTCCCTCAAAAATTGGTTTTGTTGGGCAAACGGTTTTACAAACAAGAGAAATGAGACTGTGGCTGCCATCCTAACCTCACTTTCCTCACTTTCCTTGTGTTTCCCATTGAACACAATAGGACTTACTTCTGAGTAGACCTGGTTAGGATTGTGCCCTGAGTGTAGAGATTTGCAGAAGCCCACACAGCCCAAGATAGATGTGGGACGAACTCAAATCCCAAATTCAACGAATGCCCTGATCAAATCACTCTTACTGGAACACAGAAGTATGCTTTCTTCACCTTAGGACCCAATCCTATGCCTGACCAGCCCATAGCATGCAGCGCTGCCAATGGAGTTTACATGCTGCATGCTAAGATGGAGTAGAATGTGACCAGACTGCCTGGGAAAGGTAAGTAAAAGTATTTTCTATTTACCTCGCTGTAGGCCAATGTGGGCTGTCTGTAGGCTATGAATGGGTTGCTTCAGACCTATGTCAGCTATGTTGCTGGCATAAGTCCAAGGAGAGGTAGGGGGCATTTTGGGGTGTGAAGAGGGATCTTGGCACATGCTGCTGCTGCCAAGATCCACCACTTCCCTCCTCAAAACACCCACTGCCCGGTCTGCTTCCCTCCCACAAAAAGCCTTGACAGGAATCAGGCTGTTAGTTTCAGGCTGTTTAGTTGATCCTTGTAGATCAACACGTGTAACAACATGCTACAGACACTGAAGTTCTCATTGGATAGCCGCATCTAGGCACTGGGGCTGCCGGCAATTGTGGACTGGGAACTGTGTAGAATCCAAGTGAGCTCCAACCGTACGTAAAACAGAGGAGGCTAGTTTAATGAATCTAGGAATAGAACTAGCCCAGCTAATTGTTTTTGTGAGCACACTGTTCCTTTCTGTCCATCTTTTATATACAACATCAAACTAATTTTGTAAAATGGTCCCACGCATGATCATGGGAGAAAGCACTGTTTGGTTATTTGAAATCAACATCCCAATCAAAGTAATGCCATTTCACCCTTATTTCCAGCCTTCACTGGCTTAGGCAGGCCGTTCTGCAAGGACATGGTCCTTTGGGCCCCACAACACACACAAAAGTCTCAATTAATGTGAGCAACAGCTTCCCAAAAAAGAATACAGTCATAATAGATGCTCACTAGTGAGGCGGAAGGCACATCAGACTATGAATATGCAAGAAGAGAACAGCAGGGAACTGCACACAAATATGACAACTCGGAGAAGATGCTGTGAAATTCCGGAATCTGGCAGTATAACTGATAAACAAAACAACATAAACCTATGTTGAAAAGAAACAGGTGGGAGGGGGGAGAGACGACTGTTTTAATGAATGACAACTCTGCAGTCCAGTTAAGTGTGTCATCCCTATTGACCAATGAAATTCATGGATTATTTCCTATCGCGTTGACCAGCCATTCTGCAATCCTTTGGTCTGATCCAATATTATTTGTTGCAGCAATCTAGTTACTATCTAAAAAAATACTAAAACCTAAACAACAAATATCGCCCCTGATCCAAGAAGCCAGGGAACTAGTTCTATGAGTCCCAGAGGGCTTTTTAGACTTATTTGCTTAAGTAGCCACCCTGCTATTTCAGACATGCATTTAAAACATGCATTAACACAGAGAGAAAATCTGTTTTATATGCAGTGATGGTTTAGAGAAAGGAGGAAGGGAGTGCAGCAAACATACTTTTCTTGTGAGGTTAATTTTACAAATACAGGGAAGAGGGATCAAAATATCACTCACACACACACACACACACACACACACAGAGAGAGAGAGAGAGAGAGAGAGAGAGAGAGAGAGCACAGAAGCAGCAGCAAAATAATAGAGATACTGACCATGTTTTTGACTGCATACGAGACAAGGAAAGAGAAAGTTATGGCAACCCTGCACTAAGCATTTTTCATCCCTGAAAAGAGAAGTGACATCCAAATACTAAATCTGACTAGGCAGATTTAGGGCCCACTCCTATCCAAATTTCCAGTACCAGTACAGCTTCAATACAGCCCTGAGGTAAGGGAACAAATATTCCAATACCTTGAGGAGGCCTCTGTCTCCCTACCACAGGATGCAGTGCAAGCCCCATTGGCATGGTTGTACTGGCACTGGAAAATTGGATAGGATCGGGCCCTCAGTATTTGTATTCCGCTTTTCTTTTCAAGGATGAAAAACACCTATAACTAAATAACTTTGGGCACAGTCCTAACCCACTTTGCGGCACCGACATAAGGGCAATGAAGTTCTGAGGCAAAGGAACAAACCTTCCCTTATTTTGCGGAGGCCTCTGTGAGTGCCACCCAACTGCAGGATGCAGCACATGTCCCATTGGCACAGCTATGCCAGTGCTGGAAGGTTGGTTAGGATGTGGGCCTTTATGTGACAACTTGTAGCTACGTATATTTTCTGTCTCTGTGCTGGTATCGTTTTTGCTCAATGTGTATGGGCTGTAAATTCAATGTAGTATTGAGGAGCACACATACACAATCACAATCTTGAGCAAGAATGAATGACCCCCCCCCCCCACACACACACACCTTTTATTAGCCCCATCCCCACCACCAGATTTGGAACTGTGATGGGCCAGAACTCCGATCACTCCACATCCGCCTATACCAGTGGTGGCAAACCTATGGTACGCGTGCCAGAGGGGGCACTCAGAGCCCTCTCTGTGGGCATGCACGCTGAAGCTGCAGTTCCCTCCCCCATGTGTCACTTTAAAGAAAACAGAGGCTTTTTCCAAGGGCGGCCTGCTTCCCTCCGCCCCCTGAGCTCACTGCCCTCCTCCCCGTCGCTCCGTTGCCACCCCCACCTGTCCCGCGTTTGTTTCCCTTTTGAATTTTGTCGGCTCTGCTGGCTAAGGTCCCTGTTTCTTCCCTTCCCCAAGTCTCCAGCCGGTTCAGCCAATCAGCATCCAGCAAGCTCCTGGTCTCTTTCTTTGAAATGGCACAGGGCACTTCACTGGCTGACCACCAGCCAATCCTGAGCCACCCTCCTTCTCAGCCATTCCGAGAAATGGAAGAGCCATTCAGAGCCTCTGCAGACAGCCTTTCCTGAGAGCAGCTTCCCACTCAGCGCCGACAGAGGCTTTTCTTCCACAGCAGAGGCGGAGACAAGTCCTGTGTGTCTACTCAGAAGTAAGCCCCATTACAGTGGATGAGGCTTACTCCGAGGAAAGAGTGGCTGGGATTGCAGCCTTAGAGCGCACTCCTGTGCATGTCTACTCAGAAGTAAGCCCTATTAGAGTCAATGAGGCTTACTCCTAGGAAAGAATGGCTGGGATTGCAGCCTTAGAGCCCACTTCTGTGAGTGGGGCTTTTTAAAAAACATATTTTCTTGTTTGAGAAAATGAGCAGTGGCAAGTTCTTGCAGCCACCCCCTCCCTGCCAATATTTCTTTACCCAGCATGCAATTAGTCTGTGGAACTCTTTACCACAGGAAGCAGTGATGACAACTTGCCTAGATGCCTTTAAGAGGGGACAAAACAAGACTGGCCTTTCCTTCTCTGCCACTGCTGCATCACAGACGTAAACAGCAAGCAGAGGAGGGAGCCCTCGTCCCACAGCTCACACAAGAGGTTGAACAGTTGGCCATCATGCTGAGAGCAGTTGTGTCGGGCCAGCGTGGGCTCCAGCAAGTCTCCGGAGGGCCAGAGGCTTATTGGAGACTAGGGCCCCCTGCGGGTCGGATTGGGATTCCTTTAGGGCCGCAAGTGGCCCCAGGGCTGGGGTTTGGGCACCCCTGTTCTAGAGGAAAAGTTAATTACGGGTTACAAGTAATAGTAGGTAAAAGATGTTAATGTATGAGTTGTTTTTTCTAAACTACAACCTCAGTATTCAGGTTAAATTGCCATGTTGGCACTTTACGATAAATAAGTGGGTTTTGGGTTGCAGTTTGGGTCTCTAAAAGGTTTGCCATCACTGGCCTATACTAAGATTGGCATGCAATTTTTGTCAGTGACCGCTGTTCTACACAAGCCATCTCCACAAACAGGAGGGCATGTGTAGTAGTTCCACTCTGGAGAAAAAAAAATGTACAATCAGTTTCAAATGGAGTCCTAATTTTGATTTACTATGGGTGTGCATCATTTGTAATGTTAATTCTCACAATTCTCTGCAAAGTTTTAAAGTTTAGACGGGCCATTAGAGGCTTCCCTCTAATTGCTAGATATCTATAATTAAAGGAAGGCCTGATATCATTATGATTCAACCTGCTGTAAGCATTACAAAGTGCCCCCTGCATTTAACAAGTTATAAATTGCACCTCTCAGGTCAGGTAGCACAGTATGACTGCTCTAATTCACATAGCAGCCCACCAGCTAGGTGCCAGTTCAGATGCTCTGAAGAACCTACTAAATCAAGGAGAAATCTCTGCCCGAGACAAAATGCTCTGGTATAAATCAAGTGAAATTTGTCTCCAAGAAGTGACTTCATAAAAATAAACAGTTCATTTCTCTCTCTCAGGATGTTTGAGATCATGTCTGTTCCATTTTCAAGCTGAACACTTACTTGTTTGGATTTCAGCCCGACACAGTCAATGCAGTGCCCATTCCTCATTTATTTGTAACAAACGGTAACCTGGGGCAGGCAAACTTCATGGGTGTTTGGTGTCTTCTGGTAGCCATTGTGTATGTTTTGTGTTTTTGTGAAGGTAAGACATGATCAGTAACCTGGAACTCTGTTCTCTTCCTTTTCATGACAAAGGAAAGGAGGGCTTCAGGATACAACTCAGGAATTGTTCCTTTCCAAAGGAAAGGTGAATTGCAAGATACTGTACTGTATGAGAAACTATTGGATGCCCGTCCTACTTCAAGGGATATATAATGAAGACTGAAAGAAAAGTATAACTTCAGAAAACTGAATAAAGAAACACACCAATGATTTTCATCATGCTTCTCACAGCATACTGACTCTTTGGTCTTCTCTATGGTCTTTACTTCTTGTGATCTCACTTCCACCTTCCAGGAAACTCGTCCAAGTTCTGCAGCTCTGTTTCTAGTGCAACTGTTTGTAATAACAAATTGTTCTCTATTTGTTTTCCTCCTTTGGCTCTGCAGAGGGACAGACAATATGTTACTACAGACAGCTGCCCTACAAACAGAGCCACAGGACCCAGTTTTTCAGTGATTTTCTACACTATGCTCTAAACTGCAGTGGCACACATGTTGAAAATGGCTGGCTTATGCAATGGGTTGCCAGTTTGCTCAAATGCCACTGTTCTATCAGTGCTTTGCTTTTCCTCAGATGTCAGGCAGCAACAGGCCATTCTAGGGGTCCACTGGGCTCCATTCTTTTGCCACTGGACTCTGCCCCAATCCTCCAACATGTCTCCAAGTTGACAGGCTTTGGATATCACCAAGCTCCAGCCTCAGGAGATTTGAGATTTCGATCTCAGGTTTTTAAATGCATCTATTCAAACATGTAGTGATGGAGTTACATGCAATAAGACATAAAGCTGATTAACCTTTTGAAGAGAAACCGTTGAGAAACAAGAGAAAGAATATCTCAGGACAAGAGATGTTGAAAACTAAGTAAAACATGGGTTAATAGATTGACCTGATACTGCTCTTCAGGTGACTCTCTCTCTCTCTCTCTCTCTCTCTCTCTCTCTCCCCAAAATGAGTTTATGCATGTATAAAGTAAGCCACAGAAGCCTTCTGGAAACTCAAGATATACATATTGCCACCCACACATTCCAACCCAGGCAACACAACATAAAGCAATGTAACTCAGGCACTAATGAGGAACCTCCCACTCAGTTGCCTTCTCCTCTGGGGAAAACCACACATCAAGACCCTTTCCGCAATTGCGACAGGCAGTCAGAATGTGTGATTATCACCTGAAAGACAACAGATACAAGTCAGGCAGCAGATGAAGCTTTTGTCAAAAGCATCTTGACATGTGCAATGGGCAATAATGCCTCATGATAACTCACAACACCAACTTTTGAAATAGGTTTCCATTTCCTTTGGTTTTAGGAGACGGCCTGCAAGGTTTGTGTTAACCTTCAGTCTGGTTTTTCTGAAAGCTAGGGCCTTTCACACAGCCAGGGAGTTTAAGGTCTAGTTAGAAGTCAGATATGCCAATACTTCAATTTCTCCAGACGAGAAAGTGAGTAAATCCAAGCAGTCAACCCTATCTCCTGCTAACAGCAAAAATGCAGCTGCGCTAATGGGGAGAATGCTGCATCTTATGGTTGGGGGGGGGCATTTCATTCCCTTACTTTGGGGCAAGACCTCACATTTCTGATGGGTCACTTCAGAGCTGTAAGGGAGATGGAAAGGGCAAAGACACAGGGATAGGATCCTAGCATATGCTGGTGCTGCCAGGATCCTTTCCCCTTCTCCCCTGAACTGCCTCTCACTCTCCACCCTCCCAGAAGCTCCATTTCTTCTCCTTTTGGTCCACTCAGCAAAAAGACCAGGTAGATGCAGAGATAGAACCCCCCCCACACACACACACACCTCCTTTCTCTTCCCTTGAGCTCCATCACTGCCTCTTCCCCTTTTCTTCACCCCAGCCCTTTCAAAATAAGTATTATGGGCAGAGCATGCCAAGATTGCTTTCAGTCTAGATGGTAGTAGCAAGTGAAAGGAGGTGGCAATGGACAGAGGGCTTGAAGGTAAGTAAAAGAAGGCACGAGGGGGCCTCTGGATTGCTGCACCTGCTCCCCTCCCCTTACCTAAGAAAATGGGTATGCAAAAAGGAGGACACAGCAGTGACACGGCACATGTGAGTGAGCACATGCACGAAGTGTTTTGAAAGGGGGGGGGGCGTCAATCTGGCAGGTGTGGTGGAACTCTCCAACCCAGATGGCAAATCTGCTTGCACTACTCCGGCTTGTAAGTTTCTCGTGGGACATTCCATTTCTCTTTACAATTTCTATAGCTGCTTCCAGTGACTGAAGAAACAGGAACATCATATGGTGTGCCAAGCTATGATAGCTATGAAAGCACTGAAATGTGCTTTCACTAACACAGAAGCTGATCGTAACAAGGAGGGGGGATCCTGCTACTCATACAAATTTCTTTAAAATGACATAAGACGAAAGCTAGCTAATTAGGATAATGCAGGTGATTGTTGCCTTACTTTTAACCAGCAAAAGAGACATCTTTTCTTGCTAAGGCAAATACTCAGGTAAATCTGCAACATCAAAGGGCCTACATATTTTATGAGCGAACATTTTTATCTTAAAGTTCAGAATTTTCATAAAGAGCTATTTTTGGCCACTGCTAACTATTAAAATATTCAAATTTTGTGCTCAGTTTGCAACCTTCTCCATTTGAAGCTGTATGGGAGTAAATGAAGGGTGCAGATGCTCAGAACAGAGAATTGGTATGAATAATCAGCCATAGAGACAGTGCGTAGCAGATTCGCGGGCGTAGGAGGGGAAGCAAGACATTGAACAAAAATGACAATGCCTAATTTGATGTTTAATGCAATAACAAGGACTTCCTTTTCAAAAGATGCCTTCCTCAGGGGAAAAAAAATCTTTTGGTACTAATTAGAAAGTTAATGCAACTTTTCTCTGTTAAAATTGAACTCTAATCCTCCCCAGGGGGTCCTAACTATTTCACATATACGTCACTCCAGGCTCTTTCTGAATTATCAGAATATTTATTGAATTGATAGACTTCTGTGATGACATTCTTTTTTTTTGGAAGGTCCTTATAGGTTGAAGATTTCTTTAAAAAACTTCTCACTTAAAAGAAACTATTGATGGAACAAACATCTGGATAGTATAAAAACAGTTTCTGTTTCTGTGGTAACAAAAAAATTAATTTAAGAAAACGCTAGCAAAATTAATGGAGCATCGATTGCAAGCATAAGAGCCACTCTAGATCAGGGGTGTCAAATATATGGCCTGCAGGTGGCCTGTGGAAGCTCTTTATCCAGCCCTCAGGCACTCTCAATGCCACCGTTAGCTGCTGTCAGCTGCTGAGCTTTCCTGAGGTGTCACTGCTGAAAGGGTGGCCTGCATGATAATTGGGCTCTCCCATATCTTTAAAAGATGATCGTGGATTTTCTCTTCTGTCATTTGGAACTAATGAGTTTCTGAGAAAAAAAAGTGTTTATTTCTGGTCATCACCTACTTAAACCATTTTTGTCTGGCCCACGTTTGTGTCCCTGTTGCGTATATGCAACATTGGGCAGAAATGACTTAATGACATCACTCCCTGCTTAATACCACTTCTGACCCTCAACAGGTATAATTAATGCTATTTAGTCCACTGTGTGAGACGCGTTTGACACCCCTGCTCTAGACTATCCCCCTTCTCCTCTCCATGCTGCTTTTTCTATCCTCTTCCCTCTTTATTTTTGATTTCAGAGAAAAGCAGTGAGGGTAGGTGGAAGGAGGTGCAGCCACTTGAGGTGAACTGTCCTGGTTGGCTCACGATTAAGAGACAGAAGCATTTTCAGTAATGTTGACATGGACCATTAGGGCCAACAGGGACATCATTGGTAGTATCAATGTAAGACTTCATCAGTATGGCAAAAGTGCACCTACCATCGTTGAAATGATTGTAGATCTGCTTTTGACCGAGGACCGCCACTATTTCCCGTTTCTTGTCAGTGACCCATTGTTCCTGTTTTGTTCCCATTTTACTTTTTAACAACACCTTTCAGAAATGCCGTTTGTTCATACAGACATGCACACCATCTCCACAGGTCTCTAAAAATTAATTTGGTGAGCTGGGGCAAGACTTGTCTTCTGAGCTGTTTGCTCCAGGTGTAGCATGGACAACAGCTTGACCTGGGGAACCATCTCCTGGCACACCGAGTTGTACTTTGATTTCTCCATAAACAATCAGTAAACATTGGCAGTAAACAGTTTCCAAAACAGTCTGGGCGGATGTAGCTACTGGGCTGGTATGGATGAACCAATTAGGAACACCAATCAGGGAAACCAGACAGATGTGCCAGAACATGCTGGCACATGTGTAAGCACATTTTTTAATGTTTGGGAGTGGTCAGACAAATAATAATAATTCAAATCAGACCACTCTTACATTTGTACTCCACTCTTCCTGCAAGAACCTCAGTGTGACTGTAGCATACATGATGGTCATTCCTTTCTAGCTTCAGAACAACCTTGTAAGGACAGAGGGAAAGACTGTGATAATTCCAAGGTGATTTTAAAAGTTTCATGGCAAGAAGGGAGGCAAATCCAGGTCTCCCTTGCCCACATCCACCACACTAGTCACTGCATCACCACCACTTGTTTTGTTGCTCCACATATGAAGCAAGTCTCACCTTTCTGCCCTAACAAAAGCTTCTTATCTGAACCACAAGTCACATAACTGATGAAGCAGAAGCCAGTTCCCATATTACAAGCATACCAAGAAACAGATGTGTGTGTCCCTCCCCCACCAAATTCTATTTAACTTTTTCTCTTGGGTTTGAGAATTGTGTTCCTGTGAAACATGTTTTAATAGAAATACTTTAGGGGACAGACGGCACCGAAAAAGAGGACAAGTTAATCAAAACTCGGAGATGAAAAGTTACTGATCCTAACAAAAGGGGGAAAAGTTTAGTTAGGTTCGTTCTTGCTCTGTGCACAACTTTTTTTATTTAATTTGCTCCAGTTTGGCAAAGGTGGACAAGGAAGAGAGGTTTTATGAGAGAAATGGTTTCACAGCAATGCAGCTTCGTTTGAGACATTTTGAAAGCCTTGGATTTACCCTGTGAAAATATTTCTGTGGTAGATTCCTCTGCAAATGAGGCAGCCATGAAACTTGTTGTCAGCTCATCGTAGAAACAGAGTCATTTCACACCACCAAAAAGGCAAGAGAAGGCATGTACTGTTAATGTTTCTTGGTTCACGTGTTGGGGAACGTCCACCAGGTGAGTGGAAATGGGAGGAGACAGCAGATCATGAGAAAACCTGCTGCTGAGTGCCCGTTTGAATGCTTAACAAGGACTGTCCAAATGGTGTGCAGAAAGAAGCCTTTGGGAAATGGCTTTGGCCCATGCTACCTGAATGACTTTCTACCATATATATGTATTCCAGCTGCCAATTGGTGGACATTCAGGAAGGGGTCTTTTCCATAGTGACACCTTAGATATAAAACTTTTTTTCTTGCAGGGGTAACTCTCTCATAGGGCAAGATGAAATAGTCACCTAAGTACCCAATCCTAACCTCCTGGTCGGTGAGACAATGGCTCCAGCACAAGTCACATCCTGTGGAAAAAATTTGGCTGCTGCAGTTCTCTTCAGGATAAGGGGACATTTGTCCCCTTGCCCCTGGGTAAGCTCCAGCAGTCACTGTGGGTCAACTCGGACCTCTGTCAGCTACATCATTGGTGAAAGTCTGATCCATGCAGGTGGATAGGACCCAGGAAGGAGGGGTATGATATGGTATGCATCAGCACCACCAATCCTGGGCCTGATACTCAGGGGGCTGGCATAAAATGTAAGGAAGTGGGCCCCCTCTGGTCCTTTGTAATTAAAGAAGATTGAGTTGTGCAGAGATGTTGCAGAAGAGCTGCTCTCCACCAGCAAACAGTGGAGAATGAGAAAGAAGGTACATAATCATCTCTGTGAGTAGATAGTCTGAACTCATAGTTGCTCTAAAACAGGAGTCTCCAAACCCCAGCCCAATTTGGGCTGGGGTTTGGAGACTCCTATTTTAGAGCAACCTGCAGCAAGCCTCTTTCTGGCCCATGGCCAACCTCTTGTCCCCTGAAAGCCTCTGGCCCACTGAACTGAACATGACCAGAATTGTGCTCTGATTGTGTCTGGAGGGTGTTCTGAGGGCCTGAGAGGTTGAATGAATGAGCCCATTCATTCATTTATTCACTCATCTAAGTTCTATTTCTAATTTATTTATTGAAATTTTATATTGAAATTTTTTTTCCGGCCCTCCCCACCATGCCAGATATTTGATGCGGCCCCCTGGTCAAAACGTTTGGAGACCCCTGCTCTAAAACATAAAATATTAGCCACTACAGTGTGTGCAGTGAGCATGGCAAGAAGGTAACTCCTTAGAACCTTAGTGTGCATGACCATTTACAGCCATGTGCACTAGAACCAAGATGCATCTACTCAGAGACTGAAGAGACAGGGCGAGGGCTAGACCCTGAAGAATACCGGCATATTCCAAAAGCAAAAAATAGGGATAGTGATTGAACGAGGACTAACTAGGGGTCAGAATATAGGGCTGCCCTAGCAAATAGGACAGTTGGTGCATATGGGAGTGCGGTTAGGACGTATTCTAACATGCTCTAAAACTAAACCTTTGAGGATGTACAAACAAAAAAGACAGTCCTATTCAGGCATAGCAAAAGTGGATACGGTGTACACAGGAGCACAAGAAAAAATGTTGCCTAACCTCAGCCTGCACAGGAATGTGCTCAGGGCACCCCAAGTTTCAGTGTTTGTCTTAGGTGGCCATGCTGAAGCCAGGAGACTTTGTCCAAGTGATTAAAAAACCTGGTATTTAGAGTCCTGTATGTGGATTATTAACACCTGAACAGAACTACTGAATTAGTACTTTGTAATCAAGATGGAAGCTTTCCCTGGACTATGCCAGTGTAGGCTGTCTTGTAGGAATGGACATTTGAACCCGCTACCATATACCATATATATATATGTATAGTTATGTATATATATAAACACACACACACACACTGACTATATGTATAAAATTCCCTTAACTATAAAAGAAGCATGTCAGGGAAAAGAATTCAGTCTAGCTATCTCTCTGACATTCCATATTTCTGTGTCCAAGGAGCTTTATGGGGACGCATTCCACAAATAGCACATCACAATCTTTTGTCAGTCACATTGCTGGTAATGACTTAAGAAGCGTCCTTAATGGGGTATATCCAGACTTCTCTGGAAGGTGGTCGAATTTAGCATCAGCGTTCCTTACCATCAGTGCTTTGTTAAGATGGCACATAAACACTTCCACCTGCTGTGTGAGTGTAAACTGACAACAAAAGAAGCAGTCCCATACAGTCTGGAGGTAAGACAGAGAGAGAAAGAGAGACACTGAGGATGACCAGCATCATTTGGGGTGCTGGCATGTCTCTGGCTGTGACCTGTCGTTGCTGATAAGGAGCGATCTGCTTTCTGCTTTCATCCTGTTTGGCCTATAGATTTGCAAAAAAGCCAAACATTAAAAAGTGCCACAAGCCTCCAGTGATCTGTTCTCCAAAGGTAGCCAGAACCCAAGTAGTGCAGCACTCTGAACTTCTCACCACACAGGAAAGTAGGAGCCTGTGTAGCTCCCCTCTGCCCTGCCCAGAAGCAGTCGAATTGGGGGTCATCCTTAGCCCCTGCAAATGCTGATGTGTTCTTGAGTTGCTGGGATCAAAGGCAAGGCGGTTGCCGTTCTGCTCTTGACTTTCTTGGAGGAGAGCTCCAAGGGTTTCTTTGGCAGCCAGCAGAAACAGCTTCTTTGACCTTCATTTCCCCAAACAGTGCCTGTGAACTGCAGTAGCAGAGAGACATTCTGAAGGGTGGGCGACCAGTTTCTTTGAGAATGATCAAAACACTTCTGAGCTTGTGGAGATACACTCTGGAAATCCCTTTGTTTCAATGCGACGTCTGTGCATTCAGAAGGCTTTGCCATCACCACCCTCTGCTGTTCCCTTAGGCAACTGGCTAGCAGTTGAACATCCATGTGCTGGTACCTCTGACTTCCCTTCCCAGTGTAAACCCTCAGTGACCCATGATATCAGCTTGCTCCTGCCTGCAATCCTTACTTCTGCTTTGTTAGGCAGCCTGATGAGACTGCCTATTGAATTTCTTCCTTTTTCAACATCAAAGAGACTAGCTGCACTCTCCATTTTTTTAATAGATTCTGTTATAGCGGAGATCACTGACTCATTTTCACCAGAGATAGCCAGTCACTGTAAAGAGCAATTACATATAATGAGGTTCTCAGACGTTCTTTTAACAAATACACAGTGCTGTGCTTATCCAGCAGGCAAAGAGCTAATATATTGATAGTAAAGCATAGTGCCCTTGGAGATAGTTTGGCTAGCCATTTATCAGGAACTGTCTCCGCGTACCAGAAATGTGGGTGTGCTCCATAGTGGTGAGCATCTTGCTCGGAATATTTATTCAGTCTTGGGTATTATGATCTCTGCTAGGAAAACTCAGACTCTACCATAGAATCTATGGTCTCACTCTGATACTGCTACACAGATGCACTACATTGCACTGGTTAATGGTTTTCTCCCTTTGTTTCTTTGAAAATAAGATAGCAAGCCTGTGTAGCACTGAGGCTGAGAGCCTGAGACACAAATCACGAAGTTCTCAGTTCAAATCTCTCCTCTTTCATGAACTCCCTAATAACCTTATGTCAACCACTGCTTCTCACAGCTCTTTTCAATGTACAGTGCTCCACACTGCTTAAAAATACCAGGAGTTGCTTTATACTGATAAGATCTTTAGACTATTCCAGGGGTGCCCAAACCCCGGCCCTGGGGCCACTTGCAGTCCTCAAGGAGCCCCCAGTCTCCAATGAGCCTCTGGCCCTTCAGAGATTTGTTGGAGCCCACACTGGCCTGACACAACTGCTCTCAGCTTGAGGGCGACTGTTTGACCTCTCGCATGAGCTGAGGGATGAGGGCTTCCTCCACTGCTTGCTGTTTCACATCTGTTGATGCAGTAGTAGCAGCAAAGGAATGGCCAGCCTTGCTTTGTGCAAGGCCTTTTATAGGCCTTGAGCTATTGCAAGAACTTCATTCATTCATATAAGTTAATCTTTAATATATTCATTTATGTAAACTTATGTAAATTTATTCAAATTTTAAATGTAAATTAATTATTTTTTCCCTGGCCCCCCGACACAGTGTCAGAGAGATGATGTGGCCCTCCTGCCAAAAACTTTGAACACCCCTGGTCTATTCAACTGGCAGCCTCTCTTCAGGATTTCAGATATTTTTCTCTGCCCTACTTGGAGATGTCAGGAACTTCACCGGAGACCTTCTTCACCCAAGGTATGTGCACTGCCACTAAGCTAACCCCGTTCCCCTTTGCTGAATAAAATGCAAAAGTCTTAACAGGAGCATCTACTATCCCGATTGCCTAATTAAAAGGGTGATCGGAGTTTGTTTGGCCTGGCCTGGGACACGAGAGTCCTTCCCCAAGGGGGATTGGAAAGGGGCTGGGTCTGGTAGCTACGGCGGGCCTTTTAAAGGGTACAAGACCCAGCCCTCTTCCTCCTTTGCACGTGGGCACCATGGGAATACCCGCCCGCCCGCCCACCTGCCCTAGAGGCAGTCTGAGTTTAACTGGTCGCCGTTTGGGGCCGGGGTAGGAATTTTTTGCTGCCTGCCAAGATTGGCCAAAGGGCAGGCAGTTTTTTCGCCTACCCCAGACTGTCAGGGGCCAGGGCGTCACCCCCCCCCCCTGTTTTCAAGCTGCCATTGGTCACTTTAAGAGGGCAGGTGGTGTGGGTTAGGAAGTGTGAATGGGACTTTGGGCATGCACCTTCAGGCGGCATAGGCAGGGCGGAACCCTATTTTAGTCCTCAGGGGCTCGGCGGCACGAGGTTGCGCAGTCCACGGTCCGGCTGCCTTCCTCTTAAGGGACAGACATGGATGAGACGCGCCACCCAGCAGCGGGGCGCGACTTGGAGTCGGGTGCATGCCCGTCTGGGGGCAGAGGTTTCTGGTACCGCCCAGAGGTCCCATCCCGCACCACAGGGGCTTTCGCTGCCTCGGATGCTGCAGGTCTCAGCCTCCTCTTCTCTTGCTAATGTGAAATAAAGTGGCCCTTTCTCCCATATCTGTTGTCTCGAGTGTTCATTGGACAGTGCGGAAACAAACAGCCCAGCCCTACAAATATGTGTCAGCTACTGTAGAAATCAGCCTGACAAATGGGGAGGGAGAGGCAATCCTATGCAAGACAGCACCACTGAAAACCCTGAGACTATAATTGTGGATCAGGCTTGTTAAGATTTGAGATTAATGCTCAAATTCTATGTATGCTTACTTTGGATTAAGTCCCTTGATCTTGCGTCAGATATTTCTGAACAAACATGTATTTGAGCAAGCTGTCACAGTGAAACAAGGCAGAGTTAAAATAATATTAAGGGCTGCAGGACAGGTTAAAGTTACAGTTGGTACAATGCCCAATGTTTGCTTCTGTCTGTCGTCTGGAATGCTCCATTACTTTTCTTCTGAATCCACTTGCCCACCCCAGCCAAGGTGAAGAGCAATCACTGTTGCTGATTACACTAGAACCTGGTCTTGCACCTCTTAAACCTTAGTTCTGGCAGTTGAGTTCTGGGTCCTTATAAATTCAGGATTGTTAAACATAAGTTCTGCAGGACATATATGGCCCACAGAAGCTCTTTAGCTGGCCCATGTGATAATTGGGCTCTCCCTGTCCTGTCCTTTCAGCAGTGCTGCTGCTGCTGAGGCTCTGGGGGAAGAGATGGAAGGAGGTCTCAGGAGGCAAGAAATACCATGGGGGAAAGGGCAGACTAAGAGGGGTGAGAGAGGAAGGTGCTGCCAAGGCACTAAGAAAGCCCAATTATCATTCAGGCCATTCTTTCTGCAGCATCACTTCTGCTGAGGTGTCACTTCACAGAGCACCTCTTGAGCTAAGAAGTGACGGTTCGGCAGAAGCGGCACTGCTGAAAGTGTGGCCCAAGTGATAATTGGGCTCTCCCATATCATCGAAATATGATCAAGATCGGCATATTTTCTGTTGTTGCAGCTAAGGAGTTCCTATGTGAGAACAAAATGCTGATTTCTGACCACCACCTGCTTAATGACATCACTTCCTGCTTAATAATGTCTCTTGGCCCTGAGCAGGCACCATGGATGCTATTCAGCCTGTTGTATGAAACAAATTTAACACCCCTGGATTAAACCATAAGGAACATATACTTCCCTATGAACAGCAAGTGTTCTGTTTAATCTCACTGGAGGTACATTCTTCTCTCCCTTCTTAATATTGCTGGGGCAATATGTGATGATTCTGCTGTCTAGTAGGTGACAGATGTATGGATTGTTAGTTGCCGTGTTTGTGGCCATTGAAAGCAGACATTTTTGGTCATTATTCTTGTTTGTGCAGCTTCCAAACATATTTGGATATTGAAGCTGTTGATTTATCTTCAGGCAGGAATCCAGATACACACCAAGGACAGGAGACTTCGAGAGAGAATTTGAACAATGCTGTTTGCTGGGTTGTTCCTGTGATTTTTCAAAAAATCTCTGTGAAATTCTACAGAACAAGCTCTAAATCCAGGACTTCCATTTCCTAGTCAAAACATCTCTGTCATTTCTTTTCTAGTCATTTTACTATAATATGGTAAAGGGGGGGGGTTAAAATGTATTAAATAAAAAAGCAAATATAGGCTGAGCAACTCCACACATAGAAACCTGTGTTTGCTCTACTGACAAAAAATGGAAATTGAGTCATCAGACCCCTCTGCCCCCTTTCCCACTAAAAACATCTCTCTTAACCTTGGGTGCAGTTTTCTCCTGCGTTACCCGGTCTTTCCTCCCCCCTCACTATGGTACAGCATTTGCAAACATTTTGTGCTTCCTTCTGTGGTTAGAATATTTGTGAACATTCCATGGTAACGAGGGCCAACTTCAGGGAGGGAGTGTCTGCCTAGGGCTTCTGTTTGCACTGGATTGAATCAGCGCAAACACCCACTGAAAACTGCAGCAAACTGCAGTTTTTCCAAAATGGATGTTCGAAATCCTCTTGATGAAACGGGAATGCAGGCAGAGCAGAGACAATTTATAAAGCAATAACATATTAGAACAGAACCATCCATCACCATGATGGAGGCCTATGGGTATGCAAGAAGGCATAGCGCAGTCCAGCAGGGATGTCCAGCAGTTGAAGGGCTCTGAAGATGCTTTCGCTTCAATCCAAACCTGGGTTTCTTGCCCAAATTTTGACTGAGGTGAAACGCCACCTCTTCACTATGTACAGATGTCTCAAGAGGGAAAGTACGTCTTGACGGAGGAGGCATCGTCCAAGTAAGACACGGCATCTCAGTCTGGAACAAGTAACAGGGTCAGAAAAAATCAGGATATGATTAGATCTAGTCTGCAGGTTGACAGTTGGCCAGCCCTGTTGGATGATATAAAGGCTCAGGCAAACATTAAAGGAACGCACAGCTATTCAGGGACAGTTTAATCTTACCTGCACAGCACTTGCAGACCACTAAAGGATCTTTCATAGTGAAACAGGAACCTGCCTTGAATGCAATCAGGCCTGCTAACTTGCTGCTGTCTACATGGACAGACAATGGCTCTCCAGGGTTTCTGATGGCGGTCTGTCCCCGCCCTGCTTGGAGATAACAAGATTGAACCTAGAAGCTTCTTTACACAAAGCAGGTGCTCAATCATGCAGCTTTGGCTGCATTTCTCCCTCCCTCTTTTTGGAGCACTCTGATTTCATTCTCTAGAAGAAAAACACAGACCAAGACTAAAATTATCGCAGGCTTACTTGCTGATCTTTCTCTTTGCACTTTGAAAATGCTGAAGGCTGCACTCCTATAGCACTTTCCTGGGCATAAGCCCAACTGAACACTGTGGGACTTACTTGTTTACTTATGGTAAACAAACATAAGATTTGCATTGAATCATTCTGTCTCTGTATGTATATACAGGTGTGCATCACTTAACAATGGGGATAGGTTCTCCAATTCCCGCTGTTATGCAATTAGGTTGTTAAACGAACATTCAGTTCAATCTAGTGCCTTTGTTCTGTAAACAGACCCTGTTCTGTGAACAGACACTGGTTGGCTGCACAGGCTACTGGAGATAGATGGCCTCTTCTTTGCATTAAGAGCCTCTCTGTTGTGTAAACAGACACTCTACTGCAGGCTATGGGAGACCCGACTGCTTCATTAAGAGCATCTTTTTTGTGCTTTGAGCACCATTGTATATGCGGTTCGTAGTTAAGTGGAAGGTCATTAAGCAGCACACACCTGTACTTTTTACTTAAAACATTCATGTATACTTATACCTAAACATATATATAAATGCTTCTCCCTGACTTGCTGAAAAAGTGGAATCACTGTAGTACAGAACTATGTGAAAAGAGAGTCTGTTTAAGTGAACAAAGTATTTTGTATGAGTTTGGCGCCCTTTATCTTCAAGCCTTGCTGGAATTAGAGATTGTGATTGACAAGCTACCTTGCCACTAATTTTTTAAAGTTAAAGTGTCTAATGAAATTAATTGTAGCCTGAAGGAGACAGTTCAGAACTTGCTAAGGATCACATTTGTCTGAGCATATCTTACAACTTGCTTGGACTAATTTGCAACTGGCAAATATATCACTGTCAGCCCGTTCTGTAAAGTTTCCATTTGCAATCTTTTGAACTATCAATACAACCCAAGCAGCACAGTGAAAGACTAAAGGAATAATGGGAACCTTGATGCAAAGCATCTTAACACCTCAGCGGTGATTGTCTTAATAAGGATGTATTGCTACAGCTCACTTTGCTCTAATTATACTTATTCAGCGTCCAGCTCCGGAACTCGGAGAACACTGAGTGTGCTACATCAGGCCAATTCAAGAATCTCGATGGTAAGAAATAGGCAAATGTCCATCATTTCAGTGAGCAGTATGCACATCAGTTTTTTTCCCCTGCTCCTTGATGGGTTTTAACAGTGACATACAGACTGATGTGCTCAAGGAAGACCACTGATTTTAGGAGCCACATCACACCTTCCATTTTTTTTTTAAAAAACAAGCCATTGTAGTTGCAAAAGGATACCAAACAAGTCAGCAGCGTTTGTTTTCCTCTTGTTCAATTCTCAAACCCAAAGGATTTCATGACTCAATTGTTTCAATAGGTTGGCTCAGTTAATATTGCTAGAGGGTGCAAACAAACAAGGGCACTTAAGTACAGGTGTGTGCCACTTGACAACGGGGACACATTCTCTTATCCCTGTTGTTATGTGATTAGGTCATTAAGTGAACATTCAGTCCAATCTATTGCCTTTCTTGTGTAAACAGATACTCCCTGCCAGATACCAGCTGGTTGCACACATTAAGGACCTTCCAATTGTCCAACATCTCTATTCATAAACATCAAAGGCAGAAACATCCAAATATTCAACACCAAAAATCTTATCAAAATTTTTCTGTACCCCTTTGTTTTTCATGAATTCTCACTTAAATTTAGCACAGTGCTGGTTTCTGTTAAATGCATTTATCTGTTTATATTTTATCTATATTCAACTTCTTTCAAATTTTAATATTTAGTGCTAAAGGATGACCCTTAACTCTCTTGGAGTCGTCTCTGTCAAAATCATAGGCCCATGCCAACTGGCCCCAATGCCACCCCCTCCCCATTCTGGCCTGGTTGACACATCTGATTGTATTAATGGGGTTTACTCCCAGGAAAGTGTGCATAGTATTGCAGCTTAAGAAGACTGAATCCAGCCCCTCTTCCTCACCCAGGATATCAGTGCCATTTTTGACTATCAAGGAAGGTTATCCATGCAGAGTTCCTGTTCCTGGATAGGCTTGAAAAATTGCTTGCACAGAAATTGTCTACATACTCGTACATAGGGATGTACTTGTGTACAGATGGTAGCTAGATTGGGGCAGATGACATTTTCCTTCTTCTGCCTTCGCGATATCTTCCTGTTGCCATCCAGGCACAAGGCAAGGTGTGCATAAGGAGCAACTGTTACCCTGCACATGTCTGATCTTGTCTGATCTTTGAAGCTAAGCAAGGTCAGGCCTGGTTAGTACTTGGATGGGAGACCGCCTGGAAATACTGGGTGCTGTAGGCTTATATCATAGTCTTTCGAGACTGAAGGTTGCCAACCATAAGGAGCTACATAATCTTACCTTGCTTATACCCACAGTATACCTCCAGATGCATCTGCACCTTATGAAACTAAGTTCAAATTTTCATAGGAGACAAGGCTTTGCATGTCACCCACTATGTGGTTGATGGCATCTATCTTTTGGAACTCCCTTCCTAGGGTCAGCCCATCCATGAGGCCAGCTGAAGTGGTCACCTCAGGCCATGGTCTCTGAGAGGGGGTGGTACAGGGGGTATATTGTACCTGGGCCCAGGGTCAAAAGGGGAGTCCAGGAGCCAAAGGGGAGCAAAAAAATGGGGCCTGGGAGTCACATTTGAAGGGGCCCAAAAGAAACTTTGTGCCCCCTGATAAAATTCCTTTCAGTGGCTCTACCTCAGGCAGCAGATTGTTTGGGGATGCCCATCTTTGTCTGCCTACTTGACACTGTTGTCCTTCCTTCTTCTTCCATTCCCAGGATTAGAAAAGGAAGAGGGGGGCACAGAGGAGGTGGAAATGTGAAAAGGGAGGAGAGTGCTGAGCTAGAACATTGGAGATGGGAGTTGTAAAGGTTGGCATATCACTGGGAAAGGAGGGAAGCTTTTTGCGTGCTGCCTCAGGCATTAAGTGGTCTTGGGTCACCCTGACCCTCCCAGAAAAATATAACTGAACACCTCACTCTCTATATTTAGGGGGCAGGTTTTTGGTTTGGGTTTTTTTTTTTTTTTTAGAAAAACCGTTATTTTCTGACTAGATTTTGAAGTTAAATGGAAACTTCTTTTTGTTTTTTTCTGAATGTGAATTCTTTCTACTTTATTCCTGCTTTATTATCGATTTTCCTTCCATTAGGTATTTTACTGTGAGCTGCCTTGAGCAAAGCTTTTTTGGACAGGCAGCTAGTATATCTTTTAATAAACACCAAAGTAAAATGCATATTTAAGAGCTGAAACTCGAAAAAAGCAATGCCCCCTCTGAACAGGAATATAAGCTGGTGCCAGAGCAGAATTCAGAAAGTTCATAAGCAAAGAAACCACAACAATTGACTCCTTGCTCTACAGACTGCATGGAGCTCTATCTGCATTGATGGTAGATGTAAACATCATAATCAATCCACATGACCAAAAACAGACAAGCCCGGACCTGTTCAACAGAGCATTTTATGCATACATGGGTTCAAAGAGTGACAAGAACCAGGCCTGCTGCTCTTTCGGTTTAGGCTGGTCTGCCAATGAGTCCCAGTAAGAGACAGAGTCCAGGGTGGTGCATTAACAAAGGTGGCCTTTGGCTCCGTTGGCTACTTACAGCTACTTTTCCCTCCCATCCTTGTCTTGGCTGCCCTTGACTAAAAAGGCAGAAAGTCCCTGGGATCAGGGACTGAAAGGAAGGAATAAAGTGGCTGCTCCGACCCACCATGTCGCCTCTCTTTCCTCCTGGTCCCCCTCTCTGCCTTTTCATAAGCACCTGTATGGTGGTGGCAAGGAGGGGAGCAGCCATGTACACTGCCCTGAGCTCTTTGGAGGAAGGGCAGTATAAAAATGTGATAAATAAATAAATAAATAATACTGAAATAGCCGCAAAAGTAAGGAACAGGGAGGGAAAACACACACCAGAGTTTGGGCGCTCTGCACACCAAGTGAAAGAGAATATGGGGAAAAGTTGGAGGGGTATCTCATCCCCAAACCCAGGTGCGACAGGGATTTGAGCCACGGTTGTTTGGATAGCACTGACATCACTTCCTAAGGAACTCCAGGCCTGGTGAGAGGCAATGCAAGGGATCCACAATCACATTGAAGAAACTTCCCACCAGTGGTGGACGTACCCCTCCCCGCTCCCGGGACAAAGGGCTGCAAAGCTGCCCTTGTGCCACCTGCCACCCCTTTCCCCCATGCAAGAAGCTGCTGCTCCTTCACTTTTTGGGTGCAACAGAACCTTGTGTGACCTTTAGACTGCCTTTGGAAGCGTTCTAAGGCTTCCTCGTGGTCTTAAAATGCACTTTGGGAAAACCGGAAGTGTAATTTCCGACTGTGTTGGGAGCCTCAGTTGCGATTGTACAGTCATGCGGACTCAGGGCCCAGGGCATTTGCCCAGCGCTAGGTCTGCTATTGCTTCCAACAGAGATTCCCTTGGTATCTCAAAGTAAATGAAGTGCCTTCTTCACTGCCTAGCAAGTGTAGCATGAAAGAGTACTTGGATAAGTACCAGTGCCAACCCACCCATGAAGATTCAGCTCTCATCAAGTAGTATGGGAGAAGCAGATTCTCAGTGCCCTGTCACCTCTCTCTAGCCCACCATGGGTACAGCCACAACAATTGGCTTCCGACTTGCTAAAAGCAAGCAGGAAGCAGATCATCTGCTTCCCTACTTACTCACCTTGTTCCTACCTCACAGGGTCCCTTAAACTTTAAGAGACTATTTAAGGAGAGAGTAAGGAAAGCAGAGCACTGCTGTTCATACCCTCCAAAAAATGGGAGGAAGGCCATATTCCCCTACTCCATTTACTTCTCTCCTTTTTTGTGGTCTCTTTAAATAAAACAGGAAGTGCATGACATGCTGGAGCTCCTAGCATGGCCTGCTCTTCATTTTTTTCCCCTAAAAGATCATGTGCATGGAGAGAGGTAAGGGGCTGCATTTTTTTTCTTTCTAGATTTTTTGGGGGGATGCATGCAGTGATAGTAGTGGGGGTTTGGGGCAGCATCAGGTGATGGATCCAGTTGGGCCATCCCCAGTCCAAGCACATTCAAACTCAATTGATCCAAAAAAGGGGGGAGGCTGTTTAGGGTCCAGAAAATGGGGAAAGCATTAGAGGAAGTACCCTCAGAAAAACAACTCAGACTAGTAACATTAACAAAGAAAATAAAGAATTCCCAAGATGGAAAAAAGTAATAGGTAACTTCTTTCATACTCACAGCCCATGATGCAACAGTAGCTTAATCTGTAATTATTATGAACTAGCAGTTAATATGCTATTAATATGGCAGTATGAACAGAGAAGATACGTGACATTTGAGAGGACCTTCTGTGATAAGGGGTACTTTGGTCCACAAATCAGGATGAGTTGATTGGCAGAAGAATCCAGCCCCTCCCCAATGCAAGGGAATTGTCTCATAGTCATGTGGACTGAGTAATTGCCCCACAGGTGAGATTTAGTGACAGGTGCCAGGGCATGTTTTTTCATATATATTCTTCACACTTGACAGGTTGGCCATTGACAGGTGAGAATGGGAGGAGGTCATATCTGCCAGACAATTAACGGGGGGGGGATGTTGTTTCTCCAAACATAATGTGGGCTATGTGCAGGTAGACACTCAGCAAATGGCAGAGGGGAGCTGATGGCTAAAATGGAGGATAGACCAGGGTTACTTGAAGAGTCAGTGTCGGGGTCAGCTGCTTCCCTCCTGCCCCGACCTACCTGGAGAGGCTGGGGGAGGGTCCCCAGACTGGCAGCAAAAGCCTCAGGAGGAGGAGAAGGAGGAGAGGCTGCCTGGACCCTGGGCACAGCTGCCCAGCTGCCTGTTCCAGCAAACACAAGGGAAAGAAGGGAGGCAGGGACCAGAGCCCCAGGCCCATTTAAGGCTCTCACAAAGAAGTGGGAGGAGGGTGAGGGAGGAAGGGTGGAGCAGAGAGGGCTTCATAAGGGGAGCCTGTGATGAGGGAGAGGAGGGGCAAGGTGTGGAGCAGTTTCTGCTGCTATTGCTGAGCACCACCTTCAAGAGACAAAGAGGAGGAGAAGGGTGCTGTAACCCCCTCCCTCTGGTCACCCAGCCGAGGCTCCTGAGGCACTCCCCTCCCCTTCGTTAGGCCTCCTCTCCCTTGCTGGGAAGGCCTGGGAGGCAGGGAACAAAGCTCCACGCTCCATGGACGACAACCGCCCTGCCCCCCCACGAAGCCCAACAGTCAGGTCTTTTTCTTCACAGACTCTGTGCAAAGTCTGTCCTTCACAAGCTTCTTCCATTGTACTGAATGGGGAAGCAGGACTGCTCTGTGTATGTGGTGAAGTTCAGTGCCTGTGGTGGGATACAAGCAGTTTCATACCCATATAACAATTGCGTGCAACCATAGATCACTGTACATTTCCACAGGTAACAATTCCCCCCCAAATAAAGTATTGTAATATACGGTACAAGTTTGATAATTGATTAAATGGAGCTTGGGGGGTACTGGATTCTAGTCAGTGGGTTTCAAGTTCAAACCCTGGTATTTCCAAGTAGGGCTGGGAAAGAACCTTGCCTGAAACTCTGGAGAATTTCTGCTAATCTTTGAAGACGACAATACTGAGTAATAGATGAACCAGCTTCTTCTATAGGAAGTAGCTTCATACTTTCATATGCCCCATTGCAATCAGAAAAGGAATGGGTGCTGGGGTGGAACTAAGCGTCCAACAATGGTGGAGGGTCTTGCTTAGATTTAACATAGTTGTTAAAAGCAGAATGTTGCACCTCGGTGAGAATGACACACCATGTGACATACCATGGAGAACAAACTCAGTCTTGTTTAAGTAGTTCCCAGGTCCCTGCATCATGGGACAAGACGTACTATGTTCAATCTAAGAGATCACAAGGAAGCAACTCATATCTGTAAACTTTGATACAGATCGTGTGATTACTTAGAAGCAAGTACCACAGTGTTCAGTGGAGTTTACTCCAGGTAAGAGAATATAGGATTGAAACCTAATGCCCCAATCCTGTTCCACCGTTGGCACCAATGCAACCATGCCATGGAGGCATGAGCTGCATTCAATGGTGAGGAGAGGGGCTGATCAGAAGGCCTCTTGGAGTAAGCCCCTGATGTCCTATGGTTCTCTTCAACCTGTGCCAGCTCTATAGCTGGCATAATACTGAGAAGAAAAAAGGGGAATAACTGGGCAAGGGGGCAGTGACAAGATCTTGGTGCATGCTGGTGTTTCTGGGACACATCTTTTCCCTCCATGAATCTTGCTCCCTCCCCACCCCATGATCTGCCCTGAAATTCCTCCTGGCCATGGCATGACCATGGCATGCCCCTCCCAGCATCTTACCATTTGCAGCAGTGACCGGACACCATGCAGCAGCTTGTCATGTTTTGCAATGTGAAGCATGGTACACTGCTGAAATGTGAGTTTCAGCAGCGCATACAGGCCCACAGGATTGGGCTGTGTGTTTATGAATCCCTTGTTTAGTTGATTAGCTTATTTCCAATTCAGGATAGTCTTAGTAGCAGGCTGGAAAAATCTCGGGCTTTTAGAATTTGACCACAGACCATTGGCTCTTAAGATTTCAAATGTTTCCTTAGCTTTGTGCATTTCCTTTGTATAGGAAATATTTCCTTAGCTTGTTACATTTATAAAAAATGACGTTAACTCCTAAAAAGGTAAGTGCTTTTCCAAATTTGATTGAGGAAGTAGCTCAAAATGGTGGTCGCATTTTGGTTTTACTGTGATCAAATGGCCAAGTTTTAGGCTGCTGTCCTGTACCACTGAATGGGAGTACATTCTAATGGATGTACCGGGACTTGCTTCTAAGTAAATACATATTAGATTATGATATAGATTTGTGTTTACTTGAAGCTGATTCAGGTCAGTTTCAACTCGAGTGATGGTGGGGAGGAATATCCACATAAATAGCTGCGTCATGGAAGTATTGCCTTACTAAAAATACATAGTCAAGCTTTCATTTGAATGCAAATATCACAAAAGATGCACCCAACATGTATACTTACCTAATGGGCTGCCCAATCCCAACCTGTGCTGGCACAGGCAGGCCGCATGGCTTGTGCTGTATCCAGTGCAGTTTAAGAGGCAGCTGGAGGTCTCTTCAGGGTAAGCCCCAGCCAACCCTATGGGCTACTCAGATCTCCAAGCAGGCCAGTGTAACACCTAGCAGGGGGTTAGGATACAAGAGAGAAGGCCTCTATCAATCCTTCCCCCGCCTGGGCCCAATTCACTCCCTCTTCTTGCTTCCCCTGCTCAGAGACATCCACTCCCTGCCTTTGATCCACCCTTCCCTCATAACTCAGCAGCCTGGCACAACTCTTACCTCTGCCAGTGGCCAATCAATGGGATATAGTGTGGGCAGTGTGGCACAGGCTTTTCCACCCACACTGCTTACTCGCAAGTGGCAAGTTTGTGATACCCTAAGCTGGTGGAATGGCTGCTGTGCCAGTGGAGAGCTGGCATTGGATCGCACTCTCAGTATATGAATTTGTTCAGTTTGCACAAAGTATATGTTTGAACACCATTCCCCCCATACATTTGTCTCTGGTGCGATATAATGTAAGATTATGCAAATACATGATCAGTATTTAGCAGATCAACCAACCGAGTCATCTACCCTAGATGAATTGTAGTTGATGTTTGTGAAATTACATGCATTAGAAAGTCAAGTACTTTACTGGTGGAAATTACCCTATCCTGTCAAAGAAACTATTGTTAATTTTTGATAACTATTGTGTACTGTACTGTAGACCAGTTAGAACAAAACTTAAATTGCCTAAGCAGCCTATTTATTTAATGACATGTGCATTCATGGTATGCACATGTCTTGCCCCCCCCCCATTTCCTGGAGAATTTGTGGGCAGTTCCCTTATTTGTGAAGGTAGGTGGTTCATATGATCCACCCTTCTGTATGTGCTGGTAAACTTACTTTTAATGTAGGTTGATCCATGCTCGTAAAGGGGTGGTTTGAGTGAACGATGGATGGAATGCCCTCCCATGTGATAAGGAAACTGGATGCAAACTCTTTAGGAAGTGAAGGGTGGGGCCAGGATATGGGCACACGCATCTTAATTGCAAGGGACTGGTTGGGTGATTTAACTACTGGCCAAACCAGCAGCCATGTGAGTAGGTCACCTGTCACGTCAGGTATCTTTTCTATTTTATCTTATTTTTTGCACATATTTTAGGGGGCTGTTGTCCTTCATCCAGAGGCATACCGTCCCTGCAGAACAAGGAAGCTTGTGCCATGGGCGCGAAGTGGAGGGTAGGTGCAGGACGCGATCCAATTGCTTCCCCTTTTGAGAAGCAATTGAAGCGCATGCACCCTCTCAGCAGCCGGTCAGGTGAAATTGCCCAGCTGACTGCTGAGCATGCCCTCATGCTCCAATGGTTTCCCATCTGGGGAGGCCATTGGAGCGCATGCGCCTTTTCAGCAGCCAGTCAAGCGAAATCGCCCGGCCAGCTGCGGAGCAAGCCCTCACATTCCAAAAGTGTCGTTGGAGCATATGCACCCTCTCAGCAGCTAGTTGGGCGAAATCACCCAGCCAGATGTGGAGCAAGTGCTCGTGCTCCAATGGCTTCCTAACTGGCGCCCTAATGATATCATGATGCTGCGCAGTGTCATGACATCATGGTGTTGCCCTGGGTTCCAAAAGCCCTCGGTACGCCTCTTTCCAGATCTAAGCCATTCTCTTCTTCTATGGTACATGAGTGTTTGCACAGCCGTTGGATTTTAAATGATTTTTAAATGAAACATTCTGAAGATGGCTTTACTATCTTAATTTGGTCAAACAAATGAGATGCGAACTACACAGAGCTCTGTGTAATGTTCCCCTGATATTTGATTAGGAAAAAATCAGTGAGGACTAAAGTTTGGAAACTGGTTCCCCTATCCACGCATTTTGCTCCACATTTCTCTGATTCTCGAGTACAGAGGATCCCAAGCTGTGCATCATGATGCCCTTGGGTGAGACCATGTGGGATACTGGAAATGGCCAATAAGAGGCTCTGTTTGGTAACAGGGCTTCTGCCCACAGAGCTTCTTACCAGCATGGTCTCCAAACTCAGAAGTAACTAGCGATGATTTCATTACCTGTCACTTCCAGGAGTCATGTGCTGCATTTGCAGCATGTAGGGGTCTTGCTAGATGCCAAAAATTGGGAAGCACTTCTCTAGACTGTCTTCAACCCAGTACTATGACATATTTGTGTCTTGATAAACACTGGGAAACTGTGCGATTGTGTATGAATTATCAATCATATATACCAGGAAAAAAATTGCACCTGCTCAGACATGCAAAGTTCCTTCTTCAGTCTTGAGCATTTACTGGAGATCATAAGCATTCTTAGCCAGAATCTTGTCATTTCTGCATTCTGTGCAATGCCAAACACACAGCATAACTGTTGAGTCAAAATGCATGGAAATTGTCCTAGCAGTGGTAATGGTATCGTGCCAATATTGGTGGTACTCATGAGGAAACTGCAATGTCAGTCGTTGTAAATTGGATAAGAGAGATCTACAAGAGTAGTTGACCTGCTTATTGCGAAATGGTCCTCCAGAGAGGGTCTGTTTCTGCCGTTACATGAATTTATTCCTCCTATGCCCATGTACAGTTTGGGATCCTTAGGAGGATGTATCTTAGGAGGTGCACGTTGTAAGTAAAGGATCTGTAGAAATTATATGACACATAAATCCTAGTTAACCCCATTTTTGAAAATCAAGCTGGTGTTCAAAGATGAATCAAAGATCAATAAGAGAAATATCAAGACCATGATCCTGGCATATGTGCATAGATACAAGATTTCCATGCAATTTTGGTTTTTATCAGCATGTTTTTTCTTCAGCTCCTTCTGCTTCCAAACCTCAAAGACTTCATTGAAACTCCATGTTTTCGAAGTTGTGTGCAATGTAGTCAGAGAACCTCCTGAAGAGAGAGTCACACAGATAATCCCTGATGTGCACACACAAATGACAATCTTTGATCACACCAGTGATGTGGTGGATTACCTGTTTTCTACAGCATACAAGTCATCCTTAATTTATACACAAAAATTTACAAATGTCAAAATGCAAAAGAAAGGGATTCTTCTTAGCCTTATTCACTTGAGTAACTTTGATATCAGTGTAGCACATGTAGTTTACAAATCATAGTTAATAATACAGGTATCTGAAATAGTACTTAAATGTGGAACACACAATCATGCAGCCATTTTCACTAAGAAGTTTTTTTCTCCTTTCCTACAGGCCCTCATGTTTACCAGTACTTGTCCACTGCAAAATTCATGAGGTTTAAATGAATAGACACTTCAGTAATGTCCAACAGATAACTAAAATTGAAATTTTATTTTTTTAATAATATTCAGACATTTCTCTGACAAGACTTTACTGAAAGATGAAGTGCAAATGGGAACCCTGTAGAATGTTTATAAAAAATTGTACATGACATTTCGTAAGCGCCACTAAGTACACATTGAATACTCTGTAAGTATATAGGCATCGCAACATGCAAGTGTCATGTACCTAACATTACAATATGCATTTTGTTCACTTAAAGGTATGGGGAGGAAAAATATTGTGAAGAAACTGTGCTTCCATTTTCAGTGCAACAAGCTTAACTCCCCTGGGCCTGGTGTAAATGTTGTAGTGTTGAAAACATACCCTTCCAATTGCTATGGATTGCAGGCGATGGAGTCAATCACACTGTAGCTTGTAGTCCATTGCAGCCAAGTATTTCACCTGGGGCCAGTGACAATTCTAGCTAGCAAGTCGCTTACCAGGCCACACTCTTAAAGCAGCTTTGGAATACGTAGACACACGGATGGACTGTCATAACATTTTGTGGGCTGGGACACTCTTCTGTGTATCTATTTGCAACAGAATGATAAGGGTTGGGTAAAATTAATCCTACTTAACTGGGAATAGATCTACATAATTTGAAATCAGTGGAAATACTTCAATGGAACCATCTGAGAACTGGTAGTTTATCATATTTTCTTGACTCTTATTATCAAGCAAATCTGTGACACAAAAGAAGATACAATAGGAGTCCATGTAGATCCCAATTTTTGGTGAACATGTAAAGTGCATTTTGGATTTAAAAGGCTGGAAAGCAATACAGTGCATAGACTTCTTTTAGGATGGGTGCCACTTTCCTGTTGATTTCAGTAGGAAATACGTGGTGGCCAGTGAAAAATGAATCTTCTGAATTTATTTATATGCATGCTATTGGAAGGAAAAGCAAACCTTTGGCATATCGACATATATGCACAGAAGTGCACAATCTACAGAGAATATAATTCCAAGCTGTATTTACAAATTATTGCCAAAACCGTTCAGGGACTGGTGGAAAATATATTTTCATATAATGAGCCTAGAATATCAATACTACACTAGGTCGGATCACTGTGAACATTCCATGGTCACCAATGCAGATGTGTTATAAACAATACTTAAATATCATCCACCTTTTCAGTTGAAACTGTAACTTATAGGTTGGCCCTCAATGAGTCTAGGTTATAGATACGGGATCTTTGTAAGAAATTATTTATATTTTTACTTTATAATAAGATTAAAAGTTCTTGAAAGGCTTCTCACTCTGCTATATCAATGGATTGAACCCTGCGTGGGAAATGCAAGTAGATTGTCTTCTACTTGCACAGCTTCCCACACACGTGGTGGGAGGTTTCTGCGTTCTAGTGTGAGGACATACCACATTTGATTGTGGGATATTAGTGTCCGTGTCACTGCTCGTTAGTCTTCTATCATCAGTTCCTTGCTGTGCTGCCACACAACATATGTTCCTAAGTATGGGTCTCTATTTCTATGAATCCTCACCTAAATTTATGTTTTGGGAGCTGGAATGCCTTACTGGAAATTTTCTTCCACCATAATCCTAGATCAAGTGACAACCATCATGTAAATGTCTGGCATAATGGTGACATTTCTGTCTGCACATTTTGGCAAGACAAATGAGGCAGTTCAATATGCAACTGGATGATTATACAATACAGACAACCATTTGGAGGCCCTCACAGCTTATCAACTAGGTGTTAGGTCAACACCACAGATCAGTCATTTGTGAAACCTGACCTTTGATTTCTATTAATTTCATTTTTGCTTCCCATACTTCCAGAAAAAGTTCATGGTGTATCTCAGATATCTTTTTAATTGATTTTTTGTTTTGAGAACAATTTCTGTGCATTTAGGGGTTTTTTGTTTTCCCAAAACGTAAATCTGGAGTGTTGGGCTGGTGCAGGGATGTTGGCCAGTTGTGGATGGAACTGTCCATCCAAATGTGGAATGCACACCCTATAGAGACTAAAACGCCAACAAACATTTACACTCAGATGTTTACGCCAATGCATTTTTTGGGCCCATTTTGCTCTTCAGTCTCTCTGTCCACTTGATTTGCACAAGAGTTTGAGCATCCAAACACTGATTATAATTTTTTTGGGGGGCTTGACAGAAAGTAACTTTGGATAGAACTGAATATAAAAAGTTCAGGATAAATATCTGAATAGAAACTAAACTACAACATTGCTAATATTGGTTTGAAAAGGCGCTTCGTAAAGATGCAAGGTCAGGTTATGCAAGGTTTATGAGGTCAGCCAGATAAATCTGGAAATGCTGCAGCTTACCTATGCGCAGTCGTGCTTTGAGTAGCTGGCTACCCTTGGCAAAAGGATTATGATCTTTAAACACTGTTGTGCCTAACTGGCCTATGTGGCCTATGTGACAATTTCTGCACAGTTCCGCAAGTTCAGCACAGTTCTCACAAGAGAACACCACTAACATTCACAAGAAATGAAACTACTTAAGGATTTAGAATACTAGATTATTTGTTCAAGATAGTTTCCTTTATCTAACTTTTTTGTTTTCAACGAGCCAAAGATAATAAGCAAATTAAAAAGGGATGAATATTGGAGTCCCATGCACACTTATTTGGAAGTGAGCCCTTCAGAATGCAGTAGGACTTACTTCTCAGCACACATAGGATTGGGTTGTAATCCTTATAACACTTATGGCTCAATTCTACTGAGCCAGTGTGCTGGCGGAACATGTGTTCCACTGGTGCACGCTATTGCAGAAGTTCCATAAGGTGCTTTGTGGCAGCGCTTCTAGTCAGCGTGCCAGTGAGAAGGCGGAAGCCTTCCCATTCTTGCTGGTGAAGAGGATGCCCTCTGAACTGGGTAGGACAAGGGCAAGGGGAGGGTGTGGAATGGGGTGGGGGATGGCAGTGACGGTGGGGGTGGGACGATCGATTCCATGATGGCGGCAGAATCTGCGACACCAGTGCATGGTACCCTGTTCCCCTTTCCAGGCATGATCTGTCTGCACAGATCAACTCAGACTTGTGCCCCCAATATCACTAGTGCAGGTCCAGGTTGACCCATTATAGTTGTTGGGACTTACCCTGGTCTGTGGGACCAATGCCCCCATACTCTGGGGAAACCTCCACAACTAAAATTCCCCTGCTGGTGTCGCCACACCATCACACAGGAGTTTAGTTAGGATTGGGCTAAAAGACTAAAAGCACCACGCTTCATTCTGCTATTTTTTGAGAGGCTATAGCGCTGAAGCCTCTTTTAGATAAAATACATTTCATTCAAATGAATCACAAAGTATTAACATTTTATGTATATTAAATATTCAACATGCTTGCTCTCAAAATTTGCTTTAGGAACTGTGAGAGCAATCCACCTCACTGTGAGTACAGTTGTGCAATGTGAAAGGGGGGTGACCCAAGGTCAGTGGAGTTCACTTTTCCTTTCGGCTGCTGGTCCATGGCCAGAGGTGTAGCAGAGCACACTCATTGCAGCATGCCAGCTATTATTTTTTATGCTTACGCACATGCATATTTCCTGTTGAGTTATCTAGCCATGTATCTCTTCCCCTGACCTCAATCATCAAATCATCTCTACCTAGAGCAGAATAACCAAACAACCCTACACAGGCTCCTTTGCATACAAGCCATTCGCAGATGAGATCTCCAAATTGCAGACCACAGTGTGCACAAGGAGAGCACTGAAAGGAAGATTTACTGCACCAGGGTGCTGGCAGTGCTGAGAGCTTCAGATGATTAAAGCAACTCAGCTGACACACTTCAGGGTAAAACACACACCCCACTACCCTGAAACAAAACAAAAACATGATCATTAGTTAGAAAGCAAACAACTAGGCAACAAAATGTGGTCCAAACGAGTTCCCAATTCATGATGGGAACTAGTTAAAATTGTGCAACTGAAAGTGGATTGAATGCCTTGAACAATAATGATAGTGCTTTAGGTGCCGAAGGAAAGCTCTAGCAGGAACAGCTTCAATGCCTTACAGTGTTCAATTTAACAATATTTCTTGTATCTGTGATTGTTCTGTGTTATCTCACTACTTTCAATGCATTGCTTTTGGAAGAGCATGATGGAAAAAAATGACAAGATGAAAAGGATCAATGATATAAAATTTCATGTTTGGAAAAAAGTTAACTTTATCATTAAAGGCATCCTCTGTGGTTTGATGGAAGCATTTTGTTCTCTCAATGTAAGATTACCTGACGTTACTGGGAAATAAATAGCAGAAATTCCAGTTGAGGGGCTTCAACAAAATAGGGGTCAGGAGAACACAGTTCTCGGTGGCTCTCTTTCCATTGCTCAAGCTAAAAATACCAGGGCAAATGGCAACACTTTTCAACATCTTAGCATGCAAGGCTCCCTCAAGGAAGATAAAAAGAGCAGCCTTGTACTGTTGGGCTAGAAATAGATCACTGAACAGTCTTTCCAGACAGTGTGCTGGCAGCAAAGCTATTAGCAGAATTGAAGTCTTTGCCCCACAGGTGTTCTGAAGGAGCCCCTCGGGACCCAGATAAGAAGAGAGACTAAACAGAGTGCCGGTTGGGCTTCAAGAAAAATATGGCTTACAATAAATTAAACATTATTTGGAAGTGGTCGGGGAAATACACATACTTAGAGAACTGTCCTGGATGTATTTTTACTGTTCACTCTTGTAACTGCAAAGTCTTGTCTCCTTACTTATAAAATAATCAAAATGCATATTATAAATACATGGGTTTCCAATATCCATACAGAGAAAGTACAAGATACTTACATGTAAGTACACTGTAGTCACCTATATTTTTGCATAGTTTTTAGTGTGTACTTTGTGCCACTTAACCCAAAGCATTACTTGGTTAGACAGCTTGTTTAGGAAATTTTTGAATCACTAAAATTGGGGTAAGGGCAAGGTAATTGAAAATTGCCAGTTTTAAAGAATGAGAAGCTAGAATTTTTAGAGGAATCTAAAGTTCTACAGAACTTAAAGCTGACCATGACAATTCTTTTTAACATCATGGTTTTTGGTTTATTGAAATTACCTTTTATCCCTTGACGGAGTAGTAAAGAGTTCTGCTTTACTTTTGGTAACACTTTACAATAAGTGGCACTAAATTACACTATAACTGCAATGTTACATGGAAGCACATGTAACCACACTGTCATGATCAAAATACCTAATGTACGCACGTGTACATGGTAACTTCAGTGCTTTTACAATCATAAATGATAAAAGCTCCCATCCTTTCTTCTCACTGAGAGATTATTAGAGATAGACAGAACTCCTACATCATGAAGAGCACACTGAAAATGTCCACTTCCATGGTTTATTTAGAAAATCAGTTTTCCTTCTGTGGTCTTTACAGCAGGAATCTCAGCGCAAGATGAACTGCCTTTCATAAATGTGAAAAAATGTAAGTGTTCCAGGTTCATCTCTGAGCCTCAGATCATATATTAGGTTCCGTCAACTGTTTCTTGAATTTGCTAATGACATGCAAGAATGAAAAAGAAATGATGCACTCATATTCTGAGGCCACATATTATTTTAAATTAAAAACATCGTTTCTTAAGAAAAGAACTGATATTAGATAGCAAATCGCCACAACTCGATGCCTCAAATTGATTTAAAAAACAAAGACACTGTGTATGCAGTACATTCCCAATGAGAACTATCATGTCCCACATTTTTGCTAGTTGCTCTCATGGGGCCTTTATCTAGTGGATACCATTTCTACCTGTCATATTTTGCAAATTAAGCCATCATTTCCATAGGATTTGGTGCCTTGCTCCCAGTGTATTCATCAAGGGTTCTCAAACACAAATCAGATGACAAAAATGGAATCTATGCAGTATTATTAGAATGGAAAATAAAAAGCTTATCAGACACTATTGACTACTACTCTGTGTGTATGTGTCTTATAGTCCAGTTTGTCTAGCATTGGACACCCAACAGACTCTCTTCTGTCTCCTGAATAAGTGAGTTTATATTATGTAACGAACTGGAAGGCAGGCAAGAAGGAAATCTTACAGCTTTAGTAATAACTAGCCACCTCTAAGTCATGTAAGCTGAACTAAAGCCAACTAGAAAGTAGAAATGGGGTCCACCTCCTTTCTCCATTGGCCTTTCCCCTGTGTCTCCCAATCCCCACTGGTTAGGCACCAAAGGCACCAAAGGCACCAAAACGGGAGCAAATTGGGATATGCTCAAGTGCTAGTGCAATATCCACAAAGATTTGTGGTCACTGGTGCAAAGATTTGTTGTGGCACCGTTGCTTCAATTGCAAATGCAGATAAAAGAGGTTTAACATCATACTGTTGAACCTCTTTTCAAACTATGCAATGATGTTTAAGAAATAAAGCAGTATTGAAACTTGAAACTGAAACATCATGCTACAAAACTTGACAGTACTTGTGCTACAGCCACAGCTGAATCCATTGGAAAGAATGAACAAAAGAAACATCAAAAGTGATACACTGTTTCGCTTACGGAATTAATAATCTGGGAGGGATCACTTGCTTACGGTCATTTCAGAAGGACCCCATCCACTAAGAACAAGTTTGAGAACCTCTGATTTACCTGGGCGGATGCAGTTGATACAAAGTTATGATAGGCCAGAATCCATCTACCACTGTATTGGTGTACTTCCACCCCACCTTTTGGCCTGTTGTAAATGACATCTCAAGGTACATGGCAGGAACAAGTTTGTTAAAAATTCTACTGCAACTCTGCACTCAAGTAAAAGTTAACAGTCCAATTTCTATCTACTATTGCAAAGTTCCAATGTTTTCCTTATGCTACACTGACAAGACACTTTGAAATGTTTACATCTAAAGACGCCCAAATGTCTGAAATCTCACTCAACACTCTGATGAGCAGGTGGATAATGTAAGCAGCAATTCTATATAATTTAAGCAAATGGAATTGAGAAAGAATGTAAATGTGTAAATATAGCACTAATGGAAATTTAAGTTTAGTAAACATAACCCCTATTGCAGCAAGGTACTTAAGCACAGAGTTAAGTGCTTTGCTGGCCTTTTAAATTGTAGTTACAGCAAGCTGCTGTGACAAACACCTTTTCTTCCTAGTAGTAAACAATTACTTTGCCAGTTTAAAAAAAAATGTATTCCTTGAACGTCATGACTATGTTGTAAACCTATACTAGCTAGCTTCAATGTGTCTAGTAGCTCCTACCTGATTCTCTCAAACTACCATATTAGGTTATCATATTATTGCATTTTTTTTCCACAGATGATTTGGAGTGAACTGTAAAAACAAGCATGCAATCACATCAATGCAGACGTATTTCTTTAAAATGTCATACTGTATATGATTTATTATGTTAACACTCAACCACATCATATTATTTATGTTCTGTATACTTTGAAAAAGTGCTGCTTGGTTGATGGTCTCTTTTTTTTCTTGTAGAAATTAACAAGGTAAATGTTCTTTTTTTTCCAACAAAACAATTTAAAAACTCTACTATTGTCCTTAAAAGGTGTATACTCTTCTGATAAATAATCTGACACAGCACCTTTGATTTCCATTTACTGCGACACATGATGTCATATTCAAATGCTACCCTCCCATGCCCTCCCCCACGCAAAAAATAAATCCCAGGAGATAATCTTTTACAATAGGCCATTATGCTTTTAGACTTCACCAGCAATAGCATCCATATAGAAATATTCCTTATTTAAAGGTGCAGCACTTAGGAGATGAACGACAGTCTCTATTAATTTTCTGACATGGAACCAGTACGAAAGAGCTCATCTGGTGATGTTTTGCTTTTCTTTTCTTTTTTTTAAATTCTGGAAGAGGAATTGAGTCAATCAGTTTATATTCCTTTTTTTTTTTTTTTTTAAAGAATAGAATCTCAGATTTTTATTTTTTAGCTGTCATTTTGCCCCACATTTTGAGAATTGTCTCAAAGAGAGGTCTGTACTGTGGAGCTAAAAGCATGGCAGATATTCTCTATCATTCACCGTGACATAAGTTTGTACCTCACAAAATGCATAGACAGGAATTTAATATAAAGAATTAGTCCATTTACCGTATACACAAAACATAGAGCTTTTTTTTGTCGTAACACTTTGTTGTTTGTGTTTTGGCAAGTCCAACATCGATAAGCAGCTCTGGAACTGCCAAATTATATATTGAAAATTTTAGCAACTTAATAATTAATGTGGTTGTAATTTAAAACCTGAGGCTGTGCACTGGTTGTTAGCTTAAAACTACCTTTCCATAGAACATTGTGCTTCCATTGTATAACAAAAAAATTAACTGGAACTAGAAAAGTTTGCTGCTGAACAGTGCTAGGACATACAGACAAAAATTACTAATACATGTTATCTACTCAGAATATTAATTTAAGTCATATCTAAAGGGATATAATGGACATTAGAAAATGCTTACTTGTGACTGACTTACCTACAGCCCCAAAAGTTAAATATGTATCAAATAATGTTTAATTGGATTTATTATATGCACTATATACAAATACTAAAATGCCTTGCAATTGTGCCCCATGAACACATCCAGTTGGAGTAGGCAGGTGAGCCCATGTGACGCAAATAAATTAAAATTAAAACAGAAACAGACATGGAAGTCTTGATGATCCTAAAAGCAATAAAAGAGCTGGACAAACATTTTCAAAATGGAGCTACAAATCCATCTCTTTGGATTCTGTATAGACGGACTGCATGATGTGGTTACCACCCAGATGGCGCTTTAGTGCCAATGTGCCATTAAAATGGAAGATCAGTTCATACCCCTTTGCTATTGTTTGCAAACACACAAGAAATTATACTAGAATGCTTTCAGTTGGTGTTTTCTAGGGCATAATGTTTCAAAACTAGGCTGCTTTTGAATTATAGACATATATAAAACATTCTTTGTAAACCTCTAATCTTACTTGTAATGTTTGATATAAGTACATTTGGGTCCTCACCTTGAGAATACTTGCTAGGAAATGGTCTGGTGAAATACTGGTAAGGACCATAACACAACAGAAAAGAAAAACTGTTTAACATTTTTTAAAAATGTGGAAAAACTGAACAAATATGAACTGAGATTATGATTAAAATTGTTAAGGCTGTATATTCAAGCACTGTATGTTAAGAGAGCGATGGAGATGATACTTAGGCAATAAGAAATGTCCTGCATTATGAATTGTACCATAATTAAAGAAAAATGCTGTCCACAGCTGATTGTTGGCATAAACTGGCTACAGAAAGCAACTGTGTACATTAATAAAGGTAGCAAAAATATGGGCAAAATTAATTCTGAAAGATGGGAGCCAGTTTTCTCCAGCAGTCAGCCTGGTGAGTAATACTCAGAGAACCTAAGTCTGCATTTATATGAAATATTCCTTCTTCTCTTCTGCATTCACTTGGCTGCCTTCTGCATTGATAATGGCTGTATCCGCATCAGGTGCATCTTCAGCTCCTTTAGCTTCATTTGTTAAATATGTTCCTGTAGGAAACAACGTGATCAAAAGAAAATGTTAGCACTTTGATACCTTGGACTGTTTTTTTAAATGTGGTTCAATAACAGAGGACTAATTGGCCCTGGTAAGTTCAGGGTAAATGTCATACAATATTGTAGAATGAATTTTTACAGGACATATGCTATTCCAATTTGTCAAAGTAATAATTGTTATCTGTAGCCCTTGTGTGGCCTCAGTACACAGTAACAGTACCAAAAGCCCACGTGGTACTTCTTCTAACCAGCCAAATTATTTTACTGCTTTATGACATGGCAAGAAAAATTTTTTCTGATACCTTTAATTCAACAAAGTTACATACTTTGCTATGTCAAAGCTATAAGTTCCATTGATTTACAACAGAAGAACATATTGTCTGCATAACTTTTCCAGTGAAATAAAATACCTTAAAAGTTACTTAATATTGGCTAGAACTGTCCTGCAATGGCTATATTATGACCTACTGATATCATTGCAAGTGGAAAAAAAATTGTTATAAATCTAACAGTCCAATCCTATTCGAACTACTCCACTGGTAGAACATGTGTTCTGCTAAGGGAAGCATTGGGATCCAGGCAGATAATGCCTGGATCCATTGTACTCGCTGATGCTACTGGCAATCACAGAGGTCACCAGCAATTCTGATGGCTACATGCATGGAGCGGTGGAGGTGCCAGGTGAGTCAGCAGTGGGGATGGGAGGAACAGGGGAGGGAGGAGGAGGAATCAGGGTGTTTCTGGGCAGGGAGTTGGAAGGAAGAGAGGCAGAATGGGGGTAGAATGGGTGCAAGAGAGGTGGAATCTTCGGCACTTGTGTTCAGCCATATCCCTCTTCCCTCTCTATTTCCTTGCTTCTGCACCAGCAAAATAGCAAGGAAACAGATAAGGAAAATGAAAGCTTTGCACAGGATAAGGAAAAGTTCCCTTATTCTGAGGAGAACTCTGCAACTATGCCCCTACCATTGGATGCAGCACGTGCCTCCTTGCTATGTGTGCATTTGCGGGAGGGGGGGATTGGTTTGGGGCCCGAGGCTGCAATATTATGCACACTTACTGAGGAGTAAGCCCCACTGACTGTAATGGGACTCACTTCTGCATAGGATTGAGCTCTGAGACACCAATCCTCAATATCTGTGCTGCTACAATTTCCTGTTTTGTTCTTACACTTGCATAGCAGTGGGTATTCTTTCCATCACAAGGATTTATTTCCTAGAACAGCAAATCTTGAATTTATACGATAACATATTCACAGTCAGTGATGTCTGAAACAGTCAATTTTCACTTAATGAAAAGTGTTGCTTATTTTGGGGTTTCGGATATGTGTGTTGTCTTCCCAAGGAGGTGTAGAAAACAGATGTCCTTTTTCTTTTTCTTTATTTTTTACCAGATTGCTCACTCATACCTTTTCAATGAAAATTTATTTATCAGTTCAAAGCAAGCTTTGTTATTTGTACCAGCTGGCTCAACTATTGCAAACTTAAGCCAAAAGCTTGATGCTGAGCAGTATTCCGAAGACCATGTGCTTATTCCAAAGTACACTGAAAATTCTTCTGCTGTAATCTGTGGCAATAATTATCTAACTATGAAAAGGCTCAACTGTATTTCAGGAAACACCTTTTCATTTATATTACCAGAAGCGAGCCAGATTGGAGAAAACTGTTTGAATTCACATAATGCCACAAGGGACAGTGCGGCAGGTAGGAGAGAGTTTTGTTCCCTTCCGACTTATATTCCATTTTGTGCAAAAATAAAAAAAAATCTCCCTCACTCTCCAGATTATATGTGAATGGAACAGACTGGTGCAAAAATAGATTTGGCAGCCTCATCATGTCTACTCTGGCCCTCAATAATCTGAAACAAACACCCCATACAGCTTGCCCTTTGGTAGTTTCCCTGGAAGGGATTAAAAAGTTTTATTAGGACTTCACAATTTAATCCTCCATATTTTCTCCACCATGAGTCATTTTAAAACACATTTTTAAGAAAAACAGCTGACATTTGTCTGCCTATCTACACACTTATAGACAGAATGTTGCACTAACCAACTTTTTAGATTCAGAAGGTCTGCCGCATGGCACAGTGTAATATCCCAATTCACTTGGCTGATTCTCTGAGTCACCAGCTCTCTGCATGACCTTGGGCAAATTGTTAGACATTATTTTGCCACAGTTAATCCAGCTGTAAAATTGGGTAAAACCAAAACCTCAGTTGTTGTTTTTTTAAATCCTGTATTCTCTGAACTGAGTTTCCCTGGACCAAGAAGAAAGAAAATGTATTGCAGAGTAAAGCTAATCACCAGGAAGTATTGCTACAAAAGGTTACTGCACTTCGATTAAATCTAGCCTACCTTTATGTCTTGCCAGATATCGACCAAGCAGAATTATAGAACATAGCGTGACAAAGACAACTACAGCCACTATCCCTCCTATAAGAGCATGGTCCGGTACATTTTCTCCAGCCAAAGTATTAGGGTCTAGGGCGAGAAAAAAGAAATATATATCTATATATATCTATATATATACATAAACATGTGTATCACATTATTCTAATAAGCTATGAATTGATATAAACATCCAGATGGCAGAATTGTTTGGGGAAAAAAGAAGGCATTAAAAATATTCAGTTATTTCTAATATCTTATCAGCCATACAAGACTGCTTGTATTCCCAGATTGTTAAAGCCCTGAGGACGTCACAGTACAGGGGAAAAAAATCTCTCTAGCAGAAGTTATTAAATGGGAAAGGTTTCTGGTTTTGTCCTCGTCACTTTACAACTGAAAATCTGGCCATAGCTATTTATAGAAGCAAAAACAAGGAACTGAGAATTGGGGATCAGATAGAATCAGCAGAATGGTGTCTGCATAATACATAATTTATAGGGCTGAATCTCAGTGGGGATTCCTTATATATTCTCCTCTTGTCATCCCTATCCTTTTGCACTGGGAATAAAAAAAATGCAGGGAGAGAGTGCAAGAGATAAAATGCAGCCGAGCAAGTTCAGATGGCTGAGTCTGCATGAATTTGGGCACATACATTGTGAAAGAACATCATTCATTTTGAACAGTTTGAGGAATTCTGATTAATTCTGGAGTAAATGCAAATGGTTATTAATGATCGATTAGGTCTTTCGTTTCTTGTTCTGGGCTCAGAATGTTAGGAACATGGATGAATTTAAACTGGGCACACTGGAGATTTATCTTTAGGGTTTGTGTCCTCTACATAATTCTCCAAAAAGGCAACCACTGAAAATGACACCACTTGGGGGAAGCAGTTCCTCTGTGGTTGTAATCAATGAAGTGGTAACCTTCAAGTGTCTGCCAAAATGAGCAAGAGAAGGAGATTAAAAAAAAAAAGAGGAAAAGATTTGGTCTTTATAAAGATAATGCTTGAAGTTATCTCTTTTTACAGGAAAAATGCCTCCACTACAAACAGCAATCCTGCCAAGATTAAATGCAATGTTATTAACATGCTCACAATGAATAGCTGGTCCACATACACTGATCTATGGAAACTTCCCTTCCAAGAATTATCTTCTGCAATTTGTTTTTAAATTGCTATCTGTATTTTCTAGCTAAGAAATATGAGAAGCACACAAAAGAGGGCAGATCTATAGTGGAAAAAGAGAAAAACTTTTCATTACTTTCTAAAAAAACTCCTGTGAAAATGCCCACAACAGAAAAAACTCTCTCTCTCTCTCTCTCTCTCTCTCTTTTCATTGGTTCATTTTAGAGTGGTTCATTATAGTTGGACACTGGCATAGTAGATAAAATGGATAAAGGTCCAATCCTGTCCTCAAGATATATCTCTACATATGGCGGTGCAATGAAAGGCCCACTGGTGGAGACAGTGGTATAGCAAGCAGGGTTCACCTCGGGTGACAGGCCAGAAGGGGGTGCCACATGAGGCCCAGCTAAGATGGCAGTGGTGGGAGAAGCAGATCTGAATGTGGAAGCAAACAGCCTTATTCACTGAACAGAAGCCTCAGCAGGAAGGGCTTTGCTCCAAAGTGCTTTGGCCAAATGAAGAGAAGCAGCAGGTGACAGGAGAAGCAGCAGCTCTAAAGCATCTTGCCCTCAACCCACATCCCTACTGAGACTTCCATTGTCCTCACATCTGCAGCACGTGACGCTGTTTGATTTCAGACTCACTGGGCAGCAGGCTCTGGAGGCTGGATCCAAGGCTTGCTTACCATTTGCAGAGTCTGCCGCTGCGGCTTCTATTTGGCCACTGCTGCTTCTCTCACTGCCACCCCTGTTCCTTTGGAGGCTCACATTAAGCCTCCAAAGGAGAAGGAATGGGGGCAACAGGGAGATGGCAAAGCTGCTGCCATATCCTTCTCTGGGCGAACCTGAAGTGACATCACAATATCACGCAATGTCACATCATTGCCTGAGTGTTGCTGCCTCTAGCGATGCCACTGGATGTAGAAGTCCACTTGCTAATGGATATACCTCAAACACTGGTGCAGCATCAGAAAAATGCTACACTGACACAACTCATCACAACTCTGCCACTGGAGAAGACAAAACAGGGTGGTGATGGTGGTGTGGCATGGGAGGGACATAGGAAAGATAAGAATTCAACATAAACCAGATTCTAAACCCCTTCAGGTAACAGACATGCTCCCATTGCTGGAAAAACGCTTTGCCAATAACAAAGCTGGTGTAGGTAGGCAAAATTCCAAAGGAATGGAGATGGGCAAAACAGCAGAAAATGACAACTCTGTCACCCTCCCTGAACTGCCCACATCCCTATAGACCATAGGATACAATTACAGTTGGCAGCCAATCCGATCACACCTGCCTCACTATATAAGTCCTTGCCTGGGAGACACAGCTCAGTTGATAAGACAAACAACATGGGGTGATACCTCTGGTCTCCCAATGGAGAACATTGGTGATGTGAACCATAATGAAAGAATATTTGGCACATAAAGGAAGAATTTTGCACAAACAACCTCTTGTCCCTTATAGCATGTATTGGCAAGATATTTCAACTCTTGTTTTCTCAGAATACTTATTGCAGGTATTTTGCCCCAGGAGGACTTCATATGCAAACACCCAACTAAAACCTCTATCACACTCCCCCAGCAGGGGAAGCAAGCACAATGCACTCCACACTGGGAAGCAAGGGGGAGGGAGAAAGTCATGTTTTCGCAAAATGCTTCATTCCTGTTTCATGTCTATAACTCCCCCTCTCCCCGGGAGAGGGAAAGGTAATATTCCAAGTTCCCATGCTTGGAGACTCCATGGCAGACAGTGAACCAACTAGTGCAGCCAGACCTTACTTACACCTGTTGCTTGACTGTCTGTTGGATTCCTTGCAATGGCATGACAGTACTGCTGGGCAGAGGTGATTGACAAACGCACCTTTGTGTTTGTCTTTCAGATACTGCTCTATCTCTGATATAGTACAATGAACGCTTTGGCTGGACCACCCTTGTCTTCTTATTAGCAGATTGGAATCCCTTCTACCCACTCTAGTTGTGTTTTACCTCAGCTAGCTTCAGGGTGGGATTCTGCAGGGGAACAGGCCCTTCTGCTACCAGCCTCTGCAACTTTCTCAATCTATGATTTCTTGGGTTTTAGGGGGTTAGAAAGCAGGTTTGTGGAGTAACCAGTGAGAGTTCTTGACCTGCCTCCCTCTTTTCTTAGGTCCCTGCCTTTAGTGTTCTATTCAAGCAACATGGTTAAGCGGTTGTGCAGCTGGAATTAGAAACACTTGTAGCTTCCTTGTTGGCATTCTGAAGCTCAGAAGTGATGATAATGATGTCCTCCTTTTGTTTTTGTTCTCTTTCAATCCCTCAAGCCCGGAGTCAGTCATCAGGCCTTACCAGCAACATTGGTAGCAGATCTTGGTTAGGAATGATATACTGTGTCCTACCTAAGAGCAATCTAAATGAACTGGCTATTGATGATCCAACTGAAATTCAGCTTAGTTCTATATAAGTAATGAACTGCTGACATTGGGAAGCGAAAGAGGCTCTCTCCTTACTCTGTTTCATTGTCTGCTACCTGAACAGTCTTTCATATATTCTATCAGAAGTAGCATGAACCCTGCTCCTCTGTGAGATATAGTGTGGTCAAGACATATAACCCTCTTGCTTAAAGGCAGCCCAATAAAACTGATTCTGCTGTCCCAGCACTTGCCCCGATTTTTGTCTGCCCAAATTGTAAGCAAGTGTCAGCTAGGGAAGAGGCTATAGCAAAGAGTCCCTGGCTAGGCTCTCCCATCTCTAACCACATTAGATGTCCTGGTGTATGCACAATGAAAATTCATCTTAAACCCAGAAACACTCATTTACCCTTCAGATATATGATAAGATGGAATGAGCACTGTATAATAGAAGGTAAAAAAAATGAAGATTTCAATTGTACTGTTATTTATCAGGTTTTCAATAAGACAAGGAAGCCAATCTCAGAAATGATAACTGCTGGGTTGGTATTGAGGTTTTGTCATCTCAAGGTGAAAAAACATCTTTACATAAAATAAGACAAACTGAGAAGCTCTCCTTAATGTTATAACATTAAATATAAAAAGACATATATGTGCAGAGCAATACACTACCTTGCTGCAGTTCCTACCACAAGTGTAATCCCTGGAGTGAATTACAGTACTGAGTTTACTGTCAATTATCTATTATCTTATACCATTACCGTTTTGGCTAAATGTTTCAGGAACAGTTACTGAAAATAAAGGGTAACTTTTCATCTCAACGTAATGTAACACAGACTTTCCCAAAAACTGCCTTCCTTTAGGGGGAATAATATGTACCAAGTGGTGGCACATAATAAAGGAAGAAGGAGAGCATGAGCTAACAATGTAACCCAGCATGGCAATTTTGGGGGAGGATCTCAAAAGAGAGTGAAAATGTTTGTGTTTTGTATGGGGGTGGAAGAGGGGAAGGTGTTCTCATTGCCAAGGCAACAGGAATAGATTCCGTCCCCTATTCAGACTGAGATAAATGGCATTGGAAAGGATCATCACTATTTTCCGCATTATATGCTTTATGAATTCATGTGCATATACATACAAGCAATTTAAAAAAACAAAACATATACTCTCTCACAGTGCTAATTACTTTCATCCTGAATTACTAGATGAAAGGAAGAAGGAAGTGTTGCCACATTCCCTTTTCCCCTTTTGTTGGGGATTAGCAACACTGCATTGCATGCACCAGCAAAGGGCAGCATCTAATCCTCTGAAGTAATACTGCACCTATTCCCTTATGGTAGTTGTTGTAAAGGGTGTATCCTTTGGTGATTGCCTCTTAGAGTGTATATTCTCTTCTTTCCTGACTCCTTTGTGTGATTCTCAGTTCTGTTTTTAGGAATCACTTTAATTGTACTTGCATTTGTTCAGGAGCAGCTATCCAGGGCTCCTGGTCTTCTCAGTGTTAAGAACTTCTGATATAACTAAGGTCCAAATCCTAACCAATTTTCTAGCACTGGTATAGCGGTGCCAATGGGGCATGTGCTGCATCCTATAGTTGAGTGGCACACACGGAGACCTCATCAAAATAAGGAAATGTTTCTTCCCTTACCTCAGAGCTGCATTGCCCTTATGTTGGTGCTGGAAAGTGAGTTAGGATTGTGCCCTAAGTGTGTGTATGAACTTGTATTCAATTGTGAGTAAACTTCCTTTTTTAACTTTGAAGCTTTTTTGTTTAAGTTTTCTTGTGCCTTATTAGTTGCAAGCAGCCTGGGTAAAAGAGCTACTCCTTTGACTGGTAACTGTTGAGCCTAGCCTTATTCTAACACTTTACCTCCCCCCTCCATTCAGAGTGAAGGCTATGAGAGGGCTACACTTTCCCCCATGATATAAAAACATGGCTAGATGTGTTTGGATGAAGTTGTGTTCCTAGGAGAAGAAAAGAAAATGTCTGGTTTGAAAAGGTAGTTCTAAAGAAGCAGCCCCAAGGACTTGCAATAATACTCTAAACAGGTATAAAATAGATAAGGATAAGGTTCAGGGACTGTTTTGGATGGAGAATGAGGGTGGGGTGTGATGAGGAACTAGGGCGGAAGGGGGGTGGGATTGGCAGAGCCCTGCTCCACTGGATCTTGAACTCTGTGTCGGGCTGGAAGGCCTGACACAGAGGCTCTCATGTCTGCACCAGCAAAATAACTGGAACAGACATGAGGAGACCCATTGCTGGGGCTTTCTTCAGGGGAAGGAGATGAAAGTCCCCTTCCCCCAAGGAAACTCCCGGCGGCTTCCTGGTGCCCTCTGGATACAGCAGTAGCTACTTTGGTGACACTGCTCCAGTGTATGCTGGGAAGCATGGGATTGGGCTGCCCATCTTTTGCAGCAAAAAAAAAAAAAAAAGCAATAAAACGACATCTAATTCATAACAGCTTTTGCCATCATCTGTGGAAAACTGTTTCTACGAGCAGCCATTCCACCCTTTAGGGAAAGATGACATGGATTGCTAATAGGAGTGTCCCATCAATAGATAATTTTGCTGTAGATATCTCCCCCTTCATATTTGGGTGGCCTTTGAAAGCTGTGCACCTTGTTAGAGCTCTTTGTAGTAGCTGTTATTATGGAATATTCTATGGTAGTTCCACTTCTCTTTGCTCGGTTTGGGAGATCTAGCACTTGGGGTTCTGTATCATTGGTATTTGTTGCTGGAGGAAATCATCAACATCCAACCACAAAGTTGCTCCTAAGAGGTACTGCTCTATGCAGATGCTGAGAGGAACTATGCTTCATGTTTTGTGTTTTGACAAGAATTCAAGAGCAGACTGGAGGTTCTCAAGTAAAGGATTCAGTGCATCTCAGTGGAATACCTGGAAACATTTGGAAGAGAACTCACTTTGTTCCATCCCTTTACTATTCCTCTGCCTTGCCCTGCCTTGTGTTCCATGTCATCTTAATTCCACTTTAGATAAAATAGAAGTATCCACCATTCACTGCAGCTTTCATTTTCCGCAATTCATCAGTTGCATCTTTTCTTCCTTCTGTGCTATCAATGCTCACATGTACATTGATTTAAAAAAGCTGCAGAAGCATCTTTGATGTTATTGTACATAAAGCATAATTGTACAAGATCCTTTTTTTATTGGCTGTTTTACTGATAGCCATTGATAAAGGCATTCATAAAGTTGCCCAAAGTTAGGCATTACCCAAAGTTGCACGTTGCCCAAAATCTTTATTCAGCCTTATTATAAATCTTGATGTATAATTACATCAAGGTGACCTTTTTTTTTTGGGGGGGGGGGGGGAGGCTGTTTTATCAATGTATACAAATGCAGATAGCATGTAAAATAAATGGGGAAAAGACCTGGAGTACCATGGATATTTGTGATGCTGGCCAGAGACCATATCCAGCTGTATACAATGTGAGAAAGGAAGTTGGGAAGATGAGCAGACAGACAGACAGACAGACAGACGTGGTGGGATTCAGCCCTGTATGAGAGTCATGTTAACTATCCTGAAAGGCTTCACCAATTTAATTGTGTGTTGGGACAGGCAGCAGCTGTTTGGCGATATCCAATCCAGCCCATCCATGAGGCTAACTAAAGCTATCACTTCAGGCAGCAGATTGTCTGGGAAGAAATAGTCATGTCTTTGGGAGGCACTTTTTATTTAAGGTCATATCAACATAATGGTTTATTATTAACTGCCTAAACTGCAATTCTTAAATTGCAATTGGGGATGGGATCCTAGGAGATGGACTTACCGCAGACGCCCACCCATAAGTCAATCTCACAGATAAGTCGAGGGCAAGTTTTAAGGCAAGAATCATAGAATTTTCTATGACCCTCGGATAAGTCAGGGTCATAAACGGGAGGGGGGTGTGTCTGATTATAGTTTTGTCTGATTTTACCCTAGGCCAGATCCTGAAAAATAACCTACCAGTAATTGTTACCTAAGAACTGATAGTCTCTAATTTATTAAAAATATAGTAAAAGATCATAAGATTCATTTTTATTCATAAACTTTTAAATTCTGGTGTTCACCATCTTTTTGTAAACACTATCAAAGAGTAACTGCACTGTAAACAACATACTAATAGAACAGTGGTTCCCAACCTGGGGTTCATGTACCCCCAGGGGCACTCAACAGGACCTTTAGGGGTACTTGAAAGAGAATGGAATAGTGCTCTGAATTGTAGTTTGTGAGACATTTGATGGGAGTGTTTCTGCTATCAGGGAAGGTGCATCCTGCAGCTGCAACAAGCCCACTCTCACCTGGTCTGAGGGCTGTTTCCTCCCCTTGATTTACAGCAGGATCAAGGCTGTCAGGGGGTGTCCTGGTCAGTTTCCCTGATTGTATGGCTTGTAAATAGGGGGCAGAGAAAGAGGGACAGTGGGGAAGGGAGAGAAAACAGTACAATAGAGTGAAGGCTGGTGGAGGGAAGAGAGGGGCTGAAGGACAGAGAGAAGCAGGCAGTGCAGGAGTGGGGGGGCTCTTGCTTCCAAGCTTCTTCTCTTGCTTGGAAGAAGCAGATGCAGAGCTGTAAACACTGCATGAAGAAGCAGCCCTCCCGTTTCTCTCCCCATCTTCAAGCTACAATCTTTTCCTGGGAGTAAGCCCCATTGACAATAATGAAACTTACTTCTGAGTAGGCATGCACTGGCTTGGGCTCAAAGGCTGCCATCCTATGTGCACTTTCCTGGGAGTAAGCCCCATTGACAATAATGGAATTTATTTCTGAGTAGGAATGCACAGGCTTGGGCTCAAAGGCTGCTATCCTATGCACACTTTCCTGGGAGTAAGCCCCACTGACCACACGCATGGGACGCGCTCCAGGCTCCTGCTCCCCTTTCCTGCCCTTGCGAAGACTAGCAGGGGCGGAGGAGGAGGAAGTCAGAGCCAAGGAGACCAGGCTCAGGGAGCCTGAGTGGGTGGGACTGCAATGCCCAGGAGCAGCAACAAGGAGGGAGGCAGGCGAGCAGAGCAGCTCCGTCAGGCTCCCCGCGTGTGGTGGAGGAGCTGGTGGCGCATCACCCTCCCCAGCAGCACCACAGCTGCTCTGCAGTGTGCCTGAAACAGCCCTGACCCCAAGTGGCACTGCAGAGAGTTCAGGGAGTTTGAAACCCACAGTAAGTCTTTGTGGGGGTGGGGGGGTGGCAGCAGGGGCAGGGGGAAGGCAGGGGGCTGCAGGCACTGGGATGCACTCACCAGTCCTTGCAGCAGGCCGTTCCTGTGTGCGGGGGAGCCCTGCACGAGCGCCTGCAGGGCACCCCCAGGTCAGGGAAAGGGAGAGTGGAGCGATCTGCTCTGCCTCTGCAAAAGCGGAAGCGAAGCGCGATCGCCCCACTCTCCCTTTCCCTGACCTGGGGTGCCCTGCAGGCGCTCGCGCAGGGCTCCCCGCACATAGGGACAGCTGCTGCAGGGACTGGAGTGTGGACCCCAGTCCCTGCAGCCCTGTCAGAAGGGAAAGTGGAGTGATCGTGCCCCACTTCCGGTTTTGCAGAGCGGGGCGTGATCGCTCTGCTTTCACTTTTCCTGACCTGGGGAGCCCTGCTGAAGGTTGCACAGGGCTCCCCGCACCCCTGGGAGGCTACAGGAGGCTTGGGCAAGTGCACCCAAGCCCCTGCAGCCTTCATGAGCAGAGCGATCCTGTGGATCGTGCCGCTGCCTTCCCCCTGCCTCCTGGTTGCCCCCGCCCCTTAAGGGGGCAGAGGCCAGGACCCACAGGCTGGGGCGTCGCAACGCCCCAATTTGAATACCACTGGTTTAGGGGATGGAGGAAGACACTATTCCTCATTATTTCTTTTATGTTGCAGATCTGTTACTGTTGAGTAACCTGCTGAGAGAGACAAGATCCTTGATGGGAAGAATAAGATAAATTCTGTAAAAAAAGAAAAAAAAAAGAACTTGAGTTGAATTTCTTGTTCTTTGTAATACTATGACATTGAATTATTTCTAAAACTATGTTCATGGTTTAACATGCAGGTTGAGTAGTCCTTATCTTAAACTCCAAAATCTGAAACTTTTTGAGTTTCATGGTAATGAATTATTTTTTAAATGGTTGGTGTTATCTTGTTTCGTTCATGCTCTCTTCTTGCATTTTTAAATAGCAGCTTGATACACAGCAATAAAGGCGAGGAGATGCTTTTCCTTGCACAAAATGGAGTCGAGCTGCTGTGAAAAGGACAGAAACAAAACAAGAGTTTCAAAAGGAAAGATGCATCCTGGTGCTGTTTGTCACATTTCCAGCTCCTGGGACAACCTCCTAGTGCTCTTTTTGTCTCTCCGCACCTTCCCTTGGGAAAGGCTCGGGTGTAAGGTGCATATTTCACCTTCTCCCCAGCAAAACCCCCTCAGATATCACCATGTTGAGGACTCTCTCTGCCTCCACCAGATGATTACAGCAGAAGTGGCATGCAAGCTCCACATCAAGGTAGTGCCAGGAGATGTGGGGCAAGGGGGCATTGGAGGCTTTGGTCTGGGATTGGGAATGGCAGCCTGCAGTGAGATCTGCAACCATTAGTAGAAGACAAAGACTTTCCTTTTAGGGTGAAATACTGCGCCCAGATGCTTGCCTACCAACCTGACCTTCAAGTCTCTGAAGCAGGCCAGACCCACTTGTAAATATACAAAATATTGTATAAAATTACCTTCAGGCTATGTGTGTAAGGTTTATATGAAAGGTAAATGAATTTCATGTTCAGACTTGGGTCCCATCCCCAAGATATCTCATTACATATATGCAAATATTCCAAAATCCAAAATCTCAAGATTTTGAATAACGGATACTCATCCTGTAGCACTTTTTACTGCTAATTGGAAAGAAATATGTAGTATCATATGTTAATGAAGGCATATTTAATGGAATATTATGTCTTAACCAAATTCTAGGAAGCACAGGGTTGTGTTATTGTTTTACCTTATTGTCTTAAAAGTAAAATATGATCCATTACAAGCAGAATGCTGTATTGTATAGTGATGTCTATAGTGATTGTGTAGTGATAGCTGCTTCATAGTGTTGATGGGGCTTATGGGCTTGCAATGATTGAGGGCTGATCTGCAGGTGACTAAAGGCTTTTTATATGACATAATAAAAAACTGGGCCCTTTTTGGTTCATCGTGTTTCCTTACCCCTCACTGTATTTTTCTTCCCTGCAGGATCAATGATCCCTATGTCAACACTTCCTGCTAAAAAAAAAAAGGACCAGCATTCTGCCTACCAGGTTGTATCTATATTGCAACTGACAGATATATTTCCTGGTTTCTCTGGAGACAGCAATAAGGGCTCAAATCAAAAGGTCCAGTGTAATTACTATGTATATTTCAGATTAAATAAATGTGATAAAAGCTTCCATCTGGCTGTTGATCAAATGTGCAAAGGGAAGCTGATTTCCAATGACATATTACAATATGTCGCTTGTAACAGTCTCTAATGTCATCCTCTAAATTACTTACATTTGGGATTACTTGACTGAGGCAGATAGACATATTACTCACTTCTTAAGTGCTGCCCACTGGGAGAATGTGAGATGTGGTCTAATCTTAAAGTTGTTAGGCAAGACATTACCAAACAATGGAGCTATTTCATTTTCCTAAATGACAATTATGTTGGAGCAATCTGAAGAAAGGGAACTCCATTGTGTAGCAAGCTGTACCTTGGATAATAAACGAAATGACTGGAACAAAAACTAACAGTGGGCTGACCACTCGCAGTGCTCACTGTTTAGGAATAAGTTTGTACAAAAGTATAAAATGGATGATGGAGAAATTTTGAACATAAGAACAGCCCCACTGGATCAGGCCATAGGCCCATCTAGTCCAGCTTCATGTATCTCACAGCGGCCCACCAAATGCTGCTGCTTTAAAAGTGCTTTCAATAATATTATGAATAACAATAGGTTTTTTTTAAGATGAGAAATTCTAAACTTGGCTCCATCAGCTAATTTCAATGTTGGGGCCTAGTCCCTGGTCATGTGGACCACTAATGAAGAATATATGCCATGTTGCCTTAAAAAGTGAAGACGGCTTTGCAGTCATGTTTTGTTTTCCAGTGAAAAGACTAGAGCTGAGCCAAAACTAGGCTATAAACAGCTCAGCTTTGTTTACAGGCGAAGAAGTTTCACCCTGTCCTCAGGTGAACTTCACAGGTGTCACCATGCCACCTGTTAGCAGTGCTTCTGCGAAGAATGAAGTTTGGCCATAGTGTGGGCACTTCTCTTAATTTATTGCCTGTTCAGGAGAAGAAGAAAAATGAATTTCTTTCATTTGCTTTATTTCATTAACTGTTTACATCCACAATAATCACCTCCATTTTGCTCTTCCAATGCTATGCTGAAGGACAGCACTAGAAGGTCAGGAGAGTTGTCCAGCTGCCTTGGAAATTCTAAGGGGCTTCAGGGCATGATCCTGAAGACTGTGCGCCAGTTCAGTGCTGGCGCACAGTGTCACAAATGTGCTATAAGCACGCCTGCGACACTGCCTGGACAGCACAGACGCAGGCTCAGTGCGAGCCCATGCTGATCCAGAACTGGGCAGCGAACAAGTGACCGCAGCCCAGAGCTCCAGGTGAGCACTGGGCAGCGGAGAGGCGAGTGAGGGGAGGTGTTCCAGGCAGGGGGAGAGGAGAAGGCCTGGGGTAAGAGGGGAGCAGGCCCAGCAGAGCTTAGCTCTGCTGAATCCAAAGCCCTGCGTTGGGCCTCCTGGCCTGAAACAGGACTCCTTTACTCTGCGCCAGCTAAATAGTTGGCGCAGAGTCAAGTAGCCCCATTGTGGGGCTGCTTACCTTACTCGGGAGAAGGGGAAAAATGTTCCCTTCCCCCAAGGAGGTGTCAGGAGCCGCCTGTGGCTGCCCAGCGTCCATATGATGCAGCAGCAGTCATTTCGGAGCTTCAGGAGCCTTGGGCGCCAGGCAACCAGGATTGGGCTGCCAATGCCTTCTGATGCTATACTGAAGAACAAAACCATTCTTACTGTTGACTGCTCAGCCAACCACTTCCCCTGGTGGTAAGCAGCTGCAGCATGGTAGAAAAATATCTGCCATGGCTGTGCACAGTCAGAAAAGAAGGGAAAATGAATGCTGTTTCTGTTGAGGGAAATTCTGTATTCCACAAACTCTAAGTTATTGAGTCTGAGCAGTCCAAATCTGAGGTTTTTGTCATCATAATGGTTCTTCAGAACTGGGAAGGTATCCATTCTGGAATAAGAACAAAGAGCTGGGATTGGTAACTATGAATATCTTTGGACAAGTTAACCAGCATCTGCTTTAATGTAGTAATTAATTTAGATTTTTTTTTTCTAATTTTTTCTTAATTGATTTAGATATTTCTTTTGAAATCAAGTTCTTCAATTAAACTGCAAATGGCCAACTGCTTACATAGTTTCTGAAGTACTATTTCAGTCTTACAGCCTAATCCTGACCTGCCCGGAGCGCCCAGGCTCAACAGCACTGAAAAGGGCTGCCACTGAATCCTGGACCTCCTGCGCTACTGCAGGAGGCTCCTTGGGAGAAGGGGACATTCGTCCCCTTCCCCCGAGTAAGGTAAGCAGCCCCACAATAGGGCTACTCACTTTACCACCGACCTCGCAAGGAAAAGGCGCTCATGTAGGGCGCGCAGCCCTCCACGAGTGCCCTGGATCTTGCGGAGCCCAGCACCGCAGACCCTCCTCCCGCCTGCCCCCAGCACACCTCCCGCCTGCCCCTCAGAATGCCTCCTCCCCACCCCCGCTGGCCTCCCCCCCTCCCCGGAACACCTCCTTCATGCCCCCGTTCACGCCCCCACCTCCACAAACATACCTTATAGCACGTTTGTGACTGCGGTCGGCGGCACGGAGTCGTGCCGCCGACCACAGGATTGGGCTCTTAGTTATCTTTAATTTACTGAACATTAATCCTATTTAGATGTCAATCTGATGCTCTCACTGTAATCAGTTTTATCATTTTTGATGCAGAGAAGACAAATTTCTGTGTATTACAGTTTTATTTGCCATATTAAATTGGCAATGTACGCTGCTTCTTAGGCGGTACAAGAACTAATCTGCTTCTTTCTCCCTTGAGTGAAAATCCTATGAAAGAATACCATTCATAAAAGCATGAGTGCTGTAGTATGTAAGTATGGTTGTAGTATGTAAGTGCTGTAGTATGTAGGGAGTGTGGTTGGGGATATGAGTAAGCTGTGAAATTTGAAATGAATGCCTTGGTTTCACAAAGGTACATTTTAACAGCCTAATTGGACCTTGCTGCCAGCGCAACAGTGTTCCAACTAATGAAAGCAACTAATGAAAAACAGCCATAAAGTGCACTGTAGCAACACACCAAGTAGCACTCTTCCTGAGCACTGGTGGGAAGATTGGAGCCTTCCTGCTTATATCAGTAGACCCAGAAGGAGCTGCTAACAGCACAATCCAATGTTTCCCTAGTGCCCAGGGCTATAGCAGGGCCAAAATAACAAGCACTGTATCCTATGGGGCAGGCAAGAAGCACCAGGTCTCCTCAGGGTGAAGGAACAAATGTTCCCTTACCCTGTGTAAGACACAGGTAGCCCCCAATGGGCCTCCTATTGATCTGGTGCAGAACTGAGGAGATCCGTTTTAGGTTTGCCAGCCTGGGAGGGGGGGTCAGGATATGGTGACAGAGTCTGCCACCATCTCTGCCCCTCTCCCAGGCCCACTCCCCCCCGGTTCTGCCCCCTTCCTGCCCTCCCCCCACCCCAAAAAGCCATGCTTCTGGCTGACAACCATTCCTGCTGCCAGGAGCTCTCAGTGCTGCTCTTTGGATGTTGAGTCCCAGTGCCAGTAATGTATCAGTTCTGCTGGTGCAAAAGTGCCTTACAGCACTTTTTGTGACCGTCCGGATTAGCTATGCTGGCGCCACAGGCCATAGGATTGGGACCTAAGGCAGGTAAGAAGGCCGAGGAGGTAAGGAGGGTACAGGAAGGGTGGAATGGGGTGGAGAGGGGGCATAACTGGGTGGGAAGGAGGAGAGATGGGGAGGGGAAGTCAGATCCTATCTTTTCCATCAGCAGCCTCCTTGCCCCTTTTCTCTCCTTTGTACTTGCACCAGCAAAATTGCTAGCGCAGGTCCAAGGTGACCCATTGCAGGGCGGGAGGCTTACAGAAGGGAAAGGGCTTTCACCTTTCCCTTCCTGCTTCACCTCTCCACACGCCCTCTTCACGCAGCTGAACCAGTGAGGGGAGATGAGTAATAATATTGAGCTGTTAATCTGTTATCTCTTAAACCAGTGATTTCTCACTGCAACATATCTGCAGCATCCTTCTGTAAAAATCATACTTGCTTTATAAATTGGGTTTGCAATACTGAGCAATTTGCAGGATGTACAAGGAGGGTGAAGTAACTCTTGATATTTGTCTACATGTACTCAATGGCTCTGAAAGGGCTGAAGTTTCAGAGCATACTCACAGGGAGGAAGTATCCAGTGCAGTGGGAGGGAGGGAAAGAATAAGCCTGAGTGCAGTTTAGTAGCGATAGGATCAGTCTTCTGTCACCAATATAAACACAGATAAAATTTGACTATACCACATGTGTTTTTTTGGATGGAGAGTGATAGAGTGCATCAAAGATATGGCCCATCCCTTTGCTTGTTGTGCTGTTTTTCAGTCTGCAGAATGTTTTTACGAGGAAGCATTCGTAATATAAGATTTGTATTGGCAACCTTCAGTCTCGAAAGACTATGGTATCGCGCTCTGAAAGGTGGTTCTGGCACAGCGTCTAGTGTGGCTGAAAAGGCCAATCCGGGAGTGACAATCCCTTCCACACCGGGAGCAAGTGCAGTCTGTCCCTGGTCTGTCTCCCTGGCTATGGGCCTTCCTTCTTTGCCTCTTAGCCTCAGACTGTTGGCAAAGTGTCTCTTCAAACTGGGAAAGGCCATGCTGCACAGCCTGCCTCCAAGCGGGCCGCTCAGAGGCCAGGGTTTCCCACTTGTTGAGGTCCATCCCTAAGGCCTTCAGATCCCTCTTGCAGATGTCCTTGTATCGCAGCTGTGGTCTACCTGTAGGGCGCTTTCCTTGCACGAGTTCTCCATAGAGGAGATCCTTTGGGATCCGGCCATCATCCATTCTCACGACATGACCAAGCCAACGCAGGCGTCTCTGTTTCAGCAGTGAATACATGCTAGGGATTCCAGCACGTTCCAGGACTGTGTTGTTTGGAACTTTGTCCTGCCAGGTGATGCCGAGGATGCGTCGGAGGCAGCGCATGTGGAAAGCGCTCAGTTTCCTCTCCTGTTGTGGGCGAAGAGTCCATGACTCGCTGCAGTACAGAAGTATACTCAGGACGCAAGCTCTGTAGACCTGGATCTTGGTATGTTCCGTCAGCTTCTTGTTGGACCAGACTCTCTTTGTGAGTCTGGAAAACGTGGTAGCTGCTTTACCGATGCGCCTGTTTTGCTCGGCATCGAGAGAATGAGTGTCGGAGATCGTTGAGCCAAGGTACACAAAGTCATGGACAACCTCCAGTTCATGCGCAGAGATTGTAATGCAGGGAGGTGAGTCCACATCCTGAACCATGACCTGTGTTTTCTTCAGGCTGATTGTCAGTCCAAAATCTTGGCAGGCCTTGCTAAAACGATCCATGAGCTGCTGGAGATCTTTGGCAGAGTGGGTAGTGACAGCTGCATCGTCGGCAAAGAGGAAGTCACGCAGACATTTCAGCTGGACTTTGGATTTTGCTCTCAGTCTGGAGAGGTTGAAGAGCTTTCCGTCTGATCTGGTCCGGAGATAGATGCCTTCTGTTGCAGTTCCAAAGGCCTGCTTCAGCAGGACAGCGAAGAAAATCCCAAACAAGGTTGGTGCAAGAACACAGCCCTGCTTCACTCCGCTTCGGATGTCAAAAGGGTCTGATGTGGAGCCATCGAAGACAACAGTGCCCTTCATGTCCTTGTGGAAGGATCTGATGATGCTGAGGAGCCTGGGTGGACATCCAATCTTGGGGAGAATCTTGAAGAGGCCGTCTCTGCTGACCAGGTCGAAAGCCTTTGTGAGATCTATGAAGGCTATAAAGAGTGGCTGTCGTTGTTCCCTGCATTTCTCCTGCAGTTGTCTAAGGGAGAATACCATATCAGTGGTGGACCTGTTGGCTCGGAATCCACACTGCGATTCTGGATAGATGCTCTCTGCAAGTACCTGGAGCCTCTTTAGTACAACTCGGGCAAACAGCTTTCCTACAACGCTAAGGAGAGAGATGCCGCGGTAGTTGTTGCAGTCACCCCTGTCACCTTTGTTCTTGTACAGCGTGATGATGTTTGCATCCCTCATGTCTTGAGGTACTCCACCTTCTCTCCAGCAGAGACAGAGGATTTCATGCAGCTCAGTGACGATGATCTCTTTGCAGCATTTTAGGACTTCAGCAGGGATGCTGTCTTTTCCAGGTGCCTTGCCAAAGGCAAGGGAGTCCAGGGCCACGTGAAGTTCTTCTAGGGTTGGTTCACTGTCAAGCTCTTCCAGCACAGGCAGGCACTCAATGTTGTTCAGTGCTTCTTCGGTGACTACATTTTCTCTGGAATATAGCTCAGAGTAGTGCTGCACCCAGCGTTCCATCTGCTGCGCCCGATCCTGGATGACCTCGCCTGTGGCAGACTTCAGAGGGGCAATTTTCTTCTGTGTTGGACCTAGGGCCTGCTTGATACCATCATACATCCCCTTGATGTTGCCCGTCTCCATTCCAGCGACGTGGAGAGGGGGGATTTGCTGCATGGGTAACAGCCTATCCTCCATACCTTCTTTACCCAGGCTTCGCGCACTGGAGAGGACACTCCAACTTCGCCATACGGCGTCGGCACAACACGGGAAGCAGCAGTTTACCGGTTATAAGTCTTTGCTCGATTGGCGTAGAGCATGACGCCAGGGGCTGCTTCCGACGGTGGGAGAGATCATTGCATCTCATTGGGCAGCTACCGCCCGCCTTAAGCTGGGCAGTCCCCAGCCAGTAAGGTGTTGCCTCGCCACGGTCCGTTAACCTCATGGGGTGCGTGGGGTTTAGGGTGAAAACCGACAAGCGGATCGACAACTCTGCACCATGCAACAGAAAACAGAAAACTACTGCCCTAAAGCTGGGCACGTGGAACGTTAGGACAATGACACCTGGCTTCTCTGATGACCTGCAAGAAATAGACGACGCACGCAAAACAGCTGTCATCGACATGGAGCTGAGCAGACTGCAGATGGACATCGTCGCCCTTCAAGAGACTAGGCTGCCAGATTCCGGATCTGTCAAGGAGAGAAATTTCTCATTTTTCTGGCAGGGAAAACCACCAAACGAAACCAGGGAACATGGCGTTGGCTTTGCGGTCAGAAATACCCTGCTGAAATCCATCATCCCACCTACTGTGGGAAGTGAAAGAATTTTGTCCCTGCAGCTCCAGTCATCAGCAGGACCTATCACTCTCATCAGTGCTTATGCACCGACTCTGTCGTCTCCAGCAGAAGCCAAAGACAAATTCTATGATGACCTGGCCACCACTGTCAAGAAAATCCCTGTAAAAGAGCCATTGTTCATCCTCGGCGATTTCAATGCTAGAGTTGGTGCTGATAACAGTTCATGGCCCACTTGCTTAGGTCAGTTTGGCACTGGGAGGATGAACGAAAATGGCCAACGCCTGCTAGAGTTTTGCTGTCATCACGGTCTCTGTGTCAGCAACACGTTCTTCAACACAAAGCCCCAACATAGAGTCTCTTGGAGACATCCAAGATCAAAGCACTGGCACCAGCTCGACCTGATCCTCACCAGACGCTCCAGCCTTCCCAGCATCAAGATCACACGCAGTTATCATGGTGCTGCCTGCGACACTGACCACTCCCTGGTGTGCAGCAGAGTGAAACTGCAAACAAAGCGACTGTATCACACGAAAAAGGAAGGAAGACCTCGCATTGATACCAGCAAGACCTGGGATCAGAGAAAAGTGGAGGAATTTGCACAAGCGCTTGAGGAATCTCTTCCAGGCCCGGCCGACGCAAACGCATCCAACAGATGGGAACATTTCAAGAATACCGTTTACAACACCGCCTTGTCCATATTCGGCAAGAAGACCAACAAGGCGGCAGACTGGTTTGAAGCCCACTCTGAGGAGTTGACACCAGTCATTGAGGAAAAGAGGAGAGCTCAAGCAGCATACAAGGTCTGTCCCAGTGAGCGCAACCTGCAGGTCCTCCGAACTGCTCGCAGCAAAGTCCAACAGACTGCCAGGAGATGTGCTAACGACTACTGGCTCCAGCTCTGTTCCGAGATACAGATAATATAAGAAAGCATTTAGAAATGTGACCTCAACATTCTGCAGTCTTATTCTGTTGGTAGACCAAACCTGAGAGTCCAACTGAGAACACAACCAATGACCTCTCACAGCTGCACACTGAAGAAAGAAATTTGTAGCAGTGGGCACGCTGTCTTTCAAGGGCAGTTACAACCACTGCATTAGTGACCTTCTCAGTGTGGAAGCTTTGATAAATTTCTGAGGAACCCCAAGGTTCTCTAGAACACGCTGTGCAAACAAGACCTCTACTCCAACCAAGTTTTCAAATTTGGCATCAGGTATCTATCTATTCAACTCACAGTCCTTAAAGAGAAAATCATTAACATGCCTTATAGCCATATTTTAAGATTAAAAATAGATTTTATTGCAGAAATTTATAGCTTGCTGACAGTTTTTCTAAACTACTAAAATTTTATGGGGCTGTGATAGGAGTGGAGTACATTTAAAAACCATTAAAAAGTTTTCTCTCAGATACTGCTGTGGAAGATTTATTTGCAGGAGATAAGACAAAACCCTTAAACATAGATTTGTAAAACTTACTTTAAATGAATATCACATTATTCTCTGAATTTTTAAAGCGCTTCCCAGCCATAACACAGCTGTCCTTTAAAATAACATCTGCTTCTCTACTTTATTTACCTGCGTGGTAACATCCAGATAAATTACTATAGTTTTTTACTTAGCAGAAGAAACACCATGTCCTCTCATGGCACAGATGCAACCAGAAATTGCTAATCTGCATACACCTGTCAAAGCTACACAGAGGAGAAAGACTTCATCCAAGTCACAAATTATATAGGAGAGTACAGCTTTGCTGTTAGTACAACACACAAACATAATTCATACTTCTCTTTTTGAATTCTGTGCAAAACACATTCTTGTCATAAACACAGAGATGGCAACTGAGAAAGGTCAGGTCCTCACTTCCATGTTTAAATTAAAGCTATCCAGACTTTTAAATGACATTTATTATTGTGTGTACAGGTTCCAGCTGCCACCACAGATAGCTGAAACTATGGACAGCAGCAAACCTTAAGAAGCAGTTCACAAATTCTCCCCTTGTGCAAATGACTTGTCTGTCTCTGATTGCAGCTCTCCTGTTGAAGTCTCCTGTGTCTGGCTGTCTCTGTGCTGTCTGCAAATACTAATAGGAAGCGGAAAGTGCTAACAGGAAGTGGGTTGAACGGTTGAAGTTAATGCGATGCTTAGCAATGGGGTGGTGATGAATGTGGCTTGGGTCCAGGATGGGAGCAGGTTTGGCAGCAGCATTAGCCACCAAATCTAAACCCTCTTCCCAGACCCCATACAATGGCCTGGGTCCAAGCAGTCTTGCATCAGCAATTTCACTAGTGCAGGTCTGAGTAGACCCATCTGCATTGTGGACGTTTACCCCAGGTAAGGGAACAAACATTCCCTAGCCCAGAAGAAACCTCCGTGACTGCCTCCCACCACCACAGGATGCAGCGCAAGCAAATTTGGCCTTGATCCATCAGAGGGGAAGGGGGGAGAATAAGCTTGGGCTATTTGGGCTTCTAATTATTATGTGTTTACATCAAGAAGACCTTACTCTTTGAGCTCATTTTGGAAAATAAACATAATAAATTGAAAATCTGATTAGCAGCCAGCATAGATAATAGGATATAAAAGAATCTAAATGGAAAAATCTACATTTATAATATTAACGGTGCTATCCTATACATTTACTCAGAAGTAAATTCTTTAATATTCATTGGGGCTTACTCCCATTAAAGAGTGTATAGTGGGCCCGCAGTATCTGTGGGGGTTCTGTTCCTAGAACCTCTGCAGAGGCCAAAACCCACAGATGATGAAATCTGTGGGTAGTCCACCTGAAATCCTCCAAAAACAACTGAAGCTGCATTCCCGTCTCATCCAGAGTACCTTCTGAATGCCAAAAATTGTGACATACAGTTTTTATTCAAAAATAAGAATTCCAAATTTCAACCTTCTGGAGGCTCTAGAACAGGGGTGCCAAACTTTCATACCGAGAACTGAATAGCATTCATGATGCCTGCAAAGGGCCGGAAGTGATGTCATTAAACAGGTCATAACCAAAAATAAACACTTTTTATAACTTAGGAACTCATTAGCTGCAAATGACAGAAGAGAAAATATGCAAATCTTGATCATATTTCAAGATACAGGAGAGCCCAATTTTCATGTGGGCTGCCCTTTCAGCAGTAACACCTCAGCAGTACTCAGTGCCTGAGGGCCAGATATAAAGCTTCCGCAGGCCGCATCCAGCCCCTGGGCCTTATGTTTGACACCCCTGCTCTAGAAGGCCTTTTGAGACCTGTAGAGGCTGCATACAACCTCCATAGACCTGAGAACACCCTCCGGAGACAACAGGAGCACAGCTCCTTTTGCCTCTGAAGGGTATAGGTTGGACACACCCTATGGGTTCCGAACCCAGGGATAAGTCAATTCTGTGGGTCCCAAATCCACATGTAAGGAGGGCCACCTGCATAGGATTGCAGTCCAAGAATATGATGAGTCCTGTAAAAAACATTTTATTTGTAGCATGACTTCTTCTAATACTGGAACACTCATATGAAAAAAAATTGTGAATATGGTTTCTTTTTCATAACTGCACAGTGAGACCGCATCCTTTTCTACAGAAACAGAAGCAACATCAATGTGAAATAAGCAGCTGCACATGAAAAACAAAATATCCTTCTAGACAGCTCCAAGAAAGCCTGAAGATGTAAAACAGCTGATAATTATAATAGTGCAAAAGTAATGAGCTCTTGGTGTGGGTGTGTGTGATGATGAGCAGAACTGTTACTGTAAATCAAAAAATTCAAGCTACATTTCAACAGTGTACCACTTAGGGTGCAATCCTGACCCGTGCTGGAGCAGGCAAGCCAAAAGGCTTGCGCTGCATCCAATGTGGGATTGCAGCGGGCAGTGGCTCAGCCACGGGCAAGGGGAAACTCTGTCCCTTACTTGTGGGTAAGGGCTGCATGCCCCTATGGATCTCCTTGGACCCGCACCACCTCCAGAGTTGGCGCAAGTCTGAGGAAAGCAGAGCGGCTCGAAGCTGCTCTGCTCGCCCCGGGGACGGGGGTTGGGATCCAGCATAACTGCCGGATCCCAGCCCCACCCCCGGCTCCCCATGCGCCCGCCCACGGGCCCGCCCTCCCCCACCCAGTAACGCCCCCTCCCCCCACACCTACCTTTGCTACTTGTGCTGGCGCACTCGAGCTGGCACAAGCAATGGTGTGGGAGCCGTGGCGGAGGCTTCTGCCTCCGTCCGCAGGTTGTCGCATCTGGATGCACCGATGAGGCTCCTGCCTAAGGAGGCGCAAACGTGCTTTACAGCACGTTTGCGACTCCTCAGGGGCTCCTATACCGGCATAAGTGCCAGTTAGGATTGCTCCCTAAGTGTCACATTTTAATAGTAGTTTCAACATCTAAATCGTACAGGAGACCCTTTATCCCCTGGAAACCCAAGAAATAAGCTGGCTCATTTCAGTAAGTTGCGCCTTGAGAAACTTGAAATCAATTGCAATGAAATTGATGATCTGTTGTTAGTAGTTCTGTTAAACAAAGCTAACTTTCCCCTTGTTGATACTCAGGGTTTTTATAAAACTATTTCTAGACATTATAGAGAAATTTCAAAGCAATTGTATCTATAGTCATAAGTTCTGCATGGAGATGAAAGCATCAGTAAGCACATAAATCTCTTGCTTGTTTTAAAAATTTATTTTTGTTTGAACATCAGCATAATCATATAAAAAGCACTGTTCTTAGATTTGTGGTTTTTACTGCATGAAAGACACAAGGTAAGGAAACAAACATGTCCTTACCTCGAGGAGGCCTCCTTGACTGCCTCCCCACTGTATGATGCACTACACGCCACATTGGCTCAGTTATTTCAGTGCTGGAAAGTTGGTTAGGATTGCACCCTTAATATGTTCCAAAAGGGGGCAAAAATGCTGACTGCATTTTGGAACAAGAAAATGTGTTTAGACTTTTTTATTGGCATAGCTTGTGACAATGTAGCAAAAAAGAAGGAAATATTTCAGCTGGATAGCTAACAGAGTAAAAAATAGTAATATTAAATAGCCATTTCCATTAATGAGATATGTAGTCATTTAGAGATGGTGTAGAGTAGTGGCTAACTGAGCTGCAAATCAAGACTCCCCTGGCTTGAATCCCAGCAAGACAATGACATGTAAGGAATTTTGCCCACTCAGAAAACACTATATCAATGCTAAGTATTATTTTCAGAAGGGCCGAGTCAAACTCTTGGTGGTTTATGATTTGTTTGAAAGGCACTGAAGATGAAACTGCCACAGAGTGACAGTGGCAAAGTGCCACCCTGGTTGCTCTGACAGCAGCGGGTGCAGGCATTTCCAGTTAGGACAACTGACTTTGGCTTCAAGGCACTGCGACCCATCATTGTATTCACTGTGGGATCCCTGATTGGATGGGATTCCTTCAGAAAAGAGAAAATGGTGCAGAAGGAGCAGGAAGAGTAATGGGAAATGATTTGTTCTCAATAGCTGCACCAAGTGCTGATAAAAGATATAAGGAAGGCTTTTTCTGGGCATACGTAAAGCCCCTTTAGAAGGATTACTTTTGCTTTGAATTGTGCAGGGGCATACATGATCCAGAGACCACTAATGATGATGTTAATAATAGGCTTCTGTACTTTACTTAAGAAGGAGAGGAGGGCGATGATGCTGATGATGAGGAATTCTATGACTATGGTCTTTTATATTTAGAGAAAGGGTGTCCAAACGTTTTTGCAAGTGATGGAATAATTTCTTTCAATGACATTGCATTACATTCTGCACCTCTAGTGGCTGAATGTGGTATATACCTGGAAATGTGTCTTAAGTTATTTTTAACCCTGAGAGGCTGGAGAACTGGATAAAATCCTCCTGAGGGCCAGATTTGATCCCTGGGCCAGGGTTTGGACACCCCTGATTTAGGGGTGGTCTTACACCATCATGAGCAGCTCATCAAGCCTTCCATGACGTCCATCTATGTTGATGCCTTATTAGTTTTTAGGGTGGTGCTGCCGCTGGATACAGTAGTGCCAAAGCAGCTACCGCAGCATCCTGTGGCCCCATGGCAGCTGCCAGAGGTTCCCTTCCCCCAGGGAAAGCTGCAAGCCTCCCATGTGGCTTCTCAAGTCTGCGCCGGCTATTTTGCCAGAGCAGACTTGACTCCGTGTCAGATCATAAGGCCCAATCATAAGGCTCAGGAAGGCCCAATCCTGAGTTCAGGATCCAACGGAGCAGAGCTCCACTGGTCCTACCCCCTCCCGCACTGGTTCCTCTTCCTGCCCCTGAACGCCTCTCCCTGTCCCTCACTGCCGCCCGGAGCTCTTACCTAGCTCTGTGTGGCATTCAGCCAACGTCGGGCCTGCATTGGTGCTGACTCGGTGCAGGGTGTTGTGTGCATGTCTTATGGCATATTTATGACACCCAGCGGTGGCAGTATGTTCATACCACAGACACTGAAGAGCTCAGGATTGGGCTCCCAATGAGCCTTAGATGCTCATCAGGTTGGTGATAACTCTCTAAGTAAACATTTGTTCAAATGTTTGTTCTTTTTGGGTATATATATTTATTTTGTTTCTAATGATATTAAAAAGAAAAACAACAAACAACAATGTTTAAAAAATTAAAATACATAAAAAACAAAAACAAAGAAAACTACACAGAATATATCTCACAGTGCAGCAAGAGCAAAGCCAAAAAGTTCTAATTACTTACTGCATTTATATTAATGATCTAAATTTCCATGCTTACAGAAGTTATATCTCCAACAGTCCCTTCAAATCCAAAACTCATTAAATCATTACTCTCTCTCTCGCAAAAAGTCAAGAATTGGTGTCCAGTTATTCATAAAGGTTTTTGTTGGTTTCTCTTTAAGTAAAATCGTAAGTTTATCCATTTCTGCAAAGTCCATAACTTTGTTCTGATGTCTCAGCATTGCCTGAACCTAAGGGTTATTTTAAACATAGCATGATTCTTCATAACCATTCCGCTCACACTCCACACTTTACAGGGCTAAGCAGCGCAAATACCAATGGACATATGGAAGCACATGTCAGGCCTCAGTGTGAGAAAGTCAAACATGTATTTGGATGTTAGAGCCAACCAGGTAAAACCAAAAAATAAAAAAAACCAAGTTTTTAAAAAAGCGTTAACACTGGTGGTTTGCTATGTTTTTTTTAAGAGATGGAGAGTGGATTGGCAACAAAATGCCCTAGTATTTAAAAAAACACAAACAGTTGAACAATAAAATCCTTAGATGTGGTCACAAACTGACAGTTGGGTCTTTAGTTAATCAGTATTCAAGCTTACCAGTGAACCATCCAGCTCATTTCCACTCATTATGAATCATTACTTGAGAAACGGAAAAATATCAAAACTACTAATGATGAAGACTGCTATTATGCAAATTTGTATAGGCAACAACAGCTCCTTTTCAAGTTGTTGGAATCAAGCCAGCATCCCAGTCTCTGCCTGAAGCAAGCAGGAGCTGCTCTTGAAAAGGATGAAGCAGAATGTCTCTATTGAAGGGAAAATGTGTCTTTGGCCACTATTTCCACTCTCCAAACAGCTGAATATGCACATTAACAACGCCCCTTCCTTATCTAATAGAAGGATTTTTTCACAACCTATGTGTGAAGAACAAGGGGCACCAGAATTCTAACCGCTAAGGCAGGGCCACCCCAAGACATTTTGCTGCCTGGGAGTCCTCTCTGCCCCTCTTGACAAAATACCTTTTTTCCCCAAAACAGAGTTTTAAAATAATAATATTGCAGCCAATTACATTGAAATAAAACCCTGAGAACAAAAATTCACTGATAGTGATGTTAAGCTATAATCAAAAACTCAAAATAAGTCCCCCAGCCAACAGCATGGGCAGGCTATGTACTGTATGTTGCCTTCCTAGTGCAATCCTAGGCATGTCTATTCAGAAGTAAATCCCATTGTGTTCAATAGGGCTTAATCTGAGGAAAGTATGTATGGGATAGGATCTTTAGTGTTCATTTTTCACTCAAAGATTGAACTGCTAGAAACTGAAGGTGGTGACTAAATCTGGAAGTATGGACATTCACACACAAATGTTTACACAGCATCCCCAAAATGCAAAAATAGGAACAAAACTGAAACAGTGATTTACTCGTCCTTATGTTCTGGTCCTTAGCCCTAGGAAATCGCTGCCTCTAACTTAAGGTTGCATGCTAAACAGGAACACCCAAGGAAAAGACCTTTCAAGGCGCATACACCTATGGAACAATTCAAATTTTGCAGCCTCCTTTCTCCTGAAGTTCTCCACTTCAACAATCTGGCTGAGATCTCCCCTAACCTCTCTTCAAGCACATGTTGTAGTTTCTCTATATTATGCAATGGTGTATTAATCTAACTCACAAAATAGAATAAAACACATAAATGGGACAGGGCAGAAACACTAATCTCCAGTCCCCTTGAAAGCAATAGGAAAACAAATGGGATAGGGCAGTGTTTACCAAACTGTGGGTCAGGATCCACCAATGGGTTGCAACCTGATTGTTGGTGAGTCCTGAAACTGACAAGGTGATATTTATTTATCATATTTCTATCCTGCCTTTCTACCCTGGAGGAGACCTGATCGCTGATAAGGAAAATGTATTGAGCCATGTGGAAAGTGAAACTGAGCCACATGTGCATGTTTACTCATGAGTAGATGACTGTGCCTGTCCACTTCAGGCGAGAGGAACTAAACATCACCAGAATGGTCCCAATTCGATAAATGCAGGCCCCAAAAACACTGAAGAAGGCAGTGTGCCCCCCCCCCAGCTGCCAAATGTATGGAGCCCAGTGGAAGATGAAACTGAGCCACAGGTGTCCATTTGCTCTCAAGTAGGTGCATGTGCTTCAGCTCTTATTGAAGGCCAGGCAAAAGGGAAAACAAGTTCAGCAGAGTGGTCCAAATCTGAAGAAATGCTTCAGAAGGCAGACCCCCACCATACTAAAAAGAATAGAGGCTTGAGAGACTGAGAAAGAAACTTTTTTAAAAATCTTGTAAAGTTTGGTGGGTTTGATAGAGTCTCATTTTAAAAAGTTGGTCTTGGTGCTAAAAAGATTGGGAACCACTGGGATAAGTGAAAAGAGAGTAGTTTTACTAAAACTCTAGATGTCTTGGACATGAAAATCAAATGTAACTGATACAGAGTTATCTGTGAACATTCCAAATATATATATAAGAAATAGCATTAAATGTGAAATGACTTTTTCTTCTTAGCAGGAAGAAAGTAAAAATGCTGGAATGTAGTTATATTTCCATGCCTTATTAACAATGTAGGCAAAGTGTTAAGAACAAGACAGAGGCGTTGCTGGGGGGGGGCGGTGCACTAAGTTTTGCAGAGAGCCTCCCTGCAGCGTGCAAGCAGCTCCTCCTCCTCCCCTCGGGAGCCATTGGCATCCTTTTCCCCCACCCCCCGCCCACATGGCTCCAAAGGGGAGGGGAGGAGCTGCTTGCACACTGCAGGGAGGCTCTCTGTAAAACTTAGTGCACCGCCCCCCTGCGACGCCTCTGGAACAAGATGAGCAATGTAGGGAAAGCTAGATAATTTCAAGCAAGGTTTGCAGTTGGCTTCTGAACGGCTCTGGCATAAGAACATAACATAAGAGCAGCCCCACTGGATCAGGTCAAAGGCCCATCTAGTCCAGCTTCCTCTGTCTCACAGCGGCCCACCAAATGCCCCAGGGAGCACACCAGATAACAAGAGACCTGCATCCTGGTGTCCTCCCTTGCATCTGGCATTCTGACATAGCCCATTTCTAATATAAGGAGGTTGCACATACGCATCATGGCTTGTACCCCATAATGAATTTTTCCTCCAGAAACTTGTCCAATCCCCTTTTAAAGGCGCCCAGGCCAGACGCCATCACCACATCCTGTGGCAAGGAGTTCCACAGACCAACCACACGCTGAGTAAAGAAATATTTTCTTTGGTCTGTTCTAACTCTCCCAACACTCAATTTTAGTGGATGTCCACTAGTTCTGGAGTTATGTGAGAGTGTAAAGAGCTTCGCTCTATCCACTCTGTCCATCCCCTGCATAATTTTGTATGTCTCAATCATGTCCCCCCTCAGGCGTCTCTTTTCTAGGCTGAAGAGGCCCAAACATTGTAGCCTTTCCTCATAAGGAAGGTGCCCCAGCCCAGTAATCATCTTAGTCACTCTCTTTTGCACCTTTTCCATTTCCACTATGTCTTTTTTGAGATGCGGCAACCAGAACTGGACACAATACTCCAGGTGTGGCCTTACCATCGATTTGTACAACAGCATTATAATATTAGCCGTTTTGTTCTCAGTACCTTTTCTAATGATCCCAAGCATAGAATTGGCCTTCTTCACTGCCACCGCACATTGGGTCGACACTTTCATTGATCTGTCCACCAGCACCCCAAGATCTCCCTCCTGATCTGTCACAGACAGCTCAGAACCCATCAGCCTATATCTAAAGTTTTGATTTTTTTGCCCCAATGTGCATGACCTTACACTTACTGACACTGAAGCGCATTTGCCATTTTGCTGCCCATTCTGCCAGTCTGGAGAGATCCTTCTGGAGCTCCTCACAATCACTTCTGGTCTTCACCACTCGGAAAAGTTTGGCATCGTCTGCAAACTTGGCCACCTCACTGCTCAACCCTGTCTCCAGGTTATTTATGAAGAGGTTGGTCCCAGGCATTGGTCCCAGGACAGATCCTTGGGGCACACCGCTTTTCACTTCCCTCCATTGTGAAAATTGCCCATTGACACCCACTCTCTGTTTCCTGGTCTTCAACCAGTTCTCAGTCCATGAGAGGACCTGTCCTCTAATTCCTTGACTGGAGTTTTTTTAGTAGCCTTTGGTGAGGGACTGTGTCGAACGCCTTTGGTGAGCCTTTGGTGAGGCGTGTCGAACGCCTTCTGAAAGTCCAGATATATAATGTCTACGGGTTCTCCCGCTTCCACATGCCTATTGACCTTTTCAAAGAATTCTATAAGGTTCGTGAGGCAAGACATACCCTTACAGAAGCCATGCTGATTCTCCCTCAGCAAGGCCTGTTCGTCTATGTGTTTTGAGATTCTGTCTTTTATGAGGCATTCCACCACCTCACCCGGTATAGATGTTAGGCTGACCGGCCTATAGTTTCCCGGGTCCCCCCTCTTTCCCTTTTTAAAGATAGGCGTGACATTTGCTATCCTCCAATCTTCTGGCACCGTGGCCGGTTTGAGGGACAAGTTGCATATTTTAGTCAAGAGATCAGCAACTTCATTCTTCAGTTCCTTGATAACTGTTGGGTGGATGCCATCAGGGCCTGGTGACTTAATGATCTTTAATTTATCAATGAGGTCTGAAACATCTCTTTTAACCTCTATCTGACTTAATTCCTCGGTCAGGAGGGACCGTTCAGGCAGCGGTATCTGCCTGAGGTCTTCTGCCGTGAAGACAGATGCAAAGAACTCATTTAATTTCTCTGCCATCTCTAAGTCTCCTTTTATCTCCCCTTTCCCTCCCTCACCATCCAGAGGGCCAACTGCTTCTCTGGCGGGTTTCCTGCTTCTAACATATTTGAAGAAGCTTTTATTATTCCCCTTAATGTTGCTGGCCATGCGTTCCTCATAGTCTCGCTTGGCCTCCCGTATCACCTTCTTACATTTCTTTTGCCACAGTTTATGTTCCTTTTTATTCTCCTCATTACGGCAAGACTTCCATTTACGGAAGGAAGCTTCCTTGCCCTTTACAGCCTCTCTAACTTGGCTGGTTAGCCATGCGGGCACTCTCCTGGATTTAGTGGAACCCTTCTTTCTTTGCGGTATACACCTCTGCTGGGCCTCTATTACTGTTGTTTTAAGCAGCCTCCATGCACTCTGGAGAGATTGGACTCTTTTTACCTTCCCTTTCAACCTCCTCCTAACCAGCCTCCTCATTTGAGGGAAGTCCGCCCGTCGGAAGTCAAGCGTTTTTGTTAGAGATTTGCCCGGTATTCTTCCCCCGATGTGCATGTCGAAACGGATCGCAGCATGATCACTGTTCCCCAATTGCTCCGTAACACTGACATCTCTAACCACGTCCTGTGTACCGCACAATAATAAATCCAGAGTCACCTGTCCTCTGGTGGGCTCCATGACTAGCTGCTCTTTAGTCATTTAGCATGTCAAGGAATCCAGTCTTGTTTTCGTGACCAGAACACAAATTGACCCAGTCTATATGAGGATAATTAAAGTCCCCCATGATTACAACCCTGTCCTTCCTTGTCACCTCCCTGATCTGTTTCCTCATTTCAAGGTCCCCTTCCGATTTCTGGTCTGGAGGATGATAGTATGCCCCCAGTATTACATCGTACCACAGGCCTAGTAATTTAACCCACAGAGATTCTACCATGGATTTGGACCCACCTTCAATCTCAACTTTGCTGGATTCTATCCCTTCCTTAACATAAATGGCCACCCCACCTCCAACACACCCCTCCCTGTCCTTCCTGTAGAGTTTATAGCCCGGGATTGCGGTATCCCACTAATTCTCTGCATTCCACCAGGTTTCCGTTATGCCCACTATGTCAATGTTTTCCCTTGTCACCAGACATTCCAGTTCTCCCATCTTTGCTCGGAGACTCCGGGCATTTGTATAAAAGCATTTGTATGTGGAATGCCCCAGGATGGGCCGCTTATTAGCTCCTTTGTCCCCACATCCTCTCACTGCGCCAGACCGTCTATCACATCCCATCACGCTACCATTCCCATCCCATCAAGCTACCATTCCTACACACAATTTACAACACTGGTAAGACATCTAAGATATCTAAGGCTATGGGGTTAATTAAAGCAAGACTACATTCAGAGTGTGGGAATTCCTTGGACATGTCAGTTTTCTATCAGTGCTAGGCTTGTACTGAAGTCATGACAGGTATCTACCGCTACAGAGAAACTCCAAGGGATCAATTGCATAAGTTTCAATGGTTGGAAATCTTGACAATATGCTAAAGTGCTTCAGTTTTAAAATAGAATATTGAATGAATAATTTCATAGTCGCAGCACCATACATGCTTACACCAGTTTCCTCATTTTAGACACTTTGGCAACAGAATCAATGGTGATGTGAATTTTACAGCCAAGTCCTATGCTTATGGTGGTGGATCTCAGATCTCATGATCTGCCACTGTAAGTTCCAGGCTAGTGGAGAAGAAGCTGTTCTGCTGTTTGGTAAGTTACCACCAGCAGCACAAATGGAAGCCAAGTGTTGGTGAGAGCAACCCACTGAACCTCCACCATCCTCTGCTGCCGCCAGTAAGTTGGCAGTGGGGGAGGTTTGAGGAAGAATCATGGGTGGTTCAAGGTGGGGAGCGTGCCAGGCCAGGAGCAGTTTATATGGCATGGAAGGTTTGCAGGAGGAAGAGCTTGGCAGTAGCCACACATGCTGAGTTTCTACCCCCCACGTTCCTGGTCCAGAACTGCCCCCAGGATCTCCTCAGTCTTATGCCAGCAAAGGAGCCGGCTTCAATTCGAGGAGAGCCAATGGAGGCCAGGTAGCCCATGGACAGGCAAGTACAAAATATTTCTATGGCCCAGTCCTATTGGAGGCTAGTGCCAGTGGAATGTGCGTTCTGCTGGCACAGGCTGCTGCTAAGCAGCTGTAAAGCACTTTGTGGCAGTGTAACCTTCCGGTATGCTACCAGGAAGGCCACAGCCTTGCAGAGCATGCTAGCAGACATTGGGAGGCCTGCTGGAGCAGATAAACCCAGAGCAAGGGATGGAATGGGGCAGGGTGGAACAAGGAGGAGATGGGGTGGAGGGTGGGATGATTGGGCCCAAACCCCCATCCTATGCCTGATCGTCCTGCTCTGGTCAAAGTGGACATGCACCAGTGATATCACTTGTGCAGGTCCAAGATGACCCATATTATATTGGACACCTAAAGCTTGTGTGCGGCTCTGCACATTGGCTATGGCTACCTCACTTAATACCCCTTTTTTGTTAGAGCTAGAAATGATATACAAAGAGAAGTGAGGAGGGGCATTTGGTCACTTCATCTCCACTCCTTTTCATCTGCACTGGGGGCTGCTGCGGGTCAGTAGTTCAAGGGTGGAGAAGCCCAAGCATGATCTGGGCTTGAGATATGGCACTCTGTCTACTCCAGAAGACAGAGATATGGGACTCTCTGACTAGAAGATAAGTACATAGGGAGACAAGTCTAGTTAGTCATTTTATTTCTGTGATGCCATGGTTTATTCTGTGTGTGTTTTTATTCTGTATGAGAGCTTTTGCTCTCCTTGGCATTATTGTAGCCTAGATAAACTTTTAATGTGATTTGGTCTTGTGTGTTTCTTGGGAGGGCTGAAATATACGCCTAGTAAATTTGGTGTCCAAGACCAATTGGCTACCTTGGCAAGTTAAAGATAAGATGAGATATGCCCTTCAATTAAGGTCCTGGAACTGAGGAAGTGAAACGATTTTAAAGGGTTGGTTGCAGTACTATCAATTTGCATGTGAGTTCCCTTGTGGGGTGGGGGTGGGGGTAGAAAAAGTGGAGATAGCCTATAGGGAGTGAAGGGGAATAAGCCAAAGGAAGGAGGTTGGGGCTTTGCTGAATATTGGATTTTAGGGATAAGTTTTGCCCTTCAGCTCCAGGGAGGAATTGTTTGAGTTCTAGAAATAGTGAGCTCCAAGGGTGAAAAACTTGACATGGGGCTTGCCAAGAGGCAAGGGGACAAATGTCTGCTTCCTCTGAGATCTCCTGCAGTCAAACCCCCCCCCCCCACAAGATGCAGAGGAGGCTGCACTGGCACTGCTGCATTGCCACATGGGATTTTGGTAGGATTGGGCTGCCCCTTACGTCTCCTGGGCCATCTGGTTGTCTGTTCCCCCCATAGTATGCAGTTCACACTCCTATCAGTGGCACTGCATGCTATGGGCTGGAGGGGGATAGGATTCGGCTGTTACTTGATCAATGAAAAGCACTTCTGTTCTAGAGCTGGAGCACACACTTTTCAAATAACAGAGTTTATTTTTAAAAAGGAAAGGGAGACTATTGAAAGGGTAGAACTTGTGCAGGGAAACAGGTAATCTTGTAAGGGTTTTTTCTTCCATTTCAGAGTTCTTGTAGGACATAACCTTCCCATCCCAAATAAGATTTCAGTTAAAATATTGTTTTGGGCAGGGAAGTTCTATGTAACTTAAGGAATAATACCACAGCAACAACAGCCATACATAAATCAATTGCAATAGTGTTCATTGCATTTCTTAGGTCTAGCTTCTGCTTTTGTTCAGTGCAGTTTGAAGTGGAATACAAATATGTAAAACCACCTTGACCATAGGCCATGGTAGCATAAAAAAGAGCATATGCAGAAGGGACAATTCATATAATTGTCCAGTATGAGGTAAAATCGTGCTTGGTTTTAACTGAAGCTCCAAAGATGCAGTTGACCACAATGACAGACCAATTTTTTCTGGACGAATACTACTTGTCTGCTTGGAAAAGTATTAAATGCCAAGAAGAACAAGTGGTTTACCAGAAGCATATTTTCATTTGGGCTGAGAACAAGGTGGCATTTCACAAGCAAGAGTGACCAGCCCTTAATTACACTCAGCGCTAGCACAAAATAACTTGTACAGGCACCTTCCATCCAGTCGACAGGATCCAAATAGTTACTGGTGCCAATTGTGAACTCATTGTGCTGAAGCCAATGTAAGCCAGTAGTGTGAATGGAGCCTAGCATTTGGTTCTTTGGAAACAAATCACAAAGCATGGCACATTATCCGATCATGCAATCAGACAAAAGCAATTAACATATGTAACTGCAGCATAAATGGAATATACGAATGTATTTTTTTCTCTCTCAGCACCACAACAAACACTGAAACGAATAACACAGCAGCAACCTTTTAAGAAAAGCTTCACTACTTTCGGAGACAGGGAGGCTTTTAAAGCAATTGCTCACTACCACAAACATTTAGTTGAATTGATAGTTTTAGTTCCCATGAAAAATGAGGGTTCCTGCAGCCCTCGTGTATGTAGGCAATGTTTCGGCTTTTCTACTGTTACTGATACATCATTTTGCTTTTGATTGTTGGAAGAATGGAGGGAATACATATAAGTAGTGGTCTGCATCAGCGAGTGTCTGACAGGTAGTCTATCAGCTGATGGCTTTGCACATCTATCCACATTATTTTTAAAACAACAGATCCTGCTGGTGTAGATGAGAGACAAAAATTCCCGCAACTTAAAAACTTATAAACTGAAATCATGTTGTCCGTTTTCCAAGTGTAACAGTATCAGGAAGACAAGAATAAGGTCAGACCTACCTCCCATATGCTTACAAACGAGAAATATTCTAATCAGCATTCTAGCTGAAGGAAGAATTACATGTTGAATGTACACAAGTAGCTGCTTATTCTAAAACATTTCTAGAATTTATTGTAGATACAAATGCCTGTCTGTTTCTCTCGTCATCTTTTGTAATAAACATAGAAAAATTCACGATGTGTTCATTCACAATGACACAGCTAACTTTTCACAGTAGGTTCAGGGAGTTTAGCACCAGAAAACATTTGGTCATTCTGAAGGGGCACTGCCCTAATGTGCCCACAAGTAAGGAAGTGCATGTCTCAGTCACGCTTAAAACAATTAGCAAATTGGTTTTGTAAGATTGTGCTGCCAGCCATCCCTACAGTCACACTATACTACAATAGACTTATTATACAAGGAAAAAAAAGTCCCAAAGGCACTGAGAGTTCAAAACAGTTCTCAGAAAGTATTTGGCAGAATGTCAGATAATGAGGAGAGCTAGCCCCAACGACAATAAAAGACTCATTTCTTTCAGAACTCCAAACCCCGGAAATATTGGGAACGAACACTTCAAAGGAAATCCAGAAGCAACAAGACTCCAAAAGATCCACAGGTTTTTGTAACTTGGGGATCTTTACAATGCACTAACAATGCATGACCATGGTACCAAACTGAGAAGCAAATTAGTAGTTTGAAATGCCCAAAGTGGATATGACACTTAACTCCTCTGTGTATGGAGCTCAACATGTGCATAATTCCATCCCACTTTCCATCCCATTGTCTTTACAACAATCTTGTTAATTTGGTCAGGCTGAGAAATAGTGACTGACTGCAAGTCACCCACCTTTGTGGCTAAGTTTGTGCAACAATTTGAACCCACGACTTCCTGGACTCTTAATTTTCTACCCATTGCACTTGACTGGCCTTAACCCATTTTTGCCTGGCCCTCAGGTGTACACAGTTGGTCCCTGTTGCGTATATGCAGCATTGGGAAGAAATGGCTTAAATCAGGTACAAGTCAAACTACAGAAACCCAAACCCAAAGTATTGGACCCACAGCATCAAAGACAATAGACAGAGCAAGTAGGAAAAGAACATAGGTGAAGCCCTGCATTTTAGCCTGGAAATGACTAGGGTAAGTGTAAGAAGGATCATTTTACTGCATTGCAGAATGCATTACAAACAGTGGAAGTGCCTTCAACTGTTGTAAAATGGCTGCCAATGTGCAGCACGACATCAGCCATAGCTCTGCCACCTGATCCTGCTACACCTATGGGACCCGGTAAGTCAGCAGTTGTGGTGGGAGGTTGGTGGGGAAGGGGAGGACTGGTGGTGAAACTGAGTGAGGAAGGGGAAAGATCTGAAGCAGGGAGGAGGCGGAGGGGGTGGATCCAGCAATGATGCATGCCAGATCCTATCCCCTTCTTTTCAAAGCTTCCTGCCCCTTTGCTGTCCTCAGACTTACACAACCAAAAGTGGTGGCATACGTCAGAAGAGACCCAGAAGTGATCCCAGGACTTACTGGAAAGTAAGTATAAATGTTTTATACTTACCTCATTTGCCCTTAGTGCCCCCCCCCACTGGATGTAGCGCACATCTTTTTGGTGCAACTGTATCAGCTTGCTTGTCGGGATAGGATCTGGGCCTTAGAAACAGAAATGAGACTGAAAAGGACCAAGACAAAGTCTGACTAAAAGAGATTAGAAAAGTGATGTGTCCAAGGAATTTAGACAAGTATAGAGGGAAATGCCTGAGTTAGAGCACAATCCTAACCAACTTTCCATCACTGATTTAAGAGCAATGCAGCTCCGAGATAAGGAAACAAACATTCCCTTACCTTGAGGAGGCCTCTGTGACTGCCCCACAACTTCAGGATGCTGCACATGCCCCATTACCACAGCTATGTCAGAGCTGGAAAGTTGGTTAGAATTTGGGCCTTAGTAAAGTACTGAGAACAGCAGAATAAAGAGAAGAACTTTAAAAATAAGGACATAGGTAAGAAACCAGGGCTGTGAGTCAGTACACAAAACCTCCAACTCTAGCCAAAATTGCTTCCGATTCTGAGTCCACAACTCTGATTGACTAAGCAGGGCTGTGGAGATAGAGCAGGAGTCATTGAGCTGAAGTTGGAAGCAATTTTGGGTGGAGTTGGAGGTTCCATGTATTGACTCCACAGCCCTGTAAGAAACAATTATATAAACTGTGCCAGAGAAAAGGGATACATTTAAAATACAAACTAGTTAAGGAATACAGAATACAAGACAGATAGAATTGAAAAAAATGTAGAATGCATTTTTAAAATCCCTGATTAAAAATACCTTGATTCATTTTTTCATGAACTTATCAAATCACCAAAATTAAGTAACAGCAGGATTATATTCCTTGTAATTAAATTTTTCAATTGAATTGTTCAAACATTGCATAAATCTGAAAAAAGCAAAATGCTGTTCAATCCATTCGTAGTAATGATGGTGGGGGGCAGTGACAGCCTTAGGAACTGCGGGGCCCAATGCAAAGCATTTATGTGGGCTCCGCATCCCCTGCAGGACCCCCTTACTCACCAGAACAAGCAGTAGCAGTGAGAACCAGTGAGCCAGTGAGCCACAGTAGTGCGTTGCGCAAAGTGCAGCACCCAGAAGTAAGTGGTGATGACATGAATGCTTCAAAGGGGGGCTGATTCAAGCCAACTGGACCCAGGAGTGGGCAGGACAGACCATCAAGCAGCAACGCTCAATTTCCTGTGCTCTTCTTGTGACACCTTGGCATGGAAGTTTCAATGCCAGAGTATCAGCTGCAGAGTGAGGTGCTAGCTGTGGCTGTGGGCACGCCACTCACTGCCTCAGGGTGGGGCCCCACCAAGCATAGGTCAAATTGGTCAAATGGGTCTAAAGTCAGCTCTGGCTCTGGAACCAGGCAGGACATGTGTGCTTTGCAAGCTCTCACTCAGACCAGGCAGTGTCTCTTGGTACGTACCCATGAGCTTGGTGCTGTGATGCCTGGAAGTGACCCATGCAAGCCCATGGGTCCCATGCAAACCCATGCAAGTGGGGGACCTAAACCCACCCAGGTTAAACTGGCCTAAAGTCACCCTGGCTGGGCGTGGGGGAGTGAATCATAAGCTTATTTGGAATCTTCAGAGTCCTGTACATGGAATCTCTGCCCACAATGGTTTTCATGTGGAAGACTGATTGCATAAAAAAGTCCCAGTGTGAAAAACTGGGAAAAAAGTGTCTTGTCAGCAGGAATACTTGAAAACTAGCATTTGAGCTGGGGAGCGGTCAGAGCTCAGAGCATATACTTTGCATGCAGAAGGCTGCTCCATTTGAAGGGTACTGCACAAAGGAAAGAAACAACTTGCAATTAGGTCAAATAGTATGTGGAGATAATTTGAATAAAGCTGTTAAATCAACAACCATAGGAGCACCTTGCTATAAAATAAACAAGGTCATGAAGGTCATGTGCTGTGTGGGTTTTGCTTCAGTCTTATTGTTCGGAGGGATATCGCAACTTCCAAGATTCTACCAAGGTCAACTTTCATCCAAAAACACAGTGTAATTAGTATTAATTTAGTATTTCATCACGCTTGCCCTGGAAGTTATTAACAGTGTTTAGAGTGGAGTGTCAGCATAAGCAAGGGCAAACCTCATAATCTTTTTGGCTTCAAAGGCACAATGATAAGTCCAGTTGACTGGGTAGTGAGATATAAGAATTTTTTTTTTTAAAGAATGATCTAAGGCTTGGACTTTCCCTCTTCAATTCCTTTCCCTATTTCCTCATTTGATAATATTAATCTGAAAATGTGCACCAAACGTCTTAGCTGTCGCATAAATAAATATGATGAAACTGAACAATAAGTTTGTTTCTTTGAATGATGCCCTATTTCATCAGCCTAGTGAGAATACTAGCCACTGGGTAGATGGGACTCGTCAGCCTGGGAAGGCAGCTCATCTGAGAGAAGGAAATCTCTGATCCCAAACCTCCACTGCCTTGTGGCTACATCCAGTTATGGAAAAGGCTTCAGGAGTCAACCTTGAGGCAAAATCTGGAGCCGGAGTCCCTGAGGCAGTTCATGGCTGAACACAGTCACGTTCTGGCAACTCCTGCGACGCCGCTGGAACCAACCGTATTGGCCTCTGCCTTTCCATTGGACCATTTCAGCGACGTGGAGAGGGGGGATTTGCTGCATGGGTAACAGCCTATTCTCCATACCTACTTTACCCAGGCTTCGCGCACTGGAGAGGACACTCTGTTCCAGAACCATCATTCAGTGCGTGACACCATAGTCTTCTGAGACTGAAGGATGCCAACAATAGTGAGAATACATAGAAGAAGAAACAGATAAAAGGTAAACTGAAAATAAATGAATGAATGAAAGTGTTCGCTGTTCCAGTGATGAGGGAAAACAGAATGATTGAGACTTTCTTCTTTCTGCCTCCAATGTCAGATCAGGAAGGTAAATGGGTGAGTAGGGGAAGGAGATAGTTCTTTGGCTCAGATGAAAACCTGAGCCAGATAGTGACATATGATATAACATGGTCTTAGGCATCAGATAGCAATGTTCAAAGTGGTCTAAAGTCTCTATTAATAAATAATTAGCACAATAGGACATTGAATGAGCTTCTGAACTAGTACAACTCCATCATCCTGGCCAATCTGTTCATAACATGTTTGTGAGACATGGTGAGAGGACACCGCATGTGGTTAACCTTGGTCTTGGTGCCAGTATGGTTTGGCCATGGGGTAAAATTCTAAGCGACTGTAACAGGTTGAGGGTTCAGGGATAAGCCCAGCCAGGTGATGGGCCCAGCTTACTCCTGAAACCACCCTTGCTTGGTCTGATAATCTTTTCTTGAAGGATACAAACACTGGAGGCCACTGTCAGACGGACAAGGCAAAGGATTAACTAAAGAAACAACTGCATCTTCTTTACTTTGCAAGGAAATCCTCCCAGAACAAAGAGTATAAGAAAAAACTGTTTATTAAACTGAAAAACAAATTTATTCATCCCTGTTTTATTCCCCCCAAATAATTTCTCTATCACCTCTTTTTCTAGGTCCACCAGCTTCTTTGAGTTTTCTTTTGTCTTGGTGTAAAAGTCTCAAAATAAATAGGTAAATATAAGACCACATTAAGAAGAAACTGATCATGCAATGGCCATTATGACTTATATTAGCCTGCCTGACATATCTCATTTTATAACCACAAATCCCATCTTAAAGAGCTAGCAATGCAGGTTTAAAGTACATGGATTCAGTGTTTGTCACCTCTATAACAAAAATGTACCTCTTTCCCAGGGTGATCAGATACAATGAAAGACAGAGTGCTTATACATTTAACCACTGCATAGAAGAGAAAATTTGGCAGGTGCAGGTCAACACAGAAGAGTTTTAAAAGTTGCACCTGCCATAATTCCCTCTTCTATATAATGGTTAAAGGCAGTGGTATTCAAACTGGGGCATCACGACGCTCCAGCCTGAAGGCTCTGGCCTCTGCCCCCTTAAGGGGCGAGGGCAGTAAGGAGGCAGCGACGCAATCCCCAAGATCGTGTCGCTAAGGGGGACTGCAGGAACTGTGATGCACTCACCAGCCCCTGCAGCAGGCTTCCCGGGGTATGAGAAACCCTGTGAGAGTGCCTGCAGGGCTCCCCATGTCTACAAAAGTGAAGGTGGAGCGACCGCACTCCACTTCCACAAAACCAGAAGTGGAGTGCTATTGCTCCACTATCACTTTCTGCAGATGCTCGTGCAGGGCTCCCTGCACCCCGAAGAGGCTGCCGCAGGGTCTGGTGAATACATGCCAGTCCCTGCAGCCCTCTGAGTGACACGATCCAGGGGATCGCATAGCTGAACTTCCCTCCACCCCTGCTGCCTCCCTCCCCTGCAAGGATTCACTGTGGCTTTCAAACTCCCGGAGAGTTTGAAAACCGCAGGTTAAAGGTATGGGCACTCTGAACATTATATCTGGTCACCCTGCTCTTTCCTTTTCTTCATCAACTCTTAAGTGCTTCAAAGGAGATTCCCAGGTCCTAACCCAAAAATGATTATTTAATATTTTTTCCAGATAACTTCATTAGCATGGGGAATGGGACACTTATTACCATAAGGGCCCAGTCCTATCCAACTTCCTAATGCTGATGCAGCTGCAGTGCCCCCAGGTAAGGGAACAAACATTCCGTCACCTTGAGGAGACCTCCCTGTCTGCTGTTCCACCACAGGATGCAGCACATGCCCTGTTGGCATGGCTGCATCAGGGTTGGAAAGTTGGATAGGATTGGGCCCTAAGTTTCTCAACCTGGCAGTGATTGCTAAAAGCCAGCATGTTTTTTTCCTTGAGAACAACCAGACAAATCCTTATCTCATTCTATGATAGAGGGACTAGCTTTGTAGATTTTTTTTTTTTTTTTTGGGGGGGGGGGGGATGCTGTGCACATAATATACCTGGATTTCAGTAAGGCTTTTGACAGGAATCCCCATAACATCCTAGTGGAAAAGGTAGTTGGATAATACTACTGTTGGGTTGATCTGTGGCTGGCTGACAAACTATACTTAGAGAATGCTTGTTAATAGCTCCTCATCAACCTGAAAGGAAGTGATGACTGGGATGCCTCAGGGCTCTGTCTTGGACCTGGTACTGTTCAATACCTTTCTTGGATGAGGTAATAGAGAGCATGCTCATCAAATTTTCAGACAACACCAAATTGGGAGGAGTAGCTAATACCCTAGAGCAGTGGTTCCCAAAGTGGCGAGTCACGACTCTGCAGCTTGTTTACAAAGGCCTTATCTCCGATCTAAAGCTACTTCCAGTTTTCCGGGAAAACAGCAGAAGCGCTGCAATCTTTGCAGTACTGTTGCTGCCCCCCCTCCCCACCCACACAAACACTTACCTGGTTCCCAACTCCCCTGAGGACAGGAACAGGTTCCAGGATGATTTAGGCAAGGTGGAAAACGGGGCAAACGTAAACAAAAATGCACTTCAAGAGTGCAGATTTCCCCCATAATTTGCCTCCCCCCAACACAGTTCTTCTTAATCAATAAAAAGACCTCCAAGCAAGCATGACAAAGCGAATGGGTAATGCAAACAGATGTGCTGCATCTGTGCGGCTCAAAAAAGCCACCAAAGGCAAGGGGAGCAGAGGTCCCCTCAGCTTCGGAGGCTTGGGGTGTCTGTGCAGGGACCATCAGTAGCATTGCATATGTGGCCCATCGCTTGTCAGAGCACCACAAAACGATGCTCACCTGTAATTACAAAATTAAAGTGGGTATGTGCACAGTTGCACATATTTGCACAGACTTCTGAGACTCTGGATGCAATCCTAACCCCTTATGTCAGTGCTTTCCATTCTGGGAAACAACAAAACAACAGAAAACTATTATGCAGTATGTACATGTGCTTCTGTGGAATATTCCTAGCAGCACACATAACACCCAGGAGCAGGAAATTGTTTATCAATTGAGCTCCATTTTCTTCTCCAAAAATTATAGAACAAATGGAGAAAACATAAACACTGACTATATTTGGATGTAAGTTGAGGCAGCTTGTATGTTTGGCTTTTTGCTATGTCGTGAGAGACTTCACTTTAAAGAGAGTGTACAAGAAGCACATCACTTTAGCTTCACTGTACAGTATTAATTCTATTACATAAATGACTGTCATTTAGTATTCTCTGATTCCAATTCTACCCCTCTAAATTTGGCAGTGAAGGACAGCTGCCCTTCTGCTGCTAAAAGGATTGGGTCCCTGGGGAAGGGAATGTGGCTTGAGCTATGTGCTTACCCATAATGGCTTTCCTCCATCAAAACTACTTATTTGTAAGGCAGCAGGGGCTGGTTTGGATGCCCCTGCTTCCACAACTCATGTGACAAAACTAGCACAGAAACAATGGGAGGGGCCAGGATGTGCATGTAGCATAAGCACACATGTCGCTGATCATGTGGGGTCAGTCTGGGTGCTAAAGTATCATCTAAGCCCGCTCAAATACATGCACCACAGCTCAAGCTTTCAGCCGTTTTGGACAAACTGTGGCAATATCAGGCAGAGGCTCAGCTTGTACTCCCAAATGCACAAAGAAGGAGACGACAAGACCTACAACCAGACCTCTAAAAGCCACCTAAACAGCCAATAAGCCACAGCAAATCATATGAAAAGGCATGATTCCATTCAGCCTTCAGAGATTCCAATGTCTGCCATCTAGTTTGCAGTAATGCTTGAAAAAGGTTCCTCATCCAGCTTTTGCTTGGGCTCTGCACTGTACACCTGTACACTGTACAGGTACATTATACACCTTGCTGCACCATACAGCATTTGTCTCTTCCTTTTCTAGATGACGTAGCAAGACCCAAAAATGATGTAGTATTTTTTTCCTAGGGTATGTTACTTTTCACCTAGCAACACTAAAGTCCCAATCCTGAATAGTGCGCACCGGTTTACTGCCAGCGTGCAGTGGGCCCTAGCACTGGGTGAGTGCCACTGGTAGCCCAGTGATGGCTGAGCCTCCACCACTCCACCACCACCAGAGCTCCACCACTCGGCAGTTGGCAGACCGTCGAGCAGAGGAGAGGTAGATGGGGACATGGGGTGAGGCTGGGAGGAGGCATTCCGGGGAGTGGGGGTGGGGAAAGGGGGGAGAGGAAGCATGCCAAGGGGAGGGAGCTGGGAGGGAGGTAATGAAGCTCCATTGGATTCAGAGCCTCTGTGTTAGGCTCACCGCCCAACATGAAGGTTCTTTATTCACCACCGACCTTTGGGTTGGTGTTGAAACAAATAACCCCACTGAGGGGCTACTCGCTTTACCCAGCAGAAGAGGACGAAAAGCAGCCATTTTCTGCACCACTGCAGCCCCGGGCAGCTCAGTATTGGGCTGTAAATGTTTGTCATTTTACTTCCTAAGCACACAGAGCCTTGGTGTTTTTCTATAATTTTCATAGACATTTCACTTAGTTGTTAATAGCTTTACATTATGTACTTCACTGTTAACACTTTCTTGTGTTAAAAGAAACAAAACGTGACCTAGTACCACTTATCAGACCACTCACTGCAGCAATAATTCATTCAAATGTGACCTTAAACAATCAGGAGCCTGCTTTATTTTTCTAACTGAGATCTTAGATACCTTAGATTAAAAAGCAATGACGTGGTCAGAGAAAACAAAACTCAGATCTTTAGTGTTGGGTTTGTTTTTTTTCCACTGAAATCATTTGGAAAAAAAAAACAAACTCATAAATTACCTTCCCTTTACAAGTGCCATAAGAACTGCAGTTGGGTGAGCTTGTTCAGTTTTGCCTCTCAGTGATTCAGAAATGATGAAATCTCATCACCACCCATCAGAAAAAAATAAGATTATTTACTGAGCGATTGTAAGGTTCAGCAAATGCCCTTGTCCATGCTCTCAGACCTCTTCCAAGCTAATATGTATTCCCCCAAACAATACTTCCCCATTCCCTTTATTTAACAAACCCTGGGGCTACAGGTGAGCAAGTTGCACAATCAGTGGGGGAAGCAAGAAGGTTTTCTCCTTTTTGCCTTCATTTTCATGGTGGACTTCAAAGCAGGTTCCAGAAGAGGCTCCGCTGGGGATCACTAGCCTGGGAGGCTTTTTCTTTCTCCTCCCAGTATTGTCTGATCATGCTGTTCTTGTGCTGAGTATACAGGGAATGTCACAATGTGCAATCACAATGTTCAGAAAGAGTGTAAGCCCCAAGGGACATTGCAAAATCCCCTATATACCCAGTGCTAAGAGCAGGATGTTAAGACAATGGGGGAAGAGAGGAATAAAAAGACTTCCAGGCTCCCTATCAACAGGGCAGCTTTTTCAGACAAGAGGAAGAAATCCTCTCCCCTTCCTCACACTGTTGCTGCTACTCATTCCATCACTGTACCAGTGCCTTGGTAAGTAAAAAGGGAGGAGAAAAGAGCCAGAGAGGTGGGATTTTTGAACTTCTGAAATTGTTATCCAAACCTGAGTTTCGTAAAGTGTACTGATTCCATACTGAGAAATGTCTGCATGATTGTTCATTAATGAACAATCTTACAGTATGGTATAGATGAAAAAGACCCTAACGTTTTAAAGGCTACCATTATCCCAAACTCCCGCCCTCTCATGCAGGCAGCATTTTTGGCTGGCCTCTCCTAACGTGAGATCTAGCAGCCTTTACCATTGATGACTATGGGAGACAGGTGATGCCTTGGGCTTACCTGGCCTGTGCTCCTCCTCAGGTGGCCATTCTGCAGTCAAATCTGGACCATGCAGGATGCTGATCCCTACCTGCCTGTTTCTACAGCCTGGGCTTCGCTGGTCACCCTTTGAGGCTAGGTAGGAACTTTTCTGTCTGCCTAATTGTCTCTTGGTGGGCCTATCCCAAACTCTGGTTGGGTTGGAATTTTTCCTTTCCCATTCTTATTAACTTGGGGCCCAATCCAGACCCATGGCTGACTGCTGGCACGCACTGTCGCAAATGTGCCATAAGGCACGTTTGCAAGCCCATACCACAGGCCCAGTGCTGGAGCCTGGTGCCAGAGCTTGTATGAAAGTCCCCTTCCCCCGAGGAGCTGCTGCAGGCTGCCTGATTGCATATAAGATACTGCAGCAGCCATTTTTGGTGCTGTGGCAGTTCCATGCACCAGGCAGCTCAGGACTGAACTGTTGGTCACCTTGTTTTGCAGGTTGGTGTGGGCATAAAGGTTTTAAGTTGGGCTTTTGGTGTGCATCTGGAGGTCAGTTAAGGCAGGGTGTGACACATAGTTGCCCTCTAGTTGTAAGGGTCGCCCCTGTTCTGTATCCTTGGCCTGCCTCAAATGCTTATTGGCCTGGGTGGTCCAAAGGGTTTCGGCTACCTTCACTCTTGTGAGGTTGAGAAGCGATGTCCCCTTGCAGGGGAGTGGCTTTGAGTCAGGGTGTGAACAGTTGCCTGGGCTTGGGTTTTTATCTGACACCCTTTCAGCAAGCTGCCACTGCACCATTCTCTGCTTTAGCTTAATGTCTCCAGCTTTCCCTCCTACAGCAATAAAGTGGCCCCTTCAACCATATACTGTTTACCTGCTTCATGTAGTTTCCGGAGACTGCACAGGCACAACATTCAGTAGTGTTCGCTGAATTGGGTCATGTCTGTATTACTGAACTTTATTTAAAACATTTATATCCAATTGTTCAGTTCTACAAGGACTCATTGATGGGTAGTCTCCAAAAATATGGGGAATTAATTGGAATTATTTTTTTTCTTAAAAACAACGAAACCTAGTAGTTTTTTTTAAATTGCCTAGTTAGAATCAAATTTGAATGCAAGCGTATTAAAACCTACATCTAATTTCTTAAACCTGCATCTATGGTGTTTTATTAAACAAACTAAATTAAACACCACATGCGCAAACCTAAGCATGTACCTTGCCTATATGCCTTTGAAAGGGTATTGGACAGATTTATGGAGGAAAAGACTATCACAGGATACAAGTCATGTTGACTGTATGCAACCTCTGGGTTTTAGAGCTAGCCTATCTCTGAATGCCAGATGCAAGGGAGTGGTAACAGGATACAGGTAAAGCACTGACATAAGGGGTTAGGATTGAGCCCTTAGTGATTTAAATGGCTGGTTTAAAATAAATCATCATGTGCACTACTAGCAGCCATCTATAGGGCAAGGGGAAGCAGCTGCAGTGGCTTTTACACGGACAGCACAAATCTAACTTGTGCTGGAACAGGCAGGCCAGCGGGCCAGCACTGCATCCAGTGCAAGTTTGGGGCTTGCTGCGGCTCGGCCCGAGAGAAGGGGAAGAAATTCCCCTTACCCTGGGAGAGCCACAGTAGCCTCAATGGGTCTACTTGAATCTGTGCCACCTGACAAAGTGGTGCAGATCCAAGCAGAATGAAGTGCCTGGAGCCACTCTGTGCTGCCTGGGAACAGGGCTAGGATCCAGCATAATAGGATCCCGCCTCCAGGGTCCCACCTGCCTTCCCTGCCACAAAACGCCTCCTCCCAGCCTTTCCCACATCCACCCAGACCCCCATGCTGCCTGAGGTCAGCTGGTGCAGACTCATATACTGCCACTGCCGCAGAGGCTGAATCTGGCCTCCATGGTATGGTGCACGGAAGTGCGTTGGCATGGCTTACTGTGAGGGAGGCGCAAATGTGCTTTACAGCTTGTTTGTGACCTTCCAAGGCCAACGCAAGGGACTTGCGCCAGTCGAGCACATCTTTAGGATTGCACTCTAAGAGCCCAATCCTGTGCTTGGCGGCATGGCTCCGTGCCACCAAGCACTGTTGCAAATGTGCCGTAAGGCATGTTTACAAGCCTTACCGCCGGTCTCCTGCCTGTGCTAGCTCAGCGCCGGCCGGTGCTGGGCTAGCGCGGGACCTTCATCTAGCTTCTGCGGCTCGGCGGTCTCCCGGACTGCCGAGCCATGGCAAAGTAGGCGGGGGCGGGAGGAGGCATTTTGGGGAGGGGAGAGGCCGGTGGGGGGAAGAGAGAGGGCGGGGGGAGGTGTACTGGGGGGCAGACAGGAGGCATGCCGGGGGAGGGAGGTGGGTCCACGGAACTCTGCTCTGCAGGATCCAAGGCGCTCTTGTAGGGCTTTGCGCCCTACATGAGTGCCTTTACCTTACCGCCAACCTTTTGGTCTGAGGTAAAGTGAGTAGCCCCATTGCGGGGCTGCTTACCTTACCTGGGAGAAGGGGAGGAAAGTCCCCTTCTCCCTAGGTGCCTCCTGCAGTAGCCTGGGAGGCGTAGGATCTGGTGGCAGCTCTTCATGGTGCTGCCGAGCCTGGGCGCCCCGGGCAGCTCAGGATTGGGCTGTGAGTGTGCTACGTTCAATATCTCTACTATACAAGTTTCACAATATATGGGTATGGGTATTGGGTCACTTTGGGGAGAAAGGCAGTGTAAAAATATTATAAATAAATAAATAAATACTGGGCATTGGAATGTGTTGCTTGTCTTCAGTGATATCATAGGATCCCATATCACTAGTTCAACCACAGCACACAGTAAATTCAGAAGTGAAATGGGTGTACTAGTTAGGAGCAGGATAGCTTTTCTCCATCAACAGAATAGTCTGAGGTTTTGCAATTTTCTAATAAAAGAAGCAGTACTTCTCAAAGTGTTTCCCAGATCCTCCACTACAACAGGTTTCCAGTGCAATAAAACTATAGTGTGGAAAAGCCTATTACGCAGTTCCAGAAGAAAATGGAATTCATGAGATATACTATAAACATTAATAAAACAGTTCTCAGTTAAATCCAGATCTCTCACACATTCATGACATATTAGCAACAGAATGCAAAATTATCCGCTTAAGAGATAATGTTAATTTGAAATTAAGTAGATTTGCTTCTAACACTTTTAATATGATAATCTTAAAGAAACTAAGTTAAAAAACATTCCATCAACATTCATATATGTTGTTAGATCACAATGTTTTGTTACACCATTCATAACTCTGTTAATTGCTGGCTACTAAACTGGAATGCTTACTTAATGTATGTTTGAACTTAAATTGGCATTAATATTCACATCATCTGTTGAGCATGTTGATCATATTTTGTGCTCTAAAACCTGTGGCTGCCTGTTTATATTGTGGTTTGCAGGCCATAACAAAGAAGCATACTGTACCTCGGGTGCTGATGGCTGTTGCCGATGGGACTGTGCTTGTTAAGGCTACAGTGGTTGTGACTGTTGCAGTGGTAAGGGAGGGGATGACAGTGGTAGGAAGCAAAATGTTGGGAACATCTGGTGAGTGGAAAAGAAATATAAAATAAAATCATATCATGCAAACATAGAAGCAGTATAACAATGATTCAATTTGTAAATACACACATGTAGAAAATGTATAAATTAAAACATGCTTAGCACAGACCAACAAAGGTACAGCAGTATACTCTGAAATTCTTGACATTAGATCACTCTCTTTTTGTTCACGTTCTAACAACAATGGATATAATTTTCAAGGAAAATAGAGACTCTTAAAATGATCTAGTTTCCACAAAGCTGGAGAGTGAATCTTTAAGTGACAAGAATCTTTTTCGTCACGGAGCCATTTTTAAATGCCTTATACGGTAACAAAGCAAATATAGATGAAACAACATGCTGTGTCAGCGTGGGAGATGAAAGCACAACACCATCATGCTAAAATAAACACACATGTTAACAAGAGATGGCTGGATGTTAAAAACACCTACTTTCAGACAGACTCAATGAAAGAAAACAGGGGCAAATTGCTACTAACTCTAAAAGCTGCTTTTGGGGGGTGTGCTTGTCTTCTTCCATATTTTGTAATAGATAACAGTAGTCTGCCAAGATCCAGAGCAGAGAACACATCAAAACCTTTATTCCAATGAGCAACACTGTGGATACAACTTAGTTTACATAAAACAAAAGTTTATTAACCGTAATAGGTCAAAATCCAGTATTAAGCGTTGATTATAGTAATAGTATTAGTACTTGTGTGAGCTACAGAAGACCCTTACTAATAAGAAAGAAAGAAAGAAAGAAAGAAAGAAAGAAAGAAAGAAAGAAAGAAAGAAAGAAAGAAAGAAAGAAAGAAAGAAAGAAAGAAAGAAAGAAAGAAAGAAAGAAAGACCAACACATTCATTGTTAAGGTTATATTCTGAATGGAGAAGGTGCAGGTACACATCAAGCTAAAGGCACTGCTTCTAAATCACATCATAAATTCCTGATAGCAAAACATTTGTGTAATTTTAATATATAGAGGACAACAGACAAGTGTGGGGGAGAAGATATCTCCTTGAAGATCAACACTGCCTAGAGCAAGGGTGCCCAAACCCTGGCCATGGGGCCACTTGTGGCCCTTTAGGTCTCCCAATCCAGCCCGCTGGGAGCCCCCAGTCTCCAATGAGCCTCTGGCCCTCTGGAGACTTGCTGGAGCTCACGCTGGCCTGATGCAACTGCTCTCAGCATGAGGGCAACTGTTCGACCTCTTGCATGAGCTGTGGGACAAGGGCTCGCTCCACTGCTTGGTGTTTCAAGTCTGTGATGCAGCAGTGGCAGCAAAGGAAAGGCCGACCTTGCTTTGTGCAAGGCCTTTTATGGCCTTGAGCTATTCATTCATTCATACAAGGTCCATCTTTAATATATTCATTTATGTAAATTTATTCAAATTTGAAATGTAAATTAATCCCTTTTTCCCAGCCCCCAACACAGTATCAGAGAAATGATGTGACCCTCCAGCAAAAGTTTGGATGCCCATGGCATAGAGCATTGAAAATCAATGCTCCTTTGTCTAAGAAAAAACCAAAAATAAGAAAGACACAGAAAAACAGCTCCAGATATTCTGAAGCTCCGCTTTAAACTGAGCACCCAAAGATACTAGTGGCACACACTGTTACCAGCAGCATTACAGTATTTCAGGAATGGCCAATGGTTATCTCTATGAAACAAGGCACTACTGGGTATGGTAATGCTGTAGAAACCAGCATGTAATGATACCACCATCCCTCTCAGGAAAGAAAGGGGAGTTAAAATCATGCAGCACAACACACATGAGGTACTCAGGATCACAGACTGCTCAGCTCTAGTAGGAGACATATTGAGGACACCAACCTTTCCACTGACAATTAATTGCCCTGTTTGACTTTTGATACATATTTCTAATGTTCATGCATCACAGTCCGTGTTGCCATTTTTAAGGGGTCTCTGTCATGCCCCTAAGTTGACTTTCACATTAACGGTAATTATCACTTGAGTCTATCCCTGCAAGAATATTCACAGCAAAAACATCTTTATAAATTTACTCTTTCATCCTTTGCTTACTGATGATTACAGATGATCTTTAAGAAGAGATATTCCATGGCCAACAAAAATTAAAGCAAGGTTTAAAAAAACAACAACAACTAATATTACCATATTAATCACAAGGACAAACTGCAGCAATGCCTGGAGCACAACTGCCATGACAATTAAATAGCGTTGACAACAGTCAACACTGTTAATAAATGATGATGTTTCTAAAACATGTGCATCACTTTTTTGTAATTATACATAGAGAAAAATTATGTTTTGAACTGGATATAGCACAGATAGAAAAGAGAAGGGGGAAAAACATGTATCTCCTGCACAATCTTGCAGGAGCACAATCACTATTGCTTGACAAGTGAAGTGCACTCTCTTTCCACCCCCTGCCTCTTTAATCTTACAATGAAGAGTGGCCAGTGCATATATTTGATTTAAAAGACCCCAAGAATGTCAAGTCAGGCATCTACTGGTGCCTCGCCCTTCTGCCATCCTACCTACTTCAGAAAAATTCTGTGTTTGAACAACTGCCCTGAAAGTAATGCTGAAATGGTGCTTACTATCGTTGCACCATTGAGAGTGTCCTAACCTATGATATCTTGGTGTGGTACGGAAATTGCTCTGCAGGGGACAAAAAAGCTCTGCAGAGCATTATTAAGATTGCGCAGCACATCATCAATCTTCATCTACCAGCTTTGGAGAACATCTATACATCTCGCTGTCTGCAGAAGTCACATAGTATTCTAAGAAACCCCTTCCATCCAGCTCATAAGTTCATTGAACTGTTGCCTTAGGGTAGACGATACAGAACTATCAGAGCACGCACCACACAATTCCTGAACAGTTTTTATCCCACAGCCATAATTACGTTGAATAAGGTGATATAGTTGTTACCATGCTCCTGGGCATTATGGTCTGTTATACTGTTTATATATTATGATGCAAGTTGTATAGGATGTGTGGGTGAGTGTGTAGAGTGTGATTGTTGGAATTGTAGTATATATTTATGCTTGTATCTCAAAGGTGCATAAATTTCATTGTGCTATAGCACAATGACAATAAAGTTACTACTACTACTACTACTACTACTACTACTACTACTACTACTACTACTACTAACTGCCCTGAAACTACTGAGGCCTGCTTTCAGCACTCCATCCTCTGAGCTGCTGCTGTATGTCTCCTTGAAGAAGGTCTTAATACAACCAAGTCATGCTGTTCTAATAGGCTTATAAAAGAATGAGAAATGATTTCCTGGGCTCGCCACCATTTCAGTGTTTATTGGGCATGAATAGGGAGATATAGTAGTCCTTAGTGGCCTTTAGCATCTAAAGGGAATACATCCCTTTAGCAAATCAACCCTATTTTAATATGCTCAGGGAATTAATAGCAGTTTCTATTTAGGGTATGCATGTTGTGCTTATTGATGAAGTTTATTGATATTGTGAGTAAAAACAGTTCCTGCTATTTTATAGATTATAAACTTCTAGGAATATTTCAGACCTTTGGACACATACTGGGTTCTTAAAGGAGTAACAAATGAACATTGTCAGGATTTCCAAATTAATGCCTGTCTAAAAAGGTAAACCATCTTGCTTATACTACCTATAAACTAGGCACCCGAGTCCCACTTGTCAAATTTCCTGGCTGCAAGCCTTCACCTACTTGCACTCATTTGCATGTCTGTGAATTTAAGCAGACTCACAGCCTGATTCTAAACATACAGACCTGAAGCAAACCCCAGAGTTCTTTCTTTCTTTCTTTCTTTCTTTCTTTCTTTCTTTCTTTCTTTCTTTCTTTCTTTCTTTCTTTCTTTCTTTCTTTCAGTATGCTAAGGATTACAGTCTCAAGTATCTAGAACTGGACATAATATTTCAGACCTTGTAAAAAAATAGTATATTACAACTTGTATGCCTTTTTCAAGGAGCCCTTCTTCATTTTTGGTACAATAAAGGTTTTTGGCACAATGTTGTATCCTTGACAGCACAATCCTAACCTGTGCTGGTACAACCAGGTCACATGGCCTGCGCTGTAGCCTACTCAGATTAGGAGCAAGCTGGAGGTCATCTTGGGGTAAAGGAATATTTTTCCCCTTACCATGAGTAATGCCCCAGCCTGCCCTATGGGGCTACTTGAATGTGTTCCAGTTATTTAGCTGGCACAAATCCAAAAGTCCAGTGTAATGCTGGCCCTGCCAGGAAGGACGTTAGGATACGGCATGTGCTGCCACTGCCCGTCCCATCCTTTCTGAGCTCAATCCTTTCCCTAGTCCTCTTTCCCCTCAAAACACCCACGCCCTGCCTCAGAACTGCTTTCCTACCATTCTCTTCCACTTTCTCCTGACACACACTTACCTGTGCCGGCCAGCACAAGATTAGGATCCGGTTTGGCCCAGCCAGCTCCCAGGTAAGCGCAAACACGCCATACAGCATATTTGTGACATTTGGAGCCAGTGCAGGGAGGCCTTTGCTAGCTCAAGGGGGAGATTAGGATTGTGCTATTAGTATTTATTATTAGTAATGGAGATTTCTGTCATGATCTGATATTAGCGATCTCCTGTAGGCAAAGGTCACACTGGAAAGTGATAATAATACTAGAACAGACTTGAATTTTGGCACAGTATGCAAGATATCAAAACAAACAATATTATGGGAGCAATGTGTCTATTCTGGCAGTGCATTAATCATTGAAAGTATACTTTCCCATAATTATCCCATATGACAATTAATTATGATTAAGTACACCTCAAAGTCATTCTGTTGGATAGATCTGCACAATATATGGGCCAAAGTCTGAATGTGGATTCCACTCTGTTTTTTTGAGGACTGGGGAAATTTTAAACAACTATTGTTAGTGCTCATTCCTAGTTTAATTTGGAACATCTGCACACATGCAAGGTCCATTTAATCATGGAAGGAAAGCTGTATTAACAGAAGAAAAACTCATGTGAATTAAATTTCACTGCTAAGAACAGAAGTTCTAAACTTTCATGGAACAGAAACTTTGAGTGCAATCCCATGTCTGATGTTGCAACTCAGTACAGCTAGGAGTGAAATTAAAATGAAAGAAGAACAGAAAAAGTTCATGCAAGAACACAGTCCCTGTAAATTTCATACACTGAAATTTGCACATAGCATACATTGAAATTTGCACACAGGAGAATGAAGATATTAAACTATTTTCCCAGAACCCCATAAAAAGATATTATTAAGAAGAAATTATTAGAAGAGTACATTAGCTGTAAACTCTCATTCACATAGCCTTTTGCATCAGAATACACAGTAACACATTATATATTCCTTGTGTTCCTAGAAATTTCTCAATTTGTTTTTAGGAAATGTGGACAACATATGGATTAAAAATACTTTTTTTCCTATTAAGTCCAATACAGAGTAATGCAGAGTCTTACAATAAATGCACTTCAACATTTTTAGTAATTAAAGCAAGAAGTTTTAATATATCTAACCAGCTTTAAGTAAATATGCCTAACTATCAATAAAAAAAAACTGCAAATGTATTTATCTCAAAGATTTATCATTTTCTAAAAGTATTACTAATAAAAAGTTTTGATCATTATCATTATTAAAATGAATTGGCCATTGGGTTAATAAATGGATTCATTGCTGTGTTCCCTTAGCCTCCAGAGCAGTGATTTCCAACCTTTTAAATCTCATGGCACACTGAGCAGGAAATAAAATTGTCAAGACACACCATCAGTTTTTTGACAATTGAAAAGGCATACCAGACTGCTGGTGGGGGGCTCACATCCCCCAATGGCCTACTAATATATAGCCCTCCTCAAACTCATGTGGCATACCTGCAGACCATTTATGACTGAAAATGGCTGCTCCAGAGAATGTTCTGAGGGCCAGGGAGACCGCATGCGGTCTACAGTTGGGACTCTGTATCCACAGATTGTGCATCTGCAGATCTGGTTCAATGCGTGTCCCCTGGATCTGCAATGAGCCAGACTTTGCCCCACCTGAGCCCTCTGGAGGTGACTGGAGGGCTTTCTCTGCTGGCTTCAGAATGGCCGCTTTTGCCGGAAAAAAGCTACTTCCAGTTTCCCTCTGGTAGAGGCAGTGGGCAGACCTGTATAGAACATAGTACACAATCAAAATGGAGGAAACCGGTACATTCCTTCATCCACCCACAACACTGCTGCAGCATTTCATGTGGTTCAGCGTACTGCAGCTGTGGGAGACATCAGTGGAAATCAGAAATGCACCTTGTATTAGCAGAAGTAATTTTGTTCATTCTAGGTCTCTGTTGCACAGAAACTTGTGATTTTGCATCTTGTTTGTGGTGTTCATACTCTTGATATTATTATCATAGGACAAAATTTCTCTAATGATTTTCATGTAGGGTCCTTCTTCTAGTCACCTATCCATTCAATTTCTCCTTCTATAAAAATGTGAACAAAAGTTGCAGATACCTGACAAAGCAATCTTGTACTTGTGCCCGATTCTTATTCTTTTTAATCTGTCCGCTTAGAACCACACGAGTTGGACAACAGCATCTCTAAGCAACATGCAGGGCTTGACCTTGCTCTGAATTGAAATGAATCAATTTCCAGAGGCTCTTCCCACACATTTTCTATATTGTGTAGCTATGCCACTACTTTGACCCATAATACCCAAATATCCTTCATAGAAAGGAGGCAGTGGTTCATCTGGAGTGCTGTAGCCTACCATGCCACCTTCACAGTACTTCCATAGTTGGTGTAGGGGTTTGTGTGTATATATAATTTCCAAAGTTACATATGAAGGATTTGAAAAGCAGACAAATGAACTGTAATATGATCATGATATTTTCTCTTCTTGTAGCTCACTAAGAATGTGAAGAAATGGCTGCCAGGCTTTTTGAAGCAAAAGGGACACAGGCATCCCAATATCTAGTGGCAGCACACAGATAGATGTTTTATTTTGCTTGTAAATAACACCATAAATCCCTCTAGATCAGGGGTGCCCAAACCCCTGCCCTGGGGCCACTTGCGGCCCTTGAGGCCTCTCAATGTGGCCCTCAGGGAGCCTCCAGTCTCCAATGAGCCTCTGGCCCTCCAGAGATTTGTTGGAGCCCGCACTGGCCCGACGCAACTGCTCTCAGCCTGAGGACGACTGTTTGATCTCTTGTGTGAGCTGTGGGACAAGGGCTCCCTCCACTGCTTGCTGTTTCACATCTGTGCTGCAGTAGCGGCAGCAAAGGAAAGGCCAGCCTTGCTTTGTGCAAGGTCTTGTGCAAGGTCTTGAGCTATTGCAAGACCTGCATTCATTCATATAAGTTCTTCTTTAATATATTCATTTATGTAAACTTAGGTAAATTTATTCAAATTTTAAATGTAAATTAATTCTTTTTTCCCCCGGCCCCCGACACAGCGTCAGAGAGATGATGTGGCCTTCCTGCCAAAAACTTTGGACACCCCTGCTCTAGATTAAAGAAAAGAAAGAAAAATATGGCATTTGTGACATAGATTTTAAAATGTATATTTTTACTAATAGGAAAAACAAGTTTTGAAACATTCCAAGCATTTCCAAACAAAATACATTTTTCATTAAAAAGGGTGTCAAAGCAAACAAGACATTTTACCTCATTTCCTCCCTCCCCCTCCCCTGAATTTGACAGCTTCCAGCTCCATGGAGCCAGATCTCAAGATAGCGGCTACAATCTTTTCTCTTGAGTTTGAAAGAAATGAGCTTGGGCAGAGGAGCGGTAGCAAGTCTTGTCTTGACTCCACCTAGCTTTGGGAACAATTGTAACTACTACAATTCTACTACAACTGGAAGTTGGGGGGGGGGGACTGCACTATGTCTCTCCAGATTTAAACTTTATGGAGACAGCTATTGCAGTTCCTCCATTAAACCAAGGAAATGCCAACCATTAAAACGGGGGGGGGGGGGAGAGGGCCCTGTGGAAGATCTCTCAGGTTATTGCTACAGAGACAACCACCACTGCAGTCTGAAACAAGGAAATGCCCAGCTGGAACAGAGAGGCTGTCATGATTGCAGCTCTCCAGTGTAGGTCCATGGAAGCTGAAGCAATGCTTCAAGGAAAACACTATGTGTGTGCATGTACATACATAGTACAACATATATATATATAGTACATATATAGTCCAACACTGCCCCTCACCCCCACTTTAGTGCCTAAACCAGCAGTTCTCAAACGCTCAGGGCATTTGAGAACCAAGGTAAGTCGTTGTGGGAGAGGGGGAAGGCAGCAACACAATTCCTAGGATTGTACTGCTATAGGGCCAAGGATTTTTTTTTACATTTACATTCAACCAGCACCAGCCTCCTGGTGGGTTTGGGGAAACTGCGGACCACTCCTCAGGCTCTCCAAGCTTCCAAACAGTGCTGTAGCTAGAGAGGGGCCAGGATGGACATTGCCCACCCTGAATCTGCAGTTTGCCCACCCTTGCATTTATGGGTCTTTGATGTTTCTTCCTACTTATCCTTTAATTTTGCAACCAGTATATGTACCTGACATAATTGCCCACCCTGAAAAAACAGTCACCTACTCACCTCTAGAATCCTGACTACTGGCCTGTTTCCAAACATCTGAAAATAGTTTTTTTTAAAAAGAAAGCAAAGCCCACTTACAGTTTTGCGACAAAAACCAGAAATGGGTGTTTTTTTTAACTTTTTTTTTTACTATTACTTTGCAGAGGCCACAAGGAAGGAGGCCAGAAGGTGCTGGGCCTCCACACTGGCTGGAGAAGGCTTGGGAGCTGTCAATGGTGTGTTTGCCACCAAGTGGCCAAGAGGGGCATTCAAGGGTAAGGGTAGGGAGGGGGAAGGTGGCTGCTGCCAGATCCCAACCCCCCATCCTGGACCTAAAATCCCTATACAGGGTTGCTTTATTCTGTGCCAGAAATTGAGCTGGTATGGATCAAAGTAGCCCCATAGTGGCTGCTGGGGCTTGACACAGAGTAAGGGAACGTTTGTTACCTTACCACAAAGTGACCTCCAGATGTCTTCCTCCCCACGTGGGATACAGTGGTTGCTGTTTCGGCACCGCTCTATTGCAGCATCGGCAGGATTGGATGGTAGGTTAGAATGCAGATTATAATTTATTGACTTTTCTAAAAATCAGTTCTGTTCTGACATGGGATGTAGTTCAGTGGTAGAGCATATATTTTGCATACAGAAAGTTTCAGTCCCTGACATCTTCAGACAGGGCTTATAGAAACTTTGTCTGAAACAATGGAGTACCACTGGAATAGTGGCGTAACTAAGGGGTTGCAGGGGGTAGCAGTTGCACTGGGCATCAAGCTTTAGGGGGACACATGCTGAGCTTGACATTAGTGACCAAAATTGTGAAAATCTTGGTATGTATGAATAATACCATCATGTATATATCATTGGAAAGGTAATTTAATGCAGACTGCAATGCAACAAACTGCACTGGAATAGCTGTATTCTATCAAAAGTTATGACCAATTAACCAGGAAATGAAAGCACAATTGCCTTGTGGAACAAAAAGTGGATTTGCTTAACTCCAAACTGACCTATGAGACTGATTGTTCTGAGTGCCAATGAGATGTTATTATAATACAGCATGGAACCAATAACTTTTTATTTATTTACTTAATTAAAATTGATTTTGTAATGCAGAGGGGACTACAAAATCTTCTTTGACCCAGGTAGCAGATATATGCCTTAGCTATGCCACTGACTGAGGGGAGGCAGCAGAGCAAGGGGGTGGTAAGCGGCTGGGGAGAGGAGGTGGGTCCCTCCCAATTTTCACTTTTTAAAAAAACCTGGGTATGATGTCACTTCTGGTTGTGACATCACTTCCGGGGCAACATTTTGAACTTGGCACGGGGCTACACGATAATTAGCCATGCCACTGCACTGGAGTGCCAGCCAGCTTAAATAATATCAACACAGACAGACTAATGGACTGATTCATAACACACTGTCTCATATATTAGGAATCTTACATTGAACAACTGATGAAAATAACTGCTTTAGCATGCTGCTCAAACTTCTTGGGATGGTCACCTTAAAACCTAAGCTCTAAAACAGTGGTTCCCAAACTGTGGGTTGGGACCCACTTGTGGGTCGTGACCTGATTTTTGGTGGGTCACCAAAGGATGATGGAACGATCAGATAACTCAGGGGTTCCCAAACTTTTTATTAGGCCTGGAGGCTACTACCCAATTTCTAAACGCCAAGGGGTATTGCTATAATGGTAATTGGGCAGCAGTGCCCCCCCAATAGCAGCTTGTTTAACCCTTGATGCACATAGCCTAATCTACTCTGTCAGTTTCATGAACCACCAAAAATTGGGTCACAACTCACTGGTGGGTCCCAGACCCACAGCTGGAGAACCACTGACTGCCTCAAGCCCTGAGGCTATTGAAAAATAAGATATTGTAGCTAATAATTACTTTGCAAAGAGCTGAGCTCCTGCAGTTTGCAAGCATGTGTAAATATAGAGAGATAAGGTTTGAGGGTCTCTTTTCTGGTCATTATTACTTATAGACAAACAAAATATTATTTCTTTCTAGATCTCTTTTTTTAAAAGCCTGGTAAACCTAGGTGGTCCCAGTAGAGTGTCTTTTTAAAAAGTGGGTCCTATACTAAAAAGTTTGGGAACCACTGCTCTAAAATGATGACTGTATGCTTTATTTTTTGTTCACACTCTGAGTTTAGTTAAAATAATAAAAAAACTCACCATGTCTTGTATTGTTTTAAATATTTATTTGTAACAATAAAATTACTATATTTCGATAATTCTAAGGGATTTCATCTGTCCTCGTTCATTATACACACAGAAAAATACTTCCCTTGTGATATATAGGAGCTCATTAAGATTTTATTAAACAATATTGCGTAGCACAGGGGACATATATAAGGTTTATTGTGTAGTAAATATTATATCTTTGTTCTTTCTCCAAAATATATATTAAACTTTACTCTTATAAATATCTCATATGCCTTGTTTAAACTTACATAATTCATTCAAAAAACCAGGTTTTCAGAAACAAATAAAAGAGAACAAAGAAATAAGAACCTTAAAGAGAAAATGTGACGTTTGGTCTTTGATAAAGCGTGGCAAAAGATGATTGTAACATGTAAGCATGATTGTGTGCATTTGCATTTATGTCAGTTCATCTTTTCTTATATAGAATCTGCTTCCACTTTGACTAATGATACTATAGATTCAACATCTATTTCATACAAATCCTAACAACCCCTCCCCCGATGCAACTGCAACAACGGAGCTCCTTTATTTGCGCAGTCCCTTTAAATCAAATGTGGAAATCCTGCAAGGACCTACAGGTGTGCACCACTTAACAACAAGGCTACGCTGTCTAATCCCCATTATTATGCAATTAGGTTGTTAAGTGAACATTCAGCCTAATCTAGTGCCAATGTAGACACTCCCAGTAAGAAACTACCTGCTGTACAGGTTACTGAAGATAGATTGCTTCTTCTTTGTATGAAAGGCCTCTTTGATGTGTAAACAGACACTCTGCTGCAGGCCATGGAAGACCTGACTGCCTCATTAGGAGCCTCTTTGTTGTGCTTTGACCACCGTCATATATGTAGTCTGTCATTAAGTGGAAGGTTGTTAAGCGGCAACCTGTAGTTGCTCTACCCAGTGGCATGAGGCAGCATTCCAGTGCATACCATTGCTGTACCTGGGTGCAAATCCCATTGAATTTAACGGGGCAGGAGTAGAAGGAATGGGGAGGCACCAAAGGCAGTGATGGGGTGGATCATGTCCAGAAAGGGGGTGAGTACAGCAGCAGCTGCCAAATCTAAGCTCCTTTCCCTGACTCAATCTCATGGGCCCAAGTCCATGTGGACCTGTGCCAGCAATTTCACTAGCACAGGTCCGACCCCTCACAGGTCAAAAACCGATTTCCTTCTCAAAAGCTTTTGCAGGCAATCAGATAAATAAAAATGAAGATGCTGTATAATATTAAGCAACTGATGTCTCATCCCATCCTTCATCCCCCCACTGTTGCAGCCGTGCCAAAAAGGAGTGTACTGTATCCAGTGGGTGTGGTGGAACAGGAGGCTTGGATGCAAAAGGGGATTTAAATGCCCCACAATGGTTCTCCTTAGACCCGCACCAAGGATTTTGCTGGTGCATGTATGGGGAGAGAAAGGGATCTGATCTGGAACACACCATCGCCTCTATATCCACTCCCTACCCCACCCTGCAGCCTCCCTACTCCATTCCTCCTCCCCATTCTCCACCTGCCCCTGTTCTGCCCTCACCCACCCCCCCTGCCTCCCACCTGTCTTACCTGCTCCAACTGGCAGCCATCGCTCTGACAGTGCATGAGGCAAGGAGTGCACTTTACAGTTGCTTTTCAGCAGCCGGCGGAAAGCTAGTTCCGCTAGCAGCTCACCCGATTGGTCTGCCCAACAACAAACCAAGAGCCCCAGAGATGGAAATATCACGTACATTCACTGTCTCACTGGCTAGGACTGCACAGTTTCTTAAATATGTAATCATTTGCAATATTAATATCAGCAGTAACTGAGTAAGTTTAAACTGTATACAACAGGATTCAAGTACATTGTTACAATAAAATGAGGCCTAAAATTCGGTATACTTGTAGCTTCTTAATATTGATCATGTATACAGTTAAACCTCAAATTAAGGAGCTAATTTTGAAGGATTAAAGCAATGTAATTTGAGATTTAACTGAGTCATTAATTCAAACAATGGGAGAGGGAACAGGCTGCTTTCTCCACATATCAACAATATGTTTATGAATATAATCTGATACTTTTAGACCATTTTCATGAACAATACTTAAGTTTCTTAAGGCCAAGAAGGACACACTTTTGATTAAAATGGTGTTATTTATTTTACTCAAAAGTAAGCCCATTGTGTTCAGCAAGACTTAGGCTGTAAACCTATCTTACTCACCAGAAACAAACACCCCTATTCAAAGAACATGTAATAACCCCAACTCCATTTGAACAGAAGTTGTTTACCACTTGTGTTAATGCAGTTTTCACACCTCCAAAATAGAGATGATGCTTTTCTGCTCTAAATTCTGCTGGAACAGCACACTTAATGGCTTGTGACCCTAGCCACTTTCGTGGATTCCTTAATTTGCAAGACTTGCCTTTGGAAGACCAAGAAAAAATTTCACAGCTCCAACTGTTCTCACCAACCTCATCATGAAGCTTAATTGAGAGAATGAGAGAGGCAATGACAGACATTGCCAGTTCTTGCATCCTCAATTGGGTAGCAGGAGAAAGGCAGGACCATCAAGGGTCCCTGACTAATAAAAGAGGACAAATCCTATAGGGTTCTATGGGGCAAAAACTTATAAAATTTGGCCTTAGAGCCTCATGTTCTTTTTCCCTTGATCTATATTTGTTATCCTGCATTGCAGTTGGTCTGTAGATTGTTAGTCTGCAAGAACTCACCCCCATTCCAGCCGCCATTCAAAAACCACAATGCCAGCTGGCACCCAGAACAGTAATACCCCACAATTCTTGTCCCTTTCCAGCTTTTCCCTCCGGCTCTACCAAGCTGCTGAAACCAGCACCGGCTGGTCAGCCAACCTTCTCAGACTGCTTTTCTCTCTAAGCACCCCTATCGCCTCTCTCCCTCCAGAGAAGAGAGACCACTCAGCTCCCTTGCCTGGCTCCCTTCAAGGCGACTGCTTCCCTTGGTTGTTAAGAGCTTACTTCATAGCCCACTTCCTGACTTTGAGAGTTTCTTGTAGTTGCAGAAAAAGTTGTAGTTGTAGAAAAGTCTTGTAAACTTTTCTCTTATAAATATCTCATATGCCTGGTTTAAACTTACATAATTCATTCAAAAAACCATGCTGCCACAACCCATGTAACACACCACTCCCAAGCTTCACAGAAAAGGAACCAATGCCTACATTTGTTATTGTTCGAAACCCCTCATTTTCAGTCTTCAGCTACAACCCTATATACACATACCTGTAAATTGTACTATAATCTGATGCAGTATAATGTAGCTTCTTACATTTCTTTTACTCCTACATACAACTCTCTATTAAATGACCATTTTTGTGATATTCTCATAGAAAATATTTTGAGTTGTAAACAGAATATGCTTGGGTTAAGAGAGGTTCTGTAATAATTTATTTCTTAAATACCATACAACTTTAGAAAAATTGATAAGAGTCTTGTATGACACTTGGTTAGGTCAGAGTATGGAGCTTTTTAGGGTATTGTCTTTTGGCCTTCTGTTTTTCCCTCTGCAAGTGAATTTTAGCGTACATTCGTGTTCTTGTTATTAAAGTGACATTAAAGTGACAGAAGGAAAAGAGATGCAATGGGTGTATGGAGTATCAGAGAGGTTTGGTTAGCAATGTATTCTTTTTACCCTTTTTATTTAATAAAAATATACTCATTATCTTTAAGACAGCTTCTTTTACTTCATAGTAGAGGCCAACAAACATTGTTATTTTATATTAGTAGATATTGACCAAAATTCTTGGCTTGCTATTCATCTGCTGAGAGATGCATTGATCTGAACTACCATTTCAGAATAACAATGTTATTCCACACTCTGATATTGTAGGAGAAAGTGATTTCCCCATAATTTTATTTTTAGGCTGTCCCAATTAAAGCATCACAGCATTCATGTTGTTTGTATAATTAATATGAATAAACAGTATGCTTACTCTTAATCTCTAATTATGATAAACTACACATTTTCATTTAAGTCAAGCCTCTGCTTGTGCTAAAGCTGTCTAAATCTCTCCTGAGTTTTGAAGATAACTTTGGAAATTGAGGGAATTAGCAGATAGGGTCCCACTGAGAAAAGTGTTCACAGGAAAGGGAATAAAAGACAGATAGGTGACTCCAAGTACTTGATAATGAAAGCTGGAAGGAATAAAAACTGCTGTGATTGGAAAATAAGTTAGATCATCAAATGGAAAATGTGTTAAACTTCGAAGTAAAATTTTTTTAAAAAGAAGGAATATGTGGGACAGATCGAGTTCCTTCCAAGTTTTTCCTTTTTGAGAAAAACTGAGAAGCAGGCATTCCCTGCTCATCCTGAGTTTCACACTGGGGAGGGTTGAAGAAACTGCATACACTACCCATAGATGCATCATAAATGAATGCAATTTCTCCATTAGCAATGAGAGGCTGACAACTCTTCCATACTTTCTCAGGTCATATTATTAAGAAGTTCATATCATTTGCTTTCAGTGGAACCTAGAGCTTACTATGGACAGCCGATGACAAAGTTGCTACAGAGGCCTGGGTTCTCCCAGACACAGTATTCCAACTCATCACACACATGCATGCATGGAAAATGGCACACAAGTAATGCGCAGAAGCAGGGGGAAACACTTTGTGTGCAGGGATCCTGTGCAGTGGCCAATAACACAGCAATGTGATTTAAAAGGGAAAAGAAGAGGGAAGTGTAGATGAAAATTGCAACAAAAAGATTTATTGTCATGACTCAACAGAATAAAAAGAGAATCAAAAATTGTGCCTAGCTGAACTTATGCGAGGAGAAAACTATTTCTGACTATTCACTCCCATTTCAACCCTATGCATAAGAACACAAGAAGAGTTGGATTAGGCCAAGGGCCCATCTAGTCCAGCTTCTTGTATCTAACAGTGGCCCACCAAATGCCTCTGGGAACACTCAAGAGAACAAGATGCCTGCGTTCTGAGAGGAGGTCCACAAAAGTTAGCTGACAGTCCCTGCTGGTTCAGCTGCTTTGGTTGCACTTAGAGAGGAAAGAGAGGTGGTGGAACAGGGGTATTACCAATGGTGAGTGCTACTAACACGATGATACTTCAACAACGATTGGAATGGGGATGGCTTATTACAGTACCAGCAGGTTCTCCCAAAACGCACAACAGCAAGCACAATGAAATCAAAGAGGACAGGGAAGAACATGAGGGTCTGCTGAACAAGAGTTTTGATAGATTCCCCCTCCAATCCTATGGGATACTTTGTAGGATGAGCTAATCAAATAGTTCTCCTTTGCAAGTTGAGGATCCCTGCTGCCTTTCGTTTTCACACACAGTTGAGAGGGCGGTGGCAAATTAGGAGATTTATTAACTTATGAACATGCCTCCTTGATTAAATCCAATCAAGGGGTTGCTGAAGACCATTACAGTATGGGGAATCCTTTTGTTTTATCAAACATGTTGTTTTTCTAACACAATTGGAAAATGGCTATGGTCACAGCAGGATATTATAGTTTTGGAACAGGCTAACTAGAAAGGAATTTTGAATTTTATCATTTTGGAGCCCTGCTGAATCAACGGTGGGGGATGATTACTTGTATGCACAAAAGTACTTAGCTGGTGGATCTGACACCTCTTTCAATCAGTCCAGGAAACAGTCACGTCATTGGCCTGGTTCATACAAGCACTCAGCACTGTGCATGTGTAAAAATGTGTGTGTCCTGCACACTTTGAAATAAAAGGAAATAAAGGGCTGTTCAGGTAACACTCCTTTCTCCATTTGAGGAAATGGGTTCTTTGCCTCACTACCCAGTTCAGCCTTATCTGTGATTCTCCTCAGAAGACTCAGAATTTCCCCCTCAAGTACAGGTTGAGCCTACTTATCCACAGATTTTGGATACATGGATTTTGCTCAGCACGGGTCCTCCAGACCCCAGCTGATTCAGATTTGGTCCAACCTGAAGCCTCCAGAGGTGACTGGAGCCTTGCTCCGGTTGTGTCTGGAGGCTCTTCTGAGCCCCATGGAAGCTACACACAGCCTCCACAAACCTCAGAATGGCCTCCAGAGAAGGGTACTTCTGTTTTTCAACTGGTCTTCTAGGACCTCTGGAGGCCATTCTGAGGCCTGTGGAGGCTGCGCGCAGTCTCCACAGGACTCAGAACTGCTCTAGACATGACCAAAGCTCAATGGTGCCTGAAATCTGCATGATTTGGTTTTACGTGGAATTCAGTATCTTTGAGGGGTCCAGGAACAGAAACCTCGCAGATAATGAGAGTCCACTGTACTCATTTCACTGTGTTGAGTTCCACTAAATGTGTTTTTCAGAATACAGTAGACAGGATTGTGGAGACTAGGAGACAGGCTGCAGAATAAAACTTCAGTTCCTGTCCCTTTCCTCTATTTCCTCATCCAGAGGACATGAGACCATTTTGCACCTCTGCCCATCTTGAATGAGATGGTAAGTGGTGCAAAAAGTTGATGGTAAGAGGCTGAGATAACTTTCCATTTTGGATTTAAAGAGCCTTCTGTCTTAGCACAAGAATAGGAAAACTCAACAATTTGGGACAAAGCAGGAGATAAAGTCCCCTCCCACTCCTCCCCTTAACCCAAGCTTTTTGTCCTATGAGAAAATGGGGAAGGTCCAACTGCATCTTGCATGATTGTTTTTAAATAGATTTTTTTAAAAAACGTCAAATAAAACAGAAGGAGATAATTTGTTTTCATCTACTTTGGGGATTCACATAGACTGCATTATGTGTTGCCAAGCTTTTTTCCCTTTTCTGGTCTATAGATTATGGAGACAGCCAGTATATATGCAATTCCCCTGAGACTTTACATCAAGAATAAACCAAGATTGACTTGCCCCAGACCTCTTAAACAGGCAGACCCAAGGCCAGTTGGAAAGCTAACTGAAATGAGAGATCCAATCAAAGTAGAAGCAGTTCTATGCCCACGGTTCCTCTAACAACTGGAAGTCTTAGGGCAATCAGATGTGCTCCAAATGCTAAAAAGTTCAAAAAGGAAGCATATTTAATGCTAAAAGTGCTGCAAAATGTTCAAAAGTTAATGTCTTTTTGACAAGCTCTGCAACTGCTGTTGCTATGGTCATTGTTTCAGAGAAGGGAATGTTGGTATTGTGAAGAAAACAGTGATATAGGGAGCCCCTGTAACCGTGGATGCCATATCAGCAATTTCACTTAACTGCGGATCAGATCCACGGGACACCCGCGCCCCCTCTGGAGGCGAGGGGAGCTGTGCTCCCCTCATCTCCTGATGGTGTTCTGAGCTTCGCAGAGGCCGCATATGTCCACCCATTGCTTCTGTGGGCCTCAGAATGACTGTTATGGAGAAAAAAAAATTATACAGGCCTACAAAACTGAGGGTCAGAAAAGTTTTCCCAAACTTTATGGTGGTTTGATATGAATTTGGGGTGCCGATTCAAAAAATGGCATCCGTTTTGCCCTATCGCATCTAGTTTTGGAGATACAGTATAGCCGCATTAGCGAATGGTTCAAGCAGCTTCCTCATGAGGAAGCCATGGTGTAGCTTCCTCATGAGGAAGCTGCTTGAACCATTCGCTAAAGAAGCTATGCCGTGTCTCCAAAACTAGACGTGATAGGGCAAAATGGATGCCATTTCTGGAATCAGCACCCCAAAAATACCCAGGAATTGGTGTAACATTTAAGGAAGCAAAATGTCTGTTGGCCTGTGTATCGTAAAACCGGATGTGACGTTTTTATTGTCTTATAAGGCAATCTGAGGCCCAAGAGGTCCCACATGACCTCTGGGGGGCACGGGACACCCTCCAGAGGGAGGGGAATGCAGTTTCCCTCATCTCCATAAGGTGGGGGCACCCCCCCATATCTAGATTCAGCTATCCGCGAAGGGTTCCGGAACAGAACTTCCACAGATATGGGCCTGCAAACCTCAAAAAACATCTGATTAAAGTAAAGTAAAACCACTCTCCAATGAGAATGAGGACACAGCGTTTGAAGAAAAATATACTAAAAACTGACCATGCTGTGAACATATAGAGCAAGCAAAACATATGCAAAGCCTCTTTCAATTGCTAGTGGTAAAACAGCTGTCGGGCAAGATCATTTCAGAAGAATAGTAAATTACTTTAAATCTGAACTTCATAAAGCAGTAAAGGTTCCGCAAAAAAGGGAACTGAAACAGGAGAAAAGCAGTGATACATCTGTAAACTATTTATGTTTTCTTAAACTACATGTTATACTAAAATATATTTATCATAGTATTGCATTATTATAATTAGTACATTTAAATAAAGGTGTCTTTTAAGACCCAATCCTATCCTTTTCCTCCCCTGCTGATGCAGTCATGCCAAGGATGGCATGATGTGATGAGAGAGGAAAGAAAGCTAAAGTTTTACTTACCCTATTCTGTTACGCTGTGGTCCCCTATAAGTAGAAGCAGTCTAAAATGTTTTTTTTCGGGGGGGGGGGGATTTCTGTGTTATCCAAAAATAAAAATTGCTGAAAGTGGTGTTATGTGTTTTTATTCAAAAATTAAATTTGTCAATTTTAAAGCACTTTTATCAATTCTAATCACTGTAATATAGGTAGTATACTGTCAGCAGGTATAGTCACAGGCATAACAAGCATAAAATCCCCCCCACACACACAGAAAAATGACACAAGACAGTTGTGTAGGTAAAATGGGCCACTTTATTTAAACTTAAGGTTCAAGGCAGCTGGCTAACCAGCCAACAGTAACCAATTTCACAATATAGCATGCCAGTTAAGCCTAACTTGAAGCAACAGAATTGAACACTGCATTGAATTGCTTAAATAATAAAAAAAAAGGTTTGAAACTGCAGAAAAGCATTTGGATTTCTACAATTCTTCCAAAACAAATGTAGAACTCCACTTCAGAACCAGAGTTCAAAGAATCCCAGTCCTGGCTCCCCCCCCCCCCCCACTTAGCACAGTGGCAGAGGATAGTTCCTTCCTCCTTTGTTGGCAGAGATCACTCTGGCATGTCCACTTAATGCAACAGAACTGAACATAGTATTGAGTTGCTTTTGAAAAAAACTGCACACCAAAAAGTGTGCACTTTAAATACCTTCTGAGATAAACACAGAAGCACTGTAAACCAGCTTCTGTTCTGGTCTGGGTCTTCAGGCCTGGGAATTTAAGAGCATGCTCAGTAGCATGCTATGTAGTATAAAGTAGTATAAAGCCGCTATAGAGATAGCAGCATAGTTCCGTGCTGCTGAGAAATGTAACCAAGGAAATGGAGAACAAAGAGTATTAATTAGTTGCTCGGAAATTGCCTGTAAGCACTCAAAATGCTCCACAGATGCTTTGCAGATGATTAGCAGGCTGTTCAAAAGGTCAGTTTCAGGTTATTTCGTGGATTCAGCAGGATATCGTGTTTTATGGCTTCAAGAGCCCAATTTCGCATTATATCACCATATTTCTAAATTACCATTTTGGACTGCCCATACCTATAGGTGTACTCAAACCTGCATTAGAGCTTTGGCTGGTTGAAGTCCATGTAATCCAAGGAGGTGTTGCAAGGCTATTTAAGGATATTGAAAAGTTGCTTATGTGCAGGCAAATTGAGGATAAATGTGTAACTTGGGATATTTGTTTTTAATGTGTAAATGAGTAACTTGTGTATGAATGAAGGTAATTCCTCTTAATCAGGCAGGATGTAGGTTAACAGAGCTAGCAGTTAGCTAAAAATATTGGTTAGCACCCTGATAACAGATGATGTCTAGGAACTTAAAATGAGGTTTATATAAATTAATGTAAAACATAGATATAATTCAATATTTTGGTAAAAGGCACAAAAGTTACTGGAATTGCATTCAGAAAGTAAATATAAACTGTAGATACAATTAAAAATACATGATTACAAAATTGCATTATCCTTCGGACACAAAGTGAGATTATTGTTTTCCTTCCAGGATGTGTGACTGTAGAGGGGCGGGGAGAACATAAACAAACAAGTCTGAGGGTTGACCAAAGTCTATTGGAAACATGACTTGTTTTACTGTCCATTTTGAGCAGAGGGGTTCAGGGAAAACAGTTCCTTGATGTGGATATATGAAATTGTAGTAAGTGGTAACACTGCTTGATATCAGAGTCCATAAAACAGCATAACCGGGAATAAAAAGGAAAATAAAGATGGGAGATTCACCCATAACATGATGAGTACCTTCATGGAGAGGAAGACCATTGTGATGGAGGCACCCATCCAGGCATGAACCTCCATGAACTGAGGGGGTTAACTATGATGTTGCATCATTGAGGGTCCCCATGATCCCCCTTCTGTGCATCCATGAATAAATTTTGCCATAGAACAACTGCACATCCAGGGCGGGCCTAGGCAGTTTATAAGACTTTATAAGGAGGAGATCATTTAGGTCCAACTGGACATGTGTAAACTCTGCTTCCCAGTGTATGGCAAGTGTGTTGAACATGATAATAATAGTAGATGTGTAGTCCCAAACCTCCTGTAGCTCAATAAATGTTCTTGGCATATTGGAGGCGGGGGGAATTGCATTTCTTCTGTTATGCTTAGTCCCTTTAAACTGAACTCACAAAGGGGAAGAGACTATAATAAATGCCCTTATCCAGCCATGGTGGTTATTAACTCTGCAGTGGAAGAATATATTAAATGTTAAGAGACAATTTTTGTGCAAAATGCAGATAAGGAAATATATGCCCTCTATTAAATGGCATAACCCTTTCTTCAATTTTCAAACTGCAAAGCAAGAGGATGAGGTAAAAAAGTTCTCTCCTACTTGGTGCACTTCATAAAACTCTATATCTAATCTCATTGCTCAAAAAGTAGGAAATTGTCACAGATTATCTGTATTAATCAAACCATACGGAAGAACCATTTTATATCAAACACTGCTAATGACCTAAAGTTTAAAAAACATGGAACATTCAACATTATCTTATTTCAGAAGACTTGCAGGACTACTGGATTCAGAAATATATTCCTTCAATTACTCTCTTGAGTTCTAAATCGCTATTTGCAGAAATCTAATTAGGAAAAAACCTCCAATTTCCATTATAAGAAAATGTTACCAAGGCCAACTTTCAACAAGATAATATGAAAGATGTGCATGCACAGACAACCAAATAATCAAACTTAACCATCACAATAGAATCTTGATAATGAAGTATCTCTCTGACTCCCATTGAGCGGGATAATCAGATCAATAGGGTGCAAGCAGCTGAGTAGCAGTAAAAGACAAAAAAGACTCATAAACATTGCTAGGACAACGGCTGCCTAATGGAATGAAAATGGTAGAGCTTGAAATACCATCATTTAGCTAAATGTGTGATTATGAAACATTTCTGAAAACTCTCCACTTCTTGTTTCTTCATGCTTTTATCATTAACTATTCAAAAGCGGTCTCAAGGCATTTTATTACTATTTCGCAAAGTACCCATCATTATGATCAATGGGGTTGGTGTGCAAGGAAGACTTCTATGCTGCAGGGACCAGTGAAGTTCTTGGTTTTAGAGGCAGACTGCCTCTGACTGCCAGATGCAGGGGAGGGCACCAGGCTGCAAGTTGTGTCTGTTGTCTTGTGTGCTCCCTGGGGCATTTGGTGGGCCACTGGGAGATACAGGAAGCTGGACTAGATGGGGCTTTGGCCTGACCCAGCAGGGCTCTTCTTATGTTCTTATGCTGAGCTTGCATGCAGTTCTGGATGCTCTGTGTTCCAAGATGTACTGCACCCCCAGTGTTGGTGGTGGAGGGCAGAAGTTGCCCTCACTATAGTAGTGTACCTATAAGTGTGTATGTGTGTGCTTGTGAAGAAAGTACAGAGATTCCACTCAAGGACACACTGAAAGAGAAATTAACTTTTTCCCTGCTACAGTGCCTCCAGCCACTGGGTTCATGCCTGCTCCATTATGCATAGTTTAATACTCTAATCCCTGTATAGTTTTTTCCCCCCAATGCTATTGTTTTGGTCAACAGAGTAGAGATTGAGGGCGCAATCCTTATGTCAGTGCTTTCCAGCACTGATGGGCAATGAAACTTTGAGGTAAGGGAACAAACATTCCCTTACTTTGAGGAGGCCTCTGTGAGTGATACCCAACAGTGCTGGAAAGCACTGACATAAGGGTTTAGGATTACACCCTGAGCCTCTTATCTGCAGATTTTGTATCTGTGGATCTGGTTCAACATGAGTCCTCCAGACCCGTGTTGAGCCAGATTCGGCCCAACGTGAAGCCTCTGGAGGCTCTTCTGAGGCCTGTGGAAATCTCCGCGGGACTCAGAAAGTCTTCTAAGGCCTCTGGGAGACATCTCAAAACCAGAAGTGATGTTTTAAGGCCTTATAAGGTCTTTGTGGGACCTGTGTGGGCTTTCCCAGCAAAACCGGAAGTGACCTTCTCAGGCTTCCCAGAGGCATTAGAAGGCTTTTTGAGGCCAATGAAAACTTCCTCAGGCCTCATCTGGAGCATCTGGAGGTGACCATAGCATAGCTATGGTTTTTTAGTATCCACGGGGGGGGCAGTCTGGGAACAGATCCCTGCAGAAAACCAAGGCACCACCTGTATGATGGAATTGGGAACTGACATATATAGTATATCTTAATTTTTTTCTGACTTTTATGCTCATTTTTTTTAATGTTTTACAATTTATTGTTCACACTGTTTTTAATCACACAGCCCAACACACATTTTGGTTACTTAAAAGTTAGACATATTCTTGAAAACATTTGGGGTGCTGATTCAAAAAATGCCATTGGTTTTGCCCTGATAGCTCTAGTTTTGGAGATTCAGCATAGCCGTCTTCTATGCTGATTCAACTGCACATCAGTTGATGTCATATTTGAAATCAGAGCCCCAAATATACCCAAGAATAGGTCTAATGACTGAAGCAGCAGAACAATTTTTTATTGTTGCTGTTGAGCAATATTATTGGTTGCAGGAAGAACTGGGAGAAAACGGATGCATTTTGGTGTTTTTTGTTTGTTTACAAAAAATGAAAATTGTAGACAGTGGTGTTAAGTGTTTTTATTTCATTGTCACCATTCTCTCTGTCATCTAGTTAGGGGGAAAGTTATTGTTGTACTCTTCTTTGTGCATTTTTCAACCGAAGTATAGACATGTTATAACAAAATAAGAGGAATTTCTAAAGCATTGGACCCTCACGGGGGTCATGACCTGATTTTCAGGGGGTTGCAGAGGGCTTGGCATCACGATCTTGGAAGACTCTTTTGAGCAACCACCTGCTGCCACCTTGAAAGGTAGAGCTTAAGAACATGGTTAGTGAAAATGTGAGGTTGGAGAGAGAGGCAGTTAGAGCCTAAGCATTAGCAGTAGTTTTTGGAACGACCATTTGTGATTGTTTGGTGGTAAGTATGCTTTCTTTACTACCTTTATGAACAATATTGTCCTCCCTGCACCTGCTGGGGCCCCTTTGCAAAAGTTAGCAGTGGGAATTTCTGGCTAGGGAAGAGGCTTCCCTTTTAAACTGCTGTTTCTTCAATGCTTCTGGCTGCAGGGAAAACTAGCCTGTACCACTGTGGCTGTACCGCTTTGATCAGCAATGGCACAGAGAAGCCACAATGTGTTATGCGCAACATTCTCAGTGCTGAATCAATTACTGAATCACAGCCCAATATTATCCACACTTTCCTGGAACTAAGCCCCATTGACTCTAATGGAACGCACTTCTGAGCAGACATGCATAGGATTGGGCTCTTAGGGTGCAATCCTATCCTGTGCTGGAACAAGCAAGCAGGATTGTGGCCACAAGTGGCTCAGCCAGAAGCAAGGGTTGCACCGGCCCAAGTCAAGGGCAGGACTGCGCCCTTAATCACTGAACTCAAAACTCAAACGTCACTTAGAGACAAAGTATTTGGATCATTCTAAAAAGGATTTGGAGTTCTTTCAACTTTGAAAAAATGTGATTTATTAAAAACAATCACTTCCTGTTTAATGTTACCGCTTACGGCCCTGCCAGCACAATGACATCACTTCCTGCTTAATTACATCAATTCTAACTCTAGGAGTCCTAACAGGTTGTTGGACTTAAATAGGGGGTCCCAGTGCAAAAAAAAGTTGCGAACCACAGTTCTAAAGGGAAAGAACCAATATTTGCTGATTTTATTTATTTCCATTTGAAAACACTGAACTTGAGTAATAAATCCTCACAATTTCAATGAGCCTGTCATTACCTATGCCACTAATCCTAGGTAAACGAATGATAAATTTCACAGCACTTATCTAGCAGCATGAGCAGCATTAATCCATGGGGTGGTTTCGATAAATTACAGTTCAACAATAGAGCCTGCAATGACTAAATAAAAAGTAGCTTAAAGAAGTACTTATAAATGTGAACTAACTACATAAAGGTAAGTTAGCTACCTGGTGAATCATGCTGTGAGCAATCCTGAAACACCAACATTAAAATAAAAAAGGGAAAATTCTCCACATGAAGTACTTACAAAATTACAATTAATATTTTTCAACCACATGATTTTTGCACACCAACGTTTTTTCTTTTTAAATGCACTAAGTCTGAAGAAAGAATTTTGCATGACTCTAGATCAAGAACATTTAAAAAGATATCACAGTAAGGCAAATATACCATTCTTTCTAAACTAAACACAAGGCAGCTAGAGCTCTGCTTCACTTTAATTATCATATTTCTGTGCTTAATCTTCAATCCAGAATCTACATAATCTTGTATGAGGCTTTGTAAGTCCTGCTACTGTAAATTTGCAGGTTTAACTATAGTGGTATTTCTTCCAAATGAGCAAAGTCTACCGCTTGTATTTGTAGTTAGCACTGGGCAACTATAAAAGAGATCATTGATGTTATATTTCTAAATCTTGGATTTCCTGTCCTAAATATTCATTTTAATTCTTTTCCCAATCTTTTTTGTGGAAGTAATTTGAAAACGAATCCAGTCCATTGTTAGAAAATATGGATATGAATATATTCACATTCAGAAAATGAATACATTTTATACAGAACTAAGATATTTTCTCCACTTTTGCATCCCATTTATGAAAGCAACTGTAATTCAACATAGCATTTTCTTATTTTTGATTCAGTCAACATTCTGACACTTTATGAAATGTTACAACTGAAACACAGCCAAATTTAATTTTTAGAAAGGGTTAAAAAAGTTTAATAAAAACAACAACAAAAAACTAATCAAACCACATGTCAATCCACACTATTTTTTAAAAAGTACAGGGAGATGTACTCACCATGTATAATTAGGACATATTCTGCACTGTTTAGCCCAATTGTATTTTCTGCTTCACATCGATATGTTCCATTGTCCGTTTTATTTAGGCTATTAATGACTAGCTCCCTACCGTTGACAACCATTCTTTCTGGATCTGGTAATTCTCCACCATCTTTTGTCCATAATACAGGATCTGGCCTATGAAATATAAACCGATAAACCAACACAGGGTTATTTTTGTTCAATATATATATAAATGAATATGGCAATAGCAATTATTTTAAATTTGTTTTGCAGTTGTCATTCACATAACAAACATAGGTGATAGTAGTCACACTAATTTTTCCTATAAAAGGTTAACTGAATCTTTAAAAATATATCTCTGAATATCCTCTTATTGACAGATAAAGACAAGTTACAGTCACACATGCCAATCAAGCAAACTGTAATTTGGTAGAATTTATTTGGTACCACAGGAAGTAGTTTTGTAAATATTTAAGCTTGTCAATTTTTGTTAATTAAGATTATGCTTACGTATCCACTAGCTTTTCGGCTTTGGATGTCTTTGAAATATCTACAGTCTTGTTTCTAAGTAAAAGTTCAACCTTGTTATACACGGATTTTTTATACACGGATTTGACTCAACAGGAATGGCCATTGCAAATGAGAAGGAATGTGCTGATCCCTGGAGAAGGGGGAAAATGCATCCTTTTAGTTTTAAAAACTGCTTTTCTTACTTTTGTAGAGAGACAGTCATGCAAGCGATCATTCCATTCTTCAGCTGAGCCAGACAAAGGCAGGGGGTCCTTTGCATATCTAATTGCTGACTGCCTATCTACAACAGTAAGAAAAAGCTGTTTTTAAACCACAATTGTAAAGGGTCACAGTTTGTTATTTTATTTTTTAAAACTGTTTTTTATTTAACACATTTTATGGTATCAGTAGGAAGTCCCAGAATCAAACTCCTGCAGATGTTGAGGCAAGACCTAATTCCATTAGGAGCAACGGAGGGGCAAGAAACCTGGAATGGGTCTTTAAATCTATTTCACCACATTTTTTTTAATCCACAGATTTTTTTTTTTTAATCCACTAGGGGTTCTGGAACATATGCAGAATGGAGCATTAATAACCAACACAGTAACAAAATAACAATGTCACCCTGGCGTAGTAGGAATAGAATCATAATGGCACATTGAAGATCTGTATTTAAAATGTGAAAAAAACAATAAGCCTTTATACCTTGAGGGAGCAAATTCAACAAAATCATTCATTAATAGATGGTGTAAGGAGACCATTAGCAAACCACTAAAGGATACAGGGCAAAAAAGCTACATGCATACAAAAAATTATTTAAATTTGTTTAAAAAATCTATATCATATTTTAATATGACATAATATAGGAATATCACTCAAACTGTTAATGTAATTATGTGCAGGAGCATCTTTGCTCCATCCCAAGGCAGGGCAGGAGAACAGTGCCAGCCTGTTGGCTAATGCCACATTCGGAAGAGATGCTGTTGCTGCCATCTCAATTCCTCCTTGAGGTCTGGAACCATTTGGGGCCGGATGACATCAAAGGCAATCTGTACAAGGGAGAGTGGAGACATGCTTGGAGCACTAAGTGTGATGGATATGTCCAGTTTATTTTTTTCAACTGACTGATGGTGTAGGCCTTTTAAAAAAGAGAGAGAGAAATAGAAAGAAGCACAAGCAAGTGGTGGGGCAGTGGGGATGGATGCTTGTGGTATGGATGCCGAGGGGCAGCCAAATCCTGAGTTGCCTGAAGCTCAGAGGAGCAGCGACACCAAAACGACTGCTGCTGCATCCTATGTGCATTGAGCAGCTGCCAGCATCTCCTCAGGGGAAGGGGACATTTGTCCCTTCCCTGGGAGAGGGCACAGGCCCCACAATGGGGCTACTCAAGTGCGTGCCAGCTATTCGCTGGCGCAGAGCTGAGTCCCCATGTCGGGCTGCAAGATCTGACATGGGGTTCAGGATACGGTGGAGCAGAGCTCCCACCTTCCCCCCACCCTGACAAACTTGTCCACCACCTGGAGCTCTCCCCTTGCTCCAGGTGGCATGTGACTGGTACTGGGCTCAGTGCGGACTGGTGCTGAGCTGGTGCCAGTGCTGATCCAGCGCTGAGCATTGTGAGCGCTCCTTATGGCATGTTTGCAACACTTGGCACCAGTCTAGGGCTGGCACTAGGAGCCCAGGATTGGGCTCTGAACTGGCGCTGGGCCTTTCTGGGCTCAGACTTGCTGTTTGTCCAAACCCCTCCCCTTTACATAATTCAAGATACGTGACATATCATACAGGGTTTATTGGAGTGCACATTATACACTACCTTGCTGAACCTAAGCAGGTATAGCTGTGGTTAGTGTCTGGATTGGATTCACAGTTAAGCTGCACTGAGTTCCATGAGAAAAGAAATGTGGGATATACATAATTACATTCCGCCCAAGGAAATAGCTATCTTGTGTTCTCATAAAGTTAGGCTGCTGAGGACTCCAGATATTCACTTTTCAGGGCCCAATCCTATTCAACTTCCCAGCACCAATGCAGTCACAATGAAACCCCAAGGTAAAGAAACAATGTTTCCTTACATTGCCCCATTGTAAGCCAAGAAGCCCAAACAAGATGGTTTGTGTCCTGGACCCCTTTGTATTGAATGCTGACTTGGCCGAACAATCCAAAACGATACTCACAAACTCAACAAGGATTTTGTTCTAGGAACAGAGAAAGAGAACAAAAAAGGTAGTACCAAAGCAAGGGGACTAACAGATGACATCCAGCGATAGAGACTGACGGTTCCAGGGGCTTCTGAGAACTGTGAGCCTGAAGGAAGGAAGGAAGGCAGGGAGGAAGGAAGGCCTGATGCTACCAACCCAGAAGACTAACACTCTGGTTGGCCTCTCAGAGTGAGAACCTGCTAACACCAACTACTGACTTGCAGAAAGTGAGAGCTGAGCCTGAGTAAGAGCTCTCCTTTTATATCCTGGTGATGTGAGTGTGTGTGGCTTTGGGACTTAATGCCCACATATGGTGATGTCTGGTAGTTGGGTCAGGTGTTCCAACTGCTATTAACTGCCATTTGGAAAGGGTGGAGAACTTTTACCTCAGAAGAAAGATATATAACTCTTTTAAATCCATTTACCCCTCCCCCCTTCACAAATTCACTCATAATACTAACAAACATTAACTCACAACTTTTCAACAACATATCTTTTCTGCTATTTACAATGTTGCCTGTAGCCACTAAGCTTATGCTCCTGCCTCATAATGTTAAACATTCTCAAATTCTTCCATCACCACCACCACAAGATGCAGTGCATGCCCCGATGTCATGGCTGCGTCAGCACTGGAAAGTTGGATAGCATTGGACCCTTAGGCTGGTCAGATCACGGCTATTTACTGGCACACACCATCACCACTGCTCAATTCACCACAGAGCAGAACCTGAGGACTCCTACTACAGCAGACTGGGTAGGTCTGTGCCTTTGTCAGGGACTGCTGGGATACAGCTAGCTGGTATGCTAAACAAGCCTGGGTCCAGATAGGGGGCTGCTAATATACCACAACATTATAGGCTAAACAGGCCTGAGTTGTATCTATGTGCCTGGCTTGTGTAGGAGGGAGGCTGCTGGGAACCTTGTATAAGGTATCTTTCAGCTTTATTAGAAAAGGCTGTGCATATTGCACATAATTATCCCCTAGTGCCCCCCCCCCGCGGGTATGGGTTCAATTAGTTGGAGACTTTTGAGGGGGCCAGGAAAGAGGGTAAGCCAGGTAGTGGTGGTGATAGGAGCAGCAATTGCAATCCTGGCTCCTGTGCTGCCCAGGGCCCAGATCACAAAATGCCGTCCCCCCAGGCCCAAAAACATCACACTGAAAAAAGGTGATGTTTTTCAGCCAAAAACGGGAAGTGACTTTTATAGGTCCTATTGCAAGCTGCATGCCTTGAGTAAAAGGGCCTTAAGACTTAATAAAATGGGTGGCAGGGGGGACATGGTGGCATTGCCCGCTCCCCCGACCCTCCCAGGTACACCAGTGAGGAGCAGGCTGTCAGGGAGGACAAGAGCAACTGACAGGAGGAATCTGCATGGCAGCTAAGGAAAGATTATTCAGTTTCCACCAGAACTCTGCAGAAGCAAGAGGAGGAAGCTTCAGGTGAGGAGCAGGAAGTAGTGGTCTGTGCTGAAACCAGGTACAGTTGTAGACACATCAATAGCATCTGAGATGGGTGGTGATGACTCAGGGCATGGAACCCCCATTTGGGGATGTGAAACAATGTAAGTATGCTAGCTGTCTTGTAGCCAACATTCAGGCAGTGGCATCACTAAGGGGTGCTGGGGGTGAGGATCACACCAGGTGACCCCTCCACAGAGGGGTGATACCACTAATGGCCAAAATTTTGGAAACCTTTTGGAAACTGTGTTTTTTATTAATAATACCATCATGGTATCACTGAAAAGGTAATTTCATGCAGAATGTAATGAAGCAAAGTATGTATTCTATCAAATGTTACGGCCAATTGACCAGAAAGAAAAATACAATTGCCTTATGTAACAAAAAGTGATTTCCTTAACTTAAAACTGACCAATTACTGTTACTAGTATGTACTGTTGGCATCCTTCAGTCTCGGAAGACTATGGTATCGCACTCTGAATGGTGATTCTGGAACAGAGTGTCCTCTCCAGTGCGCGAAGCCTGGGTAAAGTAGATATGGAGGATAGACTATTTCCCATGCAGCAAATCCCCCCTCTCCACGTCACTGAAATGGTCCAATGGAAAGGCAGAGGCCAATACGGTTGGTTCCAGCGGCGTCGCAGGAGTTGCCAGAATGTGACTGTGTTCAGCCATGAACTGCCTCAGGGACTCCGGCTCCGGATTTTGCCTCGAGGTTGACTCCTGAAGCCTTTTCCATAACTGGATGTAGCCACAAGGCAGTGGCTAGTGTTACTAGTATGAATGAGGTGTTATTATGACACATCAGGGGACCAAAAAGGTGTTAGTATGCTTTCATTTCCATGTATCAGAGCTAATACGAGAACTCTTATTAAGTAGTATGAGTTTTATCAAGTTGGCCACTGGTTTTTGGTTGGTTCCTTTTTACTTGATGAAACAAACAAACAAACAAACAAACAAACAAACAAACAAACAAACAAACAAACAAACAAACAAATAGTTAATGGGGGTTACACCAACCCTCCTTTTTTTAAAGTCCAGCAAACCTAGATGGGTTCTGATAGAGTGCCATTTTAAAAAGTCAGTCCTGGTGCTAAAAAGTTTGGGAACCACTGTTCTAAGGAAGAGTTAATAATAACAATAATATGAACTACTATCTGAGCATAGATCTCTTTTCCATTGAAGTACTTTGTTCATTCATCACTATGACCTGCCACCAAAGTCATGAAGTCTGCAACTACCATCAGCAACAACAGTTTTCTGTTCTCAGTCAATCTGGGCCCTTAGAGCTATAAAGTGGACTGTAAGTAGTCCTTCAAAGTTGCTGAATGGCTGCAGGGGCCCAGATTCAGCATCAAAGCTTAATATGGTAAGTGTGTAGGATGGATAATGCTTTTTTCCTCCATTGTTTTTGTGGTGAAAGTGAGTGCCCCATCCCTGCAATTTATCTTTGAAGTTATTTTGACGAATTGACACTTGGGGGGAAAAGTGCTATCACTTTTTTGCTATCAATATGGGAGAGGGGGAAAGTGCTCACAGTGTGCTATGCCCCCTAGTTGTATTAGACTACCAGTCTGATAGTTGTTCAGGAACTTCAAGATCCATTGCTGTGTGAACCTGGACACCCAAAACTTCTGGTCAGGCCACACTCTGCGATGAAGTCATGTCTGCAACAGCCAGAAAGCGCACTATGGTGGTGGAATGCATGTTCTGCCAGCACAGCCTACCCTTTGGATTCTTTAGGAACTAAGGATATTTCTTAGTGTTAAAAAAAATTACTATAGAACATCTCTGCATACATTTTAGAGAACTGTAAAAAGACTGATGGGTGCTATAATTAACAGCTGAGCATAGAAAGCATGAGACATGAGGTCAAAAGAGAAGTTAATTTAACAGTGTGAAGCCTTATAAGCATGCAGATGCATATACTCCTAGACCATTGAAGGGGAATGTAGTGATTTTTCCTTATTGAGTATTAAATGAAATTTAGCTAGAGTATCTCCCAAAAATCCTGGGAGCCATGTTACTTTTCTCTTCCTCTTGCTTCCATTTCTTAGTTCTGAGGGTGTCACATATCAACCAGGCCCTGGGAACAGGAAAGAATCTCCTCTTTGAAATGTAAATTTGGCCTTGCTTAGCAAGACCAAATGGGGTTAGAATTTCATACTTGCTGTGTTGCTTATTGCTTCCTTTAATGTTTTGAGAACATGCAGGTCTACTAGCAAGAACTGTGGTACCAAAGGAATTGCTTATGGAATTGTTTGAAGCTCATGAAGGAATGTTCATGGTGATGGAGGGATGTGATGCATGTCTGACATGCTCAGTTGTTCCCTCCTTGTTTTCCCTTTTAGCATAAAAACTGTTTTCTCCAGATTATCGGGCAAGGTGCCACCATTAGCCTCCTCCTAGTGCGAGTGAAAATAAAGCCAAACCAATTATCTCTCTCCAACCTTGCGTTATTATTATATTAACAATTCCTGCCTCATCATACATTGTCTGTCCGCTGCTTAATAGATTAATGCCTATAACTTGAAAGCATATTTTAGAGAACCTGAAGTTTAGAGAACTCTGTATAACTATATTAATTAATGGAACAGTGAAAACCTACAAAAAGAAAGCATCAGAATGGCAAAGCATTAGCAACCATGTATGTTGGGCAATAAACAGAAATGGACAGAAAGGCAGCACAGCTTCAGATACTTCTGTTTCCACAAGCCCTTCAAGTAAGTATTCACTTAAAACAACAGAATGTCATTATGACTGATTTTTAATGTTTAGCATTTAAGCTTCGTGTTCCACAAGCCTTTACTAGTCAAAGGTCTCCTGCTCCCTCAAACTGTATCTCTGAGCACTGAAGGAAACTTCTTTGCTTACTTTCTTCAAATCCCTTCTTAAACCCCTACTTTTCTGTGAAGCCTTTGGCACCATGCCTTACAGCCCAATCATATTCCCTGCCAGCCCAGACCATGCAGCGCCACTAACTTAGCATGTGCTTTGTACAATGGAGGCAGGCCAGGGGGAAGAAGCAGGGAGGGAGGGAAGCCTCCGTGTCGGGCTCATCGCCCAACATGGAGTTTTCTTGATTCAATGCTGACGAAAGTCCCCTTCTCCCAAGGAGCTGCTGGTGGCTGCCCAGACCATGCAGGATGCAGTGGTAGCCATTTTCATCACTGCTGCAGCCCCATGTGCTGGGTAGCTCAGGTCTTATTAGTTTAGTTACCTGTAACACAAAGACCTGATGCTTTTTTAATCATATCTAGTTATGTGCCTGTTTCTATTATCACCCTAGACTTAAAAAAAAAATATTTTTGTAAGTTGCTTGTCCAGTCTGTCCAGAACAAAGAGCTATCTTACCTTGTCCCTGATCACCTCTCAGGGCTAGCAGCACCAGGGTTAAGAGTGGGAGCTAAGGAGTTGGGGAGGGCCATGTCAGTTGGTTTCCTAAATCTTTCAGTAACACCTGCCATTTTGAAGGAACCCTGGCTCTATGCATTTAGCCAGATGGAAGGCAAGTAAGAAAGGGCACCTCCTTTTCACCTTTAGTTTGAAGGACCAACTCCTTTGTGATGGCAGTAAATCTACCAGAATTTTGTAGTTAAAAGTTACCCCACTCCCTGCTCAGTGGGTCATTAGGCTGTACTGAACTATGAAAAGTACTGACCCAGTATGTATTGTACTGAACCACTATGGTATGTGTGGTTCACACATACTCCCTGTGTTTATATAGCCATCTTCCCCTCAGTCCCTCCCTTGTCTCCCTTGATTTATTTTGCAAATGCCTTAAAGCAGGGACATGTGCTTACTCTATTTAGAGCACCATGCACATAGATAGTACTATATAAATACACTGTGCTAATTTGGAAATTTTATGGTTATACAATCTTTTATTTGCTTATTTTCAGTTGCTACAAGTGGATAAATTGTCTAGAAATTATAAATGAAGTCTTTAGTGCTGGACAGTGCTGCCAAATTTTATAAGTTATATGAACAGTTAAAATTAAGAAGTTAAACATTACTATTTACAGGATCATTATCTTTAGGCTATTAAATAAATATCCAGTATGATTATGGAAAGTGTAAGAAAGCTATAAATGATATTTTCAGACAGTGAAATCCTGTACCTCAATATTATCATTGTTTTTAAACAGTTTTAAAGGTACATTTTTTTTGTAGAAAGCACTTAAAAGTACATGTATAGAAATATTATTGTTAGAAAGGAAAATATTTTACCATAGTAATAAGTGCATTTCAAATATAATGTAGCATTTCCAGCTGTAAAACACAATTTTCTTGGAAGACATAAGTGCTTCTGTTTTTTTTTTTATTTATTATTTTACCTTATCAAACATGTGCTGAGTTTGGCTTTTCAATCCTCTGGCTAACCTCTGATACCAAAACTAGAAGCTCAAGGGAATCTCTTATGTTGCGAACAGATGAGCTTTGAAGCCAATTTTGCATATGTAATCTAGCAGAAAACATTTATGCTCAGACACTACATGTGCTTCTGCTAAAATGCTGACTGAACCAATTTCACTTTAAGGGGGAGAAGGAAGGTTACTGTTGGCTTCATAAAGGTTCTGTAATTTTAAAATGGGAGGAAGGGGGCCTTTACAAAATTTATAAGCACTACTCAGTTTGTCTACTCATGTTTTTTTCACAAGTTTTGAAGACTCAAAAGATGAATTCTGAAAAAGATATATTCAGTCATTAAATATTTCATTAGCATGTGTGTTACAACCAACGTTAGGTAAATGGAGACTCAGAATTATTTTAAAACATCACATTTATTTGTTTATTTATTGTTTATTACTGCAATATTATAACACTGTATGGTAAGAGATGAGCCACTCCCTTTCTGAATCCATTCCTGAATGTGCACAGAGGTTCATGGAAAGTTATACCAGTCATGGTATTACACAATTGTAGGAAATTTAAGATAGTGCAAATACAATAGTGCTACACCAGAAATTTATCTATTTAAAACATTTAGATGCTGCCTTTTTTGTTTCATTAAAGGGACCAGTAAGATGATTTACAAATAACAATCAAATCAAATCTTTAATAATATTAAAGAAAAAACAGTTAAAAATCCAGTTCTGTGGAGTGAGCACACAACTGCTACCAATTTCAAAGGAAAACAAATCAAACAGCAATCCACAGTGATCCAGAAGACCAAATGAAATGAAATATCTTGTCTCCTAAAAATTGGCAGTGAAGGGATCAGTCAGGTCTCACATGGGAGGACATTCTATAATCTGGGTGCCACAACTGAGAAAGTCCTATGCTGCATCCATACCAACTGTGCCTCAGCAGACAAATGGATGCACAGTAGGATATAGTCTGACAACCCTTTTTCTTTGAAACTGGCAAGGAAGTGATAGAGATTTTAGAGGGTTAACTTATCTTCTCTAGTTTGAGAAAAATACTGAAATTGGAGCCAAGAGAATGACTGTTGTTCCCCTCAAAAATAGGATAGGAGGGTCATTATGACAAAGTGACCTAAAGAGATAATGGTTAGCAGAACATGTAGATCATAACTTTCCTAAAGGGAAAATTCCAGGATCTTGTATAACCAAAGTTGTGGGCCAGGAATATTTTGAGATGCAGGGCAGAATGACCTCCTAATTAGAGCTGGGACCATGCACCAAATCTGTCATAATAGGCCCAATAAGGAGGTAGAAATGACATACTGTGTCACATGGGTAACTTGTTTATCTCACCTTATTTAATGTGATTTTCTGGGTGTGGTTCTTTGACAAACAGGATGGGAAACGAAGAGTGAATATTTGTATCCAAACTGAATCAATTGGCTTGTGTAATTATTGTAGAAATAAAGCCTCCAAACCCTTTTAAAAGGTCTGTGACTGTTTGGCATTGCGTCAGTGAAAAGAATCTGAAAATCTTTCCAACAGAAGGAAGGAAGAAAGGAAACAACCTGTGCATAGGCAAGTACATTACGCTGGGTGCCTGTTAAGAGAACATGACCCAAGCCTGTTATGGTTTCTGAAGCAGAAATGATTATAAGAAGCCTAAGATCCACAGGCAAGAAGAAAGCCACAGTTTTTAGTGTCAATGCAATCACCTGCCCGTCCCTACTCTATCACCCATGAAATTTCACAAGGAGTAGGCAAACCTTCTATATCAGTTTGATAGAGTAGCTCTTCCTGTCTTAAGAGTTGGATATTGGCAGTTATTCTTAACTAGTTAATGCTACAGTCAAATAGGACAGTCGGTTGAGGGGCACGTACAGTGACTACTACTACCACCAACAGGAACAGTAGTCTTCACTTGGAACAGGACACCATACCAATCTATATAATCAATTAAATCAGTGGTTCTCAAACTTTTTACCATCACAATCCACTTTGTCAGCCACAGTGGCCATGTTGCACCCCAGAATGCCTTCAGGTTTCAGGGTCATGCCCCAGAATGCAATCTTGCAAGGCATTCTAGTGTATGACATGGCCAGCAAAGTGGATTGTATGATGATACTACCCAGAAGCCAAAGACATTCTGGGGTACAATGTGGCTAAAAACACCTTGTAGTTTCCAGGTTGCGCCGGCCCTGCAACTCACCAAAAATTGGGGCATGACCCATAGCTTGAGAACAGCTGAATTAAATACCTATGTAGATCCCAATACTGTTTAGATGTGCCTTTACTATTCCCAGGGGAAAGGATTCATGTTTAACTCTATTTCACTTTTTCATTTTGAAAAGGAAGGGAAGATAGAATATTGCTTTCTCTCACTATAAAACCTTTCAAGATATATCTATCCAAGATAATAGAAGAAGAAAAAATAGTAGCAGCATGCTTCCTTAGGCTTCCTTCTTCTCTCTCCACTCAAAACCGTCAAGAAATTCCTTTTCTGATGCTCATTGAATAAATATGGATACAGATGTCACGCACCATCTTTCCAAGCACGAGCCTCCCTTTGTGATAAATCATCTATGCAGCACACAATTGAGATTCCTTTGAGATGCTGTTTTAAAAATGCGTGTGCGCACTTGTACACAAGCACAAAGAACAAGCATGTAAGGAGGCCAACTTGGGAGGCAAATAGTCATAATGAAAGGTCTCCACATCTTTTGAGTGAGTCTTGAGCGAGGAGGTTTTGCCACATGGCTTGGAGTTTGATGTAACATTACTGACAAGGATGGGTCAGGGGCCCCACAGGGATCAGATAGTCTCTAGCACAAGAAAAATAAGCTGCCTTGTGGGAATGAATCAGATGAATCTTCTTTTTTCCTGTGAACGTGTGCTGAAAGAAGTGGGAGGAAGCAGGTTTTTTAATGTTTTGTGTAGAATGGCAACATGCCTAAGGCTATTTCCAATTATTCTATAACCTTCCTGACCATCATACTGCATGCTACATTTCTCAAACCCAAGCTAAAGCAGAATGAAAGAGGAAGCCCTTCTCTGGATTGCATGAAGCATAAAGCCGGACTGTAGTAGTGTTCTATAATTGTAGCACAGGCAGATCCATCCATGACAGATGGATCAAACAACAGGTCTGCTGAGTCAGAGACACAAAAGAGCAATGATGGAACCTAGCATAGTAAAATTATATATATAGCACTGACCCCTGAGGAACTGCCTTTTGAGACTGCTGCGCTCAATCCCTCAGGGAACCCAGCTTGCTCCTTGTCCTTTTGTCTTTTCCTGTGTCTATTTATCTTCCTTGCCAAGACGAGCCCACACATCACTCAGTGGCAGCAATTGCTCCCAGCCTGAGTTAAGTCTCTAGGCAAGAAAGCTATGGATGCTGCTAGAGATTCACACTGCACCCCACATATCAGTGCTCCTTCAGCACAGCCTAGAGTTAATTGTGATCCATTGACCACAAATGGCCCCAGGAGGAAAGGATCACAGAATGAGGACATGCATGTCTCCTTATTTTATTTATTCCTATTAGTATAAAGTGGACTTATTTTTGTAGCCCATCAAAACTTTGAAATATATTTTACAGCTGCTAACAGCCTGATCTTGAGCCCGGGCAGAGCCACTCACTCATGTGCTGCCTGGGCAAAGGTTGTCACAAATGTGTTGGGGGGGGGGGGCGAGAGAGAGAGAGAGAGAGAGAGAGAGAGAGAGAGAGAGAGTTTGCTGGCTTCTGCTCTCTTGCAGGCCTACAGCCCAATCCCATGCATGTCTACTCAGAAGTAAGTCCCATTAGAGTTAATGGGGCTTACTTCCAGGAAAGTGTGGATAGGATTGAGCTGTAAGTTGTGTCCCCTCCAAGCTTCTCTCTGCAAATGTTATGGAGAGAATGAGCAAGGGAAAAAGAGAGGCATTAAGATGTTAGGGGAGGAGTTATTATTATTAACAGTATTTATATACCGCTTTTCAACTATAAGTTCACAAAGCGGTTTACAGAGAAAAATCAAATAACTAATGGCTCCCTGTCCCAAAAGGGCTCACAATCTAAAAAGATGCAAAAAGAACACCAGCAGACAGCCACTAGAAAAGACACTGCTGGGGTGAGGTGGGCCAGTTACTCTCCCCCTGCTAAAAAGAGGAGCACCCACTTGAAAAAGTGCCTCTTGCCCAATTAGCAGGGGTAATTAGCAGAGTTCCTGGGTTCTAGCATCACTGCATATTTTATGGAGGTCATAAAAGATGACCTTCAGTGTAGTTGGGTTTCATGCTGTGTGGCAGCAGCCACCAGAGAAGCCCTGTGCCAGAAAACTGGCATAGGGCTGAGGTATTCAATCTGTGTGTCCTGCCTCCCTAGTGAGGCATGGCTAGCCTCCAGGGGCATCCTGTGGCATCTGGAGAGACTGCTCAGCTCCACATACTGCCTGCTGACTTGCTGCTTTTCTGCAGCTGTGAAGGATGTGGGTGGGGCAGCGTAAGGTGGGGAGGGCATGTGAAACAGGGTGGGGGGAGATGGGAGAGAAGGCTGGCTGGGCAGCGATGCTGCATCTCATCAGCACAGGGTGCCCTCCTGGCAGGTTTCAAACTGGGAGGGAAGAGTAAGCACAAGCAGCTCAGCACTTTCCTCTGCTTGGGAAGGAAGGAGCCAGCCTGCTCTTGGGGGGGGGGTGTCCAAATGCCCCAGCCTGCATTCCTTCATTTTGCCTGGGGGGAATAGGGATGGCGTCTGCATGTTGGGGTGTATGTGTGTGAGCAGCCCACATCTACTTTAGGGTGAGTTGTAATCTTGCTGGCTGCAATCCTTTCCACACTTTCCTGGGAGTAAGCCCATTTGACTCAAATGGGACTTACTTCTGAGTAGACCTACAGAGGCTTGCGGTCTGTGTCAGGTTAACCAAGGATCCTCACCTTTCTCTTTTTCCTCCCCCTTCAAAAAGACAAAAAACCCACTCTTGATGGCTTTGCCTCCAAAAATTGATTAAAAAAATAAAAATACCCATTCCTTTTCAGCCATCCCCCTTTTTCCTCCTGCCTCCTTTGGGGGGGGGGTACTCTGTTGGCTGCTATTGTAAGATATAAGGCACAATCCTAGCTAGGTCTATTCAGAAGTGAGGTTAGGATTGCAGCCAAACAGTTTGCAATTAGCAGATACACACAAAACAAAGTCTTCCCCTCCCCCCCCAAATTCATCACTTCCCCCCTCCCTTTCCAAAACCCTCCAGGTGTGCTGCTAACAAACTCAGGGCAGAATCCTAACCAGGTCTACTCAGAAGTAAGTCCTATTTTGTTCAATGGGGCTTACTCTCAGGTAAGTGTGGTTAGGATTGCAGCCTCAGAGTGCTGGCAGATGTTTTTTTGTTTCTAGCGTACAATTATAACACCTTCATCCCCATTCGTCACTGAGGTGAGGTGTTGTAATGGGGAGCCGTGGCCAATGGCTACAAGGATCAGGGGAGCTGCTAGCCAGAAAGTTCAAGAACCACTGGCATAGGGGATGAGTGATGGGTGAGGGGTTTGGTGGAACAGGGAGGGAGAGGAACAGGGCAGAGACTGGGTGGAGAGGGATTTGTGTTGAGGCCAGGTAAGGGGCAGTATCGGTGGCAGCCAACAGCCTATCCCCCTTCCCAGCCTCAATCGACCAACCCAGGTCCACTTGGCTGCTCAGAGCAAGATACAGAAGGAATGCCAGCAAACAGCCATTACACTGAGCAATTAACACTGTTTTGTTTTTTTTTAATTTTAATTTTTTTTTGTGCTAAAGACCATGATGGAAACAAGCCTGAAGTGTTTAGACCAGGGGTGCTCACACTTTTTTGGCTGGAGAGCTACTTTGAAACCCAGCAAGGCCCGGAGATCTACCAGAGTTTTTTTACTCTGTTCGCACCATCATAACATATAACATTTATGTGTACAATGTATGTTGGTGTACCTTGCATAACCGAATGAGCCAATATTGCACAACACAACATAATTAACTATAAACATTTTTTGTAATTACTTGAGTTTACTTTGATGACTTGCACTGAAGTGAATCAGCTAAGGATGCATAGTCGGACAGTAGCTGCTGACAGCCAGCCTCAAGCACACTTCCAAATGTTCATCAGTCATGGTGGAACAGTACTTGGACTTAATGATCTCCATGTAGGAAAAGGCTGACTCACATAAATAAGTGGAGCCCTTCCTGCCTCAGGTGCTCTTATATCCCTGAGGGCCCTATTGCCTTCAAGTGGCTGCAGCTGTGCAGCACACTCTGCTGGACGCCCAGGCCTTACCCTTAAAGGGGTCACTGCTGACACCACATCTACCTCCTCACCAGATCTTCCTTGATTCCAATACAAATGAGGGGGGGGGAGCAGATCTCTATACAGACCAGTGCAAAAACAGGGGAAAGGTGTGGGGGAGGGACGATCTCTGTATAGACATCACAGCAAGACCAGTGCAAAACCCCTTGCACACAGAACCTACAGATGGAAGTTGGGGGGGGGGGGCAGATCTCCATACATACCAGTGCAAAAGCAGGGGAAAGGTGTGGGGGAGGGAAGATCTCTGTATAGACATCACAGCAAGACCAGTGCAAAACCCCTTGCACACAGAACCAACAGATGGAAGTTGGGGGGGGGGCAGATCTCCATACATACCAGTGCAAAAGCAGGGGAAAGGTGTGGGGGAGGGAAGATCTCTGTATAGACATCACAGCAAGACCAGTGCAAAACCCCTTGCACACAGAACCAACAGATGGAAGTTGGGGGGGGCAGATCTCCATACATACCAGTGCAAAAACAGGGGAAAGGTAAGTCAGCCCCAGTAGAGTCAATGGGGCTCACTCCCAGGGATGCGTGGACGGGAGAGAAGCCTGCCAGGGGCTCCTCTCCCAGGGAAGAGCCTGCCAGGTGCTCACTCCCTAGGCTCCCTGGACTTACTCCCTAGGCTCCCTGGACTCACTCCCTGGACTCGCTCCCTGGACTCGCTCCCTAGGCTCCCTGGACTCACTCCCTGGGCTCGCTCCCTGGGCTCACAAGCCTGCCAGGGGCTCACTCCTAGGGATGCGTGGACGGGAGAGAAGCCTGCGATCCACTCATTTTGCCTCGCGATCAACTGGTAGCTCGAGATCGACATATTGAGCAACCCTGGTTTAGACTGAGTTATTGAAACTCCCCTCCATGCATACACACCCCACCACCTCCTTTTTTTCTGTTAAAGTTGGCTTCCAGACTTGAGATGGGACTTGAGACTTGTCTTGAAAGTATCTTACAAGGATTTGAGATTTGAAGGTAGAGACTTAACTTGAGACTTGGAGTAAAAGACCTAAATACATCACTGCCACTTTCATTTTACCCACATAAAGACATTTCAGACTGTTTCAAGTTCAGCTTCTTTGATTCCTCCATATATCCATTTAGCAGTCAGGGGACCCCTATAATTCACACAATACTAGAGCAACGTGGGAACATCTGCTTCATGATATCTTCTGTCACTACTCCATGTCACAAGAGCAGGGTGGATTACATGCTTCATGGTCATATCTGATAAACATATCTTTCTATACCACATGAATTGTCTTCTTTGGTGTGAGCAAACATAATGCTCCTAATTGCTGAATCACAAACACTGGAGGGCTGCTGGGGTCACTCCCTCACTGTCCTCCATTCTTCTCATCAGGAGCACAAATTCCTGCTGCCTCATTTAATGACGCCTAAGGCGAACCAAGATTCTTACTTAACCAGAACCCAAAAACAACTTGTTGCTGTGAAAGCAACACATGATGAGATAATTAGTAGCATTTCATCTACATTGACTTTTGTTGCTTTCTGCTACAGAAGACTCACAGAGAAATTGTTTGGGAATGGACAATAGTTTGCTATTTGCACCACTTCCATCACACTACTTTTAAAATAGCAGCTTTGATAAAGTAGCAGGCCAAGGCTCAAGAGACTGTGTCTCTAGAGAGGAAAAAAAAAATGGTACTGTAAAAAGATGAGCTGTCACACTTTTGTTGCTGTAGTAAGTGTGGGTGCTTAATTTAAATAATGTTGCTCGTTTATAAATAATTTAACTAGGATAAGTGTGCATAGAAATGGGAACTCTCAAAGGATCATCAACCAAAAGACTCACGAGGCAAAAAATGGAAGAGCTTCCAGCAATAGAAATGTTATTGAAACAGAATTGTAAAACCACCCACCCACACGTGCACTTGAAAATATATGTTGTTATAAATTATTTGAACAAACCTGTAAAAACTGTATACAAGTTTAAATTCTGTTTCACCCAAGAGATGTATGCCTTGTTAGAACAGATCAGTATTACTTCCATTGCCAGCCAATCAAAATGGGTAGCCCAATCCTACCTAACCCGCCCCCACCACCACTGCAGCAGCAGCACCAATGGGGTTCATGCTGCATCCCACAGGGAAATACCTCCACTGCCTCAATGAGTCTATATGGACCTGTTCAGCTATTTTGCTGATATAAGTTCGAGTGAACTTGGGTTGGGCGATTGAGGCCGGGAAGGGAGATAGGATACTGCCTGCCATCGATACTGCCCCTTTCCTGGATTTCCAGGAAAAGTATACAGCTTTTACAAGGATTGGGCCCAAACTCAAGGAAAAAAGCACTAGGAAAATACAGTCATAAGAAGCTTAGGACAGACAGAATAAGGTTCTACCAGCTGTGTACTGGCATCTACTCCTCCATAACACTTGCTCAAGGAGTACTTAGCTGTAAAGAGACACTATTAAAAAAAAAAATCCCACAACTATCCAGTAATCACCATTTCAAAAGGAAATTGAGTCTATAAAGCTGTCCTGGAACTTCTCAATGCTTGTGGAATCCCTTCATGCTCCCTGTCCCAGAGATGTGGAACTAGAAATGTTGCTGCTGAGGCTCATTACAATAAAATAAGAACAGAATCTGCACATTGGGTAAAATGAGAATAGAAAGAAACCTGGTGGAAGAAGGGACATTTTTAGATAGAAAGGATACATCAGATAAACAAAGCATAGGAACAGAACTGCCTGTCTCCTGGAAAAGGTATGAATAGAAGAAGCTGAAAATGGCAATTTCATGCCACTCTATAGCGGGGAGAATCCAAGAATTAATTAAAGAATGTATTTAAAACAAAAGTGTGCAAACTGCACAACCGCACTCTCACATCCCAAACTGTATTTCATTAGCATTAAAACCCTCGCTCTCAATTAATCTCCGTAATTTGTAACAGCCATTCAAATGCACCCACTTGAGTGTAGAATTATCTGGATACTGCTGACATTTGCATGTCTTTGCCACATTTTTTTAAAAATTGTGCTTTAAATATATTGAACTTTTAATCATCTTTTGTTTTGCATATGTAAGAAGAGAAGCTTCAGACTGTCATATTGCTTACTGTTGTTTTTTTTCTTCCTTTTTTTAAGTAATAGAAAGAAACAGATAAGCCTTAATTCAGACAGTTCCTTTATGGCACTCATACACTTGTGTGTTCACAGCAGTGCTGTGGACTAATTCTGAATTGGCCTCATCTACGATTCCCAGCAGGGAATTTAAAAGCAAGGCACTTTTAAAACTTATGGTTAATTAAACAAAATAATTAAAAAAAGAATATTTGCTATTGCACATGCAGAGTAGAGTTCAGAAATGATGATAACTAGCCATGAAGAACTGGCAATTAATGCATTACTACAGTCAACACCGGAAAACACCCGATGTTTAAACTGAATTATTCTCCTGTCTTTTCTTGTCACCTATTTTGAGGTTTATAGTCTGTATTTTCCCACATAAGAATGACTCATGAATCAATATTCATTAACAAAAAGCTTCACTAATCTTTAAAAGATAAATGTTAAAAGCTCAAGAAAAGCAAAAAATCAGCCCAACTGCCCACAGGTTGAGTCAGACATCAGATCACGCTGGGTTGAGTGTCAGTTCAAAAGGATCAGTCAGTAACGTGCTGAGTTCAGGCAAGGTGGTCAAACACTGGGTGACTGGATAACAGCCAGCAGTCAAGGAATCGGAGCAAAAACAGGAACAGGTGTCCAAAATTTAAAAACAAACAGTAGAATAGAATTCAGGAATAAAAATATGGAGCAGGAGACCAAACTTAGATAAGCAGCTAGCCAGGCATCTGGGCAGCAACAGCCAGGGAAGGGTTGATTGTATTGTATTTCATACCCAGCCTATTTTTCAGAAGGAATAAAAGTGGGTTCAGCAATAAAAACAAAAATTTAAATAAAGCCATTGGTAATCAAAAGGAATAGCATCAAATAGCTCAAGAGAGAGATAAAAATGCATAGCCTCATCTGAGCAACAGAGCTAGCACACAATCAATAACAAGGGGCAGGCATAGTCCCATCACAGCAAGAACGGAAATTGAAACAAAAACCAGTCAGTCCAAAGACATTTCTGAAGAGCTAGGCTGTTGTTAGGTGTCTACAGGCCAAACTACATATGACCTTAAGGGCGCAATCCTAACCAGCTTTCCAGCACTGATCTAGCCACAATGCAGCCCCAAGGTAAAATAACAAACATGTCCTTACCTTGAGGAGGCCCCTTTGACTGCCTCCCCACTGCAGGATGCAGTGCATACCACATTGGCATAGCTATGTTAGTGCTGAAAAGTTGGTTAGGATTGTGCCCTAAATGTGTTCCTATGTAGTTATGAGCTTAGATTCACTTAGCAGTAACAGCTGCATGGGATGTAGTTCAGATAGGGGCCATGGCATGAAGGTAGGGAATGCCATTTTCCCACCAAAAATTCCTTCCCTTTCCCCAAAGTGAATGCACAGTGCTGCAATTTGCTACAAATGGGTGATGAATGAACCTCTTTCCAGAAACAAAGGTTTTGTTTTTACACATCTAGAAAGCGGCTTGCTTAAAGGATAGGGCAGATGTAACAAATAGTCCAAACCTAACCCACTCTCTGTGTGGTGATAATGCAGCGTCCATACATCTCATGAGGGAATTTTGGCCTCTGGAAGCCTCCCTGGGATAAGCCTGAGCTGAGCCACCAGGTTTACTTGAACATGTGTCAGCAATATTGCTGGCGTAAGTCTGCATGAACCCGGGTCGGGGAATTGAGGCTGGGAAAGGGGTTAGGATTTAGTGAACATTCATCCCTTCAGGGTTCCAATCTGTCCACCTCCCTGCCCCTATTGCTATCCTTGAGTGTTCTTCCTCCTCCCTGCCCTCTTCTGCCCCTATGAACACTTACCTGTGCCAGTGGGTGTCTAAATGTTGCAAGCAGGCACATACTCCAGCCTTTTGCAACAACCAGAAAGCGCCTAGCACCACTGGAATACTCATTCCGGTGGTGCTAGGCACTGTTAGGATTGGGTCAACATCCCAGAGCCCAATCCTATTGACTCTCCCCTGATGCAGCATTGCCAAAATGGCTGCTACTGCATCCTGAGGTGGGGGCAGTCCAGGAGGTCTCGTCTAGGTAATGTGTTTTTTTTCCTTCCCTCAGTTTAAGGCTTACATTGTAAGCTCTTGAGCAGCCTATGGGTCTCCTCGAACATATGCCGTGTATCTTAGTGCTGTATATTCAGGGAGTGAAAAGGAGTTTCAAAAAAAGAGGATAAGATCTGGCATGCACCATTGCCACTAGAGCCTCCCCAAGAATGCCTGTTTCCTTCTTCTCTCCACCCATGAGTTACCACAATAGCAGCCAGGCTGCTGGCTACAGTGGTAGCTCCGAAATGGCCACTGGCTATACACTGAGTGTGCTGCCATATAGCCTGCTTGTTCTTAACTTTGCATTCTGAATATACTGCAGATACCTCTCTCAGTATACATAAAGATCTGCCCAGCAACCTTTTTATAATGGAAAAGTTGCAATTATTCCTCATGATTAGATTTAAATTGTGGAAAATTTCAGAAACAAAAAAGAATGATAATGTGATTCAGAGCTAAAAGTTATTTGTTCATCTTGTTAAGCTAGTTTCAGTTAAAACACTTTTTCCATGCAAATATATGTTCTTCAGATACTGCAGCAATTTTCCTATGCATTCTCATAATTTTGCTGCCTACACATATGTCATAGAATTCAGATTGTTTTTTTTTTTACACTTCCCAAAGACAGAAAAAGAAAGCTTTGATGACAAAATCTGAGCAAAATCTGCCAAGAGTATTTATCTGGCATTAACAAGAGGAACAGAGGTATTTCAGTAACTAGGCTGTTAGTATTCTTGTCATTCTTGCTTGACAGGATTTCACAGTGTAAAAGTATTAGAACAAGGTCTCCAAACCCCGGCCTGGGGGTCGCCTCCGACCCTCCAGAGGATTTAATGTGGCCCATAGCACATGGTGGGGAAGCTTGGCTGTTCTAGCCCACAGCAACCTGCTGGGTACACAGAAAACTGCATGGAGAGATTCTTCCACTGAAGAGGCTTCCCCAAAGATCATCCCAGAAGGCTCTGTGCCTGCAGGGACTCCTTAGAAGGAGAGCTCTCCTATGGAAGGAGGTGTCTGTGTGGAGATGGGGGGAGCAAACAACAAAAGTAATTTCTGCCTAATTCTCAACTTCCTCTCAAAACCTAAGAGAAGGAGTTCCAGATACATTCAATACCCTGATCAGACTGCTGGTCAATCGGTTCCATTCCAACCCAGTCGGTTCCATTCCAATCAGTTCCATCTATTCAACACTTACTGAAAGCATGTTTACAAATTTATTTATTTCTCAGATTTCTCCCAACTTATTACTCAATTGTTCCCCAACTCTTTATCCCTCCAACTCATGAATTCTCTTGCCATTCCCTCTAAATAATTTCCCCTTCAAAAAATGTTTCTCCAAAAACCTTGTTCATGTTTTTACCATATTCTTCTTTTCAAAAATTAATTCTTCAATCATTAATTTTCTTTTTCAAAATCATTCCCCCCTCTTCCTGTGCAAATCAATTTTGCCCTCTGCTCCTCCAGTCCTTTTTTCAAAATCCATTTCCTCCCCCCTTTCCATCTCTTATTTATTACTTGCTTTTCCGGTCCTTCAAATGGTGTCAGATATATGATCCAACCCTCATATCAAAAAGTTTGGAGGCCAGAAGGCCTGAACCAACCTCAAGAGGATGACTGGCTCAGGGATGCTGGTTGGAGACTCTTAAGACCTGGACTGCAAAGTCCATTCTGAAGGTTTCCCAGATTGTAATGATTTGGGTAATTTGGCTGCCTTGACTCTCACTCCAGGGAAAATTCAGAGAGTGGGAAAATTCAGAGAGTGGCATGAGCCAAGGTAGGGTTGGAGTCAGGGTGCTAATGCCAAAGGGATGAGAACAGTTGCATCTGTCTCCCTCAGGATAAGTGCCCACACTAAAGGAGATGTATACTAGACAGGATTTGCTGCAAGAAGGGCAGTCCAATCTTAACCCACAATGGAACAGGCAGGCCAGCTGGCCTGCCCCATATCCAGTACAGGATTGGGGCTGGCTGTAGCACAACCTGGGGAAAGGGGAATAGTTTCCCCATACCCAGGTAACATGGCAGTGGCCCGGATGGGGTTATTTGAATCTGTGCCATCTAAAGAGGGTTCCGAGCAGATCTGAACAGTGCAGCGCTAGGTCGGGCCTCCAGGGTGAAGAATTAGGATCTGTTCCAAGTGCCAGATCCTGGCACCACCCTCCTCCTGAGCCTGGTCTGCCCATGGGCCCACCTGCCTCTTGCCCTCCCCGTCCAAAGCGCCCCAGTTCCAGCCTCTCCCTGCTCTCCCCCCGCTCTCTGCCAGTAGCTTACCGTCAGTGCAAACTCACCCAACCCAGAGCTTGCGGGAGGCCGGTGGGCATCCTTCCACCAGCCTTCTAACTCTTAAGTCTTTGCAGACATGCCTGATGTCACATTTGCAACACTACTCAGCCAGCGCAAGGGACTTGCTACCTACTCTTCTTGTATGTAATGAAATACACACAGAGAGAGATGTTACAAATAACAAGCTTAGATAACAAAAACAACACATACACACATGGCTAACTGGAATCCAGGACAGTACAGTGGCCCCTTCTTATCTGCAGGGTTGGCATCAGTGGATTTGAATATCCGCAGATGACCAGAAGGCACTTCCGGTTTGAGCCAGCAACTTCCAGTCACAAACTTAGGTATTCTTCCCATAGGACAGCTGAGCGCCTGCTGGTCAGTCTAACAAACCTCACTGGTCAGTCTAACTTCCTCACTGTTGTGAAAATAAAATGGGATAACTGATGTAGACTACCCTAAACTCCTTGAAAGAATGACAAAAAAGTAACAAAGCTTTGTGCTTTCTTACCATCTGGGGGAACATCTGCCTAACACCTCTTTCATTACACAGATTGCTGCTTTTAAAAATACAAAACAAAAAGCTAGCATTTTAAAATCAGGGGGCTGACTCTACCAAACTCTAGCTGGGGAAGAAGGAATGTTATAGTTGTACTTATTTTATTCTTTATCATCTGAAAGGCTGGATGCCTAAAATATCTTTGATTAGACTTTCACAGTCTAACTTCTGGTGTAACCAATTGTTACACAGATGACATTTGCTGTATTATTCTTTTTGTTTAAAAACTGGTTCCAAGCAACAGATCATTTTTATTTTAATCACCATCTTTTTGTCTTGCACTTCTCAAGGAAGAAAATTAAAGAGATCATTTCAAAGATAAATCATACGCAGGTACTAAAAATGCCAGGTTTACTTGTTTTTCACACTATTTTCTGCCCATTTTAGGAGCAAACTTTGCAGAGAAGGCAGTTAAAGATAAGACAGCTCTTCACTGAATAGAGCCCATTAAGCAATCTGATCACTTTACAGACCACTAAAAGAAATTCTGAGGTGCTGTAGTAGGTTTTATTGTGAAGTGTAATTTAAAATTGGGCTCTAATGCTTCTACATGTTTCTTCCCATGACACTTTTTATGACACCAATTTTGCTGCTTTGTAATGAAAAAAGGATTCCCAATTGGAAAATGAAAATCTAGTCGCACAGACAGCAAATCTATTGACTGTAACTTGAAAATTTAATACATTTTTATGGTACATGTTTACATCTTAGCAGAAATGGTGTGTTTTTCCTTAGTCAATATGAGTTTTTGTATAATAATACATTATCACTCCAGAGTCTTAAATTTATTGAAATATTGGTGAGCAGGTTACAATACTAACATTTACATAATTCTTCAAAATAATTGGCTTCTTTGTTACAAAGACAAACTGTCGATCTGTGATGGCTTGCTAAGTGTATTTCCTCAATGGAGTTATAGTTTTGGTTGACGCTGAGCATCCTCAGGTATGACTCCTGCAAGACTTTAGAACGTTTAATTGAACATACACCACATTGCAGATGGTCCTAAGTAAAGTGAGTGCAGATGACTAAAAAACAAGTAGTCACTTCCCCTTCAAAACCATCCAGCTTCAAGAGAAAATTACAGTAGGGTGGTTGGAGAAATTAAAACAGAAGGGCAGAAGGGAGAAAATATTCACATATTGCGAAAACAGAAAAGGAAAATCATGTACAATAATATACAGGAAAGCTGTCAAGTTTCTTAATTTGCCAACTCTCAGTTTAAATTTCTCTATATTTCTGCATCAGAACTGAAGACATTATGGGCCTCCTGGGCATGTATTCCCATCTAATTCAATTCTTTGCTTACTGCAACACTTAAATTGACTTATGTCAGCTTTTGATAGAAATCTTAGATCAAACAGCAATTACAGTCTTTGTTTTCACTTTTAATTAGGGCATCTATGAATAAGGATTAAAACCATGCTCTTTATCTCACATTCCTATTTACTCAGCAGAATGTTAGTAGGGCATATAAGGCAAAGTTTCATTTCTTGAATAGTTTGTCTTATGCTAGAGTTTAAAACATAAACAACTTATATAAATGGATATATTCTGCACATTGAGTTTGACTGCATGCATATGAATCCATTATGCCTCTGGAAAATTCAATGCATTGTATCTACCAGCCCTATTGATGAGTCTCTGTGTGCAATCCTAACACACTTTCCAGCACTGATATAAGTACAATGCAAAACTGAGGTATTATGGTTGGCAACCTTCAGTCTCCAAAGACTATGGTATAAGCCTACAGCACCTGGTATTCCCAGATGGTCTCCCATCCAAGTACTAACCAGGCCTGAACCTACTTAGTTTCCAAGATTAGAGGAGATCAGGCATCTGCAGGGTAACAGTTGAACAAACATTCCCTTACTTTGAGGAGGCCTCTGTGAGTGCCACCCAACTGCAGGATGAAGCACATGTCCCAATGGCACTGCTATGCCAGTGCTGGAAAGTTGGTTAGGATTTGAGTCCATATCTCTATACATAGACAGCCCATTCATTCTCTCTCTCTCTCTCTCTCAATCTTGAGGGGGTGGTGGTGGTAATCTCATGATGTTATTAGCAAAAAAGAAAAAGAAGGGCAGAACAAGATAGCAGTACCTTCCTGTCCAGTGGGGACAGGAAAGAGAACAACACACACTTTAGTAATGTTTTTTGGGGCTCCTGTGCCTTTTAAACCAAGCACTTCTTTGCAGGTTCAGCTGCTTCTCTATGTAGTTCAGCTGAAGGATTAGTGGTGAATCACCTCCAGTTTTCTCCTTGGAGAGCTTCTATGATTTGACCTAATGTACAATAAGTTTCAGGTGGAACATTCAGTTACTATTACCTTTCATTCAAAATTCTTCATTTTGGTTTTTAAACAAATGAAGATATTCTGACATTTAAAATGAATAAATGAGAGAGAGAGAGAGGAAATAAGTGTGTGTGTGTGTGTGTGTGTGTGTATCTTCCCCAATAGGAAAAAAGGAACATTAGGGTAATTTTAGAGGCTACTCTGGGGCATTCAACACTAACACCCCAGCTATGCTGACTACGAGTAAGACCTTTCTTCCTGAAAGTGGAGGCTTTCAGTTTGCATTGCTGAATAACACTCACTGCTTACACATGATGGAAGGTTCTTGGATTAGATGACAAGCAGCCCAATCCTAATGGCGGCGGTGCCACTGGGTGCAGTGGTACCAAACAGCTACAGCTTCATCCATCATTCATCCCCTTCCCTTTGAGAAAGTTCCAAGCCCTGCAAAGGGGATTCTCAAGTCTGCACCAACTATTTTGCCAGTGCAGACATGAGAGCATGTCGGGCTTTGTAGCCCAACAAGGAGGATAGAATACGATGGAGCAGGGATCCGCTGGTCCCACCCCCTCCCACTCCAGTTCCTCCCCCTACCTCCAAAGACCACCTGCCCCACAGCTTACTACCGCCTGGAGTTCTTCCCTTGCTCTGGGCGGCTTCTGTCTGGGCCCAGCATCAACTGGCACTGGGTCGATGCTGACACTCCCTGCACGGACAGAGCTGTAAACATGCTTTATGCACGTTTACAACACCCAGTGCCAGCGGTTCACTTGTGTCACCGGCGCTGCAGAGCTCTAAAACATTAAGTTTACAGAGCCACTATTTTAATTCTGTGTATAGCTCACTGCAGAAAAGTGGTGCCCGAAAGGTTCCAGTGTGGACACCCCTGTTGTTTAACTTGTGCTGGGAGGTGATATATATACATCTGTCAATCATATTGAAATGTAAATTCCTTCTTTCTGTATTATGTCTACAGAAGTATCTCCAAAAGATCTGCAAATGTGGAAAATGCTTATCTTCTTTATTTTCTTACCCACAACTGCTTATGTAAATGGAGACTCATTTAAATTTTAGCCTGTGATTCCTTTTAGGACTGAAGTGAAAAACCAAAGTTACTCTTTTTTTCCCATTCTTGTAACACATGTCTAAGAATCTTGTGTCTATGGCAGTGCTTTTCTTTAAATCGTATCTCAATCCTTGAAAAAGGGATATGTTAAAATCTATTATTTAATCCAAAGTTCCAATTGTAATTCTTTGAAAGAGATGTACAATAGGTTTTACTGGAACTCTGTTTTCCTTTTCTAAGAATTCCTATTCCAGGTATTAGAGGTCCATGCATTTTCCAAGAGGAGGTGGTAGCTGAATAAATAAGCTCAGGATAAATGTTAAGTTCTTCAGGATATAGTAAACTTATAGGCAGATGTATTTCTCAGAGCAGCCTCTGGGAGGAGAGGGGTTTCTTGTTCTGGCTAGGGATCTAAGGTCAATCCATTTTTCTCTCCACAAAGAAAACAGAGTCGCTTACCTGTTCCTGTTCTGGGAGAGTGGTCCACAGTGTCACACATTAGATGACAATGAAGTGCTTCCTGCAAGGAGGGAGGGCAGGAGCACACACTAAGTTGCCAGTCATGTAACCCTAGGAACACTGTCAACTGGAACCTGATCCAGCCTATCACATAAACTATCCTACTTCAATGTAGGTCCGGCCCAGTATCACATGACACGGCATGCCAAATACTGCCCACAATGATTTGCTGTCCTCTGGTCCTCCCACTCTCCAATGTTCTATCTTAGCACTATTCTCCCCTCCACATTTCCTCTTCTTCTCTGTCCCATTTCTAATCCAGAGGGTGGAAGAGGGACAGTGGAAGCAAGTAGTCATACAGAGATGACTGTTCCCCACCAGATGCCTGAGGTCTCTGCTTCATTTGGCCCAATGGATGCACTTGCCCTGCTTTAAGATTGTCCCCTCTATGCAGATGGTATACCATATTGTTCTTGTCCCCCCCCCCAAGGTATAAAGTAACTCATGTAACATTCTCCTACCTCCTGTTCTTTTTTTCTTTTTTAAAAAGTGACAGCAGCAAGAGATTCAGGCAAAGCCTTCTGGGTGGAAGAGGCACTTTAAACACTTATGATCATGATAAATTATGGGCTGCAATTCATTGCTGGATTAGCTGTTCTTGGGATGCCTATTTTTGAGATTTTTCTATCAAAGAGATACTTTCCAGAGCTGATGATTAAACTTCTATTCTCTGTTCTCAGTTGAATAGTTTATTATACATGTCTAATCATGACACAAGTATGCTGAAATACTGAAATATATTTGTGCCATACTTACAAAGAGTTTTGCAATATAAGCCTTTTTCCATTATTACAGAATATGTAACATGTTTTATTCTTGTGCAAAACACTTCAATGATTGGAAGTCAAAATGCAGGAAGCAGAACTTACCCAAAGACAACAACAGCCTTACTAGTACTTCTCATAGTGAACAGAAGTCAGGACTGAATAATAACCATTCTCTTTCTGCGCCGGTTGATTGAATGTGTTTTTAAAAAGTAAGAATATATTTACTTCATATTATGTTACATTTGGTAATATTCCACTCCAAGGAAGTTTCATTTCTTGCATTATATTTATTACAAGTTAAATTCCTTGGATCATTCAAAATTGCCAGATTCACTAACAGTGGAATCCTATGTATATCTGCTCAGAAGTACCATAGATACTTGCCTATAGGGCAAGAAATTCCTGCTAATACCTCCAACTTAGGGCCCAATCCAATCCAATTTTCCAGTGCCGTTGCAACTGTGCTAATGGGGCATGCATTGCATCTTGTAGTGGCGCAGCAGTCACAGAGGCCCCCTTAAGGTATGGGAACATTTCTTCCCTTACCATGGGGCTGTACAGGTGCAGCCTATTTATCCACGGATTTTTTATCTGCAGATTTGTCTCAACAAAAATGGGGGGGGGACTGAAAGTCACACACATCTTTGCCTCCTTTGCCCTGCACTGGTGTCTCGTTCCATTTTCAGGCAGTCCAAAACACTGCAAAAAGGCTCTGCCTTGCCCAGGCAGGGAAATAGCCCTGGAGCCCTGGAAAAGGTTCCCCTTGCAAAGGAACAGTAACACTTCTGGAGTCCCTGAGTCAGCAAAGAGGCTGAAGAGGGGAAGGGGGGGCCTGAAAATCTCTGTAGCCAGAACACATGCAGCAAGGTGGAGCTTGCTCTCTCTCTCTCTCTCTCTCTCTCACACACACACACACACACACACACACACACACACACACACACTCACACAGGGGCAGGTGTGGTAGCAACAGAGGGGATTGCTTTAAAAAACCCAGGGAGTCTTTGCCAAATCCCCCCATTGAGATGGTGCAGGCAATCATCGACAAAAGCAATCCCCCCCCCCATGGTGCAGGCTATCACGGACACAAGCAAGTCTTCCCACCAAGCAAAGCATGAGATTTAGCCTACAATCCTGTCCACACTTTCCTGGGAGTAAGCCCCATTGACTACAATGGGGCTTACTTCTGAGTAGAAACACATAGGGCTGGACTCTTAAAAGATCAGCATCCCATGTGAAGGAAGCCAGGCAGCTGGCAACAGGGAGGGCTGAGTATGGAGCGGAGGGGATTGATAACAGCTGCCTTAGTTTCCTTCCATCCGGAAGTGTCAGGCTGCAGTGTATTTGCGTAACTCTATGGAATTTAGCACAACGCGTTTTTGTTAATTGCGCCAAGTCATGGAATGAAACTAACGCAGATAAATAGGCTCCACCTGTATTGTAGTTGCATTGGGGCTGGAAAATTGGATAGGATTGGGCCCTTCAATAATTTCCTCCCAGCATGCTGCCCTGTAGCTGGGAAGTGGCACTTGGATCTGGAGGTATGATGGGAAGAGGATTGTGTTGCCCTCTGCCTTTGGATCAGTTCACTCCTAGCTAAGTGGGGTAGGAAGCAGCAACAGTAGTAGGAGGCAGCAGATTTTGCACACCATGTCAAGTGCAGTGTGGGCTAGATGTACTTCAGCATATCCAAGGAGATGGAACATGTTCCACTGTTTTTGAAATACAAGTATGCATGGGAGTATCTTCAAGATTACATCACAGATATAATTAAGGCATAACTGGGCAAAGAGGCACCTTGAAAAGCGATGTCTGCCTATATTTAACAGGAGGAGAGCTACTGTCCCTCTTCACCCTAGCATGAAGTCTTTGCCAGTGCACATTGCTGGTGATTTGTTTTAAGATTGTGAGCCCTTTGGGAACAGGGAACTGTTTACTGATTTATTTTATAATGTGAACCACTTTGTCAACTGCTTCTGATGAAAAGCAGTATATAAGTATTTGATTTTTCTCTGTAAACTGCTTTGTGAACTTTTAGTTGAAAAGTGGTATATAAATACTGTTAATAAATACTGTTAATAAGTATTCCTCCTCCTCTTACCACTAGAAATATTAATAATATGGCCAAAGATGAAATTGAGAAAGATGCAATTGAGCTGCTCTTATCTCCTCAAAAACTCCACCCCACTGTCATGTTTGCCTCACTAACATATTTTAAAATAAGCTAATGAAAAAAATATACATTGCATTAAATGCTTGTGTTAAACTGGTGATTTTTGGTTACTAGCATGTGGGCCATGTTAACCATGGCAAAAGTACAGCAGATGGGGGCTGAGGGGACATTTCACATTTTGCCCCTGCTGCTGTTCCAATCCAAATAGTGCATCTCTACACACTACCTACCTATTATTTAATTGACTTCGAACTGAAACATTTTTCTAATGTAAATAATTCATATATTGACACATGTTCTGGATCACAACCACTCTGGGGACAAAGTGCTAAAGATCCCTTAACCCTCCCTGTGCATTTGTTACAGTTTTCATCCCCCTCAGCAAATTAGGAAAATTAAAAGAAAAATACTAATCATAAGAACAATAAGAACATAAGAACATGAGATAAGCTTCCTGTATCTCACAACGGCCCACCAAATGCCCCAGGGAGCACACCAGATAACAAGAGAACTCATCCTGGTGCCCTCCCTTGCATCTGGCATTCTGACATAACCCATTTCTAAAATCAGGAGGTTGCGCATACACATCATGGCTTGTACCCCATAATGGATTTTTCCTCCAGAAACTTGTCCAATCCCCTTTTAAAGGCGTCTAGGCTAGACGCCATCACCACATCCTGTGGCAAGGAGTTCCACAGACCGACCACACGCTGAGTAAAGACATATTTTCTTTTGTCTGTCTTAACCCGCCCAACACTCAATTTTAGTGGATGTCCCCTGGTTCTGGTATTATGTGAGAGTGTAAAGAGCATCTCCCTATCCACTCTGTCCATTCCCTGCATAATTTTGTATGTCTCAATCATGTTCCCCCTCAAGCGTCTCTTTTCTAGGCTGAAGAGGCCCAAACGCCGTAGCCTTTCCTCATAAGGAAGGTGCCCCAGCCCCGTAATCATCTTAGTCGCTCTCTTTTGCACCTTTTCCATTTCCACTATGTCTTTTTTGAGATGCGGCGACCAGAACTGGACACAATACTCCAGGTGTGGCCTTACCATAGATCAACACACACCTTTAAAGTTAACATGAGTCATAGCCTTAAGACATTGTAAATGTTTTTCAAGAGTCTCATCTCATCCTTTGTTTTACTGTTCCATGAAGGATTAAAGAGTGCTATTTTTAGATTGTAGAGTGAAAGATGGAACATTTTTTCTATGAACAGGATTATCTATTCATTTTTCTATGAACAGGATCATCTATTCTATATCAAGTATTTCTATAACTTGTCTATAGAATGCATTGTATTAGAATGCTTTGTTGTAAACACAGTATTTCCCACAGAACTAGACAGTTTACAGCAGGGGTGTCCAAAATTTTTGGCAGGAGGGCCACATCATCTCTCTGACACTATGTCAGGGGCTGGGGGGGGGGGGGAAAGAATTGATTTACATTGAAAATTTGAATATATTTACATAAGTATACATAAATGAATATATTAAAGATGGAACTTATATGAATGAATGAAGGTGTTGCAATAGCTCAAGGCCTATAAAAGGCCTTGTACAAAGCAAGGCTGGCCTTTCCTTTACTGCTGCTACTGCATCACAGGTGTGAAACAGCAAGCAGTGGGGGAAGCCCTCATCCCACAGCTCACTCAAGAGGTCAAACAGTTGCCCTCACGCTGAGAGCAGTTGCGTTGGGCTCCAACAAATCTCTGAAGGGCCAGAGGCTCATTGGAGACTAGGGTCTCCCTAAGGGCCACATTGAGAGGCCTCAAGGGCAGCATGTGGCCCCAGGGCCGGGGTTTGGGCACCCCTGGTTTACAGCACTCACGCCGATTGTGAAAAGTGTACCATTTCTGAGAATAGTCTAGCTTTCAGTATTTAGCACAGTAAATAACTCAGAATGCATAATTCAGGCTGCAATCCTAACCACGCTTTCCTGAGAGTAAGTCCCCCCAAAATAGGACTTACTTCTGAGTAGACCTGGTTAAGATTGTGCCCTCAGTGTGGTTACAAGACTGTTGTATTGACCTCAAAAGTCAAGGGACATATCTTAAAGTGTCCTTCAGATATTTTTGAACATGTCTTTGGACAAGGAACTACCAAAATATTATAGAGGAATAGTCATGTTAGAAGAAATGCATAACTATGGATAATATGTTTCTTTTTCTCATCATAATTTTTCCATTGATTTCTTCCATTAATTCAAGGATTCTAAATGCACAGTATTACATTATATAACATGGTTGACACGTTTGATATTTTGATATGTGTATTGTCAAGGAATTTGATAAATATTGTGATGCACATTAAGCCATTTCTTAACGTTAGGCACATTAAGCCCAACATTGCATATACACAATAGGGAACAAATGTGTACACCTGTGGGCTGTGCACAATTGGATTAATCTTGTAGTCTTATTCTGGCAAGATCTTGACTAACATGCAGCAAGCTCATGATGTGTGCAGATTTGGAGTTTTCTGATCAGTGATCTGTTTCTTATCATTATTTCAGAAAGTTCACAAGTTCTTTGAAAGACACAAAAGAATTAGATTCAAAAATATCTTCTAGAGACTCTCAATGTTTCTCTTCACAGCATCACATTGTATGGTCCACCTACTGGAAATACTACTGGAAGTAACTGGTGATGGCATTATTGTCAGTTACTTCTGGGTGGAGAAACACTGTTATAGACAATTTCAGTCAAGCAAGTTAATAGGAGAATAAAAAAAAAAAAAGATAAGGCATTACTGAACAACTTTCTTCTGCCTAACAAAAATCTTCACATACGTGCTTTAAAAAGACAAAGAAACAGAGAAGTCACCTATTTGATCTGTCAAGTAACCATTAGTCATCCACATTAATGTTTCTGAGTAACAAGTATACAGAGCAAATTTAACCTCTAGTCTAACACCTGTCAAACATAATGTCTGGCTAGGGATTCTGACTATGACGACAAGAAAATTATTTTAAAATGTGGTACCCATTACAGAGGAAGAAGGTTGAGAGAAACAAACAGTAGACATTAAAATATATCTGGCATAGTATCTCCAAGAATTTAGAGACCATTTCTGTACTACTTGTATAGGATGTGTGTTATTTGTTTCCACTGAAATATTATAGGTGTTAAGTGATTAAGGGCCCAGTTCTACCCAGGCCTAGCACTGCCAAAACTCTCATTCTGGCAGTGAATGGCCCTTTATGGCAGTATGGAAGCCTAACTGCTGCTGCGTATTTCCAGGTCTTTGTTGCAAATGGTGAGAGGTGCAGTGCATGTAGCAGCAATTCTGGGTGACTCTTCCAGTGACGATAAGCTGGCAGCAAGGGCATGTCATGGGTAGGGAGGGTGGATGGGCAGGGGGTTACATTTTCAATGATTATCCTCGGTGGGCAATAGGATTGGGCAGAAAGACTATGAACACCTCATTTGAAGATTAAAAAAAAATACAGACTGCAAACAGAACTGTCAACTGTGCTGACTGTGGCCCATGCTGCTTCATGCATTCTTTTTCCAAGGGTGGGGGGGATTCCTGAATACTGTATTTTTAGTAAGTGATTGCAACAGCTCACTTTGCCTTTGTGTTTCTGCCAACATGCTTATCAATTCACGCATGCAGCATCACATATCTTCCCTAGTACCTCAGGAGAGTGCAAAACAACCTCACATATGAGCTGGGTTCAGATGATGGTGGTGTTTGTGTAAAGCACTGGTTCCAAACCTGTGATCCGTGGACCACAGGTAGTCCGCAAGACCCTGAGAAATGGTCCACAAGACCTCAGAAAAATATCACCTTTGGTCACTTCTTGGTGAGCAAGTGTACCTCACGAACCACCAGAGAGGGTGGAGAATGGACTGTCTGTAGCCAGCACTGAAGTGCCAGTTGCATGCATTCCATTCTCCACCCTCTCTGGTCGTCTGTGGGGGAATGCTCACTTGGGCGATACTTCCCCATGGCTGCAGTTGTGGATGGTCTGTTCTCCACCATTTCTGGTGGTCTGTGTGGGAGCGCTCACTTGGGAGATGCTTCCCCACAGACCACCAGAGAGGGCAGAAACCACTCACAGCTGGCATTGCATGTTGTTCATGACTATTCCAACCTCTGCCTCAGTGGTCCGCGGGCTCCTAAAGATTGGAACCACTGGTGTAAAAGATGCCTCTGCATGATGGTCTAATTGCAGTGCCACTTTTTCAGTGTCAGTTTCATGTTCCATGACTGTGCAAGTTGCTTTCATACTTTATTTCTATAGTGTCTACACAGTCTTGCCACAGTGAGATGCTCCTTGATTTGCTTGGAATGGGATTATAGGCCAACCACCCAATTAGCACTGGAACTGTCATAAAGAAGCAGCAACTGCATCTACAAAGATTGTTTCACATGAAATATTCTCTGCGCAATTGCAGCCTTGGGAAAATTTGCACGCAACACAGAAATGACTGTGTAAACCCACTCTGCATGGAGCACTAACTAATTGGATAGTCAGTATCTGGAGAGGAGAAGTTTTGGCCCTGTTATTATTATTCTGCAAATATTTTTCTTTCAAGTACCAAGGGAACTAAATGTATTAGTGGTTAGTAAGTCTTTCAAAATAGAGTCCATACAGGAGCAATGCGTTTGAAACAGAATTTGGGCTCTATATTTAATGCTAGTGACTTACAATACTTAGTAAAATAGGTGGTTAAGTAATATAACAGATACATGGGTCCTTATCATCTAAATGCAGATTGTATGTATTTTTACTTCTATAATCATTAGACCCACTCAATAAAGCTAAGTGAGTTATTCATACCTGAAACAGTACTTACATGGTTTTTTAAGCTATCTCAGAATAAAAGGGCTCTTCTTGGGTGGCATTTAATATAATAGGGAGCATTTTGAATCCTGTTTTCAAATGACAGACTCTAACATATTTCCAGGGTGGGTGTAAGGATTGTTTCTGAAGGAATTAATAAACAAATTCCCAGTGAATTTTTTACATATACCACTCTCTTACTGCTATTTTTAAAAGTGAGATAGTTGAAAAGACAATTTGCATATATCATTAAATTTCCAATTACCATGTAAATGACAATGAAGGCAGGCAGAGAGTTCAACACTTTGCTGAAAAAAAGTGTTGATTTTAGAAGTTTTTCATCAGATGTGAGGCTTTGAGAATATGTACCCATCATCAGTCTGACGATAAGAACAGCAAATAAGCCTGCAATCCTTTCAGGTTGAAATAGCATACTTAAAAAAAAAAAAATGCACAGCAGGAATCCTTTCCCCAAACTAAAATAAATGACAAAGTAAAAGACCAGTCTTCCATAGGCACTTAATGAAGACATGCTTCAAGGGGTTTTCTGTACCAGAGATCACTTTACACCCCAGGACAAGAGAAAAAACAGTGGAGCTTTGCAGTCAGAGACTGCAATCAAAGGAAAATAAAGAAAATAACAAAAATATATTGCTTGTTAAATCACTTACAGTGGTTTTCCTTTGGATTCACAAATCAAAGTTAAAGATTGTCCTTCTTCTGGCCATGGTCTGGAAGCTATTATTTTAACTGAAGGAATATCTGGAAAAAATAATATTTGCTGAATTACATTAAATAGTATATCAGTATTCTCTTCTATGCAGATTATTAAAGTAAATAGAGATTTCACTTAGAGGTGATTTGGAAACCTTAGGCTTCATTTAAGAAGTGACGATATATTGACCTTTACTAATTCTAAGAGTACAGGATAGTATGAGCAACAATGGCTTATATGGTGGTTTGTTGGTGGCTGACCAGTTTCTGCTACTAAGCACACTTAACAGAAAGATAAGAACTTAGGGCACATCAAGGTGGGAAAAGAAGCACTGGACCTCCCACAAGAGCACCATGATGCTGAGTGGATAGCAATATCTGATGACTACATCAGTAGCTTACCCACTCAGCTGTTATATGCCTGCACAATGCTGAAATAAGAGCACTGGTGCTGACATCTTGTGACGCTTTCAGATAACGATGCTGCATCTACTTTCCCCATTAAAAGTGGAGTCATACAGGGCACCGCTGCAACAGACATGACTGGATGTGAGTAGCTTCAAGAACTGGAGTGGAAGTGCATAGAGTGGAAATGCATTAGATCTTCTAATACAAGATCTAGTGTCATGCATTATATATTTATATAACTATATTAGCATTCAATTCGGAATTGAAAAGTAAAATACAAAAATGAAAGTACAGACAATTAGTAACAGGCACTTCACGCAAGTCCTTTGTAGATGGATGTGAATGCTATTAGGACTGCATTAAGGGTTCATTTGAATAAGCATGTTTACTGCCACGATATTCTGAAATTGTAACAGCAAGCCTTCTGCAGGCTTTTAACTAAAAATACCTTGTTAGATGCATAATGAAGCATATGCTTCTTAGACAGCAATAGGACTTCCCTACTAAACCAGAATATTCTTTTAGCGTGACTTTATTTCTTTAAGTTAGCAAACCATTCTTATAAAAACAGCAGGTAGAATTAGCATGCAATAGTATAACATGTCTGCTAAATTTTAGAACATAATTCCTATTTGGAATTAACTTTCAACATAAAAATCTTTTCTGTTACATTCTAGCACCATACTCTAGTCCAAACTGGAGACTGCTTCGCGCTGGGAATGCCTTCCCAGGTGCAAATAGTGCCAGTCATAGGGAGGGGTAAGGATTCACCCAAACCCTGAATCTGACCCAAGGGGCGGGGGTTTGGAGGGGGCTGCTCTAGTCTCACAGCAAGAAACAGTAGCTGAATGGAACCTGGACACAAAAGGAGAGGATCATGCGGCTAAGGGAAGCCCAAGTTCTCAATGACCCCTATCAGTTTTTAGGAAATACCTGGCTAAGATGTATTTCCAATGTAGGAAAACAAAGGGGAGGCTTTTGTATCCTTTTTTGTAACGCAAACGAAAAGATGTTCTGAAGAAAAGTTGAGAGCGTACTGGAATCTATTTGGGATAAGATCTATGAGATCATTCTGGATGAAAAATATTTAGCCCTAAATGAACCTATATCTATGTAATCCACAGTCCCAGTATAATAGTAATCAAGGGAATAATACAATCTAGACTTTTAATTGCTTTCAATTTTCTAAGAAGTTCCAAATTCCAGTCACCTTTTCCTTCAGACAACACGCTGAAGCATAGTTCACACTATGCTGGAAGGGAAAAGGCAACATGGCTGGGCGGGGGGGGGGGGGAAACCCATAAGGTGCTCCCAATTGTCAAACCATGATTTGCTGATAGGTAGCAGGCTTTCTGTGCCAACCTACATTTGAGTGATGTTTTGTGGCTGGAATCGCCATGTTTGAGAATGTGGTTTTTAGATTTGATATTTTAAATTATCTTTTTTTAAAAAATAGATTTGTTCTATACATGCACGTTTTGAAGAGTTGCTACTCACTCCGAGTTTATATCCAAATTCAAACAAATACTGAATATATAAAACATAATAATCCTTTGCACTGGGAACTTCTCATTTGTCAGGCTTATTTGCTCAAGTGGAGAAGCTGAGTTTTCTCTTCCTCAAAGCTGAAGTTTCTCTTCCTTTCTCTGAGTTTTCTATTCCTCAAAGAACTGGGCATCTAATTCCCATTGCCCTTTCCCAACATGCATTCTGTCAAGAAAGAACAAAAATGGTCTGGCAATCCTAGCTCTCTGTTATGATGAGCATGTTTGCTGTACACTCAAGTCAGAATGAGTCCAGGATCTCTTACAGCTGGTTTAGTTAAATCATCTTAATTTGATAGACTCTAATTATAATACAGTTAATGATTTTTGAAATTCCAAATAGCAAATCAACCACATGACTTACACAGTTTTTTCTGCAATTCAGCAAAATCAACATTTACTTCACACAATGCATAATTAGTCTGTAGAATTCATTGCCAGAAGCCGTGTTGATGGTCACTAACTTGGATGGCTTTCAAAGGGGATTGGGCAAACTCATGGAGGGCAGGACTACCAGTGGCTACAAGTTATGATGTCTCCAGGTTCAGTAGCAGTATGTGTCTGCATGCCAGTTGCAGGAGTGCAATGCTGGTTTCCTGTTTATAGCCTTTATAGATGCAGCTTATCAGCCAGTGTAGGATACGCCTAATAAGCCCATGTCCTGGCATCTGTTTGATGGTATTTGCTTTCACTTTTGTTTTTCAAATAAACCTGGTACCTACACTTCATCTTCTCTTGGTATTTTGCATTTGATATTCATTTTTAATTAGAAGTACCTCTATTCTTTCATGGCTTGTTAACGCTTTCATTTGGAAGCACAGCTTTCATTAGCCTTGTGAATAATCACTTTTCATTGCAGCAAAGTCCATTTCTTGCAATTACCTTGCACTGACCTGATTATCAGTTAAACTACAAAAAACAGTGTCTAATTAGCTCATCCATTCATGTTCAAATTCACATGACCTCGCTTTATTGGAAAGGTCTATATAGCATAATGCCCATGCCCTTCACTGACTACATCCAACGAAAACATTTCTTACCCCAGGTATGATCACACTAGGAAAACCCGGAAATATTGCATCCCCCTTCATTACTCTGTCAGCTTCCATTTATAAAAGTGATTAAAGTAGCTTTATCGGGTTTCTGCCAATGATTTTTTCCTCCTCCCTGGCACCATACAGTAATGGCAGAAAATCCACTTGTGCCGGTTACAGGCAATTTGCTGATTTCATGTCCCAGTCCTGTCAAGAGACTCTACTGGTGGCATACATTCCACTGGTGTGCACTGTCATGAAATAGCTTAACAGGGCTTGTGAAAGTGCTGGCAGGAAGGCCAACACTCTTTCACTTGTGCCAGTGGCCATCAGGAGTCTTGCTGGCGAGGGTAATTCCAGAGCAGGGGCAGGGGGAGGGCAAATGTCCCCTTACCCCAAAGAGACCTCCAACAGACAAAATCCCCCACTGGATGCAACATAGACCACACTGGGAGAGATTTAATTAGGATTGGGCTGCCCATTTCATGGAAAGGTAGCATTGCACAAACATATCTGTAGGATAAAAAATAGGCACTTCTTAATGAGGATACAATGAAATTGGAAATAAAAATATGTACCTATACAGGTACATATACAAGTGGGGCTCGGTATTCGTGAAGGATCTGTTCTCGGACCCCCTGCAGAAACCAAAACTTGTGGATAATGAAATCCGTGCTTTCAACCCCTTTGAAGGTGACTGGAACAGAGCAGAGTGGACTCTATGGGCTTCAGAATGCCTCCTTGAGGCAAAAAAAATGTGACCTGGTTTTCGGATAAAAATCGGAAGTGACATTTGTATGCCTTTAAAAGGCATCACTTCTGGTTTCCGTTCGAAAATCAGAAGTCACACTTTTTTTTTTTGCCTCAAGGAGGCATTCTGAAGCCTGCAAAGGCTGTAGAGCTCTGCTCACCTTCAGAGAATTCAGGCTGAACCAAGTGTGGCTCAAGGAGGGTCTGGGATACCCACATTTAGGCAGATCCATGGACAGAAAATCAGGGGATAAGTAGGCTCAACTTATATACATTTTAACTCAATATGGTCAGTTCCTCCATGGTTTGCATATAATTCTCACACATTTCCACCACAGAACTCTGAATGTCTGCTTCAGCTTTGCAGTGGGTACAAAGCTTACAAAAGGACAAAAGAATCGGATTACTGAGGCAAACCAAAAACATCCTGACAGTTAGAAATGCCAGCAAAATTCTCCCAAGCCAAGCCTGAATAAAGAATGACAGGGAGTTGTTAAAATTTGCTTCCAAGGATAGGTGAGCTTCAAAAGCCCCCCAAATTCCTTTCAGCTTCAACTAAAAGCCAAGTAGAAAAGAATTTTTGGTTCCCCGTTCCTTATTTCATATAATAAGGCAGCTTTGTAGCTCCACCACATTAAACAGGGGCTGAGGGGTAATTTATGAAAGGATTTTCCCCTGGAAAATTAGGAGAGGTGGAGAACAGACAGCACTCTCTAATTTCACCCAAATTGTCTCTTGCAGGGAAATGGTCTTTCATTTTGCCCATTTTGAGGGATTCAGGCCTATCCACACTTTCCTGGGCACAGGGCCCATTGGACACAATGGAACTTACTTCTGAGTAGACATGCATAGGATTGGGCTGTCAGTCCTTTAAAACAGAGCATCTGGAACAGCCCAAGGAGACTTTTTCTGCTGGTTTTTCCTTGTTAGGAGACTTGATCTCACCTAAAAGGGGGGAGGGTGACAGAAGACCCTCCTGAAATTTCAGGACCTTAGAAACGTATTTTTCACAGACTCTGCTGGGCTCAGACTGGGCTTTAGAGCTCAAAACACGTGACTTCTGGATTAATGGAAAAACTGGATGTCACATTTTAATTAAAATGGCACTTCCAATTTCTCTGTGAAACTGAAGTCACGTATTTTGAGCTCTAAAGCTCAGTCTGAGCTTGGCAGAGGCTGGGGTTGGACATGCTCGACCTCTGCTGAGCTCAGAAGCCCCTCCAGAGATGAGAGTGTGCGGGGGTGTATTTGGCACAGACCTGATATGTGGATAACTGAATCTGTGGATACAGGATATGGGCCCCCTCTGTACAAACACATTTAACACTGAATGATCAATCTAGTATGTGTAATGCAGTGGTATTCTTTAGCACACAAAGTGGAGAGGGGATAAATTCTATGAGGTCAAGCACCATGAAGCAGTGAATGTCATTTATCCTCTGTATAGTCACATGATGCATATGGACCTGTCAGAGACTGCAGGATCTTGTGCAAGGCCACCACCAGAATGGTGGTGCAATCACATGGAAGTTCTTTAAACCTACTATATGTTTTTCTCAAAGCAAATGGGTGAGGAAGCTGGGACCACTTCAACATAGTAGCATGATGTAACTTCACTTAATCACCTTGACCATCTTTGCCCAAAGTCTTCCTTTTTTGTCCTGGCATTGGCAGATGTAAAGATTTTCCTCTTCTCTGCCTCCTTTTCCTGCCAAGCATGCATTGCTATATGGGCTTCTGCTGATCCTATGTCAGATCCAGCAGAGCTTTGGCAGTTGCAGTTTCATCTTGCTAATGCACAGAGCTGGTGTTGGGATGCGTCATATATCCATGATTTTCATTTCTGGGTACAAAAATAGACCATTTGCAGCTGCAGATAAGTGTCCTGATTATAGCAACAGGTTTCTTAATAGTTTCATGGAAAAAAAGGGTGGTGTTGTGCAATTAAGCCAATTATATAGAATGGGGGAAGGATGCTCAATATCAAACCAATCAACAATGAGTGGCAAAGAAGATAGTTAGACCAGATGGATGCACAATAGCTGGCTGGTTTCAGTGCCTTTCGGTTGAGAACCATGAAGGATTCAGCCTGGTCTCTGCATTTCCATTCCCATTTAAAGACAATGCTCTACAGTGCTACGATTTCAATGAATGTCCATTAAACTTTATTTCCTCAAAAATTCTGTACCTATTTTTGTGACTAAGGCTACAATCCTACAAATACCTGGAAGTAAATTCCATAGAACTCAAAGGTGCAGAGGATTGCATGATTAGCATACCAAGCATATACATTAATGACTGACAGCCCAATCCTATCCACACTTTCCTGGGAGTAAGCCCCATTGACTCTAATGGGACTTACTTCTGAGTAAACATGCATAGGATTGGGCTGCCAGTGAATAAAGATTGGTGCCTTGAGGGCTTCCTAGACTTATCTGGCTTTTGTTTGATTAAAAGCAATTAGATTTAGATGTGCATCCAGCAACTTGAGTCATAGGTGCAGATCCTCTAGCAAACATCCCCAATTTGGAAACATTTACTTGGGTTAGCTGTCAGATGTGCTAGGCAGTAAGAACAGAAGAACAGCCCCACTGGATCAGGCCATAGGCCCATCTAGTCCAGCTTCCTGTATCTCACAGCAGCCCCACCAAATGCCCGGGGAGCACACAAGACAACAAGAGACCTCATTCTGGTGCCCTCCCCTGCATCTGGCGTTCTGACATAGCCCATTTCTAAAATCAGGAGGTTGTACATACGCATCATGGCTTGTAACCTGTAATGGATTTTTCCTCCAGAAACTTGTCCAATTCCCTTTTAAAGGCGTCCAGGCCAGATGCCGTCACCACATCCTGTGGCAAGGAGTTCCACAGACCAACCACAGGCTGAGTCAAGAAATATTTTCTTTTGTCTGTTCTAACTCTCCCAACACTCAATTTTAGTGGATGTCCCCTGGTTCTGGTGTAATGTGAGAATGTAGTGTAGTGGTTAAATTTATGAAAGTATAGGATCCAAGACAGTAAATTGTAAACAATGAGAACATCTTGCAGGGATGAAAACCAGAATACCACTTGTCCTCGTTGGGGGAGACGGTGTCACACAAACAAGGTAAAAAGATCCCGAATCTTATCGGTGAAGTCACTAGTTGCCTGTGCAGCCATCTGGAGTGTTGTGGCATGATGGGGCTGTAGCACACTGGTGCTTGGTGTAGCAAGGCACCTAATAGGAGCTGTCCATTGCTAACAAACAGCTCTATCCTAATGAGGGCCTGTGATGGCAGAAGTTACACATTTTCTGCCTGCACGTGCTGTTACAAAAACAGCATCAATGTCCATCGTTTTTAAGAAAATTGCAGTTGACTCTGCTCAACTTTATCACTGGCAAAAGAGGGGAACTTATCAAGGCTAGCCTCCCATGTGACATGTCCAATGCAGGGCTAACAGGAATACATAAAACTTGATAGGTATCCTGAGGCAAGCTGATTGTTTAAGGGCACCCCAGAACAGTCTCTATAGGTTGACCACCTTGGGAAAGTGGGATGGGGCTCCATTGTACAGTGGGTGCTCAGTTCATTTCAAGGTTTTGAAGCTGATTGGGTTGAAGAGGGTGAGCCAACCTGAACTTCTTCAACTAAGGAGTTGGCAGTGATGAGGTGGGATCATGAAAGAATGATCTGAAGCTTGGAGCCAGAGTAGGATCACTAGGAAAGAGAGGAAGGTAGGATAGCACATTCAGACTGTCTCCTCTAAGACAGGAGTATGCCCTGAAATCTAGGAGGAGACTTAGGTCATTTAAAACCTAAAGGAGAATATAGTAAGCTCAAAAAAATTGTGGCCCAATTTTAATCCAAATTACCTTGTCTCGTGTTTTAAAGGGATTCGTGGGCAATGTAAGAAGAACAAAGAATAATCTCTGCATTTTCAAAATGTTCTTGTTTTCGTTCATCCGCTCACTCCACACAAATATCTTCTATTATTACATGGCACGAATTCTTATTAGAAAAAGACTTATTTAGTGCTAAAAAAAATAATATGAATTGCTGAATTCGATTAGGTGCTTTCAAGAAAGCTAATATCCTTAATCCCTTTGTGTTCAGCTCTTTGAAAGCTTGATTGAAAGTTCTGAGCATGCTTCAATATACACCTGCTGTCTCTCCTTCTGAGTCCTTGAGTGTCAATGCTTGATTCTACAGAATTTGTTTTTTCTCTCCTGCTTTTGCACTTGAAACAGTTTGAGATGATAGCCCTTTTTCAAACTTGCCAAATTTAGGGGGAAAAATTATCTGTGCTGAGTAAGCAAAACCAAGCTACACATTGCCAAGGAAACAGACAAAACCAACAGGTATGCTACATTATCACTAGGCCTTTTAAATGAACCCTTTGCCAAATGGTAAGGACTCTTCCACACACACAAATTGTGTATTCATGTATGTGTTACCCGACATACAGACTAAAGCTATTTAGGGCACAACCCTAACCAACTTTCTAGCACTGACATAGATGTGCCAATGTAGTGTGCACTGCAACCTGCAGTGGGGAAGCAGTCAAGGAGGCCTCCTCAAGGTAAGGGTATGCTTGTTACCTTACATTGGGTCTGCACTGCAGCTAAGTCAGTGCTGGAAATTTGGTTAGGATTGAGCCCTAAGATAGTCGGTTCAGTTAGCAACCTAGCTAATCATAAAAGAAAACCAATGGAATTAGTGTTTATGTTTGAAAACAGGTTATCATCAATACATACAAAAATGTGTTTAAGGTTAAATTGTGTTGCTCTTTCACATACTTCCTTCTGTTGTTAATTTCTCTTTGATATTTTCTCAGTGCAAGAAGTTTGCAAGTTATTCAGATCTGTCAGGTTTGATGCACTTAGTTCTGGCTTATGCTAAACTTATTTTAGATATCTAGCCTTTGTTAAAATTCCAAGCACAGACTAGCCAGAGTTTAACTTGTGGGTAGAAGCCCACCTTCATACTACATAACGGTCCTTTAACTTTTCTATTTCCTTTGTATGAAAAGCCTTGCTGGGTCAGACCAAGGGTCCATTTAGTTCAGGATCCAACAGCTGTCAGTCATATGCTACCAAAGGGTAGAAATGAATGCAACAGCCCTGCATTGCTTCTCTCCCCCCACCACCCTTGGCAGCCAACCGCATGCCTGATGAATTATCATCAAGCATATTTATCCCTCAGCACTTACTACCCCCATTGTTTATTCCAGACTTGTATGTAGCTGCCCCCATTCTGGCTGGGATAGCTGTATGTAGCCTGGCATAGCTCATTACACAACCTTCCCGAACTGATCGTCACCTCTGCCAGTGAACCCGCACAGCCACCTTCTGAATAACATAAAACTGATATTCAGTCCTTCACAAATCCTTGTTAAAATGCAACCCAGCAAGTGTACTTGATTCAGAATTGTACATTCTTACCAGTGGAGTTCCCAATACTCATTTCTAATGTAAAAGTGTCTAATACTTAATTTGTCTGCTCCTGGTTATATGCTCTCAGGTTTTATCTACCTGACAAGCAGTGACTTAGACAAATATTCTTTTCTGTGTTTTGATGAAAAAAAATGATATACAAGGAAGTATATCCAAGGAAGTATATCCAGTATTAAGGGGGGGGGGAGAGTATCCCCCCTGGTTTCTTCCGGTTCCATTTGAATGCCGTTATGTGAAATATGCTAACAGCTCAATTCCACCCCCCTCCAGTGGTGCAGCCATGCCAAAAACAGGCAGGAAGGATGGCAAGGGAGGCAGGATTAGGTTGGGGGAGGGGGAACGAAGTAATGTGGTGGGGGACGACATAATGGGGAGGCAATGGGTGGGGGATTTGTGGACTGTATCCGTGAAGAAGATGGGTTTGTTGGCAGCAGTGGCTGCCAAATCCCAGTCTCCTTCCTGAACCTGACCAGCAATTTCACTAGTGCAGGTCCAAGCAGACCCTTCCAAATGTTCCCTTACCCAGTGGAAACCTCTGCAACTGCCCCTCCTGCAGGAAGCAGCAGTAGACATTTGGGCATTACTGCATCAACAAGGAGGAGGGAACCATAGGATTGGGTTGTCAGGTCCTGAGCTAAAGTAAATTGCACCAAATTCAGTGAAATTTACTTCCAAGTAAAAGACTATTATCATGCTGTTAATATTCCTCTCAGACTCTAGTATTTATTTATTGCCTGCTGCAATTATATCCACAAGAACCTGGAAATAATAAACCCTATTGAATTCAGTAGAGGGCGGTATAAAAATGTGAAAAATGAATGAATGAATAATGGAAGATCATCAGCTGGATGATGTGGTGTTGACAGCGATTCCATGTTTTGACAGCTGTTTGACAGCTCTGGGAAGGGAAGGGCTGGCTCCACAGCTGTAATCAATCAAGGCCAATGGGACTCTGATGGACACCTGAGCTTCATTTGACCCTGATGGGACTTTGAATGGACATGGACTGGAGATGGCTCACCTGAGCCTAATTTGGACTTAATGGGACATAAAACGATAAAAGGCAGCTTCAGAAGGAGCAAAGCTACCTGACCCAGAGGGATCCTGACCAAGAGGCTACCTGACCCCATACTTACAGGACAGACACACGGGAGAAGGGGACTGCCAGGACTCTGCTGGAGAACACAGAAGAGAGAACTGCCAGGACCCAGCTGGAGTAGACACTCTGCTGGAGAGGACACTGCTGGTGAGGAGGGACTCTGCTGCAGAAGACTGGACTGTGCTTTGGAGACTGGATTGGACTTGGACTGGAGGCTTTGGATCTTTACCCACTGAGTTAATTGGAGTTTTGGGGAGGGAAAGCTTCTGGACAAGAGGACTTGCAGGAGTGTATGTGTTTGTAGCAATAAATTCTTGTTAATTGCTCAACTGATAAGGAGTTCTGTTCATTTCTTTGCACACCACAGCTGTTGATCCTAGAAATAAAGAGGGTGTTAAGTACCCAAAAAGTGGGCATTAGAAGGGAGTTGGAATATTTGGATAGGACAACTAAATATGCTTTTTTTTTTTTTTTTGGCCCTTAACACTAAATCACTTTTTTAGTTAGTAACTGACTGCTGAAATTTACTCACCCCAGCTGCTACCAGTACTATGGAGTAAAGTCTGAGGTTTTTTTGTTCGTTTTTTGTCTAAGACATACTCTGGGTTCAACTGTTGCTGCTTTGACATACGTCACAAAATGTTTGATGGAGAAATTTTCTGCACCAGTACAGTATAGTAAAACTCCAGTAGTCTAGCAACAAATAGTCCAGCGGTCTGATAGTATGGCATCAAAATTTTGCAGAAGCACTCCCAGCTTGGGAGCAGACTCCTGAACTCACTTGCCTTTGCACAGGCATAGTCATGCCTAACTTGGCAATGGTATTGCCAAGACAGGCTAGAAAAGCAGCTCAGGGGCAACTCGAGTGGATTGGCAGTAATGAAAGCACTATAGTAATCCTGTTGCTACAGTGACAGAGACTCTAGATCCAGGGATAATCAATGGTAGCATAGTACCAGCTGATAGTGCAGTCTTTCCAACAATTCATCACCACTAGTCCAAAATGTGCTGGATTATCGGAATTCTGTTGTATTTATACCTTCTAATAACAGTCTATTTCAGACAAAAGTCAAATCTCCCACAAAATCCTTCAGATGCACTTTTCTGTCCCTGCTATTCTCACCACATACTTACACACACTGTCTTGCTCTCATGCAATGAACAGTCCAAATCTATCTTAAACCCTGCCAATACAGACATGCCACTGGAGTGCGCACTACATCCTGTGGGGAGGGGGCAGTCCCAGAAATCTCCTCCAGGTAACGGAACATTTGTTTCCTTGCCCAGAAGTAAGCCTCTGCTTCCAAAATGAGTCTACCTGGACCTGTGCCAGCAGACCCAGGAATGAGGGTTGAGGCCTGGAAGGGGAATAGGCAGGGACAGTCTAAAATGGTATAAATGAAATAACACCACTAGAACATAAAATTTGGCTTATAAAATGTGATATCCTGCTCAATTAACAAAATAACTCCAAAATGTACCTAAGTGGCTGCGGAGCACCTGCGGTTCAACCGGAGTGCTTCTGTCTGTGTTTCTAAGCCCCTACCTCCCTGAGAGCTCTGTTGCTGTAACTGCCTTTACAGTCTTCTGAGCATTCTCAGAAGCTGCCAAGGAAAATGCATGGAGCCCTATGGAAAGTGAAACTGAACACAGTGCACATTTACTCATGAGTAGGTGAGATGCCTTGGTGCACTGGAAAGGGCAGGCCAAGAGGAATGCAATGCCATCAGAATTGTCCCGATCCAATGAACATGGGCCCCAAAAACACTCAAGAAAGAAGTCCCTCCCTCCAATCTGATAAAAGTATTAACCTGCTGGAAAGTGAAACTGAGCTACATGTTCATGTTTACTCATGAGTAAGCAAAAGTTTAATGGTTGCTTGCCATGTTGGTGTGTTGTTTTTTTCAACAGTACTTTAAAACAAGTCTGTTTCCATAGCAATTCAATGCGATGTGCAATTCTGTTGGTTCAAGTTGTTATCTTTTCAACGTTCTAATTTGGCAGTGTTTTAATTTGTTAGTGTTTGGCAGCATTAAGTTCCCTGTAGCTGTTCATACAATAGCATACAAATCTAAAATGGCTCCTGTAAGTTTAACTCAAGTAGTTGACTATGTAGTTGTGCTCTTTGAGTGGCTGTGTCTGCTGACAGCCACAGTCATAAAACACATACATACCACCGATATGACAGTGATTACACTTCATAAAAATGCTTTTAAATTGATTAAAATATTAATTGGGGTAAAAACTCATAACACCGCTTTTAGCCCTTTTTTAGGATAACACTGCCATCCAAGAAAAATAAAAATGTTTTAGACTGCCTCTAGGAACAGGATATCGGTTACACTGCTGGTGCTGATACCACTCCCTTCCCAGCCTTGACACACACTCCTCTCCACCCTTCGCTGCCCTGTTCCTCCCCCTCACCCAGCCCCATGCTGACTTACTAGCATCAGGGCTCCTTGGCAGGCCGCTGACGTGTGGTGGCCCAGCAGGGCTGAGTGGCACTTAACCTTTTGCTATCCCCATAAACCGTGTCATGCTGCTGGAATGTGTGCTCCAGTGGAACAGCACACCCATAGGATTGGGACATGTCTGAATGAACACAAGCCATAATATTGATGGAATACATTTTAGTAAAAGTTAAGCAACCACAGTACACCTGTTTCAGTGAAGGCAAAACCTTAGCTTTGGATGATGTAAGTGAGGAGGGAACGAAGCTGATACTGGGTGACATCAAGTAATGGTGCAAAAAGAGCTTGCTGATAAGGTTTGAAAGTTTTGGTTCTCCTTCATTACCCAACTGATACTGTGGGCCTTCAGTATCTGCAGGGAATCTGTTCCAGGACTCCCCACAGATACTGAAATCCACTGATGGTGGAGTCTGTGGGGGGCAGGGTCACAGTTCTGCAATTAAACATGTTAGGGTTGTGCCCACTCCATGGGCTCCTCAGAAGGCCTCCAGGATGTGACTGAAAGCTACATCTAATTCACATCTTTGACTTCTGATTGCGTCTAGGAGGCATCCTGAGGAACAAGAAAGCCCATGGAGTGGCCCTCAGAACACCTCTCAGACATGACCAGTAGTGGCCGAGTCCTGGAGGCCCTCTGAGATGCGGATTCTGGAATCTTTGGATGCTGAGCTTGCAGATATCTAAGGCACACTACTTGTTGTTGGAGAAGGAGGCCTAGTGCTGGTCACTCCAGTTCTTCCTGCTGTGATCCCAGGAGGATTCCTGCTCTCTTCTTATTACAAGTATGCCACAGAACAGTCAGTATTGTTGTCTAAAAGTCGAAAAGCCAATTTCTCACTAAAGCCAAATTATGACTAACTTGGTCACAATGGCTGAAAAGCATGCATTGTGTCTTGTCTGAATGGCAGCCAGCTACACAGTCTATACTATAACAATGCAATTTTCTGGCTTGCACATTCTTAATTGGTTGTGTACGTTATTACTATAAGTTATTACGGTGAGCCATTTAGTTATTTGATTTTTCTCTGTAAACCGCTTTGTGAACTTTTAGTTGAAAAGCGGTATATAAATACTGTTAATAATAATAATAATAATACTGTAAAAGCAGCAGTCTTCAAAGAGCTTGAACATATTCTGTGATTTCCAAAGTTCCCAAACTACTACTTAATATTTAGTAAGCAATACAGTTCAATAATCCAGGTTTAATCTTTGGCAGAAAGGCTGTGAAGGGTCAGTGCAAATTATTATTCTTTTCTATTTTTCTTCTTTTTTAAAATGAGCAGATGTATTTTTCAGGAAACTTGTTCTTAAGATAAAACGGTCCTATATTACAAACCCTTTCTCATAATGGCATGTATACGCCAAGAATCAAAGAAGAAGCACAACATCACAACAAATACTTTTTAAATTTGAACTTAATTTACAGCACACATTTGAAATGAAAGTGTTCAGACGATAAAGACACTGTAGTCTACTATAAACCAACACCAACCTTAGGTTGCAATCCTCTACACACTTTTATGGGAGTAACAGCCCAGTTCTACCTAATTCCCTACACAGAAATGCAGTGGCACCAATGCAAACATCCGTTACATCTTTTAGGGAATTTCAGCTTTGGGAGTCCTCCTTGGCGTAAGGAAATATTTGCTCCAGTGACAAAATGACATACATACAATTGAATTTAATGGAACTTATGTCCAATTAGGCATGAATAGGATTGTGCTGTTGAGGGCACTTATTCAGAAATTCTTTTTCAAACAAATCTACCTCCATCTCCTGATTTCTCCTCTGCCCATAAACCTGCCTAGAAATGTAGTTTAATTCTTTTCAGCACTTTTTAACAGCTTTTAAGAACATATCTGTTAAGAGAATTTAACTCAATATCTATAGCAATTCAAAAAATAATGATCTGTTTGATTTTAAAAATAATGATCTTGGTTTTAGAGGCAGGCTGTCTCTGATTGCCAGATACAGGGGAGGGCACCGGGATGCAGATTGTGTCTGTTGTCTTGTGTGCTCCCTGAGGCATTTGGTGAGCCACTGTGAGATACATAAAGCTCATAGATGGGCCATTGGCCTGATCCAGCAGGGTTCTTCTTATGTTCTTATGACATTTTTTTTAAACGTCCTCGAATGTAACACATTTAGGTCATAATCCTGCCCTTCACTTGGGCCGGCCCAAAAGTTTCTTTTTCTCCACTTTCAGGGGAGATAGGCTGGTGCATGGGCATGAACCAGCCTCCCAATGGCAACGAAGGCCCTGTAGGATGGGTGAGTTGTGTCAGCCAACCTTGGCCAATGCAGGGATCTCTGTGTGTGTGTGTGGGAAGGGTGGGGAGGAGGTGGGAGGGGAGGCATTTCAGGGTGGGGAAGGGTGGGTGGCAAGTGTTCCCGGGGGTGGGCAGGTGGGCAGGGAGCACCTGCAGGGAGCAGGTGGGCGGGGCTATACCGGATCTTGACCCTGTTCCCAGGCAGCCTAGGGCTGTCCCGGGCTGCTTGGATTTGTGCCATCAAATCAGATGGCGCAGATCTGAGTAGACCCATTAGAGCTGCTGCAGTGTGACACAGGGTAAAGGGAAAGGCTTCCCCTTGCCTCGGGCTGCACAGCTTTTGGTCCCAAACTTGTGCTGGATACAGTGCAAGCCCACTGGCCTGCCTGCTTCCAGCACAAGTTAGGATTGCGCCCTTAGGCTACAATCATATATTCACTTTTCTTGGAGTAGGCCCCATTGAACAGTGAGACTTACTTCTGAGTAGACTGGCATAGGATTGGGCTGCTAGTCAACAAGTTTTTGCTACGTTTAAAAGTGTTCTACCATATTTTTCTCCCATAAAGTTTATTTCCTTAGCTCACTTTGTTGTGTACCAGATAACCATATGTAAAGAAGAAAAAGACTGTCAATGCAGAGACTACCTATCAGTATGAATGGATTTTGATCTCTATATCACAACCAGTGCCTAATGAGGCTTAGTGTGCAGGATGAAATACATTCATGGTTGCTCTTTCAATAGTGGGGTGGTACAGTCTTGCCTGATCTCTTCCAATACTCCAGCTTTGGGATGGTACCACCCCCCAGTACGTTTATGTACATTTCCAGGTTTATTCACCACTCTTCACCAAAAAAGACATCTGACAGGGTCAGGGATGGCCCAATCAGATATGCTGCCAAACGCTGCCCTGGCCTATCACTGCTGCTACACACTACCTTCATGAAACCCAGAAAAAAAGAAAAACACAACCACTTACCTCACTCCTTCCCACAATCTATTTTGTCAAAGTCAGTGTGTGTCAAGCTGGGAACCCCCAGAGTGCCCTGCCCTTTCTATTTTATCTAAAAGGACCACAAGGAAGGAATAAGGTGAGTGGGTAGAGAAGCAGATTGCTGCTGTGTGCTCCCCAAACAACTGCATGGGCTGCAGTGATCTGCTTCACTCACCTCACTCCTTCCTTGCGCAGTAAAGGAACCACACAAGAGTGGGTTGAGGAGCTAGGGATGCAGATAACTGCCCATGTGGTTGTTTCAGGTGCAGGTAGTGGCAATCTAATTCCCTGTCTATTCATCTTCCTCATTCTTCACACGGTTTCTTTAAGTTTAAAGGAACATGCATGAAAAGGAACAAAGGGAATAAGTAGACTGATGTAGATTAACAGAGAAAGCAGACTGATGCAGTTCCTTCCATGGTGGGCTGTAGAGAAGTGATGGCAGATTCAGGGTGTGGGGCTATCTCAAGTCTGCTGTTCCATCAGACAAATGATGCAACCCACATCAGTTGCAGCATAGGTGGGGGTTTGGATGGGCTCTGCCCAAGGGAAGGATAGGAAGTGGGCCCTGTGGAGCACAGGGGACCTGCTTCTGAGCAGATGTTCCTGGAGGGTGCGCTCAGTCCCTGGCCCCACGAGTGGAGGGAACGGGCTTGGGCCAATAATTTGAAATCAGTGGCTGGTTTGGAAGATGTGGTGAAGGTGGAGATAGGTAGGGAGGTTGACACAGGCAGGGTCCGAGGCCCCTTTTTCATTTACCTCCCTTGCCACACCTTCGCATCTCTCCTTTGGGTGTAGTGCCCAAGAAAACACCGGGGAATACCAGCTGATCCACCACCTCTCATTCCCCAGGGGTGCTTTAGTGAATGATGGTATACAGTAGGATTTTTGCTTGGTGCGGTACACGTCATTTGAGGTGGCATTGGCTATTCTCAGAGGTTGTGGGGCTTGGGCACAAATGGCGAAATGCTACACTGAGTCTGCATTTCAGCTGCTGCCAGTCCACCCAGATGATCTCTGCCTGCTGGGTTTTGCTTTCGATAACCAATTTTACGTGGACAAATGCCCTTAGAGGGGCATCTAAGCCTCATCACTGGATCAGAGTGACACCAGCAATGCGGGAGGATATGGGCATGTGGGCTATCTTCTTAAAAGCTGCGAGTTCACTCAGATGCTGCAGGTGGCACAGGCTTTGGGGTTTATTTTCGGGGAAGATGGTGCCCTGGCAGATGGCCCTCTAGTTGGCACTTAGACATTACAACTGATTTGACCTTTTTAGAGCTTTTTCCCATCGTGGTTGCTATCCACCCCTGGGGGTTGGAGTTTAAGGACTCCACAGTGCAATTCTGGTGTGATAATCTGGCAGTAGTTCACTTTATAAATCGGCAAACCTCCCGGTCCCCAAGAGTCATGTGTTTAGTACACGCCTTTGTACTGCAATGCCTATGTCTTAACATGTTACATGTTACATGTGGCTAGGCATGTGCCGGGCTTGGTTAATGGGATAGCCCATGCTCTCCAGGAGGAGCATTTTCGCCAGTTAGCACCCTGTGCGAGGGAAGAGCCGGACCCCAAGCCCCAGTGGTTGCGGAACCTTGGGTGCGAGAAGTCAACAGGGCAGTGAATGCCTCCCTGGCCCCAAGCACCTGGGCAAGTTATAAAAGGAGAGTAGGCGAGTTTGAGGGCTTCAGGGCTACTGCTGGCCTCCCAGGTGTTTGGCCCATCCCCCCAGAGCATGTGATGCAGTTTTTAGTCAGACTCAGGTCAAATGGCAGGGCAAGTAATACACTTGGTGGCCCTGACTTTTGAGGCCAAGGCAAGCGGGCTGTCTGACTGCACCGGGGATTTTCGCATTAGGAGAATGTTAACAGGGTGGTCATGTGAGTCCCCTAAGGGAGGGGACAGTAGGCAGCCTATTACGTTTGACCTCCTGGCCTCACTATGTGAGTCATTCAGTGCAGTTTGTTCCACTGCATTTGAAGCACTGCTGTTTAGGGCTGCTGTCCTTTTGTGGGAGGGCCTTCTGCCCAGGTGAGGTTTTGGCACTAAGTAGGTGGGACTCCTCTGAGCGTGCCCTGCAGGTCATGGATGTACACTGGACCCAGGTTGGCGTGAGGCTGAGGCGGTCGAAGACAGACCAGGTCGGTCAAGGACAGTGGGTCCAACTGAATGGGGCAGGGAACTCCCCACTTTGCCCGGTGGCGGGGCTGCGTGAGAATGTGGCTCAGAGAGGCGTGTCTGACAGGCCAATCTTTGTGCACAAGTGGAAGGAGCACTGTTGTGCTGGAAATGGGGCCGAAGTAGCACAGGAGGCGCACAAAGTGAGCAGATCCCAAGATGTCAGTGATGGTCCCCCAATGGGGCAGAGGAGGCTGGAGCCCCTCACCAGGTTCCAGAGGAGGCTGGAGCCCCTCACCATGTTCCAGTTCCTGGTTGTGGTTGTGGTGCGGAAGTCTTTGGATGGCCTTGGCCAGGACTCAGCCAAGTTTGGCCTTCATTCATTTAGGACAGGGGCAGCAACAGCTGCTGCTGGCATGGGTTATGATAGTGGGGAGATCAAAAGAATGGGTAGGTGGAGATCTCGGGCATTGAAGAGCTCGTACGTGCGCCCCAAGGCAGGCAGGTCGCCTTAGTTATCACCTGATTATTCCTGTTTACCTACATTGTTTTGTTTTTTCTTCTTTAATTGTTAGGTTTGGGCCTTTCACTGCCAGCGAGGGCACTGACTTGTGGCCACTCCATTGTCTTCTGGGCTCACAAGCAAGCTCTCAAGAGTGAACTTGGATCTCAGCTGGGCCTGGGAGCACAGCTTTCAGTGCAGTGGGCTGCCAGAAGAGGGATGAAGTGGGGGGAGTTACTGCCCATGGTATATGAGTGTATACAGGGAGCTCCTCCTCCCCAGGTACTTCTCATATACATTGGCGGTAATGACCTTTGCCTGAGGACGAGGCTGTCCTTGAGGCAGCAGGTGGCAGAAGACCTCACCACACTGAGAAGCTCATCATATGGTGCCTGATCATCATATGGTTGGATCTGCTTCCGCGCCGGGTTTGGAGGTGTACTACAAGCATAGAGCCGGAAGGAAGGTGAATGCGCACCTGGGGAGGGAAGTGTTGGCAGCTGGCGGCCTAGTGCTTCGCCACCCAGATATAGAGAGCTCTCTGCTGCACCTTTACAGGTGAGATGGCGTGCATCTCTCAGAGGTCGGGAACCATATCTTTCTGTCAGACTTGCAATGAATCCTGCAAGGACTCTTAGATGGGGTGGGGGGATGCTAAGCACTAGGCTAGCCCCCCCCCCCAATGTGGCAGAGTAGTGCTGAGCCCCGAGGCTACCGGAATCAGGGGCAGCCTGGCTTGACCCCGGAATGGAATTGGGATGCTCACCTTCATGGTTCCCCGGCTCAGGGTTGGCAGAACAATTCAGCTGGCTGGACCCCGATTCCAGGGGTTGGTGATGAAGAACCTGGGGGAGCCTTGGGCGAGCTCAGGTTCTGACTTAAGGTGGTTCGCCCAAAGGAGGGCTCAGACAGGAACTGTCTCCTCCTAGTTAGGTGCCTGCACTAAAGGGGGTGGAGTATAGTCAGGACCCGTTGCATTGCACCAATCGCTGCGCAGCCTTGTAATGGAATAAATCATGGCCCTGTTTCAACCAAGTCTTTTGTGTCACGCATGTTTGTGGGGGGGATACCTGGGCAATGGAATTTCACCACATTGTCACTTAAAACATCAGCAGTCAGCCTTACAGGACTAGTGTTTCAGACTAGAGTGCACTAGTGTAGTGATTACTTGTGGATTGAGTTTTAAAGATTTTTAATAACATTTCATACTGTAGAGTGCACCTCAGCTTGCCCTGTTGAACTCAGTCTCCACTATATTTATACTCCTACTTAATTTTTGTGCCATCTATCAGCAGTTCTTCTTACATGCGCTAAAAAACAAATTAGTATGATTTAATCCACCATGTATCCTGTTTTGCTTTTACCAGTTTATTTGAACAGTGAACTAAAAACAATGTCATATCTTGATGACTTTATGACTTAACAACTTCTGCATATTTAAAGTATTAATATATTTCTCCTTTTTACTATATCACAACAGCTCTGGAAGAATTTTGAAAGGTTATAAAAAAATAGCAATAAACACTTATCACCACTTGGTCCTAAAAGTCTCCTAAATCAGAGCTTTCTATTCTACTCCCTGCATAACTAATTCTTGTATTATCTTTTGATTTAAAATGTAAAGTGTCATTTTATTGTTTTCAGCATAGCACATTTTTATGGTATCTTCCAGATTTCAATTGGTTTTTTTCCTAACAAATTTCTGTTGAAAAGAATAAAAATATCCTTTCAGGATGATGCTACCATTTTATGATCAATATCAAAATTACACTGAACACAGTATCTTTTTCAGACATGAAAGATACAAAAATAAGTTTGAGGTTCTTAAACCTAATTAGTTACTACAAATTATAGCCACATATTCAGGTCATGTAAATTATGCAAATGCGGTAAAAAAAATGTATTCCAGTTATACTCACTAAACTTAAAATTACAGTAAATCCAACTTGTTTTTTTATGTTCCAAAGAACATATACCTAACATTTTGAAACAGGTTTGTTAAAATAAATTTCTTAAATAAATAAATAAATAATAAAATTAGCAACTATTGAGGTATTCTACTTGTGAATCAGTGTTCTTAAGACAGTACTACTTTGACTAACACAAACGTAAGGCAAAGAAAACAGGTTTTGCAATTGTTAAATTCCATGACCTTATATTTTTATATCTCTGCTATATTTAAATAGCAAGTTACATGAAGAATTTGGTATTTTATGCCTGATAAATTATTTCACTATTCATTGAAATGATCGGCTGCTTCTTAGAAGAAAATACACATTTATTTACTGTACTGTATTGATCAAAAGGAAAGCTGCTATTTGACTGATCCAGCCAAAGTTTGACAGCTTCAATTCCCAGTTATATCAATAGGAAAGCTCTAAGAATGTGCTTAACCCTTCTGCTAAAATTGATGAAACTTACAGTCCTATGCATGCTGCCTGACGATGATGTACTTCCTAGACTGGTGCCAACTGCCATAAAGCAGCACCAGTCACAAAAGGCACTCTGACAGCTCACCATTCAGTGTAGTCCCCCTTCTTGTTGATAAAAGTAAGTCAGTGGAAGAGGTAGAGGTAGGAGGTAATAGGGGGTGCAGGAGGGGTGGGGAAGGACAGAATCAGGCAATGGGACAAGGAGGGACTGAGAGGGTGGTGAGGCAAAATGGACTGAGAGGGTGGTGACAGAGGTGGGGGATGGGCAGATTGGGCCAGGGAGAGAGTGGGGTCAGCAGCGCTGGAGGTGCTGATATCCTATTTCCCCTTGCCAACTTGACCCCATGACGCAGGTCCATGTGGACCTGTGCCAGCTATTTATCTAGCACAGGTTCAAGGTGTCAGGGAGATCCCTCCATGCTGCTGAGGTTTACCCCAGGTAAGGAAACAAATGTTCTCTTACCCAGAGGAGACCTCCTGGACTACCCCCCCCCCCAACACCACCACCACAGGATGCAGCAGTCACTATTTTGGTATTGCTGCATCATGTAGGGGCAATGTATAGCACTGTGCTGTTATGCATGCTTACATTTGAATTGACATTTTAAACACAAATTCAAAATAAAAGAACAGAATTATAAAATTAAGGGGAAAATGGGTTTACACATTCTGTAATACTCATGTGACAAAAGCAGATCATTATTACCTAACAGGTTAACATAGCTCCCTAGGTAGCATCCACATAGACAGAAGACAAAGGGTCCAGTCCTACCCAACTTTCCAGCGCTGATGCAGCAATGCCAACGGGGCATGCACTGCATCCTGTGATTGGAGGGGCTGTCATGGGGGCCTCCTCAAAGTAAGGGAACATTTATTTCCTTACCTCAGGACTGAATTGCAGCTGCACTGGCACTGAAAATTTGGATAGGATTGGGCCCAAAGTTTCCTTGCTTTGGTGAAAGGGATTTCTCCCCTGGCAGACAAGTCCTTGCTCCAGCAGAAGGGTTACAGCCCAATCCTGAGCTGCCCGGGGCTCCCAGGCTCGGCGGCCCTGAGAACGGCTGCCACCAGATCCTGTGCGCCCTGGGCTACTTTCGTCCCCTTCTCCCAGGTAAGGTAAGCTGCCCTGCAATGGGGCTACTCACTTCACTGCTGACCAAAAGGTTGGCAGTAAGGTAAAGGCGTTTGTGTAGGGCTTGGAGCCCTCCACGAGTACCTTGGATCCTGCAGAGCGGAGTGGAGCTCTGCAGACCCGCCTCTCTCCCTCCCCCCGGCACACCTCCAGCCCACCCCTCCCTGCGTCATGCCTCTGCGTCACGCCTCCCCCCGCCCTCTCTCCGTCCCCCACTGGCCTCCCCTCTCCCTGGAACGCCTCCTCCCTGCCCCCACTTACCGTGCCGTGACTCAGCGGTCCATGAGACCGCCAAGCCGTGGAGGCTGCGTGACCGTTCGGCGCTGGGCTAGCACAGGCGGGATCTTGGCAGTCAGGCTCGCAAACATGCCTTACGGCACGTTGGCAACAGTGGTCGGTGGCACGAAGCTGTGCTGCCGAGCACAGGATTGGGCTCTAAATCTGGATGCTATCCACTATATCTTATCAGACTACAATTTAACTCAAGTTAAGAACAAACATGGTTGCGTTTAGATTTTTAAATAAATTTATGTCATGACAATACTGCCCACAGTACTGGTCATTTGCCTAACTCTAACAGTAGTGAAGCAAAAGAGGTCATTGCTACCTGTGAAACGATTATTATTATTATTATTATTATTATTATTATTATTATTATTATTATTATTATTATTATTATTATTATTAACAGTATTAATATACCACTTTTCAACTAAAAGTTCACAAAGCGGTTTACAGAGAAAAATCAAATAACTAAATGGCTCCCTGTCCCAAAAGGGCTCACAATCTAAAAAGATGCAAATGAATACCAGCAGACAGCCACTAGAACAGACACTGCTGGGGGGAGGTGGGCCAGATTATGAGGTTGTTGAATAAATTATTTCAATATTGAATACAGATCAAGTCACACAATCACTTTTGAGTTTATCCTAAACCTATGGTGAATGTTTAAGCTATGATCATCCAAGTACTAAGGTAGTTGTCTGATTATGCCAAGGCTAAAATTCATGATATAGAAGCAAATGCTTCTGAAAGATTGTGGTAAAGTCAATCAGGAGCTAGAGCCATTTTTGTACATTCATTTGGCCGCTTTTTTGGCACTTTTTTGCCACTTCAGCATAGTCATACCTCCATAGCTTCCATAAGGCTGGTGTGACTGACTACCATTATAACCAATGGAATCAGTGAATTCTGGGTCAATCAGCACCCATTTTCTGCTATGAATCAGTTAGGAGTATCTACATATACAAGTTTTACTTGACAGTATGATTTTATTTGATAGTATTTTGTGTAGGATCTGTAATTGTGTGAGGTATACTGCACAACACAATTATTGTCTTGCAGTTTATAACCACTGTGAACCGTTCTGTGACACTTTGCAGTAAGGGAAGTTAGACAAAACATTATATTGGTTAATATTTCATTATAAGCAAGCCGTATTGGAGCATAACCCTCCAGATGGTAAATTATATGATTGTACATTAACCCTTTGAACTCAATAACCCCTTTGAATTTAAAAGTTTGGTAGCAAATGAACCTACATGGTTTTGAATTATTTTGCATTTAAAACATGGAATTTTTATTTTCATCCATCATTAACCTAATTGATCTCATTTAAACATGCAAATTGTGGCACTGAACTTTCATGTCTGCTGATTTTCTTTACTAGATACTATATTTGCTAGGTTTCAAGCATTCATTAGATTGAAAGTTTAAACAAAATAACATTGAGTGTAGTGTTTACATTATAATTCAGGTGGATAATTTAAATCATTTCTGTATTTGAATGGGCTTAAATATTTAAGAGAATTATTAAATGTTCCATATTGCCCTTCAATTTCTAATTTATTCACATTCCAATTCTTTGATGTATTTATTTAACTTTTAAAAAACTAAATCCTACACTTTACCCCCCCCCCCCCGGTTTACAGAGGCACTCAAGGTGGCTACACGCAAAGTTAAAAGCAACAGTAAAATCATGAAAAATACAACCCTAAAGTAATAATACCAAAAGCAGACCTGAAACAGCAGATTACTTTTTACAATATAAATATGCAGTCAGAAAAGCAGAATTTATGGGCCAAATCAAAATAATGCTGTGCAACAGTTTCATTAATTTCTTCCTTCAACTTTCCTGTTAATGCTATCTTAAGTGTTGGCCACACCAGAGACATCCATACAATTCTGAATGTACAGTTCTATCTGTAGAGCGTCATCAAAGCTTAAATGGCCATAAACATACACTGGTAGATTATTGAGTTTCCTAGTTTAAATGCTTCCTAGCCACAATTTGATTTGTGTTAAGAGGCCATGGAATATTTTAAGGTTCAATAATTCATTGTTATATATGCTTATTTTTCAACTTTGCAATAATCACCTCTCACATTAAAGCAAATTGTTTTGGGGCGCAATCCTAACCCCTTATGTCAGTGCTTTCCAGCACTGACATAAGGGCAATGTAGCTCTGAGGTAAGAGAACAAACATTTCCTTACTTTGAGGAGGCCTCCATGAGTGACACCCAACTGCAGGATGCAGCACAAGTTCCATTGGCACCGCTATACCAGTGCTGGAAAGCACTGATATAAGGAGTTAGGATTGCGCCCTTAATGGGTTATTTTTTTGTTTGTCCTGTCAATAAAGATTCCACTGATTGCCAAGTTCCTTTGTAAACTATCAATAGGAGATAAAATGATCACTTCCTTATGTTAATTGCATCCAAAAGCTGCAGAAATAATTATTTGTGTTGGGATGGGCGGGTCTGCCTTTATCTGTTGAAACTGGAAGAGTATATGAATAAGATCTTGCAAACTATTGAAAGTAATGGTTTAGAAGTACCAGTTTGAAAGAATGCTTCTATAAAGTAGTTTTCAAATGGCTCTTTTTCAATCTGAATTTGACTAAAGTTTTTAATATTATAGATATTTAAGTCATGAAATACTGAGGGTCCATGTTATTCACGGGTTTGGCATATGCAGATTTCAGTTATTCACGGGTCCCAAACAGCTCCCCCACCCTCTGAGCATGACTGGAGCACAGCCTCCAAAGACCCTCTGGGGCTTCCCTCTGGGGCCTCAGAATGCCTTATAAGGCAATAAAAACATCACTTCCAGTTTTACAATAAAACCAGAAGCAGTTGTGCTTTTCGGCATGGTACATATTGAACATATGCAAGAATAGGGTTGCAGTCTCTATTCACAGTACAATAGGCCCTCCTTTGACCCAACACGGGTGCTGACATGTACTGGAAGGCATCACATGACCTCCTTCTGGCAGTTAAATTCTAGCAATTTAAAAAGGAAACTCATGAAATAAATCAATATCTTCTTTTAGCTTTGGGCAGTAAAAAGATAGGGATAGTGAGGCATTCCTCCTCCAGATTGTTTCTCTATCATCAAGGCAATAGAATCTGGTTTCTATAATACAGGGATGTTCGTAGAAACTGTGGCTGCTATTACTTCTTAATCCTTCTGTTTCTGATGAATAGTCAACAAATAGCACCTGCAATTTTGCACTTGAGCATGATGCTGAAAACCAATCATGGAAAACACCTCCCAGTCAAGACACAAATAATACAGTTTGGCAGCCTATACTATGAAGATTCCAGTTCTGAGCCAGTATATTAATAATTTGTGTAAGTTGTATGCATGATGTACCTATTAACTTCTTAGATGCATTATTCTCAAGGCCTATTGGGAGGAAGGATGCCATGGTAGCATTAATACTGTTGCAAGCTCCCTGCATCCCTGAATGGGGAGAAGTGCAGCAGTCAGGTCATAGGGACATTTTCCTTTGGATGTGGAAACCCTGGAGAATTATGGCATCTTTGTATTGTCTGTTTATTTGTAAACTATTAGAGCATCAAAGAAGCAAAAAGATTAATACGAGAGAAACCACAGCCACTAATTCTTCATCAGATTTCTAGAGATTGACTGTAGCCTCCCATGGCTACCCTGGATAGGTTTTGTTTTTGCAGTTTTATTTTTTAGTTAACTTTAGCTAATAACAACCAAATCTTTCTCTCCAATTCAAATCTGCAAATTGCACATCTAGCATTATCCCTGTTCTTTTCCTCAAACTCAGCTGGCATTCACCTTTCAATGACTGGAGAGGTATTTTACACCAATGAAGAACATCCACCTCCTTTTCTTTAGCACCTTAATGCACCCATTAGTTGCTAGTTTGACTAAAACGATGGAGAGCAGCATATTCCCAGTCAAGACAGTCAAACTAATAAAAATACTCCAGTTTAGTTCAGTTTGTTGACAGAATACGCTCTATAAAGGGCACCTATGTTATCGTTTTGTTGACTTAGGTTACGTTTACACTCTTTTACATTTAAACTTTTACAAATACAAAACGTCTTCCATAACAATAGTGAAACACATATAGTTGATCTACAGGTAGTAATAATAAAATACAAAGTACCAAATGTTTTCATTTGGAGGACAGCAATCTCCCCCCTCCCACATTTTCACCTAGTGTAATCTAACAAATTGTCACCAAACATTCACATCCTAAGTCCTGGAGTACGAATATTGGAGACTCTGGATTTTCTGATAATCAGCAGCATTTGTTTCCAAAGAGGGAAACTGATCTTTCAAAAGATTTTCATGAAAATTTAAATTGGAGCTTATGAATACTACTGGATATAACACAGTGCTAGTTTTTCCCCAGATTAGAACTGCCTTCCTCTGCTCAAAAAATCCAAATTGTTATAACACCTTCTCCCTTAAGTACAGAAGCAATATTGAAAGTTACAATTACATCAGCATATTACTTACAGTCATTCTGTGGTATTACTTACAGTGTATTTCTAGCACTTGCATTGCTATCTGAGGTGTGGAATTCAAGGACTCATGATCTACTCTGCAACTTACAACTGCACCATCATCACTGCGATCGGCTCTGAAATTTATTGTGCTGCTGACAGTAAACGTTTTCCGATTTGCATCCTCTTCTTTTGAATATTTAACATCTGCAAAATAAAAGTTTACTATAGTTTAGCACCATAGTTTGGGATGATAAAAGGTAAAAGAAGACAATATAGTACCCGGAGCCATTTCAGATAGCAAATGACAAATGCACCTTTCATCATGTTTGCTCACTCTTTCAAGGCAAACAAAGTTCTATTCCAGACATTCCATTATTTGTCTTACAAAACTACCAGTGCTGTCATTCCCAAATGTACACAGACACAGATGGGAAAAGCAATTTCAATATCAACCAAAAGGCAGAAGTGTCAGAATGAGATTCAGCTCCTCATTATCTCTGATATAACTAGATTACAATTCAAATAGTCTTTCCCTGAAGCCTATTAAAAAAACATAGGCTGCAATCCTAACCACACTTTCCTGAGAGTAAGCCCCATTGAACAAAATAGAACTTACTTCTGAGTAGACCTGGTTAAGATTACGCCCTTAATCTTTTTTTGTTCTTAAATCATCTTATTATTATTTGGTGTTGTTGTAGTTTTTAATCTGGTCAATGCAGAGGGCTCAGGCCAGAACACAATATTTGAAACAGAAACCAAAAGAATAACAACATAAACTATAAAATAAAAATGTCCTTAACAAAATGCTAATATTTGCTTAACCTCTACTAGTAAAGGTTTTCTGAGATGTTCAATTGATGTTAAAGGCTGGGCATTATTTTTTTTTTACAAGAAGGCATTTCTACACTTATCAAGTTTGCTTTTCTAGACTAAAACTTTTAAAATGGCATAGTCAAGAAGGCAGAGTAAGCTTTTGGCATGGTACAGAATGTCTTCTCCAAGGCAGCAACTATGCACAGGCTCCTAATCGCTACTACTTTTTAAAAGCCAACATGACCACAGTGAACCACCAGTGCAGATAAGTTTCAAAAGAAGTGTACATGGGTATTATAGTCACATGGGTGATGAAGACTCCTCACTTCCCGTATCTGCTCTCTAATCCAGTGGACTCATACTGGTTACATGACACGTGAACCTGGAACAGATTCCAATAAGACAGCACAGAAGGATTCTGAAAAGCTGGTGAGCAAACATAAAACCCGGGTCAGACCTGGGTTGGCAGGTTGGCAAAGATGGCTTGTGCCCTGCATCAGCCGGCTGCATTCCCATGCCTCAAATGCCATTGCTACCACCATTCCTGTTTTCCTTGTGAAGACCAAACACCAGCACTGCCACCACCCTACTTTCTTTAATCTGTGAATGTGTGCTGGCTACATTAGTAGCACACCTTGTGCCGCTCTCAGCACTTCTGTCATACTTCCTGTGTCAGAGACAAAACAAAATAGTAAAATCTGTAGAGAGACAGGGTTGGGTGATCAGTGAGAACCGCATATGAACTGCTGCTGCTGGGGAAGGCTGGGAGCCAGCAAGGAGGTTTCCTCCAAACCAGACTCTCTCCCCCCCCCTTTTTAAAGGCTGCAGCACTTGTACCCTGCTCACTAGTGAATGCAAGATGGACACAGAAAAGAGTAGATAGTTGCACACTTTATCCACACTGGAGCTACACTGAATGTCCAAAGCCTAGCTGGTCCATTAATCCATTGGCTTAACACCTAGTCCTATTCAAAACTAAAATTAAGCTTAAGTATGGGTAATGGCCTTGTTTCTTTGAATTCACCAGATTCTGCATCAGAAATCTCAGCTTTTCAGGTATTCAGCCTGGAGCCTGTACATGGAAGCACCATCTGTGATGCACGCGAATGCACTAGCTCAGCAGCATGGTCAGAGTGCTAAGCACCTCTCCACACATTGGGCAGTGTCACCTTGACTTTTGCCTCACAGAGCAAAATTGGAGCAGCCCTGTCAAACCCCTTAAAGAAGTTGCTGAATGACCACAAGATTCCACGGCTGCGAAGAAGCACAATTATGTTAAAGAACAATTTAGTGGGAAGATAAGAGGGTTTACAATTCAACCTTTTTTGCATATGGGAACATACCCTGGCAATAGATCAAAGTAGCAAAAAGGAACAGAAAGACAGCATTAGACAGGTGCAAATTTCTCTATGCATTCAAGCACATTTTCTCACACTGCTGATTAAATACTGAACAGGCATCTAAAATCAGTGTCAAAGTTTGATTTCAGAATGGGGCTTTAATAGCTGAAGATTTATGATACTTCCCCCCCTCCCTGAGATTTTCTGCGACAAGCAGACATAAATCCACCTCACAATCGGCCTCTCACATTCCTCCAAGCATGTGTTCCTCCTTTACTAGTGGGCGATTAAATCACTAGGAAGGACTCCAGACAGTTAACTTTTCACTACAGCATCAAACATGTGGCTCCTGAATTGGGAAGATCGCAGGTTCAACAATGCTGACCCTTGTCTCCCTTGTTGCAAAATGAGGCTATAATCTAGGGCACTTTGAGACACTGTAGTTGACATTGTTTCTGCACAGAACACCAAAACATTTCTATTGCCCAGCTCTATCAGGGAGTGAGTCCAAAAGACAATCAAGAGACAAGTTTAGCTTTGGTAAAAATGCTTTACACCAGCAGTTTTCATCTTTTCCATCTCATGGCACACAGACACTAAAATTGTCAAGGCACACCATCAGTTTTTTGACAACTGACAAGACACACCATGCTGCTAGCAGGGAGCTCACATCCACTAATGGCCCTCCTAACAAAAGACTGTGCCCCAAACTTGTGTGGCACACCTGCAGACCATTTGAGGCACACCAAAATGCTATAACACAGTGGTTGAAAATTGCTGTAGACGTTGAAATCAGTTTCAGAAATGTGAGAGCAAAACTTCAACGTGCTTGTTCATTGCTACCGCAGGCACTAAAACAGGGGTGCTCAGTACGTCGTTCGCGATCGACTGGTAGCTCGCCAGGCAAAATGAGTCGATCGCGGAACCCTGTCTCTCCAATCTAAAATAACCCGGAGTTGCACCCTGTGCATGTGCGGGTGTGACTCTAGCAATGAAGTCTATATAGCCGCTATAGACTTCATTGCTAGAGTCACACCTGCACATGCACAGGGTGCAACTCCGGGTTATTTTAGATTGGAGAGAGCGCCATAGAAGGGGGCGGGGTTCGTCACGCGCCAGGCTCAAGTGTCTTTTGGAGCACGCGGCTGATCTCGTCAGCGCGTGCACGCGCCGCCCGGCAGTAGGAGTCCTGTCTGTGTGCATGCAGGGGAGGGAGCACCCATGTGGCGGAGGGAGGTTGGCGCGCGCTCTGCTCTTGCTCTCCCTCTCTCTGCCGCGGTCCACCCGGGCGCCCAGCATGACCGATTACCTGATCAGCGGCGGCACCGGCTATGTGCCCGACGACGGCCTCACCGCCCAGCAGATGCTCAACTGCAGGGACGGCCTCACCTACAAGTAAGGCTGCGGTCCCGCCACGCTCACGGGAGTGGCCCCTGGCTGCAGGGGAACTGGCTGCTGAGCAGACGCGCGGCGGGGCTCAAAGGTTGCAGTACCGGCCACACTTGCCTGGGAGTGAGCCCCGCCGACACGCAGCTGCAGCTCTGTCCACACTTACCCGGGAGTAAGCCCCATTGACTGTAATGGGACTGACTGCTGACTCAGCAGTATATATGATTTTTATCCTGCCTTTCTCCCACACCAAAGGGGACTCACACACAAACACACACACACTCACACACACACATACACATATACATACATATATATATACACATATATAATGTGTGTTTATAAAAAATATATATTAATATTTATTAATATATTTAATATATACTATATATAAGAGATTTGATAGATAGATATAGATAGAATATTACATATACATTGTGTGTGTGTGTGTGTGTGTGTGTGTGTGTGTAATGAATATTAAAATATTCCTTCCCCCCTGGTAGATCTCCAGGCCTTGCTGGGTTTCAAAGTAGCTCTCGAGCCATAAAAGTGTGAGCACCCCTGCACTAAAACAATGCATATTTGCATTTTGAATTTAACTTAGCAAGAATCTATATATAGCCAAATACAAAAGGCAAATATATATTGTTTTAAATATAAACAAATTTGACTCAAAATGCAAATATGTATATATAATTTTTTTAACCTCATCTTGCTTGAGCCCAACTCACAAGGATTTTTCCATTATATTCAAAATTCACTTAGTGCTCTTGGAGCTGTGTGATTGGCTTTGTGCCATTTATTACAATCCACAAGCTGTACATTGTGTTAAACAGATGCATCAGTAGGCATACATCCCAATCCAGTGACTGGCTGGGGCAAAGTGACTCTGATGCCTTGAAAGTATTTCAAGGCATTTCCTCATTCACATCAGAGTGGATTCACTTCACTTCATATACAGAGTGATTCATGAGTGGGGTTACTGCCTCAATTGGCATGAATGATGCAGAATCTATGCAACAGCACCTAGAGTGCACCACTCATGGACCTCTGAACAAGGGAAGCAGCATGTTCCGCTATAGCAATTCAAGATGCTGTGGATATGGTTTTACTCTCTATTTTTATCCCTCAGTGATTTTTGTTTATTCCCTCAAGCAGCAGCCTTGCAATATTGTTTGGTCATAATGAAGGACTCTAAAATGTGCTTCAGTAAAGAAATGTACTATTGAGACCGCAAGTGTTCTCTGAGCTCTAACCACGAGACAGAAAATGCAAGTGATGGCTGTTTTATAAAATTGCACCAGGTCCCATTTGAAGGAAATGACCTACGTAATAGATCCACAATAAGTCAATTTAAGAAATATGATATTGTACTGGTGAAACTTCATCACAGACAGAACGTATATTAGCCTGGAAATAGTAGGGGGAAGAGGCAGACAGAGATAGGAGATAGGTATTAACGGGGCTTAATTTTTCACACACACATACTTTCTATATTAAACTAGACTAGCCATTAAAGTAAACTAAACAGAAATTTCCCATTTCAAATCCTCATTCTAGCAGTCTCTATGCATAGGAATATGTGGGGCTGTGCATGAGGGACTTTGGACGCATACATCACTTAATCATGCTCTGTGCAATTGGGACTGCTGTGGGAGAAAGGTGCTACAGTAGCTAGTCAGTGGGAAAAATGAAGAACACAACATCTGATGAGTAGAATTTTGCTGTTCCCAATGGATTTGGCTTACTGATAGCTATATGAAAAATACTTTGTATTTGCTTACGGAAATGCATTTGATTACACTTTGATTATCTGCAAGGAATAAAATTGTAACATTTTGCTAATCAAATCTCCTGATTTGCATGTTTAATTAACAACTGTTCCTTATAAATGAAATATACAGTTCCAAACAATACCTTTCACCTCTCTGTCATTCTTGAACCATCTGATATCTGCGGCTGGCTTGCTACCAGAAGTTTTGCATGTGAGTTCCATCCTTTCACCTTCCATAACTGGTGAAGTAAACCCACTAATTTGAGGAGTTTCTGGAACACCTAACAAAAAGCAAAAAAAAAAAAAAAATTAGTCACAATGAGATATTTTAAAAGCTTGTTATTGTTAAGAGCTAAACTGGCACTATTGATTTATCCAGTTTTTATTGATGAGAGACTGTTTGATGTATGTCAGCCGTATCAAGGTTTATAATGAATTAATTAATCAGCAGTTGATTTATCAAAAATCAGGTGCTACATGTATAGTAAATTAATAGCTAGTATGTACTACAGAACTCTTTCCCCCAACAAAATAAGCAATCAGAACTGCGCAAAATTATTCACATATGAAACAGAATTCTTCCATCTTGTTTTGAAACTGTTGTCAAAAGTCTGGTTTCTAAGCAAATCATGTTGAAAAGCAAGAGCCATTCACATTAAAAAAAACAAAAAACCTTTCAATAAAATAAACTGATTGAGAAGAAACACCAATTGACAATATGACCTGAATATGTTTTAATAATAAAAAGACGAAGACGGGGCACAGACTCAGTATGACTTATGCTTGCCTCAGTTTAATTAGTAATAACAAGTTTAAATTTACTGATGTCGCTGTGAGTTCTTTCTTCAGACCACAGTGAGATTTTGATCAACCCATATGATTACAATTTACATTCTGTATAAATTATGATTTCATGGACTATATAGAAACAGTGAATTTCGATGCAGACCGTGAAATTGGACTCAATGTGCAGCTGGAGCTCTGGGATCTCAGTGCACTGCAGAGAGAAATTCAGGCAACTGAAGCAAATCGGGATGCTCCAAATGTGTTCTGCCAGGTGACAATGCACAGACCTCGGAGCAGGAAAGGGCATGTCACTCTGAGCCCAGCCCCCTCCATTTCCCTTGTCTTGTAACAAAGCTAGAGATGGGAGTTACAGAATGCTTTATGATCCACTTTCCTTTATATTTCGCCTCCTTTACCCCCACACTGCAAATTTTTATTTTATTTTTTAAACACCTACCCACTCCCTCCAATACTCTCATCTTAAGGGACGGCTTTTATATGGGGAGGAAAAGACATAAGCTAGAGCATGAGGAAGGCAACGGTTGTGGTGGATGTACCATCAATGGAAATAACAAATACTATGGCATCTTCAATGGTGATAAAAATAAAGGGATGGGTACAAAGTCCTTAGTTACTCAGAGATGGTAAATAGAAGCAGAGGTTCACTCCATGAGCAGGTGCTTAGCAACAAAAAGAGCAACACTGAAGAAAGGTGGAGTAACCCTGGAGTAGATAAGCAAGCATGACTGTTAGCATTTCTCTAAAGTTCTCAGTGAAAGTCCAATGTATATAGCAGGGGAGCATGACAAATTCCAAATTTCACTCCTCCTCCCCGCATATATTTTACATACGCCAAAAACTAGTTTCTCATGCTCAAATCACCTTTCACAGATATCCAATTTTCAATACTATGACCCATTCAAAGAAACCGCCAGCTATTGAATCAGCTGTTTCTCATAAGCTCCCTATCTAAAGGACAAGTTATGCTGGCTATTGTGCATCAGACTGCTGATCATGGCTGACTAGCTATCTTGCATATTTCTAACCTACTTTGCATCAGTTCTTTATTCAAAACCTAGCACTAGCTGTCTATTGCCCACAGTACACTCCCTACTGAAAGGGCCGAAAGAGCTAAGTATGGTGAATCACTGCAAACTATTGCTCACCAGTTCCTAATACAAGCACAGAGAAGTCCAGGTATTCAGCACTACACTTTGCTATTATGATGCTTGCTGGACTTTTGCTCAGTAGTTCCACTTAAAGAACAGACTCAGCAAGTATAGTATTGTGCTGCATTGTTCCTCACTATGGTAAGTCGTTCAGACACTATAGTGAGATTTTCAGACCTGAGCAGGGCTGGGCCTACCATGAAGCAGGATGAAGAGGGCTACTTCAGGTTGCAGATTGTGGACCAGTTCTCAAGGGCACCATGCTATGGATGATCTGCAGAAGAAGGAATGTGAAATGCCACCATTCTGCTTTTCCTCTTCCCTACCCTTTTCTATTCAAAAAGGAAGGAAGGGGGAGAAATTTTTTTTTGGGGGGGGGGGCGCGAAATAACCCAAAAGAGAGAGGAAAGATAAGGGAGAAGTCCCATGTGGTGCTCTGCTTCAGGCAGCAAAGCGTCACTGGCCAACACTAGGTTAGAGATTTTGTCTGGAGGAAGACTGGTGAGGAAAAGTATTCATGTGGTGAAAAGAGATGAATGGGGGGAAAAGGAAACAATAATGATACTTAGAAGTAGAAAAGCAGAGTTACAGAGTAGAAAAGTAGAATGATAGCAATTGCATAGCCATGAGGAGGGGGTGACATACAGCACAAAGCAGCAGACACAAGACAGCATAAATTACAAGGTACAAGTTTTCAAATGGACCACACCAGGAAGAATGAGTCAACCTACACTTCATTGTTAGAAAAGTAGAGAGTAGAAAATATCATTGATATTTAATATAATAGAAAATATCATGAGATATTGTTATCACCCAGCACTTGGTATCTAAAATTTACCCTGACTGGAGGTGCCTCTTTCAGACACAGGGGATGTGACGCACAGTGAGTTTCAAGTTATAGATACAGCATAACAATTAACCATCCCTGACAAATAGAGGCCACAATCCAAACTTCCCCATAACACTGTAGTGACATTTTAAATAGGTTTACAAATATTCCATTCTATAATTGGGAACTGAACAGACTGTTTCCTCCCATCATCTTTTGTTATGATCTCATACAACATAAACAAGTTGACACTACTTTGTGTGTGGGTATATTATGCATTTTTTTTTGCACTTGACAAAAGACAGCCTCTCTGCAATCTCCACTTGTGTTTTTGTCATGCTTCAGCATAGATTCACAGGTAACCAATTTTCCCTGTAGTCAACATGAAAGGAACTGCAGCATTTTTGGAATATATTAATTCTCTGTGGGATGTATGACATGTTATGTTATCCTTAATAATACTCCTAACATTAAAATCTAATAATCCATAAGAATGAAAAAGGTGATTGATATGCAGAAATTTTCTAGCTAATTAAAAAGATGGCAGAAATGCATTACAGGAAGTAAGATTTTCAACTGATTTGATAATTGCCCTTAAATTACAAAAATTATAAGACTACAGCATGATAAATGACTTTTTAACATGGCTATATCCTTTCTCTAGAAACAAAATAGATGATATTGGGAGGTATATTGCGCTTTGAATTTAAATCACCACCTGTTTTTTATGATCTTAAGATGTGCTTCTTTAGATTGAAAACTGACCTGCATTTGTCTTTATCCTGGAATACTCTGTTCTGAGTTGGTTCCCCCTCCCCTTTAACGTCAAACTGGTAAAATAGTCTCAGTGGAACTAGCAGAGGCACATATTTCATATCCTAGGCACAAAAGCAATTCCCTGGCTGGATTAAGTTTAATATTACTGGCACACAGAACATTTTACATCAGCCTTATTAAATTCAACTCTCACCTTACTCTATACAAAGAGTCAAAAACAGAGGAAAAACTTTTAAAAGAATGGAAAGAAAAGGTAAGAAAACCTGCCAAACAGGGTCTGCCTCTCAAATCTAAAGCAGCAGCCCATATATGTATTGCTATGAGCAAGGATTATGCCCTGCATCTGAACATAGGAAGCTGCCTTCATGAAGTCAGACCATTGGTTCATCTAGTTCAGTATTGTCTATAACAGCAGAAGCTCTCCAGGGTTTCAGACAGCTTAGTGAAAATGCGAGGTACTGAATCTGGGGCCTTCTACATGCAAAGCATGTCCTCTACCATGGAGTTACAGTCTTGTCCCCAAACAGCTGTTCAGGTTTGTTACTTTGGAGACTACTAGCCTAAAGAAGGTGAAGAGTATCTTTAGACAGCTGCCATTAGAGACACTGATACACACCCAGTGCAAGAGCAGCATGCACATGCTCTCTCTCTCTCTCTCTCTCTCTCTCTCTCTCTCTCACACACACACACACACACACACACACACACACACACCCTATCCAGAAGGGGAGTCCATAGTCTTTGCTTTTACTGGGCTAAAATTCCATTCTTTATAACATGTTATAGCATAATTCTGTGAATGTTGACTCAAAAATAGGTCTCATAGTGTTCAGTGGAATTTAGTCCCAGGAAAGTGTGTATAGGATTGCAGACACATAACATGTTTGGAACATGTGTACAGGCATGCCCCCTTATCCATAGGGGTTCCATTATGGAACTCCTCACAGACAGCTGAAACCACAGGCGAACATCTTTCTCCACAGTCCCGAAGGGACTGCCCCCCTCTGGAGGTGAGAAGAGCTCCACTCCCCTCGCCTCCAGGGGTTTCGGAGTTCAGTAGAAGCAGAGGACTTCCATCCCTGGCCTTTGCTGAGCTCAGACTGAGTTCTGCTATAGAGGAAAAAAACAACAACACAACTTCTGGTTTCATGGAGAAAGGCATTAGGAGGCCGAGGGAAACCCTCCAGAGGGGCAAGCGCTGGGGGCCCCCAGACCTGTTCCACAGATAAATAAATTTACGGATCCTGGATCCATGGATATGACCCTCTCCCCTGTATATTTATCTTGTGAGAAATCATTAGCAATTCCATGTCTATACTATTCATAAATAATCATTATATTTTGTTCATTTTGCAAACGTTTGCTTTATGTTAGAGAAACAGCAGAATATTTAGAAGTTAAAGCACAAAAGCAGCCATCCATCGCTGTGGAAAGATGTCCTTACAGTATAGAGGCAAGATAACTCAATAACATAGAGGCTCTGTCGTGCCAACTGATTACTCTCTTATTTGACATGTATTAGTACATTGTAAAGAAATGAGCACATGCAAATGAAATTTTTACCCTTGATCCTTGGATGTAAGGATATCATGTTTGCTCTCAGGAGTTTCTCTATGGGGCTACTGAGGTATGGGAGTTGTAGAACCTGTTTTGATACATACTACAGCACCACATACTGCAGGAATAATTTGCATGTCCACTTTTTATGCTCCTGAACAATGTGCAGATAAACACATATTTCCCAGGACAAGATGACTGAGGGGAGAATCCTGACTTAATCTTCGGCTGGTGCAAATCACTTGCACCAATCTAGGAGTGTCACAAATGTACCATAAACCAGGGTGTAGGAGAGGGTGGCGGGACGGCGGAATCAGGACGTTTTGGGGCAGGGTGGGCCAGTGGGTGGATTGGAACTGGGAGGAAAATGGCAACAGCCTCAACAATTTTGCCCAGATCCAAACTATCCTCCTGGCCAGCCCGGTGTTACTCTGGGCTGATCGGATTTTGCTGGCACAAATCTGAGTAGCTCCATAGGGGTGACTGGCACAGACATGGGGTAAGGGGATAAATATGTGAGTTGCACAACAGTTACCTCCTAATCTGGGTTGGATACAGCACAGGCGAACTGGCCTGCCTGTTCAGTGGAACTTCGCTAGTCACAAATCTACTGTTTTGCTAAATTTAAGGCTGTGAATCCAATGGAATTGACAGAAAGCAAAATGGCACTCGGATCAGATCAGATACATGTTCTGGTGCTTAAGAAGTCATAGCAGTCATCTTCTTTTTTGATATTTCTAAATCTGTTTTGCTTACCTAGGACAGTGAGGAAAGCCTTGGAAGTCTTGACAGGCATAGTAAATAAAGAACAGGTGTATTGCCCTTCATCTGACAGTGACACATCTGTGACTCTGATGGTCAGTTCATGCCATGACGCTCGAAGAAGCTCAATCCTATTGTCCCTTAGAGCTGAAAAGCAAAACATAGAGGCATGTATTAAAGCATTTTATAAATAAGGCACTTTAACATAATATTCAGTAAAACAGCTTTAATTTGTTATAATTTGTTTTATTTTAAAAAAAATTCAAGGGAAAATAATTATTTAAAATCTAAATTTTATCATTTCTTAATAGCCAAGGGGGCTTAGGATTGAGTGGAGCATCGGAACTTCTCTTATAGCAAGAGTGGAGGTGTCATCAGCAGGACTGTTCAGGTGCTGCTGCATTTCAAACCTTTTTGCTAAGGACCTTAGCTGAGAGAAGCCTTAGGCTTAGCAGTAGGAAAACTATTAGCCTGGGGTCAAACCATGTTTCCCAAGGGTCATTCATGAGACATATGTCATCATTTGTCCCATCATCTTACTGTCACTCATGAGACAGTATATAGCTCATGTTACATTGAGGCTGCAATCCTATCCACACTTACCTGGGAGTCAGCCCCATTGACTATAATGGGACTTATTTCTGAGTAGACATGCATAGGATTGGGTTCTAAGACTATAATCCTCTGCAAATGTACCTGTGAGTGAGGTTGCAATCCTATACACACCTGAAAGTAAGCTCCATTGAACAGAATGGGACTTATTTCTGCGTAGAAATGCATAGAATTGTGCTCAATGTCGTACTGAACATAATGAGGCTTACTTCTGTGTAAAAATGCATAGTACTCTGATATACCTTTTAAAATTTATCCCCTTTTCAAGTGTTATATATTTGTTTTAAGTCCGTGTATCTGCAGCTCACTCCAACAGTTTTGGATGAAAGGAGCACCATCTTTAAATGATGTAGAAGATGTTTCCAGTGGCAAGGGAAGAAAATTCTTTAATGAAGAAATTTAAAGTTGAATGTTTTTGTTGCACAGCCTAGCAGTACAATCCAACCCATGTCTACTCAATAGTAAGTCTCATTGAGTTCAATGTGACCTGCTCCCAGGTGAGTATGTATAGCACTTCTGCCTATTTTATTTATTTATTTATTAGATTTGTATTTCGCCTTTCTCCCGAAGAGCACCCAAGGTGACTAACAATCAAGTTAAAATGCAAGGCAACAGAGTAGAAGGCCTAAGTGGAAGGTGGCTGTTGGGGTGCCATGTTGAGCTCCTGAACTGGAAAATTTCTGCTTGATATCTGGAGAACTTTCTGGAAAAGACAATGGTGTGGAAAAGACAATGGTTGGATCTTAGGGTTAGTGTCAAACCACATCTCAGCTAAATACCAGTTTGCGGTCTCCAAAGAGTGAGAATGAGAGAAAACGGAAAATTAATTCCACCAAGGATATGCAAGGATGCTCTCGGGGGAATTTCTATGGGATAAAGAATTTGTTGCAGACTGCCTGCTGTTTACCTCCTCCTGTGCTATACTTGTACATTTGTCAACGAAGCAAATATTACAGGGACACCAGTACAGTTTATCCAAAAGAACAGCAAATCCAGTAGCACTACTTGGAACTTCCACCATCTGGGACATATCAACAAAACACAGGAAACTGACTTTTATTGCCTTATACTGAGCCAGGACATTGATTCATTGCCTACACGGACTAGCAACAGTTTTCCAGGCTTCCAGTCAGGAATCTTTACTGACCTAGAGATGCCAGATATGGATTAAAATGGAAATGTCTGTGTGCAAAGCTTGAGCTATACTACCAAATCTCATGTGAATGAGTTATAAAAACTGACCCCTTCAAAATTTAGCAAACCCTTGCACTTCTTTGCTGGATACCATGACCAACAAGATTTCCAAAATGTTGGCATGTAAAACTCTGGAATTTTTAATCCAGAACTCTTGGATTGGATATTTCACTAAATAGTCAGGAAAAAATATATATACTGTCCTAGTCCAGGGGTCCCCAATTCACTGGGATCTTGAAACATATGAAAAGACAGTACTATATGTACATGAAAAATCTGCACAGCTTAATGATATTTACAGTGTAACCCCATGCATATTTGACTCAGAAGTAAGCCCCATTAATGAAAATATAGGTATATAGGAATGCAGCCTCCATGTGCGAAATATAGGAAAATGTAATATATAGACTCCGTTCTTCAATTATTTATTCACCAAAATACAGATGGTTGGAGGAAAAGTGAGGCCATCAAAAGACTGAGATATCATGCTGGGAGAGGAAGAAGGCTCACTAAAAATATCCAGTTCAAAATGAGATACTGCTATTTCAGTAAGAAATAAATTAGAGGAAATAAGAGAAAATACTAAATGAATATTCATAAGCTGAACTACAGCAAAAGTACTGCAAAAAAAACTTTAATAACCCAATATATCATATGTCAAAAAGTTCTGTAAATCATTGACAAACTAAAGATTCAGCCCAATCCAACATAAAACTCTGTATGGTGATGCAGCAATGCTGTTGGCTACAGTGCATCCCATAGGGGATTTTTGGCTGCTGGAGGTCTCCCCAGGGTAAGGGGATATTATCCTGGATGTCCCCTTACCTAAGGTGAGACCCAGCAGCTGCATTGGGTCAATTCAGACCTGTGCCAGCAATAATACAGGTGCAAATCCATGTTGATTCATGCAGGTAGATCAGACCTGGAAAGAGGGTTTGGATATAGTGCATTCTGGCAATGCCAATTCCAGCTCCTTCCTGGACCCGATCTGCTTCCCCTGCCCTCATCATTGCCTCCCTCCACCTCTGTACACCTCATCTCTGTACTGAACTTACCTGCTCTTTGGGAATCCTGAGGGAAGGGTCCAGCCTTCCCACTGGCATGCCTGGGCTTTGAATTGTCACAAAGTGCTTAACGGCAATTTGTGACAGCATGCACTGGTGGGACCTGTGTTCTGCCAGTGCAGGCCCTTGTTAGGATTGGACTGTAAGTTGGGCATGCAATCTTTCCTCTTTTTTGTGGTAAAGGTAAATGAATTAGGGCCCAATCCTATCCAACTTTCTAGCACTGATGAAACCACAATGCAGCATCAAGGTACGGGAACAAATGTTCCCATAACTTGGGAAGGCCTCCATGACTGTCTCCCCACTGCAGGATGCAGCACTTGCCCTGTTGGCACAGCTGCATTGGAGCTGGGAAGTTGGTTAGGATTGGGCCCCTAAATGTTTCCAACAACTGACAGCTTAGATATGAGTATGCATTATCACTTAGGAAACATGAGCATAGCTCATTTTTTTCCCCTCTGACCTGTCTCGATTCATATTCCCTCTAAGATTCATCGCCACTGCATGGAGCCTTTCCATGATAGACAGCAGCACAGTTGTGCCTTCCCAGCAGTTGGCGAAGATGTCAACACATCATCGCCAACTTCCGGATCAACCAAACACCAAGCTGCATAGAGCTCAGTTGAGAGGTGCGCAGCTGTGCAACTTAGGTGGAATATTGGTCTTGATCATGTTTAGTTATGACCCTACATGGAGAATGTCATGTATGAACAATGTGATGATAGACATGAGTGTCAAATGCCTAATGAGAAACAATATTGACTGAAGTAATATAGGTAGGAAAATGTGATTATGCTAATTACCCCCCAATGGCAATGACTAAAATGATATCCTGAAGTATTAACCTTCAGATGGCTTCTGTTCATCTGTTATAAGATTAAACAGATATCTGTCCCTGCAAACATTTAATCAAAAGCCTTTAGTTATTGTTTGTTTTCTTTGATGGTCTCTGAGGAATATACTTGGAAGCTATAACAGCCATATCAAACAGTGCCTTGAACAATGGCTATTTAAGCTTACTGTTTTTTAATACCTCAGGCTGCTGACATATCTCTGTGATTATTACGAAACAGTAACAACCTGATAAAAATGGACAAAATAAAGAGATAGATTAATAAAAAATGAAATCTGATACCAAGAGACCCCACAACTTTTCACATATAACTTTTCACATAGAAAAGTTTAAGCCGGTTGCTATTATTACATTAGTTTATTTCATCTTGTAATGTGCCAAGGTGTCATAAGACAAAAATAGAGTCTGTAATTTTGTAGCTAATAATGAAAGCCCAGTCTTCCTCATTATGGCTTAAATGCAATGATTAATTGTTGAACCATGTGAGCAATGTCAATCCTATACAGAAACATGAAAAATTTTATGGATCTTTTTCCTCTTGCATATCAATAGTGCATATTGTATTCTCCAGACAGTGTGAAAATTCCAAAGGGCATATAAAACCTATTAAAGTTATTTCTTGTCAAAACAATAGCTCACTTCTCCTAGAATGACCAGTCTTCAGATATTGCCACACAAAAGTTGGGAGTCCAATCGTATCCTTTTCCCCATCATAGTATGCAGCCATGCCAAAATCAGCTATTCTGTATGCTGTGATGGGGAAGGGGCAGATCAAAAGGCTTGGAAGAGTAAAGGGAAAATATTTTCCCTTATCCTTTTGGAAGCCTCCTGATCACCAGTGGGATTTCTTGGACCAGAGCCAGCTCTTTAAGACACAAAGGGGGTATGTTGATTGCTCCCGGAGGGAACAGCATCTGGCAGAAGTTGCCCACGCTGAGTGCCACCCCTCTTGGCTCTGACATGCCCCAGTCCTTCCCTCATAAAAGTGAAAAAAAGTTTTTTTAGTTACCTCTCACTTGCCATCTGATTGTGCTCCCCCCACCATGGCATGCACCACATGCTCCAGCAGCACAGCTGCATGGCATTTGATGGTGGAAGTCAGGACTGAGTTATGTGATGTATAATACACATAGGCTCAAACTGGATGTGATGCTGACAGATTATTGTTCAGATTGAGCCATTGCCAAATTGCTATAAAACTGGGAGCAAACTGCCGATCCTGTCCCATCTTCTCCCTAAACTTTTTCCCAGGTGGTTATATCTCTGAAACTTGAAGCAACTTTCACCAGAAACCTCTGGGGAAAAAAATGTCATTTGTCTTATAGAAAGTGATTTGGTTTGCTTTGACATCGCTAATATTTCTACTTGGAAAGAACACTGAAATTTCACTTTTTTGAAATGTTAGTGCCACCACTAACAGGAGAGAAATGGCTAAGACGAGGCATTTCAAGAAATATGCGAGTTTAGAAATCTTTCAGAACCTGCTGCTTGACTTAAGAGTCCAATCCTATGGTGCCCACCCCTGGTGCTGCAGCCCTACTTGGTGCTGGGCCTCTACACCAGAAGGATGCAGAAGAGGAGCACCGGCTGGTGAGTGTTCTCGCCGGGAGGAAGGAAGATTTTTTTGGGGTAGGAAGAGGGCAGAGGGAAGGCGGGATGAAACTTGGCAGAGGTTGGGCAGGCCATAGGGGGTTCCAGCCTGGGAGGGGGGCAGGGACGGTGGCAAAGGCTAAGATTCCCTTATCCTGAGGAGTCCTCTGGTGGATGCTCTGGCCCTGTGGGATACAGCATATCTTAAAACACTAGCCTAAAGTATAGTAGACTATGAATCTTTATCTTAGGGCACAATGTAGTCAGAAGTAAGTCCTATTTTGTTCAATGGGGCTTACTCTCAGGAAAGTGTGGCTAGGATTGAGCCCTTCAAATACTTCTGGCAACTCATAACATCCCCATTTCCAGTTGTCACCAAAAGGGCATTTTGAAACCTTCCATGAATGTTTCCAACACTGAAATGACACTCTGAAAACAGACAGTTTTATCCCCAGTATGTATTAATATCCAGCCAGATTTCTGGTAGAGCAACAATATGTAATTGATATTGGGTTCACAAATTAGATTAGAGGGGAAAAAATTAAAGAAAACAACACTTAAGGATATACAACAGTCTAAAGCAGACCTGACAGTCTTGAGGGATGACATAATACCCTCTTACTCATGTGGTGGTGACACAAAAATGCCAAAGGACACAAAACTGTCAGTCTTGTTGTTTATTTCTATCTTAGACTAATAAAAGAATGTGTGTGATTGACAGAAGACAGACATGGGCACGGTCCGAGGCAGCTGGTGTGCACTTTTGTTTGGAAAACATATTGATGGTTTGAAAGCTGTGCTATTTATTATTGCCTTTTCCTTTATCCAAACTTTGCTTTCCCTTTACAATGCTTTTTTCAGGTAAAACTGTATTGATTTTTAAATCCTCATGGTTCATCATAACTGCTACTACCTCATTAACACTACTGGTAACTGGGAAACAGTGTGATTTGTTTATGTCACTTGAAAAAAAAAATTCAATAATACCACAGCTCCCTAAGTTTCTTTGAATAATGAATTACCCTTATATGAAAAAGATAGACAATGATCTAGATAAACAAAGCCCAACAAACATCCTTGTGAAGTCAGAAGACCATGACTAGGAAATGTCATATATCTTCATGCAGAGAAAGCAACACAGTGGAACAATGCAAGATTTAGAATGGTTAACTTTGTAGTTAAAAGTTCATTCATTCACAAAATGGAAACAAAGTAATGTCCAGTAAAGTAACAGTAAACACTATCACAAAATGCTGCAGGGGCTATTTTAAAATGAAAGTTTGCTAAGGGCCAAAGTACATGAAACGCGTCAGTAATCCACTTGAAATGTTTGCCTATTCAGCAGGGATGGGCTGCAACTCAGACTCGAGTTGCAAAAACATGTGTTTTTTGTGACTTGCACAGATTCAAGTTACATGTGTCAAAAACTTGGGCACTGGCACAGGATTCGGGGTTTTACCCTAAAAATGAAAAGACTCTAATAGACCCAAGTCATGACTCGCTTTTATGTGTGCTTGCAACTCTGTTTTGTGTGTGTGTGTGTGTGTGTTTGCTTTTTTGTTTTTGCAGCTTCCACAGCTTGACTCGCTTTTGCGAAGACTCAGATTTGAGTCAAACTGACTCTAAAAATGCCTCTGGATGAGTTGCAAAAACCCCCGTTATGACTCCTTTGCGACTCAACGCAAGGAGGGGCGGAGACTTGACTCAAGTTAGTGGCTCCGGCACATCCCTGCTGTTCAGGAAGCATTTCTGAAAAAATGTAGTTTTCCATTGGTCATGTCAGCATTTAGCCAAATCTGACTGGTGATATAGCTCATGTGAGCTAAATACAATGTAAGCCCCCAGCAACTGCATAACAGAGAAATAAGACATAGCCCAGGACAAAAGAAATGGCAGTAAAACAGTGGGACAGAACGAGGGGAAACCATGGTCTCAAATAGGATATACATTCTCATAATGAAAGAATTTCATGGCAACAATTGTCTCTCTATAAAATAGCTAATTTCTGCCCAAAATTTGAAATATAAAATTGTTGACAAACCATATCCATTGCAATAAACTGGTTCTCCAGGTTTTGCACACATAACATGGGCTTCAGGCTGCAGTGGTAGTTCTCCCAAGAAACTTTTATTGAACTAACTCAATCTTTCTTCAGGCTTCTGCAGTTGTTTCCACCCTTCACTGTTGATGAGGCACTGCTTCTCCGTGACTGATTGGAATTAAAACAGCTATTATCTAGCAATGCTCTTCCAAATGGCCAAGATCCTTCTACAGTGTTTACTCATAAGTAAGTCCTATTCAACACTGTTAATTAAAACATCAATTTTATTGCTTGCTCTCTCTCTTGATCTGGCAGCAGAGATGTCTGCCAGCTCCAATGCTCCCTTTCTGATCCACCTCCTTGGCCTTAACAGTTCCATGCCAGCAAAATAGCTGAAGTACACCTGAGTAGGCCCATGGAGACTCAGGAAATATCAGAGGAGGTATGTAAACATTTTCTTTACTTACCTCTCCTGGCTGACCTGGTCCTCTGCTGGCACACAGGATTTGGAAGAGGCTGCACTCATAGCCTTAAATCTTGCATGCCAGTGGGAGATAGGGTTGAGCTGAAAATTAAGCTCACTTCCTTGGAAATTGATTGGAGAAACAGAGGACGATAGCAAAATGAGGAAAAGCAAGTTTGAAGGGTTAAAATGGGGGGGGGGTTAGAAAAAAAAACACTGAAAAAAAAACGTGAGGAACCCCTTCTTTGGGTATATTGTACCTACCTTAAAAAGTGGTTGTAAGAAAAAAAAATAGGATGTCAAGTGGGATCTTTATGGAAAAGTGAAAAATTAAATTAGAATAAGCTGGAAATGCTGGCAGGAGAATTGAATGGGAAGAAAATGGGGATAGGAAATATAAGGTTAAAAGGTAATGAAGGAGCAAAGGCAGAGAAGAAAGAAAAAAAAATAAGAGATTAATTTTGAAGTACTTATGCAGAGATTTGGGATCATTTGGCTGTTTTAGCAAAAAGTGAACTGAAAACACTTTTTCATTCATATCACACACACAGAATGTAGGGCAACATTTTATGCTGTCATGCTTTTGTTCGGAATCATATTCAGATCATTGGTCCTTCAAGCCCAGAATTTTCTGCACTGACTAGTAGTGGCTCTCCAAGGGTTCATATGATGAGAACTGTTCCCAGTCCTCCCTGGGATTGAACCTGACACCTTCCACATGTGAAGCTCATGCTTACCACTGAGATACAGTTGAGAGTCGCATCACAAATCTACTGTGGCAAACCTGTCACAAGCAAAGACCCTGTCCCAAAGACTAGTAAACTCATCTTAAACCCCATAGGGAACACATTGCAAGCTACCAAAATCACGTATCATATTTTAATATTTATTTCAGGTTGTGATCTTTTGCCTATATGGATTTTCATTTAATGGACCATCAGGACAGAAGCAGCCAAGAGCTCCTGAATCTTTTTGGACCATGAATCACTGGTAAGCCCCCCCCCCCCGAAACTGCTTATTCTCACTAAGGCAAATTCCCAGTCTGCAAAATGAGAATATTTACTTTGAGCCTAGGGGTATCACAGGATTTAATTGCCTAATGCTTCAAAGGTCACAGTAAATGCTGAATCTGTGAAGGAGGCAGAAATACAGCTCAGAAGTATGAATTACTTGGGAATGCAGTGCTTCAGGAAGTTGAAGAAGTAGCCAAATGTAGAAAGTACTCATTTTAAAAGCCAAGAATCGTGCTGTGCTGACGAGGCATGTCACTGTCAACATCTCTTGCTGTATGAACATGCACTTTTCATTTGATGAAACAGCTAAAAAAACTACCTATGACACGTCAGACAAGAGTTTGCTTTGCAGTGACTTATTTTTAACAGATCATGTCACGTGTTTTATGTACCTGCTATAAGCGTGGAACTGCATTTCAAAAGCTAGCTTTTTACCTAAACTGTCTTCTGTTTCGAACCTTTCTGTCTTTGGAAAGAGATATAAAGGGCACATACTCTCACACTCACATTTTTTTATTGACAAAAGACATTGTTTTTCTCATTTCCTGTCATTCAAAAACAATTGCACAATTTTATACTATTTTCATGTATTGCTTTTAGAAACTGCAACCATATTCTGCTCTGCATACATTCATTTACCCACTTACTAGCATCCAGAAGATCTCCACAAAACCTCCTGCACTTGGTTGACACCACTTTTTCCGCTACCCCTACTACCACCCCACTATAGTTGTGACCAATAGTCTTAACTGACCTAGATAAGACAGACAGAATGAAGGAACATGGTGCCTGAGAACATGCTTAGTCCAGGAATCTATTTTTAGGAGCAGAACTGAGCTCACAGTACTTCCGCATAAAAGTCAAGTCTTAGTTTCCCCTCCACCCTTACCAAGCATCTTCTGGCATTCTACCACAAAGTCTCCATCTACCTTAGGGCCTAGGAGAAGGGGGTAAAGGAGTTAATTTAAACCCTGGCCCAGGATCAAAAATGGGGCCCAGGAGCCAAAGGAGAAGTTCCCAGAAATTTCCTGGGATCTTACATTTTCCTATCTACTCAGATTTGTTGCCCATACGGGATGAAGGGACCACAAGTGTGCAGCTGCAGCTACTGGCAAGCCATTTATGCTGGGCCAAGGAATGCATACATGACATTCCTTAACACAATGTCAAATCTGCAATGTTGGGAACTTCATCCCCACTCACGCTGACTTGAGTTCGCCTGTGTCTGGGGATGCTTGCTTACTGTTTTCACCACGTGGAAAACCTTGTGGGGCATCAATACGATGGTGAGTAGCAGGGAGTTCCAACCAGGGGGCAGGAAAGGGTTAATGAATCAGATGTGAGGGTGTAGGCAGAAGTAAGATCTTTTTTCTCATCTCAGACAGGAAGGAAGGAACCGATGATCATAGTTGGACATTCAGATTTTTTCTTTGGCTGAGGGAGAGCTGGAGGAGGAGCTCAAGGGGTTTCTTGCCTTACAATTGGCTGCAAAAGCCCAGGGAGGTGGGAGAAAACTCTTTTGCCTGATTCTGTTTTCCAACCCTGTGGCTTCTTGACTCCACTGGTATTTGGGGGAGGGAACCTCATTGAATGAGCAGCTACAATGGGACTATTTCTGAGTAGGACTGCCAAGGATCAGGTCATCCTGGTAAGCCTCCCAGCTGCTGCTCATTGTGACCCTCCTCTCTCTCGTTGCTTCTGTCCCGGCTCTCACTCAGTCCCTCCCACCCCCTCCTGCCCAGTTTACAGATGGGCAGAGATAGCAGGGGAGTGTTCAAAGAGAGCTATGACACACACACACTCCCGGGCAGAAGCCCTATTGTTTTTTTTTCATAGAGGGCTTTTTAAAGGGGGGGGGGCTCAACTCGAGTCCATTAGAGTCACTAAAGGGTGGAGACTCAGAAAATGCCCGTTATGATTCTTTTTCCAGTTGAGTCATGGGGAGGGAGCAGGGCCTAGGAGAGGGGGGTAAAGGAGGTAATTTATACCCAGGCCCAGGATCAAAAGGGGCGTCCAGGAGCCAAAGGAGGGGCCCAGAAATTTCCTGGGATCAGACATTTTCCTGTCTACTCAGTCTTGTTGTCCGTATGGGATGCTGGGGACACTAAAATGACTGGGGATGCTGGGGACACTGCTGATGCCACATGGGTGGGTAGAACTGGGCTCCGAAGACTTTTCCAGCTGTCTCTACCCTCCCCTCACCCTGCTTTGCGCCTCACAGTCCCTATTCTGCTCAACCAGCACCACCCTGCCCTGCTGTTTCACCCCTCCCCCTCTGTGAAGGGGCCCAAAAGAAACTTTGTACCCCCTGATAAAATTCCTCTTAGAGGCCCTGGGGGAGAGTAACTCTGCAATTCAACTCAAGTTAAGCCATACTGGGTTTTCTCAACACTGCAAATCTGGGAAGAAACTGGACTGCTACAGTAGCTCTTTGGTTTGTGAATTTGCTTACCATGAAGGAGTGTATAGGAGTTCTGGGACACAGCTGTGGGACTGCAGCTGCTGCAGAAGTAAGTTTTGGTATGTGCAGGACAGTTTCCATTCTAGTGTGAGCGTAAATACGATGATGCTAATTTTCTACATGATTTTCTATATTTAAAAGAATTTAGAGAGACTTAGGAGTATGTTTGGTTTTCCATATTACTGTATTTAGCTGCCAGTGCCACACAGGTGGGTAGACTTGGGCTCTAAATACTTTTCCAACTGTCTCCACCCTCCCCCACCCTGTTTCACACCCCTCCCTGCCCTGTTCTGCTTGCCCATCCCCACCCTACCCCACTGTTTCACCCCTCACCCTTAGCAAAGGGGCCCTGAAACTTTGTACCCCCTAATAAAATTCCTCTCAGAGGCCCTGATCCACCTTAAGTTCACCCCAAGAAAGTCTTATCAATATTGGGTTGATTATGTTATTATTCATGGTATTATTGCAGAAAGCCATCACACATCCCACTCCCTCAGGTCGCGCACTCCAGTAGTGTCGTGTTATGCAAAGAGCATTATGACAGTGAATGTGCGTTTCACTGATAAAGTGTACCCTTATGACTGGGCCATTAATTATGTATATTTGTACTTGGCTATGTGGCTATGAACTGGCTATGAAGTGGCTATGAACCACTGCATTTATATTTTCAAGTATAAGTGTTTATGAATGTACATCTCTCATTTTAGGGTGTTTTGTTGATTTTTGGACATTGGGTTTCTGAAGCACCCCTTTTTGCTTTTGCAGAGAGTAGCTATAGCATTGGCACATTTTGCACGATTTCTTGTGCACAGATGTTGCCAAAGTTGTTTGAACGAAGCCACAGGAAAGCAAAAAGCATGAATATGCCCATAGTTCCTTACCTAAAAATGGCCCTACATGCAGGCTACACTGATGAAAAGGCTCAGTGCAAACAGTTGACATCTGTAGAACTAAGAGTAAAATCAATTAGTGCAGAAAACAATTTAGCAGCTTAACTTACAGTTGCCAGTAGCAACTATCATTATTTTAAATACTGCACCAATCTGCTGTGTTAGCCATCTTTCATTTCCTCCCATATATTTGATATACCACTTTTCTACGATAATTTGCTTGCAATGTACAGACACAGCATCATCAACTTGACAAATTAGCACTTTCCTTTTCTGACCATGTTTTAAATAGCTGTAAGACGCTGAAGAGGGCTGCACTGCAGTGCTGTTAGTGCATTCTTTCAGCGGCTGGAATTATTTGCTACTTGGCAACATGATTCAGTAAACAAGTCAAACTCAGATTCAGTAATATACACCCTACCATGTCTTATTGCTTAAGTAATACGAAAAGCTGTCTAGCCAGCGAACACAACAACAGGTAAAAAAAAATGACATTCAATTCACATATTTCAGATAATAACACAGTATTTTATTATAATTTCAGGTGCAGGAGCCTGCCAACATTTCAGCCATCTGGCCTTTCTGAGGGCACTATTACAAGTAAAATATGTGAATGAAATATGTGACCTGAATACAGTTGCTTTTTTATTTGCTGCATTCAGCCTTGGCTAAGTTTCTCACTGGAAAATGTTGTTAAGTTACCTTAAAGAGACCCCTTCCTTGTTAAATTAAACAAAAGCTTTCTGAACAGATGTATATAGCAATGTAAAAGTAGCAGCAGTAGTAATAAATAAAGAAATTTAATCTATCTTTGAACTAAAAAAAGAAGGTGAATTACAAAGAAATCCATTTATCCACTTTAAAAAATATATTTTTTTAAAAAGTTTAAAAATGAAAGCAGCAGATAAACAACAAGGTTAAAAAATGAATTTAAAAAAAAGACAAGAGTGAGACTAAATACTAAAGTAACATAAATACCACTTCAATGCAAGAGAGAATAAGGTGGTCTTTGGCTGGTGCTAACTAGACAAAGAGGCCCCTTTTAAAGTGGTGTCCTCTTATATTTCGAAGGGGAGAGCAACTTTTCCTCTTCACCTTAGCATGACTTCATTTCCAGTGCCTGTTGTTGGTGTCTCTTCTATATATTTTTTAGGTTGTGAGCCCTTGGGGACAGGAAACCATTCAGAGCCCAATCCTGGGCTTGGTGCCGCGGCTTCTTGCTGCTGTGTACTGTTGTAAACGTGCCATAAGGCACGCTTGTGAGCCTCACTGCCACGCTACCGCTTGTGTTAGCCCAGTGCCAGCCGGTGCTGGGCTAGCGCCAGGCTAGGGCAGGGCAGGCACCCAGCCTCCGCCGCTCGGCAGTCTCATGGATCACCAAGCCGCAGCACGGTGAGCGAGGGGAGGCATTCTGGGGAGGGGGAAGGCCGGTGGGGGGTGGAAAGAGGGGAGGCATGATGGGGAGGAGGGGCGGGTGGGAGGCGTTTCAGGGGCAGGGAGCGGAGGCGGGTCCGTGGAGCTCTGCTCCACTGGATTAAAGGCATTCATGAGGGGCTCAGTCCCCTACACGAATGCCTTTACTTTACCACTGACCTTTTGGTTAGTGGTAAAGTGAGTAGCCCCATTGCGGGGCTGCTTCCCTTACCCGGGAGAAGGGGACAAAAGTTCCCTTCTCCTGAGGTGCCACATGCGGTAACCCAAGGCATGCAGGATCCAGCGGTAGCTGTTCTTCGTGCCACCAAGGCTGGGTGCCCTGGGCAGTTTAGGATTGGGCTGTTCGTGTGCTATTTAAACTGTTTTGTAATGTACATTTTGTTGAGAAACAGCACCACCATATTCTTAACAAATGAAAAATAAAAGTAATTATAACACCAGGTGAATATATCTAGGAGAAGAGTTCTGTAGTTTGGGTGTCAGCACAGTGAAGCACCTTATGTTAAGGCCATTCAGGTATTTAATGCACTGGAAGCCCACTGCCCATTATAGTCTGGCAAATACATGTGGGCATAATAAAACAAATATCAACAACTACCATACATCCATGTATACCAACTGGAAAATATACAGTGTAAAGCAGGAGTGTCAAACATAAGGCCCGGGGGCTGATGTGGCCCACAGAAGCATTTAATCTGGCCTGCAGGCCACTGGTGTCGCTAGCGGGGTGCAGGGGGTTTGGGCCGCACTTGGTGATGCGCCAGGGTTGTGTGATGCGCCCTGGGGTGAGGGCCCACTAACATCGCGGGGTTAGGAGCTACCGCATCATGCCATACACCATTGGATGCAGAATGGCCAGCAGAGTGCAATGCAAAAAACGGAATTGAAATCGCTCCTTTCGTTCAAATGTTACGGCCAAAAACCGGAAGGAAAAAATGCATGGAGCCCTATGGAAAATGAAAGTGAGCCGTATTGTGTGTTTACTCGTGAGTAGGCGTACTTGCCATAGTCCATCGGAAAGGGCAGGCTGAGAGGAATCCAATGACACCTGAATGGTCCTGATCCAATGAATGCAGCCTCCAAAAAACACCCAAGAGGTTTCCCCTTCCCGGCTGTGAGTCTGAGCCCAAAACGAAGCCATGTGGCCACGTTTACTAGTGAGTAGGCAGACTTGCCTTAGTCGAGGCAGGCTGAGAGGTTCCAAGGACGTCAGAATGGTACTCATCCAATGAGTGCAGCCCCCAAAAACACCGGAGAAGAAGGTTCCTCCCTCTCAGCTGCCTCCCTCCCAGTCTATGGAGCCCTATGGAAAGCAAAGCAGCCTCACAGTTGCATTTACTCGCAAGTAGGCAGATGTGCCTTGGCTGGTGGTCAGATGAGGCAAAGGGGAATGTGAGGACACCAAAAGGGTCCTGATCTGATGGAGCTGCTCCAGAAGGCAGCCTCCCCCTCCCCTAAAAAGAACAAAAAAGAGGCTTGAATGGTAAGGGGAAAGTTTTCTATTTTGCACTTGTGAAGCCAAGTGGGTCTTTATTCTGATGTGCCTGAAATAGAAGAACTTTAAACTGGGCACTGGGAGGGCTGGAAATCTCACTGATTCTTTTTGGGGGTTGTTATTGCAGGCAGACTACAGAGTAAGCCCCATTGACAACTACAGGACTTACTTCAGAGTAGACATGCATAGGACTGGGCTCACAGACTGCAATTCTACCCATACTTTCCTGAGAGTAAACCCCATTGACCACTATGGGAGTTATTTCAGAGCAGACATGCATAGGATTGGGCTCACAGGCTGCAATCCTACCCACACTTTCCTGAGAGTAAGCCCCATTGACCACAATAGGATTTACTTCAGAGTAGATTCACTTGGTGGAACAGGACTGGCTCCCCCTTATTTAATTATTTTATTTTAATTTAATTATTTATAATTATTTATTTTAATTTGCTTGATGACATCCCTTCTGGCCATGACATCACTTCCAATGGGTCCTGGACAGATTGTCATTGTAAAAAGTGGTACCCAGTGCTAAACGTTTGAGAACTGCTGCAATAAGGTGTTAGTAAGTTGACAGGTTGTGTGTGTGTGTGTGTGTGTGTGTGTGTGTGTGAGTGAGTGTGTGACTCTGTAAGTTTTCAAAATCACTAAAATCAGAAGACCATCATGTTATATATCAATCAATGTGTAATTTCATGCCGAATGCAATGAAACAAACCACATTGAAATATCTGTGTTATAACAAAAGGTACAGCCAAAAAAACAGTGGGGTGGGGCGATGGTACATCACCACGCCCACCTGGGGCATTGCCCCACCCACTACATGGGGTGATGCACCGGCCTCCTGCACCAGGTGACGCGAATCCTAGTGGCGCCACTGCCTCAGGCTCTCAGCTGCTGAGCAGTGCTAAGGAGTCACTGCTGAAAGGGCAGCACACATGAAAATTGGGCTCTCCCATATCTTGACATATGATCAGATTTTCTCTTCTGTCGTTTGCAGCTCATGAGTGCCTAAGTGAGAAAAAGTGCTTATTTTTTGTTAAGACCTAACTAATGACATCACTTCCAGCCCTTAGCAGGCATCATGAATGCTATTTAGCCCTCTGTATGAAACAAGTTTGACACCCCTGGTGTAAAGGCCACTGGTTGGTTTGAAACTACGTTAAAGAGAAGAGTCCCAACATATAAGCAAGAAAACATCTAGCTTTTTCTTACATAACTGCTAAGTAATCTTATTCTATAGTAATTTGGTTGCAGTCCTCCCTCAAGTGCATTATATATTTAAAGCAAGAAGGAAGAACCAACCAAACCCACTTGTTTTCATGTAAGCACATCATATTTCATATCTATGACATGCATTAAATACACAAAATATTACTGAGAGGGCTCTACAGAGGGAAGTATACATAAAACAATATTCAGATAACTACACTGGTGACCTATATTCATTATTCATAATTTCAACCTCTTGACACAGTTTTGATACAGTTGCATGACATATGAAAGATCAAATTTCTAGGTTTCATATTAATTCTCAGGAATAATTAGCACTTCTGGTACCAATCTTAACAAACAGTTGTTTTACCATCTTGACTCTACCTCTGGACAAACCTACAGATGCTGAAGACCTAGAGAAAAAAAAAATCAACCCTATTGCTACACCTTCAATCCCCTCAATTATATGATAGAATTATTATCTCTTTTATCCCTGAATGCTTTAAACACAGATGCCTTATACCAAGGTATAGCATTGGTCCATCTTGGCCAGTATTTTTTTCATTTATGGAAGAAAAATTCCCAGGGAGGTGTCTTTCCCACCCCTACCTGGAAATTCCAGAAAATGAATATGAAGCATCCTGTGAACAAAGGGTGTACTCTATTACCTTTCCCCAACTTAACATGCAATAGTTCATGTTAAGTCATCTTGACTAATTAGACTACATTTTGAAAGATAAAAATGAACCTCCTATACATCTCTTCTGAGCTTTAATTCCTATATTTTTTTAGCAAAGCAATTTGAGAAAGGTGCTTGCATCAGACAAATCTAATTTTGATAGAATTAGCTTAATTATTGCAGTTTCAAGTCACTTTTTAGTTTTCTAAAACAACTCAACTTTTAATGACATTTATATTGTCTCCCCAATCAGCAGAATCCAGTTTTGATCCTTCAAATATTATATATATTGCTTAAGTATAGGGTAGGGGGCATGCGTATTTTGTAAAGAACCACAAGCACTAGCTGCCAGGAGTATCCATCTAAATTATCTCTATTGTTGCTATGTTTTGAATCTTTGACAGGATTATAGTAGTTTAATGGACTGTCCCAGACCTGATCTGCACTCCCAAATCACACTTTTACAAACCTAACTTTCTGGGATAGGCAGGATCTGAAGATAAGAACCAATTCCCAATGGATTTCCAGGAAGGACCCAAACTCCCTAGCAAGTTCTTTGGAAACAGTGGAAAATGTATATACGTTATTTTCATATCACAGTCCCTCCTGTTGTATTCCTGCTTCCATTAGACACTGGTTCTGTTACAGAAAAAAGATAATACCTTCTGTAACAGCCTGGGGCATAAATGTGAGGAGGGAGGGGAGGCCTTGGATTTATGCACTTGACTAGGGATTTTATCCACCTGTAAGTGCATAATATCACTCTGTTGAAATTGACCTCTATCAATTATTGGGATTATGTCTGTCAGAATCAAACTCAGAATGATGACCTTCATTTAATACATTTCCATAACAAAGCAGTGCTTAAAATAACTGCTGGGGAATTTTAAATCCTGTTCTGTTCACAGAGTTGTGGCCTGAATTTAAAGGCACACTGATGCTAGGAAAAGAATGAGAACATTTGTATTTGCTCTTGTAATGAGTACAGTGTAACATACATTTTAAAGCAATCTGTAAACCTGCAGATATTGTACTGTGCCATTAATAGACTTGATTACAGCCACTCCATTAGTCCAGCTGAAGTAGTATGAGTGAATGAGAGCCAATAGGGCTCACAGCAAGGATTTACAGGGCCACTGATTGCCTAATATTTGATCTTTGTCTCATCATACATCAAATACAGTACTTACTTGATAGCTAAGTGACCACCCCTATGTTTTAAAGAGTTCATTATCTCTGCAAGTCATTTTGGGAGTTGTAGTTCTTGGAACAAATTTTTTTCTCTGAATAAAAAACAGATTATTGATTCTAATAGTGGTATCAGAAAATACGCAGAAATGATTTTCATTAGTAATCCAAGCTATTGTTTGCACTAATCTCACATTGAGCAAGCTGTCATTGCTATTTTTCGTAGCTAACCAATTTTTTTTTACTTGAATGTAAACATGCTTATGTGAAACAACAACCAGGGTTTATAATTATAATAATAAGCACACAGATTTGCTGTATTCTCTGAGTCAATGCAGAAGTGTCAAATTCCAGAACCAAGGTCTATCATATGGGTTATGTCACAATGTTGCCCATGCAGCTGGGGCTCAGCCCTGACTCAGATTAGTCAAAACACCTACAATCTATTTCTGATATCCAGGCATGCATCTCTGCAAGAGATTGTATAGAGGTATGAACGACACTGCTTTGCAGTCAGATCCCCATTGCCCCTACATCCCTAGAAATAGGACACAACTTGATTTGTTAAATGCTTGATTCATTCAGGCCACCAAGGTGGGAACTATCAAACCACATTTTCTTCAATTCACCCTGAATGGAAAGCTCCACACCAACTGCAAGCACTAGGTTCACCCATAGGCCACATGCTTTAAAGATTGTTAAGCATCGTCAGCCCCTAGCCCATCAGGATAGTCAACAAGTTCATCCGGAGTGAAGAAGTATCTCTGTAGGTCAGGTATTCTTGAACAATAACAGATCTTCCCAGCCCCTCTGGTGACCAGTTAATTCTGACCTGTTAGGTTGGACAGATATGCTGTCTCCAAATATATTTGGAGGAGGCACAACAACATTAACTTGTTCAGCCACACCTATCCTCCACTGACCGAACTTATAAGGCAGAGACCAGCCCAAAATGCTCTGTGGCTTCCATCATTCAGGAACGGATGCATGTACTGCACATCAGGCAGGCTGAGAAACACCATTCTATTATAACAAGAGTTCTTGGTCAATGAACCTGTTTATGCCATAGGAATTCTGTGAACAGACAGCAAGCATCACTGCAAAATAGTCATGGGGGGGGGTATGCCAGGCACAATTTGGCTGTTAGGGGAGTTGAGCTAGGAACAAATTGAGGTCTTACACATGTACAAGCTTTTCCCCAATGCATGCATTCACATATATGCAACTTTCACCATTTATAACACATACACACACACACACACAGAGGGATGCAACTGGTCACCCACTCATTCATCCAGACACATGCACACAACTTCCTCATGTCCTGCTATCTTTCGTCAACCTCACCATCTTCTTGCCAGTGGCTTCCACCTGCATGTGTCCTGTTCACAGAACTGCTCTCTGAAGCTGTGCTTGACTCAGTGCATGCTTGTGTTTCAGGTAGGGAGAAAGTACAAGAGGAAGTGGGAGTGAAAAGAAAGAAATTCAACCTTCTACTCTCTTCTTCACATTTCACAATTCACAGGACTACAGAACAGAAGATAGCTAGACAATGATGATAGCAGTAGGCGGGCACCACCAGTGGTGTCGCTAGGGGGGTGCGGGCCGCACCAGGTGACGCGCAAGAGGGGGGTGACGCGCACTGGGAGGGTGATGCGCTAAAATCATGGTGGTTAGGAGTAACCACATCATGTTATATACCATTGGATGTGGAATTTCGAGCAGAATGCAATGCAAAAAACAAGAGTGAAATATCTCCTTTCTATCAAATGTTATTGGCAAAAAACCAGAAAACAAAAAATGCATGGAGCCCAATAGAAAGAGAAACCAAGGGGTATTGCGCGTTTACTCATGAGTAGGTGAACATACCTTAGTCCATCTGAAAGGGCCGGCTGAGAAGAATCCAACACCACCATATTGGTCCTGATCCAATGAATGTAGCCCCCAAAAAACATCCGAGAAAGAGGTCCCTCCCTCCAAGCTAGCGAATGTACTGGGCCCTAAAGAAAGCCACATGGTCAGTTTACTCGTGAGTAAGCAAACGTGCCTTGGCTCCTGGGCAGGTCAGTCAAAGGGAAATGTGAGGCCACCAGAATGGTCCTGATTTGATGCAACTAGAGCTCAACAAATGCTCCAGAAGGCAGCCTCCCCCCCTAAAAAGAATGAAACAGGCTTGACAGGGTAAGGTGAAATTTTTTTTCTGTTTTACGCTGCAGTCCTATCCACACTTTCCTGGGAGTAAGCCCCACTGACTATAATGGGATTTACTTTTGAGTAGATGGGCATAGATGGACTCTCAGACTTGCAAAGCTAGGCGGGTCCTGATAGTGATATGCTTGAAATAGAAGAACTTAAATTGAATTGGGTACTGGGTAGGGGTGAAAATCTTACTGATTCTTTTTTTTTGGGGGGGGGGTGTTATTGCAGGCAGGCTACAGAGAAAATTCACTTGGTGGAACAGGGCTGGCTTTCCCTTATTTATTGATTTTACTTTAATTTATTTATAATTATTTATTTTAATTTGCTTTATGATGGGTCCTGGACAGATTGTCATTCTAAGAAGTGGGTTCCAGTGCTAAAAGTTTGAGAACTGCTCCAATAAGGTGTTAGTAAGTTGACACCCTGGGGGGAGGTGACCACTAGTGACCAAAATCACTAAAATCAGAGTTTGGAGGAATAATACCATCATACATCAATCAATGTGTAATTTCATGCAGAATGCGATGAAACAAATTATGTTGAAATATCTTTATTCTATCAAAAGGTACAGTCAAAAAACCAGTGGGGGCAGGACGATGGTAGGTCACCATGCCCACCACCTAGAGTGTTGTCCCGCCCACTGCAGGGGGTGACGCGCTGGTCTCCTGCACCGGGTGACATGAACCCTAGTGACCCCACTGGGCACCACAAGATGCTAGCATGGCTGCATGCGCTCCTGAAGGCACCTTGTTGCTGATCCTGCATTAGAAGATGCACCTTCTTCTGGACTGGGTAAGTTGCAGGAGCACTGCTCTACCAGAGGTTCATACTGTTTCAGCGAGGTAGACAGTTCTGTGACACAAACGTCAGCAGAATTCAGATATCAGAAGACCCCTGCTCAATCAGACCACAGATACATCTAGGCCAATGTTTTCAATGGTCAACCAAATGCTTTGAGGAATTCAAGGCCAATCTATCCATGAAGTTAACATGAAATCATTATGTACAGCAGCAAAGTTAGGGAGGCAGCAAACTGACAATCCCCATCTGTCAGCTGCCCTCTCCAGACAGCTGGTCTGCTCAGCATTCCAATCCTCTTCCAGCTCACTGAAGAGACCTCTTCCAGGGCTGCTAACTAACTCAGATCTGTCAAATGTTGTGGTCACAACTTATGTGATGTCACAGTTAATCATACTTCTGGTGTGTCAGGTAGACAAATGGCCCAATCCAGTTCAAGCATTGCATCGGTGGAACGTGAGTTCCTTCTGCTTGCACTGCCTCAAAAATGCCATAAAGTGCTTTGCAACAGTGCAGAGAGCCAGCATGCCAATGGGAAGGCTGGAGCCTTTCCATGTGCACTGGTGGCTGTCAGGACACCTGCCAGATCAGGTAGGTCCAGGTAGGGGATGGGATGGGGACGAGATGGAACAGAGGATGGGCAGATCAGGGCGGGACTGGCAGCATCAGTGCATGCTGAATCCTAACCCCCTTCTCAGGCCCAGTCCACCTGACTAGGTCTTGTGCCAGAGATACAGCAATTGAGTCTTATCCTGGGTCAAGAGGACAAATATCTCTTGACTCCAAGGAGACTTTCAGCAGCCAAAAATCCCCCAAGGGATATAGCAGTAGCTGCACCTGTGCTGCTGCATCACCATGCAGGGATTTAGATAGGATTTGGGATGAAAATCTAGGAGTCCAAGGAAAAAAAAAACTTAGCCGTTCAAGCATTCCTTCCTGCCCCAAAAGGTCACTCTTTAAGTCACTTTGGGCACAACCCTAACTGTGCCCTACGCCGGCCCAAGTCCCTTGGGCCGGCCTGGGAGGGTCGCAAACGTGCTTTACAGCACCTCCTCAGGAGGAAGTCAGGTGGGTGCTCTGAGAAGTGCCGGCCTGCGGAGGCTGACAGAAGCCTCTGCACCAGCTTGCCCCCAGCTCCTTGCATTGGCTCAGATGAGCCAACGTAAGGACAAAAGGTAGCTGTGGGGGGCGGGGAGGAGGAGGGAGGGAGGCGTTCCTGAGCAGGGGGAGGGAGGGCGATAGGTGGTCCTGGGGGCGGGCAGGTGAAGAAAAGGAAGCAGGGCTAGGATCTGGCAGTTATGCGGATCCCAACCCCCGTTCCCAGGGAGAATGGAGCAGCTTCAAGCCGCTCCGCTCTCCTCGGACTTGTGCCACCTCAGAAGATGGCACAGGTTCGAAGAACCCACTGGGGCCAGCAGCCCTTACCCAGGGGTAAGGGAAAGAGTTTCCCCTTGCCTCTGGCTAAGCCGCTTCTGGCCACAATCCTGCGCTGGATACAGCACAAGCCTCCTGGCTTGCCTGTTCCAGCGCAAGTTAGGATTGTGCCCTTAGGAGAAGTACAACCACAGCACTAATTATCTGTTTGGGGACCTCTGGGATTCAGTATAGGAAATATCACAGCCTTCACAGAGTTGATCTGTTAGATAGGGTAGGCAAGATTGAAGGTTGATAGTTTTTCTTCTTCTTCATTACTGTTAAACAAGGCAGGTGTTAAACAAGGTAAGTTATTGCTGCTAAACCTATTTCCAAGCTATAATGAACTTAGGCTTGTGGGTTTGCTATGCACAGTATCTTCTGTTGGGTGTTGTTTAGTTTTGGTTTCACAGCCTATTTATAGCTTTCCCATTACTTTACAAGTTTAGTGTTCACAGTAGTTTCAGATATTGCATTTGCTGCTATAATCAGATCTCTCTCTCTCTCTCTCTCTCTCTCTCTCGCTACATTGCTTTCTCCAGAGAGAGAATGTTATGTTTCCTTTAACTGAACACAATAGTCTCACTCAACCTCAATCAACCAAGCTTAGAAAAGATAGCATCTAGTTTATGGGAAAGGACTTTCAAAAATGCTTGAGATTCAGAATCTGTAATTCGATCAATGAAGCTCTGGTGGAAGGGCAGTTCTTCTGAGAAAGAGCTATACACAGATTGGGCAGAGGGGGAGAGATCTGCAGGGGGTTCATTGCTATAGCAACAGGTACTGGAATCAAGTGTACCTGGAAGTTGTGATCTGATCATTCGTCCAGGGTGAACATGCAGAGTCAGACCTATATTACAACACACCTTTCAAGGTTGAATCCTAACAGTTTGGAGAATTAATCACTCAGTATGTGCTTTGTACTGCAAATAAGTGCTGCTTTACAAAATCACTTTCAAGAGTTATGGTGGTTTTACCTGAACTGCTGCCTCACTCATAACATCTGTTTCCTTCTCCACCTCTACAGGACAGCCTCCCTTGGCAAATGACTTCCCAGCACAGTCAGAGCCTTCAGTCTTGCTCCTTCCTTGGGCATATGCAGTTCCTCCTTCCTACACATCCAGAACTTATGTGTGACACAAAATCCCTGTACGAGAACTGCAATGGAGGCCCTTGGGAGGTGTTGTTTGCTATGGCTTTCATCTGGCTCCTTAAAGACAAACTTTGCTGCAATTGGCTTAATGCTTGCTTTTCTGCCAGTGGCACTGGACATAGTAGTGGCAGATCAGGTAGTCATCTTCCCGGTGGTGGTGGGTTCTGGTGGAAGTGACAAAGTTGGCTATAGTTCTGGCATGACACTCCAGAACTAAACTAAATCCAACAGATGCCTCTAAGCACATGGTCCATGCCATCCCCTGTTTCTTACTAACAATGACTAGCTAAGGCAACTGAGATATGCTTTTCCAGGGAAGCCTGAGTCTCTCTTCTTTGAAATTCAGCCACAGAAGTCACTGCACATCGAGACCTGCAGGCATGTAAAGAGAGTGCCTGGGGCCATCTGCTACACATATGGGTACAGGAGTCTCCCTCAAACTTTGTTATTCCCACCAGACCCTCTACTTAGAAAGTTATGACGCCATTTCCATAAATAAAAATACTCCAACACCATCACCAAAACTTGCTGGAAAATCCTTCTGGAAGGACCAGGCCCTGCTCACATAGAATACAAAACTGATAGAAACCATCAGAATAAGAGATCATAAAGAATTGTGTTTCTAAATCTTGAATACAATGCATAATTTTTGAAATCTCATCTAAGAAAGAATAAAGCAAGCCAACAGAAAACACCCACATGTACGTATATAGATAGATAAGAACAAAAGCAAGCTGGGATCTGAAATGCCTCCTAAAACTAAAAGCATTAAGACTTGTCAGTTCAGAAATGAGATGCCTTTGTGTGATGAAGTATCTAGAGTGTTGAATATGAGTGTGGAAAACCCAGTTCAAATCCCTGCTCAGCTTCAAAGCTGACTGGGTGGCCTTGGGCAAGTCATTGCTTCTTGCTCTGACCTACTTGCAGGACAGATAGGATGCAAATGAACACGGCAATACTGGAAAGGGTCTGATGGCATCAATTTGCACAGTTCCTCTGTAGAACTCACCCCATGGAACATGGGAGCATAACTATTTTCAAAAGCCTCTTGATCTTATGTAGTAAATATGAGTTAATGTCTAGGTCACATCTCCCACCAAACACAATTTGATTCTTATTCTTTTGTACGAAAAGGAAAATACCGCTGCACAAATGGCATTTCTGTTTCTGTACTGGGCATGCAATTCACTATACCACAGTGGATGACAACACCTAGGGACCAATCCTATGCTGCCCTGGTACCACTCGGTGAACAGTGCTGAGACAGCTGCTGCTGTATCCTGTGGGGCCAGAGCAGCAGACGGTGGTCTCCTTGGGGTAAGGGGACACTGGTTCCTTACCCTGTATAGAACTCCGGCAGCTCTGATGAGTTTAATCGGATGTGTGCCAGCTACTTAGCAGGCGCAGAATCGAGGAGACCTGTGCTGGGCTCTGAGGCTTGAGAGGGGAGACAGAATTCAGAAGCAGCTTCTGCCACTGTCCCTGCCACCTCTAGAGCCTGAACTGCCCCTGGGTCACCCTCCTTCTGCTCAGTTTCCCCCTGCCTTCTCCTTGCCCTCCCCCTGCCCAGGAACACTTCCCCACTGAGCGGTGGATTACTTACTGCCTTGTGCTTCTCTTTGTTGTCCTGCCAGCATGGAGGCCCAGCACCTGCCCATGCTGGTCCCTCTGCTGGTGTTTGTCTTGTTCTGGCTGCAGCAATGTGTCTTACTGTGTGTTGCAATGGCCATTGCCTGGACAGCACGTAGCATTGCCCGGGCGACTGCGTTACTCAGTACTTTTCTAAACATTTAATATTGGGCAGATTTAATTTTTAAAAAAATTCCCATATATATGCATAACCAAAATAATGTCAGTATCTGTAATAAACCTTCCCCTTAATTTGTACAGATCATTTTCAAACTATAAATAGACAAAAATGCATAAATATTCCAAAGACAAGAAGAGCCACCACTTCAGGCTTTAATTACTGCACAAGAGCTCATTAAAAGCTTAGCCAAAAGGAGCATCTCTCCAACTCTTTCTTCTCTGTAAAAGAGAAATTTGAAAATGTAGCTTTTTGACATCACCTGTGATATTTAATACCATTCCAAATTATAGACAGTCCAAGTTAAAATTAGCTTACAGTGTCATAAATCATAATAAATTGCAATGACTCTTGAGTTCATATTTATTGCTTTTAGCAGTTAGTATTTTTAAATGTCTCTCTTTAAGCGAATATTGAATTTTACTAAACCAATTAAGTATCTAAGGCAGTGATTCCCAAACTGTGAGTCATGGCTCCCAGGCAGCCACAGAAAAAGCCAGGGGAGCAGTGGAATCCTTGCAAAAAGCCCATCACCTTATACAAGTGTTCGGAACTCAAGTCAGTGACTCGGATTCGAGTTGTGAAAATGCATGATTTTTGCTGGCTCTGCAACTTGTGAGTCACACATGTGGAAGACTTTGAAAAAGACTTGAGTCAGGGCCCCCCTGACTTAGCACTCGTCCCCACGCATGCTGACTTGAGTCTGCCTGGGTTTGGGGGTACCGGCTTACTGTTTTCGCCATGTAGAATAATTCCAACGGCGAGCAGCAGGGAGTTCCAGCCAGGAGGCAGGAAAGAGTTAATGCGAGCAGAAGGGGGGAAGCAGGATTGGGCTCTTTTTCCCATCTCTGGTAGGAAGGAAGGAAGGGATGATCAATGGACAAAGGATGGGCATTCTCATATTTCCATTGGCCGAGGGAGGGCAGGAGGAGAAGCAACCCCCACTGAATGATTGGCTGAAGTGAGACTACTTCTATGCAGAGCTGCAAGGATCGGGTTATCCTGGTAAACTTCCCAGCTGCTGCTTATGACCCTCCTACTCCCTTTTGCCACTTCTCTCCCTGCTCTCTCGCCACCCCTCCCACCCCTCCTGCCCTTTTTACAGATGGGCAGGGACAGCAGGGGAGTGTTCAAAGAGAGCTCCAATACACGCACACACTCTCTGGCAGCAGCCCCCTTTTCTCCATTTTTTAAAGGAGAGTGACTTGACTCAAGTCCATTAGGGTCACTAAAGGATGACTCAATGACTCAGAAAGTGCCCCTGTTATGACTCTATTTCAAGTCAAATCATGGGGAGTGGTGATTGGGTGACTCAACTAAAGTCAAGCCTCTTTGGGTTTTCCCAACACTGCCTGATACAATGCATAGGACTGTAGTCCTAATGGGGAGCCCAGTAGGTCAAGGAAGCCTCCAGTCAAAAAAAAGTTTGGGAACCATTGATCTGTTTTAATGCCGAAAGGAGTGATAAAAGCACTTGCTAAATCTTTTTGGAGCAGCTTATTCCACCACCAAATAACACTAAAATTAACAGAAAGTCCAATCCTATATAGCGGCGCTGAAATGGCCATCACTGTATCCTGTGGGGTCAGGGAGGCAGTTGGAGGTCTCCTTGGTCGAGGGGACCCATTTCAGGTTCCATAGCCCGGAACGGGGGATAGGATTTGGGAACAGCTGGGGCTGCCATCCCTGCCACCTCCTGGGCTGCAGGCCTCCCGGACCATCTCTAAGGCTTGCAGACCCCCCTCATTTAGGCTGGCAAACCTCTGGGTGTCCACGGCACCATGATTACTGGGTCACTCCCCTTAAGGGGAAATGACCCATTTTTCGTTCCTATGGTTCCTATGACCCATTTTTCGTTCATTTGAGCACCCACCACTTTGAGCACCACTGCCCTGCACCCATGGATGGCCTGCTGATTATGTGACTTGGGCTGCCAACCTATACACACATTCCCAGGAAAAGCCCTATTGAGCACAACGGAGCTGAGTAGGTGTGCATAGGATTGTATCACTGAATGCATGGAGTAGAGAGACACCACTCCCTAACTCACCTCTTCCTTGCTCTGTGAATCTGGGTGGAACTTGGGAGGAAGCACTCACCCCTTCCCTTGACAACAGGTAAAAGCAAGCAAGGACTGGGGTAGCAGTAGCGAAAGATCAAGCAAAAGAGAAAGATGATGTCTATCTGGGCTGGCATTGCTTGCAGCTTGCTTTGCCGGCCTGTGGGGATCCTTGAGGCAAGAAGCAACTGGGCAACCCCATCCTGGCTTTCACTGCTTCTGCCTCTGCCCCCAACATCAATCTTTCTGTCTCCTCCTTTTTATGTTGGAAGTACCTGGAGGCTACTTTATGTCTGGCTAGAAATCAGTCAGAGACACTTTGATATAGCTTTAATGCCCCCACCCCAACCACGGTCTGCCGCTCCAATTGAAACTTCCAAATTCATTGAATTTCATGAGCACTAACTACTAAGCAGTACTTCCCTTGTTGGCTGTTGGCCCCCAGCTTCTTCCCTGACAAGCTGCCATGTACTCCTTTTCTTCCTATGCATTCTTCATCAAAGCTCTCAACTAATACAAATAAGCTTTCTTGAATCATCACAGATTCACCAGTTCAACATCTCTGTCACATACTTGCTATTTCTTAATGAAAGAAAGGTTCTTTGGTGTTCGTTATTGGTGAATCGCTTTGGTGTTCACTTTGGTGTTCGTTCAGTTTAAACTTGAATTGGCCCCATGTGGTAAAGAATGGACGTGCTCACGCCCCTTCAGTCTGCTGCTACCTTCGAATTAAACATGAGACACTCCTGAAATTAAACATGCCTAAATGAAATTAGCTGCATGCCTACTTTGACCCTCTTCTGCCATTGGTCCAGACTTATCTGGAAAGAGATAACAGCAATTTAATTAATAATGATTTAGTGTGACTGAAGTGGTAGGTTCTATCTCAACCATTCAAAGCAAATACTACTAAGTATCAGTGGCATTGCTGGAGGGGGGGCAAAACAGTAAGTTCTGCAGGCTCCTCAAAGTGCCATGTAAATGCATCCCCTCAACTTCAAAGCCAATCTGTGTGGCAAAACCAACCACAGAGGAATGTCCTTCCTGTTGCTCTCATCGCCTGGAATGAGTTCGGAAGCGAGGGAGAGGGGATGCTTACAAGACACGTTGAGGCATCTGCAAAACTTAGTGCTCCCCCTCCCAGTAATGCCACTGCTAAGTATAGCAGTCATACAAAATATAGAAACCAATGCCAATGACTTACTTAGTACTTTGTACTTCTTGACATATATATGAGGGCAAAAGAATGTTTCATTCTCATATAGTACTATGACTACCTGACTGCTAAGAACATACAGAAGAGAACCGGATGAGAAAGTAAAATTCAAGATTTGCATTACCAATTCAAGAAAAGGAATACATTTGTACCCAATTCTAAGCATGCTTCCCCCTCTTCTCTCCCCAAGAAGTAGCTCACACTGCAATGAATAATATTTACTTTCTGAAAAGTATGCCTTTGTACCCTTAATCACAGATTTCAACTGTTAGATGATAATGACAGCAATAAAGCCAGAGAAGACTTGCATTTGGGAACGGAACAAATATGTGCACACTCTATCAAGAGCAGGTGGATTACTTTCACAGGTGCTAATATTTCCCAAACTGAATGTGAGCGATATATATTTTTTTTAAAAAAGGGGGGGAAAAGCAAATGTCAGTAACCACAAGATCACTGCCAGCTGCTTTTATTATTTATCAACAACAGGTACAAAGGTAAAAATATAAAATGAATTAGCAAAATCAACACATTTTCTGAAAATTGATAGAACAAAAAATACGTTGTATATTCGGAGACTTAGAATTGTAGACTTAGAATCCAAACTATTTCTGGATGGGAAGCCAATGCTAGCCTGTTGCAGACTCTTGTACCACCTCAAAGATTAATCAATTTACTTCAGCATAAGCTTTCATGGACCACTCCATCATTTGCACAGAAGCTACATGTTTATATAAACTATGAAATTAAAAAGAAACTCTCAGTAAACAGCAAGCCAATCGTGAAAAAACCTAATCTTCAGAATGACCAAAGGCAAAAGTTTCCATATAAGTCAGCCAATTTTATTTGTTCTAGAGCTGTATCGATTGATACAGGTAAGCATACCCAGTGTCCTGCAGCACAATTCTAAACAAGTTTATTCAGAATTAACTCCCCTGAGCCCCCTGGCGTTCGTTCTCTGATAAGTGTGTTTAGGATTGCAGCCTCAATTACAGCACATCTTTTCTAGCCAATAAAACAGTTTAGAGAGGGTTAAACCTGTTTTCTTGCTTAAAATACAGCAGGAAATGACACTCTAGGGTTAACAGACTTTCCAATCCTCTTCTCCAAAACATGGGTGAGTTTGATTCACAATGACAGAATCTTTGCACCAGAGCATTACTGTGCATGGCTTACCGTGGGGGAAGTTTTTTATTTTTATTTTTTATTTGTATCATATAAGGAGACAGATTCCACACAGATTCCAAACCATTTTCAGAGTAACAATCCACAGTCAGCTCATAGGTCATTGACCCCTCTTATGCCCCAATATTATCCCTTCCCTCCCTCAGTGATGCAGCTGCACCACTGGAGCATGTGCGGTAGCCTGTGAGAGGGGCAGTGCCAAAGTTCCCCTCCAGGTAAGGTTCCTGCGCTGGGATGCGTCTACTTGGATCTGTGCCAGCTATTTCACTGGTGTGTGAAATTGTGCCAGCAATTTCAAGTGTACTGGGGAGGCAGATTCAGGCCTAGAAGGGGAATAGGATATTGAAAGCACCACTGCCATTGATACTGCCCCTGTTCAACCCTGTCTCTTCCACCCAACCCGCTCCATTTCGCCCCACCTGGGGAAGGTGAATCAAAGAAGGGCTGCCACCAAACTTGCCCCCTTCTCAGGTCCAATGCGCCTTCCCCCCACCACATTTCCCCCCATTCCTCCCAACCCTTGCCCCTGTGTGAACATACCTGTATCAGCAGGTATCCGCTGCCCAATGTCAAGTACGCCTAGCCACTTGCGGCAGCAGCCAGTTCATACTGTTATATATATTATATATGTCCCATAAATGACAACATAGCACCATGCAGCAGTTACTTCGGGGATGGGAGGACATGGCAGCTGACAGCCAAAGTAATGTTGCTAATTCCTGGGGGTAGTTTTCAACCATGCATGCAAAGCCATAAAATAGGTAAGGAAGAGTTTACACTCTCCTGTCCTTCTGAAATTGCTTCTAAGGAGGAAACAAAGAGGCTTCTTAGGGGGCATTTTTTTAAATCAGTGTCCTTTAAAATTCAGGCCTGTTAAAACTAGCATTCAGCCTGCACCAACTAATTATAATTTGTGCCACCTTTTCATAGAAAAGGATGTCATCTTTTATTCAAAGACTCCAAGTTTCTCCATATAGAGCTAAATAATTCCTCATCTCAGCTGTATTTTCTCTGTATCTCAGCTCGTACTTATGCCATTCTATAACAATTCAGCCCTGGCAATAAATGTGTACTTTTTGCTGAACTCATGGGTCCCCGTCTGAATTTACGTGCAACTACTTATGTACAACGGAAAGGCAGCACTGATGCAGAGCAGGATCACGACAAAGTTCTTCAACTAACAGATGTCAGCAAAGATTTTGCTGATATTAATGTTTACTTAAAACGTTGAGGATTTTTCTTTTATATTTATAACTGAAAATTAAGGTAAAATTGCTATCAACTTTCAATGATCTTTATATTTATTATTTCAGTTTATAAATCCTCAAATGTTTTGCTGTAGGTCAAAAGTTAACATCGGAGCCTCCCTCCCAAAACCTGATTAGGGATGTACACATGAACATCGTGCAGCTCCTCCTATGAGTAAACCATTACCACTGTCCAACTAATCTTTCCAGTTGTGACTGGCACGGCATGAAGGAGAGCAGGATGAGTACAGTCCTGCCCAACTGTACTTTGGGGCACTTGCTTAGATGATATTTTTTGGACCAACTTTGTGTTTATTGAATTGATGTCAGAGCTTTCCTAGATTTTGGCTATAAGATTCAATTAATTGCCTTCCACAATTTGTTGTGCAGCTACTTTATGTGTAAATTAACAAATATTCAAAAGGGTTAAGATAACGTATTTAGAGCCCGATCCTCGCATATCTACTCAGAAGTAAGTCCCATTATAGGCAACATCCTCTCAGGTAAATGTGGATAGATGGCAGCCTTAGGGCTATAATCACCTCGTCCTATAGTATCATGACAGCCTGCTCTGAAATAGTGAGCACTTTAAATTCTGACTCACATCTGCAGATATGTACATTGTAGGACTTGGCTTTAGGCTGGAGAGATATTATTAGCGAATTGGACATCCTTAGACTGTTCAATGCTGAATTAATTGAATACATCCGGAAGAACAAAGAAAAAAAATATATATACAGATACTGTGAAGCAGGATGTACTACCAGCATTTCACTATGCCACAAATTTAAAACACAGCCTGAAGCATAAACAAAATATATATTACCTTATGTTTTAAGGTAATCAAAGGTTACCACCAAGGCAGTTAAGAATATTGTAAGCCATAAAGATGATAATCTTCCCACTGTTTAGAAATAAAATATCTGGATTCATTTCAAAAGAAAAAAAAAATAGATCCAAGGGTAATACAAAGTACACAGTAACATAGTAGTCATGTGAACACATAAAACAGTTAACTATTCCAATTTCTCATTACAATTAAAACATATGATGCAGAGAAGAATATTATTGAAATCTTCAGTAACATGCCATATTCTTTCTCCCTAATATATACCAAGGAGTAGACTTCCTTCATCCTTGTCTCTAGAGAAGAAAGAAATCATTTGATGGGGGGTGGGTGGGTAGAAAGGCCTTAATCTGTTTAGCTTGTCCTTGTTCAATGAGTCAGAAAAAAAATATATCTACATTTATTAGTTGGAGGTCACCTTACATAAAAGAACCTAAGAAAAGGTTGGCAGGATCAGGCCAAAGGCATATCTAGTTTAACATCTGGTTCCTACAATGGCCCAACAGTTGCCTTTGGGAAGCTCATAAGTCAGAGTGAAAGGAACACGTTCACACTATTGCTTTCCTGCTATCCAGAAGCATCCTGCCATTGAACCAAGTAGCCATTAAGAGTAGTAGCCACTTATGGATGAGTCCTTCATATATACGTCCAAAGCCCTTTTAAAGCCATTTAAAGGTAGTGCCTGTCACCATATGCTGTGACAATGAATTCCACAGACTGTGCTGTGTGAAGAAGTACAGTGCCTCCTCTATTCCATCCTAAACCTCCAGCCAATCCGCTTCCTTGTATGACCTCCAATATTGTGAGAGAGGGAGCAAAACTTTTATCTGCTTTGTCAACACTGTGCTCAATTGTATAAGCCTCAGTTATGTCATGCCACAATTGCCTTCTTCCTAAAAAGCCCCAAACATTGAAGCTGGGGGAGCCAAAGCAATTTTTTAATATATTGTTATAAAAGTCCTCTTTTCTTCAACAGTTTGCCCTAACTCTATTTTGTTTTCTGGCTGCCATTTCGGGGAGCTATGCAGGACCTCAGGCTAGAAGCGGTGACAGCATGCTGAACTCTTAGAGGAGGTCATTCTAATTATAGGCCTTTAAAGGGAAGGAAGACTGCAGCACTGCAGGCATCTCTGTGTCTCTTTTCCTCTGAGGCAGCCATTTTCAACCACTGTGCCGTGGCACACTGGTGTGCCGCGAATGGTCTGCAGGTGTGCTGCGGAAGTTTGGGGGAGGGTCATTTATTAGTAGGGCCATTGGAGAATGTGAGCCCCCCATCAACAGCATGGTGTCAGTCATCAAAAAACTTGATGGTGGGCCTTGACAATTTTAGTACAGGTCCAACCTTGTTATACACAAATTTCTTATACATTGATTTTTGGCATTTGCCCTTTCTATAAAGTCTTCTGAATGATATACTGTGGATACAAACTAGTGGAGTAGCTTTGGACTCTTTAGCTGGAGAGAGACATATTGTATAGACAGCTAACACATGGCTTAAGGTATATAGACCTTATTAAAAATATAATGTTTTTGAGAGCAGGGCAATTATTCGTATTTTTCACGTGAATTGACACTGTAGGCTTCACAGAAAAAAAAAAAGTTTCACATCACTGATGCATCATAACATTAAACCAGTGGTACTCAAACTTTTCCAGCCAGTGGCTCCCTTGACCCCCATGGCTGTTGGCCATGACTCCCCATCATATTCCTGAGGGCTGGAAGTGACATCATTAAACAGGAAGTGGCCAGAAATATTAACTATATTAAATATATTAAATATAATATTTTTAATATTATATTTATTATAATATTAAATATAAATTAACTATATTAATATTAATTATACTAATCATATTAATTAAATGCAGATCTTACAAATATATTATTAATACACAGTAATATACATGCTTTATAAATGATCAGTTGCTGATCACTGTTGGAGACAGGATACTGGAGTAGGTAGATTTTGTCTGGTCCGGGAGGACTCATTTTTTAAAACTTTGTAAGCATACCAATAGAATTGTTTTATCAAATCATAAAGTTCAAAGTTCAATGTTGGTCCAGTCTGGCCAACATTACACACACACACCCCTGTGGACCCCAATCCAACTAGTCATTTCTCCCATTCTCCTTGGATAGGACTGAACCCTTTATTAATTTAATGAAATTAAATTTTTCCAGCAGCTGGTGGGTAAAACAAAAATAGACCATGAAAATATATCAGAGCTGATAAGGGTTTGGTTAGGAAGCTGATTTGTCTCCTATACTAGGAGATGCACAGCTCAAGCCTATGCATGTCTACTCAGAAGTAAGTCCCATTAGAGTCAATGGGCCTTACTCCCAGGAAAGTGTGGATAGGACTGGGCTGGCAATCACTTCATCAATGGCTGATAAGTATTCCCTTCAAATAGCAAGATTCATCACTTTAAAAATACAGCCTTTACAGTCAAACAACATGATTAATAAATCACTTTAAAAAGAGTACCCTTTTTCTGCTCCTGGCCAAGTAAAGTGTGTGCTTCTCTCTCTCTCTCTCCCCCCCCCCCTTTGCCAACTGCATGGAAACAACTTTAAGACCCCTGGTGACTGGTAAAATAGGAAGCGTTTTATTTGGGGAGGGGGAGGAAATTGGAAAGGTTTGGCGATCAAAAGGGAGGAGTGGGTTGAAAGAGAACATAAGAACAGCCCCACTGGATCAGGCCATAGGCCCATCTAATCCAGCTTCCTGTATCGCACAGCGGCCCCACCAAATGCCCCAGGGAGCACACCAGATAACAAGAGACCTGCATCCTGGTGGTTTCACTTTCCTGGAGATTTCACTTTGATGAGAAGCAATCCCAGGCTGGGAACGAGGAAGCAACCAGACAAGGATCAACGAGGGTGAAGGACTGCAACAACATGCAGCAAACACAGAAGGCGGCAGCCTTGAAGTGGAGGAAGAAGAGGGCGGGGCGGCGGCAGCCACTCTCGCAGTTGAGCAACTCCCGTTTCTTCTACTTTAAAAAAAAGCACAGATGACAGGCAGAAGACGGGCTCATATTCTGCCCAGGGGTGTGACTGTGTCGCTGCGAGAGGACATCCCACACCTCCCTTTTGAGTTCCTGGCACCTCCCTAAAGAGCCGCGCTGCACAGTTTGAATAACACTGCATTAAACCATTGATTTAATAGAAAGTGGAGAAGCTGCCGTGTTAAAAGTCCAGGTTTATGGAATCAAAATACTAAACACAATGGCAATTCACTGTTTTTGCTGCTACAGCGTTAGTTGAATTTGAGCCCAAGGCACCCTAAGCATAACAAACAAAAGGCAACCACAACTATTTCATTGTTATGTGCATAGAGACACTCATATAAAACTATATGGGTGATGAAAGAAATGCAATGTAAAATGCCCAGGGTTTCGTTTTTAAAGTTTTTCTTCTTCTGTAGGACAAAGAGCTTTGCACAGTGCCAAGTTTGGGGACTAGAGAAGAGAGAGGTCTTTATAAGGTGGATCTAAAGAACAAATCTGTTACTTTTGACCCTAGGCACATTTTCCTAAGAAGAAACAGACTGTCACAAAACCATAAAGGTACACCTGCCCTGAGCTAGTAAAATTGCAGGCCCTAGGTTGTCTGTTACCTTAGCTCTGAGCAGGCCTGATACCTAAAAGTGATCAAAGATATCTTTTTTCTTGACAGAGAAAATTGCATCTGCAGTTTTAACTGTTGCATGACAGGTACAAATTAAACAGGTGCAGCTTTACCTGACAAGATTTTGCAAAGGAAAAGACTGTACCTGCTGTATACCCATCTTGAGAAACTCACTTGAAAAACAGTATGGAAATATTTGACTAACATAACATAGATACTTGATGATCACACAACAGTTAAAGTTTTCTATAAAATCTCTCTGTCCATATCCCTCAGTAACTATCAAGTAACTTGTCATATGACCATATTCCCACTAATGACAAAAGACCGACACTGAACTGATAAGAAGCACTGTCTTAAGACCAGGGCTTTTTTTCTAATGGAACGCACCGGAACGGTGGTCCGGCACCTTTTTAATGCACCTTTTTGATGGGCTTCCCCAGCAACAAGCAGCCGCAGTACTCAGTTCCACCTCCCAGCCCAGTGCCTGCCTCCCTCCCTCCCCTCGAAAGCACAGCCACTGAACGAGGGTCCCCCCAGCCTCCCCCGCCCAGCCCAGCACAACCCCCCATAGGGCTCCTCTTCTCCCCCCCATCCTTTTCCAGGCAGGCTTCCTCCTGCACCAGGCAACTCTGGCTGACAAGTGCGAGGGCGCAGTGAGCCCCGTTGACTCTAATGGGACTTGCTTCTGAGTAGACAGGCAGAGGAAGGGCTCTGAGGCTGTAGTCCTCTCCACACTTTCCTGGGAGGAAGCCCCATTGACTCCAATGGGACTGACTTCTGAGTAGACAGGCACAGGATTGGGCCCTGAGGCTGCCATCCTATCCACAGTAAGCCCCATTCACTATAATGGAACTTACTTCTGAGTAGACAGGCACAGGATTGGACTCTAAGACTGCCATCCTATCCATGGTAAGCCCCATTCACTAAAGTGGACTTCTGAGTAGACATGCATAGGATTGGGCTCTTAGGCTGCAATCCTAGGCACTTTCCTGGGAGTAAGCTCCATTGACTAGAACGAGACTTACTTCAGAGTAGACATACGTAGGATTGGGCTCTTAATCCTGGCAAAGATATATATCTGCACCCGTTTTCACATGCTAAGGGCAGGTGAAAAGGAATTCTACATGTGTACAATGTGCTGTCCAGCCTTGCCAGAGATTCTCCTCATCCTTCCCCCACAAGCATGCCCTCTGCCAGCCAGCGTTGGCAGCTCCTCTCCAGCAATGCACAGCAGCTGTTCAGGGCAGCAGAGAACATACAATTGCATGCCAAGCGCCTTCCCAAAGACACAGAGTATTCTGATACCTGAATTAAACCATATTTAATCGCTTATTTGCAAATGTAGCTGTTTCTGTGTGCACCTAAGGAACCCTCTCGTGTAAGAATTCCTTTTTTGTTCTTACTCCCACAGTTGCTTAGAGTAAATTTACTACATGGAACTCATGTAAGCCATTTTCCGGAATCCATTCACTGCTTCCTCTCCTCGAAGTAGTGCCACACTACATACTACACACTACAAGTGCACCTGTACAGTATTTTTCCACCTTGTGTAGAAAAAGAAGCTTGGGGAAAAGGGATGTGGAGATCGACAGCCCAATCCTATGCATGTCTACTCAGAAGTAAGTTCATCTTTAGGGGGGAAGCACATAAAAAAGATTTTATTTCTCCAATAAAAAATGGTTTAAAAATAAATAAATAAATAAATAAATAAATAAATAAATAAATAAATAAATAAAAGATTAACAAGTTGTGAGTCCCTGCACCTTTCTTTTTCTTTCTTTTTTCTTTTTACAAAAAAAGCACTGCTTAAGACAATAACTCAACTCATTTACAGAGCAATCTGGAAGGTGAGCAGTGCTGGAGCAGGCTCCTAAGTGTCGAGAAAGCAAGTTTACATGCGACTTGGGAGTCAGTCGAACCTACGCAGAGGCCACAGCCCAATTGTGAGCTGTCTGGAACTGCTGTGGTGCCAGATTGGTAAATGTGGCATCCAACGCGCCCTGGGCAGCCCTGCCACCTCCTTGGGAGAAGGGGCTTTCATCCCCATCCCCTGTGTAAGGAAATTAGCCCCAAAACGGGGCTACTCAATTCTGCGCCTTCTATTGAGCAGGTACAGAGTTACAGAATTCTGTGTTGAGCTGAGAGACATGATATGGGGCTCTGGATCTGGTGGATTCCGCCCCCTCCCTCCCCACACCCCCCACTGACCTCCAGTAGGCGGTCCGGGTGACCGCTGAATGGCAAACTGCTAGCCTCCCACTGGCCCTGGCCAGCGCTAAGCCACACAAAGGTACCTTATAGCACATTTGCGACTGTGCGCACCAGCAGTAAGCTGGCGTGCAGAGCTCAGGATTGGGCTCTCAAAGAGGCTGGATCCATCCCAAGATGAATGTGTTTGTGCCAGCCTGGGCAGACCAGCACAGGAGTTGGAAAAAGGTGCTGGGAGAGAGGGACAGAGGTGGCAATGGGTCGTTTTGGGACGGGGAAGTGTAGTTGGGAGGTGGATTGGGCTCAGGAGGGGGATGGGATTGGCCGTAGTGGCACATGTTGAATCCTAACCCCTATTCCTGGGCCCGGCAGCCTTACATAGGTTGCTCAGATCTGAGTAGCCCCATAGGGGTAACTGGGGTTCAAAACGATGTAAGGAGAAAAATATCCCCTTACCCCAAAGCGATCTCCAGCCACCTCTGAACCTGCGCTGGACACAACCCAGGCCAGTTGGTCTGCCTGTTCCAGTGCAGGTTAGGACTGCACTGCCCATCACTGATACTATATACATCATGGATATATATGGAGTAAGATGGGGGGGGGAGAATGTTCCTTCAAAAAGGCCAAACAAAATTGAGTAAGCAATGCACAAAACTAATTAAAGTTGATGCAACAAAAACGAAAGCATTTTTGATGCAATTTATTAAACAGAAAGACTGTGAAATTAACAGCAATCAAAAACTAATTAAAGCTGATGCAATAAGAACAGCCAAAGAATGCCTGATAACATTTATTGAGCCAAAGAAACATGGCTGTCAAGTTAAACGAAATCAACCACATTCTGTTTTTGAATAGTAAAGCAAAGATAATTATGCAGTGGGTGACACACACTGAATAAGACTCAAGTCATTACTTCAGAAGACAAAGGGACTGACATGCAGCACTCAAGTGCTTGCACAGAAAGAGGGTCTTAATGTGTAAACCTCAAAAGAGACTCCGAGGTCTTGTGTATGACTCATCTATTAAACATAACATGTCATTCTTATGTTCTGATAACAATTAATTAATTGACATTTGGGATAACTGCACTGCTTAACAGGGCATCCCAAGGTAGGAACTGTGTTCCAAGCATTTCCCAGTGTCTTCCCACTGCAAGCTTCTCAGAAATTATACTAGCCGCCAAAAAGCCATCTCTTCATTGAGCACCATTTGCTCTTCAGCTTACTGTTCTTATACTGATAACCAGCTAAACAGGGGCCATCATGTATTTGAACAGGGAACGGTTTTTGACATGATCTTATAACTTCTTAACTACTGAAAACTTGAGTTTTATTTTTTTTAAAACTGCAAAATTAACAAAGTATAGCAAACGTTTAATGCCATGTTTCTCAAACTGTGGGTTGGGACTCACTAGGTGGGTCGCGAGCCAATTTCAGATGAGTCCCCATCCACTTCAATTTTTTCTTTTTAATATATTAGACTTGATGCTGCCATGATATGTGACTGCATTTGGGGAAATGTTACAGAAGGACTATACTTTTAACAAGCTACTATGTATTTTCTTTTAACAATGATAGTAAATGGAACTGACTCCTGGGTAAGTGTGGGTAGGATTGCAGCCTAGGATTGCTAAAATTTTCCTGCTTGATGATATCACTTCTGGTCATAACATCACTTCCAGTGGGTCATGAGAGATTCTCATTCTAAAAAAAGGGGTCCCGGTGTTAAATGTGTGAGAACCACTGGTTTAGTGGTTATTCAACAAAGGCCCAAATCCTAACCAACTTCCCAGTACTGGCATAGTTGTGCCAATGGGGCATATGCTGCATCCTGCAGTTGGGTTGGCACTCACGGAGGCCTCCGCAAGATAACGGAATGTTTGCTCCCTTATCTTGGGGCTGCATTGCCCTTACCTCAGTGCTGGAAAGTTGGTTAGCACTGCGCCTGAAACAGTTTAACATATAAAACAAATTTCTGAAAATTCAACAAATCTCATGAGACACGCATCACAACAGTGAGTTCATCAGAAATGTATCTATTGACATACCATTTAGAACCCATAGTTGAGACATATGACTGGAAAGAACTTATGGGAGAACATATCTTTCCTAAATAGGGAAGGCATGTCCTTTCTCAGGGTCTGAGCAACCTCATTCTGTGACTTACTGAGATCTAAGGGGAGAATGCTCCTTAGTGATCATGAGCCCCTTGCTCTCTGTTGCCATGGTACATGGCAGTGGACAGTGCAGTGCATGGGGGCAGTGTACTAATAGCCAGGATTGGGGACTCAAATCAACTACTTGGACACAAGTCGTGAAAATGTGTGATTTTTGCTAACACAGAGTCTTGTGAGTCATACGCATAGAAGACTATAAAAGACTCGAATCAGGGTCCCCTGACTCAGCAATCATTCCCACACATGCTGACTCAAGTCTATCTGTGTCTGGGTGTGCTTGTTTACTGTTTCTGCAGCATTGAAAACTTTGTGGGACAAGTATTCTAACAGGGTGAACAGCAGGGAAGTTCCAGCCAGGAGGCAGGAAAGGATTAATGTGAGCAGGGGGTGGGAGGTGGGACTGGACTCTCTTTTCCCATCTGATAGGAAGGAACAGATGATCACTGGACAAAGGATGGCCATTCTGATATTTTCATTGGCTGAGCAAGAGCAGGAGGAGAAGACAAGGGGCTTCTTGCCTTGCGATTGACTGAAAAAGCCCAGTGAGAGAGAGGAGGCAGGGTGGGGGTGGGGGAAGGAGTTCATAACAATCATGCTTGTAACCACATGGAGAGGGAGAAGAGAATAACTGGCTGCAGTGGGACTACTTCTGAGTAGGGGAGCAGCCCTGTTTTTTTTCCACTGAGGGCTTTCTCAAGGGGGGAACAACTCAACTCGAGTCCATTACAGTCACTAAAGGGTGACCTGGAAAGTTCCCCTGTTATGACTTTTTTCAAGTTGAGTTGTGGGGAGTGGTGACTCTGACTTGACTTAAGTCAAGCCCCACTAAATTTTTGCATCCCTGCTGACAGCCATACTAAGAGATGCCAGCAATGCAGCAAAGGGCATGGAGTGTGTGTGTGTGTGTGTGTAACTCTGTAGGCCCCTGCAATAGGTACCCTGTGTCACATACCAGCCCACTGATTAGTCCATGCAGTGCTCCATCTGATAGGCCCTTGTGCTACAGGCTCCCAGTTCAGTGTGTGAAAGGTGCTCTTTGCCTTTCTTCTGCTGTAGCTGGGTAGTTAGTGAGCAGTTTTGAGGAATGGTCAATGTAGGTTCTAAACCCATATCTCTCACTAGATCAGCACCCTTCTTTGCATGTTGTTGCAGCTCCCCTAGTGGCATATCCAGGTTTCTCCCCCTGAAAAGGGTTTCTTCCAGCTGTCAGATGCCCCCATCAGGACTCAAACCCTTGCCATAGAGGGGCTTGTGCATTTATTTCACATGGCTGCCCTCTTCCAAGGGAATTATATTTCTAGCCTTACTCTGCTCTACTCAAAAGGGATTCCTTGGATTTATGAGTTTATATGGGTGGGATGAAGGGACTTGAATCCTTGGTGCTAGAATCCTAGCACTACTTTGCTTTTGTCCCTTTGCAGCTGATGCCACTGTAACTCCTGCAGGAGGTGGGAGTGCTGTGGCATTCTTATGTCATGTTGTGTGTGTGTGTTCGAGTCCTTGAGGCATCTCCATATGGTTGAGGCGGTGACTGTGGCTGTGTTATTCATTCCAAGTGTTTGGCAGGAGGGGGAGTCCCCCCATTGGTCACCCATTGGATTTTCACCTGCCCCCGCCCCTGCTCAGTTCACTCTGGCAGCACTTCTCCAGCTGCCAGCATTGAGGCTTATTTGAGGCAACGAGTGGCTCCTTGGACATCACAGAGATGATCCACAGATGCCACACAGATGATGTGCCAACTTCACAGCAATGACACACGGATGTCACATGGCTGATAAGCCAATGTCATGACGATAACACACTGCCATCAGGATGCTGCTCTGTGGATAACAGGCTATATAGGTTTTTCCATGAACAGTTGGAGAGTGACTGGGAAGGTGTTCCTTTGCCAGGGCAGCTTTGGCATTTGGTCCTTGTTGCACTGGTGTCAGTATGGCATTGCCAGGACAGGCTCAGGATATGAGGGATGTCAAGCCAGCATCTGTGCAATGTTGGCATGGCATCTGAATAGGATTGGGCCTATGAGTTGAATCCTAAGTTTAATCATGACCAAGGCTGAAATCCTAAACACAGTTACTTGAGAGTAAGAAGGTTACACAACTGATTGCACTGCAGCTTAGGAAATGTCCCAATGTATAAAATATATTAAAAAATATAAACTTGAAAACTTAATTCTGGCTTTTAAAACTAGCTTATTCAAAACACAATATACTACTGTATGATAGCCTCCTACCCCACCCCACAGAAAGACATGAGTGCTTCAGCTATTCATATAATCAGTCTGACTTCAGTGAGTGAACAGGTGGGGTCTCTTTATCTGTGGATTCAGCATCTACACCACAAACGCTGAACCCCCAGATTGCCTCCCCCCACAGACCTCCCAGACACAACTGGAACCTTGTTCTGGTCGTGTCTGGGAGGTTTTCTGAGTCTCGGGGAGGCTGTATGCAGGCTCAGAAGGGCTCTGGATGCGTATGGAGCCCAGTTGGGCCAAAAACAGCAAATATGATTATCCGTGGGAGTTCTGAAACGGATAACCCATGGATACAAAGGCACCACATGGACATACCTACCAAAGCTAGAAGAAAAAGTAATAGTTTTGACATATTAAAGAAAATGAATAATTGTCTAAACAATTACATCTGTGGAAGTGGTTCAGATCTTTAATCCCTTACATCAAAGATGTTGGAGCTTTAATTCTCTTTGTGCTTCTTTCCTAAGAAATAATCTGTAATACTATTAAGCAGTTATTTATATTGTCCCAAAGGTAATGTCTGTGATCAAATAAGATTTTAATCAAATGGGAGAGCTTATACAGTATTCTTAATACTGGTTTGTGTGTTCTTAGGATTTGCTTTTTATGATTCCTCATTATTTTGCCCACACATAATTCCTGATAGGACACTATAGCAAGCACAACACTGTATACAGTAAAGTGCCTTCATTCACAGCTTTTTTGTTGGGGGGGGGGCATCATTAAGTGTAATAAGGAACTGTACGATAATATAATATTTTAGAAATATTTTGATTAGATATTTGGCACCAAGGCAGAATTTTGGGGTAGGGGAAGAGCTTGCTTGGTTTTCATCGACAGATTTCAAAATCGCTCTTAAACCTGGACACTTAAAAATGAATAAGAGCTATGTTAAAACAATGCCACCATAATCAGAAATAGGACCCAATTCTATCCAACTTTGCAGCGCTGATGCAGCCATGTCAATTCTGTGATGCAGCCGTGCAATGCATTCTGTGACGGAGGAGAGTCACGGGGGCTTCCTCAAGGTAAGGGAATGTTTGTTCCCTTAACTCAAGACTGCATTGCGGCTGCATCAGCGCTGGAAAGTGGGAAAATTAGATTGGGCCCTTAGGCAGTAAAATCAATCAGAGAGAGTCAAAGATACAATGTTAATTCAGCCCTCATCAAATGCCTAATGGAACACTATGTGTTTAGCACTTTCTTAACACCTGGTGGAGTTGAAGCACCATAAACCCTCTGTAGGACAAAGTTCCAAAATTGGGGCAACCACAGAGAGGGCCCTGCCCTTTGTGCTTGCCCTTGGGACTTCAATAAATGATGGAACATGGAACAAAGTCTCCTCTGAACACTTTAATTGACAGGAAGGTTCTCACAGCAGTTGGGTTGGCTACAGTGGAACTGCGCCGATCTCTGCATGAAACAAGCAGAATTCTTGATATCCATATTCCCCCCCCCCCGCTTAATCTTCAGAAAAGATTATTGAATCTTCCTTTAGGAAGCCTTGATCTTTCTCACAACTTTTCCACCCACACAGAAAGTACAGCCTTGCTCATTTTTTGAGATTATAATGAGTCTACAACTAGAAAGAATGTGACTGCCAAGTAAGATGTCACATTATTTTTGGGTACATGAAAATTGCTTTCATGAACTATGAAAACTTCTAGACTTTTTTCTTAGTCCATTTAAAGTATTTTAGTATTATCTTCATATTCCTTTTCATATGCGATTGGGTAAAAAAAACATCCATTTTTATTTTTAACATTTTATCTCACCACATGGCTCACAAAAAACTGTCAGGACAGCTCACGTTATATAAAACAATAAAAGAATAATAAAACAAAGAAACAAAGCACATTTAAAGCAAACACGTAGGCACAAAGTCTCATGCTTTATAAGAACATAAGAACATAAAAACAGCCTCACTGGATCAGGCCATAGGCCCATCTAGTCCAGCTTCCTGTATCTCACAGTGGCCCACCAAATGCCCCAGGGAGCACACCAGATAACAAGAGACCTCATCCTGGTGCCCTCTCTTGCATCTGACATTCTGACATAGCCCATTTCTAAATCTCTTTATGAATGAACTTGTTGCAAAGACTATCATGTATAACTTGCCAGTAAATTCTAGAACTGCTCAGTTGTTCTACAAATCAGTTCAAAGTGTATTCAGGAATGGGGAATGCCCTTCCATTGCCACCATTTTGCAAAAGGTGCAATTGACAGGAAGTCTCTTTCCCCTCCCCACTATCACATGAGTGACATGAGTGGGGAAGATTCCTGCTCCTTATTGGATGCTTTTTTGGGTGGCTGGGTGGGTGGGACTCAAAGTCATTTTTTGGCTGGCATCCTACTATATGTCAGTGTGCTTCAGATTCCTGACTAGAATACTCAGGCATCTCTTTCGGAATTCTTTGGAGGCCTTTTCCTTGGGGATCCTAATTTCACTATGATAACCATTGCTGCTGCTTGCTGCGTCTCACCACTCACATTAAAACAAACCAACAAACAAAAAAAGAAGGGTTTGCATGAATTATGGGTTCACTACTACTGCTGCAAGTATGGACATACATGTTGAGGACGTTGGAGATAAGCAGTTTTTAAGTGGTATGTCCACCAGTGAAGTAGGACAGTCAATGTAGTTGGATGGTTGCGTTGTGGAGTTTATGCTGTGGCTTCAACAGTATGAGGGAGAGATATGGTGAACCCATTTTTGCCCAGCCCACAGGTGTACGCATTTGATCCCTGCTGCATATATGCAACGTTGGGCAGAAATGGCTTAAGCTGCAGGGGCTGCCTGGGTGAGCTGTGTTGCTGTGGACTTTGGAACATTCTTGAGTAATTTATGCAGTCACTTTTGTGGTTGGCAGTCACTGCAGACGGAGGGTTGTGCGGTGGCGCCATGCTGTGGTTTCCACAGTAGGAGACAGCAGTGTGGTATTAAGCTGCAGTAGCCATGAGGGAAATATGGAGCAGTCTATGGATTTAGTTATACCTGTTGATTCTGTTTCTTTTTTTTTTGTTGTTGTTGTTTGACAGGTTTTTGCTAGATATATCCAATGATGGTGCTTGTTTGTGGACACTCCATCATTTTGGGGGTCTGCAAGCTCCAGCAGCACCAGCACCAAGCTCAGGTTCAGTGATGTGGCTAGAGTCGGCAGGCCTGCTAAGAGAGACGTGCTGTGGAGCCAGTTGTTGGTGCTGGTTTGGGAACTTATCCAGAGTTCCCCCCTCCAGATATTATTAATTCACCTGGGAGAGAATGACATGTGTCACAGGACTCTGTCTTTGAGTTTGCAGCTTTTAGTGATTTTGCTCTCCTACACTTGGCTCTCTGGAGTTTGTACTCTCTAGTCAGATCATTTACAGAGTAGGATTTGGCACGGGTTATGTTAGGATAGATTATCCTAGGATAGGATAGGTTATGCCTGGGGACAGGAGTAGGGATCTTGGTGTGCACCTTGGGGGAAGCAGGACCCTAGAGGCTGTCTGGCCCAAAGAGGGTGGCAGGTGAATCTTCAGTGAGCCCTCGCAAAGTTGACCTCAGGGCACTCCAGTTTGGGGGAGCTGGTGCAGTCCAACTTCCTCAATCCCTCAAAGCTGGCATAGAGAATTGCTCTCAATTGACTGCAGAGTGAGAATGCCTGTAATGGAAGATCAGAAGATCATCAGGTGGATGATGTGGTGTTGACAGCGATTCCATGTTTTGACAGCTGGTTGACAGCTTGGGGAAGGGCAGGGCTGGCTCCACAGCTGTAATCAATCAAGGCTAATGGAGACCTGGTTGGACACCTGAGCTTCATTTGACCTTGATGGTACTTTGAAGGAGCTAAGGAGGTAGCTCACAGCTGAGCTGCATTTGCACTTAATGGGACACAAAGGATAAAAGGCAGCTTCAGAAGGACCAAAGGAGCCGGACGCTGACCCAGAGGGAGAGCTGGAAGGGGGATGCTGACCCAGCCGGAAGCCGGACGCTGACCCAGACGGAGAGCCGGAAGGGGGATGCTGACCCAGTCGGAAGCCGGACACTGACCCAGAGGGAAACACTACCTGACCCAGAGGGAACCAGACCAAGAAGGCTACCAGACCCAGACCTACAGGAGAAGGGGACTGCCAGGACTCTGCTGTAGGACACAGAAGATTGGGAAGACTGGACTGTGCTTTGGAGACCGGATTGGACTTGAATTGGAGGCTTCAGACCTTTACCCACTGAGTTAAGTGGAGTTTTGGGGAGGGAAAGCCTCTGGACAAGAAGACTTGCAGGGAGTGTCTGTGTTCATAGCAATAAATTTGGTTAGTTGCTATAGATAAGGAGTTCTGTGTTCATTCTTTTACACACCACAGCTGTTGCTCTAGAGATAAAGAGGGTGTTAATTAGCCAAAAAGCAGGCATTAGAAGGGAGTTGGGATATTTGGACGGGACAAATTGGCGTAGTCGGCAGGATTCAAAAATTGGGATAGGACAATGCCTAAAAGGGAAATAGATGGATGTTTGCTGTCTCCTCTGTGCTAAGGAGATGGGAGTTTTAAAGCAGGGCCTGCTGCAGATTTATTCTTAATAAAATGGTTTTTAATAAAATGTAGCCCAATTTGTCTTCTAAGCAACTTGCCACATGCATTTATTGGGGGGGGGGGTGCCAGGATAATTGCAGGATTGCACACCATCTATCCTCAGGTTCATTTTTTTGTCTACAGATGCACACACTTAAACTGGGCAGAATATCTCCCTATGATTTGTCATGCAGGGTGGCTGTATTTGGGAATTAAAGAAAGAAACACTCTTGAGTTCACTGCATGGCTTTGTAGGTGTACCTATGGAGCATGGTGGTACCTGGGTACAATGTATCAATACGTAAACCCATCTGAACAGGTTTTACTTTAAATACTACTTGTTTATTTTGCACCATAACCAGAAATTTCTGACACCAACATCTTTGCCGTACATTAGTTATTCCAGTAAGTATGGGTCCACTCTACTCAAGCACCATTAAAGCCTTCTGCCTAGCTCTCCTTTATGTCCTTCCCAGTGAAACTCAAGGCCTGCTTTATTATACTGTTCAGTATAAAAGTGTCAGGAAGGAGAAGCATAAGGAATGACTCATATACAGAAAGACAGTACACTATTTCCCGTATTTAAACTAACAAGCTCACTTTAACGCCGCTATTGTGTCTTAGAGAAAACGTCCAATCTCCTGAACCTTCAACAACTGCAAATTAACGTTTTCTGTTGCTAGCAGTTAAAAGGGTGGGGTGGATTGAAGATTGGAATCAGCAGCAATATATGGCTGTATCAGTACAATTATCTCATATTATTAGAATTTCAAACACAAACAGCATATGTACATTGTACTGATCCCTCCCCTCACAGTTTGTCTTTTCCAGCACCAGTGCCAGGTGTAGCAGAAGAATTTTTGTATAACAGATTTAATGAACCGTTTAAAAATTGCCTTATTAATAGGAATAGGTAATTGTGTCAAAAAAATGGGTTTGCTTTTGACTGAGACTGCAATCCCAAGGTTGACTTAGGCTGGAGCAAGCCTCTCACACCAGCCCAGGACTGTTGTGAACGTGCTGTTGTGAACATGCTGTAAAGTACGTTTGTGGCTACTTGAGAGCTAGCTAGGCTGGTGCAGAGGCCAACACTGGCTCCCTGAGGCTAGACCCAGCCCTGGATGGGTTATATTGGTGTCTGAGCAGACCAGTGCAGGGGGTGGGAGAAGGTGGTGGGAGGGCAGACCGGGAGGCAGATTGGGCCTGGGAGGGGTTGGAACAGCTGCGGCAACAGCTCAGATTTGTGCCAGTGAATTTACTGGTGCAGATTTGAGCAGTCCCATGGGGTGGCAGGACGTTACTTGGGCTAAGGGGAAAAAAATCCCCTTACCCCAAGTTGCCCTCTAGAAACCATCTAACCTGCACTGGATACAGCACAGGCCAGTTGACCTGCCTGTTTCAGCACAAGTTAGAATTGGGCTGTGAGTCATCTCACTTTATTCTCAAAGTTCTGAAGTGTTTTAAGTATACCTTTCAGTGCCTGACAACAATGTGGCTTGACAGAGAAGTTTTTTGTTTTTTTTGTCACTTAATTGCTCCAATCTGAGAATAACAGCAAAATTTTGGAATGAATGAAGACATGAATGAAAGGAAGAAAAGTAAGGGTCATATGGGCATATTCATCCTGAAGAAGACTGCCAATAATCTCTTAAGGTAATTATTTTTGATATGCATATCTTAATGCAAATCTTCTTAATGTTAATCTTAATGTAAACAAATAATTATTAAGAATATGGAAAAAAAGCTGCAGCCACATTCCTCTATAGTAGCTCAAATTCAATAGTTTCAGGATGATGTAATCAGAGAAAGAAAAATAAGAAATAAAATAGAATGTATTTGAAAGAAGTTCATACCAATAGAAAACAGCACAACAAAACAACTTTTAAATATATCATTTGGGGTAGGTTAATAGTCTCTCTCATTAGGAGAAACGAACACACACAGAGAACATATTTCTGCCTTCTGATTAAGCAATGAGCCAATACAGCTGTAAATCTTGCAGAAATTCCCCATGGTTCAACTCAAAAGAGCAATGTTTTACTCTTTCCACCTCTTGTGCTTCATTTTCAGACCAGTGTTATGCTAAGTATATAAGAAACTTTCCATCATGCTGTTAAAAGAAATGGAAGATGATTTTCCTATACCTGAGAAGCTTTATGATTTTTCCCAATATTTCTAGTATGATAAAAGACTTAATAAAAATGTAATTATGGTAGTATTGACTTCTTAATAGACCAATTATAAGTACATAGGACACAATCCTTCCCTTTGAGAGGGTACAGAACATGAACATGGATGGATCCCCTTAAAGCTGAATATAGTCATCTCCCCCCCCCCCCAATGTATGGTAAGTAGCACATTAGGGCATTCAAATAAATGGAAAGTCTATGTGTACTTGCAATATCTCTATTCCCTGACAAGAACTTCACATCTTTCATTCTGAGCTGTTCTCAAGATCTAAATTTGAATAATTTGCATTGTGATGACTGGGAGACCTCAACAGACATATAGGAGAAATTCACAGAGACTTTCTACTCCTTGCAATATTCTAACATGTTGAATCTATGCACAACAGAGTGCGAAAGCAACAGTTCTGTTGAGTTATTTGGGGTCGTTTGATGCAAGGAAAAGGATAACTTCCTAATTTATTTTGATTGATTGGTTTCATTTGCTTCCTAATTTATCCCCAAGTCATCCAATAGGCCATGAAAAACCTTTGCAGAACTGTTAACTTGTTCTATAGAGATCTAGAAATATTGAAAAAAACACAAACACATTTTTGCATATATATTGATTTAACAGTCCACACTTCAGCTAGGACTGGATCACAAAATAATTTACAATTTAAATCAACAAAAAGCTAAAATATATTAGCAAGCAGTACTTATGGGGCAATCAGTGATGCAGTTCAAGTTCCAAGCTTCTGTTTCTAAAAAGAGGGAAGCAGAAGGCTGGCTAGTGGTATAGACTGCAGCCCACAGAAGCAGTCCCTAAAAGTTGATGATGTTATCGCAGGTTCTAAGCTTTTCAATCCAGAAGAAGGGAGAGAGGTGAAAAGCGGTGTGCCCCAAGGATCTGTCCTGGGACCGGTGCTTTTCAACCTCTTCATAAATGACCTGGATACAGGGTTGAGCAGTGAAGTGGCTAAGTTTGCAGACGACACCAAACTTTTCCGAGTGGTGAAGACCAGAAGTGATCGTGAGGAGCTCCAGAAGGATCTCTCCAGACTGGCAGAATGGGCAGCAAAATGGCAGATGCGTTTCAATGTCAGTAAGTGTAAAGTCATGCACATTGGGGCAAAAAATCAAAACTTTAGATATAGGCTGATGGGTTCTGAGCTGTCTGTGACAGATCAGGAGAGAGATCTTGGGGTTGTGGTGGACAGGTCGATGAAAGTGTCGACCCAATGCGCGGCGGCAGTGAAGAAGGCCAATTCTATGCTTGGGATCATTAGGAAGGGTATTGAGAACAAAACGGCTAGTATTATAATGCCGTTGTACAAATCGATGGTAAGGCCACACCTGGAGTATTGTGTCCAGTTCTGGTCGCCGCATCTCAAAAAAGACATAGTGGAAATGGAAAAGGTGCAAAAGAGAGCGACTAAGATGATTACTGGGCTGGGGCACCTTCCTTATGAGGAAAGGCTACGGCGTTTGGGCCTCTTCAGCCTAGAAAAGAGACGCCTGAGGGGGGACATGATTGAGACATACAAAATTATGCAGGGGATGGACAGAGTGGATAGGGAGATGCTCTTTACACTCTCACATAATACCAGAACCAGGGGACATCCACTAAAATTGAGTGTTGGGAGGGTTAGGACAGACAAAAGAAAATATTTCTTTACTCAGCGTGTGGTCGGTCTGTGGAACTCCTTGCCACAGGATGTGGTGCTGGCGTCTAGCCTAGATGCCTTTAAAAGGGGATTGGACAAGTTTCTGGAGGAAAAATCCATTACGGGGTACAAGCCATGATGTGTATGCGCAACCTCCTGAGTTTAGAAATGGGTTATGTCAGAATGCCAGATGCAAGGGAGGGCACCAGGATGAGGTCTCTTGTTATCTGGTGTGCTCCCTGGGGCATTTGGTGGGCCGCTGTGAGATACAGGAAGCTGGACTAGATGGGCCTATGGCCTGATCCAGTGGGGCTGTTCTTATGTTAAGGTGCTATAGATCACGGGTGTCCAAAGTTTTTGGCAGGAGGGCCACATCGTCTCTCTGACACTGTGTCGGGGGCCGGGGGGAAAATAATTAATTTACATTTTAAATTTGAATAAATTTACATAAGTTTACATAAATGAATATATTAAAGATGAACTTATATGAATGAATGAAGGTCTTGCAATAGCTCAAGGCCTATAAAAGGCCTCGCACAAAGCAAGGCTGGCCTTTCCTTTGCTGCCGCTACTGCATCACAGATATGAAACAGCAAGCAGTGGAGGAACCCCACATCCCACAGCTCACGTGAGAGGCCAAACAGTCGCCCTCACGCTGAGAGCAGTTGCATCAGGCTAGTGTGGGCTCTAACAAATCTCTGGAGGGCCAGAGGCTCATTGGAGAATGGGGGCTCCCTGAGGGCTGCATTGAGAGGCCTTGAGGGCTGCAAGTGGCCCCAGGGCCGGGGTTTGGGCACCCCTGCTATAGATGAATTCAAAGGCTGGCTGACAGATGGCTGCCAACAGAAATAGCTCATTTGAGTCTTGTTTTCAGACATATAAAAATCCCATGTGCTCCTAGACCGCTTAAAGAAATGAAATTCTAAAGTTCTTAGGGAACTTTAAGTGGAAGACACCATTTTTAACCATGAACAAAGGGCCTAGGATGAGCAAAAGATAGATTGGATGAATCCCCCCAACATCCTGGTAGCTCTGCTTGCCTCAAAATAAATATACTTTTTTCAGCCATGTTTTGGGGCGCTGCTGCAAGAATGAGTGGTTTGGCTAGTTCTTTTATAAACATGTCAAGTCTTATATTTCATGTGCCTAGACACATTTTTTGACAAAATGGAACTTCTTTCACCAATGGGCATTAGGATGACCACCAGCAGTTGGCCAGATTGGTGGAAGTTCCATGCTCATGAGAGGGTCACTTGACAAGGTCAAGCCCTGAAACCTCAGTACATTGTACTGTAATCAACACTATACTCAGTCATCCCACTTGTTCTCAATTCAGCATACATATATTGCCAAACAGACAATTTCTTCAGCACTGTGGCTAGAAAAGTATCTGAAGGTCCAATTCTATTCAACTTTCCAGCACTGATACAGCTGCAGTACAAAACCAAGTATCACAGAAAAAGGCTAAAGGGGTAAAAGCAAAGTATAGGTCTCTGCCTAAAGCCATGTTAGGTGTCGGAGCCATGTTAGCAAGACACAGCTGTAAGTTGCTCAGTAGAGTATTCCAAAGGAGCTAGCTTCTTGGAGAAATGTGGAGCGGCTAGCCCTCATATCTGGAGATAGCAGTTCCCAGAGTGGCTGATTGGCCAAGGACAATCATGGATTACAAATCCACTGCAGCTGCAGGTTTTCAGGCACGGAGGGATAACCCTCCATGAGTGAGTGACTTGATCTCATGTCCGCCTCTAGAAAGTTTGGCTGGTTCCGATTTCTAATTGGCTGTTGAGCTCAAGTCTGTTATAAGAGTCACCAGTTAGGAACATCCTTTGTCTTAGATCTTCTCTGACCCATGTGACCTGAGCTTTGACCACTCCATTCCAAGATGGATGACCCTGACCATGGCAGGGCTGGCTGATGGACTGAGATTTACTGATTTACTGAGATTTACTGATGTGAGACTTTGGTGAGTGATAGTGTTAGTGTTAGGAGTTAGCTTTTATTATTATAATCTGTCGTGTATTATATGCCGTCCTTAAATTCTTAAATTTATGCCTACATGAAGTGCTTGTCTTCTGTTATTTCTATCCTTTAACAAATCCTATCTATTTACAGCTGTGTGGATGATTGGAATCATGAAAGGGGGAACTGGTGGTGATTGTGACTGGTTTCCAGTGATTTGGTCTTATGCTTCCCTGACGCCTCATTAAGTGTGCCTGGCTTCCTGTTTCAAGCCAAGCGGAGACTCTGGCTGGAAGTCAAGGCTGCTGGAGGGCATCTGCAAATTGACCTGTTGTGTACTCTGAAAGCTCCCTGAATTGAGAGGGCAATTGGCAGTAAACAGAAGCCAACTGGTCAATTGGGGGGTTGATGAGTTTACTGCCCTACTAATTGTCTGACTTGTGAGGTGCTTCTACTGCTTCCTTGTCCTTTACCTTCCCAAGGTAAAGGAACAAACATTCCCTTATCTTGAGGAAGCCTTTGCGACTGCTCCTTCCCATCAAACCACAGGATGCAGCACCTTTGCATCGGCACTGGAAAGTTAGATAGGATTGGGCCATCAGATTCTTAGAAGACACCTAGAGGTCTAGGTTCCAGCCCACAGTGCAGAATGCACAGGCACCATAACATGTTCATTGAGCATACAAGTGATCAGAAAAATCCTGCTCATATGAGTCTCCATTTGTCTTTACAGATGCCTATTTTCCAATATGTCAACAAGTTTCATGAATGGAGCTTGCCCAGTACTGAGTGCAATACTCCAGAAGTGTTCTTAATAACGTTGGGTGGTATGATATTCTTCCTACCTGGTCTAACATTTTGGATTTTTTTCTTCTATTTCACATTTTTAAGTCTAAGAAAGTATTTCCTACAATTCTTATTCCTGTGATTCAATACTGGCTTTATGGTTTCGTTTAGATGTCTTTCTGACAGGATACATTGCTTTTTAATTCCATGGCTTCTCATTACCTACCACCACCACCACCCACCCCAGGATCTGAACTAGGGTTACCAAAGTTTATGAGGAAGGAGGCTGTCAGCATCCAACTTAATTCAGCTAACAGAGTTTTAGATATAGATACAGATATATATTTTCAAAAACCTTCAGAGAGAACTATCATACGAATAACCTATGACACTGAGAAGCAAATTCATGCACAAAAAAATATGCAGCCGTGAAAAAAAATGTACGTGGATCATGCTGTACAGGAGAGACAGGATGAGTAAGGAGGAGGGATATTGAATCTTATTCTTCTAAAAAGTTTTAAAATCACTAAAGTGCATAGCCTGAAGACAGACAAAAGAGGAGTGTTAGCACGTTCTCCTAACTCACAGCTTCACCTCACTGCATTCCAATGCATCAACTTCATTCTCAATTTAGCTTGCTGCAAAGGTAGAAGACTTAATTTGTGCAGCCGCCCACGCTTCAGAACAATTGAATGCAGCCTCCTACCCTTCACTATTTGCTCTGCAAAATGCTCAGTTCTTACTAGGACCTGATGAAATAATAGATTATATAACTGGGAGTAATTCTATTAATGCATTGCAGTCCAAATGTTTTAGTTTAAGTTCGTAACTTTACATAATTTGAAGTGTATGTTTATTTGCATTAGTATCTCAATCTACTCTTTGGGACTATACTTTTCCAGTACAAAGCCTTCTGATGTTTTATCTGCTGACATGATTTTCAAGAGTATTTTGCAACCTGCAAAATGAATCAACTTTTCAACTAAATCCTACAATGTCTCCTTATCCACTGGGTTTCCGTTCTAGAACACCTATTGGATTAAAAAAAAATCAGTTGATACCAAATCAGTGGAAACATAGCTTTAAAGACTCACTTTCAGGTTTCTTGCTCCTTTACTGTTGCCCCAGAATGCATTAATATAGACAATGATCATATTCAGCCACTAGATGGAGTGAATAATGGAATCTAATAGAATGAAATTATAATTATTTAACAGCAGGAAGGTAGGAAATGGGATTTTGGTGCTTTTTTCCTTGTTACAAGACAGTTAAAGGTGGACCTTGGTATTAGTGGTGAACCAAATCAGTGGATACTGAGGTCCCACCTGTATACTCAGTTTCTGCTACTGAGTAATAACATTTCTTTTAAAGGGGCATTTAAAAGAATTTATGAATAGTCAATGTGTGTTATAGCCTTCATTTCATTTGTTCCATTTCATTTCATAGCCAAGAAAGTTACTCATGATCAAATCGCATTGAAATCAATCCATATTGATTTAGGTATTTTATATAATAGATTACTGTAAGGGAAACATTCAGTGTGATTGATCATATAGTATTGGTATGGGGAAAAATTACTATAAAATTAGCTCCATTAATACAGAACAATAGAAAGGTGGGGGTGTTTAAGGAGAGATTAAAATGTATTTCAAGTGGGGCTTTTCTTTCCCCAAGTTAACCACCAGGCCATCTCTCCTCTCTAAAAATATACTTTAAAGCCATCATAAAATGTTGAGTGGCAGTTTTCCATCTTAAAAAGTTTACTATATAGCAAGTAGCAAATGAACATTTTGATTAGACCCTAAACTAAATTACTTTAGTGCCATGCCATAACACTGAAGGTCATAAACGTAACTGTCCTCTGCTCATTCCCACCGTTGCTAGTGGTGCTCATAAATAAAAATAACGTTTTTAAAATAACTAACCATCTTTCCCTGATAGTCCCTTCAAGCAGAGCAAATTGTTGTACATGCGGTTGCACTAATCACCATTGGCTTACTTTCAAACTATTTGATGAAGTATAGATTTCCAATTTTTCCTTTCTCTGACTTTCTCCTTGTTCTTTATTTTAACAATTTTATTTTTTATAAGTCAGTTTAAAGTCTCTGTTAATAAGCAGCTTGGCTAGCCCACTGCTTTTATCAAAAGACTCATACAGACTCCATATGTTTTTAGAACATTGCTGTATAGCCTGTGCAGAAGCAGCATAAAGGCAAGGCAAACTACTGCCTTCATTATCACAAGTTATCCAGCTGTCCTGGCTGGATCTGGGTGCCTGCCACCCCCTTACCTGCCGCTTTTAACCAACAATCTGTCAGCAAATGAGGAGGAGTCTACTTGCAGTTAAAGGGTTTCTCCTTCTATTATACTCGGACTGTTGTAGCTCAGATTGGATGTCTTCCCAGAACAGGATAAAGATTTTAGGAAATAACCATTCTGAGTAGGATAGCAAAAAGTGTAATGGCCAGATGAACACTCTCATCAACACTGCACCAGAGGAGGCCATTTTAAGGTTAAGTTGTATGGGTCATTTGATGCCCATATGGAGTGCTATCAGATACTTTCTTTCTTAAGGGGGGAAAAATCCGTTAACCCAATTGCCATTTCCTTTGTTACCCAAAGCAATATATGTGAACAGAAACTTGTTAGTATGGGGATGGGGAGTATGATGTGCAATGCATGTAATTTCACCTCAGTGTAATCTCCACTAAGAAGCTATCATGAAATGCAGTTACAATTCATGAAATTTCACATTCATTGGCCTTCTGTATATATTAGAGAAGACATTCATTGTTTACAAGTGCTTCTCATGAATCATTCCACTGATGATGACCACAGCCCAATCTTATCCTGGGCCTATGACAGCAAATTTCATGATCTGCTGCAATAAGTGATTAATTCACCCCAATGGAATGTACATTCAGGTAAGACCAAGTAGGCGATGGAACTGGAGGAGATGGGGAAGGGAAGAGAACAAACCAAGCCTAGGAAGGGGGTAGGTTCGATGGAAGCAGCACCTGCCAAATCCTTACCCTCTTCCTGGGCTGAAGCTGCCTTCAGAAGTCAGTGCAGACTTCTGTCAGGGATATTGCTGGCACAGGTCTGAGTTGACCCACTGGGTCAGCAGAGGCTTATTCCAATGAAAAAGAACAAATTCCTTATTCTTACAGGAATGTTCCCTTCCCCCGAGGAAGCTTCCCAAGTCCAAATCTCCATGCAGGATTCAGCAGATGCCATGTTGGTGCCACTGCATTACCGCATAGGCTTTTAGGTAGGATTGGGTTGCTATTCTTATCATTCAAAATGTACACAACACATTTCAACAAAAAAGTTCACAGGTCATTTATATAGCAAGATAAATAAAAAGGATAGATGTAAAACATAAAACACATTAGTAAAACTAAAATTGTTAGGAAAAAATCAATAATATAGGTAGTATATACAGGTCAGATCCCGGTATCTGCAGGGATTCAGTTCCACAACCCCCAAGGATACAGAATCTGTGGATACCGGGGTCCAAATTTAAATCCTTTTAATAACAAAAAAGTGCCAAAATACGTTTTTGCGGCAAAACTGGGTGGTTTCCAAGATTGTAGAGCTGTTTTCAGGACAGAAAGACCCAGGTCACACAGAGGTTGCTGGCTTCTACCAGGTTCACCCCAGAATACATTATTTTTCAGAATACATGAATTTTTTGACTGATGGTGTTAAATTTAACAAAGGAGAGACAAGTCATAGACATATTTTAAAAAATGATGTTGATGATGTTGTAAAGCCTTTTATAGAGTATTTTAAGTGTACGCCAATAAAGGTGATTGGATTGGAGTATTTTAAGTGCTTCACATACTGTGTCTCCTTGTAGTCTTTAAGCAATGTTGTAAAGTGCATCAGAATTATCATTATATTGCAGTCTACAATCAAGTCACAGAATTACACAAGAATTACATCTTAGATATTAAGAAACCACATGTCACATTGCCATCATGCTATCCCCTGACCTGTTCTCCCCAGCCCCACACACACACTTCATGTGGTATGATCTCATTACAAATGCTTCTGAGTGTGGTTGCTACCATTCAGCTTCCCATTCCCAAGTGAGTGCTACATCAGACAAGGAAACAGAGCAGGCATGTGCATGACAAGTACGGCAGGCCAGGCTGGGTCACAGGCAGCCTCCTTTAACTACTTTATGAGAATGACAATTACAGTAAGCCACTCTAAGAGTTCATCAACTGAAGGGTGGGTAAATGTTTCGGATAAACTTCACAGTCTTTCTGGACCAGTTTTCAATATATGTTCTCCAAACCCATAACCACTGCAGATACCAAAATTTACAGATTTGGGCCCCGCCCCCCAAGCCCTCAGAACTTGACTGGAGCCCCTTCTTAGGGCCAGGGAGGTCGACTTTCAGAAGGCCGAAAAGCACAACCACGTGCGGCCTCTCTGGCCCTCAGTAAGGCCTCCAGACCCAACCAGTGTACAGCTCCAGTCAGGTTAAGAGGGCTACAAGTGGCCCAGCCTGTGGGTTTGAAACCCGCAGATATTTAAATTCGCTGATACTGAGGGCCACCTGTATGTCTTACTTTTCATGTTCTTGCATGCCTCTCTTTACACTTTTGGAAGGCTCCTCAATTTCTCATTGAGTTCTGACCTTGTATGAACCTTGTATGATGGAGCGTGTCCATCTACATTGGACTCACTCATGCTAGATTCTTCCAGTACAACTATTTCACCTGGTATGAATCATGCCAATCATATATTGGAAAATTTCTCTCTTTTCTGCCAGTGAATAGGGATGAGTAAAATAATAATAAAATATATATTAGCTTCAAAAGCTGGAACTACTATTTTCTCCTTAACCCCAAAGTAGAGAACGAAACAGAGTTTGTGTTTAAGCCTAGGAAATGGGGATCAAAACACAGAACATATTCAAAGCAAGCATTTTAATTTTTTTTTAAATCAGTCAAGACAAACTTTATTATTGAAATAACTATAGAGAAATAGAAGGAGGGAAAGTATGGAAAGTATGGTTACCTTTCTTGTCATCAAAGTACAAAGTCTGTTGAGCAGGATTTGACCACTGGAGGGAGGTGTTATCATTTTGATCAACTCGACAGGTCAAAGTTGCTGTTTCACCCTCGATGACTGTTACATTCTGTGTAAGTGGAAACTGTCCTTGGCTTCCTAAAATAATTTAATAAATATAATAAAATAGAAGGCATTAAATCGAAATCAATACCACAAAACTGATAACTTATCCTCTCAGAGTTTTCTCTGTTGGGAATTTGCCCCCTGATGTAATGATCCAGTGATTGTTTTTTTAACCAACATATCTATTCAAAACATGTTGTAGAGTTGTAGGTAGATAGGAGACCCCTTTTTAGTTCAGGCATTAAAACTTTAATGCTGCTCTATCCCCATCCACGCCATACAGACATATAATACAGGGAGAGGAATCAGGATTTTTTTCCTCTTCATAATTTAGCATTTCACTTTAGCATCTCAATACCATGTGACATGGATGTTTTAAGATAGTAACTAAACGTGTTGTCACTGACGTTTTCAGTGAGGTTCAGGCTGGTAAACCAATTAGGGAGAGCTGCAAATTCCCTTTTTCCTCAAAGTAAGGGTGAAGCCCCAAAATTCAGTTTCCAAGCCAGAGGTGGAAGAATTTCATTGCTACCTCATTAATTCTTCCCCACAAACACATCTTCTATAGAAATGTGGATTTCTCCCCACCCTGAATTGGTCTCATTGTAGGATGTCAAGGATAAATTGTACTGCACACAGTTTTTCTCCATTAGGAAGCAAGCAGGAAGAAAGCAAGGAGACAGGCTAATGAGAGCTGTAGTCTTTATGAAGCATGTAGTTTACCTCCACTGTAGTAGAACTTACAAAGACTCCCATCAGCCCCTTCCTTTCTTGCTGTTTGGAAAAAGGGAGGGGAAGATTAAACACTTTAATCTTAGCATGCTACATCTGAATGAAGGGAAGAGAAGAAAGGAACCAACACACTGCTGCTCTGGAAAAAAAGGATGTGTTTCAGGAGAAAATGACTGATGGGAAGGTTGATTGAGGGATAGGCAAAGTCATTTATTAGATCTTGAAATGGCTCAGTATTTTCCTAGTTTATAGAGAAGAATATAAGATCATTTTCAAATAATTTAGAGGCCAATCAAGATCAGCTCACCCAACTAATTTCAACTATTTAAAATATATGTGGGTAACAGCCAAATGGTAAAATTCAAGTGATTATGCTAAATTTCACATTAGAAATAAGGAAGGAGTGATGGCAATTGGGGTGTGTGTGCATGCCAGCATGACCACAGAAAACATGGAAGAATGGCAATAGTGGACTGCCTCATGAAGCAATCAAGCATTGGCTGGGCTAGTGTTATATACAAAGGGTAAACAAAAGTGTCATTAATCCATATGCATTCTTTATAATATTCCCAGAATTTTCATGTGTCTATTTCAGATGAAAACGTACCTTTTTAAAAACTTTTTTATAAACCTTTTTTACTTACATTAAATTACTACATTACAATTAATCTTTTTTATAGTTGTAATTAATTGTAGTTGTAATTAAATTACAATCAATCTTTTCTGGCAGGGAAAACCACCAAACGAAACCAGGGAACATGGCGTTGGCTTTGCCGTCAGAAATTATGTATTGGCAACCTTCAGTCTCGAAAGACTATGGTATCGCGCTCTGAAAGGTGGTTCTGGCACAGCGTCTAGTGTGGCTGAAAAGGCCAATCCGGGAGTGACAATCCCTTCCACACCGGGAGAAAGTGCAGTCTGTCCCTGGTCTGTCTCCCTGGCTATGGGCCTTCCTTCTTTGCCTCTTAGCCTCAGACTGTTGGCAAAGTGTCTCTTCAAACTGGGAAAGGCCATGCTGCACAGCCTGCCTCCAAGCGGGCCGCTCAGAGGCCAGGGTTTCCCACTTGTTGAGGTCCATCCCTAAGGCCTTCAGATCCCTCTTGCAGATGTCCTTGTATCGCAGCTGTGGTCTACCTGTAGGGCGCTTTCCTTGCACGAGTTCTCCATAGAGGAGATCCTTTGCGGTCAGAAATACCCTGCTGGAATCCATCATCCCACCTACTGTGGGACGTGAAAGAATTTTGTCCCTGCAGCTCCAGTCATCAGCAGGACCTGTCACACTCATCAGTGCTTATGCACCAACTCTGTCATCTCCAGCAGAAGCCAAAGACAAATTCTACGATGACCTGGCCACCACTAACAAGAAGATCCCTGTAAAAGAGCTATTGTTCATCCTCGGCAATTTCAATGCTAGAGTTGGTGCTGATCACAGTTCGTGGCCCACTTGCTTAGGTCAGTTCGGCACTGGGAAGATGAATGAAAATGGCCAACGCCTGCTAGAGTTTTGCTGTCATCACGGTCTCTGTGTCAGCAACACGTTCTTCAACACGAAGCCCCAACATAGAGTCTCTTGGAGACACCCAAGATCAAAGCACTGGCACCAGCTCGACCTGATTCTCTCCAGACGCTCCAGCCTTCCCAGCATCAAGATCACACGCAGTTATCACGGTGCTGCCTGCGACACTGACCACTCCCTGGTGTGCAGCAGAGTGAAACTGCAACCAAAGCGACTGTATCACACGAAAAAGGAAGGAAGACTTTGCATTGATACCAGCAAGATCCGGGATCAGAGGAAAGTGGAGGAATTTGCACGAGCACTTGAAGAATCTCTTCCAGGCCCGGCCGATGCAAACGCATCCAACAGATGGGAACATTTCAAGAATACCGTTTACAACACCGCCTTGTCCATATTTGGCAAGAAGACCAACAAGACAGCAGACTGGTTTGAAGCCCACTCTGAGGAGTTGACACCAGTCATTGAGGAAAAGAGGAGAGCTCAAGCAGCATACAAGGCCTGTCCCAGTGAGCGCAACCTGCAGGTCCTCCGAGCTGCTCGCAGCAAAGTCCAGCAGGCTGCCAGAAGATGTGCTAACGACTACTGGCTCCAGCTCTGTTCCCAGATACAGATAGCAGCTGACACGGGCAACATCAAGGGGATGTATGATGGTATCAAACAGGCCCTAGGTCCAACACAGAAGAAAATTGCCCCTCTGAAGTCTGCAGCAGGCGAGGTCATCCAGGATCGGGCGCAGCAGATGGAACACTGGGTGCAGCACTACTCTGAGCTATATTCCAGAGAAAATGTAGTCACCGAAGAAGCGCTGAACAACATTGAGTGCCTGCCTGTGTTGGAGGAGCTTGACAGTGAACCAGCCCTAGAAGAACTTCACGTGGCCCTGGACTCCCTTGCCTTTGGCAAGGCACCTGGAAAAGATAGCATCCCTGCTGAAGTCCTAAAGTGCTGCAAAGAGATCATCGTCACTGAGCTGCATGAAATCCTCTGTCTTTGCTGGAGAGAAGGTGGAGTACCTCAAGACATGAGGGATGCAAACATCATCACGCTGTACAAGAACAAAGGCGACAGGGGTGACTGCAACAACTACCGCGGCATCTCTCTCCTTAGCGTAGTAGGAAAGCTGTTTTCCCGAGTTGCACTAAAGAGGCTCCAGGTACTTGCAGAGAGCATCTATCCAGAATCGTAGTGCGGATTCCGAGCCAACAGGTCCACCACTGATATGGTATTCTCCCTTAGACAACTGCAGGAGAAATGCAGGGAACAACGACAGCCACTCTTTATAGCCTTCATAGATCTCACGAAGGCCTTCGACCTGGTCAGCAGGGACGACCTCTTCTCCCTAAGATCGGATGTCCACCCAGGCTCCTCAGCATCATCAGATCTTTCCACAAGGACATGAAAGGCACTGTTGTCTTCAATGGCTCCACATTAGACCCCTTTGACATCCGAAGCGGAGTGAAGCAGGGCTGTGTTCTTGCACCAACCTTGTTTGGGATTTTCTTCGCTGTCCTGCTGAAGCATGCCTTTGGAACCGCAACAGAAGGCATCTATCTCCGGACCAGATCAGACGGAAAGCTCTTCAACCTCTCCAGACTGGGAGCAAAGTCCAAAGTTCAGCTGAAATGTCTGCGTGACTTCCTCTTTGCCGACGATGCAGCTGTCACTACCCACTCTGCCAAAGATCTCCAGCAGCTCATGGATCGTTTTAGCAAGGCCTGCCAAGATTTTGGACTGACGATCAGCCTTAAGAAAAGACAGGTCATGGTTCAGGATGTGGACTCACCTCCCTGAATTACAATCTCTGCGCATGAACTGGAGGTTGTCCATGACTTTGTGTACCTTGGCTCAACGATCTCCGACACTCTTTCTCTCGATACCGAGCTAAACAAACGCATCGGTAAAGCAGCTACCACGTTTTCCAGACTCACAAAGAGAGTCTGGTCCAACAAGAAGCTGACGGAACATACCAAGATCCAGGTCTACAGAGCTTGCATCCTGAGTACACTTCTGTACTGCAGCGAGTCATGGACTCTTCGCTCACAACAGGAGAGGAAACTGAACGCATTCCACATGCGCTGCCTCCAATGCATCCTCGGCATCACCTGGCAGGACAAAGTTCCTAACAACACAGTCCTGGAACGAGCTGGAATCCCTAGCATGTATGCATTGCTGAAACAGAGACGCCTGCGTTGGCTTGGTCATGTTGTGAGAATGGATGATGGGCGGATCCCAAAGGATCTCCTCTATGGAGAACTCGTGCAAGGAAAGCGCCCTACAGGTAGACCACAGCTGCGATACAAGGACATCTGCAAGAGGGATCTGAAGGCCTTAGGAGTGGACCTCAACAGGTGGGAAACCCTGGCCTCTGAGCGGCCCGCTTGGAGGCAGGCTGTGCAGCATGGCATTTCCCAGTTCAAGAGACACTTGGCCAACAGTCTGAGGCAAAGAGGCAAAGAAGGAAGGCCCATAGCCAGGGAGACAGACCAGGGACACACTACACTTGCTCCCAGTGTGGAAGGGATTGTCACTCCCGAATCGGCCTTTTCAGCCACACTAGACGCTGTGCCAGAACCACCATCCATACCATAGTCTTCCGAGACTGAAGGTTGCCAACTACTAATTAATCTTGAATTTATAAATTAATACCATTAAATCATTACATGACAAAAAATTGACAAGAAGCATGGAGAGGGAAGTATATGTGGTTTCTGAAAAGGAGGAAAATTCTATATTCAAATTCTTATCAAAAGTGCCAGAAAGTGTTGGCAAGGACCGGGCAGGTTGATCACATAGTGGGTGAGGGGCAGTGAGGAGACATGATTGAGACGTGCAGGATTAAACTGGGGGTGGGGGAGAGAGAGAGAGAGAGAATGTGAGGCAGTGATTCTGTATCTTTGGAAGGTGCTGACAGCTGAGGGGAGGGACAGTAAGATAATTGCTAACTGTGATTGTGAGATTTGGGGGGGGGGGATATTCCTGGGGAATGGGGTGGGGTGGAGGAGAAGAGGAGAGAGAAGTGCCAATTGCCTGCTTGTGTATTTGAGAAAAAAAGAGTGCAACCAAAAACCCAATCCTATGCATGCCTGCTCAGAAGTAAGCTCCATTATAGTCAATGGGGCTTACTCCAAGGAAAGTGTGGATGGGATAGCATCACCATAGCCAATTCTATACATGCCTGCTCAGAAGAAAGCTGCATTATAGTCAATGGGGCTTACTCCCAGGTAAGTGTGGATGGGATAGCACCTCCAGAGCCCAATCCTATGCATGCCTGCTCAGAAGTAAGCCCCATTATAGTCAATGGGGCTTACTCTCAGGAAAGTGTATATAGGACTGTGGCCCAGCGCCCTTCCTCTAAAAGCCCCAAAGTGCAGGGAGGGTCACTTTGGAGAGTTGCAGGCAAACGGGCAAGGAAAAGGGACTTTCAGGGACCCTGAAACCTTAGGTTGGGGGCCTCAGCAGACTCGCTCTCTGTGTACCTGCTTCTGGCTCCCTCTTCTCACTCACTCCGAAGCTGCCACCTCCTGGCTCCTCCAGGCTTCTCTTGTTGGTCAATCAGCAGGCAGGCAGGCAGGCAACAACCTCCTTCCTGCCCAACCCTATGCATGTCTACTCAGAAGTAAGCCCCATAGTAGCCAATGGGGCTTACTCCCAGGAAAGTGAGGATCAGGTTGCAGCCTGAGTCGTTCTCAGTAGCAGGAGCAAGCTCCAAGCTGCTGGGATGCAAAGCAGCCAGGACCAGCCCTTCCCTAGCTGCTCCTGGTGGGAGGCTCAAAGCAGTTGCTTCTCCCACATGGCTACTGCCTGCCTCCTCTGATCCTGCGGCACACCTGAGGCAGCCTCGCACAGTGGTTGAAAACCGCTGGTTTAGAAGGTAAGAAATGTAAGGCCAAAGAGGAGGACTAGGAACTGAGGACAGAATGCTGGGTGAGACTCCCACTGGAAATGGTGACTGGAGGAAGGAGAATTAAAATGCTTGTGAACCTTAAGACATGAAGGCGGAACCTGCTGCACTATGTTTTACAATACATGCTGATGTAAGAGACTGCAGAAATAACTATAAAAATGGTGAACCAAATACAACCCAATGAAGCTAATTAATAAATTGGTTGACAATCAATGCTGTTTACAATAAGGGATTGTCACTCCCGGATTGGCATTTTCAGCCACACTAGACGCTGTTCCAGAACCACCTTTCAGAGCGCGATACCATAGTCTTTCGAGACTGAAGGTTGCCAATACAAAAAAAAACAATAACCTGGGTGTTAATTGACTTGGTTTCCTCTAAACTGTGTGTTGCTCAGATGATATTATCTATCCATCTATGGATTCAATACATAGATACAGATTCAATGGCTAGTGGGTGATTGTGCACAAAACAGTCTGGCCCACACTCAAACCATATTTCAAGTGTTCGATAAGCATTTTCCTTTTATCAATGAGAGGCAAACCACCCACCCACACACCACAGCACACATTGCACTGAACTGGTGTTATAGCTTACAGGGAATATGGAAGTTGTAGAAAACTAGTAAAATATGTATTAATAGCTTTCCCCTGTTGTTACTTTGTAGACATCATAAGAACATAAGAACAGCCCCACTGGATCAGGCCATAGGCCCATCTAGTCCAGCTTCCTGTATCTCACAGCGGCCCACCAAATGCCCCAGGGAGCACACCAGATAACAAGAGACCTCATCCTGGTGCCCTCCCTTGCATCTGGCATTCTGACATAACCCATTTCTAAAATCAGGAGGTTGCGCATACGCATCATGGCTTGTACCCCATAATGGATTTTTCCTCCAGAAACTTGTCCAATCCCCTTTTAAAGGCGTCTAGGCTAGACGCCAGCACCACATCCTGTGGCAAGGAGTTCCACAGACCGACCACACGCTGAGTAAAGAAATATTTTCTTTTGTCTGTCCTAACCCGCCCAACACTCAATTTTAGTGGATGTCCCCTGGTTCTGGTATTATGTGAGAGTGTAAAGAGCATCTCCCTATCCACTCTGTCCATCCCCTGCATAATTTTGTATGTCTCAATCATGTCCCCCCTCAGGCGTCTCTTTTCTAGGCTGAAGAGGCCCAAACGCCGTAGCCTTTCCTCGTAAGGAAGGTGCCCCAGCCCCGTAATCATCTTAGTCGCTCTCTTTTGCACCTTTTCCATTTCCACTATGTCTTTTTTGAGATGCGGCGTCCAGAACTGGACACAATACTCCAGGTGTGGCCTTACCATCGATTTGTACAACGGCATTATAATACTAGCCGTTTTGTTCTCAATACCCTTCCTAATGATCCCAAGCATAGAATTGGCCTTCTTCACTGCCGCCGCACATTGGGTCGACACTTTCATCGACCTGTCCACCACCACCCCAAGATCTCTCTCCTGATCTGTCACAGACAGTTCAGAACCCATCAGCCTATATCTAAAGTTTTGATTTTTTGTCCCAATGTGCATGACTTTACACTTACTGACATTGAAGCGCATCTGCCATTTTGCTGCCCATTCTGCCAGTCTGGAGAGATCCTTCTGGAGCTCCTCACAATCACTTCTGGTCTTTACCACTCGGAAAAGTTTGGTGTCATCTGCAAACTTAGCCACTTCACTGCTCAACCCTGTCTCCAGGTCATTTATGAAGAGGTTGAAAAGCACCGGTCCCAGGACAGATCCTTGGGGCACACCGCTTTTCACCTCTCTCCATTGTGAAAATTGCCCATTGACACCCACTCTCTGCTTCCTGGCCTCCAACCAGTTCTCAATCCATGAGAGGACCTGTCCTCTAATTCCCTGACTGTGGAGTTTTTTCAGTAGCCTTTGGTGAGGGACCGTGTCAAACGCCTTCTGAAAGTCCAGATATATAATGTCCACGAGTTCTCCCGCATCCACATGCCTGTTGACCTTTTCAAAGAATTCTATAAGGTTCGTGAGGCAAGACTTACCCTTACAGAAGCCATGCTGACTCTCCCTCAGCAAGGCCTGTTCGTCTATGTGTTATGAGATCCTATCTTTGATGAGGCATTCCACCATCTTACCCGGTATGGATGTTAGGCTGACTGGCCTATAGTTTCCCGGGTCCCCCCTCTTTCCCTTTTTAAAAATAGGCGTGACATTTGCTATGCTCCAATCTTCTGGCACCATGGTCGTTTTGAGGGACAAGTTGCATACCTTAGTCAAGAGATCAGCAACTTCATTCTTCAATTCCTTAATAACTCTTGGGTGGATGCCATCAGGGCCCGGTGACTTATTGATCTTTAATCTATCAATGAGGTCTGAAACATCTTCTCTTTTAACCTCTGTCTGACTTAACTCCTCAGTTAGGAGGGGCTGTTTGGGCAGCGGTATCTGCCCGAGGTCTTCTGCTGTGAAGACAGATGCAAAGAACTCATTTAATTTCTCTGCCATCTCTAAGTCTCCTTTTATCTCCCCTTTCCCTCCCTCACCATCCAGAGGGCCAACCGCTTCTCTGGCGGGTTTCCTGCTTCTAACATATTTGAAGAAGCTTTTATTATTCCCCTTAATGTTGCTGGCCATGCGTTCCTCATAGTCTCGCTTGGCCTCCCCTATCACCTTCTTACATTTCTTTTGCCACAGTTTATGTTCCCTTTTATTCTCCTCATTAGGGCAAGACTTCCATTTTCGGAAGGAAGATTCCTTGCCCTTCACAGCCTCTCTAACTTGGCTGGTTAGCCATGCGGGCACCCTCCTGGATTTAGTGGAACCCTTCTTTCTTTGCAGTATACACCTCTGCTGGGCCTCTATTACTGTTGTTTTAAGCAGCCTCCATGCACTCTGGAGAGATTGGACTCTTTTTACCCTCCCTTTCAACCTCCTTCTAACCAGCCTCCTCATTTGAGGGAAGTCCGCCCGTTGGAAGTCAAGGGTTAGAGATTTGCCTGGTATTCTTCCCCCAACGTGCACGTCAAAACGGATCGCAGCATGATCACTGTTCCCCAATGGCTCAGTAACGTTTACATCTCTAACCAGGTCCTGCGTGCCGCACAATATTAAATCCAGAGTCACCTGTCCTCTGGTGGGCTCCGTGACTAGCTGCTCTAAGTCACAGTCATTTAGCACATCAAGAAATCCGGTTTCCTTATCGTGACCAGAACACAAATTGACCCAGTCAATATGATGATAATTGAAGTCCCCCATGATTACAACCCTGTCCCTCCTTGTCACTTTCCTGATCTGTTTCCTCATTTCAAGGTCCCCATCCGATTTCTGGTCTGGAGGACGATAGCACGCCCCCAGTATTACATCGCTGCACAAGCCTGGTAATTTAACCCACAGAGATTCCACGGTGGAGTCGGACCCACCTTCAATCTCTACTTTGCTCGATTCTATCCCTTCCTTAACATAAACGGCCACTCCACCTCCAACATGCCCCTGCCTGTCCCTCCTGTAGAGTTTATAGCCCGGGATTGCGGTATCCCACTGATTCTCCGCATTCCACCAGGTTTCCGTTATGCCCACTATGTCAATATTTTCCCTTGTCACCAGACATTCCAGTTCTCCCACCTTTGCTCGTAGACTTCGGGCATTCGCATAAAAGCATTTGTACACGGAATGCCCCAGGATGCGCTGCTTATTCGCTCCTTTGTCCCCGCATCCTCTCATTGTGCCAAACCGTCTATCACATACCATCACGCTACCTTTCCCAATTTCTTCTCCTACTCTGCCTTTGTCTTGTTGTTCTCTAACCTCCCCATCCGCATCCCATAGGGATGAGGAGTCCCGAACCGGATGCCCCTCGGCTCCTGTCGGCCTTCCCGCAGGGATCAGTTTAAAAGCTGCTCTGCCACCTTTTTAATGTTATGCGCCAGCAGTCTGGTTCCATTCTGGTTCAAGTGGAGCCCGTCCCTCTTCTACAGGCCCCGCTTGTCCCAAAAAGTTCCCCAGTGCCTAACGAATCTAAACCCCTCCTCCCTACACCACCGTCTCATCCACGCATTGAGACCCCTGATCTCCGCCTGCCTAGCTGGCCCTGCGCGTGGAACAGGTTGCACTTCAGAGAACGCTACCTTTGAGGTCCTGGCTTTCAGCTTCCTGCCTAAAAGCCTAAATTTGGCCTCCAGGACCTCCCAGCTACACTTGCCCACGTCGTTGGTGCCGACATGCACCACAGCCGCTACCTCTCCCCCAGCACTGTCTACTAGCCTGTCTAGACAAGAAGTTATGTCCGCAACCTTCGCACCAGGCAGGCAAGTCACCATGCGGTCCTCACATCCGTCGCAAACCCCCCTCTCTATGTTTCTAATAATCAAATCCCCCACTACAAGAAGCCCCCGACCCCCCTCCCGCCGAGGAGTGTCCCTAGTGCGTTCGGATACGGGCCCATCCCCTGGAGAAGGGATCCCCCCTAGGGGATTGTTTCCCTCCTCTCCAGGATGACGTCCTCCAGTCCCGAGACTTCCCACCCGGGCAGCCGAGGAGCTGCACGCCTGAGGTTGGGACAAAGCCTGATCGTCCCCAGAAGTCTCCCCACGGTCCTCCTCTGCCTGCCTGCGCTTCTCCAGGTCGGCCACCAAGGCTTCAAGGGAGCGGACGCGTTCCCTGAGACCCTGGAGCTCCTTGCACCGAGGACACACCCATGACTTATGCCCCAGAGGCATATAATCATACATGTGGCACTCGATGCAGAACACTGGATAGCCCCCACCCTGCTGCTGGCTGTCTGACTGCATAGCTTTTTGTTGTTGTTGTTTTATTTAGGGGTCCTTTTATAAACCCTACACTGTATAGCAGCCCTCTTCTCAAGGAAAGAGGAAGGGCAGTGTATGGGGCCCTGGCCTCCTCGCCCTGCTGCTGAACTCGCCCAGATGCTAAACTCTCGTGCCTTACCTGGCACTTAGTTCTGGAGGCACTTGGTTCCCAGAGGCCACACGCGTCTGGAGAGAATCACATCAAAAAGAATCACCCCAATAATAAATAGGATATGGAAAGTCACTTTAACTTTTGACTTGTCTTTGTTTTTCTACTGGTAGAAAACTTTTTGATTCCAGTTACAAAATATTGATCATGCTGTGAACAATTTTTCAAAACAAAGAGAACAATAATTTTTCATGCCTCGCAAATCTACCAATTTCTCTTTGTTAATGTATTTTCCAGTTTGTATAGATACTTCTCAGTAACTGGAAATGTTATGATTTTGTCTTGCTGCAAGTGATCCCAGCATTTATAGAAACTTCATAGCCACCATTTATTACCAATTATTTGTAGGAGGAAAAGGAGCATTTACTTCCATCACATTATTTTTCTATGCAGAGCTCTGAATTAGTCATGTGTTCTGTGAAACAAAAGTATGCCAGCCTCTAATTAGCCTAAATCACAACACAAACATACAAGGAATGGGAGAGACAGAGCAAGGGAACCTTCATCACATGAAACTTTTAGAGTTTGATTAGCAAAGTAGTGATCTTTTAGCAGAGGTTTTCCATGGCCAGTTTCTTAATATTTAAAGTATTAACACAGGGATGTAAAATACTGCTACATTTGATCAGTTTAAAATTCATTCCACGGGCAGCCCAATCTTAAGCTGCACTGGTGCAGTGCGACCATATGGCTACTGATATATCCAATACAGCATAGGAGCAGGCTGGAAGTCTTCTTTGGTGTAAGGCTGCGGTTTTCAAACTCGCCAGGAATTTAAAAACTGCAGTAAGTGCTTGCAGGGCAGGGGAGGGAGACAGTGGAGGCGAGGCTGCAAGGACTGGGATGCACTCACTAGTCCCTGCAGCAGCTGTCCTGGGGTGTGGGGAGCCCTGCACAAGTATCTGCAGCTGAAAGCTAAAGTGGAGTGATCATGCTCCACTTCCGGGTTTTGTGCAATCACTCCACTTTCACTTTTAGAAGCCTGGGGAGCCCTGCAGATGCTCACTCAGTGCTCCCCGCCCCACAGGACGACTGCTGCAGGGACTGGTGAGAGCATCCCAGTCCCTGCAGCCCTGTTAGCGACACGATCCTGGAGATTGCAACACTGCCTCCCCCTGCCCCCAGCCCTTAAGAGGTCAGAGGCCAGGCCTTCAGGCTGGGGCATCACAACGCCCCAGTTTGAATACCACTGGTGTAAGGGGATATTTTTCCCCTTACGCCGAATAATGCTCCAGCCTGTCCTATGGGGCTACTTGGATCTGCGCCTGTAGAAGAGCAGGTGCAAGTCTGAGCAGCTGGTGTAACATTGACAGGCCAAAAAGAGGGGATAGATATGGCAGAAGCTTGGTCCACTGATCCCTCAGAATCACCCTCCTGCTGCCCCTCCACTGCCCAGTGTGAACTTACCTGCACTGTCCAGCAAAAGTCTTGGATGCACCATTAGCAGGGCAGCATAAGCCCCCTGCCGGCAGTGCTTACTCTCTGGGTGCACAGTGCCTTATGGCACATTTGCAACATGCTGCATTGGTGCAGGGATTGCTGTGCCCACAGATGATCTGGTTTGGTTTGCACAGTTAATTGCAACTTATCATAACTTAACCAACAGACAACTGACTGCATGCAGTCTGGATATAGGAACCAAAAAACCCTGAATTCACAATATTAAAAACAAGATACCACTCTTATAATAACTATTTAAAGATCTTATTTCTGTTACAATAAGCTTATGGGTTATACAAAATTATTAACTTCTATATTATTGTGTATGAAGAAATCAACATAGATAACATATGAAGGATGTCACTGCAATATAGCTGGGTGGAATGCCTCTTGATGTCAAAGCAAGAAAGTCTATAGCTGGCCTACTTTGATTGCAACATGAAGAAAACTTGAAGGATTACAATCAAGAAAAAAGGTACATATGTGTAGATCCCATATCCACGATTCACTTATCCATGGATCAGGTCTGGCCACCCTGGCGCACCCCCCCCCCCCCGTGTGCACCCACTCTGGAGGGCCTCTGAGCACAGGAGAAGCTGAGGATGTCCATCCCTGGCCTTTGCTGAGCTCAGATTGAACTCTGAGGCTATAAAAAAAGTGACTTATTGTTTCGTGGAGAAAAAAGAAGTGACACTTAATTGGCATTGGGAGCCATTGGGAGGCCCAGGGAAGCCTTGGAGGGCTCTCAGCTCCCCTTGCCTCTGAAGGGGGTGTGGATCTGATCCACCATTAAGTGAAACCGCAGATATGGGATCTGTGGATACAGGGGCTCCCCTGTATCTCAAAAAGAAAACAATTATGCTGCTAACCAAAGTTAGCAGCAGCTAATAAGATATGCTTTCTATTTTTGATCATTTATGCATTCTTTATTATTGAAGATTTCACCCATCATATTAGTATGTCCTATCTTTGATGCTTGTGACTTTAGTAGTACCAAGCTAGATTTACATGAACAGCTTCCTGTTGACACATATCCAGTCTGCACAGTAATCAGCAAGTTAAATTACTATAAAATCTGATAAATTGTACTACTACTACACAATCTCTAATTCACATATTTAGAGTGATTTTTATCCCCAGATGTTTACATTGCATTGAAAAATAATATTTGGTGATTATAATCAGTATCAAAGGCAGAGAAACAGGTAGTCCAATCCCTCGCCAGGGCAGCACCAGCAGCCTGCACAATTCCACAGCAATAGCCATCACAAATGTGCCATAATGCACATTGTGGCGGCCGGGAGTGGAGAGGTGCCAGCAAGGAGGCTGTTGCCAATTGATGCTCAACCTCCACAGAGGCAGGAAGACAAGCAGATGTGGGTGGTAGTTCACCGCCAGGTGGCAGGGAGACATTTCAGAGCAGGGGAGGGCAGGGAAAGGCAGTAATGGGCCAAAACTGGGGGGGGGCAGCCTGGGAGCTGTTCAGGTCCAGGAGGGGCAAGGACAGTGGCAAGGGAATAGAGTGGGCCGTGGGCCTGCTGTGAGCTCTGGAGGGCCCAGATGACCTCCAAGTGTGCAGTGTGTGTTATTGTGTGCAGTGCCACAATCCTGCTCCCACCTTGCGACTCAAGTACCCATGGCCTCCAGCCCACCCCCCTCCCTGCGTCACACCTCCCCGTCACGCCTCCTCCCTGTCATCTCTCCACCCCTTGCCAGCCTCCCCCTCCCCAGAACACCTCCTCCCCGCCCCCGCCTACCGTTCCACAGCTTGGTGGTCCAGGAGACCGCCGAGCCGCAGAAGCTGGGCTGCTGCCCCGTGCTAGCCCAGCAACAGCCGGCGCTGGGCTAGCACCAGCAGGAGCCCGGCAGTGAGGCTGGCAAACGTACCTTATGGCACATTTGCAACAGTGCTTGGCGGCACGCAACCGTGCCGCTAAGCACAGGATTGGGCCCTTAAATGATATACTTTGATCAGTTCAGTTTACAGAATTTATAATTCAGGGTTTTGTTTTTACTTTTAATAACTTTAACTTTACCCCTTGGTTAAATTTGTAAGATTTTGATTTAAGACATTAATCTATGACTTGATTGCAAATTTTTTATTTTGCTTGAATTGATAAGATTTTTGTATAGATCTTGTGGTTTTTGCATGTTCCGTTTTCCTTCCCTTTTTATGAAAATAAAATTTTTAAATAGTAAAGTGTGGGGGATGGGAGTAAAAAAACACAACTGTCATTGCCTTTATGTCTGATGAGTAAGTCAAATGTTATTAAAGACCAAGATTTATCACCCTATTAAATGGGATTCCTGCTGACCTCCCTTTCATTTCTATTAGCAGACTTTCATCCAGATATATAATTTGCCTTACTGCCTCTTGGAATATTGACCTTCTATTTTACACATGCTCATAACCACTTAGACGATCTGTTTATACACAGTCCATCGCGGATATTTAGTGTCATTTAGATTCAGTTTTAAATAACAAAATATGGTGATTTTTAATACTGAAATAAATTGCATGATTTTATTGGACTTGCTGTTGTGGCCCTATGGCCCACGAAATGTCTACCAATATGGCAATACTGATCAGCTGAGAGCCTCCCTGATGAATCAGTTCAGCAAGCTGCTCATGAATCCAGCAGATGTTTATGTTACTTAGTTTAGTATAAACCTTATGGACCCTTTTCCTTCTGCCCATCCCAGGAGCAAATGTCAGCACAACAGAGATTTGGAAGTATGCCATACAGCAGCAGAGACAGAAGAAAGTTGTCATGAAACAGAAGCATGGTGTTGTACACTAATTTTATTGGTAGTTTTGTTTTAGGAAGATAATCTCAAAATGGACTGCTTATAGTACTGATTACCCTGGCTCCCCAAATTTTGGAGATCTGAGTTACAAGTGGCTACATCAGCATTTTCGCTCAATGCAGTACATGCTTTGGTGGTGCCTTTGGGCAGGTACAATGACAGTAGGCCAGCAAGAAACAATTGATTTGACCTCCATACTTTTCAACTTACATACAGACCTCCGGAACCAAGCTGGTATGTAGGTAGAGGGCTTACAGCCCAATCCTAAAAGTGACATCGCTGCCGGGTGCAGCGATGCCAAAGCGGCTACCGCTGCATCTTGCTGCCCTGTGGCAGCTGCCGGCGATCTCCTTGGGGTAAGCCCCAAGCCCCACAATGGGGCTTATCAAGTCTGCACTGGTTATTTTGCTGGCACAGAGCTGAGAGACACCATGTCGGGCCTTCCAGCCTGACATGAAATTCAGGATACCACAAAGCTATCATTATATCCAATGGCAGCAAATTCCACTGTTTAATTATGCACTGGGTGAAGAAGTACTGGAGGTTCTTTTGTCTGTTCTAGTTTTGATTTGTTGACTCCTGTTAACTTAAAGGTCCTTTAGCTAAAGGAAAGATAGGACTGGTTGCCAAATGAAGCTATTGGTTCATAGGGGGGGATAACTTTTAGAGATGTTTCTAGCATATAAAATAAACACGGTAAAAATCCATGAAATAATCTAAAAGAAAACAACAGTAAAATATAAGAAACCAGCAAATATATTGATAAATGCATTAAAGCAATTTTCTGGATCGGTGAACCCAGGTCTGAAATTGCTGCCCACACAAAAACTACATTTTCTTTTTTTGTGCTGAATAATCTTTTGGCAGAAATATTTCACTTCACAACTTTCTGAATTATGCTAAAAGTTACCTGGAACCTAAGACAGTGTTGCTTGGTGGTTGTCTTTTGCAACCGAACTACAATGTAGATTTCTGTGATCATACACAATGAGAAGATTCTCTAGGGCAGATAACAATGGGTGAGTTCCAGGCATTATGTTCAACCACCTTAAGACCTTGTGCAGTATCTTGCAGCCCATATCCTGATTGCTCAAATGCTAGTTCGGTTGGAGTAAGAAAATAAACATATTAGAAACTAAATGGATGGACCCAGGCCTGCAAAGGATGGGTCCCAACAGCAAAGGAATTAAATCGGTACTGTTTCTCATGTAAAGCTAAATGCATGAGATAGATACAATAATAATTTATATCAGCAATAAACAGTCTTCTTGGCAGAATTATGCAAGCTGTAGTGAGAAAAGAAGCCACTGCCTTTATTCAAGCTAACATGAACAAAATTAAATTATAGTTCTGCAATTTATCATTGGTCTCTCCCTTTGAAATTCTTTGTTCTAAAAACGTGACTTTCAGGTCCACAGTAGAATGTCCTGGCTGACACATTTTTCTACTGGTTTCCAAATGCTGTCTTTTTAATGTCAGATTTGTGTCTACTTATTATATTGCATAAAATTGAACTTGTTGCGGTCTTCAAGGTGGGTGTTGGATCCTACAAGTAGGCCTGCCACTGTCCTGCTTTCTCTCTAAATAACTGTCCAATCCTATATCTCTTTTCATGACAGTGGCACAGTGTCCCACTGTTGTAAAAAGGCCCCGTGATGGCTGCTGGGCCAGCCTTAGCCACCAGCAGGCCAACCTGAGCTTGCAGCTGCAAAGCAGCACCAGCATCAGCGCTAAGCAGCCACAGCTGCCAAACTAATCTGGCACTGGGAAGTTGTTATGAGGGCAGTTTCAAGGGTAGGAAGGGAGAAGGCAGGGTGGAGTTTCTGGATGGATCAGGGAGGGCAGGAGCATATGTCCCTGGTGCACCTGCATCAGCCCCAATGGCAGGGGATAGGATTAAGGCACAAGTGTCACTGGTGCCTGTTTATCAATGTTTTCTATTTGCCAGAAGAGGAGTTTCTGTTAATAATGTTGTGACTAGTAGGTAACTGCAGTTGCCATAGTCCCTGCACAACAGATTTTCACCATTTCCTCAAGTGACTTTTGTAGAGAGGAGATAGTTTTCTCCAAGATGCTAGCATGTTTAAGCCATTTCTGCCCAACAGTGCATATACGCAACAGGGACCAAATGTTTACACCTGTGGGCCGGGCAAAAAAGGCTTAATTAACAATGTGTGAGCCAGGATGTTTCCACATCAACCATAATAGATAGGAACTCACCAAAAGACTTGCTGGGAGAGGACTAGTTTGAAAGTTTCCTCTTACAGTTGAAGCCACAAGCTAAGGCACCTGAACCCAAATTATTGTGGTTATACAGAGATGTGAAAACGCTGTTCATGAACATAAAGTACTATACTGCTATACAATGACTGTGTTGGCCACTGAATAAATGCTGTACCATTAGATCTGAGCAGTTTTCAAAACTTCTTCATTTAGAATCCCTGCTGTGCAACTAATGGCACTGTATTGGTTCTCCATAAGGCCATTTTATACTATATGCAGTTGTCATCCCTGAATAACAATACAGCCTTCAGAACATTTTTAAGTGATACAACTATTGTCATGAGTGCAGTAGGACTTTTGGACAGGTAGAACAAAGCAGCAAAGAATCCAGCTATGTGCAGAGAAATAGGGTGGGTTCAGAGGACCACAGACCATCTGACTAAGGGCACAATCCTAACCCCTTATGTCAGTGCTTTCCAGCACTGACATAAGGGCAATGCAGCTCTGAGGTAAGGGAACAAACATTCCTTACTTTGAGGAGGACTCCGTGAGTGACACCCAACTGCAGGGTGCAGCACATGCCCCACTGGCACTGCTATGCCAGTGTAAGACAGCTGTAAAGTGCGCTGTGGCTGCATGCACTATCACTTGCAAGAGCAGGTAAGCTAGTTTAGGAGGCGGGAGTGGTGGGGGAGGGTGGAAGGGAGCAGGAACAGGGCAAAATGGAGCGGGTAGGGGGGAGAAACAGGGTGGCCTCAAGATGGAGTGGATCTTAATATCGTTGACACAGGTCCAAGGACACCCATTGCAGGACAGGAGGCTTACAGAGCGAAGGCTTAAATACTTCTGAAGCCTTCCACTCTGCCCCACTTGCTGGTCATAGTGAATGCCTTTTCAGCATGTGTGCACCAGTGGGGGGATACATTTGGGCCATAAAAGAGACACGATAGAAATTTTGAAATCTTTGTTTTATGCCAATCCCTGAATGTTATTTTCATCACAGATGGAAAAGAATTGGAGCTTCTGTATTATGAGTCATAAAACAATTTCTGCTTCTAGTTATAAATTATGATTCTTTTTTCATGTGCTGCTCTTACTATAGAACATCCTGAATGAAAACTGACTGCCAAAAGTCTCATGTTATTTTTTGATGTGTTATGCAAATAGTTCTTGTAACAGAACTCTTAAGGTGTTGGCGTTCACATTCATAATCATTTTGCAATTCATTCCAAAGTAGAAAACACCACACTGCCCTGTACATACATGATCAACAGTTTGGAGAAAGTATGTGCTGTCTTTAGGTAAAGACCACTTCTCACGCTGTATTGACATGGTCCATTTTCTTCAGCGTGTGCAGAGTTGCACTACAACATGCCAGTAAGTCCAAGAGAAACCACCCTTCCCACATTGTAGGACCCCTATGGTAACTTCTCTGGACAGTTCTCTGTCTCCCACTGTTCCTAACAATGGCAGATGTGATGATACAGAGGTCTTCTCTGAGCATGAGCATCCTGTATATCAGAGTGCTGTGGTCACAGGATCTTCTTACGGACTGTCAATTGTAAGCAATGGTCAGGCACATTATCACTGTAATTCACACCAATACTGTTTATTAATATGCCACATTTCTTGTGAAATTTAAAACAATTAATTGTGTCAGCTTAAATTAAAATTGTTTCTGAGACATAAAAGAACAATGCATCATGGGGCATAGAAACAGTCTTAATGATGCTTGGAATTATATGGAGAATATTAGGGAAATTAGTCACAAGAACAAGTCCAAGCAAGTCTACGACCACAATTTACGGCATGATAAACTAAAATTATGTCTCACTTGGTTAAGCTATGTCTAGTTTTATGTTCTGTTTGACACATTTTATTTTTTCACATTTTCAGCTAGTATCTTTGCTTTTCCTTTTGTGTACATTTTATGCTATTTCCTCTTTTCCACTACACTTCCCATGCACTTTTCCCCTTTAAGAGAAGGGGAATCACAATTACTTCGATCAACTTCTTGATCCACTTATTGTTACTCTGTAATGCTTTCAAAATGATAATCTGGGTATTAAACCACCTTTTTGGTGGGAAGAAAGGCAGAATAAAAATACTGTAAATAAATAAATTTTTAAAGCATCTATTAAGACTGGGGGGGGGAAGATACTCTTATCTTCGAGGTCTGCATCACCAAAAGGAGACTAACCAGAAGTGGGAAGGTGCAAGTATTCCTCCCCAGTAATACTGAACCAGGGCATCCTAAAATCTCTCCCAGTGGTCTATGTTCCTCTTGCTCAGGAGCATTCCAGAATACCCTCATGAAGCAATGTCACAAGAACCCATAGGAAGCCACCTACACAGGTGAAGGGTTTACCTGGTTGTAAGACTTAACTGCCTCCCAAGTAGAGATAGGTCTGAATACAAAACTGGAGCTATCACTTGGCAATGTGTGAAGCTATTGCAGCCATATATGCAGTAGTGCTCAAAGTTAATTTGTATAAAGACAGTAAGTAGATGGTGGTGCAGCAGCCTGAATTGAATCATCTCTCTACTACATAATCCTTTGCCTTTCCAAGAATAAAACTTTTTTAAAGAACACATTGACAGTCCTATCCCCCCCCCCAAAGAACAGCCTAAAATTTAGCACAAATCTACATCATTAGAAACATTTTAAACTTTTCTGACATAACTACAGGCGCAATTCTAACCCCTTATGTCAGTGCTTTCCAGCACTGAGATAAGGGCAATGCAGCTCTGAGTTAAGGGAATAAACATTCCCTTACTTTGAGGAGGCCTCTGTAAGTGACACCCAACTGCAGGGCCGCCCTGGATCCCTTTGGGGAGAAGGGTGGGGTATAAATAAAGTTTATTATTATTACTATTACTATTACTATTACTATTACTATTATTATTATGTGAGCTGAACCTATTTTTTCTACCAGGTCCACAGCCTCCTTTCCTGCCAGTTTCAACAGTCAGACAACTACATAAATATTCAGTTCAAAGTAGCACAATTATGAGTTACAGAAAGATTTATATCAGAAAGTAACCAAGAGAAAAGTGAATCACACTCCCTCCTCATGCACCTTGAAATACTGCCCAAGCAGCCAATTTCTATAATAAAATTTGTGTAAATATTGTGGGGAAAGCATCGTAGGCCAATGTATAAGACAACAGCAGATGACAGAAGTCAAATAATATTTACTAACAACATAAAGTCCAGAGATGCCACATGTTTCTCATTTTCAAGCCTTGAAAGCTAAAATCAGTCTGTTTGGACCATTAAAAGAACAAAGGATTTCTCACCCTCATGAGCTGCTACTAATTTGAGATGGATGCTGCCATAAGCTACTGGTAATTGTAAATTTCACAGTTATAGCATTTATTAATCCTGTCAAGAAGGGAAAGATACTCTTCTCTCCAGGTTAACTTTTCAAATAAAAAAGCTGCTTAGAAGACAGACAAATAAGTAAATTTTGGAAGTAAAGGATTAATACAGTGAAGGTAGAAGTGAGTTCCTATTGGTTCCTCCCTCACCCTACGTGTAAATGTCCTATGACTGCACTGGACTAGACATTCCAAAGTGTCTTTAGGCGCAAACCTGCCCTTCACTTGGGCTGACGCAGGTTCCTTGCGCCGGCTCAGGAGGGTCACAAACGTGCTGTAAAACACATTTGTGCCTTCTTGGGAGTAAGCCACGCCAGCACACAGAGGCTGAATCCAGCCTCAGTGCAGCTTCTGCAGCAAGCCTTGTGTTGGCCTAACTGGACCAACACAAAGCTCTGGGGTGGGTGGGGAGGAGGCGGGAGAGAGCCGTTCCTGGGCAGGGGGAGGGTGGGTGGTAAGCAGCTCCAGGGGCAGGTGGGTGGGGAGCAGGAGGCGGAGCTGGTTTCCAACACTTATGCTGGATCCCAACCCTTGTTCCCGGGGAGTTTGGAGCAGCTTCAAGCTGCTCTGCTCTCCTCGAACTTGTGCCACCTTAGGAGGTGGTGCAAGTCTGAGGAGACCCATAGGGGCAAGGGCACCTTACCCCAAGGTAAGGGGAAAAGTTTCCCCCTGCCTCTGGCTGAGCTGCTTTGGGCCCCTATTCTGCTCTGGATACAGCGCAAGCCTCTTGGCTTGCCTGTTCCAGTGCAGGGTAGGATTGCGCTTATTTTCAAAGTATATCTGAGCTTCTGGCATCATTGCATCTTTGGTGCGTAAATGGGATCCCATTATGCAATACCATCTTTCACCTTTACCTCTTTCCACTGAAGATCGCTACACTATCCAGCAAAAGTACCACAAAAGGTTGTCACTGGCTTACTGAACAGCATGTTCTCTCTTTCTTTTCCTATAGTCTGGGTTCTACCTCTCTAACAAAAATATTTCTCATGTCCCTTTAAATCTGTCTTGCAGTACTTGCCCTGAAGTTGCACAACAGTGCATTTGGTTGTTCCTTTTGAAATCTCTATGCCTCAAATCTCCTTCCTGATGTCAGTTTTGCTTCCCTAGTTCAGATAATCCAACAAATTCTCCCCCTCAAGGGAACCTCTCTTTAATGCTGTCCTCCTTCACTATACAAGCAAGAATCTGTGTGTGTTTTTCCATCTATTTTGCTCCAGAAATTAGCTACAAAAGCATCTCCACAACATGTCTGTCACGCCTCTTTCAATCTCTCCTCTTTTAGTACTAACTGAGACTTTCCAGAGGTGTCTCCAACATCTTCTCACTCTCTTGCCCTCAGGGTTTTTTTTTAAAAGGTTACTTTGACATTCTTTACAAAAGAAACAAACTGCCTAAAGTTTGGGAAGCACTGCCCTACTGTATTAAATCCCTTACTGAAACTGAAAGCATGGGCAAGACCACCATGACTCAAAGCTGCGAACCGTCAAGAGATGGAGCAGGCTTATCACAGTCAACCCCGAAGGGTAGTTGGACTGTGCAGGTTCCCGCTAGCGAGAAAGCAATTGAGGTTGCCTTAGCAAATCCAAGCCAGAGGGTCTTGCTAACAAGTCTCAGCAAGCCAATACACATCACCTGAGCAGTACTGGTTCACCCTCTGACCTAGCTCACCTCAGGATGCACACTAAACTGCAAACCCCCACCTCCCTTGCCTCCACAATGCTTGCCTAAAGGACTGAAAAAGAAAGTGTAAAGAGAGTCAAAAAGAACAAAATATAGCTACTAAAAACCCAATCAATGCCAGTCTGGGGTAGGTGAAAAAATCGAAAGCCCAAGGTCAATCTGGTTAGCAGCAAAAAATTGCTACCCGGCTGGTTGCTACCTGGTTGCTACCCAAAAAGGGCAACCATCTAATTTCAGACTGCAGAAGGTGAGAGCTGGGAGGCGTTTTGCCAAAATGGCAGGATTGAAATAAGAATAAAAGAACACTGCAATTAATGTTCAGTTTGCTCCACCCCCAATTCAGGCACCAATAAGCTCCTGAGATTTTCCTGCCTCTGCTCAACATGAAGGAGGGACCAGGCAAGAGAGGCTGACGTATGAGAGACACATGCCACCGCAATTTACTTCAGTCACCAAGGTTAGGACAAAACTTAACCAAAATATTGTTTTGTTGAAATAGGCAGAATGTTTGCTGTTAAAATGCTCTAAGTCAGTGGTTCTCAAACTTTTAGCACTGGGACCCACTTTTTAGAATGACAGTCTGTCAGGATCCACTGGAAGTGATGTCTTGACCAGAAGTGACATCATCAAGAAGGAAAATTTTTAACAATCCTAGGCTGTAATCCTACCCACACTTACCCATTTACTATCATTGTTAAAAGCATATGCATAGTACTGTCTGTTAAAAGTACAGATCTGAGTAACATTTCCCCAAATGCAGTCACATACCATGGTGGCAGCAAGTCTAATACATTAAAATAAAATATTGAAATGAGTGGGGACCCACCTGAAATTGGCTCATGACCCACCTCGTGGGTTCCGACCCACAGTTTGAGAAACACTGCTCTAAGTAAATGATGCAAATTGAGAACCTTCCAAATAAATGTCCAAATCAAAGCGCAGAGAACTTTGGTGGCACCTCTGCTCTGAACCTTAAGGCTCCTTCTCTTGGACAAACAGAAACTGTGGATAATGCCTTTTATAGACTGCGTTTTCAGTTTCTTTTCCAAATAAGCTTCCACCTTCTGACCAATTTAAAAAATACCCCTTTCAATATGAAAAGAGTCTTCAGCTTTAAATATGTCTCCAATGGCCTTACACCTTCAGACAAACTGAACTCTAAAAATCTACCAAGCTGCACCAAAGAATTCAGTTCACAGAAACACCCTTTCCTTTAAATCTTGCTTTCATGTTAACACTCCTGCTGCAAGGAAAATAATTCCATTTTGCAAAGATTCTCAGAGTGACAAGCTAGATCTATAGACTCAGCAGCTTATGGCTAATTATTACTTCTTTCAAGTGCCTTTTTTATTTCAGTTCTTCCCATACACCCACACATTTGTAATGTAGGAACAATACGCCTTTCATTTTTCCCTTTCTGTTGAAGAGAGTATATATTTGAGACATCTTGGCTCCATGTACTTTTGCAGTTGCAAACAAGTTTCTTTCTTTAATCACATCATTTGTAATTTTCTACACTTCTTAAGTCTCCTGCAACTACATTCTTTTTCAACCGAGGATTCTTTTTTAAAAAGGTTCAATCAAACACAGAGGTATGGCTGTCTCAAAAGACAGAAGCCATTTCAATGTCGGTACAGGAGACAAACGGTAAAGAAAATTTTCAATTCTCTTCACAATAACAAGGAGATTTAAAAAGATTTAATATAAGTAGGAGAGGCAGTGGCTTAGCTAGAGGGGGGTCAAAACACTAAGTTTTTCAGACGCCTGAATGCCTGCATAAAGCGGGCCCTCCCCCTCGCCTTCAGAGCCATTTGGAACAAGGAGAGCTAAGTGGAGGAGGCCTCCATGTTGCTCCCGCAGCCCATTATAGCTCCAGCGGCAAGGGGGAGGGGCCAATTTTCACAGGCATTTAGGTGCCTGAAAAAGCATTTTGACCCCCCTCTAGCAACGCCACTGAGGAGAGGAACTATTCTGATCAACATTAAGCCAAGAAAGGATCAATAATTTATAGGGCTGGAAGAACTCTAAGGAATTAGAAAAATGAATAATACATAATCTGCCACTCTTGAAGCCTGTATGGCAGAGGTCAGCAACCCACAGCCCACGGGCTGGATCCAGTTCGCTGCCCAAAGTAATCCAGCTCATGAGGAGCTTGGCTTGGGAGGCAAATCCTCCCGCCAACTGGCCACATGCTGGACAGAGAATGGCAAACACTGTGCAGCACAGTGATTCCAAAAGCCCAGGTGGGTAGCTCAACCATTCTCTGTCCACTGCACGGCAAACTGGGCAGAAGGCTTTCCCTCCCAAATTGAGCTCTGGATGGATCTTAGAAACGTGGAACTTGGGTGATGACATGACATCATTGCCGAATGCCTGGCCCCTTTTCCTCAAAAGATTGTTAAACCCTGTTGTATGGAGATATGAAGAGAGGCCAAACCGGGGCTCGGGTGGCACACGAAGAAGGAGGGGTGATGCAGAAACTCCCAATTCTTTTCCCAACTCCTTCCAAATTCCATGAAAAGGACGGTGTCATATATATGCTGTCCTCAAGCAGTGTGGGATTCCTGGAAGCCAAAAATAGTGTACAGGTACTAACTCTAGGTCTACAGACACAGAACTGCTCAGTTGCCTCAGCCAACACAAAATATGTCACGGATTACTCAAAGACCTCACACTGATGTGAACAGCTGAGGCCTTAGTCAGGATCGAAAAAGCCTCTACTCCAGCAGTAGTACCAGGAAACAAATATGGAGAGGAGAGGTAAGGTGAACTTTGTTCCGTATTAAACACAAATGAAAATAAATTCACTTTACATCTACAGGTTGAAACTAATTATTCATGTGGGTTCCATTCTAAGCACTCACGCGGATTAAAAAAAACACACACTATAGCAAATAAATTTAAAAAACAAAGTTTCTTTGCTCCAGTGATTGAAAAACAGCCTTGCTGACCTTTTGACTCTAAGATAAGAGTCATTAAGAAGACAATCCATCAGCATTTCACTCAGCCCCTCCCTTCACCAATGCAAAATGATCCCTTTCTTTCACATGCTGAGAAAGGAGAGAGAAGGATTGATGGATTGTTAGCTGCTGCCCTCTCTCTCTCTCTCTCTCTCTCTCTCATTAAGGAGGCTGTTGTTAAAGGACTGTTCAGTTTTTTAAACTGATTTTAAAGGGATGCATTTTTCCCCTTCTCCAGGGATCAGCACATTCTTTCTCATTTGCAGGGGCCATTCATGTTGAGTCAAATCTGTGTATAAAAAAATCCGTGTATAAATAGGCAGGCCCTATATTTAACTTTTAAAAGGCTGTTAGTGCTAGAGGGGTGTTACTGCAAATAGGTCATTAACAATTTTAAGTTGACATCAGGGAAAGGGGGGCTATGGAAGATAGAGCTCTACCTAATTTAAACAGAAATGCCAAGTCCCACGCGAATAATTAGTCTCAACCTGTAGTTTCCTTCTCTACGCTCCCATTTTCTCACGGTAATTTCTCTACACATTTCTTGCCTAACTCGAGAAGACTGAGCTTCTTTCATCTCTATTACTAAACTATAGTCTTCATTTCTTAAATGATTCTACAGCTGGTACCTTGTTATCTGCAGGGGTTCCATTTCTGGACCCCCCACAGATTTAGAAAATTGTGGATAATGAAATTCACTGTTTTCAGGCCCACTGGAGCTTCGAACACGACCAGAGCAATTCTGAGCCCCAGAGGCTCAGATAACCTCCTAGACACTACTGGAACCTCGTTCAGGTCTTCAATGGGGCAATCTATGAGTTTGGAAACCACAGAGAGTCAAATTTGCAAACAGAGTCCCAACCTGTATTTCTTTGTTCCACAACTGCACTTGCCAACCCACCAGCATCAAAAGGTTATTATAATGAAGAACAGAAGTCCACACATTTTAGCTGGGCTTGGTAGGCAACCATTATTTTCTATTAGCTAGGTATAAAGTCCACTTCCACCAAACCACTATCTCTTGCAGTAAAATTATTTCTAGACTATTGATCCTTATAGTTTGGACTAAAGGCCAAATTTATATCTTCTTCCCATCTGGGAAGGAAGATACAGGAAGTACAGGAATTCTGCCTGTACTAAGAAATGCACAAGCTATAAGTTTTTGAATTTTGTATAAAAGTTTTATATTTCCCGTTAAAAAGTGGCAGTATAATGCCAAGCTTAAATTCCTGTACAAGGGAAATTTACGACAAAAGTGAAGGAGGAATTACAAGTTTTACAAGAACAAGGAGTTTTGTAGTGCTTTAGAGACTAATAAAATTTTGGTGACCGGAGTTCACGTTGTCAGATACAGTTTTTCAAGACTAAGAAAAAGGTCATTGTAGATAATATGCTTTACTTGCACAAGGTCCCAGATTTAAGATTCAGTTAAAGGATCTCCGGCCAAGACCCCGAGATCCATTGTCAGTGACAGTGACAGTGCTGACATAAACCTAAGGCGTGACTCAGCTTCATATCATAAGTCCACAATCTATGCACACTTACCTGGGAGGACACCTAATTCACATTAGTAGTACCTTTTTAAGTGCAAATAATGCACAGGATACGCAAGCCGTGAATACTCTCTGGCCACCACATTTGAAAACCCAATCAGAAGCAAATACAATTTTAGTTCTTAAAAAATAACAACAATAAAGACTGCCTATACCTGGGACTGGTTGAGTGTTATCTACTAGCTTCAGCAACATGAGTGCATGCGTGCGCACGCGCACACACGCACACACACAAAACAAATTAAAAATAAAAAGAACAGGAAATTTTGCCAAATTTCAGAAACTTATTTTTGAAAGGATAAAGTGAAGCTGGAAAAGCAGGGAAAGGGCATGGTTACTTACATACCTTACTAGAAATGCCTCATGTAATGCACTAGATAAGCGTATTTAGTACTCTACCCTGCAAAGGGCACTCAAGGTGGCTTACAAATAAAATGATAAAACCATACTTAAAACATTGAGATGATAAAAACAATTAAAACACAAACAAATTACAATTAAAATATATCCCTAAAAAAGTGTGTGTGTGTGTGTCCCCACTGTCAGCATAAAAAGGCTTCCCTGAATACAAAGGTCTTAAGACCCCCACCTGGGGGCTGGGGATAAGAATAGGCCCTCAGTTTGGCTGTACTTGTCGTAAGAGGCGACTAAACAGCCACCGGGTAGATGGGACTCGTCAGCCTGGGAAGGCAGCTCATCTGAGAGAAGGAAAACTCTGATCCCAAACCTCCACTGCCTTGTGGCTACATCCAGTTATGGAAAAGGCTTCAGGAGTCAACCTCGAGGCCAAATCTGGAGCCGGAGTCCCTGAGGCAGTTCATGGCTGAACACAGCCACGTTCTGGCAACTCCTGCGATGCCGCTGGAACCAACCGTATTGGCCTCTGCCTTTCCATTGGACCATTTCAGCGACGTGGAGAGGGGGGATTTGCTGCATGGGTAACAGCCTATCCTCTATACCTACTTTACCCAGGCTTCGCGCACTGGAGAGGACACTCTGTTCCAGAACCACCATTCAGAGCGTGACACCATAGTCTTCCGAGACTGAAGGATGCCAACAACAAGACCCCCACCAAAAGGACTCAAGAGAGGAAACTGTTCTCAATTCCAAGGGAGGGAATTCCACGGGCAGAGTGCCTATCACGGAAAAATTACTTATTTCAATTTTAATTTAAAATATGACTATGGCAGTATTGATAAATGGGTGCTGTTATGTGCTGAAAATAGTAACTAAACACCTCAGTGAAACTAATATGCCTTTAAATGCTAAGTAAAAGATCAGTAAAGCTCTGTAGAGACCTTGAGAGTGGGTAGATAAGAACTGTAGAAAGAAGAAACTATAGGCAGGTGGGATGATTTAAAACTAGCAGCAGCTGCTTTGTAAGTGAAGTGAAATTGAACTGGTTAATATCAAAGGGTGTAAGTGACTCTTCAGAATTAGGTATAACTGATTGTTTCTGATCCTCTGTGGGATAAGAAGGTTTTTGCTATAAAAAGAGGTCGGTTTGGACATTTGAGACAGACACAGATCTTTGGATGTACACCTTGTCTGGTTCTTCAATCAATTTGGCAACTGCCATGAAGCTCTCTGGTCAAATGGACATTTGCCAGCATTGGTAACTGGATGATTAGTTAGTTTTAATCTTTGAAGTGGAATAGATAGCACAAAGAAAACAATAACTTAGCTCTGTCTTGTATGCTGACTCCTTAGAAACACCCTAGAAAAGATCTCATGCTATTTGGCATTGGGATGGCATTTCCCTATTGGAGCTTTTTGCCTGGTTTGTGTGAATAAACTTTTCTTCTACTTTGAATTAGCTTGTGTGTTATTCAATAGTGACATTTGCTCAAATAACTTAAATAAGTAAGGCCCAAATCCTAACCAACTTTCCAGCACTGGCATAGCTGTGTCAATGGGGTGTGTGCTGCATTCTGCAGTAGGGTGGCATTCAGAGGTCTCCTCAAGGTAGGGGAATGTTTGTTCCCTTACTTCAGAGCTGCACTGCCCTTATGTCAGCACTGGAAAGTGGGTTACCCTAAGTTGGCAATGTCTTCATACCTGCACACTCAGTATTGGTGCGGAGCAGTTGAGGAGGAGGCTTGCCTGTTTTGTGTTCACCTTAAAAGTGTGCAGACAAATGTGGGGGCTGCTGACTTGGACTGCTGAGATAAGCAATTGGCTGTATGCCCCACTGCGTGTGCTGTGCTGGAGTGGGTTATTGAGACTGGCAATTAGCTATCTGCCCTGTTGAGTGTATTAAGCGGTGGGAGGCAGTAAAAAAAATCCCACATCCACAAGGTGGCAGCAACGTTCACATAGCAGCAGTGGTCATCACCTTCACAGTGCCACCACCAAGATGGCCCTATTTCTTGCCGCCATCTCCTCTCACTTCTGCTGGTGGGGGCACAGTTAGAAGGATCCCTTCAGATGAACTGAGAGGACGTACTGGATTGTATGGAAGGAGGGGATCCCTGAAATACCGCGGACCTGAGCCGTAAAGTGCTTTAAAAGTCAAAACTAGCACTTTGAATTGAGTCCGGAAACGAAGTAGCAGCTGGTGTAGTCACTGAACCAGCTGTCCAGTTGAGTCAAACCAACAAGCCCCAGTAACCATACGGGTGGCCACGTTCTGCACTAATTGCAGCTTCTGGACTGTCTTCAGAGGCAGACCCAAGTAGAGTGCATTGCAGCAATCTAATCTAAATGTCAGTAGGGTCACCGTGGTCAGGTCTGAGCGACCAGGCATGGTTGCAGCAGGCGAATCAGCGAAAGCTGAGCAAAGTCCCCTCTGTCCATATGATTTTCACCACCTGAAAATCCAGGACCAACTGCAAACCCCCAAACTGCGGACCTGCTCCTTCAGAGGGAGTGAAACCCTGTTCAAACCAAGATGATAATATCCTGACATACCAATGCATATCTCTTTGATTGCGTTCTAATGCTTTGAAAAGATTTTAGTTCCAGCAAGATTTTTATAGTTCAGTGGTTTACGATCCATTGCTCTCCTTTCGTCCTCTAATGCAGGGGTGTCCAAACTTTTTGGCAGGAGGGCCACATCATCTCTCTGACACTGTGTTGGGGGTTGCGGAAAAAAGAATTAATTTACATTTAAAATTTGAATAAAATTACATAAATGAATATATTAGAGATGTAGTTTACATGAATGAATGAAGGTCTCACGATAGCTCAAGGTCTATAAAAGGCCTTGCACAAAGCAAGGCTGGTTTTTCCTTTGCTCCCACTGCTGCTTCACAGACATTAAACAGCAAGCGGAGGAGGGAGCCCTTGGCCCAGAGCTCGCTTGAGAGGTCGAACAGTTGATCCTCTTGCTGAGAGCAGTCGCATTGAACCAGCATGGGCTCTAGCAAGTCGCTGGAGGGCCAGAGGCTCATTGGAGACTGGGGGCTCCCAGCAGGTCAGATTGGGGGTCCCTGAGGGCCACAAATGGCCCCTGGGCCAGGGTGTGAGCACCCCTGCGCTAATGTGATGTATCAAAATTTTTATTTACATTAATAAATTATCTGGTTTATGGTTTTTGTTTTCAGTTAGCTGCTTTGGGCACCTCCTGTAGGTCAGCCAAAGTGAGATAGACATGTTTTAAGGTAAGTCATACATACCCTCACATTTTATACTTTACTTTTTGTACAATTCCATTATTTCAGTTCATAAAGCTATGAAATTAATGTTTTAAGTCTTCTCAATCCTCCTCTGTGTCTTTAGTTAGAGTCATCAGTAGATTTATAAATTCAGTCCTGCTTCCCATCTAAGACCCTGCTAAAATTATAGAATGCAGTGGCTGTCTCCAAGATCCCTGGGACATTTTTCCCCCCAACTTAGAAGTTTTTCTGTAAACAAAACCATTTGACTTCTTCCTTGACTACTCCGATGACTTCTTTTCTTCAGAAAAAGGCGGTGGCCGTCTTTTTACTACAGTATATTTATTTTGCAGGCAATGCTGATTTCTTAGGTTGCAATCCTATGCACATTTTCCTGGGAGTAAATCCCAATGAAACCAGTGATACTTCTGAGTAGACACACTCAGGATTGAGATGTTAGTGTATTGCCTCTAGTGCAAAATAATTAATATTACAAAATTATCATTAAAGGACTACTGTGCAGCCCTCAAATTTAAATAAGGGCTGCCCATGCTTATTTTGGCACAGCAATGTGGCAAGCCGGCAAATTTTAATAATTAATTTTTAAGTTGAGGGGGGAAAAGATGAAAAGAAACCTAGAAGGCTAAAACTGCCAGTGTGATGAGAATAAAAAGCACAGCAGTCAAAATCAGCTTTTCATGTTTAAAAGAGGTCCGTGGGGTACCACTGGGAACAAAGATGAGGTGACGGTGGCTTTAGTATTATTATTTATTTAAAAAACAGCTGGAAGGTAATACTAAGAGCAAAGTTTCTATCTTTACAAAAACGAATAGCTTACTTTTCAGTTGAGTCTATCTAAATTTTAAAAAAAATGTAGATACAGGCTTATATCCAATCTGCTGAATACATGTAGAAATAATAATGATTATTAGAGGAAACACAGGAAGAGAAAGGATATCTGCCAAATGAAAAGGTGTTAAACTTATAATATTCTCAGTGGCAACACATGAAGCACAATATAAACCAATGGGAGACTTTAGAGATAAAGAGATCTAGAGTAAGGAGAATAATACAAAATTATGGAGCATATCTACCATCATTCAGAGTCACTGTGAGTAAATGGGATTGTGCTAGATAGATTTACTCACACAGTGAAGGGAAAATACTAAAACCAGCCAAAGAATTCACCTCTTATTTTTTTTAGCCAAGTTAGAAAAGGATTTGAATTATTCTGCTATTGTATATTAGAAATGATTTTGTTTATAACCCATGCTTTTTACAAGGAACTGAGAGTAGCACACAAGATGGTTTCTCCTATTTTATATTCAAAACGATTCTGTAACATTATGCTGTCATAGCTGCCTATTCTCATTGTTGTGTTCCTCTGACCCCAATATGTATGACTTCCAAAAAGGAGAGGGTGAGAAGCGTGTTGGCTGTTTTTCCTTGCTCCTCTCATGGTGCGATTGCTCATATGCGGCAGATGAACAGGCAATGACAGCAAGGAGAAAGAGGAGAGGCAGATCCAGAGTATATCAGGGGATGGAAATTGATTGGATCCCCTGCTTGATGATGTCCACCAGAGGTGACGTCATGTCATTGCCATCCAAGTTGTTTTGCCAGACTTCTTAAAATCACCCTGAGTATGCAGGGAAAAGCCATTGCAACAGGCTCATTGGTGCATGCACAGCAGCTTTCTAACTTCCAAAGCAGAAGCTCATGACAGAGCCAGGGTGGATTAGAAAGGGACAGCAAGGAGGGATGAGGTTATGGGGAGGGGGGCAGAGAGTTCACTTTTAAAGGAGTAGCCACTTGGATTGTGCACACACAATAGGCAAAATGGTTGCAAGGATGGCTGATGAGAGGCTTTCCAGCAACCTTCTATTGCAAGCTCATATCACCCCTGTTCCAAAAATGGGGAGCTGGGAAGATTTGCCAGCACTGCGTTTCTCCTTCTCTGTATCTCTAAGAATGGGCTGTGCTCACCCATTACCTGGCACATGCAAAAAGCAAGTTGCACCCAACTGAGTGGTTTTGCTTCTTTTTTCTTCACCCCCCTTTCCTTCCAAAGAGTGTAAGGGGACGTGGGGGAGGGAGGGGGGAGAAAGTAGTTACTCGAGTCTGGACTAGTATTATTTGGTGGTTCTCCGTGCCTCAAATGACCCACCTGGCTGCAAGAGAGACACCTTTATTTGTGAGCGAGTTCAGCTCTTGCCTTCAGGGTCATTCAGTTTCCCCGTTGCAAAATAAGGCACCTTCCACACTGGGTGGGCACTCGCGTGTGCAGGAGCCCAGGGTTACCCTGTGATCTCGTCCCCTTTCCATGCTATAAGACCATTCCCGTCTTCCCGCTTTTGTTTAGCCCCTCTCAGTTCGAGAGTGCACTGCTCTTGCTACTGGCGGAGGTAGCGCATGTTGAAAGCAAGAAAGCAATAGCCAGTGCTCGAAAGCTCCTACTCCAGCCAAGAAGTGTCTGACTTCTTAAAGGGCTAGCTTGGCACCTGTTTTCATACAGGCTCTCTGAATGCACCAATGCACTCTCGTCCCTCCTTCATGGTAGGCTCTAATGCATGACTCAGGGCCACCTTCCACTAGCTAAGCCAGCAGCCACTGTATGCCACTCTGCTGCTCTGCCCTCCTAATTAAGAGCATGATAGGACTTGCTTTGCAGTGGGGCGCTTCTTCCTCAGGAGCAGAGGAAAAAATTGTGCCCACTTGGAGTAGAGCCCAGAGCAGATGCTCCTCCAGCTCTGCCCTGGTTACACCTCTGATGTCCACCAATCCTGAAATATTCACATACCCAAATGAATATTCATGGACCCAATAAACTCTTTAGGAGTGAAAATACCCCAAAAGCAAACAACTCCACTGAGTCAACTGATTACTGCAGGCTTACAGAAAATGGCTACAGTTAGGAACAAACTAAAGCACATTAGGAGATTTCTACACTCGTAGCAAGGCTTCCTCCCATTCTATTATCTGTGTAGCATTATAGCTACATTGCCTCACAATAATAATGACTGTGGCACAACCTCCACAGAAATAACGAAAGAAGAAATAATGATGGAAGGAGAAAAAGAAGCATTCCTACAGCTAATGTGGCACCTGCTTTGTAAATCTTATAAAGGGCCTGTGGGCTCTTGAAGGGTCTGTGCCGTCCTTGGATGGTTGGCGATGGCATCATGCGTCATTGCTGAACTTCCATGCTGCGTGGGCTCAGAGCTGCGTAGCCATGTAGCTTACAGGGAGCACCTGATAAAAGCAAATGACTTTGGAACACCATGTGCATTCTGAAATCAGTGTCACAGACTAATCCTTTTAAAACAAAATTCTAATATTAAGGTTCTGCCTTTGCTTCCATAACATGGGACACCCACGGTGGCTAAAAACAAAAGTTAATACAACAATTATAATGTACTTTATTTTGATTTTGTATCTCAAATACAAATGGTATGGGGGCTTGCTGCACACAACTTTATACAACTTAGCTGAAACTTTGGAAATTTTTGTGATGGACCAACACAGCAAAAGTCAAATTTTATCTTCCTCATAGTTCTTCTACACAGCAGCTTTAAGGATCTGACAGCCCAGTCCAAACCGGCACTGGCACAGTGGGGCTGCACAGCCCATGTTAACTCCAAGACTGGGAGGTGTCACGGGGTGGGGCAAGTCCCTTTCCCTTTAAGATGGATTAAGTTGGGTGTTACCCAGGTGTACTGCATTAGTAATTTAAAGAATAAAACCTGGGCATGGGTGCCTGAAAACACATACAGCAGGAGGAAGGGAGCTGGGGGGTTAACAGCTTTTATACTGGAAGAAATGCTGAGAGACCTGAAAGATGGTAATTTTAGCCTCTTTTTAGATATGATCTTTTCTTGTTTTTAAGCTACTGTAATTCATGTAAATATGTTATTGGAGCAGTTGAAGCTCCTTTAAAGCTATAATAAAAATCTTTTACATGAAAATTGAGTGCAATAATTAACCAAGGACATGTATGTTAAAAGGACCTGGGGCTTGGAGTAAGCTAAATAAATAAACATTGCTCTTGGGGGTTTGTGGAGGATGGTGTAGGTGGAGGAGGGTTAAATCCTGGTTGACTTGGGAATCTCCCCTGGTCCTTGCTTACCCCAAGGGTGATGTTTGTGACAGGAGGGAGCAGGCTGGAGGTGTTTCGCCCCAGGCTGTGCAGTGGGACTACTCAGATCTGTGCCAATCTGAGAAGTCCCATGTCAGGCTTTCAAGCCCAGGGGGGACGAATAAGACATGGCGTAGGGCAGTGCCACCAATCCCTCCCACTCCCAGGCCTGAACAGCCCCTCCCTTTCCTTCCCCACCCTCCCCAGGAGAGCCTGCCTACCGTGCATGCACAATCATACTTGGAGTGAAGCCAGGCGCTTCAGAAGAAGCACCTGGCTTTGACTGCAGCAAGAAAGGCTGCGTGGGCGGGGGGGGGCAGGCAGGTTCTACCGGCCCACACGGACTTCCTTGGTGTGGTTGGAGCAAAGTTAACCCAGGCGCTTCTTTTGAAGCACCAGGCTTCACTATGACTACACCAAGAATGACTGCACATGCAGTCATTCTTGGAGCAAGGCTGGGTGCTTCAGAAGTGCCTGGTTCCTCTCCGACCAAGCTGAGAAAGACTGCGGGGCACATAAGTTCTGGAAAGCTTGCCTGCTCCCTCCCCACAGTCATTCTCAGCAGTTGGATCAAAGCCATGTGCTTTGGAAGAAGCACCCTGCTTACTATTGAAATAACTGCAGTGACAACATGATGTCACTACAATTACTTCTGGGTCAAACAGGGTGGCAGGCCAACCTCCGGGCCCCAGGGTGGCATGCCAGTCAGTTACACTGTTATTTATACCCTAAATTCATAAATAATTCTAGAGATTTTCAAACTTGTCAAATCCAGAAATAATCTGGAGTAAACCACAGATGTTCACAACTGGCTGTCTGGAAAACTGATCCATATTTCAGATTAGGTTTGGAACCACCATGTTGCCAATAATGACCTGATACAGGATCAGTTTGGTCACTGTGGAACAACTGCACAACTACCAGTGGAAATCATCAGGTTCTTCGGGTACCACATGTCTTCAATGCAGCATCAATCCAGAGAATTGTATACAAAATTGGCAGCTACCACAAAAGTAGGCAGCTCCCAATAATGGCAGGTAATTCTCTCCATAATGGAACAGGCTGATACCTAGCAGGGAAAGAAAAATGGCAGCCACCAAGAGGCGGCTGTACAGATCACTCCACTGTACACTGTGACCATAGATAGTGATGGCAAGTGGTAAAAAGAAAGAAAAAGGGGGCAAAAGAACAAATGTATACTGAAATGGAAGAAGAAAACCACTTCTGCATGGACGAATAACAAAAATGGACAAATACTGAAATGAACCAAAGGTTTCAAAACAAAAGTTAACTGGAAATTAAACCAACCCTTTTTTTTTTTTTCTTGTAGACCCTTTTAAAAAAGCCATATAACTTTCAATTCCTAAACTATATTTAATAAATAGTTGGAGAAGCAACAGAATAGCTTGGTAGACAGTGAAGAAGCAGAATTGTGGAGAGTGGAAATGACTACGGCAGTTACAGAGATTATGGGGAACGCTGAGAAGAGATCCACCATGCTAGGGAAAAGAGAAGAGCTGACTAATCAAATCTCTTGAAGCAATATGCTTGAACACTGCTCTGGGACTTATTTATTTATTCATCTAAACATGATTTATAAACCACCTCACTTTCACAGAGCCTGAAGCCACTCATAGCATAGTTCTTTCTTTTTAAATACAGTAACTGTTAAAGCAGCAAATAAAACAAAATGCTAAACTTACATAATAAACATAGCCCAAATAGAGAAAGGAAGCCCTTTAAAAATACACCCAACAAAAAGTCTGACCAAAAAAAAAAAAAAGTATTCAAATAATACTGGAAGGAAAGCAGGGAGATAATCTAGTGGTTCTTCTAAAAGAGGAAATTCCACAGAGAGGGGGCCACTACCAAGAAGGTCCTCTCACACACCTCCACCAGTCTCATCTCATACAATTGAGGGAGATGCACAAGAAGCATTGTATGATACCACCTTTTTCACACTTTTTATCAAGCAGACGGGACAAAGCTGCCGTCTGTACCACAAACTAAGACCTCTGACAGAGGGAAAGGATTAATAATCACCATTTCCCCCCCTTTTCTTTTTCCTCCTCTCCTTTCCTGCACTACAGAGGAATATGATTCCACAACAGGTTCATGCTTTTCAGTCTTAAAAAAAAGTTGCTTTCATTTCCCCCATTATTATGCACTGTGTCATTTTTATGCAGATGATAAGATTTATTTATTTGATTTTTTTTATATCTAATAAGCATTCAACGAACAGTGCTGCACTGTCTGATTGATGTTAAAAACGGAACATCTCAGAAACTGCAAGATAATACAAATAAGATAGATACCATGAACTGGGGCTCTTTTTGCAATCTAATTATTCTAACTTGGCAGCAATCTTCTACAAACAGAAGAAGGTTTTATATTTTGAGATGGGATTTGTCATTCAGAAATTCACAGGAACTTTGAGTTATTTTCAAGGGAAAAAACATAAATAATTATACAGCTAACTTCAAAAATAAAGAGAAAATAGTTCGCCAGCTTTGCAAGCAAAGCATGCAAATTTTATAAATATGCGAGAATTTATCTAATCTGCATAATTAATTGCAATCATAGTACTGCAAAGCCATGCAGTGTAAATAATCAAGAATGAAAGTGGAAACTTACCTTTAGTTTTGCTCTTTGAGGCAACCAGTGGAACCAAGGCAAAAATTATATAGCTCAATTTGAAAATAAGGAGAGCTTTGCAACCAAAGCATGCAAATTCTATAAATATATGGAAATTTATCTAATCGGCATAATTAATTGCAATCACAGTGGGATGAATACTGCAAAGCCATGCAGTGTTCGTCATCAAGAATGAAAGGGAAAACTCACCTTTAGTTTTGCTCTTTGAAGCAGCCACTGAGACCAAGGAAAAGATTGCAAGAGGAGAAGAGAACAAATATAAATTAGTCAGAAGCTCTGACCAAGAAAGAAGAGAGAAAGTTTCACTATTGATTCAAGACTAACAAAAGCCAAATTCAAATAATCTGACCTATTTGTATCTGCTAATATGCTTGTTGCTTTTATCTGCTGAGTTAAAAAAAAATTGTTTAACTGATTGTTAAGTACCAGAGTTCCTAGAGAACATACGAATTGCACACATCTAACATTAGTCAAAAGTAAAACTATGGATACATTTTGCAGCATCGAAGAACGAGCACGCCTACAGGATATTGCATGTTGCCTTTTCACACAATTTCTTTCCTTTTTCACCAGGAGTTTGTTTTAAGTAAACATGTACTTACTACATTTATAGACAAGTTTACTTAAAATGGCATATTTAGAGTTTTAACAATGCTTTTGTATTGAGATTTTACATGACCCCCACTACACAGGTTTGCACTCATAGAGAAATAATACATTAAGGGCCCTATTCCAGTGGCAGTCCTGGAGGTTTTCCCACCATAGGCCACCCCCACTTGCCACTGAGAAGGAGCGCAGCCACTCTAGGTATGATTCCCTGTGGATCAGAGGGCTGCCCTCTTCTCCTCCCCTTTAAAGAAAGAGGAGAAGAGGGGTGCCCTAGACTGGCATAGAACTGTGCTGACAGTGGCTATTAGCGCGCAGTTACTGTTGGCATGGTTCCGGATCACACCAGAAACCGGTGGTGAGAGGAGCAGGTTGCAGTGCTACCCCCCAAAGCCTAGCGCCCAGGACAGTGACCCCCATTCCCTCTCAGGAATGCCACTGCCCTATCCCAGCCCATGAAAGAGTGCTGGATGCAGGGCCTCCAAGCACAGCAACTGCTGTGCCCAGAATACTAACTGGGGATCAACAAGTTGGGACAGGTAAGAAGTGGCAGAACTTCCGGCTGCTGCATGGTCCCTGATGGACTCCGGAGATCTATACCAGCTGTTGTAGCTCTGAGGAGCTTGTAGGGGGCTTGTCCGGCCTGGGACAGGTGTTGGGATGCAGCGGGTACCATGCCACTGAATTCTGTCAGCGCTATGCCCAGATAGGATGGGCCGTAGGATTATTTTCTGTACAAAAAGTGCAAACGCTGTTTCTCTAAAGGCAGCTCACAGCCCAGAGACATAATAAATACTGCAGATGGTAGATAAAGAAAATTAACTGTAAGATATGCAAACACTGCACAATTAAGGATGGAACAAACACTTCACTCTAGCAGTAACTTTAGAATAAAGCACTTTACTTCTGAGTCATTTGCAGCACCATCACTGCGTTCATTTCTGCTTTGTGTACATGAAAGAAAGAAACATGGTGGCTGTATCATGGTACTTCATCAAAGGTTGGCATTTGCATTGCTCACATTACCCCTCCCCCCCAAAAAAATACACTAGGAAATGTTTGGGTTCTAACTGGGCCACATTTATTAAATCAATGCTAGATGAAAAACACTGCATACCCTACAGGAAGTTCTATCTTCAGCAATTTACTCTCCTTTAGTGTGGGAATTTCCTTCGAAGGAGGCAGCCCATAACTGTCTGTCCTGGCTTTGAATGTTCCTACTCTGACCCAAAGATGCAGGTTGTTTGCTGATGATCCACTCTCCTCCATAACAGTGGGGCAGGGGGACAAAGAAGATGAACTGCACTGCCCCCCCCCCAAAAGAAAGCTGGATATCTTTGAGGTTGATATTGCAATTCAAGCCTATTAGGCCTTGATTCTAACACAGTGTGCAAACTAAAAATACCCAGAAATATTTGCTTGGAAAAGCATAGGATCATGTGCAGGAATGTGTTTTGCATGCTTTGGAATGAATATCTGTGCTCTGGAACTAAAGTTGGGTATACGATTTTGCTTTTAGAATCTAGTGTGTTATGGCAATGTAAAACAATTGGGTTTAATTATGGATAGGATTCTGCTGCTAGTGAATTATGTCATAACTTGGCCAAGGGATAGGAACAGATCTCAAAAAAAGGTAAAATATAACACTTTGTAAATGACGGTGGTAAGAAGAGATTCCCAGTGGTATGAGCCTGGATCACACTGAGCTTGCCCAGCCTCCTCCAGCCGTGTGAGAAAAAGGTGAAAATGCAAGGCACCTGATTGGTGCCTTTGTTGTGAGGGGGAGAAGTGCATGAAACAATTAGCAGCACTTTTCACTAGTCAGTCAGGCTCCAAATTGCAACCCCCATCCACCCTCCCCTCAGTGATTAGCTGATTGCTTTTGGGAGCTGGGTAGACATTTTTTGCTGCCAACCTAATTGACCTTGGCTGGTAGTGTTTTAGCCTACCCCAGATCGGATTAGGTTCGCTGGTGTACACAATTAGGATAGTTTGATTTCTTGCCCCTTTTGGTCACTTCAGACAGGTGTCATGTGGGCATGGGACTTGGAAGTTGGTTGGTTAATGTGCACCCTGAGGTAAGCAGTGTCAGTGGATAAACCAGTACTGCTTGACAGATGCTTGCTGGTTCGGCAAGGCTGGCTGTTGAGCTTGAGAGACAACCTTAAATGTTCTCTGGATGAGGGAATCTGCACAGTCCAGCTGCCTTGAACCTTTAGAGTTGGCCATGAGAAGTGTGCAGAGTCCTTAGACTGATTGATGCTTGGAGTCAGGGTGCTCTTGCCCAGTAAACTGGGGAATAGACAACCTCTCACTGTATCCCCCTGGTAGATGCCCGCACGTGCAGGAAATGTTTCAGTACACTCCCTGCTGCAGGTGTTCTGAATTAATAATTAATACAGTGGGCCAATTTATATTCAACACTTTGTCTTGTGTGTTTTATTGGGGGGGGAGTGCAAGGGCAAATGAAGATAATATCAATGAATAAAGGACAGGCATAAGATTAGAGATAAAACTGAAACTAGGCCAGGTTAAAATGCTAGTTCAATTACAATCTCTTGAATATTCAGTCTAAATGAACGATAGTGTCACTTGCGCTATATAAATGTCATGTTCAATACTTGTAAATGTCTCAGTTGATGGGATGGTCCAACTGCAATTCAATTGTCAAAGTTCACAGAGCAAACAAATTAGCTGGAAAGTGGTAATTAAAAATCCATTTTCGCTGTGGAACTTATTGGTTTTCATCAATACTCCACCCACACAAAGCATAAACAATGAGAAATTTCTTAAGCATTTAGAAACTTTTCTCCAAACTTAAAAATAGCAACTTGCATTAGCTTTCTGTGCTTAGGAGCATATCATTTGTGCAATGATCCTTGCCCTACTTGAAAAATTATGACACATTTACAGTTTCATTGCTACAATTGTATTGTGTGTGAATGCACACACGTGTGTCCACGCTTGCACTTTCACACTGCAAAATTGACAATGTCAGATAAATAGTTAAATGTGAGCAGTTGGCAAACCTAGACACAATTTCATTGCCATATTGGCTGTGTGATTGAAGCAGTGACAATTGAAACTGCTTCTGTTTGTCAAATTATTCTCATGCCTTGAAAACAATCCATCCTTTCTGTTGATAATTTGGACACACTTGGGCTTTCTTATTCATAATTTGGGCTTTCTTATTCATCCAACTAAGGCTGCAATTCTATCCAGTTTCCTGGGGGTAAGTTCAATTGACTGTAATAGGACTTACTTATGAATTGGCATAGGATTGGGCTCTAAGGAAGCAGATGCAAGCATGCAAAGTAAAGTTTATGTGTCTTCCATCTAAAATAAGTGAAGTTCTTGCAGGCAGGGAAGTTCAATGCATATATTTGAACTCCTATACCTGGAACAGGTTCCTTGACTGGGCAAGATCCTGCATGGCATATATTTCAGGAAATCTCTGAAAATCAAGACAAAGGGAGATTTAACAATCACACATACCAAATTTACAGTGCTATCCTGTGCATGACTACTCAAAAGTAAGTCCCACTGAGTTCAGGAAAGTGTGTATAAGATGGCTGCCTTACAACCCAATTCAGCACCGGCACACACTGTCATAAACGTGCCATAAGGCACATTTGCAAGACCTTACATTGGGTGAGTGCTCATGCTAGCCCAGTGCTAGCCGGCACCAGGCTAGTGCTGGATGGATGCCTGGCCTCTGCCACTCTGCAGTCGCACGAACCACCAAGTGGCAGAGAGGAAAGCAGGTGCATGGGGGGGGGGCGTGCGGAGTGTGAGAAGTGGGCAGGGAGTAGGCATGACAGGGAGGCGGGAGGCAGGGAGAGGGAGCGGGGATGGAAGGAAGCGGAACTAGTGGAGCGATGCTTTACCGGATCCTGAGCCTTCACATCAGGCTCACCGCCTGACACAGAGGCGTTTTATTTCACTGCCAACCTTTTGGTCAGTGTGAATCGAGTAGCCCCATTGTGGGACTACTCCCTTTAACTGGGGAAAGAGGACAAAAGTCCCCTTCTCCTGAGCTGCCATCCGCAGCTGCCCCGGGTGCACAGGATGCAGCAGCAGCCATTTTCAGTGCTGCCGCAGCCGCACCCAAGCAGCTCAGGATTGGGCTCTTAGGGCCCAATCCTATCCAACTTTCCAGCACTGGTGCAGCTGCAATGGAGCCCTGAGATAAGGGAAGAAAGGTTCCTATACCTTGATGAGGACTGTGACTGCCTCCCCACCACAGGATGCAGCACAGGCCCCATTTGCATGGCTGCACCGGCACTGGAAAATTAGATAGGATTGGGCCCTTAGTCTGATCTATTTAATAGCATCAAGACAATTATTATCAGTTTATCTATATGAACTTTATGTTTCATTTCCTACTTTGGACCATCATGTTCTTCATATGTAATATGCTATCTACAATCAACTGACACATCAAAGGCTAGTAATTTTGTATTGTTTTGAAATAGACTATATTGTAGGAAACAACCTTTGTGCAAATAGACCCAGAATGGTTTGTTGACAATATTTTCTTACCAGTTTTTCTTATTCTCACTAAAGGGCCCTCAGGTTTCAGAAGCAAGGAGGAAACCAGATGTGACTGATCTATAACAGAAAGAACTGACATAGGAAATAATTGTACTGGGCAGGTGAGCTAATATAAATTAACTTCCATCAACAGGGGGATTACCTATGTCGTGGAACAAAATGTGTGTGTGTGTAAATACAATCTGATTATTTGTATAATACAATCTGCGGTTGCTTGTTAAATTACTTTAAGTCAGTCTCATTGTCAAGTATGTTTCATAAAACTACAATTTATCTTTAGAAGGTAAAAGTGGGTTTTGGATGACTTTTTAAATCACTTGGAAGTTGTTTTGATTGTGCATGACTGAAAGAACAGAGATCACTTTTTCTATCAGAACAGAGAATTGCACAAACTGTGGATGGTGATGTCCTTGAATACACAGGGAGTCCTGTGTACACATTGGAGACATCATGAAGGCTTGTCACCTTACATTTTGAATTTAATTATGTTAAAATGCACCGCATAAGATGACGTTTACAGTTTTTATTTAACTCTAAAAACTAAATAGTTCTTACTGTAAAAGCAATTACTTTGTAGCTGAAGTTACTAAGATGTCTCAAACTCCCTGTGTAAGATGGTATTTTTGCTGTTCCTGTAAGGCTTTCACAATAGAGGACTGAACCAGCTCCCCCACTGCACAAACAACAGCAGCTATTCATTCATTTCAGGGTGGAGGGAAATTCTGAAGACTTGCTTAAAAATGCAGATGAATGAATTAGTGTCGACAGTTCTAACTTGTTTCTTGGCAACTCTGACAGGATGTGGCATTTCCCGATTCTTCAAACCATGAAAATGATTTGAAGTAAACTAAACCACACAGAAACATCAAAACCTATTACAAAAGAAAGCACAATGAAAATATTAATGGATGCAATTTAACTGAGCTCATTAAATTAGACAGAAGTATCATTTTAAAATGCCATCCTGTTGCTTGGATCAGACACTGAATGTGAGTTTGGGGGGGCAATCTAATATATAAAAGGGCAGAATTCAAGGGGAAACTTGAATATGGGAGTGAGTCCAAAAGACAGCTATTTGTAGCAGTCTGCAGCTGCGAACATATGCTCTGTGGTATTTAACCAGATGCATAGTTGCTATCTTGGGGTAGTGCATTAAATTATACCAATATGCTCTTGCTATACCCATGTTTTGCATTGGAAGTCTACATAAATATGCCGTACTGTTTGTTAATAAATAATAAAACAAAATGAAAGGAAGGTGCTTTAATCTAACCCTTTTTTATGAGATACATGTGTAATCTGCTTTCTGTGCAAACGCCCTTGGCGCCCGGACAGGTCTTCATAGGCAAAGAGCATCAGGCAACACAAACATGTGAATACTGCCTTCTTCCTCAAAACCTCATCAACCACTCTTTCAAAGAGATTCCCGTGTAGCACAAACTAAATAATTCATGAGACTGCAGATGCCAATCCAAATAGACTCTTCCTTTTGAAGTTACCAGCATGCAGATACGTGATCAAAAGCCACCATCAGTCAACAGTGTAGCATTTGCACTTACTTAAAAATGGAGGGTGGGAGTATCTGCATGTGAATGTGTTTACTGAAAGAGGATATATGATATTCCAGGCAAGACCTAGCTAAAAAGATTGCTATACCATCAAGTCACTCAAAGTCTGAATGAGAGCAATAAGACTAGTTCTTAGAACATACAGCATCTAATCATATCTGAAAATATGCACAGAACATTTTATGCATTTAATTAGATTATGTACTTGAGAAGAGATAGCCAAGTTCTGATGTATAGCTTAGTTACACACACACACACTCTACTCTTTGTCATATAATATTATACACATAGACACACACACACACAGGTATACACAGTGGACAGTGTATGAGACAGCCCAATCCTAATCAGGTTTCCAACGCCAATGCAGACACAATGCAGCCCCTAGGTAAGAGAACAAATGTTTGTTTAAAACATAAGCATAAAATAAAATAAAAATAAAATATTCTATTTCTCTGATTCTTTAATTGTGAAATGCTTTAACATTCATTCTCATGCCATATTTCCACAATGAGCCTGTTACTATGAGATGACATTCCCTTTTTATGGGAAAGAAACAGAAATCTGATCTACTCCATTAATGGGTAGGGAATAACAGTAAAGATGCTTATTAAAAATTTGTAGTTCAGGGTGATGGGCTAATCTCTATTCACATGACTTAAACACTCATACTGAGGCAGTCTGAAGGACCTGTGAGAGTTATCCTTCAGTAGAGAGCTGAGTAGAATCCAGTCCAAAAGGGCAATTCTTTGGGATGACAATCACAGGATCTTCTTCCCCAAATTTAGTCATCACATAAATGAAAGATATCTTGGTGCATTCACAACACACAGTGATGGGGTATGCATGAGCGCGTACCCAAATACCATCTGAACAGGCTCTATGTTGCCTCATGAGATTCTAAGGAACCAGGGATTAATGTTAATTACTTGAGACTTTATAAACCTGCCAGTGTTAAATGAGGAAGGATTCATTTAATATTTCAGAATGTTTTCAGCTTTATTGTGGATACATTCTTATGCAAATAATTATAGACAAGTCATGAAGGTGAAAACCGTTACTGTGTGCCAGAGAAATTAAGACAAATTGAAAGCAAATGTGCATACTGTATAAGAATGCAGTGGGGGATAACCCATGGAAAAGGAAGATAACACATGACTGAGAATGTGAATGTTAATGAAATAAGTCAAGGGATATGGGATCTGTAACATATATAGCAGAAGATACTGATGAGGGCAGATGCAGAAAAATGATTATCAGCTTTAGACCCCAAGAGCAACGTAAATGAAATCACATCCTTGTGTTCTGGGAAATAAAACAGACAACTTGGATAGACATAAAGAGAGGTTTTAATTATCTAAAAGTACATTGGGAGCAACCCATGATAATTCAGAATTGGGGGTTATTAAAGAACACAATGTAGAAGTAATTCAGAAGTATGTTTATTCAAAAACATCAACAGCTGGATTTAATAATAGGCACAATGAATCAGAAATGAATGAAGCCATGAGACAGAAGATTATTGAACAATTCTAATCATATTATTAGATTTGCCGCAAAAATGACAAACAATATCTAAAACAAAATTGATGCACTGTAAAGAAAACAATTTCTAACAACCTGACAAATTGTATAATGCACAAGGCTGGTTGGACATCACAGCCTCATGGAAATTCACGAAATAGTAGAGGAACCAGTCTTTTGGTCAAAGGCATCATAGAGCACTTAAGGTAGATTTGGGCTAACTAAAGAACCATGTTCATGATGCAAATGCCCATGCTGTATTCCACCTTTCTCACCTTCACACAGTCGGTTTTTGAAGGGACTTGGTTCGCCAGCTTGCCCAAATTTTTTGTAAGTTTTTGACATCAGCAGACCCCAACTCAGAAATCTTGGAATGTATCTGACCTAAGAACCCCCAGAAGCAAGCAATGTGTAGCTCTTTTCTTTTTTTCCTTGTCCCTGAACACCTTCAGTGAAATTAGCAGCTTCCTCCCAACTTCCTTTACTCAATCAGAACCAATTTTTGTGAGCCTTCAAACTAGCATTTAAAAGTGGACAGGAAGGTAAGTTAGAAGATGACAAGTTTGTAATAAAATAGTCACATTTATAATACTGAATGATATGAAAGATGATACTATTCATAGGCCATCTGGTCTCTGATGGATCTCCTTGGACCTGTGCAAGTTCTTTTGCTGGCCTAAGTCCAAGACACCTCAAAGGGAGTGTTGGGGTGGGAAAAGGGAGACAGGATCATGGCATGCACAACTGCAGCTGAGATCCTCTCCCTACCACCTGCCCATCTCTGATTTGGCCCAGTCCCTACCCTAAACTTCGCCCAAATTGTGCCTAAACTGCCCTTGCCACCACCTTGCCTAGTCCAATGGCACATCCAGGAACAACTGGTGTGCATCTGGGGCCTCTGGGGATTTGCACTGGCGCCTCTGAAGCACAGAACTGTGTTCCACTGTTGTAAATGCATAGTTATGATTGGACAGCAGGTATTACAGATGCAAATTGCTGCTTTTGGTATACACATAGTTATAATTCTAGGGAATGGGCTATGTTTATTGTTTTCTGAAAAGTTCTGCCATTAATGTGGGGGAGAAACCAGAATAAAGATAACATAGGAAATTTGCAGAATTTGTGTACACATCATGAGAGCTGATTATTTTAGGATAATTTACTCCAGATTCCATTTCATTCTTTTTGCCTGCATACATATAGACATTTACACATGTAATTAAGAGACCAAGCTGAAAAAATTATATTCTCTAATTATCATTTCAACAAACTACAGTTGTTGATTATTCTTTAAGGGTAAAAAAAGAACAGAATATAAAGACAGTGGTTTGCGCTTCAGTGAATCCTGACAACCTAGTATTGTGAACTATCATTTCTAATTAGATTTACTCAAATTCCTGAAAGGAAGGAAATAGTTCCTTATGATAATTAAAATAGAGGGTTGGTTGAAGAAAAAGGAGGGAAATAAAGATGAAAGCATTGCTTAAGGGAATATTGTCATCAAATAATGAGCACTTCAGTAGATGGAATTGCTTAGCAAAAAATCTGCAGGTTTACCTACCATCATTTGCTATGTCCTTTAGATATCAAAAAGCATAAAAGATTATATTTGAACAAGGCAAAACTGTTACCAGTCTCACTGTCCCATTCTATAATATTGCCCATACACACCTTACTTCAGAGAGACAGATTCTTTCCTGCCATAGGTCATTTTTAAAATTAAATCATTGTCAATGCAAAGTAGAATTGTTCGAGTTTGATAAAACAAACCAATTCAAAACTATGATTTATTAGAAATAAAAAACATAAACATTCATTTCAATCAAAAAATAAAATTGGAGTAAATTTTATTTACTGGAGTAAACAGTACCTGCAGAAGGGGGTTAATCCAGATCACAAAGGGTTAAAGTCGCTTCTTCCACGTCATATTAATGATCTAGATCCCCTCCCCCATGATAGCTGCTATTTAGGACTAGAAAACAAAACAAGCATGCCCAACTATGTGTTTGAGTACAATGGGACTAACTTCTGAGTAAACAGGTGTAGAATTGCACTGTAGTAGTTAATAGCACATGCTATTCAAAAATCCAAATGAGATGGAATATTTTCATTTATAGGGGAGAAACAGTTTGGTTGTTGTTAAACAAGAAGCTAGGGTGATTTCTTTGTGAGAAATTGGGATACACTGAGCTCATGACATAGGACAGACCAAAAAATTGAATCACTACATTTAAAAAAAAAATGGTGGCAGGCAATGGATCAATGCTAACAGTGAGGATGGGGTGGTGAGAGAATCCTAGAAAAAAGCCACATGATAAAGCCAAGATGAACACAGGGCTTTAAGAGTTATGCTAATAATATGTATTCCAAATCTCTAGAATTCACAAATGAAACATCTCAAAACTTCCCCTCCATTACTAGTCTTATTATGCAAATACTAGCACGATACCAATGCTTTGCGGGTATTTACTTTAAATCCATTCTGATTCCAATAAACTTTCTTTTGATTGCAATGAACAATTGAAATTGAGCACAACTACCCCATGTCAGGCAACATAGTACTCATGCTTCACAATGGTATTCACAAAACAAATTAAGAAAAAAGTATACATAGTCTGAATAAAGCGAAGCATGGTGATGCAAAAGAATGATGAAGTGAAATTTGAAATATTGCATTTGATGAAGAAATAACAAAGAGAAGATTGTAGTGAAAAAAATCACAAAAAATATGATGCGACGATCACAGAACTTTTGCCCAGGCGCCAGTACACCTGTGATATCCTTCCACCTGGGGTTACGGGTGAAAGTGAGGAACAGATCAAGACGGCCATGGTGGCAGACATATGTCATGGTATCTTGAAGCTGCTCATGCATGTAGCAGGGCCCTCCCAGTGAAGGATGAATGGAGCACCACCATTAGACCCAGCTGAGCAGCACCAGCATCCTGCCTCCCCATGGTGTCCCTTAGGCGAATGTAGCTGACTGCCCTCAGCTGCGCCTGGTTGTCCGTAATGTAGTTCAACCTCTCAGTCTCTATTTTGGCATACATGTCAACCAAAACGACTGAAGAGAAAGTGGAAGAAGATCATGTGGCTGACCTCCCTTTGCCTGGCCATGATGTGGTAGGAGCAGGAGCTCGCTGCAGAGACTGTCTTCTTGAAGGGCAACTTGGTCACCATCATGGGACATGATGGAAAACTCCTCCAAGTTGTCCACCACATGCCTCTTGATGAGCTCACGAACCTCCTTAGCCATTAGCTGAGTGTCATAAATGAGATAGGAGAGGGACCGAAAGAGGCAGGCTCCGTCTCCTGTGATGGGGACAATAGTGTGAAGCACCATTTCCCCACTGATTTAAATAGTCAATTGCCATACTGACTTAAACTGAAGGACCTCAGCTGTTATTTACAGCAACTACAGTCAAAAGAAAATGCCTCCTGTGAAGGAAGCTAGACCGCACCACACAACTCTCTAGCCAGTGCCCCTCCCTAACTCTTCTCTCACTGGAATACAGAGATAAGTAGAGAAAGGGCTGGCAATAGCAAAAGTTCTCAGGAGACAGGCTTGTCAGAATCTTGGGTTAGCAGAACTTCGCACTGAGCCACAAATACACTTCATTTTACTGTTCAGAGTAAACACTAAAATGACTTAATTTTCTGTTATTTTACATTTACTACCCCTTGCCCATACTGATTTAAAAAGGATTACACTAAAAGGGTTGACCTGGCCCCAGTTCCCATGCAGGCACCATGGAAAAAAAAGCATGGGGAAAAAGCATGGGGGGAAAGCATGGGGAAAAAGCTAGCCAGGCCTAAGTAACAGGAAGGGTATCTATAATTCACCCCCAAATTTAGATTCACCCCTTTAGGAGCTGATTAGGGCAAAATTCTGAATTATGTTTTTAAACATTTGTATGGGTAATCTTTGTAAACAAAAACCAAGTAGGTATCTCATTGGGCCTAAAAGGAATCCGTGAAAACACATTGTACCCCTTTTCAGTCCCTTAGGGATCAAATTTCTAAAAACTCCTTCTTAGTGGGTCCTTACGTCACGGAAGGAATATACTCGCAAATTTCATGTTTCTAGGTTCAGGGATTTGGACTGAACGTTGATGAGTCAGTCAGGACAGTCAGGACTGACAATGAGTCAGTCAGGACTTCGTTTATATAGAGAGAGATTGGGGGGATACAGACTCAATAAATGGTGACTTTAGTATTTACCTAGAGCCCACAGTGCTCTGACAGTTTGCTTCTCCTGTGCATTACTTGTTGTTTTTTTTCAGTAAAATAACTCAAGTATTTCAAGGTCGCAGCATCAAAAAATATGTATAATGGTGACACTGGCACTTGTGTATAGTTCAACACGAGCCTGCTTTGTATTCAGGCCACATGCTGCTTTTGTATTATATGCAATACAGACAACTCAAGGTTTTATATAATTTTCTTATGGCTTTGGTGTCAGTCCATTTGCTATAAGTAGGCAACCTACTTTATTTCTTATGGCAAACTGTCACTTACCAATGTGTACAGTATCTAATATTTCATGAGTTGTTTTCACCTCTGACTAGAATTATACTCTTTTGCCATGCTGATCATTCACGTTGGAGCTCTGCAATAAATAATATCACAGCTGCTGACCTTCAGGGTTCGAAACTGTACATTGTTCTTTTTGTCATGTCCTAGATATCAGATTCAGGGCTGGTGTTTTTATTTCCATGCACCAACAACAAAAAGAACAAAAACATAATATGTTACAATCTTAAAGGAATTTATGAGAGCAGGTACAACAGAATCAATATTTTATGTTTGAGGTTATTAAATTTCTACAAAAGATCCTATTAATAAAAGGGACGCACACAGGTATTTTCTCAATTTTTAACCTGTTGAGAACATTGCGCATTAGATAAACAAGTCAGAAAAATCAATGAAAACTAAACCTGCTGCATTTGCTATGAATGGGCATGGAGGCAAAACTTGCATTGATAGGGCCTAGCACTGAAATCTTAACTATGTGTACTCAGCTGTTACTATGCATTCCAACCGAATTGAGATATCCCAGTGGTGAGATTCTTTTGTGAAAGATTTCAATATTTTGGAAAGTCATACAAATTAAAAAATAAGAATAAAACAAATGGGGGAAAAAACCTTGCAGTCTAGAGGCAGCATGTTTGGAATTTATAATATGAACATAAGAACATAAGAACAGCCCCACTGGATCAGGCCATAGGCCCATCTAGTCCAGCTTCCTGTATCTCATAGTGGCCCCACCAAATGCCCCAGGGAGCACACCTGATAACAAGAGACCTGCATCCTGGGGCCCTCCCTTGCATCTGGCCTTCTGACATAGCCCATTTCTAAAATCAGGAGGTTGCACATGCACATCATGGCTTGGAACTCGTAATGGATTTTTCCTCCAGAAACTTGTCCAATTCCCTTTTAAAGGCATCCAGGCCAGATGCCATCACCACATCCTGCGGCAAGGAGTTCCACAGACCAACCACACGCTGAGTAAAGAAATATTTTCTTTTGTCTGTCCTAACCCTTCCAACACTCAATTTTAGTGGATGTCCCCTGGTTCTGGTGTTATGTGGGAGTGTAAAGAGCATCTCTCTATCCACTTTATCCTTCCCATGCATAATTTTGCATGTCTCAATCATGTCCCCCCTCAGGCGTCTCTTTTCTAGGCTGAAGAGGCCCAAACGCCGTAGCCTGTCCTCATAAGGAAGGTACCCCAGCCCAGTAATCATTTTAGTCGCTTTCTTTTGCACCTTTTCCATTTCCATTATGTCCTTTCTGCTGGTATATGAGTAAATACAGGGAGCTCCTCCTCCCCAGGTGTTTCTCATACACCTTGGCGACCTTTGCCCGAGGACGGGGCTGTCCTTGAGGCAGCAGGCGGCAGAAGACCTCACCACACTGAGAAGCTGGATGCCTGGCCTGATCATCATATGGTCGGATCTGCTTCCGTGCTGGGTTTGGAGGTGCACTACAAGCCCGGATGGAGTTGATAGAGCTAGAAGGAAGGTGAATGCGCACCTGGGGAGGGAAGTGTTGGCAGCTGGCGGCCTGGTGCTTTGCCACCCAGATATAGAGAGCTCTCTGCGACACCTTTACAGGGGAGATGGTGTGCATCTCTCAGAGGTCAGGAACCATACCTTTCTGTCAGACTTACAATGGGTCCTGTGAGGACTCTTAGATGGGGTGGGGGGATGCTAAGCGCTAGGCTAGCCTGCCCATGTGGCAGGGTAGTGCATGAACAGGAGGAGAAATAGGGAAGCGGTGTCTACTTTCAGGCAAGCGACAGGCTGGGTTAAGGCCAGTGCTGAGCCCCGAGGCTACCCAGATTGGGAGCAGCCTGGCTTAACCCTGGAATGGAATTGGGATGCTCACCTTCGTGGTTTCCTGGCTCAGGGTGGGCAGAACAAGTCAGCTGGCTGGACCCCGTTTCCAGGGGTTGGTGATGAAGAACCTGGGGGAGCCTTGGGCGAGCTCAGGTTCTGAGTCAAGGTGGTTTGCCCAAAGGAGGGATCAGACAGGAACTGTCTCCTCCTAGTTAGGTGCCTGCACTAAAGGGGGTGGAGTATAGTCAGGACCCGTTGCATTGCACCAATCGCTGCGCAGCCTTGTAATGGAATAAATCACGGCCCTGTTTCAACCAAGTCTTTTGTGTCATGCATGTTTGTGGGGGGATACCTGGGCAAAGCCCCTTTTGACAACATTCCTGCACCAGTGAGATTTTCAGCAGCTATTGTCAATCACATGGGCACTCCAGCCACTTGTGCTGGTGGCCCCATAATGCATGGCAGCAGCACATTTTTAATGACAGTGGACTGGGAGTACTGCCACCATAAATGGCTCATAGGACTGGGTCCAAGTTCAGAAATACAGAAAACAGTCCTTGTGGCACTGTATCACATCAGAACACAAGAAAGGAATTTGAATGCCTCTCATGTCACAAGATCCTTGCTCATTAATGTTGCCACCTCTAACTGAGGCTAATCGTATACATTTTCTTTCCCAACATGATGTGAAATCATTGAACTGAGGAGGCCCTGCTGAAATCCCCAGGACTGTTTTCATTAATCACCTGGAGACTGATGTTGATTCTGCCAGGTTAAATCTTGAGATATGTTCAAAGAAACTGAATACTACAAGGACGTTGTGAGCTTTCACATAACTATAAACAGTTCCAACCCAATTCTAATTCCTCTACCCCACCCTCAGAACTAGTGTTTTGGTGGTGGGATGCATTTTCCAACTATTGCAAAGGACCTTCTGAAAGTGCGTGGAGTCGCACCCTTCTGGAACACCGGTGGCAAGACCAGAGCAGCCCTGCACGTGACAGCAGCTCCATGAAAGAGGCTCAACAATGAAGACAAGTTGGTATGGAGGCAGCACAGGATGACGATGTGGGTGGGGAGAGGGAAGATCATGTCTGGGAAGACATGGGTTCAGCAGTAGCCATGGAATCCTAACCCCTGCCCTAGATCCAATCCTGTGCCCTGGCCCACATAGACCTGTGCCAATGATTTCGCTGGTATATTCCTCCCCTCATGCTACAGAGCTTTACCTGGGGGTAAGGGAACATTTGTTCCCTTACATAGGGAAGATTTCCAGGACTGCATCCCCCACAAGATGCAGCATGAGCCTTTTTGATGCTGCTGCATTGGCAGGGGAAGCACTGGATTGGGCTGCTAATTAGTTTACATTGTCAGAATCGGTTTGAATAAACAGAAAGAAGGGGAAGCTTCACTTGGTGCTTCCATGAATACTAACATATCCCCCAAACCCAGTCCAGTTTTGCATTAGTTCAGTTTACATCTCGTATGTAGTTGCTATTTGACTTTTAAGTGACTGCAAGCCATGAGTCTGCGACAACTCTTGTTGTCTATATTCCTGTTGATTCTATATTCATTCCTCTACATTTTGGGGTGGCATCTCCTCAGTCCGTTTTAGGAATGAGCTGCTACTGACTGTTCTAACGATCAAAAAGAAATGTACACTTCAGGTAAATCCGATCATTACTTTATATTAAGCTCCATCAGTAGTGACACACATTACTCAAGTTCTGAAATACATTTGTCCACTTCATTAACTTGGCTTTAATGAATTTTATGCACTTGTGTTTTTTTCCCCTTTTAATTAATCCGAAGTACTCCATCATCTGTCTGAAGAATAGCAACAAAGAGATAATAGCTAAAAGATATAATAGCCAATGAATATATGCAATAATTAATCTTTAATTATTGCATTATATAATAATAATAATAATTATTATTATTATTATTATTATTGCATTAATATATGCAATAATTTAATCTTTCTATATAGTGATACCTGATGCTGCTAAATACCAACCAAAAATGACTATTTTGAATTGTTTACTAAAGCATATTTTGAATTAAGAAACTACCAAACCTAATTTAGATTATGGTCAGCCCAATCCTAAATCAGCTACCACCAGCAGGATGAGGGTGTACACTATCGCAAATATGCCATAATGGGCCAATGCAGAGGATCCTGCTGCCGCTAGAAAAGCTGCTTCAGAATCAAGGAGTGGAAAAATGGCAAAAAGGAAAAAGCAAAGGTTCCAACCACACACCAGTGCCCAGATTCAATCCCTTCCTCCCCCATTCCTCCTCCAACCCTCCAAGCAGGCACCCCTACTACCACTTACCTTATGCTGGTGGATGGAGTATTTTCCACCAGTCAGTGTGCCTTGCTGACTATGTTGGTGACCTCACAGCACTTGCTGCAGAGGAGATAGGATTGGGCTATGAGTTACTTAGAGCCCAATCCTAACTTGGGCTGGAAAAGGCAGGCCAGCTGGCCTGCGCTGTATCCAGAGCAGGGTTGAAGGTGACTGTGGCACAACTTGGGGCAAGGGGTTATTTTCCCCGTACACCGGGTTATTTTCCCCGTACACCATGCACTGTCCCAGTCACCACAATGCGGCCACTCAGATCTGCGATAGCTAAGGTGGCGCAGCCTGGAGTTAGGCCGGGCTGTTCAGGAGTGGGGTTAGAATTCGACCTAAGTGCCGCAGGCCCCAGGGAGAGGGCGAGTTCCATCCGCCAAGCCTGGTCAACATAGGGGGAGGAGGCAGGGGGAAGGTGAGCAAGAGCTCGGGGGCGTTCTGGGGCGGGAGAGGGAAGTTATTTCAAGGGGCGAGTGGGTGGGGAGCGGGAGACGGGACCAGGGTCCAGCAGTTATGCTGAATCCTGACCCTGTTCCCAGGTGGCCCAGGGCAGTCCCAGGTTGCTTGGATTTGCACCACCTCATCAGGTGGCAAAGATCCAAGTAGACCCATTAAAGCCACTGCAACACCACACAGGGTAAGGCTTCCCCTTGCCTCAGGCTGCGCTTCTTTTGGCCCTAAACTTGCGCTGGATGCAAGAAATACACAAATGGGAAAAAACATACTCCAGAGCAGACTAAGGGTGCAATCCTAACCCCTTATGTCAGTGCTTTCCAGCGCTGGCATAGCGGTGCCAATGGGACATGTGCTGCATCCTGCGGTTGGGTGTCACTCACGGAGGCCTCCTCAAAGTAAGGGAATGTTTGTTCCCTTACCGTTTCTCTGGCAATATAAATTGTGTCTTCCCCAAAATAAGAATACCATGAATACTCTCTAAAATTGGCTATATGACCTTTACAATAAGATGCCAGATCTTGAAAAACTCTAGAAAGCATATGTTTCAAGCATATAAATTTTAAATAGACAAGAACATAAATAAACTGCTTGTATGCATAAAATAAAAATGCTTGTAAAATGAAATGGGATATTCTGTATTGAAAGAAATGTACTTAAAACACAGTGTGATTTATTTAACCTCTTTCTCTCTTCCTCCCTCCTAAATATCTACCAACGTAACATGATGAATTTGGTATAAATTTATTACATACCCAACATATTTATTAAATACTGTTAAGTATCTCTGTGGAGATGGAAGTTGTGCTTTCAAAGTTGTGTATTATAACTTATAGCAAAGAAGGCCACAGAAAATTAGAGAAAGATTCCTTGAAAGTACAGAAATACTAAAATTGAAGAATAACTATAAAAATAACAAGGATTAGGGTTGAACTACATGTGAAGAGCATAAGAAGTAGATGTTTCTAATATATTAGGTAGATAAAACTATTCACAAGAATGTGCCTTTTTCAGTGAGTGAGAATGTGCAGATGAGAATTATAGTAGATTTGAACTTCTGACGGAGACTCCTTCACTTTAATTGAAAAGGTCACATGGGGTGGGTTAGCAGTATGTTCCATTTTAACCTAGGATGCAATCCTTTGCACATTTTTCTGGGAGTAAGACCACTGAACACAATGATACTTGCATAGGACTGTGTTACTACATGTCCACCATAAAGTCTTAACCTTGCATGTGTATTTGGTGTGCCAGAGGGTCTGGACCAGCTAGGATGAAACAATGGGCTTGGCAGCCTATGGGGTTTGCTCACACATGATGATTGCTTAAGTCTGTCCACCTGTCAAGTGAAGTGTCAAGGGACTTAACTCAGGTTTCTTTCCACTGGATCAGCAAAACAGAAGAACAGAATCTTGTTCCCCAAAATATTCCATAAAAAGAGCTGTTAGTTTGAATCAAACTGGATTCTATTTCATCAAGTACAAAGTTAACCTGCCTCTTGTTGAGTTGCCTCTCTTAGATGGGAGGTATACAAAGGGATTGTAACTAAGAACGAACTCTCTAGGCAGGACTATTATCGAAGTAGTTGCATTAGGTTTTTTTATGTTCATTTTGCCTCCATGTACAAGTGCCTTCGTTTGTCCTTTTTGACTCTGCCTATTTTTCTTCCCCCCCCCCTTAAAAACGTGTTGTTAAAATAGCCAGCCTGTCTTATCAACTCAGAGCTAACAAACCAGCGCAACTTGCACCCTCACAGATTGGTCAGGGCTAAGACTACACAGAGCAAGTACGACTGGGGTCAGTCAGGTTAATAGGCTTCCTGGATCACATTCTAACAGCCAGCACCCATGCTGAGGAAGTCCCAATAATGAGTGCACTCCTAAACAGGAGAATGGCTAAAGAATGTGTCTTGTTTTGTGTCTTCTCCTTTCCTGGTGGCAGCAACTAACACTTTTTTCCATGGCTCATAGTGTTCTGTCAGTTACCCAAGACAGTATAAGATGTATATAGTCCGTTGGTGCAATCCTTGGCAGAGCCTCTAAGCTGCACTATAAGAACATAAGAACAGCCCCACTGGATCAGGCCATAGGCCCATCTAGTCCAGCTTCCTGTATATCACAGCGGCCCACCAAATGCCCCAGGGAGCACACCAGATAACAAGAGACCTCATCCTGGTGCCCTCCCTTGCATCTGGCATTCTGACATAGCCCATTTCTAAAATCAGGAGGTTGTGCATACACATCATGGCTTGTACCCCATAATGGATTTTTCCTTCAGAAACTTGTCCAATCCCCTTTTAAAGGCGTCTAGGCTAGACGCCAGCACCACAACCTGTGGCAAGGAGTTCCACAGACCGACCACACGCTGAGTAAAGAAATATTTTCTTTTGTCTGTCCTAACCCGCCCAACACTCAATTTGAGTGGATGTCCCCTGGTTCTGGTATTATGTGAGAGTGTAAAGAGCATCTCCCTATCCACTCTGTCCATCCCCTGCATAATTTTGTATGTCTCAATCATGTCCCCCCTCAGGCGTCTCTTTTCTAGGCCCAAACACTGTAGCCTTTCCTCGTAAGGAAGGTGCCCCAGCCCCGTAATCATCTTAGTCGCTCTCTTTTGCACCTTTTCCATTTCCACTATGTCTTTTTTGAGATGCGGCGACCAGAACTGGACACAATACTCCAGGTTTGGCCTTACCATAGATTTGTACAACGGCATTATAATACTAGCCGTTTTGTTCTCAATACCCTTCCTAATGATCCCAAGCATAGAATTGACCTTCTTCACTGCCGCCGCACATTGGGTCGACACTTTCATCGATCTGTCCACCACCACCCCAAGATCTCTCTCCTGATCTGTCACAGACAGCTCAGAACCCATCAGCCTATATCTAAAGTTTTGATTTTTTGCCCCAATGTGCATGACTTTACACTTACTGACATTGAAGCGCATCTGCCACTTTGCTGCCCATTCTGCCAGTCTGGAGAGATCCTTCTGGAGCTCCTCACAATCACTTCTGGTCTTCACCACTCGGAAAAGTTTGGTGTCGTCTGCATATATTCATTATGATTAACTTCCAAGTAAAGGTGTGTATAAGATTGTAACCTATATGTCTTTTTCTCTTCCCTATCATCAATTGATGGACTGCAATATCATCATCTGATCATCACAATTTGAATGCTCTCTAACTAAAAAAAGGAAGGGAGGTTTTGGATCTGGTGCTTCTTAAACACTTAACAGTTCAGTCCTATCAAGATATGCTGCTGCATCTCCAGTGATAGCCCCACCAGCATAGGAGTCTGCCTACTGACTGGTGATGGTGGTGTGTACCCCCCCTCCCAAAATAAGATTGTGCCTTTGTAGATGACAGCAGCTCTAGTGGTGTTATGCACACGCCTTGGTATAGTTCTAAAACAAATGGCAGCTGGTAGAACCCAACTACCAGGAAAATCTTTGATCCGTTGATTCTTTGATCGCCACTGTGGTTCTTTTGGTTATTGAAAAATGTGGTTGAATTTTGTTGTTCCATTTTTAATGACACATTTCCAAATTATTTCATATAATAAATTAAAAAATTGCACAATGTTCTATATATCCCCCCAACTGTGTTTGCAAGACACATTTAAAAGTCAAGCAACAAAAAAATATTATAAAAGGGCAATCCTAGGCATGTCTATTCAAGCATATCTACTCAGAAGTTCAATGAGGATTACTCCCAGGTAAGTGTGCATAGGATTGCAGCCAATTATTACTGTGATGGCATGGATAGAAAGGAACAATTCATTTTTCTTTGTTCAACAATTCATCATTTCAAGGGTTTACAAGCACATTTCAATGAGTCAATACTTTAAAAAAAAAAAAAGGAGTGTGAGTAATTCATACTCTGAAAATTGTAAAGGTTGATTCACTATCTGTAAAACTAGAATTAATTCCTTGAAATGATACTACAAATCAGAAGTACGTGAATCATAGACCTCACATACCTATCTTCAAGTACATAAGATTTAGAAGACCATACTCATTAGAAGAGAAAGTGATTTCTCTTATTACTGTTCTATCCCAAGTAGATGATAGTCAAGTGGCAATCCTTTTGACAATGAAGATATTTTAAAAGCACATACCGTATTATTAATCAGTCCAAATCAGACAGATAGGAAAGTCATTTCCACATTTTCTTTCACATTCGATATCCAAGTTGTTATATTTTCTACAGATTTAGCATTATAATGTAGTCTTTGAACATAAGAGTATACTCAAACTGTTTATTAGCAGTATAATTGAGTATTATTTTGGCTACCTGTATAGCTTCCCTCCCCTTCCCTTTTCAGCTATTTAATATCTTTTAGTTTTGGAGTAGTAATTTGATTGTATGTGTCACAGTGGGATGATAAAAATAAATCATATTCTAATAACCTAATCCTAACCAATTTTCCAGCACCAATGCAGCGTGCTTAAAGGGGCATAAACTGCACTCTGTGATGGGGGGGCAGTCACAGAAGCCTCCTCAAGTTAGGGGAGAAACACTCCCTTACCTTGGGGCTGCTTTGTGGCTGCATCAGTGCTAGAAAGTTGGTTAGGATTGGGCTGTAAGTGTGGTTGCCCATTTAAAGAGCACCCAAATGTTGACCATTACAAAGCACACTCCTCTCATCCTTCTCTCTTGAAGAAATATACATCTTGTTTAATGTTTATTGTATGAGCATCTCTATAATGCTTAAGCATAATGCTTAATATGAGCATATCTATAATCTACCATTAATGTATTGTACGCTATAAGTACGGCTTTCCGTTTATTCAGACTGTTTTTCCCCCTTCTTTTTATTTTTATTTTTAAAAAACTATAAACAAATACACAACACAAAAAACATAACACACTTCACTACACAAAAAACACAAAGGGTGCAGGAAATCATATATCATTATTATATATCACTAAAACTAATAAATCATTCCATATCTTGATCAATTCCTCTTCTAAATTTACCTCTTAATATCATTTTTCATTCATCATACATGTATCGTATCATATCAAAGAGAATATATATATGTAATACAATCATCTAAATGCCCTATCATATATTTCTAAAACTTCATTTTTAACCAAGCATAAAAAGGTTTTTTTTCCCTTGCTCAATTTGTGTCAGTTTTTGTTGTTAATCCAAAACTTCTAAAAGTCTGTCCATTTCCGTCACATTCATTATTTTCTCTATTAATTCATTTTTCATTAGTATTTTAGAATCCTTCCAATATCTAACATATAGGATCCTCACTACAATTAAAATCAAAATAACTAGATATACATCATTTTCTTTATCTATAATATCTAAAATAATGTAAAATTTGTTGCTCTAGTAAGTTTTTTTTAATTATACTTTCAGATCTGTTCCCATTGATCTATTGTGATATTATGGCCTATATTTTATGCCCATTTTATCATGCATTGTTTTACTGTTTCTTCTTACATCTCAAAGTTCAATAGTCTATCTTATAATGCATATATTATTTTTTATCTCAATCTTTCTTTAACATAAATGGCAACACCTTTTTTTATCTGAAGCCACAAAAACTTCTCCTAATTTTTTATTCACCAACAATGCCCTATTCATTAGTCATCACATTTCTTTTTACTAGTCTTCCTCTCTTTTTGTCTTTTTCTTGTTGCTATTGGTGAGCTTATCTTACTCGCTCCTCTAGGCTCTTCCCTTTCTGATTCATCTGTTGTTTCTAAATCATTTGATTTCTTTTCATCTGACTCCATTTCTGGTCTATATTCTTCTAATGTTTTCTTCTCAATTTCTCTTCCTCCTTTTCTTCCTTTGTTATCTCATCTTTCATCACTGTAAAGAAGTTTTCTGCTTTCATTGTTGAATTTATATTTTATCTCTGTGTCTGATATTGAAAAAACATACCTTCTGGAGAAAGCCATCTGTATGGTATTTGCTTTTCTCTTAAAAATTTTGTCAGGTTTTCATATTCTTTTCTCTTAGGAAGAAGAATATAAAGACTCTCCATGGAACATGTCTCAAAATGTTGACTTCGTTATCATCCCATTAACCCTGTCTCTGCATCGTGCTGATTTTCTTCTATCTCCGATAATTTAGCTTGATCTTTTCTTATCTTCTGTCCCAATCTCTCAATCTTTTGTTTATTTTCTTCTGATGTAATTTTCACCTCCATCAATTGTCCAGTAAGATCATCTAATCGTTTAGTTAAAGCATCCACACTAGCTTGAGTTTGTACAGATTGGTTTGTTAGTTGCTGTACCATTGCCAACAGTTTTTCTATGTTGTCTTGCACAGTCTGTTTCCAGTCTTTCCCTTTCGGTTCCTCTTGAACTAATTTTCCAAGCCCCATCTTAGATGCTGCTGAGCCTTGGACTTTCACTGTTTTGCCCACCATCTTCATTCTTCCTGCTTTTCTTCTGCTTGCAATGTTCTTTATGACCACTAGATATCCTCAGAGTATTATCTTCCTTGCTTCAATTATAAACACAAATCCAGTTCTTGCAATGTCTTTTAAAATCCACTAGATGTCACTGGTGCTCTGTTTTATTTATATTTCTCTTATCGTATTTATACTTGTAGCCTTGGCAAAGCCATTCTTCTGTCCGCAGGAATGTCAAAACATCCAGCCGCTCCTTCAGGCACTCCCAAACAATAATAACAAACCAAGGCAGTAAACGCTCCAATACACAAACTTTCCAAGGACAATTAATTTGTAATCCAAAGAAATTCAAAGTTGTAAAGTTGTAATTATATTTTCATATATCCATAGCAAGTAAATCTCCTCTACGATTTCTCCTCACACTGATAAACAGCTGAGGGGGGGAACCTGCCCCCCTTCTTCTCACGGCAAAAAAACCAAATCAGGCAGTCAATTACTCAATCCATGCCAGGCATACACAAATGGAATAACACTTACTTAAGTCTTTCAATATATTTCCGTGCTGGCACATTCAGTTTGATTCAGCATGAATTTTTCACCATTGCTGCCAAGACGGCAGAATCTCCTGAGAAAGCCCCCCTGGCCAGGCTTTATCTCCTCAGGAATTGTGCCATCATGTGGAGGAGTTTGTCTCTCCTGACAAAGAATCCTCGGATCTCCTCAGATTCACAGTTTTTGGGGAAAAACAGAGTGCCTTTCAAGAGCTCGAGAAAGGCACATCTGTTCGGTTGCTGGCTGGCCCCTCCCCCCTTTATTCAGAGACTGTTAATGAACATAAAGGCTAATTCTCTTATATTTCTCTTTACGATTTCGACTTCAATAAGAAGGGTTTACATACTGAACAATTATGACCATTATTTTATACTGTTGAGTTGAAAATCTTGAGAATAACTAAAATCCTAAAGACAAAAATCAGACAAACATCAGGGTTAGGAGAGGGAAACAAAAAATTTATACATATGATTTCAAAAAATGGTACAATGTTCAAAATACTTTCCCCCCCCCAAAGTAGCAGTTCTGTTAAAATCATGTAGAAGAAAATATTAAAGTATAAACTAAAGGTTTAAGATTTCAACAGTTTTCTAAAGGTTTTGCATGTATAGGGGTATAAGGGTATCGTATATAGTATAGGAGTTCCCAAGCTTTGCAGCGCTACAACCCAAATGTCCTCTGTGGTGGGTTGCAATGCTCGTGGTGGCCTCTCCTAGCCCAGCGACCCACTCTATTTGCCTCTGTGGGCCTCAGAATGGCTCTCAGAAGACTCTATAAGCTACTTCCAGTTTTCTGAATAAAACAGGAAATGGTTTCCAAAAACTGGAAGTGGCTAACAGAGGGTCTTCAGAAGGCCCACAGAGGCCTGTAGAGTGGGTCGCCAGGCCGGAAGAGGCATGCAGAGGCTCCAGTAAGTAATGGGGCTTTCAGAATGACTCTGACTTGGAGCCAAACCAGGACAAGGACACAGGTTGCAACCCACTGTGCTTGGGCTCACAACCCACCCACCAGTGGGTTGCAACCCACACTTTTTGCAACCCACACTTTGGGAAGCACTGATTTAGTACTTTTCTGTAGTTTCTCGCAAGTTTTATGGAAGTTCATAACTATGCAAAAGTCAAAGAGAGAGAAAATGGAAGAGAATATTGTACACACAGGTCAGTCTTCTCTCTAGGGAGAACTGATTTTATCTAGTGTCAGTCACTATCCATTTGTGCCTTTATTAAAAAAAAACAAAAAACTTTGAAGATAGAGGAAACTGATCTTAAATGGTCTGTAAAATCATTTTTGCTTCCTACTTTGCTTGTTAGAAAACCCCAGAGAGCAGACTGCCTCCTGCTGATAAACTCCATAATATGAAAACACTAATCAAACAAGACAGTAGCAAGATCAAAGCACTGTATCCTGGTTCCTGTATTCACTGTATGATATTCTGTGAACAGGGGGAGGAACAGAAATTTCAAATAAGGAGTACTGCTTTTAAACCTATCTTTCTTCCAACTTAATATTTGCTGATGACCTATAGAAGACCAAAAAGCTGAGAGCTTAATGAAGCCTTTTGATGTGGACTACTTTAAAAAAAAAATGTATCACATATTTTAAATTACAAAGCCACAAACTGCATCATAACCTTTAGATATAAAAATATATTTAAATAGCAGTTCAGCACTACTTCACTATACCCCAGGCTGAAAGGCATAGTCTTAAGGCACATGATGCAGCCACTTTGCTAATGCTAAGCAGCTCTCAGAGAGGTTACTATCTAGAAATACATTTACAGAGGGGTGACTACCTAGAAACACCATTGTGCTCTGCAGCGGAAGAGAGGAAATATCCAAACCATGTGGATATAAATAAGATATAAATAGTGCAGAAGAGAGTGACCAAAATGATTAGTGGGCCGGGGCACATCCCTTACAAGCGATGGTAACAACATTTGGGGCTCTTCAATCTTGAAATAAGATGTCTGATGGGGGCATGATGAAAGGCCCAGTCTTACCCAGCTTTCCAGCACTATGCAGTTGCAATGCAGCCCTGAGGTAAGGGAACAAACATTCCCTTACTATGAGGAGGACTCTACGCTCGACTCGTTGGCATAAATGCATCAGCAGTGGGAAGTTGGATAGGATTAGGCCCCAATGTATTTAAAATTATGCATGGGATGGATACAGTGGATAGAGGGAAGTTTGTTTCTCTCTCGCACAACACCAGAACCCGAGGAAATTCACTAAAGGTGTCCTTCCTGTCAACTCTCGTCTTGCAAGTCTAACGTTGATGGCACAGCTTCATGTGTTAATGGTGACTTGCATTCCAAGGACCCCAAGTACTGTTCCATGCTTGAAATGAGGCTTTTCCACACCCTCCCCATTCCCAGCCCCTCCTGAAAAACCTAAGATTTGGAGAAAACTTTGGAAAGAGTATGGGATGTGACATGGGAGGATGTGGATGGAAGTGGCAGTTTGCAGAAGTCAAACATTCCTTCATGCACAAGCCGATGTGCATTCCTATCCATTTTAGATACCTATGACTCCAAATCTAGGTAGTTTATAGGACTCATACAGTCCCCAGCATACTCCTACATGTCCAAGATATGCAAGGTTCCCTCTCCTAAGTCTAAAGGTCTCCTTCTCATCTCCTTACTACTCCAGCTACATGGAAAGGAAAGATTTTTAAAAGTAGTTCAGTAAAAATTCACACCACCTTTCTAAATATATACTGAAAGTGATGGTAGTGTTTTCATTGCAGACATTCTTGTCTTTCTAAAAAAAAATCAAGACTTTCGGTGGAGATAAAATACTTTATGTAGTTATTTAAAGAATTAATTGATAGCTCAAATGAAAATAACTGAAAATAATCAGAACAAAGTCTCTTCTCAAAAATGGATGGCAAAGGACATGAGATGACAAGAGTCTCTGGTTAGAATAGGAACACTTGACAACTCTGCAGACTAAAGATACCAAAAAAATATTGAGGACCCAAAACAGAAGATTAGCTGTGTATTTTTTAAAATCTTTTTAGAATCTTGCCTCCAATAAACTGTAAGAGACTACACAACAGAAGTTATCAAGTCTCTCTTGTGATTATTGCTGTGGCTCCTGTCAGCATACAGTTCAGTTTCAAGGAACATCTTCTCTATTACATACAGCACAAGTCATACATACAGAGTGCATGATTAATATAGAGCCTTCATTCTGTACACACAAAGAATGTAGCACAAACAGTAACATTTAATGAAAGTGTGCAATAAAAGGCTGACATATAAATCTCTAGAGAGAGTACTAACCTGAGGCTGCCTTCCATTTCTGCTACAGCTCTTGCTGAATGACCTTTTATTTGACCTACAAGCCTCAGCACCACTAAAGAATAGCAATGAGAAGTGCAAGTAGACAACATTTCATTATATGCCTTCCCTGGACAATATCTAGCAGGCAGAACTGTCCTTCAGAACAAAACTTGGATGAGCTTCCTAAAGATCTAAACTCATTCTAAACTGAACTTTTTTTTTTCTTTTTCACAAAGAAATCATAAATGAATTAAGGGTGCTGATGACAGTGAAATAAGGAAAGCAAGCAAAACAGCAACCTTGTTCAAACCACACTTTATCACCTGTGGCAGCGTCATGTTATAATAGATGTGCATGCTGAGGGACCATACATGGTCCTGGCCTCTCCCTTCACATATGGGGAAATTTGTCCTTTTCCTATAATAGTGTGAGGATGTTAGAAAGAAAGCCTACCTTGAAGTTTAAACTTGACCACCATTTTCCAACAGACTGTCAGGGCATACAGGTGCAACCTCGGTACCTGCAGGGGATCCGTTCTCAGATTGCCCGCAGATACAGAAAACCATGGACAAGCAAATCTGTGGTTTCGGACCCTTAAAGCCTTTGAAGGTACCTCTGGAGGGCTTTTTGAAACCTGCAGAGGCTGCATGTGTCCACCCACGGCCTCTGCAGGCTTCAGAATGGTCATTTCAGGTTGAAAATGTCACTTTGGTTTCCTTCGGGGAAACCAGAAGTGACATTTATATGCCTTTTAAGGCATTCTGAGGCTTGGGAAGGGCTTCCCCATGGTCTCAGAATGCCTTAAAAGGCATTAAAAAACATCATTTCTGGTTTCCCCAAGGGAAAAGGGAAAGTGATGCGTTTTCAGCCTGGAATGGCCATTCTGAAGCCCGCAGAGGCCGCGGGCGGTTGCTTTTGGAGGGCTCAGGTTGGGAAGTGAGTCACGTCTGGCTTAACAAGGATCTGGGGAACTCACATTGAGTCAGATCCATGGAAAGAAAATCTGCAGGTACCAAGCCCCAACTGTAGTTGCTCTAGCCTTCTGTGCTACTGAAATTGAAGCAATCCAGAAACAAGTAGGTTTAGACCACAGTCCCCTGAGCAGGGTACTCATGGTGGAATCTTATATATCCCAATGAATCATTAGGTGGCCTGAAGAAGAAAGTTAAAAAAATAGAACCCCTTTAAATGTGGACAGATGATGTGTTCGTGAAAAGCACAGACAAAACATCTTCTCACTGAAATGTTACAAACCTAGTGTAGCACTAGTACACTGGATATTGTACCCCCACCCACATCTGCAATATGGAGATAAAACGTATTTACCTTAAAGCAGTTCCCCAAGGAACTGTGGAAACCAGCTAGGGGAGCCACAGAATCCCTGCAGAAAAAAACAGCCTCCCTATACAGTTTATAGAACTGTAGCCCTAACGGGAAGCCACGGTCAGTGGTCCAGTAGGTAAAAGGAGCCATCAATCAGAAAACCAGCCATCAGAAAACCAGAAAATCAGCCATCAATTAGGAACCATTGCCTTTAAGGCTTGCAGTAAGGATTTAAATATATGGAAAATCCATTTAGCACTTGAGAGCACTAAACAAATACAAAGTATTTTTATATGACATGCCATTCACAGGAGAGTGAACTAGCTATATGTGATAGAGATCAACTTTCATGATCATGTGTGCGGCCTAACCTAGGGGCAAATATATGAACTGGTTTCTAGTTTTCTTCTTCTACATCACTGCGCAAGACCAGTGCTGGAAGAATTCTCTGTAATACTTGTTCTGCAGCATGGGTGAATGGACACTGGGGTTTCCCACACAGGTGAAAATATCTGGAACATCTTACTGCTTGTCAAACCTATAATCATGTTCATACGCTCTGATAAAATCTGGATTGGGATTATATGGGTGTGGCTTCAATCTGTTGACCCCACCATGGTCTTTTTGCAGAACTATTTGTCCTGTCACCGATGGGTGCTTAGCTGCCACTAGAGTGAGAGAAAGAGATCCCAGACAGGCCCATGGGAGGCTGTACAGTAATCTACTTGAAAAATCAAGCACAGGCATCCATAATACACATAGCATTTGCTTTGGCCCTCAAAGACAACCACGAGTTGTTGGAAAATGTCTATTCATCTTGATACTTCTTTGAGGAATCTGCAGCCACCTCCTCCTCTTCCCTGAGACCCTTAGAAGTATAGCATTGCCATTTGTTATACAGTATTGCCACATGGTCTGTGAATAATTATTCAAAACTCTACTCTCCACAGTCACACATATCTTCACAATATGATGTATATGAAACAATGGGATTCTTAGGTGTAGAGAGAGACCATTGTACACTGTACTATCATTTAGCCAAGACTAAATATTCCAGTTTTTCCCCTGCTTCAGTAAACGAGTCTATATATGAAGTTCAGACATATCCCGTCCCCCATCATTTAAACGGCATAAACTATAATTTTAGCAAATGAAGCAAAGAGCTAATCAAGTTTTGATTTGGCAATTACTTCTCAATTTGATTAGAGCTGGCAGCTAATCATCTCCAGCAATGTAAAGTCAAATCTCTCACATTTGCAAATCAGAATCTTAGTGTAAGGAAACAGGAAAACACCATAGACTTCATCTGGCACTTATGTATTTTAGGGGTGAGTGTGTGTGTGTAAAACAATGCCAAACATTTTCATCAGCAGATTGATAGGGTAGCAGCATACTATACTCCAAGGAAGTTGTCCAATTTCTCAGACCAATCCTCCCCCCTTTTTTTGAAGCAGGCAGTGGCGGAGTGAAAAGGGAGCATATACCACATTTAATAAATACAATATAATTTAGAAGCATGGTTCAATTCATACATCCACTGATAACGGGATGACAAGACATTTGCCAAAAATGAAATTTTCGATCATAGTAGAACTAGCTTGACTGAATGGCTTACTTCTAAACATTTTATGACATATAGAAAGCAACATACTTTGGAAAAAATGATTTTAATAAAGCTTTTGCTACAGAAATGTTTACTCAATCCATCAAAAGATGGATTCATTTTTTTAGTATGTAGAATCATGACCAGTTTAATAAAATGATAGGTTTGCAGTTTTCCTGGTGAAGACAAAGGTGAAATATTCAATGGCTTGATCTCTAACCTCATATAGAGACTTCATTAGCCCAAAGTCTGAGTTCTATCTAGACCTTTCTGTTGTTGTTGTTTTTTTAATTTTAAAACAAAAATTAATGAATACAAACTCAGAAAAATAGAAATGAAAATAAAAATGAAAATAGATATTGAAAGGTGTGTGCAGGTGTGGAGTTCTAAATCTACATTACCTTGTTCTTCTATAAAATTATAAAACATATTAACCCATTTTTTGCCTGGCCCACAGGTGTACCCATTTGGTCCGTTGCATATTGTCAGGGCCCCCTGACTTACCTGAGGGAACCACCAGGAGAGCAGCCAGTAGGTAGGTTGCAAGCGGGTTTGTCAGTAGCGAGGGGGTAGAACCCGCAGCAGCCTCGGTGCACCTCACTGACAGCTGCAAAACTGAGTCCCCAGATGAGCAGCAGCAACCCTGGAAGAGCCCCGTTCTGGGACGCCTGGGAAGGTGTCTCGGCAAAGTGTAACCAGGTTGCTGGTGGCCGGCAGAGCCACAGACAAGGTGGTGCTCTAAACATGACCCCACCTCCCCCGGTTGATGAGAGGACAGGGCAGGAAGTGTGCAGACCCAGGTTGACTGTGGCAAGCTCCACGGTGGCCTGTGATTCAGTTCTGTGGCTTGCCCGCAAGCAGCTGCTGGGCTACAAGCCTGGACGCAGAGGGGTGCCAGGCAAGGACAAGTGGGAGACGTGTGGCCAGGGCTCTGCTCTACCGGGCGGACCCCCAGCAGCGAGTGTGGGAATCCAGAGCTGATCCATTTCCCTACAGCAGCAGCAGGGTGAGAGCTGCCCTCAACTTGGGGCCGCCTCCCCCCAAGGAACAACCTGGGTAACAACCCCCAAGGCTGGGCGAGACGGGACAGCTGGTGAGGGAAAACTAAAGTAGAGGGCTCGGAAGTCCAACCTTTATCCCTCCCAAGGAGGAAGGGCCAGGGCCTGAGGGGGCAGATCCCCAGAATAAAGCCTGGCCCAGCCAAGGGTGAAGGTAGTCTGGGCTAGGCTACTGGCTGAAGCAGAAGCAGATCAACACATGAGCAATAACAGCCTAGGGCCCGGGAGTCCTGGACAGTGGGGAAAAGGAACAGGTGGCATAACCCCCTTCCCCCGCACATCCTTCTGAAACTTCTTGCGCCAAACTGTCTCTGCTGAGGTCAGACCCCTCAGTGCCCCGCCGCTGCCTCCCGCGGCCAAGGTGCTCACACCTATATGCAATGTTGGGCAGAAATGGTTTAAGTGTCGTATCTTAAACAGCCTATTGGTTATTTCTAAAATAACCTTCAACAAAAAAGTTATCTATATATCAGTTATTTGCTCATCAAATCCATAATTCATTAGACCCATTTTGCCCTTTGCGAGCAGGAAGTCCATGAATGGTTTCCAATTGTCCATAAAAGTCTTTACTGACTTCTCTTTAAGAAAAATCATAAGTTTGTCCATTTCAGCTAAGTCCAATAAACCCACCGTTCTTCAACTGAAGGTATCTCAAGAACCTTCCAATACTTAGCATACAATATTCTCGCCGCAGTTGTCGTATATAAAAATATGGTTTCAAAATCTTTCTGAATCCAATCATCCAATATTTCCAACAGAAAAGCTTCTGGTTTCATTTGCAGATTTACCTTAGTAATCACTTGTTCTTCTTCTAAACAGAGTTGACTCTTAATAGAGACATATGATCTTCAAATCCATATATTTTCTTATCCATTTTGAATCTCTCCAAAAGTTGTATATATTGAAACCACTGGCAACTAAATCCTTTCTCTAACAGCTCTTCTCTTGTCTTCATCCATATTCTGCTTGTGTAAAAATTATTCAATTTCGATATAATAACCAAGTTTTTGTCAAACCTATGCTATGACCATTAAAAAGTATCTTGTGGAGAGACCCACAATGGTATTTATGTATAAAACCTATTTTTATATTTGTTCTATACTCTCAGCAATGCATGTTTAATATAATGATTTTTAAATTCAGAATTTGCTTTTAATTTGTCACAGCATAAAAACCCGTGCCACCAAAACCTTCTATTCTAAACTTCTAGATCCAACAGTCTCTTATTTCATAAGAACAACATTCTTTCAACCAGATAAAGGCACATACTTCCAGGTCTGGTACCTCAATACTCCTCTCTCTTATGCATCCTGCAGAATCTTAAATTTACTCTTGGGGTTTTTTTCTTTGCATATATATTTTAAGATATCTTTCTGCCACTGGTTAAATGGGGCATCAGATAATATAACTGGTATTGCCTGAAATAACAACATTTTCAGAAGGACATTCATATTAATTACAAAAATTCTTCCCATCAAAGACAGGTTCAATCTTTCCCATCTTATAAAATCCTATTTAATTTCATTCCTTACTTTTAACATAATTATTTTGAAATACCATACAATTGTTACTTATCAAATTAATACCTAAATACTTTAATCTTGTTTCTGAACCTTACAATCAGTCTTGTTCATCCACTCTACCTGATCTTGCATACTCATATTTTTGTTAAAAAATTTTGTTTTCTGTTTATTAATTTTAAAACTTTCTAATGATGTAATTTTTTTCAATTTAATCATCAATAGTTCAACATCTTTTAAGAGATTTTCTAAGAAAATTACCATATCATTTCCAAAGTTCTCAATTTGAAGGCTTCATTTTTAATCTTCACCCCTTGTATCTTCATCTTGTCTGACATGTCTGTTCAACACTTCCAATACCAATATAAATAAGAGTGGTAATAATAGATATCCTTGTCTCATTTCTTTTTGTAGCTCAAAAGTCAACTCTCCATTTACCACCACATGCACCAATTATAAAGATTGATTTTATCTAATTCAGAAAATTATCCCTAAAGTTCATATTCTCCAAAATCTCAAATAAAAACTCCAACTCAGGTTGTCAAATGTCTTTTGTGCATCCAAAAATATCAGCGTCTATGTGTAAATTTATCATAATATTCTATTAGATCTATTACAATTCTCATATTTTTTCTCATATATCTTTCAGGTAAAAGTCCAGCTTGATTTTCATGAATTAAATTCTGTAGAATCTTATTCATTCTCTCTGCCAATACTGTTGTAAGCCAAAACCTTTTTGTTGTACTGATTTGCAACAAGATGTGTGGACTGTACACATGATTGTTCCCTTCTGCACCAAAAACTATGAGAAACATGCAAATAACCTGTAAATATAAGTTTACAGGTTTAAATATAAGTTTACAGGTTGGTAGTTACATTTTTTGCACTATGCTTTGAAATACTATTATGTTAGTATATTATACTGCTGCCAACTTTATACTGAACCAATAAGAACTAATAAGGAAAGCTCTAACAAATCCTAAAAGTCAGTCATAAGCTTAAAAAGAAGTAGAAAAGGAATGTGTGTTTTGTGAGTGGGATTAAAGCATATTTTGGAACTTAAAGATGATTAAACAGCTGCAAGCACCTGTGTATAACCTCCAAAATTCAACTAAGATACACAGAAACATGCACACATACATGCTCTACCGAGGAAGCAGCAACATATAATTATAGGTACTTTTACAAGTTACAAGTATTTCTCAGGTAGGGATCTGCTTTGTCATTCATTATGATTCAATATCATTTGAGTAGTGAAGAAGGTAAAGTGTGCCTCAGCAGGATATTGCAAATTAATCGTGCTACAGCTTTGATTCACACAGTTTGTCCTGGAATTTAAAAAGAGAAGGCAACCTCCAATCTTTAGTTGAAGTGTTTGCATACTATTTATATGCTGAAACAAGGAAGCAATAACAATACAGGATACAACTCAACCGTAGGTAAGAACAACCAGCTTGTTCAATTTTGAAAGTGTATGATAATTGAATAAAACACAAAGATCTGAATTATTATTACTGAACATACAGGCATGCCCCCATATCTTTGGAGGAGCTGTGGTGGGACCACTGGTGGGTCACAACCTGATTTTTGGTGGGTCGCCAAACAGTGATGGAAAGATCAGATAACTCAGGGCCCAATTCTATCCAACTTTCAAGCAGCAGTGTAGCCATAATGCAGCCCCAAGGTAAGGGAATAAATGTTCCCACAGCTTGAGAAGGCCTCTGTGACTGCCTCCCTACCACAGGATGCAGTGCATGCCCAACTGGCACGGCTGCATCAGCAGTGGGAAATTGGATAGGATTGGGCCCTAAGTAACTGAAGCCCTGAGGCAACTGAAAAATCAGACACTACAGCTACTAATTACCCTGCAAAGAGTTCAGCTCCTGCAGATTGCAAGATAGCTGCTAACTGCCCTGTAAGGAGTTGAGCACCTGCAGTTTGAAAGCATGTAGAAATATAGAAATGAAGTCTGAGGGTCTTTTTCTTGTTACTATTACTTATAAATAAATGTTTTTTTCTGGATTTTTTTTTGAAGTCTGGTAAACCTAGGTGAGTTGTGATAAAGCAGTGATTTTCAACCTTTTCCATCTCACGGCACACCGATAAGGCACTAAAATTGAGTGTTGGGCGGGTTAGGACAGACAAAAGAAAATATTTCTTTACTCAGCGTGTGGTCGGTCTGTGGAACTCCTTGCCACAGGATGTGGTGCTGGCGTCTAGCCTAGACACCTTTAAAAGGGGATTGGACGAGTTTCTGGAGGAAAAATCAATTATGGGTTACAAGCCATGATGTGTATGCACAACCTCCTGATTTTTGAAATGGGTTATGTCAGAATGCCAGATGCAAGGGAGGGCACCAGGATGAGGTCTCTTGTTATCTGGTGTGCTCCCTGGGGCATTTGGTGGGCCGCTGTGAGATACAGGAAGCTGGACTAGATGGGCCTATGGCCTGATCCAGTGAGGCTGTTCTTATGTTCTTATGGCACAGTGCTTGAAAATGGCTGCGATAGAGCCATTTAAAAAGTGGGTCTTGGTGCTAAAAAGTTTGGGAACCACTGCTTTACAGGGTAGCTATAAGCATACAAGCTTATAACAATACCCAGGATGCATGTAAAAGCCCTCAAAAGAGTCTACATTAAACAAATCTTTCATATGAATTCCAATGCCATTCAATGACAATGAACTTTAATGGCTAAACAAAATAGCTAGAATAAATCCTAAATGATTTGGGTTAATAGGCTACGGTTGAATAAAACCATTTTTACCTGATGTTTCACCTGCTATTGCAAGCACTTTCAAAGGTTAAAACATATACCATATGCTGTATTAAAATGTACTCAGAGACAAAGGTGAAGAAAATAAATTACTTGAGGCTTAATGTACTTCTGGTGCATCTCACATCTTCTTTGGAAAATGTTTACGCACCTCCTAGACTAGTCAGCCAAAATGGTGTTCAGGGAATGTATTTGTAAAAGTGGATATGCCATTTTCATGACAGGATTTTATTCCCTACATTAGTTTGGCTCCTAGCAGGAATATGTATTATTCAATATTCGTCTGAAGACATAGAGGCTGTTCTGGGATTAGTTTAATTGCTCATGGTTCTCTTTTAAACCACTGGCCAATTTGCCAGTGCTATTACTCAGACTCATTTGTTTCCTATGAAGCATTGATCTGACCAACTTGTTTCACACGGTGCCAGGTTAGCACTCAAACTCGTTAAGCAGTCAAGCACTAACCAGCCTGGCACTGCACAAACACCTACAATATTGCTTCGTAGAACATGTTTAAAATTTAAATTAACTGCATGAGATTCTGTACCCGTCACTGTTATGCTCTTTTCAGGACACTTTCTGCAGCTGCATTAGGCTTTTAAAAAAAACTTCAGAAAACAAACAATGAATATGTACTGCAAGGCTACTACAGTATTAATAATTTGGGAAGGCTCTTTGCTGGGCTTTGGGCCATTTTGACTCTCTTCCAAAGTATGTTAAGATTATAAAATGATCTTGATGACTATAGGTAAGCTTCAGCTATTGAGATGAGACTGTCATCTTCTTTAAATTAATGTTATTAAAATTAATAAAAAAAAATTCCTATTTAAAAGAAATAAGTTGGAAATGTCCTTCAAATTGCTGTGGCCAACAAATTTTAAAAATATAATCATGCATAGAAATCTTTCTTCTGTCTCATATGCAGATGCGGCATCTGTTGATTCACAAGTGTGAAGCTTGTTCCAGAATTTCTATTTCTTGAGAAAGAGAAAGATAATTACCCTTCATGGGTGAGATATTTGATTTATTCTACAGAGATTCATTTCATTTCACTGTAAATTAAACTGTTTAATTCAAGATTTCAATACCTTCTATTTGAAGGGAAACCAGGGAAGGCCCAGTAAAAATGTCAAAGGAGAAAGAACCTTCAGTGAACTGCACGCATTAAATAGTGTTTACAGTCATTTTGGGAGGGCCAGTAGTCATGTTAATATCAGTTGATATTGGAAAGCTAGGTATTACATTTCCATGAAAATTCTTTGCCAGAAACTTTCTGTGGGATTCAAAGGTGCCATTCCATATAGAAGCAATATCTGTCAGTCATGGAATCTAGCATCTCATGCTACAGCATTGCACAAGAAAAGTGAAACTAAGAGAGCAATCCCATCTTCTTCTACAGCCGGCACAGTGGCCACTGTGCTGGCTAAAGGTGCTCACCATAAATCATGTTTGTGACACCTCAGGAGTAAGCAGCGCCAGCGGAGCAGCCTGCACCACCTTACCAACACAAGGAGGTAAGGTACCAAGCGGTAGAGTGGGAATGAGGAAGGTGGCGGGGCGGAGTGTTTCTGGGCAGGGGAGGGTGGAATGAGAGGCATATTGGGCCAAGGAGGGGGCGGTATCGCCTCTTCCACCAAATATGAGCCCCCTTCCCGGTCCTCCAGGCCTTACACCGGGCTTCCTGGATTTGCACCAGCTATACAGCTGGCATGGATCCAAGAACTCCCATAGGACAGACTAGCACTTTACTTGGCATAAGAAGAAATATACTCTTTCACTATGAGACCTCCAGTTGCCCCCTAACCTGTGCTGGATACAGCGGAGGCCACACAGCCTGACTGGGCCAGTGCAGGTTAGAATTGGACTGTCCATCTAAAGACTCTCTCGCACAAGTGAAAACAACATCTCTATAAAAACTCACTTATAACATGGGGTGAACTCTTCTACTAACTCTTAAGCAATGGCTTGTGAAATTTTGCTAGCAACTATCCTTTGGCTTATAGTTCTTAGATCCAATCCTTTGCCTTCAAACTACTCAGCCTTTGTTCTGAGGGTCAACATGATCATAGCAAACACAGTCCTGTATAAGCTGCTCCAATATCTTTGGTGAATTTAGTGAGGAGAAAAATGGTCAGAGCTCACATTCCCCCGTCCCCAATATTGTGTTTTAAAACATGAGATAATACTCGCCTCTAAGTTACATACAATTGCTCTTGAAGGTATATAGCAACTGAGTTATATATTAGCAAAACATGTTTGAATTAAATGTCACTTCAAATACTTCAGACAAAAGTGATTCGAAAATATTATACAATCCTATTAAAATGGTGTGAAGTGTGTGTGTACGCGCATGTGTGTGTCTCTACTTATACAAATTTTTCCTCCTTCTAGGTTAAAGTTTAATCTGTAGCCTTTTTTATTGTAATCCATACATTGGCAAAGAATCATAAATGTATAGAAATTAATTGAATGGATATAACTTCTTGAACTTTCCCACACCATACCTAAATTGATTGGGCACAAGTACTAATTACTTGTTTGTATGTACAGAATTGTGTATGTGCACACACAGTCTAATATGGATCAGAGAAAATCCTTTACTAGGGAACATTCTGTCTACCTAAGCAAGTGGTTCCCAAACGATGATCCCTGGCTCTCCGGTGAGCAGCAGAAACCAGCCAAGGGAGCTGCAGAATCCTACCAAGAACCTGCTGTCCAATACAGTGTATAGGATTGTAGCCCAAATAGGTAGGCACGGCCACTTATACAGTAAGTCAAGGGCGCCACCAACCAAAAAAGCTTGGGAACTACTTCCTTGTCCAGGATCTAATTTTCCATATTCACCACCTGGTGGCTGTGTCTCCGGAAAGCACCCACTCAACAGAGTGAGGGCGACTTAATTAAATTCCATGGTTAAATGTACAGATTTGGCAAAATGGCATTAAATTGAAGAGGAATGAAGAGAAATGGGTCAGTGGCAGATGTGAAGATCAGGAGATGAAACTGAATGAGGCTGATGTCATGGGGGTGGTGGTGCAAGACTTAAATCTTGTAGTTATATGGCTGCCAAGAACAGGTTGCATATAACAGAGCTGCATGTCTATGCAGAGTAGCACAGAGCAGGTTAAAAGAGTTGACTAGATACAGAACACAATCTATGATTTTTGACATACCCACCACTTTCTTCCGGCTGTACCAAAATATTCATAACCAAACTATAGGGATGACCTTCTAAGTTTAGTGTCAAGGTCTTGGTAGAGAGTATGAATTCTCAAGAGCTGAGTAGAAGTGCATACATCAGCCCACAAGACCTATAAATAATAAGAGTGGTTTTCTCTTTCTTGCAGAACTTCTGTTGTTGAAGAATTGCTATGTTCCTTAAACAATAGCTGCTGTCAGATTAAGGGAATGGCCCTGCCAGCTTTCTCTGGTTGTTCCAGAAGCAACTAACTTGGGGGGGGGGAAAAAACACAAAAACTTCTCAACATCCTATTTCCTGAATATTTCTCTAAACTCAGCTTTTCAAATAGGATTTACAAATATACAAGCATTGTGGCAGTCCCATGATGATATTATTTTGCATCATTTTAGAACTGCTTGACTGTTTGAGATATCCCATGCCTCCTGATTTTAAAGATGCTCATCTGAGATACAGGTAGAGTATTCCAATATTTGTTCTAGTATCATTTGCTATTGCATGGCTAGTGCCACCACATACAGCCAGAGGCCTCTCATGGTCTTTTGACTTTGATAATACACAGGGCCAATTGCAGACTCACAGCTGTGGATCACATGAAAGTGCCAGCTGTATTAACTAATCTGGCAGGCTTGATTTATGACATGCATATTGTAGTTTCACTGTGCACACAATTATCCCAAACCTGCCTTCTGTCTAATTCTATCTGATAGACTTTCTATTGGGAAAGAAAACATTATTAGAAACTGGATGAACAAAGTCTCAAGCAAGCTAACCCAGAAGTCTGCAGTAAGCCGAACTGCTAGGGTTCCCTCAACACAGAAGCCAACTGCTAAGGAAGTGGCAGGGGAGCCAACATCTTGCCAGTCCCTGCTCCTGTGCATCTCTACAGACATCCAAGACTTTGTAGACTTAGACAAGTGATCTGTAGGAGAGTGAGGGGCTGTAGCTATCTACTCTGGTCTGCGATAAACACTTTCCCCAACTTCCATTCAGAAAATAGAAGTTTCACTCGGTTGGCAACCTTCAGTCTCGAAAGACTATGGTAGAAGCCTACAGCACCCGGTATTCCCAGGCAGTCTCCCATCCAAGTACTAACCAGGCCTGACCCTGCTTAGCTTCTGAGATCAGACAAGATCAGGAGATAGTGTTCAGTATAGGAAGAGTTTCACTCATTTGTGTTAATTTCATTCAATGTGTTAGTATTCAACCTTTCATTCTACACAATTCATTTCAGGTCCACCTACACCTCACTGTCATTTGAACTATGTTATTCCCTTTCCCTAGTGCTTTCTCCTCTACTACACCATCTTGCCACCCCCACCCAAATATGCAGCTGCACTTTGGTCTTTCATAAGCAATCCGTGAAATCTATGAAAGCCAAGAGAATGTGTCTCTAAATTGGCATTGCTGTTGAAACTGTTCCTTCCAATGGGCATTCCCTGTGTGAAAGAAATACAGGGTTCATCTCTATTGATAATCCTGTCATACTCCTTTTTAATCATATTATTATATGATTGTTGTTTTATTAAGTTGTGTTTGGTGCTATAAACTGTACTTTCATATGTAGTTTAGTTTAGTTGAACTGATGTTGAAACATTCCTCTAAAACAGCCATTTTCAACCACTATGCCAAGGCAAATTAGTGTGTCGCTAGTAGTTCATGGGTGTGCCACAGGAATTTGGGGGAAGGCCATTTATTAGTAGGGTCAATGGGTGTGTGTGTGTGAGCCCCCACTTGCAGCATGGTATACCTTGTCAATTGCCAGAAACTTGAAGGTGTGCCTTAACAATTTTAGTGCCTTGTGAGTATGCCGTGAGATGAAAATGGCAGAAAATTCCTGCTATAAAACATCCTGAGAAAATTGAAAACCTCACCTTCTCACATCTCAAACACTGGGCAAAAGAGATAACAGCCCCTAGAGCAGTAGTTGTCAAACTGGGGCCCCGTTTGACAAGCCCCTGTGCTCCTCAACAGTGACGCAATTCTGGTGATTGTGTTGCTGCCTTCCCCCTCCCGTAAGAACTTACAGTGAGGCTGACATTACAGTGTAATGATATTACAGTGACTATGTATGGTTTATCCTACTGAATATGTATATGTAGCCCTTCTTATTCAGGGAATCAGTCTACTGTTTTGTGTCTGATTGGACCAAGTCTAAAGCTTTACCTTATTTGGCAGCAAGTCAGAACTTTCTGGCCTGAATGCATATGTATTATTATTAATTATTATTATTAACAGCTTTTCAGCTGTTAATAGCTATTATTATATACCACTTGTCAACAAAAGTTCACAAAGCGGTTTACAGAGAAAAATCAAATAACTAATGGCTCCCAGTCCCAAAAGGGTTCACAATCTAAAAAATATAAAACACCAGCAGATAGCTATGAGAAAAGACACTGCTGGGGTGAGGAGGGCCAGTTACTCTCCCCCTGCTAAACAAAAGAGAACCATCCACTTGAAACTGGGTGTGGAAGAGGTATATATGTGTTGAACCCCTCTATCCGGGGCGCTTTGTTTAACTCTTCACTCCTGGCTTAGAGCATGGTCTTGTGCGTACTCAGAAGTAAATCCCATTGTAGTCAATGGGACCTGCTCCTATGTGGGTGTGAAGAGGTTTGCTGCCTTGGTCAGAGGTGTTGAGTAGCTGGCAACAAAACAGCTGTTTTTAATAAAATAAGAACTTCTGAAATTGATGTTGCCCAGCCTTGAGAGTCTTCACTAAGCTGGAAGAAAAAGAAAAAAAAAAAACCCTAAGGGAAAATTTTAACAATTCTCTCACAACTGTAATTAATTTCACCATATAAACAAATTCTTATTGAATATTTATATAGTACTGATGTTACTGTTATCTTATCCAAGAGTAATGGAAGAAGACCGAGGTTGAGAGACCAAGGCTGCAATCCTAACCACACTTTCCTAAGAGTAAGCCCCACTGAAAAAAATAAGACTTACTTCTGAGTAGACCTGGTTAGGCTTGTGCCCCAAGGCACTTAACCTAAATTATAAGTAAGCACAATATGTAAGATGTAGAACTTCACTCTCACAAAATTTACGTGTTAAGGTAGGAAACTTCAAAACAAACCAAACCACTACATTAGAAAGTTAAAAAATTACATGAGGGCACACAAAATATAAATAAAATAAACACATTATACAGAAGCTTACACAGAAAAATATAAAAGATATTTATACTGCATTAATCGGACTAAATGCACGTTTAAAATATTATGCCTTGATCAGAAAGAGAGGAGCTAGGTGGCTGAATCCATTATAACAGTGCTTCAGTATTAATGAATTGTCATGAAGCATCACTCAATTCCTGAATCGATAACCAGTATCGTACAACACATATCTATATTAGTTATTTTCTTAGACAGAAGATATTTTTAAAAATCCCAGAATGTGTGTACCTATGTGTGTGTAAGGGAGGGAGGGAGGGGAGAAGAAAGAGATGGAGAGAGACTAAAGTCTATTTCAGACATACCACTAAATCATGGTTTAATGGTGCTTTGTTGGTGCTACATAAAAGACCAAATGAAACCACATGTTTGATATCCTGGCTTGCCCTAACTCTAGTTCATTAACAAACCCCAGTTCTCTGTTTGTATACTTAACACACTGAACTACAGCATTTTCTTAAAGTAAAAGCTTTCACTTTTTTGAGCACAAGAGTGAAGAGGACAGGTGTGTGCCAAGCAACAGCTTCCTCAGGTTAATTTACTTACACTATGGTTTAATATTATGCCAGACACTGGCTACAGCAAATGTGAGTATGTGCACATAATAGGAGAGGAAAAAAGTACTAGGAAAATATATTTAAAATTCTTACTTTTTAAAAAGAGAAATATAAATGATTCTACAAATGAAGCAGAGTCCCACTAAAAATTTCAGAATCATAGAAAGCAATTGCTAAACCATGTCCTCATACATTCTGATAAGCACCAATTTGACAAATTTTCAGTGGTTTGCAGTGGTTATTCATGGGTCATACAGTGGCTTTATGTTTGAAATTCCCCAAGGTATCAGATACAGAGAGATAATGGATTTGGCAGCCACTCTTTCTGTTGGCAGCACACTGACATTTTATAATCAGACAAGCTAAACACACTTCTACAATAAGAATAAAATACCCCTCTAGGAATAAACTCAATTTAATATTATGCTATTCATGGAAAGCATTATCATGGAGAAAGTTAATTACAGAAATAGTAATGGTCTAATGAGATTTCCACTATGGAAATCTGGAAGGGAAAGTGTCAGGATGCTCAATCACCTTTGGTGTTGTTACATTTGCAGCAGTTCAGGCCACCTGTAGCATTTTTAAGGAGAAAACTTTAGAAAGGATCTCACCTTTGATCACAATTCTGCACATGTATTCTGCCTGCAAGATAAACCATTTTGCCTTGGCCATTTCAAGAACTACAACAGACAGTGGCCCACTAATCTAGTGGTTCACTATTGGCCTGCGGCATACTTTATTTCCTTCCTTTAATCTTTTTACATACACAATAGTTTAATTGTTAGCATTTTTCTTGGGTTGTACTAGGTCTCTGGAAAAGGTGCATGGAATGTAATTTTCCCACAGGGGGTGCTAGGACCCTGTTGGTGGGGGGGGGGGAAATGCTTCACCAGGCCCTGGAGGGTCCGCTGCTGCCGCCACCTCCACTGCATGCCTCCTCTTCTCTTTACCCCATGTTAGATTAGTGGGTGGGCCTAGAGAAAAGGGGAAGGGGGGGCAGGTGGCAGGACAGTATAAATGGACTCTTTGTGCCCTTATCGTAGTTAAAAAAACATAGGAAAACATGTCTCCTGCAATGGACTGAAAACTTCTCAACTTTATCAATATTTGAATATATGGCTTGACAACTATGTGTGGATATATTGTTTTTTAGACATTTAGTAATCTCTCTCACTCTCTCTGCACATGTTTTATTCACTAATAAAGGAGAAGAGGAGAATGATTCCTATCTCCTGAAGCATCACAATCGTTGGTGCTTTGGTCCCTTCTCCCTAACACAAGACCAAGCAGGGTAACAGCTGCCCATTGGGGTTCCCATGTGTATGGAGATTGAACCCATGCAGCTGTTTGGGTGTGTCCCATTCATTGCCACACAGTGGTGTTTGGCTTTTGAGTGCCCCAACCTACACACATTTTAAAAATGTTATTTTAAATAACATGCTATTACATGTCCTAAGCCCTAGGTCTGAGGTTTTCAAACTCTCCGGGAGTTTGAAACCCGCAGTAAGTCCTTGTGGGGGCAAGGAGGGAGGCAGCGGGGGCGGGGGGAGGCAGCGATGCGATCCAAAGGATTGCATCGCTCAGGGGGGCTGCAGGGGCTGGGATGCGCTCACCAGTCCCTGCATCAGCCGTCCTGGGGTGCGGGGAGCCCTGCACGAGCATCTGCAGGGCTCCATAGGTCAGCAGAAATGAATGTGGAGCGATTGCGCTACACTTTTGCAAAACTGGACGTGGAGCACAATACTCCACTTACACGTCTGCTGACCTAGGGAGCTCTGCAAAGGCTTGTGCAGGGCTCCCCGTACCCCAGGACAGCTGCTGCAGGGACTGGTGAGTGCACCCCAATCCCTGCGGCCCTGTAAGCGATGCGATCGTGACGCCCCAGTCTGAAAACCTTGCCCTAGGCCAATGGGTTATATAAAATTACCAACACAAATGTAGATGTCCAAATATTTCATGCTACAAACCTCAGGGTCATAAGATTCATGCCCTTACAATGAAAACAATACTTAAAATTAATATAATATTTGCTTAAATACTAGAAGTGTTTTATATACATTAATAATTCTTGTCATGATCCCATAAAATAGGCCAGTACTATTATCACCATGATATGCAGTACCCCTGTATTGCAGGATGGAGGAATTGAGGCTAAAATAGATTGTTTTGCCTAAGGCCCAGTGAATTCATGGTTGAACTGACATTTTAACTGGGAACATCCCAGCTCAGAGCTAATTTTCAACTACACTACATTACACTAGCTCTAAGGAATGCATATAAGTATTTTTAGAAGTAGTCTGAGTATGAAATCTATTCCCTAGACACATTCATATAGTTGAAATTATCATTTTAAGGCTGATTAAATAAGGATTAGTGCCAATGTTTTACTTATTAGTCTGTGCCTTCAGCTGGAACTGATGATGTAGTATGCGTCAATAACCAGTTTGCAGCCTTTAAATTCTACAAAATAAAATATCCGCAACAGAATCTGTCTGTTTCGGAGTTTTAAAGGCAACTCCCATATATAAGAAAACCATCCATTATATAATGATATGAGCTTAAAGTGGCATGTATCACAGCTGTTTGATTACTGCCTGGAAGATGACTTGCATTCCCCCTTATAGCCCTCTATCAGGATCCAGCAGTGATGAATTGGATTTTCCTTGCTTTAGCAAGATGATGGATTACCTCAGCAGGATGGATAAGAATGGTAGAGTGTGGGCTGAAATTAATTAACATCACAAATAAAAGATGCAGGAGATGATCTACAGCATGATTTAAGATTGATGGGGACTGCCAGTAAACTGCCTCTAAAAGTATAATGCAAATAAACGAGGCCTAATCTGGGTGACCAACACAGTGACATGATCCATACCAGAAAGGGGGGAGGTCTGGTTTGAGAAGGGGATTCAAGAATCCAGCTTTTTACCTGAACACTGTAAAACAGGGAAAGTATTACTGAACTAAGAGTGGGAGCCCAGTGCTGATAACAGTAGCTCAAGTTCATGAACAGCCATAAAAATAGATATATTCCATTCCGTACAATTTGGTGTTCTGTATTCTAAATTTTATCCTAACTTGCCTCCAGAACTCAAAAGTTTTATTGCAAGTGCCTTCCATTTCCAAAATTATTCTGGAATTGTCCACTCAAAGAGCGACAGGTTAGGGCTGTGGTTTTCAAACTCTTAGGGAGTTTGAAGACCACAGTAAGTCTTTGCATGAGAGGGGAGGGAGGCAGCAGGGGCGGGAGGAAGGCAGGACGCAATCCCCCAGGATTGCTTCACTAAGGGGGGCTGCAGGGACTGGGATGCACTCACCAGTCCCTGCAGCAGACATCCTGCGCGAGCATCTGCAGGGCTCCCCAGCCTTCCAAAAGTGAGTGATCGCGCTACACCTCCGCAAAACCGAAAGTAGAGTGCAATTGCTCCATTAAGGCTGGGGAGCCCTGCAAACGCTCATGCAGAGCTCCCACACCCCAGGAAAGCTGCTGCAGGGACTGGTGAGTGCATCCCAGTCCCTGCAGCCCCTCAAACAATGTGATCCTGGGGACTGCATCACTGCCTTCCCTCTGCCCCCGCCCTTTAAGGGGGCAGAGGCCAGGGCTCTCAAGTTGGGGCATCGCAACACCCTAGTTTGAACAGCTCTGGGTTAGGGAATACCACACTCCATGTACAGACAGAATTCACTTATTCTATCCCTCCACCACCTTAAGTGGAGGTTGGGTGTTTTTGCCCTGTACCTCCTTGCAGGAGACAAGGTGGACAAATCTCTTGCACCCCATTGTGTGTTTGGGAAAAATGTTCTAGTTTTGAGACCACTTGCCCTCATGAGCTCTGTTCAGATGTGTTTTCAGGAGCAGCCTTCAGAAGAAGCAGGGGATGGCTTGCCATGTTCCATGGAACATGTGTTTAACTTTTGAAAAGGGTGTGTGTAAGAGAGAAACAAAAGGAAATAAGAAGAATGAGGGAGCAATCTGAACTTGCCCAGGAGTTTAGGGGATGTCCCATCTTATTACATTTCCAACTAGATGTCATTTGTTTTCACTGCTGATCTGCTTATACCTGTAACAATTACCTAGAACTGTACCCATAACAGGTACCTATACTTGTAACAATTCTAACAGGGCAAATTGTTAGGTTTTGTTTTTCTCCTAGGAAGAGAGAGGATTCCAGAAATGCAAGTAAAGCCGTTTAAATAAAAAATAATCTGTGTAATGCTATTTAGTTAGTATAGTCCTCTACTGAACACGTAGGCAAATGTTTTGGCCCTGTGGAGCTGTCATATAAGAGTTGCAGGCGGTGATTCTGAGCAGGTTCTGGGAATGGGATTTGGAAAACAGATAGTTAGACTGTGGTGGAAGAAGAGAATGAACTGATAGGCTTTGAGTCTGCACCTGACATTCAAAACTAACACAGCAATAGCAGTGATTCATTCTGTTCTTTGCTCAAAAAAGCCTATGCCTGGCATCCTTCTTGTTGCAAACTGTTACAAACATACTCAAGAAGAGAGGTTCTCAAACGTTTAGCACCGAGACCCACCTTTTAGAATGAGAATCTGTCAGGGGCCACTGGAAGTGATGTCATAACCAGAAGTGGCATTATCAAGCAAGAAAATTTTTAATAATCCTAGGCTGCAATCCTACCCAAACTTACCCAGAAGTAAGCCCCATTTACTACCATTGTTAAAAGCATATGCAGAGTAGCCTGTTAAAAGTACAGATGTGGAACATTTCCCTAAATGCAGTCACATACCAGGGTAGCATCAAGTTTGATAATTAAAAATAAAAATTGAAATGAATGGGAACCCACCTGAAATTGGCTCATGACCCACCTAGTGTGCCCCGACCCACAGTTTGAGAAACACTGCTCAAGAAGACGGAGCATGCTAACTCTTAACTAATTGAACAAATCACCCTACTTTTTATTATTATTTTGGCCACTGGTGGCATATATTGCATTTATCATCCTTTAAATACAGATAGTCTGCAAATCTTGAAGATGCTTGTACAATATACACACACAGACTTGTACAACATTTGCAATGGGAGACAATGGAAGCCTTACTTTCTTTCCTGCATCTGGCATTAAAAGTCAGTGTCTCAAGAATCCTTGATAAAAATATTTATTGCAGAGTTTGTTATGAACACAGTTTTAAAGAACTGAGCAGCTGACAGCCAAATCCTAAATCTGGCTGCTCCGCCTGGTGCAGCAGCACAAAAACAGTTACCACTGCATCCAGCGGCACTGCGAGGCCACCTCAGAAAAAGGGAACTTTTGCCTCCCGGAGAAAGCCCAAGCCCCGCAATGGGGCTTCTCAAGTTTGCACCACTTATTTTGCAGGCCTGATATGGAATTCAGGATCCAGCAGAGCTGAGCTTTTCTGATCCAGCAGAGCTGCACTGATAGTGCGCCACCCACTGGCATCATGCTGTTGGTGTCTCCCTTGTGCCTTACTTTAGATTCTGAACAATTCTTGACACAGGGACTTAAAAAAAATTCTTGTTATGTAAATCACTTTGAGAATTTTTCCTGCTGAAATGGGGTATGTAAAACTTATAAATTAAAGCCTGATTGTGGAGATAGTGTCTACAAGCCTTTTAAGAATGTTGATGTTAAATTAAAAAATAAGAAAGAAAATCACATTTTATTTGATAAGATGGACTACTATAAGGCAAAAGTCTTTACAATTAAAATAAAAAACAAAATGAAAGTAAAAACATATCCAGATTCCCAGAATTTGGCAAATAGGACACCTGTGAAAATGTTACATTCAGTACTATTACACTTTGCATATACTCGTCAACATACTCTGTTTACTCACTTTTGTGTAAAGGAATAAAATTAGTTATTACAAATTTATCCTGTTTAAAAAGTGCAGGGGTGGGGAAAGAAATATAAAAGGAAAATGCTCCAACTTTCAGTTATGATCTGGACAACAAATGACAAAGTCAATCAAGTCATTTTTTGGTAACCCATTTTTGCCTGGCCCACAGGTTGTAAACAGCATTCTATGTAAACAGCATTCTATTTCTTTACATCTGTCTCTCTTACTACTGAATGCTACTCACATTTGTAGTGTTAAGACTTGGCACAGACAGATAAAGATGAACAAGCTGAGTGTTCCAGTTATTGTAGGTTTTATTTTCTCTCCCCCCCCCCTTTTCTTTTTAATATATTTACTTTCTGTAGGCATTAAATATCTTTAGCGCCCATGAAAAGTGAGTGGTTCAGAAAGTGTGATGCATATCCAGAATTGGCACATCGTGTTTTACTGTTTATAGATAAGCAGATCCTTTTTTATTAGTGGTTGCTATACATAATAAAATATTTCATTGCACCATTTATCAAGGAGTAAAATTCACACTTGACTGACAGTGGAACATTGCTCTATTTGCATGGTTTTTTACTGTTAAACACAAGCACTTGCTAAATGGCTTTTAGTATTTTGACCATAATCTATGTTGCCAAGAGGCTTATAAAACAAGATACTTGGGGTCACAGGCCAGAATAAGCCTATACCATGAATGAGAAGAAAAGCAAGCAAACACAACTTGCTTTCAGATTATATCCAATAAAGTGACCAGTTCCCCAAAGTAGTGGTTTTAGCTTACCATTTTCCCAATAATGTCTCACTGCCATTGCCTCCTTCCTCCATCTGCCATTCACTCTAAATTGGCCAGGTTCCTCCCCCCCCCCTCACTTTTCCAACCAATATTTCTGGTGACATTTTTCTGGACTGACCTATGAATCGGGTTGCCTAGACCTTAACAAATTTAACATATATTTCTTCAGGTGACCAATTCACAACACAATGTACTGTATATAACATAACACAAACAGAAAATGGAGAAAGCCAGTACATCTCTTCATACTTGCTAAAACTATGATGTACTGAAAAAGCCAATGGAAGCAGGGCTTTTATTTATTCCTTTAGACCAGAGGTTTCCAAATCCCGACCCGGGGGCCAGATACGTCCCGCGGAGAGCCATTATCTGGCCCACGGAGAGCCTCTGATCCCCTGAGAGCCTCTGACCCAGTTGACCACACACAACCAGAGTTCTGATTTTGGCGTGGGGAAATGGGGGCTCATTTAAGTGTGTGCTTTATTTCTTGGGCTGTGTTGGTGCTTGGAGAAATCCTGGACATTTGAGCTTATTCATTCATTCATTCATTCATTCATTCCATCTAAGATCTATCTCTAGTATATTTAATTTTTTTTCTGGCCCTCGACACTGTGTCAGATATTTGATGTGGCCCTTTGGTCGAAAAGTTTAGAGACTCCTGCTTTAGACACATCCCCTACTTACGAATGCTCAACTAACAGATGTCCAAATTATGAGTGACTACTTTCAGCCTAGACCAGTGATAGTGAATCTATGACGTGTGTCAAAAGGTGACATGTCATAGCATTTTGGGTGACATGCCAGCGTTCACCAACAACTGACACCAACTGAGGTTGTTTTTCATTTTTGTAAATATTGGTTATTTCTTTACATAATTCACAGCACCACACATGATTAGACTGTATTTGGGGGGGGGGGGGTTGACACACCGGAAGACTCAAGTTAGGCATTTTATGAATTTTTGACATGCCAAATGCACTGGCCTAGACTAAAGGTTTGCACCTTATCCTGTTGATTATGCAAGCTCTTCAGGAGCATTCCAAAAGGCTCCACAGTGAAACTGACAATGTTTCAAGTGAATTAAACTTCTGACAATGCGCTAAATGAACCTGACAGTGTTCAGAGAAAAATTCTCAGCACCAGCAGCAACCCCAGTGAAACTGAAAGCTACAGCAATAGAGACAGGGCATTATTGCACTTACAAATAAAATGACTTACAGACTCCTGAACCAAACTTGTTCATAAGTAGGTGAGCCCCTGTGTTATATGATTCACTGAAGCATGTTGTACGGTCAGCTATGGATTCTGTGCTAACATGGAGTCTGACACCATGTCAGACTCCAAAATATCTTCAGACTTATTGACCAAAGCTTGGAAAACCATGAGCAGTGCCTATGGAGATTAAGTCAGAGGAAGAGAGTTTAGCGGCACCTGTACAGCATATGATTCAAGGGGCTGTGTATGAGCTATTTATGAGTTCATTTATAGGCTTTTCTCAAGAATCAAAATATTGGGAAAACATTGAATATTTATGCAATATGTGTTTAAGGGTGCGATACTAACAGGGGCTTGGGCTGGTGCAAGGGTGAGTTGTGCTGGCCAAGCTTGGCCAGCGCAGGGATCTGGGGGGTGTGTGTGTGAGGAGGATGGGGAGGAAGTAGGAGGGAGGCATTCCAGGGTGGGGGAGGGAGGGCAGCAGGTGTTCCTGGTGGCAGGCAGGCAGGGAGTGGGAGGTGGGGCCAGGACCCAGCAGTCAGGGTCGCTGAGAGGAATTTTATCAGGGGGTACAAAGCTTCCTTTGGGCCCCTTTGCAGAGGGTGAGGGGTGAAACAGAGCAGAGAAAGGTGGTGATGGCTGAGCAGAATGGGGGCAAGAAGGGGCAAAACAGGGTGGGGGAAGGGTGGAGACAATTGGAAAAGTCTTTGGAGCCTAGATTGACCCACCCATGTGGAATCAGCAGCTACATACAGTAATACGGGAAACCAAATACACTCCTAAATCTCTCTAAAATCTTTTAAATATAGAAAATAATTGCAGAAAAATAGCATCATTATATTAGGATCACACCAGATTGGAAAGTGTCATGTGCGTACCAGAATTTGCTTCTGCAGCAATTGTAGTTTTGCACCTGTGTCCCTGAGCTCCTATACACTCCTTCATGGTAAGCAGAACAGTTGCTCTTTGGCTTGTGGTAGCAGGCCAGTTTCCTCCCAGATTGGACATGGTGTTAAGGGGAGTCATGTATGCATTCCTCAGCCCAGCATATATGGCTTGCCAGTAGCTGCAGCCACAAGATTGTGGTAGTATCCCCAGCATCCCGTGTGGGCAACAAGCCTGAGTAGATAGGAAAATGTAAGATTGCAGAAAATTTCTGGGCCCCCTTCCTTTGGCTCCTGGGTCCCTTTTCTGACCCTGGGCCCAGGTGCAAATTACCCCCTTTATCCCCCTCTCCTAGGCCTTGCTGGCAGTTATGCCAGATCCTGACTCCCGTTCCCAGGAGGCACTGAGCAACCTCTGGCTGCTCCGTTCTCCTTGGATCTACGCCGGCCACTGTGAGATGCAGGAAGCTGGACTAGATGGGCCTATGGCCTGATCCTGCAGGGCTGTTCGAATTTTCAAGTAGATCCACTGGGACCGCTGCAGCGTGACACGGGGTAAGGGGAGCTGCGCTGCTGCCTCAAACTTGCGCTGTTCCAGCACAAGATAGGATTAGGCTTGCCTGTCACTTCACCTGAAGAATGTGGTATCTCTTAACTCTTAATGAATCTCTTAAAGTATCTCTTAACAAAAGAACTTGAATAAATCATTTTATTTAACCCCTGCTAACTGGGTAAGAGGCACTTTTTCAAGTGGGTGCTCCTCTTTTTAGCAGGGGGAGAGTAACTCGACCACCTCACTCCAGCAGTGTCTTTTCTAGTGGCTGTCTGCTGGTTTTCTTTTGTATCTTTTTAGATTGTAAGACCCTTTGGGACAGGGAGCCATTCATTATTTGATTTTTCTCTGTAAACCGCTCTGGGAACTTTTTGGTTGAAAAGCGGTATACCGTTATTATTATCATTATCACTATCATTTAACTATTTAACTCGTTTCTGAGAATATTGGTATTCTTACTATGACTATACACATACCTTTTTATAAGTATGTTGGTGAGATCATGAGAAATTGTAAGAACTTATAGGAAATCTACAAACTGAAAAAAAATAAGGACGCACTGTGCAAGGATCATAATAGGAACAAAACAACATCTTGCAGGTATCGTATCAGCACGTACATTTTATCACTCATCTCCCAGAAAGACTAAAGTTAGGTCTGCTTTTTTTTTTAGTGAAGAACTCTCTCCCCCTCCAATATTCACTTACATTGGATAAATCAAAATATGTGAATATCCTTAATATAAGCATTAGATTTATATGCACAAATGAATCAATATGAATCTTGAAAGGTCAAACCACAATACTGAATGCATGGTTTAAGCAGAATTTTAGGTTTGATATATCAGAGATGGGGAAGCATATGCTTGCTCAGTACAAAGTGGCTGCTTCAAGTGGCATCTTGACCCCACATACCTCTTCCTTCCCTTTTTGCCACTCTGTGATGTGAAACAGAACAGAGGAGCAGGGAGAAGCACTGCTCAACTTCGGAAGAAGAGGGAAAAGTGTCTTTTTTTTTTTTTAAAGGTGGACAAGTACTTCTGCTGAGAATAGTAACTTCATATTAAAATAATAAAAAGCAGTAATTTCAAGAGTACTGTTCATGAGTTTTGCTGGAACACTGCTGCCAATTTATTCATGAATAAAGAGCCATTCTTCATTGAACTAAATACATTGTCAAAACCTCTGCAGTTTATTCACACTGACAGAGAAAATTATTTTCCAAGTTTCATAATTTTAATGCCTGTCTTGATTTGTAAATCACCTGATAATTCTCTCCAGCTTTTTAAGGCTAAATAAAATTCCAGGACACTACACACTCTTTATAGCTATCAGCAAATGATTTCCAGCAGGGTTCTCCTTGAACAGAAGTATTGAACAATTACAGTTTTTATCAAAGCTGGTTTGACATTTTTCCTTCAGCTTGGTTGAATACAGGCAATGCATATTGCCTACAAAGTTTGATGTGCAAGTTAAAAAAATAAATTCCTTTCAGTTTAAGACTGAAGACATGTTTTACTTCATTACTTCAATGAAGAATAAAGATAAACATTATTCCAGTCTCATATTTATCATCATACTAACATTAAGTCCACCACCAATCACCCCATAATATACTATTTATTACATTAACAGTACAATCCTACTCTTTCCCACTGCTGATACAGGGACACCAAAATGGCCACTGCTGCAACCTGCAGCGGGGGGGCGGGGGGGGTTGTTGTGGAGGTCTCCTCTGAGTAAGGGAATACCTGTTCTCTTACCTGGGGGGTAAGCCTCTGCAGCACAGAGGGATCTGTTCAGACCTGCACTAGTGAATTTGCTTATGCAGGTCCACATGGACTCATGCTGTAGGATTCAAGTCTAGGAAGGGGGATAGGATTCAGCGAAGCCAATGCTGCTGAATGTATCCTCTTCCCGGACCCAATCCACCCTTTCCTTGCCCCGTTGCCACACTGTTCCACCCTTACCCCACCCCACATTCCCTGCAGTCCTACCTGAATGGGCCGGTCCTAGACTATACTCTTGCAGGCACAGGAAAGCTCCAGTTTTCTCATGGGTGCTCTTTTCCCACTGCATGCTGCCAAACTGTGTTTTACATGTATTCGTCTGACAAGCCCCAATAGGATTGGGGCGTAAGATAAATATTCTGTTATAATTTACTTAATATGCTTATTATTATGTAATTTATTAATTATTTATTTATTATGTTATGCTTATAACATATTTCTTATGTATCTTAATTATTTTCCTTGCTCTGCTTGAAAATTTGGAAGTGTAACTAGACAAATTCTCCATGCTACATTTTCACTTATGGTGCCTCTCCAACCATTTTAAGTTATTTGTTAGTTCATAAGTAGTTCAGTCTTAGATCAGTATTTTAGCTTCAATGAGGCTTTTCAGTCTCAAATGTATTCATTTATTGAAGGGCACCTTATTTATTTTAGTAGAGTTTTTTTTTTAGTTTTTTTATAAATATAATGGATTTCAGAAAGCACCTCAACCCACTCTGGGGCTAACAACATGTTACTCAAAATGTGTAACATTGCCTGGTTGTGTGAGCTTCAAGAAAATACAGTGACCCAAGGGGGATGTGAAACAGCAGAACAGTGACAAGGAGCTGGGAGACTTTATGACTTCACTCCCATCGTGGTTTAACTCCCATTGAGATTTCACTCCTACTCATTCTCCCCCTGGTATGCTATTTTAAGATTTTAAAAAGCTTAAATTGATCGCTTTTCTTTTTCTCTTTAAAATAGAATGTGGCGGGGGGTGAAATCAGGGGGCAAGGTAAAGTTCCAAACCCCTCTTTGTGATTTCAATAGAAGAAGAATACATACACCAGGCCTTGTTGCACATTCACAGTAATGAAAAAAAGTAATGTAATGCTTTTGGGCCCAGTTCAACCAACTTTCCAGCACTGATGCAGCTGTGCCAATGGAAAGTATCCTGCATCTTGCAGTGGGGAGGCAATCATGGAGGCTTCCTCAAGGGAAGGGAACATTTGTTCCCTTACCTTAGTGATGCTTTGCTAATGCATTGGTGCTAGAACTTTGGATAGGATTAGGCTCTCATTCTCAACCATGTTATCAAAAGCTTGTGCTCTTAGTTATAGTTATGTGCTGTGTTCTCCCTAGTGCTTGAAAAAGTGTTGAGGACCATGAACCAACCCAAATTAGTTTCTGGTCACCAGAAGTCTGTTCTCCTCTAGGCTTCTTTGGACACCCTGAAAACCTGGTAAAGAGAGTAAAGTTGGGGATCTAATCCTATACACACTTTCCAGGGAGTAAGTTCTACTGAATTTAATGGGACATACTTCTGAGGAGACATGCACAGGATTGTGTTGTGAATGATGTGATCTTCTAAATATCAGTAAGAGATTGGCAATAGAGCTCGTCAAGATTCAGAATTCTTTCCAATTTTTTTTCTTTCAGAAAAAATTATTTTTTTATATTAAAAATATAAACATATTAAAGATAGATTCAAAAACAAATTTTAAGAAACTCCATTTTAGCAATGAGACTGTTTTTGAAGCAATGCACATTTTTATTGTGAGTTTTAAGTTATGGACGAAGAAAAACAAAATCTTATACACCCACCTAAGATTTAAACTGATCAAGAAAAAGAACCAAATTCAAAAAATCCATGACTGTGTAAGAAGTTATCTATATGCAAAGACAAAATCTTCATATGATTCCATTTAACATACAAGATCCAAACTGATTAAACAAAAGAATCTTGACACTCTCTCTCTCTCTCTCTCTTTCACACACACACACACACACACACACACACACACACACACACACACACACACACACACACACACACACACACACACACACACAGAGTTATTCTTAAATACACACAACCCCCACTCCCAAACTTCCACTAGAACATGGGTGTCCAAACTTTTTGATAGGAGGGCCACATCATCTCTCTGACACTGTGTCAGGGGCCAGGAAAAAAGAATTAATTTACATTTATATTTGAATAAATTTACCTAAATGAATATATTAGAGATTGAACTTGTATGAATGAATGATGGTCTTGCAATAGCTCAAGGTTTATAAAAGTCCTTGCACAAAGCAAGGCTAGCCTTTCCTTTGCTGCATCACAGACGTGAAACAGCAAACAGTGGAGGGAACCCTCATCCCACAGCTCATGTGAGAGGTCAAACAGTCATCTTCATGCTGAAAGCAGTTGCTTTGGGCCAGCACTGACTTCAGCAAGTCTCTGGAGGGCCAGAGGCTCATTGGAGACTGGGGGCTCCCCACGGGCCGGATTGTGAGAGTCCCTGAGAGCCGCAAGTGGCCCCCAGGCCAGGGTTTGAGCACCCCTGCACTAGAACATCACATAAATAACAAAATATGCACATCATTGGTATTTGAAAACCTGTAATTAGTTGCATATAGTATTTCCCAAAGGTCCCAAGACAAAGGCCATTCCTGTAAGAATCTGCCTGTTATAATTTCCAGTCTATTGTTAACATGTCTTTATTGTTGCCATCTCCTGTATTCTCAATAAACAATCCTTCACACAGGTACATGCAACTCCTTCCACACTTTAGCAATACAGATGGCCAAATCCTATAATGGCTTTATAGGACCTCACAGTCTTGGCCCAAATTCTCTTAAATATGAATACATGTCTTATCAGTGTTAGTTCTGAGAGTGGAACTGCATCACAAAGATAAAACAAAAGCACAAGCTCCCTAATGGTGGTGCCAAAGCTGAGGCTGAATGCAGCTTGAGGTACACTGCATCAGTCAGGTCAGGAAGGCACACTGAGCTAATGGCTGCCTCAAGGGAACCCCCTTAGTGAGAAGCATCCAGTAGGATGCTCCCATTTGCCTTCCCTGCCTCACATACGGGAGGGACAGGGTAAAAATGCTCCCACCTTCAGAATGAAAGAGAAAGGGCAATATTCCATTTGCATGCAGAGCCCTGTTAATATTCTGACAAGCTCAGGCTCCATCAGCAAGATGCCTTTCTCCCTATCACATTTTCTTTCTCCATTTTGTATCTGCACATTAACTTCCCCTTTACAAGTTCAGCCTTTGCCTTGAACTTCTATTCCACCTACTAACTATTGCTAGGATGTTGTAGTGGGTTTGGACTTAAGACCTGGAAGATCCAGGTTCAAATCCCGACTCTTCCATGAAGCTTCCTGAATGACCCTGGGTCAGTCACTATCTCTCAGCCTTACCAACCCCTCACAGGGTTGTTATGAGGACAAAAGAATGGGAGGAACTATGCACACTACCCTGAGCTCCTTGGAGGAAGAGTGGTATAAAAATGTGAAAAATAAATTGTCTGAATGCGCAAAATGTGAAAAATAAATTATTGTATGAATGCACATATGAGTTACTGTGCAAAACAGTCCCTGATCTATCAAAAACTTGAACATATAATCTATGACTCTCAAGTTAGAATGTATTAAAGGCTTAACCTTATCCAATATTCCAGTGCCAGTGCAGCCGTGCCAAAAAGGTGTGCACTGCATCCTATGGTGAGGAAGCAGTCTCAGAGGCCTCCTTAAAGTATGGGAACATTTGTTCCCTTACCTCAGAGCTGCATTGCGGTTGCACCAGTGCTGGAAAGTTGGATAGGATTGGGTCCTAAGTCCTGCTGAGCTCAATTCCATTGCTTTCCCCACCTCCACCATTATACTGAATCCTTCGATAAAATTTCACCTCAGTTAATCCTGACTCCTCCCTTTTCTAGTCATTCCTTCAGTGGCAATGCACAGAGCAGGTGCATCATGAGCCAACAGTCAAAGTTTCCTCACACATGTGTCTGGGCAAGCATGTGCATGTAAGCATATGTATCTTAGAGCACATGTGGTAATGCCTCTGAGTCTATCCAATTAATTCAGACTGCAGGCATGTCAAAACATGAAATGCTGCCATTTCAAAAAGGCACAGTGCGAGTTTGAATTTAAGACTGAATCAAAATATTTAACTGTGTTATTAAGATGATCTGTTCATCTCAGACATCAAGGGGGGAACCTGGACTACATTTTTAATTTTTCTTGTATTGCATATGTGGAGCTGGGGCTGTCTCCCTTTCCCACTCCTCACTGAGACCTCTGTTAATAATTAATTACACTATAGGCATATCCTGTGAATTTCCTCATCCCTGCTGGCCAGCTTGGCACAGACTTTGTCCTCAGGAAAAGCTACAGACCAAACCAATTTCTTTCTTGCTAAATATTTCAGAGGGAAACAACATTTCTGAACACATAATATTAAGTGCCTTGAGTCTGCTAACAGAAAAAAAACTGTGAAATCATTGGAACACTTTGCTAAATGGAGGGAATGGAAGTTTCAACCGAGCTGTCACCAAACATGAATTTACATTGTCTGTGATGCAGCCAGACAGCACATTTATTTTCATAAAACTACGCAGATGTTCTGAAGGACACTAACTGCAACCAAAAACAATTTTAAAAATTGTAACTGAGATTCAAATATGTTTAGTTAAACACATAACCTTTGCTAAAACAAATTTCACTATGTATTTATTTGAATTGAATGAGCATGATAAAAGCATTTCAGAAAATACACAGTTAAATTGCAACTGTTCTGTTTGCACGGATATGCTAAGGACAACTATTTGTTGCTTCTGTCACAGACAAGCTGTCATCATGATAGTGCACACATAACATTATTGCTTCCCATTCACAGAATTATCAGTACTATTTCCTTCATCTTCATCATCAGTACTTGTAGAAAAACAGGCAAGCCAAAATGATGTGCTACTAGAAAACAATGTTTATTGGAGAGCACTGATAGAGAAGCATAGTCACATCAATGCCTTTAGCTTGTTATATGAAATGATAAAGGCCTTGTTTTTCAAGGCTCTTAATTTTCATACAGGTACTTTTCCGAGTGGTGAAGACCAGAAGTGATTGTGAGGAGCTCCAGAAGGATCTCTCCAGACTGGCAGAATGGGCAGCAAAATGGCAGATGCGCTTCAATGTCAGTAAGTGTAAAGTCATGCACATTGGGGCAAAAAATCAAAACTTTAGATATAGGCTAATGGGTTCTGAGCTGTCTGTGACAGATCAGGAGAGAGATCTTGGGGTGGTGGTGGACAGGTCGATGAAAGTGTCGACCCAATGTGCGGCGGCAGTGAAGAAGGCCAATTCTATGCTTGGGATCATTAGGAAGGGTATTGAGAACAAAACGGCTAGTATTATTATGCCGTTGTACAAATCTATGGTAAGGCCACACCTGGAGTATTGTGTCCAGTTCTGGTCGCCGCATCTCAAAAAAGACATAGTGGAAATGGAAAAGGTGCAAAAGAGAGCGACTAAGATGATTACGGGGCTGGGGCACCTTCCTTATGAGGAAAGGCTACGGCGTTTGGGCCTCTTCAGCCTAGAAAAGAGACGCTTGAGGGGGGACATGATTGAGACATACAAAATTATGCAGGGAATGGAGTGGATAGGGAGTGGATAGGGAGATGCTCTTTACACTCTCACATAATACCAGAACCAGGGGACATCCACTAAAATTGAGTGTTGGGCGGGTTAGGACAGACAAAAGAAAATATTTCTTTACTCAGCGTGTGGTGGGTCTGTGGAACTCCTTGCCACAGGTTGTGGTGCTGGCGTCTAGCCTAGACGCCTTTAAAAGGGGATTGGACGAGTTTCTGGAGGAAAAATCCATTATGGGGTACAAGCCATGATGTGTATGCGCAACCTCCTGATTTTAGAAATGGGTTAAGTCAGAATGCCAGATGTAGGGGAGGGCACCAGGATGAGGTCTCTTGTTATCTGGTGTGCTCCCTGGGGCATTTGGTGGTCCGCTGTGAGATACAGGAAGCTGGACTAGATGGGCCTATGGCCTGATCCAGTGGGGCTGTTCTTATGTTCTTATGTTCTTACTTACAGTATTTATTCAGTAATGGAAGAGACACCATATACTTTTGTTTTGCTAGACAAACAAAAACTGTCCCATATAAAAGGAGCAACTAATAGTCCTACCTTAAGTGTGATTTCAATTGTTTTAATATAATTAAATAAAGAATGCAATGTATCAAGAAAATTTACTGGCGATATTTTAGCCTCCTCCCTTCTTCTTTTAAAGATTGGTGCATGTTTTATAGTTCAACATGTATCTTGACCCTGAACTGACATATTGAAGAACTGGTCAATAAGGAACACAAATTGTGGCCCATTTCTAAGAAACAAAACTATTTAAGAAAAGCTAGAAGATAATGTACAAATTATCATTCAGTTTTCTATATTCATTTTTGATGAATGGATACACAAGTTCTCACTTCTAAAAATAGTATACAAATTATAGTTAGAACATAAGTATTCAGAGTGTCCCTGTCCCTGCAAATGTTATCTGTGGCTATTGTCCTGCTGACAAAATTTGGTTTTCAAAAATTATATAAATGGACAAGGTAGATTCAGTTCTGTTTACCTCTTTTTGAGTGTTGACACTAAATTTACTTTCCTTTCCTGTGATGTATTCAGAGTGTTGATTTGATGCCTTATGGTATGAAAAAGGGCACTAGCAAACAAAACATTTAATCAAGGCAGTCATCTTCTGTTAACATCTCACAATACCAGTGGGTTAGCTGTATTTCATATCAGCCACCCCGGGAGCACCTTCTGCTCAAACCTCAGGTAATCACTTTAATTTATTTTCTGTTCTAATTTACAGCATGTTAATTTTGGGATAATTTAACTGGATGCATAGGATTCACACATACAAACATACAATTAATTTTACTTAATTATGTTTAGTGACACATGGTCTCATCTTTGATTTAACACTAGCTGCATAGGGAGTGGCTTGTGAGTAGATAGTGGATGGGTCTCTCTCTCTCTCTCTCTCTCTCTATTTATCTATCAAGAGAGGGGGGATATGGAGTTTTCATTTAAAGAGGAAATAAAATATTAGGGTTTTATTGTGATGACACTTTTTGGAAATCTGTGCTGTAATGTACTAAGGTATGTTCTGGTGGTTACACTTGTGGCAGCACTGAGACCACTAGTTCCTACTAGTTGAAAAATAAGATAATATTAAAGGTCATTTTCCACTGAAGGAAATGACATAGCAGATGGAGAGGCAAGCACTCACAGCCAGAACAGTAAAGGAAGGATTCAGGTTCAGCACTGAACTGACATATAAGATTTGGGGCAAGCAGTGAAAACAGAAAATAGGCAAAGGCATGGAAAAGAAGAAAGAAGGGGCATCCAGATGACTGTCAAATTGCACAAATAATGTAAGAAAAACTGTACAGTGTTGAGGATGAGAGCGGTGCTCAGAACTGAAAGATAATAGCTGAAAGCCAGAGCAATTGAAGTTAGGACCACCAGGCATGAGAAGTAAAAAGCAATACCGAGGAAGCATTAGTAAAAGCAAAGTTGAGCTAAGAACAAGCTTATTTATTTGCTTTAAAATTTATCCCACCTCTTTCCCAAAAGCCTATCATATCTTATAAAAGAATTAAAACTAGAACTTTAGAATACTCTAAAACTAGAGTCTTTAGAATAAAGCAAAAGACTAAAACACACAAAAGATATAAAATAGAAAACAGCTGTAACCCAAAAGAGAAAACAAAAACACAATGCAGTGATTAACATAATCAAACATAAGCAGGAATTTTCTCACAAATATGTTTTTAGGTGTCCCCTAAAAGAAAAGGCGGGAGCACAGTGAACTCCCGTAGGAAGGACTATCATAGGGAGAGAGGCCACCTCAACAAGAGCTTGCTGGTGCATTCCTTCAGATTTCCCTCTGATAGTTGGCGGACAGAGAAGAGGACCACCTCAGAAGATTTTAGTATATAGGTAGATTCATGTAGATGAAGCTGGCCTATCAGGTATCCAAGTCCCAAGCTATCTGGGGCCTTAAAGGTAATAACCAGCATTTTGAACTGCACACAGAAGGAAACTGGCAACCAACGCAGCAGGAACAGCAGGGGCATAATATGTTAGTACTATCTAGCCCACGGTAATGATCTTGCAGCACCATTCATGGCTTGAACTTGTACATGGCTAGGATGTCCTAAACTTGTTCTTAAACAGTATTAAGTATTAACTGGGGGTTGCCTACCAAACCTTAAACATCAAAAATGGTCATTGCATATTTTCAAACATAAATCCATTTATTTTATTTGATGCAGAAGATGGGGGAATATGAGATAAGTAAGAAGCAAAAGGATTCAGACTCTGGTTTGTAAGGTCACTGGCTTAAGTGGAATTGTGGAATTAAATGGAATTAAGTTGAACTGTGGCATTTCAAAGTTCTGTCCCTTTATCTCTCATAGTAAGAAAATTTAATCCAGGTACTGCTCAATCCAGGTACTGCTCAAATAAACTGCTCAAGGCAGTTTATTTAGTATGAGTAATCTCAATCAGGCTGATGCATCAAGAGTTTCAGGCAGAGACTTTCTAAGCAGCCCCAGCATGGTCTAGTCCCCAAGGAACTGAAAGAAATAAGTCCAGGATCATCTTTAAGACCCCTTTCAAGCAACTCCCATTCTGTTTCCCCAGGTAACTATCTACCATTATCACCCTACTACCCTGCTATCCAACTACCCCACTAACCATGCAGTGGAATCTGGGTCCCAGCCATCCCATCCTAGCTCAGAAGGAAAAGTCCTGAAGGGCAATCAATCACACAACTCACTACTCAGTATTAAACATGTATCCCTAGTAAGGAATGTGTTTGAACTGAAATCTTCATTAATTTTGAAGTTGGGGGAAACACAGGACTATAAAAGGATTTTTCAAATTTAGATATTTTTCAGTTGTGATATGTAACTGTGTTTTATTTTTAAAAAGATATTCAAAGATATGAGCAGGGTCAGACAAATCCAAAGTACTCCAATTACTAACTTTACAGATGGTCATGCAATTGCACATAAGCTGGGGAATTAACTTCTTTCCTTTGTTACATATAGTCAGAGAACAGAACACTCCCTTTGAAGAAAATAAGTCCATAATCACAATTATAACATCCATTTACCTATAAAAATAATTAACAAGGCATGTGCGTTACACCTGAATTGCTCCCTAGAATTCTGCCAGTTAGAGGCAAAGTATGTTCTGATGCTATTTGGGGAAGAAATAAATATTTCAGAATCTTTAAATGAGCAGCCACTCTTATTTTGTCTGTGGCTGGAATGAGGGTGAAGAGGCCATTGCCTTAGAGGAAAAAATAATCATTATGGTTATAAGACTTTTTTAGTACTATATAAGTTTTTAGTTATTGTGCTTTTCAAATTATTTTTCTTCCTGTTTATATTTTGTGTTATACCATATTTTATGAACCCTGTTGTGTCATTTATATTTTGTATTCTGTACACTTTGATATATACTTTGGAAATTGCTATGGCCTATGGCTAATTCAAACAAGAAGTATCACATTGATATATGAAAAGTAATTCTAAAGTTATGTGTTTCCATTAAATGGAAGATCTCTGTAGTTCTTAGAGCATGTGGATAACCAGAAGAAACCAGACCATAAATACATTCAAACAAAGTAGTATGTGGGCATTTCCTTGCTAACTGACTATTTCAGTTCTCTGGACACAGAAGACTCTCCTGTTATGGACAGCTGAAAAGTCTGAGGAGTACTGACCAAGACTTGGAAGTTCTGCCTTTCAGCAACAGTCACTACAGCTAGAAGTAGGTCTGCAGAACCTGGGAGAGCTACCAGGAAAGGAAGCTGCAGGGAGAAAAAAAAAAAAAGAGACGGTGGTATCCCCTGAGATAAGCATGCCACAATTTTAATAAGGAGTGTGGCATAACATGTTCCTGGTACGACCACTGTAAAATATTCTATCCCCTCCTATTGAGATGCTCAGTGAGACTGTGTGGGCAGCTCTAGCACCAAAATCACCTGATAAATCAACCATTGCCCTTGTGAGGATTTCCTCAGGGTTAATTACAATCCCATACCTCCATCACTTCGAATTGCAGTCCCACTCATGGGCTTCTTAGCCTTGTAAGTGTACTACCATGCCCTAGGTCAGCGTTTCTCAAACTGTGGGTTGTGACCCACTGCAGTCTCAGCAGAAGGAACACATAGATAACATATCTCAGACTAGCATAAGGAATCATTTTGCTCCAGAGCAATCAGTGAAAGCAGCAACATAAGAAAAAAGGAGATTACACTGCTGGCCCAAGATATGAGGGAGCTATCCAAATTGTAGGGCTATAATAGTTTCTCAACCCTATCAGAAGAGGCACCACAGAGAAGAAAGTGACAGGATGAGCAGCCATTACACTCACTTGCCGACTCTGAGCTAATCACTACCTTGCAACCTATTTCACAGAGTTATTTTGAGGATGAAGTGTGTGTGAGGGGGACAATGTCTGCTGCCTTGGGCAGCTTGTAAGAAGGATGAGATATAAATAAATTTCATCATTAAACTTTGCAGACTGTTGGAGCACCTATGCGGGCCTGTCCCATTATCTTGCTTACCATCCAGCTTGATGAATAATCCTATAGGACTCAAGTGTGTGCTGTCTGAATTTTTGTGCTTTTTGGTTGATCTTAATAAAAGCAGTGCCCTACTTTGGATTTCTCTCTCTTCTCTCAGTACTTTCAGATTTAGGTTATTGTTGCAAAATCATTTGAAGATCACGAGTGCCCATAAGTCACTGACATGAATTCACAGTCCAACTGGTTCTGATTCTTTAAAACTTATTTACAGTCTGAAGTGCTTCTTGACTTTGGGGTTGGGGCTATAGTGCAAGAGAAAAGGTTTGGCATGCAGAAGGTCCCATTTGGAATTTTAAGAGCTTTTCTAAATGATAGTTTTACTGTGTATTAATTGCTGCTTTGATACTGCAGACTAGTATCCAAAACTCATTATCAAACATAGTACTGGAAAAATACATTATCACAACATCAGTACTCAAATCAGAATTCTTTGTTGTAGGGAAAATATTACCCATACCCATCCAGTTGTGTGGAGTAGTGACTGCTTTCTAAGTGTGACTGTGCAAATGCCACAGACCATCCATTCGCTGATGCTGTGGTTAATGTTGTCCATACTAGTTAATAAGCTATTCAGATGTGTGTGTTTGTGCATAAGTGTGTGTGTTTTAAGTTATTTAAAGTGCTTCCTCATTGCCGCTAGAAAGATGTTGTAGTCTTGTGAAGGTGTGATGCTTACAGCTTACTCTTGATTTCACAAAGGAAACCATGCTGAGGGGTTTAGGGATATAAACCAAGCTCCAAAGAATTTTTTATGAGGCTCTGTGTCCCAGTCCCTTCCCCCCTCCGAAAATGCAGAGGCACTGTTGGTCATGATTAACAATTCAAAATTACTTCAGAATAGATCCAAATCACGAATCAAATTATATACTGCAAGCCTTGATATCTTTCTTGCACTGAAGACCAGAACAGAACACCATGCCCCGCTTCCCCAATTTCTTACACACAGCAGTACAGACAGATATGCATCAGCTTCTAAAAGGTTGAAAGACTGGGAAATCACAGAGGATAACATTTACAAGAAAAGTTAGTTCCCTGGGTTCCCATCTAAAATATATTGCTCAGTTACAGAATGAGCTCGCATTCTGAAAATGGGGATGTAAGCAGCTGAAACAGAGTGCCTCATAATGAGAAAGTACAACATATTTGTGTGTATGAAAAAAAAATTTTTATCCAAGGTAAAGAAGATCCAGATAGCGACAACACCAGTTTGAATTTTCCATGTTGCATTGTCTGAGCATTGTGCCCACACATGGAATAAAGAGACAAGATTACTTGAATGGATTGAACTTGGGACGCAACTTTAATAAGACCTGTGGCAAAATAACTACTATTGAACTAACACTGTGACTAAAAATCCCTGGAAATGATGTAGTCCATGCCACTGCAAGGATTGCCACTCCTCTTGGGCAAGCCCCCTCCCCAGACGTGGAGACCAGCAGCAGCTCCCTCGACCACACCGTTGACTGCCCTGGTACGTGCACTAATCTGTCACAGGAAGAAAAAAAGCCTCTGCTTATTTCCCTTTCTCCCACCTGCCACGGATTACATCATACAAACATTACAGAACTCAAGAAATGAACTATTCCCCTCATTCAACAAATGAACCCATTGGCTCTACATAAATGAGCCAGATGAAATTGGATGTAATAAAATTTATCAGAAAGAAGCAGCTCAGTTAATTTTTTATTCGTCAATACACATCTCCAAAAGTATTTGCATACCCCACAAACCAGCAAAACTTTGATCATCAGTCACTGCGATCCTTTTCAGTTTACTTTCTTTTCACACACCCCCTTTTTCAGAATCACATGATAATTCCGTTTGGAAAGCATAACCTCTTTCACTGGATATGGCAGATAGAAATGCTTCTACTCAAAATGCCTACAATCTTGACCATACAATTCAAGTGTATTTATGCAGCTCTGTTAATAAAGTCCTGGTTTCCAATTTCCTATAATGAATCTAACATGTTATATATAAGAGCTCTTGAGCATGCTGACAACAGCATAGGTCACTGGAGAGCACAAAGTTTGGTGTGAATTCATGAAACACAATCAGTATATTCTATATACTGGATAGAATGAATATGTAAAACATAAGCCTCTATGTTCTAACCAGACACCACTGAAATGGAAAAGGTGCAAAAGAGAGCAACTAAGATGATTACTGGGCTGGGGCACCTTCCTTATGAGGAAAGGCTACGGTGTTTGGTCCTCTTCAGCCTAGAAAAGAGACGCCTGAGGGGGGACATGATTGAGACATACAAAATTATGCATGGGAAGGATAAAGTGGAGAGAGAGATGCTCTTTACACTCTCACATAACATCAGAAGCAGGGGACATCCACTAAAATTGAATGTTGGGAGGGTTAGGACAGACAAAAGAAAATATTTCTTTACTCAGCATGTGGTCGGTCTGTAGAACTTGCCGCAGGATGTGGTGACGGCATCTGGCCTGGATGCCTTTAAAAGGGGATTGAACAAATTTCAGGAGGAAAAATCCATTATGGGTTACAAGCCATGATGTTTATGTGCAACTTCCTGATTTTAATTTCAAGGGGTCTCCTCATTGCGTTGAGGTTAAACCCCGGGTGAAAAATCTGCATATAATTAAGTTATACCTGTATTTTAAAAGCCAATAAAATCACATTCATTACTGGAGACAATGAACTTTGAATTAAAAAAAAAAAAATAAGGTATTGAAAAAGTTAGTCTTCACATTGATTTGTTAAAATTCTAAGATTACAGTGTTTCAAGATTCAAATATCACAAGAACATGTTTCAAAATATTGGAGTCAGACAACTGTGCAACACTGCTTCTAGCACAGACATGAGCAGCCAAGTCCTGAAGTTTGGACAACAGTCAAAAGGAAAAACACAATGCTTAAGCTGACATTTGTGCTTGCTGCCAAACTTGAGTTTTCCGCTTTTTAAATAGAAGTTCATAATGTCAAACTGGCCAAACCTAAAACACTATGGCATGTTTAGGCTAGGTAAATCAGAATAGGCAACACAGTGTGACAAATCAAATCCTATTTCTGGTTATGCTGGAAAAAAAAATGGCTTGTTTTAACTATTCCAGTGTGCCATATGTACACTTAATCAAATATGTTAGATAAATATAGTCTTATGGAATATAATGAAACTCAAATAGCTCAAGATGAAGTAAGAATTTTGCCATTCTTGTTTGTACATAAAAGTCTGTAAAGAATTCTCTTTTCTTTACTAGGAATATGATTTTCACAGCAGCTAATAGTTTCTGGGGAATCTTAATAATTAATACTTCATTTTCTTTTTCTTGTCTTTTTTTAAGGGAATAAAACTATAAAGGAGAGCTTTTGTTTCAGTTCAGGTTCCATCAGTATTATTATTTTTTAAAAAAAATTCTCCATTCCAGTTCAGTTTCAATGATTTGAGTTTCAGCTTCAGTTCACTGAAAAACCTCTTTGGACTCATTTTTGGTTTTAATTCAGGTTCAGTTTAACTCCCTGATTTCTTCCAAGTATTAATCTGCCTGTCCACTTATTATGTACTGATATACATTCAACCTGGTCCTTATATTCTTATTTTAATAAACAGTAATTATTTCATGAGTATTCTAACCTGCATACATCTCAACTTCTGTTCCGCTCATTTTTTTCCTATAAATTTGAAAACAGAGACATGTAGAGAAATTACTTTCCGTAACTAGAGGGGTTTGTTTCCAGTGAGTAAGATAGGATTACAGCCTAATTCTTACTGAACACAATGGGTTTACTTCTGAGTAAAATAAATAACACCTCTAAACAGATTACACTGACAAGCAGAGTAAAACATGCTTAAGGCTAGACTAAAAAGGTACTTCAGATTTTTCTTCAAAAAAATACTTTTCTATGAATTAGTTGAAAGATGTTACTTTATTCTTTACAGCTAGCTTTAAACAACTGCCTTAAAAAAGAAAATACACAATTCTTTAAGAAAAATTATAATCTATATCAATAACTTTTTAACCGGTGTGCCATGAAAGGTTCACAGGTGTGCTGCAGGAGCTTGGGACACAGCGCTGAAAATAACTGAAAAACTCTTCCATGTTCTGCGGGTCTATTTCTAGGGCAACTGTCTGTAGTCATGAATAGTCTTCCCCTCTTTCTCTGCTGGCAGAGGAAGGAGCAAACAGAGCTGCATGGACCAGGAAGAGTCATTGGGAAGCCAGAAATGACATCACTAGAGGTGAAGACCATAGATATTAGAAGAAAAACTAAAATCACTGGTCTACTTGAACAATGAACAAAGTATCTTGTGCCTGCTTACAATAAAAAAATGTATCTCTTATTTCCAGCACACTCAGCAAATACCTCTTTGTTTATGTTCATTAAGTGAGAACTGTCACATCTATTTCAAAGTATTTGTCATGTTCATTGTTTTGTTATCACTGGTGTGTAGTTTGAATGGCAGGTGACATTTCATAAAGGTAAATAAAGACAGGAATCAAAGTACCAATTCTCCAAAGTATCCGGAGTCATTTACATAAAGTATAACTGAATCTGCAGATACAAAAAGAGCTTCAACTCAAGGGCACTGTGAACAACATTTTGATTCTTAATATTCAAGATGAACACAGCACATTAAAAATAGTGTAAAAGGCACCACAGACTGCTTGCCTATCGGCTGGTAAAAACAATTATCAATCTGTCATTGTTGCAGAAAAGTTTGCTAACATTAAATTGAATTTTTTTTAAAGGCAGAAAACATGACTCCTTAATAACACTAAAATATGCATACAGATAACATATTCATGCGTGTTAATTTGAAATATATGTATAAATGGTACATATCTGCATAAATATGGTGATGAAAAATATCTATGCTGAGCATCATTCTCTCAAATAAATGGTCAAATTATTTAAGAGTGCAATCCTAAATTGCACTTAAACCAGCACTTGCGCTAGCTTTTGAGCATCACAAACATGCCATAAAGCACATTCAAGTCAACGCAGGAGTCAAGGAGGTTGATGCAAAGATGTAAACCAGCCTTCCCATATCAGAGAAAGCCCCAGCAAAGGTAAATTTAAGCTGGCAGTGGGCAGCCAGCGCAGAAGTTTGGGGAGGGTGGGGGAGAACATTTCGGTGGGGCATTACAGGGTGGGGGGATGGCAGGTGGCTGTTAGACCATGCCCAGGAGGGGGTGGGACCAGCCACTTAGGAACTTAGGCTGAATCCTAACTCCCCCCCCCCCAAGCAGCCCAGCCTAACATCTGGTTGCTCAGATCTGAGATAACGATTTAGCTGCTACAGATCCAATTAGCCCCATTGCAATGGCTGGGGCAGTGCTCAGGATAAGGGGGGAAATATTCCCTTACTGTGAGTTAGGCCACAGCCACCCCCAACTCTGTGCTGGGCTGCCCAGTGCTCAGCTGCATGTCCAAACAATTGGAAAGTTTATATCACATAATGGCTACGATCCTAGACACACTTGCATAGGAGAAGGCTCTGCTGAATACAATGGGACTTATTTTAGAGAAGACATGCATAGATTCTGCTATAAAGCTATCATGAAACTCTTTAGACTAGCCAGCAGAACTATGGAATGAATATCATTATTTACAGCAATTCTGTAGCAAAGCAACAATGCAGCTATTTCCTGGGTTCATATAGGTTCATATAGGTTCATATAGACAATAGGTTCATATAGACAACTCCTTAATAGGGTTTGTCATGCCTGCAGGATTGGCCCAGTATCACCAGGCATCAGCATCAATCTCCTGTTGTAACTTCTGAAATAATAATAATAATAAATGACTTCTGAAATAATTCTGTGGTTTTTAATGGCCCCTTTTTGAGACACTCTTAACAATCAGCAGAATCTTGATTTTAAAACATTTATATCCTGCCTTTCCTATTCCAACAGGGAAGCTCAAGATGGCTTATAAAATTAAAAACAGCCAACAAAACCATAAATGAATCAAAACAAAACAACAAAAAGAACAGAAGACATAAAAATCTAAATTGAAAAATCAAGAAAAATAGAAAAGGGGGGGAAAACTCAAACTCTGTAAGGCCAGCAAAGAAGGAATCATTTCAAATTTCAAATTGGTGGCATAGGTAAGGGGGTGCAGGGTTTATTAAGTGCACAGGGCAACAAGCTTTAGGGGGGCAGCAAGCTGAGCTTGACACTAGTGGTCAAAACTTTGGTATGTACAAATACCACCATCATGTTATATATCATTGTAAAGGTAATTTAATGCAGAATGCAAGGAAATACACTGCACTGAAATATTTGTATTCTATCAAAAGTTATGGCCAATTAACCAGAAAACCAGTCAGCCTGGGGCTGGCATGGGAAGGAACTCCGGGGCCTCAAAGCCGCGATGGAAGAAGGCAGGGGCTGGGGCATTCTGTGCGCAGCTTCCCCTTCTTCCCGCGCTCAGCCTCAACCTCACAGCCTGCGTGAGAAGGGAACGCTCTGGGGCCTCTTCTGCGCCAGAAGGAGGGAGAGGTGAGGTGTGTGCGAATGCGTGGCCTCTCTCCCCTCCTGCATACGATGGCACGCGCACGGAAAGAATGGCCTTCAGAAATCTCTGTAAGCTACTTCTGGTTTTCAGAAGCCACTTCCAGTTTGCTTCCCAAAACTTCAGCGAGACATGTAAAGTGGGTCGCCAGGCCAAGAGAGGTGTCCGGCACCACCAGCTGCATCATGACCCACCACAGAGGATGAGGTGGGACAAGGCTCTGCAAAGTTTGGAAATACCGGTTGCCAAATCATACATATCTAAAAATCTGAGATTTATGAGCCAGGCCCTGATGTACAAGCTGGAGGTCTGATGATGCCACAATACTACCAATCCTTGAAAACAGGTGGGGGGGGGGAATCTAGTACAAGGCAGGGTCTAATGGTAAAGAATTGGAGTTCACAAGGGCAAGAGGTCAGTGGTAGCCCAACAGTGTCCTGAAATTAAACTTCACTACTTGTCATGCAACAAAAGCAAAATGTTGAAGAAACTGTGCCATTTTTTGGAATCTGAGTACTCTGTTAAATATAATAACCCTGTTTTATATGAACCACTCTTAAATTTGTTATAATGAATAAATGAGCTGATGCTATCAGCCATTACTGAATTTCTCAGCATTGTGATTCTTATGTTATTTATGTTTCTATCCAACTGTTGTTAGCTGCCTTGAATGATTTGGCAAGAAGGAGAAAGGATGGATAAAAATATTTTCAAATAAATAAAACTATGCTAATAATTTACAGTAGGAGATGCTTATTTCCTCATATTCTAATTTTTGTTTTATTTCTGACAGCATAAACAATGCCTTACGAGATTTTCATGATAAATCATGATAAATCAAGCATTTAATTTTCATTATTATTCTTAGAAACTGAATGACTCAGTCTTGTAAAGGTAACAGTGTCTCATAATTAAATATAGTCATTAACTAGCCATTTCATTTAGAAAAAAAAACACATTAAAATTAAGAGGATTATTGATTCAGGACTCTAGGGACTACAACTACATTGATGGTTTGGAGTGTACGAAAGAGTGAGTACATGCTAATTTTATTGAACTGTCTGTTGCTTTAATTTATTCTGCATGTTTAAATACAGTTCCTTTTAATTTGACAGCCCATTCCTACAATCAGTGTTTATAAAAATTTATGATACTCTTAACTTCTATAAGGCTATTCTTTATTCACAGTACTTTATCTGTACTGATTTTTTAACTAGTCATTCCAGGGAATGGGCATGAACTTTTTGGAGGGGGGCATGTTGTTGGGCAGGTAATAATTCATCAAATCAACTGTGATTTAATATTTTATTTCCCTTCCCCAATATTTTAAAACTGAGTCAATTTGTATCCTGTGGTTATCATTGGAAACCCTGCCTCTTGCCCCACCAGTGTCTGAGCTGCAGTTGCAAGGACATGAGACAGGACGTATTCAGTAATGACTTCCTGATTACGGAGCTTCCAGCCCAATCCTATGAGCTTTTTGCATCAGCAGATCTTGTGATTCACTGACAAAAAAGGCCCAGCTGTGGCAGAAACTTCGTAAAACTGTCACACATAATAGGTAAGCTAGCGGAAACAGCCAGCAGCTTCATACATACACCAGCACCACTGGTGCTGGTAAAGTGGTGGTGGAAGTGGGTCATAGGCAGGGAGAATGAGGATCGGGACATTTAAGGGAAAGAACCGATATGTATGTCATGGAAGGGAGGGGACGGATCCAGTGAGAGTCACATATGGTGCATCCTATCCCCATAACCACGCGACAGAATGCCCCCTGGTTCTCCTCAGACTTACACCAGCTCCAGAGCTGACATGGGTCTGAGAAAATCCATAGGTGGCAAAGTCCTATGCAGAAATAAGGAAAAGGATATTTTGTTTTTAATAAACTTGTGTCAATTTTGCCTTCTGCCTCCCTTCCCCCAACCATGCAGTGCAGCTCCATGCTGTGACAAGGCAAGGATATGGCTGTTCTTCCTACTGGAAGCCAGGTTACCCAATTCTATGAACACTATCAAGACCTTTTTGTTAGATGGCTTTCTTTGAGTTTTCTGGGTTTTATGCTTCTGCCTGTTTTTTTATTGCCTTGTTTAATGGATGTTTGAAATGGTTTTAACATTGACATTGCTTTAATATCATTTAATATTTAACTGTCTTAGAGGTCCTTTCGCTCAGACCAAAAGGTGACTTAGCAGTAACTTTAAAATAATCACACCACTATGTTTCCTTTATCTAAAAGGAAACCATATGTTAATAAGGGTGCAATCCTATCCCCTTATGTTGGTGCTTTCCAGCACCGACATTAGGGCAATGCAGATCTGGGGTAAGGGAACAAACATTTCCTTACTTTGAGGAGGCCTCCGTTAGTGACACCCAACTGCAGGATGTAGCACATGTCGCATTGGCACTGCTATGCCAGTGCTGGAAAGCACTGACATAAGGGGTTGGGATTGTGCCTTAAGTGGTAGTATCATTACAAATAGGAAACATTTTCTCTAAATTCTATACATTCTATACATGTGATCACTGGGGCTTATGCTGGGAAAGTATGGATAGGATTAAACCACAAACAGATTTACAGCCCAATCCTATACATGTCTACTCAGAAGTAAATCATATTACAGTCAATGGGGCTTACTCCCAGGTAAAAGTTCATGGGATTGCAGTCTTAGGCTACCATCCCATACAAACTTATCTGACAATAAGCCCCACTGAATATACTGAAATTTACTATTGAGCAGATATGCATAAAATTGTGCTATAACAAGATTCTATTTCAACAGGACCTATCACACTGGATTTTATTTCAGGTGTATAATGCAAAAATGATTTTATGCAGAAATTAAATTTTGGATACATGTTTGTAATTATTTCCTGTTGAGTTCAATTCCAATTTTCTATTGACTGAATCAGTTCCAACACATTTCTGTTAACCCATTTCTGTCCAGCCCACAGATGTATACATTTGATCCCTGTTGTGTATATGCAACATTGGGCAGAAATGGCTTTTAAAAAATCATTCATATGAGTGGTCTAAATGCCTGACTAGCGTAACATCAGAATTTTTCTCAACCAGAATGTTTATCATGGATATGAACTCATGTGCATTTGCAGCTCCTCTTCCAAGAAAAAAAAATTAAACAAGTACCACACTTATTGGGAGCCTATATTAAAAATCCCCAGTTAGCCACAAAGATCACCTAAATGGCTCAGTTCAAACATATATGTTTGTAACTTGATGACTAAAACAGCAAGCAGTACCTGACTTGGGAAAACAGCCATCAGAGATTATATGACATACAGAGAGATTTCACAGTATCTCAAATCAATGCATTTGAAGAACTTTTCAATAGAAGCAATTCAAACAAGTACTGCATAATCACATGAGACATCGAGTGACATGCATGTATAAGTGCATTAACCCAAAATTTCAAATTATAGCACGTCCATAAATTTGAATATGCAAGGTATAGTAATTTGGAATATGGCTCATAGTCACACAAGCAATATAATTACCTAAAGAGGAGGCAAAATATACCAGCATAAAAAATAACTTCTATTAGATTTTGTCAAATTGAAAGAAGCATCAATTTGTGAACTAAGTTAGATGCAGAACAAACCTACACACCCCTGGCCAGCCCCATCCAGGGTGTGAATGACCCCATTAGCATCTGGCCACAGACTGGGGCCTGAACAGAGGGCTGCAAACAGATGCCCACCACCTGCCTCTTCCTCGCTCTGCCACTATCGATGGGGTCAGCCTCCTTATCGGCCCCATCCTCTGTGTGGCTCTATAATCAATCAAAGAAGGAAATGTAGGATGTGTTCCCAATACATTGCCTGCTCAATATAAAAAGCTTGCATGGAAAGAGTGTTCCACTCTTTTGACAATAGCAACTTTGCTCCCTCACTTTCATTAATCAGGTGCTTTAAAAGTTTGCTCTTACATCTGTGTGAGAACTTTAAACAAAGGAGGAAACAAAGGGCTCTGGGAGAGATCCTGGCATACTTCATACTTCCTGATTTGAGTCAAGAGTTAATGTGAAAGAAAAACCAGGTGAAAAGGGACCACAGGGCTAGTGGGGGGGGGGGGCCACAATGGAGCTACATGCTGCCTCAGGCAGCCCTAGTCGGCCCTGTATATAACTTTACTTTAAACTAAGTCCCACCATGTTCAATGGGGATGGTTTGCAGTTCATTGATAGAGCAAACGCTTAGCATGCAAGAAGTCCCAGTTATCTTCAGGTTGGGCTGGGAAAGATACCTGTCTGAGACCACAGAGAACTGTTGCCAATCACAGGAAACATGCTGATTTAGGACCCAATCCTATATGACTTTCAAGCTCTGGTGTAGCCACAATGTAGATCTGTGGTAATGGAATATATGTTCCCATACCTTGCGAAGGCCCCAGTGACCACCCCTCCACCACAGGATGCAGTGTACATTCCACTGGCACAACTGCACCAGCACTGGAAAATCGGATCGGACTGGGCTCTCAGATGAGCCAATGATCTGCATTGGTATAAGGAAACTTTACATGTTCTTATGGTCAATGAAATTTACTTCTAGAAAAGTACACATAGGCCTACAGCCTCAAGTATTATTTTAGCTGTCAACTTCACAAAGGAGACAGTTAACAACAAAAATGCATAGCCTGAGCACACATATGCAAAGTAAATAATGCTAATGTTCACCATTAATCCTGTTAAAAATTTATTACTTTTAAGGCAATGGAATCTGCTACAAGTGGAACAGTTACTATTACATCAAATAGTTATAAAGCTTAAAACAATTTGCATTGTTCATAACTGCTGGGAAAAAAATGATTTCCACAGAAGACAAATTATAGGGGAAAAATAATCTGAATTGGGTAAAAAATACTTGCCTGTTCTTTCAAAAATTTTGCAATACAAGATTGCAGAGACCAGGTTAGCCCACTTATATCAGTGTAAGCAATCGGTCAGTCAATATTTAGTTTATCTCTAAAATAGAAATTACTGACAGGAATTTGTGCATGCAGCATTACATGCATCTGCAAGGAGAATTAAAATACTGGAAAATGTTGGACCTCACTTGTTAACACCACTACATCGTATGATTATTTTCTCTTCAAAAAATATTTCCCCCCCTCAAGAATAGACAGAAGTTATCATTAAACACTATATTTATCTATTTATTTCTGTGTTTATATACCGCCTTTCCTTTTCCTCTGAGTACTCTTCAGATATTGCTCAAGGCAATTTTCATAGGCAGGCTTTCTAGACCTAATAAAGGTCTTTACAATGTACTTCTATAATATGTATCACTGTAAACAGTGCTACAATGATCCTTTTGTTAATAAAACTGCACATTTTTGAAATTCCCCAAATGATCTAAAACCGAAATTTAGGGGGAAAATCACATTTGAAACTGATATCCAGATACGTTTGATATTGCCACTCTGCTAATACTTAGTATAGTGCAGGTTCATGCTTTGAGAAAACACATTTCCAGTTCTGATTTAAATATGTATATAATATAAAATCTGGTATGTGTTAAGTAGAACTGGTCCACATCATGTTTTCTATCTCATGCTCTGGGTTTGAAGAGCTGAGTTGTGTCTTAATTTCCTGTGGATCTACTTATCCCCTTTACAGTGGTATTTTGCTGCTAATGGTAAGTGGTGAAATAATATTATAATATATATCTTCATAAATCATGCACTACTTCCAGGTTCATTGGCGGTGTGCCTCAATAGCAGTTGCAGTGGAGCATAATACAGAAGAATGGCTCTCTCTTCTTGTGGGTTTTCCAAAAGCAGATGGTGGGCCACCATGCCAACCAGGCTGCTAGACTAGATGGGCCTTTGGCCTGATATAACAGAGCTTTTCTTGTGTTCTTATAAACAGACTACTACTTTCACACATGTATACCATCTGATTTAACATTTCTAATGAAAAAAATTCAACATTTTCATACCCCCCACTCAGTCACCTGTGCAATCCATTTATTTTCAAACACATATTGCATTGTGTAAATACATATAAAATCACATTAATTATCATACCATTATAAGTGGATAATATACCTGAAATTGGTTTACCTTCTTTGAGTCTGATTATACTGAATAATCTTTTATTAGCTTACCTAAAAAACAAAAGAAGGTGTTTGTGTTAGAAGATTACATGGCAATTAAAACAAAACAAAACAATTGTCTTGATGGAAAGTGTCAAATAACCCATGAGCCAAATGGATTTACATCATTCTGCCATTGCTGTAGAAGCCCTTTTGCCAGGGGCTGACCCTTCTGACACCTTGTAAAGCACGTGGCAAAATGAAAAGCCAGATATGAGTGTGGATGGTGTTTTAAGAATACCACTGCTGCACTATTTTTGAAATGACACTGATATTAACTCTCACCTTTGCCCCATAAAACTGAAAGTCATATACACAGGGTTCCCAGGCAATCTGTTATCTCAGGTACTGATTCAGATCAATACACAATAACTGTATAGAAGATTTAAGAAGTTTTTATTGCTACCTAATATTCTTTGCGTATAACATTTTTAAGGCAAACTAAAATTACTGGAAGCAGGGGACTCCTTCTAAAAATTGCTTTATACAAGTTATTCCCCACCCCACCCCCAGTATAGTCAAAGCAATGAACAGAAAGTAGACAGGAAAAAATGACTCCCTCTCTTTCAAAATATTGCAAAATATTTTGACAGTCGGCTTCAGACGAACACTGAGATGAACTTCACACAATTCACAGTTAACCTATGTACTTCACTGCCACAGGCTAATCTGATAGTCTCCATAATAAAGATATTTAAAAAGATCAAATTCACGGAAGATAAAAAATAGCAGAAGTGCCATTTAGAAACGGCATACTTATTAAAACTAGATACTATGGTTGTGGTGGGGAGAATATTGTCAAGCTCTATTTGTCACTGTTTCAGCAGGCAGTTGAGTCACTCTCAGCAGAAAGACTATTGAGTTAAATGAACCATCGGTCTGACCCAGCACCAGTTTCTTTGCTTTTATTTTGAAGTCATAAGACATTTATGTTATTCTTCCAGTGCACAGCAAATAACTAAGCTATAAGCTGTTATGTAGTTGCAAAACCCATGCTTATACTGAAACGTATCTAAGCACTGGTAATTTCACAAGCTAATACCAGGCTCCATTTCCAATGCTCTAAAACATTTCATATTTGTCAAGCTGCCAGAATGCTTTGTTAAAGCCATAATATAAATGCTAGTATTGCCATGAAGGTCTACCAGTTTTAGAGCAAGCATGGGCATACAACTGATTTAATTTGTGGCAACAACCTGCCAATACATTTGCTTTTAAATATTAAAATGAATCCATTCAGAAAGTATTTCATGTGGACAAAAATGCATTTCTTAATTATTTCTGACAACCCCCCTCCCCCATCATCAGGCTCCTATAGATAAGTTGCAAATTATCAGGTCCACTGCCTTGGGCCTGGAGCAAGATGCCTGACTGGAGCACCCCTTCCCCTAGTATAGTGTTTCTCAAACTGTGGGTTGTGACCCACTAGGTTGGTCACGAACCAATTTCAGGTGGGTCCCCATTCATTTAAATGTTTTATTTTTAATATATTAGACTTGATGCTACCATGGTATGTGACTGCATTTGGGGAAATGTTACAGACCTGTACATTTAAACAAGCTACTATGTATATTCTTTTAACAATGATAGTAAATGGAACTTACTCCTGGGTAAGTGTGGGTAGGATTGCTGCCTAGAATTGTTAAAAATTTTTCCTGTTTGATGACATCACTTACAGTCATGACATCACTTCCGCTGAGTCCTGACAGATTCTCATTCTAAAAAGTGGGTCCCAGTGCTAAATGTGTGAGAACCTCTGCCCTAGTACACTCATCCCCACCACCCTCTTGACATCCTTACTTTGAGTAGTGCTACTGGGTTTCTTTTCTTCTACCTCAGCAAAGTCCTCCTCATTCGCTTTTTCTTCTAATAACGCATGGACGTCCAAGGACTGGCTTTCACTATCACCCTCATTACTATACAATGATTTTGAAATAAAGCCCAGGTGAATCACTCTCTTTTTTACTTTTCTGTGCTCCAGACTTATATTGTACTCCATACTATTACTTCACCTTCAAACAATGCCAAAACACATGCAGATTACTCCAAGGCCCTGTGCTTTAGATACACCCTAAACTAGAAGTAGGGGTGTTGACTATTGGGACCTGGGAATTCTGTGAACTGCACTGGGCGACCTATTGCTGGGGCCTCTTAGTTCTGGTCTGAAGGTGTAAGTTTCACTTTCCATGTTTGAACTGTACTAATACATGTTGGTGCTTATGGAGAAGACCTGGGCTGCATTTCCACTACAGCTTTAATCTACTTTCAATGCACTTCTATTACCCAAATGCATTCTGGAGTTACTGTAGTTTGTTAAAGGTGTATGGGGTGTTCAGGGAGGGGTAGTACCTTTGGTGTAGGGGCATGTCGTGTCCTTTTAGGGCAGCTCATCCACCTTTGGTCCCCACCTGTCATTCCCAGTAGCTCCCAGTAGCTGTAGCATGCGCAGCGGCCACACCTCGGGTAACAGCTTCGACAGGCTGGCCAAACCAGGTTGAGGGTAGCCGTTGGGTCATTGACAGGAGGTCTGGTCTGGGCAGGAGGTCTGGTCTAGGGGGTAGAGCCTCCGTCTGCCTGAAGATAACATCCACAAGGTCGCCAGTTCGAGGCCACCGGCACCGTACGACCTTGAAGCAGCTGACAAGCTGAAGCTGAGCTATTCCATCTGCTCTGAGCGTGGGAGGATGGAGGCCAGAATGTGAAGCCAGATCGGAACGAAACACCTTGAATGTAGTGGTTCTTGAAAGAAAGAACCTTCTTTCAAATTGTAAAAATCCCTATTTAATAATAAGGGATTTAAATAAAGCCTGCCTATGTAAACCGCCTTGAATAAAGTCTTGAATAAAGACCAAGAAAGGCGGTATATAAATACCTGTTATTATTATTATTATTATTATTATTATTATTATTATTATTATTATTATTACCACCACCACCACCACCTTCGGCGAGATTGGGACTTGTCTATCCCAAGCATGTGAAGACAGACTCTGGCGGACTGAGTGGATGAGACCTACTAGAATAGGACCAACCGTTATGAAGGTGGTTTCTGCAAGTGATGTGGTACACTAAGAGCATGGAAAGACACGAAAGACCACTGCACCCAGCCCATATCCAACCGTCTTGACTTTTGTCCTGCCATTGGAGCAAGATGGAAACTGGGAAGAGAAAGTGAGGCTGAATATGCGCACCTCTCCCTAACTTTAATCCCATTCACGCGCAAGTCTTGACATCCCAGATGTCACCCCTGGGGACTGGGAGATAAGAATAGCCCCTCACTTTGGCTGTACTTGTCGTAAGAGGTAACTAAACAACCACCGGGTAGATGGGACTCAATAGCCTGGGAAGGCAGCTCATCTGAGAGAAGGAAAACTCTGATCCCAAACCTCCACTGCCTTGTAGTTACATCCAGTTATGGAAAAGGCTTCAGGAGTCAGCCTCGAGGCAAAATCTGGAGCTGGAGTCCCTGAGGCAGTTCATGGCTGAACACAGTCACGTTCTGGCAACTCCTGCAATGCCACTGGAACCAACTGTATTGGCTTCTGCCTTTCCATTGGACCATTTCAGCGACGTGGAGAGGGGGGATTTGCTGCATGGGAAACAGTCTATCCTCCATATCTACTTCACCCAGGCTTTGTGCTCTAGAAAAGACATTCTGTTCCAGAACCACCATTCAGAATGTGATACCATAGTCTTCTGAGACTGAAGGATGCCAATGCATGTAGTTTGTTAAGGAATCTGAGAGAGCTACCCTTAACACAGTCTCCAGAATACAGTGGTGGGAACAGAAGTGCACTGAAAGTGGATTAAAGCTGTAGTGAAAATGCAGCTCTGGATAGGCTGACACTGACATACCCAAATTTACTTTGTAATACATGTGTTTTGTACTGTATAGTTTGTTTTTGTCATGGCCCTGGTCCACCCTGGAGATTTTGACCCTCCCATCCCCCTTCTCCAAATACCTGCAAATCATGACAACACTTTGTTTAGACAAATGAATAATATGGAGTCTTCATGTGCATGGCTGATTTGTCAGAATCACTTTGCCTTTAACGGGGATTTTCTAAAGGAGTATCAAGTACAAAAATGCCACAAAGCACTACTTATGCATAGTGGAATTCAATGCATGCCCCTTGTTCTGTTTGAAAGCAGCTTACTGAAGAGCTTGCACACTATGCTGAATTGTCTCTTATGTAAATGGAAGCACCAACTGTGCTACTTCTCCTTCATTACTAGTTCAGTCATTCATGACTTGTCAACTCACGATCATATGTATCCTTATCCTGGCTGTTTTTACTTCTAAGTCAGTCAGCCCTAAATCAATGAGGCTCACTTCGGTGTTAACACAGTTAGGACTGGGCCCTTTCTCTCACATTTAGCAAGATAAGGACAACAAGATGCCAAAGTTACAATTAGTTTAGAACAGGTAGCACATTGACTCCACATACTCATATGACTAGATGTTTGCTAGAGAGCAATCAAATTCATAGAAGATTCTATTAAAGCACAACACACACCCACGCACAAACACATGCACCTGTTAGACAATCATCTCCTTGAAACACGTAACAGTTCTGTTCACAATATTAAGCACACCCAGATACACGCAGGCTCGAGTGTTCATGCATGGGAACGAGTGCTGAACCAGAGGAGCACTGACTCAAGTGTTTTTCCAAGTCAACTCATGTGCAACTCATGAGTCAGCAAAAATTTTCACAACTTGAGTCTGAGTCATCTGAGTCGAGTTCCCAACCTTGGTTGTTACATAATGGTTATAACAGTGGTTATATAGGCCTGATCTGCTCCCATTCCATCTTCCCAGTCAGAATGTCCCCTCCCCTGCATCCAAATCACCCTCCCATCACCCCCAGCATGACTCTTATCTCTTCCATCAGGTGTACTTCTGGTTGCAGCATTGTCGGGGAGGCGCAGGCCTCCCCACCAACACTGTCAGCTTTCAAAAAATTTTTTCTGTGCTCCTTAACTTCCCTGTTTTCATAAGTATATCAGATTATCACACAGTTTTATCACCTTTTAAATTAATGCTGAAAGAAGAGAGCAAACCTATGCACACTTGCCTGGGAACAAAACCCACTGAACTCAATGGGACATACTTCTGAACAGCCACACACAGAATTTCGCTGTTAATGATTCATTACTTATATTCTTGCTGTGTCTGAAGCCCTGCAACAAGCATAAAGAACTAGTGCTCCATGAAGCACAAGTGTCAAATTTGCTCACATCATTTGAACTAGTCTGACCTGTTTGTGTGAAATGAATCTACTTTCTGTGAGCATGACTTTGAGTTGACTTTGGAGTTGCAAACAGAGCAGTCCCTAAATTAAGCCGAACAAGAGCAAGCAATTGGTAGTTGAAGTACTGGACTCAAACAGACTCATTCAATTAGTTTGTTCAGCTTTGCTCACACTTTTCTTTTATTGCTGTAGTAAAAGGCTTATTTAGAAAGTGTGAACATGTGAGGTGGTTTTGTTTTCTTAATAAATTAAATAAAAACCAAATGAAGAGACTTTTTGCAAAAAATTTTGCAAAAAAAGAATTGAATGATTTTCCCCCCCTTTATAAGCTTCCATCATTCTAGTATACTACAGGCAAGCTTGTGTACACATTTGCTATCCCTTTATATCAGTGGTTCCCAACCTTTAGGAGCTCAGGGACCACTAAGGCAACATTTGAAAACAGCGGGGACCACATGCAACCCCCCCACCCTCACACACAAAAAATGCAATTAAATTTCTAACACATAAAAAGATTATTATAAATTTGTAATACATAAGAAGATGTGATGGTTGTGTTTGCATTTGCTTCACTAGCTGTGAAAGTCTTGGGTTTACATGGAATACATGGAACACAAAATAATTCCCCCCCAACTCAGAGGTTTTCATACCCACCCAATTCAATCCAGTCTCTTTTCCCCCACACCAGACCACATTGTGCACAGTGCTTGCCTTTTTTAAGTGTGGAAAAACACCTCAAAAAGGGAGAGGGTAAGCACAAGGGGATTATAGACAAGTCGTGCAAGGTAGTTAAATGAGCTAACAAAAAGACATCCCTCCACAGTTCCTTTTGTTACACAGCCCTGGCCCTGCTCCCCGCACTTGTGAGTCCAGAGTCCTTAGGAAAGTGTTCAACACAATTTAAGCAGGTCGGTCCTGAAGGAGAAGCACCAGCTCAGAGCGACATCTGAGAATGGCTGCTGCATGTCTTAGGAAGAAAAGTCCTTTTGGTGGGCACTGCAAGCTCTTTAGGGGGAAAAAAGCCTCTCTTCATGTTCTAATTGCTGACATGCTCTAGCTGTGGACTACTTTGGTTGGAGCTAAGAGTGTGAGCAAGTCTATATGTAGGGTGCAGCCACAAAACAACAGCTGCCTACTCTATCATTAGTCTGTGGAACTCCTTGCCCCAAGATATGATGATGGTGTCTAGACTAGATGCCTTTAAAAGGGGATTGGAGAAATTTCTGGAGAAGTCCATCACAGCCACAGTGTGACTAACAGCCCCATTCTAGGCATGTCTACTCAGAAGTAAGTCCCATTATAGTCAATGGGGCTTACTTCAAGGTAAGCATGCTTAGGATTGCAATCTGAGGAGCTAGGGGAACTGGCCAAGTGTGAGGAGGGGGAGGGCTCCCCATGGACAAAGCTGCTGCTGCTCTCTGAGGAGGAAAAGTCAGGGGTTACACCTGCTGTACTTGGCTACTGGGGTGCCTGTTTGCAACTTCTGGGATTGCTTCTCCCCAGGTGGGCAGCTTGCAGTAAGACAGCAGAGATGCTGCCTGTTTCCCTCTCCAGAAGGGGTGCAAAAACCTGGTTGCCTCGATCCCTTGCTTCACCCCTGGGCATTAGAAGAGCACATTCAATGGGGCCTAATCCTGCCAACTGGGGAGGGGGTATCAGTGCTGGGGTTTAAGCATATTGTTTCTCCCCTCTCCTGCTGCCACACCGCCTCCAACTCCCTTCCTCGGTGTTTCCTGGCCAGCTGGAGTCTGCACACCCAGGGAAATCACATCCAGAGAAACCCGCTCCCAGGGAAATCCCCCCAGCCAGCCAGCCATGCCTTTGGGAACCGCCTCCGCCTCCTCATTACTCCCATTCCTCCCCCTTCTCAGGCCCCTCTCCTCCTCCCCTCACTGGCCCCCCTCCTCCCCTTCTGACCCCCCCTCCTCCTCAGGCCCCCCCACCCGCCTGCCCACCAGCAAAAAGGACTTCCCAGGCTGGCTGGAGTCCTGATCTGACTCCTGAGAAACCAGGCTGCCAGGGCTCACCTGAACGCATAGGGTCAAGGAATGGAGGCAGCAAGCTGGAGGCAGTGGGCAGCAGGGTACCTCTCTTCTGCATGCAGCTGAGCCAAGAGGCTGCACAAACGCACGCACACCTTACAAGGCCACTGCACTTCACTTTTTTGCTTGTCTGGGCATTTACAGACAAGGAAGGAAGGAAGGTGGAGGCAGGAGACAGAGAGGCTATGCTCTGATTGGCTCTGAGTGGCTGCTGGCGCTGCAGAGGCTTTTTTTCTTCCTGGAAGGGCATTTTTTTTTCTTTTTTCACCAGAGAGGTCACGGACCACCTGCGGGGGCACTGCGGAACACCAGTGGCCCGCGGACCACGGGTTGGGAACCCTAGCTTTATATTCACGGATGACTGATCAGAAGAATACAAGAATAAAACAGAAATTTTAAAGATTTCTTTTTTCTTTTTAGAAGATTAGATTAATTATACTCCCATCCTATACATGGCCAACTGATTCAAGAATAATATTTTATTCACTTATTCTTTAAAATACAACTCAGAGGATAGCAATTTTGTAGGTGATGTGGATTTTTTGTTACGTTATTCCATTTGCACAGAGAGGCAGAAGAGTGAAAACCATCAGTCAAGCAATGTTCACCTGCTTTTCAGTGCCCAGTCACTTGGAACAACTCTTGCCTGTTTTTCACACAATTACCCAGCATGTTTTGAGCTCTGGAGACTATATAACTGCTACCTGGCCCAACTAAAAAACAAAATGTCATTTTCATTTAGCAAGGTTAGAAGTATTTTTTTAAAAATTATTGTTATAGTAGATGTCCCATAATCTGACGTCTTTAGGATCTAGGTGGTGTCAAATTATCAGATACGTCAGGAGGAACTATAAAGCTGGTTATATATTCAGTTAAATATAACATACCTGGGTGCTGACTCTTTGTTGGGTGAGTAAGTGAGACAGAAAGAGACCTCTGAGGCTATAAGTGATGCTGGGGGTCTAAAGAAAGTGAGGGCAGGGGCTTACCAGTTCCTCCAGCTTCTCAACCTCCACACCATAGAGTTTATGGGTTATGGTCCCTACTTTAGCCTCATGTCACTCAGCACCTTTCATGTGAGGAGGGGAGAAAGGCATGCCCTATCAGGCAAAAGGGCAAAGTATTGAACACTGGATCCAGCCTAGCCTCTCCCCTTGCGGCTGCCACTGACCCCAGTTCATGGCTTAGAGCCCAATTCTGAGCCTGGTGTGTCAGCTTTCCACAGGCACACACTGTCGCAAGCATGCTATAAGGCATGTTTGTGAGCCTTACCACAGGCCCAGCATGAGTCCACAATAGGCCAGTTCTGGCGCTGGGCCCATGTTCCGCCACCTGACGGTTCACCCAAAACCACCAAGTGGGGAGAGTGAGTGGGGGGAAGCAGGGATGACACGTTCTGAGGCAGAGGAGGATGGCAAGAAGGCATAGTGGGTGAGGGAGCAGAACAGGGGGTGGGACTGGTGGAGTTCAGCTCCACCGGATCTCAAGCTCCGTGTCAGGCCATATGCCACAGAACCAACTAGCCCCATTGCAGGGCTACTTCCCTTACCTGGGGGAAGAGGACTTTAGTCCCCTTCCCCTGAGGAGCCACCATGAGCTGCCTGATGCATGCAGGATACAGTGGCTGCCATTGTTGGCGCTGTGGCATTCCTGTGTGCCTAGTAGCTCAGAATTGGGCTGCCCGGATCTAAGCTACTGAAAAGTGGCTGCTGGAGCCCTGCAACATGCCTGGGCGCCTGTGCCCCTCTGAGGCCTGCATCCTAGGTGGCTGCCTTGTTGACCTAACGGTACCTCCTCTGTTAAGTCCAGTTTCTTCACCCCAGCGTGTGTGATTTCATCATTCATCTCAGGGAGATGGGTCATACACCTCCACTCCTTGTGTGCTTCCCACAGGCGCCTTAGTTTGCAAACAGTAGACCTGTACAAGGAGCATCCAGTCTAACCAGCCAGTATCATGCACAGACGGGGGAGAGGGGTAGCTGTAGCAGAGTCAACTGCACAACTGACTTTGAGGCCTCCTCAAAGTAAGGGAATATTTTTTTCCCTTACCTCAGAGCTGCATTGCCCTTATGTCACTGCTGGAAAGCACTGACATAAAGGGTTATGGTTGCGCCTTTAGATGGCCTCAGAAGACAAGCCAGTTCATATGAGAGAATGAAGACTTATGGGAAAATAAACTGGGTTATTAGTCCAATTTCTACGTCTTGCTTGAAATATTATGAGATCTCAGGTCAAAATCCTGTTCTTAAGAGACTTCTGATGATTACACTCTGAAGCCCCACAGGATTTCAAAACTAACTATTCCTCAACCATATCACAGTAATTACCCTCCTTGCAAGCACTGCTGCAAGGGCAATGGAAAGTTTACATTAATTTTCCACAAGTACTTCTGTGCATGCAGACTAACATTGTCTTTTATTTACATCGAAACAGCAACATGTTTCAAGTGGCCTCAGCTTAAAAAATTATGATATAAAGTGTTTGTTTTTTTTTAAATGAAGTTACTCAAACATTCTGCCTTATGTGCATGTAAGTGCTTTGTTATTGACAAACAATTGTTTAGGTTCTAAATGTTATTTCTATTGAAGTACTGATCTATTACCCTGATTAGTAGTGAACTTTTATTTCCTTTCTAGTTATGCCCCTGGATAATCTCAACTATTCCCAAGAAGAAACCCTGATCAAGTACATTTGTCATACGAATAAGTATAATAAGGAAATTTATCATAGTCTGTCAAGAGTTTTATTCGAGAAAGACTGCAGTGTTTTTATCCTTACTTAAGAATTTGCTGTCACTCTTGCTGAAAAATTTGGTAGACATTTCGGACATGTTTAAAAGCCATTCCAAACTGACGGTGGCAGATAATTAAGTTATCTGCTATCAAAGCCTTTTTTGCTCTCTAAAATGTGTATGATACTATGGACTCTTGGGCTGACTTAATATGACCTGTTCATTGAGCATGATTGCTTGTACCTTTCCTTTTTCTCCATTTAATAGTAGCCAATGACCAGTGTAATTCACTATGACAAATTAAGCCTTTCTGCAGAGTCTAATTGAGCAATTTTGATTTAGTTTCAAGGTCTTGAACCAATTGCATAAATGCCGCCTTTTCACTAGAAAATGAAACTATCAAGAACTATAATTTTACAGTTTGAACAACAAAATATAAAAATGTAATATTGACCAAATACTTTATTTTTTTTGTTAGTCTATGTGTACTTCCCCCCCTACTGTTTCAATGAACCTTTTCAAGCATAGTTCTGAGAACAGACAAACATTAGCACAGTTGCCCCCCCCCCATAAGGCTCTTCTATCTTTAATGTGCAGAAATTCAACACATGCAACTTTCTTCACAACGAATATAATAATGGAGAAAGCTTCACTTTGCTCATAGCTTAATTGTGTCTGATGCCTTCTCATTAGTGGCACCAAACTGATAGAACTCCCTCCCCTTTATTTTCCAACTGCTCCCTCTATAGCATCCAGCAGGGCCTGGAGACATTTCTTTTTACACAGGCATTCTGAGTTCTCAGCTTTTTTAAACTAGGACATCGGAATAGTTTTACAGGTTGGTCCTTTAACATGGTGTATCATTGCTACCCTAGCATTTTCTTTGTATTTGTGCTTTTATTGTAATCGGTTTTTCATTTGCTTTAATATTTTATTAATATTACGTTGTAATTCTTTAAATTGTGTTTTTGTTATTTTCGTACTTCTTGAATTGTTGTAAGTCGCCTTGGGTTCTCTTAGGGGGAGAGAGGAAGGAAAGAAGGAATATTGCAGTTTAAGGCCAAAGGAAACTTGTTGCCAGATATTCTGAAATAATGTCAAGTATACAAATGTGTAGATTCCATACTCAAAATGCTTCTAAAATACTTACATGAGTACCATGTATGATCTGCTAAGTATCCTTCTTCAAGTACTGCTAACAATGTTATCCTTGCCACTTTAATAGCTAATCACCATTATTAGGTCCAAAGTATGCGCTGCTCGTTAGCCTTCTTTTCCCATTTAATTTTAATTTGTTACCCTGACCTATTAAATTTCCAGTCAATAATTATCTCTAAATCCATGTTGGCATGCCTCTCGTATTGCAAGTCCAAGGTGGCAAATTTCTGTATCTTGGGAGCCAGTCTATTTTACAGTAGGCTGAAGACCGAAAGAGTATTTCTGCTACACACTCTCCCTAATATAGTTCATTATAAACTATAATGAAGCTGGCATAACTTGGTAAATTAGAGTATGGAGTGACTCACCTAACCTTTGGAACCATTTTTCTCTTTACAGATGAAATGCAACATTTTTGCAGAATATACTCTGGTTAGTTTTTTTTTTTCTCATAGAAAGCTTTAGACTTCATAACTGAACACAGATGTTAACACAGATGTTAACAAATACCCCTGCTAATTGGGTAAGAGGCACTTTTTCAAGTGGGTGCTCCTTTTTTTAGCAGGGGGAGAGTAACTCGCCCACCTCACCCCAGCACTGTCTGTTCTAGTGGCAGTCTGCTGGTGTTCTTTTTGCGTCTTTTTAGATTGTGAGCCCTTTTGGGACAGGGAGCCATTTAGTTATTTGACTTTTCTCTGTAAACCGCTTTGTGAACTTTTAGTTGAAAAGCGGTATATAAATACTGTTAATAATAATAATAATAATAATAATAATAATAATAATAATAATAATAATAATAATAAACACCTGTTAAAACTCCCCTTCCTTTCCAAAAAGATTCATGATACGTCTTCCTTTGAATGCAACAAATTAAAACAATGCAACTTAGCATGCCCAAGCTCTTGGACATGATCTGTGCCATGAGCTCTTTGGCACTCAGACAAAATCACCAAAAAGTAAAAGGTGAACCAGAACTAAATAGTCTTTTTTATACTCATAATACTGTTATGTATTTATTATAACTATTTTCTTCCTTTCCCTTATCAGAATAATGGTCATAAGTTTTCCCTGCATTAATTTTGCATGGTGAAATCAATTTCAGAGACCTAACCCAGCAACACTCTATCTTACTGCCAAAGTGGCCTAGGGATCACTGCACGTAAAGTTCAAAAGGTTGATTTTAAGACAGAAGTAAACTTTTTTCCTCCGGGAAAAAACTCATTGTATGAAGAAAGCTTGCACAGAAGCTTTGTCAGTGTGATGCTGTAAGCATTGCCCTCTTCCTCACAAACTAATAATCAGGATGCGACACCAGCCCAACACTGAAAAGCTAGAACTCCAATACTCAAGATAAGCATTTAGAAACTAACAGCCTAATCCTGTAGTATGAAACTTTTTAAATAAAAATCTATATTTCCCAAAAGAAAAAAAAATCTATATTTCTCCATCTCCCTGCTGCAGAAACTAGCATTCTAGCAGCAGGTCATGCTTTACAGCCATTGTAAATGGCCTTCTGGCAGCATGCAAAAGTATGCAGTACTGGCCTCTCACCAGAGAGCAGCCCCTCACACAGCAGTGGTAAACAGATACCTGCTGATATTAGTGGGGAGGCCAGAACAGGGCTGGGGAGAAAGGGACAGGGAGAGAGAGGTGCATGACATAGGTCGGAGGATGCGACACCCTGTGCAAGCAGCTTGTGCTGGATGCTGTGTCCTATGATAGCAGATGGTATGCCCCTTTTCTCCCCTTGGACTTGTGCCAGCCAAAGAGCTGGTGCATGTCCAAAGCAAACCACTGGCAAGCAAAAGGCAAGGGAAAATATTTTTTTTCCCTTTACCTTTCCCAAGCCTCCTGATCTACACCTCTCACAGTATTATTATTATTATTATTATTATTATTATTATTATTAATTTATATCCCGCCTTTATGCCCAAAGAGCACACAAGGCGGCTTACAACAATTAAAAATACAACATTAAAAACAATAATTAAAACGATTTACAAATAATTAAAAATCTAAAAAACAAACCCCGTGGATTCTCATATAAAAAAGCAAGAAAGCCAGCCAGCCTGTCAACAATTAAAAGCTTTTTGAAATAAAAAGGTCTTCAGTCCACGCCGAAATGTTAGCAAAGAGGGAGCAGTTCTCAATTCTAAAGGGAGGGTATTCCAAAGTTTGGGGGCCCCCACCGAAAAGGCCCTCTTCATGGCCGCCGCCCCTCTCACATCTCTTGGTGGCGGCACAGTCAAAAGGGCCCCCCCAGATGATCTAAGAGCCCGGGTAGGATTGTAAGGAAGAAGGCGGTCCCTCAAATACCCCGGACCCGAGCCGTAAAGGGCTTTAAAAGTCAAAACTAGCACCTTGAATTGGACCCGGAACAGAACCGGCAGCCAGTGTAGCCGCCGAAGCAATGGCTCGACAGAGTCAAACCGACGTGTTCAAGCCACCACACGAGCAGCCGCGTCCTGTACTAATTGTAATTTCTGGACCGCCTTCAAAGGCAGCCCCACGTAGAGCGCATTGCAATAATCTAATCTAGATGTCACTAGGGCATGGGGTTACTGTGGCCAGGTCCGCGCAGCTCAGGTACGGTCGCAGCTGGTGAATCAGCCGAAGCTGAGCAAAGGCTCCCCTGGCCACCGCCGCCACCTGGGACTGCAGGTGCAGCTGTGGATCCAGGAGAACCCAAAGCTGCAGACCTGCTCCTTCAGAGCTGTGCGTATGCAGCACAAGCCTCTTTGGTACAGGTGCATCGGCGGCGGTGGAGGGGGGGTAGGATTGGGCTGTAAGTAAAAATAAATGAATGAATGAATATAAACTTAAAAGCCCAAAACTTCATTCTAGCCTTCAGAAGTATTTCTTCTGTAATGTGTTACAAAATTCTTACCACTTTTGTCACCACCATTCATTTAAATTATTCATAACATTTTGTCTATCATATATGCTCACTAAAAAAGAAATTAACATCATTATAAGAAAGAGGAAAAGAGCTAATGTAAAAGGATAGCAAAAATAATCACACCATAAGGTTCTAAGAACTTTAAACCCCAATCAGAAACATATGATTAAAACTCCTACACTTACTGAGAGGAATACACAAATAGTTTAATTAGCCTGTAAAAATGCACTAATTGTAACTATGGAGTTTTGAATTCAAATACCTATATCTACTGCAGAATTAATCTCTGATGTAAGTACCATGATCACATGCTTAGATTTGTCATGAAACCAGGCAATGAAGGTTACTTGCTAAGCTTATCTAGATCAATTATCATGTAACTTTTTTTAACAAGAAGTGAGAGTAAAAAAAGGTATACTAAAAGAACCTTTTCATGAACATTATATGCATAATAAAGCTTGAAGTAAACATTCAGTAATCATTTGAAAGCACAAGAACATAGCATACAAATATAAGAGCCTTGCAGTCAGTCAGTCTTTTCCAGTGGCAGTGGATCATTTGCCAAGATAGTTCTAAGAATGAACAAGGGTTTTAGAATTTTTGCACTCTCACACTCTATTTGGTACTCATAAACTACTAAAAGAGAGTCTTTGTGATATGTGCTTTTGCAGAATTAGCTGGCAATTATTTTATTTCCCAGTGGGCAGCAATTACCCTTTGTAAATTAAATGGGATATTATAGCACCACTCTCTTGTTGCTGAGCCTATTTTATTGTATAGGAGAATGTGGCATGATTATTTTAATGAAGAATTAAAGAATAATTCAGGTAATTCAGTTTGTAAACTATATGTAACAATGCAGGCAACTACTATGTCACCTTGTATAGATTGGTGTTAATTATTATTATTATTATTATTATTATTATTATTATTATTATTATTATTATTATTAACAGTATTTATATACCGCTTTTCAACTAAAAGTTCACAAAGCGGTTTACAGAGAAAAATCAAATAACTAAATGGCTCCCTGTCCCAAAAGGGCTCAAAATCTAAAAAGATGCAAAAGAATACCAGCAGACAGCCACTAGAACAGACACTGCTGGGGTGAGATGGACCAGTTACTCTCCCCCTGCTAAAAAAAAGGACTTTTACTTCCAAACAAATTAAAATTAAAATTAATAATTAAAAAAATTACTTTTACTTCCAAACAAAAATGCTGATTTCAAAGCCAAGCTGAGCTGAACTTACTTCACACACATTATATATTATATAAAACAGCAGAAATAGTGACTTTTGCTTTTTAGAAAATTGGCTTTTCAGCCAATCTTATTAGGCTCTATTGCTAATGGAGTGGCGGCTGCCTTTTGGCAGTTGCAAAATGCACTTGGGCAGCAGATGAAACCGTGTGCTGCTGGAGTACCTGTGGGAAAGCTGGAGAGGCCTTAGGAGCAACAGTGGAGAACAGACCACCTGCCAACCCTGGTAAACCAGCAGAGAAGGAAGGATGGGGTGGGGAGGGCAGAACAGGGGAAGTGGGGGTGGAACAGGATGGTGGGAGGACAGGAGGAGAGTGAATTGGGTCCAGGAAGGGGGGGTTGGCAGCAGCAACTGAATCCAAACCCCTTTCTGGGACCCAATTTCACAGGCTGTGTGCATGCGGACCATCACAGCAATTTTCCTAGCACAAGTTTGAGCAGACCCCCCTGTGCCATGAAGTTTCCTTGACTCCCCCACCCACCCAGGATGCAATGTGAGCCATTCAGGCATGCCTGCATCAGTGGGGGAAGCATACAATTGGGCTGTTAATCATGCAGAGTAAAGTGATACTTATGGTGTATACATGATTACTCAAAAGTAAGTCCCACCTAGTTCCATGCTGATTTCCCACTATGTGTGCTTAGGATTACAGCATTAATGTTTCAGTACCTGCAACATCCCACCAAAAACATTATCATCAATATCACACTGCACAGAACAACCACTGAAAATATTTTCACAACCTATTGGCTACAGTAAGAGTACGTGAGTAACACAGCAGTGAGATATCCCATTCTAGCTCTTGAAGCTGGTAATTCCTGGCCATGACAGCTATTTAGAAGTGTGAACAGCCCACTGTCGCAATGAAACTTTAAATTGCTTCTTATGTTGCCTACTTGAAGTCAGCCATGACTAGCTTTCCCTGGATTTTATTGAATGTATTTAAGATTGAGGTACTAAATACACTATTTGTTCATAATTTGCTGGAGTTCATTTGATTTGCTATATATACACCTGTGTGCTCCCCGCCCAAATAATGGATATGATCGTGCCATTAAATACTAAGTATTTGGGTCAGATGCTTCTTACAGGATCTACTGTACATGTTCCATGATACTGTCAGGAAACACTGATAAACAAATACTCTGGCAGCTATTTGTCTGCGGATGCAGTGTCTAAGCATCTGACCACTACACTCACGGATTCCTTATTATTCTCACCTAGAAAGCTATTACCGTACTTTCTAAGACGTCTGAATAATTCTTCAATACCGCTGAATGTAATATTTATGTAAATAAAATCAAGAGACATTTGAATTTTTATGAGTAATCTACCAAAAATATTTCCATATACTGCTATTTTTATATTTATTCTTCTACTAACAGTCCTTCAGGTTACAAAATCTAATACCTTGGTTGCGTAAATAACAGACACAGGGCAATACATAATAATTATGGCATAATTTCTCCTTTCTAATTTTTATGTTTGAAAGCATATTGCTTCTGGCCAGAATATTTTGAAAATAAAAACTGGTAATGATGCACAAAGGCTGGATTTTAAACAACTTCTGAGGAGATACAGAAAACACAGATTAGTTATGTGCTAGTAGAAGACATATTGTGAACATGCAAACCTTTAACATGATTCTAAACTTCCATAAGATATATTAAACACAATTCCCAAGAGTTGGATTGCGTATTTCTTTATAATTATAGTATTCTATGGAGCTTCCATTTTTTAAAATTAAAAATAGATGTTTCACTCTGCCTCATGTGTCCTAGCAGCATCACTTTCCAAAGCAATTGTTCAGTATCACAGAAAGAAATGGATGTCTCTTCACAACAGTCACTCATTGGGGATGCTCTAGCTCTGGACTTCCTCAACAAGCAGGTGGTTGACCAATGAAACCCTGTTTAATTCTGTGATCCAATAAACTCACAGTGTATGTGTACATATTATTGTGATAATAGGCTGAATCTCCACGTTTCAAAACAATTCTCCAACAAAGCTCTTACTATGAAGAAAAAAAAAGATTGGAACTTTATTGGAAAATATGATTGCACATAATACAAAGGCACATCCTCTTTGAATTACAGCAATTATCCCAGACCTATCATTGCTTTTCATATTTTCAGACTTTAATTTGTACTTTGGTGTGCGTATATTTAAATACACACATTTATACAGATGCACCTAATTTCATGACCCTACCACACAATAGAATTTCTCTATCCCAGTTACATAAAAACCATGGAAATGTAGCTTTCAAGCTACTATTATAATATCTAAAGGGCGTTATAGTTTCCCCCAATGCCTATTTGAAGTGTTTAATTGTTGCATAGATTCAACATGAAATTAAATATTCAATTGATCATGCTACCATGTTCTACATTATGCAATGTTCCTATATAGAGACTAGTTTAGAACATTCCAAGGAGAAAACTGGCCAGGTGAAGATTTTCCCCTGTGTTTCTCAAACTGTGGGTCAGGACAGTCGGTCCCCATTCATTTCAACATTTTATTGTTAATATACTAGACTTGATGCTACCATGGTATGTGACTGCATTTGGGAAAATGTTACACATCTGTACTTTTAAAAGGGTACTATACTTTTAACAATGATAGTAAATGGGACTTACTCCTGGGTAAGTGTGGGCAGGATTGCAGCCTAGGACTGTCAAAACTCTTCCTGCTTGATGATGTCGCTTCTGGTGGGACCTGACAGATTCTTAGTCTAAAAAGTTGGTCCTGGTGGTAAAAGTTTGAGAACCACTGGGCTAAAGCCCTTATGCACCAGTGGGAATTGAGCCAAGTTTTCCTACTGGAAAGTACATGCAAAACACATTTAGCACTAAATAATATGGAGATTCTTTTTTTTGGGGGGGGGGAAGAAATTTGAATTCTTATTAATACTTCTTTTGAAATCCATAAAGTTTTGGATGACCAAGGATGAACAAATGAAGGTGAATTTTTATATTTTGAGTTCCACAAAGTTATCACTGCAGTGTATTGTAATTGACTGAAAGTTAGACAAAGAATAAGGTATTTAAAAGATTTTTTGATATAGTGCCTACTATTTCAAAATCAACTGGGTATGAACCAGCAGACATTGAGCACATTTTGGTCTCATTAATTTCAACAGGAGAGATAAGCAAAGTTAAGTCCTTTTTTTCTCTCTTTCTCATTTATATTAGTCAAGAAGACATACAAAAGCAGTTGAAATGAGGCCAAAAAAATATGAAATCTCAATTTTGGCAGGGGTGCATAGGGGGTAAAACAAAACAAAAGCACAGTCATTTGCAAGGCAGTGTAAAGACCAACTAGACAGATAACAGAAACAAGAATGTGTAGAGGGGAGAATATAAAACTTACTCCTGAGACAATACACAGAATTGAGATAAGTGAACAATGTGTTGTTTTATCAAAAAAAAACACTGGAGTTTATGACAAAGAATGGAGGGCAATTGAATCCTCCCTTTTCCTGCTATTTTCTATTCAAAATCATCAGTCCCTACTGCTTTTTCACCTGTGGGACAAAACAAAGGATCTTATATCTTTAAAAGGAGAAAAGGAATTTAGGGAGGACAACTTTCAGCAGATATTAAAGTATGAGAAGAAAGGGTTAAGCATTCCCTCTCCATAAAAACTGGCAGATGTTTTTTCCACTAAAAATAAAAAAGCTACCAGATGACTAGGCACATTTTTTTTCTGTATAGTCTGACCCTGAGACTAGTTGGCCAGGAGCCAGCTTTTGTGAGCATTTTTGATGAATGAAGTAGTAGATAAAGGTATTTCAAATCCAAAATAAGTAATACAATTAAACTGAAGAAGTTGGGCTGTAATCCAAGAGACCTTGGTCCCAGTAGACTCTGTTTTGCATTTCTTGAAAATTCAATGAGATGGAATAGCTAGCAAAAGAATGTTAAGTGCAAATTTTCAAGAATCCAAACTGGAAGGAGAACTAGCAGCAGCACAGAAATAGGCATAGGAAATGTATTCCTTTGAGGCACACCTTAATTGGTGAACTATGTGTAGTTCTACCAACTCAAGCAGGCCACAACCTTTCAATCTTCTAAGTTTCAAGAACCAGTTTTCATATTAAAATAAAAGACAGTATTAATAAAATGACAACAGCATCTCCTTAAAAGAAGCACTTTTGATAATAGTATTCCATCCTTCAACTAAAATTGATCAATAGTATACAGACATTAAAATCCATCACAGAAATATATTAGGTGTTAGGGACACAGGAAGGAAGGAGAGAGAGGGGAAAGTAGTTTGCAGGTTTGCTTCAGTGTGTTTCTTCTGCTTCATGCCACAGCCTCCTTGCTTAGCTAGTTTATTTTTGGTCTCAAGAAGGATCTCACAAAGGTTAACAGAAATGGAATAAAAACAATTAAAATAATGTAACAGCTACGTTCAAATGAAAATAATAATTTGGCCTCGTAAGCATAGGCCAACAGAACCAAAGGGCTTACTTTTAATTTTTTTTAATTGACAAATTACTTTTTATTGTAAATTATTTTTAATACAGGTGCCCCCCAGTATCTGCAGGAGTTCTGTTCTAGGGTGGGGGGCACAGATACGGAAAACACAGATACAAAGGGATGCCTGCATACTGTAAATGGAAGCCCCCCTCAGTTCCTGCTTTCTATTAATGTTTGCTAGTCTCCCTCTAGGAGACCTCCCTGCCCGCCTGCTGCATTCTTCATTTTAAGCAAGAATTTTTCAGTTTAAGCAAAAACACCCATGTTGCCATCAATATGGATGAAAAACCAAAAGGTACTGTGACAGGCATAGGAGGGAGATAGTTGCATGGGTTGCCCTTGATAACTGAAACTGTAGATACTGGATCTGCAGATACTGGGGGATACACCTTGGAACTATCCAGGGAAATGCGGGATAGAAATGAAAAGCTAACAAACAAACCAAGGGGAGTGTTGGGTATCCTTTGACATGCTCCATCTCTATGCAAATTTCAATGTTCAGTCCAGTGAAAGAAAAATGGGGCAAATTAATTAAAAACTAAAATTAAAATACCTAGAGCCGAGTGGCACTTAGACAAGGTGAAGTCACCATTGTACTTGAACACATATCTGTTTTTGTAATATAGTTTCCTAAATTACTTTCACTCTGATCCTCATTTTGAAGGACAAAGTACTAGAAGTCTAGACAAGGGGAAGCAGTTTGTAATGACAAGATGCACTTAAGCAATCAGATGATTACCTACTGCATCCCTTAACAGAAAATTCTATCAGCAGGAAGTTAAATATTGTGTGGTAAATGCCTACTAAGGAGGAGGGAAAACCATAGTACTATTGCACATTTTAGAATTTAAACACAGCTTCCTGAATGCATGTACCAATATAGTTTGGGGATATGGTGCAAGCGCAGTTTGAAGACTGCAGAAACGCAGCTTGCCACTGGTGGCAGTTTCCTGTTCAAAATTTTGATTTTTGTTAAGGAAACTGCAAAATGCGGATGTTCCTATTGAATGCACATGTTTGGTATCAGGTACCATAAGAAAATCTTTGGTGGGTGACCAAAGTGTACCTTAACTCTGTGTTAACTGTTGAATGTTATGGCCATAAGGTAAGTAAATTTATCCATAATCATGGCTGGCATTAGAAGTTGGCCATTTTGGACAAAGGTTGAGGATCAAACCCATAAGAGGGCTCACCAAGCCAGGTCAAATCCTGAACCCAGTATTAGTTAGTCACACCATATTCCCTCATTTGCTGCTGTGTAAGGTGAAAGGAATCATCATCTGCTGCTATTGTCCAGCACAGGTAACCTTGTGGAGGGGGGTGCTTTGTCCTATGGACTCCAGCAACCTGGTACTGGTACTCTCTACAATAACCTCCCTGTATAATCTATATCATTTAGAAGAAGCATTATATACTGACAGCGCAATCCTAACCTTTGCTTGAGCCAGCACAGCAGCCCTCACACCAGCCCAAAGTGTCACAAATGTACTTTCTGGCACATTTGTACCTACTCAGGAGCCAGCAGCACCATCACAAAGGCATGCACAGGCCTGCCAGCACCACATCCCAGCCCAGCACTGGCTGAACAGGTAAGAAAGCACCAAATGGCGCAGAGCCATGGGGAAGGTGGCAGAAGTGCAGTTCAGAGATAGCAAGGGGTTTTTTGGGGGCAGGAGGAGGGCAGAACATTGGGAGGATTAGACCCGAGAGGAGTGGAACTGGCAACAGCAGTACATGCAATACACTAACCCCGCCCTCTGGCCTTCATCCTCCCACGCTCAGAGCAGATGGAAATAACTCGGCTCAGCTTGTCAGCTACTTCAAGGTCGCACGGTGCCGGTGGCCTCGAACTGGCAACCTTCGGATGTTATCTTCAGGCAAACGGAGGCTCTACCCTCTAGACCAGACCTCCTGCCCAGCTATATAGCTGGCAGAGATCCAAGAAGCCCCATGGGGTGACTGGGACGTTCCTTGGGGTAAGGGAAATATATCCCCTTACCCCGAGGAGACCTCCAGCCACCTCCTAAGCTGCACTAGCTTAGCTTAGTACTGGGCTGTAAATAATATTGTCCAAGTTTTCATAGTAGCTGCATATATACTTATTATTTCCTCCTTTATTGTATGTTCCTGCCCTTCAACTGAAGAGAGATTGCAATTGGGACTTCAGCTTGTGTCCCTTACTTTATATCTTCAGAACGCCTGAGAACACTGGAGTGGTTCTGTTATCACAATAAAGGGATGTTTAAGAAGGTTACTCATGCAGTCCAAAAGCTTAATCCAAATAAGTTCAGTGGGCATGAATTCAATGGGATTTACTCACTTGAAAGTGCGTTTAGGATTGGATCCTAAATCTAGCTGACAAATGCATTTCTTTGCAGTCAGAGGAATAGCTCTATCAACTATATTGCAAAATTTCAAACTACAATTTCAAAACACCTATTCATGCATGACAAAGCAATTGCATTCATGCTTAAATTCAGTATCATAGCTATTCAAATTCAGTATTCAGAGAACAAATAATTAAACCATATTCTGAGTAAGAAACAAACACTCAACAGCCAAGTTTAACTACTGCCTGGAATCTCTTATTTTAAAATGTGTCAAGCACTCCTGGATTGCCATGTTTTGCATCACACCTGCCTGAACATGACCAGGGGGGCAAGGCTGAGTGCTGAATGCTTTGGCGCTCAGTGGTGATGTCACCAATGGCCAGACAGTGTCGAAGGAGATAGGAGAGCTGGTAAAGTATCAGCTGCCAGCATTTGAACTGAAGAGGAGATGGGTTGTTATTATCAGCCTGTAAAGGGAACGCAGGCAGGGCTGAAGGTGGGGATGCAAAGAGATAGGAAAATGTGAAGATGATGCTAAGAAAAGGAGAAACAGATGGTGGAGGACCACAAAGAACTGGCACGGAACTGGTGGAAAGCATGAAAGCAAAATGAAGAAAATGAGGGGAAAGGAGGCAAAGCAAGCCTTACACAAGCGAAACATGGGGAAAGAGAAAGGACAGCCACGAAAAGAGGTAAGTGTAGAAACCAAGGCACCCATGGTACAGGCTGGTTGGCTATAGACTCCTGGAGAAATGGAAGCCATCAAGGACAAGAAAGGTCCCTTCTGAGGCAGGAGACTGAGCATGCTCCCAACTGGGGACCCAACAGTAGGGGATCCTGCCTTACTCTTGTGGCGGCATATGGGCTGGATTCTCTGCTATCCTAACCTTAACCCAGAGTGGAATATAGAACTTCCACTTAGCAGAGGTCTCACAGAACAAGTCCATAACAGGGCTTGGGCCTGTTTCTGTGTTTTATTAACCTGTCCACCTGGGATCAAAATAGAGTAGAAGTATTAATCTTCTTGTTCTGCCTTTCCTTGCTGCTCAATATCCCCTCCCCTTCTCTGAGTATGTTGCACCACCACCACTGTGATGGAATTCTCCCTGGGGAGCAAGAAAGAGGACTTCTATAATTTAAAATTTCCATTATTGTTACTTCCTTGTTCAAAAACTAAGAACAAAGTCAGCCCAAATGAACCCTAAACTACTCACTACTGAAGATCTTTTCCCATCCAATACACGATTAAGTATCTTCAAATATTCAATTCATACGACCTTTCTGTGGAAAACGCAGGCTTTTCACACTGAGAGGAAATATACAATGTGTCTTAAGCATCTGGAAAGTTCCAAACAAAATGAAATATATTCATATATGCAGTATGGATTTGAATATCTTATACACAACCCTGAATTCAGAATTTGATCTCTGTTTTGCCAAAATAAAATATCTTGCATTTTCCATGTAAAACCTATATTGTGCATGTCCTTCACATTAACAGCCTTCACATCAGTTTAACAGTATTAGAGTGTAAGGGCCCAATCCTATGCAACTTTAAAGCACCAGTGCAGCTGTGCCAAGAGTGTGCACACTGACTACGTCATGCAGTGGGAACAAATGTTCTCTTACGTTTGGGCTGCACTGCAGCTGCAACAGTTCTGGAAAGTTGGATAGGATTGGGCCCTAAGACAGCTAGGATAGTTTAGTGGTTCTGAATTTGGACTTTAACCTGGAAGATCCAGGTTCAAATCCCTGTTCAGCCATGAAGCTTCCTGGGTGACCTTGGACCAGCCACCCTCTCTAAATTTCATTGTCATTTAATTAATCCCAACTGTATTGCCTGTGGTTGATACAATGGTGTAACGGATAAGCAAATTCTTTGACCTTGATGTACCAATTGAAACACTGAAGTAGAGCTAAGCCAAAAGAGCTCAAATGAGAACATTAATTCAAATATGGGGAAATAGTGGAAGAGGAATCAATGCCTACCATGCTGGACCTGTGGTACCATCCTCCAACGTTTTCTCAGAAACTCCCAAGCACAAGATAAGAACATAAGAACATAAGAACAGCCCCACTGGATTAGGCCATAGGCCCATCTAGTCCAGCTTCCTGTATCTCACAGCGGCCCACCAAATGCCTCAGGGAGCACACCAGATAACAAGAGACCTCATCCTGGTGCCCTCCCTTACATCTGGCATTCTGACATAACCCATTTCTAAAATCAGGAGGTTGCGCATACACATCATCGCTTGTACCCCATAATGGATTTTTCCTCCAGAAACTTGTCCAATCCCCTTTTAAAGGTGCCTAGGGTAGACGCCAGCACCACATCCTGTGGCAAGGAGTTTCACAGACCCACCACGCGCTGAGTAAAGAAATATTTTCTTTTGTCTGTCTTAACCCGCCCAACACTCAATTTTAGTGGATGTCCCCTGGTTCTGGTATTATGTGAGAGTGTAAAGAGCATCTCCCTATCCACTCTGTCCATCCCCTGCAAGATTTTGTATGTCTCAATCATGTCCCCCCTCGGTGCCTCTTTTCTAGGCTGAAGAGGCCCAAACGCCGTAGCCTTTCCTCATAAGGAAGGTGCCCCAGCCCTGTAATCATCTTAGTCACTCTCTTTTGCACCTTTTCCATTTACACTATGTCTTTTTTGAGATGCGGCACCAGAACTGGACGCAATACTCCAGGTGTGGCCTTACCATAGATTTGTACAACGGTAATATAATATTAGCCGTTTTGTTCTCAATACCCTTCCTAATGATCCCAAGCATAGAATTGGCCTTCTTCACTGCCGCCGCACATTGGGTCGACATTTTCATCGACCTGTCCACCACCACCCCAAGATCTCTCTCCTGATCTGTCACAGACAGCTCAGAACCCATCAGCCTATATCTAAAGTTTTGATTTTTTGCTCCAATGTGCATGACTTTACACTTACTGACATTGAAGCGCATCTGCCATTTTGCTGCCCATTCTGCCAGTCTGGAGAGATCTTTCTAGAGCTCCTCACAATCATTTCTGGTCTTCACCACTCGGAAAAGTTTGGTGTCGTCTGCAAACTTAGCCACTTCACTGCTCAACCCTGTCTCCAGGTCATTTATGAAGAGGTTGAAAAGCACCTGTCCCGGGACAGATCCTTGGGGCACACCGCTTTTCACCTCTCTCCATTGTGAAAATTGCCCATTGACACCCACTCTCTGCTTCCTGGCCTCCAACCAGTTCTCAATCCATGAGAGGACCTCATGGATCATATCCCCAGCATTTCCCCAAAAGGCCAAGTAGGACAGTGTTTCTACCAGGGATGGATACCGAAAGATAGGGACTGTTCCAGATACTACAGCTAATAGGATCATACAAATTCTTATGTTCTTAAGTTCTTATAAGCTTGGTTTCTAAGAAAAAAAGCATACAGATGTGCCCCTGTATAAGCGAGTGATCTATTCTATGGACCTTCCCCCATGGGTAAGGGGAATTCTCATCTCTGCATCCCCCATATGCTTCCCTGGCATGCCCAGTAACATTATTTCAAGGCTTATCTTTGTTTAAATGTACTTGCTCTTCAGGGTTGCTATAAGCCTATAGGTTCATAGCGATGGGCAGGTTGCTTTCCATGAGCCTGTATTCGTCAAAAAACATGATCAAGGTTAACTTGCTGTTAATCTTGTGTCTTTTGAAGCATTCAATCTGCCAGAAGGCAGCCTGCTCATTGCTATAAGCTTGTAGGGCTTATAGCGACCCTGCAAAGCAAGAGCATTTTCACAGTAACAATGGGTGCAGGGGGTTCCAGACTCATGGATGTTTGCAACTTCAGATACCAGTTCCACAGATACAGAGGACCACCCAAAGAAAGGAGACCCTGAGCAAATAAATGAGATCCTGAAAAAGTCTTAATGAATGCCCTCATATGAAAAAAGGTACACAGTACTCAAAAATTAACAGAGATAGAGCAAAAAAAGGCCCTTGAATCAATAATGTTCACTATCAATCTTTGTTTGGAAAGGCAGGTCACTTTTTTTTTTTTAAAGGAAGGTACTTTACAGCTTGAGACAGAGCAACTGTTGCACAGTGTAAGATAATATAACAATGTTATAGAGCCTGAGTAGATTCTGTGACATGTCTCTTATGCGGTTCATTCAGGCTAGCCTCAGCTGGAAAACGGAACACACAGGGATGAAGATATTGTTTCACCCCAGCATGCCATCAGCAAAATAGATGGTGCACTGCATTTACAAACAGCACTGCCCAAGCAACACATTCTGACTGCTGAGTTGTTCGGTCTTTCAAGGTACATGCAGTTTGAAGAGAATCTGCTGGGTATCCACTGGGTAGTTTCCTAGGTCTACTACTATAATTTCACTTGAGCTAAATTGGAAAACGATAACAGGAAAATCATATATAGCGCATATAGAACTATTAAACCCCTATACAGTGCCTTCTTTTCTTTATTTCTTGATCATTTTTACTCTTCTGAAGTAAATTAAACTAAATACATAGGAATAAAACAGCTAAACAAGTGAATTACAGCTCCTTATTGAAAATTCAGATTTTTCCACCTTGTAGGTTCATGAGGACCAATGTGAGTCAAAATAATGTAGGCCATGAACTGTGACGGTGTGAGGAATTGTTCTTTTTTACCTAAATATAGTAATCAGTTGATGCAAATACCAAATCCATCAACTAAAAACTTCTAGAAACAATTAACTAGATCTTAGTTTACATTCTCTTTCATTATGATGTAATAAAGAGCATTCTGCTCCAATAGCCTGTAACAGGAGTGTCCAAACCCCGGCCCGGGAGCCAAATCCAGCCCCCAGGAGGAATTTATCCAGCCCCCAAGGTTCCCCAGCCTCTCAGGGCTAAAAATAACTAAAAAGATGTACTTACAGGTATATACCACATTCAGCCACGAGAAGTGCTGAATGTAATGGAAATAAATTATTCCATGACACTGCATTACATTCAGCACCTCTAGTGGCTAAATGAGATGCTGAAAGATCTGGAATATAAATAAAATGTTAAATTTAAAACGGAGCAGAAACTGACACAAAATTTTGAGATTTGCATTGTAGGTTGCTTGAAGCTTTTTCAAAATTCATTCCCCCCTTTACCTGTACAAACCAATTCTGCCCTCTGCTCCCCTCCTTCTTACACCCCCACCCACTTATTGTATTCAATCAAACTCTCAGCACATTGGTCCTCCATGTATTCATTACTTATTTATTTTCCGGCCCTTGACACTGTGTCAGATAGGTGATGCAGCCCTCATGCCAAAAAGTCTGGACACCCCTGGAAGGCAGTAGACATGATAGAGTTTGTTATAAAGAGAAATTATTAAAGAGTATTATTATTATTATTATTATTATTATTATTATTATTATTATTATTATTATTATTATATATTAATAATATTATTAATTAATTATATAATTAATAATAATATATAATAATTAATAATTATTATTATATATTAATAATTAATATATATAATAATATAATATTATAACAATAATAATTATTGTTATAATAATTAATATATAAACAATATATTATTGTTATAATTATTTTTATTATTATTATTAATAATAATTATTATTATTGTTGTTGTTGTTGTTGTTGTTATAAAGAGAAATTATTAAAGAGTATTATTAAAAAAATAAAATACACTGATCTTAAACTCATTTGTTTGTATTATTAGTTGACCTGGATATTGTTCATCTGAAATTGAAGAAAAAGAAATACAAGCCCCCTTCTCCAAAAGAAGAATTTAGACACATAGCTATTGAATGGTAGAAAACCTGGACACAAAATATGTTATTGTTTACTTGCTCAGTGCAACACTGAATGAGTTAAACACAGCTGGTCAAAGTTCCATTTTTATGTTCCCACTGTCTTTTTTTTCTTTTGTTACACAGCAAAATAATGCAGCGCTGTACTACTTCAGCTTTTGTTCCTTTCTTATTTAAACAACTGTAAAATAAATTGAGATTCATTATTCTACATGTAAAACTAACACAGACTCCTATGTAAGTCGTATGCCATTCTCCTTAAGGAGGAAAATAAAACATATGTCTCAGATGCTGAAATATTCAGATGCTGAAAATCTTCAGCATTTGTCCAATCCATTCAATAACATGGAAACAAGGATTAATTAAATGACAGTGATAGCCAGGTGTATATTATGAAAGTCATTTCTGAATTCCGCACACTAAGAGAAGAGATATCTTTCAAAAATAATTGGTCACTTAGTCCTTTTGCCTCCTCCTAGTACCCAAATCTAGATAAAAATTAATCGCAGCAGCAAATAGTTAAAAAGTACTGAACTCATTGAAATCTGAATTTTCAAACTTTGCTCACTCATGTTTATAACCCATGCAACTATCAAAAATATAAGCTTTCCAAATTGATGGAAAGAATATTCCAAGCAAAGGAATATTCTTTAAAATGTAGTCTATGGCACATACTAATTCTAAAATAAATGTTCAATGTTTATGTAGTGTACTAATCACTGTAGAAAAATGAGTATCATGATGTGCACTTGTGGCCCTAATGGAGCTATTTATTCTCATCAGCATTAGATGCAACCATTGTATTCAGTAGTAGATCTGGTGAGCATCTGATTTTTGGCCGGTACACGAGCAAATTTGCCTTGCAGAAGCAAGGTGTAAGCTTATTGCAAGAATAACAGCAACCACCGTATATACTTGCCTATAGGTCAGAAAAATTTATGCCTAAAAAATAAAGCCTGAGGTCCTGGGTTGACTTATACCCGGGTCAGTGCATAATCCTATCCCCTGGGATCCTCTGGGAGCTTCTGGGAAGCTTATGGAGGCTATCAGCTGTCTGGTGAAGTGGGGGGGGGGGGCTGGAAATGGGCTGACAAGCAGGAAGCAGGTGAAAAAGGACAATTTTTACCAGTAATTACGGTATTCAGAGGCAGCCACTTTAGCCTCTTCTCCAGACAGGAAGAGAAGAGAAGGCACTTCTGGGAACTGTAGTCTGTATGGGCTGCTGCTATGGAATGCAGCACATGCTCCCACAAAGCCTCCCCACAACTCCCAGAAGCCCCTTTGTTTCCCTTCCAGTTTGGAGAAGAAGGGAAATACCTCCTTCTTTTGCTGCTGCCTCTGAACATTCCTGGCAAGTCATTTGCAAAGAATTTCACACACACCCACACCCAAGTTTAGGGGTCTGGTTTTTAAAACCCCAGGATGGGATCCTCATTTCCATCTGAAACAGGGTCCCAGGCTGCAATGCACATTACTTAAGAGTAACACCCATGGAAAGCAGTGGGTCTGCTTCTGAGTAAAGAGGGTTGCAACTGTGCGCAGCTCAGTTCTTGTTGCTCGTCTCCCTGCTGTGAACTGAACTGCACACTCCCATTTGCATGTTTTATGTTGCATGTTACATGTAGAGCCTCTGGCTTCACACACCAGGCACCTTAAAGAAGGATCTGACTGATGGTTCTACTGATATGTTGCTTACAGGCACAACAATTACTCTGACAGTGTTTACACAAATGTTGTGAAGATCAGAATTTAAAAAGTTAACGAACAAAAATGCATCTTGTGATCTTTTATTGTATTTTTAATAAATTAGAAACTGTACAGTTTTTAGGTAATTACTGGAAGGTTATTTTTCAGGATCTGGCTTCAGGTAAAATCAGACAAAATTATAGTCAGACCTCCCTAAGTTTAGCTCCCGACTTATCCAAGGGTCATAGAAAATTCCATGATTTGGGGCTCAAAACCTGCCCTTGACTTATCTGTGAGATCAGATTGTAGGGGAGTGACTGTGGTGATTGTCCAATCCTATCCAACTCCCTGTAAAGTGATGTAGTAGTGCCAGAGCACTTTCTGCTGCATCCCATAGGGATGTCTTGGCTGCTGGGGATTTCCTTGGGATAAGCCCCAGTAGTTGCTATGGGGCAACTCAGACCTGTGCCAGCTCAGCTGCTGGCACAAGTTCACATTGCCCCTAGCCCAGGAAGGGAGTTGGGTTTTGGAGTATGCTACTGCCATTGATCCCACCCTCCTCTCAGGCCTGATCCACCAACCTCCCTGCCCCATTACTGCCATATTCCACCCTCCCCACCCCCTTGCAACCCCATTCAACCCCACTTACCTCCCCTGGAGGCTTTCCATAGATCCACCGGCATGCACAGGAAGACTCCAGCCCTTCTGCTGCCACTCCTGTAAAACTTTACAGCTGTTTTACAGCAGCTGCTGCCAGCAAAACACATGCTCTGCCAACACAGCAACCCATTAGGACTGAGCTGTAATAATATTTTAAACTCATTATATACTATAATATTTTAAACTCATTATATGTTTCTGTTTTGTCACAAAGGATTAAAAATATTACGCATACCTGTAGTGCTAATTAAATATTATATTAAAATTTCTCCAAGGTTGCTTTATTTAAATATGGGCTATATTTCAGTAACTTTCTGAAAGAGCCTGATCAATGAGGTACAGTTAGAAAGAACTCATTTAAACCTTTTGCATTATGACCTGTGTAAAGTGACATTAATAATCACTAAGAGAACTGAGATTCTTCCAAGATGTCTTTTAAAGTCAATAATACATTAAAGCAATGATGTGAAATGGGTGGGGAAAGCATCATAGAGATAATAAGGTAGGAATAAAATTACTAAATCAATAGAGAATATCTAAAATGTCTAAGGAGATAAATTGCACTGCATCCAGTATGTGGTACCAGTACTGTACAGTATTGTCACTCTCTCTCTCCCCCAGATACAGCTCTTGTGAAATATTAATGATGCTGAAAATATTCCTCCTAGCAAATTGTTATATTATTCAGTACATTTTTCAAAATGGATGTATTTTATATGCCGAATTCTTTTCTTCATCTCAGACAAAACATCAGTTTGAATTCGATTTGCTATTCTTTTGCTAAAGGGGAAAACAATTTTTCCCCCCACAAAGTTCATGTCCTAAGGGATTGAGATTGATTGCCTCACACAATACACAATGACAAAAAGATTTACCGTTTTTGATCAGAGTTACTGGTACAGGCACAGGCGTCCTGTGGTATTACTTCAAAGCCAGTGCACATTTTAAGATGAATTGGTCCTGAAGAGGACCTCTGGTAAGCTACCAAGCTCAAACTGTAGAGTCACAATTTGTTCTGACATTTTATCTCATTGCCTTGGCCTGTCCTTCTATATCATACATTCAGTAACACACTTAGGTATTTCTTTTACATTAGACACATCAGTATTTTACTGAGAAAGATATTGTGCATGACCCACCAACACAGACCACATTGACTAATGCCTAAAACATGAAAAGACGTAGTACATAACATCATTAAGAAATCAGTAGATGCTAAGCAATTGAGGCTGCTTAAGTAGATTTCTCACAAGAACCTCAGAAGATTTATGTGAGTGATAAGCAGTATGGTGGGGTTCACTCAGGTGGTCAATATATTAGATTATATTAGATTTCTGAATATATTAGATTTTTGGCAAGTAATCTACAGAACAATCCTACTGAATTGGACGAAAACAAATCCCCACAAAATTTTCTTGAGCAATCTATGATTATAATTAGTTCATTCAGTTCTTATTGTTTCTTCTGTGCACAATTGTTTTCTGCTTTCTCTTATGGAAATTGCAGTAGCCCTGGAAGCCAGTTAATAGCTCTCTCTCTCTCTCTCTCACTCTCTCTCTCTCTGTTTCACAGATAAGAATATATTTTAACCAGCCAGCATTATCACAAATTTCCATAGCCCATTTTAATATCTCTATCAATTTTCTGTAGAAAAAGCCAAAATATATGGAAAAGGAAAAGTTAAAATATTTGTTCAAATCCTGCAGAGGCAACCCCTTTGCAGAATCAGTTTCATTGTATGACCTTTTCATTGTATTGTACACATTTTATTGTTACCTGCCTCTAAACATGAGAGAATGAGGCAAGATAAAAACTCTTAAACTTTTAAATATTAAGTTTGGTTTCTGGGTCTGCTACCATGCACAACAATAGGAGATGTGGGATGAATGAGAGGACAGGATCTTGGAAACACCTGCAGCATTCAAACACTATACACATTTCATCACAGCTATCCTCTTTCCACCACTTTCAAACTTCTGACAATGCCAGTAACCTATCGTGTGTGCACGTGGCAAAGAGGCAAAGGTCCCGCCATCTGAGTTATATAGCGCAATTTGTTCTGCACATCGCTGAAGTATTATTAACCAGAAATATAAATAGGTAAGGAAGCTTTTACATCACTTTAGAATAACTGATAACCACATCACAAAAAGTTATGTAAAGCTAAATTGTTTCATGGAGGAGGGGGCACTACAAAAACACTTTCTAGTTCATTTACTTCCAATAATTCTTGTGAGGCAGCCGCACAGGTCTACAATTAATGTTTTACTCAATAGGGCTAAACAGTTATAAAGAAATATTTTCCACTTAACATGGTTACAGACCAAGTGGGAAGAGCATTCCTAGCAAAATTAACATTCCTAAATCACACCGGAATAATTTGGACAAATCTATGACTGCATTTTAGTTCCACTGAACCAAACAAATCAGTGGGCAGCCCAACCCTATCCAGGCTGCCTCTGCCATGGTACAGTGGTGCTGAAACGGCTGCTGCTGTATCCCGCTGGGCCAAGGAGGCATCCAGAGGTCTCCTCAAAGCAAGGGAACATTTGTTCCCTTACCTCGTTTCACCTCTTGGCAGCCGCTATGGGTCTACTCAGATTTGGACCAGCTCAATTGCTGGCACAGACCTGAGTCAACCTGTGCAGGGCTTTCAGGCACAGGATAGGGATAGGATGTGGCAGCAGCACTGGTGCTGTCCCTGCCCTCTCTGCCAGCCTGAACAGCCTTCCTCCCCACCTCCCCCTGCCCAGCTTCACCTCTCCCTGCTTTCCCCCCACCCCACTCTCCCCTGCCCCACAACACCTCCCTGCCACTTGGCAGGAAACTTACATCTGATCTCCCAGGTTTTTTCCAACTTGTGCGGAGGCCCAATGCCTGCCCATGTTAGCTTCCCTGACAGTGCCTCCATGGTTCTGGCCACCATGAAATGCCTTATGACGCTTTTGCAATGGCCGTCTCCCAAGCAGTGCACAGGAGACTGGTGCTGGCCTTGGGTTGGACCAGGCTCTAAATCCATTTCATCAAGAAAAGACACTGTCTTTCAGCCTAAATTTTCTCAGAGGATGTTGTAAAGATGATCTGACTCTGCTGTGAACTCCTTGGAATCAGAGTATGACAGGCATTTATTTTGTTTTTTGTTTTTTCCAGCAAGTGATCATGTTATCAAAACCGCTACAACAATAACATGGTAACAAAGAAACAACTATACTTTCATCAAGATGTTGCTGGAGATTATTCTATTATTCTAGACCGGATTGAAGGATGCCTGAAGAAGCAATTTCTATGTTAGATTTAACTGATAATTGACAAGCTATTTTCACATGTGTAAGATCAGCATTTCTTTTCAGTCTGATTGTGTGAAGCAATAATCATCAAAAGCCATGTGCTTAAACAAAATTTGGAAATCTTCTCAAAGAAAGATCAGGGAGCAGTGTTAAAGACACTAACAAGTTTAGGGGAATTCAATTTTTGGACGTAGCAATTTTCGGCTCTCTGAAGGCAGACTTACAACCACACTTCAGGTTTTCAGACTCCCCAACTCTTTGAAATGCAGGCTCCCTGGATCTCTGAAGGCAGATCCCTTGGACAGGGGAGGGGGGGGCAGTGCCAAGGAAGGTGGTGCCAGTCCCTGAGGTGTGGCACCCTGTGGCATTTGGCCCCCTTGCCACACTAGGAACACCACTGCAGGGCAGGGAGACGGCAGATCAGGGAAGGATGTGGGCAGAACAGGGTGGTGACAGGGTGTGCAAGAGGGCAGATCAGCACACACTGAATCCTAAACTCCATCCCTACCCTGATCTGCCTTCACAGAGCAACACAACTTGCACAAGCAATTGAGTTGGTGCAGGACTGAGTTGATCCATAGCAGCTGCTGGGGCTTACCCTGGGGTAAGGGGACAAATGTCCATTTACCTCAAGGAGACCTCCAGCAGCCAAAAATCCCCTGCATGATGCAGCAGAAGCCAAACTGGCATAGCTGCATTGCTGCACAGGAATTTAGGTAGAATTGGGCCGTGTGTCAGACAGCAGCCAGATATTTACCATAGATTGCAATTACATATTTTCATTTTTCTCTATCATAACAGTTTTGTGTCCCATTCCATCCCTCAAAATGGAAAACTTCTGACATGTTTGCAGTTTAAAAAGAATGTTACTTCTACCAAGAAATGCTGCAGCCATATGTTTGAACATACTATCCTCACATCCGTCCTGATTTTCTGTCATCTGTCCTGCTTGTCATGTTACCGTGTAAATGTGACAGAAACATGCATTTTCATGTGTGCCAGATGTCTTAACACTCAGTACCACACAGAGCTTTCATATTTGAATATTTTCCTTTTTATTAGATGAAAATCTATTTACATTTTTCTGTTAATTATTGATATTGTTTAGTATGCATCCTGAATTACCTTTTTCAGACCGTTCTACCACTTCTAGTTTAGTTTCTGCATGGTTAAAACATCCATAATTCATACATTTATCAATTTATAATTGCCGCTCCTATAATGTATTATTTTCTAAGCTGTTTTCTGTTTTCACTGTGTAATATAATGAATGCACACCACTAGCATATAACATGAGCACTCTTTAACTTTAACCTTCAAAAGGTATTGCCAGCTGGATGTAAAACTTTCTCATGACAGAACTGTGAAACAGAAGTTTATTTTTAAAAGATTTAAAAATATTTCCAATTTCGGAAATACAACTTTGGGTTGCAATTTCCTTGCTTGCTCAGCTGAGGAAACGTTCTAGTAGGGACTGTGTGATGCAGAATTAATGTCCTGTAGAGTGATCTATCAGCACCAGTATTTTACAGAACTCTGATTAGATTCTAAAAAAAACCAACTTCCAATTCTGGTGTTAGCACATAGACCACAGTTTACTGATTCCATGACTTGAATAGCTCAAGGATGCAAAGTACATAATTCGGAAATGCCCTTTAGTTAAGAAACAATTGCCTTGTTTACTTCAAGCAAACTCAAGTTCAGCAAGTTTCTTTCAACAATTTTTTTCCCCACAGTAAGTTTTTTGTACAGGCAAACTGATTATGATGGCTTCAAGTCACATTTAACCCAGAGTGAAAGTGATCGATATGGCAACAGCAAACGTTGTCCTCTATTCCCTACATGCACTTATCAGCACCCAAAACAATACAATCTCTATTGGACAAAGATGTCACTAAACAGCCATCCTATCCCTGGCCAGCCCAGAGAATGCAGGACAGCTGACAGAGCATTTGCTGCATGCTATGGTGGGGTATGAGTGATCAGATGGCCCAGGGGAGGGTAAAAAAGTTTCACTGCATAGGCCACCTGGTCTTTTGCTGGCATAAGTCTGAGGTGACATCTGGGGTTGGGTTCAGGTCAGGAAGGGAAGATAGCACCTTGGCATGCACTGCTGCTGCTGAGATCCTCTCTGTCCTGCCCCTGATTTGGCTTGCCCCTCATCTTAATCCTCCCCGAATCACCCCCTCTGCCACCTTACCTGTCCCAATGCAGCATCCAGGAATTGCTGGCACAAACACAGAGCTTCTGACCATTTGCACCATGAACTCCATAGTGCATGACAGTGGTGTGGCATTTGCAGTGCTGTACCGAGATTTACAGCGGCAGATGCAAGATCTGCCACATTAAGAGCCCCATTGGGCTGTAAATAAATATGAGGTGTGTCCGGAAAGTATTGAGAATGAAGTTCCTATGCTCGAGAAAGGCTCTGTGAAGGGAGAAGTTGGCCAAGGTCACCTGGGGTGGGGTGCCAGGTACAGGTTAGAACACTGATAGTTGCATTCCAGCCCTGTCAGAGTCAAGACATTTGCTTTTGTGATACCCTGTTCCAGTGCTCCGTATTAAGAAAAATGCAAGCGACTATGGAACAACGGTACGCGATAAAATTTTGTGTGAAATTGGGTAAAAGTGCATCAGAAACTTTGGAAATGGTAAGGAAGGCTTATGGAGAAGCTGCACTATCATCTGCACAAGTGTATCGATGGCACAATGCCTTCAAGGAAGGACGAGAAGGGGTTGAAGACGAACAATGACCAGGACGCCTCTCTTTGTCAAAAAAGAAACAGAATGTGGATATAGTGAGGGCTGTTCTCAACCGTGATTGACAGCTCACTATCAGAATGACTGCAGAGGAAACAGGAATTCTCAAGTCAATTGTTCATGAAGCCGTGACTCAGGATTTGTCACAGTGCTTTGGCTGTCAGAGAATTTTCAGCTAAAAAACACATCACGGCGCTTCCTTATGACTTTTTCATATTCCCAAAGGTGAAGAATGGTTTGAATGGACACCATTTTGATAGCGTGGATAACATCCAAAGGCTCTGAATGCCATCCGACTTGACCACTATGTTCACTTAAATACCTGGTAATAACTGGTATACAAAAAAAATGTTCTAATATTGCAGTTTACACACCATATTCACTACTGTAGTCTGGTTAAAGCCAATAACTTTTCCAAGATACATGGATTACAGCTAGAGAAAAACACATTAGGTTGGCTCTTTTAAGGGAAGGGCTGTGGGTCAGCGACCGACACATGCTTTGCATGCACAAGGTCTCAGGTTCAATCTATGGCATATCAGGTAGCGCAAAGGAAAACTCCTGTCTTGAAACCCTGGACAACCACTTCCAGTCTGTGTTGATAATATTAATCAAGATGGAGTAATGATCTGATTCAGTATAATACAGCCCTTTATGACAGGGGAAATGAAGGATATGTATGCAGAGCAGATAACTCGAGAAAGTGAAGCAAGTTACAGGTCAAAAATGCTTGTAGTTAAAGAATTAAACATATATAATTCTAGAAAAATTTTAAGTAGATGGGATACAATGAGAAAAGTTCCAGAGCAATCTATGAATCCATGGTAGAGAACTCCTTACCAAGACAAGAGATATCGGAAAAGTAGATAGAAGACAGAAAAGTACTCAATCAGGCAGAAGAGAGCCATTCCATCCCAGCTGGGGAGGACAAAAGCCACCAGGGCAAGAGAAAAGGGAAGAAAATGACAACCCATGCACATCATCCCTCATCTTTGTTCAGTCTCTGATGGATGTCCAATCCACTCCACTTACATTTCTATGTCTTAACAGTGAATCCATTTCCAGACTCCCTGTTAGCCTCCATTCCAGCCAGTTTTGTTTTTTTTAAAACCTCCAGCCAGGTACAAAGCACACAATCGCAACCTCAAAGTGTGTGTCAAAAATTTCAAGAACATAAAATTTAGCTTTCTTTCTCTCCAGCAGAAAGGGCACAAGAGTCCTTTTCTCCAAGCTATTCCTCCCCCCCCCCCACCATTATGAAGTATTTTGCAGCCATCCAACCTACCCCATAAGACAAAGCAGTGCGCCACCTGTTTGGTAAAGAAGGAGACAAGAGAAACACAGTTGATGGGAGATGAAGGAGGCAATGCCAGGCACCCCCAGAACCTTTGAGTCTGGCAGAATGTTTCCAAGTGAGCTTAGAAGTTCCACACATACCCCACCGATAGGCATTGTTTTTTAGGCATATCGGAGAGACCAAGTGAGAAGGAGATGAGTCAAAGCTGAAGTAGATAAACAGAAAAGACCTGCAGTGAACAAGCAGACACACTGTCATCACATAATTTGGGATGATGAATCAGGCGACCTATGGCTGATGGAGGGAGGCCTGGAGTGAGGTGAGTGGCCACAGTATCACACCAGTAATGTGTTCAGCATCACATTAGTAAAGATCAGATCTCAGCAGCGGAGTGGCAAACTGACAATAAAGTAGGAGAAGACCACATGCCTGCACCATCATTGTGCCGCTGCTGCAACTTCCGTACATGCACGGTCTGCCAGCACACATGTGCTGGTGGCTGAGCACTGCAGCCTGTGTGGTCCTCAGCATTTTGCCAACCTGGCCAGCAGTGGCAAGAGTGATGCTTCTGGTGGCAGGGGCAATGGTGGCAGGTTGCCTGCACCTCAAAGCAATCTCATGAGAAGGGCTGCCCTTTCCAGTCATGCTCTGAATGCTTCCATATCTTTAGAATGGTTTGAGCTCCAACAGAGGACGCAAATTAGAATTCTCATTTTCCATCAGCGTGCACGCAGCCCACTGGTAAGAAGAATTCTACCTACATCTTTAGTCTATAATACAAAACAATTCTAAGGAAACACACATGCGAAATCCACCGATAAAAACGAAACGGTTCTGTCGCCTTTCCCACAGTACAATAATAGTTTAATTAATTTCAATCAACCAGATTAGTTTACCTGAACACTTGTCTGTGTGTAACAAATACAAATATTAAAATATCGCCCCATGAATTTAAATCACAACGCTCATCAACTTCTGTTAGCAAGGTGAAAGATAAAAGTTACATAAAGGTCCTTCCCAGGCTCTGTCACTAATGATAAACAGCATTAACTGCTTTTGCAGACACTAATGCTGCTATCTAGGGAGCCCAGGCAGGCAGCACAAGAACTCTGCAGCTGCACTAATCATAGTCTTGTTTGTCATAGAACATCAAACAAAATCTCAACAAGGACAACAATAAATATTAGCATTCGTTAATAAAGGAAGGTCATATAAACATGTAGATTTGAAAATACAAGATGCTTTCTCCCTTAAACAAATACCTTGCTCATTAGGAGTAAGTGCAGTTTGGGATAACACTAGCTTTTTCATTTTATTGCTACCGCATTTTATATTTACAGAACAAATGTATTTGGTGGGGAAAAAAATATCCTAAAGTTTTAAGTTTGACAAACTGCTGTCAAATCTAAAAAAAATGCAAACACTCAAGAAATTTCCCAGATAAATTTTTTTCAGCCATTTTAAAACAGGCATTGCTTTTATGTACTATTATGTTTCAACCTTATAACTTCTTACATTTATTTTGGGGAAAGTATATTACGAACGTGAGCATGACTGCACGGACATTAAAATACTTCAATATTTAATAAATAGTCACAGCTAAGAACATAAGAACAGCCCCACTGGATCAGGCCAAAGGCCCATCTAATCCAGCTTCCTGTATCTCACAGCGGCCCACCAAATGCCCCAGGGAGCACATAAGACAACAGACATAACCTGCGTCCTGGTGACCTCACCTGCATCTGGCAATCAGAGACAGCCTGCCCCTAAAACCAAGAGCTTGCACATACCTAAGCTAATACATGGCTTTAGACACAGTTAATACATAGCTTTGGACAGTCAGAATAGGCTTCAAAGACACAAAGCAACTATGGAAAGCAGAGTTGCAATTTCTGCCAGGCCCTACACTGATTAAGTAACCAGTTACAGTTGCTTCTTATGTGATGACAAAAGAAGACACAATGTTGATACCTGAGGAATTCGAGTGGTATTTTTAGGTGTTTGAGATGGGCAGAACCATTTATTTATTTGTATTATATTTTTATCCTGCCTTTACTCCATGGAGGCAAAGTGCACTTATCCTACCCATTCTAGATTCACAGCAACCCTTTGAGGTGTGCTTTGTAGAGAGATAATGAATAGCTCCTAATTATTCAGTGGGTTTCATGGGTAAGACACAATTTGAACCTGGATCACTCTGATATAGCCTGATCCTACATTGGCTCTCTTACCTAGAAGAGAAAAGAAAATTTCATTATGACAGTCTCAACTCTGTTTTATTACCTATATTAGCCAAAGAAACCAGTATGTTTACAGTTAGGCAAGATTACCACATGCAAGTTTCACCAAGTAGATTACTTATGTCCATGAAAAGTGTTTGCATTCCTGCATGAGAACCTTCCCTGTAATGACAGCCCCCTAAAATTGCAACTTCATAGTCTATTCCCACTATGAACATTCCCATCCTGGCTCTGATCAAAAGGTTGCCTACAATAACTCAGTTTATCAACCTCAATCCCCACAAGGAAATACGGGAAGATCTGTATTGCACCACCCACTCCAAGCCAAGAAGGCTGTAAAGTTGGTTTAATGAACCATGAGCAAGGGCAGTGGTTCCCAAACTTACCTGGATCACAATGCCCCCGCAGCCTCCTCTTCTCAGCTCAGCTGGGCACTTCCATCTTGGATCTTGAGAAACCCTATAAGATCCAAGATGGTGATGCAAGGGAAAAAAGGTAGGAGGGGCCATCCCTCAGAGTCATTCTGCAGCACCTGTTAGTGTGCTACAATGCACACATTGAAAACCCATGGGCAAGGGGATTCTAGCCAGCATCCCTGAGACAAGAAGGCTCTGTGGATTTATCTGTGCATACCTGTATTATTATTATTGTCTCCCCCCCCCATTGCCTGCCTCACTTTCCCAGGATGCACACCAACTTCCATTACCTGCCCATACCATACCTACCAATTGTGACCGGCTGGCATCTATGGAAAACACCTGATCCATTCATTCAGTCTGAAGAAGGCAAACTGCCCCCAACCCTGCCCAAGTGGGTTTGTAGGCAAAAATTCCAACTTGGCCTCAAACTGACAATCCATATTAGCAGGTAGTCAGTTAGAGGCTGAGCTGGAATCCCATCTTTGAAAGTTATATGTCCTAAATGACAACAAATCAGAACCCTAACACAAACTTTAAACTGTATTGTCATATTTATTATAAAGCATGCAGCTCACTGCATTTTGGCATTTTCTACAACTGATACTGACAGTGATTAACATGGTTAGAGCTTCTGATTCTTCACCCAAGAGAAATAAAACACCAAAGTCTCAGCAGGTGTGTAATGGGCCAGAGATTCACAATCTGTTCTGCAAAGTCAGACTTCAAAGACTTCAGGAACAAAAATACTGAAGTTGGCATGGCTTCTGCATTCACCTTATTTCTCATTTCCCACATTTCAAGGACTGTCACTTCATTACTTCGATCAGCTATATTATTCAACTTGAAATGCAAGAATTTTCTCTAACTAGAGATACTATGGTTAGCATCCTAGGTTTTTTAAGTGCAGGTTGAGTCTCATTTTTCGAGAGGGTTCCCTTCCAAGCATGGCAAAAAACACACTATAGCAAATCAATTTAAAAAACAAAATCTCTTTGTTCTGGTGATCTCAAAGTAGCTTTGCTGACCTTTATAACGCACACAGAGGCAATCAGTGTCTCTCCGGGTACTTAGGCTTCACTGGGAGACAGCAATCCCTGCCTTCACCAGGAGCCCCAGCAAGGGGGAAAGAATGGAGAAGGTGATAATCGCTGCCATTTAGCCTTAGTTCATGTGCACAGGGGGAAGGGAGGAGTGAAGCCTGCAGAGAGAATGACTGATGGATTGTCAGCCAGCTGCCCTCTCTAGAATTATTAAATTATTATTACTGTTTTCCTTTAATTTAAAGGGCCCTTCCCATCAGCTTTGAGATAGAAAAATCTGTGGATACTTAGGTTATACCTGTAATCACTTGTATGACTGTCTCTCTGCAACAGTAAAAAGCAGTTTTTTAAACTGTGATTTGAAGGGGATGTGTTTTTTCCCTTCTCCAGGGATCAGCACATTCCTTCTCATTTGCTGGGGCCATTCGTGTTGTTTTATATAAATCCATGTATAAAAAATCAGTGTATAACAAAGCTAGACCTGTAGTTCTCTCAGTTGTAGACTGCAATAAAACAGTCTTGGTGACCCTCACAACACAGTTCCTAAACTGCTCATAGATCAGTGATTTTCAGCCTTGTTCATCTCGTGGCACACTGACAAGGCAATAAAATTGTCAAGGCACACCATCCGTTTTTTTACAGTTGACAAGGCACACCACACTGCTGGTCGGGGTCTCACATCCCCAATGGCCCTACTAATAAATGACCCTCTCCCAAACTCCCACAGAACACCTGTGGACTATTTGCAGCACAGTTGTTGAAAATTGCTGTATTAGAGAATGACTCACTCAGATAACATTTCAAATTGTATATAAATCAAACTATTTCACCTGTATGTGCTTGTAGTGCTGGTGCAGAACAAGCACTCTGCAAGCACTACCTATTTTACTACCACCATAAAAGCGCTTCCAGCAGTGTGCAAAGTAGCACGCTACCTTAGCACCAGCGGGCAGCCATTGTAGAGAAGTAGAGAGGGGTAAGGAAATAAATCCTGTTCTGCTTCCCCCCACTGGTTACAATATGCACTTTATTGACATTACTGCACCAGCCGGTGGGGGTGGTGGGGAAATACGTAGGATTGAGTTGTTAGTGTTGTGTGTTGATTTAAATTATCTTTAACTGCACTGAAATTTATAACGTTAGGATTACCCAAATTAGATTAGATTCAAACTCAGCCATGTATTACAGTGGTACAGCCAATACATACTATGGCACTCTGTTTTCTCAACCTCTTTCTTAAAACATGCTGTCTGATTGCAAAAATATGCATGTATTGTACATTGTTTAATTTTTATAAACTTTTTTTAAACACATACTGTATATTCAACCTTGTTTTCTCAAGAAAGAGTAATCCCAACAACAATTAAATTAAAATGTACAAGAATAGGAGTTACTAGTGAATCATTCTGATAACTTTCAAATAAGTTTCATATTTCCCTTCACAGCACATTGAAAATATAGGAACATTCTATTCAAAGTTTAACCTTACAAATCGTTCTAGAAAAATGAACTATGATTCCTATCGCCTTTTATTACAAAAAATAACCATTCCAACGAAATTCTTAGTGAAGTATAGTTAAGAAAAGTCAATACGTCAAGAAAGGTCAAGTTCACTGCCCCCCTGAGACTTGACTCAAAAATAAGTCATAACGGGGTACACTTTCCAGGTCCCCCCTTTGCAACTCTAAAGGACTCGAGTCGAGCCACTTCCTTTAAAACCCAGCCATGGAAAAAAGCAGGGCTGCTGCCTGAGAGAGAGAGAGAGAGTTGGAGTTCACTTTAAAAACTCCTCTGCTGTCCCTGTCCACCTACAAAACGGAGGGAAGGGATGGGAGGGACAGCAAGAAAGTGGGACAAAAGCTGTAAGAGGGAGGAGGGTCAAGCACAGCAACTTCGAGGCTTACCAGGACAACCAAATCCTTTGCCGCTCTACTCAGAAGTAGTCCCACTGGAGCTGGTCATTCAATGAGGCTTCTCCCCTCCCCCCAAGTAACAACAGACCCATGCCATGCAGTGGAACTCACAATCACTATGAACTACCTCCCCCCCCCCCGGCTTTTTCATACATGTCATGTTATGTGTGAGTTGTAATCTATAGTTTGGCCCCTTGCAAGTGTTCAACCCAAATCACCAGGTTCTTATAGAGAGGCAATATCCTGAATCCTGTTCTTACAATACCTTACCAAGAAATGCAGTGCTAGTTAAAGGCAAAACATTTTTATCAGTTAAAATTTTTTCCTAGGAGCTGTATTCTTCATTACAAACCTCTTATTGATAAATATATATCAGAATAAAAGTCTACAGATTTTCTTGTATATTGCTTGTATGATAAGGAACAAGCAAATGAATGACACGTTTACACAGCTTGACATCTAACATTTTTATTGCAAAATTATAATCAGGAAAAAAGAACACCTCTCAAGGAAAGACAAATGACGCCACTCAATCTTTGGGGATGTTCTTTTAATATTAAAAGAATTTTGCAATGTAAACTTTTAGTGGATATGACTGAGGAACATAGAAATATCTATGAATATTTATGACTGAGGAATAAAATATATTTCTGCATGAATGACTGTTCAGTTATTTCATGTTGTACGGGCTCTAGATAGTAGAATTATAACAAAAAACAGCTTACTAAAGATACTCTGTGATCAGCCAACATGCATGCATTCCAACACTATTGAAAGACATTAAAAGGAATATTTACTGTTAAAGAACATCACCTGTGAAATACATCTCAAATGGAGTAGCTGACCATTCTCTAGCAAGACAGGACAATAAATCTGATATCCAAGGCACTGGGAGAGGGTTTCCTATTTTTTATTTTAGGCTAAAATGTTTCAGTTTTATGGGCTCTGTCACAAATTAACTTATGAAGAAAGGCTTATTCTAAAGTTTGAGATTTTGCATACAGTTCAAAATGGTAAGACCTAATGATTTCAGCTGTAGTTATGTTTGAGTAACTACATGCAGGATTGTAGTCTATGGAAAAAGAAGAGAGATTAAATAAATATCTTACAGCACAATTCCTAACCCCTTATGTCAGTGCTTTCCAGCACTGACTTAAGGGCAATGCAGCTCTTAGGTAAGGGATCAAACATTCCCTTACTTTGAGGAGGCCTCCATAAGTGACACCCAACTGCAGGATGCAACACATGCCCCATTGGCATGTGGAAAGCATTGACATAAGGGTTAGGATTGCACCCTTAGTCTACTATCTTCAATGGGACTTACACTGAAATACGTGTGCAAGGGTGTGCAATCTTCGTGCACTCTGCAACCAAGTCTTTCCATTCCATCGCAGCTTTTTTTACATACCACTCCAATAAAGAAAACTTCATAAAACCACCATCAGTAGGAGATAAAAGGGAAAAAAAAGAAAAAAGTCTATATTGTACTACCATTGAAGAGAAAAAAGGTGGAGGGCACATTTCTTCTTGCTTTTGAAAGAAAACTCTCAGCACTTTTTACGCTAAAGACTTCTAAGGTGCATACGCCTGGGGAATGATGCTCACAACAATTATCCACAACCATGAGAACAAATCAGCCATTCCAAGCCTGAAACTATAACAGAAGTGACTGTCCAGAGCTGCACCATCAGCATTACTGGTGTACCATGAAGGAGAGAAATGAAGCACAAATATTAGAAATGAAAGGAGAGCAGTGATCAAACAACATGTTTTTAAACTACTACTGCAGGTTTCCCATAGTCACATAAATTTACACATATGAACTACAAACAAGTTGACATCTTAGAGCTTATGAACATAAGAAGCGCCTTGTTGGATCAGGTCAAAGGTCCATCTAGTCCAAGTTCCTGTATTCAGCTTCCCACCAATTGTTCCTTTTGGATTTGGAAGCAATGAGTACATCAATGGGTAAAGCAAATGGCTTTCATTGATATCACATAAGCAATGTTAGCAATCTCAAAAAGGCAAACACAACAGATAATATGTGGGGAGTACCAGCTGTGGGAGCACCAATTAAGCAGCAATTACTACAGGGTACACATGCAGCACTTTCCAGGCCATTCTACACCAATTTTCATGGATATAGGGTATATTAATGAATATGAACATATATTCATGAGGATTTTCTCATATGTGCCTACTATACTTTGTAATAGCTATTAAAATATTAATTGGGCCTTATCTAAGATAGCACTAGCAAAGTTTAGAAGATAACCCCAGGCAAGGTGCCCACTTTGGGCACATGGAAGTGATCACACGGTTTGTTGAGCCTTCTTCCTCCCCATGTTCAGTCTATCTCCACTGAGCATTGTTTCAAGGGATCCGCTGAGCACTGTTCTAAGATCCAACATCTGCAACTGAGGGGTCCAATGCGCTTAATGATTTTTTCTTAGGATGTTTTTCCTCTCTTAGTAATTAATGGAGGTATAAATATATTAATGTTTTAATCTGATATATAACACAATGCTAACAAGTTTTGCAATGAAGAACATTTTCCTTTCCTTGACTTGTAATTTATTACTTGTTGCATTTCAAAACATTTATTTTTAGTGCCATAAATCAGTTCATGAATATACATTTCAGCCTCCTAGTCAATATTAAAATTGAGAATCTCTCCTATTTTACCATTTGTTTTAGGTCACTTAGGACACAATTCTATCCTGGGCTGGAACAGGCAACCCAAGAGCCTTGAACTGCATCCAGTGCAGGATAGGGCCCAAAGCAGCTCAGCCAGAGTTAAGGGGAAACTTTTTCCCTTACCTCTAGGTAAGGCACTCTGGCCTCGATGGGTCGCCTCGCACTTGTGCCACCTCCTGAGGTGAGCACAAGTTCGAGGAGAGCAGAGCAACTTGAAACCGCTCCAAACTCCCTGAAAACAGGGATTGGGATCCAGCATAACTGTGGGGTCCCAGCCCCACCTCCCAATCCCCACCTGCCTGCCCCCAGGGCCACCCACCACCCGCCCTCCCCCCACACCAGAACGCTTCCCTCCCACACACCCCAGAGCCTTGCGTCAGCCCAGTTCGGCCAACAAAAGACTTAGAGCCTTTGTCAACATGGAGGCTTATTCCAGCCTCTGCAGGTCGGTGCACCTTTGCATGCCAGCCTTGCCGATTCCTGAGGAGGTGCAAACAACCCTCAAGTGCAGCTCAGGATTGCGTTGTTAGTGACTGAATCACTGCAGTTCACAAGTGATAAAAAGATATGTTTCATTAATACAAGTGATTTTTAAAACCAAATGCATATAAACATAATTTGCTACAGCACAGAGAAATAACAAAAAATCAGATCATTTCTCGGTAAGCTATAAGCTATTTGGCTGCTGAGTCACATATGATGCAAAAATTACTGTGATTATAAAGTATGATCTAACATTTAAGAATTCTCAAGATTGTCTCCCTGGCAATTTCAAATGACCCATGATAATGAAAAATGTTTAACAGCTTTAGATAATAGTGAAACAAAGTTCCAAACAACACAGTCCTGGAACGAGCTGGAATCCCTAGCATGTTTGCACTGCTGAAAAAGAGACACCTGCGTTGGCTCAGTCATGTCGTGAGAATGGATGATGGCCGGATCCCAAAGGATCTCCTCTATGGAGAACTCGTGCAAGGAAAGCGCCCTACAGGTAGACTACAGCTGCGATACAAGGACATCTGCAAGAGGGATCTGAAGGCCTTAGGGATGGACCGCAACAAGTGGGAAACCCTGGCCTCTGAGCGGCCCGCTTGGAGGCAGGCTGAGCAGCATGGCCTTTCCCAGTTTGAAGAGACACTTGGCCAACAGTCTGAGGCTAAGAGGCAAAGAAGGAAGGCCCATAGCCAGGGAGACAGACCAGGGACAGACTGCACTTGCTCCCGGTGTGGAAGGGATTGTCACTCCCGGATTGGCCTTTTCAGCCACACTAGACGCTGTGCCAGAACCACCTTTCAGAGCGCGATACCATAGTCTTTTGAGACTGAAGGTTGCCAATACAATTGTACATTGTTTAATTTTTATAAACTTTTTTTAAACACATACTGTATATTCAACCTTGTTTTCTCAAGAAAGAGTAATCCCAACAACAATTAAATTAAAATGTACAAGAATAGGAGTTACTAGTGAATCATTCTGATAACTTTCAAATTCAGACTGAAGGTTGACAACTAACTAATAGTGAAACAAGAAGGGCATGTACTTAGGCTGCCAACTTATACACACTTTTCTGAGAGTACGGAAACAATGAACTGTTTAAACAATTTAACATAATGGGATTTACTTCTGAGCAGATATGCATAGGATTGTGCTATTAATCTATCATTTTTACTATGTACTAAATATATACTGAATAGCAACTGCAATTATGTTTTGTCACTTCATCCCTTAGTCAAATATTAAGTTAGGACACAGACAATTAGCACACCACAAAACAATCATTTGAAGGTGTCAGACCTAAAAATAGACCCATGTGAGCACTCTGCTACTTAAACAGGGGCTGCAGCAAATGTATAAAGATCAACTGATACAACCTGCTATACTAGGATGTCTTACACTCCATTTCAACAGATGTAAAGGTATTTTGCTAAATGTCTAAAGGTCCAATCTTAACCTGCGCCAGTACAGCTAGGCTGCAGGGGCCTGTGCAATATCCAAGGCGGATGAGGAGCAGGTCACTGTGGGGCACAGGGATGGGATCTGTAGCTGACAGCCCAGCGTACATAGTTTTGCTGGTGTGGCCAGCTCATGAGTCAGCACAAATCTACCTTATGGCATATTTGTGACATTCAAGAGCCGGTGCAGAAGGACTGTGCCAGTTCAAGTCAATGTTAAGATTGGGCTGTCCATTGTCCAAAAAAGTCTCTGTTACAAAAACAAAATCCACACAGGTGTAAATATAACAAAAATAGAAATAAAGAAAACAATTTGTCAGTAATCACTTCAGCTCCTGTAGATAATTCATGTAGAGTGGCTATTTTAAGAAAATCAATTTTTTGTGAATGGATGGAAGGTGAAACGGTTGGACAGAAATTCATTCAAAGCTTTGATTGCATAGTGAAGGAGCTAATTAGATGCCATGGGTTCTTCTTCCACTCAAAAGATGGAAGAATTTTTTTATCATTATTTTATTTATCATTATGTACTGTTCTTCTCTCATGTAAGTTCTCATGTAGGTTACTATCACTGTACAAGAGGACTATTGAAACTAAACATTCTGCTTACTACATTGTGCAGTTTGCTTTCAATTACTGCATTTTTTAATCTGAAGAAACAGATTGCAACCCATGAAAACTTAATGTTATAAAGTATTTGATAATCTGAAAAGAGCTACTTGATTTGCTCTGCAAATAAATTTGCAGAAATGTCACAGCATATCCTTGTGAAAGAAAATTGTCATCTTTGTCAAACTGATGGTACTATTGAAAAATTATTAATATTTAGGATAACGCCAATAAAATTTTAGGATTCATAGTATGCTAATTTTGTTTGAATCCTTAACTTCTTGCAGTGCAAGCAACACATGTTTACTCAGAAGTGTTTCACTCTGCACAATGGGGCTTACTCTCAGGTAAGTCTATATAGGATTCCAGTTTCAAGTTTTTTAAAGGCTAGATTTATTTGTGTAACAGGATCAAGTTCCAGAACATGTGATCACTATAATTATTTAGTTTGTTTGCACTATTGACTACATGATCACACCAATATGAGGATTTTCAAATTACTCTGTATTTTAAATATATTATTGAAGTAATCTAATATACAGGAAACAGACACTGAGGAATGCTGCTTTTTCAAATAACAGAACTAAGGTCCAGCATGCTTCACTGATCATTATCTGAATCACTGTTGGGACAAGAAGTTCTGATAATGAATAGCTATTATTTAGCAAGGTACACAGACAATCAGTGGACCAGCTAGTGCTCACTGGAGAAAAGTAATAAGGGTAATACAAAGTGCAATAAAGTTCAACAGTAGTTCACCGTTAATTTCAGTTTCACATTATGTTTACCATATATGTAAACAGGAGGGAGGTTTACCATATATGTTTACCATATATGTAAATAGGGCAGGAGGTCTGGTCTGGGCAGGAGGTCTGGTCTAGAGGGTAGAGCCTCCATTTGCCTGAAGATTAACATCCACAAGGTCGCCAGTTCGAGGCCACCGGCACCGTGCAACCTTGAAGCAGCTGGCAAGCTGCAGCTGAGCTGTTCCATCTGCTCGGAGCGTGGGAGGATGGAGGCCAGAATGTTAAACCAGATCGGAGTGTAACACCTTGAATGTAGTGGTTCTTGAAAGAAAGAACCTTCTTTCAATTTGTAAAAATCCCTGCGTGGATTTAATAAGCCTGCCTATGTAAACCGCCTTGAATAAAGTCTTGAATAAAGACCAAGAAAGTCAGTATATAAATACTGTATATTTTATTATTATTATTATTATTATATGCTATTATTTTATTGTTTTCGTGTTAATTGATGGCTACTTTCAAAGGAACTGTAGTCTGTCTTAGCTTGTACCTAAGGAGAAAAGTTGGAGAAAAATTATGCAAAAATAATTCTAATGATTGTAGCTTACACAATTTTAAAGACAGTATCACAATTTTTCTATCACAATTTTAAAGACGGTAATTAAAAGTTTTTCTTTTGAAATAACTAAAGCAAGAACTACTGAATAGTAAAGAACCATTACAGCTGCACATGGCATTTTATTGTGCCTTCCTGTGTGTCATCTCTGTGATGGCTTGAGTAACATTTATGATTTTTGTACTCGTTTTAAGACACGAGTACACAACATCTAAGACAGAATTCTTCAGGTCACAGATGTCAGAAGACAGCCTGACGTGCATCTTGTGAAGCTCCTTCAGGAACTCTGCCAGTGTGTTGGCCTTGTGTCTGACTTTTCAAAACACACAGACATCCATCTTTGGCATTTTCCTCGCCCCACCTGTTTGCTTACCCGTCTTAAAATCACAGTTAGTGATGAAAACAGCCCCACACTGCTGAAGGTAAGAAGCTGCTCACACACTGAGGGACAAGTTGATGAACATTGGAATTGGGATGACAAAAATATTGTAGAATGTGCCACATAAATCCAACAGATGCAGCACTGTCTGATATAAACAGAGTAACATGATGTAGTTAAGGGATAAATGAGAAGTACCAAATTAAATGGTGCTATAATCCAGGATTAGAAATGACAGTGCTAGATGGAGCCACAAACCTGAACGAAGGCTGTAATTCATGCTATATCACACTGATATTAGACTATTGGAACACACACTACATTGGGTTATATTTAAGTTAATGTTCAGAGGTTTTGGCTAGCTCAAAACTTAATTTATATAGTTGTCTGGCGGGAGGAATCTAATGTGTGCCTAGGTATGCAACATCAGGGGGTAGGAGAATAAGAGCGTAGAGCAGGAGTGTCCAAACTTTTTGGCAGGAGGGCCACATCATCGTTCTGATACTGTGTCAGGGGCCGAATTAATTTACATTTCAAATTTGAATAAATTTACCTAAATGAATGTATTAGAGATGGAACTTGTATGAACGAATGAAGCTCTTGCAATAGCTCAAGGTCTATAAAAGTCCTTGCACAAAGTAAGGCTGGCCTTTCCTTTGCTCCCTATGCTGCATCACAGACGTGAAATAGCAAGCAGTAGAGGGAACCCTCATCCCACAGCTCATGTGAGAGGTCAAACAGTCATCTTCATGCTGAAAGCAGTTGCATTGGGCCAGCATGGGCTCCAGCAAGTCTCCAGAGGGCCAGAGGCTCATTGGACACTGGGGGCTCCCCGCGGGCTGGATTGTAAGTCCCTGAGAGCTGCAAGTGGCCTCTGGGCCGGGGTTTGGGCAGCCCTGGCATAGAGGGTAGTTAGTACTTTGCTCGCTGTGGTTTTGATCCTGGTCATGGCTGTCTCCACACGCTTTTTTTTTTAAGGCCTAAAGAAACTCCTTCCAGCAGTTTTGGAAGGAATAAAAAACTAAACTAAAACTAGCACATGGGGCATCACTACTGGGGTCAAAACCACAGGCAGGGCAAATTGCTAATGCCTCTTGCCTCCACAGTGGTTTTTGCAGCCACTCTTGCTATTTGGAAATTAAACTACTCTCTTCTAATCATCCAGTGATGTGGCTAAATTAGGCAAACACTTTTGGCCCTGAAAAACAAGCACTCTGAACATAATATCCCAGTGTTATTCAAACTGCATTGGTTGCCAGTTTGCTTTCATGTCCTAGTTTTACCTTTAAGTGGTAGGTTCAGGATATCTTGAGGACTACCTCCTTCAGTTTGAATCTGTACAGATGTTTTGTTCAACAAATAGTCCTGCTGTTTCGCCTTTCCCAAAGAGATACAAATGTTGTATGCTTGTTGTGCATGAATGTCCACATGTTTGCATTTTAATGCAAAACAAAACACAAATTTTTGGACTAATTTAGAGTAACTTAAGAAATGGGCAGCCCAATCCACAAGTCTGCATGATGCAATGGTGCCAACTTAGGGCCCAATCCGATCCAATTTTCCAGTGCCGGTGCTGCTGTGCCTATAGGGTATACACTGTTTCCTGTGTTGGGGAGGCAGTCTTGGAGACCTCCTCAAGGTATGGGAACATTTGTTCCCTTACCTCGGGGCTGCACCGTGGCTGCCCCAGTGCTGTAAAGTTGGATAGGATTGGGCCCTTAGTGCACACTGCATTCAGTGGTGGGTGGGGGCAAGTAGAAAGCCGAAGAACAGTAATAATAATAACAATAACAATAACAATAACTTTATTTATACCCCGCCCTTCTCCCCAAGGGACCCAGTATTCCCACTAAGGGGTCTGGCACTGCTACACAGATGCCATTTCCAGGGGTACAGTGATGACATCAAACCTCATTACCAGATTTTTGGCCTCTGTGCTGTGCAGCAGACTTTGAGCTAAACAGCCATACAGCTTAAAGGAACAGTGCCCAGAAGAAGTAAATAAATATGTTTACTTCCTTGTAAGCTGCAAGTCTGTCAATAGGTCTCCTTAGACCTAAACCAGCTATCTAGTCAACATAAATCCAAGAAGCCTCAGGGGGCATGTTAGGCTGGGAAAAGGGGAACAGGGTCCCTTTTTACCGCAGCACAATGTCTTTTCCAGATGCTGCTTGCTGGTAGTGTTCTGCATTTTTTTAAAGATTGTGATCCACTTTGGGACTGGAAGCCATTTAGTTATTCACTTTTGCTGTAAATCGCTTTGTGAACTTTGGTTGATAAGCAGTATATAAATTTTCATAACAAAAATTGCCTGTTCCTCAATCGATCCTCCCCTGTCACCATCTTACCTGCTTTGAAAGGACATCTGGAAGCCAGTGGCCTCCATCCATTTTTACAGCCAGCTCCAAAGTGCATAATGGTGGTGCAGCTTTTGCACTACCAGAATGGGCCTACATGATCAGGTCTGCAGCTTAAGAGTACTGTCAGATCTGTTCTTTTGGATGGATGATGAAGTATCCTGTGTGTCTTGTAGAGCCTTTAACAACCTTTCTTTGTTACAGTAACTGCAGTCCCTGTTAGTAACCTGTAACTTGGGCAGTTAGCTATGTGCTGATTATTCATAGAATTAGAGAACTAATAGGTCATCTAGTTCAACACCCTACCTGTAATAGAAAATCCTCCTAGAACAACTCCAAAAGGTGCTTGTCGAGCCTCTGCTTGAAGATCTCCAGTGAGGGACAGGTCAGCACTTCCCTCGATAATGTGTTCCATTGCCAAACCACCATTGTTCAGACTAAGATGACTACGGGGCTGGGGCACCTTCCTTATGAGGAAAGGCTACGGCGTTTGGGCCTCTTCAGCCTAGAAAAGAGACGCTTGAGGGGGGACATGATTGAGACATACAAAATTATGCAGGGGATGGACAGAGTGGATAGGGAGATGCTCTTTACACTCTCACATAATACCAGAACCAGGGGACATCCGCTAAAATTGAGTGTTGGGCGGGTTAGGACAGACAAAAGAAAATATTTCTTTACTCAGCGCGTGGTCGGTCTGTGGAACTCCTTGCCACAGGATGTGGTGCTGGCGTCTAGCCTAGACGCCTTTAAAAGGGGATTGGACGAGTTTCTGGAGGAAAAATCCATTATGGGGTACAAGCCATGATGTGTATGCGCAACCTCCTGATTTTAGGAATGGGTTAAGTCAGAATGCCAGATGTAGGGGAGAGCACCAGGATGAGGTCTCTTGTTATCTGGTGTGCTCCCTGGGGCATTTGGTGGGCCGCTGTGAGATACAGGAAGCTGGACTAGATGGGCCTATGGCCTGATCCAGTGGGGCTGTTCTTATGTTCTTATGTTCTTATGTTCAAGACATTATTGTTCATAATCAGTTACTGCTACGTGATTTGTAAGGGACTGACTTTGAAAACTGTTGTAAAACTTCAATATAGCACAATATTTAGAGTCCTGGCTTTGACCTAAAAAGCCCTAAATGGTTTTTAACTGGAGTACTTGAAGAATTACCTCGTCCTATATAAATCTGTTTTATTACACAGGCCTACAAAATTGAGGGTCAGAAAAGTTTTTCCCTAACTTTATGGTGGTTTGATATGAATTTGGGGTGCTGATTCCAAAAATGGCATCCCTTTTGCCCTGTCACATCTAGTTTTGGAGACACAGCATAGCCTCTTTAGCGAACGATGGCAAAAATCGCATTAAAGCAAATCCATTTAAAAAGCAATGTCCCTTTTCTAGGCAATTTAAAAACAGTTTGCTGACCTTTGTGAAGTAAGACAGAGTCATTAGGCAGACAATCCAGGTGCTTAAAAAGGCTTCACTCCGAGCCAGCAAACCTTTCCTCCACCCAGAGCACAGCGCTAAGAAGTAATGCAAAGTGATTATCTTTCTTTCACATGCTCAGAGGGAAGGGAGGGGTCACTTGCCTTGGAGTAAAACCGTTCTAAGTACCTGGAGAGAAAATGATAGATGATCAGCAAACTGCCCTCTCTCGCATTAATGAGGCTATTGTTAGACCTCTTTTTTCCTTTCATTTAAAGGCCCTTCTAATTGTGCTGAAATAAAACTGCAGTGAAAAATCCATGCGTATCAGGTTATACCTGTATACTGAATTTTGTGGACAGTGAAATCCATGGCAGGGCTGCACTGGCAAACAGGAAGTGCCTTTCAGAAAACTCCAGGAGGCGGGGAGGCTGCCCACGACCTCCCTGAGCCTTAGAAAGCCTCCTAGAGACTTCTGAAAGGCACTTCTGGTTTTGTGGAAAACAAAAATTCACTTACCCAGAGGAGACTTCTGACTGCCCCTCTCCTGCACATACACATACGCTCAGTAGGCATGGTTACTTCAGCAGGGGGATATGGGTAGGATTGGACTGTTATTTTTATGCAGAAACCTCCTGGAGGTATCTGAAAGGCACTTCCTGTTTGCCGGCACAGCGCTCCCAAGGATTTCACTGTCCATGCAATTCAGTATACATGTGGGGGGACCCCTGGAACAAATCCCTCTCTGCACTGTGTGAGACTTTGTGCAGCAATACTTGAACACTTCTGTTTTCATCAGATTCAATTCCTTTTAAAGCAATAAAAAAATACACTTCAAATTTTAGAATGAAATCAAAGTAGTACACTATCTGAGGCACTTTGCACATTTAACATTCTATTGTTAATACGCAAATACAATTATGACAGAAGAATTACATGAGGTGATTGACACCAATATCATAATTGAGGAGTTGGGGAAAGTGCTATTTCTGCTCTTTACATTTCTACAGTATAACAGCGCAATCTTAAGTCTGCCTTGAGCTGGTGCAGCCATCCCTGCACGAGCTCAAAGTCTTGCAAACATGCCATAAGGCATGTTCATGACAACTCCGGAGCTATTGGTGCTGGCCTACCAGCACCACATCCTGTCCCAGTGCTGGCTGGCATGAGTAAAGTGGTATTGGGTGGCATGGGGGGTTGCAAGAGGATGGGAGAGCGTTTTGAAGGCAGAGAAAGTTTTTGGGTGGGGGAGGACTGAATGAGGGGTGGATTGGGCACAGAAGGGCAGGATTGGCAGAGTCATCCTTCACTGTATCCTCACCCCCTTCCCAGGGCAGGCAGCCCTACATGGGACTTCCTGGATTTGCACCAGCTACATAGCTGGCACTGATCCAAGAAACCCCATAGGGATGGCTGGGGCATTACCTGGATAAGGAGAAATATATCCCCTTACCCCGAAGAGATCTCCAGCTGCCTCTGGAGCTGCACTAGATGCAACACAGGCCCTGAGGCTCTGCTGTGCCAGCGCAGTTTAGGATTGGGCTGCCCCTGTCTAAATTCCATTTCTCTGATTTTGGTGGAACTTACTCTGAAGTAAATGCAATTAGGATTCCATCTTAATGACATCATATATTTCAAATTATTCCCTGTGTAGTTTATATGACACTGGAATTGACCTGCGTATGTGTTCCTGGAAATCAAAACGTCTATCTACATTATTTTTTATTTAGCATTTCTCTTCCTGATACTGTTCTGCCCCAGGCTTCATTTCCCCTTATTCCAGAAAGATACATAATTTCTTATTCATGTCCTGCCTGATCAAAGGCTTTAGTACAATTTATATTAGAAAACAGATTTTGGATGGATTTCTTACAGCTAAGAGAGAATGCAACCTCTCTCATGGAAAATGTATGAGGCCATGTTATTTTCATTATCCGTACGTTAATTCAGTTAGCAAAGCTTACAATAAATGACAATGATACAAAACGCACTCTATAAATCCCTGACAATATAAGATTTTGATGTTTTGTTAAAAAAAGTAGTTAAACACAAAATCTCTGATAATTCTAGGTTAATATGCAAAAATGAAATTACATTAACTTCTGATCTGAAATATCCAGAAAGGCATACTGGACACACATGTAAAAGGGGAAGAAAAAGTACCCCACCATTAACCTTGGAATTCTGTGCAATTCTAGTTCCTGTGCAACTTATAAGGTGCATGTAAGTGCATGAAATGAACAGTATAATTTAAAATTTTTTCTACTATTTTTGTGCATCTTATTAAATGGTAAATATTCTCCTTATTCTCTTTTATATCGAGGCATAGGAGATGAGCATTTCAGCATGTTTACATGGTGCTAGGTCTTGCCTGAAAATCAAGAACCGGACCAATAACACGAGTATTTACAGAACTGATGGCAAAAGGCCACTGATCCACAGACCAGGAGTACAACACTTTTGATGAAACTATGCTTACTCTTTACATTAAAATGGAGTTTTCACCCCTCTAAAACTCAGATGAAGCCTACAGGCTCCAAATTCTGCTAGGACATCATATTTGGTGCCTTGTGATCACAGCCATCTTCTAGGGACTCTTGAGCTTGGGGAAAACAACTTCTGCAAAACAAAGTAAAGGATTCACACCTAAAAAGGTCCTCACCAGCTCCATGAATAAGCACAATTTAGGAACAAGCCAATGGATCTCCAACCAGCTACCACACACTCAACTGGGAGGAAAATAAAGGAAAAAGTTATTAGGGATCTCAAACAATAATGGAAGACCCACTGATTGAGTCACACCACCTAGAATCTCATAGGATTCTATGGAAGAAAGGGGGGTACAAGGATGCTGGATTTTAGAGCCTTGTGTTCATTATCCCTGGTTCCTTCCTGCCTTGGCCTGTGGAGCATTAACCACTGGTGCTGTGTCAAGCCATCCTCATTCCAGCTGTCATCCAAGATCCATCATGTCAGGAACAGGAACACCATGCAATCAGCTTTCCATTTCAACCTTCTCTGTCTCCCTGAGCCTAACAGAAGCTGCTGAGTCAGCACAGGCTGGTCAGCTAATCAGTGTCAAATAACCAGAAAGGAAATCACAACTGCCTTATATGACAAAAAGTGGATTTCCTTAACTTAAAACTGACCAATGAGATTGATTGTTCCAAGAGACAATGAGGTGTTATTATGACACAGCAGAGAACCAATAAAGTGTTGTTAGTATGAGTCATTTTCATATATCAGAGCTAAGATTATAATCCTTATTCAGTTGGGTGTACTAAGTTGGCCACTGGTGTTTGGTTGGTTATTGATTTGTTGGGTGACCTATACACTGTGTGTGTGTGTGTGTGTGTGTGTGTGTGTGTGTGTGTGTGTGTGTGTGTGTGTGTGTGTGTGTGTGAGAGAGAGAGAGAGAGAGAGAGAGAGAGAGAGAGAGAGAGAGAGAGAGAGAGAGAGAGAGCGAGAGAGAAAAATTAAATTAAAATAAAAGTTAGTTTGGGTTACACCAGCCTAATAATGTCACTGCATCTAGGTTGTGCATACCAGTTAGTACAGAATAAATTACAATATCATATGCACATAACCACCTTCCACAGGGCTCCATAGTGTGTGAATGTTATTCATAGAGTTCCCCTGTCTAGTTACCAGTGCTTGAGTTAATTTAGCTAGGCACCAGTTTGAATTCCCCTTTTATTTGGAGGGAGGGTTGGGCACTAAAAAAATTAATCCTTGTGCATATTTCACCCTCGTCTCCATTTTCCTTTCTCCACCGGATTATACAGCCATGCCATTGGCCACTACACAGGACCCTTGCACACAACTATTTCTCCTCCCACATGTGTAAATGTTTCATGTGTTCTAAAAGGCACTGCCAGTAACAATCTACACATAACTGGGGAACAGGTGACTAAAAAAACTCACTGTAAAAGTGCAATTGACAAGGAGGAAACTGACAAAATAACTTCTATATCTGCAGGTTAATAAAGGAAAGCTTGCCATTTTGACACATACTCCTTTTAGCCATTGCAGAGGGAACAGACAATGTGCAATTAGCTATGAACTTTCCAGGATCAGAGATCACATCTGTAAACCACTGTGTAAGCCTAGCAGAGGAGGGGACAACCCTGCTTTTTCAAAGTAAGGAATATCCTCCATTAATATCTTCAAGTCAAATAACACGTTGCCCTACTGTGTTTATTTTTAAAGTTACATAGTAGCTTTGGAACAAGGAGAGAAAACGGGGTGAGATATTTAATCTGTTCCCACCTTGCCATTTTCATAATAAAAATAATATCCCAGAACCTGTTAGTCTGAGAAGGAAAGCTTCTATGTATTTAAACTGAAGGAAACTTTCTTCCCAGAATTAATGCCAGTAATGGTACAGCTGCAGTACCACACCAGTACAGCTGCAATTTAACTTTAAAAAAAAAAAAAACATTTCCAAGTCAAACTAGGCATTAACTTGACATGTAATTTAGTCCAAATACTATTACAGTACCATACAGCTATACTCTGAAGTAAATTCCATGATGTTTAATGGGACTGACTCCCAAGAAAATGTCTATAGGATTGCAACCTTAATGGATTTATGTGGCTATCCAACAACCATGGAAAAGCAGAACACTCTTGCAGAAATACATGTCTCTAACTGGGTGGATTAAATCATATAATGAAACTCTCTACAGAGACATAGTTGTAGATTCAGGTCATCTAATAAAACAACAAATGGCCTAAACGCTGTCTTCCACAAGTTGGTATTTTATCTAAGGAAAACATAATTGAATTCATTTTGTTTCTCTAAGTTTCCAATTCTTTTGTTATCCTCACTTTTTGTTGTTGTTGAAAAACACTTCACCATACAACTTAGCATAATATGCAAATTTTATTAGCATGCTGTTTATTTCCCTTTCCAAATCATTAATAAAGATGTTAAATAAAAGTGGCTGTAACAGCAATCCCTCCGCGATCCCTCTAGACACCCTCTGTTTATGCTCCTTTAGCCAGATTTTAATCCACGTAACAATGTTCCTATCCAAGCCAATTTGAGTTCATTTTTGATGGCTGAGAAAGGGAACAACAAACACTTTGTTAAATACCAAGTACATTGACTGCATTCATCTTCTAGTTTTATTGATTTATTCCCCCAACTCTTTCTGTTAGAAACAGGCACATGGAAGCACATCACATGTAAGAACAGTAACACACAAATATGTAATATGAAGTAAAGATATAATGCAATTTAAAGCAACATTCAAGCAGCTGTCTAACAAATAATGCACATAAAACAATCTAAAAATAGATAAGTGTTCCTGATCTAACAACATTACAATCTAAAAAGAAGATGCAAAAAAAGTAAAATGTGTTCAACCACCATTTAGGAACAGGGAAAGTGGAGCCTGATGCACCACCCTAGGGAGACAGTCCCACAGGTGCAGTACTGGCACCAAACAGGCCCCATCTTGAGTACTCCTATATTCCATGTATATATGTCAGAGAGAAGGACCTCTAAGACCAATCTATTAATCCAGGAATAAGTGGTCCTTTAAAGAAGTGGTTCCAAGACCAGATCCAACTCAAAAAACCCCTACTTTGAATGGAGACCAAAGGCAAACAGAAAGCCTGTGTAGTAGTTCTAATATTGAAATGAGGACTGTTTATCTGGCCTTAAGTCACATCTTGGCCACTGCATTCCCCACCAATTACAGCTTCCAATCTCTCTTCAGAGGCAGCCCAATATGCAGAACTCAAAGAATCAAGCATGGACATAACCAGACCTTGGATCATTGAAGTCATTGTTGGGTAAGCTCAGATAGAATCATAGCTGATGCCCCAAGTGCTAAGTCTTCCTTGTTCATACCTTTTCTTCAGATCCAGCTATATCTGGGTGAGGGAGACGAGAAGGGGGGAATTCCAGAACCTACAGAGATGAGTGCCAACCAACCGTATATCTGAAAGTAGGAGGCCTCTCACACAGGAGGTTCATATGGAAGGAGGCAATACTTCAAGTAATCGAGCCATTTCTCTCTTTTTTAATGAATGTAATATAATTAATGTGCACTCATATGACATGGGAAGGGGTCAGCAATATCCCCACCTATGCCACTGCATTACTTCAAGGAGAGTTTATCAAAGGCGAAGGGGTCCTGTAGAAAGTGATGCAGAAGAGCCCTGGTACATAGCAGGTCCTGACCATGATACTTTATATAAATATATGCTTTATGTAAATTCTGGGAAATCTTAGGCAGCATCTGTATGCACATTTGCTTTGGAAGAAGTCTCATTAAAATTAATGGGACTTGTTTCTGAGCAAACATGGATAAGACTGAGCTGATAGGCTCTTGAATGTGAAGTTCTATATCTCCCTGTGTTGATTCAAATACAAGTAACTTAAAATTCTTGGGAGGGAGTAATGGTTAAAAATTATTCAGTCTTGTTGATTATGCTTTGAGATCCCCTGAAAAGTTGTGATGTGATTCTATTAAACAGTAGCTGATTTGCATGGTGTGGGAAAGAGTTAATTTCACCCTTCACTTTCAAAAGCTTCATTAACATTCTCCAAACATATATTTACAACTATCTTATCTGCAGTGGTTTTTAGCACCCAAGTCACTGCAGCAGAAAACAATATGCAATTAATCAGGCAATCAGATTGAATTCTTTCTCTTTTTTTTGTAAGAAGTGTTACTGTGGGATGCTCCTGTCGTATTTCTTTCAAATTCCTCCTCAAAATCCATATTTTCTGTGAAGATTTAGCACTACCCCCAGACCTTCTATGTTATTGCAACTCGGTCTAAATGCATGCACATAACTGCATATTGTTGCCCATCGTCCCTTGTACCATTTCCTTCCCTTTCCTCTGTCACCTCTCTTGTGCTTATTTTGGACTGCGAGACCTTCAAGACAGGGTCCTGATTTCTCTTCTATTGTAAGGCACCATGCACACCGATGGTGCTGTATAAACAAAACAACAACAACAATCTGGCAGCAAATACTAACACAATATTCAGGCACACATTAAAGAACCCAATTGATGAGTACTAATGATGAGAGAAATTCACAGGTATACCTGCAAGGAAATCTAATACTAATTAAGGGTCAATTAAACTGTGTATGATTGCTCTTTGTGTAGCCTGTGACAGCATAACCTTTGTCTTGCCTAAAGTAAAGCAGATTCAGCAAGCCAGACTGAATCCCCCGGTCAGTCTCTATTCTTAGCGAGAAACGTCAAAGCTGTCTGAAAGTTCTTAAGAACATAAGAAAAGCCTCACTGGATCAGGCCATAGGCCCATCTAGTCCAGCTTCCTGTATCTCACAGCGGCCCACCAAATGCCCCAGGGAGCACACCAGATAACAAGAGACCTCATCCTGGTGCCCTCCCTTGCATCTGGCATTCTGACATAACCCATTTCTAAAATCAGGAGGTTGCGCATACACATCATGGCTTGTACCCCGTAATGGATTTTTCCTCCAGAAACTTGTCCAATCTCCTTTTAAAGGCGTCTAGGCTAGACGCCATCACCACATCCTGTGGCAAGGAGTTCCACAGACCGACCACACGCTGAGTAAAGAAATATTTTCTTTTGTCTGTCCTAACCCGCCCAACACTCAATTTTAGTGGATGTCCCCTGATTCTGGTATTATGTGAGAGTGTAAAGAGCATCTCCCTATCCACTCTGTCCATCCCCTGCATAATTTTGTATGTCTCAATCATGTCCCCCCTCAGGCGTCTCTTTTCTAGGCTGAAGAGGCCCAAACACTGCAGCCTTTCCTCATAAGGAAGGTGCCCCAGCCCCGTAATCATCTTAGTCGCTCTCTTTTGCACCTTTTCCATTTCCACTATGTCTTTTTTGAGATGCGGCGACCAGAACTGGACACAATACTCCAGGTGTGGCCTTACCATAGATTTGTACAACAGCATTATAATACTAGCCGTTTTGCTCTCAATACCCTTCCTAATGATCCCAAGCATAGAATTGGCCTTCTTCACTGCCGCCGCACATTGGGTCGACACTTTCATCGACCTGTCTACCACCACCCCAAGATCTCTCTCCTGATCTGTCACAGACAGCTCAGAACCCATCAGCCTATATCTAAAGTTTTGATTTTTTGCCCCAATGTGCATTCTTCTTCTCTGTAATGGTACTTGTCTAGTTCTAGTGATTTATGCTGGGGTTATATTTTCATCTTTGAATGTGTTTGTTTTGTACTTGTTACACATGCATGTTCTAACTTTTTGTACTCTTAAGCAACTAATTATTTTGAGCTTTCTTCATAGAGCTGCAAGCTGCGCTAAAATGGTCACAGGATCCTTGGTTCAGGGTCAAACTTCCAAGAGAGCTCTGATCCACACATTCTGACAATAATTCTATCGAGTCTTACGCTACTGAGAATGTATAGGGGGGTACATATCACTTTTTTTTTTCCCTTAAAAAGTAGTGAACATAAAGAAAACAAAAGATCTATACAAAACAAACTGCTCATGGAAGTGAGCCACACTCCCGCTCCCTAATAAAGGGCATCATTAACTGAACTCAAACCTATGCAAAGCAAAGCAAAGCACTCCAAAAGCTGAGCCTAGCTGTAACACAATGAGTGAAACCAAGGCAAACCATTAGAAAACAAATCACGTAAACCACTCTCGTTCATTGTTTAAGCATTCCAATTTTTCTGAAGGAGCCCCTGTGTCTTGCTATATAACAAGTATGTGCCAGGTAGAAAAACAGCATTCTACCACAGAAAGCTCTGATCGCTCTGACAGTCATAAAATTTGATTAACATAGTCATAAACATAGAAACTTCAGGTTTATAGAAGACAAGTTTGCAAATGACACCAAAATACTCAGGACAATAAAAAATCAAAGTAGATTGTGAAGAGCTCCAAAAGGATCCCTCTGGTTTGACTGCATGGGCAACTAAATGGCAAATGTAGTTCATTGTTGACAAGAATAAATTGATGAATGGGGCAAGAAAAAAATCTCAAGTTCACATATTAATTTAATTAAAAGATCTGTGTGTCTGCTTTCTTCTTAAAAACTAAGATGCCCAAGGCAGCTCACAACCAATATAATAAATACATAAAAAGAGATTAAAAAAACAAAAAGCAAATAAATAAATAAAAAAGTTAATGAAAAAAATGGGGAAACTGCTTATGGGGGCACTAAAAGGTGATGATTAACTGAAACAAAATGTCTCCCCCCCCCCCTGCATTGGAAGGTCACCAGGGAGAAGGCAGTTCTTTATTGGGAGGGAGTTGTGACGCCACCTCAGAGAAAGTTGTCTCGCTCACTGCTACCAATTTAGCCTCAGCCAGTGGCAGCATGTGCAGGAGAGCCCCCCAAGATGACTTCTCGGGCTGCGTTATTACATGCCTCAAATTGGGAATAACTTTAAAGGTCAAAACTAGCACCCTGTATTGCAAATGGAAACAAATCACTACTCAGTGCAGTTGCAGAGGAAGCAGCTCAACAGAATCACTCCACTGCACTCCCATGAATGACCACCTGAGCCACCACATTCTGCAGTGATTAAAGTTTCCAGGCTGTCCTCAAGGGCGAACATCTATACAATGATGGGTTCTGAGCTGTCAGTGATGAACCAGGAAAGAGATTTGTGGTTGTGATGGATATTTCAATGAAAAACATGAATCAAACGTGAGGCAGCTATGAGAAGGGAAATCCCATATTAGGGATTCTTACAGAAGGGAACAAGAACATAAGAACATAAGAACAGCCCCACTGGATCAGGCCATAGGCCCATCTAGTCCAGCTTCCTGTATCTCACAGCGGCCCACCAAATGCCCCAGGGAGCACACCAGATAACAAGAGACCTCATCCTGGTGCCCTCCCCTGCATCTGGCATTCTGACATAAACAAGATTGCTAATCTAACATTAGCGAGTGTCCCTATCATTGTGGCCACATTTGGAATAGGATGTACAGTTAGGGTCATCACAATGGCAGGAAAGAAGTATCCTGTCTCCTATCCCACTTGTGAGTTTTGCAGAGGCAACTAATGGACCACTGTGGTGAACAGGATGCTGGACTAGACAGATCTTTGGCTTGATCCAGTAGGACCTTTCTTATGTTCTTACATTGGCAGAACACTTTGTCTTAATTCAGGCGCTCCCATGCCTATTATACATTATATGTCAATGCCTCTGGATAATAATGCAAAAAAGAGAGGACAATGGTTTGGGACACCCACTGCCGTAAGGCTTTCTGTCTTCTGTGCATAATTTTTTCATGCCCAAAATGTGCCATAAAGCACATTTGCACCTTCTCATGAGTCAGCTAGGCTGGCGCACAGAGGCTGAATTCAGCCTCCGTGCCTATGGAGGGACTGAGCCTTGCATCAGCTGACTTGGCAGATGCAAGGCTCTGGGGTGGGCAGAGGGAGAGCGGGCGGTGGGCAGCCCCAGTGGTGGGCTGGGACCCACCTCAGGAGGTGGCACAAGTCTGAGGAGACCCATAGGGCCTGAAGTGGCTTACCTGGGCATAAGGGGAAAGTTTCCCCTTACCTTTAGCTGAACCACTTTGCAGTCCTATTTTGTGCTGGATACAGTGCAAGCCTCCTGCCTTGCCTGTTCCAGCGCAAGATAGGATTGTGCTGTTAGAGACTGAAAGAGAAGTACAGGTGGACCCTCGTTATCCACAGGGGTCTGTTCCTGGAACCCTCATGCATACCGAATTCTGCATGAAACCAAATCATGTGGGGTCCACTGAGCTCCAAATGCAACTGGAGGCTTGCTGGCCTCCGGAGGTCTTAAAGGCACTTCTGGAGGCCTATGGAGGCTGTGCACAGCCTCTACAGGCCTCAAAAGAGCCTCCAGAGGCTTCAGGTTGGGCTGAATGTAGCTCAACAGGGGTTCGGAAGGACCCATATTAAGCCAAATCCGCAGATAAGTAGATTCAACCTGTATACAACTGCCTCTCAGATAGAGGAAGACAGCTGTTTCCATCTCCTCAAGCAGTCTTGGAGATCTTCTCTTATGAGTAGACAATGCAAGCCATATCCCCCAAGGGAAGGTACAGAACTATACCAGTGATTTATGGGAACTAAAATCCATTTCTCACTTTGAGTAGAACAAAATAATTCATTTTGCTCCCCACCAAAACACATGGAGTTGAACTGGATTATTCCATCAACTTCTGAACTCATACTCACTTTACTTGGATTTAAAATATTGTGAGAACAAGACTGAAGTAAGTCAGTGTTCACTCAATCTATCCTACTGTCACAAACAAAACAGGACTTTTTTCCCTTTGTCTTCTAACAACTTCTTTTTGAGCTGAATCCTATGCATATCTTCTCAGAAGTAAGCAACACTGCAGTCAGGTAAGCATGGATAGGAATGAAGATTTTGTATGTTTCATTTTAACTGCAATGCTGCCTGTGAAATATCTTTTGCTCTGGTTTCATATTTTATTTTCTTCATTCTGCTCATCTTCTGGGGATGGGAATGGTGAATTTCCTTATGCATAGGAGTCTGTAAGCCTTTCCATGGAGATTTACAAGGTGTTATGAATTATTGCTGAGGTTTATGTCATCATAGTTATACATTTCTGTCTTAGTAAATAAACTGAGATTTGAATCTTTTTCATCGAACTTCATTTCATTACTCATGTTTCTCATTTGTGAAAAGTACAGGGTCATACACTTGTCGTTAGATATTTCAGTTTTTAGATATGTAAAAAAAATTGCAGTCAAATCCAATCAATTCAGTTACTTTGAAGAGTTTGTTTGTTTTGTTACGCCTATTAATTTCACCAGCACCCAACACACTGAAAGGAAATACTAATCAGCAGTGAAGAGAGATATTCAAACCCTTGTTATATTAGTTTATACTTTTATCACTCTAATAAAACTGAATGTTCAAGTACGGTGGCTGTGGTAGATCCCCTTTTAAACACCTATAGTTCTAATAATGTGATTTCCAATGCTGCTCAGATTTTAGCTTGTAAAAAAAAGTCCACAAACACATTCCCAGCAGCACAATGGAATGCAGTGCAATTCCCAATTGTAAATATGGTTCAGCGTGATGCACCCTAGGGCGAAGCTGGGAGGAGCAAGGAATCTCTACGTGACTAAGAAGTGGGTCTTTCAGCCCGAAAAAGAGCACTGGAGAATTTGAAATGGCATGATTTTGCTGAGCAATAATAGGTGCCCTGATTTTTGCCTTGAAAATTTGGACCCCAGTATCCACGGCTTCCAGAATCTGTAGGGAGTTCTGGAACAGAACTTCTGCAAATACTGAGATCCCACCTGTAAATAAATGCATGCACAGATACTATGGAGAGCCATAACTGTGACTATATTTTTACTTTTTCTCTAAAACTCTATTTTCCTACTCATTCTCATTTTATTTCCTGACATAATGCTTAAGCCAGTGGTTCTCTCACATTTCAGACCGGGACCCACTTTTTCGAATGAAAACCTGTCAGGACCCACTGGAAGTGATGTCATGATCAGAAGTGACATCATCAAGCAGGAAAATTTTTAACACTCCTAGGCTGCAATTCTACTCACACCCAGGAGTAGGTCCTATTGACTATCATTGTTAAAAGAATACATGTGTGTATGTAAAATGTAATGTATGTTTGGGTTGGGGCACCTTCCTAATGAGGAAAGGTTACGGCGTTTGGGCCTCTTCAGCCTAGAAAAGAGACGCCTCAGAGGGGACATGATTGAGACATACATTAATTATGCAGGGGATGGACAGAGTGGAAAGAGAGATGCTCTTTACACTCTCACATAACACCAGAACCAGGGGACATCCACTAAAATTGAGTGTTGGGAGAGTTAGAACAGACAAAAGAAAATATTTCTTTACTCAGCGTGTGGTTGGTCTGTGGAACTCCTTGCCACAGGATGTGGTGATGGCATCTGGCCTGGACGCCTTTAAAGGGGGATTCTGTTTCTGGAGAAGTTTCTGGAGGAAAAATTCATTATGGGTTACAAGCCATGATGTGCATGTGCAACCTCCTGATTTTAGAAATGGGCTATGTCAGAATGCCAGATATAAGGGAGGGCAGCAGGATGAAGTCTCTTGTTATCTGGTGTGCTCCCTGGGGCATTTGGTGGGCCGCTGTGAGATACAGGAAGCTGGACTAGATGGGCCTATGGCCTGATCCATAATAAAGGTTTTGTTGACTGTTGACTGACTGTTAAAAGAATATACATATTGGTATTGGTATTGGCAACCTTCAGACTCGAAAGACTATGGTATCGCGCTCTGAAAGGTGGTTCTGGAACAGCGTCTAGTGTGGCTGAAAAGGCCAATCCGGGAGTGACAATCCCTTCCACACCGGGAGCAAGTGCAGTCTGTCTCTGGTCTGTCTCCCTGGCTATGGCCTTCCTTCTTTGCCTCTTTGCCTCAGACTGTTGGCCAAGTGTCTCTTCAAACTGGGAAAGACCATGTTGCACAGCCTGCCTCCAAGCGGGCCGCTCAGAGGCCAGGATTTCCCACTTGTTGAGGTCCATTCCTAAGGCCTTCAGATTCCTCTTGCAGATGTAGCACAGCTGTGGTCTATCTGTAGGGCGCTTTCCTTGCACGAGTTCTCCATAGAGGAGATCCTTTGGGATCTGCCCATCATCCATTGTCACGACATGACTGAGCCAACGCAGGCGTCTCTGTTTCAGCAGTGCATACATAGTAGCTTGTTAAAAGTACAGGTTTGCAATATTTCCCCAACTGTAGTCACATACCTTGGTAGCATCAAGTCTAATACATTAAAAATAAAATATTGAAATTAATGGGGACCCACCTGAAATAGGCTTGCAACCCACCTAGTGGGTCCCGACCCACAGTATGAGAAACACTGGGTTAAGTTGTCTTTTCAAGCCATTCTAGTTCTCTTCTAACAAACAATTCTGAATAGACTTCTCTCCAAAATTCTATAAGGAGTTGCCCATACTGGGTGTAGGGTCATCACCCCCATTCTCTATCAAATTTCAAAATGATTTCCAACACAACAATGCAACCACAAAAATTTTTTTAAACACTAAATCCCAGAATTGTCTTTATTTTCAAATCACTCTTTACAGGGTCATGTACTGGAAAGGAAGTCTCAGGTCAACATAGTCAAATTCCCTTCAGGAGGGTCAAGTATGAGTCACTGCCAGGCCACTGACCAGCTCATCATGCGATAGGGTCATAATTGCACCAGCTAAGGTAGAATCATTTCTGTACAAAATGAACTGACACTAGTATTTGCATGACTCCGCCCCTCATGCTATTATCAACACCAGTTCAGCACTGTGAGAGTTCCCTTGAAATGATTAGGAAGGGAAGAAAAAATTCCACAATACATGAACTGCATGTATGTGGGGGGGGGGAAACAAATATTGCCCTAATACAAATATATCAATTTGCTTAGAAACCACTACACATTTCCACAGAAAATCTGTTTGCTGTTTGAACACAGGCGTACAAAGAGCAAAAATGTTTGCCTTATAAAACAGAGAGCTGCTCCTAAAGAGTTAGAAATAAACTGCTTCTGCTTTGGTACCCTTGTGACCTATATGAGTGAATATTTTTAGTGATTATTTTGTGAACCTAGTTAAAAGACATAAATTATTTGGCCATCTCTGTTTTGTCTAAGTTCTGATCACAGCCTCAGGCACAAAGGCAATCAATGCTGATGAATGACTAAAACATTTAACATTCCAGTTCTCACCAAATAGGAAGTTCCCATTATTTCATTCCACATCTTCACTCTATCAATTTGACAAGGGCATGCAGCTCTACACTTCACTGCCTTCACTCCAGAATGAATTGGCTTATCTATCTGTTGATAATATGAATGATAAAATGAAGGAGTCAGGAGCAAACTTTGTTTTAACACAAAAATGTCATACTTCATTTTGTTAACTTAATTGCATTTGTTCCATTTTACCATATACATCATTCCCAATATATGCTTCGCTACCAGGTCCCCAAAAGGGAGAGCACCAGTCATTACACTGCCTTCTGTAAAAGGTCTCAAAAATGAACATGCATGCCTACTTACAGGTCAATAGAAAACAAACGTCTCTTTCAGAATAAGCCTGGACATTAGTATATACCAGCGGTATTCAAACTGAGTTGTTGTGACGCCCCAGCATGAGGGCCCTGGCCACTTTCTTCTTAAGGGGCAGGGGGAAGGCAAAGACATGATACCCAGGATCGCGTCACTTGGGGCTGCAGGGACTGGTATGTACTCACCAGTCCCTGCAGCAGCCTCCCGGAGGTGTGGAGAGCCCTGCACAAGTGTCTGCAGGGCTCCCCGAAGATTAAAAAGTGGAAGCACAGCAACTGCGTTCCACTTCCAGTTTTGTGAAGGAAGGGCACGATCGCTGCACTTTCACTTCTTAGGCTTCGGGCAGCCTTGTAGACGCCTCTGCAGGGCTCTCTGCATCCCAGGAAGGTTGCTGCAAAGACTGATGAGTACATGCCAGTTCCTGCAGCCCCCTGAGCAACGTGATCCTGCAGGTTGTGTTGCTGCCTTCCCCCTTCCCTGCAAGGACTTAGTGCGGTCCTCAAACTCCCTGAGAGTTTGAGAACTGCAGGTATATACCATTGTCAAAATACATCACACCACTAGTTTTTTGTCCTGTTAACTGTCTTCAGAAGTTGTTGAAATAGGAATAAGCAGTAATAGCAATGAAGATACAATCTTATAATTCACTTCTTTATTTATATACTTTCTATCCCACCTTCCTCTCCAAATTAACAGAGCCCTCAAGGTAGCATATAACGTAGGGAAAATATAGAGAAGTGCAAAAAAAAGTGCAATAATGTTAAAAATAATAGAGAATAATGCAATTAAAAAATTAAACCAAAATACAACCACAAAACCCCAAAGCAACTAATTAAGAGGGGAAAGTTAAGTGGAAAAGGAAAATCTTCAGCTCCCATTTGAAGGCTCACAAGGTAGAGGAAGTACTTAACAGGGACATGAGGTGCAGGGTCAGCAGGTAAGGCAGAACTGTCCTGTCATTAAAAGTACTGCAGTTGCCCCGCCTGCTGACACCCGAGGAGGTTCTCCTTACATTTGCTTTCTCAGGTGTAAGGAGAGCGTCTTTGGATATAAGCAGGTGGGGCAGCTGAAGTGCTATTCCATGGACAACATCAGGGCAGTTCTGTCTCACCTGCCACCCCTGCACCACACGTCCCTAGTACTTAATCCACTAGGTGGTAATTCCATAATAAAGGCTCCATCACAGGAGCCGCATAAAGTCCAGGATGGCCCCGACCTGTGGACATGCTTCTTCAGAGCGTGCAACCCTTTTCAAAACAGGTCAATATTCTGATATTGTGGATTTCCTAACCAAGATGTCTGCATCTCTTCAAACTTTTCCCACCTTTGTTGCATTAGTTTATACTTTATGAATTAGATACTAAAGAATAATTCCTAATACACTGAAAAGTTCTTCGATCTCTTTTTCAGTCATCAATAATTTTTTTAACTATGTAAACAATGGAGTTATCTGTCATATACAGATGTGAGTGGAGTAAACAACCTAAACCTGTATGAAATCTAGACCTGTACAAATGAGTGAATACTGAAGCGCCCCTTCTTGAAGATGCAGGATTGCTAATAACAGTTACAATTCTGAGTTATCAATTTCAGGTACAGTGGGTCCTCTTTATCCATGGATTTGGTATCCACAGATTTGACCAACCACAGGTTCCGAACCCGTGACTGGAAGACCCACCAGGACCCCGAAATGGAACTCAGAAGACCTCCCAGATGCAACCTCCAATTCTGGGAACAGAACAGGTTGCCATGGTTGCCAAGGAGCAACCAGTAGTTTATATTTGTGGTGTAAGTCTTACAACAAACCAATCTTAGGTATGTCTACTTAGCAGTAACATTTATTTCAATAGGACTTAATCCCACATAAATATGTATAGAATTACAACCTAAGTGACTTTTTCCTATTGCTTGTTCATAATTTTTTATACCTATGATTGATATTATGACATCAATATAAAGTTGAACTTGTTTTTGAACAAGACAAAAGCCACCATATTTTCAGGAAGCTATAGAGAAAAAAATAAGCCTGTTTGTTCTTAAAAAAATATTTCCAAATAATGTTGTTTAGTGAAAGACTAGCTCTACAGCAGTAAATTGGCAAGATGTTCAAAATCAAAAGAAAAGCATAATGTTTAACTGACATTATAAAGTAAGCCTATAGTACAACATAGTGCAAGCCATATAGGATTATTTTCCCCCTAATATATTGAATTATTAAGCATCACTTTTTTATATATTCTGATCTTACTTGACAGAATTTAAAGACAGTACCTCCTGAATGCAACAAGGTGCACTGAGCTCTTTCCTTTTTCTGTCCTGCCCCATCCCCACTCCAAAGTGAAGCTTAATCTTATTACATGAAGAAATCTACAACATTGATCTCTGCTAGAAATTGTATTTCCCCAGCATCAAAATAGTGGAAATAAGGTGAGATTACTCAGGTAGTGTCAAGGTCATGATAATTTTGAGAGCGTTTGGCGTGAAATATGTTTTGCTATGGTGGAAAGGCAAAAGGAATGCTTTATGAAAGCTTGCCTTCATGCAAATGTAACTCTCAGCCCTGAGAGTTACAATCTTATATGAGCAGCAATCATTAATTCTACCAGAACCCATCCCTCATCTTACATATTTCTCTCTCTTTCTATCCATTTATTATATATAAATGAATCATGACTCTCCAGAGCAGAAAGCTTCTCTTTGTCTCAAACAATGATGAACGTGAGATTTTTTAAAATTTCTCCCAATCTTTTTTCTCTTCCCCAATATATGAGCTGCTCAGAAGTTGCTGCAGATGGACAGTCCGAAACAAGCTCTCTCTCTCTCTCTCTCTCTCTCTCTCTCTCTGTAGAAATCAAATGTTGCTAACTGGACACTGCAGGGGAAACTAAAACTTCTCAAGTGAGACAGCAAGAGGATAGAATGCCACTACTACAATATCTACATTTATAAACTGAAATACTCAGAAAAAAGGAAGCTAGACTAACAACTTGAGCAAGAGCCACCAGACATATCTGTATTTTGAACTAGCTAAACCTGCCTTAAGACTAGACCCTGAATATGCAACCCTCAACACCAAAGAGAAGTGCTATGCAGATCATGTAACACTGTCAAGTCCCTATCAATGTCAACAGCAACAATATTTACTGAAACACAGCTACTAGATATTATTTTATTTACCATCCACAATATAGTCCAACTATGCCAAAGACAATTGATAGTCAACATGGAAAACGTAATTATTCAGAAGTCTATTGAAAGATCAATATCCCATTCTAATATTAGTCAGTAGCACAGCTTTTCTGAATTAAAGAAAAAAGTGCTCCAATAATCTTTAATTTTCTGTGATATTTATATTCTATATTATTCTATATTATTCTATATAGAATATATATTCTATATTATTTGAGTACAATTTACATTTAGCAACATTCATGACAAGCAGCAAAGATTATCCAATTCAAATCGATAAAGGATATACAGTTTTAAGGGGCCTAAAATAAATGCCCAAATGGAACAAGTTTGTGCAGCATATTCAATGTAGTGATGTTAATATGCTAACTTGAAAGAGAACATAAATAAGCAGAAAACACATAGCAAAACTTAAAGCATAATCCTGAGTTCCAGTTCCAGAGCAGTGCTTTTCAAAGTGTGCTCCTAGGAGCCCTGGGACTCCCTGAGAACCATTCAGGGGTTTGGGGGGCACACCATAAGTGGCATCTATCTGCTCAACACTGCACCACTCTGCATACATTGGCACTCTGGGGCCTCCCCAAGACTCCACACATGCACTGACAGGGCTCTCTGAGACTCCATTTAGGAGTGCAAAGGGCTCCAGAAACCAAAACCACTGCACCAGAGGAAGGGCTTCTACCCAATCCTAACATTCCCCAAAAGCTGACGTATCTTGAAAACCACCTGTGTCATGGTTGTTACCACCTGCATCATGTAAGTGATAACACTGCAGATACATGAGAGTACAGTTACATCAGCATTTGCTCTACACAGCAAAGATACACCAGTAGAAAATTTAAAACAGAAGATTACTAGTAGGTTGGAGACAACATATTCATGATGAAACATACTCTCCCCAGATCCTGCACCAATGGAGCATTATACTGACTTCAGGAGTACATTAAAAATCTTTCCCCTATGGAAAGCCAAAATATCGTACTTGTAAGCACCTGGTCACAGGGGAATAGTTTGGCAGGATTTCTCCACTTTGTTTCTTCTATATGTTTCTTCTTCTACTGCATATGTATAATGGGTCTATTACATTAACTTGTCAGTACTTCTTGAATTAGGTACCAAGCATTTGTTACACTTGTACAATATTATTGCAGTGGTCGGAGAGGCACTGGGTGCCAAATGCAGTAAGTTCACTGCTGAGCAGCGCAGAGGAATTCCAGGGTAGGGAAGGGAGAGAGGGGGGAAGAGGTGAAATGGGGATGGGGTGGGCAGACCAGGCCTGGAAGGGGGCAGGGATGGACTGGTTCCTATCTCCCCTGCCAGACCTGATACACCGACCCAGGGTTGCATGTTCCTGAGCTAGCGATTTTGCTGGTGCAGGACCAAGTAGCTCCCCAGGTAGCCCCATAGAGGCTGCTGGGGCTTTTTCTCAAGGTCAAGAAGACAAAAGTACCACAGTGAGACATTTAGCAGCTTCACTGCCCTCACCAGAAATAGTGGTGACTGTTTTATGTGCCACTGCATAATGGCACAAACATTTTGGATAGGAATGGGCTGGAAGTTATCTGTTAGTACAGACCTCAATCTCACGCACACCAAGACTACTTATATCTCACTGACATCAATGGGATTCAAGCCACCTGCATAAAGATTGCAGCCAAAATTAATGTAATATGAAAGACTGCCTATTCTGTGTACTACCTCTGACAGATTAGATGTTAGTGTTACAAAACGGTTAAAAGTCCTGAAATGTGAATTTCAACTTCAGTGGGCTATATAATCATGCATGTCTGTTCACTGCATTAAAGAGCATTCCACTATCTTATTTATACACTTTGCAGTGACTTAAGCAGATGGGATTAGTAGAAGCTATACTGAATAATACTATGCTAATATATTACACTAATAAAACAGAATAATCCATATTTATTATGACAATATTGAATTTTATCTCAGCTTGGATGGGTTCACTACGAGTTTACATTGGTATTAAATGACCCAACAAATAATTAACAGAAATCACTGTTAAAGAGATAAGAGACCTATTAATTTTTCAAGATTTTTTTTTTTTAAGTTCTGCTAGTTTACACAGAAACAAGAGCCTGGAGTCATGGGAGGACAAAAATGTCATTTCCTCCCTTAATAATGGGTTGTATCCTAAGATTTCCTTCCTCTTGGGGAAAGAACTTCTTGCTACGGAAAAAGTGTAACTCTTACAAGGAGGAAGAAATCCCTTTGCTGGAGGAAGTCATCTCTCACTGGAGAAAGTAAACAGGATACATTCCACTGGTGCTGAGCTGAATAGGCAATGAAAATGGCAGCTTCCACAAACCCATTATCTCCAGAAAACTACCAAGGCATGTACTTGTACCCGAGTCCTTCTCAAAATCATGATTTTTCCAATGGCAAAATGCTGCTGTTAGAAACAGTTGAATACTGAGCTGTGAAAATCGAACAAAGTTACAGATCTGAGGTTGAGTTCAAGAACACTTTACATAAATACATTCAGCTAAATTTCCACATCCTCATTTTCCCTGGAGAGTACAGTGGAATTGCTGAAAGATACTGTAGAAGTTTACTGTATCACTAAAGACTTACTAAAGCTCAGGGAACCATATATGGTACACAAAATCCTGATACCCTTGCTAAAAAATAATGCATCTACATTCTAAATTAAAGCAAAAAACACTGCATTTTTAAATCTAAAAACACTTAGCAAAATTGCTTCTCGGTACAGTCTGTCATGTCATTTATAACATTAATATTCCTGCAGAATATACAAAGATTTAAAAAAATTCTTAATGCTGCATACCTCCTAAAGCATGTTTCTACAACACAGTTGCGACCACCTTTACAAAGGTACTGACTAAATATTGGTTAACTGACTGAAATTGGGTCCTCTGTTCACCAAAAGATTTATTAATGTTCACCTCAGTGATTATAGTTTTATAAATTCAGCTAATAGACTAAGTAATTAGGTGCTTATGATTATGTAACTTAATGCCTCTTGGAACACACTATGAATAAGAAATCACAGCTCGATGGCAACGACCCCAAAAGAGTCATCTGCTTTTAATTTTCTACTTATAGCTTGTGTGTTTCATGAATACATTAAGCTAGAGGATAAATTGAAATCCTTCCATTTGCTGCACAATATTTTATAAGACTAATGTATGTACATAAGTTTTATTCAAAGTCTGTTACATGTTCCACATACACTTATTCTTCAACTCTACAAGCCCCTTCCTTATTCAAGCTTTTCCAAGAGTCACATTTATCCATACCACCAGAATCACAGTACAATCCTGCACATGCTTACTCAGAAGTGAGGCCCATTTTGTTCAACAAGGCTTACTCCCAGGAAAGTGTGTGCATTATACATTATGTGTGTGTATTAATCTATTACACCAATATGGGAACCTTCATGCAGAATAATCCAATCAACTTCCCTGTTCTAGCCTGACTTGCTGCTGTCTTATTTTTCCTTAATTCATGTCATTTATATTTGGAGACAATTGATTGTTCCTTTAATCACACTTGATTAAGGCATTCTGCTGTACCCCTGAACAGTCAATTTTTATATGATGAATATAACAAACCTGCAAAGTAAAAAATAAATAAATACTAGACATATGAAGGCAAGTGTTAGATCATTTGCTCACCAGCAGGTGCGATTCACCTCCCTGCAACTTTCTTTGAGCCCACTGGTCCCTGGCCTTCTAACTTGAAACCCTCCATCCCTAAACCTCTCTACTTTCCCTAGCTCCTTTTTGCTATTATCCGTAGTCAAAAAGAATTTCAAACACACTAACAGCATGACTTGCCAAGATTCTCCTTTGAATGTCCTAGCTTGACTAGTTACAATACCATCCATGACCTCACAACAGAGCCATTAAGAGGGGATAGGAAAGCTAGCAAGTGTTGGGAAGATGATACCTATAAATGAGAGAAAAAGAATGGTATGAACAACCTACACCGATAAACTTAGAGCCCAAGCCTACCTTCCCCCCACCTACTCCACCAATGCAACCTCAATAGAATTGGGCTGTTACTCTATTGTAAGTTCTTACTCTTATCCCAACACAAAAATTGTAGGTAGAATAAGGAAACAAGGAGAGAATACAGCAACATAGGCCAATCGGAGTGGTTTTTAAAAATTCTTTTTCTTTCTTTTTTTCTATTTTCTTTTTTAACTCCACTTGTATGCACTCTAGGGAAAGCATAACCATTTCATTCTATTAGTTCACAGGGTGAAATGCTGTTATTGACTATCAAACAATTATACATTCTAAATATTTATTATCTCTGTGATTGCTGTTTTACTGTGGATAGTCTGTATTTTAAGATTATAAGCTATAATGAGAATTGGGTAGCCCTGAAAGTGGGGTGTAAATTAACCATTCCATTTGCCATTCGTTTCCCTGGGGCAAGTACCAACTGTCTCTGTTCAAGGTGTCCAGTTACACAAGTTGTTTAGCCAAGCTTTCTAGTCCTACAGGAGTCTTCATTAGGCAGATTGTAAGACAGTTGACGAGGGGGAAGAGGTGGGCATGTTGTTGGAGGGCGACAGTCTGCAGCTTGTAAATATAAAGATGGAGTTTTGCAGTTTTCTTGCAAGATATGAACTTTTTTCAACACATGTGGTTCTTAGACAAACAGCAAAAATGACATACAACCTTTTCAGAAATAAGAAGTATGCAACTTATGGTCCAATCCTAACTAACTTCCCACCCTACATGATGATGTAGCAGTGCCAATATGGTATCCACAGCATCCTGGAAGGGTGTTCTGGCCTCCAGAGGCCTCCCTGAGGTAAGGGAATATTTGTTCCCTTACCCTGGGGAAGGCCCAGTCAGCCAAGTGGGTCTAGTCAGACCTGTGCCAGCGATATTGCTGGAGCAAGTCCGTATGGACTTGTGAAGGTGAAAGGGAATGAGGATTCAGTGGACACCACTGCCACCGAATCCACCCCCTTCCTGGGCCCAGTCCTCCCTCCTCTCCATCCCATTGCCTCTTCATTCCACCCACTCCCTGTCCAGTTTCACCCTCTCCCTGCCTCCCTCCTACCTCCTGAGCAGTTCTATCTGGGGTGTCTGGTGTCTGTCCCTGAACAGACCCAGCCACTTGCTGTTTCTGGCAGTGGCCACCTTGCATGCTCCAGTGTGTCTCTTTGAAAGCACTCATGCCACTGGAACACTTGTTCTGGTAGTATAATGTGCCATCAGGATTGGGCTGTTAGCTGAATATAGTCTTCTTAGCTCAACTGAAATGTATGGGTTCCTTCAAGACCGGAAGAAGACTTGATAGTCTCTAAACAGGAGATAAATCTGCTGAAAACTGAAGCCCAGCTGGATGGTTTACTCAATGCAGGTCAGTATTCTACTCCTTGGAATTAGTAAAATAAGGGTATTGCATTACTACTCTTCTCTTGGACCAACACTGCCACCTATGATTATACAAGCTTCCTAACAATGATATAGCAACTATACAAACTTATAAAGAAATCAGTAGGTGAATCCAGAGGCTTAAAAATTAACTGCAGCTATCAAAATGTACGAGCACTGAACTGCTGCCTCTTCACAAACCCCTAACATCACCATCTTAACCATCTCCATCTTAACTGTGCAAAACTACCATGAAAATCAATATGACACAATTAATAATCCACTACCACTGTCAGGGAAGAAGCTGGAGGCTGACCAAGGGACATAGCAGTTGGTATACAGTGCATTCTCTTCCACTCTCCACATCCTGAGTTTACTAGGTTGATGGCTGATGGTGGGAAGACTGGTAGGTCTATCCACCACCATCATTCTAACCCAGGGGTGCCCAAACCCCGGCGCTGGGGCCACATGCGGCCCTTGAGGCTTCACAGTGTGACCCTCAGGGAGCCCCCAGTCTCCAATGAGCCTCTGGCCCTCTGGAGATTTGTTGGAGCCCACACTGGTCCGATGCAACTGCTCTCAGCGTGAGGGCAACTGTTTGACCTCTCGTGTGAGCTGTGGGATGAGGGCTCCCTCCACTGCTTGCTGTTTCATGTCTGTGATGCAGCAGTCTTGCTTTGTGCAAGGCCTTTCATAGGCCTTGAGCGATAGCAAGACCTTCATTCAGTCATATAAGTTCAGCTTTAATATATTCATTTATGTAAACTTATGCAAATTTATTCAAATTTTAAAGGTAAATTAATTCTTTCCCCACCCAGCCCCCAACACAGTGTCAGAGAGATGATGTGGCCCTCCTGCCAAAAACTTTGGACACCCCTGTTCTAACCTATGGAAACTAGGCAGAGCAGGGCCATCTTTGAAAAACCACCCCACCCAGGACAACATAGAACCCAGGGGTTCTTGTTTAAATCAGATCTCAGTAGCATGTTCACATATGACAACCCAATGAATTACCCATGAACATGGATTATGCAGGCAAGGAGTCCAAATGTAACCAGTATACCAACAAAAAGAAAAAGGAAACAAGGAAGAGAGATAAAAAAAATGCAACAAGCAGGTTGCTGAAAAATATCTGTACAGTGCTTCATTAGATGAACACAGAAAGTAACTCAACTATAGTGGATGTAATAACTGGCAAAGCAGAGGGAGCCACGAAGCTACTTAAGAGCAACCATGCAAAATTCTAGCACTACCGTGGCAACTTTGCAAGCTGGCTTGGAGTGCAAAGAGCAAATGAAGAGCAAATTAATCTCCTAAATGTGCCTAGCTAGAATACAAGTCCCCACTGCTAGCTCCTTATGTTGTCTCTTGAAGAGCATATGAGGTTGCCTTCCATGAATGAGTAGCTGATTCCAACAGCATACCTGGCAAAGTATATGCAGGCACTTTTTGTGCTTGTTCTTAAGATACCTAGGTTTGAAGATGTCATCAGGTTACTCATCAGATGGATGATACTGGGCACCATCCACCCAGCCCTTTACCTAGACAAGCAGGTTTGTCTGCCCAATCATTGAACCTTAGTAAAAGGCTTGGCTAGGAGATGTTGTTTCTGGGAATTGTTTCCAGACATAAAGATCAATACATAACCCGCCACGTGTGTGTTTGAGAATACAGTTTCAAACAAGCATAAATGCTATTGTAGGAGGATGTCCAGCAATTCTTAGGATACTGAGCAAGCACAGAAGTGTCCCAAAGAAAGAAAAAATGGGCCAAAAAAAAAAACCCAGATAGGAATAGGACATTTAACATTATCACCGTTGCACGATGGAGGAAAAATTCATTATGGATTACAAGCCATGATGTGTATGTGCAACCTCCTGATTTTAGAAATGGGCTATGTCAGAATGCCAATGCAAGGGAGGGCACCAGAATGCAGGTCTCTTGTTATCTGATGTGCTCCTTGGAGCATTTGGTGGGCCGCTGTGAGATACGAGAAGCTGGACTAGATGGGCCTATGGCCTGATCCAGTGGAGCTATTCTTCTGTTCTTACCAAACGCACAGGCAGCCCATTTCTATCACCCATCAGGCTGCATGATCGGTCCACTGACAGAGCGCATGCAATGGTGGGGGGAGTGACAAGATGTCATTTTTACTTACATCATCATGCCTGGCCACAAATCGATCTCCTTGAACCTACACCAACTATTTAGCAAGTCCAAGGAGCCTTGAGGGGGAGAGTCAGGCCAGGAAAGAGGGGACAGGATCTTGGCATGCACTGCTGCCACTGAGATCCTCCTTCTCCTGCTTCCAAACCACCACTGTTTGACCTGGTCCCATCCCCAATCCTCTCCGAAACCACCTCAGATGCCACCTTACCTGCTTTCGAGAAGCATCAGAGAGCCACTGACATGCACACAAAGCTTTTGGCCATTTGTGCCAGAACAAGACTTATGGAAATGGATCATAAGATTGAGAGCCTAATCCTGTGGTCCACACTGCGCCTCCATGGCACAGACCACAGTTGCAAATGTGCCATAAGGCATGTTTGCGGGGCTTAACGCCGGGCTCCTGCCAGAGGTGGCTCAGCTCCGGCCGGCGCTGAGCCAGCGCGCAGCGGGTGCCCGCATTCCGCAGCTAGGTGGTCTCTGTGACCGTTGGGCTGCGGAACGGGAAATGGGAGTGTGGGGGAGGCATTCCAGGAAGGGGGTAGGCGTAGTTGGGGGCGTGGGGCTGCGAACCCAGGGGCGAGGGAAAGGCGGGTCCGCAGAGCCAAGCTCCACAGGGTCCAGGGCGCTCGGGCAGGACTGCTCACCCTACACAACTGCCTTCACTTTAGCGGCAACCAAACCATTGTGGGACTGCTTCCCTTACTCGGGGGAAGGGGACCAATGTCCCCTTCTCCCAAGGAGCCTCCCGCAGTAGTGCCGGAGGCTCTGGATCTGGCGGGAGCCCTTTGTGGAGCCGCCAGGTCCTGCAGCGCCAGGCAGCTCAGGATTGGCTGTGAGTCATTAGTCACTCTTGGTGATTTCCTCACTACTGAGATGCAACATGGATAGGTTCACGCATACGTTTTCATCATTTGATGACTGCAGCATCAAGTTGTGGATTTACCTGACAGAGTATCAACACATTACGCCCTGTGTTTTGTAATTTCTATACTGGCCCACAAAAACTGCTGATTGAACCACTGACATCTACATTTCTAGGCATTTCTCTCAATTTCCAGGTCTTTCATCTTCTCTCAAGCAAGAGCAAATACGTGAGTTTTCAGTTAAATTGTTGCTGATAACCACTAAGATGAGCAAAAGGTGTAACTGAGCATACGGAAGTATTTTGGGTCAGCTGGTGTTTATATTTTTCTGCATTACGTACTACTTGATTTCCAATTGTTGTATGAGTCCATTGTTTCTTCAAAGAGCTATCTGATCACTGCACTAATAGCTTATTCATGCACAAATGGTTTATCACAGATCAAACTCCTAAACAAAGCTTTTACATCACATTACATCAAATAATACTCTTCTAGGAATGGTAGCATAAAAAATAGACCTGGTAGCGGATTAAAAATGTGGGCAAGATTTAATGGTTTATATTCCTGTGAAAATAAATATAGCCTTTAAAGGCTATCGTAAAAAAAGAATATTTTACCATACATTCTCACCTTTGATTTGCAACTCTGATACTGCACCCCTTCTGATGTATTGAACCATAGTATGGATAATTTTGGAATGTTTCGAAGAGCGGACATTTGACTGTACTATAGAAGATTAAATTGATACATGTGTTTGAATCAGCGGTTTTCTGTCTTGCCTGAGAGGAATACGGGTGGCATCTGTATGTTGGGGTGTATGTGTTTGAGCAGCTTCCATCTACTTTGGGGTGAGTTGTAATCTTGCTCAGTGTGGCTGCAATCCTATCCACACTTTCCTGGGAGTAAGCCCCATTGACTCAAATGTGACTTACTTCTGAGTAGACCTACATAAGCTTGGGGTATGTGTCAACTTAACCAAGGATCCTCAACTTTCTCTTTTTCCTCCCCCTTCAAAAAAAGAAAAAAAAAGTCACTCTTGATCAGCTTTGTCTCCAAAAATTGATTAAAAAATAAAACACCCATTCCTTTTCAGCCACCCCCCTTTTTCCTCCTGCCTCCTTTTGGGGGGGGGGGTTACTTCCCATGTTGGCTGCTATTATAAGACAAAAGGCACAATCCTAGCTAGGTCTACTCAGAGGTAAGTTCTATTGTGTTCAATGGGACTTACTCCCAGGAAAGTGAGGTTAGGATTGCAACCAAACAGTCTCTAGGTCTCAGTTTCACATCAGTTTGCAATCAGCAGATACACAAAAAACAAAGTCTTCCCCTTCCCCAGCATGTTCATCACTTCTCTCTCTCTCCCTCCCCCTTTCCAAAACCCTTCAGGTGTGCTGCTAACAAACTCAGCACACAATCCTAACCAGGTCTACTCAGATGTAAGTCCTATTTTGTTCAATGGGGCTTACTCTTACGTAAGTGTGGTTAGGATTGAAGCCTCAGAGTGCTGGCAGCTGTTTTTTTTGTTTCTAGTGTATCATTATAACACCTTCATCCCCATTTTGGGGTTAACTGTGGTCAGGTGATGTAATGGGGAGCCATGGCATTTGGACACCCCCCTCCACTAAGAGCAGGCTGGGCTCCCTCCTTCCCAAGCAGAGAAAAGCACTGCGCTGCGCTGCTATCTCTAGGTCAAGCTTGCCTCCCAGTTTGAAGCCTGCCAACAGCGCGCCCCGTGCTGATGAGATCCAGCACCTCCACCGCTACCCAGCCAGCCTTCTCTCAGTTTGGCTGGGAGGCTCCACCACCTCCCTGGACCATGTCTCACACAACCTCCCCACCTCACACTGCCCCACCCTCAGAAAAGCAGCAAGTAGGGAGGCAGCAGGTGCAGCTGAGCTGAGCAGCTACAGCCACCTTTCTCCCCAAGATGCCCCTGGAGGTGAGCCACACCTCCCTAGGGAACCCTGATGAACAGATTGAATACCTCAGCAATACACCATAAAGTATATGCAATGAAAGCATTCATTCAAGAAGGCTACAAAAACAAAGGTAATTCGAGCACTAATAGTGCACGGAAACGAAATGTATACAGATTTCAGGACTGTATAGTACAAATAAAACCAATTGCTAAAAATCCTTGTAGCACAGTTAAAAACTTCACGAGCTCAGTGCTCCAGCTAGTCCAGAAACATGTCATCCCCCCAAATTCAAGGAAGTCTACAGGCAGTTCAACATAATTATCCTGGTTAAAAATTCCACAGACTTTACTTGAGTCACAATGTTAACATATCCACTTAGCTTTTTAAACAGATATAACCTACGTCAAAGCAGCTGCCACTAGTGTTGACAAAACATACTATCATTGACGTTAATTAAAGATACTGCCAAGGTTAATTTGGACATATGGAGTATTGTATAATATTTGTGCTTGTTTCAGAAAAGGAAAACACTGATTATATGAAGAACTTGTGTCACTTTGTTGCCCTATCTTCACATTTACTCTTTATTGCATAAAATGTTCTTGCCTTATTGGTGAATTTCATATTTAAGCTATTACATAATGCTCAATTGCTAACAGTGACAGCACAACACACACACCCTTTCTAGAGTTTCTATTGTGGGACAGTCTAGTTTTATTTTGTGCAAGTTTGGGAATGCATATGTTAATCAAAATGTTATTTTTTAAAGCCTTTCTTAAGGAAAAAATACAATTATTTTCATACCAATAATAATGTTGTTATGGTTTATGATGTTTCTTGCATTTGTCAACACAACTCTCACAGTAGTAATCTAGCACTAAACAACAGTGGCTAGAACTAGTTTTGATAACAGAAGAAAAAAAAAAAGGAACTGACTTTTTCCCTTGGTAAAAAATTCTAGGTATCTGAGGATAATTATGTCCATTTGTACAATTATAAAAAATAGCATTTAAAACTATTAAAAACAAGTTCAAATTTATCAAATCATAGTAAAACAGTTTTTAAAAAAATTGAGTATAATTATGGGTCCAAGCAACACCCTATACTTTAGAATTCCATTATAAATATATTCAATTTCTTTATACCAGAGTTTCTCAAACTGTGGATCGTAACCTGATTGTTGGTGGGTCATGAAGCTGTAATTGACAAACTGATAGCAGATGAGCAAAATGCACTGAAGCTTATGGAAAGTGAAATCGCCACACCATGTGCTTACTCTTAAGTAGATGAATGTGCCTTGGTCCATTGCGAAGGGCAGACAAATCCAATGCCACCAAAATGGTCCCAATCCAATGAACAAGGAGCTCAACAAGTGTTCCAGAGCAGGCACACACACCCCCAACCATAGTACAGTAAAAAGAGACTTGAGCTGGTAAGACTTTTTTTCTTTTTTAGTCTTGTAAAGCAAGGTGGATCCTAGCTAGGTATAGATAGGTGGACTATTTTAAAAAGCTGGTTCCAGTACTAAAAGATTCAGAACCCACTGCTTTATTTGAAACAGCTGTTATCTTCCCCCATCTTTCCCCTTATTTATTTGTTTTACTTTATTTATAATTATTCATTTTAATTTAATTATTTATAATAGCCTGCCTATCTAGGGGAAAAAGGCATAATTTCAGTGCTTGCTGCATTCTCAGGAAAGTACTTCCTGCTTGATGTTACTTCTGACTATGACATCACTTCCCGTGGGTCCTGAACAGATTGTCATTCTAAGAAGTGGGCCCTGGTGCTAAAAATTTGAGAACCACTGCTCTATTCATTGATTTTCCCTCTTTTATAGCCCAATTCTATCCCCCACCATTGTACACAATGCAGTCATGCTGCAATGGTGCGGGGTGACCAGATAGCCTGGGGGAAGTAAATAGGCTGCCTGGCTATCACTGAGTCTACTCAGACCTATGCCAGACCTCTGATGAGGTAAGTCCAAGGAGAGGCAGTGGGCATACTGGGCCAGAAAAATGGGGACAGCACCCCTACATGCACTGCTGCCACCAGGATCCACCCCTCCTGCTCCCAAGCTATCTCCTGTCCTTTCCCACTCCCCACCTTGAATCTTTCCCAAACTGCCCATAACCCACCTCTCTGGTACCTTACCTGCTCTAACACAGACTGAGTTCAATTGTGGTGGTCATTTGCACCAGTGGCTCCAACATGCATGACAGTGGCACAACACTTACAGTGCAACTGAAGAACTTTCAGCGGTAGGTTGCAAGATTCACTGTCTTAATTCCCCAGTACAATCGGACCATAACTATAATAATATCAGTTTGCCACACACACCATATCACAAATTGTTAACCAATCTGTCATTGGTGGCAAATCTTATTGTTTTCTTCCATTTATTATAGCAGTCTTAGTTTCATGAAGATGAAAATACAGTACTCTCATCATTCTACACCAGGGGCGTCCAAACCTTTGGGCAGGAGGGTCACATTATCTCTCTGACACTGTTGGGGGTCCTGGGAAAAAAAGAATTTACATTTCAAATTTGAATAAATTTACATATGTTTACATAAATGAATAGAGATGGAACTTATATGAATGAATGAAGGTCTTGCAATAGCTCAAGGCCTATAAAAGACCTTGCACAAAACAAGGCCGGCCTTTCCTTCGCTGCCACTGCTGCATCACAGACGTAAAGCAGCAAGCAATGGAGGGAGCCTTTGTCCCATAGCACACAAAATAGATTGAACAGTCGCCCTCATGCTGAGAGCACTTGTTTTGGGCCAGCATGGGCTCCAGCCTGTGGGCCAGATTGGGAGTCCCCGAGGGCCACAAGTGGCCCCGGGCTGGGATTTGGGCACCCCTGGTCTACACCAGTGGTTCTCAAACTTTTTAGCACTGGGACCCACATTTTAGAATAACAATCTGTTGTCAGAAGTGATGTCATGGCTGGAAGTGATATCAAGCAGGAAAATTTTTGACAACCTGAGGTTGCAATCCTATCCAAATTTACCCAGGGTAAACCCCATTGACTATCATTGTTAAAAACATATACAAAGCAGCCTGTTAAAAGTACAGATCTGTAACATTTCCTCAAATGCAGTCACATACCATGGTAGCATCAAATCTATTAAAAATAAAATATAGGAATGCATGGGGACCCACCTGAAATTGGCTCACGACCCACCTATTGCCTCCCAACCCACAGTTTAAGAAACAATGGTCTATACAGATCCACTTTAAACTTTACTACCACATCTTTAAATCTTACTACTTTAAATCTTTACTACCACAAAGAGGAAACAATTGTCTTCTACAGAAATAAACCTTATCTAGTCATGCCCTCTATCCGATCACCAATGAACTTCCAACATTTCATAATGCTAGGGCAAATGCAATAAATATGTCATGTCTGCTCATGAGCCAGGACGTTACTGAAACAGTGTAAATTCAACTTAGCTTGCAGATTAATTTTAATGGGTATACACTGTCATTTATTCACAAGGCATAATTCACTTACAGTACAAAAGTCACTGCCAGAAAACGTGATGCTGTAATTATCTTAGATGAGTTAAAAAGGATCAGACAAATGTATAGAAGGCAGATCTATGAAGTAGTTAAATGAACTATTAAAATGAAGCTTCCCTCTTCAGTGGTAGTATACATCTAAACACTAAAGGCTAGAGAAAAGGAGGAAAAGGACTGACTTTTATTACCTTCCTGTGAGTTTTCATGTGTATTGACCATTGTCAGAGGAGTTAATAGGGGGCCACATCCACAAAGTCATTTATATGCAGATTGCGTCTACGGGGCCCTGCAATACGCAGCCCTTCAAAGGTGAGAGCAGCTCTGCTGGGCTCAGTAGACCCTTCAGAGGCAAGGGAGGCAGAGCTCTCCTCTCCTCCAGAGGGTAGGGGAGGTATTCATAACAATCCGTGGTTTCAGTCAACCACGGGGGGTTCTGGAATGGAACCCCCGCAGATAACATACTGGGCATGCCTGTATTACTGAATTAGTCTGTAATGTACTAACGTCAATCCTATACAGTATGACTCACAACATCAATTATAGTGTTAATAGACACAATCCAATGCCTAAGCATTAAATTTGACAATTTGATTTGAATAGCAGGCCCCTACACATCATTAATAAAGAAAGACCAAGTGGCTAAAAAGTTGTTTCAAAAGGAAATATACATCTACCGTTGCCCCTCAAGCAGATCAGGGGAGTGAATTCTTTACTACCATAAAGAAGAAACGTCCAACAGAAATAAGAATTCCTGGTGACGTATCAAAGTCCTGTCCCCCCACTGAAGTTATGTTCCCCCTTTATCGCTGCACTTTATGATTCTATTCTTTCTGTCTTATCTAACTAATCAAAAGCAGCAACTGATGCACTGATGTCCACAATCACATCTGGGGCTCAACTTCCTTACTAGGTTAACTATTCTGTCAATCTGGGTTGATGATGCGATTAGGCCAGGATCTGGGTTTTAGTTTGCGCTGCACTGAGAATGTTGATTGCTATAGAAAAGAAGAACTCACTGTAGCTTATTCCAATACATGTTTTATCTGCAATAGTACAGAGGAACACTTGCTTCCAGCCATTGGAAACTGAATATTTTCAGGAACAAGTTGTTTATAAAAACAGGCACAATACAGCTGTTTCTTTTACTTACCTACCACTGACAACAGAGTATCAAAACATGTCACCAGTTCCTATCTTAATGTTCAGTTACTCACCTGAGGAAAACAAAAAAGAAAAATATTATTACTACTAGGCATGTGGATTCAATTTTAAAACAGACAGAAATGTTCTTTCATGTTCTCATTCATTTTTAATGGCTATTTATTTGGATTTAAGATATCTATATCCTACCCTTGTAGACCCATCTAAGGGACCATCAATTGGCTAACAACATTTGTAAAAAGAAAACAAAAGCAGATAAACGCAAAAACAGAAAGCAATAAGAGATAGCACTGGGTTGCTGGGGCCTGGGGGTAAAGTCTGTCCCTATTGTTCAGAAGTTCAGGGGTGAGCCTGACTGAGGGAATCCTCTCTTGGTCATGGGCTCCAGGTCGGTGCTCAATTGAGCAATCATAATTAAAATTCAGTGCAATCCTTTACATGCTGTTTTCCCACTTTAAATCAGCCAGCATAACAAATGACATTTTGGGAAGTAAATACTGTAATGCTTAGGGGGTAGTTTGGGTGGGAAACAATGAAGACATAGAGCGCTAAATAAACCCTTCCTCTGTGCCAGGGGTGCCCAAACCCCGGCCCGGGGGCCACTTGCGGCCGTCGCGGCCTCTCAATGCGGCCCTCAGGGAGCCCCCAGTCTCCAATGAGCCTCTGGCCCTCCGGAGATTTGTTGAAGCCCGCACTGGCCCAATGCAACTTCTCTCAGCGTGAGGGCGACTGTTTGACCTCTCGTGTGAGGTGTGGGATGAGAGCTACCGCCACTGCTTGCTCTTTCACATCTGTGATGCAGTAGCGGCAGCAAAGGAAAGGCCAGCCTTGCTTTGTGCAAGGCCTTTTATAGACCTTGAGCTATTGCAAGACCTTCATTCATTCATATAAGTTCATCTTTAATATATTCATTTATGAAAACTTATGTAAATTTATTCAAATTTTCAATGTAAATTAATTCTTTTTTTTCCCCGGCCCCCGACACAGTGTCAGAGAGCTGATGTGGCCCTCCTGCCAAAAACTTTGGACACCCCTGCTCTGTGCTATGGTCCTGATATGAAACACACCCCTGTGGCAGGCTGTATGTCTTCCTCCCTCCATCTTTTTGGGCCCAATCATATTCAAACTTCCCAGCACCAATAAACATTCCCTTAAGTTGAGGTGGTCTCTGCGACTGCCACCCCCCCCCCCACTGCAAGAAGCAGCGCATGCCCCACTGGCACAGATGAATTAGCCCTAGAAATTTGGACAGGATTGGGCCCTTTTTGTCATATTAATTCTTTCTTGTAAGAATTAATTATAACTCTAACTACAGATGTAAGAAGTACATTCCAAGTGCATGCTCAAACACTGCATAGTTAAAAACCCCTTGGAGCTATTAGCAATTTTGAGTTCACAAGCTCTTTTACTCTGTGTGCCTTTATGGCAATGAAAGCCCCATGCTTGGAACTATTTTGCCTCAACTTCATTTATTGTTCCTATTGATTCTATTCCTGGTATGCTATTTCAAAGGAGAGTACACCATGATCAATAAGAAAAGGTCCATAGAACATGCATGTCCTGAGTGCAAGTGGAAAGTACATTCAAGTGGTTATCGGAGGGAGGGATTTCAGTCCAGAAAATTGACATTTTGACAAAATTGAGCTCTCTCACTTCAGACATCAAAAATGGAAGGTATATGAATCCAAAGAAGATCGTCAATTTTGTTAATTTTAGGGCGCAATCCTAACCCACCTTCCAGCACCAACATAAGGACAATGCAGCTCCCCTTACTTTGAGGAAGACTCCATGAGTGCCACCCAACTGCAGGGTGCACACACATCCCATTGGCACTGCTATGCCAGTGCTGGAAAGTTGGTTAGGATTTGGGCCTTCATTTGTTACATGACCATGTTTGTGAGTTCAAACTCAAGGCAGAAATCAAGAGTTGAAGCAAAAGAACACGTTACATCACATGTGCCAGTTTTCTTTTTCCCTTGCTTTAAAAATAATGTGAGATGGCTCCTAAAATGGGCCAAAATTTCAGCAGAGGGAGGTCACTAAACATAGTCCTGGTTCTAATCCTGAAGGTGTTGTCCTCCCCACTTTGTGCACTATTTAAATGATGAAAAAAGTCTCCATTGAAAGCTAGAGTGCCTTTTTTATCACTTAAGTAGCACAGTTTCAGCCCATCTTGAGCACCATGATTCTTAAACAAGGAACTCTCCCCCAGGCCAGCGATGTGTTTAATGTAAAAGTGTTTAGGTCCTTAGAGAAGCCATGTTTTATGAAGTACTTGCCATCATGTTGCAAGAGCAATACATTTGGCAAACTCCCCATTTGGTTCTAGCCAAAAGTGATTTACAATAGTATAACTGGCTGTAGCAGCCTCCTTTTAAATAAAGCTGCTTAAAAACATACTTTACTCATATTTCTGAAGGAGAACATCTGAAGAGTTTCTTTTTCTATTACATTCTCCAACTTTCAACTTTTTCCACTGAAATAATGCAGGGTGGGGGGGGGGTGCTGGGGAGAAGGACTTTTCCAGATCTTCACATCTCCTTTTACAAGTGCTACTCACACAGCATTTGAACTAGGTGTTCACGGTTCAATGCAATTTCTGCTGAATTGTTTATGTAACTAACAGCCCAATCTATGAGGGATCTCAAAATCTGCAACTGTAAATCCCAGGATACTGGCACAAAAGTCAGGCAATCACACACTTTGGGGCTGCCAGTGGCCTTGTGTGCACAAAATCAACTTCCAGACACCCTGCCAGAGCAAGCAGGTCAGTGGTGGGGGTGATTCATGGGCGGTTTGGGGCCAGTGTAGCATTTTTGGGGCTTTGGTATTTCTCCTTACTCTCATGCTGGAAAGGCTTAGGATGTAGCAGTCCTAATATCCACTTGCTGGAAATTTGCTGGCCCAGTTTGCTGTCAGCGCAGCACCCAAATAGGATTGCTCCCTTAATTCATTTCTGGGCTTCACCAGTCATTTTTTGTTCATAGGAAGAAACTTGCTAAAGGTAATTCACAGCGAAATCATGCACCAGGTGGCCAGTGACAATGTCCTAGATACAGGGGTCCCCAAACTTTTTGGCCAGAGGACCGCATCAAATATCTGGTGTAGTGTGGAGGGCCGGAAAAAAATTTAAATATAAAATTTAAATAAATTAGAGATGGAACTTAGATGAGTGAATAAATGAATGAATGGGCTCATTCATTCAACCTCTCTGGCCCTCAGAACATCCTCCAGACACAATCAGAGCACCATTCTGGTCATGTTCAGTTGAGTGGGCCAGAGGCTTTCAGGCGACAAGAGGTCGGCCGCGGGCTGGAAAGAGGCTTGCTGCGGGCCACATCTGGCCCCCGGGCCAGGGTTTGGAGACCCCTATCCTAGAAGGACAAAGTGCTAGAACAGCTATTTTCAATCACTGGTGTGCCATGAGTGGTTTACAGGTGTGCCACAGGAATTTGGGGAAAGGTTATTTATTAGTAGGCCCAATGGGGGATGTGAGCCCCCACCAATAGCATGGTGTGTTTGTGAATTGTCAAAAACCTGATGGTGTGCCTTGACTATTTTAGTGCCTCTTCAGAGTGCCATGAGATGATAAAGGTTGAAAATCTCTGTGCAGGAGACACTAACTTTCCAGTTCTCACAAAAATAAAGATCCCGGAGTAAGCAGTTAGCCCTAAAAAAGTCAAGGTAATATTATATCTTCTTTATTCTGTGTAATTAAAACTCTAGTATAGTCATTATTTGTATAGTTGAGAGTAACATTGTTTGGAAAAATACTTTTGTACCAAGAAAAGAATCTTTATGGAAAATCAAAATATAAACATGTGGTTATAAGTTGACATTTGTATGTTTTTAAAACCCACTATTTCAGTGGTTCCCAAACTTTTTAGGGGCTCTAGGGCAGGGGTGTCAAACATAAGGCCTGTGGGCCAAATGCAGCCTGATAAAAGCAATTTATTCCCTCTCCCGTTACAATTGGGCTCTCTCATATCTTGAAAATATGAACAAGATTTGCACATTTTCTCTTCTGCCATTTGCAGCTAATGAGTTTCTATGGGAGAATAAAGTGATTATTTCTAGCCATCATCTGCTTAATGATGTCACTTCCGGTCCTCAGCAGGCACCATGAATGCTAACTTTTGCCCTCTGTATGAAACAAGTTTGACATCCCGCCCTAGAGGCTGCTGCTTGATTTATGAATACCAAGGGGTGTGGCTATAATGATGACTGGGCAGCAATTCGCACCCCCCCCACCCCCCACCCAGCAGCAGCCTGTTTAACTTTTGATGCACTTGGCCTAATCTGCCCTGTCAGGTTCATGACCCAACAAAATTTGGGTCACAACCTAATTGCTTTTAGAATTAGAATACTAAATAGTTCAGTCTCAAGAACAAAAGTGCACCAGCTGAAATTCCAAATTTTTTATACATAAAAACTAATGCAAGCGTCTTACTGACAGTGACATGTGAGAAGCATAGGTGTGATGCAATCGCAGCTTGTTCTAATCCCTCTGAAATGTTAGCAAAAGGAAGACAAAACTCCCACTTATTCCCATAGAACTAAGTGCCAGTTTAGTCATTTAATTACCTTCTGTCGTTGCTGCCAAGAGGGCCTTTCCATGCCAATAATCCATGCAGTGGGGAGCAATGTTTAAATTCTACTGTCATACATGTCAGTCTAAATGCATGCAGCATTTGTATGCCAGCGCAGATCAGGGTGCAGCTGATGCAGGTTTGGACTGACCAATATAGACGCCGCACTGAAGGGCTAGTAGCTCCTTGCCTCCTGGGTGACAGACAAAATGGGAGGAGATTAAGCCTAAGTGGCTAAAGTGAAATGAAAACCATGAAGAATAGTGTCAAACACACTACCAGTTTTATGTGGGAGTAAAGTGTCAGAACAAGTAGTTTTATGTCTACTCTCGGATGTTCTGTTCATCACCAGTTGTGCAAGTTCAATGCAAACAGAATTTACTGCATGCTTTAGTCAATTTCTAAGAGACGTTTGACAATGATTTTGTCAACTTGGTAAGCATAAATCCCTCACTTCAACACTCTGTATTTCTCTCAAGGGCTGTGGTTTGTTTTTAAGCGTTTGAAACTGGGCCTGATGGACTACATTGTCACCAGGTAGGGTGAAAAATGTTGTGTTCACTCTCCCTGGGGCAAACGTAGGGAAATGGTTTTGAATTAGCATGTACGTTTATTTTAGAACGTATGCAACCATAGAATGTGAAAGTTGGAATCTAGTCCAACTCCCTGCTCAGTGCAGGCATCTCCTACAGCAGGGGTGCTCAATAGGTGGATCGCGATCTAGCAGCAGATCGCGAGGCAAAATGAGTAGATCGCGGAGCCCTGTCTCTCCAAACTGTTAATATGTCAGTTTCGTCTAGTGACTAGACGAAACTGACATATTTAGCTGACACTAAACTGACACTGAAACTGACACTTTAGCTGTTCTTCAGGCATGCAGCAACAAAACTGACAAAACTGACTATACTCCTGCAGGGGCTCCATACATTAAAGGGGGTGTCTGTCAGACACTTCCTTCCCCCTGGTAGATCTCCGGGCCTTGCTGGGTTTCAAAGTAGCTCTCGAGCCAAAAAAGTGTGAGCACCCCTGTCCTATAGTGTCTCAAACAGGTGAATATCCAGACTTTGCTTGAAAAGAGAAAGCCCACTACTGCACAAGGCAGACACTTCCAGTGCCAGATAGCTCTTACATTTAGGAAATACTTCCTAATGTCTTGCCTAAATCTCCTTTTCTGGAGTTTCAATCCATGGTTCTAGCCTTGCTCTCAAAGGCCATAGAAAATATATCCTCACCTTTTTTCTTACTGACAGCCCAACAGCTACTTGAAGCCAGCATCATACCTCCCCTTAACCTACTCTTCTCCAGGCTAAACATATCAAGCTCTTTTAATTGTTCCTTATAGGACTTAATGTCCCAATCCCTCACCATCTTAAGCAGATATGAGCAAGGCTCCTTTGTACTGCATTCCAGTTATTCTGAATGCATTGGGCCAGTGATTTTCAACCAGTGTGCCACGGTACATTGGTGTGCCACAAATGGTCTGCAGGTGTGCCACAGGCGTTTGGGGGAGTGTCATTTATTAGTACGGTCATTGGGGGATGTGAGCTCTCCATCAGCAGCATGGTGTGCCTTGTCAATAGTAAAAAAAAAAACCTGATGGTGTCCCTTGACAGTTTTAGCACCTTGTCAACGTACCATGAGATGAAAAGGGTTGAAAATCACTGCACTGGGCTATGAAACAATGGAAGCCTATTTTCAGAACCTACTGTTACTGCATTTAAGTGAAATGTACAGTTTACAGCGCGATCCTTAGTTGCGTTTGAGCTGGCATGGCCGTCCACACACAGACTCAGAGTGCTGCAAATGTACCTGCTAGGCAGGTGTGGAGGCCTGCACTGGCTTGGCAGCACTGGATCTGATCCCCGTGCTAGCCAGCACAGGTAAGTGTGCATTGGCTGGCACAGGAGTTGGTAGAGGGTGGCAGGAGAGTGGATTGAAGGTGGAGAGGAGGCATCTTTGGGCCAAGGGAGAATTGAATGGGGGGGGGTGTCTCTTCTGCTGTACCCTAACCTCTGTTCCTGGTATGGGCAACCCTACATGGGTTTCCTAGATTTGCACGAGCTATAGCTGGTAGGGATCTGAGAAGCCGCATAGGGTAGGTGGATTGTTAGTTAGTGTAAGGGGAAGTGTACCTCCTTAGACCGAGGTGACCTCCAGCCACCTCTTAAACTGCATAGGATGCAGTTCAGAGAGAGTATTGAACCTTGTAGAATTAATGCATACATAAAACATTCAAAATCGTTTCCTTTCAGATGATCTAATGCCTTTGAAGTGAACATTTGTAGAATCTAAATTAAATCAGAAAACAGAAGGTGGTATATGTTTCCAACAGGGATTAACAGCATTCCTTTTGTTCAATGACATTAAGCAGCACCGCTTTAGGATATTCTTAAATTCTAGTGATATTTACATTGCTGCTTTTGCTAGCACCTGGTAAAATCTGCAGCTAAAACGACCGAACAATTTAAAAATAACTGAATTGCATCTTATTTGTATATATTATAATCACCTGTATTTATTATTAGCCCTATTTAGACAAGCTGCCTGTCTCACTTTCCAATCATCTTTTTTCCTTGTCATTCCACAGGCTGGCATATTTCACATGTCAGGATGCAGATTTCTCCCATCTCTAGCTGACTTGTCATTAAATCTTTCACAATCTGTAATTATTTATGTATACCCATTTATTAAACTAGCAAAATAGTTACCCCCCACTGGCAACCTCTCTCCTCTGTCAGCGTCGGCACAACTGTTTTTCTCTTCACTGATGGTTTGCTACCCCTTTGTGCAAACCAAAACTCTCTTCTTTTTCAGCCTATTATAACTAAGCAGGCCCAGGCATGCCAAATGCTCCGCTTTGAATTAAGAGCAATGTTTTAGAAATGCTTGTCCATAAAAGCCAAGCCAAACCTGTTAACTATTTGCATCATTTGCCTGAGGTATTTTAAATCCTCACAGTAACATAATCACAGCTCTAGCAACGAGATGTCAAAGTTCATAAACTACAGATAGCCCCATTTTCTTTTTTTTCCAAATGTAATTTGTTTCCTGTTGATCAACAGGTGAATAGTTAATCCCCTTGCTTAAAATCCTGCACATACCTGCTAAAACCAACTTGGTTAATCCAGTTATTTCCCATATTCTACAGATATGCAGGACATTTCATGATGTGTAAAGCATCCCATGACATGGTAACTTTCTCTAATCTAGTGGCTCTCAAACTTTAGAGGCCACTGCCTGATTTATAAATCCCAAGGGGTGTGGCTATAATGGGCGATTGTGAGTGCTCTCCCCCACCCTGCAACAGCTTGTTTACGCTTTGATGCACGTAGCCTAATCTACCTTGTCAGTTTTGAAAACCACCAAAAATTGGGTATCAGACCCACAGTTTGATAACCACTGCTTTAATCCACATTTAATACAAAAATCTGAGTTTGAAGATATTCTAGGTCTACAAAAACTCAACATCTGTGGTAACTACAGCTCAATGCAGCCATGGCTACAGAGGCAGGGAGGCAGTGCCTCTGTGTCACAATGAATGGGTGAGACGGCATAGATTATGTTGGTGTACCTCCGGCCTTGCTGCCCAACAGTCTCGCTACCTGAGCTCTCTGGGATAAACTTTGTGATGGCATTGGAGTGCCCCTGGCTGGTGGTGCTCCATGCCGAGCCCCTAGGTGTAGGTGTGGCTCAAGATTTCATGACCACCATGGCACAATGGGCCTGACTTAGTTAATTACAGCACTGAGTGGTTGGTAGCCTCTCAGTGACAGAGGGTGCTGGATGAAAAGGATAATCTGGATCCCTTTCAGCCTTTGCAGGTCAGGCTTCAGGACGGTGATGGCCTGGTCACTTTGGTGGATGACCTGCATCGTATCACCAGACGGGGAGCAAGTCCCTTTTGGTCATGCTGGATATGACAGCAACTTTTAACAAATTCAGCCATGGTGCTCTTCTGAATCAGTTAGCTGAGCTGGGGCTTGTTTTGAAGTATCTCTGCTCCCTCAGCTAACAAGTTCTAGAAATGGTATTGAGAGGCATCTGTTCAGTGCTCTCATTAGCAACATGTGACGTTCCGCAGGGTTCTGTTTGGTCCACCATGCTGTTTACCATCTACATGAAATCTATGTGCAGTAATCCAGAGATTTGGAGTGAGCTGTCATTACTATGCTGATTATACACACTTTTTCTCTCCTTTCCATCAAATACTGAGGGGGCCAAGGTGCTGGAATGCTGCCTGGAGGTAGCTAGGAACTGGATGTGGGTTACTAAACTGAACCTACATCAAGAAACAATAGAGATCCTCCTGGTTTTGAAATCTGCAATGAAGGTACTTGACCATTGACCTGTCCTGAATGCAGAAACAGATGCAAAGCTTGAGAGTCCTCTTGGATCCACAGTTACTCCTAGTTCACCAGATGGCAGGTATGGCCAGGGGGCTTTTGTCCAGCTTCAAATGATGTGCCAGCTATGGCCATACCTGAGTCACTCAAACCTGGACATAGTGGTCCATGTCTTGGTAAAATCTTGGTTCAAGTACTGTAACACACTCTATACAAGTCTGCCCTTGAAGACAGTCCAGAAACTACCGTTAGTGCAGAATGAAGCAGCTGATGTGGTTTCTATGGTCCAGTCGTTTGACTCTATCAGACCACTGATTATCTGCACTGGCTTCCAATTCATTTCCAGGCCCATTTCAAGGTGCTGTGGTTAACTTTTAAAGCCCTTTATGACCTGGGTCCAGGATACCTTTGGCACTGAATGCTTCAATATATCCTGGCAAGTTCTCCAAGACCATCTGATGGGGCCTTGCTTGAAGTGCCACCTTTAACAGAAGTTAGAAGTGTTAGGTTTCTTCATTTCCTAATCCCAGCAAGGCTACGGTGAAAAAGGCACACTTACCCATGTCCGAGTCCTTTTGGTCCCAGGAGAAGAGTAGAAATAAAGGGAGGGGGGTTGCTGGCCCAACACCAGGATCCCCCAACCAGGCCTCAGAGCTCAGCAGCAAGAAGAGGGTTGCTTGACCCTTCTTCCCCCTCCTCTACCTGCCTCCTGGCTCCTTCCCTGGGCTTGCCCCAGTCCCAGGGGAGCAGACACAAAGCCCTGCTGTCTGCCCAGGGGAGAGGACACAAAGCCCAGCATTCACCAGCCCTGAGCAGCTTATGAAGCCCTGGCCCGTCCCATTCCTGGATCCTCTCTCCCCCATACTCACCCTCAGCTCCAACTGGTCTAGCCCTGGGGTACAGCCCAGAATCTTCCTAGAGTAGGGAGGCCTCCATCCTGCTAGGAGCAACCAAACCTGTACCTCAGTGAACTGAGAGACAGTGGGAGGAAAGGATGACCAGCCATGCATTGGTCCTGTTGTGTTCATAGCTTCTCCCCCACCAGGGTTGTAGTGGGACAGCTGGAGTTCCCAAGACGGTGGAAGTGGACAAGACGTGAAGAGCAGGGCTGATTGTCGTGGCACTGCAGCTGCAGAACTCTCTCCCTTAAGAGCCAAGAACTGCCCCTTCAGAGACATTATGGAGGTTACTGAATATGATTTTATTTTAATTGGTATTCAGAGTGTGGGTGGGTTTAAGCTGCCTTTTACTAATACTACTTTTTATCAATGGCTTTAAATAACTGTTGTTGATTCATTATGTTTTTTGTTTGTTTCCTTTAATCTGGGATTCTTGAATTAACAGATTATGCCAGGGTTTTTCAAACCGGAGCAGCCTGTGGGCCCTGGCCCCTGCCCCTTTAAGGGGTAGGGGCAGCCAGGAGGCAGGGAGGAGGCAGCGCTCAGGGGGCTATATGGGCTCAGTGCACTTACTAGAACCTCCTGCAGCCTCACAGGGGTGGCTATCTGCAGGTGCAGATGCTTAACAAGTAAAAATGGAGCGATCATGACCCACTCCGCTAAACTAGAAATCACACCGCTGCCTCCCCCGCCCCGCCAGAACCTACTGCGGCTTTCAAATTCCCTGAGAGTTTGAAAACTGCAGGATGATGCCATTCTTTTAATTGTGTCCTATGGCGTTTAAGTGGGATTGTCAGAGGTGTGTGCTAGTTTCTATCTGTACTTTATTGGTTCATTATTTTGAATTTTGTTATCTTTAAAATTGTGTCTGATTTTTTTTTAAAAAATTCATTTTGAATTTTGTTAGCCACCTTCAGCTTTTATGGAAAGGTGGCTTTTATGGAACACAGTCAGGCTGCTGTAACAAACAGCAAGAGGTGCAGCGTGCATGGCAGCAGCTCTGGAAGGCTCCACAGACACCAGTAAGTTGGCCGTGGGGTGAGCCAAGGACAGGGAAGTGAGAGTAAAGAATGTGTTGGGGGGGGGGGTTGGAGAAGGAGTGGATCCAGTGGCAACTGCACACATTGGATCTCATCCCCATTTTCCTGCCTGCCCTGCCCCCGGCTCTCCTCAGACTTGAGCCAGCTATATAGCTGGCATAGGTTTGAAGAGACCCATAGGCAATCGAGCAGCCTACTAAGTGATAAGTAAAAACTATATTCAGTAATATATTAAAAATATTTTTATTTACATCCTGCAGGCTCTCCAATCACCCAGTCATCATAGAATGCAGTGCAGCCGCTATGCAATTGGCTATATGCTATAATGTGGCAGGGGATAGAACGTAAGAACAGCCCCACTGGATCAGGCCATAGGTCCATCTAGTCCAGCTTCCTGTACCTCACAGTGGCCCACCAAATGCCCCAGAGAGCACACCAAACAACAAGAGACCTGCATCCTGGTGCCCTCCCTTACGGCACCAGGATTGGTACCCTAAGGATAGGATTGGGCAGTTACTTAATTTCTTTTTTAGTGCTTTCTTATTACATGTAAAACCAGCAACCAATGGTTGTGCTTGCCCTCCAAATCAGGAGAACACTGTTTGTTCAAATCTGCTTTCAGTGGCAAGTGCATGCACCTTTGTTAATCTAAGGAATAAGAGACCATAGGATAGTTATATGTACATGGAATAAATTTATAAGAACATTAATTTGGGTGAAAGATAATCATATGCATTTGATAAGCAGTTTTAGAGTGCCCAACTACCCAACTGTGAAATTTCTATTTTTTTTTTTTTTATCTTTAACTGAGAAAAAAAAGATACAGAAATGGAATGCAAACAGAAATAGTTAGGACAGTTTACAAAGCACTAACTGCCTCCAGACAATGTGACCTGAGCTGCTCTCAGTTATGTGCATGCCCACAATTGTGTAATGAATGTTAATGTGTGGCCTGGCATGTCTCCAGCTATGGCTGCAGTATCCCAATTTTCACAATTATGAGAGAGGCAAACACTCCCAGGAATTATCATGCAATGGCACCCCTAGAGATGGCTAGGATGTACTGTGTGGTGATGCATGAACTACTGTGTCTCTCTCTCTGTCTTGAGTTATATAACTTAAAGTTACATAAGCAACTGTAAATATAACTCATAACTGCCCATCGATATGAAAGGAATGCTACCATGTAGAACATGTGTGCGCTGAATTACAATAACACCAATATATACTCATATTCTCCTCTCTGACATTTGACACAGTTCCATAAACACTTGGAAATCTGGGCAGAGAGAAGATGGGGAGAGCTCAAATGATGAATGAAGCAATGGGAGCAGACTGTAAACCAAATACAAGCTGCAGAAGATGGGGGTCATATCTATCAGTACCTTACATTGATAATGACAATGACTATAGCCACACACAGCCTGATTTAACATTTCTCTTTTTTTTTATTTTCTTTTTTTTTAAGGCTTCAGATCAGGAGGCTTCAGTCGTGAAAGGGGATTTAAATCCCCTTATATCTCTACAAGTCTCCCACTCCACAATGAATTCCCTCAGACCTGCACTAGCAATTTCACTAGCACAAAACCAAGGAGAGAACCACACTACTCCACCCCAGATTCAGCCCTTCCCACCCATGTTGCACCCTTCCTCACCCCCAGGAACCATTTTTTGGAGCTTTTTCAGCTGTAGCCGGTAGTAGAACACACATTCTGCTGCTGACCAGCCCCGAAAGGCCAACACTGATAGACAATTCTATTTCAGGTTGTGTAAAGCTAACATTTATTGTCTGTTGAAGAAGTGATGGGGCATGCTCTCTTGCCTCAAATCAATTTAGAATTGCCAAGTGATCCCCCCCCCCCAGAAATTGCTGCTATCATCAAAGTAACTCTTAGAAACATTCCAAAGCCCAAGGGCCATCATACCGTCCCCTTCATAAAGTGCTGATGAATAGAGAAAAAACTTCTCCTATACTTGCCACTGCTGTTCCATTCCCCTTACAACTGCTTCTTGAACTTTCAAAGTCGAAAGTCTGGCAGACTTTGGGACCTTGACTTGGCAGAACAAAGTTGAAGCAAGCAGGGGTTCTGCCTTTAACTGGCTTAGAAAACAGAAAACATCGCCAGAGTTTGGTTGTCCAAACTGGGATGTTCTGCTGCTTTTTCATAAGGTGTGGAACTGAGGCAGAAGATGAGCTTTTAGCTGTCCTGATGAGCATTTCTGGCTCTCTCACTTTGCCAATACCCAAACCTAAATCCTTTGCAGGCTTGCCCAGTAATATTTGTCAGTAAACAATAACCAAAGTTAGAGGCCAGATGAACCAGCTTTGGCCAATCAAAGTTGGTGGGGGTAAGAGGAGGAATGTGCTCCTAGGAACAGAGTACTTCCAGTGGAAATGGATTACAGGACAACAGACATGGCATTACTGACCCTGCCAGATGCAACTCACTGGCCAAGGCATAGCTAGAACAACTGAGAGAGGACTGTGCCAATGTGCACTTATCACCCAGAGGCAGATGCCCAGGCAGGCAGGCAAACAAGAAGGAACTGGCCCCAGCCAGAGGCAACATACCAGCCAACACCAAGCCTAGCCAGGATGAGAAGGTTTGTCACACATGCAAACAAGGATGGGCACCCAGGTGGGCAAAGGAACTAGCCCTGGCTGCTGTGGAGCACCCTCCCCACCAAAAAAAAGAAAAAAGACTCAGTTTCATAGGCTGGCTCGGAATAATGACAAGAGAGGAAAAGAATAAATTGTGGTGCTTTGAAAACTGCATTTCAAAAGAAGCTACTTTTAGCTGCTATAGGATCAGGAAACCCCTATCCACCCCCCCCCCCATCCAAAGCTGGTGTCACAGGCAAGGACTCCGTAATACCACAAGAGAGAGAATATGACAACTAAAGTGTTGGATCAGTGGTTTGCAAAGTATAAACTGTCTTTGCTAATGGGAACCACCCCCAAAACCAAATAAACTAACCTCTTAATAATAGGCTGGAACTAGAAGAAATAAATGGGGCAGGTGGATCAGATCAGTGATTTGGATGCAGATTTCAGAACAACTGTTCCAGCTAAAGCCAATGCAAGATATTCTAATGCAAACTCAGAATAATGTAAGAGGAGAAAGAAGATGGAAGTCGGTATAGAAGAAAAACAATTAAAACAAAGTGCTCCATCTATAGGCAGAGTGACCCCCAAGCAAACCCAGACTAAAACAGTGCTGGAATCAAAAGGAAAATAGCAATTTTTTTTTGCACAAATCTGTAATCTCTCTTCCTTCCATCCTTTGTGATATTAACAATGATGGCAGAATGAAGAAACCCAAATGTGTCATTTTTTTCTTTGTATTTCCACCTTGCTGTTCTGTAGTTGGAAATTTGTGTGAAAAAGGCTAATCAAATCGTTGGATACTTTGTCTAGAATGTATCTGTGTTCATGAATGGAGAGTTTACATGGTCAATACATACTATTGTGTCGGACTTGTTACAAATGATGATGTGGGGGGTCCCATATCCCTGGTCCAAGTTGGAGGGATGAGCTCCTCCCCATATACCAGCAATTTTCAAACTCTCATGGAGAGTTTGAGCCACTCTTGCAGGGGCCAAGTTCTTGCAGGGGCAGGGGGCAGCGGGAAGGCAGCAGCGCAATCCCCAGGATCATGCCATTCAGAGGGGCTGCAGGGGCTTGAGTCCCCTTACCTGAGCCTCCTGCAGCCTCCCTGGGGTACGGGGAGCCCTGTGCGGCCTTCTGCAGGGCTCCACACAGCTTCAGAAGTGAAAGTGGAGTGATCACGTGGAGCAGGGCGTGATCACTCTGCTTTCGCTTTCAAAGCTGCGGGGAGCCCTGCAGAAGGTAATGCAGGGCTCCCCACACCCCTGGGAGGCTGCAGGAGGCTCTGGTAAGTGGACTCAAGCCCCTGCAGCCCCCCTGAGCGGCATGATCCTGGGGAGCGCACCGCTGCCTCCTTCCTGCCTCCGGGCTGCCTTCGCCCCTTAAGAGGAAATAGGCCAGGGCTCACAGGCTGGGGCATCGCAACACCCCAGTTTGAAAAGCCCTGCCATATACTCACAACCCCTGCTGGCTTTCTAGGCTGTTCTTCCCTATCAGCCTGAGGAGGGTCCTGCACGCCTGGTCTGGAGAGATTTTCCCACTGTGCTCAGTGTAGTTTGGAGAAAATGGGTTACATAGCACTCACTTCTGCTTCCACCTCTTCCTTCAGGACAGTTTTTCTAAGCTACTATCTCAGTCTAGAGCTGCAGAGACAGAGCCCTCAGCCTTGCATCCTGCCAATACAGCCTCATATTAGAGCCAGTCTTATGGGCATGTGTAACTCCACCTCTTTTCCAACTCAGAACTTGCCCCAATAGTTTTCCTGTTGCCCAAGCAACCAGGAAATCTGCCTTGGACATCAGGAGAGGGGCAAGTAGTCATAGAAGCTGACTGTGGCTCACGCAGTAACTGTAGTATTAGCTATGGAGGTGGAGTTGGCAGCTGGGTTACCAGTAGTGGTCTCCTTTGTCACCCAGGGAGTACACTGGCCCCGGTGACCATGGAGAGGGAATGACCAACTTTCCAGGGGAGCTTGGCAGGCACAGGTTCAGGGACAGTAGAGCTCTTCCCAGACAGATGGACTGAACAAAAATGCCCAACTCCGAATGAGAAAATTCTATATCAGCCAAACGTGTCACGAAGGTGAGCATATCATGCTTCTAGCAGGAGAACCTATGAAAGGGTATAATATGACTCTCTGAACAATTAGTAGATGGGGCCAGGAATTTTAAGCATCCTCTAAGTGTGTGAACTGAGAATGTTCTCAGTCAAGGAAAGTAAAAAGAATTACCAGAAATCTGTGGGAATAAAGGGATAGCTTTTGGGTACATACAAAAATTTAGAGGAAATTTATTGTGCTCCAAGTAAAATCCAAGTAAGATACCCACTATAATTCCAACAAACCATACTTTTTCCCATAAGGACTACACCAACATATCTATAATATCCAATATTTTAGAAAAGTATTTCATGCTGTTCTGCACAATATTCATCCAAGTGGTTTATGTGCAAGAATAATGAATGAGTAACTTTGAGAAGACAAAAAATATATATTCATGGCTCAGCAAGTGGAACAGTTACATAAGGATAGTGACTGTTTTCCTTCTAATATTTTACCGTTCATTAGCACTACTGTTGCTATTATAACAGAATTTGAGAATATTAGTTTTGCTTATAGTATTAAGAAGCAAGATTTATTGTTTCCATTTTGTAAAGTTATTATAAAAGCCTTTAGCATTTTATTTCCCAATTAGCTTATATAATTGCTTCTTTTTTGAAGTGCAGTGAACGTTTACCTATACTTTTATCGCTGTAAGATTACAAGCAGTTATTAATTAGTTTAAAAATCCATGTTTGGTAAACAGTAGCATCAGCATTTTTAGAATTTAATTCCTCCTAAATAAATGTTGTGGTCAGAAATTTCCAAAGCACCCATGAATCTATGCTAGTTAGTGACTAAGACTTTGATATACAGTATTTTTCAAGAATTGCATTACTATCGAAGGTCTGTTGGAAACAAGTTCATTATGGGCAGGATGACCAAGATTCCTCCAAAATGTGACATCTTAATTTTATTCATGGGTATAGTACTATTTCCTTTCCTTTTGGATTTGTTTTTCAAACATACAATTAAGCAAATTATTTTTAAAAATGTCCTTTAATTAAGATTGCTCTACTACCTTTTACTTTATCTGTTTATGAAATCTGATATGGCTTACACAAGATTTCTTTCTGTAGCTGAATATTTACCATAACTTATATACAAACAGACCTTAACATGTTAGTGTTAAACCTGTGCATATAAAGGGATCCTCAACTTTGTGATTGGTTCATAAATTAGCTAAGAGCCCAATTCTATTCTCCCCCCACAGCTACCATTGCATCCTGCCGGGGTAGCTGTTGCAGAAGTTCTGTTTGCGTAAGGGAACAATTGTTCCCTTATCCAGGGGTAAGCCTCCACTGCATGCAGGGTTGGGAGGGGTCTACTTGAACCTGAGCTAGCTGCTGCAGGTCTCCATGAACCATTGTCACAGGATCATATCTGGGAAGGGCGTTAGGATTTGTTCACTGCCGCCAAACCTGCCCCTTCAAGCAAACAATCCACCAATCCCCTGCCCATCACTGCCCTATTCCGCACTCCCCCACACTATCACCATCACCATGCCATTTTACCCTCCCCTCACCCCCTTTCCATTCTAGTATCCAGCAATAAGAAGCCTTTGGAAAGTTCACAATCATACAAATTACAAATTAAAATGAAAAGGGAAGCTGTTTGCAATGTGACCCAAGTATCAGATTATCACCATTAATAGTAGTTTCTCCCCCCCCCCGTTTAAATTTATTCAACCTTTATCTTAATTCTGTAAGGTTAGAGTAGGATTTGCTTCTCACAGAGAGTAGGATTTGCTTCTCATTTTGATAATATTGATTTGCAATAACTTTTGATAAGTTATCTTATTAACTTCTGATAAACATCAACTGAACGTTTCTTTCAGTCTTCTGGAAAAATAAAGTATTCTAACTATAGCACCTGCTAAGGCAGTGCTATTCAAACTGGGGCATCATGATGCCCCAGCCTAAGGGCCCTGGTCTCTGCCCCCTTAAGGGGCGGGGGCAGCCTAGAGGTGGGGGGAAGCCAGCTGCAAGATCCCCAGGATTGCGCTGCTCAAGGGGCTGCAGGGGCTTGGGTGCACTCCCAGAGAGTTTGAGAACCACTGTGCTAAGTAGTCCAACAGATAAATGAGAATTTCTCAGTTGTAACACTAAAGTAACCTGTACTAAAGTAATGGAAATCAATTACAAGGCATTCAAAGATGCAACCCTCCGAATGCTAGAGGACATGTACTTCTAGAAGTACAGAAGAAGTGCTAGAAGATTGTACTTTCATATATATGTCCATGCTTAGGTATTTCCACCACCACCACCCCTTGCTCCAGCTAAAGTGCACAATACACAGCATCTTAAAAGAGATTATACAGGTGCAAGCCACTTGATAGGGATAAATTCTCCAATCCCTGTTATGCAATTAGGTCATTAACTGAACATTCAGTCCAATCTATTGCCTTTGTTGTGTAAACAGACACTCCCTGCCAGACACTAGCTGGCTGCACAGGCTACTGGAGATAGATTGCCTCTTCTTTGCATTAAGAGTCTCTCTGTTGTGTAAACAGACACTCTGTTGCAGGCTATGGGAGATTTGATTACCTCATTAAGAGTCTGTTGTGCTTAGACCACTGTCATACATGTGGTCCGTCATTTAGCGAACTGTTGTTAAGCAGCGGACGCCTGCATATCTAAAAATGCCTTTATAAGCACCAAATTGTGGCAATAAGTAGGGTTAACAGCTCTGCAACTGAAAACTATACATACTTTTGCAACTGGAAAATATTTTAAGTTCCAGCATGTTGATAAATTTGAGCCTTTGTTCATATGCTATTATAACTGTGTATCATTAAATACTTGTGTTATTAATATTATCTAATGGGCTCAGAAATGCACAAACATCCTCTTTCATTCTTATAAACAAATGGCTTATCACGGACATATTTTAGTAGCTCTAGCTTGCTGCACAAGTTATCAAAGCAATTAAATTTTAGTTTTGTTTTCTGTTGAAAGAAGTTTCAAGTAGTATTTGGAACAAAAAGACTTAATACTGACATAATAAATCTTAGAAAGATGTTCACTTTGCCAACATTAATTGACTGTACATTTCCTTTCTAAATTCACTGTTCCTTCAAGAAAAGCCAACCACAGGAATCACTGGTGCTGTTTTGATACATTCAGCCAGTTTGGGAATTGACTCTTCCAGTATCTCTACATAATTCGCTTGCGGTGAGCTAACTAGAAGGACAGAATATATACATATAAAATGGTGATCCCTGGAGAAGGGAAAAAAAGCATCCCTTTAAAATCACAGTTTAAAAAACTGCTTTTTACTGTTGCAGAGAGATAGGTTATACCTGTAATCACTTGTATGACTAAGTATCCACAGATTTTTCTATCTCAAAGCTGATGGGAAGGGCCCTTTAAATTAAAGGAAAACAGTCTATTAATAATGCCAGAGAGGACAGTCGGTTGACAACCTATCAATCATTCTCTCTCCATACTTCCCCCTTTCCCCTGAGCAAGTGACCTAAGGCTAAATGGCAGTGATTATCACCTTCTCCATTCTTTGCCCCTTGCTGGGGCTCCTGGTGAAGGGAGGGATTGCTGCCTACTAGTGAAGCCTAAGCTCCTGGAGAGAGACTGATGGCCTCTGTGTGCATTATAAAGGTCAGCAAGGCTGTTTTTAAATCACGAAGGCAAAGAGACTTTGTTTTTTAAATTGATTTGTTATAGTGTGTTTTCTGCCATCCATGTCCTTGGAACAGAACCCTCGTGAATAATGAGACTCAACCTGTACCTACTTATGATCCAAAAGACTATCAACGAAAAATCAATGACAGAATTGGAAATTGAATTTTAAACAAGATAAGACTAAGAAAGGAATCTGTGTGTGTCAGTCATTTCATTTATTGACTATATAATGCACTGTGAGTGATTTGACTTGTGGCCTGGCTCATACTCTTGAGCTACAGATAGAAAACAGAGGCTATTTCTTTTTTTAAATATAGTAAATACTGCATCCTGGTTTTGTTGATCTGTGAGGTTCTGGTATAATGTGTGGATATGTTGAGAGCCTAATTCTATTCTCCCCCCCCCCCACCAATGCAACAGTTCCAAAATAGTTACCACTGCATCCTGCGGCGGGGGGGGGGGGGAGAATTGCAAAGGTCTCCACTGGGTAAAGGAATAATTGTTCCCTTACCTGGGGTAAGCTGCCATGGCATCAAGGGGTCTACTCAAACCTGCACTAGCTAAGTAGCTGGCGCATGTCCGCATGGATTCGCGCCACAGGATTGGGTCTGGGAAAAGAGTTAGAATTCAGTAGAAGCTGCTGCCACCAAACCTGCCCCCTCCCCAGACCTAATCTGCCCATCCCCACCCCATTTGCCCCCTCCCCACCCCAGCAGTGTTGATGATGCAGGCAGAAAGGATCTAGTCTTTCCACCTGCATCCCCAACAGTATGCTACTGAGTGCACTACTGGACCACCTTTCTCGGCTGTCAGCTCCAGTGGAAGTGGAACTAGAATGTCAGTCAGATAGGCAGGATTTGGCTGCAAGTTGTGGAGGACTTGTAAGCACATGAATATGTGTGCACCACTTCCTGACCAGAAACAGTGCCTTGTGTCCCCAATCCTCTGAAGTGACCCAGATGCCAGAATTTGTCACTTCAAGAGCTATATTCAAATTAAGATTGCCCTCTGTTTTAAAATGCACTCAGGCCGAGTGATCTCACTTTGGAAATTGTTTCATGAACATTTGGCTTTGAGGTTAAGTTATGACCAACTGTGAATAGCTGCTTCTTACTTATAACATCTCCACAAAGCTTTTCTTGAGAATTCTCAACTCTAATCCCCTTTCAGCTGATCAGAATTCCACCTTTAGCCTTTTGAGAAGGTTAACCAATAAGATCATAATGTAATTAAGCTCCTTAGTTGAACAACTGTAACACCTATGTCATCTTCTTGGAAGAATCACAAGAACTTCTCTTTGTAAGCACTGCTAAACACACACTCCTCTTCTGTGTTCCCACTATGCTCTGATCATTCGAGTGTATAACTATAGCAGCATAATGAACATCTCAATGTAGATGTTTTCCTTACACTGGAATTTTTTAAAAACATGTACGCAGCTTTTGTTGCACTACACATAGTGATCTTTATCCAATTTGATGCATCCCTTTCTTCTCTCCACATGTATCTGACCTAAGTATTAGAAAGAGGCAATCAGTCCATATATGCATCACAAGGATTAATATTAGCTATCACACATGGGGGGGGGAAGCAAGAGAATTTCCAGTGGAAAATTGTCTGGAAATAAGTGGTTAAGCATAGAATCATATTTGGAAGGGGACTTCAAGATGATCAACCCCATGAAAATGCAAACTGTGCACAACTAAAACATCCAACTCGTATGTCTGTGCCGTTTCAGATCACTACAAGTGGCTGACATTTTAAAATCTTGATTTCATATTCAAGTAAGGCTTACAGCGAGTGAGCGAAAGACCATGATTCCAATTCACTTATCTCTCTCTTATCCATGACTCCATAGAATGGCTTGCATAACAGCATATCAAACCAACCGTTCAAAATGGATGAAAGTGCATGAAAATGCCAATACTCTGGCTACATACTGCTACTTCTCAGGGAAAACCCACCTAGTAAATTCATTTATTCTTCAGTATTATGACACAAATGCCATCAATATTAAAAGCTAAGCATTGGAACATTGGCTTCATTTTAAAATACTATTAACATTTAAAGCTCTTGGCTAACTTATAAAAACCCTTTCAATTATACTGAATTGAATCATATTAGATAATGCTATCGATTATTAATGAGTCAGTGAAAGCCTGATGCAAAAGCAACTTCCTTGGAGATGCTGAGAGACACCTGAGTGGCTACAACAGCTACACTTTATTATGCTGTTCTTTTAACAATGAGTATAGATGTAATGAAAAATTAACTTGATTGAATAAATAAAATGGGAGCCACCAGCATTTTTCTGTTAGCTAACACATGGGCCAGACTCATCATGCCAAATGTATGCCAGCACCACAAACTCCTAGAAGTCACTAGCTCTAACGTGGAGATTCCGACACAAACCAGATTTATCTAGGATTTTCTTGAAGGGATTACGAACATAATCACCTCATTCTGATCTAGTTGAATGCTTTTTCCCCCCCATATGCCAAGGCAATGAACATAGACAAATTTTGTGACATTCTAAACTACCTTCAACTGATAAGAAAATGTCTGACTAAATCTACATGTTATTTAACAATCACACCTTAAAAGGTATGGCTGCTTTCCATATGAAACAGGGAGCCACTGACTGAAGAACAGCTGCCAGAGTAATATACAAGTTTTGAAAAAAATAAAAATCTTTTCAATGTCCCCATATATGTGGCTGTGTTAAAAAAAATTAAGCCAATTTAATGCATCATAGAAGACACAATATGTAGACAAAATGTGTTTAAATATGAAAACCTGTTTTGTGGCAGCAATCATCCCTATTCAGCCTTAATATTCAACAATTTAAATTACATTCACAAATGAATTAGAGAGCATAAATTTCAAAACGTCTATTAAATATTGTCCCATTCACACTTAACATGCACCCGGTTTTTTAAAAAGTCTAAGTATCTATGGAATTTCGGTGAAGTGAGCTTTATTCCAACCAAAGAGTTAACAGAAGCTGCAGTGTAAGAAATGCAGATTAGCAGTGCAGAGAAAAGCAGCTGTGCTTCACAACATCTGCTAATCAGAAATAGAGCAATTATGTCTTCAACATTTCAAATACGCTACTTATGAGGCTACTTATTTTATATAGCAAATATAATCCACATTGACAAGTTTGAAAAGTTGCACAATAAGGCAAAAGTTCATGATTTTCATCCTATGTGTCTTAAAGGACACAGCCAAGTGGCCACTTGTATTTATAGAATTACCTGCAGAATGGTTACTAAAATAACTTCTTTTAAAAAGACCATTTAAAAATTCCTGCTTCTGGAACCATTAGATACCACATGCTTCATTGAGATTATTAATTTACTAACTGAATGAGAGCACTGGCTGCACTACAATAAGCGGCTTTCCTGGAGTGCTCCCTATCAGCACAATTGCTTGAATAAATGGGAAAGAACCCCTCCTAGGCTGGAAGAATTGAAGGTGAAATATTGTGAACAGCACAATGTGGGTACTGCCACATATAAAAAGCTCACAGACCAGTTGAAACATTTGTGTGGACTACAGTCCATGTAAACTATGATTCATTCCAGAATGTCAGAAACGGCACCCATTAGGAAAGAACTATCCCACAGCGTAAACACAAGAAAGTTCAGATCATTCATTCCAAACAAATGCCAGGAGCAAAGACTGTAGAACAATTTGCGCCTGTACATCAAAATACCTGCAGCAGTGCTAAAATGGTATAGCACACATTTTACAATTCTTTATACTAGGTCAATTGGTGTTGACTATATTAGCAATAGGTCAACTAAACTTTTTCATGGGGTTTAAAGTGACCAAATGGAAATCTATTATCATTACTGTCTTACTCAGTGTTTCTCAGACTGTTGGTCAGGACCCACTAGGTGGGTCGCAAGCCAATTTCAGGTAGGTCCCCATTCATTTCTATATTTTATTGTTAATATATTAGACTTGATGTCACCATGATATGTGACTGCATTTGGGGAAACATTACAGTCTTGTACTTTTAACAAGCTATTATGTATATTCTTTTAACAATGAGAGTAAATGGGACTTATTCCTGAATAAGCGTGTGTAGGATTGAGGCCTAGGATTGCTAAAAAATTTCCTGCTTGATGATGTCACTTCTGGTGGGTCCCAACAGATTCTCTTCTGGTGGGTCCCTCATTCTTAAAAGTGGGTTCCAACAGATTCTCATTCTAAAAAGTGGGTCCCAGTGCTAAATGTGTGAGCACCACTGATCTTATTCATTAAACCCTGCTTCTTCCACAACTGTGTATTATCGAAGTGGATGAGTTCATGAGTATATTCTGGATAATGCTTCTCATTGCAGTATTCAGGCAAACACCACATTACAGAAAAGCTCATAGTAAGAAAACCTGCCTTCTGCATGGACCATGATGACTTCTCTAACCGAGCAGAAGCTGGTAGTTTTTTACACATCAAGTTGAAAACTGTAGAAAAGGTGTAGTCTTCTACACATAGGGCTTCTTCTCAACAATTCTGATGAAGATATTCTTTATGGTGAATTGAGGTGTGATTTTTACTGTTACCCAGTTAGATTGTAAATAACAGATTGTAAATAATGTCATAATGGTCTGAGAAAAAGCCTGGATGCATTTTTATAGCACTACGACATATTTTTCATAGCACAATTTTTGAATTATTCATATATACACTATTGCATTCTGTGAATGAACTGTAGAGACTCATACAGCTGTGAGGAGCCAAGAAATTATTACTCATGCTTTTAAACCACTGATCTTGAGAAAATTTGGGATGAATACCTGTACCTGTTATTAAAAATGTTTCTTTAGGACAGGGGTTCCCAAACTTGGCAGGATCACGACCCACCTCATCCTCTGCAGTGGGTTGTGATGCTTCTGGTGCTGCTAGAGGCCTCTCCTGGTCCAGCAACCTGCTCTACAGGCCACTGCAGGCCTCAGGAAAGGCCTCAGAAGCCTCTACAAGCCACTTCTGAGTTTCACAAACAAGCAGGAAGTAACTTCAAAAACTGGAATTGGCTTATGATGCATTCTGTGGCCTGTCAAATGGGCTGACGGGTCAGGAGAGGCCTTGGTAAGTAATGGAGTTTTTGGCTCCTATTTGGAGCCAAACCAAAACAAAGGTGAGCAGCAGAGTCCAGATTGCGACCCACTGTGCTTGGGCTCATGACCCACCAGTGAGCCACCACCCACACTTTGGGAAGTGCTGCTTTAGGAGAACACCACATTCTAAGTGGTACCTTCTTGTATTTAGCAGCGGGATAGTAACTGTCCCACTTCACCCCATCATGGTGTTTTTTTCCAGTGGCTATTGCTGATGCCTCTTTGGCATATTTTTTACGATTGTGACAGGGAACGTTTTATTTTACCATATGAACCATTTTGTGAACTAGTGTTGGCATCCTTTAGTCTCAGCAGACTATGGTATCGCACTCTGAATGGTGATTCTGGAATAGAGTGTCCTCTCCAGTGTGCAAAGCCTGGGTAAAGTAGGTATGGAGGATAGGCTGTTACCCATGCAGCAAATCCCCCCTCGCCACGTCGCTGAAATGGTCCAATGGAAAGGCAAAAGCCAATACGGTTGGTTCCAGTGGTGTCGCAGGAGTTGCCAGAACGTGACTGTGTTCAGCCATGAACTGCTTCAGGGACTCCGGCTCCAGATTTTGCCTCAAGGTTGACTCCTGAAGCCTTTTCCATAACTGGATGTAGCCACAAGGCAGTGGAGGTTTGGGATCAGAGTTTTCCTTCTCTCAGATGTGCAGCCTTCCCAGGCTAATGAGTCCCATCTACTTGGTGGTTGCTTAGTCGTCTCTCACGACAAGTACAGCCAAACTACTGTGTGACTTTGTTCACTACTTTGTGAACTACTCCTGTGGAAAAGCAGTACATAAATATTCTTATTCTTATCAGCAGTACTCCTTCTCCTCACAGTGAGTTACTTTGGGTAACTCAATGAACCAGCCTTTCCATCTCATGAGGAACCTGTATGCTTAGCCATAACGTCATGTACTGTAACTGCATGTGGGAACAGTCTGGATATTTCAACTACTGACTTTCCGTGTGATTACATGGTGGCAGGAGGGCACATCGGGAAGGGAAATACATATTGTATATCTTCCCCTACCACACACTTCCCCCCATGCAATTTGGCAGGCCAGTCAGGTAGGATTGTCCAAGCAAGCAATTGTTTTTGAAGTCACCGCTGCCAATATTGGTTTCTAGGTATCCCTGTAAGGTGATTTATAAGAGATGAAATCATCCAGGAGAATTGTTTCTACAGTGACACAGAAAACTGGGAGATGTGTACAATCATCTTGATAAACTTCACTTGTCTTGTACAAACTGAATTAGCTACCTTTTAAAAGTCTTAGAAGTTTTACCCTAGAATACATCCTGACATTTGCGTTGAGGGTAATTGTGTACAATTTTGTCGCTAACCCTACTTCTGGTAATGTCAAACTATGGTTTGCTGTTATGTCTGCATGCTGTTTTTAAAAGTGCCACCAGACCCCTTCATTATCTTCCTGCTTTTTGGCTTCAGTGCCAGTCAATTATCTCTTGTACCACATTAATCTGTGCCACACACTGTGACTACAAAGTAGAATTTGGGGAAGCTATCATGACCCTTGGAGAACAGCAGGATTGCTGTAGCATGAAGAAACAGTTCAAGCCTAGAAATGATGTTTTGTAGTCATCCAATTATATAAGATACTACATGGACAGAAAAACCAAGGGCAGGAGGCTCAAAATATCTGCCCTTGTAAAAGCACAATACAGTAATATGTGAAGCATGTTAGATGTGTTTTGTTTAATTTATATCAGATTTTGAAAGTGTACCTATATTGCATGTTTCTCAGTAGCCAGAAGCACTGAATATGTTTTAAACTGCTCTTGATCACACTTTCAAAGAGACAAAATTTAAAAACCAAGTATTTGAAGACTGCTGACACAGTAAAACCATCTTCCCCAGTTTACACACTTTGCAAGCTAACACAGACCTCACCTAAAACAGCTTCAAGGAGAACTGCTGCCTATGCAAACTCTTTGATATTCACATCATAGTCAAAATTCAGATCACGTCAGCAACAGAAATAAAGACTCAGATTTTAAAAGACTAGATAAAATGTATGAAAGAGAACCTGGGAAAAATGTTTATTGAACAAACACAAACACAACCTAAAATTGAAGCAAAACATACAAAATATTTAAAAAATCCTAAACTGGAATAGGTAACAGAAAGATTATTGTCCATGTTTTACTATTATTTCTCATTATTTATTATTAATTATTCTTTTAATGATTACATCAAAGCCAAAAACCTTGCTGTATTTTCAATCTTTGTTTTAGCAATTTAAGAATGCAATCCTAAATGCACCTTTGGCTTCTGCAGCAGCCACTGAAGGCAGAAAGTGTCGCAAACATGCCATAAGGCACGTCGCAATACCACATGAGTAAGCAGTGCTGGCGGAGCAGCCTGCACACCCCACCAGCACCCTATTTGGATCCTCTGACCACCAGCTCAAGCAGATAAAGCACTGAGTGGTGCAGGTGCGTGGGTAGGGCAGTGGCAGGAGCAGATATCTCCTCTACCATATCCTAACCCTATGCAAGGTCAGGCAGCCCTACACTTCTGCCTTCTAACTTCTGCCAGCTAAACAGCTGGCTGGGATCCAAGTAGCCCCACAGAGCTGAACGGAGCATTACTCAGGATAAAGCGGAAAAATATTCCCTTACCCCAAAGTGACTTCCAGCCAGCTCCAATCTAGCGCTGGATACAGCATAGGCCAGGCAGCCTGGCTGTGCCAGTATCAGTTAGGACTGGGCTGCTATCTCTTACATTTGACTCAATATTTTGAGGCTGCAATTCTATGCACACTTACCTTAAAGCAAGCCTCAACAAATGGAACTTTCTTTTAAGTAAACATGCTATGATTGTTGCATTAGGCCTTTTGCTGAATTGTTTCTGCTAACTGCTTTTGTTTGCAGCTTTTTTGTTTTAATGTAAAGGTGTACGCCACTTAACAGGGATACCTTCTCTGATCCCTGTTATGCAATTAGGTTATTAAGTGAACATTCAGTCCAATCTATTGTCTTTGTTGTGTAAACAGACTCTCCCTGCCAGACACTAGCTGGCTGCACAGGCTACTGGAGATAGACTGCCTCTTCTTTGCATTAATAGCCTCTGTTGGGTAAACACACACTCTGCTGCAGGCTATGGGAGACCTGACTGCCTCATTAAGAAAATATTTATTGTGCTTTGTCCACCACCATACACGTCGTTAAGCGGCGCACACCTATAGTTTGTTTTTATTGATTCATATTTATTAGTTTTTGTACTTTTATTCATTGTTGTCAGTTTCCTTGGAGAAAGTCTATTATTGGGGCTGAAAGCACATAAATACTTCAAAACAAAACGCTGAGGTGGGGGCTTGTTTGCCTGGAAGGTCAGAGGGACAAGCAGCAAGATCTAGCTCTTCCTTATTTTGTTCTTTGATTTTAGGTTTGCTTTTTTTAAACATTTGCATGGATCCATCCAGCAATAGGACTATCCTTATCCTATTTGCAAATGCCCTCTATGTTATGTAAGGCAATGGTTCTCACACATCTAGCACCGGGATCCACTTTTTAGAATGCAAATCTGTCAGGACCCACTGGAATTGATTTCATGACCAGAAGTGCATCATCAAGCAGGAAAATTTTTAACTATCCTAGGCTGCAATCCTACCCACACTTACCCAGGAGTAAGTTTCATTGACAGTCATTGTTAAAAACATATACATGGTAGCTTGTTAAAAGTACAGGTCTGTAACATTTCCCCAAATGTAATCACATACCATGGTAGCATCAAGTCTAATATATTAAAAATAAAATATTGAAATGAATGGGGACCCATTTGAAATTGGTTCGCAACCCAACTAGTGGGTCCCAATCCATAGTTTGAGAAACACTGATGTAAGGTATTCCTGTTCCAAAAGCCACACAGACCTCTTGCTACATTTGGACATATACTAATCTCACCTGTTCAGTATGAACTCCAGTATGTTCATCTTTTTTTGCTACACTTTTGACTGTCTCATTAATTTTATGTATTTTTTATCTTGATCTTAGAAAGTGTGAAAAAATGCCTCACATCTGTTTAAGGCCACAGAAAGCTGTGCAGTTCCACAGCTAGCACCTAGCCCTGAATGAACTGAAGTTTAGTTTGTACCCAATCGTGTCCAGGAGGCTCCTGAGGCGGTCAGGAGGCCATGCGCGACCTCTGGAGGGCCAGGTGCAGCGTCCAAATAAGTAATTGTGTTGCTGTCCGTGAAACAGATTTTTTAGGGTTTTAAAAAAAAAAAATTGCAGGTCCTGGAACAGCTCTCCCAAGATACCAAGGGGCCACTGTAGTCTTCCCACCCACCTATAGCTTTGCCACCACCCATGTGACTAGAAGCAGTGCTGTATGCATGAGTTGGATTCAGGAAAGAAGCTTGTGGGAATACATCAGAGAACTCTGCCTAAGTATTACCTTGGGTCTGGGTCTTCTACCAAATTTGGTCAAGCCTAGGAGTTGGAGAGCACCCTTATCCAAGATGCTCACCAAGTTTTGACCTATGTGTAAGGTCTCCGCTCATAAGATCTTTAAAAACTAGCTTCTAGGGCAGCCATTTTCAACCACTGTACCATGGCATACTGGTGTGCCATGAATGGTCTGCAGGTGTGCCGTAGGAGTTTGGGGGAGGGTCATTTATTAGTAGGGCAAATGGGGGATGTGAGCTCCCCACCAACAGCATGGTGTCCCTTGTCGATTTTTAAAAAACTAATGGTGTGCCTTGACAATTTTAGTACCTCGTCAATGTGCCGTGAGACAAAAAAAAGTTGAAAATCTCTGTTCTAGGGTTTGGGAAGAGCTCTGACACAAAAGCCTAGAATTAACTTCAACATCTTGGACTAAAAGTAGTGGATCATTTTAGACTTACACAAACTTTTAACAGAGGTTTTCCATTAAGCATGCATATTTTGATACCAAAACAAAAATTTATGAAATTTTGATTCAGCTCTAATCATACACACCATGCCTCAAGCAGTCAGGAATATTACACTCAGACATGCACAATGAAAACTTTCTGGCTAGATCAGACCAGAATTCATCTGGTACATCATTTCCTATTCAACAGCTACAGCAGCAATTTTCAACCTTTTTCATCTCATGGCACATTGACAAGGCACTAAAATTGTCAAGGCACACCATCAGTTTTTTGTCAATTGACAAGGCACACCACATTGACAGCAGGGGCTTGCATTTCCTCCCTTGCCCTACTAACAAATGATCATCCCCAAACTGCCATGGCACACCTGCAGACAATCCACGACACACCAGTGTGCCATGGCACAGTGGTTGAAAATGAGCTAGAGGCTTACAATGATGACAAATGTAACAATCTCCCCAATCTCCTTCAGGAACCCAATACAGGACACCACTCCTACTTTTCAAAACCAGCATGCAAAGGAGGAGAAGGAAACATGGGTCTTTCCCCTGTCACTTCACATGCTGCAGTAGTGGGGCATGTGAAGTGGCATGAACACAGCAGGTTTCTCTTGTAGGGCAAATTCTATAACTCCATGATTATTCTGGTTGCCCTTTCTGCACCTTGTCAAGCTCCAGTATCATATTCTGAGATCCAATGAGCAGAACTGCACGTAGCATTCTCAATACGACTTCACTAAAGGTATTTGCACTGTCATTAGGATAGGTTTTGTTTTTCTATTTCTTTTCTAATAATTTCTGAAATTGAGTTTGCCTTTTTCAATGCACCGTACACCAAGTTGAAATTTTCAGTTACCTTTCTGCTATGTCCCAACATCTAAGAAAGTCCGGATTAATTCAGACCTCATCAACATTCAAATTTCATCAGCATACAGATTGCTCCAACATACATCACTTTGCACTTATATTGAAATGCACCTGATGCCACTTCATTGCCATTCATCTAGTCTGGATAACTTTTTTTTTAATGCTCTCTATAGTCCAGTGTCTTTACTTCCAGTTATCTTTATTTCAAACTGTAAGGATAGCTGGCTGGCTTTAAAAAAATGATCACAATATAGTTAGGATGTAATTTATATTCAGTGCTTTGATTGTTTCATCTTGGATTATATAGCAGAAATGGAAAGAGTGCAGAAGAGAGTGACCAAAATGCTTACTTGTGTGAGGCTTATGAGAAAAGGCTACAGCATCTGGGGCTCCTCAGTCTAGAAATAAGGCACCTAAGGGACAGCAGGACATTGATCAAGACATACGAAATTATACAGGGGATGGATAGAGTAGATAAGGGAATGCTCTTTTAATTCTCACACAACACCAGTACCAAGGGACATTAACTAAAATTGAGTGTTCAGAAAGTCAGGACAGACAAAAGAAAATATTTCTTTACGTAGCATGTAATTAGTCTGTGGAACTGCTTGCCACAGGATGATGCAATTGCACCTGGCAGGGATGCCTTTAAAAGGGGATTGGATAAATTTCTGGAAGAAAAGTCAAACACAGGTTATAAGCTGTGAAGGGTATGTGCAACCTCCTGATTTTAGAAGTAGGCTAACTCAGAATGAACATAAGATCAGCCCCACTGGATCAGGCCATAGGCCCATCAAGTCCAGCTTCCTGTATCTCACAGCAGCCCACCAAATGCCCCAGGGAGCACACCAGATAACAAGAGACCTCATTCTGGTGCCCTCCCTTGCATCTGGCATTCTGACATAGCCCATTTCTAAAATCAGGGGGTTGCACATGCACATCATGGCTTGTAACCCATAATGGATTTTTCCTCCAGAAACGTGTCCAATCCCCTTTTAAAGGCGTCCAGGCTAGACGCCATCACCACATCCTGTGGCAAGGAGTTTCCCAGACCAACCACATGCTGAGTAAATAAATATTTTCTTTTGTCTGTCCTAACTCTCCCAACACTCAATTTTAGTGGCTGTCCCCTGGTTCTGGTGTTATGTGAGTGTAAAGAGCATCCCTCTATCCACTCTGTCCATCCCCTGCATAATTTTGTATGTCTCAATCATGTCCCCCCTCAGACACCTCTTTTCTAGGCTGAAGAGGCCCAAACACCGTAGCCTTTCCTCATAAGGAAGGTGCCCCAGCTCAGTAATCATCTTAGTTGCTCTCTTTTGCACCCTTTCCATTTCCACTATATCCTTTTTGAGATGCGGTGGCCAGAACTGGACACAATACTCCAGGTGTGGCCTTACCATCGATTTGTACAATGGCATTATAATATTAGCCGTTTTGTTCTCAATACCTTTTCTAATGATCCCAAGCATAGAATTGGTCCTCTTTACTGCCACAGCACATTGAGTCGACACTTTCATCGATCTGTCCACCACCACCCCAAGATCTCTCTCCTGATCTGTCACAGACAGCTCAGAACCCATCGGCCGATATCTGAAGTTTTGATTTTTTGCCCCAATGTGCATGACCTTACACTTACTGACATTGAAGCGCATCTGCCATTTTGCTGCCCATTCTGCCAGTCTGGAGAGATCCTTCTGGAGCTCCTCACAATCACTTCTGGTCTTCACCACTCGGAAAAGTTTGGGGTCGTCTGCAAACTTAGCCACCTCACTGCTCAACCCTGTCTCCAGATCATTTATGAAGAGGTTGAAAAGCACCGGTCCCAGGACAGATCCTTGGGGCACACCGCTTTTCACCTCTCTCCACTGTGAAAATTGCCCATTGACACCCACTCTCTGTTTCCTGGTCTTCAACCAGTTCTCAATCCATGAGCGGACCTGTCCTCTAATTCCCTGACTGTGGAGTTGACCTTTTCAAAGAATTCTATAAGGTTCGTGAGGCAAGACTTACCCTTACAGAAACCATGCTGATTCTCCCTCAGCAAGGCCTGTTCGTCTAGGTGTTTTGAGATTCCGTCTTTGATGAGGCATTCCACCATCTTACCCAGTATAGATGTTAGGGTGACCGGCCTATAGTTTCCCAGGTGCCCCCTCTTTCCCTTTTTAAAGATAGGCGTGACATTTGCTATCCTCCAGTCTTCTGGCACTGTGGCCATTTTGAGGGGCAAGTTGCATATTTTAGTCAAGAGATCAGCAACCTCATTCTTCAATTCCTTAATAACTCTTGGGTGGATGCCATCAGGGCCCGGTGACTTATTGATCTTTAATTTATCAATGAGGTCTGAAACATCTTCTCTTTTAACCTCTATCTGACTTAATTCCTTGGTCAGGAGGGGCCGTTCGGGCAGCAGTATCTGCCCGAGGTCTACTGTTGTGAAGACAGATGCAAAGAACTCCTTTTTCTGCCATCTATAAGTCTCCTTTTATTTCCCCTTTCCCTCCCTCACAATCCAGAGGGCCAACTGCTTCTCTGGCGGGTTTCCTGCTTCTAACATATTTGAAGAAGCTTTTATTATTCCCCTTAATGTTGCTGGCCATGCGTTCCTCATAGTCTCGCTTGGCCTCCCGTATCACCTTCTTACATTTCTTTTGCCACAGTTTATGTAATGCCAGATGCACAGGAGGGTACCAGGATGCAGGGTCTCTTCTGGTCTTGTGTGCTCCCTGACACATCTGGTGGGCCACTGTGTGATACAGAAAGCTAAACTAGATGGACCTTTGGCCTGATCCAGCAGGGTTGTTATGTTCTCATGGAATACAGAGATTTCTCCTTATGGACAGGTTCGCTTCCAACTACAGACAAACAGCCATCTAATGTCCAGTGACGGTGCCCAATCACTGGGGGAAAAACCTGTTCAGGGCCCTTCTACCCCTACTGGTGCACTGGATGACACCACTGTTACTGGTACTAAGGGTTCGGCTTGGTTGAACTGGCCCTTTGATGGGTGGAGTGCTTGGCCATGCCCTGATACTACCTCCTGGCTTTGTCATTTGACATCTAAAGTACAGCAGGTTTGGGCAGATGGATCATGCAGCGGTTGATCTTTTAACTGCGGTAAATTACTAAGTAATAAAATCTTTACAAAATTTCCATGAACTCTTGAAACAGTGCGAAGCAAGCAGGTATATCCAATTAGAGCTTGAATCATTAAAAATCCACAAGGACTCTTTAGGGTTCTTAGCTGCTTTAGGGCCAAAGTCAATGTGAAGTATGAGATCTGAAACAAACACTAAAACCTCCTTCAAACATGGAATGATGAAAATAGGCCTTTAGAAAGTGGGGAGAAGTTATACTGTGGAATGTACAGGCAACTCTGTCTGTTGACATGGCATTTCCATTTTGCTTTGAAGAGTATACTTTCATAGACTTCATAGCTATGTTTATGAGCATAGCTATGTCTACACCCTGCATAGTTTTGTCTATATAGCTCTGATCAGTGGAAGGGACATGTAATTAATACAAGTGTATGTCTCTTAACAACAGGGATATGCATCTCAATCTTTGTTGTTATGTGATTAGGTTGTTAAGCAAACATTCAGCTCAATCTAGTGCCTTTGTGTAAACATACACTCCCTGCCTGCATAGGCTACTGGAGATAGATTGCCTCTTATCCGCATTAGGAGCCCCTTTGTTGTATAAACAGACACTCTGCGGCAGGCTATGGGAGATCCAATTGCCTCATTAAGAGCCTGTTTGTTGTGCTTTGACCACCATCGTATATGCAGTCCGTTGTTACGCGACACAGCCTGTATTGAAAGTCAACCAGCCATATATGGCTTCCACTTGTCTTCAGAAAACATTGAAAACACATTATGTAGTCATTTACGTTACAGTAGACCCTCTGTACCCCTGTGTCCTGTATCTGTGGTTTCAATCAAACAGAGATCAAAAATATTGGAAAAAATTCCCAACAGTTCTTAAATTCTGGCACGATGCCCCATGCTTTCTCCTCCTGTCTTCACCAGCCGACTAGTACTGCCCTTTGAAGCACACTGTATGTGTGTAAGCTCTGGCTCACCTCGGTTACCTCACTCAATGGCACTGTGTCCTCTAGCAGCATTTTACAAGCCAGTAGCTTCTCTATGAAGATCATGCCAAGGTGGAGCAGGGGAAGCCCATCACGCTTCTCTTCGTCTTTCCCAGTGACTCACCTGGAAGCCCCTCCAGCCCAGAGATGCTTTGGCTGCTGTTAACATGGGAGCAGCCAACCAACCAGTCAATCAGGAAAGCTCCCTCTAAGTCTTAAATATGGTATACAGTGTTTGCTACTATTTGCAGTTTTGGGCATCCATGACACATCTTGGAACATAGCACCCCTGGCTGCAGGACTACTGCATTTCAGCCTTATGCATCTTCATTTATTTTTCTTCCTACAACAGTCTTACACTTTATCTGTATGCATGATACTATATGCAGAACAATAACTTGTGAAGAGCTACATAAATTTTAACAGTAAGCAGTGGTTTCAATATCTAAAAATTTATCACCACTGTGTGTGAATGAAAGTGATAAAAGTTAGCACACATATCCATTCAGCAATATTTTTGTTAAAACATCAGTGTTCCCCAAAAATTATTGCCAGGGGAAGAGTTGATCTATCCTAGTTCTAAGGCAAGAAGCAAAAGAGAATGTAGGTTGGTTGATGGCTAAAGGCAACAGAATCAGAACAAACAACATACTGCCAACTTCACCTGCTCCAAGGCTCAGTTTGGGCACTGATGCAGCAACCTGTCCTCACTCCTACAATTGCAGTATGAGAGTAAGTGGTCAAATGCCTTGGCAGAATAGGAATTCTTAGCCTCCCTTGACAGTTGCCATTACTATACAAAGGCTGCAATCCTAACGAACTTTCCAGCACTGACGTAAGGGCAATGCAAATCTGAGGTAAGGGAACAAACATTGCCTTACCCTGAGGAGGCCTCCATGACTGCCCCCCAACTGCAGGATGCAGCACATGCCCCACTGGCACAGCTATGCCAGTGCTGGAAAGTTGGTTAGGATTGTGCCCAAAAGCCTACAAAAATGAGAGGGTTGTATTTTACTTTGAACTATCAGTTTAAATGTCTCTAATATGAATAAATGTTGTGAGTTTGTTCTTTAATATGACAAGGTTTGTTCCAACACGTTTAGGGAGCTTCGGAATTTTGATCATTTTCTCAAGGAAAGTTTGAAAAAGCAAAAAAAAAAAAACTTTTGTAAGCTGAGAAGAGTTCACCGAATGCTACCTAAGAAGACAGAAAAGTTATTATATGGACTAATTATATGGTTATTATATGGTTATTAAAAATTATATGGTCTTGTTTAAGGGACTAAAACATCTTAGTAAATATGTTTAAGAATTGCCCTGAGACTCAATAAGGAAGTCATCTCAGGGACCAGGTTGACAATCACGCCTGTCACTCATCTTTCCTATCTCCAGCACTCTAGTCCAACAGTCCTTTCCTCCAAACATCCTTTTCTGTTTTGTTCCCCTCTTCCTTTTTAAATCCAGGGAATAGAAGGAGAAACATAAGAGGCAGCCACTCATGCGCCACCCCTTGAAGCACTTGGCACACAAAGGAGCAGAAGTATTTGGAATGCCACCTTAGATGCTGACAGAACTTGAGTTGGGTCTGCCTTTTTGAATGCGTCGTATTTTTAAAGTTCAGTTATAACTAACAAAAGCAGTGGATCGCATAGTTTCATTACATGACTAGTCATTGCTTTTATTCAGAAGAGTATTTTGTCTGCTCAGATTGTTTGCTTTCAATATTTTATCTTTTTCTTAAGATAAAGTTATGGCTGAGTAAGGATCTGTGAAAGCTGATTCATTCTGAAACATTAGTAAAATGAATGCACATTTTCCAATAAAACAAAGCAAAGCTAGCAGCAATAGAATATAACCTTGACAGCTGTGAGGCTACTCCAGAGTAGGTCCTTATATGATTTGTTCTTCCCTAGTTAAGATCTGCAAATCACCAGATACTGAACCTAGTATTCTGTTTATTCTGAGCCTGAATAACTGTGGGTCAATCAGTGTTATATTAAATATACATACTGCCAGACACAAGAGCTTGAATATTCAAAACCTTCTGTTGAAAAATGATTCACCAAGGCACTCTCTAAGTGGCAATATATATGGTACCCTCAAAGCAGAAATCAAATATTTGAAACACAAATGCAAACATATAGCAAATTTTGCAAAAAATCTCCAAAATACATTTGAAAGTGCTGTTGAAATACTTGTAAAAGGGCATGCACACAGAAACCTTGACAGATTGTTGGTATTCCAGGGCCATTTGCACTGAAATAGTACCTTTCACTACATAGTATGTAACAGTTTCAACCTTAAAACACAACCAGCATTTAACTTATGAGTAAGGAGCTTCGATTATAATCCAGTCTTCACCTTGAATACCTCAAATGGTCACCAATTCTTTTCTATACCTTCCAAATCCACACTGACTCTTCCAGCTGTGACCAAACAATCTAACACCTGAAACAATCCTGCAGGTTCACCACATAGACTTGGTTATACTGTAATATCAGTATATGAGTAAGGGTAACACCATGTTACTCAGGCATGTATTTTTCCTTCTTTATTGACCCTCTTGATCATTAGGAATACTTTGTGCGTGAATACTGATGGGTCTTAACAGAGATTGTTTTTACTGACCTTATCCATTTTGCTATAATGGACCAACACATTTGGTACCTGATTTTTATCTTCCCTATTCTCTTTTGGTGCACTGCCAATGAGGGGTAATTGTTAAAGAATTTGAATGATAAGTTAAGAAGTGAGCTGAGACCAGGGGCTTATTTCATGTAGGCCACTGAACAGATGGCCACAACCTTCAATCATTACCAGACTCCTGCAGACTCAGACTTGTGATCAAGAGGTAAAAAGCCTTGTATCTCATTAGCAATCCTCTGAGCCATCTGGTCTCCCTAAATACATGCACTGTAATGACAATACTAAGAATTTCTTAATATTATGGCTACTGTCTTGGAGAAGCCCAATATCCTTTTGCTTCTATCATCAACTTATCTACTGTATTTGGCTGATGAAATTTCTGTTTCACCCTTACTCTGGTGTTACTAAACTGATGCAATTATAATATTTACCTTTATAGGTCATTTAAAATACATTTCATACAAGCAAACCATTCACTTATATTTATTTCACTTAAACAATTTATTTTTATTTACAGAATTCATAATTCTATAAATTATGATCAAATGTTGCTTGCATACACACACAACTGTACTGTTTGGGAAGCTTGCTAGTAAGTTATTATTGAGAAAAACTAACCAGAAACTACTAAATTCATACCAAAAAAGCTTATTTACCTGAAACCAGAAAGTGAAAAACAGGGACATTTTACTTTACAGAGCCCTAAGTTATTTTAAATAGTTAATCAAATTTCTCTGTTATATTTACTAAAACAATTACTCCAAATATTTTTAAAAGGCAGTTGGTTCTGGAATTCACATCAAAAAAGTAAAAAAAGTCTGACTACCCTAATTCATACAGAAATACATAACCAACCAATATGTCTCTATAATGAGGAAACACAAAACTAGAAATGCCATTTCAATACCTGTCAATCTACAACTAAAACACAGAAATGTTAGACACATCCCAAGAAATATTTCAGGGAATCAATTTCATATCTGTTTTGCCATCCTTAAATTCATGTATGAAAGTGGAATAAGATGGATTAAAAAGCTCATCAGAATGAAAATATCCAGAAGTACTTGAATATCCATAATTGGTAAGTCGGATCTTCATAACTTGAACATCTGTACATCAGGAACCTTCTGTACAGAAACACCCCAAATTTCCCAAGATATGCTAGGAGCACCAAGACTGAGCATGAAAGCATGAACCATGGGAATGCACAATGATTAACATGTGGGGTTGGCTCACATGACAAAGTATTGTACAAACTGGTCCAATTTCCTAGGGGGGGGGGAAAGGAATTTGGGTTCCATAAAATAGTAAACTAGTAGCAGTGGTTCTCAAATTGTTTAGCACCAGGACCCAATTTTTAGAACGACAACCTGTCAGGGACCCACCAGAAGTGATGTCATTACCCTGGAAGTAATGTCAAGGCTGGAAGCAACATCATCAAGCAGGAAAAGCTTTCCTGAGAACACAGCAAGCCCGGAAATTGTGCCATTTTCCCTAGATAGAAAGGCTATAAATAAATTAAAATTAAAGAATTATAGACTGAATTAAATAAAATCAAAATAAAAAATTAAATAAGGGGACATGAGATGGGGAAGCCAGCCCTGTTCCACCAAGTAAATTTTCTCTGTAGCCTGCTTGCAATAACCTCAAAACCCACCCGCAAAAATCAATATGATTTTCAGCCCTACCCAATACAGTTTTAAATCCAACATTTTTTTGGGGGGGGGGGTGCGGGGCTGGATTGAGATTCAAATGGTTTCAACACCAGAGTACCAACCTGCAAAAAACTACACATCTCTCCCTGTTCGACCCTTAACATAGCCTTCCTGGGGATCAGCCTTACCCTGCAAATGGATTTGTACTTTGTAACACTCATATAATTTATTGCAAATATAACTATATTGACCTTTAGGGTCTTACTCCTGCATTCTTACATTCCTATAAAAAGCTGAACCCACTCTCTCTTTTGGGAAGAAAAAAAACATCTTGGAAAACAGTGCATATAACCCCATTAGGTTAACCAAGAATAATCCAGGCATGACCTCCAGGCTGAAGTTCATTGCCCATCAAATATCTTAGGACATTTACCTGGTGGTTGGCACTGTGGAAGACACTCAAGCAGATGAGTGCCTTAATGGGAGGCAGGCAGCCTGACTGAGACATACTATAAATAACGCAGACCTGAGGTAAGGGAAAATTCTGGTTATTATAGGAGATATTTAATTAAATTAAACCATATACAAAAAATAAACCATAATAATCCATACACAAATAAAAGTCATATTTCCAAAATACTTGACACAGAACAATTGAATTAAGTTTTCATTTGTCCATATCAGAAGAATGCTTAATTGCTCAACATTGGAAAAGAAAAGCTGTGCCATTAATTAAAATCTGGAAGACCAACTCTTGAGGTGTTATTAGTTGCTTGCAGTTGATATACCTTACTCATATGAAGAACGTGGGATAAAGGAAATTAAAAACATAGAAGTGCTTAAAAAGTTATTTGATTTGCTAACCCCCCTATATACTCAAGGCCTGTAAAAAAGTTAAAACCATGTACATAAAGTGCTATTTTAAAAACCAGCTTCAAAGCAGAAACAAGCACCTCTCAGCATTTCCATGGGCAAAGAAAGTTAATCCAGACAAAATATCTTACAGGCGCTTCACATGAGAGAAGGGAACTCAAGTCAGGTGACTCAAGTCCAAGTTTCAAAAATGCGCATTTTTGGTGACTTGGGGAAACTCAGGGCCAAAACCTATCCAATTTTCCAGTGCCGGTGCAGCTGTGCTCATGAGGCATGCACTGCATCCTGTGGTGGGGAGGCAGTCACAGAGGCCTCCTCAAGGTATGGGAATATGTGTTTCCTTACCTCAGGGCTGCATTACTGCTGCACTGGTGCTGGAAAGTTGGATAAAATTGGGCTCTCAGAGTCACCAGTGGCAATGACTTGGCTTGAACAACTCAAGTTCCCTACAAACGGCTACGGTTTGCGCCACCTCTGCCTAACTTGAAGTAACCTCTTGCGTCAATCCAGAAGCCAGGCTTTGCACTCACAAGCAGCAGCTCCAGCACCTGCAGCAGGATACATTATATTCAGAAACAGGGGCTGGGGACAGAGCAGCCATGCCCTCCCACCTTACTAAGCTGGGATGCATCCTCCCTGCCATGCCCATGTTGTGAAGCGGGTGGGTTTCCTTTGTCACAGCTGGGGTGGGACTATATGGGGGAAGGGAATGGAGTGGTGCGTACCCCACTGCTGCTTTAGATGGGATAGGCAGGGACAGCAGGGGAGTGTTTAAAGGGAACTTAAAAGCACACTTATAGCCCAGCCGCAGCCCAGTTTGTTCCATCGAGCTGCAGCTGACTAGTTAAAGGGAAAAACTCAAAACTCAAGCCTTTTCAAGTTGCAAAAATGCTCTAGGCAACTTGGAAAACTCTCCTGAGTACTCGTTTTTTAGTCAAGTTGCAAGAGGGAGGGGAGAGTCTCACAACTCGACTCAAGTCAAGCCGTGCTGGACTCCCTCATCCCTGCTTCACATTGTAGATCAAAACAATATATGTCAATGAATTAAGCATCTAGAATAATTTATGCATTGCTTGCCCCTCCCCCCCCACAGTGATATGTATCAATGCCTTCTAAATCTAGCAGCCTTTACATATCAACTCTCTAGTTGCTTCCGAGCTCTTCTTGGCAAGTGCAGCATGCTCCATGTAGGCAGAGGAGCACTGCAAGCTCCTTTACTGGAGGTCAAAGAACTTGAACAGAAGCCAACATGTGCAGCAGCATTACTCTGACACTGTTTCTGGTTGGGGGGGGCAGTCACTAGAGAACCCTAACCAGACAGATATAGTGCAACTTCTCACTGCCTTGACTACTACTGATCCCCCTCACTTGAATAATCCAGTTAGGCTCATTCCTACTCAGTGGCATCGCTAGGATGGTGCAGGGGATGCGGGCCGCACTGGGTGATGCACACGGGGGAGTGACGCACTATCTGGTGTGCTCCTTGGGGCATTTGGTGGGCTGCTGTGAGATACAGGAAGCTGGACTAGAGGGGCCTATAGCCTGATCCAGTGGGGTTGTTCTTATGTTCTTGCTGGGGGGGGGGTGACTTGCGAAAATCATGGTAGTTAGGAGTAACCCCATCATATTATATACTTTTGGATGCAGAATTCTGAACAGAATGCAATGCAAAAAACCAGAGTGAAATATCTCCTTGCTATCAAAATATATGGCCAAAAAACAGGAGAACAAAAAATGCATGGATCCCTATGGAAAGTGAAAGTGAGCTGTAGCATGCGTTTACTCGCAAATAGGCGAACTTGCCTTAGTCCGTTGGAAAGGGCAGGCTGAGAGGAATCCAACAACACCAGAATGGTCCTGATCCAATGAATGCAGCCCCCAAAAACACCCAAGAAGGAAGTCCCTCCCTCCAAGCAGATGAATGTATTGTGCCCTATGGAAAGCAAAACTAAGCCTCACTGTCACGTTTACTCGTGAGTAAGTGAACATGCCTTGGCTGGTGTGAAAGATCAGGTGAAGGAGAGTGTAAGGCTACCAGAATGGTCCTGATCCTATGCACCTGCAGCTAAAGTGCTCCAGAAGGCACCCCCCACACACACTAAAAAGGATTAAAACAGTGGCTTCAGCTGATAAGGTGAACATTTTTGAGACTTGTAATGCCAGGTGGATCCTGACAGTGATCTGGTTTAAACAGAAGTTCTTAAATTGAACTGGGCACTGGGTAGGGCTGAAGACCTTACTGATTTTGAGGGCGAGGTGTTATTGCATGCAGGCTACAGAGGAAATTCACTTGGTGGAACAGGGCTGGCTTCTGCTTATTTATTTGTTTTACTTTATTTATACTTATTTTAATTTGTCTGATGATGTCACTTCCACCATGACATCACTTCTGGTGGGCCTTGGACAGATTGTCATTCTAAAAAGTGGGTCCCAGGGCTAAAAGTTTGAGAACTGTTGCAATAAGGTGTTAGTAAGTTGACACCCAGGGGTGTGTGTGTGTGTGACACCACTAATGACCAAAATCACTAAAATCGCAATTTGGAAGAATAATACCATCATGTTATATATCAATCAATGTGTCATTTCATGCAGAATGTGTTCTGTCTTTGTTCCATCAAAAGGTACAGCCAAAAAACCAGCGGGGGCGCAGTGATGGTACATCACCATGCCCACCACCTGGGGTGTTGCCCTGCCCACTGCATGGGGGGTGACACGCTGGCATCCCGCACCGGGTCACACAAACCCTAGTGACGACACTGATCCTACTTTCAAATAGGAAGGGCCCAGGCCAAAATAGCTGGGCATGTCAAACAGAAGACACAACTGAAATTTTTCCCAGTACTATATACACACACACACCAGTTCTGGGTCTAGTGGGTATGTGCCCTCAATGTATGTGCAAAATTTAAAAAATTTAAGAGAACTGGAAAAAAAGCAGAGGAAGAAAAAGAAACTTGCACATCAACCTGGTACCTTGTACACACATGTAAGTGCCACTGGAATTTGCATGCAATAGTAGCTGATCAAGCAACAAAATTATATATAGACTGGTAGTAGATTTTTCCATATATCCAGTGCACAGAGACTATCCTGTCTACTGTGGTCCTGTATTTTAAGATAGGAAAACCTGAGTGAGCAAATATCCAGTAAACAGAATACTATATGCTGGTTAGTAATTGGAAAATCGCCTCTGACAAGCCCTGGATTCTGGTAGTAAGGCTCAGCTAAACTAGAAGTCTGCAATGATGTACAACATCATCACCAAACACCAGTATATGCCCCTACACAGCAAGTGAAGTGGTCCATGCTGCAGCACAGACACCTGAGAGGGAATACTGGTTGCAAGCAGGTCAAAATTCAGCTCCCTCAGATCTAGACATCACAAAAGGCTTGAACTGTGACTACGCAGAGATGAGTCACAATCAACATCCAGGAGAGAAGATAAGCAGCTCTGACTCTTGCTTTTTATTCACCATCTAGACCAGTGATTTTCAACTTTTTCCATCTCAGGGCACACTGACAAGGCATTAAAATGGTCAAGGTACACCATCAGGTTTTTGACAATTGACAAGCCACACCATGCTGCCTGTGGTGGGGGGGGGGGGGGAGAAGGCTCACATCTCCCATTGGCCCTACAAATAAATGACCTTCCCCCAAATTCCTGTGGCACACTTGTGGACCACTCGCGGCACACCAGTGTGACACGGCACAGTGGTTGAAAATGGCTGGTCTAGACATTAGAGTCCACTTTCTTACTCTGTTGGGCACTATGAAATTTTTAAAGTTTTGTCATACTTGAAGATCATGTTTACTTTCTCAGAAAATAATTTTTTCCTTCTGAAACTCAACTCAAAATATGAAAAGCTAATTAACTATAAAACTAATTAACAAACTAGTGTATGGCTTAAGCTTCATATCAATTTTGACCTTTTCTTTCAATTACAGCATATTAAATCCCAACACAAAAAGGCTAAATAAAGTGTGCTCACACTACCAAACATTGCAAACTGCGATTAAACGACACATACACATATACAGCCTATCATTTATTCAGCATTTTGACTTTCCAATTATTAAGCAACATGAAATGGGAAGCAAGCAAAATAAGTCAGCCTATTTATGCAAAAATGCTATATACTTCCATTTTGAGCTTTATGATCAAGTTTTTCTCAGTCATTTTCTAACACATGACTTCCTGCTTGCCTGTCAGTCTTGCTCACAAGGAATTCAGTAAGTGTTCAGGAAGTGAAAATTACTTACATAATGTTCCTCCAGGATTGTGAATGAAGTAAAGTGGCATGTTGATATTCTAGGTTACTTGTGAAAACAGCTCAAGGCAAACTCCATACTCATACATACGGCTTACATTGTTTGAATCATACATCTGTTTATTTTAATATACTTCACCTATAATCCAATTATGTATGAAATAGTAGCCACTCAGAACATAAAGCAAAATTTTCTCCATATGCATGCTGTAGTTTGCAGACCTGCATTTGAATGAGAATTTTTTTTGTTTACTTCATTTGACATTTGGATGATCTTTGGGCTAAACAATAAACTGCACTGAACAGGTGGATGAATAGTGAAAAATCACCTACTCCACATCTATCTGAAGCTCCTTGTCTGCTTTTGTGAGACAGGTATTATGTAAATCTACCAGGTGTTAAATGTTGTGTTTGCATTCTTTTCTGGTAACCAGAATTCCTACACAGATGTTTGTTTCCATAGGGACACAAACACAGGTGGAGGGGGTAAGAAATGCGAGCATGCCAGTACATTTTTTTTTTATGCTGAAGCCTTTTCTCCATCCATATAACATTTGTCTATACAGAGCAATGCTGTATGTATGGTGGAAATGCCTTGGGATAGGGGCAGAGCTTGCCAGCATGTTTGCTTCCCCCATCCCCACCCCAAATGCATTAGCCTACCCATAGATGCAACAATCTGTATAGGGCTAGAGCAGGTTAGAGCAAAAATCTTGAGCCACCTTCCTTGGGCTTCCTGACCTCTCTCAGCAGTGAGTGGATTCCTTGGATCACAGACGAGGAGTGGAACTTGGTTTGCCAATTCATTATAGCAAGTTTAGCACTTATCAGAGCCAACAGTTGCAATCTCAAGTTTTTGTTTGTATCAGAATTCCAACAAAAAATTCCAAGAATTGAATGTAGTTTAAATATGTTTTTGTAAGTGAACACACAAGGAATTCTCTAGCACAGAGTTCCCAAACCCCTACAGAGGAGTAGAGAACCAGATAAGTATTTGTGGGGACGGGGCGAGGGACAGCAACCACAATGCTGCTGCCACTGCCAAGAGGTTTATTTCTTACTTGGGGGGCAACGCTGGCCTCCTGCAGGGTCCTGGAGGCTTGCAGCCCCCTCTAATCTCCTCTGTGGCTGCTATGAACAGTCCTTATCTCTGAACAGTCCTTATCTCTGATCCTTATCTTTGATCTGACCAAAAACCAGAAGTAGCTGATGATCAGAGATAAGGATGGTTTACAGAAGCCTCTGACAACATGGGAGGGGGGGGGGCATGAGCCTCCAGGACCCTAGCCCTGGGCACTATGGAAGAATAGGACTGAGTTGTCCAAAAGACAGAACTGGCTAACTGAAATATGTTTTAACTCTAACCTGGAAAAATAAAGAAATATTAGCAACCATTCTTTGTTCCCAGATACATTCAACTGAATCTATTCAGTGAAGGTAATTTCATACTTATAAAAAATATTCCAGAATTAGTAAAAAAAAATTCCTATGTCACAAAAAGAATGAACTGGGGATTGTATCATAAGAAAACAAAAACTGAAACATATGTAGCTTTAAGACTCCTGAAGAAATTTATGTGTTTATTGTATGGCATCTATTAAGCAATTAAGGAGTAAGTACTTACAATGCAGAAGGCTAGTCAAAAAGTTTTGAGCTACCATTTGGCTATGGTGGGCAGGTGAAAAAAAATCTACTCCAGAAATCCTTTCCATATAAATGCTATATACAATGACATGCATTGAGCGGACCATGCCATGGACTTAGAGACGAGCAGGGGGGGGGAACACTAGTTATAGTAGCTGGACAAGACTGACAGAGTGCAGACTATAAAGAAATAAGTTACACATTCTCATTATTGTGCCTGAGACAACGCAGGGTACTTAATACATGCTGGGATTGAATGCAGGAGACAGCAGTTTATAACCTCAGCAATAAGTTATTGGCTTGTGGCTGGAAGCCTCTGGTAAGGTTTTAATTATACCAATTATCAGCACCTCGCAGGATTCAAATATATTGTATACTCCAGCAATGAGGAGCCCATCTCTGTTTGACCTTCCAAGCAAAACTGCTGATTAAATTATACCAGTGTGGTCAACTCTATGTAAGTTGTGGCCAACCAGAAAAGTAGGTGCTGCAGGAGCCTAATCAGGAGCAGTGGGGGCTTGACCGGGAGCATGGGAACATTTGTTTCCTTTCTCTTGAAGAGGCCACTGGGACCCAAAACTCCCACCGGAAGCTGCACAGAATCCTAGAGCAGTAGTTCTCAAACTTTTAGCACTGAGACCCACTTTTTAGAATAAGAATATGTCAGGACCCACCAGAAGTGATGTCATGACCAGAAGTGACATCATCAAGCAGGAAAATGATTAAAAATCCTAGGCTGCAATCCTACCCACACTTACGCAGGAGTAAGTCCCATTTACTATCATTGTTAAAAGCATATACATAGTAGCCGGTTAAAAGTACAGATGTGTAACATTTCCCCAAATGCAGTCACATACGATAGTACCATCAAGTCTAATGTATTAAAAATCAAATATTGAAATGGATGGGGACCCACCTAGTGGGTCCCAACCCACAGTTCAAGAAACACTGTCCTAGAGCATCTCCAACATGTGCTTGTCAAGCCTCTGCTTGAAGATCTCCAGTGAGGGAGAGAATCCACCACTTCCTTCAGCAATCTGAAACACTGCTGAAATGCCCTTACTGTCAGAAATCTTTTCCTGATTATCTAATCAGAATCTCTTCTCTTGCAGTTTGTACCTGTTGGATCTAGTTCTACTTTCAGAGGCAGTTGAGAACAAATTTGGCCCTTCTTCCATATGACAGCCCTTCAGGTATTTGAAGAGAGCTATCATATCCCCTCTCAACCTTCTCTTCTCCCAGCTGAACATACCAACATACCAAATTCTCAAGTTCCTTACAGGGCTTGTTCTCCAGCCCTCTGATCATCCTTGTCGCCCTCCTCTGAGATGCCCAGGATTGGACACAGTACTCCAGGTGAGATGTAACCAATGCAGATAAAGTAGAACCATGACTTCTCATGCCTTGGAAGACTGGTTAGAGTAGCGCAGGCTAAAATTGCATTTCTCTGCCATTCTACCAACTTCCTGATTAGGATATCATGTGGAACTCTGTCAAATGCTTTACTGTGCCCCAGTGGCTGCATTGGCTGAAGGAGAGTTATGTTGGCCCACTTTACCTTGCAGCCTTAACAGATAAATCATAATTAACATTTTAGCCTGAACTTGCTTTCTGTTAAAAAATGTGTTCAAGTTTTATACTATATATTTATATAATGACATCCAGGTATAGATCCCCACTCATGGAACTCACAATCCAGAAATTGATATAAGAGCAACTGAGGCAAGAAAATGAAGGGAGGAATATGCACAGATAGGCTTAGTTGCAACATTTCTTAACCTGTGGAACATATACCACCAGCGGTACCTGAGCTGCTGTCCAGTGGTAGATAGAACTTACAAAGCTCCATCTTCGCTGCTCAAGCCAATTTTGGCTAGAGGATCAGCTTCTGTCTCAGGCAAACTCCTGCTTGCCAGTTGATTGTTGATAGTGCTGCTGACAATCAGCTGGTGAGCTGCCAGCCAGTAAGAGCTCAAAAGATTCCCGCCTTCCTCAAAAGTATCCCGCACTCAGGATACACCTCGGCGGGAGGGGGGGTCAGGGGCTTCTTGTAGTGGGGGATTCGATTATTAAAAACATCGAGAGGGTAGTTTGCGACGGATGTGAGGACTGCATGGCGACTTGCCTGCCTGGTGCGAAGGTTGCAGATATCACTTCACATCTAGACAGGCTGGAGGTAGCGGTTGTGGTGCATGTCGGCACCAACGACGTGGGCAAGTGTAGCCGGGAGGTCCTGGAGGCCAAATTTAAGCTATTAGGTAGGAAGTTGAAAGCCAGGACCTCAAAGGTAGTGTTCTCAGAAGTGCTCAGAAGGGGAATAATAAAAGCTTCTTCAAATATGTTAGAAGCAGGAAACCCGCAAAAGAAGCAGTTGGCCCTCTGGATGGTGAGGAAGGGAAAGGGGAAATAAAAGACTTAGAGATGGCAGAGAAATTGAATGAATTCATTGCATCTGTCTTCACAGCAGAAGACCTTGGGCAGATACCGCTGCCCGAACAGCCCCTCCTGACCAAGGAATTAAGTCAGATGGTGGTTAAAAGAGAAGATTTCAGACCTCATTCATAAATTAAAGATCATAAGTCACCGGGCCCTGATAACATCCACCCAAGAGTTATTAAGGTATTGAAGAATGAAGTTGCTGATCTCTTGACTAAAATATGCAACTTGTTCCTCAAAACGGCCACGTGCCAGAGGATTGGAGGATAGCAAATGTCACGCCTATTTTTAAAAAGGGAAAGAGGGGGGACCCAGGAAACTATAGGCCAATCAGCCTAACATCTATTCCAGGTAAGATGGTGGAAAGCTTCATCAAAGATAGAATCTCCAAACACATAGACGAACAAGCCTTGCTGAGGGAGAATCAGCATGGCTTCTGTAAGGGTAAGTCTTGCCTCACAAACCTTTTAGAATTCTTTGAAAAGGTCAACAGGCATGTGAATGCGGGAGAACCCGTGGACATTATATATCCGGACTTTCAGAAGGCGTTTGACACGGTCCCTCACCAAAGGCTACTGCAAAAACTCCACAGTCAGGGAATTAGAGGACAGGTCCTCTCATGGATTGAAACCTGGTTGAAGACCAGGAAAGAGAGAGTGAGTGTCAATGGGCAATTTTCACAATGGAGAGAGGTGAAAAGCGGTGTGCCCCAAGGATCTGTCCTGGGATCTGTGCTTTTCAACCTCTTCATAAATGACCTGAAGACAGAGTTGAGCAGTGAGGTGGCTGTTTGCAGACGACACCAAACTTTTCCAAATGGTGAAGACCAGAAGTGATTGTGAAGAGCTCCAGAATTATCTATCCAAACTGGCAGAATGGGCAGCAAAATGGCAGATGCGTTTCAATGTAAGTAAGTGTAAAGTCATGCACATTGGGGCAAACAAATCAAAACTTCACATATAGGCTAATGGGTTCTGAGCTTTCTGTGACAGATCAGGGGAGAGATCTTGGAGAGGGGGGGTGGACAAGTCGATGAAAGTGTTGACCCAATGTGTATCGGCAGTGAAGAAGACCAATTCTATGCTTGGGATCATTAGAAAAGGTATTGAGAACAAAACAGCTAATATTATAATGCCGTTGTACAAATCGATGGTAAGGCCACACCTGGAGTATTGTGTCCAGTTCTGGCCACCACATCTCAAAAAGGATACAGTGGAAATGGAAAAGGTGCAAAAGAGAGCAACTAAGATGATTGCTGGGCTGGGGCACCTTCCTTATGAGGAAAGGCTACAGTGTTTGGGCCTCTTCAGCCTAGAAAAGAGGCGTCTGAGGGGGGACATGATTGACACATACAAAATTATGCAGGGGATGGACAGAGTGGATAGAGGGATGCTCTTTACACTCACATAACACCAGAACCAGGGGACAGCCACTAAAACTGAGTGTTGCGAGTGTTAGGACAGACAAAAGAAAATATTTCTTTACTCAGCGTGTGGTTGGTCTGTGGAACTCCTTGCCACGGGTTTTGGTGATAGCGTCTGGCCTGGACGCCTTTAAAAGGGGATTGGACAAGTTTCTGGAGGAAAAAATCCATTACGGGTTACAAGCCATGACGTGCATGTGCAACCTCCTGATTTTAGAAATGGGCTATGTCAGATGCAAGGGAGGGCACTAGGATGCAGGTCTCTTGTTGTCTGGTGTGCTCCCTGGGGCATTTCGTGGGCCGCTGTGAGATACAGGAAGCTGGACTAGATGGGCCTATGGCCTGATCCAGTGGGGCTGTTCTTATGTTCTCCCCTGGGAGCTTCTACATGCCAGGACTGGAATGGGCAAAGTGGAAGGGGTGGGGCCATGGGTTGACATCACTGGTACAGGTAGTACTTTAGACCATACTCTCTGGGAGTTCAAGAACCACTGGTAAGTGCTTGCTGGGCAGGGACTGGAAGTGGGATGTGCCCTGGCAGTGCCACTGCGATTACAGCACCACGGGAACCCAGAGGCTTATCTCCCTACCTGGAAGGGTGGTCAGCAAGTCTCGGAGAGGGTCCAGGAGGCCCGCTTGGGGAAGATCCACAGAGGGGGCTGTAGGCCTCCCAGACACTCTCCAAGGTTTGCTAACTCCACCCCCCCCCCGTAGGGCGACAAACCTCTGGGTGCCTGTGGCACCACAATCACTGGGGCACTGCTGGGGCACCCATTCCTGGATCAGTTCCTTTAAGGGGGAATGGCCCTTTTCTAGTTCCTATGGTGGGTCACAACCCACCACTTTGAGCACCAGTGAGATACACCATGACAAGTGGAACAGGGGGGAACAAAGGTTGAGAACACTGGAGTAGAGTTGAGCTAAACACATAACAGTAATGGTGGATTTTCAGTTGGAATTTGAACTATATCATAATTCTTTGGAAGCTACAATAATTTCCTTTCTGCTCAGTTCCATGAGTCTGATTTATACTTATGTCACTCAGGAGGAATATAGTCCCTTGCAAAGGGCTGGTGTACATACTATCATAACATTTCACCACTTTTATTGCTAATTAATAAAGACTTCCGAATGGTTTCTCTCAATGTTTACCACTTTATTCATTGAAAACAATCCTCATAATTTAACTCTCGATGAGTACACAGTACTAAATTTGAATATTTGTCTCTTGATATTAAGTAGTTTGGATTTGTTGCTGAAACGGATTTTTGGGAAGAGTTTAGAAAAAACTGTTCTGTGCTCTTCAGCAACTCTAAAAAGAAGCAGAAAAAATTGTCACCATTTATAATGCAGCACAAATTTATTTTTCATGTCTGGAAAAATGTAATTATATGGTTTTGCAATATAAAAGATGTTACTGAATACACTTAACATACATTTTGCAAGTTCAACCTAATTAAAACACGTGTTAAGTAGTGAAATTGTGACATTACATAACTTAAATGTGCAAGCACAAGGCAATACTTATCTTTCCTTAGTTCATCAGTTTTGTGCATAAACAATCTCCATTCTGTCAGACCATTTTCTTATTTTCAGAACAAAACATAATGAACTCAGAACAATATGCTACAAAATAGACGTGCCATAATGAATTATCCCAAAATAATTAAGGAAGTAGCATGGGATTAAGCAATATGACTGAACAAAATAAGGATAGGGTAGAACTTAGAGATATAGATTCCATGCATTGATAGTCAAAGAAATACTACAGCAACATATTGTGGAAAATCTATCAGTTCTATGATAAAGTTCATATGTGGGCTCTTGTAGTATTTACCTGATCCGAGAACCTGCTACGTGTTCACATACTACTTTTGGCTGTTTCAGATTGTCACTATCAAAAATTACAATTACAAAGAGTAGATGCTTTATTTGTGAAGAAGTGACTGAAAGCAGACTTCTGCTGTTATCTGAGCAGACATCTTTTGGTTGGGAACAACAATAAAATGACCACGGCTACTTTCTTTGACGACATTATGGGATAATATATTTATGTTACATATCAATTTTGACTGAATCAGATAAACAGACTTCACAGATTCAAAACATCTTGTCAGGTTACTGAATACTCAACAGGAACATTCAAGAAAGACAATCTGCAGATTACAGATCTGAAGATACTAAATCCGCGGATACAGGGGGACACCTGTCATTCATGTTATATGTGAACAATATTTCAAATTTACCACAGGAATTTAGATTTTAATGAAATCAGACACACAGGATACACAGAATCGAAACACCTTGTCAGGACATCCAACTGTCAATAGATATTTTCAATAAAATGTATGTAGAAGTACTCTAGAATACCTACAAAAGCACTCAGCTCAATTTTGCTTTCTTTGTAAGATTGAAATCAATTATTACTACTTTTTGCTTCCCTTTCTCTGTAATAATAATTAATAATATTTGTATTAGTATCCCCACAATAAAGTTTGGCGCCATCACCCTCACCGCCATCTTCCTTCCCCATGGAACCAATGAGTTATGACACTGACCACTGCATATAGGCCCAGCATAAGCAACAGATTTACCCCCTATGCACACACTATGCATGTTCTTAAAAAAGCACAGACAACAACACACTTTATGGCAACATATGCACAGGTTTACCTAGGAGTACAGAAGTTATTTTTTATACATTGTCCGTACCCAATCAATTGAATCCGTACACTTAACCATCTATGTGTCAGAAAGGAAAGTGGTGCACAAAATGATTGCGTCCTATATGTTTTCAGAGAAGAAATAAAAGACAGTTTAGTTGTCAATGTACACAACTGCTTATTACAGCATTGGGTGCTTCTCTCAAAAAAAACTTAATTGAATGCTTTATGGTTTTATCTGTGCTATGACATACCGTCTAACAAATTTATTCAAGTGCCAACCACTAAGAAAGAGCAATGCAGACATTCTGCCCCTGTGTAAATGTGTGACAGTGATACCTATTTCTTCATTTTCCGTCAAAAGATGACAACTACACTCAAGAGAATAAAGAACTCTCTGGGGAGCAAAGCTACAGGTCTATCAAATTTATCTTAAAAACTCCTGAGAGTCCAAATGCCAATTATGTGCAAAATACCACTGTATTCTTCCAGAAAGGTCTGAATATGTTTGCTTGCAAAAAAAAACAAAACAAAACAAAGGTTTGACAACTTTTACTGCACCTCAGCAATGCACGTCAGAGTTCTCTTGCAGAAAGATATTTTCATCAACTTACAACCCAACCCTATAAATCAGTGGTTCTCAACCTTTTTGCACCAGGACCCACTTTTTAAAATGACTCTTTTGGGACTCACCTAGCTTTAAAAATGTGATCTAGAAAGAAATATTTTATTTATTTACAAATATTTTATTTCTTTATTTGCAAAAGACTTGATCCATTTCTCAAAATGAGGTGGCCCTAATGAACAGCCTTAAGACTTGAGGCATTTTGTTATGTGATCCAGCCTTCGCCTGCCCCCCCCCCCCCTGCCATTGACAGACTTGGAAAAAAACAACACTGGAATAAAGGTGCTCCCTATATTCAAACAAGCTTACAAACTGCAGGAGCTCAGCTCCTTGCAGGGCAGTTAGAAGCTATATGACTTCTGAATTATCTGATCTTTCCATCACCCCTGTTTTCATTGGAGGCTCTGCAGGACCCACCAGAAATCAGGTCACAATGCACCAAGTGGGTCCTGACTAACAGTTTTAGAAACTCTGCTATAGATACATTTCAGTTGGAGAAACACAACTGATGATGGGTGCAACACCCAGCAAGAAAATTGAACAAACAAGCACCTATTTGCAGTTGTAATAAACTGATTAAGTGCTCAAATGACTTTTAGGAAAGCATATGCTAAGCTAGTTGTGGCTTTGCACCAGGTATGAACTGCGACATCTGCTATATTCTGCACACAAGTCAGGATGAGGCCAATTTGAAAAGAGAAGTAAAGAAAAATACTTACCCTTCGGGTTTTCTTTGACCAGTCCCCTATGTCAGTGGTTCTCAAAACTCTCAGGGAAAGTTTGACCCTTGGTGGGGGCGGGGGGAAGGCAGTGAAGCAATCCCCAGGATCCCGCTGCTGCAGGGACAGAGAGGGCTTTCCCTAGCATGCCTTACCTGCTGCCAGGGTCCAGAGGGTTCAGGGAGCCCACAGGGGGCTGTCCAGGGCTTGGAAATAGTGAAAAAACAGCTTGGAAATAGTGAAAAAATGCAATCACGACCCACTTCCAGTTTCACGTTTACAACCCAGAAGTGGGTCACGATTGCGTTTTTAAATGTTTCCAAGATGCAGAGAGCCCTGCAGAGCCCCCTGCAGGATTTCCCGGACCCTGGCAGCAGGTAAGGCTTTCTAGGGAAAGCCCCCTCTGCACTTGGAGGAGTACGATCCTAGGGATTGCGTCACTGCCTCCCCCCCACCCCTGCCCCTTAAGGGTACAGGGCCCAGAGCTCTCGGGCTGGGGTGTCATGATGCCCCAGTTTGAGAACCACTGCCCTATGGGATTCAACAGTTACTCTGGCATCCCCCCCAAGAAGTACACAAGACAGAGGTTTGGGATTATTGCAATTTACAGAATTCATAACAACCTGCAGCAGGGAAAAACCTCAGCTAGAAAACTCCAAAGCATGCTGGCCACTAAGAGCTTGGGGTAAACGGCCCTAGCCGTTTATCTCCCCCAAACCCTCATGGACATGGCAATCCTGGCTCCAAACATCACCCAATCACAGACTGGGTTAGTCTATCCCAGCCAACCCGAAGTGGTCAATGCAGTTGGCCAGTACTGACCTGCAAATGTGAAGCCTTGAGTTGGCCTTTACTTAAACCAGCCAGGGATCTTGCTAGCCAGCCTCACCAACCTGGACAAATGTTGACAGAGCACTCCCTCTGCTCTCTCTCACACAACCACAGAACTCTCTCTCACACACCCACACCCTGGCAGCAGCTCTGTTTTTATTCTGCTGAGCCGTGCCAGGCACATGTATCAAATCAGAGACTCTGCACATGCCTGGCATGTGTATTGAGTCTGAAACTCAGGACTCTAATCTTTTCAAGCAGCGAAAACATTCTGGGCAACTCAGAAAGTCCGCCGATTAGGATTCGCTTTTGAGTTGAGTCGCGGGCACCTATCACTTCCAGGTTCTCCTTGCCGGCACTGCCACTGACTCCAGGGTGGTAAGAAGCCCTGTTAAAACAGGAGCCCTGTTAAGACCCCTTCTTACCTCCTTGTCACTGGCAGCAGCAGCAGCAGGAAAAACCCGAAAGTGATAGGGGAAGGGGGAGGATTTCCCCCTGGTTGGGAACTGCTACTCTATCTGGTCCATTTGAGCACTCTCCTGTGCTTTCCTCCTTCATAGTTCTGCACAGTGACATTTGTTTCCATGTTTTCTGGTTTGTTCGCACACATTTCAGAATGCTATTTGCAAGGGAGTTAGTGGAGCGACATTAGGTGGTTAGTTTGTGCCACACTCCCTGCTGTGTATTAGGTTGCCTATGACATCTTGGCCAAGCAGAAGCATGAGCGTTTGATGACTTTTCTCCTAACCTGTACCATTTATATAGGTTCCTATAGGAAAAATGGTTTTTAATTCTAGGTGTTCTTTTCCATATACACTGATTTCCGAGAACATAATTCTCGCATAAATCAAGAGATGCACGTACAAGCACAATATGGGAAACAGCACACAGATACCGCTAAAAAATGCACGTTTTAACTGCAAACACTTGTGGCTAATTTGTTGATACTCAGCCAACAGAATTTGTCTGTAATTTCTGTAAGTAAACTGACAAGTTGATGTACAATTTGTCTTTATACCAGTACAAGAGTTTTCTAATAATGCCAAAAAGTAACTCACTGCTATAATCAATATTTCCTGCTAAAATGCCAAAGCAAAGACTGCCTGTGAGCACTGCCTATATTGTGAGGTTTACAATACAAATATCTAGAACTATGCAAACTCTTCAAAATTAAAACCAGGTAGGAGAAAACATCTGTTAAAGAACTGAAACTTTAGTTTCAGCAGCAGCTGTGATAAATTCCATAGATTGAGTTACAGATATTTTAAAGATGAATAGTAATTAGTCCTCAAAACTGCGATTACAGTGTCACAACATTGGCAGTACACATGTTCAGGAATTCTATTTTTTTTTTAATCCTACTAAAAGCAACCAGGGATAATAATGAAACTATAGCAAAACCTTTGTTGTCTTGGTTCTATGGACACCTTGCGCTTTTTGATACATACAGTCTGGAATAAGCAACTAGGAATGTTTCCCCAAAATATGAACAAGAGTCCAGACAGCAACAGCAACAATAACAGCAACAGTATCTATCTATCTATCTATCTATCTATCTATCTATCTATCTATCTATCTATCTATCTATCTATCTATATAAACTAGTATTTATATACTACCTTTCTGGTCATTGGATTGCTCCTTTGATTTTAGTCAAGACAGTTCACATAGGTAGGCTCTCTCTAAACCCCCAAGGGAGTTTTTGCAATACCAAATTCGTTCTCTCTTTCAAGAACAATCAACATTCCATGCGGATTTTTTTAACAGTCTGGTGGATACTCTGGTTGCAGTTGCCTCCCACACTGATAGACAGCTCCTTTTCCTCTCACAGGAAGAACTTCAGAGCCAGCTTCTTTGGCTCTTGCCCAAAAACAGCTCAGCTTGTCAGCTTCTCATGGTCTTGTCACTTACGGAAGCTTACCAGCAGCTCTACCCTGTAGACCAGACCTCCTGCCCAGATAGGAGAGTCCATTGACTGGATATCCATATTGGCAAAGGAAGTTGGCAAATATGCTTAAGTTTGCATATCAGTTAAGACCCTTCCAATCTCAAAATTGCATAACAAAAACCTGATCGGTCTTTGATTTTCTAAACACAATTACCCAATGCATGCATTGATCATAGATAATTCTGACAATTTTAGTCAGCACAGTCATGATCCCTTCACAGCAACAAAATCCATGCTTCTAATCTTTGATAACTAATGTATAGATTTCCAACGAAAATTACTATGAAGCATTGCTCATATAGGAAAGAAAAGTATTTTCTTTATGGTTTTAGTCCTAACTACTAATATACACAGTAAAGAATTACATAAGTTTTTATAATTTCACTTGAAAAAGGGATATAAATGAATGTTTATTGCCCTTACAAGAGTATGCACCCTACCTTCAGTTGTCAACCTCAAATACTGCATCAGATTTTCCTTTAGAAAAATAATTTTTGTTGAAAACAAATACATAAAAACCTAACAGCATTTTCACCCCACCCCCCAAGCAAGTCTAAAATGTCATTGATATTTCTAGAACAGAATTAATGAGTATCGAAAAACTCACTTTTAAAATAAATATGGAGATTCTGCTTGACATCATGAGTTTTTAAAATCTTGGAGTTCAACTTAATTAAAACTGATGAACCACAGTTAAAAAGTGATCTCTGAAAAGGTTACAGATTTCTATTGTCTGGGGGAGGAACTGAATTTAGTGTCAGCTCCCTCTCCATATCAGTTCAGGAGTCTTTTAAAATTGTTTTTCAAAATGTGATCTATAGTACAACATGTTATTTTTATCTCATGTTATGAACTGAAGCAACAAGTTAAGGGCCAAGATGAATGCTGCCTTTAAAGCGTTAGGACTGAACCAGATGTGACTTGAATCACATTTGCAATCATGTGAGATGAGATGGCTGATCTTTTTCTGTAGGAAAAAACAGAGGAGCCATGGAGCGTTTGAATTCAGGCTAGGATACATGCAAGCTGTTCATGCATTACATAATATAGTACTGTGTACATACTGCCTATGGATCATAAACTATAACTTTATAAATTAATAAAGTAACTGCCTCAAAGACCTTACATTTTAAATGCATATCGTAACAAGCAACTTTTTCATAGTTTAGAGTACTATATCTGCCACGCATCCCATCAGTATACCCTATTTAAAATAAGCCTTGGCATAGCTGCAGTCCTGAAGAAATTCAGGCAGTGATAGGACTAAACACAACTAACTTATTTCAGGAATCTAAGATGCAAAGCTCACAATTTCTTATAACTTCTCTTCCAACTGTAGCTCAACCATGTCTGATGTATTGTGTTCAACATATTTTTGAAAGCCTGACATTGACAGACTGACTCGGGTTCCTTTCTTAGAAGGAATATACAGACACTCCCATTTTACCAGAGATGTCCCAGCTACTTCATTTGATTTTGTAACTGACATCTTCCCATGCCAAGTTTCTCTTTATGGTTTGTGTTAAAGACAGCTATGTCAAACAGAGCTATTGCTGCAAAATACTCATTCTATATGCTTGCAAAAACTGGCAGGTGTAGCCGAATTCCTAGTTAGAATAGAAAGCCATGCTCTGAAATAAGGCTAAAGAACTCAGCTAAGATACAAAGATGAAAGAACAGCACCACCTAGTTCCCTATCTAAAAGCTTCCAGATATGTTACAGTGACAAGCTTACTTTTGCAAACTAGTTTTAAGAGAATAGAAGCTATTTGTGTTGTACAAGTAACAAAATCATATATGCTGCAATGTCTAAGAACAAGTTTGCCAACAGTTAGCTAACACTGCATTTATGCATTTGCTAACTTGCTTTATTGAAATATATTCAGTCTACAGTTCCCAACAAAACGCAGCAAGGTTCAAACTTTAGCTATGCATTAAAATGAAAGATGTGCATGCATTGCATAAAATTACTATTTTTTTCTTATTTCATATAATCTGCATTAATGAGATTTTTTTAATCCACATGCAACATCGCTGCATCCCATTCGGATACATAATTAACTAGGAGTATTTACAACGTTATACAGCATTTTTCTATCACTGAGATCAGTGTTCATATACATGCTTCAGGAAGCCAACAGACATAGAACAAATTTATAAAATGTGTACTTAATTGGAAGGGAAGGGACGGACAAAGTCTTGAAGACCTAAACGCATTATAGGGTCATGATTTCTCCACTATTGATGGCCCAAACCTACTAGGCCCAGCCGCCAACAGAAGGTGTGTTCCACTGGCAGTGACTGCTGCAATGCAGCCATAAAGGGTGCTCCTGAAGCACACAGAGTAGCATGCCGCAGGAGCACCAGTGGAAAGGCAGGAGCCTTCCCACAAGTGCTGGAGAAGTACTCTGGACCCACCCAGGCAGGTAGGACATCATGAAAGGTTAGAGGGGGTGAGAACAGGCAGAAAGAGGGTAGGATGGGGAGGCTGGGCGTGGGGTGGATCAGCAGTAATGGTGAACAGAGCCTATCCCTTCTGTGAATAACCTCACCACTCCCTTTCTCTCTGTGGACTTGCTACAGAGCTGGTCCAAGGTACAGGTACAGGGAGACCCATTGCAGAGCAGGAGCCTTACGGATGTGTAAGGGAATTTAAATCTCCTTTCCCCTTTGAAATCTCCCGACTTCTCCCCCCCCTCCCGATGCAGCACACCCATTTTTGGCACATCTTCCTTGAGGGGAGGATAGGATTGGGCTGTGAGATGCTGGAAATTGCTCCTTAGAACAGTTCTTTTGAGGAGGGATTCTTAACCTGTGGGGCCTACACTCCTGTGTGGCGCATGAAAGCAGCTCAGGAGATGAGTGAGGTGCTCCCAGAATTAAGAAAATGTTTTGCCTTAATATCACTTAGATGAAAACTTTTTTTTAAAACAAATAAGTGAACTTAGTTGAAATTTGGCCCTGAGTATTGGTGCGTGAACAAAAGCCAATTAGATATTGATTTTTCTCACAAGTTTTTTTTTATATCCGCAAATTGTGTAACACTTTTTTTCCTATGGTTGATATGTGATTTTTTTTGAAGTTTTACTTCTTAAAATACGTATATATTATGTTCAATACTATAGAAGAAAATAGCAAATAACTGAAAGTAATTATACAAAAATATTGTGGGTACACATGAGCAAAATTATCCTGGGAATGCACGAGGAACAAAAGGTTAAGCGCCTCACAGATTCTAAAGGAATATTGGAAGAATTCCAAACAAACTAAACAAGTCCATTTTATAGGTGGAACATTTTTAAATATGATACAGCACAGAATATTTTTAAAGACATTTGTTCTTTGTTGCCTGACAATTTTTTTATTATTATTATTTTATGCACAAGATGTGCAATGTGTATGTATAGGAATCTCGCACTAGGTGCCTACCAGGAAAACATGACCCAGGCCAGTAGTATAATTACACAGGCAGGACAGGTGGTAAGAGGCTTCAGATCCACAGCTAAGAGGAAGACACAATTTTTAGTGTCTGTACAATTACCCTTCCCTACCTGACAGACTATCAGTCTTGGAAGGGACCTTGCTTGCTCCTTGGAAAATTCCACAAAGGACTGCACTTTCCTTACCTAGCATTTCTTAGGAGCCTACTGACTGGGAGCAAACATGTTACCACAACACAGGAAAAAAGATCCTAACTGTACTTAACAACTCCAAGGCCAAATTCAATTCAGGAACCATGCTAAAGAAGCAATTGCTTTCTAAGTTAGCTACTGCAACCTCAGGAAGATGCCAGAACAACAGACAGACTGGGAATAAGCAATACAGGGCCAACAAGTCAGAAAAAAAGTTTCCTTGATGAGATTTTATGGAAGGAATGCAAAGGTATAAAAAGCGAGGTCACAGGACCCCATGGGTCTTTATTATCTGCTCCTCCTTTAGTTGCCTTGTTGATTGTGTCATTCATTGTCCTGATGGTGCTGTGTTAAGCCACCTCCATTCCAGCTGCAATCCACAGATCACTGTTTCAACCTGGACTCGCCCCCCCCCTCTTGTGGGTCACCCTGCAATGTACCACTTTCTTCTGGCTCTCTTGCCTTGCTTCCGTCCCTCGAGCCAGCAAAAGCTATTACCTCATTCTGGGGCTTCTTCCATAGCCCTCTTTCTGGCTTTTAAAACCCCCACTTAGAAATAGGAAGATTACTTGGGACCTTGGCAACCTAGCCCTATGAATCCCTCAATGCATCACACCTATCCAGCAGAAAGACCCGTAAACTTAGTCCTCAACACAGCCTTGCCATCAACCCACAAACTCTCCTTTATGCACCTCTCCTTGTTTATCTCTTATTTATGCAATCAGAAGACAATAGCTTCTATCATTTTCCTTCTCTGTGTGAGTACATGTTTGTATCAATTCCCCTTCCCTAGTATTGGTAAATTATCCCCACAATAAAAGTTGGTTTGTTGCACCTTTCAGCCCTGCCTACCTCATCTTTCCCTACTGAGCAACTAAGCAGTGCCATTGGCCTCTACACATGATCCCAGCATGCAAGACATATTTCCCCCATGTGCACATTACAAAAGCACACTCAATACTGTACCAACTTAGAAAGACTTCCAGTTTTTTAATCTAAAACAGCTGTTTCAAACTTTTAAATATATGTTTACTATCAGATTTCCCTCTTCAGGATTGTGGGCAGCATCAAGTCAATAACCTGACAGTTCAACACTATACAAGTTTACCAAGAAGCAAGTTCCATTGTGCTCAGTGGGGTTTACTCCGAGGAAATGTGCATAGGATTGCACAACCAAGACTCTGGTTACCATTTCACATAGTCATTTCTAAGTCTAGCTACTGAATTTACTATTTTAAAATCATTTGCAATAGCTTTTCATGAGGCCAAAAATATCTGTATTTTAGATATTTTTATCTGATGATACCACACATAAGGTAGCTTCACACCAGTTTCAAAACAGATTGGCACCTGAATGCAGCTGGGAAACAAAGTCAACACAAGACCATGGTGGAAAGGATAGGAACTGTTTGATGAAAAGAGAACGGGTGGTATACCTGCTCATAATGGCACCACTAAGATTAGTGACTGTAAACTTCCACACAGAAAAAAAAGCTTTTTATTCAAAGTGGATTTCTCCTACAGAAGTTTGCAAACCTTAAATTTAAGAAGAAAATTCCCTTCTTAATGATAGGGGAATTCCAGTCCCAAACACAAACATAGCAACAACAGCGCCGAGAGTGGCACATGCTACTGTTTTCAGCGAAACACCCTCTGCTAACTCCATTGTAGCAGCTAACTGCTGTAACAACAATCCTGTAGACTTACAAGACGCAGATGTTTTAGTCATAGTCAAGCTGCTTTAATATACTGCATAGGTTAGCTCTCCACATCGCTTACTGAACTAAACTACACCATGTAGTAATACAGGTGTGATAGAAAAGGCTATCCAACAATTTTCACATGAACAGGTTCCAGAAATCAATTCACCACAGTGAGAGTCCCTTTCCAATCCGGCATGTCCCTTGCTCCTTCCCAGTTCACCTGCACATTACAGTCCTCCACCTCACAACCAGTCAGTGCTGAACCTATGAGCTTATGACTGTCCCTTTGCAGGATCTCTGAGCACTGGGCAGTGCTCAGCACAACACGGTCTCTTCAAGCCTACATAGGTGAATCACAAGGAAGGGGGAAGCAAAGAGGTGCTTAGAAAGGAAAGGAGGCACCAACAATTTCCAAGCTCAGTACTGGTACAATAAAGAGTGAAAAAGGAAAGGGAAAGGTGGCTGTAGATATGACAACTGACGAAGGAGGGGTAGAGTGGAGGAAGAGGAGGAGCTGGAGGAAGAGGAGGAAAATAATAACAAATGTTTCCCAATTCACAAGAAGAGATGCATGTTTCTGCCTTTCAGAGAGCACTTCTAAAGTGCAATACAGACAATGACAATCCCCCACATTTCTCTTGAGGATGTAACTGGTGAGAAGTGCTGTTGCTTTGGTACTGCACTCTGAAGGTATCTGACATCAACCTTTAGCATGACATCATATATAAGTTCCCAAAGGTAGGATCCAGGGTAAGGATCACGTTAAGCAGTAACTGGATGGCTACTGATGCGACTCAAAATTCTTGGAACTCTAAAACCCATGCAATAAAAACATTCCAAAAAAGTGTTTTTTATCCAATACATACTACAGGTTGAGCCTCATTAATCACGTGGGTTCCGTTCCAAGCACTCATGTGGATGGCAAAAAACGCACTATAACAAATCAATTTAAAAAACAGTTTCTTTGCTGATTTAAAGAGAGAGAAGGATTGATGGATTGTCAGCCAGCTGCCCCCCACCTCTCTCTCTCATTAAGGAGGCTATTGTTAAAGGACTGTTCAGTTTTTTAGTCTGATTTTAAAGGGGTGCATTTTTTCCCTTCTTCGGGAATCAGCACATTCCTTCTCATTTGCAGGGGCCATTTGTGTTGAGACAAATCCGTGTATAAAAAATCTGTGTATAACAAGGCTGGACCTCTACACGGTTGTAGTTTTGTATAAAACTTAAAACTGAAGGTTGAAAATTAAACTCTTGAACTGCTATGGGTAAGCTTTAGAAAGCATCTTTCCTTCACTGAAAAAAATCTGAATGCACACTCAAATCACTGCAAGGTATGTGAAAGTTGATAAGTAACTCTGATCTAGAACTAGTCTTGATGAAAAACTAGAATACTGATTAGAAAATAAAACTTCACCAATGTTTGAAGATAAGATAACTAAATAAGATAACTAAATATGAATGCTAAGCAAGCTCTTTTATTCTCTCTTCTTTTAAAGATTGTACAGCTCCCCTGGGCGGGATGACAAAGAAGCACCGAGGAAGGTGTTCAGTTGCTTTTCCCTTCTTCCACAGGAGCACTCTGGTTTAGACATGCAGTTGCTCCCCTCCACTCATGGTCTCATAAACATGCTGTGACAGACTGCATAAGTCCAGTCTCAAGGAATTTCACTGACATTCAAAACTTTAAAGCTTCAGCATTGCTCTGTTGCCCTGACAACACAGATGCATCAGGACACTCCCCAACTATTCTAGCCTGGGTTCCCTCAATAACTCTGCACATAGCATTTTCAGTCGCTGAAGATAAGAACATAAGAACAGCCCCACTGGATCAGGCCATAGGCCCATCTAGTCCAGCTTCCTGTATCTCACAGCGGTCCACCAAATGCCCCAGAAGATGATTATTTTTCTAGGTCAACAGCCTGTGCCTGGCTGAAGTGTGGCATGGCAGTGATGGGGCAGGGGCTACAGACTCAGTGGACTCCATGCAGACATTTTATAATACTTTGTATTGTATTGGCAACCTTCAGTCTCGAAAGACTATGGTATCGCGCTCTGAAAGGTGGTTCTGGCACAGCGTCTAGTGTGGCTGAAAAGGCCAATCCGGGAGTGACAATCCCTTCCACACCAGGAGCAAGTGCAGTCTGTCCCTGGTCTGTCTCCCTGGCTATGGGCCTTCCTTCTTTGCCTCTTAGCCTCAGACTGTTGGCGAAGTGTCTCTTCAAACTGGGAAAGGCCATGCTGCACAGCCTGCCTCCAAGCGGGCCGCTCAGAGGCCAGGGTTTCCCACTTGTTGAGGTCCATCCCTAAGGCCTTCAGATCCCTCTTGCAGATGTCCTTGTATCGCAGCTGTGGTCTACCTGTAGGGCGCTTTCCTTGCACGAGTTCTCCATAGAGGAGATCCTTTGGGATCCGGCCATCATCCATTCTCACGACATGACCAAGCCAACGCAGGCGTCTCTGTTTCAGCAGTGAATACATGCTAGGGATTCCAGCACGTTCCAGGACTGTGTTGTTTGGAACTTTGTCCTGCCAGGTGATGCCAAGGATGCGTCGGAGGCAGCGCATGTGGAAAGCGCTCAGTTTCCTCTCCTGTTGTGAGCGAAGAGTCCATGACTCGCTGCAGTACAGAAGTGTACTCAGGACGCAAGCTCTGTAGACCTGGATCTTGGTATGTTCCGTCAGCTTCTTGTTGGACCAGACTCTCTTTGTGAGTCTGGAAAACGTGGTAGCTGCTTTACCGATGCGCTTGTTTAGCTCGGTATCGAGAGAATGAGTGTCGGAGATCGTTGAGCCAAGGTACACAAAGTCATGGACAACCTCCAGTTCATGCTCAGAGATTGTAATGCAGGGAGGTGAGTCCACATCCTGAACCATGACCTGTGTTTTCTTCAGGCTGATTGTCAGTCCAAAATCTTGGCAGGCCTTGCTAAAACGATCCATGAGCTGCTGGAGATCTTTGGCAGAGTGGGTAGTGACAGCTGCATCGTCGGCAAAGAGGAAGTCACGCAGACATTTCAGCTGGACTTTGGATTTTGCTCTCAGTCTGGAGAGGTTGAAGAGCTTTCCGTAATACTATAAAAATAGTGTATATACTTTTGATATGCAGCCTTAGTTTTTGTTTCTACATGAAATACTATTAATAAGATGATGACGAGATCACCACATACTCCATTAATTTCATTATGTTCTCTAATCTAGAAGGGACATTTGTATTGCAAACACAATGCCCACTATTGTGCCTTTAAAATTAAAATTAGTACCAGGAGTAAAATATTACATACTATGCACTCAGGGTGCTTTTACAGAGTGCAGCACACTGTCTTATGTTCACACACACCCCAATAAAATCAATGTGGATGTATGGGTGCACACACGTGTGTTATTGTGTAAGGGACTGTGATAACATGATGAAGGCCTGAGCTCTATTCTGTAGCCATTTAGAGCAACTGGTACATGGAAAGCAGTGCCTCTGAGAGGAATTTTATCAGGGGGTACAAAGTTTCTTTTGGGGCCCTTTGCAAAGGGCGATGGGTGAAACAGAGTGGGGGAGGGTGGTGACAGGTGAGAAGAATGGGCTAGGGAGGGGCAAAACAAGGTGGGGGAGAGCGGAGACACCTGGAAAAGTCTTTGGAGCCAGATCTACCCACCCCTGTGGTATCAGCAGCTAGAAACAATAATACAGAAAACAAAACACACTCCTAAGTCTCTCTAAAATCCTTTAAATATGCAGAAAATTAGCACCATCATATTTAGGCTCACACTAGAATGGAAAGTGTTCTGTGCATACTGAAACTTGCTTCTGCAGCAACTGTCACCTTGCAGCTGTGTCCCTGAGCTCCTATACACTCCTTCATGGTAAGCAGATCCACAAGCCAAAGAGCTACTGTAGCAGACCAGTTTCCTCCCAGATTTCACACTGTTTTAAGGAGTGTCATGTATGCATTCCTTGGCCCAGCATATATAGGTTGCCAGTAGCTGCAGTTGCCTGCTTGTGGTAGTAGCCCCAGCATGCTGTGCAGGCAACAACCCTGAGAAGATAGGAAAATGTAAGATCCCAGGAAATTTCTGGGCCCCTTCCTTTGGCGCCTCAGCCCCCTTTTTGATCCTGGGCCCAGGTACAAATTAGCCCCTCTACCCTCCTCTCCTATGCCCTGACATAAAGCATTCATTCCAACATGTGCATCCCTACTCATTAGTATTCACTGGACTCTCAAAGTATTAGTAGCATCCCTTGTATTAGTATCCCAAGTATTAGTAGCATCCCTACCTCATTAGTATTCACTGGACTCTCAAAGCAGCTCACACCAAAATTCAAAATCAAATATAAATTATTAAGCTCCAAAGCATCAGTTCAATCACTCAAAAAGCAATAAAGAAACAGTAGCAGAATCATTAGCATCTGCTTTCTAAAACAAAAGGATTTTAAAACAGCTTTTTTATGAGGCCAGCAATAACTCATCCAGGTGAGCTCTCCACAGCTTCAAGGACAGGGTAGCACATCGAAGAAGGCTTAGCTCTCATTGCCATGGTCTGTATGTTCCAAATGAATGACACTTGCAACTGAGCTCTCTGGCAGATGGACAAATCTGAAGGGGAGCAATAGGGAGGAAGCACTCCTTGAAATTGTAGCCTCTTTCTGCAGTTCATATTATTATTATTATTATTTTTATTAACAGTATTTATATACCGCTTTTCAACTAAAAGTTCACAAAGCGGTTTACAGAGAAAAATCAAATAACTAATGGCTCCCTGTCCCAAAAGGGCTCACAATCTAAAAAGATGCAAAAAGAACACCAGCAGACAGCCACTAGAAAAGACACTGCTGGGGTGAGGTGGGCCAGTTACTCTCCCCCTGATAAAAAGAGGAGCAACCACTTGAAAAAGTGCCTCTTACCCAATTAGCAGGGATTAGAGAATATTCCCTCTAGAACAGCATATTTCCTTGGTTTAAACAAGTCTTCCGTTAAGGTAAAACAGACTTTTAAAAAAACTTCCTCTTGCTTTTACTTCACTATAATTGACTAGGACATGTAACATCTTTCCCTACTCCAGAGCTTTCTGCCTCTTTAGTATTTGCTTTACAGTTCCAAAAACCTAGATAGCCGCTTTATTTTTCAAAAAGCTTTCAGCCATTTCACTATTAGTATTTTAGTTTGGTAAACTTCCCCAATATAAAAAACAGTACAGTAGTTTAGGGTTGTCACTTAAGAATTCTGAATATTGGCCACAAAAGTTTTTTAAAAAGCAAATAAATACTTAATATGAATATCAGTTAAGTAATGAGAATTGAAACATGCACACTTTTAAATGCTAAGGAAGGCTCAGTTAACCTCCATAGGGCATAGTCCTCCCACTGCAATCTCTTTTCACTACATCTCCCATTCAAAATTTTTGATTTTGAATACAGGGCATATGTTATCACTAACCAGATGAATTTTGGTTCCACCAGAGGAGCACAGCCATTGACAATGCTGTGTTTAGCAACTCCAACATTAACCTGTTAGAGCCTCTGATGCTACTACACAGAAAGGATAATTTACCAGCTCTCCATAGGAAGCCAAACAGGAAATCTTGGATCAAAGGAAAGCACTCTGACAGCTGAAGTTAAGCAACAGAACATCTACTTTGTATGCAGAAGACTGCAGGTTTAGTCTTTGACCTCTCTAGGTAGGACTGGCAAAGCCCTGTCTGAAAACCTGGAGCCAGCCAGCTGACAATACTGACCTGGATGGACTAATAGTCTGACACAGTAAGTGTCAGTTTCATAGGTTCAAAGAGACTAGCTCTTGAAATTTGCAGGGGATAAGGCCAGGCTGACATGCTTTAACCTCTGCACATCCCTATTATCCTCAGGAACAGCATAAGGAATGATACCCAGATGCAACTCAATGTGATACAGTCCCTGGATGGGTTCGGTTCACTGGATGGCCACACTCCTCTCATTCAGTGGCGTGTTATCCCCACTGATGATTCTCATATTTTAAGGATATCTTTTCAAGTACGTTGATTTCAGGCTACTTTACATTTGTATCCTATAAACCTAGTCATAAGGTATTACTCACTGCCAAAAACCCTAATATTTTGTGATACAAATGTTTTGTGATTCAACACAAGATAAATGTTTGAATGGATTACATTTAATTCTCAAAACAGACTTTATATTTCCAAATAATTAGTCTGTTTTTCCCCTAGTTAAGAAATAATCAGAACAGTCTCCTGCCATATTGCAAGGCAGAAATAGAAACAAGTCCACTTACACTGATAATCCAGCAGATGTAGGTCAGTTTGGTATTTTCCATTTGTTCAGATATTTATCTCTAAGCATCTACTGACACTGTGAGGTAATTTGTCTTCAAAATTTCTCAGAGCTGCCAGGCATTTGTAAGCTACTGGGACAGAAAGCTTGAGCAAGTAGAAGTGGACTTAAGGTCCAGAAATATGGTTGATATAAAGTAGCAGAGAAACTATTTACAGACAGAAGCATATTACACTGGGCTAGAAAGATCAGAAGAGTCACTCAAATGGATTGATGAGAGGACTCAGATATATCACCCACTATTAAACACATATTAAAATTAGAAGTTATCAAAAACTTCATCATCCAAACCTCAAATATTGGAAAATATCTGAAGATCCTTCCACACGATCCTAGAGCAGCGATTTTCAACCACTGTGCCATGGCACACTGGTGTGCCACTGATGGTCTACAGGTGTGGCACAGATGGTCTACAAGTGTGCCGCAGGAGTTTGAGGAGAGACATTTTTTATAGGGTCATTAGGGAATGCAAGCTCCCTGGCAGCGACATGGTGTACCATGCCAATTGTCAAAAAACTGGTAGTGTGCCTTGACAATTTTAGCACCTTTCCTGTGTGCAGTGAGATGAAAAAGATTGGAAATCACTGTCCTAGAGCATGTAAGCCTATATAAAAATTGTCCATTTACTTACATTTCTGATTATTGTACCATTGCTAATGACCAGACCATTGTGGAAGAAGTAACATGACAGTTTATGGGCTGTACCTTCTCTCAGCCATCAAAAAATGCCACTAAACAACTTGCAATTGTCCCTCAGTGTTGTTTCATCAACATAGTCTGTTGCAACAAAAATAAATCTTATGGCACCCTGGAGGACTAACAAATTTACTGTAGAATAAGCTTACATGGATTAGACATAATATAAAACAAATCATGAAGTTAGTTGGAAGATGGATATATACACATATATAAAATGTAAACAGTGGGGTTAAATGGTGATGACTACACAGCAGATAAAACTGTAGCTAAATATAATTAGTCATCCTGATTTATGTGAGTTATTCGCATCTCAATGCCAAAAAATATTATATCATTGAACACAATAGCCTAAAACAAGTTTCTTTTTGTAATCAGGGTCTAGAAGAGCTTCATATTCTGAGAGCACAATCCTAGGCAAGTCTGTTCAGAAGCAAGTCCTACTGTGTTCAGCTGAGATTACTCCCACAAAAGTGTGCACAGAATTGTTGCCTGAAGGTTTACGAACTTCAGAAAATGAAAGATGTGCATAAATTCAAAACTTCTTATCTCCTTAAACGTGTTTGGTCTTTAATGTAGTATATTCATAACAGTATGAACGTATATTGTCAAAGAGTCATCATTTATTTCATGATTCATAAGAGAGATGACTCCCTTGAACAAATAGCAACATGAGAGAAAATAGATCATATAAAGGCCTTTTGCTACCAGGCTGCAAAAGCAAGAGGCCAATTGCTCAATCAGCTGAAGACAGTCCAGTCCCATCCAACTTTACAGGGTCGATGCAGTTGCAATGCAGCCCCAAGGTAAGGGAACGTTTGTTCCCTTACCTTGAAGAGGTATCCATGACTGCCCCCACCACAGGATGCAGCACACACCCTATTGGCATGGCTGCATCCGCACTGGAAAATTGGATAGCACTGTTTTTATTCTGGAAAAGCTGATGACTCTTTTTCCGGTACCAAGTCCTAACAGCATTGTTTGCGCTTCCACTGTCAGTCAGTGCCAGTGTACAAAACAATAACAGATGGAGCAACGGTCTGATTCAGTGCAAGGCAGTAACCTATGTTCTATGATACATTGACCAATCGACTTAATTTTCAAAACAATTCAATGAATTGAGTTTAAAAATAATACAACTAAGATACCGCAGATGTAAGGTCGGATAGCATAAAGTTATCTTCGCCAAGAAATGGAAAGCCACATACTTTAAAAAGACAGTATTGTAGCAACTGTTTTTCTATCAAAATGCAAAAATAGTAACCAGCAAGGGCAAATTAACATACCAAGTCCCTACGAAACATTTGAGTTTATTATATATTTTATTGTATATATCTTTTTCCAAACTATACTTATCTTCTTTCCAGATGCATACTTACAAAAAAAAAAAAAGTATTCACATAATGTTTACAAATTTCAAATTACAATAATCTGCAATGCTATTGTAGTTTACAAAAATGTTGCAAGTTGCCTTGAATTGTGAAAGGCAGGACGGTAACTTGATAAATAAGTCAATACCCTTAAAGTAGCAGTTCAATCCCACTCCTTGACAGGTCTATGCATAGAGTATCTCAACTACACACTGCCTTATAATTTACACAAACCATGTAAAAAGGTCATTAGCTGACCAAGTACGTGTGGGGGTATGTGTGCTAACTAAGATATATTAACCAACTTATTTGATAACTTTTTCAAATAGTGGTGCACAAGATAATGTACATAATATATGCCTCTCTTTCAGGTGCACATGTAGAAAGCATTTATTTTAAAAGCAAACCCTTACAGTTAGCGCATGACTGTTATTAATTGACTGTAGAGTTTAAATCAACAAAAGTTAAAGAGTAAAGTGGTTTGGCTCACCACAACATCCCTGAGGAGATGAAGGCAGATGAAACAAATATTATTTCCATTTTTGTCTAAGTACAAGTTGCTCTGTTCTGGTTTCAACCAAATTTGTGTTAATGGAGAAAGCGCAGAAAGGAGAGACAGAAAACTTTAAATATGAAAGAACTGGATATCTTTGTATGTGCTGTATGGGCAAGGGAGAAAGATAACGCACATGTACAAGAATGAGCATACCTTATTTTGGTCCCATGGTCACTTACCAGTTTGACCATCCAGGCACCCCAGAAGTTTCTATAGTAAGGACAGGGTTCTCCCTATCCCAGACAAACAAAACTGACAATCTAGTCCAAATAAAAAGGATAGGAGGCCCCTTAGCTCTGATCACGAAACCAGTAGATGTAGGTCCTTGGAGTGATGGAACATGACACAGTCCATTAGCCTGCATACATGCCTGCAATTCCTGTCTTCTTCATTTTAACCCCCATTGACCTCTGGCTACAGCCTTATTTCCCAAAAGGCTATGACTAGCTCCGAGAGTGAAAAGTGAGGCAGCAGTTGAAACAATTTCCTATCATGGTTCTACATCTACTAGGCACATTAGAAGCATATTACTTGGATCCTAAGGCTAGCCAAGGGTATAACCAGACAGTTGATTCTCAAACTAGCTTGAGTTGTAGTTGAGACTATAGAACATTCATAATTGACCAGCGTATGACTGCAGTACTCTCCAATCCCATAGAGGTCTACTGTGTGAACCAAAGAATCAAAAATCCCTAGGGACCACACCTGAGGAGTTAGGGACTATTGTATATGGTTACTCAAAGGAAAATCCTAACTAGAAAATACTCAAATAAGTTAGCTGGCATAGATTTTTGTGTGCAGTGCCAAGCAACCCCAAAAACTTGTAACCAAAACACTCATGAATATTTTTTTTTTAAAATCTCTCATAAATTGGATAGTAGTGAGTCATTCCTATTTATTACATTTTCCTATAAAGGATGCTGATTTTTTTTTAAGAAAAAAACTTAAAAACATCTTTATTTTTCACATTTTTATACCTTCCTTCCAAATAGCTCAGGGTAGTGTACATATTTCCTTCTCTCCCAACAACCCTATGAGGTAGGTGAGCTGCAAAATAGTAACTGAGAGATAGCAACTTTTGCATAGGCATCCAGAACTTATTAAAACAGTTTCAATCGAAAGGACAACCTATTTAAGAAGTTACAAACAAGAGGTTTCTTTTGGGGGGTGGGGGAGTAATAAAAAAGCAAAGCCAGAGTTACACTGAATCAGTGAAGTAGGTTTCCAGAAAAGTTTCTAAAACCAGTGACACCCTAAATAGAATATATGTTTATTTGATTTATATTTAACAAACAAAATTGTGTTATTTATGTCCCCAAAGCCACAAGTATTTGAACTGAAAAATTTGATTAAGAAAACAAATGTTACATCAAGTGTAGTTTAAATGTTATATTAAAACAAACTCAAAATTTTGCAATATTTATTGCTACCAATTTCTTTCCTTCAGTTACTCCATTATAATACCACCAAAGAGTAGGATTTGCCCTCCTCGTTACGCATTATTGAGTTCAAATTAACTAGCAGCACTAAAAAACCCAGCATTTTTGCAAATATTTCCAACTTTCTCAGACCAAGAAAAGAGATGAGACATCCCTCTGTGTGTTTGCTAAAAGTGAAAGATTAATCACAGTTTTCGTTTTGCTTTCACTTGCTTTCTCAGATGAAATAATAATGCTCACTTTGGTTTTTATTTAACCTGCACAGCCAATCAAGTACTATTGTAACTTGTAATTCAGATTATGGGCAGCCAGATCCTATGCTGGCAGGACAGGCACATGCACAGTCGCAAATGTGTCTGTTGTGCTGCATGGAAGTCAGTGCCACTGGCGGAATGGCCTCCACCAGTGCTGGACACGCAGTCCAGAGTAAGTAAAGCACTGGAAGGCAAGGAGGACAGAACAGGGGTAAAGAGAGGTCATTTCTGGGTGGGGAGAGGGTGGAGGGTAATTCAGGCCCGCAAGGGAGGAGGGATGGCGGAGGAGGACTCCACTGCATCCTAACCCCCATTGCAAGCCTGACTGCCTATTCGGGGCTACTCGAATCTGCACCAGCAATTGAGCTGGCACAGATCTGAGCAGAACCATAGAGCAGCCATTTTCAACCACTGTACCATGGCACACTGGTGAACTGCGAGTAGTCCACAGGTGTGCCACAGGAATTTGGGGAAAGGTCATTTATTAATGGGGCCAATGGGAGATGTGAGCCCCCACTGGCAGCATGGTGTGCCTTGTCAATTTTCAAAAACCTGCTGGTGTGCCTTGACCATTTTAGTGCTTTGTCAGTGTGCCATGAGATGAAAAAGGTTGAAAATCACTGCCATAGAGGCTGCCAGGGACCAACACAGGATAAGGGAACAAATGTTCCTTTCCCAGAGGAAACCACCAATTGCCTCCCTGGCCCCATGGGATTCAGTCACAGACATTTCAGTGCCACAGGACTGGCAGCCCCCTTAGGAACTGGGCCATAAATGTATTAATGTGTGTATTTTACCCTCCTCTTATAAATCAATTAAGCATATATGCCTTTCTCACATAATGCCTAGCAATAACCACCTGGAAAGCATTAATTACAACTTTGCAACTGCCAAGTTTGCCTAATATTGTATTGGCAATGGCATCCATTCACAATGTTATTAATGAATCCGATGAAACACTGTATCTTTAGGAATGGAAAATTTTCCACCTCGCATCTCTGCAACCAATTCAAGTTATTGCAAAGATCTTCAAAACAGCAGGATAATATTTTTTTTATGCTCTAAATTAATTGCTAACATTTCCCAGAACGACAAAGCCAACTGCTGGGAAACATCAAATGCTTTCATTTGAAAAATTACTAAAATTCAAAACTAACAGTGATTATACATAGATGCAATGCGGATAAACTCACACTTCAAACAAGCAGGTGCCATTCCACTTGTCTGAATGACACTTGCTTTGTTCAGTAAATTCTCGTTTGATCTCATAGAAGGTCAGCACTGACAGAAATGAAAGTGGACATTCATAAACACTGAGGGCAAATTCCTACCAATTGCAAACAGCAAGCAACGCAAGAGTAAAATGACTGTAATATATACAAAAAACATTAGACTATATTTAATAACTAGATAAACAAATATAAACATATTCAACAGAAAAAGCATTTTCACTCAAGTGCTTCTCCCAAAATGATGAAAATGGGTGAAATCAACATCCTTTGAAAACAGGATTGCATCTGTGAATATGCTTCATTGTAATACATATTATGTTGCCTTATGATGACCAATCCAACCTAAATCCCTGCACAGTGATGCAGTGGCACCAGCATGAACTACACTGAACAGGATTTTTGGCTGCCAGATGTCTCTTCTCCTTTATCTGCTGGACATTTGTCCCCTTGCCCTGGGGTAAGCCCCAGCAGCCACAATGGGTCAACTCAGACCTGCGCCAGTGATACTGCTGGTGCAAGTCCGCATTGATCCATGCAGGCAGATCAGGCCCGGGAAAAGCACAGCCATTCAGTGCATGCTGGTGCAACTGATCCCACTCTCTCATGGGTCCAATGTGCCCACCCCACTCCATCTTCTTTCCCCACCCCTGCGCTGGACCTATCAGCTCTGGTGGACATCTATCACTCCACCAGCGCCCAAGGGAAGGCATCAGCCTTTCCACAGCCACACCTGGGCCTTCTTCTTAACAGTGCCTTTACGGCAATGCGCACCAAACAAATGTGCACTCCACCGGTGCAGACTCAATAGGCTTGGGCCATGTGGTGATGGCAACTTGCCTAGATGCCTTTAAGAGGGGATTAGACAAATTTCTGGAGGAAAGGTTCATCAAGGGTTACAAGTCATGGTAGATATGTGCAAGCTCCTGCTTTTAGAGGTAGGCTACCTCAGAATGCCAAATGCAGGGGAGGGCACCAGGAAGCAGGTTGTGTCTTGTTGTGTGTTCACTGAAGTATTTGGTGGGCCACTGTGAGATACAGGAAGCTGGACTACATGGGTCTTTGGCTGATCCAGCGGGGCTCTTCTTATGTTCTTATAAGACAAGTCATTGGCCCACCTAGTTCAGCATTTGTAAGCCGCCTCGAGACGATGAAATGAGGTGGAGATATTTATATTCCCCACAGACAGGCAATTTTTCTCCAGAATTTCAGACAATGGTCTTTTCTGCCCCTACCTAGAGACTCCAGGGACTGAACCTCGAGACCTTTGCATGCAAAGTATGTGCTCTGTCATTGAGCTACATTGACACTCCCCCAGTTTACTTTCACCTCTAGTACCTTGTCACCTGTACAACATACATAAACACGATTCTAATTAGCTTTTTGGCAATATGTAATATTGGCAGTGTGTAATATAGTTAGGCCATAATCTAGGTCGGGGTGGCCAAACCTTTTGGCAGGAGGGCCACATCATCTCTCTGATACTGTGTCAGGGGCTGGGGATAAAAAAGAATTAATTTTCATTTCAAATTTACATACATTTACATAAATGAATATACTAGAGATGGAACATATGAATGAATGAATGAATGAATGAAGGTCTTACAATAGCTCAAGACCTATAAAAGGCCTTACACAAAATAAGACTGGCCTTCCCTTCACTGCTGCTGCTGCATCACAGATGTGAAACAGCAAGCAGTGGAGGGAGCCCTCATTCCACAGCCCCTGCAAGAGGTCACACAGTTGCTCTCACACTGAGAGCACTTGCATCAGGCCAGCATGGGCTCCAGCAAGTCTCGGAGGGCCAGAGGCTCATTGGAGACTAGGGGTTACCCGCGGGCCGGATTGGGAGCACTTGAGGGCTGCAAGTGGCCCCTGGGCCAGGAGATGGGCACCGCGAACTAGGCACATAATTCAAAGGAAGTATAGCTTTACCTCTGTGGGGTTTACATTCAAGTAAGCATGTAAAGATTACACTATGAGAATTAAGTGGCTTGCTTTTTTAATTTAAAAATGTAAATAATTCAGAAAAATGTCAAAATTGTGGCTACCTTCAACTTGTTTTCATAACATATTTCATATTTTCATATTAAATGCATGTGTATGCCGCATATATGGAATTTAAAAAATCAACACATTTACTTGTAGAAATATATATTTCATGTTGTTCTCTTTAAAAATAAGAAAAGATGACCTGCATGTGTCTGGGGAAATCCTTTGCCTCATTCTCCTATGAATCATTAGAACATGTGGCTGAACCATATGCTTGACATATGTTACCATATATGCAGTTCATAGAGTTATACTAGAAACAGATCAAAATATTCAGTGACAGTTTAAGTACTGACTAGTTCAGAAGATCACAATGAACACCAATCTGATTTTATTCCACAACATTTTGTATAGAACACAGGAAAATTCATTGTTTATACTTCTTTTTAAAATAAGAAAAAAGTGATCATCGGTAATATGTTTTGAAAGAACGTATCACAATCAATCTCAAACTCAATATTATCTAGTCATTTACTGACAATCAATCACCGAAATCTTCACTTCAACCACATTTTTTCCCTTTAAGGATCTGTAGGAATGTCTCTGAAATATTTGCTCTATGCTAGTGAAGTGTGTGTAACCGTTTCTGCATCTAACATAGTGCTATCCAATATTTTTACAAAAGCAATGGCATATTAAAGCATTAGATGCCATTTGCATTATCACACAGCAGGGGGCTACAACAGCTACAATTCTGGGATAATTCTAACACCTCTCTCTAGATATATTTATATAAAGTACTGTACAGTAAAATATATTTACTACTGCATTTTCACACTATTCATTGTGCAATACAAGCCTTTGGGAGGTGTGTTACACATCTAATGATAGTGTACAATCCATTTCGTAGAGTAGGCAATCTAGCAGTCCCAAATATTTATCGTTACAAATTTAACAAATAAAAAAATGAATTGGTTACTACTGTAAATAAACTAAACAAGTTCTTAGGCTGAAGCATTTGAGTTGGAAGACTGTCTGGGTTACACTTGAAAGTCATATTCTACTGTAACCAGTGGTGGCAGAAATTAACCATATACATATGCAAAACAAGAAGACTGTTTCCAGTCTCAATAAGCAAGATCTTACACTCATTTATGATCTCCATTCTAATATCATTAATATTTAATATTAAATATTTTGCAAAGACTACTTCCTAATAAAAGAAACGGACAGTCCTTGCAGGAGCTTAAGATCTATTATTTCTTTATACTGCTAACTGATTTTTGTAGCTGGCCTTGTGGGGGCCTTGATTGGGGACTAATAAAGCTAGATCCTCATATCTGCTACCTTATGCAATCTCTAGGTTGAAGTCAGGGTTGTACTTCTAAGCACCTACCCATTCCATACAAAAAAACTCATTTAATAAAGATTTAGATATGAATTCCTAAGCTTTAAGGACACCTACAAAAGATATTTTAGAGCCAAGCATGGTTAGAACATGTTCTAATATGTTTAGAACATTTCAAAGATTTGGATTTCCCACAAGAAAAAAAACCTTAGCAAGCTTCTCTTAAACTTGATGCTGGATGAATTTAAGTTGCTTAGTTCTTTGTCAAGCGGATACATCCTGCAGAATAGGAACTGGGGGAGGGGGGAGAAACTACACAGTTAAAAGACAAGGCTAAAGGAACTTTCAACTGGTCAGCTGACTCACTTGCCATAGTTTAGAAAGCAAATTAAGCTGGCAGAACTAAGTACACCTTCCAAACAAGAATAATACAGCTCATAGGCGATTCAGCCAATATACCAAATCTGCTATTAATACAATACTAATGGCAAGAATTATGAATACTGAAGAAATCTAAATAAGTCACTGCATGAGATCTACTACATGGGTCTCACAAATGTGGATTTATTTCCAGTGCAATCATACTTTCATTCTCCCTGTACAAAGGAAGACTCCAAAAAGGGCATTCTGCTACATCTTCTGCATATCCAGGAGCATACACTTAATAGATAATCGTATGGGAGGAGATCAGGCAAAATGTTTTATAAAGCAGCCTTCTTACAGCACAGAAGACTGAATGCTTGAGCTGCTATTTTCATCAGCTGCTTCTGAAACAAAACTGGCAGGTTTGATCAAATTGATAACTTCCCCCTTCCCCAATACACACACACACAAACATTTTAAAATACAGGGAAAGTACCAGGTGAATGAAGTTGCAAGGAAAGGGACAGTCTGTATACCATATGGAAAGGCCCAGCTTCATTACATGTATGCAGGCAATACCAAAAAGCAGCCTCTTTGCACAGCATTTTTCTTTTACCTGATGCTGCCTGCAGTGGTGCATTTTTCTCCCCAGCACAATCACTGAACTGCTGTGTTAAATATTAAACACAAAAATTTTAAATTGTACTGATTACTCTTACAACACGCATTATGTACCAAATGCATCCCTAAAATATCAAGTTCTTCATATGCAACCATGATTATATTGATGAGAGAGAAAAAAATCAATAAAAGGAGCTTCCCCCTCCTTTTGCAGCAAAGAGAACTGACAGTTCATATGGAAACGTAACAAGGAGAGAGGTAACCCCCTACATGTGCCACCTGCCAGATTCCCCAATAAATAATCCTGTACAGCAGCACTGTAGCAGTTCCTTTTACCAGGACATTCCCAGCCACTCATACAGATCAGTAAGGAAAACAAATCATCTGCTGTATAAAATCATTGCCATTGACAAACGGAATCATTCTACCACCTTCCAAGGCTGCTTTTCAAATGCTACTTCCTTAGAGCTGCATCCAGGTTTCCAAAGACAGCAGAGTCACAGACTCGCTTAAAAGGCTACTACTCCTGTTTTGGGAATGGGAAAAGGAAAAGCTTCCACTGCCTTCTCTGGGGACCTCACCTCATGATACTGCAAGGCATGAAATACAATAAACTTTATAATGCAGTGACTGAAGAAGAGAGAGGCGATTACCACAAGGTCACTTGGCTCTTTCTGAATTCCCTAAACACAAAAATACTGAGACAATTCTTTGCCCCTGGCCATCCTGATGCGGGGGGGGGGGGGGGAAGCAAAAACATGGGGAAGTTGCTGGTGCTTCTGGTGCTTGCTGACCTCATTTAGAGCCTCCAGAAGCCTTCAAGATTATTGTTAACCATCAAGAGTCCTTCATCCTGACACATTTGGGTATCTAGTCGCCTTATCCCTCCCCCTGCCTGTGGGAAAGGGGCAGCAAAAGCATCTCGCCAGCACATTTCAAACACTGCAGCCATAGACACACACCACACACGCGCACTCTCTCTCTTTATATCTATCTTTATCCGTTACTCTCATTGCACATTCCAGCACCATGGCCACATTCTGTTAATCGCATCAGGAACAACCATCTCTCTCTCTCTCTCTCTCTCTCTCTCTCTCTCTCTCTGCTGGCTCCTTAATAATAAGCATTACCATTTAATTTGATTTTCAAAGGTGCAAAGGGGGGGTACAATCTTGGAAGCAGGAAAGAAGATGCCTTGCCCTCTACTGCCTACTTACATTCCCATATTTTGCATCACAACCATTTATGTGCATAAATGACAATAGTTTGTACATTCCCCCCCTCCTTTGCAGTTGTTCCAATTCACTTGAAAGGACAGTATGAATAAAAGGGGCAAGAGGTGGAAGGGTGCATGGAGAACAGAAACGGGTAGGAATCATAGGCAGTAAGGAATAAAGAGGGGAGTCTGCAAAGGGGCTGTGAAGAGAGCGCATTATTCCATATTGGAGGTTATAAAGCGAGGGGGGGCGGAAAGAGAAAGGATTTAGCCTGGAAATGCAGCTTCGCTCATCCTGAAGTCTCCCTTTTCCAGGAAGCGATGCCTGCACAGTCCCTTGGCCAATGCTCGCCTATAGAGCATTCCCCCCCCCCTTCAGAATGGTGTGGCAATGCACACAGGCTGCTCTTCTGCCTGCATCCCCCTCTTGCACTTTTACAGGAATATGTTTGACGGGGTGGAAAAGAGAGCAGCTGAAGGAGGAAGGTTACCAGGAGTTGAAGGGGGGTGGGGGCTGCGATGCTCCTGGGGGAGGGAGGGGACAAGGGAAGAGTTGAAGGGTGGGCTGGAAGGGAAGGATTAATGTTTGTGCAGCACTTTAAGGCTGGAAAGCGCCCTGCGAGGAGAGGAGAGGTGGTGGTGCTGATGCTGCTGGAGGCGAGGAGGGGGCGCTTAAGGCTGATGGAGAGATGAAGTAGGGAACGGTGGCAAGGATTAGAGCCCAAGCCTAGGCACGTCTAGTCAGAAATAAGTCCCATTATAGTCAATGGTGCTTGCTCCCAGTAAAGTGTGGATAGGATTGTAGCCTCAGATCCCAATTCTAGGTATGTCTACTCAAGAGTCAGTCCCATTGTAGTCAATGGGGCTTACTTCCAGGAAAGTGTGGATAGGATTGCAGCCTCAGAGCCCAAGCCTCTGCATGTCTACTCAGAAGTCAGTCCCATTATAGCCAATGGGGTTTACTCCCAGGAAAGTGTGGATAGGCTTGTAAGCAGTCCAGACGCCAGGAGCAGACGAGGGGGATGCTGGGGAGAAGCAAAGACAAACGAGGGGCAGGGAGGGGGCAAGTCTCGGGGGAGGCGACAGGGGTGGGAATAAGGTCAGCAGAGGAGCCTGCACAGCAGTGGGACGGGGGCGCGGAGTGGGGACCCCAACCTGCAACGCCCCTCAGAGCCTGAAGTTGGAGGAGCGGGGGGCAAGGGGGGAGGAGGAGATGGGGGGAGGAGGTGGTACCTTGTATGAGGATCCCGCAGAGGCTGTACAAGCGCAGGACGACGCCGGGCTTCAGCCGCATCCTGGGGGCTTCCCTCGGGCTGGCCGGGCGCGAGGCAGAGAATCCCGCAGCCGCAGCCGCTGCCACCGCTGCTCCCTCCCTCGCCGCCGCCGCTTCCTCCTCCTCCTCTCGCCGGGCTCGTCCTCCCCCAGCAGGAGCCGCCGCCGCCGCCTCTGCAGTGACTCCCTCCACCTCAGCCTATCCAGCGGGGTGAGCAGCAGGACCGGCTGGGTCGAGGGGGCGGCTGCCCGGTCAGTGCGCCCCGCGAGCCCGTCCTCCCCCGGCGGGCAGCCTCTCCGCGAACCGGCGCTCCCTCCTGCGCTGCTACGTCGGGGCAGCTGCAGCGCTCGCCTCCCGGCCGCTCCGCTTCGCACGCGCTTCCTCACCTCGGCGCTCGCAGGGAGACTGCTCCGCCGCGCGCGCCGCTTCCCCAGCTCTAGACACAAGGGCAATCTCCGCACGCGCCCCCTCCCTTCCCGCGAAGCCCCGCCCCTCCCAGACCACGCTTCCCCAGATTTGCATAGCCCCGCCCCTCCGCCACAGGCCACGCCTCCCGCTGCTCTTTGCACCGTCCTCCTCCTTTCCCCTCTCCCCACCAACCAAGGCTATGACAGACAGCCGCGCCGTCCAGTGGGAGAGGCTGGGTTTGGGAGGGCAGCCCCGACCCAAGATAATGAGTGAATGGTGGGAGTCGTTTGAAGGAAAGTGATCCCAAGTAGTCCCCGCCTCCTATTTAGATTGGCATGTCTCTCAGCCTATCAAAGAATAGCTCTGACCGTTTTCAACCAGCCGGCCAATGGGAAGGCCCGAGGAAAGGGATAAAGGGAGTGTGAGGGCGGAGCGAACGCAGTCGCTGTCCAACCTTGGTTCTGAAACGGGCGGCGCGGGCGAGGCGAGCGGCGCTGAGGAAAATGGGTCACCGCGCAGTCCGCAGCGGCAGCGGAGCCTCGAAGGGACGGCTTGCTGCGTCCGCGGCTGAGGGGAGCAGGCGGACGAAGGAGCGGCCGCGAGCGCGTCTTCTCTTCGCCTCGGGAGTTGCGAGGCAGGTGGCGGGGCGGGAGCTTCTCTCCAAGAACCTGCGCTCAGAAGGGGCCTAGGCGCAGCAGAAGGCACGCGGGGAAGGGTCGGAAATGAAGCCCCCACCCTTGTCTGGGCACTGCCTTGATTTGCACAAAGCCTGGTGTTCGCTTGTTTTGGTGCTGTCACCACACACACACACTCTCTCTCTCTCTCTCTCTTTCTCTCTCTCTCTCTTCTTGAAACACACACACACACATATTTCTTGAAACACGCACTTTCTGAAACAGACACTTCTTGAAACACACACACACATTCTTCTTGAAACACACATACTTGAAACACACACGAACGCAATTCCTGAAACACACACACACACATTTTTTGAAACACACGCACTTCCTGAAACACACACACACACAATACCTGAAACATGCACTTCTTGAAACACAGTCACACACACACATTTCTTGAAACACACACAGGAAACTGAAGAAACTGTTTCCTGAAACTGAGAAATTTGCCTAAGAGCATAAAGCAGTGTTTCTCAACCACTGGTATGAGTACCACCACTGTGGTACTTGAGTTGGTGAATGGTGGTACTCATGGGACCCCTGGACACCTGCTGCTCACAACATGACACAACAAGCAGCAGTAGAATGCTCCAAAGCATGCTTTTCCACACTCATAAGAACAGCCCCACTGAATCAGGCCATAGGCCCATCTAGTCCAGCTTCCTGCATCTCATAGTATCCCACCAAATGCCTCAGGGAGCACACAAGACAACAAGAGACCTGCATTCTGGTGTCCTCCCTTGTATCTGGCATTCTGACATAACCCATTTCTAAAATCAGAAGGTTGCACATACACATCATGGCTTGTAACCTGTGAAAGACTTTTCCTCCAGAAATTTGTCCAATCCCCTTTTAAAGGCATCCAGGCCAGATGCCATCACCACATCCTGTGGCAAGGAGTTCCACAGATTAACTACATGCTGAGTAAAGAAATATTTTCTTTTGTCTGTCTGAACTCTCCCAACACTCAATTTAAGTGGATGTCCCTTAAGTGGATCCACTTAATTTAAGTGGATGTGTTGTGTGAGAGGGAAAAGAGCATCCCTCTAACCACTCTATCCTTTCCATGCATAATTTTGTAAGTCTCAATCATGCCCCCCCCAGGCGCCTCTTTTCTAGACTGAAGAGGCCCAAACACTGTAGCCTTTCCTCATACAGAAGGAGGTCTTTTCTTTCTCAAAACCTTTTCTAATGATCCCAAGCATAGAATTGGCTTTCTTCACTGCTGCTGCACATTAGGTCGACACTTTCATTGAGTTGTCCACCACCCCACCACCATTGAGTTGTCCCCAAGATCTCTCTCCTCAGCTCAAAAAAGGAAAAACTCAGAAAAGCCCCCCTGTCCACCCTGAGACTGGTGTTTGTCACATTACATCTGGTCTCCCAACCCAGAAGTCACTGGTGATAATGTCATTGTCAGTTATATATGGTGGTACTTCAAATAGGGGGACTGTGTGAAGTGGTACAGCAGAGGATAAACATTGAGAAACACTGGTGTAAAGGTGCAAGTAATATGCATATACAGAATAACTAATAAAAAGCAGCCATTAGGCAATTAGATAGCTATTGGATGATGAATGTATCTCTAAAACCTGAACTGTATGATGGACCAATGAGCAAACCTGGACTAAGCTGGACTTTTCTGATGGTCCCACACTGCTGGTCCTGCATCATGATGCAGATTCCATTCATTTTCCCTTTATGCCAAACTGCTATAGCTATAACTCCCACCTAAGGTTATGTTGTAGTATTGCAATTCCATTGTAACCTCACTATACTGGCATAACTTGTGCTGTGCTGTTAGGGATTTAGCAGGAATCCTTTCCTCATCCAGCTGATGATTAAAATGCAAACATCAACAGAAATGCTAAGGCAGATAACCATAGGAACCAAGGGAAATAACTGTTGTTGTCCTTAGGATATAGATAGAATATCCTTCCTTGAATGGTTACAGGGATTCTCTGACTCTTTCAATGTTCATGAAAGGCATTGTCTTTTGGAATGATCATATAATCAAAGCACAGAGACACACTGGAATCCACACAGGAAGATATTTAGGAAACTTCACTAGCCTCTACCAATAGTTTCTACCAACAACCATAGATCTATACAAGACTTCCAAGTGGCCTTTGGAACTTCTGACAATATTTCCCCACCATTCCACTCATTTCCATAGAAGCACATTTCTAAAATAAATGTGTATTTTAAAAAAAATGTATTCTGTAAGCCACCCTATTGCAAGGATTGGTATGTGCACTCAGAATGTCTAGAAAGGGGTGGCAAATGGCATTGTCAAGGGTGGAAGAAAATTGCAATGACAATTTGCAGAGTTGAACATCAATGACAATGGAATGACAGTATCACAGATAGAATGACTCTGTAGAATGGCTGCCTGCAGAAGAATGACATTGTGCAAATTAACATTATGCATAATAGTCATGCCTATGTTGGAACAACAGTATCCATACTGGATAATGAATAGACTAACTGTGGAAACAAATCAACCTTATCCAGCAAGAAAGATCCATATAGGCAGACAACCTTCTGTGTGAATTGCCTGTATGGTTGCACATCTAAGTCCACATTCCCAACTTCATTACAATCTTATTCTGACACACACAGCCATTAAACTGACTGAATGCTTCTTTTGATGTGAATGAGGATGAACTGAACATCTGCAGTCAAGAGCACCAGCTTGTCACATATTGGCTAGTAGTAGTAGTAGTAGTAGTAGTAGTAGTAGTAGTAGTAGTAGTAGTAGTGTAATTAGAACTACATATTTTTAAAATAACTTCAATATGCTGTTTATAACACCACTGAAGGTGACTCTAGTTAAGGTTGGGGTAGGCGAGAAAACAGCCATCCATGGCCAATTCAGATGACAGAAAAATATTCCTACCCAGCCCTCATGATAGGCAATCAGCTAATCTCAGGCTGTACATACCCATCATGGCTTGTAACCTGTAATGGAGTTCTCCTTCAGAAATCTGTTCAAACCCCTTTTAAAGGCATCTGACACCACCACCACATCCTGCAGCAAGGAGTTCCACAGTCTAATTACACACTGGGTAAAGAAGTATTTTCTTTTGTCTGTTCTAACCCTCCTGACACTCAGCTTTAGTGGATGCTCCCTAATTCAGGTGTTGTATGAGAGAGAAAAGAGCACCCCCCAGTCACTCTATCCATAGAGGTTAAGGACTCTGTCTGTCCCTGCTTAATTTTGTATGTCTCAATCATTCTCCCCCTCAGGCACTTCTTTTGTAGACTGAAGAGCCCCAAATGCTTTAACCTTTACTCATAAGGGAGGTACCCCAGCCCAGTAATCATTTTGGTCACTCTCTTCTGCACCTTTTTAAGTTCCACTATGCCCTTTTTAAGATATGGTGACCAGAAAAGAACAAAATACTCCAGGTGTGGCAGTACCATCAATTGTACAATAGCATTATATTGGTTGTTTTATTCTCAATCCTCTTTTTAATGATCCCTAGTATGGAATTGGCATTCTTAACTGCCTCCGCACATTGGGTCGACAATTTCATCAAGGTGTCCACCAGCACCCCAAAATCTCTCTCCTGAGCTGCTACAGACAGCCATTAACTGATACGTGAAGTTTTGTTTCAACAGGTTCAGGACATAATGTGTTCACTTTACACCTACTCTTTATTAGAACAACAAAACCATCTATTTCAAGGTGGAGTAAAACATGTCTGGTTCATGAAAATGGAACTTAATTTCTCCCAATGATTAGAGAAAAAGGAGTCTCTTAGATGCCCCTGTAAGCCTCCTTATGAATGTATTTACAGCTCAATCCTGAGTTGCCCGGCATGCAGGGCTGCAGCAGCGCCAAAAATGGGTACCACTGCATCCTGAGAGCAACCTGGGCAGCGCCGGTGGCTCCTTGGGAGAGGGAACTTTCATCCCCTTCCCCCGCTTAAGGTAAGTAGCCCGGCAATGGAGCTACTCAATTCTATGGCAATCCAAGGGTCGGCGTATAATCAAGAGCCTCTGTGTCGGGCTGGCAGCCGAACACGGAGGCTCAGGATCTGGTGGAGCAAATCTCCACCGGTCCCAACTGTTGGAGTTGGTGCAACTCTGTCTGCTGTCCAGAGGGGGCAGGATGCTGTCCAGAAGGGTCAAGCTGTGGCCCAGTGACTCTGACCTTTCTACCTGTTCTCTCTGTGATCCTTGTGGGGTGTGGCCCTAACCCTTCATCCTTCCCTTCTCCTCTGAGCACTTCCTCTTGTCCTTTGACCACTGACCTGTCAAGATGCGCACACCAGGGCTCTGATGCCCAGGCCATCTTGAGCACAAGGCATGCAGGGTGAGGCAGCTCTAGGGCCTTGCTATCTCTAAGAGTTAGCTAACCTCTGATCCTAATCAGATGCTGTAAATATACACTCAATGGAACTGTAAGTAAATAACTTCTTTTTTGCAACTTTAACAAGCCATTGCCTCTTTGTCTTTTTATTGAATAGCAGTCAGCCGGGTGAGGGAAGTTCCCTGGGGTGATACCCAAAGGGGGGGTCTGCTGCTTAAGCTACTCTGCTTCCCCCCAAAGAGGAAACTATTTTTAAATTTCCTCCAACACCACCTCCCTCTTGCCCTGCTCCCTCCCCTTGACACACCTCCTCCCTGCCCTTCCCCCACCTCCCCCACCCCAGATTGCCTCCCCCCATGCCCCCATCTTCCTCTCCACCACCCAGCAGTTTGGACAACAGTGGAGCAGTGGGGTGGTGGCAGTCCACCGGCACTAGCCCAGCACCAACTGGCACTGAGCTAGCACCGGTGCTGAACCTGTCCTGAGGGCTGTAGGCATGTCCGCATGCACTGTTTAGGACTGGACCCTTAATCAGTTAAGCCTAAGATGATAGCTCTCCTCTTTTCCTCAATGACTGGTGTCAACTCCTCAGAGTGGGCTTCAAACCAGTCTGCCGCCTTGTTGGTCTTCTTGCCGAATATGGACAAGGCGTTGTTGTAAATGGTATTCTTGAAATGTTCCCATCTGTTGGATGCGTTTGCATCGGCCGGGCCTGGAAGAGATTCCTCAAGCGCTCGTGCAAATTCCTCCACTTTTCTCTGATCCCGGGTCTTGCTGGTATCAATGCGAGGTCTTCCTTCCTTTTTCGTGTGATACAGTCGCTTTGTTCACAGTTTCACTCTGCTGCACACCAGGGAGTGGTCAGTGTCGAGCTAAACAAGCGCATCGGTAAAGCAGCTACCACATTTTCCAGACTCACAAAGAGAGTCTGGTCCAACAAGAAGCTGACGGAACATACCAAGATCCAGGTCTACAGAGCTTGCGTCCTGAGTACACTTCTGTACTGCAGTGAGTCATGGACTCTTCGCTCACAACAGGAGAGGAAACTGAGCGCTTTCCACATGCGCTGCCTCCGACGCATCCTCGGCATCACCTGGCAGGACAAAGTTCCAAACAACACAGTCCTGGAACGTGCTGGAATCCCTAGCATGTATTCACTGCTGAAACAGAGACGCCTGCGTTGGCTCGGTCATGTCGTGAGAATGGATGATGGCCGGATCCCAAAGGATCTCCTCTATGGAGAACTCGTACAAGGAAAGCGCCCTACAGGTAGACCACAGCTGCGATACAAGGACATCTGCAAGAGGGATCTGAAGGCCTTAGGGATGGACCTCAACAAGTAGGAAACCCTGGCCTCTGAGCGGCCCGCTTGGAGGCAGGCTGTGCAGCATGGCCTTTCCCAGTTTGAAGAGACACTTTGCCAACAGTCTGAGGCTAAGAGGCAAAGAAGGAAGGCCCATAGCCAGGGAGACAGACCAGGGACAGACTGCACTTGCTCCCGGTGTGGAAGGGATTGTCACTCCCGGATTGGCCTTTTCAGCCACACTAGACGCTGTGCCAGAACCACCTTTCAGAGCGCGATACCATAGTCTTTCGAGACTGAAGGTTGCCAATACAAATATACAAGATGATAGCACTACTAAACCCAAGGCAGGGACCAGATGCAGTAGCTCATGGCATGGTTCAGTGAACAGGCATGAAATGAGGAGGAAGGCAGAAGTATGGGTGCAATATTATATAGCTTTTACTGTGGGGATAAATGTACAATAATTGGAAAGGGGAATCAAAATAATAATGCAATACAATAATTGCACACACTTGTTCACACAACTGGGATCACCAATATCTAGGTAGGCAGAAAGAGATAAAAATTCTTATAGGGAAAAGGAGATATGTTGTAGTTCAAAATGGAGAAACAAAGAAAGGAAGGATGGTTGTGTACTAGGAAATCAGAGATTAGTCGGGGAGAACAGGAACTGAAGAACTTGGGATATGCAGTTGTAAAGAAGGAAGAGGAATGGTGGAAGTCTGAAACAAGAGAGAAAGAAAAGAAGCAGGAAAGCACCAAGTAGGAAAGCCAGTGTGTGAGATCGTGACTTGAATCTGTGTTTTCCATAGTCTGGACCAGGGATGCAGGCAAGTCCTTCAGTGGGCTGCAAAGCACTTCACCCTCTTGGGGTTGGGGAAGCATGTCTTTCTCAACAGCTCAGTGACTATAGGACATCGGTCGGTCTGTGGAACTCCTTGCCACAGGATGTGGTGATGGCATCTGGCCTGGATGCCTTTAAAAGGAGATTGAACAAGTTTCTGGAGAAAAAATCAATTGCGGGTTACAAGCCATGATGTGTATGTGCAACCTCTTGATTTTAGAAATGGCTATGTCAGATGCAAGGGAGGGCACCAGGATGCAGGTCTCTTGTTATCTGGTGTGCTCCCTGGGGCATTTGCTGTGAGATACAGGAAGCTGGACTAGGTGGGCCTATGGCCTGATCCAGTGGGGCTGTTCTTATGTTCTTATTGAGACTCTGAGAGATCTAGCAAAAGTGGTGATTTTCCTTCTCTCTTGAGACTTTGATGGAGCAGTTAAGGGGAACCTTGAGATAGACACCTGGACTAATCTCTAGGCCTCTCCCTCAGTAGCATAGCTAGAAGGGGTGCAAAGCCCTAAGTTTGCATAGCACATCACCATGGTGTGCAAATGGCCCCTCCCCTTCAAAGCCATTCTGGGCCACTAGAACAAAATGGAGGAAATGCCTCTGTTTTGTTCTAGTGACCTGGAATGGCTCCAAAGGGCAGGGGCCACTTGCATGCCACAGTGAGACACTGTGCAGAACTTAGCGCTTTTCACCCCCTCTAGCTATGCTACTGCTCTTTTTTAAATAGTAGAAAATGGTCCAAGAGCACCTGGACTCCACAACACACTCACAACATTCACCCCATAGGACAACATAAGGCTATTTTACGGTGACCTCATCATGATCCATTCTCTTGTGTCTTGATGACCCTTGATGGTCCATTGCTATTTGGAGATGGTCATCCTTTGTGCTTTATACCCTGAAGAGGGTGCAGTAGTGGAGCCCATGGCTGCTTTGAACGTCTGTGCTTTAGAGCCCAATCCTCTAAATATTGAAATTATTTTTCATCATTTTACACTTATGCCTTTTGCTTCAGAATAGTGGGAAGGATAAATCAACAAGTCAAATGTCAAATAAGAACCAATGTGGAACTTTATCCAATTCTGACTTGCAAGGTACCTGAGCAAATTTCCCCAGAAGTTTTGGTTCCACAGTGTTTGCTATAAATTTCATGTGTGTGTGTGTGTGTGTGTGTGTGTGTGAGAGAGAGAGAGAGAGAGAGAGAGAGAGAGAGAGAGAGAGAGAGAGAGAGCACCAGTTACCAGTTTTCGACTGACCTTGTTACATAATAGAATATTTCAAATAAGGAGAAATTGGGGTGTGAAAGATATATGTTAATCGCTATACATTGTAAAGCCATCATAATTAACTTAGGACACAATCCTAACCAACTTTCCAGCACTGAGTTAAGGGCAATGCAACTCCGAGGTAAGGGAACAAACATTGCCTTAACTTGAGGAGGCCTCCATGACTGCCCCCAACTGTAAGATGCAGCACATGCCCCACTGGCACAGCTAATCCAGCGTTGGAAAGTTGGTTAGGATTGCACCCTTATTTTCATAAGAGAAAAAAGATAACATAGATAATACAAACCATCATTGTTGAGTTATCTGCAGATTGGTACCATTACATTGTCTGCTCTGTGCCAAAAATAGTAATGAACATTCTGATGTCCATTAATTTTCCTCTCTTTCAGCACTCATAGAGCATTCATATATTAACCCAAGTTTGCCCAGTCATGATTCTTTGTCCAGCACTTAGTGAAAAATATATATAATTCATCCATGATTACTTATTCTTCTAAATGTGTCTCATTTGGTGAAGTAAAGACATAACAGTGTGAAATGTTTTCACTGAAAATTAGCACTCTTTTCCCAGTCTAAACCTTTGAGTGAACAGAGCAGCATGGGGAATTTCTGAAATCTGCGTCCCTAAGGAGCCCAGGTACCTGCCTACTGGCTCCTTTTCTTGCCTGGAACAGTTCTGCAGGAAATAGGTTGTGTAGGGTAGGGTAGACTAATTGCTGGGTCTGATGTATCCTGCTCTGAGGAGTCAAAGGCACCCAACAGAATAGGAAGTCTGTGGGCACAACTCTGTTACATATCATTAAACAAGGAGAAAAGAAATTCCCAGTGTGTTAGGAATAAGGAGTCTAACCAGTGGATGGATTTGGAATAGAGGTCAATGAGTACTGGTGTCATGGCACCTATTAAGGGCTTAGCCTGCCTTGGAATGTAGTTGGCAACCTTCAGTCTCGAAAGACTATGATATCGCGCTCTGAATGGTGGTTCTGGAACAGCGTCTAGTGTGGCTGAAAAGGCCGATTTGGGAGTGACAATCCCTTCCACACTGGGAGCAAGTGCAGTCTGTCCCTGGTCTGTCCTCCTGGCTATGGGCCTTCCTTCTTTGCCTCTTTGCCTCAGTCTGTTGGCCGAGAGTCTCTTCAAACTGAGAGAGGCCATGCTGCACAGCCTGCCTCCAAGCGGACCGCTCAGAGGCCAGGGTTTCCCACCTGTTAAGGTCCATTCCTAAGGCCTTCAGATCCCTCTTGCAGATGTCCTTGTATCGCAGCTGTGGTCTACCTGTAGGGTGCTTTCCTTGCACAAGTTCTCCATAGAGGAGATCCTTTGGGATCCAGCCATCATCCATTCTCACAACATGACCGAGCCAAGGCAGGTGTTTCTGTTTTAGCAGTGCATACATGCTAGGGATTCCAGCTCATTCCAGGACTGTGTTGTTTGGAACTTTGTCCTGCCAGGTGATGCCAAGGATGCATCAGAGGCAGCACATGTGGAAAGTGTTTAATTTCCTCTCCTGTTGTGAGCGAAGAGTCCATGACTCACTGCAGTACAGAAGTGTACTCAGGACGCAAGCTCTGTAGACCTGAATCTTGGTATGTTCTGTCAGCTTCTTGTTGGACCAGACTCTCTGTGAGCCTGGAAAATGTGCTAGCTGCTTTACCGATGTGTTTGTTTAGCTCGGTATCGAGAGAAAGAGTGTCAGAGATTGTTGAGCCAAGGTACACAAAGTCATGGACAACCTCCCGTTCATACGCAGAGATTGTAATGCAGGGAGGTGAGTCCACATCCTGAACCATGACCTGTGTTTTCTTCAGGCTGATCGTCAGTCCAAAATCTTGGCAGGCCTTGCTAAAATGAATCATGAGCTGCTGGAGATCTTTGGCAGAGTGGGTGGTGACAGCTGCATCCTCGGCAAAGAGGAAGTCACACAGACATTTCAGCTGGACTTTGGACTTTGCTCTTAGTCTGGAGAGGTTGAAGAGCTTTCCGTCTGATCTGGTCCGGAGATAGATGCATTCTGTTGCAGTTCCAAAGGCATGCTTCAGCAGGACAGTGAAGAAAATCCGAAACAAGGTTGGTGCAAGAACACAGCCCTGCTTCACTCCGCTTCAGATGTCAAAGGGGTCTGATGTGGAGCCATCAAAGACAACAGTGCCCTTCATGTTCTTGTGGAAAGACCTGATGATGCTGAGGAGCCTGGGCGGACATCCGATCCTGGGGAGAATCTTGAAGAGGCCGTCCCTGCTGAACAGGTCGAAAGCCTTTGTGAGATCTATGAAGGCTATAAAGAGTGGCTGTCATCGTTCCCTGCATTTCTCCTGCAGCTGTCTAAGCTGTCTAAATGCATCATTCCCTGCATTTCTCCTGTGGACCTGTTGGCTCGGAATCTGCACTGTGATTCTGGATAGACGCTCTCTGCAAGTACCTGGAGCCTCTTCAGCGCAACTCGGGCAAACAGCTTTCCTACAACGCTAAGGAGAGAGATGCCACGGTAGTTGTTGCAGTCACCCCTGTCGCCTTTGTTCTTGTACAAATGGATTTATTACTGTTGTCTAGATCTCCTACTTCTGATGACAGCTGTAAATTCCTACTGTAATTTCATCTGAAAAATATAAATACTGCAATATTTATACCAGAACTCTACCAGCTTGCTCAGATTATATCATCCCATATTTATTTCCCACATTTTCAGTTCTTTCATTCCCATTTATTAATTTCAACCACATGTGATAACTTATTTTTCATATCAGCAATGTATTTAAAAGAGTTTTACCTATACCAGTTATTTTGCTGCTGCAAGTCTGCATTGACCTGCGCTGTAGGATTGGGTCTGGGAAGGGGGTTAAGGATATTGGTGGTGTCACTGATCCTGCCCCTTCCAGGAACTGATTCACCCATCCCCGCCCTGTTTTGGTCCCTCCTCAGCCCATTCAGCCTTCCACCACTCAGTGAGCCATGCACTCTTGTAGTGAGATCACATTATGTGAAAGCTTTCTTCCCATTCATGGCTGATGAGGCAATCCCCACTTGGAGAACTAGCTTGTAATGAACGCTTGGAGCTATCAGACTTTGTATGATATTTGTAGTTATGGGAATATGGCATAACATAATGATCATTTATGTGGCAATGGTAACCGAGTTCTATGAATAGATTCAATTCATTCGATGCATGTTTTATAGATGAAAAAGTTACATTTGTGATTTGAGCTGTGTGAATATTCCTATTCAATATATCCTTTTCAAATATATTTTTAAAGGCTCGACCTATGTGTAAAATGTAGAGACAGAACTGGGAATGCTATAAGGAAAGCTCTAAGAAAACCGAATTATATAAAGTATAAAAGAAAGTGCTAATATAAGATTATGTAGCACTGTACTTGTTCATAGGAAATATAGCAACAGACTTCAGGTGATTTATTATGTCCAATAGTCAGATGCATTGCCAAAAGGTGAGTTCATTTGGAAAAAGAAAAGATCATGTAAGAATAGGAAATTGCATCTTAATTCCTTGCTACCTGCAAATGATGCGCAGTTAATCTAGGGAGAATAAATGTTTGGATAAAGTGGGATCAGGAGCATGACTTTGACTGGGCCCTGACATCCATGTATTCACCCAAACCTCTGTACAACTACCACATGCGTACAAGCTCTATTTAGGTCATATCCTACCTTCCCACTTCATTCTTCCTATATCATTGCACAAGTTTATTATCACTGCTATATTAATATATCATGACTAGAGTCATTGCATTTAATCACTGTTTATGGATACACTTTCTCTTCTTCCTCCTTTAGCTGTGAGTGGAACAAGTACTTTCTCTTGTTCCTGGTAAATCCATTGTTCTATTTATTTGTTTGTTTCATTCAGTCGCTGGATCCTCTCTGCTGCATCTGTGACAAAGAAGGCTATTGGGATGGAACAGCAAAACCCTTGTGAAATACACAAGCATCGGTTGAATCCTGTGTACTATAGGCTTGTTTTTACCCTATGCCAAGGACATCTGATGCTGCAATATAAGCAAATACATTAAAGTTAAGTAAGATTCTGTGTTCTAAAAAAAAATAAAAATTCTGTTTTGAACCAATTGGGAGCCAAGGAATCCGATGGAAGGTCTGCCTCATCCACAGGCCATGCAGGTTTCCAAAACGTGCTCTCTGCTGAGAGAGGTTTCAATTTTCTTGTGGATCTCCTGACACTTGAGGCAGCATGGCAAATATTGCACCCCTTACTTAATGCTGTACCAGCTTCTGCTCCTCCCATTCTTCAATGATTTAGCTCAGCTCTCCTCTCCCCTCCCATTTCCTCTTCCTCCCTGTTTCATTTTCCAATACAGGGAGTGGAAGCAGAATCAGTGGAGGCAAGTAGGCTGAAAGAGAAGGATGCCCCCCCCCCCACTAACCTGCTGCCTGAGGCAACACGTTCAGCTGTCCTTATCAGGGACTTGCAGTGCTGGGGTGGCAGGTGAGGCAGAACTACCCTGTTCCCTATTGGAAAAGTACTGTAGCTGCCCCACCCGCTTATACCTGAAGAGGCTCTTGCAGTGGTTTTCCATGGACTACAATGGGGCTGTTCTGCCTCACCTGCTGCCCTCACACCACACGTCCCTGGTCCTTCAAAGCTGTTACTGTTTTGAAGGTTGTGGGAAGTGTGGGTGAGTGAACTGAGTTCCTTTCCACCAGCCTTCCAAAAGCTCACTCTGCAGAAATTCCAGCTCTAGTTGTATTCAATGATCCTCCAAGTTGCAGGGATGGGACTTGGGAGCCTCCCAACAACATGCTATTTAAGTGGCTAAAGACCTAAAGAAGGAAACTGTTTAAATATAAGCGTTAGAAATTCAGCTGCCACACTAGCTGCCGTGCACAATTGGAGTAAATGTTATTGCAATGAAAATGAGTTATAAAAAGGAACAATGCTTGGAATCCTAATCTAAAGTAATTTTGTTTTGAGCTTGCTGGTTAATACAAAACCTCTAATTTTGAAAGCTAGTAAAGCTTAAGTGTTTCTGAGTCACACTTTTATTCAGATCTCACATTGCTCAACGCAGAAGGCATTCAGCCAGCCTTGAGTAAGCAGATCGATATTTGACATCTGACACTTTCTCTTGCCTATTAGGCAGCTTTTCTTTCTGAATTGTTTAGTATAAGGCACAATTCAAATTCCAGACAATTTTTTAATGGTGATAAGTAGCAGAAAACAAATGCAGCATGGGCACCAATATGCATTCTCATAAGATCAGGCACAAAAGTCTCGTAGGTATTGTGTGTAAACATTCATTCATCCCCAAGAGGATTCTTTCTTGATCTTGCCTCCTGCCCTGGACCAGTCCAATCTGACCCTTGCATTTATTGTTATCGCATTTCAGGTAGAGTGAAGTGGGTTAATTAAATAATTATAAATCTTCAAAATAGCTGTTTATTATGAGAAAAGTAACTTGAGCGCCACAAAGACATTAAAAGCGCCTTTTTTCTGCAGTCTTGCCTAGCTGAAGCTGCTATATGATGTGGAGGACTTGGCAATAATACATGCTTTGGAATAGAATTCTGACTTCTGTTCTTTTTTACCACTTTTGAGATCCAGGAAATGTCATCCAAAGCCACTGTAATGCTAAACGACTCCACTGTTTCATTCTGTTAGATTTTTAGATTGTAACCAAACTTATTGTTTTTGCAATGCAGCCTGCCCAGAAATGTTTATTGTAATACAATAAAATAAAACCACTTTTGTTTCTTTCTAACTGATAAGAAGACAAACTTGTTATGGGCCTTGTTCCTTTCTTGTATTTTTCAAGAATAACGTTTGTAACTAAAGTCCCTTTCTTGGTGGCAAGTGCTAATAAGAATATTTCATTCTCTGGCACTGAAGTATTCTCTGGCTGTGGTACCTGTTAGATGGGCAGCCGAATCCTACCTAACTCTCTGCATGGCAATGCAGGGGCAACAGCGTAGCATCCGCTGCATCCCACAGAGACGTTTTGGTATCTAGCGTCATCTTTGGAGAAAGGGAATATTAAGAGCCCAATCCTAAAGGCTTCTAGTGCTGGTGCTGAGCTCCAGTGCCAGCGCTGGATGTCATAAATGTGCTGTAAAGCACATTTATGGCACCCTCTGTGCCGGGAGCACTGGTGCCGGCCCAATGCTGGATGGACACCGCACAGGCACAATAAGAGCTCTGGGTGGTGGTAAGAACTATTGGGGCAGGGAGGGAGGTGTTCTGGGCAGGGGGGCAGGGGAGGAACTGGAGCAGGAGGGAGGTGGGACCAGCAGAGCCCTGCTCAATCGTATCCTATCCATGTTGGGCTACAAAGCCCAAAACAGAGGCTCTCAAGTTTGTGCTGGCAAAGTAGCAGGCACAGTCTTGATCAGCCCCATTGTGGGGCTTGGGGCTTTCCTCAGGGGAAAGGGGTGAGAGTCTCCTTCCCCCAAAGAGACCTCCAGTGGTCCTGGCGGAGCTGCTATATGCAGCAGTAGCTGTTTTGGTGCCGCTGCAAAATTAGGCTGTTACTCCCTGTCCTATGATTGGGCTGATACTCCCTGCCCCAGGGTATGCCCCTGCTGGTCTGGTGGGTCAGCTGTGACCTGCACCAGGAATAATGCTGACACAAGTCTGTATGGACCTGGGAATGTGGATCAGACCTGGGAAGGGGATTAGAATTTTGTGGGTGCTGCTACTGATGAACCTGCCCCCCTCCCAGCTTAATCCACACTGCTCCCTACCCCATCACATTCCTGTTCTGCCCATCCCCACCTCTTCTACTTTCTCCCTACCTCCATCGTGCCTCCTGGACAATTCTATCTGGGACAGTGGGTGTCTGGTGTCCACTGCCACATAGAGCTAACCACTTCTGGCAGCAGCCAGCCTGAGCACTCTAGTATGTTGCTTTTCATGACAGCTGGTAAGCACATTATGCTGCCAGAACACTCATTCCGGTCGCATAGCGCACCTTCAGGATTGGGCCATAAAATAGTATTTAAAGTGATTGAAAATAGATATATTGAAATTACTGTACAGCTATACTTGGCCCAAATAAGACATACACTAAAGATAAGACAAGTTTAAAAAAAAATTGTTTTGATGGAAAGTACTTGAGCTTAAAAATGCTAATGGTTGTAGAAATAGGTAGGAAACTTAAAATAGAGATGGAAATGTTATTGTAGAGCTTTTAAAAATAAGACACAACAATATATGGACTTTTTTCTGTTTTCTTTGTGTGTTTCAGTTCATTCTATATAACTTTTTAACTTTATAACTTTTGTTGGGAAACTGTCTTGTGTTCCGTTGGATTATTGTGTGTCATATCCTAACTGCTTCTCTTAGGTAAGGGAGGGAAGTGATTTGTACCCATCTTCTTTTCCTTGGCAAGTCTATATGAAATTCTACTCTGAAATTCTACTTGGGGACATTGGGGGGTTGGGCTCGGGGAAGCTTCCGGGAAGAGGAACAATGGGAAAGGAACAGCCTACCGTATACACAAGTGTTGGGCTACTGGGTTTATATCTGAGTCAGATTAACACCCCAATGGTAAATGGGGTGTTAAATGGTAATGCTATTGGGACAGGAATCAATTATTTGCAATTACTTCAAAATGTCACTGCTTAGGTTCGTCTTGATGTCAAATGTAGAACAAAGATGCAGAATTGGGGAGCTTTTTTATTAGATCAATAGTTTAAGTTGTTATTTGGTTCAAGTTGTTCTAAAAGTTTTGCACTTATTAATCTATTATTTCCCTGATTATATCTTCTGTGGCAATTACTTGGAATTGAAAGCTGTGAGATCTAATGTCAAATAATTTTCAAACATGAGGATGTAAGAATGCAGGAAGTGTAAATTGCCTGTAAAATGCTAATATGAATAAATCAGAGTGCATTGTTTCAAATTACAATTCTTCTGTAAGTGTGTAGCTTCACTCAGTACTAAAAATGATGAAAACAAAGGAATAGAACTACAATTTTACATGTGTTTGATGAAAGTTTAAGATATTTTTGTAGGCATATGATTAACATTTACAAGGCAGTACTTTAAAAAAATTTAATTTTTATTATACTGTGTTTTAAACTTGTCGAGAATAGGCATCCTTTACATATTGCAGTAGTGGTGTAGGAGCCATTCACTTCCCCTGACATTCATATACCACCCCAAACCCCCAGACTCAAGGATTTGAACTAGGGTCTTCCTGATCTAAAGCCATCCCTCTAACCAGTATGCCACACTGTCTTGCATAGAGCCATGCCATGTTGCTGCCATACTGTACTGTCAGTATAAAACTGACAGCCACTTGGGAGAGCCAATTGTGAGAATCCTTCCTACATAATTGTTGTCCCTGTCTATGCAACTACTCTACAGGAAGGATATGTTCAGTGGAACTTGCCCACATAATGCAGCAATGTGGGATGAACCCACAGCTTTCACAAAGTTACTGTAACTCATACCCACTCTACATATTGCACAGGATGAATTGGTAGAAATCTGAACTACTCCAATTTGCACTGTAAGTATATAATTGTATTCTGGAACCCTACCCCATGCAAAAGACATCCTGAATGTAGAAAACCAGCAAATCAAGATGTTTTCTTCTCATGTGGTCATTCAATATGTGTTTCTCTGACTTTTTTTTTACATGGGAAAATATTCTAAATTATTACCCCACACGCAGTTATCAGGGTGCTGCCTGCGACACTGACCATTCCCTGGTGTGCAGCAGAGTGAAACTGCAAACAAAGCAACTGTATCAAACGAAAAAGGAAGACCTCACATTGATACCAGCAAGACCCGGGATCAGAGAAAAGTAGAGGAATTTGCACGAGCGCTTGAGGAATCTCTTCCAGGCCCGGCCGATGCAAATGCATCCAACAGATGGGAACATTTCAAGAATGCTGTTTACAACACCGCTTTGTCCATATTCGGCAAGAAGACCAACAAGGCGGCAGACTGGTTTGAAGCCCACTCTGAGGAGTTGACACCAGTCATTGAGGAAAAGAGGAGAGCTCAAGCAGCATACAAGGCCTGTCCCAGTGAGCGCAACCTGCAGGTCCTCTGAGCTGCTCGCAGCAAAGTCCAGCAGACTGCCAAGAGATGTGCTAACGACTACTGGCTCCAGCTCTTTTCCCAGATACAGATAGCAGCTGACACGGGCAACATCAAGGGGATGTATGATGGTATCAAACAGGCCCTAGGTCCAACACAGAAGAAAATTGCCCCTCTGAAGTCTGCAGCAGGCGAGGTCATCCAGGATCAGGTGCAGCAGATGGAACGCTGGGTGCAGCACTACTCTGAGCTATATTCCAGAGAAAATGTAGTCACCAAAGAAACGCTGAACAACATTGAGTGCCTGCCTGTGCTGGAGGAACTTGACAGTGAACCAACCCTAGAAGAACTTCACGTGGCCCTGGACTCCCTTGCATTTGGCAAGGCACCTGGAAAAGACAGCATCCCTGCTGAAGTCCTAAAGTGCTGCAAAGAGATCATCGTCACTGAGCTGCATGAAATCCTCTGTCTCTGCTGGAGAGAAGGTGGAGTACCTCAAGACATGAGGGATGCAAACATCATCACACAGTACAAGAACAAAGGCGACAGGGGTGACTGCAACAACTACTGTGGCATCTCTCTCCTTAGCATTGTAAGAAAGCTGTTTGCCCAAGTTGCACTAAAGAGGCTCCAGGTACTTGCAGAGGGCATCTATCCAGAATCACAGTGCGGATTCCGAGCAACAGGTCCACCACTGATATGGTATTCTCCCTTAGACAACTGCAGGAGAAATGCAGGGAACAACGACAGCCACTCTTTATAGCCTTCATAGATCTCACAAAGGCTTTTGACCTGGTCAGCAGGGACGGCCTCTTCAAGATTCTCCCCAAGATCGGATGTCCACCCAGGCTCCTCAACATCATCAGGTCTTTCCACAAGGATATGAAGGGCACTGTTGTCTTCGATGGCTCTGCATCAGACCCCTTTGACATCCGAAGTGGAGTGAAGCAGGGCTGTGTTCTTGCGCCAACCTTGTTTGGGATTTTCTTCGCTGTCCTGCTGAAGCAGGCCTTTGGAACTGCAACAGAATGCATCTATCTCTGGACCAGATCAGACGGAAAGCTCTTCAACCTCTCCAGACTAAGAGCAAAGTCCAAAGTCCAGCTGAAATGTCTGCGTGACTTCCTCTTTGCCGAGGATGCAGCTGTCACTACCCACTCTGCCAAAGATCTCCAGCAGCTCATGGATCGTTTTAGCAAGGCCTGCCAAGATTTTGGACTGATGATCAGCCTTAAGAAAACACAGGTCATGGTTCAGGATGTGGACTCACCTCCCTGCATTACAATCTCTGCGCATGAACTGGAGGTTGTCCATGACTTTGTGTACCTCGTCTCAACTATCTCTGACACTCTTTTTCTCGATACCGAGCTAAACAAGCGCATCAGTAAAGCAGCTACCACGTTTTCCAGACTCACAAAGAGAGTCTGGTCCAACAAGAAGGTGTTGGAACATACCAAGATCCAGGTCTACAGAGCTTGCGTCCTGAGTACACTTCTGTACTGCAGCGAGTCATGGACTGTTCGCTCACAAGAGGAGAGGAAACTGAACGCTTTCCACATGCGTTGCTTCCGACGCATCCTCGGCATCACCTGGCAGGACAAAGTTCCAAACAACATAGTCCTGGAACGAGTTGGAATCCCTAGCATGTATGCACTGCTGAAACAGAGACACCTGCCTTGGCTCGGTCATGTCGTGAGAATGGATGATGGCTGGATCCCAAAGATATTCTCTACGGAGAACTTGTGCAAAGAAAGCGCCCTACAGGTAGACCACAGCTGCGATACAAGGACATCTGCAAGAGGGATCTGAAGGCCTTAGGAGTGGACCTCAACAGGTGGGAAACCCTGGCCTCTGAGCGGACTGCTTGGAGGCAGGCTGTGCAGCATGGCCTTTCCCAGTTTGAAGAGACACTTGGCCAACAGACTGAGGCAAAGAGGCAAAGAAGGAAGGCCCATAACCAGGGAACCAGACCAGGGACAGACTGCACTTGCTCCCAGTGTGGAAGGGATTGTCACTCCTGAATCGGCCTTTTCAGCCACACTAGACGCTGTTCCAGAACCTCCATTCAGAGCGCGATATCATAGTCTTTCAAGACTGAAGGTTGCCAACAGCTATGACCCCAGACTTGCAGTATGAAGTTAAATGGTTCAGCATTGTACTACCCCTACATGAACACCCCACTCTTCTCCATGATTAGATTATGTCTTATTTTAAACTAGTTTCTTCTCCCATCTGCTGGAGGCAGAAGACTAAGGGCCCAAAGCTATCCAACTTTTCAGTGCTGATGTAGCAAAGAAATGTAGCAAAGAAATGTTTGTTCCTTTGCCCTGGGTTGCATTGTGATTGCATCAGGACTGGAAAGTTGGGTAGGTTTGGGTCCTAGGTGATACTTGGCATGGGGCAGGGGGATGGGAGGGTTTTGGAGAATCAAAACGTCAAAATCAAAGAGCAAACTCTGTTCAAACCAACACAAAATGGACTAGCTGGGAAGATAAGATTTCGAAGATAGAAGCCCAACACTTTATCCACTGCAGTACATTTGGTCTTGTAGGTGTGCCTGTTAGTAATCAGAGCTCCTATGAATTACAAATACCTATTTGTCATGAATAAATAGGGTCTATTGATCAGCACTATATTAGATGGAAACAAGTGCTAGGGTCAGTACTCCCCATGAAATTATTCATGGCCCAATCCTATAAAGGGTCTACCACAGAAGCAACCTAGTCCAATGGCCGCTGACACCGCCAGGTGCAGCAGCTCCGAAATGGCGACTGCTATAACTAGTGGTCCAGCAGAGGCCACAGGTGGTCTCCTTGGAGGAAGGGGATATTCCCCTGAGTAAGGGCACAGGCCTTGCAATGTGGCTACTCTAGTCTGCACTGGCTATTTTGCTGGTCCAGACTTGAGAACCTCCATGTCAGGCTTTTCAACGAAATACAGAAGATAGGATCCAGCGGAGGCCTCCTAGCCCCCTCCTGCTTGGCTCCTCCCCTATTCCACCCTCTCTCTGCCCCAGAAGGCTTTCCCCACCCTGAACAGCCACACCGCCAGCTAGCAGTGCCACTTACCGCCAGTCAGCATCCTTCCTGAGCTAAGCCCAGCATCGACTGGTGCTGGCTCAGTGTCAGTGCTCCCTCCTTCCGTTGTGCTGTAAACATATTTTATGGCACTTTTACAACACCTAGTGCTGGTGCTGGAGCTCAGCACTGGTGCTATGGGCCCATAGGACTTACCCAGACATTCCACCAGTTAGGTAATGTAGCAGTGGGGTTGAACTGGGGTGGTCCGTGGGCTGTTCAGGGGAGGTTTGGGGTGGGAAGGGAGAGAACTGGGATGGGAGAGCAGGCTGGAGGGGGTGGATCTCAGTGGTGAAAGAGCACACTAGATCCTAGCCTCCATTTCGCAGTTCACCACACCCCCTTTCTTTCCTACTCCAGCTACATACTGGCATACTGTGGAGTAAGTAAAAACATTTTACTTACAGCTCTGTTAATGAAAAGTTTTTACATACCTCTCGTCGGCCTTTTGATCACACCTGCACCATCGCATACAGTGTGCATTCTGTTGGCATGACTGCATGCTATAGTGTGGTGGCAGGTAGGATTGGGGAGTCTGTGGGTTCAAATCACGTACTGCTTCCACTGTGTTGCTAGCCACAGAACCACAAAGAATCTACATGAGTAACAATGAAACTGACCTAATATTATGATTGAAAGGATAATGCTATTTTGGCACTTTGTGGGAATCATGCAAAGAAAATATGGAATTGATGGCAGGTAACGTACAACCAGTGCAATGTTGTTTCCCCACAGCAAGTTGGACTTTTCATTTCAAAGGATTACTTTCCCTCAAATGGAAAACTTTTTTTCTGAACTAAAGCATCTGCATTCAGTGTAGAACTTTGTCAATGAGCCCAGCTTCCTTCCACTTCTGTTTGCTATTTTGAGTGCAAAAAAAAAAAAGTACCTTGTTTTTAACCTCCTGGCATCCTACTCTGCTGAATGCTAATAAGGAAACAAAAACACATGCTTTTATATGGTGTACTTAACTCAGAATTGACAGTGGAGTCAACAAAGTTGTGAGAGACAGCTCTGGAAATGAAATGCTCTTGCTCCATGTTGCTGCATCTTCACACTGCTAGGGATGCTGTGACACCCTGTTTAGCATACAAAGTCAATTAGAGCTTAATTATTAGTGTCATGGCTATAGTTAATGTTGCTTAATGCTTCTCATTCCCTACACTCTGATTATGATGTCATTAACTTTAGCCACAGAAGCTGAAACATGTGATGCCTCAGTCAGGCCTTCGCCAGGCTGTGTGTGTGCGTTTAAAGCATTAAAATATACTGTTTCTGTTTCTGTTCTCCTGTTTCTGTGAAGTTTGTTAGAGGAAAACATGTCCATCTGACACTTAAACAGGAGCACCAGTACATATGAGTATGGCATACTGGTAGATGATGAGTGTTAGCCTTAAAAATTCTTAATAGTACTTTAATCTTACACTTTGGATTCACAATTAAAATAGATTGACAGCATAGTTTTCAGGTGACTGGTGAATGATGACTCATGCATGCATGCAAGAAGAATGCTTCTCCCCCCACCTGCAGACATAGGTTTTTTGCCCTGGTCTCCATCTGCATGAGGCAGGGGAAGAGATGGGCATCTGATTGGTGCCTAGAACTCCAAGGGTAAGACCAGGTACAGCATGTTAGGCTCACAGCACCTGTTCTCTGCATGTCCATGTTGGTGGATTCCATGTGAAGGTCCACTCCACTCCTTACTTACCTGTTGAGACTGGTAGTATTATTGAAGTAGTAGTAGCAGCAGCTTTATCCTGATCTGAACAAGCTATAAAAAAAAGAGACTTTGTTTTAATTCCTTGGGTTGGGGAGGGTTTAGGGAGAATAGGAGGTGGGGCACCTACTGGGGCTTCCCCATTATTGTTGTCCAGCATATCAACAACTGTTACCCTGCAGATGCCTGATCTTGTCTGATCTTGGAAGCTAAACAAGGTCAGGCCTGGTTAGTACTTGGATGGGAGACCGCCTGGGAATACCGGTTGCTGTAGGCTTATACCAGTCTTTCAAAACTGAAGGTTGCCAACCATATCAACAACTGCCACCCCCTTTTGCAAACTCCCCATTGCTATTGAAGCTATGGAATAGAATTGTATTTTGAGCTGCACCTGCTAAAATTCCCTCTTCTATACAATGGTTAAAGGTAGAGGCACTCTGTCGCAGTTTGTATCTGGTAACCCTAACATTACCCTCCCTTCAGACATCAGTAAGAGTGAGATGAATTGGAGGGCAATGGTTGTGAGTTTTGTCCCTGCGCATGCAGCCAAGGGTCTTTTTTTGAAAGAAAGAAAGGGGATACCATTCCAGGTAGTGAATACTCCATTTATTGCATAGCTAGGCCATGACCCAGAGGTTGCTCTCTTGACTTGGTTTGCTGCTAAGCCAGGTCAGCCTTTGTTTTACTTTGGAAGGGAAACCATCACTGTTCATAGTTGTATCAAGTTGAAAGGGCTACTTTTTAAGAACCCTGAGTGGGGAATTCTCAGTGTTGTGGGGGTGAGTGGTTAGGAAGCAGTCTTGGCATCTTGTTCTTGAGAATCTGTTGGGACCTGGGTTTTCTGTTAAGGGTAAAAACAAAACAAAAACCAAAAACAAGGGGAGAGAGCACTCAAATCCAGGGTAGGAGCTGTTTTGGTTTTAGAGATTGCTGGAGAAGGCTTATGGTTTCTGGGATTGCTGCTACCATGCCCTAGCGGGCTCAGAAGTCTGGAGACAGGGTACAAACAGCTCCCCCCCCCAAAAGCATCAAGCTGTACATGCTTCTTCCTTGGATGAGAAAGTGGTTTCTGCTTGTGAAAAGGGCCAAGAAATGAAAAGCCCAGCTAAGAAATGTCATCTGGGGGAACCAGTAATAGTTGATTAAAGGCAGATTAGATGCTGCATTTCACCACTAATACCCCCTCCCCTCCATTTTCAGGAGGAATGTGCTGGCACTGTTTGCACACACTTAACAACAATGCAGTTGTGGCAAATGGGAGAAGACATTAGAAATGTAAACCCAAAATGTTAGGGATTCAGTAAAGGGTCCTTAAAAATAAACATGTTTGTTTCTTATCTGTTGATCTTCTCTGAGTTTTTCTGTTGGTATGGATAGACATAAACAACCAGAAATAGCATAATTAACATATGAATGAAATATGAATCCGATTTGACAGATCAGCCTTATGGAGGAGAAGCAGTGCTTCAGAGCATCAAGGAACTTTGTAGGAATAAATTAGCTATTTGATAAAGCTAATTATGATATCCCACACTGACTGATGATCCAAGTAAGTTTTAGAGAGTGATTGTCATGAGCGTCTTTCATATGAAATATATATATACACACACAAGTGGTTCAGAGGGAAACACAACCCTATATTAGTCACAATCATATTGGTGTCATAATCCATCACTTCCACTTGATTCCAGGAAGTTATATGATTAAAGGTCCAGTCGTATCCAATGTGCCAGTGCCAATGCAACCACAATTAAGCCCCAAGGCAAGGGAACAAACATTCCCTTACCTTGAGCAGGGTTCTGTGTCTGCCTCCCCCCTTCCCCACTGCAGAATGCAGTACATACCCCATTGGCACGGCTTCATCAGTGCTCGAAAGCCGGGTAGGATTTGGCCCTAAATCATAGAAAGCTTTGTAGAAGTTCTTGATACCTATTGGCTATGACAAGTGTGATGCTGGTAGGGGGAGTAAATATTGTTAGCTCCTCACACATAATCACATTGCTCTACAGTGGGGGCCTCCAAATTATACAGTCTCACCTTGGCATCTGTTTCCGAAACCTCCACAAATGCCAAAATCCATGGATAATGGGATCCGCGGTGTGACTCTGACTCTCTCTGGTCACGTCTGGAGGTGTTCTAACATGTGGCGAGGCCTCTGAGATGCACTTCCGGTTTTCAGATAAAGAGGACCGACCTGTAGTTCATGGGCCACGTCTGACCTTCCAGCATATTTTGATCAGCCTGCTGAGTCCACTTGTATTATAATTCCATGCCTCTTGCTTGCCACCATGCTCCCTCTTGCTGGTTGAAGTGTTTGCTTTTGCTGGGTCCCTTTTGCTGAAAGCCCACCTGAGGAAGAGGGAGAGATAGCAAGCAAACTCATGGCTGCAAATACTTTTTCCTGTCATGAAAATTCTTAGAATTATGTACAAAATGTATATTTATTTTCTATTATTCACCTGCTTCAACCTATCATAAAAGCAAGACTGAGGCCCTAGTCCTATCCCCCACTTAATCCTGGAAGGACAAAAGGTTAGGCATGGTGGGTGCTGCACCCATGCTTGGATTGTTGGTAGGTGAGACATTTCATTGAGGGGGTTGGAAAAGAGTGTTCAGATGCCCTGGCTACTGGGCAGTGAAGTTTAATTTATTATTCAGGATGACACATGCTTGCAAACTGGATTATGCTGAGGTGGGAAGCCTGAATTTGCAAGACGTTAGAAGCAGATGATGCACAGGTGACCTGCAGCAATTCATCCTTCCACTCTGACGAATTCCTCCTAGCATGTTCTTGATCAGGAGAAGCCACACACCACCACCCTCTGGGGATAAACTCTTGTGGTCTCCTGGAATAGCTCTCAAGTCACCAAGATGGAATTAGGAGAAACTGTACATGTTTGGAAAAGAAGGCCATTGGTTAACAGTGGGCTGCTGCCACCCTGATCCTCCTCCCCCTCACTCTCAGTGAGCAAGAGGATTGGAGAGATAATTAGGGTGGCTTTGGCAGTGGTGGACCAGAGGTGGGTTGCAGACAAGTGAAGGTTCCAAGGCATCCCTTCTCAGTTTGCTACTCAAAATGGCAACTTCAATCTCCCTGATGACTAGGCCAGTCCTGCTTGGGGTTGTACCATCTCAAGCTTATGTTATGCTTGAAACTACCCTGATATGAAAATGTCCTGTGTCAAAGGGTTAATTCTTTCTCTGTGCTGGTAAATTTTGATAGGGTTCATATGGAGTTGCTTTCATGAAAGAGAGTCATTCCTTTGTTTCCCCCACAAACATGAAAATAGAGGTGGCATACTTGTGTGAGCAATAATTGATTCAACTCAGTGATGGAATGTTTGAATCAGCTCACAGAGCTCCTGAGGCAACATGTAGGACTTGTGCATATTTCACAGGAATACGTTGAAGCCTTTTCTGTTGTATGAATTGACCAATAGCTATAGGAAGAGTGTATACATTACTAGAGCTCTGCCGTTAATCACCACAATCCATTACACTTCAACCATGCATTTCCTCAAGGAATGCCTGCATGGTTCTTCTACATTTCACCCAGCTTCCATTTCTTTCATATGTACATTGACTTTCCCTATTAGGCTGATTAATTCCTGAATCACAGTCCACATTTTTTATCTGTGTAATAAGCTCCTCCAAATATAGTTGTCACAACCCTGCGCACTATGTTACAAATGCACTCTCTTCATTTCGCTTCACTGTTGCAGAGGAGAATTGCCTTATATGATTGTCTTACATGTGATACATTCATTTATGCACTTCAGGATTTGGTAATGCAGTCCCCTTTCTGATGAGCCGCGTGCATTGAAAGGTTTAAAAAATGTATGTGCTGCTGCCCCGGAACCTTCTTTTGATTAGTCTTTTGGAACACATTACTGTTGAGAGTACAATATATTCCCCTTTCATATTTCCATTGTTTATTTATTTATTTATGGCCACCGGGCTTATTACTTTACAGTCTCAAGACTGAATTGCATAAACTGGTTACCTGCCCTTGTGCGAACACTTTCCAAAGCTCCCTAAATTGTATTGCATCCTCACTTTCTGTTGACTGACCCTTCCCATAGCCCTTTTTGTATATTGTGCCATCAGCAAATTTCATCAGCGTCCCTCACGATACTATATCAATTGAACAAAATTGGCTGTAGTACCCTTGTGGCATGTCTGTAGTCACCTCTCTTCAATCCGAACAGCTCCCTCAATATATATTCATTCAAATTCTGCACACCTCCAACAATACAATCTCTCAAAGCAAAACAAAGTCTAAGATATATTCTGCACTCAAGAGAAAAAAATTACTCGAATTGTATGGGGAAAAAAAGCACTCACTCTGTCATTTCCTACCAATTGCTTCTACTTGCTGGAATGTAGGCTGCAGTTGGGATCCACATATTGATTAAGCAGGTATATTCCTATTTGAGCAAAATGACAGCCCAGTCCAAACTAACCCCTCTGCCAATGCAGCTGCACCAACACTGAATGTGCTGCATCCCGTGAGTGTGTGGGAAGTTCTGGAGGCCTCCTCGAGGTAAAGGAACTTTTATTCCCTTAACCTGGGGAAAACTTCTACTGCCCCATTGGGTATCTTCAGATCTGTGCCAACCATTTTGCTGGCACAGAACTATGAAAAGCACTGGAGAGGGAAGGGGAGAGGAATGGGGAGAGGATCCTATAGCACAGTGGTGTAACCAGGATCCTCTACTCCCTATTCTGCTTCCCATCCACCTCCCTTCACACCCAGACATTCCTCTGTTCCTCTCCCTCCCTCGCCTATCACCCACCACTTGCACCGATGGAGCACATGTTGTACCCAATGATGGGGTGTATGTGTGAATGGATATCCTGCAGGACATAAGTAAAACTACTGTTTACTTACCCCAGGTAGGCTGCCTGATTGCCTATGGGTCTGAATTACACTTGCCATCTTGCTGGCTTAGGTCTGAGGCGAGAAAAAGGATGGGCAGCCTGTGAAAGAAGGGATAGGATCTGGCAAAGTTGTTGCACCGGATTCATCCCCTCCCTCCTCCAACACACCCCCTGGTTCATCCCCCAATAAGCTTCATTACTCTTCCTGCCCTTCCCCTTCCTGCCCATGAACCATCCTTCGTGTTGGTTTACTTACCTGATCTAATGCAGGCCACCAACTGCAGCAACAGGTGTCTGATGCTGCTGTCACTTTACAGTAGTGGCTCAGAAATTTCTGCCAGCAGCATGATGCACATGTTGCCATAAGGCTATTTACGATGGCAGGACTCACTCCCACTGCATTGACAGCCCATAGGTTGTTAGTCTATGAACTAAAGCATTAAATATAATTACAAAGTATTGGAATATCGGTGCAACACCACCTGCTGGACTCTGGAGGGCAGTATATTGTCCAGATGCCTGAGACCTGTTACCTTGTCCTCTGTGGTACCTGTAGGAGATGTGTCCTGTTACTTTCCTCTTCTCTTCTTCCATGCATCTCTCTCTTTCTCTCCCTCTCTCTCTCTCTCTCTCTCCCCCAACCATCACATGGGCAACATGGCAGACAGCCATTGCTTCCAAACAAAGAGAACAGCGTTCAGGCTTCTCTATGGTTGTCAACCTCTACTCAAAGGTTGTAAAAACCCTGATACCTCAAAAGATGCATGTTTTTGTATACCATACAGCGAGTACAGTATTTTCTTTTAAAACTTCAACTGCTGCTGTGTATTTATTGATAGCCACAAAGCCACTGAGTGGTGGAATTTACTATAGGAAAAGGGTCTTTCCACTGATTGCTCTGCTTATAGAATCCCCCCTTTTCCAACACGAAAATGGCATATTTCCATATGACACTTTCACTACAGTATATACAGTATTTTACTTCTAATATTTTCAAAATATATGAAAAGAGCTTCCAGGAAACAGCTAACTGTCAGAATACCTGTCTACAAATTTCTTTCCAATAGACAGTTTGTCATTGGATAAATACATTGGTGTTTTAGTTATAATTCCATTAATTTTCTACAATACTACTACCAGTACTACATTACAGTTCTTATTGTAGATATTAAGCTAGGCAGAAGTCCACTTTGGTATTCCTAGAATAAATGAATTATGACCCAATGTAATTAAGACAGCAATTCTAAATACAGTTGCAGCTAAGTACCACTGAATGTCGTGAGACTTAGGGCCCAATCCTAAGCATTCTCAATGCCCTGCTGTGTGTTGCAACATGTCGTAAGGCATGTCTGTGGCACCCGGAGAGGTAGGGCTGCCAGTGCTGGGCCAGTGTCAATTGCCGCTAAGCCTCAGTGCCCTCTGGAAGGCCAGCTGATTGTAAATAGTTTTGGAGATGGGGAGGCAGGGATTGGGTGGAACGGGGAGGCGGGGCTGGAGGAAGAACTGAGGCAGGAGGGGGTAGGACTGGATTTAATTTTGTGCGGTACGCAGGACCTGGTTAGAGATGTAAACGTTACTGAGCCATTGGGGAACAGTGATCATGCTGCGATCCGTTTTGACGTGCACGTTGGGGGAAGAATACCAGGCAAATTTTGGTATATTTTCAAATCCAGGTAAATTTTGGTATATTTTCAAATCTAGGTAAATTTTGGAAGAATACCAGGCAAAGGGTATAACAAAAACCCTTGACTTCCGACGGGCGGACTTCCCTCAAATGAGGAGACTGGTTAGAAGGAGGTTGAAAGGGAGGGTAAAAAGAGTCCAGTCTCTCCAGAGTGCATGGAGGCTGCTTAAAACAACAGTAATAGAGGCCCAGCAGAGGTGTATACTGCAAAGAAAGAAGGGTTCCACTAAATCCAGGAGGGTGCCCGCATGGCTAACCAGCCAAGTTAGAGAGGTTGTGAAGGGCAAGGAAGCTTCCTTCCGTAAATGGAAGTCTTGCCCTAATGAAGAGAATAAAAAGGAACATAAACTGTGGCAAAAGAAATGTAAGAAGGTGATAGGGGAGGCCAAGCGAGACTATGAGGAACGCATGGCCAGCAACATTAAGGGGAATAATAAAAGCTTCTTCAAATATGTTAGAAGCAGGAAACCCGCCAGAGAAGCGGTTGGCCCTCTGGATGGTGAGGGAGGGAAAGGGGAGATAAAAGGAGACTTAGAGATGGCAGAGAAATTAAATGAGTTTTTTGCATCTGTCTTCACGGCAGAAGACCTCGGGCAGATACCGCTGCCCGAATGGCCCCTCCTGACCGAGGAGTTAAGTCAGATAGAGGTTAAAAGAGAAGATGTTTCAGACCTCATTGATAAATTAAAGATCAATAAGTCACCGGGCCCTGATGGCATCCACCCAAGGGTTATTAAGGAATTGAAGAATGAAGTTGCAGATCTCTTGACTAAGGTATGCAACTTGTCCCTCAAAATGGCCACGGTGCCAGAAGATTGGAGGATAGCAAATGTCACGCCTATTTTTAAAAAGGGAAAGAGGGGGGACCCGGGAAACTATAGGCCGGTAAGTCTAACATCCATACCGGGTAAGATGGTGGAATGCCTCATCAAAGATAGGATCTCAAAACACATAGACGAACAGGCCTTGCTGAGGGAGAGTCAGCATGGCTTCTGTAAGGGTAAGTCTTGCCTCACAAACCTTATAGAATTCTTTGAAAAGGTCAACAGGCATGTGGATGCGGGAGAACCCGTGGACATTATATATCTGGACTTTCAGAAGGCGTTTGACACGGTCCCTCACCAAAGGCTACTGAAAAAACTCCACAGTCAGGGAATTAGAGGACAGGTCCTCTCGTGGATTAAGAACTGGTTGGAGGCCAGGAAGCAGAGAGTGGGTGTCAATGGGCAATTTTCACAATGGAGAGAGGTGAAAAGCGGTGTGCCCCAAGGATCTGTCCTGGGACCGGTGCTTTTCAACCTCTTCATAAATGACCTGGAGACAGGGTTGAGCAGTGAAGTGGCTAAGTTTGCAGACGACACCAAACTTTTCCAAGTGGTAAAGACCAGAAGTGATTGTGAGGAGCTCCAGAAGGATCTCTCCAGACTGGCAGAATGGGCAGCAAAATGGCAGATGCGCTTCAATGTCAGTAAGTGTAAAGTCATGCACATTGGGGCAAAAAATCAAAACTTTAGATATAGGCTGATGGGTTCTGAGCTGTCTGTGACAGATCAGGAGAGAGATCTTGGGGTGGTGGTGGACAGGTCGATGAAAGTGTCGACCCAATGTGCGGCGGCAGTGAAGAAGGCCAATTCTATGCTTGGGATCATTAGGAAGGGTATTGAGAACAAAACGGTTAGTATTATAATGCTGTTGTCGATGGTAACGACACACCTGGAGTATTGTGTCCAGTTCTGGTCGCCACATCTCAAAAAAGACATAGTGGAAATGGAAAAGGTGCAAAAGAGAGCGACTAAGATGATTACGGGGCTGGGGCACCTTCCTTATGAGGAAAGGCTACGGCGTTTGGGCCTCTTCAGCCTAGAAAAGAGACGCTTAAGGGGGACATGATTGAGACATACAAAATTATGCAGGGGATGGACAGAGTGGATAGGGAGATGCTCTTTACACTCTCACATAATACCAGAACCAGGGGACATCCACTAAAATTGAGTGTTGGGCGGGTTAGGACAGACAAAAGAAAATATTTCTTTACTCAGCGCGTGGTCGGTCTGTGGAACTCCTTGCCACAGGATGTGGTGCTGGCGTCTAGCCTAGACGCCTTTAAAAGGGGATTGGACGAGTTTCTGGAGGAAAAATCCATTATGGGGTACAAGCCATGATGTGTATGCGCAACCTCCTGATTTTAGGAATGGGTTAAGTCAGAATGCCAGATGTAGGGGAGGACACCAGGATGAGGTCTCTTGTTATCTGGTGTGCTCCCTGGGGCATTTGGTGGGCCGCTGTGAAATACAGGAAGCTGGACTAGATGGGCCTATGGCCTGATCCAGTGGGGCTGTTCTTATGTTCTTATGTTCTTATGAGGAAGAACTGAGGCAGGAGGGGGTAGGACTGGTGGGGCTCTGCTCCACCCGTTTCTGAACTCCATGTCAGGCAGGAAGGCCCAACATGGAGTCTCTCAAGTCTGTGCCGGCAAAAGAGCCAGTGCAAACTTGAGAAGCCCCATTGTGGGGCTTGAGGCTTTCCCCGCAGGGAGCGGACAAAAGTCCCTTTCCCTCGAGGAGACTCCCGGCACCCGTTTGATACAATGGTAGCCACTTTGGCACTGCTGCTCCAGCAGGCACTGGGAAGCTTATGACTGGGCTGTTACTACACATAGGATTGCAGTGCAAGTAATATGTGATAAAGATTTTTGGAAGAGCAGACAGATCTGGCATCCTGGTGTGCCAGAATGTAGTATATGGATATGGTTACAGCTGTGAGCCACAAAACTCCACTCTGATGTGACTTGTCAGTCTAGTTTGAATGACTGTGATGCCAAGAACCACACTGATGTGATCTGCAGACACATGTGGAATTTTCTGTACTTTTTTTATCAGCTGGTGTGCTCACATTTTGTTTGCTTCTTGTTTTCTGAATGTGAGACAGCTGAGAGTGGCTGCCTAGGGGAAGGAAATCTGCTGAAAATTTGGTGTGGGAATATGACTCATTTCTGCAGGGTGCCCATAATAATTTTCCTTTGGGTTCAAGAGATGACCTCATTGAAGGGGTACGGGTATTAAAATAAATATATTGGCAAACATTCTGTTGTGGAAAGAGGTGTCTAGACAAATGCCATAGCAATATTAAGTATTTGCTGTGGTAGCATTTAGTGTACACCCACAATAGATTGATCCTTTCCACCATTATCAGCTGTCTTCACGACGTCTCAGGAAGTATGGCAGTACTAGAGGCATGTGCTGAGTGGTGCATCCTTTAAATATTAATGTGTAATGCTCTTTGCAACAAGCATCCCACCATTAATGGGAACATATCACAGACCATTTTAGTTCCAGCAGAGGCTCCAGCTAGCTTATATACTATATGCTGCCAGTATACAGGATGTTTGTATGTACAACCCCACATAAATATTTTAAAAACTCATCATTCAACGAACACCTATTATTTAGAGAACAAGCCGCATAAATGATAAAAGAAGAAAGCAACTGCAGAGGGAGAGCAAGGAGGAAGTGCAATTTGAACTTTCCAGGAAGTTGATGAGTAGGAACAGGTGGTGAAATCTCTCTCTCTCTCTCTCTCTCTCTCTCTCTCTCTCAGATCTCAGATCTCTGAGAGAGAGATCTGTAAATCTCTCTCTGTAAATCTCAGAGAGAGAGGGGGGCCTCCAGGTTTATATATGGCACAGTGAAACCAAACTGGATTCAACTGTTAATGTAGATCCATAGAGATGATTTTTACATGAGATGCCACATGAGATTATTTCACTTTCATATGAAGAAATTTTTTCTGTTGTCCCATTTCTGTAGTTTTATGGATGTACTTTTTTTTGTCATGCTTCTATTACTTACAGTGACATCCTAGGTATGTCTACTGACTGTACTCAATTCTGTATTGTATTCAATAGGATGTACAGAATTGCAGCCTTTAGCTTGGAAATAGTCCATTAGAAATGGTGCATGTTTTTCTTGTGCTTTTTTAGTTTTGTAGATGTCAAAACACATGGGTTATGAGTGTTTGTGCTATCACAGCCCCGGCGGTGGTGGCACCTTTCAAAGAACTATGGTGGAGAGGTCCTGCCTCACCTGCCATCCTTGCACCGCACGTACTATACAATCCTATATTAGTCCAACCCATACTAGCCTTTCTGAGTGTGCAAAGCTCTTTGCCTGTATTGTTGTGATGTAGTTCTTACAAACTCCCTGCAAGGTAAGATAAGTATTATTATCCCCCAGATTGCTATGAGGCACAGAGGCAATGGCAAGTTTAAGACCAGCTAGTGAGGCAAGCTGCAAGAGGCAAGATTCAAAGCAGGAAAGTTTTGATTTGCAGTACTCTCTCTTAGCCACTATCTTACAATAGCTTTGTAAATTTCACACACACACACACACACACACACACACACACACACACACGGGGAGAGAGAGAGAGTGAGAGCGCATCAGGTAGTCACCATTTTACAAGTGTATACTTACAATTATTGCTAATTGAAATTCCATTCCTGTGTACAATGGGAATTCTAGGAAACGCTAACACAGAATTAAAGTTTTATAATGTATTGAAGAGTCAGGGCATTCTACCAGGAATAGCTGATGCTTTCAAGAATAACTTGCAGGTGAATGGAGAAAGGCAAGTTAAATTTTTTTTTCCAGAGGATTTTTGCCTTCCAATTTTCCCTTCATTAAAATTTAGTAAGTAGATTTGAGCTTCCACCTGAGATTTGCACTGCTGGTGTTCCCCAAAATAAAAAGCCATGCTGCTTGACAGGCTGACCCAGGAAGCAGAGTCACAACATGAACTGGAGCAGAGAGCAAGAAAGGTTCTAAATAGCTAACACAGATTCCAGTGAACAAACATACCTGCGGTGACATTTATAAGTAGACGACATTCAGTGGGAAAGATTTCCAACTAAGTTAATCATAGGGTTAGAAAAACTTCAAAAAAATAGTTTTAAGCACATATAAGCTTTAATTTAATAAGACCTAAATCATTCCAGACTTTTTCCCCCATTTGGTAGCATATTATTAGAAACTACTGTAATTATTGTGACACACAAACGTTTCCCTTTTGTGCTGTGTATATGTCACTACAGTGTACCTGTTTCTAGATAGCAAAAGAACTAATACTAAAATTCATCAATAGATAATTTTGACATTCAGCTTATTAAATTCCAATATTTATCACACAAGAGTTAATGAAGCATTTTAGTGATAAATCAAAGGCACATATGGTATATTCTTTTCATTTAAGTGTCTGCCTCCATGTTGACTAAGTAAAGACAAAATCAACACCATTTTAGTTGTTACTCATTCCACATATACTGATCAAATGCATCGCTTGTAGCATCAAGAATTATTTCATTGTCATGGCTAAGATGTTTGCTGCCAAAGTTCTTGCCAGGTCAATTAGGGATTCCAGAAAATTCCACTGAGGAGGGGGATTAAATAGTAATTTAAGTAATTAAGGGGGCTGTGAAATGGGCAGTTGCATAGCTAGAGAAGGAAAACAGTATTACAGGCATTGCAATGCACCGTGTAAGTGGCTTCGCCTACTCGCCATTGGAGCCATTCCGGGCAGTGACTGCAACACAGAGGAAACAATGTTTGGTTTGGTGAGTGACAGTGTTGAAGTTGCTGCCCAGAATGGCTCCGAGTGCAAGTGGGAAAATCCCCTTACATGGTGCAATGCAGCACCTTCAGTACTTACTGCTTGCTTCCCACTCTAGCTATGCTACATTACTGGAGCAGGGGGCTTAGTAGTTTGCTCTCAGTGTAATTTTGATCGATCTCTCTCTTTCTCTCTCTCACACGCACACACAGACACTGGCTTTAAGGTGGGTCTTTGTAGGAAGGGGAGTCCTCTCTACCATCAGAGTTCAGGGTCTGCATCATCTTCACTTTTTGACTGCTTCGGCTTGAGAGGCAAATCCCTCATGGGTCACATGATGTAGTAGGCATCATGGCAGCTGTGCTGGGGCTACTGTGCAGAAAGGGCACAGTGCGCTCATGGTTAAATGAATGGGCTGCTGCACCTCTATGGCTCATGGAAGTCCAATTAATGGCCCATGCAGCACTCCCTCTGATTGGTGCTTGTGCTCAAGTATCTCAGCCAGATTTGTGGTGGCACTGGAAGTGATAAGCTCAGTGAGGTCTCCTGCTGGGACTCAGTAGCTAGAGAACAGCCCTGTGAAGTGGAGAGTGTGGATTCAAGACCTACTTCCATCTTGTCTTTTGTCCCTGCCATGGACGTTTCTGGCTAATCATGCACAAAGGAAGTGTGATGTTGGATATAGGAAGTCCCTTGGCTTGGATACATCTGTCTTGCCAAGCTTCCCTGAGTACTGGGATACTAGCACCCTGGTTGCCTGAATGACTCGAGTCCCTCTCTCTTTTGTGCCTCCGTGTGTGTGCTTGCTTTCTTACACATCCCATCACCATCTTCCTCTGTTTTCTGTGTGTTTTTGCTCAAGGACTCTCAACTTGTCACTCAAAATGACTCAGACTTGTGACTCACAAGTTGCACTGGGCGCTGCTATGACTCACGAATCGAGTTGCAGAGTCAGTGACTTGCGACTTGAGCTTCGTGACGGGCACATCCCTGGAGAATGGTTTCCAATGCTGTAGCCCACCACCCTTCTCTCCTCCATGCTTTCTCTCCTGCTATGCCCCCTCTCCCCTTTCTAGTCCAGATTGTCCCTCTGCCAATCTTCTGCCTAAGGCAACTGCCTCAGTTGGCCTTACTTATGGGCTGCTCCAACAGAGGATCATGGCTTCATAGCACATCTGCTAGTTAACTGATGTTGCAGGCACATTTTACTGTCATCAGAAATACAGGGAATTAAACTTGTCAAGCTGTAATCTAACATTTTTCATTTCTGAACATGTATTGTGTTGGAACACAAATGGTCTCTATTGATCGTGTTAGATCTCATACTTTTTGTTAAGCAATCAAAATTAGGTTTCAAGGAGTACAGCTAAGAAAAATGATACCAGGAGTGTCGTACCCGTTTCATACAAGTAGCCAAATAAAACTCATAATGGCTGCTGAAGGTCAGAAATGATGTCTTTAAATAGGAAGTGACATCATTAAGCAGATAATGTCCAGAAATAAGCATTTTTTTCTCACTTAGGAACTCATTAGCTGCAAACGACAGAAGAGAAAATATGCTCCTCTTGATCATGTTTTCAGGATATGGGAGAGTCCAATTATCATGCAAGCTGCTCCTTTCAGCAATGACACCTCAGCTTGGCTCAGAAGCTGAGATCAGCTGATGGTGGTATTGGGGGAGACTAAGGGCCAAATGAAGAGCTTCCGGAGGCTGCATGCAGCTCACGGCCCTTGTGTTTGACACCCCTGGTTTAAACCAATACAGTCCGATGAAACTAAATGAAAAACTGTATAAAACAATAATTACATTTTTTCATGACACAGTATGTCCCAACGTAAGTTTTAGTAGTAAAATTGCACACCAGTTTGCTGTTTGTTTAGAGACATTTGTGCTCCCAAATTGTTGAGGACTTCTCTGCAGAATCCACTTACATTGCTTGTACATGCTGTTGATGGCACAGTTCCGGTAAGCCTGTTTCTGCTTGTGGCTTGTTTAGAAAAAGCAGAGTAATTAATAGTTAGTGTTTATGCAGCATTATGAACACATGACTCATTAGCTACATTCTAAGGGTGAAATCCCATTCCCATTAAAATCAATGAAAGCTGGTCATTCTCTTCCCTAGAGGCAAGGCTGGATCCAAAGTATTTTTATTAAGATGATAATGATGCAGTGGCTTGAGACATGCCTAGGAACAACTTGGATGGTTTTTAAACAATTATCTTTGATTCTTTCCAAAGGAAAAGAATGCGGAATTGTTTTACTCTTTCATGTTTTCATTTGATCTTTCTGGATACAAATTCCTTTTCAAAGGGCCCCATTTGATCTACCCCTAATTGATTCCCCCCCCCTTGAATCCATCTTCATGCAGTACTTACAGTATCTCTGCTAATCATATTTTTGTCATGCTGCTTTTTTATAGCACTATAAATTGGAATATCTTCAGTGATGACACCCACTCTGTGCGAGCCTCCTAGCACCTCATGTGCTTCCTTTGGAAAACTCTTGTGCAAATGAGATCCCAAAAGGCATTTGCAAGAACCACCATCTGCCAAATGACACGTTAAAACCTGGCAAGTTCCTTTCCTCATCTAGTTTCAGTTGCTAGAGCCTCAACAGGGCAGTATATAATCTGAATGAATACAGAAACAAACATTCACATGCATACCAGCCCTGTTTGCTGTATGGCTGTATGGCTGTATGGCTCTTACTGCAGCTATAGAAATCAAGGACGTAATCCAGCTAAACTGAAAAACTTCCAAGTTTTTATTTCAGTGCAGAAAGTTTAAATCAATTGGATTTGTATTTTTTTTAACTTTGGCTGGATCGTGCCCTAATTTTAAAGGTTGATCCCCATTTTGCAGTTGATTCACAGTGAAATCCTGAGCTGCCTGGGGAGCAGGGCTGTGGCGGTGCTGAAAATGGCTGCCGCTGCATCCTGCGCACTTCGAGCAGCTGTTTGCGGTACCTCGGGAGAAGGGGACTTTTGTCTCCTTCCCCTGAGTAAATGCGGTAGCCCCGCAGTGAGGTTACTTGATTCACTGACAACGAAAAGGTCGGCGGTGAATCAAGTGCCTCTGTGTTGGGCTTCATTCCACCGGTCCCGCCTCCCTCCCTCCACGCTCCCTGCCCCGGCACGCCTCCCCCCGCCCTCTCCCCTCCTCCTGCCTCCCCGGAACGTCTCCTCCTTGCCCTCCGCCTGCCCTCTGCTTGCCTTCCCCCTTCCTGGAATGCCTCCTCCCTGCCTCCCCCCACCCCCTGCTTACCTCGTGTTCCACACGACCACCGAGTGATGGAGGTCTGACACCTGCCCAGTGGTAGCCTAATACTGGTCAGTGCTGGGCTACCACTGGTGTTCGCCCTGCGGTAGGGCCCGCAAACATGCCTCATGGCACGTTTGCAACAGTTCGCAATCCAGCGGTAATCCAGCACGCCAAGCCCATTTTCCATTGCCGGTGCAGCGGTACCAATGGGGTGTGCACTGCATCCTGTGGTTGGGAGGCTGTCACAGAGGCCTTCTCAAAATATGGGAACATTTGTTCCCTTACCTTGGGGCTGCATTACAGCAACACCAGTGCTGTAGCTGGATAGGTTTGAACAACACTGCAAAGTTGAATAGGTTTGAGCTCTTAGTGCTGATCCATTATAACCAATATTTCTGCTTTTGTTAAAAACATCTGGATACTAAATTTGAATTGCTAGAAGAATGAAGAACTTATAGCACTTGAATTTGAACATAAATGACTTTAAACCTTTAATATGTTAGTAGAATTTCACTTTGGGTTTGGTGAACATCACACACAACTCAAAATGTGACCAAAAGTTTTGTTTTTAAAATAATTTTCTTTCTTTCTTTCTTTCTTTCTTTCTTTCTTTCTTTCTTTCTTTCTTTCTTTCTTTCTTTCTTTCTTTCTTTCTTTCTATCTATCTATCTATCTATCTATCTATCTATCTATCTATCTATCTATCTATCTATCTATCTATCTAATCAAGTCAGTGTTTTTCCATATTCTTTTTTCATCTTCAATTTGTTGTGTCCAAGAGGATTTTTGACCCTAATCTGAACTAATCACTGTGCAGCTCAATATTGATGCATCAGGACCAACAACAATAACAGCAAGGCACATATTAGTATGTATATTGTGCTCTTTCCAAGGGTGTAACAAGAAATGTCCACAGTAGTCATTGCAACAACCAATAAGACTGTTACCTTACCAGGAGGATTAAAAGAAGGATACACGAAGGATGCATGAAGTCTTATATAAGGAGGATGAATGATATGTGAAGATGGGAGAGAGCAGTAAGCTCATAAGCATCGCTCACTAAGTTCATGGACAAATGCAGATTTGAGTCAAGAACTTCACTGTTATTTTTGTGACTCTCCCCAAGCTCTTCACTGCCCCTCTGGAATGCAGCAGAAAAATTGATTTGTGCTGCTTCTGAAATTAATTATGAAATTAACAGGTTTACTTTACTCTTTCAAGTCACATTGTGATGCAAATGTGATCCCTTTAATGCTCTCTATGTGGTATATGATGGGGGGTAAATCTGTAGGTAGACTATTCACTTCTCAGGTTCATGTCTGGTCATGAATGGGAATGATAGACTCTTGAATGAGAAACAAATATAATTTAATGTGTATATATTAGGTATTTTCCTCCTGGAATACTTAACTAGTTGGCACATTGTAAATCACATTTAGTGCACATTTGTCCTTTTTTTTCCCCACTCTGCCCATCCTGGCATCACTGTTACCATAATTCTTCTTTTTCGTTTGATCCTGGCACTTCTCCTGCTTGGCTGTGAACTGAGGATCTTGCCAGCTGCTGCGAAGTCTTCTCCTTTGTTTCTCGAACGTTGTGTCTGCCTAAATTGTTTTTAGGGACTTTTTAAAAAATATGAAATCACGGCTGCTGACATTTTCCATCTAATGAATTTGGTAGTGTCTGCTTTCTACAAATACAGAGTTCTGAAAAAAAACAAAAAACACTTTCTAATTACGGCATAAACCACTCTCTATTAAAATCATGAGTGTTTTGTTCTTTATAAAATCAAAATAATGATTATATGCATCATTATAAAATTCAGTAGGGAAGATCTCATCAATGAGTCGTATGAGCTATCAAAATACCTGAGAAATCAGATGAAAGATGACGGGCAACCCAGTCCTGAGCTGCCGTGCATGAGCATGAGGCTGGTGCAGCACTAAAAAGAGTTGCCACAGTATCCTCTGCGCATCAGACAGCCACTGCCGCCTCCTTGGGAGAAGGGGACTTTTGTCTTGAGCCGGCTATTGAGCTGGCACAGAATCAAAGAGTCCTGTGTCAGGCTGTGTGGCCTGACACGGGGCTCATCATCCAGTGAAGCTAGCTCCGCTGGTCCTGCCCCCTCCTGCCCTGCTCTCTCCCCCTGCCTCCCCCCCCATTCAACTTACCAGCACCAATGTAGTCACAATGCAAACCTAAGGTAAGGGAACAAACATAAGAACAGCCCTGCTGGATCAGGCCATAGGCCCATCTAGTCCAGCTTCCTGTATCTCACAGCGGCCCACCAAATGCCCCAGGGAGCACACCAGATAACAAGAGACCTCTTGCAGTTGCGGGGGGAGGGGCAGTCATGGAGGCCTCCTCAAGGTGAGGCCTCCATGACTGCCTACTGCAAGGTGCAGCACATACCCCATTAGTATGGCTGCATAAGCACAGGGAAGTTGGATAGGATTGGGCCTTGAGGCTGGACGGTCAAGGCAAAGCATGCATGGAGCATAATTTGAAGGGAGCACAATATGTGAAACTGTACAACCCATTTACTCCTTATATAGCACCCAGGTTCAAGTTGGAATATTAACAATTTCCCATGTGTTTTTTTTGTTTTTTTTTTTTTGAGCACAGGTGAATTTGTGTTAATTAACTATTTTCTTAAATTGAAAGGTTTTTTATCCTAGAATATTATTTATATGCATTATTATAGGTATTAAGTAATAACCATTGTCATGCTGTTCATATATCTGAAATTGCCACTTAAAGCTACATTTCTTTTACAAAACACTTTTCCATATGTACTAATGTGTTTGAATATTGCACAGAATTCACTCAAATGGATTTTATGTAAATCTGTTTTTGAGTGTTCTGATTCTATTTACAAATTAATTTTCAATGAAACTTTTTCTGGTGCTGTTGATCAGTGGTCCTTATGACTGAATACAAACTTATCAGATTTTACCATGGGCAACCCAATCCTAATTTGCACTGGAGCAGGCAGGTGAGCAGGTCTGCACTGCATCTAGCACACATTTGGGGCCAAAACCGGCACAACCTGAGACAAGGGGAAAAATTTCCCCTTACCCCATGTGGTGCTGCAGTGGCCCCAATGGGTCTACTTGGATCTGTGCCACCAGATGAGGTGGCGCAGATCCGAGCAGAACAGTGTGGTCAGGGACCATGCCATGCTGTCTGGGAACGGGGTCAGGATCTGGCATAACTGCCGGATCCTGGCCCCACCTCCTGCTCCCCGCCCACCTGCCCCCAGGAACACCTGCTGCCTGCCCTCCCCCTGCCCCCAAATGCCTCTTCCCTGCCACCACTGCACCCTTCCCATGTCCTCTCCCCAGACCGCTGAGTTGGCTGAGCTCGGCCAGCACAAATTTGCCCCACCAGGCGTGGATCTGGTGTGGATTCGGCCTCCCTGACTCCTAAGTCAGTGCAAACGTGCCTTGTGGCACATTTGTGGCACCCCCGTGATGGCGCAAGTGACTTACGCTGGCCTAACAGGGGGTTAGGATTGCACCCTTAATCTCTTGTACCTTTCTTTGAGATTTTTTTAAAAAAATGAAATCCTAGTAACCCACAGTCTTTGCCTTCTCATGGTCACAGAATGTCGCACAAACTGGGCCTGGTTTTAACTAGAAATGGGATGGCCACCCAGGGTCAGTGCCAAGGTTTACTGAACATGAACCAGTTCTGTGTTGCCTTATGTGCACATGCACTTTGTAAACCTATTCTGCCTTATATACTTCTTCCCCACCCCAGTTCATCTTTCACCATTCCATTTTCCTCTCCTCCATACCCAGATGACAGTGTTCATCTCTTATCTGGAGGCTAACTGGTGGTGGACTTTTGGTGAGTGGCAGTACATCTTCATCCCACCTTCCCAACTTGAAATTCTTCTAGACAGTGGGATTGCACTGAATCCACCCATTGCTCATATCTGCTTTGATACAGAAATAAGATGAACTACGCCCCTCAAAATTGAGATGAAGATAGTCTTATTTCTGATTCTGTGTCAATTGAATCTGTCTACTCCTAAACCTCTTTCATCTACAGCCCAGTCCTCTCCTTTCCCCTCACCACTGATGCAGCTGCACCAAAAAGGCATGTGCTGCACCATGCGGGGGTGGGGGCTGTTCTGGAGGTCTCATCTGGGTAGAGGAACTTCATTCCCTTACCCAAGTGTAAGTCTCCACAGTATGAAGGGGTCTCCTTGAACTGGTACCAACAAAATCGCTGGTGCAAGTTCGCATGGACCTAGGCTCCAGGACTGGGTCATGGAAGGGGATTAGGATTCAGTGGACACTACTGCCACCAAACCCAGGACCAATCTGCCCTCCTCCTCCCTGCCACCATTTCTTGTTGGATACTACTAGTTATACAAAGTGCAATCATTCTCATAAGAATTGACCCTCAATGGGAAATGGGCATTTCCACTGAAACGCCTGGGTTTATAGGCTTTGTTGCAATTCCCATTGGTAATTATGGATACCTTATAGATATGAGTCACCTCTCACAGAAACCTATTCCTATTCATGCTATGTTCTATGGGGCTTATTCCCTGGTAAGCATGTGCAGGAATGCTGTGCTGCCCAAGTTGCCCAAGCTCCTTTTAGCTTCACCACTTGAACTGTTTCAAAAGCTAAGAACAGCACCTCCTAAAGTGCTGAGGTGTTGGGCGTCCTGGATGTTCAGCCCTGTAGAGAATTTTCTACATTTCTTTCCTTCTGCTAGAGCTGGGTTACTTACTTGTATTGTTGTTTCTTCTGCTTGTGCTCCCACTGTCATCTTCTCTCTTAATAATATGGTTATGAGGATGGATGCTATTATTAGTTTCACATGCTTAGCTAGCAGGGAGCCATTATAATCTCAGGTAAAGAAAGGGAGCCGAGTGGTTCCATTACAATGGGCATTAGGAGAAGAAGCTTATGAGTCACATACTTCTAAACTTCTTTTTTATATTTATATTATATTTTTAACCTTTGTTTTTTTAATGAAACCTTCATTTTACAGCACTAATGAAAACTCTGTTCAGCCTTCCCTATCAAGCACTGCAGTAAAAACTTCTGATTGAATTCTGCGACCAAAATCAAATTTGTTCAAAAGCTACTTGCTAAACAAAAAAATGGGGGGAGGGGGCGTTCCATGTCCATGCAGTTATGAGAAAGTCCCACCAAACAACAGAACCCCAAAATGCGTAGAAAAAAACAAAATATCTGGAATGTATGTGAACGTATTTAATTACACCATTTACAAACACAGACTGTCAATTAAATCGTGCATACATACCAAAAAGTCAACACAAATAGCCATGCAGCATAAACTTTACTATATCATTCATAGCATATACAAATATTAAATGTTTCATAATATGCAGAGATGTTTACAAGCATCCAGATTGTGCCTTGTGTTGGAAACTCTTTCAAAACACTTTACAAATGTATTACAAATTAATTCTCAATTATTATTAGCACAATACTCTATAGTATTTTACAGAACAGAATTAATGCTGACATATCGTATAACAGAAACTCCCACTCCATGGGTGTGAAAAAACAGGGATCCATCTCCTTTTTTGGGATTATTATTATGTACCTTTGGGATTTTTCTCAAATTGAATCCCTCTCTCTCACCACTAAACCTTGACAATAAGCAACTAGAAGCGAAATCCAGAAGGACTCTTGGGCCAGTGCAAATCCCTTGTGCTGGACCAGAGGTGTTGCAAAAGTGCCACTGTGGGGGTTAGCAGGCTGGCACACAGAGCTGCACCAGCCTCCAAAGGCCTCCATGGCATCGGCTTAAGGAAGGTTTGCACCAGCAGCAGGCCACTGGCATGGGCGTCTGAAGATGGCAAGGTGAGGGCATTTCAGAAGCATTTCAGGTAGGGGGAGGGCAGATGGACTGGTGGGAAGACCAAACCCAGGATGAGGGCAGGACCAGGATCTGGTACTCAGGCTGGATCCTAACTCCCCTCCCACGAAGACAGGCCTACCACCAGGTTGTTCAGATCTGTGCAGCCATATAATAATAATAATAATAATAATAATAATAATAATAATAATCCAGAGAAAATGTAGTCACCGAAGAAGCGCTGAACAACATTGAGTGCCTGCCTGTGCTGGAGGTGCTTGACAGTGAACCAACCCTAGAAGAACTTCACGTGGCCCTGGACTCCCTTGCATTTGGCAAGGCACCGGGAAAAGACAGCATCCCTGCTGAAGTCCTAAAGTGCTGCAAAGAGATCATCGTCACTGAGCTGCATGAAATCCTCTGTCTCTGCTGGAGAGAAGGTGGAGTACCTCAAGACATGAGGGACGCAAACATCATCACGCTGTACAAGAACAAAGGCGACAGGGGTGACTGCAATAACTACCGTGGCATCTCTCTCCTTAGCGTTGTAGGAAAGTTGTTTGCCCGAGTTGCACTAAAGAGGCTCCAGGTACTTGCAGAGAGCGTTTATCCAGAATCCCAGTGCGGATTCCGAGCCAACAGGTCCACCACTGATATGGTATTCTCCCTTAGACAACTGCAGGAGAAATGCAGGGAACAACGACAGCCACTCTTTATAGCCTTCATAGATCTCACGAAGGCCTTTGACCTGGTCAGCAGGGATGTAAGATTTAACCAGGGACTCCTGGTTCATACATTTCCATGTTTCTATAGAGAATATATGTAGTGTAAGCTATACATCTTACCTAATCTTTCCTTTTTCATCCATTTCTTTTATATCTTTTTTGATTTCCTTTTAACAAGGTTATATAGTTATGTATTTGAACAAAAACAATCAAGACTGGAAACATGAAAATTTTGGCATTATTATTAAAAAAAAAATGATTAGGTGAATCATCTGTGCAACAACTGATATAGAAAATGATTTCATTACTATGAAGTTCCATAAGATATATTCACAACATTGGAATAGACCCATAGACCCACGTTACTACTGAAAGAGAAAGTTTCTAAGATTCTTAGAATCACATAGACTCAGAGGCTGACCACTCTTTTCTAAGAGTAAGCCCCATTGAACAAAATAGAACTTACTTCTGAGTAGAACTGGTTAGGATTGTGCCCACATATGGTCTGAGAACAAAATGATCTGAGAAGCCAGTGCTAGCAGGGGTGTGTGTGTGTGTCCAATCGAAAGATATTTTCTTGACCCAGCATTCCAGCTGAGCAAAAGGAGAAAAAAAACACACCCTACTTTGCATGTGGGGAGGCTTGTCAAAATGAAAGGAACTATACATAATGTCAAGTTCATGATTGGACCATGCAAAATTGTACAAGATCATTTGGAGCTAACTTCTGAATTCTCAGCTGTTCCTGATGGACAAGCTGATTATTCTTTAAAGAACAATACACCCATAGTGTATACAAATAAATAAGTCTAATGCTGAAGCCTAGGGTAGATAATTGCTTAACTAATTCACTTGGCCTTGGTCACTTTATTCCATCTCTTATTGCTGAACCCTGTCAAAGATGTTCTGTGTTTCTGACCGGACACGAATAGAGAGGATGTTAGAAATTACTAAGGAGGCAAATGTGATTGTTTTCTACCCACTATTATCCTCATCCAGTAGGCAAAAGTATACACCCTATCTTACCACTGAACCCCACAGTGGACTTGTTGGACCTGACTCATAAAAATAACAACATAATCCCTCCTTCATATGGGAACACCACCAATCACAAAAAGATTGTGGAGGAATGATTGTAATCCTAATAAGGGCCTAGATCCAAGGGTCCATTCTGCTAATGGAAAGCCTCTTCCATTCGTGGAAGGGTTGTTCCTGATTTAGCAGAAGAACTTTGCAGGTCCCGTCCCCCCCGCAAACTCTTTGCAAGACGTTGTACAGAATCTTTTCTCGTACTTTTTATGATCCCTAGAAAATTATATTCTACAGCTATATCTTCCTTCTTCATTCCTTCTAATACTTCTTGAACAAACCACTAATATATTGTGACACTGCAATCTTCTGCAGGTGCTCACATAAGCGTTCATGGGACATCACTAATACATGTTCTCCTTCCACTCATTGTTCTTTGGATCCAAGCCCCTGTTAAAATCAGCAGTGTTTTCCTGAGAAGAAACTGCACTGGGGAGTTCTTTTTGCAATGGTATTTATAAGATTTATACAGGGTGAGTTAGAATGGTCTCCGGGATTTTAGTGTACCACTGCATCGAAACAGAAAGGAATAGGTAACTGATGGCCCAGTCCTAACCAACTTTCCAGCACTGGCATAGCTGTGCCAGTGGCGCATGTGCTGCATCCTGCAATTGGGGGGCAGTCATGGAGGCCTCTCAAGATGTTGCCTCCTCGAGGCAATGTTTGTTCTCTTACCTCGGAGTTGCATTGCCCTTATGTCAGTGCTGGGAAGTTAATAATAATAATAATAATAATAATAATAATAATAATAATAATAATAAACTTTATTTATATCCCCCCTTCTCCCTAAAGGGACCCTAAGTTGGTTAGGATTGTGGCCTTAGTTAATGGCAATAGAAAGAGAAATGTTCAAAGTTTTTTATGGATCTTACAAATGTTGGGTGTGTGACACAGCACATGTCTGTCCTGTAATCCAATTCAGTCCATACTTACACCCAGTGGCATAGCTAATGATTGTGTAGCCCAGAGCCAAGCTCAAAATGATACCTGGAAGTGATGTCACACCTGGGCTTTTTAAAAAGTGAAAACTGGGGGAAAACCTGCCTCCCCCGCCCCCTACAAGCTTGTTATGCTGGCTCTGAATCCAGGATCAACTTGTTGGTTTCCCTGCTTCCTCATTGCCAGCCCCCTGCATAAGAGGTCACAGAAGCTGAATTGCTCTGCCAACCCTGAACTGGCAAGTCTCTAGGGCAGCGATTTTCAACCTTTTTCATCTTGTGGCACACTGACAAGGCACTAAAATTGTCAAGGCATACCAACAGGTTTTTGACAATTGACAAGGCACACCATGCTGCCAGTGGGGGGCTCACATCACCATTGGTCCTACTAATAAATGATCTTCCCCCAAATTCCTGTGGCACTCCTGTGGACCACTCACGGCACACTAGTGTGCCATGGCACAGTGGTTGAAAATGGCTGCTCTAGGGCTAGCATTTACAGTTCAAGCTAGAGGGTTTACCAGTATTTCCTATGCTGGAAGGTCACTAGAGACTGGTTTTGGTTGTCCATCACAACTCCTTAAGGGCAAACCGTATCTCACCTCCCTGCCCTGCAGCATCCTGTCAGGCATGGCCTAACTAGTCCTACCACCCATCCTCAGCCCAGTCTGGGGTTGGCAAAAAAACTAGACTTCCTGAGTCAATCTGGAGCAGGGGTGTCCAAACATTTTGACAGGAGGGCCACATCATCTCTCTGACACTGTGTTGGGGGCCGGGGGGGGGGGGGGGAGAATTAATTTACATTTTAAATTTGAATAAATTTACATAAATGAATATATTAGAGATTGAAATTATATGAATGAATGAAGATCTTGTAGTAGCTCAGGGCCTATAAAAGGCCTTGCACAAAGCAAGGCCAGCCTTTCCTTTGCTGCCATTGTTTCATCACAGACATGAAACAGTAAGTAGTGGAGGGAGCCCTCTTCCCACAGCTCAGGTGAGAGGTCCAACAGTTGTCCTCACAATGAGAGCAGTTGCGTTGGGCCAGCACCGGCTCTAGCAAGTCTCCGGAGGGCCAGAGGCTCATTGGAGACTGGGGCCTTCCTGCGGGCCGGATTGGAAGCCCCCGAGGGCCACAAGTGGTCCCCGGGTCGGGGTTTTGGCAACCCTGGTCTGAAGTAAAGCAAAAAATTCCTACCTGCACCTCCATGGGCAACCAGGGTTTGAGCCATGCATTAGACTGAACAAACTACAGGGTGGGTGTGTTGGGTCTCCAAAGACAGGAAAATAATGGTGTCTACCTTCTCGCACTGCAGATAAGATGTGCAGCTGGCTTCTTTTGCCCAGTTAGCAAACCATGTGTGTTGGGGGTGGGGGACCGTATAAGACAAGTTCTGCCCCATAATCATGCAGGCAGAGCTGCAGTCTAGAAAGAATATCTACCCTTCAGTGTTTTTATTCATTAGCATTTAAATGTATAAATATACAGTATTTCCTTCTGATGAGTGCAGCTAATATCCCTGGCAAGACTAAAAGGACTCAAGAAAAGAAGAAGTTAACAGGTTTATGACTATCTCGCTGGAGAGAAGATATAAAGTGAAAGCAGAGCTTTCTTGTTAAAGGCTATTGATTCTGCCTTCTCATAGGTAACTTTTATTCTTACAGTATTGCTAACCAATTTCTTTCTAATTTTCAGTACAATATGTACTGCAGATTTTGCGCTTACATGAAAATGGATTCTATTTGTATTTAATCCACCCCCGCTTTTATAAATAAATCTTTACTTCCAAATTAAGAAAGGGGTGGTTTAACTTTTGCTCGTTTATATGCAGACTGAAATTCCTTATCTGTGGTTTTATTATGTTGTTTGTGAGCTCTAGAGATTCTAATGCTAATTTGATCTTTGTTATACTCCCGGATAATCTGTTCTGTGGCTTTGTGCATTGCTGACATACAATGTTAAGAGGTTTGCGTTTTTTCCCCTCTCCCTAAGTGAGGCCCGTTGTTTAGTCTCTCGCTATCACTAAAGCTTGTTATCAGTTATCCTGCTCACTCAGCTGTAAGGTTTCAATCCCTGTCCATCATGTGCTCTGATGTGCCATCTTCTCTTTCTCACAATTGATATGACAGAACTTTCTGTTTGGTCTCATAAGCTCTGTATAATAATACCTGGTCTCATGTCTAGCAATATTGAGGGCTTGCTTGTATAATTAACTCTTTCGCTTTTAACAGGATCTGCACCATCCAGTATTCTTCTCCTAATGTCAAGTGAATGAATGCATGGTGTTGAGTCAGACCATTGGTCCATCAAGCCCCATATTTTCTCTTCTGACTTCTTTTCAGCTAGATCATTGGAGATCTGTTTAGGCAGAGATATGCGGAACTGAACCTCAGTGGTGGACCTCCCATTGTATTCGATCAGGCAAATGCCCCGGGCGCCAGCCTTTAGGACCCTGTGGAAGCCTCTTTGAGGCTCCTGACGGGGTCGCAAACTGTGCTTCTGTTTTTTTGGAAGAACAGTTTATAGCGTCAGGAAGTCTCAAGAAGTTTCCCCGACACAGCCTAAGGTTGCGCGAAGCTCCATGAACCTCAGGTGAGTGGGGGGGGGGGGAGATTTGCACATGAAGGGGCAGCGACAGCTCGTGGGGGCTTACCATCATGGACCTTTGCCCCATGGCGCGGGGCTTGGAAGGTCCGCCACTGTTGGTAATTTCCTATATGCAAAGCATTTCCTCTGTCCCTGAGCTATCATCTTCCCCACTGAGGAGGCTGTGGTGAATGTGCTGGTTGCGTTGACTCCATAATATTTTATTCAGAAATAGCGTTATGAGATTATTTATTTATTTACAGTATTTTTATCCCACTTTTCTCCCACACCAAAGGAGACTCAAGGTGGCTAATAACGTGAAACATAAAATCAATACAATATATACTAAAAACAATTAAAACATCAAGAGCACAATCCAGAATGCTCCTTGGGCCAGCGCAAGTCCCTGCATCAGTTGGGAAGTTGACCCAAGCCCCGGAGCAACAGGTAAGGTTGTGCTGGCTGAGCAGGGCGGTGGGGCTAGGATCTGGCACTTGGATCCTAACCCCGGTCCCAGGCAACCTGGGGCAACTCTAGGGTGCTTGGGTCTGCACCACTTTTTGAGGTGGCACAGATCCAAGTAGCTCCATTGGGGCTGCTGCAGTGTTACCCCTGGTAAGGGGAGTGACCCCGGATAAGCCCTTGCCCTGGGCTGAGCCATGGGCAGCTTCAACCCTGCTCTGGATGCCAGCTGACCTGCCTGCTCCAGGGCAGGTTAGGATTGGGCTGCCTAACAATTAAAACATTAAAACGAACACCCAGGATTAAAATAGAAATCATTAAGAAGTGCCAGCCCCCCCCCCCCCCATCAGTTAAAAGCCTTCATGAATAGGATGGTCTTGCAGCCTCACTGAAAGATGAAGGAGCTATTCTTAAGCCATTTCTGCCCAATGCTGCATATATGCAACAGGGATAAAATGTGTACACCTTTGGGCTGGGCAGAAATGGAACATGCGTGCATGCTGCTGAAGGGGAGGGGCAATCATGGGCAGTTTAACCTCACAGTAAGAAAATAGTTATTCCCTTACTACAGGGCTACACATTGTAGACATTTCAGCAAAATCCAAAGAAAAATCCAAGAGCAAAATCCAAAGTCCAGCTGAAATGTCTGCGTGACTTCCTCTTTGCCGACGATGCAGCTGTCACTACCCACTCTGCCAAAGATCTCCAGCAGCTCATGGATCGTTTTAGCAAGGCCTGCCAAGATTTTGGACTGACAATCAGCCTGAAGAAAACACAGGTCATGGTTCAGGATGTGGACTCACCTCCCTGCATTACAATCTCTGAGCATGAACTGGAGGTTGTCCATGACTTTGTGTACCTTGGCTCAACGATCTCCGACACTCATTCTCTCGATACCGAGCTAAACAAGCGCATCGGTAAAGCAGCTACCACGTTTTCCAGACTCACAAAGAGAGTCTGGTCCAACAAGAAGCTGACGGAACATACCAAGATCCAGGTCTACAGAGCTTGCGTCCTGAGTACACTTCTGTACTGCAGCGAGTCATGGACTCTTCGCTCACAACAGGAGAGGAAACTGAGCGCTTTCCACATGCGCTGCCTCCAACGCATCCTCGGCATCACCTGGCAGGACAAAGTTCCAAACAACACAGTCCTGGAACGTGCTGGAATCCCTAGCATGTATTCACTGCTGAAACAGAGACGCCTGCGTTGGCTTGGTCATGTCGTGAGAATGGATGATGGCCGGATCCCAAAGGATCTCCTCTATGGAGAACTCGTGCAAGGAAAGCGCCCTACAGGTAGACCACAGCTGCGATACAAGGACATCTGCAAGAGGGATCTGAAGGCCTTAGGGATGGACCTCAACAAGTGGGAGACCCTGGCCTCTGAGCGGCCCGCTTGGAGGCAGGCTGTGCAGCATGGCCTTTCCCAGTTTGAAGAGACACTTTGCCAACAGTCTGAGGCTAAGAGGCAAAGAAGGAAGGCCCATAGCCAGGGAGACAGACCAGGGACAGACTGCACTTGCTCCCGGTGTGGAAGGGATTGTCACTCCCGGATTGGCCTTTTCAGCCACACTAGACGCTGTGCCAGAACCACCTTTCAGAGCGCGATACCATAGTCTTTCGAGACTGAAGTTTGCCAATACAATACACATTGTAGCACTCAATGCTGGAAAGTTGGATGGGACTGGGCCCTAGGTTTGGGGTTATGATCAGTGGTGGGATTCAAATAAATTAACAACAGGTTCTACGTCCTAATGAGCAACTCAGCTTCAATTGTCTGCCCCAAACAAAGTTGAAAGACTACGGCTGCACTCCTATACTGTACAGTACACACTTTCCTGGGAGTAAGTCCCATTGAACATAATGGGACTTGCTTCTGAGTCATAGGATTGCACTGTAACTTTAACCCAATGTCTAAATCCAAATTGCAAGGCTGCAATTCTGTCCTCTATAGTCATACTTACAGGCCTCTGGCCACTAGTTTCCAAGGAGGATAAACATGCGGCTGAAATGCACACTTCAAATGGACATTTTTTCTTGAATTCTCAAGGCAGTTGTATAATGAAATCAGGAAGGCACCAAGAAGAGGAGGTGGGAACTGCCAGGGCTCCAAGTTACCAACCTCTGGAGACACCACAGCAGCATAGCACCTTCACATCTGCACAAACCAACTTGCTGCACTGGGCTTTGAGCTGGGCCACCATCCTTCTCTGTGGTGATTTTTACCAGAGCAGTCAATCCTCTCAAGGATCTGGTTCACTTTTAGTTGTCAGCAAAAGTGCACTGAGCACATAGTCTGACACCTCATCATCAACCAAAAGCAACAACAGCATAGTAACATCTTTACATCTCCCCTTCTTTTTTGTTCTATTACAGCATTCCTCAGCATCTGCCTCTCGCCTGCTGTACCATTTTGCATGGCCCACCTCTGGGAAGTACAACTGGAAGTAACTGGAATGACTTTATCACCAGTTATTTCCATACTAAGAGGCCAGACATGATGCAACAAACCACAGTAAGAAGCTCAGGCTTCAATCCTATCCACTTTTTCCTGGTAGTAAGTCCTATTGACTATAATGGAACTTACTTCTGAGTAGATATGCATAGGATTGGGCTCCCAGGGTAGATGGGAGGGCTTTTTTGAGTGCAAGAAAAGCAGAACTGAGCCTCCTACCACTGTTTGTTGCATCATATTACTGGTCTCACTGCCAGGCAGTGGATGTCTTGGGGGGGGGGGTCCTGCCATGAGTACCACTGGGCACCACCTCAAGTACCACTGGTGGTATGAGTACTACTGGTAGAGAAATGCTGCTCTATTGCTTTTACCACCCAGCCCCAAAACGAATTCCAGTGAACTCTAAAGCTTCCCCCTCCAACTTCCAACTCTGCAATCCAATGCACGTCTACTCAGAAGCCCAACAAGTTCAAGGGGAGTTGTTGACTTCCAGGGTTTGAGAGAGAATGGCAGCCTTGAAGGACAGTTTCACTAATGAGCAAAAAAATACTATGAGGGGACTGTTCTTTTAGGTTGCTTTCCGACAGGCAACAGCAGATACCCATCACTTTGGTCTACTCTAGTGGCGATTCTCCCACAAGTTTGAGGGCTGCTACTGACCAGGGAGTGCAAAGCAGGGGCCTGCAGTGGGTGGGGAGGCAGGTGAGGCAGAACCTCCCCACCACAGTCCTTCGAAAGTGTTGCAGCTGTGTAGGTGCCCAAGCACCCACAACCCAGCCTAAAAATGAAAATTAACAGCACATGTAACAAGCCTTGCAGGTTTTGAGGTTCACCCTGTGATCACAAGTTCTTCCCAGTGCTTCTCCAGTTCTTCTTCATTAGGTGAGAAGACCTAAACCCAATTTGCAAACTTGTTCAAAAAATCTTCAATTTCTAGTCAGCCTGCCATTTCACTTGCATGGGGGGGGGGGGGAGAATAACCTAAAGGAACTTTTCTGCTAGAGAAGGAGCAATGCTAACTGTACCATCTTCAGCACAACTTACCTGGGAATAGCAGCCCAATCCTATGCAAGCCTACACAGGAGTAAATCACATTATATAGTCAATTGGGCTTGCTTCCCAGGTGTGAGTAGGATTGCAGCCTAAGGGCTATCCAACTTTCCAGAGCCAGTGCAGCCACACTGCAGTCCCGAGGTAAGGGAACAAACATTCCCTTGTCACAAGGAGACCTCCAGGACTTGGTGCTGGAAAGTTACAGTTAAGAGGACTTAGGACCCAATCCGTTTTTCCAGTGTCAGTGCAGCTGTACCAATAGCGCATGCACTGCATCCTGTGGTGGGGGGCAGCGAACATTTGTTCCCTTACCTCAGGGCTGCATTGTGACTGCACAGGTGCTAGAAGAAAGCCTCACTGAGCACAATAGGACTTACTTCTGAGTAGACATGTATAGGATTGTGCCCTAAGGCTGCAATCCTACTTCCACTTTCCTTGGAATAAGCCCCAATGGCTATAATGAGATTTACTTCTGAGTAGATATGCATAGGATGCTGCTCAAAGGCTGCAATCCTATCCGCACTTTCCTGGGAGTAAGACCCATTGAACACAATAGGACTTACTTCTGAGAAGACCTGCATAGGATTGTGCCCTTGAAGTAATGTGAAGGATAACCCTTGAAGGATTGTGAACATGAAGTAATGTTTTGTTACTTTCCTGCCTTTTTTTAACCTGAGGAATTTCAGCTGTGGGAGCATCACCTCTATGTGTCTGATAGTGTATTATACAACAAGTTGTATTGCAATGAAAAGATCCCAGGCACAAAACTGCATTCCCAAACCCCAAGGATGAAAACCAACCCCATGGTGCAGTCCTGTGCTTGTAGGAAGCAAGGGCACAATCCCTATGCCTGTCTACTCAGAAGTAAGTCCCATTATAGTCAACAGAGCTTACTGCAGCATGAGAGCCCAAGCCTATGCATGTCTACTCATTATAGAGTCTCATTATAGCCAAAGGGGCTTACTTGCAGGAAAGTGTGGCTAGGAGTGTAGCCTTTGAGCACAATCCTATGCATGTCTATGAGGAGTAAGTCATTATAGCCAAAGGGGCTTACTCGAAGGAGAGTGTGGCTAGGAGTGCAGCTTTTGAGCACAATCCTATGCATGTCTACTCAGGAGTAAGTCATTATAGCCAAAGGGGCTTACTCCCAGGAAAGTGTGGATAGGATCGCTGCGGATGAGACAGAGGATGAGATGCTTCCTTCTTCGCCTTCTGATTGACAGTGTCTACTCAGAGGTAAGTCCCACTGTATTCAATGGGGCTTACTCCCAGGAAAGTGTGGCAAACTCAGAGACAAGGATGAGATGCTTCCTTCCTTTGCCTTCTGATTAACAGTGGCTGCAATCCTAACCACACTTTCCTGAGAGTAAGCCCCATTGAACAAAAAAGGAGTTACTTCTGAGTAGACCTGGTTAGGCTTGTGCTCAGTGCCTACCCAGAGGTAAGTTCCATTGTATGTCCATGGACGTGCTGCATGGGGGCCTCGCCCTCGGGGGTGGTGGGGGCTCTTTGGGCAGGAGCTGCTCTGGCGCCCTCCTCTTCGTCCCGCTGGCACCCCCAACCCACCTGGAGAGCTGAGCCCAAGGAGCCTCCAGGCGCAGGAGCAGTCTACTCGCCAGTCGGCCAGCTCGGCCAGGGAGGGGAAGCACGGGGCGGGCAGCTGGGCTGCTTCTCTCGCCCTCGTCAGCAGGCTGCATCTGCAGGCACGCCCCTTTCGCAGGAGCTGTGAAAGCGAGCTCGCAAGGGCTGGTGAGCGGCAGCCGCGTCGCGGGAGACTCCAGTTGGCCTCGTCCGGCTCGCCCCTTCAGCTCCAGCAGCCTCGGCACCCGCTGGGAGCGACACCCTTTCCCCCGGGATGGGTTGGCTCCGCACGGCTGCTGCCCCCAGGAGGGTTAGCCCTGACATTTCAAGGTGCGAACTCCCTGGCCAGCAAACGGTTCCTAGAACCAACAGCTGGATTAGGTAGGGGTTCTATAGAGTAGGTGAGAACCTGCTGAATCCCACCACTGGTTATGATTATGAATTCTAGCTGATCAACTGCTTCCGTCCATGTAGAGCAAAGACTAGATGCTCAGGAAATCACTGATGGCCCCAAGTGTTTCTGAATGACGTTCTAATGGCTCTGATACCTAGTCTGGATGGAATCATTGGCAAGCTTGTAAACTACATGTACAGCCACCTGTAGGGAGGGGCTAAGATGACAGTGTAAAGAGATTTCACTCCCTTTGTGTAAGAAAGAACAAAGGAAAAGGCAAGCAGAGTCTTTGCTGGTCGCTTGTGAGACAGAGAAGAATTTTTCGTTAGATCTTAGATAGGTATTAATGGATGTACTAACATGGAGACTGGGGGCTCCCTGGGGGCTGGGGATAAGAATAGGCCCTCAGTTTGGCTGTACTTCTTGTAAGAGGCAACTAAACAGCCACCGGGTAGAGGGACTCATTAGCCTGGGAAGGCAGCTCATCTGAGAGAAGGAAAACTCTGATCCCAAACCTCCACTGCCTTGTGGCTACATCAGTTATGGAAAAAGGCTTCAGGAGTCAACCTCGAGGCAAAATCTGGAGCCAGAGTCCCTGAGGCAGTTCATGGCTGAACACAGTCACGTTCTGGCAACTCCTGCGATGCCGCTGGAACCAACCGTATTGGCCTCTGCCTTTCCATTGGACCATTTCAGCGACGTGGAGAGGGGGGATTTGCTGCATGGGTAACAGCCTATCCTCCATACCTACTTTACCCAGGCTTCGCGCACTGGAGAGGACACTCTGTTCCAGAACCACCATTCAGAGCATGACACCATAGTCTTCCGAGACTGAAGGATGCCAACATGGAGACTGAGAAGGACTGAACTAAGAGCTGGAACACGTTCTTGGGAAACTGCTGGAAACTGCTGTTACTTTTAAGGAATGCTCTACCAACTATATCTGTCTAATGCTCACCCCATGTATTTCTCACCCCATAAATAAAGGAAATGCTACAAAGACATTGCGAGCCTTCAGTGCTCTCTCATCCCAAGGAAACCAGAATCTGCTCAGCACTGCCGCTGGAATGTCTCACTGCTTGGGGAAGCTGGGCAGGTGCACAGCAATACTTTCCATCATACCAGATACTCTGCATGGGATTGGAAACAGAGAGTTATGTGCCAGCAAGCGATGACTCAATGAACACTCAAAATTCTTTAAAAAAAAACCAAGGATTGTCCCCTTGCTTTGGGGTAAGCCCCAGAAACTGCAATGGGTGAACTTTGTTATATTGCTGGTGCATGCCCATGTTTCAGGAAGAGGGTTTGGATATGGCATTTACTGACAGGCCCATCCCATCCCCTCTCAGCCTAATCCACCCATTCTCATCAACGCCCTGTTCTGCCTTCCCCCGCCCCTGCTGGGCTTACCTGCTCTGACAGGCCTCCGTTGCTTCACCAGTATGCACGGGCAGGCTCTGGACTTTCCCCTGGCATGCCTGGGTCTTGCACTGTTGCAAAGTGCTTTACAGCGCTTTTGCATCAGTGCACGACGGTGGAATGCATGTTTCGCTGGCGCAGGCCCTCAGTAGGATTGGGCCATAAATGTAGACTCAACAGAGAATACAGTGTACCATATTGGGCGTGACACTAAACAAATATGTCAAAGGGCACAATCCTGCCCTTCACTTGGGCCGACGCAAGTCCCTTGGGCTGGCCCAGGAGGGTCATAAATGTGCCGTAAAGCATGTTTGCACCTCCCCGGGAGTAAGCTGTTTTGGTGCACGGAGGTGCGCTGGCACACAGAGGCTGAATCTGGCTTCTATGGTGAAGTGGGCTCTGGGGTGGGCAGGGAGGAGGAGGCGTTCCTGGGCGGGGGGAGGGCAGGTGGTGGGCGGCTCTGGGGCGGGTGGGTGGGGAGCAGGAGGTGGGGCTGGGAACCAGCACTTATTTTGGATCCCAACCCCCGTTCCCATGGAGTTAAGAATGGTTCCCATGGAGTCAAGCTATTCTGCTCTCCTTGGACTTGTACCACCTCAGGAGGTGGTGCAAAACTGAGGAGACCCATGGGGGCAAGGGCGCCTTACCCGGAGGTAAGGGCAAAAGTTTCCCCTGGCCTGTGGCTGTGCTGGATACAGTGCACAAGGATACCTGGATACCTTGTGCACAAGCACAAGGTAGAATTACGCCCAAAGTTGCCCAACATTATGCTTAATTGGTTGCTGGGGTTAAAAGGTACCACCCAGTCCCAGTAAGGATGGTTCAGAGAGGCTCTACATTTTGAAGTGCCAAGTTTTCAGAAACAGAAGGCTGAACCAAGATTGTATGCAATGCAGAGACACACATGCACTTGCATCTGTGCATACAAATCTGGTATTTGCATACGAAATCATTCCATATGTATATATATTTTTTTCCAGGAACAAGTTGGCCTCCAGTTCTTATGTATATCAAACTTTTTGCTAAGCTACTGCTGTTTTTCAAACCTGTCACTAAAATGGTAAAATACTTCACCATTTTAAAGAAACATTTTCAGGTTAATGGGTTGTTCAACATTCTTAACTGAGACAAAGGCTTTTAAAATCTGTGTTGTGCCATGAGAGATGAGACTTTCTGTAAAAATACTGATATGTAAGAGATCAGAGTATTTCCTATAAAGGCATAATTTTTAAAAAAGCAACAACAAATATGCAAATTTGAGCTTTTTAGGGTGTTTAAACTCAAAGTAAATTAAATGGCAAGCTTTAAACCACAGTAGAAATGTATTATTGGCATATGTTATAACTTCTGCATGGGGGCAGTGTCCATAAATCAACAGATCTCCAAAGGGCATGACAGAGTTCATTTCTCCTATCAACCCATTTATGCTAGCACACAGTAATGAGAGATGGCGCAAGACTTCCTATGGAGGGAACTCAAAGTGCAAGCTCCTCTCACTTCAAAAATCTGGGCCTACTCTGAGTCACTTGAACTCCTTTTCAAGCTGGGACCAATTCAAATTGGAATTTATGCTACGTCTCTGCTGCAACCCAGTGCTTCCTGCCAGCTCCTGTATTCCCCAAGCAAACCTCCCCCTAAACAAAACACATTCTGTCAGAGGACTTAAAAGACAAGGAATACACTATGGATATTAGAAATAGCAAACCTGCATACCTTTGTGTGGCATGTAGCCCCCTATTGTTCATCAATGGCAATGAATAATAAAATTAATACAATGTTTTAGCTCTGTGGAACTGTCTTAGGGGAGCTCCTGGGAGGGATTCTTAGGAGATTTCATGAAAAAAAAAGTTGAACAATGGGAGGGAGAGTTGTGGTGATGTGAAACAGGGGAGGATGCAGCAGACTAACAGCATAAACCTTGGCATGTCTACTCGGAAGTAGTCCCATTGTGTTCAATAGAGATTGCTTCCACAGGAGTGTGTGTATAGGATTGTAGTCTTATCACCCTAACCATTCTTGAGAGGCAGCCTTCTGTCCTGACATGCCAAAATTTTCAAGTTACAAAATCATGGTCTAGACGAGCTGTGAAGAGTGCTTAAAGCTTTCAGGTTGGGTCTCCTGGGAAATTGCAAACAAGAACCCAAGGATTTTTAGCATCCTAATAGGGTACTGTTGCCAATGATCTCACTTTTCAAAACATGTGCAATCTCTCTCTTAACTCCATCTTGGTTGTTTTGCTTACATTTCTGAGAGTCAGCCAGGATTTGCCCTGGAGGGGGTGAGGCAAAGCTCCTTCTAATCAGGAGCATGCTAAGAAAGGGCCATTGATTACAATGGAAAGCTATAGTACTGTGTGGCATCTGTGTGTCACCCTTCTCTGAGGTCTTGCAAATTCAGGCCCTCCACCTTGGAACACACACCCAGGAGATGTTCCTGATGCCTGGAATATCTTTGTATTCTTCATCCAAAGTACTATACTCCTGCTCTGAACTTTGGTATTTTCTTCCCCACTAAAGCATCCGTGCTGTTTCTGTTGGAAGTCTCCCCAAAAAAGACTTCCTCTCTGTTCATTTTCATGAAGCTTTTTCCATTTGGAGGTATTACCCTCACCTCCAGAGGAGCTACTTTCCCTGAGAAATTTTTGGCCGCGTTTTTTTTATTTTTCCTTGGGATCCTAAAGCCACATAGGCCAGCCTCACTTGCAGAAGGACATCATATCCCAGTCTACCAGCAGATTAAGGATGGGTAATTTATCTTCTCTCTCCCTGTCATCCTCATAACAACTCCCCATCCCTTCTGAAATCCTCCACTCCTGCTTTTTCTTTTAATATCTCCCACTAAAGTAATTCTCTCCTTCTGTCCAGTTGGGTCATTTCTGATGCAGAAAACTCTGCCCATCTGACAGACTGGACCTCCTTTCTCTTTCCCTTGTTAACCAGTGTCTGATCAAAAGGACCACCACTTTACAATGGGTTCACTTCACAATCAAATCACTTTACAGTGGACTCTTCACAGTAAAACAAGATTAACTATATGATATAAGTTATGATATAATTTCACTTTATGATGGGCTCATAATTACTGCCAACAGGACCTCATGGGTGATGCATAAGCCGATCAGTGATACATATTCAAGAATGGGCAACAAAATGGCAGATGCGCTTCAATGTCAGTAAGTGTAAAGTCATGCACATTGGGGCAAAAAATCAAAACTTTAGATATAGACTGATGGGTTCTGAGCTGTCTGTGACAGATCAGGAGAGAGATCTTGGGGTGGTGGTGGACAGGTCGATGAAAGTGTCGACCCAATGTGCAGCGGCAGTGAAGAAGGCCAATTCTATGCTTGGGATCATTAGGAAAGGTATTGAGAACAAAATGGCTAATATAATACTGTTGTACAAATCGATGGTAAGGCCACACCTGGAGTATTGTGTCCAGTTCTGGTCGCCGCATCTCAAAAAAGACATAGTGGAAATGGAAAAGGTGCAAAAGAGAGCGACTAAGATGATTACGGGGCTGGGGCACCTTCCTTATGAGGAAAGGCTATGGCGTTTGGGCCTCTTCAGCCTAGAAAAGAGACGCCTGAGGGGGGACATGATTGAGACATACAAAATTATGCAGGGATGGACAGAGTGGATAGGGAGATGCTCTTTACACTCTCACATAACACCAGAACCAGGGGACATCCACTAAAATTGAGTGTTGGGAGAGTTAGGACAAAAGAAAATATTTCTTTACTCAGCGTGTGGTTGGTCTGTGGAACTCCTTGCCACAAGATGTGGTGATGTCGACTGGCCTGGATGCCTTTAAAAGGGGATTGGACAAGTTTCTGGAGGAAAAATCCATTACGGGGTACAAACCATGATGTGTATGCGCAACCTCCTGATTTTAGAAATGGGTTATGTCAGAATGCCGGATGCAAGGGAGGACACCAGGATGAGGTCTCTTGTTGTCTTTTGTGCTCCCTGGGGCATGTGGTGGGCTGCTGTGAGATCCAGGAAGCTGGACTAGATGGGCCTATGGCCTGATCCAGTGGGGCTGTTCTTATGTTCTTATGTTTTGTAGGGTTCTGTGATAAAAGCCCACACAAGAATTACCCACAGGAAAAAAAAAAAGCCCTAACACTAGCCCTTACCCTAACTCAGGGGTACTCAAAGTTTTTGGCAGGAGGGCCACAACATCTCTCTGTGTCTGGGGCCAGAAAAAAAAAAGAATTTGCATTTCAGATTTGAATAAATTTACATAAATGAATTTATTAGAGACAGAAAATGAATGACTGAATTCAATTCAGGTTATGATTCCGTTCATACTAATAAGGGGGGGGGGAGATCTTCATGCCAGTTTATGATCCCATTCACACACACAAATGGAGAAGGGATCTTTCACACTTTCACACACATACACCCGCCTACTCGCCTGCCCCCTAGCCCTCCCTCCTTCCCACCCTTGTTTCCTTGGGCAGTATGTGCTCCTGCCTGGCCACCCACTCACCTGCATGGCTGCCTGCCTGCTCGCCCAGCTGCATGCCTACCTGCCTGCCTGCCTGCCTACCTAACCGCCCTTCCTCGCTAGCTAGGGTGGAATGTGCTCCTGCTGCTGCTGCCTGCCTGGCCTGCTGGCCAGAGACATGTGCTGCGGGCTGGGCTGGGCTCCCCTCCCTAGCGCTGGATCTCTCTCTCTCCTGCACTCCCCTGGCTCAGGTTGCAGGAGGGGAGGGGAGCCGAGCCCAGCTGAGCGGAGCCCAGCCCAGCCCATAGGCAAGGCAGGAAGAGACCAGCTGGCAAGCGCGCAGGGTCTTTTATAGTGGGAAGTAACAAAAGACCTGCAAGTCTCATGTTACCTTCCCACTATAAAAGGCCCTGCGCACGTGCTAGGCTTGTCTTTCCTTCACTGCCACTGAGCTCAGCGGCAGTGAGGAAAAGCAAGGTGCAGAGCTCACACAGCAGGCCAGCACATGAGGGCCGAGTGCCCATTGGAGATGGGGGACCCCCTGGGGGCTGGATGGGGACCCACAGCGGGCTGGGGTTTGGGCACCCCTTCCCTAACCCATTGAATCCTCCATATCTTAACCCTAACCCTAACTTATGCAGACCAAGTTTGTGTGGGCTTTTTTCTGGTTACTGTTTGGAAGCATCTCAGCCAACAGAAGCATTCTTGACATCATGGCTGTGTGTATGGAGCAAAGTATATAATCAATGCAAATACTGATTCAAATGCAAGCCTTCTAGGTCATGTCTTAGCCAGAAAAAGCATTTTTAACATTGCCCTTGTGCAGCAGCGGACCTCCCCAGCCCCACACCCAGGGCAAAGGTCTGTAATGGCACTGCCCGCAAGCTGTCGCCAGCCCCCCTTGCTCGAAAAGCCACCCCCCCTCACTCACCTGAGGCTCCCGGAGACTCACGCGACCTCCAGCTATGTCGGAAAAACCTCTGTGAGCACAGTTTCTGCCCCCATCAGGCGCCTTATAGAGATCTGCCACTGACTTAAACTCAGAGCAACTGATCATACATGTAAACCATGCTTTATTGTTTTTCTGTACCTCTTACAATATTTGATATTCATTTGGAAAACTATCTCGTGGTTACTCTTAGCTAATTAAAGGCATTTTGCACTTGTTTACTCCGCTATCCAGTCAACGATTCCAAAATGCCATATACTGCATTTTGGCCCCTCTAGTTATAGATTGCTCCAAATGAATTTAATTCAGGCCCAGGCAAACCTGGGCCAGAGACTGGTCATGTCCGCATGTGTAGTAGTAAACATGTATGTTTGCATATGACAGTAGCATTGGCCACACCACACATCATTGGCACTTTCTCTCTTTGAAAGTATGACCGATGGTGGTGGTTAGTTCCCTACATAAAAGTAAATTACCTAGCAATACTGTCTCTATATCTTGATGTTAATCTTGGGAAACACCATTTCGGGAAAAATCCTAACCAACTTTCCAGCATTGAGATACTGGTACTGCAGTATCTCAAGGTACTGCAGCTCTGAGGTAATGGAGCAAACATCCTCTTACCTTGAGGAGGCCTCTATGACTGCCTCCCAACTGCAAGATACAGCACATGTCCCATTGGAATAGCTATGTCAGAGCTGGAAAGTTGGTTAGGATTTGGGTCTTAGTGACTTCTATTGTTTGCTTTCAAATTATTAACTAATGAAATATAATATTGGTTGTTGTTGGAGCAGTAGCTGGCATGGATATGGTTATTCTTTAGTCATATGGTTTGTGTTTCTTGTTTTCTTTGCTGTCACTCTATTTATTTATTTATTTATTTATTTATGCTCTGTGTTGTCCTCTACCCCTTTGATTGCAGGGTCATAAACTGTTGGTAACTAGTTAAAATAACCTCAGGTAAAAATTACCTGTTCTGGGTTACTCTATTCTGGGTTACCTCAGAATGCCAGATGCAAGGTATGGCACCAGGATGCAGGTCCCTTGTTGTCTTGTGTGCTCTCTGAGGCATTTGGTGGGCCGCTGTGAGATATAGGAAGCTGGACTAGATGGGTCTATGACCTGACCCAGCGGGGCTGTTCTTAAAATAACCAATGAATGAATATTGCTAATTTAGTAGAACAGCTAAGACTGGATGTTTCAGTAGTATCTCTGCCATCCTATCATGGCCTTATGCTGATGGATCTTGCAGTCCATTAATGTTTACAGTCCATCAACCCATTAAATGCAATGGGAGATGCTTATGAGTAGACATGTATTGTGAGGTTAGTGTTATAAAAAAAAAGGAAACCTAACAATAAAACATGCTTGTTGACTGTCAATGTTGCATTTATTATCTGTAGTGCTTACTAGTGCATGTGTGCAAGGCTGCACATCATACAAATAGAATCCTGAAAGAAATATATATACAATCACATCAAAACGGCAATTTTTGCAGTGTTTCAACAATGCCCAGAAGGGTATGGGATATAGTAGAATTTTTTTTTTTTAATGCTTCATCCATACAGTCACATTTTAAAGCTGGGTTTCCAACCATAGCCAAGTCAGTAGCCAGGAGATAACATTATTTCAGAACTAGCTTGCTGTCAAGTCAAGAAGGATATTAAATACAGTTGTGGTTTTCTAATGGCTGGAAACCCAAGATTATAGCAGAGATAATCCTCAATCATGGTTATCTAATTTCTGTTGGTTTTACATCCCCTTTCTGATGATCCATTAATCAGTAGTCCCCAGTGGCATTGCGAGGGAGGTGCAAGGGGCATGGACCTCACCAGATGATTTACATGGGAGTGGGGCTGACACCATTATGATGGACCGCCTTCCATGCAGTGGGTGGGGCAATGCCCCAGGCAGTGGGCTTGGTGATGTGCCATTGCCCCATCATCCATCATAGGGATGATGCACTGGCCTCCTGCACCAGGTGACACAAACACTTGTGATGCCACTGCTGGTCACATGCATGTTATGGGAGGAATAATTTTCATTTGTTGGACCATGTACTTTGAATTAATCCAAGAACACTAGATTTTCATTTATTGTAAAAGATCCAACACACACACACAGACACAGTCTATCATAAGTTGAGCATCTCTATATGCTACCTTGATGTCCTGGCTATAAATACATCATGCATTTACTTCTTCATTGTCTCTTTTTTTTTGGTCTTCAGCTGTATGTGAGCAGCCTGGGTATGGAGGTTGAATAACAATGTATCTTAATTCCGTCATCCACCGGAGGGGAGTGACTGCTTGCCATGGGATTTAAGCTCATGCAAATGATAGCTGAATTTGATCCATGATCAGACCCGCTTCTTTTCCTGTCATCCTCAGATCCCCCGGGACCTGTTTTGCAACATCTGTGCCTTGCATGACAAAAACCTTGTTTACTTCCAATATGCTTTTAAAAAACCGAAACAGTAGTCACACTTGCAGTTCTGTGCTATTGAAAAGTCTTTGCCAAAGCATGTTAAATGCTTCTTGACACCAGTAGTCGGCTTTTTAAGTTGTTTATCCTTGAAAGTACTTGATCCAATTTTCTGCCCATAGCAGCAATTGCTACTTTAGTCTTAACTCATCAGACTAAAGTAATTTTTTCTTCTTCAAGAAGGTTATAAAGTAGTTTAGCCCTGGCTGAGGCAGCAGGAGTGTTTGAAATATCAGCAACTTCATCTTCCATGACCAATCCCTTCAGTTTTACCCAGTTCTAATTATTCATGATAAAACCTACAAAGAACAATCAGCATTACTTGAAAAAACAAAGAAAATCATCTTTGCAAGTACTATAATTTGAGGCTCCAGTACTTAGCCCAAGATGGTAGCAAAGGAGAGTTTTAAAAAGATTCTGGCAAGAAAAAGGAACCTGGTAGTTCAGTCGAAACATATCGCCTTGCTTTCCCCATGGGCTTCCTCTTCTAATACTGACTTTTCAAGAGTCACTTTATTATCTGACACAGGAGACAAAAGGAAGCTTTTATTCTAATAAGAGAATGATTGCTCCATTTTTGTGAATGAATAAAGATTCCAAATGTATTCACTTCCCTTTTTGTGAAATTCTTATTTAATAATAATAATAATAATAATAATTTTTTAAAAAAACCTTTCATGCAATGGTTGTGCCAGTTCCTTAGAGAAGAGAAGAAAAAGGTCATCAAAGAGAAAACTTTACACAAAGGAATTAAATATCTTGTAGCCGAAAGAAATGAAGCTCTAATTTAAATCATATAGTGGTGATGAAGACACTTGATGGAGTTCTACCTGAACATAAGCTAGTCTGGGTATTTTTAGTATTGGTTGACCTGAAAAAAGCTGAGATGCAAATTGCATGTGATAATATATATAATATTGATATTTGTATATAATCCTTCTTTCAAGGTAGACATGGCAGCATACAGGATTCCCCCACCTCATGGCAAAGTTGTCCTCTTAACAACCCTGTGATATATGTGAAACTGAGAGTGATTAGGCCCAGTGTCACCTGCTGATGTACCTGGGGGAGTCGGGAGGGCAAATGCCCTGGGCGAAACTCCGTGGGGGGGACGGGACTCTATGGCCCTTCTTCCACTGCCATTTTTTTCCCCTTTGGGCCTGTTTTCAGGCCCTTTTGGGCCTTCTGAGGCCTTCAAAATGACAAAAAATGGCATTTCTGCTTTTCAAGAAAACAGAAGTGCCGTTTTTTGGGTGAAGGCGGCATTTTGCGGTCCTCTGCCCCCAGGCAGCCCTAGGGCCAGATTCACAACTGATATCACCTAATGTCCTTTATGGCTGAATGGACAACTGAACCAGGTTCTCTGCAGACCTGGTTTGACACTCTGAAGATCGATCTAGTTGGGCACACAATGTACATTTTTTACTTTGGTATCTTTTCTTTCTAAAGAGGTAGTTGGGTGGGTGGGGGGGGAGAAGACATCAATCAATGTGCAAAATGGCTCAAAACCTTGGAAAAACTTGAGCATTTAGCCTTTGCTGCAGTTCCTATCCTGACTGCATTCTCTGCATGTAGTTTATAGGAAGATCATGTTCCTATTGAAAGCCAATTCTGCTAGGAACCAATGGCTAGGTCATTTGACGCCCAATGCCCTTAAATGTTTGTCAGTCCCCCATACAAGAAATTTATTTATTTATTTATTTATTTATTTATTTATTTATTTACATTTTTATACTACCCTTCCTCTAAGGGAGCTCAGGGTGGGGTGCATAGTTTCTCCCCTTCTTTTGTCATCACAACAACCCTGTGAGGTAGATGAGACTGAGAGATAGTCACAGTCATGACATGAAATGAATAATAATAATGGCCAGAAAATAAATGTAGTGAATATTTCCCCACAAGCAATGGATAATTGTCAGTGCCCTCCCCTGCTGCTGCTCCCTTGCACATAGCAGTCAGTGACATACTGTCCCTGCAATGCAGCCATCATGGTTAATTACCACTGATAGACTATAGTCTACCATGAGTGTTTAGAATCCACTTTGGAATTCATCACTGGGGTTGGTGTCACTCGGTCTGGTAACTCAAGGTGTCACTCCCATTAGATTTTTTTATTTTACTATAGTACAGTACAGGTTACCCAAGCAATCAGTAACCAACAAAACAAAGTAGCCAACTTGATGACACTGACACAACTGAATAGGAGTTCAAGTATTAGCTCTGATATGCAGAAAAGGGAGCTGACATCATAACATTTTATAGGTAACATGGTGTGTCATAATAACACCTTGTCAACTCTCAGAACACTGAGACTCATTTGTCAGATTTGAGTTGAGGAAATCCACTTTTAGTAACATAAGGCAACTGTGTTATTCTTTTCTAGTTATTTAGCTATAGTTTTTGATAGAACACAGATATTTCAAAGCAGTTTGTTTCATTACATTCTGCTGTAAATTACACACAGAATGGTATATGATGGTATTATTCCTAAAAACCATGATTTCCACAATTTTGGTCACTAGTGGTGCCCTGAGGGTATCATCTTACTAACACCTTTTTGGTTCCATGCTGCATCATAATAACATCTCATTGGCTCTTCAAACAATCAGTCTCATTGGTCCATTTTGGGTTAAGGAAATGTACTTTTTGTTATATAAGACAGTTGCATTTTTCTTTTCTGGTTTATTCAGCCATAACTTTTGATAGAATGGAGATATTTCATGCCAGTTTTCTTCATTCTGCTGTAAACCACGCATCAACTGGTATATAACATGATGGTATTATTCCTACAAACTGTGATTTTGGTCATTAGTGGTGTCACCCCTTCTGAGGTGGCACCTGGGTTGGTCCACCTCTCTGCCCCCAGCTAGCTACGCCACTGCTAGAACTGTGGCACAGGCAAAATGCTAAAGCCACCTTACCTTCTGTTATGGTTTTGGCCTATTCATAGTGCTAAAGGCCTTACTATGACTGTTCTCTCAGAATAATGAAAGAAGACAGGTCCCAAACAGTTGCAGCGAAACCACATAGGGTCTTCAACCTAAAAAAAAAGTTAAAAGAAAGAGAAAGTATGATTTCAGCAACACTGTGACCAAAAGGGTAGACTTTCCATGATGCATAAATAATGCCTTGCAGCTGACTAGTAAGATGGACAACTAGGGAAAATTGAAGCCCTGTGGAGATAATGATATTTATTTTTATTGTTAGGTGTTCTAACCTGTGCATCAAATACAACATAAACAGCCCAATTCTATGGAGCTCAGGCACCGTGAGGTCCAGTGTCACCCAAAATGGCCATCGCTGTATCCCGGGAGGCCCCAGTAGCCACCAGTCTCTCTTGGGGGGAAGGAAACATTTGTTCCCTTATCTCAGATAAAGCTCTGCTACTGCCACTATTTAGTGGGTGCAGAACTGAGGAGGCCCATGTCAGGCAGCTTGACTTGGGAGGGGCGATAGAATTTGGCAACAGATTCTGCAGTCATCCCCGCCCCCTCCCAGGCCTGATCCTTTCCTTAGTCCGCCCTCCCTCCAATCAGTTCCACCCTCCTTGCACCTTCCGTACCCTCCCACCACCCTGAAGAGCCACATCGCTATCAGTGGGAGCACTTACCAGGTAAGCCTGTTGCACTGGCAGAGAGGCCAGTGCCAGTCAGCACTGGACTTAAGCACCGGGAAGATGCCGGCCCCTCCAGTGCAGTGGGCTTACCATCACTGATGATGTGCCTTACAGCACTTGTACAATGGCAGTTGCCAGGGCATAGAATTGGGCCCTTAATCTAAGTAAGGTCTATTACACAGGCCAGCACACATTTTGCTTCCTTAAACTTTACACCAATTCCTGGGTATATTTGGGGTGCCGATTCCAAAAGTGGTATCCGTTTTGCCCTATCACGTCTAGTTTTGGAGACACGGCATAGCCTCCTTAGTGAGGCTATACTATATCTCCAAAACTAGACCTGACAGGGCAAAACGGATGCCATTTCTGGAATCGGCACCCCAAATTCATATCAAACCACCGTAAAGTTTGGGAAACACTTTTCTGACCCTCAATTTGGTAGGCCTGTATTATCGACATTGAACTGATTGAGGCTAGATTTCTTTTTTGTCCTTTTATTTTTCCTGTCCTTCAGTTATAGTTCGATCCTTCCAATTCTGTAATTTTTAATATTGTTATGGTACTCATGATATTCTCTCCCCTTGTTGCTAAATGTTTAATGAGTCTCTTTAACAATAGATATGTTAGCGGAATGCTTGTGGAAACTGTACTAAGTGGCTCATCACTGAGACACCTGACTCAGCAAGAAATCAACCACCTACCGATGCCTTTTCATTTGTTTGTCGTCTTTCACAGTTCCACTCCATTCAGAAGTACTGAACATCCTGGGATTTTAAAAGCTCATTACATGATTTCTTTGCACTAGGCTACTTAGTAACGCTGATGGATCTGAATATTTAAGTTTGCTGCTGTGAATGTTCAGCGTTATTATAGCAAAGAAGTGCAACATGCTTTCACAAACTTAGCCCCAGTTCAGTGGCTGACAATGTGCTGCTCGCATTCCATAAGAAAGAGGGGGGGGGGCGGGGAATTACTGTATTGTATTGTGACCCTGAATCAGGTTGCTCGAATGAGGAGTGAATGCTAACGCTGCTTTCTCACATGAGATGATTTTTATCTTTGGAGATTCCTATGTAAAGTAACAAGTGGAATGGAAAAAAAGTCTTTCATTGACATTACTGAAATATCATGAAGACATATTTGAGATAACACCAAAAGAAATCCATGATAAACATCTGAGGGACTGGGATGGACTTGCCCCATTCAACCAGTCTTTTCTTCTTTTTCAGTTCATGCTGTCTATATTCTTTTACAGCCCACTGGAGTGCCCTGCTAGTGGAATGCTTGTTCTGCCAGCTCTGGCTGCTGAAAAGCAGCCTCAAAGCATGCTTTGGAAGTGCTCAGAGGTGCTCAGAGGAAGTACATTGCCAATGGTAGGAAGGTCAGAACCTTCCAGTGTGTGTCACTGGACCACTGGCCACCTGCTGCAGCAGGTAAGCCTGCAGGGGAGATGGTAGGGGGCGAAAGGAGCGGGGAGGGGAGAAATGAGGGCAGGATGGCCGCAGGAAGGGGTAGATCTGTCGGTGATGGCATGTGCCGAATCCTATCCCCTGCAGTAGCAGCCTCCCCGCCCCCTTTTTTTCTTTGGACTTGTACTAGCGAAATCACTGGTGGAGGTTCGAGGAGCTCCACTGTGAGGCAACCCCTCCAAAGTCTCCTGTTTCCTTCTCTGGATACAGCATACGACTTTTTTTTTGTATGGCTGCACCAGCAGGTCAGGGGAAGAAAGGCTAGGATTGGGTTGTTTGAAACTAGTTAGATGACAACCTATTTATTAGCAGTGTCCAGAATTTGGATTACCTTTTTTAAAAAAAAAAAAATTCCCAGGACAGCCTTTGATTCCAGACAGAATTAACTGAATATGCATGATAGCCTAGATGACCAAATTAATTATAGAAATCAAAATACGGACCTGTCTAACAAAGGGAAAGGTTCCCCTTCTCCCATCTTGCAATAAAGTTAAGAATTTCAGCTTGTTTTTTTTTTTTTTTTTTTCAAAATCCCTATTTTATCTCCAAGTGCTGAATCATGTGAGATTTCCCAGACCAATGATACCAGGACTAGATGTCAGTGATGTAATAGAGGGGGCAACCATGAAAGCACTATCCACAAAAGATAATGTTTTGATATGCCCAGGTGTCCCGTGGCAACTGAAAGAGGACCACTGCATCAGTTTTTGAAGGCAACAATCTACTCTGACAAATATGGGTACATATTTCAGATGCCAATGGATTATTTGAGCTGGTGTGCAAATGTTCCAGCCAGCTCCACCCACATGCAGTTAAGGATGTGCTAACTCACCCTACCTTCATGCCTTTTAGAATAAATTTTCATTTCTGTGTGGGGGTTGGTGCATCCAAAGGACTGCTTTGTCTATGACTTAAATCAGTGATAAAAACCAATCAGCCTAAGGGGGGACCACAAACATTTTTAACTGTTTGTTTGCGGGGCCTGCCCAGATATACCATGTAACTCTGTAATTTAAAATCTCTCTCTCTCCTTTTCTTGTGTTTCCAGTCTGCAGCTTGGACAAACATTGTATACATTCATTTTATGTACTCATCCTCAGGCATATTTTCTCAGTGCTGTAGGGGATTGTTGGAAATTTTCCTAATTGTCTGTGTCTTTTCCTTTTAAAGGCCAGTCACTAGCTATGTTTGCTGCTGTTTTGCACCGTTTTGGAGAGCGGTTTCTCATAATTGCTTCCTGATCTTTGCTTTTCTTCTTTCTACGGAACCAAACTTAATATTGTCTATAGCTCCTGGTGTTTATTTGTGGATATGAGTCTTGGGCTGTTCCTCGGTTTACTATTCTAGCTGAAGGCAGATTTTGGCATTTTCAGCCTGCCAGGCAATAATCACCCCTCATTTATTCTGTGCTGCCTAAGTATTAGACATATTTGCTAAACTGAAAAATGTTAAACATATGGTCCAGTTTCCTTAGACAATGGTTAAGGCATATACAAATAAAGCAGCAACAGCCAGGACTTTTTCTGCACAGCTGGTTTCAATTAGGCATGTTCTCAGTGGTTATACTACAGTACTTGCAATTGGCGGTTTGTGGTGGAACTTAAAGTGAGAAAAATGAATAGGTTACTCACTGGGTTTGTGGGCATCTGATCAGTGTTTAGTTGAAGTCCCAGCTTAGATCCGGAATCTGATTTTAAAGCCAGGGCAGAGCTTAGAACATCATGTCAAGTAATAATATATAGCAAAAATGATTCTGAGTACATAGAGTTGGTTTTGCTTTAAACAAGGTGCTCCTATACATTGAAGGGCCCAATTCTATTCTCTCCTCTCCCCTCCTGATGCAGTTGTACAGAAAAAGGGCATGCTGTATTCGGGTGTTTCCTTTGGAGGGGCAGGCTTTGGAGAGGAAAAGGGAATTAGTTTCCCTTAGCCCAGTGGTTCTCAAACTTTGAGGAAGCTTTACTCCCACAGTAAGTTCTTGCGGGGGAGGGGCTAGAGCAGTGAGGCGATCCCCAGGATTGCGTCGCTAAGGGGGGGCAAGGGGGGTGTTTGTGACTTACATTATGTAGGCAGGGCTGCAGGAGGTGCAGGGAGCCCTGTGCAGCTCTCCGCAGCACTCCCCGAGGCTTGGAACGTTCGGAAACAGCAAGAGCAAAGCCCCTCCTGCAAAACGGAAGTGCTTTGCGCCCGCTTTTTCCAAATGTTCCAAGCCTCAGGGAGCGCTGTGAAGGGCTGCGCAGGCCTCCCCGCACCTCCTGCAGACTGCTGCAGCCCTGCCTACATAATGCAAGTCACAAGCACCCTTCTCGCCCCCCTATATGGACGCAATCCTGGGGATTGTTTCCCTGCCTCTCCCCTTCCCCCGCCCCTTAAAGGGAGAGGGAACCTTTACACGAACTGGTGGGTTGCGACCCACCAGTTTGAGAACCACTGCCTTAGCCCCTCCAGAAGCCTCCCACTCCACAATGGGTCTCCTCGGACCTGCACCAGCTCTTTAGCTGGTGCAAGTCCAAGGGGGCAGGGAGGCTCAAAAAAGAGGGGATAGGATCCAGTGTGTGCCATTGCTGCTGGATCCACCCACTCCAGCAGCCTCCTCATCCCTATTCTTTCCCCTCTCCCTGCCCAGTTTTGCCTCCTTTCCACCTCCACCTCTGCTTACCTGCTTCAGAAGGCATGATGGGGTCCATCAGTGCTGCTGCACTCCCAAAATGGCCACTGACAGAATCTTCCTCATGCTGTCAGTGGCCATTTTGCGACAGTGAAACTCCATTTTGCTGTGCAAACATTTCTGCACAACAGCTCAATCCTGCAGAGAATTGGGCTGTAAGCTATAGACTAAGGCCCACCACCCCATCACCCACATGTTCATTTTAATACGTATACTCTCTAATATCCCATTCCACATTCCTCAAGTAAAAGCTGCACCCTGTCTCTGAAAGGCGTTCTCTGCACAACTCATGCTTTCTGTAAAGGTGCAATCTAATATCACCACCACCTTGTCTAGAAAACAGCCTTCCAACATTCTTACTGTATATTGAACTACATACTTTGCAGCACTTAGAGTGAATTAAGCAGAACAAAACTAAGTGCTGTTAGTCAGTCAGATTTCAAAGAAATGAAGAGAAACATCAGCCTTAAAGTCAGAAGTGCCACAATCAAAATTGCCTAGCCAGAAATTACAAATATGTATTGAGCTTCCATTGAATCAAATAATTCAGACCATGTAATGACCCTATGAAACCTATAGTTCTAGATCCCGAGAAGACATCATTCAATGACAAAAGTGACTGGCTATCAACACAGAAGATTTTGACATCCTGATTACTGGATACAGGTTGAGTATCCCTTATCTGGTCTGCTTGGGATGGGAAGGTGTCTGGACTCCAAATTTGTCTGGACTTCGGAATAATTGCATAAATATAATGAGAAATGTCTCCTCTTGATCTTTGCACTGTTACCCATACCAGTATCTTCTGACCTCTGACATTTTTCAACAATGTCTGTAAAGGTACACACCACAGAAAAGAGAATAGAACTTACAGCTTGTACCTGCACCATATGTGAGAATGAGCACAAGACTTTCTACAGTACAGAAAATAGGCCTTGGACAAAAGCATCTGGATTTTGGAATACTCCAGATTTCAGATGTCCAAATAAGGGGTGATCTACCAGTGAACTGGAACGGGTCAAATAAACTTTCCTTGATTTCAGGACTACTTAAAGGGCAGAAGGATCAATGCTACAAGCAATATTTCTGCTGCTCTGGAAGGCAGGAGTTATATATCAGAAATATCCCACCAGTATTACAAGTTATAAATCTTCTTTTTATTAAAGAGATCTCAATGTCTGGAAGAATATATAATTGCTATACTTGTTTCCAGAACAAGTGTAGCAAGTTGACCCCAGAGTTGATATCTCTTGTGACGGATATGAATTTAGCCCATTCTACTTCAAAACGTGCACTCAGGTGCATGTAACCAGACTACTGCTGTGTACGTAAAGTTATGTGGAACAGAGCACTAATATAATATTGGCATTAGAAGAGAACCAGAACAGAGCATCTTATATGAATGAGGGCACAATCCTAACCTGTGCTGGAACAGGCAAGCCAGGAGGCTTGCGCTGTATCCAGTGCAGGATAGTGGCCAGAAGCAACTCAGTCAGAGGCAAGGGAAAACGCTTCCGCTTACCGCTGGGTAAGGGCTGCTGGCCACAATGGGTCTCCTCGGACTTGCGCCACCTCTGGAACGGCTCCCTCCCTCCTCCTCCCTGCCCCCCTCCACGCCTACTGCTTGTGTCGGCGCAGGTGGGCCGACACAAGCGGCTGAGGGGAAACTGGCACGGAGGCTTATGTCAGCCTCTGCAGGTCGGCACTTCTCAGAGCGCTAGCTTGGCTTCCCTTTGAGGAGGGGCAAATGTGCTTTACAGCACGTTTGCGACCTTCCTAGGCCGGCCCAAGGGCATAGGGTGCAGTTTGGATTGCATCCTGAGGGCACAATCCTAACCAGGTCTACTCAGAGGTAAGTCCTATTTTGTTCAATGGGGCTTACTCTCAGGAAAGTGTGGTTAGGGTTGCAGCCTGAGGGCCCAATCCTATCCAAATTTCCAGCACTGATGCAGTCATGCCAACGGGGCATGTGTGGCATCCTGTGGTGGAGAGCAGGGCCAAGGAGAAGGGGGTAAAGGGGGTAATTTGTACCTGGTCCCAGAGTCAGAAAGGGGGCCCAGGAATTTCCTGGAATCTTACATTTTCCAATTTTACCCAGACTCACTGCCCACACCGGATGCTGAGGGCATTACTGTGGGCACATAGCAGCAACTACTGCCACAAGCCATGCGCACCAGGTGCAGGAATGCATACATTTCTTAACAGTGTCACATCTGGGAGAAAACTGACCTGCTCCAGTAGCTCTGTGGCTTTGGATCTGCTTCCCATGAAGGAGTGTAGAGGAGCTCAGCGACACAGTTGCGGGACTGCAGCTGCTGCAGAAGTCAGCGTTGGTGTACACAGGACACTTTCCATTCTAGTATAAGTCTAAATACAGTGATACTGATTTCCTGCAATGATTTTCTAGATTGGAAAGATTTTAGGTTTTTATATTACTGTATTCAGCTGCCAGAGCTGAGCAGGCAGGTAGACCTGAGCTCTGCAGTGGAAAGACTGGTAGACCTGGTTTCCAAGGACTATTTCAGCTGTTGCACTTTCCCCCTGCCTGTTTTGCTCCCATTCTGCCCACCCCCACTCTGTTTCACCCCCTACCTCTTTGGGAAGGGGCCCAAAAGAAACTTTGTACCCCCTGATAAAATTCCTCTCAGAGGCCCTGGTGGAGAGTCAGTCACGGAGGACTCCTCAAGATAAGGGAATGTTTGTTCCCTTACCTCAGGCTGCATTGTGGTTGCATCAGCACTGGAAAACTGGATAGGATTGGGCCCATATACAGCAACCTTATACTGAAACATGTGGTATCTAATGCAGTATTTTCTACTCTGACTGACAGCAGTTCTCTGGGGTCTCTGGTAGAAGCCTCCCCCTCCCCCCCGCGATCTGATTCTTTTTAAACTGGATATGCCAGCCGTTAACACGCAAGACCTTCCACATTCAAAATATGTGCTTTTATCACTGAGCTACAAACTTTCTCCTCAGATGTCCTTAGATGCTGTCCTGAAACCAGACAGCCAGGGAAGGAGGCAGTGGGCAAGAAGAGTTGAAGCCAGAATCACTTATGTGCCCACGACCTCCCTATAGCTTTCATTGATAGCACAGCAGTTTGATTGGCTACAAAGCAAATCCTCACAGTGTTCCTGACTCAGCCTGCTGCAAAATTCTCTTTCTTCCTGGGTCGCAAATGCTCATTCCTTGAGTGCAATTGGAGAAAAAATTTCCACTTCTCCGCATGATGAGAAGTACTAGGGGAACACAGAACCAGAGTTTCCTTTGGATGAGACAGCATTGTAGGCTGGTTGTGTCTTTGTAATGGTTAGCTTACTTGCAAATGTCCACACAGATCATAGTGGAAGCAAATACTCTTTCTTATTCAGGTGGTGATTCTGCATCAGATTCCCAAGGAGCACTTCCTGCAACCTCCAGTGGTGTACCTAGAGGTCCCAGAGCCTGGGGCAGTGACACTGTGAGGCTATGATGTTATGTGATATTACGACATCACTTCCAGGTTCTCCTGGATGAAGCACAGGTTCACAGTCTGCCTGCTGCCCCCCATTTCACCACTTGAAGGGTGCACTCTTTAAGGGCATGCCCTTCAAGTGGGAGAAGAACAAGGAACAAGGGGTGGCAGCCAGACCACAAAGCTGCTGCCACCAGCACTTCCTCCTCTGGGAGAACCTGGAAGTGATGTCAAGTGACTCCCACTTGAGGAGGACACTACTACAATGGGAGCACCACTGAGGAAAAGAAATGGGGCAGCCAGATCACAAAGTTGCCAAAACACAAGGTGGCTGCTTTATGATCTGACTGCCCCCCAGATGTTCCTTTTGCTCAGTAGTGGGGCTTCACCCTTCAAGTGGTGCCTAGCACAGGTGTCCACACCTGCCATACCTTAGATCAGTGGTGCTCAAAACGTTGCTTGCAATCTACCGGTCGATCCCGAGGCAAAATGAGTCGATCGCGGAGCCCTTAGTCTAGTCACTCATTTTGCCTCATGTTGAGTCACTAGACTCTAGTGACTAGACTAGAGTCTAGTCTATAGAGTCTATAGACTAGGGGCTCCTGGAGACTAGCGCTGCTGCCCTCCTGCCCCTGCTGGGAGGGGGGTGAGAGGGGGGGCGGGCCGCGCCGCCTGTGAGGAGGCGTCGCCCGGACCCTTGCGCTGGAACATGCAGCGCACCTCGCAGAGCTCGTGAGCTCGCCTGACTCGGCCTGTGCTCCGCTCCTCGCCTCCCTCCCCTCATCGAGAGGCGCACTGAGGAAATGGAGAGAGTTGCGGGCTGCTCTGAGGGGGGAGAACTGTTGCTGCTCACCGTCAAGCACGAGCTCAGGAACGGTGAGCGTGTCAGCGCCTGAGGGGTCGCCTGTGTCTGTTGGGGGCTGAGGAGAGCAGTGAAGGGGAAGGAAGGCGGGAGGAGCGCGTGCGCGGTGGGGGCGAGGAGAGGAGCGGAGCGCGCTCGAGGACGGAGCAGTGCACGAGGAGCCCCCTGAGAGGGTGGCGGGGAGGTTGGAGCAGGCAGGGAGATGGGGGGCAGAGAGAGAGTGTGAGAGTGTCCCCCTGGAGGAGCTGAGGCTGCTGTCCTGTCCACGCTTGCCTGGGAGTGAGCTCCAGTGACTCTAATGGGACTTTTCTGAGTAAACCTGCATAGGATGGGGCTCTGAGGCTGCAGTCCTAGCCACACTTGCCTGGGAGTAAGCCCTAGTGACTATAAAGGGACTTACTTCTGAGTAGACAGGCTTAGGATGGGGCTCTGAGGCTGCAGTCCTATCCACACTTGCCTGGGAGTAAGCCCCAGTGGCTATACTGACTTCTGAGTAGACAGGCATAGGATGTGGGGCTCCGAGGCTGCAGTCCTGTTCACACCTGTCAGGGAGTAAGCTCCAGTGACTATAATGGGACCTTAGTAGACAGGCATTGGACCGGACTCTGAAGCAACATTGGTGCCTGTGAGGAACCTTGGGGCATCTCTTAAAGGGAGGGAGATGACCATTGGGGGGGGGAGGCAGATGGAATGAGAAGCCATCTGGGCAACATGACAGAGGGATGGGTGGCCTCCAAGGCAGAGAGCAGACAGCCCAATCTTATCCACACTTTCCTGGGAGTAAGCCCCATTGACATTAATGGGTAGACATGAACTGTAAATTGACAGAACTTGAGGAGATGAGGAAGGTAAATGGGGCAGAAGCAGGTGGGAAATTCTGTTATGGCAAATGCTATTATTGTAAAAAAAAACTCTGGTAGATCTCCGGGCCTTACTGGGTTTCAAAGTAGCTCTTGAGCCAAAAAAGTGTGAGCACCCCTGCCTTAGATACACCTCTGGCTGCACCCCGCTGCACTAAAATCCCAGCTCTTGCTTCTCCTACTCAAATTAGAAAAAATTCAAAAAACCTTTTCCTGCCCCCTCCTAGCTCTGAGAGTGTCACATCCTTAAAGTTAGATTCTAAGCCACCAAGGTAGGGAAAAAAAAACCCACACTCATTATGAAACCTTAACATTTGTTAAAAGAAACATTCCTTTGTCAAGTCCCTGGCTCCCATCAGGGAGTCACTTTAGGCAAAACCACAGTGATAGACCAATTCACAGCAATCAAGGCAGGGCAGGCTTCTAACAGTATGTATCAAGATCCCTGTGGTTCTTCAGCTTTCCTTTAGTTTTGCTTTGTCCCTCAGTGCCCTCTACTGTGCTTGTCACATTTCCTGTATATAATATGCACTCTGTCCTCAGCCAGGACTATGGCCTGCTTGTTGGGCGATGAGAAAACAAATCCTGAATATACACCTCTAACAGCAGTTCTCCACCCACAGTAACAACATTGCTGGACAAAGAAAGCAAGGAGCTGCGGATAGATGAAGGATGCTCTTCTGCTACCAGGGCACTAGAAAGGGAACAGTGAGACAGGTTTTGTAAGCATTGTGGCTGGACACTACACAGAAGGAAGCGATATTGATTTATGTGCCAAACTTGAGGTCAGTGTAACGAAGTTCAGTCTAATAAATGCTCTCTGTTCTGGGCATAGAAGCCTGATAACATTTCACAATAGTGCTAACCATTTATATGGAATGAGACGTCTTTTCATTATTACCATATTAAGTGTCCAGTTGTTGCTGAACTCCCAGAAGCATCTATTGAGAATTTCTCTAATCTTTTCCAGACGTCTGTCTGAAGCTCGCCAGGCCCAGAATTTCCAGTGCACCCCTGATGATTTGCCACAATAACACACTTTCTGGTTGACCACCAACTGCATCTTTTCTTCATTCTGCCAAGCACTCACAAGGCACTGGCAGTTGCTTGCGCAAGGCACGAGTGGATTGACTAAGACAAGCGATTAAAAAACAACAGCACCACAATAGTTTGTTACAGTCTCTTGTATGTTCTGCCTGTAGGCTCCTGTCTTTGTATTTGGGATCAATGATGCTATCATAGCTATTATCCCAGATCGTTTTTCCATCTGTGATTTCTTCACCCTGAATTCTCAAAGTGCAATTTCCCATAAGCAGTGTTATTTTATACCTAGTTTAAGAGTTGCAGGAATACTGCGTTTTGTATTGGCTATCTGCTGGAATGCCCAGAGCTCTGCTATTTTTGTCACTTCACTATTTTCTGGATACTCAGCTTGATGATCTGCCACCAGGCAACATTTTATTAGCTTTTTATAGGAGATTTTGCTCTGTGATGTAGGTCTCTGGCTTGTAATTGTAGCTTAAGGTTTCAATTTTCCTAATTGTTTTGTCTCTGATTTCCTTTCCCTTGTGACAACTGTGGAAGCTGTGATTTCAATTTTAGTTTTGCATTGAAGTTTGGTAATAAGCCAGGGCAGGTTGTTGACTTCCATAGAGATTTCCTTGGCTTCCATTAGGTGTACATTTTACTAAATCTTTTTCTTTCTTTCTTTCTTTCTTTCTTTCTTTCTTTCTTTCTTTCTTTCTTTCTTTCTTTCTTTCTTTCGTTCGTTCGTTCGTTCGTTCTTTCTTTCTTTCTTTCTTTCTTTCTTTCTTTCTTTCTTATGACGTTTCCGTAAAAATCTTTATTACCCTGCCTTGATTTGCTACTTGTTCTAAAGACTGGATAGGACAGAAGGGGATCAATTTTATTTTCCTGGGAATTGGTGAGAGAGAGAAGGTTTACATATTTTGAGTTGATATTATTGTTACTAGAAGTTGTTTTATCTATTTTCCTAGCAGTTGTTTTCTTTAAAGGAACAAGTAAGCAAATAGCAGAGTTACATTTATATTTCCCATCAGAGTTTAGAAGAGGTTCATCATTTTCTCGTTACTGGCATATAGCCGCACCCCAAGTCATAATCCCAAACGTTATATCTAGATAAATCAATTCCTCTCCAGCTGCTCTGTGTATGAAGATGGTAGTAGTGGGGGTGGGGCTGTCAGGGTTGGGGCTGATACTGCAAACAAATTTTTGTTCTCGTGCAATGTCCAGTTTCACATTATAATTTGCTAAGGTTTTATTAGGCAACATGTTTGTCATTCCCCTTCAGTTGTCAAGATTTCCCCTAGCTGCTTCTTGCCTCATCTTTTCCACCCACCTCTTTCCGAAAAAAATTAGGAATGCTTTCTTATGCAAACTTTCTGGATGACCTTTCCCAAATAACTAAGTTGACACTTCACAATAGAGACAGCCCCAAACAACAGACCAGGTTCAGATGTCCCTGCACATAGTGCTTCTGTCTTTTCCTTTTTGCTGTGAGTGCTGTGGGTGTGGGTGTTCAGGCCTTAGTCTATTATTAACTGTTTAAGGGGAAAGGCCAGACCATACCAAGCCTCTAGTAGGAACTTCTTTGACTGTCACAGCATTTGCTCACTCTGGCTCCTCAGCGAAGTGATGTGGATCCTCTTGGGCATCTGCAATGTTGGCTGAATGTGACCATTCAATGAAGAGACTGGCCCTCCCACCACATGTGAGTGAAATGATTTCATCGCATGCACCATCACACACCCCTTGTATATGGTTCCTCCTTCTCTTTACATAGGAACCACTTGCATTTAGGACTGGCTAAGGAACATGGCATTGCTTTTTAGTTCTCTATGATTCTATTATTATTTCCCCAATACAATTATTATTGTTGCACCGTCATCCTCACTTTCCTCTTCCTTCCCCACAGAACCACTGACCTGTGCCAAAGGCCACTGCACTTGGTCCCCATGTATGCAACGTATTTTCCCCATGTGCACATGTTATGCATGTTATAAACACACGCACACCCTGGTAACAGGCAGTGAAATTTGAAGTTGGTTTAAGAACTGGTTCTCAAAACTACAAGGCCTAGAGTTTCCTATAGAAGCACACTGTCTTTGTGTGCGCACGCATGTGTTTTATAGGGTATTGTCTGAGACAGCATATTGGCAGTTCTGTTCTAACAGTGAACAACTTCAGGCACACAGCCCTTCTGAACTTCCCATGCGCTGCATTGAGCATTCTATTTGTTCAGATGAAAAGGTGGAATATTCCTTATTTAGATACATAAATATCCCCTGCCTACCTGGTGCACTGTCCCTGCCCCCATATGGGGTACAGTAAGTTCCAATCAGCCTGTTAACTGTGTAGGGTGCTGAAAGGAAAATCCTACAGCCAGTATTTTAAAATTGACAAAAGGATATTCAAATAATATGTGTCAGGATATGCTGATTTTTAGTTACGGCAGCATGTCTAAAAATGTATGAAATGAAAATTATTTCAGGAACAGAGAAAACAGAAGCCCACACAGAGAGAAAAAAGGACCAGCAAACTGTATAATCTAAAAGAGGGGGGAAAATATTGTGTCATTGTTTGCTTCTGACTCATCTAAGGACTGCAGCATTGTCTTTCAGATGACAATACAATCAAAATGCATACTCTCACCTTGGTTTTAATAGGGTCTTAGTTAAAGTATGTTAAAATATTTGGGGTGCCAAAACACTCCTTTGGCAGTAGATATAGTAATTAAAACATTATTCTGTGCTGCTAGTGATCTTGTATCCACCTTTGGCTTTTTCCTGGACGCTGCCAGTAAGGGTGGTTCAAATGGGCTGAGATGTAGACAACACTAAGGTCCATGCTGAGCAACTCATTTTAATCCACACATTCGAACATACTTGTACTTTCATGCACATAGTCATGCTTATCTTCAAACTATGCACTTGGTTCAATAGTGGCCACTTGGCACAATCTGAAACTCCGAAACTTTCCTGCTCCTGTCCATAAGAGAAGCATTCCATATATGAGATTAGAAAATCCTGTGTGTATGGAGAGTTTCCCCTTATAGTCAAGGGGAAGAAAAAGTCATTGTATCGCTCTAATGGGGAAGGGGAGAGGTACAAAGGTCTACAAGAAAGACTTTGCAGTTGATCATTGACCACCATTACACTAGAGCAGTGATTTTCAACCTTTTTCAGCTCAGGGCACACTGACAAGTTGCTAAAATTGACAAGGCACAACATCTATTTTTAAACAATTGACAAGGCATACTGTGATGTTGGTAGGTGGCTCACATCCTCCAATGGCCCTAATAATAAAAGACCTTCTCCCAAACTCCTGTGGCACACCTACGGACCATTTGCGGCACAACAATCTGCCGTGGTGCACTACTTGAAAATCACTGCTGATGACTCTTCGTGCCACTGAGGCAAGTCAGTCAAGCCTTTCACCATCTGTCTGTCCACCATCACACCTGTCAGCAACAGGGTCTTTAAACCTGCCTCTGTAGTCAGCACATACGGGTTTCCTGAGAGACCCAGATGAAGTGTTCACATCACCCTGGCAATGTGGTTGTTGAGTAGTGCTGCCTCCCATATGGGTGCTTTCTAAAGGAGGGTTGGGTCTAAGCTTTGGGTCCAAGTCCTGTTGCATCATGCTTGGAGGTCTCCCAAGCAGGCCAATCACTGCCCAGTGTCAGTGATCCCTGACATCCACATCCAAGGGTCAGGCTACATAGTTACTTTGGCTGGGCATTATTAAATATTTCACCTGTGGGCACTAGCATTTCCTTTAAGTTGTCTTGATTTTTATATAGCAGGTGGTGGTGGAAAAAGTATCTAATCTACCTGAAGAACCCAGAGCAGGCACAGATAGCGTTTAAAACCCAGTTCATCCTTGTGGATCCCTGGGATCAATGGACCTTATTCCCAAGTAAGGGCCCAATCCCATCCAATTTTCTAGTGTTGGTGCAAGCTTGCCAATGGGGCATGCACTGCATCTTGTGGCAGGGAGGCAGTCACAGAAGCTTCCTCAAGGTATGGGAACTTTTGTAATGTTGATTTAACTCATTGCTTGATACGAGTGCAGGGTGACCAGATGTCATAACCACAAAAGAGAACAAGGAACCCCAAAATGGAGGACATACAAGAAAAATGTAGGACATGACAAAATAAAAGTTAAAAACACTTGTGTATTGAGTTCATGTGGTTAATTTAAGCACTATATTACTTACTATTAAATTTAAAACTGTATTACATATAATTTATTAATTACAATAAGGCTATGCACTGCCTGCTCACAGGGAAAAGGAGGACATTTAAGTTCTTTTCAAGGAATAAGGTTAAAAAAAAGGTCATGTCCTGGAAAAGGAGGACATCTGGTCACCCTGTATGAGTGAAATGAAATATAGCAATCAGGAAAACTGCATGTGTTAAAAACTTCAGCTAGGAGCATTTCCTGCAAATATAGCATCTAGAAGTTCACCATGCTTACATCATTATGGATTCCACACCACTCCTGTGATGTGTTACTAGTGTTTGCAATATGTTAGAGAAGCACTAAACTCATAGCTAACCTTGGGAATCTTGAATGTGGCTAATATGATTCATGAACTTGAAACATTTTTGAATATCTGCTAGATTATTAATATACCAAAAATGTCTTCCTAGCCTTAATCATAGATGTTGGTGGAGGCTTTAGTGTAGACATTATTTCAGGGGTCGAACATTAGCTGTCTTCAGATACCCGTATAACAAATACGGTATAAATAATGCACAGACATATAATACAAATATTTCTTTCCCCTGTGCGTTCAGGCTAAGAGTAAGTAATTTCTGGGGGAGGTTAATGATGTCATACTGTTTCTTCTGTAGATGCATTCCATCCCCCATACCAAAAATATGTCTAGATCTGTGATATGATAAACTACAACTTTATCATGTCCAATCCCCTTTATCCAATGCACCTTTGCATATTAGGTAGTAGGGAAGCTACTGTTCTTTGCTTCTTAGAAACCCCCCCCCCTTTAAAGTGGGCTTCAACTCAATGCCCGGGTCTTGGGATTAATCACAAGCCCTACTCGTGCCAAACTTAGAATCTGATGTTTGCACTTGTGGTTGTTATGCACTGGACAATCCCCCAGGGCAGCAGGAGGCAACTTGCCAACATAATTGCTGGTTCCCAGCCCCACCTCCTGCTCCCCACCCACCCGTCCTGGGACCACCCACCACCTGCCCTCCCCCCACCCAGGAACGCCTCCCTCCCTCCCTCCCTCCTCCCCCCTGCCCACCCCAGAGCCCACTTCACCACAGAAGCCAGATTCAGCCTCTGTGTGCCAGCGCACCTCTTAGGCACCAACAAACTTTGCAACCTGCTCATTGCAACAGCGAGCCCCTGGCAGCTATTTTGGAACCACTGCTGCAAACGATGACAGTGACAGCAGCCCATTGCTACTACCAGTTATCTGTGGGCGTGCAGGTAAACCAGTGTGTTGGGGGGAGACAGATGTTGGAAAGAATGAGGCAGGATCTGGAACAAGAAAAGGAAGGGGTGTATCCTGGCAGCAGCAACTTGCACTGGGATCCTATCCCCTCCCCTTACTTTCCTTGGATTTGAGCCAGCAAAATAACTGGCAGAAATTCAAGGAGACCCACTGAGGAAGTGGAGGAAGTGGAGGCCTCAAAAGCTCCCTTACCTTGAGGAAGCCTCTGTGACTGCCCTCCACTGCAAGATGCAGTGTGCATCCCATTGGCTGAGTTTCATCAGCTCTGGGGGAGTTTGTTAAGATTGGATCCTTAGTAGTATGAACATAGACTCACCTAAGCCCCTATTGAAGCAGTAATATAAGGGTTGCCCTAAAATGTGAAATGAAAAGGTATTTTCACAGGGCTGGCCTAAGACATTCTAGTACATGAAGCAGGATACCAAATACCACCACCTCCTTACCCAGCAGTGTACCAGTGGCCACTGTCACTGCACTGGCACTTCCTCTCTCTCTCTCCCACCACTCCCCTTTCTTGGTCTCTTCCATTCTCTTCTCTTTTATTCCCCAATTCCTTTTCCAATCTAGGGAGTGGAAGAAGGACAAGTAGAAGAAGAGGAGGAGGATGGAGGCAGGCCTCCTTCTCCAGGCCACTACCTGGGCTGAGCATCTCAGTCAGCTCATGGATGGGCTGACCCTGCTTTTTCAGATGAAATGAATTTCAGCTATTAACAGAAGGAACTGAAGCAAGCTTTCAACATAAACATTACCGGCTTTGCTTCAAGATCAATGGCCAGTCCCCCTGAAGACATCAGCATCGGATGCACTGCAGCAAAATAATTATGCAATTGGTAGTCAGATCCATCGCATAAATACCTTTCAAGGCTACTGGTGATAGAGAGATTGATATGCCATTTGCATTTTGTCTGGTCTAGATTGTCGTACTGATATCAGTGGAGTAGTTGCCAGCAGTAATGCAATAACCCAGACAAGCTAGATAAACATGTTATAAACAATAGATGATGCGAAGTAGTGAAAAACTGCTGGTGGGCAGAGACAGATGGTGAAAATATATATTTGGGCCTAAGTGCCTGGTGACAAGTGCTGTCTTTGTCCCAGTGTGACCTGTGCAGATGTTGCATGCCTTTCTTGGTAAGTCACGCTGAGTCGTCCTGCTCTCAACAGCTGTTCTTCATGTCCTAGTAAAGACTTTAAACTGATGCTGTTCAGCTTTCAGGCACTCACTAGCTCATAGCCTGATGAAATTATAGACTTGATTTATATATCAGAAGCAGTCTAAAGGGAACACTGTAATGTGGTGGCTCCCGTGCCATTTGGTGACATCTGAACAAAGTAGCCATGTAGTCATGGAAGTATGGCCGGTGGCATAATGACTTTCTACGCTGCCTTGACCAGCCCCCTCCCTCCCACACAGGAACCCTTGGTTATTTAGAAACTATGTGGCTTGCCTTGGCACATGCTAACTGCTGCTTCATACATTACCAGTGATACCAGCATCATGGGGCACTGGCGCCCATGCCTCTACGTGAATTCCATCATAGAGTTGGAAGTATTAGACCACTCAATCTAACCTCGTACTGAAAGGCAGGGACATCGAAAGTGTCCACTAACCATAAATCATGAACTCCATAAAGGGAATATTGCTTAGGGGTAAATATGTATAGCATTATACTGTAAGCAGCTGCAAGTTAAGCTTCTGTGCTTTATTCACAATATTAGTGTGACCTCAACATTCTTATAAGTATTGCTTATTTGTGGAGTTCTTAGAATCGTCTGGAGCAGTGTTCCTCAACGTTTGTCCTCCGCCGTACCTCTTCACATGGTCCACCTATTCAAAGTACCACTAGAAGTAGAGGCATACCACCCCTGCAATGAGACATGGTGCATGCCCTGGGCACCATCAAGGGTGGGCGCCAGAGCAAACGCTCCAACTACTTCCAACTACAGCATGCACCCTGTTGGCAGCCGGTTGGGTGAAATCGCCCAGCTGGCTGCTGAGTTTGCGCTCGTGCTCTAACTGTTCCCCCATCAGGAAGGAGTTGGAGCACGTGCATTCTGTCAGCAGCTGGTTCGGCAAAATCGCCCTGCCAGCTGCTGAGGGTGCATTCGCACTCCAGCTGCTTCCCCCTTGGGGCATGCTGATGACATCATGGCGCTGTGTGGCGTCATGACATTGGGCATTGCCCTGGGCATCAGAAACCCTGGGTGCGCCACTACCGAAAGTAACTGGCAATGACATCATTGCCAGTTACTTCTGAGTTGGGAGGCCAGATGCGAAGTGACAAACACCAGCAAGAGGCTCAGGGTAGATATGAGGGCTTTTTTGAGCACAGAAAAACATGCTTTGGAGCTTCCTATTGCTCTTTGTTGTGTTGTGTTCCTGGTCTCGCTGCCCGTGGCAGGGGTCCAGAGGTCTCATGAGTACCACCAGACACCACCTCAAGTACCACTGGTGGTATCCACACCACTAGTTTAGAAACTGGTCTAGAGTACTACAAAAATTTGTACAATTTTTTTGTAGAGTGCTACAAAAATTTGGGGTGGGGAGGGGGCATGTCAAGGCCCTGGGCCTTGTCAAGGCATCCTGGGCACCAGGATGCAGGTCTCTTGTTGTCTTGTGTGCTCCCTCTTGCGTTTGGCGGGCCACTGTGAGCTATAGGAAGCTGGAGTAGATGGGCCTATGGCCTGATCCAGCGGGGCTCTTCTTATGTTCTTAAGGCCAGGTACGGCAGTATTAGTGACAGCAGTGCCACCAATATCCTATTCCTCCTTCCTGGCCTCAGTCCACCTTCCTGGGTCCACTTGAACTTGCACCAACAAAAACGGAATGCTACTAAGTGGAGGTTTTCCCCTGGGCAAGACCTCTGGACTGCCCAACCCAAAGGATGCAGCTTGCACCCCGATGGTGCGGCTGCATTGGCGAGGTGGTGTTTAGATTGTATTGGGCTGTTAATTATTACTGTTGATGCTGCTGGCAGTGGTTCTCCAGGTTTTCAAACAGTAATTTTTCCTAGCCCTTGCTGGATAGTGAAACAGTGGTCTTCTGCATGCAATCCTGTGTTCTACCTCTGAACTACAGCACAGGCCCTATCTGATAACTAGGAAAGGTGAGAGTAGGGAGATGCCTTCCTTAGGGCAGGAGGTCTGGTCTAGAAGGTAGAGCCTTTGTTAGCCTGAAGATATCATCTGAAGGTTGCCGGTTCAAGGCCACCGGCAGCTCCATGAATGGCAAGACCTTGAAGCAGCTGACAAGCTAAGTTATTCCACCTGCTCGTTGGTGTGAGTGAAGAAGTGTCTTGGCTGCCCTTCAAGTGGGAGATGAAGGAGCTGCTTGTCAGCCAGCGTGGGAGGCAACTGGGGGGGACCAGACCTTGAAAGATCCATATGAAATGTTGTGCGGTTCTTGAAAGATAGAACCTTTCTGTTATTGTAAAAATCCCCTCAGGGGTTTAGAGATATAAAATCAGAGGAGTAATCCGATGACCAGAAAGGTGGTATATAAATACCAGCATTATTATTATTATTATTATTATTATTATTATTATTATTATTATTATTATTATTATTATTATTGCCTGTGATTTTGCAAGATGGTCTTGCTACTTTATGGACCCAGGATACAATAGCTCTTCATTTCCCTCTGAAATGTACACATCACTTCTCTGTAAGAAACTTGCTATTGCCTTCCACAGCAATGCTGAATGAGAGTGCCTCTATAAACTATTTCCTCTGTCTATACCATAAAGACTTAATATCTTACGGGAAGAATAAAAATACCTCCAGCCTTCACTTAAAAATCAGTTATTAATACCATTATGCGGTATTTTGAGTGAGATGGCAGGCCATCGCCTGTAACAATATTGCTTTAACCAAATATTATATGCAGGTATAACATCAGTGAGACATTTGGCAAAAAGAAAAGGAAAAGAAACAAGTCAATATTCCCATAGCTTTGTCTTATTGATCATTCATTTGATTTATGTAGAAAGAAGACAAATATGTTAGTGGAGGGAGGAAGACAATTATTCAACATGCTTGGCCAACCTCAGATGCATTTATGGAGGAGAAGAAGAAGATAATGCATCTTTCTTATTCATTTATGTAAGATCAGATAGCCCTGATTATACAATTTATGGTTTCCTCTCACGATGTACAGTATGAGGCTAATCATATCTATCAGAATATTCTACCACTTCTTCCAGGCTCCTGCAAGTGGTTATAGCTACTTATGTTCCTTATAGGATACCACAACTGGTATTTTGTGCATGGCCCAAAATGCCAGGTAATTAGTATGATATGTGTCTGGTTTCATGACGAAATTAAAGAATATCTAAAAGGCACTAAATTAATAACAAATTGCATAGATGAGAGAAGTGTATGGTGTGTGTGTGTGTGTGTGTGTGTGTGTGGGTGTGTGTGAGAGAGAGAGAGAGAGAGAGAGAGAGAGAGAGAGAGAGAGAGAGAGAGATGTTAAAATGCTGGCTGATGAGTAATACAATGAAAAACAATTTCCGGTTCACATTGTTGGAAAATTGCCCAATTGGTTAATTAGCTCTTTTGACAACTGAAGTGCACTTTAATTGTTGAGCAAAAAGTTTTTGGTCGTTTGGAGAATATTTTTTTTAATTTGTATTACGTAATATGGGACTTATTTTTCTATTGGAATTTTAATTTTAACCACATTTATTGTTGCTCCATCCCTCTCCCCACCCTTGCCTCAAAAAAACTACAAAATGAATAATATTAGTCTTTAATATGAAGTAGCAATAATGCAGTACAGAAGTGTACTCAGTATGCAAGCTCTGTAGACCTGGATCTTGGTATGTTCCGTCAGCTTCTTGTTGGACCAGACTCTCTTTGTGAGCCTGAAAAACGTGGTAGCTGCTTTACGGATACGCTTGTTTAGCTCGGTATCGAGAGAAAGAGTGTTGGAGATTGTTGAGCCAAGGTATACAAAGTCATGGACAACCTCCAGTAAATGCGCAGAGATTGTAATGCAGGGAGGAGAGTCCACATCCTGAACCATGACCTGTGTTTTCTTAAGGCTGATCGAGTCATGGACTCTTCGCTCACAACAAGAGAGGAAACCGAACGCTTTCCACATGTGCTGCCTCCGATGCATCCTCGGCATCACCTGGCAGGACAAAGTTCCGAACAACACAGTCCTGGAACGAGCTGGAATCCCTAGCATGTATGCACTGCTGAAACAGAGACACCTGCGTTGGCTCGGTCATGTTGTGAGAATGGATGATGGCCGGATCCCAAAGGATCTCCTCTATGGAGAACTCGTGCAAGGAAAGCGCCCTACAGGTAGACCACAGCTGCGATACAAGGACATCTGCAAGAGGGATCTGAAGGCCTTAGGAGTGGACCCCAACAGGTGGGAAACCCTGGCCTCTGAGCGGCCCGCTTGGAGGCAGGCTGTGCAGCATGGCCTTTCCCAGTTTGAAGAGACACTTGACCAACAGTCTGAGGCAAAGAGGCAAAGAAGGAAGGCCCATAGCCAGGAGACAGACCAGGGACAGACTGCACTTGCTCCCGGTATGGAAGGGATTGTCACTCCCGAATCAGCCTTTTCAGCCACACTAGACGCTGTTCCAGAACCACAATTCAGAGCGCGATACCATAGTCTTTCGAGACTGAAGGTTGCCAACAAAGAAAGCGATAATGAAATTATTGAGACTCCCCCCCACCCCGCTAACAGCTTTTTCTGTTCAGTTGACAACACTATCACTTTCATTTTATGAAATAGTGAGATTCTTAAATTAGTTGTGGTTATAAGTAACCCAGCCTAGTGCTCCCTTGCTTTTAAAAGCTGCATGACAGGCAAAAATTCAACCAAGAAGCTTTTCCATCTTTCACACAATGACATAGACTGGTGGGAGAAAGTTTCCCTTGCTAGAAAAAAGGTAGTAACCTGATCCCACTATAGCAGTGTTTCTCAAACTGTGGGTCTGGACCCACTAGGTGGGTCGTGAGCCAATTTCAGGTGGGTCCCCATTGATTTCAATATTTTATTTTTAATATGTTAGACTTGATGCTACCATGGTGTGTGACTTCATTTGGGGAAATGTTACAGACCTGTACTTTTAACAAGCTACTATGTAAATTCTTTTAACAATGATAGTAAATAGGATTTAATCCTGGGTAGGATTGCAGCCTAGGATTGTTAAAAACTTTCCTGCTTGATAATGTCACTTTCGGTCATGACATCACTTCCAGTGGGTCCTGACAGATTCTCATTCTAAAAAGTGGGTCCCGGTGCTAAATGTGTGTGAACCACTATAGAATTCCTCTATCAAGTACAAGGAGTTCCTGATTGCAAGGGAATGTCTCATTCTTTCCAATGTAATGTGATCAGCATGCATATTTTTTTTATGTCTCTTTAAAGAATGGTGAACTCTCCTATATGGAAAAAAGTCATTAACACTCCCATGTCCCATGTTTGAACATATCACCCTCCAAAAATGAACAAAAGGGGAAAAAATGTTAATTTTATTCTGTGAACTCTTAGAGACTTCTTACATTGCAACATGGCAGTTTTTTGGGTTACAGTAACAGGATGAAACTACCCGTGATATGAAAAGCATCATTGTGCTTTTTTATCTGTGTTGTGCTGCTTTTGAAATTCATAAATAACTTGGAGTTAGGGGTTAGTGGCTGGTGGCAAGGTGGGAAAGTCTGCAAGTGACACCAAACAATTCAGAATGGTTTAAAAAAAAAAAAAAAGGAGATGGGGAAATTTTCCAGAATTTTGTAACCAAGTGGCAAATGCAGTTCAATGTCAATAAGTGTAAAGCAATTCACTTATTTTGACATTGGGGCAAAATATTCTAACTCCATTTATACGCTGTTGGGGCCTGAGCAATCCATGGTGAACCAGAAAAGAAGTCTGTGATGGATAGCTTTATGAAAACGTTGATCTAGGGTGCAGCAGCAGTGAAGAAGACAAAGTCACTAGGCAAGGAATAGAATATAAGACTGCTAACATTATAATGTAGCCATACAAATCAACGTTGTGGCCACAGTTGTGGCCACATTTGTGATATCATGCACAGTTCTGGTCACCACACCTCAAGAAGGATATTGTAAACTGCAAAGGGTGAAAAAGAGGGCAACCAAAATGCTCAGGGGGCTGTGGTGTCTTCCTTACAAGGAGGTACTTGGGGCTGTTTAGGATGGGGAAAAAAAATAGCCCAATTCTATTCCACCAGTGCTAGCTACTCTAAAGCAGCCATAAAGTGCACTCAGCACACTGCTGCAGCATGCTTTGTAGCTCCTTTACAGCCATAAAGTGCCAAAGTGCTGGTGGGAAGGCCAGAACCTTCCCACATGTTACCGGACTGCTGGCCGCAAAATGGAGCAGGCAAGGTGGGGGAGCATGGAATGTGGGTGGGGAACGCGTGAAACCAGATGAGGAGAGGAAAGGAATGGGGAGGATGGGGAGGCTGTGGGAGGGGGTGGTTCCAGCAATGATGGTGGATACTGGATCCTATTGGCTGTGCAGCAGCCTCCCCACTTCATTTCTCTCCTTGGACTTTTGCCAGCTAAAGATCTGGCACAGGTCCAAGGAGACCCATTGCATGATGAGAGGGGAAAGAGCATTTAAATCCCTTTTCCCTTCTGAAGTCTCCCGCTCTGTTCTATTCCTCCTCCCCCCACTGCTGGATACACTGTGTACCTTTTTGAAGTGGCTGCACCAGCAGAAAGGATAGGATTGGTCCAAAAGCCATGGGGTAGGGGGCATGAGTGAGCCTTAACATTATGTATGGTGTGGAAAGATGGGCAAGACAGAAGCTTTTCTCCCTTTCTCATGATAGTAGTCATCCAGTGAAATGGAATGGTGGGAGATACAGGATTCTTGACACAACCCATCATTAGCCTGTGGAAGTTGTTGCCACAAGTTGTGGTGCTGGCCACTAGCTTGGGTGGCTTTAAAAGGGAATTGGACACATTCACGTGACAATGGCTAGTAGCCACAATGACTCTTTGCTATCTCTGTGCTCCACAGTAGCATGCCTTTGAATACCACTTGCATGGGAGCAGTGGTGGAGAGAAGTATTCATTCCCTCCTGTTTGTGGGTGTCCCAGAGGCAATTGGTGGGCACATTGTAGAATACAGGGTGCAGGACTAAACAGGCCTTTGACCTGATCCTGAATGGCTTTTCCTGTGTTATTTCATTTTTTTTTTTAAATAATGGGAGTAATTGCAGAGGGTAGATCTGCATTATGAACACAGAAGAAGGAAGACAGCTTTCCCCCTTGCGCTATGATTCTGAAGATAATCTCTCCCTACCAATCCTACATTGCTATTTGCCCTGGGAAGGAAGCTGTCCTTCCCAGGGCAAATAGATGGACATTTTTTTGCCTGGACATGAAGGAAAAGGATTATATTGTGGTTGTGCCATGCCACAGTTCCCAATCCAAACTGGGCACTCACAGATGATTTTTTTTTTTAAAAAAAATGCAGAAACATGATGATTTCATGACTGCATGACAGTTATTATTACTGATGATAATACTTGATACAATAAGTGTTATTTAAATAAAATACCTAGGGATCAAGAATGTTCTATCAGTTGCACACAACATAACTAAACTTTGCTGAAGTATTTTGGAAATAATTGTTTTATCAAGATGAAGTTAAAATATTAAGGACAGCATCATTCTGTTAATATTTCTTTTGGACATAGTTCAGAATCTGCCATCTGCTTTATTATTCCTTAAAGTCTATTACAGAGATAAAAGCTATTTAAAATTAATGTCTTCATTGCAAAATTAGGTCTTGTTAAAATGCATCATCACCTAGTCCAAAAGGCCTTTTTACTGCGGAAAATGAAGGATATGCAGCTATGACAATGTGTCAGGACTCAAATCTACAGCAGGTCCTGAATCAATTTCCTGACGATTATAAGAGGACATCAAGCTTTGGTCAAAAATGAATAAACTTAGTAACCAGCCAATCCAGCAACAGACCAAGACAATCTATATGATAAGAATAGCCCCTAAAAGTCAGTATTGCCCTGTGGCCTGAATAACAAGGTACTGCGTTTGCTCTTCACTCCCAAGACAAGTCCTGAGTTGGCAGGACCTGGATCTAACAAAATATCCACATTCACTGCCTAGTTCAAACCAATACTTGATAGATTGTCTTCCAAAACAACCTACTATACATGATGCCTTGAATTAAGTAGGTGTTAGAATGTGTGAGATGAATTTTGGAGTGGAACTACAGTACTCATCTTACTGGTGCTCTCATCTTACATTAAAGGACAAGTGTGGCCAAGTAGGAAAGCTGGGAATGTGGATTAACAGCCCAATCATATTAAAAGTGCTGTGCTGGTGGAATGCATGTTCTGCCGGTGGAGACAGCAGGATCCAGGTGGATGTGCTGGTGCTTGTCAACACTGCCAGCGAGTGAATTGAAACCATGGATGCAGTTTCTGGTGGTTATGTACTCTGGCCAGCAGGAAAGACACTATCTGCAGGCACCAGGAAAGGCAGCGGTTGGGGTGGTGGGAGAGAAGGGGAGTTTAAGGGGGGAGGGGCATGGGGAGGGAGGAATGGAATCGGCAGCACTTGCATGCAACCAGATCCTCTACCTTGCCCTTTTCTCCACCATTGCTCTTCTCAGTTCTGTGCAAGCAAAATAGCTGGTGCAGAACCAGGCAGCCCCATGGGGAAGTGAAGGCTTCCCCAGGGTAAGGGAACAAAAATTCTCATACCTGGAGACCTCTGCTACTGCCCCCCACCAACACAGGATGGGGTGCCTGCTTCCTTGGCATGCATGCATGGGCAGGAGAGTTAATATTGGAGCTTGAGTTGATTAATATGCAAGACGGGTTCATCAAATGCCTAGCTTGCAACCCAAGTCATAGGAGGAGTAGATTTATAGATAATTTTACAACAAAAAAATTTATGAAGTCGTTTACATAGCATAGCCAAAGAAATGGAAAGTTTCCTTTGTCCAAAGGGGCTCACTGTCTAAAACACACACAAACGCACACACACAAGGGAGACGCATGCAGAGAACAACAGCACAGCACTATGGATAAAATTTGACTGTAATCTATAGGAATACTCCATGTTATTATGCAGCCACACAGTTTCATTTCTGGACTGCAGACTGAAAGTGACAGGATTAAACTTTGAATATAATTGTGTGATTTGTCTAAATTCTCTTCCCATATTCTCCTTATGTTAAAAAAATAAAGCTGACAAATTTGTCTGGCAAAAATATTAGCTTTTTTTTTTTTAAGAGAAGGATGTTCGTGAGCAGACATTTAATTATTTTCAGTATTTAAGCCAATCAAACATGTCCCCTTTCAGTTGGATTACATGCATATCACTTATTCTATTTAATGTGTTTATTACATTTTATCTGATCTTTCTTTTCTTATGGGGTTATTACGATGTTTAATAGCAGTGTAGGATAAATTATGTACAATTACATAGCACCCATGGGTTTAATACATGTTGGTAATTTCACAGCTTTTGCTGATACCATGTTTTTTGAAAGATCTGTCTCAACAAATTTTAGCAACAAAATATTTAATAAAATAATAGGATCTGTAAGCCAATTATTCTAAAGTTGTTGGGCACTATGTGAAATCAGTTTAAGTGCAAGCATATTGATAAATGTTTGAGTTTAGCTATCTTTTCAGATTAACTATTTGGCATCATTTTTTTTTCTCCTCCAGGCTGTTTGTGGCAGAATCGTTCCCTTTCATGATTCTGATATCAACTTCAAGTAAAGGTATGATTCCAAAATTGTAAAATATTACAGGACATAATAATGTTAGCAAGCAGATTAAACATGACTGGTGTATCTTACAGCCCAGTTCTAACCTGTGCCAATCCAACCACAGTGCATCCTAAGTGCAAATGGAGCAGGGAAGAGGTCTCCTTGAGGTAAGGGGACATTCATCCAGTTAAAGCCCCAGCCTGTTCAATAGAACAACTCAAATCTGCACTTGCTAAATAGTTGATGCCAATCTGAGTTGCCTTGGGTTCCGTTTTCAGGCCCAGGGAGGGAGATAGGATACAGCGTGCATGGATGCTGCCGATCCTGCCCCCCTCCCAGAACTCAATCTGCCCATCCTCCACCCTGTCCTTGTTACGCCCCCTGCCCCTGTGCTACCTGGAGCAGCTATTATCTGCTCCACGCTCCCCTTGGATCTGTCACCCGTGGGATGGCACAGGCCTACCCACCAGCACTTCTACCTGCTAGACTGTCAAAGCATGCTTTATGGCATGTGCCACAGCTGCTTAGGATTGTGCCATTAATCATTATGCATCCTCAAGTAGTTAAAGATGTTTTTTGTAAAAAAACAAAACAAAACAGTAGAAGGGACAAGCATAGCTGAAATGTTAGTGTGTGTGTGTGTGGGGGGGGGGGTTTAAACTATCAGCCAGGAGTGACTTTGACTGGGTGGCACGTAAGACTCAAAGGGAAAATTAGAGGCAGCTTTTTTCTCCTATGGCAAATAACTGCTAGGGTATTCTAGATCAGGAGCACAGGAAGAGCAAGGAGTTAAGCTCCTCCCCATGCAGTGGTCCTAATATACCTATCCTGCAGCTGCTATTTTCAAAAAATATACTCAGCTCAAATACACATAGCTAAATAGTGTGTTTGGAAGCATATCTAGCTTAGCTTTAAAGTGGTCAGGTGCAATATATGCTGAGAAGCTTGTGCATTTAAATAGTTCTATATGAGGAAAGACAGGTGCACCTGCCTACAGTGCAGTGTTAACAAGGAGAAAAGTTGCACTTGTTGACATTGCCCAACCACGATTGAAGGTAAAACTGCCAATATCGATCATATTTCACTCTAGAATGAGAGCTGGTGGGTGTACTGTCGCCGTATGAATTTTGCACTTCAGAGCTGTGTTTAGGGTGGTACTTGTGAGCCAGCTGTACTTCTCTCAAATTTTTCCTAATCATCACTGAAATACATTTTATATACATTTGAAGTTTGCGTGTGTGCTTGTTGGTTAATTTTCTATAATTCCTGTGAGCGTAACAATATCTTGCAATAGATACTTTCAATAGTTTCTCAAAGCAAATAACTCTTCTTTTGCTTTTGTATATTTAGTTTAAAATGGATGCCACACACACCCCTGAACTACTCTGCCTCAAACAGAAAAATCCAACTTACATTTTGGAAAATGCATATAAATTCCAAAGATGTGCACAAAATATTCTCAAAGAGTTTGTATGAGCATGGCATACCATCAAACAATGTGATAAGAAGGGCAACAGAGGTGCACAGCCCAATTAAGCCATTTCTGCCCAGCATTGCATATGCACAACAGGGACCAAATGTGTACAGCTGTGGGCTGGGCAAAAATAGGTTAAGAATCTTCCCTTGTTAGGCTCTTGGTTTTGGAGTATCAGGAAAATCAGCCCTGAGGCTTAACATAGTTCCTTCTGTCACAGTGAGTGCTATTGATGCATTCCTTTGTGCACCAAGTGCCCTTTTCCCATGGTTTCCATCATCAGTGTTGCCCTTTGAGACACCAGAGAGGTATAGCCCATACCTCACATTTTCCCATCTGAGATGCAATCCTGGCAGGGGTTGGCATACTGTGACTGGCTACACCATGTGTTCTGTACCCTATGTTCTGATGTAGGGAAAGTGGGTGGGGAGGGTAGTGGGAGATAAGATTTTCTGGGTTTTTTTCCCCTTCTCTGTTGTTCACTATAGGTTACTCCTTCCTCCACCTTTTTTTCCAAAGTCCCTCAAGCAACAGATGCTTGGGATATGGCATGCATTGACCTCTTTGTCTCTCCCATGTCCCTCCCATGTAAAGCCCGGACCTCCTCCACATTTTGGCCTGTCTGCCAGTAGAGTTGCACCAGTATCCAAGGTAGATTTGCACAGCATTTTTCCCGTGTTGCACTGAAGTCCATGGCACTACTGTTGGTAGTTGGATTTCTATGCCAATAGGGCCATACTTGTGCCAGCATATGTGGAGATATGCTGGTGTATCTGGATTGGGCTGTAAATTTTATTGAGATCAGAAAATGCTTTTCACATTTACAGGTTAGATATCTTTAAATGTTATTTTTGTAGGTTTAAGTGCTGTAAGTAATTGGAGAGTAAGCTATGCCATAAATAACCATGGCACATGGGTATATTGGGTATCCATATAATTAAAGGAACAAATGAAAATAAGTCCTACCTATTTGTTCATGTCTATTTCCCTTCACGTTGAGTATGATCTTTTTTACTGTTTTGCATTCATACTTGAGTTCTAATTTCAATGTCTTCCACAGCTATATGATTATAGATAAATTCATGCCAAATTAATGAGATGTAAATACAGCTTGCAGTCCACAAATATAGATAAGTTCCTGACTGTCACTAGAAATCCATCACTGCAGTTAAACGCAAACCAAATATCCATGGTGGTATGTTTTTAATTGCACATTTCTATCAATCCACAAGTTTCAAGGCACACTTTTGATAGCAATTTTGGGTGCTCCTTGCATCGGATCAGGAGTAAGCTCTAATTTGTACTCATGCACGGCTTCTCTTAGTGGCCAGAATGTAGAAAATAAACACTGGAACAGCTGCACCAAAATTATGAAACAAGACAAACTGTACTGAAAGTTTGACACCTGTTATAGTTATTCAGTTGTACTTCCCATGGATTCTCAGTAATTCTCACAAGTATACATGCATTGAAAAATGTAATGACACTTGTTAGTTTCTGAGCACTAGTCTATCTATATTCATGCTCTTTCTTAACTTCACAGTTGCAGCAGGTTGTTTATAATTCCTGTTTACTTTCAACCCCCTTTCACTTGTAGTAAATTGGAAATGATTGTAAACAAAGAGACAGTAGTAGAATGGTACTGCTATTCCATTTTAACTGCACACCCTTTAAGCTGTTGTGCAATTTTTTGTATCACTGTCCATCATCCACTAGAGAGAGAATTTTAAAAGGATAAACAATTGAAGGTAAATTTTGTGTGCCACTTTCTGAAGGCAGCCAGAGATTATAGCATCCGTTAAGTAACTGCCTACATCAGTAGAAAATGGTGTGATCTTAAAGTAGTAAAAACCACAATAGCTTTCTTGATATTAGTATTCTCGGCAGCTTCATGGTCCAAGGCCAACAGCAGGTGATCACTTACATGTCCATCACACGTAGTGATTCTTACTGTATATAATCCCCAGCTCACTTTAGCACGAAGAAGGGTCTTTCATTTGATGCTGCAGCAACTGGTAAATTTAACAAAATGTCTGTTATTGACAGTGTAGGATGATAAACTCCTAATATTTTGCTTGGATCCTGCCTCCAAATAATATTGATGCAAAATACAGGTTTCTGGGATGGGTCTTGGTTAAATTAAGTATTTTAGGAGCACTGGAACCTGATATATCAGGAGAAGAGCCAAAAATGTCAAATAAAAATGGGGTTATAAATGAAGAAACTGGTATTTTAGATGGAAATAGAACTGTGTAATTTATAAAGTATGGCTACAGTCTCAAATCAATTATTTTTCCAGTGGAATGTTATCCAGGTAAGTTCTAACTTTGGTATTCAATCACGTCAGGATATATACATTTAGACAGTGCATTTGTTCAAGAAGCTAAATAACTTATAGCTGATCCACATCCTGTTTAAATCAAAATGCTTGGCATTTAGCCCATTTATGCGCAGTGATTTCAATAGAACTGAATCAGCCTAAATCTCAGCACTTACCTAAGTTGGGTGGATTTGACTGAAAAGTAGCAAGCAAACTATTTTGCACAAATCTGCAGACTCCTACCTATTTAAGAACATAAGAACAGCCCCACTGGATCAGGCCATAGGCCCATCTAGTCCAGCTTCCTGTATCTCACAGCAGCCCACCACATGCCCCAGGGAGCACACCAGATAACAAGAGGCCTCATCCTGGTGCCCTCCCTTGCATCTGGCATTCTGACATAACCCATTTCTAAAATCAGGAAGTAAAATCATTTACTCGTATCTGAGATGTTTTATGGTTGCTTCTTTTCACTGTAGTATCTCAGAGCCCAATCCTGGGCTCAGTGCCGCAGCTCTGCCCCGCCGTGCACTGACATTTGCAAGCCTCACCATCAGGCTCCTGCCCGTGCTAGCCCAGCCCCTTACCTCAGAGATGTGTAGTGGTTGTATCGATGCTGGAAATCTGGATAGGATTGAGCCCTTACATGTTATTAAATTTGCTTTTTAATTCATTCCATGTCCAAAGTTCATGTACAATAGTTAACTAAAGAACACTTATTTGGATAACTAGGGTAGATCAATCAAGGTAACTACACTAACAGACATGGCCATTTGTCTTGTTTGTGTCATCACTGATATACCACTTGCTTTAATAGTTGAGAGCATTTAACATCCATAATCTCATTTGTCTTTTCAACAGGGTAGTCCAGAATTACTACCACCATATTATATATGAGGAGCTAAGGCAAATTTTGTGATTTAACTAAAGCTGGGAGAGGCCTCCAGCACCACCAGCAACATCATGACCCACTGCAGAGGATGAAGTGGGCCACAGTGCTGCAAAGTTTGAAAACCCCTGGCATATAGGGCTGTTTGAGAGATTATTGACTCTGTGTCACATCCAACTCCAACATACCACGTGATGGCTATTGTATTGCAGACTCCACTGGTTCCTCCAGTAGAACCAGTGAATCAGAACAAAACTGGCCTGTTTCATCAGGCGTTTGGTTGTGGAGTGGATTTTTACCCTCTATTTATCTGATGTACTATGGCGACTTGACTGCCTCCCTGGACTCATCAGTTCCCCATTGATTCAATGAGTTCTTTTCTCTTTTCCCCTTAAAATGCTTTGCTTTGTTTTTGATATTGTTTTTCACTATGCAATACTGAAATTAATGTTTTAATGCCTTGTTTGATTTTTTTTTACTTGTTGTGATACTTTGTACTTGATTATAAAGCTTTGTAAACTGCCTTGGGCATTTGCTTCAGCATGAGGGGTATACATTTCTTAAATAAATAGAAAACCACCAAGGAAATCTGGAAATCTCTGAACTGATCTGCCTATATAAGATTCTGGAGGGAAGAAGTGGAAGGTTAGGATTTGCTTCTATTACTAAGACTTTATCCTTTTTATTTTCCCACTGCCACCAAGTCCTGTTTCCTTAACAGTGTATTTACTTACTGTAACTTTTCTCCTCCTAGTAGCTGGGTTAGCTTACAGATGTTGGAAACAGCTCAAAAGCTCAAGGTAAATCTACCTTCCTGGTTCCTTTTAAAGCTGAACTGTGCTCCCCCCCCCCAACTGCAATGCAATTATTTAAAAAGAAAAAGAAACTTATGTCTAAGAAGAGTATCAATCAAGAGTTTGGGTGAGTTTACCTTGCGTGGTGCCATTGGCCATCTCCACCAGCCGTTCTATCACGTGTGATGGTGGTGTGGTGTTTACACTGCTATAAGCCCTTGATAGTATTGGGCCATGAGTCTAGCTACTGTTTGTTCTTTCAATTCCTTCTGCTGCTGCCCCTCTGCAGGACTTCAAACCTGTTTCCTTCTACCTTTCTTCTCAGGCCCTGTTTCTGGCCTGTTCGTTCTGTTCTGCTTTCACCCAGCCAGTCTCTCTCTCTCTGCATGTTTTTCCTCCATGGCAAGGCTATGTTTGCCCATTATGTGCTCTCAGACCCCATTCTTGTCAACCAGTCAACACTTACCACCTCTCAGGCTCAAGGCCTTCTGACTAATCCTCCTTCACCAACTATTTCAAAAGGAATGTCCAGAGGTGGATCAATTCCTTTATGACCTTTTGGATGCCTCTGCCCCATACCAATGGAGAAGCATTCTAGAATCACAGTGGACTAAGTAGGAACCTGCCAGCAATCATAGCAACTACAAACATTTTCCTTAGCAACAGAATCTATTTACTTTCAGCTGGTTATCAGTAGGAGCCGCACACAACAATTTACAGGGTAAATAGATTACTATTTAAAGACTAATGATATGGGGCAGGATAACTCTCTATGGGTGCTTTTCCTACTGCTGTCTGCTGAGCTGGCTCCATTGAATTTTGTCCCCCCAGATGTTGTATCTGTTAAATGTTACATTTTGTAGTGTTTTCTGAATAGTTGGCCCTTTTGTTTTCATTCTTGTAGTCATTGTTTTCACAATGATGATTTTTTAAATTGTAAATTATCTCCAGTGGAATCTGAAGGAATTAGGGAGGACGAATAAATACAAAGTACACACATGAAATAAAATATACAAATAAAATGTATATATTTTATAAATATAAGCGCAGTGCAGACAAGTCTGGAATTTATATATAGTAGCTTGTAGATTCCACAAATTTTTTTTCTAAATTTATGGAATTTTATCTAGATAATTATTTTATAGAATGTTTCTCTTGCCTATTACTGCAAGTGGCCCTATGCATGTTTGACCTTTGGCAAAGGTTTATGTGCAGACATGGTCTTAGGATCTTGTGTAAAGTTTGTAGTAGTGCACCTCTGATCTCGTTAAGCTGCCAGTGTGCCATCATCCCTGATACCTTGGCATGGGAAATTCTATATTTCATTATAGTTTGTCATACCATAATCCGGTCTAAAAAATTCGTCCACAGTGTTTTTCTTTCTTGCAGACTTACTGTCAGTAAACCACATCTGTCTAAGCAAAATGATAGCATTTCTCAGTGAGAAATTTCAGGTTAGATGAAATGACATTTTTGGACAGGAGAATATTTATTGTGCATTGCAAACATAGAGGCTTTTAATGTATATGATCCCAGGGAGAGTGCAAGACTCTGTTCTCATGCACCTCTATTCACTATTCTGCATTTAAAGTCAAAGAGGTCGGAGATCATTTTTGGTTTTCAGGAACTGCATGTTCCTTTAGTAGAGGACGGGGAAAGTCACTGCAAAAATAGGCTTTCCTTTGAAGGAAGGAGGGCAAGGATATGCACCAGGAGGGAAAGCTGATAGCTAGGCATCTTTGAAAGTTAGGTGGTAAGAATCTGTAAGGGATTATTATCCCTAGTGCAGGGGCAGTCCAAACAGTTCCAGATGGTTTGATAATGATATCTCTTAACAACAGCATTCTGAACTTCAAATAAATATATAAGAATTGGCATGCTGGGTCAACCCAATGATCCGTCTGGCTTATGATCCTGTCTACAAGAGTACGGGACATGACAGATATCTCATGGAGGCTTAAAAGCAGGAGCTGATGGTAACTACCTCCTATTGTTAATTCCAGTATTTGCAGAGAGAGTTTAGTTTGTCTCTAGCAGTTTCCAGTGGACAGCATGCCAATCTTCCCTTTAGTTCTCAAATAATTTTTAGTGCATTTAGTGAGCTGTGAGAATGAGCTCCATATGTAGTTGATCAGGGATTCTTGGCTTGAAGCAGGCACCTAGGTTGGTGGTCTACTTTGGATGGGATATTCTCAAACCTCAGTCCTCTATGCAATCAAAGATGGATATCAAGATGAAATTTCTATTCACTTGGAACATTGTCTATTCTCTTGGTCTGGTTAACTGAATACTGCTTGGTGCACGATCCATTTCTGGCTCCATGTTCTTGCTGCACCCATCTCCTCCACAATCTCCAGTCCAGTGTTCAGAGTGCAATCCTAAACAGCAACTTGAAACCAAGCACTGGCGGGATGTCCTGAGCCCTTGGCCACCACTGGAAGTAAGTTCAGTACTGAGAGGTACAGGGCCTTGGAAAGGGCCCAGGAGAGGCAGGGCAGAATGGGGTGGATCAGACCCAGGAGTGGGGCAGGATCAACTGAGGCCTCCTCCACCATATCATATTCTTCCTTTCAGACATGGCAGCTTTACATGGGAAAGCTCGTGAAGTAGCCCATAGGGCAGACTGGGGCATTACTCGGCGTAAGGGGAAAAATGCATGCGGCCCCTCTGCGCCAGTGCCAGTTAGGATTGGGCTGCTCATTACAGATGCCCACAGTCCCAGCCAGATCACAGTATAGCTATACTGAAGAACCCCTTCCTTGTAGGCAAAAAAAGGATCATTCTGATAATATGCTCTCACTTGTTTCCTAGGAGAAGCTTGGCTTTCAAAAATCAGAGTGCAAGATTCAGCCTTCCCTTTCCACACCTTGTTTCTGTTTTTTGAGGTGGTGGAGGTAGTTTTGAGCATGCACATAATGCGAAATGTAGATCAGACCGCCTTTAAAAAGTATCAGATGGAAAACCAGAGTAGTGAGAGGTTTATTTGGCATTTTCCGATCGTGTCTAGAATAATAGACCTGCCCCTAGCAGACTTTCCTTGATGTGCATTCAAATGATTACCCTGAAGCCTTTCCAGAGATAATGTAATTCCTCTATACCCTGCACATTGCTTTCAAAAGAAGCCACATCAGCACAGCAAGACCATTGTGCTCTGTGAAGTCTATCAGACTCCACTAACTCTGCTATCTGTTGGCCCTGGTCTTGCTCGGCTGTTTTGAAGACATTTGTAATTACTGCCGAGAAAAGATGTATAACTCCTTAGACAGGATAAGTACTTCCTGCTCTCTGTGTGGCAAGCTGTGCATTAGACTGTGAGACTGACAGGGAACATACTGCAAATGGCTGGTTCTTTTCTCTCCTTCTTATTCAAGCCTGCTCTCTGGATCAGAGTCCACTTAAGGTAGAAAATGCCATAATTACACCCGGCAACAATATGTCGTCAGACTATAATTGAGATTAGGTTTCAATCACTACAATTTCTGAATCAAGATTATTGAAAGGGGTTCAGTAGGCTTTTCAGGCAGAAACAATGTAGATCTGTTTCTCAGAACATTTCCTTTCTTGGGAGAAAAAGAGAAGAAAAACAGACTACTCAAAATTGTAACCAGAAGACACTGAACTAAAAGGAAGAATAGACAGTCATCACGCACTATTAGTACATACATATATACATACATGCCTTTTTTCTTTTATATTGGTAAGCAAGATGTGTATTTCCTGCTCAAAATGAAGTAAAGGACCACAGAAACAGCCTCCGACTATATTTACAAAGAGTTCAACCATGTGACTTGTTTCTTCTAAAAATAAAGGTATGTTCATAAGGTAGCATCCAAAATGAAAGCTTTGCACCATGAAAACTGAAGTTGAATACGTCCTACAGCTGAAATTCAAAGAACTTGTATTGTATTGTTAAAATTCACAGAGGCTTTAAGATCTGAGTTAGAATTGCTGTTATTTGGCTGCTGATGGCTTTTCATATTACTAAGCCTACATAACACATTCAAGTAGAAGCAGCTGAAAAGCATAATTACATATTCATTTGAAGGAGCCACTCTGAACATTGAAATCAATGGGACTTAAATGATGAATATGACTTTGGCCCCAATCCAGTCAAGACCTTGTGCTTCCAGAACTAGTGTTCCAGCAGTGCAAGGCGGTTTATTGTGGTGCAAAAGCCAGTCTGCTGTCATATGCTGCCAAGTCATTCATTGTCACAGGTAGTGAGAGATGTGGCTCGCATGGCTCTGGGAGGCTCCGCAGGTGCCAGTAAGTTGGCGATGGAGGGGGGCCATGGGCATGGAGGGAGAGTAACGAGATGTATCAGGGGAGGGACTTGGGTAGTGTTTGGGGAGGAGGGTGCATCCAGTGGAAGTAACTTGAACCCAGATCCTATCCCAAAACCCCTTCCTGGAAAACCCTCAGCTCTCTTCATATTTACACCAGCAAAAAATGGCTGGTGTAAGTCCAAGGAGACACATATGTGATTGGGCCACCTACTAGAAGTTATTTTTACTTGTCTCCTTCAGGTTGTCCAGTCACCCCCCCCCCATTACAGTACAACTTCTGTTGCTGCAGCTGCATGCTATAATTTGTCAGGGATAGGATTGGGTGGAAACTTCCTCAGTCATGACAGACTGAACTCAGGATAAAGACCATTTTTATAATGACTTCATCTTGTCCAAGCCTAGGCTTGTGCAAAAGATGCTGCAGGAATGCTATTCTGAATTTCATCTCTAGATCTTTAGCAACAAATCTGCCAGAAAATGTTTTTTTTTTTTTAAGCTGGTTCTTTTTGAGTTTAGAACAATCCATCCCACCACACATATGCTTCCCCAAGAAAGCTTCCAGAGAATATCACCAAACACTATTTTGGAGATGGAACTATTTCAGTAGAAGCCCAGTGCTTTCCATGTTCTAAACCCACAGAAGCGTTCTATGTAGATCCCCCTGGTCTCAGGATCAATCCCTGGTGTCTCTTGATAGGTCTAGGAAACAACCCTATCTCAAATCTTAGGAGAAGGTAGTGATATTCAGTGTAGACCAGGGGTGTCAAACTCATTTCATACAGAGGGCCGAAGTTAGCATTCAGGGTGCCTGCTGAGGGCTGGAAGTGTTGTCATTAAGCAGAAAGTGACATCATTAAGCAGCTGATGGCCAGAAATCAGAACTTTGTTATCATATAGAAGAGTGGTTCTCACACATTTAGCACCAAGACCCACTTTTTGGAATGAGAATCTGTCAGGACCCACCAGAAGTGATGTCATGACCCGAAGTGACATAATCAAGCAGGAAATTTTTTTTAACAATCCTAGGCTACAATCCTATCCACACTTATCCAGGAGTAAATCCCATTGACTATCATTGTAAAAAGAATATACATAGTATCTTGTTAAAAGTACAAGTCAGTAACATTTCCTCAAATGCAGTCACACACCATGGTAGCATCAAGTCTAATACATTATAAATAAAATATTGAAATGGATGGGAACCCACCTGAAATTGGCTCGTGACCCACCTAATGGGTCCCAACCCACAGTTTGAGAAACACTGATATAGAAGCTTATTAACTGCAAATGGCAGAAGAGAAAGTATGCAAATCTTGATTGTATTTCAAGATATGGGAAACAATTTTCAAGTGGGCTGCTGTTTCAGCAGTAACACCTCAGCACTGCTCAGCACCTGAGAGCCTGAGGGCCGAATACAAAGCTTTCAGGGGCCGGATCTGGCCCCCGGGCCTTATGTTTGACACCCCTGGTGTAGACCATGCTGAGCATGATTGGATTTAGTATAAAACAGCTTCTTGCGCTTGCTTTTTAAATTCATTGACAACTCTAATCAAGATCCCTTAAAGAAAATACAAGATTAGTATGTATGTATAGACTATGGTGTAAATGAAAGGTGTTGTAATCAATGTCATTTTTTGTTTCATTAGCTATTTTACCTGATTCCTTGGAGGTATTGTTTGTATTCAAACTGTGATTACAGGGTGATGGAAGCAGAAAAAGTACAATGTATGCTGGAGATGTTTTCATTCCATTCTCAGTCCTCATGCTTATGAGGGATGTACGCATTTTTCCCCCTTATGGCAAGATAGTATAGGTGGAGATCCAGATGCAATCTGGTTTCATGAATGCTTAACTTAATGTTTACCTATGATGAGGATATGTGCCAGATGCATACTGACATACCCATGGCATTTGGGTAAATGGGCAAACTATATTTACAAACAGTTCAAATGCCTTTTAATTTTTACAAGGAATATTACTAAGATAGATACTGTGGAATTCATAAATGATCATTACATAGAATAGTTCCAGAATTCACATCTGAATTACAACATACCCTTTTCATTTAACCTCCAACATTTCTTCCTTCTTGGCTTAGAGATTTTACAGTTGATGAGAACAGTCGGAAAATGTTCTAGCAAATAAATACAGTAGCTCTATAGCAGGGGTGGGCAAACATTTTGGCAGGAGGAACATATCATCTCTCTGATACTGTGTTGGGGAGCTGGGAAAAAAGAATTAATTTCCATTTTAAATTTGAATAAATTTACATAAATTTACATAAATGAATACATTAGAGCTGGAACTTATATAAATGAATGAATTTTACTAAGCTTATGGCAAGACCTTGAAGCAGCTGACAATATTCCATCTGCTCTTTGGTGTGAGCGAAGAAGCATTTTGGCTGCCCTTCATGTGAGAGGTGAAGTTGCTGCTTATCAGCCTGCGTGGAAGGCAACTGGAGGCCAGAAGTGATACCAGACCAGAAAGATCCATCTGAAATGTTGTGTGGTTCTTGCAAGGCAGAACCTTTCTTTGATTGTAAAAATCCCCTCGGGGATTTAGAAACAGCCTGCCTATGTAAATCGCCTTGAATAAAGTCAGAGGAGTAATCCGATGACCAGAAAGGCGGTATATAAATACCCAGTTGTTATGATTATGATTATGATTATTATACACATAACTATAACTTGGCCTGCAGCTCGCATCTGGTGATTATGACTGACAGTCATGGGCCAGACCAAGCTCCAACAGTCTTCAATGGGCCAGAAGCTCATTGGAGACTGGGGGCTCCCTGCTGGCCAGAAAGGGGGACCTCAAGGGCTGCAAATTACCCCCGGGCCCGAGTTTGCTCACCTCTACTCTATAGAAATCTGGTTTTCATGTGGTTTGCCAGAGATTGGCAAGGCAGACTTGTGCACGTGAAAGCAGTCACACCAGAGCAGAACAGGTGCATATGTGTGTGTTTTAATGAATTGCAACCACGACTCATTGAACTCATTGAACAAGTTAGTTCTTTTTCAGTTTCTGTAAGAGACTTTGCTTGTTGAGTCCATTATGTATAATGTGGACCTCTTTAGACAAACTTCTTCCATTTTGTATCCAATACATGTATACCCAATACATTTTGGGGGAAACCCTGTTCATCTCAATCCATATGCCATTTCCAACTTTGGTTTTGCTTTTTAAAATTTTTTTTAACAATCTTGTAGTAATTTGCTTAAATAGTAAGAGAGAATGAGAGTTTACTAGCAGTTTTATACTCAGGTGAAAAAGTTTGTTACATGAGGATTGATTAGTTAGTGCATAATCTGACTGCGAGCCCAGTCCTATCCAACATTCCAGCACTGTTGCAGCTGCAGTGCAGCCTCAAGGTAACAGACGTTCCTTAACCCTGGAGGAAACTCTGTGACTGCCCCCTACCCACAACAGCATGCAGTGCACATCCCGTTGGCACAGCAACATCAGTGCTGGAAAGCAGGATAGGGTTATTTCCTGCTGCGCATTAAAAGAGTAAAGTGGGAAGCAAGATGGTGGCAATACATAATTCTTTTGATACAATATATAGTATTCCTTCCTACTCATTAAAGTTAATTTTTCTTCTGAGGGTCTGTTGTCTAAAGGGTTCTGAAAAGCTTAATCACTCCTTTAATACCAACTTAAAATTGGTTTGCAGATCCATATTTCACACACACACACACACACACACACACAGAGAGAGAGAGAGAGAGAGAGAGAGAGAGAGAGAGAGAGAGAGAGAGAATGAATGTTGACATTGGGATTTCAGGTTCATAAATCTACCGTTTTATGCATTCTCAATAACAGCCAGTCTCTCCAGAGCAGCTATTTAGTCTACTGTTTGAAAAATGCACTATGACAAATGTCGGCATGTTCTGAGACCCCAAGTTTCCCTTTTGTCATTTGATATTCTCCTTAGTGGCAAATGGTAGGCTTTAAATAAAAATTATAGCTTAAGTTTTCTCTGCCATTGAGCCCCAAGTACACATCAAACTTTGGGCACCTAATTAGACAAGTGACATTACTTAAGCTAACATTATACATAAAATTAAGTATGAGATGCCACATTAGATTGTCACAGAAAGATCATGGACAGCAGGAGGAATATTTAGGAAGGAACATCTTTAAGAAGAAACATTAGACATTGGTTTGGAGGTACTGGAATTATTGCAATTTAAAGCTCAATACTCAGAAATAATTCCTCTTGTATTCAATGGGGGTTTTTTACGCCCAGGAAAGTGTGTATAGGATTGCATCCTTGTATTCATTCCACCTTTAATTGTTTCAGGCTGTGATCCTAAGCATGTTTACGTGGGAGTAAACCCCAATGCACACTTAATAGGACTGAGTAGACATGCATAGGATTGTGCTGTCAGTTTCATAAGGCTTTTCATTCACATTCAGCTCTTTTTCCTTCTTTTGTTATTTCTCCAGTATCTGTCTGACTGTGAGTCTGTGACCTCATTCATCCAAACAACCAATGAGATGATAAAATTGTTCCTGGGCTACACCAGGACTACAGTGGGTGATCACAAGCCTTTATGCTCCCCTAGTCCTTTATTGCTAGAGGGATTGCCAAACCAAAGGTACGTTTATCCACAAGTGGCAGTAGTTTGTGCAAGTAGCACCATTTTGAGAAGAAACATTTGCTGAAATTACTATAATGACTCACCAAAATGTTGCACTAGATCCAATGTTGGCTTTTCTGCCTCTGTTTGAGGAAGATTTTACAAACCTGATATGTAAATAACTAAGAGGGCTTTCTTACGGCAACAGCAAGGCTGGTTGTAGAATGTAATTGGAAATAATCAATAAAAGTGTTGCTGACATTTTGGTATCAAAAGATATGGCATCCGGCTTTAATGGGAAAATTACTGCAGTAGGTGAAATTGTCAAGAAGAATTGTCAATAATATATTTATTATTATACAGTGTGCTAATCAAGTTGGTGGTTCCATTTTTCCACCACTGGTTCAGGCATCTTTCTGGAAAGGTGAGCTGGGTTGATGACTGTAAGGTTCTCCTTTGCTTTGCTGTGATGGTTACTACAATTTGTAGAGCGTGTTTTGTAAATTTCTTGATCTCATTGCAAAGCATTGGATCCTGTTCTTTGGTTAACAGTTGTTTAGTGTTGTTTTGAAAATTTACAAAGAAAAAAAAATTCTGCGCATACAAAATTACCATAAGAAGGAAGCTAGAGAGAAAGAGGCTCTTCCGCCCGACATCTCATTTTCTATGTAAAAGAGGTTTTTGTTTTTGTTTTGAAACAGGGAAGCATTCAACCAACAACCTACCATTGGCAATGTAGAGTAGTGTATGAAAAATACATGAAAGTAAAAAAAAAATAATGTAAAATGAGTGATGAAAATCAGGAGCAGAGTCTGCAGATTCTAGATCTTTTTTTTTTTTTTAAGCAAATATGCCAGGGAATAATAATAATAATAATAATATAATAATAATAACAGGTATTTATATACCGCCTTTCTTGGTCTTTATTCAAGACTTTATTCAAGGCGGTTTACATAGGCAGGCTTATATTTAAATCCCTTATTAAATAGGGATTTTTACCATTTGAAAGTAGGTTCTTTCTTTCAAGAACCACTACATACAGGTGTTTCATTCTGATCTGGCTTCACATTCTGGCCTCCATCGTCCCACGCTCAGAGCAGATGGAATAGCTCGGCTTCAGCTTGTCAGCTGCTTCAAGGTCGCACGGTGCCAGTGGCCTCGAACTGGCGACCTTGTGGATGTTATCTTCAGGCAGACGGAGGCTCTACCCTCTAGACCAGACCTCCTGCCCTCCTGGGAAGAGCTGTAGCTCACTTGTGCACATGCTCTCTATGATGTAGGTCAGATGTTCAACCCCTGGTGTCTCCAGGTAGGACTGGAAAAGACTCATCTTTGAAACCATGGAGAGCTATTGCCAATCAGTGAGATAGTCCCTCAGCCAGAAGAACTGAGGGACTGACTCAAAATAAGGCAACTTCCTAAATTTCATCCAGTGAGGCATTATTTCCCATCAGTTACCAATGCATGTGTTAAATTGGAATAAGTCCATGACTAGGCAGAGAGGACAAAGGCCCTATTTGCACTTGAATCAAGGCCTTTGTCCCCTTGGTCCAGTGCCTTTCCCCCCCATTATGTAATGTTTTCTAGATGTCCTTGCCTAACCCAACTACTACATTCTTCTACTACATTCTTCTAGGTCTCACTACCCCAGAAACAATCATTTCACCAGCAAGTGTTCTCACTTCCCATGTCTATCACTAGAGTGGATGACTTCTGAGAGCCAATGAAGGCCAGAGGACTGATTTCATCTCATTAGCAGGATCAGTAACATCTATTAATTTGTTTTGGGACAAATGATTACCCTCGTATGCATTTTAAGTAGACTGCTCTATCTGTTATTGATTAACTCAGCCAGACACCTGATTGAGTAGTGTACAGAATGTGCTATTAGTGTTATTGTGGCTAATTAGTTTGTTTTAATGATCAGTTCTTGTCATTAGGCCAGTCCATACATTACTGTGGTCTTTACATCTTCTGAAACAAATGTGCAAATCCAGTTGTTCTCCTTATTTCAACAGCATAAGCGTCTGGCAAGAGTCTGGTCGACGTGGCAATAGAATAAATTGTCCGGTTTCAAACCGTGTCGGCCCTCATGTTTGTCACTGAACTAAAGCAGAATATTGTTGCCCTTCACTTCGTGCTAATGAAATTCTGTGGTGCAGGCTATATTTATGGGAAAGGGGGAAAACAATATTTGTGGCTGGTTAGCTTTAAAGAAATGACAGCTGTTTGAAAACTACCTACAATTCTGGTATAGACCTGACAGATGGATAAGTTTATCATATGATTTTTTTTTCCTGTTCATTGCTCCAGGTTTATCTGTATACCTCATGAAGATATTCATTTTACACACAGCATCTCCTTAGTGAGTTTACAGGAATGGAAGAGAAAAAAGAAGACCAAAAAGAGCTTACATTGTGGAGCTCTCCGTTTTGAGGACACTGGTATGGTGGTAAACAGTTGCTCTATACCGCATCTCTCCATATGAGAGCTGTTCCATGACACTACTGAATACATGAATCATTTATCTGCTCTCTCAATAAGTGGGGAGAGGGGATTACCCTTCCCTGTGACACTGATAAATTCACCTTGATTTAAGGCAGAATAATAACAAAGCATAGCCACACAAACACATCCAATTAACAGAGGAACAAGTTGAATGACTATCAGGGACATGTGTGTGATGTGCAGGTGGCACAGTGTTCAGAGGCAAAATTTTTGTGCCACTGTAACCGTCCTTTGTCATCATTTATGTTTGAAGATATGAGCTGTGCATTTCCCATTCCAGTAGATCCCTAGATAAAGATAACTACGAGCTTCTAAAATGGGCTTCCCTTTCCACCAGGATACCTCCTCTCCCACCCCCTGACTCTGAGTCACTGTTGAATTTTCCATCCCTCTTTACGCTCAGAAGCGGCAGATTGTTAAGGCTGGAATAAGAAAAAGCACAGGTGGTACCACCTACTGCAAGGCCTTTAGCTTTCGTCAACAGCTGTTGTTCTTTTCACAGTTTGTTCATCAGAAAGAAAGAAAGACCCATGGGGCTCTTGATGTCATGCAACAATACCATCCATTTCGTCAGATGCATCTCGGCAGTTTAATTGATGACATATTGGTGAATAATTTAGCCTGGGTTTGCAAATTATATTTGTGTATACCTGTACAAGAATGGACATTCCATTTGTCTCAGCTTATTATTTTATTGCACAGGCAACAAATTACTTGTATTCCATTTGCCGAAACATTTCTGTGCTAAAGACATTTCAGCTACGGCTGAGAGAGAGGAAATGTCATCAAAGCACAGAATGTGCACACAGCACAAACAAAAGCAAAAATGAAATACGCTCCTCACACCCCCCCACCAGCAAAAACTGATAGAACTGACATTATTTTGGAGAAGAATTACCACTGCTGTTTCTTATTTATTCTTATTCAATCTGGTATTTTCGAATAAGACTCGCAACACAATCTTATGCATGTTTACTCAGAAGACTCATTGAGTTTAATGGTGCTTGCTCCCAGGTAAGTACATAGAGGATTGCAACCCATTCTTACATGTGCCAAGTTGCTCTTTTTTTTTCTTGACGCTGTTGCCTCTAAGATTTCCTAGCCGTCATAAGCATCCAGAACTGAATATCAGAATTTGAATTTGTTCATATTTCTGAATACTTTCCCCCCCAAGTAACTGGTTATTAATTCATTTTATAGAAGGGCCGCTTTGAGGAAACAGAAGGTGGTAACAGAGCCCCACTTCTTAACCTCAAATTAAGTCCTACTGGTTTGGTGTGTAATCAACTCTTTTTGCCACAGTTTACTGTCTGCTCAATGAGTGAATCTGTGACGCAGTTGAAAAACACTGTGGACTGACACAGGACATTATATTTGTAGTGCCATATATATTGGGGCCAATCTACATATACAGGTCATCATTTCATGTTCATGAAGTGAAATGTGAACTGAGTCTCATAGTCACAGAGGGACATGACAACCTGAAAGAAGGCTCCAAAGAATGGCATTGTATGGTATGAATTAGGAATCCAAACTCTTGTGGTCCTATAGTGTGCACAATCACTCCAGAAGCAGCAACATGAATCTGATTCACAGGCCAATCCTATGCAGGATTGGGCTTTACTATGGAGGGTTTTGCAGGAAGGGGTGGATCCAGTGGCAATGGCATCCTGGATCGTATCCTATTTTCAGCCTCCCTGCCCCGTTCTTGTCCTTGTGCCAGCTAAAGAGCTGACATAGGTCCAAGGAAGCAGAGGACTTTCTTGAACCTATGGCATAGGACCTGTTGTGGAGGGGGAGGCTTTAAGAGAGGTAAGGGGATTTAAATTCCCTTTCTCCTCTGAAGCCTCCTGACCAACCCCCTCTCTGCACTCCTTTTTGGTGCAGATAAGTATTCAGTATACCTGAATTCAGTATTCAGTATATCCTTTTCAGTATGGCTGCACCTGTGGGAGGTTTGTGTGGATTGTGTGGAAGTTTGTGTGATTCATTGACTCCCCCTCCAATTTATTGCCCCCAAAAGCCGCTTCAATCACCTCCATGGCTGGGAAGGCCTCGGCATTATTGAAAGATATGAGAACACTGGTGGCAATTTTTAACATGGTTTCTATGCATATATTTAAAAAACAAAAACACATAAGACCCTGCCTTCAACTGAATCAGAACACTGGTCTGATTCAAATTCAGCAACGTCTATGCTGCCCATTTCTTACATTTCAGATTGCCCATTTTAGACTGCCCATTTCAGATTGGAGTCTTTCCCAAGCGTACCTGGAGATGCCAGGGATTGGATCTGGGTCCTTCTTCATTCAATGCAGGTGTTTTTCTATTGAGAAATGCTTTTACCCCCCCCCCCCAAAACAAACAAACATGAACCTATCCATCTGAAGGCTGGTAAAAGAAAAATAAGCACCAATTAAACTCCATTGGTGATAACTGGAGGCACAGGAGTTATTTTACAGTCTTCCCATTCATATTTAGTTGCACATATGGTGGTAATGCTCTGGCATTGCCAGCATAACATTCTCCAGTGACAAAGTTTAGTTATAGTCATTGCTAATAATGGCTGTAATGTGGTGCATGTAGATGTGCACAACAGGGATTAACAGCATGGATGGAATGATAACAGAACAGCTTTGTGAATATATAACCTAGAAGAGTGAAACTAATCCAGCGCTTCCCAGGCTTTTTAGCACTGCGACCTACTTCAGGACTCAAAAGGTCTCTTCCCCCTCTCACCATCTCCCTGCTCCTGAGCTCCACCCTCCTCTGCTGCCTGACTGAGGGGGAAGATCAGCTGCTTGTGGACTGTCTGGTTGCTCCGGAGTCGTGATGTTGACGCAGGGGCAAGTGCCTCCTATCCTATTCAGTGCAAGGGGTGGCAACCACTAGGAGTAGCCAGACTTGGTGCTGGTTGCATCAGCTGGACAGCACCCCAGTGTGCACTACACCACAGCCGCCCAGTCTGGTTGAGCTTGTTAGGAAGTGGCTACAGCCAGTGTAGCAGGCTGTTTTCATGACCCACCAAAAAGAGTTGCGAACCACTAGTGAGTCTCAACCCACAGGTTGGGGACCACTGATCTAATTCATATTATGGTTTGCTCTTTGGTTTCAGTTTTGTAAAAGTATTGCATCATCACAAACCAGCCCATTGAATGGCTCGAGGTTCATCATACCCATTGTAGAACTTGGCAAATCAGTTCTGTTACATTGGTTGTGTTTTTGCAATGCTGAAATGTAGGTACGGTCAGGAGGAGATGAGTTCTTATTTCTTGTGGAAACTTTCAGGATGCCAATTTTTGTTTATCCCGTGTCAGGCGACATTGTGGAACAGAGAGTTCATTAGGCTTTCACACCTGAAACATCAAATGCAACCAGATTCCACATTCACCAGTCCCCTTAAATAAATAATCCCACTATGTCATTTCCAATGTGACTGCAGAAGCTGACCTCATGTCCCCAGCCCATAGCAGGGTGCTTTGTCAATCCTTTCTTTATGATTGCAGCATGAAGACGTGATACCTGCCTGAATTTTTAATGCTTGGCTTTTGCCCTGTTGACTCAAAATGTTAATGTTACTTACTGTAAACATGTTTTTCTTTATTTATTTCTGCCATTGCACAAAAATTCTCCTGGGAACAGTCCAAACATTGCATTGTTACATACACATGGTAACAGGGTTCAGGAGTCACCTCTAGATGTTCAGCATATCGGGGTCAGAGAAAACGGGCATCTTTTTACAAAATAATGGGAAGCACTAGTTGGCTATTCTGCAATCTATGCTGGGATTACTACAGCATGAAGCTCATGTGTGTTATAGAAATTTAATAGAAGATACTTATTAACATTGAGAATATGTGGGATCTATGTGGGGAGGAGTCTGATAGAAACAGCATGATAGAAAGATAGCTACAAAGTCATAGGCCTAGTCATAATTGTGTGCGCTTAGGAAGAGATAGATAAACAGATGGTTGAGAATTTCTTAACGTACATTAAGAGTCTATAACCGTACACACTGACTTTGGATAATGAATCCATCAGTACTGTGGATCATATTTTCATGCTTAGAAAGCATTAGCACATTTTGACTTCTGTGAGATACATGTCATGCCCAAGTTAATTCCCATTCCAAATGAGAATTATTGACAATCGAGAAGCAACTTTATATTCACCTACCAGATTTCTGTAGTTTGAAGTCTGTAGTTTATTGAAAGTAGTTGCGTGCCTGCCATAGACTTCCTTGGAGCAAATGGCCCAGGCGCTGGCTGCTAGAACCCCGCGGAAGTCTCTCTGAGGCTCTCAACGGGGGTGGAAACTGTGATTCCGGTTTGCCGGAAGCAGTCTATAGCGTCGGGGAACCTCATAGAGGTTTCCCTGGCGTGGGAGGAGGTCGCGCAAGGCTCTGTGAGCCTCTAGTGAGTGGAGGGGGCCGATTTCTGCATGGTGGGGCACGATAGCCCGTGAGGGGCGCCATCACGGAGCTTTGCCCTGGGTGCGGGGTTAAGGAGGTCCACGGCTGATTGAAAGCATTCTTAAATGTTGTAGAACTTATTTCAAATGTAGATCGTTTATCATCCGTGCATTCACTGTGTTAATAGAATATTGCTTGACTAATGGCCCAATCCTATCCCCCACCAGTTTACACTTTGCAGCATGTGCTGAATGCAGTGGTGGAAAGAGTGACCAGATGACCTGGGAGAGATAAGTAAAAATATTTTTTACCTACTCTCTGTAGGCCACCTGGTTATCAGTGGGTCTCCTTGGACCTACACCTACTATTTTGCTGGCCTTAGTGTGAGAAAAGTCAGGTGTGGGTGTTCGCTGAGAAGGGGACATAGGATCTCAGCATGAGCTGCTGCCACCAAGATCTTTCCCCTCCCTGATCCATACACCATTCCTCCCCCATCTGCCTCTGCTGCCACTGTGCCTGCTCCATCAGATGTAGCAGGTGCACAGAGCCTCTGGCCTTCTGTGCTGGTGGTTTTGGTGTGCACAATGACAGTATGCCGTCATTTTTGCACCGTCATAACAGGATGTACAGCAGAATATCACAAGATCTGCTGCTATAGGCCCAGGCCTGGCACAGGCAATTCAGGCATCCTCAGGAGCAAGTGACTACTTGGGAGCAAGGGGCTCCTTGGGAGTTAAGGGCTCCTCAAGAGTAGGAAAGCAACACGAGTACAGCCTGAATCCAGCCCCTAGGTGGGAAGTCTCCCTGGGAGTAGGGCCTTAGATCTCACAAGATCTCAGGCTGGTCACATGGTTGGAAAGGGAGGGGTCAGGTGGGCTGGCTGCTGAGTTCATGAGGAACCCAGCAGGCAAAGGGAGGGCTTGCTCTTCCTTGGGCCTAGGCTCCTGGAAGACAGCCAGGGAAAGCTAAAGCAACCCCACTACCTTTAACTGGCTTGTCGGTTACCTTGCTGTCCCTTCGTGTAGATCCTGGTCCCAGGAGGGGCAAGGAGGAGAGGGTGAAGACACCCAGGGAAAACAGCAGCAAGAACCCTGACATGTGGTGATCTCAGGGAACCACCTTGCCCTACAATTGAGGGAATGCCTGTGTACCTGAACACAGCCAGCGTGTGAAGCACCAACCCCAACCCCCAGGAGGCCTCTAGGCAGCTGCGAGCCTCATCACAGGGCTCCAACAACCCTGCCTGGGCAGAAGGACTGACCTAAGTCAAAACCCATGTTGAGTATTAGACTTGTGGACTTTGAGCTGGGCCCCTTGTGGTGCAACAAGGGGTCCAATGAATGTAAAATCATTACCCAAGTAAACCGCCTCTCTCAAGCAAGCAAGCGGTCTCTGTGGTCCATCCCTTGGAAGGGTAAGTCATTTGCACTGTGTTCACCCTCCCCGTTAGAGCCAGACCACCCAAGGGGAAGATGGGGTCCTGCCATGAATGTCACAAGGCCCTGCATTGGATTGGGCCACCCAACTTCTATGATATATATCTTGCACCCAGGTTAATCCCAATTCCAAATGTGAACTATTGAGAAGCAACTTTACATTCGTCCACCAAATTTCTGTAGGTTGTTAATTGAAAGCATTCTCAAATGTGGCAGAACATACTTCAAATGTAAATCATTAATCACTTTTGCATACATTGTTTTAATAGAATATTGCTCGACTAACTGAATTTAGGTTATGATGCTTGTGACTGTAATCCATTGCTGTATATTGAAACAGTCCATATACCAACCCCATTGACTTCTGTGGATCTTGAAATTTCTGTCCAAGCCTGTCAAATGTCCCTCATTTGGAAGTACTCCACATTTAAAAAAAGAAAAAAGAAAACTCTTGCTCTTCAAATGGAGAATGATTGATGTGATTTAAAGCATGAAGAGGCAGAAACTTTTATAAGAATCTTACAAAACTCAATGAGAACAGGAAAGACAAATCTAAACCCTTTCAACACAGTAAACTTCCCAAATCAGGAAGAGACCTAACCTAGAATTTTCATTTCTGCAATTCTAGTTTTCTATGGGCAGGCTTTTTTGTTTTTGTTTTTGCTCTCACGAAGTAAACGTATCAGGTCATCTATGAATGTGAGTCTTCCACTTGTCGTCTAAAGTGATATAGTGATATGGGAGATATGGGATATGGGAGATATGGGAAAGATATGGGAGAGCTCAATTATCTTATGAGTCACCTTTCCAGAAGTAGCACTTCAGCAGCTGAGGGCCGGATAAAAAGCTTCCTCGGGCTACATCCAGGCCTTACATTTGACACTCCAGGTCTATCTATACACTTGCATATTTATTTGTTTTCCTAAAGTAGTTAAAGGAGTGGTCAATCAGACATAGGGGTAGAAGCAACAAACAAGCTCTTAAACTAGCAACAACCCCCCCCCCCCACTGGTGGAGGCCAATAGTTCTACCGAGCTGAGTCTCCTACTGCTGCTTGTTGCATTGCTGTCAGGCTGGGAGTCCCGCATGTATCACTGGACACCACCTTAAGTGCCACCAGTGGTATGAGTACTACTGGTTGAGAAACACTGCTTTACAGTATAGGGAGTGATCAACTGGGGGTGATCAGGCCCTGCAGACCTCCTGTGGAAAAGGTTCCAAAGCCAGAGAAAAAGGTCCTGAGGTCACAGAAAACGCCCTGACTTGGAAAAAATTGTGAGACATGATACATCCAATTATGCATGGTATTGAGCAGTGTTTCTCAAACTGTGGGTCAGGACCCACTAGGTGGGTTGCAAGCCAATTTCAGGTGGGTTCCCATTTATTTCAATAGTTTATTTTTAATGTATTAGACTAGATGCAACCATGGTATGTGACTGCCTTTGGGGAAATGTTACAGACCTGCACTTTTAACAAGCTACTATGGATATTATTTTAACAATGATAGAAAATGGGACTTACTCCTGCGTAAGTGTGGGAAGGATTGCAGCCTAGGATTGTTAAAAATTTTCTTCCTTGATGATGCCACTTCTGGTTATGTCATCACTTCCAGTGGGTCCTGTCAGATTCTCATTCTAAAAAGTGGATCCTAGTGTTAAATGTGTGAGAACCACTGGTTCGGTCGAGAGGAGCGTTTTTCCCTCTTTCACAATACTTGAACCAGAGATCATTCACTGAAACTAGCTGGTGGGAGATTTAGGATGAACAAAAGGAAGTACTTCACTTAGCTTGTAAGGAAGTGCTTCACTTAGCTTGTAATTAGTTGGTGGCTGAGGGCTGGGGGATAAGAATAGGCCTAGGATAGGATAAGAATAGGGGGATAAGAATAGGCTGGGGGATAAGAATACCCCTGAGGGCTGGGGGATAAGAATAGGCCTTCAGTTTGGCTGTACTTGTCGTAAGAGGCGACTAAACAGCCACCGGGTAGATGGGACTCCGTCAGCCTGGGAAGGCAGCTCATCTGAGAGAAAGAAAACTCTGACCCCAAACCTCCACTGCCTTGTGGCTACATCCAGTTGTGGAAAAGGCTTCAGGAGACAACCTCGAGGCAAAATCCGGAGCCGGAGTCCCTGAGGCAGTTCATGGCTGAACACAGTCACGTTCTGGCAACTCCTGCGATGCCGCTGGAACCAACCGTATTGGCCTCTGCCTTTTCATTGGACCATTTCAGCGACGTGGAGGGGGGGATTTGCTGCATGGGTAACAGCCTATCCTCCATATCTACTTTACCCAGGCTTCGCGCACTGGAGAGGACACTCTGTTCCAGAACCACCATTCAGAGCGTGACACCATAGTCTTCTGAGACTGAAGGATGCCAACATGTTTACAGTTGGTGGAATTCATTGCCATAAGGCAGTGTTATTCAAACTGTGAGGTGCAGCTCTTTAGGGAGGTGCCAGGAACTCAAAGGGGAGGCACAGGGTGTCCTCTCGCAGCGATACAGTCACACCCCTGGGCAGAATACGAGCCCGTCTTCTGCCCGTTGTCTGCACTTTTTTTAAAGCAGAAGAAACGGGAGTTGTTCAGCTGTGAGAGTGGCTGCTGAAGCCCTGCCCTCTTCTCCCTCCACTCCAAGGCCACCACCTTCTGTGTTTGCTGCATATTGTTTCCAAAGCTCTTCGACTCCAACCCCCATCTTGCAGTCCTTAAGCCTCGCTGATCCTTGTCTAGTTGGTTCCTAGTTCCCAGCCTGGGATCGCTTCTCATCAAAGTGAAATCTCTCTTTTCAACCCCCTCCCTCTTCCACTCCCCCCTTTCAATCGCCAAACCTTCCTGCTTTCCTCCCCCTCCCCAAATAAAACGCTTCCTATTTTACCAGTCATCAGGACTCTTAAATTTGCTTCCATACAGTTGGTGAAGGGTTGGGGGGGGGGAGAGAGAAGCACACACTTTACTTGGCCAGGAGCAGAAAAAGGGTACTGTTTTTAAAGTGATTTATTAATCTTTTTGTTTGACTGAAGAGGAAAGGCTGTATTTTTAAAGTGATGAATCTTGCTATTTGAAGGGAATACTTATCAGCCATTGATGAAATGATTGCCAGCCCAATCCTATCCACACTTTCCGGGGAGTAAGCCCCATTGACTCTAATGGGACTTACTTCTGAGTAGACATGCATAGGCTTGAGCTGTGCATCTCCTAGTATAGGAGCCAAATCAGCTTCCTAACCAAACCCTTGTCAGCTCTGATATATTTTCATGGTCTATTTTTGTTTTCCCCACCAGCTGCTGGAAAAATTTAATTTCATTAAATTAATAAAGGATTCAATCCTATCCAAGGAGAATGGGAGAAATGACTAGTTGAATTGGGGTCCACAGGGGTGTGAGTGTGTAATGTTGGTCAGACTGGTTGTTCACAAAGTTCATTTGATAAAACAATTCTATTGTTATGCTTACAAAGTTTTAAAAAATGAGTCCTCCTGGACCAGACAAAATCTACCTACTCCATTATCCTGTCTCCAACAGTGATCAGCAGCTGATCATTTATAAAGCATGTATATTGCTGTGTATTAATAATATATTTTTAAGATCTGCATTTAATTAATATGATTAATATAATTAATATTAATATAGTTAATATAATTTAATATTAAATATAATATTAAAATATTAAATATAATATTAAATATTAAAATATTATATTTAATATATTTAATATAGTTAATATTTCTGGCCACTTCCTGTTTAATGATGTCACTTCCAGCCCTTAGGAACATGATGGGGAGTCATGGCCAACAGCCACGGGGGTCAAGAGAGCCACTGACTGGAAAAGTTTGAGTACCACTGCCATATGGTGTGATGTTGGCCACTAATCTGCATAGCTTTAAAGGGAGATTAGACAAATTCATGGAGGACAGGTCTATCAAAGTCATGCTCCAGTTTCAATGGCAGTATGTTTCTGACAGCCCAGTCCTATCTGATAGGGCTGCTAGAAGTATGTGCATTCCACTGGTGGAAGCCTCAGTATCCATGCAAAGGTGCCTGGATCAAGCAGGCATTGCACACCATTGTCACACTTGCTGATGCCGACAGTAAATGCAATGAGGCTGCTAGTGCCTTGTAAAGCAGTGATGGGGCAGGAAGTAGGAGGGATAGAGGAGGAAGGGGGGAAGGGGGCATTTCTGGGCAGGGGTGGGAAGGAAGGTGAAGCGGGGCTGGCAGGGGGCGGGATGGGCGGCACTCATGTGTGACTATATACTATCCCCCTTCAATCTCCCTTTCATTCTCTGTTGTTTCTGCACCAGCAAAGTATCTGGCACTGAATCAAGGAGACCTACAGGGAAAGTGGAGGCTTTCTTCAGGGTATTGGGATGAAATTTCACTTCCCTGGAGGTATGCTCTGCAACTGCCCCTCCCGCCATTGGATGCAGCATGCACATTAGGGGGCGGGATTTTGATTGGGTTGGGTTGTGAATTAGCAGTTGCAGGGAGGCAAAAGTAGGAGAGAGGTCTGCCTTTCTGCCCTACTTGTGGGTTTTCCAGGGGCAGATGGGGGGCCACTGTGAGAAATAGAATGCTGGACTGGATGGGCCTTTAGCCAGATCCAGCAGAGCTGTTCTAAGTGCGTGCTGACTGAATCTCAGTGACAACATGTGGAGCAGAGATTTCCTTCCTGATCTCAACTGATGGGACAGATTTAGAGGATGGAAGGTGGTGTGTAAGACATCAACAAGGGTTGAAATCCCTGCAGAAAATTGTACAGAGTGCTGAATATAAAGATTAGGAGGGAATGGAATACATGCTGATAATCTTTGCACATTTTCCTCTTTTTTTCTCTTAAAATTTCCCACTACTTTTCGTGACATCTTCACACTCTTCCTACCCCCAATATGGCAATGAATATTGTGCCTTTCTCTATAAATGTTCTTTCCATTTCTGAAAAGAAGAGTCACTTTAACTGCAGTTCTTTTTAATGCCTCCCCATTCCATATTTTCTTGAATGTGGCTTTTAGATAACAATGGTAAAATCAGTGTGAATGCTAATAAAAAAAAAAGTTCAGTATACAGTTTCTCACTTCTAAGATGTGTGAACCAGATGATAATGGAAACAGAAGTGCAGAAACCTTTTATAATCTATTTGTGGCATAATGCAGACAAAATGTGCCACTTTATTGTCGCTGAATGTGGCTAATTATTAGGCAGAAGGGAATCAAAATTATTTTTTTTTAATGCATCAAGAGTTTGTGTGTTTTTTTAAAACATGGCAGTATGTCAGTGAACTCATGAATCTGTGATACTGAAAAAACTGATGTAGATCTCCTCCAATCTGTAACCAGTCTTAGTGGGGAAGAATCACAAAAGAAGTGGGTGATACTGTATTGTGATTTTTTAAAAAGGCACATTCATGCCCACGTGGAACCATCTATATAGTTCATTTTCTCAAGTAGGTTATGAAAATGTATAGTTATTTGCGTTCATAGAAAACTCTGTAGAATGATGGCAATAGGGTTCTTATGCATCTGGCCATAGAGATCTAAATGTTATGGATGTTTCAGGCTGTAATATATATTGCTCCATTCTTCCCTGAGCAGGTACAATTGTTTACTTTGACAAACCGAGTGAGCAAGTTGACACATGTAAAAGTAATTCAGCAAAATGTCAGATCCATAGGTCTTTCGCAGTGGCAATATACTCTAGCTGGCTGTATTTAACAGCAGTGCTTAGAATCAGATTTCACTCCCTTTCCTCAGCCTTGAAAGATTTAGGCACTAAGAAGGTGCTTTGTTATAGTACTTGCTGAGCCTCCGGGGGTGAAGAGCAAGGTTTGTACCTCCATATTACTCTCTTGCCAGGTGGCGCGGCAGCTTGTTGCGGCAGTTAAAAGACAGAGCCATATGCCCATTTTTCCATTGTAATTGCTATGGAGGAAAGGACATTTGGGAAACAAAAAGAAAAATGAATGGCAAGAGGGATATTTTTTTTTTCTGAGCCCGGAGAAGATAACAAAGAACGGCTTAAAAAACAGCAACAAACCACACAGATAAATGACACTGATCTAGGACAGCCTGTTGATTTGATCATAATCTGCATGATCCACACAACTGGAGTCATTTGGAACTTCAAGGCCATAAGGACTGGCAGCCTGGTCAACAGGCAAGTTAAGACAGAATACTTAGAGTTCAGCTGGTTTCCTCCTACTGCTTCAATGGGACTGTCAGCTCAAATTCAAATACTCCAGCTAAATTTGGTTGTGCATCTGGCAGTCAAGCAGGAGAGAAACTATAAAGGCAATGACTTAGATTTCTATTCTTCTTCAGTCATTCTTCCAGAAAGCGAAGGCATGTGCCAGGAATACCTTACAGCCCAATCCTAACTAAATTCCCATGTGGTGATGCAGCAGCACCGGTGAGGGCTACACTTCATCTCCCAGGCAACTTGAGGTTTGTCCCCTTGCCCCGGGTAAGCCTCAGCAGCTGCTGTGGGTCAACTTGGACTTGCACCAGCTATACTGATGGCACAAGTCTGAGTAGTTCCGTGCAGGCAGATCACGCCCAAGAAGGGGGAAAGGATACAGTGCAAGCCAGTATCACCGATCCTGCCCACCCCTGGGCTTGATCTGCCCACCCCTGTCCCTATCACCACCTCTCTGCCTTGTTCCACCTCTCCCCATCCTTCCCCCACCCCTGTGCCAGACTTACCTGGTCTGGCAGGTGTTCAATCACTCTGCCAGTGTGCAAGGGAAGATTCTGGCCTTCCTGCCAGCTTGCCAGCCAGTAAGTTTGTAAGCCTTGAACACCACCGCATTTGCCCCTGCCCCACTTGTGTGAGCGGAGGAGGAGGCTTGGAGCTCTGTCTCTAACAGAATGTTGCCTGGTGCCTTGTGCTATTCCCATATGCTCAATATACATTCTTGGGGAAGGTAGATCATCATCATCAGTATTTAGATACTGCTTTTCAACAAAAGGTTCACAAAGCGGTCTACAAAGTCAAATAACTAAATGGCTCCCTGTCCCAAAAAGGCTCACAGTCTAAAAAGATGCAGAAGAACCCCAGCAAACAGCCACTAAAAAGACACTGAAGAGGGATAGTTACTCTTCCCCTGCTAAATATAAGAGGAATACCACTTGAAAAAGTGAGGTAGACAGCTTGAGCTATTTCCCCCATCTTAGATACCTGCACACTTTCAGGTTATGGGTTAATAAGTTTGCCCGGCTGTAGATCTAAGTTTCTAATGAAGTGGTCCTGTGTCTTGCGTGCTCATTTGCGGGTGCGGGGGTAATGCTGTCACAAAGTATTTACATGCTTTTACAACAGTGTGTACTGCTGGAACCCCTGTTCTGCTGGAACAGTAGTTCATTAGGATTGGGTAGTAGACTACCAAAACACATTTCAATATGGCCTGAATTTTAACCTGCAGACGGGCAGCCCAATCCTGAGCTGCCCAGAGCACAGGTCTGTTGTGGCACCAAAAACAGCTTCTCTGCTTCTGTGGTATCTTGTGTACCCCAGGAAGCCACAGCTGCCTCCTCGAGAGAAGGGCACTTTTGTCCCCTTCCCCGGGGAAGGGAAGTAGCCCTGCAGTGGGGCTATTTGATTCTGCGGCAGCTCTTGAGCCAGCGTAGAATCGAAGAGTCCCATGTTGGATCAGGGTTCTGGCTCCAGTGGAGCTCGACACTGGTTTTAGACATCTTGGGGTTCTAGACCCACTAGATAAATGTAATGATGCAAGCTTACAGTAGTAGGCAGGCAAAATTCCTTTGATATTGCACTTTAATTTATTTGAAAGCAAGCACATGGTATTTAGATACAGCTTGGTTGGAACAGTTATTCAGTAATTCATTTTCTCAAGTAGCCTGAAATTCTCACCATCCAGAGGAGAACCGGAGCAAAATGCAGAATTGCAGTTTTGAATCTAGCTAAAAATACGTACGTACAGTCACCAACTCCTTTAGAATTTCTGCCTGATGAAAGGTCATTCTTTATCTCTCTCTCTTTTTTTAAATAGTTAATAGAATGCACTGTTGTGATTAAACTGAAATCTGAATGCCCTCGGAAAGTTTGAAAACTAAACAATAGTATTCAAGATAACAGAGGGAAAATAATTTCCTCTGGAGAATGACCTTTCTTAAATGACACGTCCACCTTCCTTTAGCGAATGCCAACGTGTCAGCTTTGTACTGTACAAACTCCCAGTTTGCTAGACACCATTTTCTCAGGCAAAGGAAACCAGGAAGAGTGTGTGTGTGTGTGTGTGTGTGTGTGTGTGTGTGTGTGTTGGAGATTGGGTAATATTCATAAGCTTTTTAGGAACTGTAAATAAACAAAGATTGCTCTGCATGTTTATGCCATGCTGTCATATTAGCCAGCTGAAGTTGTTTACGAGATGTGACTAGTGGATTCTTGGGAAGTATAATAGATTAGATTTTTCCGATGAAAAGAGGCACAGCGTGGGTCAGTTCTTTGCATACACCATCAAAGCGAACCTCTTTTTATCATTTCCTACAACATATTCAATAAAAAAGATCCAATAAAAAAGGTCTATGTTCATAATGGAAAACAAAAGAGATGAGAAATGTCAAGGCAAATGTGATAATCGTGCATCAGTGATTATCTGATAGCTAAGGGGGTGTAGAGGGTAGCAATTTCACCGGGCAACAAGTTTTAGGGGGGTAACAAGGTGAGCTTGACACCAGTAGCCTAAACTGTGAAAAACCTTGGTATGTACGAATAATACCATCATGTCATATATCATTGGAAAGGTAATTTAATGCAGAATGCAATGAAACAAACCACACTGGAATAACTGCATTCTATCAAAAGTTAAAGCCAATGAACCAGAAAATGAAAACACAATTTCCAGTTGTGACATCACTTCTGGGGCATCATTCTGAGCTCAGTACTGGGCTACATGATCATTAGCTACGCCACTGTTGTACATCTTACTCTTACATTCCAAAAGAAGATTATTTTGTATCTACCAGTGTCATTTTCTTAAAATAAATGATGGTGTTAGACATAAGAAAATAAATTGAGGACATCTGAACTTGAGGTCTTCCTTTGCATGCTAGTGACTAGTTGGAATCTGAAAACATTATGTGGATGAATTAGCAGGTTACTCTCAATTGCAGTAGTGAATTCAGACTGCATCCGGTTGTTCTGTGCATCCTTTTTTTTCTGCAATCCTACAAACTGAAATGTAACAACATAAGGATTCTGGCATTTTGAACTATGAATAGAAGGAAATATATATCTGGGGTCTGTGTGCCCTAAGGAGATACGGGGTTGGGCACCCATGTTGCACAGCAAAAGTAAAGGAAAGTTAGAAAAACAGTTTTTGCTATGTCATGGAGATAGGCCTCTCAAAAAGATGAACTTCAAGACCCATTGGGACTGCTCAGGCCCTTGGGTGTACTTAAGTAGGTCTTCAGCTCCAAGCTGAAACCTTTCCTGAGTACTCTCACTCTGGGTCTGAGTTCTGAACTCTACCTTGCTTAATATGTGCAGTGCCAGTGCAAGGTTGCTGGGAGCCTGGAGCAAAGTCTTACACTGATCGATCCGCAGCACTCCCTGCTCAATCCTGATGGTGCATTGGGTACTACCACTGCCGCTGATATTGAGGGGTCAGAGGTTGGCCCTCAGAAATGTGTGGGCAAGGGCCTAACTTACATTAGTTACAGCCCAATCCTGCATAACTCCCCTTGCAGTGATGCAGTTTTGCTAAAGCTTCTGTGGTATCTCTTGGGGGAGTTTTAGCATTTTGAGGCCTCCTTGGGTAAGAGAATTGTTCCTTTGCCCAGGGGTACACCCTAGCAGCTGCCATGAGTCATCTTGAACCTGCTCTGTAGCTGGTTTCTGAACCTATAATTTCACTTGAAGGTGGGCAGCCCAATACAATGCCAGGGCAGTGCCAGTGGTTGGCACACTATCCCAGCAATGGCACACTGCAGCAGCTGCCAGATGAGCTGTACCAATGGACAGGCTAGCCCCATGCCGTGGAGTGGGACCTTTGCACTGGTGGGAGACAAGGAGGATTGTGAGGCAGTAGGTTTTCCAGACAAGTGGCGGGAAGGTGTTCTAGTGCAGGGGGATGAGGGGGGAGCAAGGAGGGGCAAAATTGAGCCAGGGGAGGGTGGCCCTGGAGGCAATTTAAATCTGTGAGGGGGTAGGGATGGCGGCAGAGGCTTCTGCCAAATCCTATCCCCCCTCCAAACCCATGGAGCTGACACAGGCCTCCTTGGTTCTGCGCCAGCTAAATAGCTGGCACAGATCCGGGTAAACCCATTGGGCACTTCGCCCAAAGAGACCTCCAGCTGCTTCTCTGACCCGGCAAGATACAATGGCAGCTGTTTCGATACCCCTGTACCATGCAGTGCTAGACAAGCGTAGGATTGGGCCCTAAAATTTCCATCTTAAGTAAAAATTAAAACCAAAATTTTCAGGATTTTATATGGCCAGATTCTACACTTGAAGCCAGATTTCTCGATCTCTTCTAAGAGATCAAAGTATTGTGCAGTTGTTTCTACTTATCTATATGGTAGAAAGTTTCAGGGCAGCCTTTCCTTTAGAGGAGAGAGTTCTAGAGATTTATGCTAGACTAGCCGGCCTTTGGCCTGATCCAGCAGGGCTCTTCTGATCTTCTTATGGAGAGGCCATTGAGCAAGTGCAGTTGTGGGGCTATCCAAGCACCTGGAGAGAAGGTAATCCTCTTCACTTTGTATGACAGAATAATATCTCTGACGTTACTTAAAATACAAGGGAACATGCGTAAAGGGATAAGTTCTCCCACACACACCCCCTCCTATTTTGAACGAAGCATATAAAAGAATGATACTGGCACCTTGTTGATAAGGCTGTCTCATATTTATGAGATGGGATGATACTGGATTATAATTTTATGTGTAATTTAAACCCTTTTCAGCCTGCTGCTTTGTGCTGTGGCTAGCCTGCACTATCTCTACTTAACGTTGGCAGCAGGGGTCTTTTTTTCCTCAGCCTCACAGATGCTTGCACAGGTTTTATGCATTCCTGTATGAGTGTATTACATTAATTACGTGGTAGGAGTGCCTCCCTATTTATATTTTATTATTTCAACAATTTTCAAGCACCTAATCCAAACCCTGAAGAATACTTGTCATAGTAAATGGCTTGCTATGATTCCAGCGCCAGCCTCTACAGGGACAAGGGTACATCCTAATAGCGCTCTGTAATTGGTCCCTCTGTACAATTAAGAAGTCAACGCGTATCAATCAGGTTGTTGTTTGTGTAGCAATCGCAGCTGATCCTGGGCAGACAAAGCAGTGTCTTCAGCAAAAGTGAACTCTGAAGCCAAAAAAGAGCATGAAAAATACCTGAGCATGAAGATTGTTCTTTATCTCTAGCCAATATTGTTCAGTATTTCATAGCCCAGAAAACTCAGCAGGAAGTTGTAATGGCTGATGAAGTAGATAAACATAGTAAGGATAGTGTCAGCAGCAGGGTGTTGGGGACCCTGGGGACAAGTCTTGCCTGCTGAATCCATGGTACCCTGACCGGTCCCCTGATGGTTGTTTGAGAGCCTCCAATGCTACTGGTACTGTGGTTCATGGGTCAGTTCCAGCCTACTGGGACCTCTGGTGGATAGTGGTTATTGGCCAGTGCCCAGCATGGCTGATCCCAACACCACTATGGTATCCAAGAGAGATGAGAGCATTCTGCCCTTTTTGGTATGTGTATGATGGAGGCAGCTGACACAGCACTGTCTGAGTCAGTGGCAGAAGTCACATCTCACCTGGATATAGGCTGATTATGTTATTTGTGTGAATGGGGTTCCCTTGGCTCTTTACTAGCAACCTGCCTGTAAAGGGCTGAGAGAGTTGCCCCCTGACTTACCGTGTCTCAACAAATGCCTGCTTGGAAGAGTGCAGAAACAAATTGCAGATGTGCAGGACTCATGTGCGTTGGTGTGTGGGAGAAACGAATACAAAATATTCCCTCTATGAATGATAATAATCCAGATATATTTTACTTACAGGTACCATAGAATCATTGGAATAGGCCTTGGAGGTCATCTGGTCCAACCCCCTGTCAAAAAGGGAGGCCTCAGTTTGGTCTAAACTGAATTAGCTCACTCACACAGTCTAGACAGGGGTAATCTATAGCTAATATTCACCAAACTATGGAGCAGGTAGAAGGGGAAGGAGCTCCTTAGAAGGAAGAAGGGCAGAGCAAAGAGGGGGAAACATGGAGAAGAAATGAGATATAAGGAAATTAGCTGGGCTTCCCAGAGGAACCTGAGCTAAGGAAGGAAAGGGTTTGGCATTTGGATAAGAGAAAGAAAAGAAGAATAAGGGAAAGATTAGTGGAGATGGAGAGAGAAGGGTTTAGGCAGCAAAGACTGCAGCTGGAGGTGGCTCTCTGTAGTCTGAATGGAAAGCTACAGGTAGGAGGTGAGCCTAGAAGCAGGATTGGAAAACACTTCACCCATTTGTGGTGAAGGAGCTGGTGTCTCCAAAAGAATAAACACTCTTGACTGAGATGTCCAGCCTGACTCTGAGGTCTTGCTGGCTCAATCAGGTGAGCTTGCTGGGCCAACAGTTTATCTTGATCCTGAAATTGTTTTAACATCCAGATCACCTAGAAAAATGTAAGGATCAAACCTTGAATACCAGACTCCATGCAGCACTAGTGGCATCAGGAAGAAAGAGAATGAGGGAGCAGGAAAGGGCAATGTGCATTGAATAGGTAACTTTGCTCCACATTGTCAGATTTCAGGAGGAGGAGAAGGAGGAGGAGGCTTATGATGACAATAATAATAATAATGATAGAATGCTTGAAAAGAATAAGAGTTAGTAAAAACATAAATACATTTATACAGAAGGCCATAAAACAATGGAGAACAGAACTGATAGTTGGAAATGAAAACTTTGGTACAGTCAAGCAAGGTATTTTTCAGGGTGATTCAGCGTGCAATCCTAACCCCTTATGTCAGTGCTTTCCAGCTCTGCTCCACTGAATCTCTGCTCCACTGAATCTCTGCTCCACTGAATCCTGAGCCTCCATGTTGGATCCTCCGCCCGACATGGAGGCTCTTGATTCTATAATAATCCAAGGGTTGCCATAGAATCAAGTAGTCCCATTGAGGGCTACTCACCTTACCCGGGGAAGGGGATAAAAGTCCCCTTCTCCCAAGGTGCCACCAGTGCTGCCTGGTTAGTGCTCAGGATGCAGCGGCCACCATTTTCAGCAGCACAGCAGCCCTGCGCTCCGGGCAGCATAGGATTGGGCTGCCCAAGCTTTATGGAAAGTCAGAAACAGAAGTTTAGTCATTAACAAATACTGTTTGAATATTTAGCACAAATATGTCAGTGGAATTTGGCCTAGAAAAATGTACGACACTAGCTATGAAGAGAGGTAAAAACACAGAAAGTAATGGCATTGAAATGCCAAATGGCCTAAAGATAAAGTCTAACCAAAAAGATGCCTATAAATATCTTGGCATTTTACAATAGGATAACATCAAGCATGAAGAAGTGATGACCAAAAAACAAAAAAAGAATATACTGAGAGGGTCAGAAAAATTTTGAAATCCAAACTAAATGATGGAAACACAGTTGGGGACATTAACGGCAAGGCCATACCGGTCATAAGATATACTGCTGGAATAATTAATTGGACTCAAGCTGATTTGGGTACTTTGGATCACAAAACTCAAACTTATGACAATACACTATGTTTTACATCCACATCCATACAGATTGATTGTATTTGGGCACAATCCTAACCCCTTATGTCAGTGCTTTCCAGCACTGGCATAGCGGTGCCAATGGGACATCCTGCAGTTGGGTGGCACTCATGGAGGCCTCCTCAATAAGGGAATGTTTGTTCCCTTAGCTCAGAGCTGCATTGCCCTTATGTCAGTGCTGGAAAGCACTGATATAAGGGGTTAGGATTGCACCTTTTGTCTTGTAAATTTGGTGGCAGAGGGCTTTTGCAAGTAAAACGGTGGAGCAAGAGAAACATGCATTGGCTAATTATGTAAAAGAGAGTCAAGAACAAGCACTTGTTGAAGTAATGAACAGGAGCTTTTAAAAGTTAAGCAAACTAAACAGGAGTACAGCAAAAATGCTATAAAAACAAGAACTGAAAGCTTGTAGAATTAAGCACTGCATAGCCAATATATGGAAAAGATCAAAGACAAAATAGATAATGAAAATAACTTGGCGATGGTTAACATCTAGAACCTTAAAGATAGAAACAGAATCATTAATATTAGCAGCCTAAGAGCAGGCTATTTGAACAAATGCAATAAAGGCCAGAATTGAGAAACCATCAAATGATGCAAAATGCAGGTTATGCAATGAATCTGAAGAAACAATTGACTATATACTTAGTTCCTGCAAGAAGATCGCACAGACTGATTATAAATCCAGACATAATACTGTGACTCAAATGTCCATTGGAATTCATGTGGAAATTGCAACTTTGAAACAGTTAATTGGTGGGAGCATAAACCAGAAAAAGTGACAGAAAATGAGAAAGTCAAGATCTTGTGGTATTTTTGAATACAAACCCATAAAGTTTTGGTGAATAATATACCAGATATTTCAGTGATAGAAAAAAATAAAGTGACCATCATCGACATAGCAATACCTGGCGATAGCAGAAGTGATGAAAAAGAGTATGAAAAAATTAGTAAATATCAGGATTTAAAACGTGAAATCCAAAGATTATGGTGCAAACCAGGAGCAGTTATCCCAGTTGTGATTGGTACATTGGGTGCAGTCCCAAGAATGCTTGAACTGCATTAAAAACATCTGAACATTGACAAAAACCATTCAAATTCAAAAAGCGACCCTGCTCGATTCAGCACCCATTATTTGTAAATACATTACAATGTCCTAGGCCCCGAGGTGGGGCACAACTATAATTAACACCACGTCCAGCTAAAGAATAGGCAGCTATGATGTGCAAGATAATAATGTTTCTCTTCAGTTTTATCATCCTAAGCATAAACAGATATGAGCCCATGGGTGACAGTTCTTTAAATGTATGAAGCATGTAAAGAATATACTTATGTCCTCTCTCTCTCTCTCTCTCTCTCTCTCTCTCTCTCTCTCTCACGCACACACACACACACACTTTTATTTATATATTTGAAAAGTGCCTTTCCTTCCGGTGGCTGCTCGGTGGTGCAGCAAGGATAGGGAGGCCACACAAATGAAACAGACTTTAAAAAATCCCCGAAACTCAGGAATTGCCAGCCACATGATCTACAACCAAGAGTGCATGCAATCATGTTTGAGTTAGTATAGATCAAATTGATCTCTGCAAACTGTGGCTATTTCCCCATTGCAAAACCTCCCATAAGACATGACACAAAGAGCTTGGGTTATAAATAGGCCACAACTTTATTGACCATATAAACATTCTGCAAATTTCACTGTGCTGGAAGAAGGCACACATGGGAGCATGGGCTTAATGCCTAGTATTTAGAGATAGACCTCCCATTCTTTGCTTCTCCTACTGTTTGGAAGGATTTCAGTAGGTCTCTGCTGCTACAGTGTTACCACAATGGGGGGAAAGGCAGACACAGAGAGGCCAACTTGCAAACCTCCTTCCCTGATTGATAAAGGGCTTCCTAAAATCTGCAGGATTCCCAATTGCACAAAAAACCAAAACAACCAACCGCAGGACTGAGCAGTCTGAGAGAAATGAGACAATCCCCCTTTTTTATAACCTGAGACAAGCCTGTTTATAAAACAGTGAAAAACAGGCAAAATAAAAGAAACAGGGAGGTGGTTGCAGAGATTCAAATGCAAATGACTTATCAAAATCAAAACAGGACTGACCATGGCTGGCAGCTTGGAACAGAGAGCTCAGAGCTTCAAAGACAAGCTGAAAATACACAATCACTGGTTATTACCTCTCTTCAGTTATTTACACTGCCAAGGAGAGAAAGGGAAAGGGCCTGATTCCTGCCTTCTCAAAGGAAGGAATGTGTCAGCGAAAGAGTTCACTCACACTTTCACTAACACATGGGCACACCAAAGGAACAAACCAGAAGTGACAACAAAGTGCAACTCTATGTCCATGGGAAAGTTCAACTATGGTGACAATAAATCCATTTTGTACTGGTCTGGGATGCCAGGTGAGCCCTCTATAATGGTGATAGATTCAAAAAAGACAGGTCTTACTACAGGAGGCTATCTGGGTTGTTATTAGAATGCTGGAACATCACAGAAACTTCTGGGAAGAAAGATTAGAAAGGTCCAAAAATGGAAAAAGCAGGTAACAGGAAGGATATTTGCCACAGGTATGAAGAGTCCAATCCTATCCACCTTGCCCTGCTGAAGCAGCATGCAAAGGAGGCATGTAGAAGTAGGGCAAAGTTCTACTTACCCTATTCTGCCATCCCATGGTCTCATAAGGGTCTTTGTGGACCTCTCTGTAGTTGGCACAATTCCAAGGAGACAAAATGGACAAGCCAACTGCTATCACAGGGACAGCATCTGGCACAAGCTGCCCATGTCAGCTGCCACTTCCTCCTGCCTCACTCAGGCCCATACCCTCCCCTGTTCTGCCCTGCTCCACCCTCTCCCTGCCCCATTCTGCCTCCCTCATCAACCTACCTGATCTTTTATCATCTCCCACTGGTCCTACCCCTGTCCCTGGTCACTTTTTTGATCTTATGTCCTCTTCTGTCATGTGTTGAACTGAGGTGAAGAGTGAGAGGAACAGCCCTAGCAGCTACCCAAACAACTCTCCTTGAGCACCCAAATCAATGACCAAGTCTCAATTTTTTTTCCTTTACCCCCGAGCCTGTGATTTCCTGGGGAGTGAGCAGCATCAGGAACTGACATTGGTAATTACCTGGTTCAGAATTCAACATTTCTAGCTTGGAATGCTTGGCTGTATTACGAGTGTTGTGTGCCATTTCCCCACCAGGAGTTCTTTTCTGAGCCACAATGTAAAATGAGATTCTAAGCATGTACAGTCAATGTTTGGCAGTCTAGGGGCAAAACTACCTAGTCACCTCCTTTGCAAGCACATGCAGAAATGTTTTTTTTTTTTTCATTTTTTACATTTTTTAAAATGAATGATTACTGACAAAGTTCATACTTGCCAACCAAGTCTGAATTGAGCTAACACCAGTTGCTAGTTTTTTTTTTGTGTGTGTGTTATTAGAGTCATAGATCAAAAGAACTGTACAAAATTGCAGAAGAACCATTCAAGACAGCACAGGACTGAATTGATATCTTCCAAGATCTGAAGCTTCCCATACTGCCAGCTTGGTGCTTTCATTTAAATTGGAACCTCACTATCCAAAACAGTAGAAGCAAGTTGAATGAGGCATTGGACAACAATGACCTATTGTGAACTATGTCACCTACACCAACTTCAATAAATTTGTGTCCTCAGCATGCAGGGCATTTGACTAGAAAAGAAAGAGACCGACATCAATGGCTGGAGTGAAACTGCCACAATTTTGTAAGCTTCAGCTTCACATGCATTAGAGAGGTGAAAATTGTCTTCTGATAGCTTGAATTCTGTTGCACTGTGAAACCCTTACCCTGATCTTGCTGTTAGGGGAAACCTTTTTTTGGGGGGGAGGGGGAAAATAGGCTCATACTGCAATGGCCAGTGCCATTCATGTGCTTCCTACTTGCCACTTGTTAGGCCAGTGCTCCCATGTGTGCACACACATATATGCATGTGTCTGCCACAGCATGTGCAAATCTCAGATCTGAGGACACAGAGAGAGAGGCTTTTAGCAAAGGAGAACAGGAGTAAAGGATTCAGATGTTTTTAATGGGGCTTTAGGAGGGAGAATTTAGTTTTTAAGATGGAGAAGAAATATTACATAGGCCTACCTCCCATTTTTTTTTTTGCCAAGAAAGATTGAATGAATGTAGGATATTTTTGGGGTACTGAATCCAAAAATGGCATTGGTTTTGCCTGATTGGCTCTAGTTTTGAAGGTATGGCATAGCCACTTCATATGCTGATTCAGGCAGCTTCCTCATGAGGTAGCTGACAGCATGGCTTTCCCATGAGGAAGCTGCTTGAATCAGCCTATAAGGTGGCTATGCCTTACGCCTAAAACTTGAGTCATTTGAGCAAAACTGATGCCATTTTTAAATTCAGCACCCCAAATATACCTAAGAATAGGTCTAACGTTTAAGGCAACAAAATATGTGTAGACCTGTGTGCAGATCTTTCCTGACTCTGCTAGGTAGTCTTGGATATGCTGTCATTCTGCTCAGCGAGGCTGGGTGGCATGACTTTGGGTTCCCAGGAAAAATGGAAAAACACAGTCAAAAAGGTGCCCTTTGGTGAGCAGGGTAGGCAGTTCATCTGTAGATGGCAGCTACCATGCCAGAGTCTTTCAAAGTGGGGAAAAAGGCTACTTGCAATGGATGGAGTGGAAGCCTTCACTTGGGTGGGTGTCACCCCCCTGTGACGCATCACCCCCCTGCTGCATGGCACCTCCCTCACTCATGACGAACAGTAGGCTTGGGGTCAATGGTGCCTGGTGCTCAAGCAAGACTGCTGCACCCAGGAGTAGGTTGGTGGTGATGTAATGACATCATTGCATCACTTCCAACTGCTTCTGGAGTGCCCTGATCTCAAGACAGTCGGAGGCAGGGGTGGCCAGGTGGGCCTTCCAACTAAAAAGCTCTGCTTGTGCTGTGGCCCTCATTGCTGACAACATGGAGAGGGCTGAAGACACGGGCAGCATTGTGCCATCCCCGGGCCATGTCATGTTGCTCTAATGGAGCACCATACCTGGGACGGGTTGCCCCAACCACACTGGCCTCCCAATGCCTCTGGATAGACCTAGGCCACAACTTTGTAACATTTACCTGGAAATAAGTCCTACTGAACTAAACGTAATGTCTAAGTAGGCATATATAGGATTGCACTATTAATCTGGGTTTTGAATAATAGTTGCATTTTGTCTTTTCTCAATGGATCTCTCATTCTTAACGATGACGTAACTTAAAAATGATGCAAAGATAAAGACTTATATTGATCAGCAAAAGCAGCTGTTTCTTTATTTATTGCATTTCTTTAAGAGCCATTTCCATTCTTGCTTTTATGGTATGCTAAGATGTACTGGTCAATAAATGGAAAACCACACAATTTCCTACTGGACCTGTTCCTTGCATTGTTGACATGTAGAGTGTTTAAAACAAAGAAAAAGCAACAAATTTGATTTTCAGTTTCCTGTAGCTCAATATATTTCTTTGGAATGAGGTAGGAAGGCACAATCAATCAGTCAATCCAGATTGATTGACCATTGGATCATATAGTGTTTTGGAAAGCCTTTAGAAAGCATTTGCGCTGTTATTATAGGCATTACAAAGAAAAGTGAAAATTGTCAGCATCGTCAATTACAGAGGATTAGCTTTTACCATTAATTGGACACAGATTTCTATTGGCTTTTGTTAAGAAAGAAAAAAGAAAATAGAAGCCTTTGCATCTCCTGAAAAGCAATATAAGAGTTTGTGTGTCATGTTTAAATCAAGAATTATATTGGGGCTAACAAGGGGCAGAAAGTTCTTTTGATGAACAAAACCCAATTGTTGTTGCTCCTCAGGGATTGGGTGGGATAAATGCTATGAAAAGTGTTTCCAATGTCTTGATAAACAATGTCAGAATAATCCTGCAAAAGCTGTACTGACAGAAGTCGGAGTCTTGGTATATAGTCGAGGGTAGTGGGAGAGTGTGGAAACCTGGAACTTCTTTAACAGCAGGCTCCCTAACCACCCAGAGGACAGGAGATCAAAACCAGGTGAAGAACAATACTAAAAACTAATGCATGACTTAAAATACAGAAAAGCAGAACGGTCATGGGGGGGGGGGGAAGGCCTGAAAATGCCCCTTACCCACTATTCATTTGCAAAGGATTTTGGTTGAATTTTGTATATAAACTCCTTTAAAACAAGTTTAGGGGCCAATCCTTTCCTTAGCCTTCCCCACTAGTGCAGCCATGCCGAAAAGGAGCATGCTGTATCCAGTGGAAGGAATGGGAGGCTTCAAAGGGAAAAGGGGATTTGAAACCCTTTACTCCTCCATAAGCCTCCCTGTCTACAGAAGGTTTCCTCAGACCTGCTCTTTAGCTGTTGCAAGTCTGAGGACAGAAAGGGGGTAGGGAGGCTGCTGACAGGGGGGATAGGATCCGGCGGGTGCCATCACTCTCCCCATCCCATTTCACCCAGCCCCAGCCACTCTCCGCCCCTGATGCCACTAACCTTCACTGCTGGAGTTAGCAGGCAGCAGGCCTTTGACACCACTTCTGTTTGTGATGGCAGGCTCAAAATGGCCACCTGCAGTGAGCTGCATGTGCCACCATTGTATGACTATACAACAACAGAAGTGTGTTCTGCTGTTGTAAAGGGCAGCCTAGTCCTAGTTAGGATTGGGCTCAGTTGAAAATGTAACCAAAAAAAGAATAACTTTTTTTCTCAATAAGAGAAGGAAGAGAAGTCAGGAAATTTGGTTTTATTAATTTTATCAAAGATCATTGACGCGAATCAACTTAGTTTCAGAGTGCACAATTTCCAAGCCTCCTGCTGGTATGTTGAACCTTTAACATTTTTTATATTGTTACAAATTAGTTGGAATCACTTTTTGAGACCACATTACCATCTATTGGGAAAAAATAGCAAAAAGTAGGATAATGCTATTCACAACATCTCTGAAATTAGTTTCACTTCCCTTTAAGGGAAAAGATTATTGATTGTGTCGGCATCCCTTACTTTGCTATACTTAAACATTAGATGTAGGACAGCCACCCTCTCTAAAGAAATCCCTGGCATGCTCTATTTTATTAGTCCCAAAAACAATGAACAAAAAATTTGCTCTAATCCTGTATGTCCATTATATTCAAGGGCAATTTGGAAGTCTATTCAGTTCAAATAGTGTCCCCTTATGTTTTCAATCTGTTCACATTACAAAATAGAACTTATTTTTTTCCAGAGTTAGCGCAGGACTGACTTGCACAACATTTGCAATTTGGGACTAGATTTTAAACACACATTCCCCCCCCCCCCCAAAAAAAAAAGATAGAACACTCTTAAAAGCTGTTGTGTCCCCGTGATTCCAAAGGAAAGGTTAGAATCTGAACAACATATTCATCATCCAATAGCTTCTGTTTTAGGATTTAAGGGCTGAATCCTATCCAATTTTCCAGTGCTGGTGCAGCTGTGCCAATGGGGCATGCACTGCATCCTGTGGTGGGGAGGCAGTCACAGAGGCCTTCTCAAGGTATGGGAACATTTGTTCCCTTACCTTGGGGCTGCATTACAGTTGCACCGGTGCTGGAAAGTTGGATACGATTAGGAACTAAGGCCTCATCCATATGTACTATAGCAGTGTGGCTATTGCTTCTGTACTGTCTGGTCTCCATGCTGAGACAACAGTTCAGCAAATGTGAATCCTATGGGATCATTAGCAAAGAGCAATAGTTCCTGGAAAATGAGATATTTGAAAAAGAGGTCAAGAATGGGTGGGGAAAGAACCTAAATTTTAAAACTAGTTCAGTTACAGCACTGGTTCCCAACCCCTGGTCCGTGGACCACAGGTAGTCCACAAGACCCTGAAAAGTGGTCCGCGATGTCTCGAGAATAAAATTACCTTTGATCACTTCCAGCATCTTGCCAAGCAAGCACTCCTTCATGGACCACCAGAGAGGGGCAGAGAATGGACTGTCTGCAGCCAGCACCAAAGTGCCAGCTGCAGGTGGTCCATGGGGGAGTGCTCACTTAAGAGATGCTTCCCCATGGACCACTAGAGAGAGTGAACATAAGAACATAAGAACATAAGAACAGCCCCACTGGATCAGGCCATAGGCCCATCTAGTCCAGCTTCCTGTATCTCACAGCGGCCCACCAAATGCCCCAGGGAGCACACCAGATAACAAGAGACCTCATCCTGGTGCTCTCCCCTACATCTGACATTCTGACTTAACCCATTCCTAAAATCAGGAGGTTGCGCATACACATCATGGCTTGTACCCCATAATGGATTTTTCCTCCAGAAACATGTCCAATCCCCTTTTAAAGGCGTCTAGGCTAGACGCCAGCACCACATCCTGTGGCAAGGAGTTCCACAGACCGACCACGCGCTGAGTAAAGAAATATTTTCTTTTGTCTGTCCTAACCCGCCCAACACTCAATTTTAGTGGATGTCCCCTGGTTCTGGTATTATGTGAGAGTGTAAAGAGCATCTCCCTATCCACTCTGTCCATCCCCTGCATAATTTTGTATATCTCAATCATGTCCCCCCTCAAGCGTCTCTTTTCTAGGCTGAAAAGGCCCAAACGCCGTAGCCTTTCCTCATAAGGAAGGTGCCCCAGTCCCGTAATCATCTTAGTTGCTATCTTTTGCACCTTTTCCATTTCCACTATGTCTTTTTTGAGATGCGGCGACCAGAACTGGACACAATACTCCAGGTGTGGCCTTACCATCGATTTGTACAACGGCGTTATAATACTAACCGTTTTGTTCTCAATACCTTTCCTAATGATCCCAAGCATAGAATTGGCCTTCTTCACTGCCGCCGCACATTGGGTCGACACCTTCATCGACCTGTCCACCACCACCCCAAGATCTTTCTCCTGATCTGTCACAGACAGCTCAGAACCCATCAGCCTATATCTAAAGTTTTGATTTTTTGCCCCAATGTGCATGACTTTACACTTACTGACATTGAAGCGCATCTGCCATTTTGCTGCCCATTCTGCCAGTCTGGAGAGATCCTTCTGGAGTTCCTCACAATCACTTCTGGTCTTTACCACTCGGAAAAGTTTGGTGTGGTCTGCAAACTTAGCCACTTCACTGCTCAACCCTGTCTCCAGGTCATTTGTGAAGAGGTTGAAAAGCACCGGTCCCAGGACAGATCCTTGGGGCACACCGCTTTTCACCTCTCTCCATTGTGAAAATTGCCCATTGACACCCACTCTCAGCTTCCTGGCCTCCAACCAGTTCTCAATCCACGAGAACTCTAATTCCTCTAATTCCTCTGTCCTCTAATTCCCTGACTGTGGAGTTTTTTTCAGTAGCCTTTGGTGAGGGACCGTGTCAAACGCCTTCTGAAAGTCCAGATATATAATGTCCACAGGTTCTCCCGCATCCACATGCCTGTTGACCTTTTCAAAGAATTCTATAAGGTTTGTGAGGCAAGACTTACCCTTACAGAAGCCATGCTGACTCTCCCTCAGCAAGGCCTGTTCGTCTATGTGTTTTGAGATCCTATCTTTGATGAGGCATTCCACCATCTTACCCGGTATGGATGTTAGGCTTACCGGCCTATAGTTTCCCGGGTCCCCCCTCTTTCCCTTTTTAAAAATAGGCGTGACATTTGCTATCCTCCAATCTTCTGGTACCGTGGCCGTTTTGAGGGACAAGTTGCATACCTTAGCCAAGAGATCTGCAACTTCATTCTTCAATTCCTTAATAACCCTTGGGTGTATGCCATCAGGGCCCGGTGACTTATTGATCTTTAATTTATCAATGAGGTCTGAAACATCTTCTCTTTTAACCTCTATCTGACTTAACTCCTCGGTTAGGAGGGGCCGTTCGGGCAGCGGTATCTGCCCGAGGTCTTCAGCCGTGAAGACAGATGCAAAGAACTCATTTAATTTCTCTGCCATCTCTAAGTCTCCTTTTATCTCCCCTTTCCCTCCCTCACCATCCAGAGGGCCAACCTGACTGCCCTCAGTCAGTGGAGAACAGACTGCCCGCAGCTGGCATTGCATGTGGTCCACGGCAATTCCAATTTTTGCCTCCGTGGTCCACGGGCTCCTAAAGGTTGGAAACCACTGAGTTACAGTTTAGGTAAACCAACACTGTACCCAAAACAAAAAACACTTTGGTTGCCTCAAACATAAACTAAATCTGGATCACTAAACCACCACCACCACAAAAGTAACCAGTTCAAAATAAGTAGTTGAATGATCTGACTTTCTGTTGTATCATGAATGTTATCCTCTCGTATATATTTTGTTTGCAAAAAGAAAATCTTAAAAATGCAAACTCATTATTACTTTATCTCTGTACGTGGTGCTTTACAACTGATGAGGGGCGCACAACAACATCAACAACAATAATTTACCTTCACTCCAAAATTTTTGGGATCATAAACTTTATAAAAATCACTGAGAACAACCAGTCAAGATCCTTTAGGACTTCAGATTACAGACAGCTGAATATCTAGAACATAATACCCCAGATATAACAGTAGTTGACAGAAAGAAATCAAGTTTGCAATTGATATTGCAATCCCAGGTGAGAGTAGAATTGATGATAAAGAACATGACAAGATCACAAGATACCAAGACCTGAGAATTTGGTGTTTCTGGGAGAAGAAGGTCAATACTGTGCCATTTGTCATTGGACCCCTTGAAGCAATGTCTAGAAGTCTGAAGAAACATCTCAGTGTTCTTGGCCTTGAGCAAATTATACCCGCTCAGCTCCAGAATACAACACTGCTTGGAACAGCAAGAATCCTACAGTGATATCTCTGGGATTCCCAGAATCTTGGCTAGATCCCAAATTGCAGACTATAACCAGCCCAGCATAGACTGTGGTGAAGTATCATAATATTTATACTTTTCAACAAAAAGTGGTTCCCAAAGTGATTTACAAAGCAAAATAAAACAATAAATGAGCCAAAGAACTCTCAAGAGTCCAAAGAGAGCACATTTAGAATTTTTTTTTTCTTGATAATTATTTATCATTACATTCATTTTAAAGATTTACATTGCAAGCAAAGGAGCTTGAACAGTTGTTGAACTTATTCAATTACGTTTCTTGTAGGATAATATTGAAGTGTCTGAAGCAGTTACTAAGACAGTTTTTAAAGTCTGAACCAGAACTGAATGGGAGATGTAAAAAAAAAAAAATTACTGATGATCAGGGACTGTCTCAGGGACTGTCCACATCCATCAGAGGGCCCAACTAGCCAGGTGAACCCCTGAACCTTCAGTTCTGGTGGCAGTAGTAATGTCCAATATGCTAACAGGATGGGTGGGGGTGCCACTGGGTGCCCACTGTAGGGCTTTACCCATAGTGACTCAAGCATCCTGGTTCTGCTGATGACTGAAAATCAGAATGGAACTCACATTCTTAATAGTTCAACTATCTAACTACTGAGAGTGAGTTAATGGAAGAAAAGAGAGAGAGCTTTCCAAGGCAGAAACTGGAGAAAATGAGGAGCAGGGCAAGGTAATCATAGAATCATAGAGTTGGAAGGGGCCTAACAGGTCATCTAGTCCAGGGGTGTCCAAACTTTTTGGCAGGAGGGCCACATCATCTCTCTGACACTGTCGGGGGCCGGGGGGAAAATGAATTAATTTACATTTCAAATTTGAATAAATTTACATAAGTTTACCTAAATGAATATATTAGAGATGGAACTTATATGAATGAATGAAGGTCTTGCAATAACACAAGGCCTATAAAAGACCTTGCACGAAGCGAGGTCAGCCTTTCCTTTGCTGCCACTGCTGCATCATAGATGTGAAACAAAAACAGTGGAGGGAGCCCTTGTCCCACAGCTCACGCAAGAGGTCGAACAGTTGGCTGTCACATTGAGAGCAGTTGTGTCGGGCCAGTGTGGGCTCCAGCAAGTCTCCGAAGGGCCAGAGGCTCATTGGAGACTGGGAACTCCCTGTGGGCCGGATTGGGAGTCCTCAAGTGCCGCAAGTGGCCCCAGGGTTTGGTTGCTGGTTTGGGCATCCCTGATCTAGTCCAACCCCCTGTCTTCGGCAGGAAAGATCTGGTAAGGTGGAAAATAAAGTAGAAGAAATATTGCAAGCAAAGATGAGAAAGCAAATTAAGAAAGAATAATAGAAATGTACCAAAATATTGGGCAAAAGTATGAAGAGGAGCTGATCAAAAATTGGAAAGATCAAAGGAAAAAAAGCTGAAAGTAGCAAATACACAAAGTGTCAGGCCTTTGGCATCCCAGGCCCTGAATTGTTATAAGGGAGGATGTGGCAGGAGGGGCCTTGATGTCCAGGCCTGGTATAAAATGTACTTAAAGGAACAGCAGCACTGTATGCTGATTAGCAATCAGCTGCACCTGTTACAGGTGGGAGTCACGTGACTTGGGGAGAGACGTGTGCAGAGTCACGTAGGCTATGGTGGAGTGGTGCAATGCACCACTGGACAGCCAATCAGAGTGCGTCACAAGACTGTCTTGTGACTATGAGGTCGCCTTACTCTGGTTGGCTGGCCCCAGTATATATGGGGCAAGCACAGACCCCTGGGTGTGGGTTGTTGTGGTGGAGTTTCTGCGTGCTGTGCTGCTGGTTTGTGTACTGATTTGGACTGCCTTCTCGTGACTGTGACCTGTTGTACCCCTGACTTCTGGACCGTATGCCTGACTACTCTTCTGCCTGCTCCTTTTACCAATACCTGCTTCTGCAACAAACAAGCCTGTGTCTGCTTCTTTGGCTCTGTTTGGGATCGCCTGCTTCTTGTGCTGTCTTCCTACGCTCCCGTACCGCTTTGCTATCGGGAAAGCAAGGGCTATCCTCCCCTGCTGACCTGACACAGAGGATGAGAGAAGGAAGATGAGCAACGACTACCAGGCCAAAAATAAAGTATGTGTAAAAAGTAAGAAAGCATGAATTTATAATGAACAAATTCATACAGATTTTCAGCAGAGACATTTAGCGGTCCTGACCCTGGAACAAATATAGTACAGTATAAGAATGGAGACAGCCGAGGCTGAAAAGTAGCAGGATGAAGACAATGAGAGAAATGGGAGTCTAGGAATCTACAAAATGGGAACATAGAGAGCAAAAGAAAGAAGGAAGAGAGAAAGCCATTTACGAATAATACTTGGCATTTGTATAGCACTGAATGTGCATAGTGCTTCCTGTGTATTATCTTCATGCTGTCCTTGCATCACCACTGTAAGTAAGGGGTAGCCCAATCCTAACCAAAGTCTTGTACTTCAATACAGTGGCACCAGTGCAGCCTCCGCTGCCTAAAGCAGGGAAAGAGAGGCTGCTGGAGATCTCCTCAAGGGAATGGGACAGTCATCCCCTTCCCCCAGGGTAAACCCTAGCAGTAGCTATGGGGCTACTCAGGCTTGTGTTAGCAAAATTGCTCGTGCAAGTTTGAGCCACCCCATGTTAGGAAATTGGGCCCAGGAAGGGGAATAGGATACAGCGGTAGCCACTGCTGCCAGTCTTCCTCTCCCTGGTTTGATTCGCCTGCTCCTCATGCCCTGCCTCCTGCTCCTTCTCTCCCTTCTCATTCTACCCTTCTCCCGCTCCTCTGCCAGCCTATGTAGTGCCTACCTGCTCTGGAGGGCACTGGCCTCCATCTGGCACTGGCAGGCCGACACAGACCTGTCTGCTGAAGACAGTTTCCTCCACACTGTTGCAACCTGCCTTACGACATGTTTGCGACACTGCACATGCCCTTCAGTGCACATGCCCCGCAGATACCCTTCAGTGGTAGCTGGCTTAGGATTGGGCTGTATTACTGGCTTTGCATTACAGCTGGGGAGAGGATGCTGAGAGTGCGTTTTGTATCAGGGCCATATAGTGAGCTCATTAAACCATGGCTCATGGCAATCATTAAACTGAGGAAGTCCTGATTCATAGCTCAGTGTCTTAGCTGGTATACAGCACCATTTGTCACTGCAAAGGAGAGAAGTGGAGAACTGATAACGATCTAAAGAATGAAGACCTCAAGAAGGTACGCAGGCTTAGGTAAGTCTCCAGGTATAGGGAATCCTACAGTGAGGGCCAGAAGACAGCAACAAAAACAAAAACCCCCCAGCTGTCTTCAATGAATACATGAACAACATTGTTAAGGATACTGTCATTCAGTCTGAGAGATAAGGATCATACACAAAGCATGATAAAATGACATATAACCCCATCCTTGCTTTTAGTATGGAATAAGCAAGACACACATACATACAGTCCAAGCCAGTGCAAATTCCTGCGCAGCAGGGCCACTGCCGATTGCACTGCATCCTGTGAGGAAATTTTGCAGGCTGGAGGTCTCTGTGAGGTAAGGGGATATTTGTCCCCCTGCTGCGGGGAAAGCCCTAGCCTGTGTAACAGGTCTGCTTGCACCTGTGCAAGCCATATGGTTGGCTCAAGTCTGCGTGCACCCATATTGGTGGATCAGGCCCAGGAGGGGGGGATAGGATGCGGTGCAAGCCTCTGCTGCTGATCCCGCTCCCTTCTGGGCCTGATCCACTCACCCTGCTGCCCCCATTGATGCCCTCCCCACCCTGTTTCACCCCATCTTCCCCCTTCCCCCAGCTTCCACTGCCCCCGTGCCACTCAGCATGGAACTTAGCTCATCTGGTGTACACTGGGTTCTCTGCTGGCATGCATGGGCCTGCCCAGATCTGCTGGCCACTGCTATGCCTTCGTGAAGTTCTTTATGACACTTGTGTGACAGCTTTATGACACTTGCCTGACCCTGCACTGCACCGGCCCGCAGGCTGAACAGGATTGTCCTGAAAGTGTATGACTGATTATCCTATAAAGGTATGGTATACACTGCTTAATGATTATGGAAAAATCTTTCGGGGACTGAATTCTTTCCTCACATTCAAAGAACAACCAATCTAACTTTTAACTTTAATGATTCATCTTTGCAAGTAGGAGTTTTTCAATAGCTTGATAATCTTTCTTTGAGGCATACAGTATGCAGAAGTCTACAATCTAAAGTGTGGCTCTTGAAATCTCTTTTTATATCTCCCAGCCTGCCTTAGCTTTTTGCAGTTTTGCAGGCTATTCCCCATCTCTTTAGTTCATCACTGTCATAATGCTTCCAGAAGGGATGCTTCTCAAACTCATCCTAACTTCATTCTCAGACTTTAAAGTTCTGAATTACCTGATCTCATTTCTAAAGAGGAACTAATGCATTAGGAATCCTCAACTGTTCTACTTTTATTTCCAAATTTTGTACAAAGCTCTGTGAATATTCGTTTTACAATAGTATTTGTTCCTTAGATCATTCACGTATTTTCACCAGTGCACAACCATACACATCACCAATACACACATGTGCATAATAAAACACTGCAAAAGAGTAATCTGCATAGGAGTGCATGTATGATGGCATCAGTGCTTTGGGATCTGGTGTTTTACTGATATGTATGTATTCTTTTATAAAACATCAAAAAGAAGCAGGCTTGATAAGACTGCATGTACAGTTGAACCAAGATTATTTTGTAAGGTGTTCTAGTAGCTCCCTCCATCTCTCTGTTCTTACTAGTATTTTCGATTGTTTTACAGCACTTTCTGGAGATGTCAGATAATTATCTCAAACTTAATTTGCATGAGAGAAAATTTATTGCATCTCTCTCTAAACCTTCACTTTCACCTTGTCTAACACCACGTGACTACTCTAACTAAGGTTTTTTGGTTCTCTCTGTATGATATTCCCAAACTTCATTTTCAGTCTACTGATTCTGCTAAGACCTTTGTTCTTTTGTGTTGATTATCGGGCTTCCTGACTTTCGGTTTAAAGTTATAGGCTCATTTGAGTTTTCTTTCTTTGTACTTTCACTGTGACACACCTCTTTATTACATTTCTCTTCCCTGGCTTTTTGTATTGTTCCATAATATGTTTAACCTTTAATGTGTATTTAAGGCTTTTCATAGTTTTTTTTTCCCCATTCTCATCTGTCCTTTTTTGGCTTTCCTTCTTCTTCTTCTCAGACCCTCCTTTGATCAATCTTCTTATTAAACCTCCACTCCCTTGTGCTCAGGGTCAGTCCCATAATAAGGCACAGTGAGGCGAATGCCACAATCAGTGGATTTGGGAGAGGCAAGGGGGGGATGCCAGACTGACAATGGGGTAATTGAGTGATGATTCATTGCCTCACCTTCTGGTTCCTGGCTCTTATGCATGGACCTCTTCTTCCCTTTAAGTAGTTTGCTGCTTGCCTCTTCATGCCCTTCATTTTAGGCGAGTATTAAAAACATATCTTTGTCTCTTGCATTTTGGTCTTGATGCTCTGTCATATTCCTTTTCCTTTTTTGGTTCATTCAAGCGTCTACCAGCTAGTGCAAAGTTTTCCCATTTTGTCAAAGTCTCCTCTCTCATCTCATATTTTCTAGACTGTAAGCCTGCATGCAGGGATCTGTTCATCTTATTTTTCTGTAACACCTAGTATAATTCAGACACTCATAAACAATAATGGATAATGAACATCTTTCTGAAGCCCTTTACTGCAATTGATTTTCTTACAATTCAGAGGCTGATCCATCCAGTCCCTGTTTGTCCCATATTCAGAGGTTAGCCCAGGAGAGCCAGATCACAATAGAAAGAGTAGGATTTGAGTAGCCAAGTAGTGTATTGCCTGAACATCAGTAGGAAGATAGGCCAGAGGCTTCCTGCCTGTGTCAACAGACCCAAAAGGACCCGCCAAGGCAGTTAAGATGGCAGGGGAGGTGGGGAGGGGGTGAGGGAGAGTGGAATGGGGGCAAGGGCAGGGTGAAACTGGATAAAAAAGGGCAAGAAATTGGGCAGCGAGGCTGTGGGAGGAGGTGGATCTGGTGGCAATGGTGTGCGCCAGATCCCATCCCCTGTCTGCAGCAGTCTCCCCTACCCTTTCTCTCCTTGGACTTGCGCCAGACCCATTGTGGGATGGAAGGCTTATGCAGGAGAAAGGGGATTGAAATTCTCCTTCCCTTCCAAATCCTTCCACCCTGCCTTTTCAGTGTGGCTGTACCAGTGGGGGGCAGTGGAAGGATAAGATTGGACTGCAAATATTGATATTGGGCATTTCAAACAAATGGGTAGAGTCTGGAAGAATTTTTTTTTAAAGATGCCTTAATAAAAGAAGGAGAACAGTGGACCCTCCAAGGGAGCATATTCTATAAGGAGGGAGCTAGCACATAGCCAGTATTCTGAATTGCATCCAGAAGCAAACTGCAGCTTCAACAGCAGGGACATAACATGATCATAATACGTCACCCCCTTTAACTATCTTTTGGAAGCATTTAAAACCAGTTGTAGCTTCCAGATGGACCTCAAGGACAGCCAGATGTCATGTGAGTTGCAGTAATCAAGGTGAGAGGTTATAGGCAGCCCAATCCTATCCAAACATCCCCATGCTGATGTAATGGCACCAGCACAGGAGCCACTGCACCCTATAGAGGTTGTTGGAACTCCAGTGGGCTCCTTGAGGTAAGGGGACATTTGTCCCCTTGTCCTGGGATAAGCCCCAGCCATTGCAACTGGTATACTCAGACCTGTGCCTGCTAAATTGCTGGAGTACATCTGAGTGGATTCATATTGGTGGATCTGGCCAAGGAAGGAGAATAGAATATGACATGCACTGCTGCCACTGATCCCATCCCCTCCCAGTCTGATCTACCTACTCCGACCCCCTTAACCCTTTCCATCCCCTTCTGCTGCTCAGTGCGGAGTTTACCTGCTTCAGTGTATGTCACAGCCTGCACTGGTAGTGCTACTACCGTGCTGGTGCTACTAAATTCTATGCTTCTGCAATGCACTTCACTGAATGTTTGTGACAGCCTGCACTGGTTAAGCGGTTGCTCCACTGGCACAGCAGCACGATAGAATTGAGCAGTGAGGTGTGGAGACTGCATCAGGAATGGGTGCATCTAGTGCACCAGCCAAAGCTGGGTTGAGGCCTCCTGAGCAAAGGCAACACCTGGACATCCAGCTGTAAGGCCAGCTACATACTTGTATTTTAATGGGAGCACATCTCTATCTGCTCCTGAATCAGAAGATCTCCTAACCAGGAAAAAAGCTTCAGGCATGTCTGAATTTACAGCCCAATCCTGACCCACTTTTCAGCACTTAATTGACAATGGCTGGAAGTTAGCACACACTTAGGTGGTTTTCATCCTATTGGAGTCAATGAGATTTGAGCAGCTTCACTGTGTGCAGGACTGCCGCCAATGAAATCACTTTCAATAAGTACATGCAGCACTGTTGTTCCAGCAGAAACCCCCAAAGCTACAGACTAAGCAAATTTTGCTTCTGACACGTCTAAATATTTCCCCTTCAAACTGCTGCCCTCAAGACCTCAGATATTTAGGGATTTATATAGCAGCAGCGGCAGCTTTTTTATTTTTAATAAATGGCCCTTAAGGCACTTTGGAAGGTTATAGCAGAATTAGTAGTTTGGTCACATTTAATGCACTCCCTTAGAGAAGCAATAACACAACCTTGTTATTTCTTGTGTTATTAACTTATAAAATAGCAGCATCTAAGCTCAACGCACTTCTTGTTAGGTGGCAGTATAAAAACTAATAATAATTGCATGGGGTTGATCCCCATTAATGTATACCGACCTCTGCTACTTCAGAATTGCCTTATGAGTATTCCCTTAATGGATCAGTCAAGAAAAAGATGTTATGAGCAATGTTCTTTGTTCTTAAATGAAAATAAAGGTGGATAGAACACTATCCAAAATGCAAGAGAAACAAATCCTTATGCAACGGTATTGTCTGTATCACAAGAGAGAATACTTATGGCGGCGAAAATGCATACAAGTCAGTAAAATATGATATGATTTTAAGTATGTATCAGTGTCATCTCCACCTCCTCCTACCTGAGTGCCAACTCCACTTCTGGGGGGGTGGGGGTGGAATGCCATGATGAACAATGGCAAACCAGGCACCAAACCGGCACGTTATACGTTTAATTCAATAGAAAAGATTAGCAAAAAAAGCTGGAAGGGGCTTACACCCATCCTTCCACAGGGTATCCCTTCACCCATATCCTCTTGCAGGGTATCCTTTCACTGCAGGGTTATGTAGAGGTAAAGTGCAGCCCAGGGTATGGCCTCCAAATGTATCAAAGGACCCAAGCTATCTGCTCACTCATGTTATTCCCCAGGTCATTGCCAGGCCAGGTTGCTAGTACCTCTGGGTTCTCTCCCTAGCTCTCCCCCAGTGGAAAGGAGCCTAAGCTGAAAACTCCCTGGGCAGCCTGCCAATCTACTCCTCCTCTAGGAGACTTGCTGCTGTCTCCTTCCCTTGCCTCCCTCTTGATTCTTTCCAGTCTCTCTCCTTGCACTGGCCTGCTCCTTGCTTCCATCTTTTCCCTTCTTTACCTCCTGCTCCCCTTCCCAGTTTCATCCCTTCCCTCACTTTGCTGGTTAGGCAACACTGATGTCATCCCATCAACTTGCAGATTGAAACTCTGAAGCAGAAGTCCTGCACATTCAAGGCATTCTTCACTGGCATCATTGCCTATATACATAGATAGCTCTTTTGTGGTTTGAGTTCCTTGGTATCTTAATTGGCGGGTGTGATATTAGCTATACAAACACCCTTCTAACATGGTGTCCCAATTCTCTGTCACTTCCACCGTGGGAAAGCTGTCAATAAGAACCCATTTGATGCATGTAGCCTGTACACATGCAACTTCTGGCCAAAGTTTCCAGCTTCAAGAAGCTACCTCTTTCTACTATAAGTCCTAGTTGGACTTATATTTCCCAGACACTAGTACTCTTTATCATATAACCAGTTGTTTTTTTTTAATGCAGTGAAGTTGCAAGGATCAGGTTGTGATAGAAGGCCCGCTGGTCAAAATGATTCCCCTCTCCTCTTACATTCTTCATACTTTACTCTTGGCATCACAACTTGGCCTTATCCAGACATCTCCATTTGTTTATGGCATTACTGTGTTGGTATTGCTGTAGCCAGAAGGTTTGCAACTTCCAAAAAAATTCAACATAGACTTCTTGATAAGACATAAGCTTATACAGTCATACATAGAGAACCACTAAAATTGTTTTAGAAGGATATCAGTATTGGTCAAGCACCATAACACTTTATTAATGATAAAATAAACCTGTCAATCAGTGGGAGTTCTTTAGCCATCCACTAATTTCTTGCTACAAATGATGGCAGAAAAAAAGTAATAAAACAGTACAATTCAGAGACATCTTCTGTTAAGGAAATCTGCCACTCTGTAATGGCATTCAGCAGTAACAAATATTCAATATTCAACAAATATGTCATTCACCAATATTCACCAATATTCACAATATTCAATATGAATAACAATATTCAACAAATATGTCATCTACATTCTAAGTTTCAAAGATTAGTGGAATAATTCAGCGACTGATTTCTGTTATTTTTGTTTGATTTTTGTAAATTTCTCAATATGGTCCCAAAACTAACACCTGTTGTTAGAGTTTGTTCATTACCAGATTCTTTACTAAGGACTAACACCTTGTCCACAAGGAAAATTTTTTAAAAAATGGAAGACTTAACATTTTAGGTCAAGCATTGGGTAGCCCTATACTTCCTGGTGCCCAAAGGAACACAAAACGGCAACCACTGTATCCCTCAGATGCTGGGAAACTGCCAGAGGTCTGCTCAGGGGAAGGGAACTTTCGTACCCTTCCCCTGTTGAAAGCCCCAGGCCCTACAATGGGGCTTTTCAAGTCTGCGGCAGCTATATTGCCAGGCCAGATGAGAGAACCTCTGTGTTGGGCTTTTTAGTCCAACACAGAGGATAGGATCTGGCAGAGCAGAGCTCCGTCGGTCCCACCCCCTCCTGGGCTGGTTCCTTCCTCACCCTCACCCTCCCTAAAAGCCCATACAGCCACCCAGAACACTTACCTTTCTCCAGGCAATGTCCTTCTGGTGCTGGGCACAGCACCGACTGGCACTGGCATGGCGCCGATGCTTCCTACTCTGAGGGTGCCATAAACATGCTCTATGGCACTGTTACGACACCCAGCACCAATCGGGCCACAATTCAGTTATGCTTAGCTTTTTATGCAGACAATTTAATCCCATGGGTAAATTTAATGATTACAGCAGACAATTCCAGTTATTGTGTCTGTAGAAGTTGGTAAAATTCTTCAGAGCAGCAATACAGCCTATGGCCATTTTTCTATGAGAAAAAGAACCAAAAAAAAAAACAACAACTAATGGCTAGTTTAATTTCAGTCAGTGTAATGAAAATGAGGTCAGTTATGTCCATTATAGCAATGGGTGAGATACTTAGAAAAGGAATACTCTCTTGGAAAGTTCATTGTTGCTAATAAAGATCAGGTCAGACCTTTTCATTAGCTTTAGAGCAAAACCAAAATTCTACTACAGACTGTTTAGTGTGCAGTGCTGTGTGGGATGTGTTGTTCAGCAGTCCAGCGCATGATTTGCAAGGATCTGCTGGCAATTCCAAGGCTCTCAGATAGTAGGGCTAGCAAATGCCTTTGCCTGAGATCCTGGAGAAGTGCTGTTAGTGGTTTCATATATTCATGACTCTTGTGGCCTTTCCACTAATGTGAGGAAGATGCACTTAACAGCTATGGTTGAATGTGGCACAGCAGTGTCAAACATAGCTGTTCATATATATATATGTGTGTGTGTGTGTGTGTGTGTGTGTGTATACATACGTATGTATGTATGTATGTATGTATGTATGTATGTATGTATGTATGTATACATATGCATATATGTATATGATATATATATCAGTTGACACCTGATGACAATTATAACCAAACATTTCAGTTTAGAATTATAAAATAGCTCATAGGGTCTTGGTTTTAGTTTTCTTCCTCTAAGAATTACATGCCTAGGAGCTCACCTGCCAATGTTTTCTGAGTCCTTTTTCATTCTCTCATTAATAATCCCAGTGAACTAGCTGTAATATGCTACTAATATGCCTGCTACATTCAACCTAATCTAGCAGTAGTGATGACTGAGGCGGGGGGAGGAATCAAAATATATGAGAAAAGGGGGGGGTGAAAAGGAAAAGGGGGGGGAGAGACCTGTAGAATTATGTAGTGCACTACTCCGTATTCCTTAGTTTAATGTGCATTTAAGAGTTTGTCACGTTACATTTATGTACTAGTGATTCATTCCTGCCCATGCTGTGTTATTATGCATGTCTACTCAGCAAAGTGATGTGAAATCTTATGCATGTCTACTCAGAAACAAGTTCCATTGTGTTCAATGGAGCATTCTCCCTATACTGAACACTATCTCCCGAACTTGTCTGATCTTGGAAGCTAAGCAGGGTCAGGCCTGGTTAGTACTTGGATGGGAGACCGCCTGGGAATACCGGGTGCTGTAGGCTTATACCATAGTCTTTCGAGACTGAAGGTTGTCAACCACCATCTTCTGGAAAAATGTGTACAACATTAAATTCCAACCATTAAAATACAACTTGGCAGAATTAGCTCATGAATGCTTATTTTATTACATTGATATGCTATTCTATGATCTAGTAATTTTTTTAAAATGGATTCAACAGTGATTATGAGTTGATTAAAGTAACGTTTTCTTGTTTAAAAATAGCTTTTCCTGAAGTCTATGGAGCTGCTTCTAGGTACGCACGTAAACCCCATTGAGAAACTTGACTTGCTGTCTTATTGAAACTTATGTTGCTTCCCTTAAAAAATTTAGAACATTTTATCTTGAGAGGAACCCTGCAATGCAATTCTCTGAAGTGTATTTCACTTTCTGTGAGATTTCAGTGCTAATCAGACATGGGCAGAACACCCCTGAGGAATTTCACTTGTCTCACATAAACTTGTTTGGCTTTTCTTGAACATTCTCAGCTGTTTCTGCCTGGCAGGAACCCTAAAATTCACTTTGAATTTCACTTTCTTGACATGTCAGTGACAACCCCAGCTGTCTCTGGATGGTAAGCCCAAACCAGAGTGAAAAGAGCGAAGTTCTTTCAGACAACTGATTACTATCCTTAAGATCTAGGCCCTTAAGATCTACTGTGAACCTCTAATTGGTGAATTGGTGGGATTCAGATAAATACCAATAACAAGTGTTCTTTCTCCCTCCAAATCACAAGGCCTGCTGAGAATAATTTCTTCCACCTTCCTTGGGTACAGCCTCAATCAGTCTCCTGAGGTCAGTATCCAGATACAATATATGGCAATACAATCACAAGTCAGATGAAAAACACAGATAGAGCAGGCAGTTATCAGATTATAGGTGATGCCTTATTTTATGTCTTTTCATGCCCAACATCCATATTGAAGAGGATGGAGGATAAGATAAAGTATAGGAAGTTTTCAAGTTTTTTTTTTTTATACTGACAATGAAATTGCTACAGAAGAGTGTTGCATATTAATGAACTCATTTTAATAAGTTTCAAGCAGTCAGAAATTTAATTTCAATTTGGAGCCACTTCCTTTAAATTCCTTATTTTGTGCTAGATTCCCTTTAGCAATTGTGATCATTATTCTCTGATGTGTGACATTGTGTTGTATGTTGTCTGTAATTTAATATGATTTGCATTTTATCCTTGTAGCTCTAAACCTTCTCAGTATTCAGAGTAAAAAAAAATGTGGCCCATGGGAACCTGCCAATTAGCATGCAGGAACAAACTGTCAGAGAACCTATATGCCAGGAAGTCTGCATTTCATGATTTATGGTTTGCAATAGTTTATGAGCTGCCACATGGTGGACAGTGCCACTCACCGATACAGCATGCATGTGGGGAGAATGCATTTCTCATTGAAGGTGGGAGCTGGCCCCGCAAACAGCAAAAGCCAAAATCCAGTTTTGACTCTGGGTAACAAAAAGGATTATCAAAACAAGGAAGTATAGGTATTTAAAGTAGATTTTCACTTTACATTTTAAGGAAGTGGACAAAGTTTATGCTTAAATATTAAAAAAAAACCTACAGTATTGAATAAAAAGAACCACCTTAGCACAATGGCGTAGCTAATGATTGTGTAACCCAGTGGAAGCTCAAAATGATGCCCTGGAAGTGATGTCACAACCGGAAGTGATGTCATACCTAGATTTTTTTTAAAAAGTGAATATCGGGGGGAAAACCTGCCTCCTCCCCCCAGAAGCTTGCCACCAACTTGCTCTGCTGCCTCCCCCAGCCAGTGGCATAGCTAAGGCATCTATCTGCTACTGGGGTCAAAGAAGATTTTGTAGCTTTCCATGACAAAATCAAATTTAATTAATTAAGTAAATAAATGTGCCCCTTATTGGTTACAGATACTGTGCTGGGGTGAAGAGGGACAGTTATTCTCCTCCTGCTAAATATAAGAGGAGCGCCACTTGAAAAAGTGCCTCTTTACCCAGTTAGCAAGGATAACTATATTATGAAACATGGAAATGAGAGATGACTCATATTAACACTGGTACCATGCTGTATCCTAATAACATCTCAATGACTGTCAGAATAATCAGTCTCATAAGTCAGTTTTGGGTGAAGAAAATCCATTTCTTGTTCCATAAGGCATGTGTTTTCATTTTCTGGTTAATTGGCCATAACTTTTGATAGAATACAGATATTCCAATGAGGTTTGTTTCATTGCATTCTACATTAAATTACCTTTCCAATTATATATAACATGATGGTATTATTCATACATACAAATTTTTTCACAGTTTTGGCCACTAGTGTCAAGCTCAGCTTGTTGCCCCCCTAAAGGTTGTTGCCCGGTGCAACTGCTACCCTTTGTACCCCCTTAGCTGTGCCACTGCCTTAGCATCTGATACAAACTTGAAATTAGCTTCTTCTGCTTTTTGGGCTGGTGTATCCGTTTATGTGCATGGGACTTCTGTATATATAATTTTCTGGTTTATCAGGTAATGCAAGGGAGTGCTTATTCCTTCCAATAATTCAGTACATATAGAAAATACTACAGGTGGAAAATGGCAGTGGCATAAAGCCTCCACAAAATCTCTGATGTTTTCCACCCAATACTGAGTGGTCATGTGAACAGATACTTTCAGACTCAGTGCACACACTTTCATGCATACGTTTGCCTGGATGACTGCTTTTTATAGGATTCCCCACTGTACATATTGAGCCTATATAGAAACAGTGTGCTCATACAATCTGTTCCCTGACTAGCTGAATGTGTGCAGGTCAGTGGTAGAGAGCTGGCTGTCACAATCCCACTGTCCCTAGTACATGATCATGATCATGGGCAGGAGGTCTGGTCTAGAGGGTAGAGCCTCCGTTAGCCCGAAGATAACATCAGAAGGTTGCCAGTTCGAGGACACCGGCAGCTCCCTGAACGGCTGAGAATGGCGAGACCTTGAAGCAGCTGACAAGCCCAGCTGAGTGATTCCACTTGCTCTTGGTGTGAGCAAGAAGCGTCTTGGCTGCCCTCCATGTGAAAGATGGAGCTGCTCGTCAGCCTGCCTGGGAGAACTGGAGGCCAGAAGTGAGACCAAACCAGGAAGATCGATTCTAAAATGTGGTTGGTTCTTGAAAGAGAACCTGTATGATTGTAAAAATCCCCTTGAGGGATTTAGAAACGCCTGCCTATATAAACCACCTTGAATAAAGTCAGAGGAGTAATCTGATGACCAGAAAGGTGGTATATAAATACCAGTAGTAGTAGTAGTTGTTGTTGTTGTTGTTGTTGTTGTTGTTGTTGTTGTTGTTGTTGTTAATAATAATAATAATAATAATAATAATAATAATAATAATAATAATAATAATAATAAAACAGACTACCCTGTGAGCTGGGCTAGATGGTCCTGCAGGGACTTGTGCTTGATGCAGTTTTAATCAATCCTGTCTTTCTATAATAATGCACTGATTTTGTAATGCTCATGGTGAGTGCACCAACACCTCTTGCAGTGATTAGCTGTTGAACTAGGGCCTCAATTCTATCCTCTTCCACCACCACTGATGCACATGAACCCAAAAGGCACATGCTGCATTCTATGGTAGGGGGAGGTCACAGAAAACCTGCAGAAGGTAAGTAAAAATATTTGTTACTTATCTCCTGGTAGGCTGCCTGAGCAGTGACACGTTTCTTTGAATATATGCTACCTATTTTGGTGGTGTATGTAAGTAAGAGGAGAGAAAAGAGGAAGAGGAAAAGGGGAAGATGGGGAAGTTTGAAACGGAGGGGATGTGATCTGGTGTGCACTATTGCCTCTGGATTCACCCTCTGCTGCCCCTGGTTCCTCCCCCTCAACACCCAGAAACATCTCTGATCCTCCCACTCCCTCCCCAGCCTTTTCATCTCCCACCCCGGCTGCTGACTCGCCTTGTGCAAGTGGACGGAGGCCTTGCTGCACTGGCGGCCCCAGTGTGCTTGTTGGAGGTGCCAGAGTTAGTGACACCATCTCATGACTTCCACCGGGATCCAGGTACTTCTGCCTGAATCCTGCCAGCTCCACACATTTCACTGGCATGTTCTGCTGGCAGAGCCCAGCAGATAAGAGAAAAAAAATGTTCAACATGTAATTGTTTTCCCATACAAATTTGCATTTCCCCCCATCTATGTGGGCCTGTTGTGAATGTTGTTGTGGTGCTCAGTTGGTGGAACTCACTGCTGCTGCTGCTGCTGCTGCTACTACTACTACTACTACTACTACTACTACTACTACAAGTGGTCAGGGTGCCTCTTCCATGCTGGAGTTCCTTGAGGATCTTAAAATCTTACAATTTCAGCGACTCTTTTATTTATCTAGTTTTTGTCAATCTAGTTGAATTAATTGTTATGCTCTCTTTTTGATTTGACTCTATCTGTTTGTTTTGGCTGACTTTTTAAAAAATTGATGCTATGCTGCTGCTGATTAATTATGTCTTGTTAGATTGTTACTGTTTATTAGTTGTTTCGTTGACTTCTTGATTGTAGGCCACTTTTGGCTTCCCCATGAGACTAGAAAAGGCAGAAGAAAGTGCTTTTTATAAATAAAGAAACAAATGGGCTTATTTTTACTCGAAAGTACCAGTTATATGGAGCCTCAGTCTGGATCAGGTTTAAACATGGAGGGAGGGGTGTCTAACCCATTGCCTCCATACTTTCCCTCCCTACTCAAAATTATCCCAAAGCTGCTCTGGCATCTTCAGGGTCCCATTGTAGTTTTACAGGATATTTTCAATGTGTTGGGGGGGAGAGTCACAGAAGCTGCCTCAAGGCAAGGGAACATTTGCTCCTTAACCTTAGGGCTGCATTGTGGTTGCATTGGCACTAGAATGTTGATTAGGATTGGGCTGTTAATATGATGTCTGAATTGATCCTGAGCTGCCCTGATGTCATACAGTACAGGAAGACTCTCTAGCTTCCATTGACTGACTTGCTCAGTTCTTACAGAAGAAGGAGGGCAGGTCTAGAGGTCTAGGAAAAGAACAGATAGTAATATGGCAGACTGAAAGAAGCAGTGGATTGGACATTAGACATGGTCCTTTTGTAAGAATGAAAGAGTAGAAGAAATAAAGGAGGAGCTTGAGATTGGGGGTAAGTTGGATGAGATTGAAATGGAGAAGTGATGCAGATGGCTAGACACTGCAGTTGTAACGGAGCCTTGAGTTCCCATTTTGGTTTCTAGTTCTAATTCTGTTTCCACTGAACTGTGATAGCAAGCCACAAATGACAGGTATCACTGCATTGTTCACCTGGTCTATTCTATGCATTTTGTTTTTTAGCACCCAAACTGGTATCACACACATATGCTTTTTGGAGTTATGTTATTAAAAAATCGGATGAATATAGGATACGAGTGTTTCTCAAACTGTGGGTTGGGACCTACTAGGTAGGTTGTGAGCCAATTTCAGGTGAGTCCCCATTCATTTCAATATTTTATTTTTAATAGATTAGACTTGATGCTACCATGGTCTGTGACTGCATTTGGGGAAATGTTACAGACCTGTACTTTAACAAGCTACTATGGATATTCTTTTAACAATGATAGTCAATGGGACTTACTCCTGGGTAAATGTGGGTAGGATTGCAGCCTAGGATTGTTAAAAATTTTCCTGCTTGATGATGTCACTTCCAGTCATGACATTACTTCCAGTGGGTCCTGACAGATTTTCATTCTAAAAAGTGGGTCCCAGTGCTAAATGTGCAAGAACAACTGAGATATACAGTATTAATGAGATAGACATTCTAAATACAGCTTGAATATGATCATAAAATTATGCTCAGAAACCATAAATTATGCCAGTTTGATGGAAATTTGAAAGATGAAGGGAAACTTTCCAAAGAAAATCAATGGATGTGCTAAGTCAAGGAAGCATTATTTAATAATGCTGTATTACTCATGCTTTTGTTATCTCAAACATTTGTGTTTCTAGCTATATATAGTACTGGTGACATGAATCTGCAGCCACAATAGCATTCTTCAATTATGAATTTATTGAAGAAATTAATTAAGATGTCACACTGGTATATGCTGTAGTGGGCAAAGCAATTTTTTGTGCTTGGAAAAGGAACCACATCCATTCAGCTCTGTATGGGTTGCCGGTAACACTGTTTGTAGATGGGAACCCAGGCATAGGTATGATAGCCAAAATAACATGGAATTGGAGCACCTTCCTTCCTGATGCTGGAGGTCTTTGGATAAGGCGACATTTGTCCCCTTGCCCCGGGATAAGCCCCAGCAACCAGAACAGATTGACTTGGATCTGTGCCCTTGATATTGATGGTGCATGTCCGCATTATTTGTGCAGGCAGGCCTTCAAAGCGGGTTTGAATACAGCATACACCAGCGCTTTCGATCCTGCTCCATCTCAAACCAGATCCACCCACCCTACCCCATCATCACCCCGATCCACCCTCCCCCACCCCACTCACCCCAGCTCTTCTCCACCCCCTTACCCTTTGCTGGACTCACCTGCTCCAATGGGCCTCTCGATGACCACTGTACTAGTGGGAAATCTTTGGTCTTTCCACCAGAGTGCCTGGACCTTGTGCTGTTGCTTGGCACTTTATGGAGCTTTAGCAACCGTAGAACATGCATTTCGCCCAATAGGATTGGGCCATTTAACATTTATTTGTAAACACAGAGCTGATGGCAAAACAGGTCCATCAGAAATAAATCAGAAATTGGCAATCAGAAATTGGCATATCCAAGAAATGTAATTATCTTGTAAAAAGCACTTGGTGTAAGCAGAAACAGACTGAAGAGAAAAAACAAACAAAGAAACCAGTGATGTAAAGATACTTACTTGGCATATTATTGGGTATGCAGCATTTAGGGACTGTGTGCTAATGGTGTGTTGAAGTTCCATTTTAGTCTTAAAATTGTGAACTTTTAAGAATGGATATGAATGGCATATTAAACATCTACAACAGCATCCTTAGTTTAAATGCAAAAAGAACACTTGATGAGTCTGTGTCTGTATAGTTCAAAATGTAGGCATTGACTAATTCCTTCCTTTCTCTACGTTGCACTAAATTCTGGGTTAGATTTTCAGTCTGCTAGTTGAGTTGTATAGGGAATTGTTTCTCTGGATCAAGGTTCTTTAGGAGCTCTTCAAAATAAGTTTCACATTTCAGGGTAGTATAATCCACTTCTAAATCAGGCTCATTAAATTTGACATTAGGTGGCATGAGAGTTTAACTTCTCTGTAGTTCCAGAAGTCAGTGCAGTAAAGCCAGCCTGAAATTCGGTGCCCTTATCAATGCATTTCTTACAAATCCCAGTGAAGTCCATTGTAAGTGTCTTATTTTCCCCTTCTGCCACGACTTCCAAAAGTTTCAGGTGGTATGTGTTACAATGTCTCACAGTGCATGGAGTTTCAGTGAAAGGATTAGCCAGTAATGTTAGGACGCACAATGCTGTGCTTCTGAAATGCTTTTGCTGCCAAACAGTCATTAGAGATTTTACTCTAATTAGTTCTTTCACAATATAATAATATCCCGTTAGGACTCATTATTGACTACCTAATCATCAGCCATTGAATGCAATGTCTTGCTATGTGAGAATGGCTCTCTTAAATGACTCGTTCATTTCTGTGTATGTTCCAGAGTTGCCTGCTGGTAAGCGGAGAGATAATGTGAGGGGTCACAGGCTGGATGTGACGGCAATGTGCCTGCCGTCTCTCGTTCAGACAGCTGGTGTAAGTCAACACTGTGTTGTTTCAAAACAAGGCAACATATATCCCTGGCTTTTGTGTATTTTACCCTATTAATGTGTTTGTGTGTGTTGGGCAGAAAAAGAAAGCTGAATTGTTTACATGACTCCTTCAGTTCAATCCTAATGCCCCGCATTTTAATGCAGCAGACTAAATGCAGCCTTCTGTGTATGCTGTAGGGGAGTTTCAGCATGTTGAGGCCTCCTTGGAAGAAGGGAATGTTTGTTCCCTTGCCCTGGGGTAAGCCCCAGAAGCTGCAATGGGTCAAATAGGATTTGAACCAGTTCTATAGCTGGCACAAGTCTGTGTTGACCCATGAAGGTGGATCAGGCTCGGGTTGGGGGTAAGAATTCTGTGGGCCCTGCTGCCGTTGAACCCTCCCCTTCCCAGAGCCTATTCACCCTCCTCCCTGCCCCATTTCCTCCCCCATTCCACCCGACCCCAACCCTATCCCCTAGCAGATCTTAAGCCATCAGCTGGCATGTGGGAGGCTGCTCCAACCTTCCTGCTGGTGGTCCAGCAGCATTTGCCATCAGGAGCTTTTTTACAACTGCAATCTGCATTCTGCCACCAGTCAGCCCAGATAGGATAGGGCCATTTACGTGGAATTCTGACTTGAATGACCATGACACGCTTTGAATTCAATTGAAACATTCAATTTAGTTTTTGCATCCTAGCAGCAAGGCCTTTTAAAACAGATGAAGACAGGAGTGTTCTTTCGTTAACCCAGATATAACCAATATGGATTGAAGCCAATGTATTGGTTGTTGATTTTTATCTTTGTGGCTATATCGTTGTTGTTTTGTGGTCAGCATTTTAAAGCATTTAGAGACTGCTGGAAGCCACCTTGAGGTTGTTCCTATTGCAAGAGAAGTTCTAAACCCTTTAAATAAATGAAGAAATTCACTTCAATAAGAATAATCTGGTTTAAATTCATGCATTTCCGCTTTTCTCCATAAAGAAAATGGGCAGCCCAATCCAATGCTGCCCCTTGCCCAGAGGAGCAGCAATGCCAAATTGGCTGCCGCAGTATCCTGTGGGCCCAGGGCAGCTGCCAGAGTCTCCTCCAGGCAAGGGAATGTTTTGTCCCCTTACCTTGGGTAAAGCTCTGGTGGTCCCAATGAGTTTCCTCAGAGCTGCACCAGCTATTTTGCTGGTTCAGAACCAAGGAGGCCTGTGTAGGGCCTCCAGGCTTGGGAGGTGGCATAGGTTACAGCAGCAGAGTCTACCGCTATCTCCGCCCTGCTCCTGGCCCTGATCCTCTCCTCACCCTCTCTTCGCCTGATTCCTCTGCCCAGTTCTGCCCACCCCCACCTTTCCCCTGCCTGCCCCTGCCCTGAAAATCCACTCTGCTGGTCAGTGGAGAAATTTACCACCGGTTGCTCCAGTGGTGAGTCCTCCAGGCAGTAAGGCCCTGCACCAATACTGCGGCCTCACCACCAGCACAGGAGTGACTTATGGCAATTTTGTGACTGCAGTTGCTGGAGTAGCGTGGTGGCCGCTGGCATTGCCCCAGCATAGGATTTGGCCCTTAATTGTTTATTTCAAGATATCTGTATCCCACCTTTCCTCTCCCCAGTGGAAGGTACCCAAGATAGCTCATTACAAAATGTAAAAACAGTTCTACGACAGGAAATTAAAACATCAAAATCAAAACAGTTGCAACAGCTACAATCTAGTGAGCACCAAAAACAAATCATCACAGTCCAATCCTAACTAAATCCCCCAATGCAGCCATGTCATTGGAACGCATGCTGCATCCTGTGGTGGGGCAGTCATGGAGGACTCCTTCAGGTGAGGGAACATTTGTTCCCTTACCCAAGGGTAGGTGTCTGTTCACCCACTGAGTCACCTTTTTGCTAGTGCAGGTTTGAGATAAGTAAAGTTGACAGAATGGGGGGAAAACAGGGTGAGGAAATTGGTGCATATAGCTGCCACATATATCCACCCATTCTGCCCATGTTCCACCCACTGTTCCACTCTTCTCCTCAAATTCACTCCTCCATTCCTTCTCCCTCACATCTGGCTTGCCAGCTCTAGAGGGGGAACAGGCTTCAGCAGTGAGGCTGCAGCACTGCCACCTCTTGTGGCAGCATTTGCAAAATGGCAACTGGTGGAGTGGCCATTTTATGACAGCAGAACACTGTTTTACTGTCGCGAACCCCCCTCCCATGTGCCAGTCCAATCCTAGTTAGAATTGGGCCATCAGTTAGATATAATCAGGCAGTGGTGCACCTTTGTCCTGGCGATTCTTCTTCAGCTTCTTTAGAAAGCTCGAGGATAGAGCTACGAACTTGAGGATTGAATATTAGGTTGTGAATAGCTTGAGGTACAACCTAAGTAGACTTTTACTCTACAAGTCAGTCACAGACAACCTTAATTTCCACCCCCACTCCCGAGGTTTGTTTGTTTCAAAATTTCATTTTATCATGATTTAGATTTATGGTAAGCCTCGTGTTTATTTTATCCTCTATTTTCCTTCACAGCAGTTCTGTGTTAATGCCATTCTAGTTGACTGAATCTGTTTGGTGTTATTGAGGCATTTCAGGTTCCCGTGTTCATTCCTTTTCATTCCCTAAAATGGAGGAAGCCCCAACGCAATTATCTTTTGACTGAGTTGACCTCAGACCCACTGTGCTGTCAGTGGTGTCCTGATTCAAATGCATAGCATCGATGAAGAACAATATCACAATATTTATATCTCTTTTGTTTAAAATAATTGTCTCATTTCAGAACAGTCTCTGGAAAATGTGTTTCAATCTATCTTACGGTATGCTCCTGTCTTCTACAAAGAGCTGTGTGAGCAGAATACAACTGGACAATAGTTCCCTTGAGCTGCAGAGTCCAAGAGGCACCATTGTTTAGCTACCGTACATTTGCATTGTAAAACACAAGACATGAATAAAGAAAGGAAGAGAAAATTACTTTGGGCAATTTGGCCAAATTGGGCCGAGCGACTGGAGGATCCCCACACTGGGGCATCTACCGGAGTGCCTGCAGTCACACCAGAACGTCCCTCAGACTGGAAATGCAATGTCTGTTTCAAAGGTTACCTGGCTTGGGGTCAGTGGAGCAATTTGTCTTCCTTGACCCTTATTCCAAGGGTTGGTGTTGAAAACTTGAGTCACTGAGTGGCAACCTCAGATTGGATCCAAGCTGGTGTGTCCCAAGGGCAGTGGTTCCCAAGTGTACCATGGTCACAGCACCCTTCTTTCATGGCAGCCTTTTCTTCCTGGCTCACTCAGGTGCTGCCATCTTGGATTGTGTGAGATCTTGCGCTTTCCAAGATGACAGCACTTGAGAGAGCCAGGAAGATGGGTGCAGCCATCTTGGATCACATGTTTCTCATGAGATCTCGCTGGATAGAACAGACAAAAGAAAATAATTCTTTACTCAGCGTGTGGTTGGTCTGTGGAACTCCTTGCCACAGGATGTGGTGATGGCGTCTGGCCTGGATGCCTTTAAAAGGGCAATTGGACAAGTTCTGGAGGAAAATCCATTATGGGTTACAAGCCATGATGTGCATGTGCAACCTCCTGATTTTAGAAATGGGCTATGTCAGAATGCCAGATGCAAGGGAGGGCACCAAAATGAGGTCTCTTGTTATCTGGTGTGCTCCCTGGGGCATTTGGTGGGCCACTGTGAGATACAGGAAGCTGGACTAGATGGGCCTATGGCCTGATCCAGTGGGGCTGTTCTTATGTTCTTATGATGTTTAAATTGATCTAGTGCTATATAGATCAATAAAGGTGGCCAGTTTTACTTGAAATGACATGGTCTTTGTGGTGGGTACCTGGGCAATTAGAATTCTAATTAGAACTAACTGCTTAAAGCCTTACCCTGTGTATGGTGTGTGAAGTTTGCAAGAAGCCATCATGCCGGGAGGGTGGAGAAGGGTGTCAATTACTTACACCTATGCTTGTGAGGACTGGACCAGCTCCCTCCCTTTACTTGCAGGTAACTGCTTAAAGCCTCTGGATGCCAGAGGCGCGAGCCTTTGACGCAAGCCGAAGGGCAAGAACCAAAGGGCTCTTTGCCCATGGCTCTTCGCCCAAGGACTCGTGGGGCATCAGACTAGAGGACCCTCTTCAGAAACAGCTGGCACACACCAAGCATAACAGCAGCAGCAGTTCTCTTTTCCCCCTGTTTGTCATCTGTCGGGGGGGGGCACTATATAACAAAAGATCTTACTAATCAAGAGACATGCAGCAGTTATAGCAGCCTGATTTGGAGCACCTGCAGTGCTTTTGTCCTTCTCCCTTTTGTCCTTCTCCCCTTTTGTGCTTCTCCCTTGAGGCCTGTTAGATGGGATATAAGAGTGAGACATCCTGAATCCCCATGAGAGAGGGGTGAGGGAAGTCAGATGGTTGTGCCCCTGTGAGAGGGGGGTAGAAGAAGAATTGTGAGGTAGCACACCTCACTGGGTCAGACATGGGGGAGTTGCTGTAGGAGTGGCCTAGACTTGTACTGCAGACTAGTACCCTTCCTTATCCCTCTTCCATCTTTTGTCTCCTAATTTGTAATCTGCAGGAGTGGAAGCCTTGGTACCAAGCTGTGTATGTAACAGAACAAATACTGAGCAGGTGCTTTATACATTGGCTTTTAGAAGATAGGCCTCGACAGTAAGTGATGTGTATTTCCATCTAGGAGCTCAGGGGAGGGGAAAGGTGCCACCATCAATAGAGTGATGGGCCGTGAAAGATATGGCAGTGGAGGGAGGGCTAGCCTTTCTAGGGGAAGGAGGAACCATCATAGACAGATTGTCCCTCTCTCCAGCCTTCCCTCCAGTTCTCTGACGACTGGGGGCCTTGGCAGTAGTGCCCTGGATCTGAAACTGCTGCTTCTAAATGCCAGATCAGTAAATAATAAAACCTCTCTTATTCAGGATTTAATCCTGGGTGAGGATGCTGATCTGGCATGTATCACGGAGACCTGGTTGGATGTAGTGGGAGGAGTGAATCTTTATCAGCTTTGTCCACCGAGTTTCCGGGTACTGCAGAAGCCACAACTTTGGGATTCCATCTCCCTTGCCCAAGCCCTTCATCCAAGGTTCCTCTGGAGCTGAGATGCTACCACCCACTTGACCACTTTGCCCTGCAACTCCCACCTATTGGTGTTGGCCTATGTGCACGCCAGGGCCTCAGAGGTAGGCGGAGCTCAGGATTTCATGGCCGCCATAGCAGCCATGGGCCTTTCACAAAAGATCTCTACTCCAACCTATGAGGCTGGACACATGTTAGACCTGGTGTTTGTGTCTGGGCAAAGGGATGGTGATATGGATGTGGAGGAGATCAAGATTACTCCATTGTCATGGACAGATCACTTCCTGGTAAGGTTTAGACCTGTTGCTGCCTCCTGTCTCTGCAGAGGCGGAGGACCTTATTATATGGTCTGCCCCCGTATATGGGAATGGTTTCCCAAGGGCTCTGGGGGATTTTCCTGCTACTAAGGCCACTGTCTTATCTGAGGGTCTGGTTGATCTCTGGAACATGGAGATGGCCAGGGCTGTGCATGAGATTGCTCCTGAGTGGTGCCTCCCAGCCAGTAGAGTCAAAGTGGCTCCTTGGTTTACCGAGGAGCTACGAATGATGAAGTGGCAGGGTAGGCATCTTGAGCGACAGTGGAGGAAGACTCGTGACAGATCTGACTGGACACAGGCGAGGGCCCATTACAGGGCCTACTTTATGGCGATAGTGGCAGCGAAGCGTTCCTTCTTCTCTGTCACTGTCATGTCTGCCATATCTATCGCCAGCGGAACTGTTCCGTGTGGTGCAGGGTCTCCTCCATCAGACCCTACCAGTTGATCAGGAGGACCACACAGAGGTCTGCTGTAACACGTTTGCCAGGTACTTTGTGGATAAAATTGCTCGGATTCGCCACAACTTGGACTCCACATTGGCAATGTCTGGTGATGTCCCCATGGCATCTGTCGGTCCTGGTGTGTGGGATTCTTTTCAGCTTGTGGAACCTGAGAACATGGACAGGATCCTTTGGAGTGTGAGGCCATCTGCCTGCCCACTTGACCTGTGCCCAGCATGGTTGATTAGATCTGCCCGGGAGGGACTGGCTGAGTGGATAGAGAGGGTAGTGAATTCATCCTTGAGGGAGGGGGTGTTGCTACTGGCTTTAAAGCAGGCTGTGGTTTGCTCCCTCCTGAAAAAGCCCACTCTGGACCCTTCTATATTAGATAATTATCAGCCAGGATCAAACCTCCCATTTCTGGGCAAAGTGGTCAAGTGGGTTGTGGCGTCTCAGCTCCAGAGGGCCTTGGATGAAGTGGATTATCTGGATCCCTTTCAGTCTGGCTTCAGGCCAGGCTTTGGGATGGAGATGACCTTAGGTACCTTGGTGGATGACCTATGCCGAGGGCTGGATGGTGGGAGTGCATCCATGCTGGTCCTTTTGGACCTTTCAGTAGCTTTTGACACTATCGACCATGGTGTCCTGGGACAATTGGCTGAGTTGGGGATTGGAGGCACCATTTTGCGGTGGTTCCACTCCTTCTTGGCTGACAGGTCCCAGATGGTGGTACTGGGGGACTCATATTTGGCACCTTGACCTTTAGAGTGTGGGGTGCCCCAGGGTTCTATTCTTTCCCCATGTTATTTAACATCTATATGAAACCGCTGGGAGAGGTCATCCGGGGATTTGGAGTTGGGTGCCATCAGTATGCTGATGACACTCAGCTCTATCTCTCCTTTCCACCAGACTCCAGGGTGGCCATCTCTGTCCTGGAGCACTGCCTGGAGGCAGTTGGGGTCTGGATGAGGGTGAAGAAGCTGAAATTAAATCCGGACAAGACAGAGGTCTCCTGGTGCAGAAATCCACAATGCAGGTGCTGGACTATCACCCTGCTTTGAATGGGGTTGCACTCCCCCTGAAAGAGGAGGTTCACAGCTTGGGGGTTATTCTTGACTCACAGCTGCTCCTGGATGCCCAGGTGTCGGCTGTGGCCAGGTGCACCTTTGCTCAACTTCAGTTGGTGTGCCAGCTGTGGCTGTACCTGCCTCAGTCGGAGCTGGCCACGGTGGGCCATGCCATGCTGACATTCAGATTAGACTATTGCAAGGTGCTCTACATGGAGCTGCCCTTGAAGATGGTCCGGAAGTTGCAGCTAGTGCAGAATGCGTATTCGAGAGACCGCCTTATACCATATATTCCAGCCCACTCTCTTCCGTCATCAGAGGGGGCCCTGTTGGTTGTGCCATCATCAAGAGAGGTTAGGGGGATGGTGGCGAGAAATAGGGCCTTCTCAGTGGTGGCACCTGTATTGTGGAATTCCCTCTCCTTTGAGTTGAGAACAGCTCCTTCATTGTTAACCTTCCGGTGAGGCCTGAAGACGTTTTTATTCCAGCAAGCTTTGATGCCTGGTGGCTGCTTTTAATTGTTTTTACTGCTGATTTTATTGCTGCTGGTTGTTTTTTTATCTATTTTATTGCTGTTGTTTTAATGTATTTTATGACTTTTAAATGTTGTTTGCCGCCTTGGGTGCCCTCCGGGGAGAAAGGCGGATTACAAATCAATCAATCAATCGAATGAATGAATTAATGAATAAATAAGCTAGGGGCCCAATCCTATCTGACTTTTCAGCAATGGGGCAGCCGCAATGCAGTTCCAGTGTATGGGAACAAATGTTCCCATACCTTGAGGAGGCCCCCAAGACTGCCTCCCCAACACAAGAAGCAGTGCATATCTCATAGGCACATCAGCACCGGCACAGGAAAATTGGATAGGATTGGGTCCTAGGTTCCTTAAAGAAGCAGCTCAGCAGTAATTTTGTCAAACTTTTGGATTTTAGAACTCAGTCATACTGATTCAATGAAAACTAATTCTAGCACTTCTACAAAAAGGGCTGATATTTAATGGGAATGGACAAATAATGATGGGTTTGCAAAGTCCATCTTAAAATAGATAACATTTCTGGGGCCTTGCTTCATTTATTTCTATCACAGTCTTCATCTTTTGAGTCTTTTCCAGCTTTTGTTTTTACTCAGTAATTTTGGTAATGAATTGATTTTTGCCAACCATAGTCTCATCACTAAAATCACAAGTATTAGTACTGTCAGTTTTACTACGGATGAGTAAACTCAGGCCTTTGTTTCTCTGAGCATGCCTCAGGTCTCATTTTACAGGGAAATGGAATTCCTGCCTTATGGAAAAAAGAAACTTTACTTTTTTTCCTGCCCAAACTTGGAATTTTCACTTATCAAGATGAAAACTTGAAATGCAGTTTTGAAGTTCCTGTGCAAGGTGAAGCATGAAAACAATTATGAGCACCTTAAAAACTAAATGCATTTATTTCAGACTAGTCTTTTGTGGATCAGGAGTGGCACACACTTCACCAAGTGTATCTGATGCATGCATCAGATGAGGATTCATCATACATATGATACAATGGACTATTTATGAAAGTCTAGGCTGAAATTTATTTTACGTTTTTTATTTAAAGAGTGTATACCTTGTCTTTCTCCTGGTAAGGACAATCAAAGTGGCTTACAGAACTAAAAACAACAATAATAAAGCATTAAAAGCAATTAAAACACTGAAAACAAGAAAAACCTCAAGGGTTTACATAAAACAATTAAAATTACATTTGATTAAAATGCTAGTCCATCACGTAAACTATCAAACATCCTGAATAAAAAGGTTAAGGCCCTGCTGAATGGTCTTCAAGGAGGTAGCTGTTCTTAATACCAAGGGGAGGGAATTTCACAATTGCGGTGCCACCATTGTGGTAACACCAAGACGGTGGTTTCTTGCCACTGTTCCCATAATGTCCATCAATGGCAGCACGGTAATCAGGGCCCCTTCTGATTACCTCAGAGAACAAGTTGTATTATATGGAAGGAGGCAGTCCCTCAAATACCCTGGTCCTGAGCTGTAAAGGGCTTTAAAAGTCATAACTGGCACCTTGAATTGTGCCCAGAAATGAACCAGCGGCCAGTGTAGCTGCCAAAGCAGCTGCCTGTCTGAGTCAAACTGATGAGCCATCCCCCCCCCCACACACAGGCAGCTGCTTTCTGCACTAATTGCAGTTTCCAGAAGCAGTTTCAAAAGCAGCCCCACATAGAGCATGTTGCAGTAACCTCATCTAGATGTCACCAGGGCATGGGTCACCATGGCCATGTCAGAACGATTCAGATATAGTTGTGGCTATTGGATCAAATGGAAGGGCAGTGAGGAGGGCAGATTGGGCCTGGGAAGGGTGCAGGTCTGGCAGCACCAGTGCCCACCAAATCCTAACCACCTTCCCAGACCCAATCCATATTCATGTGTCTACACAGTCTTTGCACCAGCGATATTGCTGGTGCTGGTCCAAGCTGACCCATGGGGGCAGCACCCTGGGTGAAGGGAAGAAATATTCCCTTCCCTCAAGGAAGCCTCCAGAGGCCCACACTCCCCCTCCCCCAGGATGCAGGGGCTGCCACATTGGTAGGATTGCCCCACAGCTACTAGCCTGAAGCCTGTATAGGTTCAGAAATTATGCATACCCAAATTGGAATTGGGGAATTCCCTAGGGGCCCTAGTCCTGGCACCTGTAAAGCACTTTCATGGCACCCTCAGAGTAGGGAGCATTGGCCAGTCAGCGCTGAGCCCGGCCCAGTGGAGGACCCCGTGCAGCTGCCTGAAGCAAGGTAAGAGCACTGGTTGGTAGTGTGGCCTTTTGGAGCGAGGCCTTTTGGAGGAGGCTGGGGGTGAGGGGAGTAACTGGCCCAGGAGGGGGGTCAGACCAGCAGGATCCTATCCTCCATATCAGGCTGAAAAACCTAACATGGAGGTTCTCAAGTCTGCTCCAGCAAAATATCATGTGCAAACTTGAGAAGTCCCATTGCAGGGCCTGGGCCTTTCTTCAGGGGAGGGGGACAAAAGTCACCTTTCCCTGAGGAGACCTCCGGCTGCTTCCCAGCTCCCGCAGGATACCTCAGTCATCATTTTGGTGTCGCTGTTTCTCCGGAGACCAGGAAGGATAGGATTGGGCTGCCCACTTGAGAAAGTTAAGATGTTGATACTGTTAGGATTGCAAGGATTTTAGCTAACGTTGCATTGAGCCTGGAAAGTAGTTCACCAAGAGGCCAAATTTCTGACAGAGTTCATTTTTTTCAGATACTTTTTGGTGAGAGAACTCATGTGTGGCAATTTTTATTTCACTGATATATACTGTTACTTTTGACCTAATTTCTGTTTGCCAGTTGATCAATCTGTGGCTTATCCATCCATGAAGCGTCAGTGCAAATGCACCAAATGTTTTCAGCTATGTAAACAATATTGTATGGGTGATTTTAAATATTTTTCTAAATTAGGCAAATAGGTAATCTGGCACTCACAATTATACAGCCAAAACAAGACATGTCATATTAACATTGCTTTTGTTATGTTTCTTATTGTGACGGTTATATGTTTCTAGTTGTACTTGCTTAGATGTGATTCTGAAGAGACTGTACAGTCCACATTTTTCCATTCATCCACAACCCCTTCAGCTGAATTGCTTCACCTATGACATCTCTCACCGAGGAGACTAAACTAGGGGTGTCAAACATAAGGCCTGGGGGCCAGATGTGGCCTGTGGAAACTTTTTATCCAGCTCTCAGGCTCTAACCTGCTGAGCGGTGCTGAGCGTTACTGCTGAAAGGGCAGCCCACATGAAAATTGGGCTTTCCCATATCTTGGAATTTGATCAAGATTTGCATATTTTCTCTTCTGTCATTTGCAGTTAATGAATTCCAAAGTGAGAAAAGGTGCTTATTTTTGGTTATGGTCTGTTTAATGTCATCACTTCCTGCCTAATGACATCACTTCCTGCCTAATGACATCACTTCCAGCCCTCAGCAGGCATCATGAATGCTACTCGGCCTTTGTATGAAACAAGTTTGACACCCCTGGACTAAACTAAAGGTCATTGCAGGTTAGATGAAGGAACTGACCATCCATCTTCATTTCTTATCTGAATTCCTATATTTTTGTCACCTTAGCAACACTGGCATAACTACTATTTTGAAACACACCATTTTCATCTAATTTACAGCTCAATAATATCTAACCCCTCTCCCCAGGCTGCCAATGCATCCCCAGGAACATTTGTTCCCTTGCCCAAGGGTATGCTTCTGCTGCCTGAGTGGCCTGCCCCAGTGATTTTGTTGCAGACCAAATTTGGTGCAGGTCATCACAATCATTGACCAGTGATTTTGCACCAGTGGCCTTGGCCTGCACCTATGATTTTGCTGGTGAAAGTCTGAGTGGACCTGGGAAGGCAGATCAAGGCTAGGAAGGAGGATAGGATATCAGAGATGCCACAGCTGCCGATAGTGCCCCTTCCCGCCCTGGTTTCTGCCCTGTTCCTCTCACTCCCCTCCCCATTGTGCCCACCCTCCCCCACTCCCCTCACTGACTTGCTGGTGCTGGGGCTGTTTCTGACTTGGCTGCTATGTGACCCTAGCCATTTGCTGCTTGCTTTCTGTGACAGCCACAAAGCACACTTCGTTACCAGAATGCAAGTTCCAGCAGTGTAAAGGTCCAATAGGTTTGGGCCATTAGTATCATTGGACATGGTAATAAAAGGATCAAAAAGCTGTTCTTTAAAATCTGCATTGTGTGCAAATAGAGTAGCCTCATGAGCCAGAAATGCCTGAAGAAGCCAGTTGCAAAGTATACTGCATAAATCAGGTTTCCTATACTCAGATGAGTCTACTCATTCTGCAGCTGAAATACCTTATCTTTTGGTTCCATGCTGAACATGCTGTGACCTTTTATATTTCTGATGAATTCAGTATTATTTCTCTGATCTTCATCTTCCTCAGCTGCTTTGGGATTTGCTGTCTCTTCTGGCTTGGTCTCTCCTGCATTCTCTAACCCGATCATGACCTTTAGCAGGCATTCTTTCTTCATTTCTCTGGATATTCACCCACTCACTCACTGTTCTGATTATAGCACAATGACTACAGCCCTACTTGTTCTCACTGATAACCTTTGGGACTTCAACAAAACCTGAATACTGAGACTTAGCGGCTTTGAAAAATGAAGATCTGACTATGAAGATCTGGCCCATTGTGGCCAATCAGCTATTACAAGGCAAACACAAGATTCCATTTACCTTATGCTTGCAGGTAAGGATGCTTCCAAAATTATCCTTACCTTCCCCTGAAATTTGGAGTTCTAAAATGACCTGATCTTTCTGAAGTAGAACTGATGCATTACAAATTCTCCACTTTTCCATCTGTATACAAATGTGAAAACAAGTCAAGTGCCTGTCTGGTTGGATGTGAAATGAGGCCACCCAAAAATATGGTAGTGGTTTCCACATACTTAAGGGACCCTGTGGATATGCCAAAGTAGATAAGTTTCAATGCGATCCTATCTTGCACAGGAACAGGCAAGCCAGCAAGCCTTGTTGTGGCAGCTGGGAGGGGAGAGGTACCGGTGGATAGGCCAGCACCAGTCAGCTCTGGGCTGCTGCAATGCTCAGATAGTCAGTGGGAACCTGCAGTGGTACGTAGGCCACCGACTGGTGGGGTGGCATTCTGGAGTGGGGGAGGGGGGAAGGTGGAAAGGCAGTGAAACTGGGAGGTGGGAGGGTGGCCTGGGTTGGATCAGGTCCAAGAGGGGAGCAGGGAGGATGGCAGAAGCTGCCGCTAAATCCTCTCCCCCTCCTGCATCTGAAGGCCCTACATGGGCTACTTGAATCTACACCAGCTGGTGCAGATCCGAGGAGCCCCATAGTGGCTGCCTGGTTGCGACATGGGGTAAAGGAACCAATGTTCCCTTACTCCAAGGAGACCTTCAACTGGTTCCTCGGCTCCACAGGATATAGTGGTAGCCATTTTGACACTGCTGTACCACAGAAATGGCAGCCAGCATAGGATTGGGCTGTGGTTCTGACTGAGCATTCTCAGTAGACCCATGGAACGGTGGGGAATCATTTTAGAAAACAAAAAACAAAACTAAATGACAGAAGAAAATGGATCAGCAAGAAGAGAGTGGCCTGCTGGATAGCTGGGTATTAGGATTGGGGAGATTTTTTTGCAGGCCCCCCACTGGAGAACCTGGGGTGGGGTCAAGGGGGGAAAGTGACTCCGGGACTGCATGTCTGCAGGGGTGCCATCACCATCCACTGCTCCCTGCCGTCCATTTTTTTCTGCTTTTTTTTTCCAAAGTGAAAGAAGTCAGCAGCACTGCTGGCTTCTTTCACTTTGAAAAAAAAGAGAATCCGTGCAGCTCTAAGGGCTACCCCCTTTTCAAAAGGGGGAAGAAGGGGGCAACCCATAGATTGGCGTGTTAATACCAGAAGTAATTACAGTGACATGATGATGTCACTGCGATTACTTTCAGTTGGAGGGGGTGGCACTGTATCCCACAACCCTGGGGTGAGAGGGTGGCCAGGGCCGCCAGTGGGTCTCACTTATTGCTTTTATAGATTTCTGAATTAGTCCAGAGCACTCTATCTCTAGAGTTTGCCATGGCTTGTACATGTGCACCCTTTTAAAGCCACTTGGCAGCATTCCATCCAGTTCACACGTTTCGTTTCCAAATGATAGGGTTTTTGCACTAGAGTACAAAGCATATCATATTTCCTAGCCATTGTTTTGGGAACTTAGTGTGGACTTTCCTTCCCCTCCTGTTAAACGGATTTCAAAGCATGCATCTATGGCAGAGTGAATCTCCCACAACCAGCATCTCTAACTCTGCAGCCCCTGGAAAAGTGTTGAATGCCTCTCATCAAACAGATGGGCACTGTGCAGAAAATGTGTTCCATGAACGAAAGATTTCAGTGTAGCAAGTTGAAAGAGTCATTGCACAGATTAAATGGAAGCCTGGGAAAAAAAAACAGCACTAGTTGAGTCAGGGTCAAATACTGGAGCACCATCTGTTCCCAAGGGCCCAAATAGCACACAGTAGGTTTAATCAAATCCCCTGCATGCTCACACTGCCTTTTTTAAAACTCCCGATCAACTCCCAGCCTTGAGTGAATCACAAACCCCGTAAGAACATAAGAAGAACCTTGCTGGATCAGGCCAAGGGCCCATCTAGTTCATCTTCCTGCATCACAAGATGCCTCTGGGAGCACACAAGACCACAAGACACCTGTATCCTGTTGCCACTTCCTTCCAACTGGCATTCAACCCCTTTTGTTTTTGATGGCCATGCACTACTCAAACTGTTTGGCTGGATTGTATTTAAACCCAAAACGTGACTTGACTTTAAGTTTAAACTGACCTAGGTTTAGAGCCTATGCTCACGGTTTATGGTAGAATTTAAACACTAAAATTATATTTTCCCCATCTGTTATATCCTTTTCTGTTTTATTTTTATCCCACTATGACAATTTCCTCTTTCTGGGGAAAGGGGCCCCACAATGAGAATACCAAAAAGATGGAATACAGAGAATATAAAAAAATATGAACTGTGAAATATGATTGATGCTTTTGGTCAATGGCAAAGGAGTATATTGCTTACTGATATACCACCTGTACCATCCGGTTCATCTTTATAGAGCTGATGGGATCTTGTCTGACAATAGGGAAGATATTTTCATGAGATCTGCAGCAGGTCTAGGAGAGGCTGTCTTTGCCAGATGATAGAAAGAAATGGTGGCTTGTCTCCTTCTTGTGAGTGCAGGTGCTGGGGGAATTACTTTAGAAGGGTATCAGCAAGCACCCAAGGGCACTCCTATGGTGAAAGGTGAATTTCATAGAGAAGTTCCTCAGGCCATTGGGGCTTAGGGTGACTGGTAATGAATCTGGAAATGAGTCCCCTTTGGGGGACTGCCTGGCTCACCTATACTGAGCCCGGGGTTTTGGGTAGGTAATTCACAACGCACACAGTCTCAACACAGTCAGCAGGGTGGTATTCCCACTATATTTCATAATAGGGATTTTCTTACTTTGTTACTAGCAAAGCAAACTAACACAAATTTTAAAGGTCCACCTTTAGTCATTTTTGTCAGTGGTGCAACATTTCTGTCAGATATTTATGCACGTAAAGGAAATACTTTAGTTTTTATGCAGTGCAATTCTATGCACACTTCCCTGAGACTGGCAGTTCAATCCGAACCAGTACTGGCACAGTAGGACCCAACTGCCCAAGTTGTTTCCAGCACTGGGATTGAGGAGCCTGGAGGTCTTCTTTGGGTAAGGGAACATTTGTTCCCATGTCAAACCCCAGCCTGCACAATGGGGCGACTCAGATCTAACCCAGCAAAATTGCCGGCAGAAGCCCAATATAGGACTTTCAGGGTGGGAAGTGGAACAGGATTTGGTGTCAGCTAGTGCTCCTCCTGGGCCTGAACCACTCCTCTCTCCTTTCCCGTGTCCCATTACACCCCTCCCCGCCCCTGTTTGCCTTTGACACCTGGCAGGAACTTGCCCGCTCTATCAGGCCCTGGTCAACATGGGTGGGATGGCGCAGGCCTTCCTGCCAGTTCAGCCTACTCACAAGGTGCTTGCAAAAGCATTTTATGGCAGGTTTGTGACACCCTGGGCCAGTGCAGCAGCCACTACACCAGTGGAAGGTAAGTTTAGGTTTGGATTATAAGCCCTATTGAATAAACTAGGACTTACTTCTGGGTAAATAGAATTGCATTGATAGAGCTTTTGCCCTTGCCACTTCAAAGTTCACCATATGCTGAAGTAAAGTATGTAACCCGTTTATTTCTTGTCAGCTGAGACTCTGAACTCTGGCTGCATATATATATATATATTTTTTTTAGACAGAAGAATTGGCAGAAGTGATATTTCCAGCATGTTGTTCCAGCGTGGTTAATTTCAAAATGACAAAACAATGTCTCCTCCTTGAAATCAATCGTATGGAGTTTGTCCTGTTGTTTCCATGCACTCTGCACACTATGGGGGCCACCAAGCTTTTGACAGTTTCTTCTGTTCTTTGGATAGGAAAATAGGCATAGAGGTAGCCATCTTTTCTAGTTCCAAGCTCGCTTGGAGAAATTCTAGTGTGGACTAGCACACTAGAACCAAAAAAAGGGATATGACCCGAGCACACTAGAAGCTTAAAAAAAAACGGCTCTCCAGCGCTTCTAGTGCTAGAAGGTTATAAAAGAACACAGTCTCTATTCAGGACTTTGCATACAAATAGGACATCAAGAAAGGCATAGTCCAGGCTTGTGTATTTCAAGGATTTTGTTTGTGTTAGTCACTGAAATTCAAAATAAGTTTAAGCAAAAAACAGAGAGTAAAAGAAGCCATGGTGATAACACAATGTATTGGATTTTGGTAATGTGATTGGGGTTTCTTTCTCATCCCACAGCTCTCATTGCTGCAGGGACTTATAAAACTCTTTACAGATAGAAACGGAAGTGGATTAAGAAGCAGAAAAAAGAAATAAGAATTTGAATTCTATACAAAAATAATAAAGATTAGATTGGTTTTGTTCCATAGGATATACATATATATGGATTTAAAATTAAATAGGGATTTTTTTTGGTAAATTTTGTGGGGGATGGAGATATGGATTGGTCTGGCATATACAGCTTCATTTATTCCTCCATAGAGTGATGTAAAAAAATAATAATCCTTGGCTGTAATATCATTCAAGGTGTGCAAATTAAATAAATAAATAAAAAGTGCTTTCAAATGACTGAAAGATTTAAAAACAAGCAATTCAAAATAAAAAGATAAACCTTAGCAATGATAAAGGAGCAACTATATCAAAACAAGATTCTAACACTATGGTGTTGCTCATTAAAAATGTTTATGTTTAATTAGTCTTTATTTTTTGTTTTTTTTAAAAGATGCTGTTATTTTGCTTGTTGTCAGTGCTGGTGGCAAATGGCTGTGGTTCTTTTTTCATCTCTCCTGACATATTGGTTTCAGTGTTGGATTAGTTTTATTGTCATGCTGGATTACTGATTGCCTCTTCTAGATTAGTGTAGGCAGCTGGACTAATTCATTTGAAGCACTGGCAGTTTAATTTCATACTAAAAGAATGTACTTTTGAAGAAAGATTCCTTCCGAACAAAATTTGAATCTTCCCAGAAGACTCGCCAAAAAAAGAAGCTCAACAACATGATTCAACCCTACGAAATGATTCAAGTAGAGTGGGGGTTTAAAAGATAAGTGAGAACTTGACAAGAAATGGAAGGATGAACACCCAGATACATTGGTCTGAGGATTTGTATTAAAATATTCAAAGCACAACTTGAACATTCAGGTTGTGAATGACTAGATCCCTCAGTACCACAGAAGTTGTCCTTATAATCATCAGTGGGGCTATAAAAAAATGTCTTGCTACACAAAGTGGAATTTGTTTTGAAAGCCTATAAAACCTTCAAAGGTAAAAACAACTGAAAAAAATAGACATCTTTCTGGAACAGATCAAAAAGCCACATAGTTCAGCATCTTCATTCCCAAAGTGGCCAACCAATTGCCTCTAGAAAGTCCATAAGCAGCAGATGAAAGCATAGCCCTTTCCCATGTTACTCTATTCCAAGTAATACTCAAAAGAATATTGTTGCTAAATCTGGAGCTAGCATTCAATCATCCTGATGAGTAACCATGGAGAGACTCATCTTTCAGGGATTCTCTAATCCCCTTAGTGCACCTAACGACAAGGTCACCTAAAGAAAATATTTAAATATTGAAGGAACAGCAGGACTTATCTTCTGTAAATTCGACTCCGTTAAATGTTGATGGTAATCCCTCTCTGCCCTGCCTGATGATGGAAACATCTTTTGTATTATGCATGGTGGTTTACGGTTCTGTGTGACAATGTTAACGCTTTAGGATTAGCCATAAACATTAGATAGTAAATGGAAAAATGTAATAAGCAGCTTTGTTTGGGCAAAGAAAATGAGGCTGCTTGCTAATTCCACTTTAAGAAAGACCAACCTTAACAGAGTCGGTGATTTTCAATCCGGTGAAAGCAGTTTTCAAGATTCAGAGGAGGTCAGGGGATAGAAGGTGCATGTGACTTTAGTTTCCTGTTTCCTGCCCTTCTTCAAAATATCTGAGCTTGAATTTTCTCATCTGCCTTCATGGTGGACTGCATGACTTCCCTGCAGAGGGAAGTTGCATGTTTCTCCATGGGAGGGATAATGAAATTGTTCAACTTCAGATATCATTGTGAAATACACATCTCCAAATGTTTGAAGCCACTCTTGGTCTTCAAAGACTTGAGTGTAGTTTTGTGATGCAAGTATCGCTAGGCAATAAAATGACATCAGACTGCCCTGCAACTGGCAATTGATAGCTTCTGCTGCTGCCGCTGCCTGGAAGCCACTGGATATTTATATGGTTCCAACTACATTTGTTCGAGAAATGGAAATTCTTTAAGATACTTTTACCTATTGCTATAAATAGTGCGGCCATAACCTAACAACCCCCTCCCCCCCACACACTGATGCATCCTTACTTATCTCAAAATAAAGGAACTTTTCTTCCCTTACGTCCAGGTAACCTCTCCGTTGCCCTGTGAGTCTGCTTAGATCTGCACTAGCCCTTTGGCACCAGTCTGAGTGGACTGAAGGGAGAGTAACAAGGCCGGGTGGGGTGCATAGGATATGGGCAACACCATTGCCACCAATAAACACTTCCTGCCTGCCTCCAATATGCCACCTGGCAGTTCAAATATCCTCCCTGAACCTCTCTCCCTGCCAACTACCCCCCCCCCCCAAACTTACAGGCGCCAGGGAAGCCAGATGAGGCGCTGCTATGTAGCCAAAACAGCTTGCTGTTTATAGTAGTAGTCCAGTAGTGTGCAACAGTACATCACATTTTGTGATGCCACAAACCACACTGTGCCACTGATTCATGAGTTCCTGCAGAGCAGATGGGGACTGGGCAGTTCATATCTATAAGTCTGCAATACTATGCACACATATCTTGAATTACATCCAGTGAACTCAGTGGAGCTTACTTCTGAATATATAAGCCTAGGATTGCACTGTAAGATCATTTAAGAACTTGATGAGGCTGTACAAGGTGCCTGCCTCACAAATCATGAAGAATGATGATGATTTAGAGCCCAATCCTCAGCTCGGCGTGCCAGTTTCCCGCCAGCGCGCACTGCTGCAAATGTGCCACAAGGCACATCTGTAATTCTTTACTCAGTGTGTGGTTGGTCTGTGGAACTCTTTGCCACAGGATGTGGTGATGGCGACTGACCTGGATGCCTTTAAAAGGGAATTGGACAAGTTTCTGGAGGAAAAATCCATTACAGGGTACAAGCCATGATGTGTATGTGCAACCTCCTGATTTTAGCAATGGGCTATGTCAGAATGCCAGATGCAAGGGAGGGCACCAGGATGAGGTCTCTTGTTATCTGGTGTGCTCCCTGGGGCATTTGGTGGGCCGCTGTGAGATACAGGAAGCTGGACTAGATGGGCCTATGGCCTGATCCAGTGGGGCTGTTCTTATGTTCTTATGCTTACCGCCGGGCCAGCAGCCGTGTTAGTACAGCACTGGCCGATGCTGGGCTAGCGATGGGTTGGCACTCTTCCTCTGCTGCTCGGCAGTCTCATGGACTGCTGAGCTGCAGCATGGTAAGCAGGGGCGAGGAGGAGGCATTTCAGTGAGGGGGAGGCAGGAGGAAGGCGGAGAGAGGCCAGGGAAGAAGCATGACGGGGAGGCGGGGAAAGGGCAGCGGGAGGCGTGCCAAGGGGAGGGTTGGGGAGGCAGAGAGGTGGGTCAGTTGGAGCTTCGCTCTGCCGGATCTTATCCGTTTGTGTAGGGCTCTGCACCCTACACAAACACTTTTACCTTACGCAAAGTGAGTAGTCCCATTGCGGGGCTGTTTCCCATACCCAGGAGAAGGGGACGAAAGGTGCCGCCTGTGTTAACCCAAGGTGTGCAGGATTTGGCGACAGCCGTATTCGGTGCCGCTGAAGCTGCGTGCCCCAGGCAGCTCAGGATTGGGCTGCCCATGGCTTACTCTGAATAGTTGTTCTTCATTTTGTTTTGGAACACTTATTCTAATAAATGCATTAACCCTATGTCAGTGGATCTCATTTTTAGCATCGGGACCTAAAAAAAAGTTTCTCCCAGATCTTCAAGCCTCTGTGGCTATAATGGTGATTGGGCAGCAGTGTTCCCCTACCCCAGTAGCATGCTGCTTAATGCCTTGATGCACATAGCCTAATTTACCCTGTCAGTTTTCTGAACCTCCAGAAATTTGGTTGTGGCTATGTTCGTCACTGGGTCACTGATGAGCAGGAGAAACATGGTGAAGCAGTGGTGTAGCTGGCACCCGGAAGCAAAAAAAAAATTAACACCCCCGGGGGCCAGATGCCCCCAGGGAATTTTCTGCCCAGGGACATCTGGGAGGTGTTCTGAGGTGCGGGGAGGTGTTTCTGGGCCTCAGAAGGCCTGCCGGAAGCCTTAGAAAGACACTTTTGGCTTTTGCTAAAACTGGAAGTGCCCTTTTGCTAAAACTAAAGGACTTCTAGCAGACCTGCTGAGGTCCAAGGAGGATGTGCACTGCCTCCCTGAGTCTTGGAAGAGGGACTGTTGGAGGCCTTAGAAAGGCACCCCCCTGACATCCCCTCAAGGTGTGGTACCCATCTCAATTGACCTCCCCACCCCCTAGCTACACTTTCACCTATGGGTGAAGCTTAACTCCATCTCCTCAGTATATGAGATGCCAGAGAGTAGGAAGATGGCCAGGCAGTATGGCATGTTTATTTAGAAGTAACACTTGGTTAAGTCTTGTTTAAAACTTGTAGGTATACAGGCAGCAGGCACATGAAGGCATCTCTTAAAGTGCTGGATATTTTAAATCAAGGGTCTATTTCTTTTGAATCTGCTTGCTGTATTACAGCTCAAGTGACTGCAGTCAGGCTATATCACAGCTTACTACTCACAGCAAAACGAAAACCCAGTAGTAGCAATTTGTGCCTGCCTGATTGGGTTTAAAGGGTAAAATAGAACATGAAGCATAGATTTTCTTAATGGCATATAAAAGATTCAGTACAAATCCCATTGTTAGTTTACAATTTGTGAGTGTGGTGAGTGATTACAAGAATTCCTGTGCATTCTTTTCTAGTACACTGTTGTGCAAATTTACACCCGCTCATTCACTGAGTTTAAAGCATAAGAAGTAGAATTGGGTTTTCAGTTCTTGTGTGCAAGTGGAATCAATGTCATTCTCCCCCTCCAGAGCACTAGAACATATTTTGTAAAGTGTACAGAGGTTTAATTCAAAGCTAGTTTCTCAGCCAGGTATTGATATTATATAAGACATCATTGACTTTCAGATCCCAAATGGCTGCAATCTTTTATGCCTGACAACATTTAAGTATGTGTTAAAGTTTATAGCTATCAGCATGTCTTGTACACTCTTCCCTTCTTCCTTGGGGGATTTTAATTTGAACTGACCTTTTAACAAATAGGCATGTGCTAAAAACCAAACAAACAACTTTCGATCCTATGCCTTTCCTTGTCTTCCTAGCCTAATGCTACCACCAATGTTAAATATATTGTTGTTGTTCTAGTATTAACAATATTTCTATACCACTTTTCAACAAAAAAAGTTCAGAAAGCAGTTTGCATAGCAAAATAACAGCCCAATCCAAAGCTGCCTGGCTCCCAGAGGACCAGCAAAGCCTAAATGGCTTCGGTAAACAGTTCCCTGCCCCAAAAGGTATCACAATCTCGAACAGGGCTGTCAAACCTGTTTCATAGAGTCGGACGAACAGCATCCATGGCACTTGCTGAGGGCTGGAAGTAACATCATTAAGCAAATGATGACCAGAAATGAACATTTGTTCTCACATTGGAATTCACTAGCTGCAAACTCATTAGCTGCAAATGACAGAAGAGAAAATATGCAGAATTTGATCATACTTTCAAGATATGACAGAGCCCTTTATCATACTGGGAGAGCTCAATTATCTCGTGGACTGCCCTTTCAGCAGTAGCACTCCTGCTGAGGTATCTCTATACAGTGCAGCTTCGGAGAAGTGCTCTGCAAAATAGTGACGATTATGATGAGAATAACTGGTATTTACATATTGCCTTTCTGGCCATTGGATTACTCCTTTGGCTTTATTCAAGGCGGTTTACACAGGTAGGCTTTTTCTACACCCCTGAGGAAGTTTTTACAATCATAAGAACATAAGAACAGCTCCACTTGATCAGGCCATAGGCCCACCTAGCCCAGAGGCAGTGCTGCTGCATGAGTGGCTCACATGATTTGGACTCTCCCAGCCCCTTGGCAGAGTCTCCCTTCCTGACTTCTCTTGGCCTGTACCTTCCCCAGTAGCGTTCCTCACCTTCTGAGTTCCATCTCTCTCTCCCAGAGACTCTGCAGAAGCTGTGCTGCTGAAAGGGCAGCACTGAGAGAAACAAATTCTCGAGTGGGGGGCAGTGAAGCAATTTCTGCCCCACATTGCATATACGCAGCAGGGTCCAGATGTGCATACCTGTGGGTCGGGCTAAAATGGGTTAAAGAGCTTTGGCAGGCTGTATCCAGCCCATGGGCCTTACATTTGACACCTTTGATTGAGAAAGTATCAAACCATATATGGCAATCTTTAGTATGAATCAAGTAGAAAGTTATTTTTTCTCCTCCCAAAATAGATGCAGCAGAATTTGAATGGCAACGGAATGCAACCAGAAAATACATAGTCACCTCAAATGTTTTGCATTGGTCCCCCCCCCCCCAAATTCAGATAAACAAAAAGGAAAAGAGACTCTCCTGCCTAGGAAGATAATTCCCAAGATATACATGATGAAGGCCAAGTGGATCATAAATATCTTTGCTTTTGGAAGCAAATACGAGTATCATTTTCATACTGCAAAATGGAAGGCATCACTGAACTGGTAGGAGAATTAAAAGAAAACAATAAAATGCCTTTATAGAGAAGCACATCATTAAACTGTGTTTTTATGAAGCTGAGTCAGTTCAAAATGCTTAGAGAATTTTATGAAAAGTACCTTCATAATTGGTTATTATTCAGGGTCATTGTGGGATACAACCTAATTTTGGCTATATTTGTAAAGCATTGATCAAGAGAAACAGCATGTGAACAGGATATGAACCATCATAAAGTCCCTAAAGGGGCATATGTTTCTCTGAATATGCCAGCATGGTCTTCCTTTGAGGGAAGCTTGACGACAATTCTCATGTTTAGGAAGTTCTGATACAACTAAAGTTGTTGTTCCTCAGGTTTTTAAAGTTGGTAGGTAATCCTATGATTCTTTGGAAGGTGTAGCCAATAAATAGATATTTTTACAAATGACAAAACCCCATATTCATCTACAACAGAATATAGTTACTGTATTGTCTGTGTGAAACACATAGAATTAAGGGAAAGCCTTAGGATTGACACATGTGATGGAAATGATTGCAGATGTAAGTAAATAGAATAGAATCATAGAGTTGGAAGGGGCCTAATAGGTCATCTAGTCCAAACCCCTGCCTTAGGCAGGAATAATAATTAAGTCACCCAAGCAGAGATTCAAACCCACAACTTCAGATACCAAAGACTTAGCCTAAGCTCACTGAGCCACTAACTAACATTCCTTTAATCAGAAACTTGGTTACCAATGTAGACTTACCAATCCTACCTAAATTTTCCCATGCTGATGCAGTGATGCCAGCACAGATTATACTGTATCCAGTGTGTGTGTGTGTGTGTGTGGGGGGGGGGGGGTTAGCAGACCAAAAGTCTCCTTGGAGTAAGTGAACATTTGTCCCCTTGCCCTGGGATAAGACTGTGCAGTGAGTAAGCTTGGACCCACATCAGCAATATCGCTGGTGCAAGTCCAAGTTTATCCATGTCAGCAGGTCACACTCAGGAAAGGGGATAAAATACTGTGCATGTACCTTCCAGTCCTGACCTGCCAACCCTCCCCTGCACTTCCCCTACCCCTATGCTGCTACACATGGAGCTTATAAACTATGGTGGGCATTGCTCCTTGCACTGGCAGTAGCAGGAAGGCTCTGGCCGTCCAACTGGTGCTACCAACACGCGCTCTGTCACATCATGCTTTGTGGCACATTTGTGACAGCGCAGACTGGTGGAGCGTGTGCTGCTCTGGCACAAAGGAAGCATAGAATTGTGCCATCAGTCTCCCCAGGTTTATACCTGGGGCTCCGTTTCTAAGTGAGATGTGGCAGAATTGCCATTCGTTTTAGCAATGCAAACAGCTTTGGAAAATTCTGAAGGCAAGAGCGTTCATGTATAAGCAGTATTTTGTACATAGATGACAGGCTCTTGACAACTACCTACTGTGCTAATTAACACAAGCTAAAGAATTCAGAAGAGCATCAGTTTTTTTGTTTGTTTTATTTTTTGTTTTAATCCTCTGTGTCTCCAGACAGCGGACATCTACCACAGAAAGTCAATTTGTTTCTTCAAAAGGAAGAGAATTATTGCTTAATAGGAAACCTAGGGATGCAAGGGAGGTTCAGTTAATTAAGAAAAGAAAAATAAAAGCCTGTGTCCAGCATTAGGAAAATTGGATGTAATGCATTTGACATATTCACCATTAGGCATTTATGATGAATAAAAACAGAAAGTGTGAACCTCATACCTTGCCGATTACAAATCTTAAATGTCATAAATTATAAATCTCTCTAATATATTTTTTTGGGGGTCAGTATGAAATGGAGAAAAGAAGGAGTATTAATGAACATACATTGTGGTAGTATTCAGGAGCATTCATGGTAAGTGCTTAAACTATATCATAATCAATTTTCAAGCAACTGGATTATAAATGAGCACTGTGCTACCAGCAGTTTTGTTGGGTACTTGTTCCCTCCTAATAAAAGTGTTATAAGTGTTACAGTTCCTATAAAATTAAATGATCTGTAGTTTTTTTGGGTTTTTTTTTTAATATTATTGACGCTTTTGATGTGACAGATGGAATGGGAACCCTGCTGTTTAAGTATGGTTGTATATTGATGAGTTTTTTTTAAAGGAATTGGAGGTGCTCTCATAAATGAAGAGTGGCAGGGTCTAAGATGTCTTACATAAGAACATAAGAAAAGCCCAGCTGGAGCAGGCATAAAGCCCATTTAGTTCTGCCTCCTGAATCTCACAGTGGCCCACCAGATTCTTCAGGGAGCACATAAGACCTGCATCCTGCTGCCCTCCCTCGCATCTAGCATTCTGAGGTAGCCTACTTCTAAAATCAGGAGGTCTTCCCTCCAGTTTCTGCTGTTCTCGATGTTTTCCCAGCCTGCACATCAGGGTTGGAGATTACTGATTCAATGTAATATATACTTCCTGTCAGCACCCCACGTGATGCTCGAGTGTGTGACACCAGTACCTGACTCGACAGCGCCATGACTACTAACTACTACTGACTACTACATGCAATTCACACACTCCTTACACATATACTCCACAAAATTTTAGCAGAGCTACAGTGGGCATTGCTAAAAGAATGCATAGTGTACAATAGTGTAAGAAACAGTCCATTCTCAGTGTGCCACACCCAAAAGATAGTGTTTGTGCAACTTCTTTCAATATACATACAGTGGTGTAGCTGGAAGGTGTAGCTGGAAATGGTGTAGCTGTACTCTGGTAACATCTGGAGGGTATTCTGAGGCGTGGCCCTGCCAGGTTTCAGAAGACCTTCTAAAGTCTTAAAAAGTGACCTTCTAAGGCCTCCTGAAGGCCTTAGAAGGCCTTCTGAGGCAGCTCCAGTCACGTCTGGGTGGGGCGTAGGGAGAGTGAGGGGGGAGGATTGCAGCATTGTTGCCCCCTGGAAGAGTGCCACCCAGCGTCCTGTGCTCAGCTACACTACTGTATACAATACATACTAGTTTCATAACACTACTAACTGCAAGGATAGATCCGATTGAAGTGTATTTTTACAATAGTCAATGAACTGTCAAGTGAAATTAGTGAAAACAGGCATGAGGTCATGTCTAACTATAGAACGCAATGCGCTTTAAAGTCAGTGATGTTTACTTTCACTTGCTCTCGCATTTTGGTGGACCTTCTGGAGTTGTTTCCTAGTGTGACTTGTTCTTACCATGTTTTGCTACAGTGCTCACTGCCTCTTCAGAGGAGATTTCCTACATATTTTGAAAGATAGCTTTAAGTTGTTACATAAGAAGATATCAAATCAGACCATTGGTCCAACTAGCTCAGGATTGTATGCACCAGACAACAGCACTCCTGTGTTGCAGATGGGTGTTTCCCAGCCCTTCTAAGAGATTTTAGAGACTGAGCTTGGGGCTTTTGGAACGCAAACCATATGCTCTAGCACTGAAGAATGGCTTTTTTGCTGTCTTGTCATGAAAAACCTAAACTATGGACATGAGGGTCGGTCTTAGGAGCCAGATCATTAAAAAAATAAAAATAAAACTCCACCAGAACTAAACCACCATCATAAGGGCAAAAAGCAAACAACAAAAAAGATAGCAGTCCTAGTATTAGTATCCCTCCCTTTAGGGAAAGTTTAGTATGCCATTAGTATCCCATTCTCTGGTCAGGGCTATTGGAAAGTTTGCATAAATGTTATACAGTCAGAACTTATCCGAGTGATACTTTCAAAGTTATCATTTTCCCCCCACTACATTTTGGATTCCTAGCATGTCTAAATGCTGAAGATAATCTCCAGTAACTAGCTAACCACTATGACTCTGAAGGAGGGAGCACCTGGAAACAGGAATCTGTATACTATCTTACTGTATAGGCAGGTTTGGATAGGAACAGGTGTCCTAGACCTGGGTCATTTAAAGATTTCAGGTCCAAGAATCACACTTGGGATTGTGTTGGTGTACTATAAGCAGGGTAGAGACGAGTTAGTCAGGTTTGTGGTACCCAGTTAGCAAATGGGCAGCCACAATCTATCCTGTGGATATTTCTAGACTGCCCTATGTGTAATACAGTGTGCAAGAACACATAATCCAAACGCAATCAGCTGATGACGAAGTAGCATTTTCCAACAGAAAAAGAGAGTGCTATTTCAAATGCCATCATGGCTATTATACATAAACTAACCTAATGGCAAATGAAAGCCATTAAAGATAATCTTTAATGATGCATACCCTTGCTTGTGGTTTCATGAATATGTTTCATGCCAAAGGTATGTCAGGTGAGCATGGTGAACAGTTTGGATAAGTGTAAACACTGTTTCAAGTGTCTGGATATTTTAAGCAATGGTGTTACTGCTGTTCTAGATAATGGAATGGTCAGAGAAAGGCTTCTGTAAAGGAGGAAATATGAAGAGATGAAATCAATATAATCTGATAATTCAAGGGTACAGACTTGTCAGGAAGTTGGCCTTTGGCTAAAAAAAAGTGTGCAACCAGACTTGACTAATGAGGAAATCTTTTCAACCAACAGTGATAATTACTAACAGAAGATATAGTGAGAGATCAGGAAGGAATGAGAAGTGATTTCTTTGGGAAATGGAGAAGTGAAAAGGCCCAAATGTACTTAAATTTATGAGACAGGGAAAAATTAGCTATTCTTCTTGCATGCACAATCAGAGAGCAGAACTGAAAAGAACCAGCATTTAAGAAGAAAAGTTATAAGTAACAAAAATGCAGTTAGCAGTCTGATGAAATAACATAGAAATACTTCAGAGGAAACAGGACTCATGGGAAAAAAAAAAGTCATAAGCAGGTTGTATATCTTTGAAATGATCGAACTGTTGGTGAATCAAGCTTCTTTCAGCACATTTTGTGAAAGGGAATATTTTATGGTTATTGGTAAGAGCAGCGTAATCAATTCTGGGCATTATCCCAGGATGACTAGCCGACTAAAAATGTTGACGCTTATTCATAGCTCGTTCCTATAATCCACTTTTGCTGTGGCAAGGTAAACATGGTCTCGTCCCAATACTTGTTATGGGGGAAAACCCCACTCAAAAACAATGCCTTGACGCACAGCCTCTCCGAGATGTTTCTGGCAAGAAGACCTTGGCTCTATCTGTGCCCTGTTCCCAGAACTGCCATACATTAACACTGGCACAATAGGATAGGGTCTGTGTTTAAGTCCCATTATTAGCCTGAAGGTATCTTATGTCTGTGCTGGGATACTTAAGCTCTTTCCTACAATTCATAAGACGTAGTGATTAGCAATATAGAATTCAATTAGTGGTTCGGCTGCAGAATTTAGAGCCATTCTATACTTAGTGAATAAAAGATGTGCATTTGCACAGATTAATATTTCTGGCATGGCTTTTCCGTAAAGCCTTCTGCCTCCATTATGAAAGAGTCGCTTACTCCCCACACTTTAAGACTGTTAAGTGAGGGAATTTGGTAGCTACTACTACTGATGATGGGAGTATAATTGCTCATTAAAGGGGTATAATTCATGCTCCAGTTAAAAATATTACTATTTCTTTTGACATTGCTGTCATAACCCTGTTAAGACCTTGCATGATTTACCCTAGCATTAATTTTTTTGTTGGCTTCCCTTCAAGCGCACGATTTCCTGCCATTTCCACAGTTTAACCTAGACAGCTCACGTTGTAATCGGACTTGAATCTGTGAATGTCATACCGTTTGAGAACAGTTAAATACACAGCAACCAGAAACTTTTCATTTATATTTCCATTTATGTGGAACCTGCAATGGCTGGGGCGCCTTCTGGGAGGGCCATGTGTTTGTTCCTACTTGTGATTCATTCTCCCCCCATATTTAGTCAATTTACTGTTTATATACAATGAATGACTATTAAAGTTATGATCCAGTTCCACAGAAGTTGAAATTTAAGGTCAATTTGGATGCTTCACTGAGAAGCTGTTGTAGGATAACAATTTATGCAAAATTCACTCGTCGTACAATCCTATGAATGTCAACCTAGAAGTAAGTCCCTCTGAGTTAAATGGTGCTTTGTCCCAGGTAAACGTTTATATTGCATTTAGGATAGTCTTGGCTTTGATCAGAAGATATTTCATTGGTCTTTGCTATGTACTTTTTAAAGGACAAAATCAAACCGTTGTAGTTTATACCAGTCCCCTAATTCTAATTACATGTAGGTATTAGTTGCAAAGTGGTTGCAAATGCAGAATTTACATCCTTCAGAACACCAGAGGTTTTGAGCTAGACACTACAGTCCTATCACATCAACAGAGTAACCATTAGGCTGCAATGTGAGAATCTAGCCCTTTGTATGTAGTGATGCAACACATTAATACAAATAGAAATTTTCCTCCTTTTTTCTCTGATTGCTTATAGCCCAGTCCTATCCCCCAGCACTGCATGTCATGCAACCATGCTGACCTAGCATGCACTGCATGCTATTGGGGGAAGGGGTTGACCAGAAGGCCAACCAGAGGTATTTTACTTACCTCTCTATATGCTTTCTGGTCACCTATGAGCCTCCTCAGATTCACTGGTGTATGTCCAAGGAGACGACAGGGGCAGGATGGCCAGGAAAAGGGGGAGTAGGATCCTGGGTGGAGTTATTGCTACTGAGATCCACCGCTTTCTCCCCCAAACCACCCCATGCCCACCCCCTGCCGCCAAACTCCCCTAAATCTCCCCTTCCCCAGTCCATGGCATGTACCCACTGCCAGCTTACTGAGTTCAGTGCAACTTGGGCTCAGTGGCATTGGGTGTTTGGGTCGTTAATAGATTTTAGCCAAAACAGTTAGACCATTCATTGATATAATGCACTCCTTTATCTCAGTTTTGGCATATTTTCTCTTTGTTTGTCAAATAAATCTGATGAGAGGAACATAGTACTCAAAAGGCTGTAATCAAATTCAGACAAATGAGATCATCATGTTAATGAAATACTAAGAAGAAAAATAGGCAATTTCAGAAAGAGCGAAAACGGAATAAGCCGCTTTCGCTAGCAAGGTAACGTGTCAAAACAGTGTACACATCAATTCCAAGTATCTTCAGACTAAACAATCCCAATACATCTGTCATCTATAATCATTGAGGACCTTGCAAAGCTCGCTGTAGTTGATACTACTCTTGGGGACTCCAGTTGAAAAAAAAAAAGGAATTCAGGGAATGGTAATGGAAGTCTGGGAGCAACAGTACCTGATGTTTGTGAAGGGGGTTTTCATCTTTTTCATGCCTGTCATTTTGGTTGCCAGAACCACTGTATGTGAAAGAGTTTTGATGATACCTTCTGACATAGAACTGATAGGTATGCTCACCACTTATTTGTGATAGGATCCCATTGTACGTTCTAAGCCTCTGCATGAAATTAACCACAACCTTCTGAAATGTATGGTAATCATGCTTTTCTCCTACATGCAGCCACTCCCAACCTATCCTGAGCCTCATGTTTGTCTGCTGTCACATGAAAAATGTGATGTCAGAAGTACTGCCTCATAAGAAACGGCCTTGTACCGAATTAGACATTTGATCCATCTAGGTCAGTGTTGCCAGAGACTAGAAGCTCCTCTTGAGGGTTTTCCAAGAGGATTTTACTTTTTGCTCTGTTTTACCTGCAGGTGCTAGAAAGTAAATCTGGGTCCTTCTGTTTACAAACGGGTAATCAACCACTGAGCCATAGATCTTTCCCAATTTGTTCACAGAGCAGCAATTCATATATATGGGGAATCATGTTCTGAGTTGGTGCAATTACTTGAATCACTGCTGGCTAGTTTTGTGATGCGTCCGTCCATGTGCCAATTCTCCATGTGTATAAGCACTGTACAAGAAAAGTGTGCATAAGAAAAGGACTGTGTGAATGTTACTTTAGAGGGAAATCAGTGTCAATCCCAGGCGAGGGGAAGGGACGGCTTATACAGTGTGGTGAGATGCCCTGCAAAACTTAGTGCTGTTCCCCCACTCTGGGAATTCCACTATCCTCACTGGAGGATGCAAGCATACTCGCCATCCTAACTCCAATGCCAATATGCTTTTAGGCCTGTCCCCACACTCTTCTGGTTACAATGTTTGCCAGCATAGGCAGTTCCTTCCAGTTCCCGTTTCCTGGAAGAAATCCTCATGGTGATTTGGAAAAGTGGGATTCTTTCCAAAGGAAAGAACCTGCAAGGTGAGCTGTGGCTCCACACTTCTGACTCCTCATCTAACATGGTGAGGATTGAAACAAAATCTCATACTACTGATATGTCAAGAAACCCCCTCTTTTGGAAAATGAGAGGCCACCTCACAGGTAAGTCTTCTTTGCACTGCTTCTTGCCAAGTTAATACCAGTTCCTAAGCGGCGTGGCCAGTATATGGCCTTCCTAGGCTCAAGCAATTTTTTTCCTCAGTTTTCATCAGACGGTTTAGGCTCTAAGTGTTGTGCAATACTTAGATAGACAGCATAAGATGTTCCTTATGTATTTTTTTTTTTTGCTGATTTTTTCAGAAACATAAAGAAAGGCAATCATTGTTAGTTTGCCTTTAAGACAAAATAACTCATTTAAGACCCAATATAAAGTTTATTGCCCAAGGAATCAAATGGAAGATAGCAAGATTTTATTTCAACACAGAGTTTCTGTTTGTTTGGCTAAAATGAGCTGGATGAAGATCAAATGTACCATATTCTGGCATGTTTCACCTTTGCCATGTATGGTATAATGAAGGAAGGGGTATCTTTTTGCCCACAGCCGGCTATCTATCTATCTATCTATCTATCTATCTATCTATCTATCTATCTATCTATCTATCTATCTATCTATCTATCTATCTATCTATCTATCTATCATAATCACTTCATATGTGATTTGTGCAAGGGTATAGTATCTCTGATACAGATGGCATGAAGTATTGCTAAATAATTTTGATACATAGTTGCTATGAAAACTGCTTTCTATACCAGATGCAATACATAATTGTTATGAGAACAATCACCCTAGGATAATTCTTGATTTGAGAGTGGTCTCTACTTTAATGGTGGTTCCCCACCCCACCCCTTCCTTCTTTTGTTTATCATTGCTCTGGAAAGACAGCAATTATGCTCCATTAGCGGCAGTAAAAACAAGAGCCAATTAAGACCTGGGAGTTTAATTCTGGAGGTGGTATGACTTGTTTGTTTGTTTATTTATTTATTTAGCAAAAGACTGCACTCACATACAACTTCATAATTCTATGCTTGGTGACTCTTTCCAAGTAGAAAATTAAACCTGAGCATAAATAGACAGAAGTTAGTGATCTCAGTAAAGAAACTATAAGACTATCTGAGGGCCTTTTTGAGATTCTACACTTGTTGGATCTGTGTGACAAGATGTATGCATAATTTAACAAACAGTAGAAAACTGCAGCTTGCTGGTCATTCACCATGATAGTTTCATTGAGGTTAAAAAGAAGGAATCTAATAAAATGTGTCAGGATATCCTGGCCACATTTCTCCATGCTGTAGTGATACCTTATGGTTCAATCCTATCTGGGCCTTGCACTGACAGAACTAATGTTCCATAGAGGGTGCAATGGGAGGCTGCATGGGCCCAGGAGATGGTGGGATCCATGTTGGTGGCATAGACCATATCCTATCCCCCACAGCCTGGCAGCCTTGCATGGGTTGCTCGGATTTGTGCCAATTAAATTTGCTGGCACGGATCCAAGTAGCCCCATAGGGCAAGCTGGAACCTGACATGGAGTAAGGGAAAAAATACGCCCTTACCTGATGACCTCCAACCTGCACCTAATCTGTGCTGGATACAGTACAGGACACTGCAGCCTGGTTGTGCCAGTGCAGGTTAAGATTGAACCCACAGTTGATGACGGAGTCACGTTTAACAACCTTGATGGGTCAGGGTGGCTGGAGACACAGGAGAGTGATGCAGTATCAATATCCTGCAATATGTGCAATCCTAACCTCACTTTCCTGAGAGTAAGTCCCATTGAACAAACTAGGACTTACTTCTGAGTAGACCTGGTTAGGATTGTGCCCTTAGTCTCCCAGGCAGGGGCTTTTGTATGGGAGTTGGTGTGCTGTGATTGTCTGCCCAATGTAGTCTTTTTTTCAAGTGTTACAGCAACATCTGTCAGCGGGCATACTTCTATGCCAGTGGGGCTGTTGCTGCCCTAGAATACATGGAGGTACAGAGGTGTATCTAGAATATAGGATTGGGCAGTTAGCTTTAGTAGGGAATAGGTATTTGTCTTCTATCCATTTGCACAGGTTATATCACTAGTTGTGGTTTTATCTCTTGCTAGTTTCGGTGTCTCATTTGAATTTTATTACAGTCTTAAGATTTTATTGGTAAATTGCTTTAGTGGTTCCAAATGGAAATGACAGGTTACAGATGTTTTAAATAAATACATAAATAAATATGACTCTCAAAATGCGATTCTGCATTAGGCAATTGCATTTCATTATCGTGTCTCCCTGCGGCCAGTACCAGAAACCACACTGTCTTTGGCCTATACCAAATGAGCAGTACATCCATGGGAAATTACCCCTCTGAGCCACATCCATGAGTGTCAAACTAACTGAAATTTGCATCCACATGTTTTCTCCAATATGGGAATTTCCTCCATGGAAAAAATCCTGCTAGTCCCTACTCCAATCCTGTCAACCATCCTTCAGGAGTCTTCTTGTGTCTGTACATATATCAGTGGCACTTGCCCACTGAAAGGACTGAGAGTTTAACAGCCTCAGAAAATATGGAGAGGATGGGATCAAATGAAGAAGGCACCCCCCCCCCCAGGAGGGAGTCTAGGACAGGGATGGCAAACACATATTATGGAGGGCCAAAGTTAGCATTCATTGTGCCTGCTGAGGGCTGGAAGTGACAACATTAAGCAGATGATGGCCAGAAATAATCACTTTGTTCTTCCATAGAAACTCAATTAGCTGCAAATGACAGAAGAGAAAATGTGCAAACCTTGTTCATGTTTTTAAGATATGAGAGAGCCCAATTATAACGAGGGGGCAGATAAGTTGCTTCTTGGGCTGCATTTGGCCTGTAGGCCTTGACACCCCTGGTCTAGAATGCTGTCTCACCTCCTCTGAGGTCTCAAAACCCACATGCATCTGACAACCCTGTGAGTTTCCAACCATATGTTCCAAACCCACATAGTTGATTCCAAACTCACTAAGAAGTGGAATAGGAAATTGGCATATTTCATGGAAAAAATTCATGATAAGTAAACCCATGTGGGTTTTGCATCCAAATGAGCATTTATAGGAAATACTGATTTTTGTGCATTTGTTCTGAACTCTATCCTACTCCACTGCAGTTTGATATGCTTGCATTATCAGTGGATCCATGTTCTATTTCATGAGGCATGCCTTGTATCACATTCTTGTCTTCACTGGCTTGCTACCTAAGCAATTTTCAATAGACCTTGATAGACCTGCATCACTTATTGCCCAATCCTATCCCCCACCATTGGCAACCATGCAACTGTGCTGGTGGAGTGTGTGCTCATCCAATTGGGGGGTGGTGGTAATCAGGAGGCCTGCAAAAGGTAACTACAATTTTTTTTACATACCTCTATGCAGGCCCTCTAATGACCTAAGACATCTATTTTCAGTCAGTTTGCCAGGGCACATTGGTGTGCTGTGAATGGTCTGCAGGTGTGTCTCTGCAGTGTGGAGGGAAGATCATTTATTAGTAGGGCCATTGGAGGATGTGAACCCCCCCACTGGCACTGTGGTGTGCTGTGAGATGAGAAAGGATGAAAATTGCTGGTCTATGAAGTGTTAGCCATGGCACTGTGGGGAGCTGGGAAAACCAGCCAGGGGAGCCTCAGAATCCTCATGAAAAACCCACCACCCTATATAGTGTATAGGTTTGTGGCCCTACTGGGAAGCTGCTGCCAATGGCCCAGTAGGTCAAGGGAGCTGCCAGTCAAAAAGTTTGGGAACCACTGGCCTGTGGGTCTCCTTGGACCCAAACCAGCTATATAGCTGGCATAAGTCCAAGGACAGAAAGGGTTAGGGTGGGCCAAAAAATGGGTGACAGGAACTGGTGTGTGTATTTCCCACTGAGATCCTCCCCCTCTGGCCCTCTCCCAGGCCCCTGAACTTCAACCTCCCTGCCCCAACTTACCAGCACCTAGAGAGCCTACAGGAGCCATTGCAATGTGTACCATGCGTCTTGGCATTTGCAGCAGCAGCCTGGCAGCACCAACAGCGACCTCACTTTTGCACCACTGTAAAGGACCTTGCTCTGCGAGAACACCAGTTCCAGAAGCAAAAACCACCAATAGGATTGGGGCCTAAATTTGTGTCTTTCTTACTTGCAGTATGGCCTATCCTTAAATTTGCCTATTGGTTCATTTTTGCTCCTATCTCTTCTGTCTGGTAGAAGGATCGCATTTTCATTAGGCATTGACAATACGCCTTTGTAAACTGTACAAAAATGCAAGTACTGTTGGGAGCTCTGAAGCCTGGGATCAACGGAAAGGCATAAGATCTTTTTCATTTAACATACTTCTGTTCATTTCATGGCTCCATAATTTCAAGATACCGAACTTGTAATTCATTGTGTCTTTGAGTTGCCATGAGACACTTATGAACACCTCTTATGCATAGCTGTAAGTATGCAGAACCTAGACTGGATTCAGGAGTTCTCCATACTACAGAGGGAACGTTCTGATAAACTACAAGTTTATCTACTACAAGAGTTCTCCAAGTTCACACTTATACATGCATATACAACTATGCATGAATAGACCTCCATTGTTCAAATATGTGCATATCATTGTGCAGATTGGGATGAGAAGCTTCCTCTTCTGGTCTATACATATGCAGACCCTAAATGGCTGAACAGAACTACAGCATCAGTTGGTGAACTTGCATGTATCAGTGAGTTATCCTAAATCAAACACCACACACAGAACTGTCATAGCATCAGCTTAAAATAAATGGTATTCAGACTGCAATGGTATTCAGACTGCAATACATTTAAGGTCCAGTTCACACATATATGTGCATTTCTTGGTATTCATTTACAGTGGAAACTCTCAGCTATGAGATATAAAGTTGCTCAACAATGAAGGGATGAGAAATCAAGAAATGCACATATATGTGTGAACTGGACCTTAAATGTATTGCAGTCTGGAGTGTGACCTTAAAGCCAGATCTATCCTATTGACATTAATGAGATTCATTAATTAGTGTATTAGCGTTAAGTATTAGCATTAAGTAGAGGTGCAGAGGCATGAGAATATTGAACACTATCCAATGCCTAGTCCTTGGAGAAAGACATAAAAAAACTTGTCCATCTGATCCTGTTTCAAAAGATAAAGCAGTAGGATTGATCAATATATCTCTACTTATCATCCGTTATCAAATCCCCACCAACCGGTTTGCACCACTTAGGCTTCAATCCTATACACACTTTCTTGAGAGTAAGCTCCATTAAACATTATGGCATTTACTTCTGAGTAGACTTGCATAGACTTGTGCTCCCAGCTTTTTTTGGTTTATTATAAAGAAGTCCAAGAAAGTTTTGTTTTTAATTCAAACAAAAACACACTGCAATATCTGGAAGGTAAATATTAGAGTGCAGACTCTTCTTCAGCAATGCTTCCAGCAGCAGGGTGAACATGAAATAATAATAATGAAATAATAATGTTTAATTTTCATGGCACAGGAAAGAGTTCAGTTCTGAATGAGCAGCACCCATACATAAAGAATTCCCATAGTGCCTTATTTTCTTGAGCAGTCTTCAGCACATGAACATAAATGTATGCACAGATCACATACAATTAGGTGGCACTGAAAATCCACCTTTGCCATTGGTACCATGAAATGTACATGTGGAAGTGCAGCACTCGCCATGCATGTATGATGGGGGGGGGGGATTAAATTATACTATGGTATTTTACTCTCATCTAAATTGTATTGAGGATGAGAAATACCTTTTATTTTAAAATTACTTGAGAATATATTCCGCTGCAATGCTGCATTCCAGTTCGAGGTGACTTAAATAAACAGAGGATAATGAGAACACCACCTTAGATTTGGGAAAGTGAAAGTGAGCAGGGAAAGTAAATTTGAGCAATAGCCACAAGATAATTAAAGTGAACTCTCTGTGAGATCATTTTAAAAATTCTCAATTTTATAACCTACATATGGCAGTACCGACAGGACTAAAAAATAATAAGAAATGTATAATGGAGATAGTCTCCATTCTTCCCTTGCAGAGTCAACCACTTTGTCTCCTATTGCTTATGGTCAATGTTAATGTGTATTAACACAGTTGTTCCACAAGGCAATATTGTCACATGGTGTCATTTCCCTGTCATCCTTCTGTACTTTAATTCTGATGAATGCACCTCAAGATAAAACTGAGTTACAACCAAGCAAAATTCAGTATTAGTTTTCAATAACCTTTGTCAATGAAAACTGCGCTGACTCACTCTATTGTGCCATGCAGTGTGTGTGTGTGTGTGTGTGTGTGCGCGCGCGCGCACGTGTGTGTGTGTGTGCCCGCGCGTGTGTGCATACGGCAGGGAGGAAGGATCTCACAGAATTCGTCAACATGTGTGAAATCCAGGAATGTTATCTCTGTTCCTTTCAGATTCAGTATTAGTCTCGCATTAGGTCATATTAGAGAACGAGGCATACATGGTAATATTGAGGAGACCGGACAAGCTTTCTGCTGAAATATAGACAATCTTCAAACATTTACATCAGAAGAATATGGGGAATTGGAGGATTAGATTAAGCCAGCAGATGCTACTGTGTTCTTTTTCTTGCTGGAATGGGAAGGCAATGAGGAAATTAAAAGTCATGTGTGCATTATACTTTTATTGGATCTCAATGGACTTTGTATCTTAGGAAAAAAGGAGACTCTAAGGATGAATATTTAAAAGGTCATAACAGAAAACTTGCATGTCTTAGATTATGGTATAAAATCCGCCACATCAATCCTCTTCCTTCTTACTCAAATGCCTAAGACTGGCCTCCACGGTGCCAACATAAGGTAAGTTTGTGCCAACCAAGTCGGGCAGGCATGGGGGTCTGGGGAGGGCAGGGGAAGGTCGTCTTGGGAGCATTCCTAGGTCCACCAACCTATTTTGGTGGCGGAGATCCGAGTAGCCCCAATTGGGCTGCTGCTGTGTTACCCAGAGTAAGGGGAATCGATTCCCCTTGCCTCGGGTTGCTCCGCAGGTAACCCCCACACTGCACTGCATACAGCACAGATCAGCCGGCCAGCAGGAGAGGCTTGGGCTGTCCAAAATCCACCATGCATACGAAATTAATTTCCTAGCACCACTTTATGTAGGTTGCTATTGTAAAGCCAATATAAAATCTAGGTCGCTATATTCATTTCCCTTCACAATATAATGTGAATTTGAACAGGACAGATCTAAGTGTTTTCCCACTTACTCAAAAATCATTATATATTTTGTCCAGTTATTTATTGAGGAAATTATATACAGTAGTCAAACCTTTCTCTAAACACAGTTTGTCTGTTGGGTCATTTCAGAGGATAACTCAATCCACAGTAGACCCGTCCTGTCCACTGAGCATATACAAAAGAATCTAAACCATCAATATGGTGAAATTGTGCAGGCTTCAGTAAGCATATTCATGAGATGAAAAAGGAAACGACAGCAGTAGCCGCATAAGAGCAAATGGCCAGAAAATCAAAAATAAATCCTTTACTGCAGAATTTATGCAATAAATCTCTTAAGTTGTTTTGAACACACAGATGGTGAGGCCTTGTTTTATTGCTGCTTGTATTGATTTTATCGGTGCATATTTTGTGATATGGTAGAATCTGTTGGCAATTAAACAAAATCTGAAAAGGCCAACATAAATAAGAAAATAAATAAATAACGTTGAAAAATGGGAGAGCCATGTATGATACTTGTATAGATGTATGATACTTCTCACTCCCCATCCCCTCCCAAAAAATCTGAACCCCCTGCTTATTTTATATGTGAACTCATTCATTTGTTTTATTTTCTTTTTTGATTGGGGAGGTGTTGATCCTCCTATCAGTGCGATCCTCCATACATAGAATTGCACTGATTGCATAAAATGACAAATAACAGCCTAAACCTTCCTCAGAGCTCAGTGGTACAGAGACGCCAAAATGGTATCTTGTGGGGGCTAGGAAAGCTGTTGGAGATCTCCTCGGGGTAAGGGAACATTGGTTCCCTTACCCACGTTGAGTGCCTCCTGGCCCTGATGAGTCTACTCAGATCTGCGCCAGCCCTTTGGCTGGCCCAGAACCAACAAGACCCGTGTTGGGCTCCATGGCTCCAGAAGTGGGATTGGATCTGGTGGCAGCCTCTGCTGCCAACCCCACCCCCTCCTAAGCCAGATTCGCCCACCTGGCTCTCCTTACTTCCACCCAGTTCCACCTTCCCCCCAGCCTTAAAGCCTCACTGCCACTCAACAGGGATACTCACTGCCCAGTGGTCCTTCCGGGCATCCTGCACAGTGCTGGCAGGAAAGTGCCTTATGCAGCTTTGCAACATACAGTGCCAGTGCTGAAATTCAATACTGGCTCTGGGCAGATCAGGATTGGGCTGCCCGTCATGTTATGTTCAGCTGGCATTACTGCCAGTAAAGGGTACATAGGACTGCAGCCTAAGACTGCAATGCTATAGACACCTTCCTGGGTGAAAGCCCAATTAAACATGATAGGATCTCTGAGTAGACATGCATAGGATTGTGCTCCAAATCTCATAAAGTTTGTTTTTAAAGTATATTGAGTTTGTGTGTGAAAAATGATTTGTCAATTGAAGTAAATAAGCAAGAGGTTATATGTCACGCATTTAATGCATTTCCCTGCAAATGGCAAGCTTAAATGTGCAGACACTGAAACACCCACACTTATAATTGAACTGCATGTGTTTGTGATATCTGTCTTTCAGAGGTGCTGTGAATGCCTACTGTGATGCCTGAAAAGCAATGGTTCCCCCCCTCTTTTCATTAGATCACATGTTTTTACATTAAGATTACAGTAATAATTTGTACTACATTTTCCAGGAAAATGTAAGAAAAGCTTTGTCTGGGACCTCATAGTGAACAGGTTGCTACAACTGTTCTTGACTAATATAAAGATATGAACTTCTCACCAGAGAGTGGGTGGCCGTGTATGTTTGTGCACACTTTAGGCAATCTGGAAGTCGTACCACATGATTAACAACTCAATCTTATGCAGGGCCTAAGGCGGCAGATACTGTGATCCGCTACCACAAGTCCTGTTACGAGGAGCGAAAGGCTGTGTGAAACAGAAATGAATTTTTTTCGGGCTGTATTTCTTTTCTTTTCTCTCCCCCTTTCCCTTTCACTTAGCAGATACTGCATAACAAACACAATACTTTCTCCTAGCAGGTTATTGCCTGATATGTCTTTAGCAGAGGCCTTGGGCTATTCAATAGAATATGCATTTTCTTCAGTATCCAGTGAATGTCCTACAGATGTCTTATGTTGTCCCATCTTTGACCATAAACGTCTCTGGTCACTACCTAAAAGACAGGCACGTGGAAACGTCATTGGCCCTTACAAATTAGCCCAAGGACAGAGATCTCAATACAGGTTGGTTGGTCATCTATATTATCCTACCAAGCCATATGGAGAATTTTACCATAAATATGTCCTGTCCAAACCTTGCAACAAGACCCACAAGGGCATCATTTTGAAAATAAGACAAGTTACATGGTAGGAGCTTGGAAAGCTAAAGTGTTCATCTTGATTCAACAGACCTCAGTTCCAGATGGGTACTTTTATGCATCTTTGCCCCAATAACTCCTTGCATGCTTCACCCCATTACTTCAGTGAGAAGATCCTTAGAAGGACAGCACTCTGCCACCTCTCCACCATCTCTTGCCTGACACATCCTTGCATTGGTGAGTGGGCAATGAAGAGTAAGTTTTACATCAGGACACAAACATTTGGATGAGTCTGGCTCAGGGTGAACCATCTGGGGGTCTGGGTTTAGCCTCCTAGTACTCCTTATAGCCTTATTCATCCATGCTATTAGAACCCAACTCATACATCTGTGATGGGGAACTAACTGGCTCCTCAACCTTTGAGTTGGAAATGCTGCTTGAGGTCAAGGTCATCAGACGTGTAGTGAAATTTGACGTAAAATTGTTGTATGGACCATTAATCTGAAATCTCTGAAAGAAAGTCTGGGATATAATTGCTACAAATTAATCTCCCCACAGAAGCACATTAAAACTTTGAAGTGGTATATTTTGGTTACATTTGGATATATCTACTCCTCAGAACATAACAGTTACTTGAACATAACAGTTTACAGGCACTCAACTCTTTCTCCTTGACTAGTCATGAAAGCCTTGATTCACTTGACTACTTCTGTGAGATACTTTTAAAAGTATTCCCTTCCTCTAAGTATAGCTGGGCACTGTGGGAAGACAGCATATTGTAATGCAGATGAGTTAGATTCACATATGCTAAAAGAGACAACTTTTTAACAACTATCTGACACAGCAGTAACATGAGTTTCATCAGTCACTGAATATTCTTGACAGTGAATATTAGGGGTTTTTGTTTTTTTTAAAAGACCATTTAGTAATCACTCTCTCTATGTTCTTTTCTTCCAGAATGACACCTTCCCCACTGGGTGTGGAAAAAAAATTATATATACTACATGCACGCTGCAAAGTTCTTTCTGTTGTTTAGGTATCCGATTGCTGGGAAAGGTTCTTGCAAAAGAACTCTTTCACTTCTAAGAATTATCCTAAGTTCTGTTCTATTAGCCATAGTAACTGTCTAGAGCATATCTATATAAATTGGTTGAGTTTTGCAGCCCAACTCTATCCTTACCCCCCGCCCTTGCTGGTTCAACCATAACAAAAACAGGAGCACTTTATCCAGTGGGGGGTGGGGGGCGCAGATCAGGAGGCTTTGAAGGGGAAAGTTGATTTAAATCCTCTTTCATCTCCACAAACCTCCTGCTACACAATGGGTTTCTTCAGACCTGTGCCAGCAATTTTGATGGTGCAAGTCCGTTGAAAGAAAGGCGGTGAGGAGGCTGCTCATGGAAGGGATGGTCCAGGGTGCAGCATCACCACTAGATCCACTCTCTCCCACATCTTCCCTGTCCCCCATTCAGCCCTCCCTCCCTGCCCACTCCCTACCCTGATCTGCCTGTGATGTCTCCTCACCTGCACCAGCAGAGCATCCTGGCAGTTCTGGTGCATACACAGAGTTTCTGGCTGCTTCCACTGGCAGCTCTGTAGCACTCAATGGTGGTGCAATTTTTGCGCCATTGCAAGATGCTTCATTACAACAGATTAATAGATCCTAAGTGTCCCATAGGATTGGACCATGGGATTTATTCCTGGGGAGGGCATAAGTGTTCCAGAACACCTGAGTTCCTTTGTAATTGCAGGGGAGCAGTTTTTTTAAGAATGCATCAGGGCTTACTCAACTACTGATTTTGCACTCTGAATATGGAAAAATCAAGAATTAAATAACATTTTAATGTTATTAATGCTTTAATTTGCCACCTTTCAGTTCCCAAAGAGAGCACCAAAGCAGGTGACCAGGAGAAAAACAATTTCTTAAAAATGGCAAACCAAAAGGATAAGCTCACATATCTAAGAGCCTAGTTTCTAGTAGCTCAAATCAGTAGGGTTATTTTTGTTGAGTTCATCTGGTTAAGAACCCATTGTGTGCATACTCCAAACTAACTTTCACAGGCACTCCTTTCGAAGTCAGGTGCTTAGGTAGTGTTGATGTGCGAGGATAACCAAAGATAGCTTTACAGTGCATGAACTCAGGGATTTAAAGGCACTTATATTAAAACATGATTATGTGTGGGAGTGTGTGGTGACAAGCAAAATATAGCCTGGAACATAGCCAGAACAAGTACAATTTTTTTCCGGTCAGCAAACATTATTTGTGTATACATTTATATAACAAGAGGAGAGACCAGCTTCAGTTAGAATAATAGCAATAAAGTAGGCACACAAATTCAAATCATACATGTTCATGAGCTTCAAAATGTCAAAACATTTTTTTAACTGTTAGCACACTGGTGCTGTCTAAAGAAATGCAGCACATATGTACAATATTATTTCTATCCTCAAGTATTTATCAACAGAGACAATGTTCTAATCAACTGTATGTGCTTTTCCACTGTACCTAATCTACTGGAAAGCTCTTCAACCTCTCCAGACTGAGAGCAAAATCCAAAGTCCAGCTGAAATGTCTGCGTGACTTCCTCTTTGCCGACGATGCAGCTGTCACTACCCACTCTGCCAAAGATCTCCAGCAGCTCATGGATCGTTTTAGCAAGGCCTGCCAAGATTTTGGACTGACAATCAGCCTGAAGAAAACACAGGTCATGGTTCAGGATGTGGACTCACCTCCCTGCATTACAATCTCTGAGCATGAACTGGAGGTTGTCCATGACTTTGTGTACCTTGGCTCAACGATCTCCGACACTCATTCTCTCGATGCCGAGCTAAACAGGCGCATCGGTAAAGCAGCTACCACGTTTTCCAGACTCACAAAGAGAGTCTGGTCCAACAAGAAGCTGACGGAACATACCAAGATCCAGGTCTACAGAGCTTGCGTCCTGAGTACACTTCTGTATTGCAGCGAGTCATGGACTCTTCGCTCACAACAGGAGAGGAAACTGAGCGCTTTCCACATGCGCTGCCTCCGACGCATCCTCGGCATCACCTGGCAGGACAAAGTTCCAAACAACACAGTCCTGGAATGTGCTGGAATCCCTAGCATGTATTCACTGCTGAAACAGAGACGCCTGCGTTGGCTTGGTCATGTCGTGAGAATGGATGATGGCCGGATCCCAAAGGATCTCCTCTATGGAGAACTCGTGCAAGGAAAGCGCCCTACAGGTAGACCACAGCTGCGATACAAGGACATCTGCAAGAGGGATCTGAAGGCCTTAGGGATGGACCTCAACAAGTGGGAAACCCTGGCCTCTGAGCGGCCCGCTTGGAGGCAGGCTGTGCAGCATGGCCTTTCCCAGTTTGAAGAGACACTTTGCCAACAGTCTGAGGCTAAGAGGCAAAGAAGGAAGGCCCATAGCCAGGGAGACAGACCAGGGACAGACTGCACTTGCTCCCGGTGTGGAAGGGATTGTCACTCCCGGATTGGCCTTTTCAGCCACACTAGACGCTGTGCCAGAACCACCTTTCAGAGCGCGATACCATAGTCTTTCGAGACTGAAGGTTGCCAATACAAAAAAAAAAAAAAATCTACTGGGATTCTTTAAGTGAAGTTTGGATCATCCTGCAGTACACACTTGGAGCCCAATCCTATGCAACTTTCCAGAGCCAATGCAGCTGTGCCATGGTGCATGCGATGCCTGCTGCTGTGGAGGGATAGTCAGGGAGGCCTCCTCAAGACCCCTTACCTTAAGGATGCGTTGAGGCTGCATCCATGCCGGAAAGTTGGATAGGACTGGAAACCTATATACTATATTTCATTCTTCCCAGCCTAATCATTATATCATTCATTTGTATTTGCAATCTACTATGCATTTTGTAAGCTTAGGGTAGGCAATAATCCATAAAGCAGATAGCTAATGGGACAGTTTGGACAATACTTCTCATGCTCCCATGCAATTACAGATGTGTTTGCTGCTATCGTGTGCATTGTTTGGTCCCCTTCTCTTCATCCCAGTTAGTTTCCACAGTTCCTTTTCTGGGGAGAGGATTAATCCAATACATTCCTATACATGTGCTGCTAAACCTAGTTCAAACTCGGTTTCGCAGAATGCATAGAGGGGAAGTTCATCATGCAGTGCAATCCAGACCTGCATGTGCAGACCAGGCCAGTACAGGCACGTTTGTGGCTATTCGGGAGCTGAGTGTGCTGGCACAACAATGCATGCGGGATCCAGCCTCAGGCATGGTGAGTTCATGCAGGGGGGAGGGAGAGGGTGGCAGGAGGATGGAACACAGGTGGGGAGGGGGTGATTTTGGAAGGTGGACCAGTAGTCGGATACGGCTCAGGAAGGGAGTGGGATTGGTTGCAGCAGTGCATGCCGAATTCTAATCCCCACTCCCGGGCCCTGCAGTCCTACACAGGCTGCTCGGATTTGCATCAGCAAATTTGCTGACGAAGATCTGAGTAGCTCCATAGGGGTGGCTGAGTTGCAACATGAAGTAAGGGGGAAAAAAATCCCATTCAGTCTGCCTTTTCCAACGCAAGTTAGGATTAATAATAATAATAATAACTTTATTTTTACCCCGCCTTTCTCCCCAAAGGGACTCAAGGCGGCTGTAAACGTAGGATTGGGCTGTAAATGTAATAAGTTAGAATTGCACTCTGAACCACTCCCTATGCAGTTTCAGAAACTAGCCCAAAAGTGAAGCAGAACCAGGACACATGCATGCCATGAGCTTGTTGTACATCCATAATTGTGAGTTGGGAGGGGGAATATCATCTGAATTGATCCAGAATGAAATATGCTGCAATGTAAAACATGTTAAACTAAAATTATCCACTGTCTCTGAATGGCAATTTACATTAACTATCCTTCCAGAAGATCTCAAAAAACAATATAAACTTTTACCACGTGTGCAGGGCTGAGTCAGTTCACACATGACTCAGCTTAGTGGATCCTCAGGTCATGCAATTCCCCATTTTGTACTGAGATTCGGAATCTGCGGTGCCTTGGGTTAGAGTTATATTAGACAGGCAGCACAATCCTATCCCCTGCCAGCAGATAGGAAGCAGTGCCACAGACAGAGCTACAGTCAGCAGTGTCGCTGACAGAGCAATGCCTACTATGGCAGGTGGGACAGGACATCCAGAGAGGTAGGTAAAAAAAATTTTTACCCAGTAGGTTGCCAGACCTCCAATGGCTTGTGTAAGTCCTAGGAGAGTCAGGGGGTGTGTCAGACCAGGATAAAGGGGATAGGATCTCTTCCCCCAAACCAACCACAATCCTTCCCCAAACCTTCCCAGCTGCCGAACTACCCACTTTGGCAGTCTGACTGCCAGTGTGGGCCCTCCCTTCTCCCACACCATTGTTAGCGAGCCACCTGCTGTTGGAGTGGCTCACATGATGGTGGCTAAGGCCTTGCCAGCATGCCACTACAGGACTGGGCTGTTAGACTGCAATTCTATACACATGTACCTGGGAGCAAGTCCAACTGAGTGAAGCTCACTTTTGAATATAGAATTGTGCCGGTAGGCTGAAATCTTATACATGCTTACTTGAGAATAAATTGCACTGTGGTCAAAGAGGTTTCATTCTGATGTTCTACTATATACTAAATTAAGGTTTCCAGATCTAGTGACCAGGTCATCTGGACAGTGTCATCTGGACTTTTCAGATCCCAATGCCAAGAAGCCTGTCCCGTCCACACTTTCGCATGGGTGCAGTACACACCTTGCCATGTCTCTAAAGCAGTGGTCCTAAAATGTTGAGCTTTACTCCCTCAGTAAGTATTTGTGGGGGAGGGGCAAGGACAGGAAAGTGATCCTTAGGATTGCATCCCTACGGGGATGAAGGTGGGTACCTTCACTAACTTGTACACAATGGAGGCTGCTGGAAGCTGCAGGGAGTCCAGCGCAGCCCTCTGCAAGGATCTCCTAGGCTTGGAATCTTGAAAGTGATTCCTGAAAACAGAAAGTGCTTTGTGATCACTCTGTTTGACAATTCCAAGCCTCAGGGAGCCCTGTGGAAGGGTGCGCTGGGCTCCCTGCATCTTCCTGCAGCTTCCAGCGGCCTTCCTGAGTGAAAACACCCCCCTTTGCCCCCCTTTAGGGATGCGAAGCTGGGGGTTGTTTCCCTGCCTCTCCTCTTCCCCCGCTCCTTGAAGGGATGAGGAAAGCGTTACACAAACTGGTGGGTCAGAACCCACCAGTTTGAGAATCACTGCTCTAAAGGGTTGAGAAATGACAAAGTTCTGCTTCCAGAGTAAGAGCGGTTATTGTGTACAGAAAACAATAACATTTCTAGATGGACAATAGTACCTGGATCTTCTCCAGAGTCTGTAGCATAGACCTGCAGCATGATCGAGTTTGAAAGTGTTATTCCAGGAACACACAAAAAACTTCATTGCACTCCGAGACATTCCTGCAGGGGAAAAAGGCATGGTAGGGTGTGTGCTGCATGTTTGTGGGAGATTCTTTCCCTATAGAAGCCTCTTCCATTTGACATTGTTTTCACTCCCAAAGCCCAAGTGCCCATCCTGCCATGTATTTTGAAGGTCTCTTCCCATAGAGATTCCATTTTTCTTCCTCCTTGAAAGCCTCCTTGCTATCCACGTTCAATCAGGAAGTGTCTTGCTATGGTGGCCGTCCTTACCCTTGAAGGAGTTACCTTTCTGGATCAAAGGAGCACCTTTTTGTTGCATTTTTCTGCCCCACCTGGAACTGCACAACGCAGCCCACATGGCATAGACAGATAATATATGCTAAATCTACCCAGCAGAATAAGGTTGGTTATCTTTTCTTCCTTTCCTTTGATCCTCAAAACAACTCTCAATCCCTTCTAAGAAGCCTTCTTCTCCGTGTTTCTGTATATAGTATCTTGCTAACCTTCTTCCTCTTTCTAACTGGCTCAACACAGCCACAACTTGATTTTTACTCTCATTTCTTCCCTTCCTTCTTTTAACCTATGTTTGTCCAAGACAGAACTATTCACATTTATTTCACCTGCAACCACTGTAGTTTCCATGTAACCAACTGATAAAGCAAAGTAATTGATCTCTTAAGTAAATGTGCTGTTCCCTCTTTGCTTCTGTTCCTTTAAAAACTCCAACTTCTTCGAAAAGCTCAATGTTGTGTTTACTGGTAGCCTAATTTTAGGCAGTTTGGGGTTGTTTGCACCACTTACCCACATTAGCAATTCCAAAACTGTCAGTCACTTCTGAATTTGAACTCTATAAGTATTACTAATTCCCCCTTTTGGGGTCAATTTAAGTTACTGTGTATGTATGCATGACAAGTGTATGAAGACACCCCTTTGTATGAATGAGCAGATTTGGTAAACCCAAGTGGACATGCAAAGGATTGTGCTGTTAGACCTGTTATGTGAAAATCCCCTTTTGCCTTTAGTTGTGATTTTCTCTATCTGGTTATGTACTATGGACTGAAGTATCATACAGATTAAACCTCAACACACAGGTCACAATCAGGTCAAGTCACAAGCATACACAACCTCCACTTCCCTGTGGTTATAGGCATCTTAAATCCACCTCCCTGATCATACTTTATAGGAAGAAGTCTGGCATATTAAATCATTGTTTAAGTGTCTCCTATTCATTGTATTGTTTAACTCAATCACTACTTAAGTACCATATGCAAACTTGAACTGCCTTCCTGGGTTGCCCATTCAGTTCCCCCAGCTAGGAAGCCAGCTATTAGACCCCATTGAATTTTGCTGATAAGGGACATCCTGATCTTTTCAATGTTTACTCTGCTGTGTGATAGTAAGGAAGCTACCATTCAGCTCAGCACGTTTTGCAAATCCCTTTTTAAGAGAGGGCTGCCACATGCGCGCTCTCTCTCTCTCTGGCTCCCCCTCCAAGGACACAACACATCTGTGTTGTGTCAGAGGGTCCTCCACAGGACTCCCCCCCCCCATCCAACTGCTCTACAAGACAGGTAACTATATCGCGTCTGGAACTCTTTCCCTTCTTCCCCCCCTTTTTCTCCCCTTCTCTCCCCATCTTTAGTCAGCAACTGGGTTTGGCAGACCAGGGACCCCTAAAATCCTTCCCTACAACCTTCCCTTTTTCTAATTTCCTCGGATGCACCAAATACTCTTCACATGCAACCACCATGAAAGCTAGGTACACTGGATTCAAGTACTAGGACCAAGAAATATATGCTTACCACTTTTTCCATGTGCATTATGTTTACCTTTGTGCTTCTGTAATAAAACTATAATCTTTTATTAAGTTATCTTTCTCCCAGTCTCCTTTTTAAGCTAAAGGGAATTTCTCTGCATTACGCCGTCTTGTTATCCAGCCTGCGATCCTGAGGTTCCAAAAAGGGTAGTGTAATAATTCCCTCTAAACAAAACAGCCTTTTGGTAACAGACCCAATATTTGAGAAGCCCACAATGCAATGACAACCCCAGCCTCAACCCAACCCAAGACATGATTACTGGGCTAGTGCACCTCCCTTATGAGGAAAGGCTGCAATGTTTGAGGCTCTCCAGTCTAGAAAAGAGGCACCTGAGGGGGACATGATTGAGACATAACAAAATTATGCAGGGGATGGATAGAGTGGGTAGAGGGATATTCTTTTCCCTCTCACACAACACCAGAACTTGGGGGCATCCACTAAAATTGAGTGTCAGGAGACTTAGAAGAGACAAAAGAAAATATTCTTAATATTCTAAAAGGTGTAATTAGTCTGTGGAACTCCTTGCTGCAGGATGTGGTGATGGCATCCAGCCTAGATCTCTTTAAAAGGGGATTGGACAGATTTCTGGAGGAAAACGCAATCACTGGTTACAAGCCATGATGGGTATGTGCAGTCTGAGATTAACTGATTGCTCATCATGAAGGCTGGGTTGGAAATTTTTATTGTATCCAAATTGGCCATGGATGGCAGTTTTTTCACCTACCTCAGACTGGTGGGGGAGGGAAGGTATGTTCAGTAGGTTTCATGAATTAAAAATTGTTCACTATGTTTAATAAAGTGGCACAAGTTAAACCCAAGTGAAATCTGGTGTCTTTGTTGGGGTGTGTGTGAGGGTAAATAGAATGCTAGATGCAGGGGAGTGGCAGCGAGTTGCAAGTATCTTGTGGTGTTGTTGTGTGCTCCCTGACAGCCCAATCCTATCCACACTTTCCTGGGAGTAAGCCCCATTGACTCTAATGGGACTTACTTCTAAGTAGACAAGCATAGGATTGGGTTGTGAGGCATCTGGTGGGCCACTGTGGGATGTGGGAGGCTGTACTACATGAGCCCTGGGCATGATCCAGCAAGGTTCTTCTTATGTTCTTATTTACAACAGCAACCACCACCACCACCACAACAGAATGACAGAAAATGTTGCGAGCTGCCTCACCTCCGTCCAAGCTGCTCCGAGACCGGTCTCCTGCTGGAGCTTCGCCAACGGCTTGGCACGGGAACGCTGTGCAGCTGTTGTTTGTCGTTTCTGTGCCTCACAGCCCAACCTCTTGCACCCCCGACGACAAGGAAGACTCAGAGGCAGAAGTTCTCCTCCACACTCCTCCTTTACTTATGTACAGATAATATTTACAAGTCCAAGTAGTACAAACGGTACACAATCCACACTTTCAACCAACGTAGCCTCCGGCTCACAATGCTCTGCTTCTCCCACACACTTGCCTCTGCTGGATATTTATATTTCTTGCAGCCAATCACAGCATTGGACATTACTGCACAGTCATGCTGACTGTGCAGCTGCTGCCACATATACACACACACATGAGATCACCTGATGCAATATCTCCAGATATTGCATCAGCATGAAGCTCCCAGGATGCTGTGCACTCCTGGTTTGGCCAAGGCTTCAGGCCTGTTGCTGTGCAGCCAGTAAATTACCAGTCAGGCCGAGGTTCAACCCGTGACAAGATTCTACGGCTGCTATAGGTGGGTGGCAAAATGCTTCATTTGAACTTTAAAATAAAGAAAAAAGAGCACTGCAATTGCTTGCAGAAAAGATTTCCAGAACCACATTATACAGATGAGATTATGAGGTTAGCCTTGATGCTAACCAAAAAGAAGACAAGCAAAGATTATTTGAGTAAGGTAAGGAATCATGCTGGTAAACTTACAGATAGAAGAAAAAGAACAGAGCAAGAGGATTCCATTTCTAGAAGGAAAACAGGGTAGGCAGATGCTGTTGCTATTTTGAGAATGGAAGGGACATTATGAAGTCCAGGAGGAAAACAGCAGTGACCACAGGCTCAAAAATGCAATAGCGGCAGCAGCACTAGCTACTATAGTAAGTGATGTATCATCTCATTCTGTCTTTCTGCCATTAGCCAGAGCGAGGAGGAATGAGATAAGAATTCTTGCGGAATATCACCAGATACTTTTTTAAAAATGTGCTATTTTTGAAGCCTCTTAGCTGCTAATGTCTCCTGTTAGATGGTTGCATGTGGAATTATATTGCTACAAAGACAAACCACCATCCAACAAGTAAAAACATATTGATAATCTCTTTTTATGCAGATACGAGAGAGAGAGAGAGAGAGAGAGAGAGAGAGAATTTGGCTTTTGAATAGCCAATATATACAGCAATATTTCCAAGTTATTCCATTAATAAGAAAGATTGGGAAGCTAATGTTTGTTTCTCAGGGATAGAAGAAGCCACAAAATACTAATTGAATGGAAGGAGGATGCAGAAGCCAGTGAAGGTTTACACTGCATATGCACTTCATATGGTCTTGAAGTACTATACTAATTACATGGGAGCAGAATCATTTGTGACGAGACTGTATAGAAGCCAAGAAGAGACTTTTGACCAGAGAGCTGCTACAGAATTATGCTAAGCCAATGACCTGCTACTCCAGACCTTCCTGATTCAAATCTTGCCTCTGAACTTACTGTTGGGCAACACTCTCAAACCCAGCTGCAATATGGGGGCAAGGACACCTGCATGTCTTCCAGTGTTGTAAGGGCTCCATCAAAGTAAGGCATGCAAAGTACTTTACATATTCAGAAAGCATTATACAAATGTTAAGTAGCATCAGAGGTGTAACTTCACTTCTGTGTTCCCCCAGAGGAGGAGAAGGCACTGGTGGCTTTGTGCCTCCATTCTTTCTCCTGTGGAGGCTCCCCTTTGATGCTAAGATGCTAAAGTGGCGCTAAGCCACTGTGGTGAGTGTGCACTCCTCTGGAAAATCCATAAGTGAAGGCAGTAACTTCTGGGTTCTCCCTGGAAGAGGAGGCATTGTCAGCTTCACACACCTCTTGGCATAGCTCCTAGGGCAGGTGCCCCTCAGGCTTTGCCATAGTTAGGCCTCTAGGTAGCATCATCCAGACTGAGGCATAGGAGGATGTCATGTCTAGCCCAACAGTCTTTTACATATTCAATAATTGGTTGTCAATTTGAATTTGCTTTCTATCTCAACTTGCTGTCCTTTACCAGTGGACAATCTTTGCTCTTATTCTTATGCCTCCAGTGTTTTTAGCAGGTTGTTTAAGAGAGCCTTTACTGTGGGGCGTTATCTGAAAGTATTTTCATTCATAATTAAGAAATCTGCTAAACCTACTGTCAACTAGCCTAGCAAATGTGGAAATCTGATTGATTCCTGGCAGGGATAAATTTCCCCAGCTGAGATCCTTAGAAAGAGAGCAAGTGAGTGAGCTTAATTTAAAAGCAAGAGAGTACTGGAAGACCAAAAAAAAAATCTGAATTAGCTTGGTTATCTCAAAGTAAATAATAGCTTCAGCTAAAGATTAAAAGAAAAAATGTTCAGAAGTTCATTGCTGGCATTTTAAACATTCGACAAGGATTTATCAAATCTTAAAATATTAGCACAGTGCTGCCAATGCATTAGCATGTAGGAGTGGTTTTATACTTCTGAAATAAAAAAGATTAGAGAAAGGCTGTGTACTCTTCCGCCGAGCTAGTATCTTCCATCTGTCTCATCAAAAGATCAGCGCTCTTTCAAGTCTTAATACATTTATATTTTGCCCCATTTCATCTATCCTTTACCCTCTTGGCCCACTTTTCTCATTCCTTTGTAATGGCACCCCCAGTCCTGACCCTCTCCATTACTCAGATTCCCCTGTTGCAAGATGGAGGCCATGATACAAAGTTAGAGCATGTTGGTGTGTAAACTGAGTGAAATTCATTCACAACTAGACATTCACAGCTAGTCTACTTCAATTCATACATCTGACAGTAATTGAATTTTCCAGTGTAGTAGGGGGGAAAAAAAATCTAAAAATAGTGTTTTGGTCATTTCCAAGTGAGGAAGTTGTAGCTGTTAAGCGGGCAACACAGACAAACCAAGTAAAAAAGTGTGGGATAGCTTTGATGACTCAGAATGGTTTAAGACCTTATAAAGCAAAAAGAATAAAAGATAAATGGGTTCAAGATTCAGAACGAGTGAGTTGACATCTCTCTGGCCATTACTGCTCCCTTGTGCAAAAATATTTTGTGAACAGCCTGGCAAGAAATCTCCAGCAGTAAACATAAATATATCATGGTGATAGTCAACAGTCCAGCCACTCTGGATTTTTGTAGTAATTGCTGAAGCCCACCAGCTCAGCTCATTCCCCCAGACATCATAAAATTGCTCAGTGTTTTTAGAACCCAATTCCAAAATTCAGATCCTGTTATGTTACTGATAGAGCACCTGACATCCCGAGAAAGCAACATTTTCTAGGGTATCTCGAATGCTGTCGAAGCTTTTATCAATGCACCAGGGAATTCACCAGGGAAATGTTCATGTGCTTAGTTTCAGTTCTAGTTGGAGAACATAAGAACAGCCCCACTGGATCAGGCCATAGGCCCATCTAGTCCAACTTCCTGTATCTCACAGCGGTCCACCAAATGCCCCAGGAAGCACACCAGATAATAAGAGACCTGCATCCTAGTGCCCTCCCTTGCATCTGGCATTCTGATATAGCCTATGAACATGGAGATGAACTTTTGATGGAAATACTGTTCACCTTGTGATGTAGCCAACCATTATGAGTTGGACATGTACATTTTTTAAGGCTGCAATCCCATCCACACTTACCTGGGAGTAAGCCCCATTGACTATAATAGGCCTTTTGAGTAGTCATGCATAAGCTTCAGCTGTAAGTCAAGTAAATGCAAAAAACCTATATTTTTTTATCATTGTGAATTCAATGCCTGAAACTGGTCCTGATCGAGTGACTGCTATGCTAAGCTTTATTCATGTTGTGGTTTCCCATTCTCTTACACAAGAAGGAAATACCATTTGACAGCAACACTGTCATATTAATCAGGTATCCGTGGATCATTTTCATCTCATGAAAGGGAATGGGAATTAGAAGCATCTGTGGGGTTTTCAATTCTACCTGCTAAATACATATCTGAACTCCTTTTGCTCAGGACTTGTGACTGGAGAGGAGTTATGGATGTGCCTTCCCACCCAGACAGCGAAATGGATCAGATTGCAAGTCACATAAAGCAACCACATACTGCAGTGGTAAAGGGCACATCACACAAAGGGTTCTTGTGTGAGCAGAAAGGAACTTAGGTGTGAGCAGAATGCTTCTTCCTTTCCCAAAGGAAGCTTGTGTTCACATAGTATATGCTCAATCGTGGAAGTGTTTTTCTGGATGCTACTCATAGAATTTTAAATAGAACAATCCAAAACTTTCAAAACTAAAGGGTGTTATTATATTTGAAGGAGATTTTTAAGGTTACCTGTAGTGATATATCTTCTTATGTAAACCTTTGTATGTGTTTTAACTCTAGTAATGTATAGTAATCTCTGAAACTGGTTTTCAGGCCTACAATTATGGCTACAGACCTTGGTTCTCTGTTACGCAGATAAGAAGGAATGTGTTTTTCAGTTCTAAACTGTGGCTGACAGCCAGGGACTTTTGTAAGGGAACATCCAAGATCATGTCAACTTGTAATAGGGCACTTTGACCTGAGTTTTGATGAGTTCTGGAAGTTTGGAAAGTCCCGAGAAGCCAAATTGCGTCATGGTTGTTATGGACAGTTGTTTTGTACTGTTATAAAAGTGATTGTAAGGGGAAGTACAGGGAGGGGTATGGTCTTGTCCGTAACCAGTCTGTTCGAGCCTGTTAGAAAATAAACCATCTGAAGGAGAGCAACTCTTGATTTTTCATTTCGGCTTCTAATTAGAAACAAAGAAATCAAATTTCTATCTTTCATATTCACACAAGAAGCATGCTAATTTTTATTGCTGAGTTCTGGCAGCAGCATTAGATATGCTTCTCCTCCACCAACACCCTGGACGTGGGACACACTTTGGCTCCAAGAGGACAGGCAGCAGGGTTCACACCTAATTGGTGCTTGCTTAGAAACTGCTGGGAGCAGGGACTTTGTTGGCATCAGACACTGAGTTCCACTCCAGCAGTCAAAATCTGAATGATATCATGTCCCCAGACCACCGCTCGATAGGATAGCCTGAAAATAACTAGTCCCTTTTGGAGGCGTGGAAGGAATGTTTTGCTCCTTGTCTGATTGGCGGTTGGAGGTGGGGGTTCACCCATTCCAGACAGCCCCAAGGTGCGCTGTGTAGCTAGGCTGACCATGTTTGGTAGATATAGTGCAGAGCAGGGCGAAAGATTAGGATTTGGTATGTATGTATGGATTTGGTATGTAAATGTAAATGTAAAGATTAGGATTTGGTATGAGGTGGGCAAGAGTCAGAGGGGGAACTAGAACTGACCTTAAAAGACTATCTGGGGATGTAGGGTGGTGACCCTCCAGGCTTGAAGTTCATCACAAGTCCATCACAAAGACTGTCAGCCTTGTTATGATGGCACTTGGTCTGGATGCTTTTAAAAGGGGACAGATTTATGGAGAGGTTCATCACAGGTTGCAAGTCATGATGACTGTATGAAACCTCCATGTTTTAGTGGTAGTCTATCTCTGAATGCCAGCTGCAAGGCAGTTGCAACAGGGTACAGGTATCTTGTAACTAGTGGGCCACTGTGAGACACAGGAAGCTGGACTAGATGGACCCTTGGCCTAATCCAGTAGGGCTCTTCTTATGTTTTTATGTAGGCTTGGGATAGATGAAAAATATGGCTGCCTGGACCCCACTTTCCAGGGATTGGCATGGAGAAGCAAGGGGGTGTTGTGAGACAAACTTGATTTGGAGCCAGGGTTGTGTTGCCTGAGGGGGAGGCACTCTTCCCCCTCAGAGCAGAGCCTACACTAAGAGGGGAGGAGTTTTGTCTAGTTAGGCTACAATACAATACAATAGGATATTTTATTGTTGCATTATTAAATAAATGTGGCCCATTTACCCAACTTGTTCTTGTCTCCTATCATGTTTTGTGTGTGCGCGCGCGTGACATGGCAGTGCCCTCTAGTAGAGTCTCATTGCCTATATTAAATATGCCTATTCCTGCTCTGAGTAGAAAGTCAAAAAGATACTCAATTCATTCAACTGCATTTTATTTATTTAATCACTGACCACAAGGAGTTGAAAAATATATACACTAAAAGCATTGTTTGACACTGAACTTTCGAAAGTTTGGCTGATTGTTTAACGTAATTCTGTAACTATGACAGCAAGTTTATATTACTTTTGGCATATGATTCAATTAAGCTTTCTGGTCCATTAACAACATTTAAAAACCGTCCAAAGTTGTATTGTTTTCTAGTTGAAAATACTTGGAAGAGATGTTTGCTTAATTTACAGTCTTCGGTTGTGTAAAACCGCTCCAGATTCCCATTTTTACATCTCTAGAAAAAACACTTTCTTCCTTTTCTTCTTTCTGTTAAAGAGATACGCCCAGATCTAGAGACCTGTATGTCCTCAAATGCAGGTGGATTTTATAGTGTGTTTAAGCATCCCCAAAGATTTCAATGGACGGACTCATTCCTTGAGTCAAATCAATAGGAAAAACCATCCTTACACTGCAATTCAATGCGTGTCTATAGGGCTGGCCCCAGGACCAGCAGGGACTAATGGGGAGCACTTGCACGGCCCCCCACTCATCAGGAAGCTGCAGCAACTGCAGCTGCTGTGGCCAGATGCTTGAGGTGCTGAACACGAAGCAGGGCACCCAGAAATAGTTGGCGGTGAAAAATGTTCCCTTACCTATAGGGGGCCTCTCCCCCCCCACCCCAAATGCTGTGCACACTCTGGTGCTCCTGCTGCATTGGTTAGCAGGGGGACACTAGAGTCAAGCAAGACATGATCATAACACATAGTTTCATGTTTTTGTTTTTTTTTCCTAAAATAAATAGTGCAAGTGGGGGGAACTAGACCAAATGGCTCAAAACCAGAACAAAGTAGGTGGAGAGGCTTTGATACTTTGCCCTTGCCATGGTTTCAATCCAAATCGTTGTCCCACCGCTTATGTGACATTTTTAATTGAAAAAAAACACAACACTTTCATTGGCTCTCACCCTTTCTTCTAACTATGACTTGCCATGGCTTATCGCTGCCAGGCTATGCCAACCTACTAAGTGGAAGGGAAAGGCATTTGGGAGGCTTGATGGTGAGCTGTGTAGATGGGACACAGGAGGTTTAGAGGCAAACTTATATGGTGAGAAGAGGATAACTTTTCTCTGGATCAAAGACTTCAAGGTTCAGAATATCTCTTATTTCCAACAAGTATTTATGGGCTTCAGAGATGTGTAATTGTGAGTGTAAATCTTAGCAATGTCACTCTTCTAGTTCAGTGTTCTGTCTCCAATATTTACTAGCCAACTCCTTTTAGAAAACCCACAAGCAGAGCTTGATGGATAGTAATACCCATCCATTGTTTTTGTTCCAGCACCTTTCTCTGACCTGCTGTGTATAAGGTTCTCAGAGGTTCTGCCATTACTTCATTCACTCCTCACTTTATCCTGGGCATGTCCACTTTATCCTCACTTTATCCTCAGCAGAGATCTGAGGTAACAATGCTGACAAAATGGATATGAAAAATATCAAAATGCAAGGTGTTGCATTCATATCAAAATGAATTTTAAATAAAAAAAAGACTGGCAATTTCAAATTCCATTAACATGTAAAGATTTAATTCCTCAAGTCAGATGGGTATTCCTTCTCATAACATGGGCACTAAATACTTTGGAAAATGCCTGTGATGAAGTTAAAAATTAAATATATATCCATTCATGATTCAGTCTGGCTGGACCCAATTAGTGCCTAATTATTGAACTAGCGTTTATGTTAGCATGTGAAAATTATTAGTTGTGAAGAGGACTGAGTACCTCCCAGCTTAGAGTTTGAAGTCAGAGAGATATCACAAACATTTTAAACCTTCCTTCAAACACTCTTTCAAATAGTTTTTTTTTAACCTCACATTATTTCACCTTCCTCATAGCCTAAAAACAAACAAGGATGCATCTCAGAGTAGAAAATAACTACTGTACTTCCTTCGATAACCAAGTCAAATTTCAGATGCTGTGGTCTTCAGAGCAAGTAAGGCATAACTACTACCCAGTGTTCACGGGGGAAAAAAATAGCAGAAAATTGTATTATCTTGGCTGTGAGTAATGAAAGTATTGATTTGTGAATAAATGGAAAATCATATTTAAGTGCTCAGCAAGGGCAAGACAAATCTTTTTCCCACTGTTCCCCTGAAACTTTCCTGGCTTTTTCTTTCTTATTTACTATGTGTAGCTTGACTATTGTTATTCATACCTTGGTTACAGTGATTAAACTTTGTAAGACTTGATGTCCTCTAACTATTTTGGTAGCAGGAAGGCTGTGAACTGCAGAAATTCATTGGTAATTGACCATTGTGTTTGCGTGTTCTGATGTCCCTTTCTGATAGCTATTTGATATTCTGTGGTGGTAACAGCTGGGGAAAAAGAGGCCTTTGTATAAATGCAAATAGGTCTTGGGGAGTCCTGATAATCAAGGAGGGTCTTTGTTGGGTCAATGCCAAACAGAAGACTCAATTAAAAGGTTTTATAACACTGTCACATATCAAAGAAACTGGCTCCAGCCTTGTTTTATATTGCAGCAAATTAAACTGCTGTTTGAATATCCCAGGACTGGAATTCTGGTTATGGCTGGAACTGCATCTAGAAATCCTTTGGGAAGTGAATCAGACCAAACACAAATCTAAGTCCAGAAGAATTTATGGACACTACGGTCTATAGATACATATTACCTATATATAGATATAGATATATATAGATATACGGTCTATAGCTATTATATTAGATATACGGTCTATGGATAGATATTACAAATATTAATAAATATTATGTAATATATATTATAATCACATGAGCTGCCTACTACTACTACTACTACTACTACTACTACTACTACCACTAGGAGGAGGAGGAGGGCAGGAGGCCTACTACTACTACTGCTAGGGCAGGAGGTCTGGTCTAGACGGTGGAGCCTCCGTTAGCCCGAAGATAACATCAGAAGGTCACCAGTTTGAGGACACCGGCAGCTCCCTGAACAGCTGAGAATGGCGAGACCTTGAAGCAGCTCACAAGCCCAGCTGAGTGAGGAGTAATCTGATGACCAGAAAGGTGGTATATAAATACCGAGTTATTTATTTATTTGTTTGTTTGTTTGTTTATTTAGGTATTTATATACCGCCTTTCTTTGGTGGTCAGATTTCTCCTCAGACTTTAATCCAAGGCGGTTTACATAGGCAGGCTGTTCTAAACCCCCGTAGGGATTTTTACAATTGAATAGTTCTAGTCTTTCATAGAACTCCTCCTTCCAGCTGGATTCCTTCCCGGTCTGGCCTCTCTCTGGCCCTTCGCCTCCCATGCTCCACTTGACGGCAACTCCTCTCTGCCACTGAGGGTCAGCTCATCAGTATATCAGCGTGTCGCCAGTTCTTGGGTACTTCTGGTTGTTTCGAACTGGCAGCCTCAGATCTTCAGGCATACAAGGTGGCAGCTCTACCAACTGAGCCAGACCTCCTGCCCTATTATTATTATTATTATTATTACTACTACTACTACTACTACTACTACTACTACTACTACTACTCCTGCACTACTACTACTACTACTACTACTACTACTACTACTACTACTACTACTACAAATAAGATCAGCTCAATGTATTTTCCTCTCTTCCCATATATGTGCAATGTGATGCCATTGCACAAATTTACTCACATCAACAAATTACTTGAGTGGTGCACATGGATCATATATGAAAATAAGCAGATCTCCCTTTGATCAGTGAATGATTGGGTGAGAACCTGGGAACACCATGCCTGCCACCTGGAGCCCAGGGATAGAAGAAGGCATCTATAATTTCATCATTTTTTATCACTTTTGCCAAAACAGCTCACATACATGGTTTCTTTGAATCCATACCTAGGCAAAGGTGCAAAACAGATATTCAAAAGATATGTTTTGATAAATGTGGTTCTTGATTGTAGAAGAGATTACTTTGCTTTATATACCTGTATGATGATGTGCAAGGAAAGTTATAATTCCACACTGAATTTTTCATTGTTGCAGCAATGCCTCTGTAGTTTGAGGAAAATGGATCATAGCATTTGACAGTCTTGAGATACAGTATTCAGCTTACGCCCCATCAAAATAGCTTAACTACGGAATGTTATTAAAAATGGCAAGAAAGCTTAATAAAAATTTGTAGCCCATTTATCATATTTGTAGGAATGTAATAATGTACATAAATAGTTTTGGTCAGCTAAAATGTTTTGCCTGGAGATATTGATATTGCAAGAACCTGGGATCATTAAACACCTGTGGTCTGAGATTACTGGACTTGTACTATATAAGCTACCATAGAAATAGTATTATAAAATGAACTGAGTCAGCATACTCAGGTTTTTTACTACCTGGTACTTCTTTTCTTGAAAAGTGCCAAATTACTATACTTCATCGAAGTTATCCTGTTGGAAATATGTTTCTGCTTCCAGTGATTAGAATGATTGAATGTAGAAGATACACAGACCCTGGAATTTGAGATGAGACTGGCTAAGGTTCCAGATTAGCCTGCACACTGGAGCAATCTAGAAATCCCTCAGGGGTGCCTGCTAAGCATGTGGTTGTAGAATCCCATATAATTCTATGGGACACACAATTATAGAGCCTTTGTTCCACATCCATTCTTTGCTCTTTGTCCACTATCCTGCCTTGCTGTTGGCCTGTGAAATGGTAACCCACTAGTTACCCCCCCATTCTTGACTGCATCAAGTCAACCCTCCCATTCTACACTCCAGCCAATAACTACCATGCCAGTAGGTGCCCAGGATGGATAACACCCTGCAACCCCCTTTCCCTTCCAGCCTTCTCTCTGCCCATCTCCCAAGTGGTACTGATACTGTTGAAGCTGGCATTTGTTGGCCAGGCAACCTCTCCAAGCATCCCTTCTCTCTCTAGGAAGAAAGACAGCAGAGCTCCCTTCAAGGTTACTGCCTTCTTGCATGCTTAGGGCTTGCTTCATAGTCCTTTTTCTGCCTTTGAGATCTCTCTTCATCCATTGAGATTTGTGTGGTTCACCCTTTGTCATCACGACACCTACAGTGCAACATTCTCAAGATTTGTGGAAGTAGGAATGGTACCTTGCTCTACAAGTGCAGTCACACTAATGACCCACCAAATTCCCTGCTATCTTTTCTTGTCCTGTATGAATTCAAATTGACGGCACACTTAGTGATTGTCTTTCCTTTCGTTCTGTGAGTGCCATGTGTTCATGAGTGAGTGACAGTTTTTCGAGTTTTGTACTGTTTGTTGGAGGCCCAAGACTAGACTCAGGCTTCCTTTACTAGACAAATTGTCCAATTCAGCAAGTCCTCTGAGTTCTGGTGTGTTTCAAGTTTGTTTGTTTGGTGGGAGAGACTAACTTCCCACTGCAAGTACTTTCACAATCAATTTCTATGCCCCTTTCCTATATCTTTCTCATCAAGCTACAGAGACCCCCCTTGTGCAACCTTTTTGTGAGAGGTTAGACTGCCTATACCTTTTTCTTTTACTGTCAACTAATCTCTCCACTTTTCTTCATTTTCTGCACACCAAAGCCCCTACGTCCTCTTCGTGGTTCCTCTGGGAAGCCCAGCTAATCTACCCGTATCTCTTCTCCCCCAACCCTGCTTTCCACACTTTGCACTGCCCCCTCATCTCAACAGTTTCTCCCCCCCTCTACACATTTCTGCTCCTTCAAATTGCTTTCCTCAGGACTCCATGCTGTGTGATCGTTAGCTGTAGATTCTCCTTGCCTCAAACAAGTGTAAGTGAGCTAGACCCATTGAACCACATTCTGGGGTTTCTGAGCACTTTTACTACATTTAGTGCACCTTCACCTCTGACTCTGTTTTTCTTTCAGCACTAAGTCACACAATTACTAAGTCATACAATTTGTCATTACACTGAATCCCCATGCATGCTTGTCCCCCCCCCCCCATGTACTCATGTTACTTGCATTTTTAAAAGCACTGCCAATAATAAACTGCCACACTGGCTGAAGACAAAGAAAAGCACCTTGGGCTGCAGCCATCAGCCAGGCATACAGGAACAGGACTGGAACCAAGTCTACTTCCAAGCTGCAAATTTGTTCCTTCAAGGGACATGCTACCTCAACCACCATGACCAAATCAGCAGGTCTTGTGACAGAAGAGAACCTCTGTCTTGTGCAGCTTGTTTATTCACATCCAGCCCTTCACTGACTCCAGACACCTACTAAAGCCATCCTTAGCATCTCCAGCTGGGAATGGTTGTGTGATATTCAACTCGATGTTCCAAATTTCTGATGACATCCTCCAATGGCTTTATGTTGATGTTAACCATCACAGGGGACTCTGCAGCATACTGCGCACCTGAGGCCACAATGCCAAGTAGGGATCCCATGGCACCACCTTCTGGAATCCAGGAAGGAACACAGCCATCACAAGGTAGTTCCCCATCCCAGTTAGGTAACTCAGGGCACAATCCTATCCTGTGCTGGAACAGGTAAGCCAAGAAGCTTGTGCTGTATCCAGCACAGGATAGGGCCAAGAAGTGGCTCAGCCAGAGGCAAGGGGAAACTTTTCCCATTACCCCTGGGTAAGGGCCACTGGCCCTGTGGGTCTCCTCAGACTTGCGCCACCTCCAGACTTGCACTCCTCAGGTGGCGCAAGTCCGAGGAAAGTGGAGCAGCTTGAAGCCACTCCATTCTCCCTGGGAACAGGGGTTGGGATCTGGCATAACTGCCAGATCCCAGCCCCACCTCCTGGTCCCTGCCCACCCGCCCACCGCCGAAGCTGCCCACTGCCCACCCACCCCCTGCCCAGGAATGCCTCCCTCCCATCTCCTCCCCTACCTCCACCTCCCTTTTCTTTTTGCGTCAGCCCAGGCCAGCCGACGCAAGTCTGAAAGAGGAAGCAGGCAGTGGCTTGCGTCAGCCTCCGCAGGTTGGTGCTACTCAGAGCGCTGGTCCTGCTTTCTCTCAAGGAGGTGCAAATATGTCTTACGCGATCCTCTTGGGCCAGTGCAAGGGACTTGCATCGGCCCAATGGCGCATTTGGATTGTGCCCTCAGAAAGATACAATGATTTATGGTATCAGCATTGCTGAGAGGTCCAGCATGCAGGATATGTATCAAATTGTGTTAGTTTCCATTCCTTTTCATTTAGTCTTTATAGATTTTACGTTTAATGGATTCTGTTGTACTATTCAACCCATTCTGCTCCTATGTTGTTGTTTGCGTATGTCTTGCATTATGAAAATTATTTTACTAGAAGCGCACTTTCCAGAAGTGCATAGCATCTTCTGAGGTTTGTCACTCTGACCATGCCATTTTGCTGGACTCATCACTTTGTACTGTTCTTCTTTTTTTCTTTGTCCTATTCTCTTCTCCATTCAATGATCTCATGTTACATTTCTATAACATACTGTGTGTTTTAGCTTCACCATTATCACTTCCCAAACATTTTCTTGTCTGTGTTTCTCTTTCTGAATCATATCCATTGGAGAAGCCACCATTATTGAACTCCAGAGAAAACTATCCATCAGCCTATTTATTTTATCAGTAATTTTCAGTGCATCACTGTCCAAGTTTCTTTATATTTACCAGGGCTCTTCACAAATCCTACTATTATATCTGTCAAAGACGGGTAAAGAGATTCACTGTATACAGAAAGATATTATTTACTTATATCCAGCTATATGTACTTATTGAATCTTACAGTTCAATTCTATGAGCCACTGAGGTAATATCTCACAGTATTCAGAATAAAGGTCCTAGTGATGCCATTAGAGAGGCCAATTAGGACTCAACTAGCATCAGTCATACAGCTACGCTGTGTAAGGACAATAGCCAATTTGTGGTAGGGTTTTTTTTCTCCTTTCAATCACTCACATAGCATCACTTGAGGTTTTATTTATTTACTCAGAAAGATTTATACCCTGCCATTCCCTAAGACTCACAGCAGAAATATGCAACCAATCACATTGAAAGCAAAGAGAGAGATACAAATGCAGCACAGTCAAAAATTGGAGAAGGTCTTCTCTGAAACAGGTCTTCTCTGAAAAAGCAGGGCCAAAATGAACCAACCATTTCATGGGAACAGAGCCACCACTGAGAAGGCCCACTTGCACGGGGGGGGGGGGGTAGGTGGGAAACAGGAGGCGGGGCCAGGATCCGGCTGTTATGCTGGATCCTGACCCTGTTCCCAGGCAGCCTGGACCAGCCCCAAGCTGCTCAGATTTGTGCTACTGCTGGAGGTGGTGCAGATCTGAGTAGCCCCATTGAAGCTGCAGTGGCTCTCCCCGGCGTAAGGGGAAGTGATTCCTCTTGCCCCAGGCTGATCCACTAAGCACCCAAACCTTACACTGGATACAGCGCAGGCACACTGACCTGCCTGTTCCAGCGCAAGTTAGGATTGCACTGTTACTCTAACTCGGGCAGCCTTGCTCCTGACTGGTGTTCCAGTCATCACTTGGCGCACCATTCAAAAGCAGTTTGTGTTATGGTTTCTTTTGGTGTCACTGTGTTTGATTTCAAACATTTCTATCTGAATTTTGATATTTATACATATTTTTTACTTTTGTCCTACAGCAGTTTGCTGGCATATTTTTGGCTACCTTATGCTCGTACTCTAGGCTGTCAATAGCAATTAAAGCATAACAATAACTCTAAAGAACATTTCTCATGGAATTTGAATTAATGAAAAAAGAACAAAGGAATGTATCCTGGTAAGGTGGCTAAAAATAAGGACATTTGGCTTACATTTCAGGAAAGTGTTGAGGGGAATAAGGGTCTCACCAGGCTATGATAATGGATGTCACATGAAGTCGGAATGGTATGGGTAACTGTTTCCCATCAGGATGTGATGTCATGAAATCCCCACTTTCTCTTCCTTCTCAGTCACTGATCCAAGCAGATGTGAACCAGCCTTGTGTCCTAGTACATAAGAAGAGCCCCGCTGGATCAGGTCAAAAGCCCATCTAGTCCAGCTTCCTGTATCTCACAGGGCCCACCAGATGCCTCAGGGAGCACACAAGACAACAGAGACCTGCATCCTGGTGACCTTCCTTGCAAAGAAGTAGTGGGCCCTCCGTATCTGCACGGATCTGGTTCTAGAATCGCAGGCGGATGCCAAAATCCGTGGATGCTCAAGTCACTTGAAGTAGTGGCAGGAAAGGGAGAGACAGGTGCTTGACAAAGAGGCTGTCCTTGTTTAGGGCATACAAGGCAGCATTCTCAGTGGTGCTGCCCGTCTTTCCCACACCTGCGCTGCTTCAGCCCAATCTGGGTTTGCAAAGCAAGAACAGCAGGCTGCCTTGCCACCCTCCTCCTCTTGCTTGTTGAGTGGGGACATATCTGCAACGGCCTGGGGGGGGGGGCGACTGGCTTGTAACCCTGGAAATGAAATGAGCAACAGAGCCAGCTTCCTTGGCAGGAAAGGGAAGATTGTGCAACAGAAAGAGGCTTGTGCCAGATGGAAGAGAAAACTACATTTATTAAAACTACCTCTTTGGGAAGCACCTCTCTAAAATCTAGTATCAACAATTGCTTGAGAGTACACATATTCATTAGATATGGTTTTTGCTTTTAGATATGCAGATTTGCTTTTTGGAATATTCTGGATTTTTTCATATTTGATATGTGGTTGATTGAATTGGCGGATGCAGGACATGTGGATACAGTGGACCCACTTTATCAGAAAACTTTCTGAAAGAGCGGCATTGTTCAAACGCTAACAGAAGTACGTATTTTTAGAAATTGCCCCTAAGTTTAATTGATTACATCCTGGGGGTCCCCCTTTCTTTGATAATTTTGGATATTTTGTAATGCCTGAGACACATTAATGAAGTAAGGATTATTTTCTTAAAATTTTTCACAAGTCAATTTTTCACTATTCTCAAATCCCAAAGTAAATTCAGCCAACTCTGAATAAATGTGTATTGGTGTCCTTCTAAAACACTATTTTACAGTGTCAAAGTGCAATGTTAACTGATCTGATGCATAATCTAGCATAATTTATCTAACACGGTTGCAGCAGGTTGCAGCTAAATGATGATAATAATATGATGTTTTTACATAATGTGCATGCAAATACCCAGGGGGTATGAGTCATTTTGGGGTTTTTGATTTTGAATAGATGCTACATGAATATTGTAGCATATGCATTTGTAATCTGTATATGTGTGGACCAAAAAACTTGGCTAATGCAGGCTAGGGGATTCTGATATGGCCAAAGTTAATTGAAAATTTCTGAGTTCAGAAATGCAAACTGGCCTTCCTTAGCTTTTTGGAAAAATAATCAAACATTCCCCCATGAGTTGTACCATAATATCAATTATACCATATCATCATGGCACCTACAAAGACAAGAGAGGTTGAGGGAATAAGGGCTGATTGGCCAAGTTGGAGGGACATCAAACTATCCTAGGAAGGATGACGAGAGAACATTGCATTGGCAAACTGATGACATCCAAGAGGAGAAGGGATTGATGCAAGGAGTAAGAAAACAAGAGTGAGCAAAATGTGGTTAAATGGGGAGCCAAGATCATCCATCAGAAACAACTGACTAAGGGCCCAATCCTATCCAACATTCCAGCACTGGTGCAACCACAACTCAGCCACAAGGTAAGGGAACAAGTGTTCCCATATTTTGAGGAGGCCTCTGTGACTGCTTCCCCACCACAGGATTTAGTGCATGCCCCATTGGCACTGTTGCACCGGCACTGGAAAATTGGTTAGGATTGGGCCCTAAGGACGCAATCATAACCAACTTTCCAGCACTGGCATAGCTGTGCCAGTGGGACATGTGCTGCATCCTGCAGTTGGGTGGCAGTCATGGAGGCCTCCTTAATGTAAGGCAAGGTTTGTTCCATTATCCATATGTTACATTGCCTTTATGTCCGTGCTGGAAAATGGGTTAGGATTGCAGCCTAAAAGAACAAGGCAAAACACACATGTCAGAATTCCTGACTCAATGATTGAGCTACACCAAAGCTGTGACACTGTCTGCAAATATGCTTTGTTTCTGAGTATATAGTAGTCCTTTTTTATTTATTTTCCTGACAATACATAAGATTCAGCCCAATCCCAACTAACATTCCTTCACCAATGCAGTCATGCCAGCGGGGAGCATGTTGCATCATGCATTGGAGAGCAGTCACTAAGGCCTCCTTAAGGGAGCATTTGTACCCTAACTTCAGGGCTGCATTGTGGCTGCATCAGCACTTTAATGTTGATTAGAATTGGGCTGATAGAGTATTAACCTAAAATATATTACTTTATCTCAAAGTCCTCAAAATCAATAGTTAAATACTACAAGCAAATGCCATTGTATTAAACTAGGTGGCATTTTTCTGGAGGGTTATGGCAAATGCCATCATTAGGCATGCCCTCATAAAGCTCCTTCTGCAAGGTTGGAGACTATATTCATTTCTCTCGCTTTATTTAGGGAGTGCAATGCATGATTACATTCTGAACTTTTCCTGTTCCTGTTTGAGGGAAGACTGGAGAGTGCCTTGCTAGGAGGAGTTGTGATCTTCTTAGTGTCAAGGCATTAGGTTCTGTCATGCCCAAATGGTTATATGACACAATAATCATACTAATAATATAAAAAAAGGTTTTGAAGTTCAAACTTCAGCTAGATAAGTGAAGAATTATGTTTTGCTCTTTCCAAGGGATTGAAGACTTCAGATGCAGTGAGAATTTTTCCCTGGCCACTGTTTCTGATACTTGGCACTATAAGGCCAAGCGTCTTAGAGCTGGGTCAGGCTTAAAAACACCAGTGCTTCTTGAATATCATTTGGCTCTCGCTCTTTCCAAAATCCTGTAAAGGAAGAAGCCTTTTGTTCTGTAGATTTGGACAAAAATCCTGAACTTTTTTTAAAAAAATCTTGCCATTTTTGAAACTGCCTTGTACAAGCCATTTTCATCTTCAGAATGTTCACAGCTCTCATCGAGATCTCCCCCCCCCCCGATTAATCACTGTGAGCATATTCCTAATAGTTCATTTTGCCTCCTCCAGCTTTTCTTAATGCTAAAGACAAAATGAGTCACAGATTATTTTGTCCCCAACCATATCTTGTACTATTGCTTCACAAAATAGCACCGCTGGGGTATTTAATTTCATATTCTTTCTGAGATGTGATCAGAATATGTGACCAGCCAAATATTTGAATGTGCCCTTCTGAGTAAGCACTGGGGTTCACAATGGCTATGCTGTTGACACTGATCATTCATCCTTTAGTGGTAGTAGTGTTGTGGGCGCAATTGTGAAAAAACAAACTCATTCCCTGCAGAACTGGTTTACCCAATGTGTTTTTACATATGGCAAAACAAGCAAACAGAAGCAAATGGTCTCAGCTGCTTAGGCATGGATACACGCGACAATAAGAAGAGAACTCTAGTTAAAGCAGGAGAGACCACACTTAGACCTTTAAACTAAGAACTGAATGAGTAACAGCTCCCCCATTGATGGGGATTAGTACACATATCCACACTGACTGATATTGTACACAGAGGTACTGTATAAGTGTGCGTTGACGTGCCCTGGGGTGTCACAAGGCAGTTACTGGGGCATCATGTGATGCCCGCTACCTGGCAGCAAGAATGCACTGCAATCCTGCAAACAGCAGCAGAGGCTTGGTGTGGTGGGCAGAGCTGCTGTGTGTGATTTTCACATGCTTGAAAAGAACATCCCGTTCAACTGGAGCCCCTTAATGCTTGTTTGTAAGGTTACTTTTGGCCTATGAACACAGAAGGAAGTGATGATGACATCATTGGACAATCACATCTCACGCCATTTCCACTTCCTTCTGGGTGCTAGGGTGTGGTGATGAATGTACGTTTAGGGAGCACCGCTGTAGGTTTAGCTTGCATGCCGTCATTTTTCCAACAAATATTTCAACAAGTAATTTTACTCAACCTTTACCTGCAATGTATGTATTTTGCTACATTCTAGAAATAGCTTATGCTGATATATGTCATCAAGCAACCTTTCTGAAAATTTTAAGTATAAAAAAGATTTAAAAATAAAATGATACCACTGTGATTAATTACCTGAAAATTTATTGTGCAAACAATACTTTCAGCTTCAAATTTATGATTGTACCATTTTTCTGCCCACTTGTGTATTATTGCTATAGGTACTTATATGGAAATGAAATTAAAACAAGCAGCATGGAGGCTATTTTAGACGCAGCATGGAAACATATAATATGCCTATAAAATGATATGCATCTCTCTCAAGAAAACAAGGGATATCAAGATATACAAAATAAATGAAGAATGAAAATGCTGTTTTTCCTAAATCAAGTCCAAAAGAAAAACTAAAGTCCCCAGAGCTGAGCTGGCAAAAAAATCACCAGGGACGTGTTGCTTTGGCTATTGCTTTGTTTGGTGGCCTGATTTGTTTTTTTGCCTTGGTACACAATTTGCTTCTTTTTGTGCCCCATTCAAATGGTTGCTTCACTTCAAATTTGATTTTTAAAAAATCCTTTTCTATTTATGTCAATGAGCAAAATTCAATTCACAGTGACTTTATTACTTTTCAGATTTGAATGAAATTCACAGTGATAAATGCTGTCAACAAGGGGATGAAGCCAACTAAATGTCATCACTATGGGTGCTGGGGTTTTCATTCTAGAGGCAGTCAAAATTTGATGCCTTTAAAAGAGTTCTACTCATCTTGTCACATGTTTTGTGACGAATTTACATACATGTCAGAGTAAAAGTAGAGGCGTCCCCTCACTGTAAAGCCTGCCATATTAACAAAATCAAAAGAAAAAAAGAAAAAGCTGCTAGAGTTCTGGAGTTTTCTATTAGAATGTCAGAGGTTTGGGTGTATAATTTTGTTTTGTGCCCAACTTGCACCACATTTTAAAATCTGCCCCCATACTAGTGCTAGGACTAGGGAAGGGGAGGGGGAGAAGAAGATTTACTCTGCACAGTGCAGCCACCAACTGGCTGGAAGTGCTAGGCTCTGTGCATGGACATTGCCCCAGAACAGAGAAGGTCAGGATTATGCTGTCCTCATCACTTTCAGAGGTCTGCTTTCTAGGGGTGGGGGGAAGAACCAGGGTAGGAGGTGGGAAAGTCCCCTTCCCCAGAGGAGATCTCTGGCTGCTTCCCGGTGCCCACTGGATACGGAGGTTGCCACTTTGGTGATGCTGCTGCAGCGGGCACTGGGAAGCTCAGGAAGCTGCAGCGGGCACTGGGCTGCCCACATCCAGGGCACTCTGCAAAAAAAAAAAAAAAAATGTGTATTATATTTTTAAAAAATAAATAATGCAATACTCGGTATTTTATTAAGCTTTATTTTAAGATGATTTTTTTTCAGCATGATATGTGAACATATTTGGTGTTTCAGTCTCATTAATTTTCAAAAAAAACATGAATGCTTTTCAAATGGGAATTAAAATCTCTTCAAAAAAAATGTAGCTATTCACAATTAGTTCTGATGAATTTGCGCACAATAATTCCTTTCTGAAATTAAAATCTCTTTGTGAATGGTTCCTTCTTGGAAATGGGCCATGTCTCTTTGCTTACTGCTCCTCTGAACTCAAATTCCCCCTCAAAATATGTACCACCAGCGGATTTTGTAATTAGCTAGCACTGGAGGCCATTCTTCAGGTCAATAATAGTAAAACGCTATATAAACTGCCATGGTTTGAAAACTAAAGCATGAAGAAATGAAGGAAAAAAATTACAAAGTGAGGCTAAAGAATATTTTTATAACCTCCAGAGAGCCCTGATACTTTTCCAGGAATGTCAGTAAAAGTCAAGGTCCCTTAAAATTAGTCAACCTACTGAGAACAGAGCAGAATCTGCTGCACACAGGACAGTAATTTGAATGGTGCTAACATGGAAATAAATTGGTACAGGTGACATGAGAAACATATTGGACATGATTTTTAAAAGTTCCTCAAGGTACAGGTGTTAACCTGGCCATTTGTTTCACAAAGGGATAGTTGTGCTACTTCTATATGACTCATCATGATATAAGATATCATATTCAGATACCGTGCTGATGGCGCACGGATGCCAGAGCAACAACCACAGTATCACAAGCCTGTCTGTCAATGGACAGAGGAGGAGCACCAGGTTCCAAGCCATGCTCAGCCACATCATCACTCCACTAGCATCCCTCACAACCGAGACTGCATCCAGCAGGCCATGACTGGCTGTGACTGTGCAATCAGTGCCCCATAGCTGAGGAACACCCTTTCTAATGGGGCAAAGAGGCACCTTTTAAAGTGGTGTCCTCTTATATTTAACAAGGGAAGAGCAATTGTCCCTTTTTGCCCCAGCTTGATATCTTTTCCAGTGGCTACTGCTGGTGTCTCTTCTACATCTCTTTTTAGACTGTGAGTCCTTTGGGAATAGGGAGACGTTGTGATGTTTTTCTCTGTGAACCACTTTGTGAACTACTTTTTGTTGAAAAGCGACATATCAATATATTAATAATAATAGTGTGCAGTGGTTGTCCAGCAACCAACTGGCAGCTACTTTGTGACAATGTCTTTGCAACCATGGAGCACACATGTAGCAGTTTTCCAGCGAACAACCAATGCTGGGCTGGCATCAGGTTGACACTCCTGCACAATGCCATACCCAAGTCTATACCTGGACAGCAGCTTCACCTGAGCGCATGGGCATGACCCCTAAGGAAGCAAGTACACAATTGCAGTCTCACAACTTCAGCTAAGCCATGCTGCCCTGTGAGGAAGCCCCATGGGACATGGTGGGACCCATGGCTGAGGAGTTCAGGGATGTTTCTTCTCTGGATTTAGAGAATGATTCCAGTAATGTTATGATTTCGTTATATCAAAACCTTTTCAAGTAATTAACTATGTAAGCATGTCTGTCCTTCTGCCGCACCAGTACTCATCTGTTTCAGTGGCGTAGCTAAGGGGGTGCAGGGGGTAGCAGTTGCACTGGGCAACAAGCTTTAGGAGGGCAACAAGCTGAGCTTGACACTAGTGGCCATAATTGTGAAAAAAATTTGGTCTATACGAATAATACCATAATGTTATATATCATTGGAAAGGTAATTTAATGCAGAATGCAATTAAACAAACCCAGTTGGAATATCTGTATTCTATCAAAAGTGGTGCTCCTCTTATATTTAGCAGGGGGACTATAACCATCCCTCTTCATCCCAGCACAGTGTCTCTAACCAATAAGGGGCACACTTTTTATTTATTTATGCTGGGGGGAGGTAGGTTCCCCCCCCAATTTGTACTATTTAAAAAGCCCGGATGTGATGTCACTTCTGGTTGTGACATCACTTCCGGGGCATCATTTTGAGCTCTGCACTGGGCTACACATTCATTAGCTATGCCACTGATCTGTGTATCCACATGAGGACTTCATCTGACCCTCCCTTTCATGCACAACTCAAAGTAAATAACTTGTATATGGAAGGGTGGTTTATTTGAGCCACCTCCCACATGCAGTTAGGCAATGGTGCCCCTTATGCATCAGAAGGGGAAGAGAAAGTGCATGCTCATGGCATGTTCTGCACATCATCATACCTGAAAGGGCTGGTCAGACAAGTATTGTTGGAAATGGCCTAAAATTTTTGTATATATATTAGGGTGCAATCCAGAGAACGACGTGGAACAGTGCAAATCCCTTGCGCCAGCTCAGGAGGGTCACAGATGTGTCATAAAGCATGTTTGTGCCTCCTTGGGAATAAGCCGTGCTGGTGCATGTTGAAATATTTTTATTCTAACAAGAGTTATAAAACAGCAGGGTGGGGTAAAGATACATCACCACTCCAGTGATGTAGCTAAGGGGGTGTAGGGGGTAGCAGTCGTACCGGGCAACAAGCTTTAGGGGGGCAACAAACTGAGCTTGACACTAGTGGCCAAAATTGTGAAAATTTTGGTATGTACGAATAATACCATCATGTTATAAATCAGTGGTTCCCAAACTTTTTCGGGCTAACGCCCCCTTGAGACCCAGGAAAAATTCCTAGCGCCCCCCACCTCTTTGCTTAATAGTCTACTGCAAATTCAAAACAAGTAATACAACACTATAAAAAAAGCGTACGTATTTGACAAATAAATCTAGTAAACAGTATTTAAAGTTAAATATATAACATTTAACATTTTTAATAAATAACATTTTCCTTTTCTGTAATTGTTCCCGAAGTGATTGAAAATATGTTAATAAATAACATTTTCCTTTTCTGTAATTGTTCCCGAAGTGACTGTAAATATGCTAAGTTTTTGTCTGCTTTATCAGAGTGCATTTTCTTCAAATGTTGTAGGAGCCTGGAAGGTTTCATGGCTTCATTTGAAAAAACTCCCTCACACAGTAGGCACACTGGTTGCTGCTCGTTATTTGGTGCTGGTACAAATCCATATTTCAGATATTCCACACTGTATTGCCTACACTTCTTTTTTGTTTGCTGTGTTGGAGCCATATTTTATTCTGGAACAAGAATATGCAAATTCTTTGCAAAGCACGCACTCACTATTTGCAGCAAACTTTGCAACCAACCTTCTCTGCAGAGTCTGCAGAAGTCTCTAGCAGGCCAAGTCAAGAAACACCTGTGCAAATCACACACCACTACTTGCAACAAACTTTGCAACCAACCTTTTTGCATCCAGCATCAACCATCTTGTATATGTATAAATTTATAAATAAATATGTATAAATATATTGCATATATTTTTTATCTTGGGGCAGGGGGGTGCATGCATGACGGGATTTTCTTTGGGGCAGTGCAGGCAGGTCCAGAGGGGTTGGGGGGGCAAGACTAGTTAGGCTGCAATCCAAGCCACTTCATTTCAGGGGGCTTACTTCTGAGTAGACACAACTGGGATGGGGCTCAGACTGGGAGATAAAGGCTGCAGGTGCAGGGGGGGTTGGGAGGGGGAGATTGCTGGACTGGGGGCGAGCCCAACTGAGTAATGGACCTTACTTATGAGTAGACACAAGTAGGATGAGTAATGTTTTTAATGTAATGTATTGAGGCTGCAATCCTTAAGACACTTTCTTGGGAGTAAGTCCCATTGAATATAATGGAACTTACTTCTGAGTAGACAGCCTCAGGATTGCACACTTATACTTCCTTCTCCTCTTTTACCTGGATATCAATGGAGAAGGCTGCTGCTGAGCTATGTTGGTCCCAGGCAGGCAGGCAGGCAGGCAGGCAGGCAGGCAGCACAACGCCGCTGCAGAGGCTGTGGTGGCGATGGCAGGCACACGGCACAGGCAAGCAGCTGTGGCCACACAGGCAGCAGGCAGGCACCACGACCAGCGTTGAGGCTGTGGCCACACAAGCAGGGAGGCAGGCGGCAAAGCGGCGCAGGGGAAGAGCACTCACGAGGCTGTTGCCTCAGAAGCCTGGAGCGCTCTGAGCGGTGAGGGGAGGAGGAGCCTCCTTCTCCCGCTCATTGACTCCAGGCAGAGAAAAACAAATCAGAGGCGCGCAAGGACAACGCGCGCCAAATTCAAACGCTGGCCGCCTGGAACCCCTTTTTTTTTGGTGGCGGCCAGCGTTTTTCACCTGGCCTGACCTGTCACTGCCCCCTATCGCCCACTTTGTCCCCATCGCCCCCCTAACGCCCATTTTACTTTCAACGCCCCCTTGGATCTTTCCAACGCCCCCTGGGGGACGCTAGCGCCCACTTTGAAAATCACTGTTATAAATCATTGGAAAGGTAATTTAATGCAGAATGCAATGAATCAAACCACATTAGAATATCTGTATTCTATGAAAAGTTATGGCCAATTAACCAGAAAACACAACTACCTAAAGGAACAAAAAGTGGATTTATTTAACTCAAAACTGACCTATGAGACTGACTGAGCCAATGAGATGTTATTATGATACAGCATGGAACCAATAAGGTGTTAGTATGAGTCAGTATTTCATTTCCATGTATCATAATACAGCTATTCCCGCTAACTGATAAAGAGGCACTTTTTCAAGTGGTTCTCCTCTTATATTTAGCAGGGAGAGAATAACTGTTCCTCTTCACCCCAGCACAGTGTCTCTAACCAATAAGGGATACACTTTTTATTTATTTGAATTAATTAAATTTGATTTTGTCATGGAGAGTGGGGGGCTACAAAATCTTTGATCCCGGGTAGCAGATAGTTGCCTTAGCTATGCCACTGGCTGGGGGAAGTGGCAGATCAAGTGGGTGGTGGATTGCTGGGAGGAGAAGGCAGGTTTCCCCCCAATTTGCACTTTTTAAAAAGCCCAAGTGTGATTTCATTTTCGGTTGTACCATCACTTCCAGGGCATCATTTTGAGCTCTGCACCGGGCTACAAATTCATTAGCTATGCTACTGCACCACTCCCAGTGAGCAGGGTCTTGTCTTGCTCACTGCATGGGTACATCATTGGGGTGATGTGCTGGCCTCCTGCACTGGGTGATGCAAATCCTAGTGATGCCATTGGTTATCCTTAACAACATCAGCTGAATTTCAAATTAGGTTTCACATTTATTCAGATCTGAATAGGCCTCTCATAAGTTCAAGCGACGTATGGAAGCTAGAGAAGATATTTGTTGCAGGATCAGGGAAATGGGGTCCTCAAAATTAGCACATGATTGTTCCAGCCTTGCCCTTCATTCACTTATCCCACTTCCTTGGTGATCAAACAAGAAAGCAAAAGTCAGAATGAGAATCCAGGATCATGACCTTCAGCATGCTTAAAGACAGTCAGCAGATTGAGAAAAGCAAAGAAAAGGTCACTGAAAAGATTCCCCAAGGTACTTATTCTGTGAAGAGTAGTACTGTTAGATAAGAGTATATTTCCATTTTATCTGTCTTTCACTTAGGTAATAAATTATTCAAGAAGATGGGTATATCGTCTATTGTGAAGTCAATGGCAGAGATGGCTTCAATCCATTTCAAAGTGCCACTGCCTTCTCCCACAACAATGAAGATAAGTGACCTATGGGACACATCCAGCCCTTCATCGTGTTCTCCAGACCTCCCCATTACTCTGATTCCCACTGATGCATTGCTGAGGGTCTGTCCCTGCTAAGTGGGATTTTTCATTTATTGCTCAATTGGTATGGGTCAGCAAGTGGATGGGTCAGCAGACGCAGAAGTAATTGGCAGTGACATGATGACTTCCATGTCTGCATGCTTGGGGGGTGACACCAGGAGTCACCACCCCAGGCACCAGGTGCAGTCGTTAACCTGCTGTTGTGATTAGTGCCCCTCTGTGTTCAGAAAATGGGGACCGAAAGCAGAGTGTTAGGCTGCAGTCCTGTACCCACGTACCTGAAAGTAGATCCCATTTAACTCAATGGGACTTACTTTCAGGTAGTCACATTCTCCTTTCCCTGCATGCAGGTATCTCTCTCATTAGTAGGCCTGTAAGAATACTTTAGGAGCCCCTACATTGTCAGCACAGAAGTGTTCGGGGTGATGACCCTGATGGACTATTAATATAAAATAAAGTTGTAAAAAATATTTTAGCCCAGGCACCATCACAATTCATTGGTCAGCTGCTATGAGATTTATTTTTTTTCAATAGCTTGGTTTGCCAAGCCCTGCTCTGAATTGAGCCAAAGAAAGTTCACCCATTTCTAAAACTGGCTAGAGTTAGTTCTGTTAGTTGCAGGGTACAAGACAACAGAGTTCAAGCTTTTTATTAAATTGGTGTTGGATGACTTAGAAATCACAGCATGAGACCCGATTCAGGGCTATTACTTTTCACAAAAGCTTCCATTCCAACCAGCAACTATTTGAGGTGGTACTATCAGCCTTTATGCTGGACTATCACAAATTCCAACAGGTTCTTCTTCACATATAGCAGCTAATACGTGGGATGAGTCTTGTTTTTATCGTTTTAATTGTTTTTAATGTTTCATTACTGTTGCGTTTTAAACTTTGTAAACCACCTGGTTTGCCATTGCTGGAAGAAAGGTGGGACATGAACTATTATATTATTAAATATATTATTTAATATATTTATTAAATTTAATAAATTTATTAAATTATTTATTAAATTATTTATTATTAAATAAATGAATACTAAAACTAGAGTATTTTTTGCCTATTTCAGTAAATATTTCATTTTGATCATGTGTTTGGTACCAAATCATAGTTCCTTTCAATGTAATACAACCATTTATTATTGAACACAATGGTGCCAACTATGAGGAATCATGGTGGGTGGGCATTTTGTCCCATCTCCTTGTGGCACAAGTGGAAGCAGTGGGATGGTAGTTCACTGGAGTTGCCATTGCAATGTGGGGGAGTCAGGGCAGCCTGATCAGCTTCCTCATTGTCTCTAGTACATTTGTCATACTAGGTCCTTCCTATCCACCCAGGAGATCAGTCTGTGATTTGTCAGTCATCAGTAAGAGGCTGAATTTGAATTTTTTACTCTCTTACCAGATTGGCTTGGCTATTCGCCTGGTAGGTTTTTCGCCTAGTTTTGGACTGACCTTTGGTATTTTCTTAGCCAGGTGATCACAACTGGTAGGTATGGTGCAGTTAGGGATAAGCGTAGGGATCAGTGCGCAAGCTGGGAAAGTGGAGTGGAAAAAGCGGGGGGTGGGATGGCAGAACTGGCCCCAGGAGACAGCTCAGTTTTGGGATACTGGGTGGGAACCCATTGCTCATATGCCAAGCTTCCACCTTAATAGAGCACAGCGCCCAAGATGGTTAGGGAATATTCTAAGTGAACAAGTGAGGAGATCACATTTCTAATCATTTGCATGCAGAGACTGAGCAGATCAAATTTTATAAACTGTATTTTGCCTTTCTCAATTATCATGCAGAGGAGGCTATGCAAAGTCTATTACTTTGACATAATAAGCATGACATTTAGAAAATCTGAATAAAGGAGTAATCATTTTGCATAAGTTCAGAGTATTTGGACCAAATGCAAACACAAAAGTTGGACCTCACTGATCAAAGACAATGTGGTACAATCTTTAAATCCTATAATCTCCTTCAAAGTCTTTATCGCAAAGATGAAATGTACGTGTATATTTGGATTATTAAGATGTTTACTATATACCCATATCGGTTGTGTGTGTGTGTGTGTGTTGTACTTGTGTGTATGGGAGTGGCTGTGTGCACAGAAGTAGACACAACTTCCAAATAGACATATAGATGTAAAAATAATCAAAAAATGTATTCAAAAAAGAATAAATCATAATAAAATATATCACTGTGTAACACTGAGAATAATAAAACTGAACAGCATCTTCTAATCATCACATCAATGTCAATTTCTTGTGGATACAATAATATTAGCTGCCTGATCCTATCCTTGCCAATCCATAACATGCAGTGCTGCCAAAAGAGCATTTGCTGCATGCTATGGTGGAAGAGGTGCTCAGCCAACCAGCGAGAAGTAAGCAAAAATACTGTTTCTTTACCCCTCGGTAGGCCACCTAATCACCAATGACATCACCATCACCTAATCACCATCTCCTAAGACATACACCAGCTATTTTGCAGCTGCAAGTCTGAGGAGAGGAAGAGGGTGAGTCAAGACTGGGAAAAGGGGATAAGATTTACGTAACTGCTGCTGAGATCCACCCCAGTTTGGCCCACTCCTCATCCTAATCTTCCCCTGGTGTGCTTCTGAACTGCCCCCTTACCTACACCAGGAGTTGTTCTGCTGGTGGCTCTGTAGTGTGAGACGGTGATGCGATCTTTGTACTGTGGCAGGGTGCCTTACAGCAGCGGATTGCTATATCAGCTGCTGCAAGAAGCCCATGGGATCAGGCAGTAAGTCTATTAGTATACCACTTTTGAACCAAAAAAAGAAAAGAAAGGTGGTTTATATAGAAAACAAATAAGAAAATGGTTCAGTGTCCCCAAAGGAACAACAAAGGGGGGCACCAGCAACAGCCATTGGGAGGGATGCTATACAGGGATTGATATAGGCCAGCATTTCTCAACATTTATCCCCCGCCATACCACTTTTCATGATCCACTTATTGGAAGTACCACCTGAAGTAACTGGCAATGATGTCATTGCAAAGTTACTTCTGGGTTGAGAGGCCAGATGCAATGTGACTGACACCAGTAAGAGCCTCAGGGTGGACAGGAGGGCTTTTTAAAGTGCTTGGAAAACATGCTTTGGAGCTCTGCCCATCAAGCCAAGCCTCCTACTGAGGTCCGTCGTGTCATGTCACTTGCCTCACTGCCGGACAGCAGATGTCTGAGGGTCCCACAAGTACCAAGAGACACCAACTCAGGTACTGGTTGAGAATTTAGGCAATTGCTCTCCCTCTGCTAAATATATCAATCTCTTGAAAAGAGAAACCTTTGTTCAGTTAGCAGGGCAAAATGCTCTTCTTCATGGTCGGTATTACAACAAGACTAACACCTGCTCTTTGTATTGTCCTTTTTCAACGTAAACCCAAGTTATGAATTCATGATTAGACTGATTATCTCTGAGCACTTCCACCAATTCTTCTAGCCCTGTCAAATGGCTTCCAGAAGATGAACTATGCCTCAAAACTCTCTTCTTATGTAATTGGTATTCCTCCTGTGGATAACAAGCCACCCAAATGTTGCTGCTTCGCAACCTCAATGAATTCACAGCAAGCTATGAAAATGACTCCAAGGTCCTGACTCCAAATCCCCTGCTATAAAACATAAAACAAGCCTACTTTTCATTTAGTCATTTATATGTAAATTTGTTAGTGAGTCATCTATCTCAATGACAGAAAAAGGTAGATCTTGATTATTATCTTTTTGTTAAGCACACAATAATGAAAAATAATTGTAAAATTAAGTATCTCTGATGGCAGTTAAAATCATTACATTTGGTGTCATTTGTACAAAAATGCAATAATGCCACATCGCAAAATTCGCTTTGCAGACAGCCACATAAATATATGCCTACAGTATATCGAGAAGTCACATTTGTCAAACTCTATTGGTTGAGTTGCAAAATTTTGAGTTGCAAAATTTCCCCTGGGGGCTGGGGATAAGAATAGGCCCTCAGTTTGGCTGTACTTGTCGTAAGAGGCAACTAAACAGCCACTGGGTAGATGGGACTCGTCAGCCTGGGAAGGCAGCTCATCTGAGAGAAGGAAAACTCTGATCCCAAACCTCCACTGCCTTGTGGCTACATCCAGTTATGGAAAAGGCTTCAGGAGTCAACCTCGAGGCAAAATCCGGAGCCGGAGTCCCTGAGGCAGTTCATGGCTCAACACAGTCACGTTCTGGCATCTCCTGTGACGCCACTGGAACCAACCGTATTGGCCTCTTCCTTTCCATTGGACCATTTCAGCGACATGGAGAGGGGGGATTTGCTGCATGGGCAACAGTCTATCCTCCATACCTACTTTACCCAGGCTTCGTGCACTGGAGAGGACACTCTGTTCCAGAACAACCATTCAGAGCGCGATACCATAGTCTTCTGAGACTGAAGGATGCCAACAAATTGGTTGAATGAATAGGAAAGATGATTTGGTATTATTGAGAATATTATAGCTAAGAGATGGTGCTTTGAAAGTCGTAGTTCATTTTTTTCCTCATTTGAAGTTTAAAGATGTCTTCTGATTGATTGGGTTTCTTAGGGCGCAATCCTAACTTGTGGTGGAAGCAGGCAGGCCAGTGGGCCTGTCTAGGCCCCCACGGCCTAGATAAAACATGAAAGCAAACAAAGCCTTTAATTGGAGTAACCAGTTCATTAAAAGGCTATAAAAAGAATTGCAATCAAGAGGTTGGAAGGAGGGAAAGACAACTTTAAGATTATTTACGTTGGCTTGCAGCCACCCAGAGGGGAAAAAGAGCAAATGTGGATTTAAAAAGCCCCTGCTGGAGAAAAAAGCCACTTTTTTCTTCTTATTTGTAACAAGGATGATTGGAAGAAAAGAGATAAAAGATCATCCTGTTGGAATGGTATGCATGGAAAAGAAATTAACAATTAATCTTTAAAGTATGGAACAATTTTCACTTTTGTTTTTACCACAAAAGACTTGACTCAGGCCTGAACAATTAAAGGTATACTAACTTAATTTGACAGTGTTATTAACTTGAATTGGATTACTGACCCACCCCTTTTGGATATAAAAACATAAAGACTATCTTTGACAAGAAGGGATGCAAGACAATAAGAATTGGATGACTCTTTAATTGTGGGAATTGGCTTGATTTGATACTGATAAGAATGATGTCAAAAAATCTAAAGCATGTTAGCGAAAGCCAGACCTCATTAATGGAGATGTTGCAAGAATTCAGAAATGAACTGAAGCAAGAGTTTGAAAAACTATCTGAACAAATGAGGCAAATAAACTCCTCCCTGACAAACAGACAAACAAAGAAAAATACGGAGGGGATGGAAAAAAGAATGAACCAAATGTCAGATGAAACTAAAGAATTGGAGATTTTTGTAATGAGACAGGAGATGGAAAAAGCAACATTTATTATTAGAATTTTCAGGAAGAAAAAAGGGAATTCTCAGAGAAAGAGAGTGCATCCTTTCAAGAAGAATCATCATCTTTGGATTACATTCAAAAAGAACAAAATGGAGAAAATGGAAGAAGAGGGGGATCAAGAAATATAAGGGAATTAAGAGGAAGAAGAAGGAGTGGAAGGAGCAGTAGGAGGAGCAAGAAGGAAAATATCAACAAGGCAGAGAACAAAGAAAATACTAAGACAGCAAGTGAAAATGGCTGAATAACAAGGGGAAATTTTTTTGTAGATATTAATGGATTGAATTCTCCTCAGAAGTGAGGAGTATGCCATTAATTATGTCAAATCAAGTAGTTGTAAGTGGAAACAAAGTTGGAACGCAAATATTAAGATAATTAAAGTGGTATTCAGATAATTAAAGCTGTATCTTTTAAAGTGAATTTATATAAATTGTTTTATAGATGATATTTAAGTCCAGAGGAAGTAGCAAAAATGTACCCTTGGTCATCAAATAATTGTTAGATATGCAAAGAGAATGAGGGAATTTTTATTATATGTGATGGTTAAGTGGAAAGTAAATATTTCCAAAAGAAATATTGGAAAATGATATATATTGTTATAAGAAATATTGAATTGTGTAGAAATATTGAATTGTGTAGAAATATTGAATTGTGAACTCTGCAGACGCGTGTGGCCTCTGGGAACCAAGTGCCTCTGGGAACTAAGTGCCAGGTAAGGCACAAGAGTTTAGCATCTGGGCGAGGAGAAGGCAAGGAGACCTCTGAGTTTTGGAGAAGGAGAGGAGGAGGAGGAGGAGGAGGAGGTAAGTGTACTCATTCTAACGCTTTGTCTTTCTAACTCCCTGTCTTCTAACCTTAATCTTACCTTTAAAGCAACCTTAAATCAAAATTGAAAGTTAGCACCTAAGGGAGGTACATAGGGCTACTCGTGAGCAGGAGCAGAGTCCTACTCGTGAGTAAGAGCAGAGTCCTACTCGTGAGTAAGAGCCCAAGGGTCAGGCATTTAAATCAAAGTTGAAAGTTAGCTGCACCTAAGGTAGCACTTAATCGAAGGAAGGGAGGAGGATAAAGTGGAAAGCAGGTTTTTCTACTTGTTTAAATTAAACCTATACTTAACCCAGGTTAAACCTAATCTAAGTTAGAACATAACCTAAACAGGTCAGTAAATTGGGACACAGGATCTAGAGAGCAATAAATAATTAAACAAACCCAAATAAAAACTAGCTTGAGGTTACAAAAACAGTCCAGCCTAAGAGAACAGAACTAGGAGGGAAAGGACCTAGGAAGGGCCAATTCCCAACCCATTAAGAGCCCCATTAGGCTAATCCAAGCAGTCCATTCAGGAGCCTGCAGAGTAGGTCACGCCCATCAGCAGCCATTTGCCTTCCTGAGCTTTTGTAAACTCACCTGGGAAGGCCAGCCCCCTTTCAATCAGGAAGGAAGGAGGGGGGAGGAGCCAGCCAGGAGTATAAAGCTAGGCGGGCCATCGCGTGAGGCTCTCTGCAGACGTGTGTGGCCTCTGGGAACCCAGTGCCTCGGGAACTAAGTGCCAGGTAAGGCACAAGAGTTTAGCATCTGGGCGAGTTCAGCGGCAGGGCGAGGAGGCCAGGGCCCCATACACTGCCCTTCCTCTTCCCTTGAGAAAAGGGCTGCTATCCAGTGTACGGTTTTTAAAAGGACCCCTAAATAAAACAACAACAACAACAACAAAAAAGCTATGCAGTCAGACAGCCAGCAGCAGGGTGGGGGCTATCCAGTGTTCTGCATCGAGTGCCACATGTATGATTATATGCCTCTGGGGCATAAGTCATGGGTGTGTCCTCGGTGCAAGGAGCTCCAGGCTCTCAGGGAACGCGTCCGCTCCCTTGAAGCCTTGGTGGCCGACCTGGAGAAGCGCAGGCAGCCAGAGGAGGACCGTGGGGAGACTTCCGGGGACGATCAGGCTTCGTCCCAACCTCAGGCGTGCAGCTCCTCGGCTGCCCGGGTGGGAAGTCTCGGGACTGGAGGACGTCATCCTGGAGAGGAGGGAAACAATCCCCTAGGGGGGATCCCTTCTCCAGGGGATGGGCCCGTATCCGAGCGCACTCGGGATACTCCTCGGCGGGAGGGGGGTCGGGGGCTTCTTGTAGTGGGGGATTCGATTATTAGAAACATAGAGAGGGGGGTTTGCGACGGATGTGAGGACCGCATGGTGACTTGCCTGCCTGGTGCGAAGGTTGCGGACATCACTTCTCGTCTAGACAGGCTAGTAGACAGTGCTGGGGGAGAGGTAGCGGCTGTGGTGCATGTCGGCACCAACGACGTGGGCAAGTGTAGCTGGGAGGTCCTGGAGGCCAAATTTAGGCTTTTAGGCAGGAAGCTGAAAGCCAGGACCTCAAAGGTAGCGTTCTCTGAAGTGCTACCTGTTCCACGCGCAGGGCCAGCTAGGCAGGTGGAGATCAGGGGTCTCAATGCGTGGATGAGACGGTGGTGTAGGGAGGAGGGGTTTAGATTCATTAGGCACTGGGGAACGTTTTGGGACAAGCGGGGCCTGTACAAGAGGGACGGGCTCCATTTGAACCAGAATGGAACCAGACTGCTGGCGCATAACATTAAAAAGGTGGCAGAGCAGCTTTTAAACTGATCCCTGGGGGAAGGCCGACAGGAGCCGAGGGGCATCCGGTTCGGGACTCCTCATCCCTATGGGATGAGGATGGGGAGGTTAGAGAACAACAAGACAAAGGCAGGGTAGGAGAAGAAATTGGGAAAGGTAGGGTGATGGGATGTGATAGACGGTTTGGCACAATGAGAGGATGCGGGGACAAAGGAGCGAATAAGCAGCCCATCCTGGGGCATTCCGTGTATAAATGCTTTTATGCGAATGCCCGAAGTCTACGAGCAAAGGTGGGAGAACTGGAATGTCTGGTGACAAGGGAAAATATTGACATAGTGGGCATAACGGAAACCTGGTGGAATGCGGAGAATCAGTGGGATACCGCAATCCCGGGCTATAAACTCTACAGGAGGGACAGGCAGGGGCGTGCTGGAGGTGGGGTTAGGCCCTTTATGTTAAGGAAGGGATAGAATCCAGCAAAGTAGAGATTGAAGGTGGGTCCGACTCCACCGTAGAATCTCTGTGGGTTAAATTACCAGGCTTGTGCAGCAATGTAATACTGGGGGCGTGCTATCGTCCTCCAGACCAGAAATCTGATGGGGACCTTGAAATGAGGAAACAGATCAGGGAGGTGACAAGGAAGGACAGGGTTGTAATCATGGGGGACTTCAATTATCCTCATATTGACTGGGTCAATTTGTGTTCTGGTCACGATAAGGAAACCGGATTTCTTGACGTGCTGAATGACTGTGGCTTAGATCAGCTAGTCAAGGAGCCCACCAGAGGACAGGTGACTCTGGATTTAATTTTGTGCGGTACGCAGGACCTGGTTAGAGATGTAAACGTTACTGAGCCATTGGGGAACAGTGATCATGCTGCGATCCGTTTTGATGTGCACGTTGGGGGAAGAATACCAAGCAAATCTCTAACAAAAACCCTTGACTTCCGACGGGCGGACTTCCCTCAAATGAGGAGGCTGCTTAGAAGGAGGTTGAAAGGGAGGGTAAAAAGAGTCCAATCTCTCCAGAGTGCATGGAGGCTGCTTAAAACAACAGTAATAGAGGCCGAGCAGAGGTGTATACCGCAAAGAAAGAAGGGTTCCACTAAATCCAGGAGGGTGCCCGCATGGCTAACCAGCCAAGTTAGAGAGGCTGTGAAGGGCAAGGAAGCTTCCTTCCGTAAATGGAAGTCTTGCCCTAATGAAGAGAATAAAAAGGAACATAAACTGTGGCAAAAGAAATGTAAGAAGGTGATAGGGGAGGCCAAGCGAGACTATGAGGAACGCATGGCCAGCAACATTAAGGGGAATAATAAAAGCTTCTTCAAATATGTTAGAAGCAGGAAACCCGCCAGAGAAGCGGTTGGCCCTCTGGATGGTGAGGGAGGGAAAGGGGAGATAAAAGGAGACTTAGAGATGGCAGAGAAATTAAATGAGTTCTTTGCATCTGCCTTCACGGCAGAAGACCTCGGGCAGATACCGCTGCCCGAACGGCCCCTCCTAACCGAGGAGTTAAGTCAGATAGAGGTTAAAAGAGAAGATGTTTCAGACCTCATTGATAAATTAAAGATCAATAAGTCACCGGGCCCTGATGGCATCCACCCAAGGGTTATTAAGGAATTGAAGAATGAAGTTGCAGATCTCTTGACTAAGGTATGCAACTTGTCCCTCAAAACAGCCACGGTACCAGAAGATTGGAGGATAGCAAATGTCACGCCTATTTTTAAAAAGGGAAAGAGGGGGGACCCGGGAAACTATAGGCCGGTCAGCCTAACATCCATACCGGGTAAGATGGTGGAATGCCTCATCAAAGATAGGATCTCAAAACACATAGACGAACAGGCCTTGCTGAGGGAGAGTCAGCATGGCTTCTGTAAGGGTAAGTCTTGCCTCACAAACCTTATAGAATTCTTTGAAAAGGTCAACAGGCATGTGGATGTGGGAGAACCCGTGGACATTATATATCTGGACTTTCAGAAGGCATTTAACACGGTCCCTCACCAAAGGCTACTGAAAAAACTCCACAGTCAGGGAATTAGAGGACAGGTCCTCTCGTGGATTGAGAACTGGTTGGAGGCCAGGAAGCAGAGAGTGGGTGTCAATGGGCAATTTTCACAATGGAGAGAGGTGAAAAGCGGTGTGCCCCAAGGATCTGTCCTGGGACCGGTGCTTTTCAACCTCTTCATAAATGACCTGGAGACAGGGTTGAGCAGTGAAGTGGCTAAGTTTGCAGACGACACCAAACTTTTCCGAGTGGTAAAGACCAGAAGTGATTGTGAGGAGCTCCAGAAGGATCTCTCCAGACTGGCAGAATGGGCAGCAAAATGGCAGATGCGCTTCAATGTCAGTAAGTGTAAAGTCATGCACATTGGGGCAAAAAATCAAAACTTTAGATATAGGCTGATGGGTTCTGAGCTGTCTGTGACAGATCAGGAGAGAGATCTTGGGGTGGTGGTGGACAGGTCGATGAAAGTGTCGACCCAATGTGCGGCGGCAGTGAAGAAGGCCAATTCTATGCTTGGGATCATTAGGAAGGGTATTGAGAACAAAACGGCTAATATTATAATGCCGTTGTACAAATCGATGGTAAGGCCATACCTGGAGTATTGTGTCCAGTTCTGGTCGCCGCATCTCAAAAAAGACATAGTGGAAATGGAAAAGGTGCAAAAGAGAGCGACTAAGCTGATTACGGGGCTGGGGCACCTTCCTTATGAGGAAAGGCTACGGCGTTTGGGCCTCTTCAGCCTAGAAAAGAGACGCTTGAGGGGGGACATGATTGAGACATACAAAATTATGCAGGGGATGGACAGAGTGGATAGGGAGATGCTCTTTACACTCTCACATAATACCAGAACCAGGGGACATCCACTAAAATTGAGTGTTGGGCGGGTTAGGACAGACAAAAGAAAATATTTCTTTACTCAGCGCGTGGTCAGTCTGTGGAACTCCTTGCCACAGGATGTGGTGCTGGCGTCTAGCCTAGACGCCTTTAAAAGGGGATTGGACGAGTTTCTGGAGGAAAAATCCATTATGGGGTACAAGCCATGATGTGTATGCGCAACCTCCTGATTTTAGGAATGGGTTAAGTCAGAATGCCAGATGTAGGGGAGAGCACCAGGACGAGGTCTCTTGTTATCTGGTGTGCTCCCTGGGGCATTTGGTGGGCCGCTGTGAGACAGAGGAAGCTGGACTAGATGGGCCTATGGCCTGATCCAGTGGGGTTGTTCTTATGTTCTTATGTTCTTTTGTGTAGTACCATTCAAACCGGAAAGATTCCTTTTAAAGGTGATATCAAAATTGAAGACCAATATAAGAAACATTTTATTGTACATATCAGTATAGCAGCAAGAATATTCTATGTGCAAAATTTGAAGCCTTTTTACGATTGGATAAATAATTTTAGTTAAACAATAGTGATTGTTTAGTTAAATAATTAATTAGTATAATGACAAATAGGATAATTTTTGTATCAATGATTATTTTTTTCAGTCATTGTTGATTTATATTTTTGGATTAAGACATGTTGTAATCTATGTCCAATACCCTCATGTGTAACCTATGTAGTCCCAGCCCTAAGTTTAACCCATTTTCCTCACCTGTATCTGCAATAAATAAATAAACTTTGCACCAAAAAATAAAAAAAATAAAAACAAAAGGCCAGTTCAGACAATGCATCCAAGCTGCTCTACCTACTATGATTAGAGTGAGCTCATGCACATATTGTTCCCTCTACTGTTGCACCTTCCTGCTTCTCTGATCAGATGTCATGTGTTGCAGGTAACCGTGAAGAATAAGAGACTGTACTGGAAAGAGACATGGTAGGGATGCACCAGTTCTGACAGGCAGTTTACTGGAAGTGCATTCAGCTTCCTTATTTATTCTTTAATGTGTAAATTGTTGCAAAGAGGTAGAATTGTCAAAGGCATACAGTAGTTTGTGCTCCAAAGGCAATTAAACATTAACAGCCCAATCCTATTCTTCCCCACCCTCCGCTGATGCAGCCGTGCCAGAAAGACTTGTATCCTTGCTCCATCTTGTGGGGGAGGGGGAGTACCAGAAGTCTCCTCTGGGTAATGGAACATTTGTTCCCTTATTCAAGGATAAGCCTTTGAGACCCAGGCGGGTCTTCTCAGATTTGTGTGAGCAAAATTGCTGGCACAAATGCATGTGGACCAAGGTCAGGGCATTGGGTCTGGAAAGGGAGATTTGGTGGCTGATGATGATGATGAACCACTGCTTCCCAGACCCAATCTGCCCTTCTCCCCACTGCCACAATCCACCCTTCCCTACCTAGTCCCACTTCTCCTGCTGGCCTACCTGGGTTGGCAGGCCTTTGGCAATCCATCGTGGTGTGCAGGGCTGCTCCAACATCCACACTGGTGCTCTGCCAATGTGCAGTTTTCCACACTACCAGAGAGAATTTTACAGCTGCCATAAAGCTGAATCCACTGGCATAATGTTAGTTCTGCCAAAGGATTAGTCCAAGAGGAAATCATCTTTTGTTTCTTATTATTTGAGGTAGATGGAGCAATACTAAATGGAGTCCCCTCATAGAAAGTCTTGGTATTAGAGGATAAGAAGAAGATATATATGAAAAAGAAAGGAGATTGGTGTGCTAGTATGGAACTAGAAAGACTGTTGCTGTGGGATGAGGGGATGGGGGAATAAAAATGGCATGGTGATTTATAATTATCACAAAGAAGAGGCAAAAAGCACACATTTTGAACAGAAATTCTAATTCCTTTTGGAGATGCAAATTTTCTCTGTGTGCTGAAGTATTTTAATGACTGACTTTCCTGATTTAGGATGCAATCCTAACCAACTTTCCAGCATTGGCATAGCTATGCCAATGGGGTAGGTGCTGCATCCTGCAGTTGGGTGGCAGTCACAGAGGCCTCCTCAAGGTAAGGCAATGTTTGTTCCCTTTCCTCGGAATTGCATTGTCCTTATGTCAGTGCTGGAAAGTTGGTTAGGATTACAGCCTTAGCCGTACAACTGACAATGCTAAGGGATACTGGTCCTGACATTAACCTTTGATAAATTTGAGATGGCAAAACAGCATGTAAGAAAGAAAACAGTTTTTGTGTGTATGTTGGATTGGATGTTTTGCTTGAGTCATGGATTACCAGGCCTCAGCCCAAGAACCAGTTGCAGAACTCTTTCTGGGCAGGTTCTGATGGGCAGTACCTTGTCTCCTGGGAGCAATTTCTTGGCAGCAATTTCTGAAGTTGTGATGGAACTGCTTCCAAACCCCAGTGATCATGAGATTCAGTTCTATCTACAGCTGCATGTAGAACTGGGACACATATTCTCCATGGGAATGTACTCCTCTGGAACAGCCACGGGACATTTTAGGAAGTTTCTTACAAGTTTGAAATGGGTCTTAGCAATGAAAAACCATAACCTAATCACCAGATATGGGCATCAATGGCAGGTTCCTTTCTGAGGCAATTAGCATCCGAAAGGGTGGTTATTGCCAAGGTTATGGCATAATAAGGGTTAAGCTTCCTCTCTATTTGTGCAGCAGTCCCAGTCTGGACTATTTTTTAAAAAGGGAAAGACGGAAGGAGTTTATGTGTTTCATGTCTAGTTTGATGGATGCATTCCTGAGGTGGATGGAGATGCTTACACCTGAGGGAATTAGAGGACAGGTCCTCTCGTGGATTGAGAACTGGTTGGAGGCCAGGAAGCAGAGAGTGGGTGTCAATGGGCAATTTTCACAATGGAGAGAGGTGAAAAGCGGTGTGCCCCAAGGATCTGTCCTGGGACCGGTGCTTTTCAACCTCTTCATAAATGACCTGGAGACAGGGTTGAGCAGTGAAGTGGCTAAGTTTGCAGATGACACCAAACTTTTCCAAGTGGTAAAGACCAGAAGTGATTGTGAGGAGCTCCAGAAGGATCTCTCCAGACTGGCAGAATGGGCAGCAAAATGGCAGTTGCGCTTCAATGTCAGTAAGTGTAAAGTCATGCACATTGGGGCAAAAAATCAAAACTTTAGATATAGGCTGATGGGTTCTGAGCTGTCTGTGACAGATCAGGAGAGAGATCTTGGGGTGGTGGTGGACAGGTCGATGAAAGTGTCGACCCAATGTGCGGCGGCAGTGAAGAAGGCCAATTCTATGCTTGGGATCATTAGGAAGGGTATTGAGAACAAAACAGTTAGTATTATAATGCCGTTGTACAAATCGATGGTAAGGCCACACCTGGAGTATTGTGTCCAGTTCTGGTTGCCACATCTCAAAAAAGACATAGTGGAAATGGAAAAGGTGCAAAAGAGAGCGACTAAGCTGATTACGGGGCTGGGGCACCTTCCTTATGAGGAAAGGCTACGGCGTTTGGGCCTCTTTAGCCTAGAAAAGAGACGCTTGAGGGGGGACATGATTGAGACATACAAAATTATGCAGGGGATGGACAGAGTGGATAGGGAGATGCTCTTTACACTCTCACATAATACCAGAACCAGGGGACATCCACTAAAATTGAGTGTTGGGCGGGTTAGGACAGACAAAAGAAAATATTTCTTTACTCAGCGCGTGGTCGGTCTGTGGAACTCCTTGCCACAGGATGTGGTGCTGGCGTCTAGCCTAGACGCCTTTAAAAGGGGATTGGACAAGTTTCTGGAGGAAAAATCCATTATGGGGTACAAGTCATGATGTGTATGCGCAACCTCCTGATTTTAGGAAAGTCAGAATGCCAGATGTAGGGGAGAGCACCAGGATGAGGTCTCTTGTTATCTGGTGTGCTCCCTGGGGCATTTGGTGGGCCGCTGTGAGATACAGGAAGCTGGACTAGATGGGCCTATGGCCTGATCCAGTGGGGCTGTTCTTATGTTATGTTCTTATGAGGTGGTTAGAGATGCTTACACCCAGACAATTTTTATTTTAGAAATTAAGCATGTTTTGGGCCCAAGTGAAATAAGTCTTTCTGAGTAAATATAGTCTTACATCCAACAATTTTAAGAAAGAAATTCACAGAATGAGCATATGGGTGAAATGAATCAAGAGGATTAAGAAGGAAGCATTTAATATGCCAGGAAAAAGAGACAGAAGCTTCATTAATAAATGAGGAAGGAAATGAAATAAATGATGAATCTACAAGGTACCAACTGCCTTTTAACAGTGAATCTTTAGGATTAAAAATAAATGGAATGTGGGCAATTAGGATATGAAGAACTCACTACAACCACTACTTTTGAGCAGATATACAGGGACTTTAAAAAGCCGGATATAGCATGCATAAACGGCACATGATTTGTCCTAAATATTAAGACAAAAGTTTGAGTCTATCCGCAGTATAGCTGTTCAGAAAAAAAAATCATGTTGACATCTCAAACATTTCATTGTGAGAGAAGAGACTGATGCTCCCCCTGAACTCATTGTGAGTATGTGGTTTGCCTCACACTGTTTGCAAAAGGTTTGGCGAGGACATTTGAGCCCATTAAAGCTGCCCAAATGCATTGGCTGTGAGAGCAGATCTTGCTTGTAGCGGGTTGCTCCGGCCACATATTATCAGGGCAAAGGTGTAGCACCCAGCTATCCACCCAATTGTCACTGTAGGGATAGAATTGGTGACTTTGAGGCTGAGTACAATTTTTTTTTGTCTTTACACTAGATTGTGCTTTGGAGAGGTTTTTTAAAAATCTCGTTTATGCTTTGATGGGGATCTAGGAGGTTAGGTTGCAACTAGCAGGGGTAGTGTGGGTCAGGAAGGAGTAAGAAAGGACAGGTGACCACACCAGAGGTATTCAGGGGCATGAAGAGGACTGGAAAACAATTCATTGGGGCTGTATGGTTCTAGGGAGAGTAATCCTGTTCTCTGAACTGTACCAATATTCCCATTCCCAGAGACTTTCTGGCTTCGTGAGGGGACATGGAGATAAGACTTGCTCGTGCAATGGCAGGTAGGGTGGCAGGACATTATGTTGCTGATCCACTACTCTGTCCATGGCATAAATGCACCCAGGAATGGGGCATAGGGTTGATGGCATATTAGAGTCAAAAGAGGTAGGCAGCCAAATTCTTAGTAAATTCTCACGTGGCAATGCTGTGGTGCTGGTATGGACTATGCTGCAAAGTACACATGCTGAAAGTCTCCACAGGGTAGGGGTACAATTGTCCCCTTTCCCCAAGGCAAACCCCAGAGGCCACAGTGGGTCAACTTGGAGCTCCGCCATCGATATTGCCAGCACAAGTCCAAGTTGATCCAGGTCAGTGGATCAGGCCCAGGAAAAGAGATAGGATACAGCATGCCCCAGCAGCACTGATCCCACCCCCTCCTGGGCCTGATCCGCTCACCCCACCCCCATCACTTCCTCTACCCTGTTTCACACTTTTTCCATTTTCCCCCACCCTTCCCACCCCTCCAGTGGACTTACCTGGTCCAGTGGGCATCCCTGTGAGTGCTGGTGCATGTGGGAAGACTGGCCTTCCCACCAGCATGCCAGCTAGAAGTGCTGGCACAAAGCACTTTATGGAGCTTTTGCAACAACATGTGCCGGTGGAACATGCGTTCTGCTGGCACATCCTAGTAGGGATCAGACTATCAGTCTTGCACTGTTTGAGGGAGAAGTTTCAGTAGTTAGGAAATCACTCTGCAGATTATAACTGCATGGCCCATTTCCACCCAGTCATGGCCCATTTCCACCCAGATGACTGCCCTGTGTCTTTATTAGGTGTGAGGGCAAATCAGCAATGCTGCTGAGATAGGGCAGACTGTCAATTGACCTTTTCTTCTCCCTGAAACTGACAATCCTTCTATTTTGTTTATGTGTGTGTGTGTGTGTGTGTGTGTGTGTGTGTGTGTGTGTGTGTACACACACACACACACACACACAGTGGTGCCTCACATAACGAAATTAATTCATTCCGCGAGTCCTTTCGTTATGCGAGTTTTTCGTTTTGCGAAGCGCGTTTTCCCATAGGAATGCATTGAAATTTAATTAATGCGTTCCTATGGGCAAGAAAAGTCAGAACAAAGTCAAATTTGGTTTACAAAGTGTTTATTAAGTGCTCTTTAAAGGCATACATACTGTACTGAGGATTTCAAAAACGGGGGGATGCTGAGTGGGGAGCTTGAAGGCTGTAATCCTGTGCACACTTTCCTGGGAGCAAGCACAATAGGACTTACATAAACTGACATGAAGATGCTCCCATTACTAGGGTGGATGGGATCATAAACTGACATGAAGATTCCCCCTTATTAGGGTGAATGGGATCAGGCTTGCGGGGGGGGGGGGGAGGCTGCAATGGCAGGTTGCTGGGGGGGCTTACATTCAGATGCTGGATGAGGTGAGTGAAGGCACCCCTCCCCTGCTGTGTGAGTGTGGGGGGGGCAGAGCATCTGTGTGTGTAAGAGAAGGGGGCAGCCTGTGTGTGTGAGAGAGGGGGGAAAGTGTTTGTGTTGCAGAGAAGTTGTGATGCTCCAGGCTTGGGGTGGGGGGAAAGAGAGGCTGTGATGCTCCAGGCTTGCAGGGGGGGGGAGAGAGGCTGCAATGCTCCAGGCTTGGGGGAAGAGAGGCTGGGATGCTGCAGGCTTGCGGGGGGGGGGGGGAGAGAGAGGCTGCGATGCTCTAGGCTTGGGGGGAGAGAGGGCTGTGATGTTCCAGGCTTGCGGGGGGCACAAAAACGGGCGGGAGCAAGAACGTGCAACCCCTGACAGGCACACAGGAGCCTGGCCCTGTGAGTGAGTGAGTGAGGGGTGGTGAAGAGAGCGTAAGTGTGTGTGTGAGAGGGAGGGAGGGATGCTGACTGATCCGCTGCTGCGCGAGGAAACCCCAAGAACTCATCATCCTTCCTTAGGGTGAATGTGAGCATAAACTGGCATGAAGATCCCCCCCCTTAAAACAAACCAAAACAAAACAAAACAAAATTCGTCTTGCAAAGCATGGGCCATTAAAATTCGTCTTGCGAGTCACCAAAAATCACAAAACGCTTTCGTTCTGCAAGTTTTTCAGTGCGCGAGGCATTCGTCATGTGAGGCACCACTGTGTGTGTGTTTGTGTGTGTGTGTGTGTGTGTGTGTGTGTGTGTGTGTGTGTGTGTGTGTGTATACAGAGAGAGAGAGAGAGAGAGCGCAACTGCTTACGACAGCATGGAATCACAAACAACACATTTGGTAGCATTTTTGTGGCTGCTGCCTTGATCACGTGGCTTAATTGGTGGATGAAGAAAATGCAGTGCGCAATGTATACTGTGCTTAAAATTCAGCAAAGCATTGCTTCATAAAATCATATTTGAAATGATAATGCAAATGTAGAAGGATAGTAACACTGTCAAATGGAGTGTAAACAAGAGGCACTCATGACAGTGTATTGAACGTTGGTAGTAGGAGGCTTTCCAGTGGGGTGCTAAAGGGTTTGGTGTTTGGCTTTGTTTAATATACTGTTTCAGGTAATGATCTGGAATGCAACACACAAAGACATATTTTAATTTGTGGGTAATATTGCCTTGTGAAGGGCTGCAAGCATTAATGCCCATTGAGAATGCAAAAGAATTGCTTCGGGTGGGGGGGGAACTACTACACGACTAGGAAATAAAAATGTCACATTCATTACTGGAAATGTAGAAATATGATTAAATAACCCCCTGCAAAAGATTGATTAGGGAAATATGCTTACAAAACTGGTGTTAAAATAAACCGTAGGAGGAAAGGCACTGCACTGAAAACTAAACTGAAAGTACTAATGAGATACGGCCGTGGACACCCATGAAATAATAAAATGAAAAGCTTAGGCACTGCATACCTGATATGCCACTGCTAGAATGCAGTCCCTCCACTGTTTAGGTGGGGGCTCTCTTTGTCCTATCCCACTCAGCACAAGGCAAGGCAGGAAGGACAGACACACTCCTCCTCCTCACTGGCACTTGGGGAGCAGATCATCCTCTTAACCAACACACTGCTGTAGGTGCCACTGGGATCCACGTGTCATTCACAACACGCTTCCACTCTTGATGATTGTTGGTGATATTTCTAGCCTTGTCAATGGTTGATTGCTGGTTCCTTAGATCTTCCTCAATGTGCCTGAGCCATGCTTTCTTTGGAGATGCCGATTGAACCCCCCAGTACAGAGGTCGCTCTCAGGAGAGGAGCTTGTGTGGCTGCTTGGGGACAGGGCTAAAGCAGCATTAGTACAGGCAAGCCCTAAAGCTGGCAATGTGATCCTCCAAGGCTTTGCATCCCAGCTCACTCACTCTTGGGAGACTAGCTGGCCACCCTTGGGGGCTGGATAGGATTTTTTTTTTGCTTTCTGTCTGATTAGCTATTGGTAGGAAGTTTTCCTCCCCTTCATTTGTCATTTGTGATGTGATTTTTAGCCTGGGCAGCCACTACTGGCAGATATAGTGTAGGAGATCAGGTATCGGGTATGCACCCTAAGACAAGCAAGAGTCCGAAGGAGAATCAACTCAGCCTGTCTGGTTCAGGAATGGAGACCCTTTGGGCTTGAATTGCAGATGTCAAAAGTTATCAAGCTAGGGATGAGCTGCCTTGATCCCCTTTTCCTGGGGTAATTGGTGGCAAGGGGTTGGCAAGGGGTGACCTTGCCAACCCCTTGCCAACCTAGGAAGTGACACCTGCTTCTGTCTCCCAGGGTGACCTTGCCAACCCCTTGCCAACCTAGGAAGTGACACCTGCTTCTGTCTCCCAGGGTGACCTTGCCAACCCCTTGCCAACCTAGGAAGTGACACCTGCTTCTGCCTCCCAGGGTGACCTTGCCAACCCCTTGCCAACCTAGGAAGTGACACCTGCTTCTGTCTCCCAGGGTGACCTTGCCAACCCCTTGCCAACCTAGGAAGTGACATCTGCTTCTGTCTCCCAGGGTGACCTTGCCAACCCCTTGCCAACCTAGGAAGTGACACCTGCTTCTGTCTCCCAGGGTGACCTTGCCAACCCCTTGCCAACCTAGGAAGTGACACCTGCTTCTGCCTCCCAGGGTGACCTTGCCAACCCCTTGCCAATTCCAGGAAGTGACACCTGCTTCTCTCTCCTCCAGAAATGCCAGCGTGCTCTTCATGGGGCTAAACAGGTGGGGTGGTGAGGGAAGGAAAGCAAGTCAGTTGAAGAAGAGCAATTGTGATATGATTTGAAAAGGAAATGTCTATGTTTGATTGAAACAAATTTATTGTACTGTGTACGCTCTTAGGGGAAAGAAGTTGCTCTATGGAAGTGCTAAAAAAGTATTTCCCAGCTTATGCAGCTATTCAGCAATTCTGCAGTACTGACGAGGAACTTCTGAGGGTTACTGGACACTCTGGGATCTTTCATAGGAGCCTGGAATCTATGAGTTAGCACAGGTGTTTCTGTAATGATGATGTATTAGGAAAATTCATTGCTCAGTGGCCTTCAAGCTACCTGGAGAAGGGACTTCAAAATAAGCAGAGCATTTAACAGAGACAAATGTTTGTCAGTAAGATCCTTGCAACCACTTGCAAAGACAACATGGACATCTTCCCTTCACAGGTCAAGGCTCTGCTCCGTTGAGAGGGGCATTTCCATGCAAACTCTCAGACACAGTGGCATCCTTCTCCACCTCCTTCATTAGCAAGAGGGCTAGAACGGGCTCTCAATTGACTCTTTGTGGTAAGCATTTCACACGAGCGCTTGCCAGAAAGGAAGTGAAAAAGTCAACGTCTTCTTCAGAGTATTGCCATTCAACGACAATAAAGGCTGAAAAGCCTTGTGAAAGCTGAAGTGATGTCTGACAAGATCTCATATGTGGCATTGATACTGCAGTAGAAGATGTGGGTCAGTGGATCGTTTGCTTGTTCCTTTTGACGTTTTGCTAAATAGCTGTGAGCCAACAATACAGAGTAGGTATAACAAAGAACATTACATTTTCATACAGCCTTGGCAGTTCTCTATACATTTAATTGACAGCACAATCCTAACCTGCACCGGTACAGCCAGGCGGTCTGGCCTGCACTGTATCCAGTGCAGGTTAGCATCAGGTTGGAGATCACCTTGTAGAAAGAGGATTTTCCCCCCTTACCTTGAGTAATGCCCCACCCTGCCATATGGGATTACTCAGATCTGTGCCAGCTAAATAGCGAAATCCAAGAAGCCTGCTGGGCCTGGGAGCAGAAGTTAGGATACAGCATGCAATGCCACCACTGATCCAGTTCCAACCCTGACCTGATCCTCTCCCTGTTCCACCCGTCTCTTGACCAGAAATGACTCCTCCTGCCTCCACATCACCCTCCTGCCACCCTCTACCACCCCCCACACAATCTGGTGCACACTTACCTGCATTGGTCAGCACTGGTACTGAATCTGGCATTGGCACACCAGCACATGTCTTTGTGCCAGCACTGCCAACCTTTAAGTAGCCACAAATATCCTTTATGGTATGTTTGCGACACTTGAACTCACCACAGGAAGCAGTTGTGTGTCTGCCATAGCCTGATCTGGGGCAAATGCCCCGAGCGTTAGCCTCTAGAGCCCCGTGGAAGTCTCTCTGAGGCTCCCGACAGGGGCGAAACTGTGCTTCTGGTGTGGGAGGAGGTCGTGCGAGGCTCCGTGAGCCTCTGGTAAGTGGGGGGGGGGCAAATTTCTGCCCAAGGGGGTGGTGACAACCCACAGGGGGCTCCGTCGCGGAGCTTTGCCCCAGGTGCGGGGCTGCAGAGGTCTGCGGCTGATAGGGAGGCCTGTGCCAGCAAGATGTTACATTAGCATTGTGGTGTGAGTTATTCAGGTGAGCAAATCACCTGTGGTAATTAGTGAACTGCCTTTGGCTTCTCTTGTAATTAACTCATTGTTTAGAAGGTTAGTCTGCAAATTCTTAGCAGGGCTTTTCTGCCCGTGTTGAAGGACAATATCAAGCCCCACCTGTTCCACAAGCCCTACCCCATCCTATTCCCCTATTTTATTACAAAGACCAGAAAATGAACAACATCAAAACATAACAGAAACATGGTTACATCTGAAAGAGACGCACAAAATGAATTGCTCAAGGGAGGACTGCAATACACTAGCTCTTAACACAATGAGGTGCGAGAACTTGCAAGGCACATAGTACCAGCCTCATTTAATCACATCCCCAAATTACCTTGAAGAAAAGGTCAATCAGAAAAGGAAACAGATGTCCACTGCACCCAATTTGATTTCAACCAGAGACCCTGCAAGGGAACAAACATATCACCTACCATCAAGTTGAATTCAAGACAGGAAGCATAATGGAATTACCCCACTTTACCTCAAAAGAGCTGTGAGAGTTAGGTTACACCTGAGTGGTATTTTTATTTCTTGGTCAGGTCCTCAAGGTCTTTGTGCAGCATAGTATCCACAGTTGCCATTCAGTGGCTTTCCAACCAGTTCCTTTTACACCCGGATCTTGTGTGTGCTGACTTAAGAGTATAGTGCGAGAATTAGAGCTTTCACCAATGTCTTTGGGGCAGGTCAGGAGGGAAGAGTCTGGAAACCAGGCATGGAGCCTTATTATTACAACAGGGATATTGCAAACATGTTCTTATTTTCATTTGTGGAATGTTGAAGGATATGACATTGCCACTGACAACAATTTTTTTTTCTTTTTAATTTTTTTATTATTTTCCAAAATAAAACATATATAAACAAACACAAACTCAATACAAAACACACAAAAAAAACAAAACAAAACAAAAAACACCGTTGGAGGGTGCAGGCAATCATATATACAGGTTGAGACTAATTATTCGCGCGGGTTCCGTTCCGAGCACTCATGTGGATTTAAAAAAATGCACTATAGCAAATCAATTTTAAGAACAAAGTTTATTTGCTCCAGTGATTGAAAAACAGCCTTGCTGACCTTTTGACTCTAAGATAAGAGTCATTAAGAAGACAATCCCTCAGCACTTCACTCAGCCCCTCCCTCCCCAGAAAGTATCTTTCTTTCACTTGCTCGGGGGAAGGGAGGGATTGCCTGGAGAGAGAAGGACTGATGGATTTTTAGCCTGCTAACCACTCTGTCTCTCATTAAGGAGGCTGTTGTTAAAGGACTGTTCAGTTTTAAAACTGATTTTAAAGGGATGCATTTTTCCCCTTCTCCAGGGATCAGCACATACTTTCTCATTTGCAGGGACCATTCGTGTTGAGTCAAATCCGTGTATAAAAAATCCGTGTATAAATAGGCTGGACCTGTATATCTAATCAATCAATACATATCTTCTAATCTTGTTCTTCTAGCTTAGCCCCTTAATATCATTTATCTGTCCTATCATATCTTATACAATATATCATGTATCCAATATATTCATCTAAATGCCCTATCTTATACATCTACAACTCCATTTTCAACCAAGCATAAAATGATCTCCATTGCTCTATCTGTGTCAGTTTGGGCTGTTGATCCAAAGTCACCATTGAAAACAATTTTAAAGGTGAGAACTCCGTTCTCACAATTATTGTTGTGTGAATTGTCTTTAACAGGCCAGGAAGGAAGGGGGAGTTTGAAGAAACTGAATAAGGCTGATCATTATATAAAGTCTTATACATTTTCCATAAAGTCACAGGTCATTGCGAAACAACCCCCCCAACCTCTGACCTTCCCCATAGGTCTGCTTTCGTCCCCTTCCCCCAGGTAGTCCGCAATGGGGCTACTTGATTCACCGCCAACGAAAAGGTTGGCAGTGAATCAAATGCCTCCATATAGGGCAACAAGCCCAACACAGAGGCCCTGTATCCAGTGGAGCAAAGCTCCATGGTCCTGCCTCTCTCCCGCTCCACTCCCTCTCCCCAGCACACCTCCCCCTGCCCTCTCCCCGCCTCCCCATAATGCCTCCTCCCCACCCTTTCCCCGCCCTTCTCCCACCTTTCCCTCCCAGGAATGCCTCCTTCCCACCTCCCCCCACACCCCTGCTTACCTCTCCACTGCTCGGCGGTCCGCGCAACCGTGGCGGCGGTTGGGTGCCTGCCCAGTAGTAACTTGGCGCCAGCCAGCCCTGGGCTACCACAAGTGTTTGGCTGGTGGTAGGGCCTGCAAACATGCTTTACGGCACGTTTGCGCCAGTGGTGAGCCGGCGCAGCGAGCCCAGGATTGGGCTCTACATGAGATATCCCTGTTTCCATCATCCTCAGCTTCTTGCAGAAAGAGTGATACACAAACAATAAGATGTTTGAGAAATCTTTAGGTATTAAATGCTGTTCTAATGATGATATTTTTTGGGCGTTTGTTTTAATGTAAATAAAACATTAAAACATGTTTTGTGACCATTTAAGAAAAATTGGGGAAGAACAGGGGAGAGGAGATTTAGAATTCAATATCAAAAATCTTAATAAGTGACATTTCACCGCCCTCTTCCTCCTTTGCACATGTGCATGGTACTGACACCCTATTGAATTCAATGGGACTTACTCCCAGATGACTGTATACAGGATTGCATTATTTGTATAAAATACTCTATGTATTTTAAAGGATACATTTATTTTCCTAAACGCTCATCGTATCCCAAGATATCTGCTATCCTTTTTCCCCCTCTCTGTCTGTGCTATTTCTGAAGCACTGAGGATAGTTTTCAGGGTGAATTCTCCATGTAGCTTGCAAGGATTCCCCTGTCTCCAGGGTGTTATTCAACAAGAGAAATTAACAGCTGAAGAAACCTGCCAATTTCTCTACACCCTCCTCTTCCAAGCCGGATAGCAAAGGAGAATTCAAAGGCTCCTACAAATATTGGTGTAATGTGTAAAGCATACAGTGCTGCATAAGAGCTAGAAGACTCAGATCACCCTGAATCTCAGTTACGGCCCCTTCCACGAAGGCCTTGACCTACTGGAACTAGAGTTCAAGCAGAGCGAAGTCCTCTATGGCTGTCACATAAGTAAATATCGTGCACCTTCACCATTTTCGTAATTTTCCTTTCCCTGGAAAATTGTAGTCAGTCATTATAGTCATTATATTGGGTTCCTGCACATGATTGTTTTTTCCCCCCATATGCTTATTACTTGTATTTTTAAAAGCACCCCGTCACAGAGGTGGCAACTGTTTTCATAGATCAGCCAATTTGGACACTTACTGAAAGCCTGCACCTATCAGAGGGTCAGCCCACATGGTTTGACCCCCAGTACCAGTGGCAGTGGTAGTACCTAATGCACCATCCGGGTGCAGGTCTGATTCATCCTTTGGTCACAGCCTGCACCAGCAGCATCTACTCATTTCATAATGTGTTTTACATAGTGTGTTCTTAATCATTACACATGTGTTTTAGCATGTAAGGTATTGTGCCAAAGGGGCTACAAATGAAGAGGAAGTAAGCATAGAAAGTGAAGACCTTGCCACGTAGAGAACTGATTGCCTGAAGTCTCCATCTTTATGTTGAACTGGAGCTTGTAGGTAAGCGACAATTCAGTCCTACCCCTGGTGGCTCTGCAAGGTGCAGTGGCACCAAAATGGCTACCGCGGCATCCAGCAGCACTGCTGGAGCTGCTGGAGGCCTCCTTGAGAAAGGGCTGCTAGCGCGCCTGTATGGCACGCTAGCAATTATTGCCATGCCAGAGCCCCTATCCGCCGGCAGCAGGGCTTTGCTGCCAGCTGATTGGCTGGCTGGCCTGTGGGGGCGGGACAACTGGGTTAGTTCTAGCGCGCAGGCGCTAGACTGAGCTCAGTTGCATTTTGTCCCATTCCGACTAAGGGCATAGGGGCCACAATGGGTCTCCTCCATTCTGCACTGGTTATTTTGCTATTTTGCTTTTCAGCCCAAATATGGAGCTTAGGATCTGGCAGACTACCCCCTCCTGCCCTGGTCCTCCCCCTGCTCCTCCCTCTCTCCACCCTCCCCCTGCCTTGGAACGCCTCCTCCTCTGCTCCATGCCCTCATCACCACCCAGAGCTCTGATCATGCTCTGGGCAGTGTCTGTCCAGCATTGAGCTCTGCTGACTGGTGCTGGGCGGGCACAGACTCCTCTCAGGGTGTCACAGTCATGCCTTATGGCACATTTCTGAAAACCAGCACCAGCGCTGGAGCTCAGTGCTGGCACTGAGGTATGTTTGAATTGGGCCTTGAGTCTTCGTGTTCCCCCCATTTGATTAGAGTTGTGCCTGGGACTGTTTTATACGGGCAACTTTGCAGTAAGTGTTCATTTTATTTTATGTTAAGAAAGCTGCTTACGGTTTTGTCACTGATTTGCTGTGGCCTTGAACAGATCATGTTATGTACACCTTATCTTTCTGACATGCAAATTTTAAATGAATGTTATTTAATGTTCATATGGAATTCAGTAAGATGGCTTCTACAATACATGAAATAACATAGAAGGTATCTTTCTTCCAGCCCACAAACTTTTGCAGATTCACACTTTGTGAGCAATTAATGTGTGTTTTCACACTACTTTGAAGCCGTTGAGTGCTATTTAAGAGCTGGGCATTATCTCTTGCTGGTTAATTACCATAAATTGCAAGAGGCATTGTCTTTCTCTAAAGCACGCCTCTGTTAAGAAACCAAGCTTTCTGCAAAACTCAAGTTAAATTATTAATTTTACTGGGACTCTTTTTTCCTTCTAATGCTTAACATGGCTTCCTTCAACTTAATGCTTAACATGGCTTTCCTGTGCCCACTGACCAAAGGAAAAGCAAGTTTCAAAATGATTTCCAACTTGTTTATATGCTTTGAATCCATAGACTTTGTTTTTGTTTCCCTATTATGTCTGCATTCCTGGAACTCTCTGGGTGGTGCAGTTTAGTCTTCTATTTTCTACCCAGAACATGAATGTATCATGAGGTTCCAGGAATTTATAAGCCATTAGGCATATCTTAGTTATTTCTCTTCTCTGTGTGTGGATCCGCACAATGTTGCAAACAGCCATTTATTTTTGCTTTTTAAATTTGCATGATTCTGCTCTATTTTGCACCTTCATTTGAATCTAAAAAAAACACAAGTCTCCACTTTTGAATAACACTTCCAAGGGTCCCAGTGCTTCACACACATTACCTTGTTGTAATCCTTCTAGCACCTTTGTGGGGAACTGAGGCCAAGGGGGAGTGGCTTGCTGAAGGCTACCTGGTGAATCCATGGCAGAGGCAAGATTTCAACCACAAGGTGCCAGTCCCTGTGGTTGGAATCTTGCCTTTGTCATTGATTCACCAGGTAGCCTTCAGCAAGCCACTCCCCTTTGATGTCAGCTCACCACAAGGGTTCTAGAAAGATCTAGCACCCTTCTAGCCACACGGTTTGCCTGAGACAGCTCAGGGCCCAATCCTATCCAATTTTCCAGTGCAGCTGTGTCAATGGGGCATGCGCTGCATCCTGTGATGGAGAGGCAGTCACAGAGGCCCCCTTAAAGTATGGGAATATGTGTTCCCTTACCTCAGGGTTGCATTGAGGCTGCACTGGTGCTGGAAAGTTGGATAGGATTGGGCCCTTAGTCTCTTACAGCACAATCCTATGCGGATCAGGCTTGGGATTGGAGGCACTGGCAAGCATCATATTCTATCCCCCTTCCTAGGCCCGATCTGCCTAATCTGCCAACACACATCAACTTGGACTTGCAGCAACAACATCCCTACCTTTGGTATGTTAACCCCATTATCCCGTTGTGGTTTTATTCTGTGGCAAGGGAACAAGTCCTTATACACCTAGGAGGTCTCCAGCAGCTAAAATTCCCCTGCAGGATGAAGCAGAGCTTATATTGGTGCCAAAATTTAGATAGGATTGGGCTGAGAGTGTCATATGCAATTTGGCCTTGAAAGATTTTACAAACACAGTACTTACTGCTGAGGAATGAAGACACTTGTCCTTTCATTAGTATTTGTAGAAATCCATTTATGATCAAGAGCTACTATTTTCCTTACTTATTCCAAAACATTAGCTATCATTTTCTGAGAAGAGGTGAGAGTCTCTGAAATGTTATGTAGCCTAATCTTACATGTGTTGACACCCAGCCATGTTCTTTTATTGGAGCTTACTTCTGAGTAAGTGTGCATAGGATTTCAGTGTTAATACCAGCAGTTACAGATGGCTTATCTCCTGCTCTGTATTTCAAGGTTTTTTCAGATGATCATCGCCTTGCTCTGACTGATATGCAACTAAAGGTCAACTGATACATTCAAATAAGTGCAAAATGTTTCATTCAAGGCTCCCCTGGTTACAACAACACCTGCTTCTGTCACAGCCCTTTCAGTCAACTGCAAAGGCTCAAAAATACTGAGATGCGGTTTAAATATAATCTGGTGAACAGGCAATTTGACCACCGATCATGTAGAGTATGAAGGGTATCCTGGAAAATGTTATTTCACATTGGCCCCCATTTTATTTATCTTGGTGGGTTAGATTAGAGGTTTTAAAGATGACAATCTTTCCTCATGCTAGCTATCTGCCCAGGATGGAACATACCGCCTCTCTTATCTGCTGCTATCACTCAGCTTTCATCATTCTTTGCCATGCACTAGGCGGACGCCACTGCAATCCTGTGGAATGAGACTTAAGAGCAATGATCTATGGGTCTGTAATAGCTCTGGCTTCCACCAGTGCACATGTAATTACTAAGCGAATTGTTTTATCAATGGGTCTCACAGTCAGGTCTGGAAATTTGTGAAGCAGTTTAAACAGCAAAGGCTGTTGAGCTTTTAGCCAGCCTTTCAGAATGAACCTGTCTACACACACAGTAGCCAGTTCCTCCACAATGAAGAGATAATCCATGTGGTTGTCATTCATTTAGACCTCATTAATCATAAGGATCTTGTTTTTAAACAGAGTGCTGATCAACTGTTTTCTTAGTCTTTCAAAAAACTGATGCAAAAAGATTAGCTAGCGTATTACCTATGTTCAATTAATGAATTGAAATGTGTGTCGAAACCTATGTGTCATTTTAAAAATTCTTGTTGTTGTGATAATCTTTTTTATCCTCTAAGCTTACTTGTGTAAATGGCGTAGCAATATTAATCTACACCATTTAGACAAGTAAGCCTAGAGGATAAAAAGATTAAAATTAGGGATCGGCGATGGAAAGCATGTGAGGCAGATTCTGGCCCCAAAGAGATATTCTGGGACAGGCAAACTGCCCTTAATAGTCAGTTGACTTTCTTAGCTGCTGCTTTGTGAGGCCAGTAGAGGATGATCCATTCCATTCAGAGAGGTCAAGGGGTGCACAATGTGAGAGTCCACTCAACAGATGATGCTGGGTGCCTTTACACAGGGTAGTGAAGCAGTTAAAAAGCCCCATCTCCAGGAACAAAAACACCTGGCATTTGCCGTACTTGCTAGGTAGTTATTTCTTCCCTTACTTCTTTCAAAGGTCAACAGACCAGTTGTCATAGCGTAGAAAGTGAAGACTATACCATGTAGAGAACTAATTGCCTGAAGACTCCATGTTTATGCTGAGCTGGAGCTTATAGAGGAGTGACAGTCCAATCCTATCCCTGATGGCTCTGCCAGGTGCAGTGGTGTCAAAATGGCTACTGCTGTATCCAGTGGCACTACCTGGGCTGCTGGAAGCCTCTGGGAAAGGGTCCTCTGGAGACTTGCTGGAGCCCGTGCTAGCCCGATGCATCTGCTCTCAGCATGAGGGTGACTGTTCAACCTCTCACATGAGCTGTGAGATGAGAGCTCCCTCCACTGCTTGCTGTTTCATGTCTGTGCTGCAGTAGCAGCAGTGATGGCAAGGCCAGACTTGCATTGTGCAAGGCCTTTTATAGGCCTTTAACTACTGCAAGATCTTCATTCATTTGTAAAAGTTCCATCTTGAATATATCCATTTATGTAAATTTATGTAAATTTATTCAAATTTAAAATGTAACTTAATTCTTTTTTTCCCAGGCCCCTGACACAGTGTCAGAGAGATGATGTGGCCCTCCTGCCAAAAAGTCTGGACACCCCTGCTCTAGTTTGTCCTGTACTACCTCAAAATATTCACCATGTGGGGGAACTGTTTCAGTAGCCCTTATCTAGCAGTTTTAGTTTTCTGTATGGACTCTGAGGCTGCAATCCTATTACCTGAGAATAAGCTCCTTTTACTATAATGGGCCTTAGTTGACATGTATAGGATTGGGCTGTGAGGCACACAAGCATATCATTCCTTGGGAGGTAGCTGGTGGTCCAAGCTGTTCCAGTATCCTGCACCACACCAGATGCAGGCAGTTCTCGATCATTTTCACATTTCAGATTGGCTATGGTAGAGCTATGGACTTACATCTCAATTGTTCAGTATGAGTGAATGACAGTGAAATACATTAAAACCAAGCACATATGACAACTGGAGGAAAGTGTAGAGTGACATAAGCATTGGATTCCTTCCAAGGTGCATCTGAGTCTAATTGTCCTGGCTGAGTCTAATGGGGCTGACTTGTTTCCATTTGCACAACAAACACATGTAAACATGGCATTGGGGTGACAGGTAAGATCTGCATGATGACAAAAGAGATGTCAATGTTAGAGTGCTATTGAATAGGTTTTTAATCAAATTCTAAAATATTCCAGATTAACTGGATTGTAAATTGTTGGATAGCAACAATATTGCCTTGTGTATCGTATGCCAAAGGAGCATGTGACTTTTTAAGCCTTCCTCAGTTAGGCCAGAACAATATTTTAGATTTCCTCTTTGTCATTTCCCAGTGTTGTCTGCATAAGTGTGCTGCAACTCAACATAGCTTGCTGAAATTAACAGCCCAATCCTATCCAGGGCCTACAGCAACAGATTTTTAGAATTTGCCTCTATAAACCCAGTGCCACAAAAACCATACCACTGTTGTGCACTTCGAGGTCGCCACTGCCATGTTTGGTGACTGGAGGGCCTGTATGCATGCCAGAGGCTCACTGAGCCCACAATGGAACAGGTAAGGTGACAGCAGGGGCAGTTCAGGGTGGTTCAGAGGAGGATTTGGATGGGGAATGGGCCAAAGTGGGGGCCGTTTGAGGGTGGTAGCGGCAGGATCTAGGCAGCAGTAGCACATGCCAACATCCTACCCCCTTTTCCCTACCCAGTGTTCCCTGTGGCTCAGACTAGCATAAGTCTGAGAAGAACCACTGATGATGAGGCAGCTCATAGAGAAATAAACATAATTTTTACTCTAACAAGAAGCTGACGGAACATACCAAGATCCAGGACCTACTGGCAGAATGGGCAGCAAAATGGCAGATGCGCTTCAATGTCAGTAAGTGTAAAGTCATGCACATTGGGGCAAAAAATCAAAACTTTAGATATAGGCTGATGGGTTCTGAGCTGTCTGTGACAGATCAGGAGAGAGATCTTGGGGTGGTGGTGGACAGGTCGATGAAAGTGTCGACCCAATGTGCGGCGGCAGTGAAGAAGGCCAATTCTATGCTTGGGATCATTAGGAAGGGTATTGAGAACAAAACGGCTAGTATTATTATGCCGTTGTACAAATCGATGGTAAGGCCACACCTGGAGTATTGTGTCCAGTTCTGGTCGCCGCATCTCAAAAAAGACATAGTGGAAATGGAAAAGGTTCAAAAGAGAGCGACTAAGATGATTACGGGGCTGGGGCACCTTCCTTATGAGGAAAGGTTAGGGCGTTTGGGCCTCTTCAGCCTAGAAAAGAGACGCTTGAGGGGGGACATGATTGAGACATACAAAATTATGCAGGGGATGGACAGAGTGGATAGGGAGATGCTCTTTACACTCTCACATAATACCAGAACCAGGGGACATCCACTAAAATTGAGTGTTGGGCGGGTTAGGACAGACAAAAGAAAATATTTCTTTACTCAGCGTGTGGTCGGTCTGTGGAACTCCTTGCCACAGGATGTGGTGCTGGCGTCTAGCCTAGACGCCTTTAAAAGGGGATTGGACAAGTTTCTGGAGGAAAAATCCATTATGGGGTACAAGCCATGATGTGTATGCGCAACCTCCTGATTTTAGGAATGGGTTAAGTCAGAATGCCAGATGTAGGGGAGGGCACCAGGATGAGGTCTCTTGTTATCTGGTGTGCTCCCTGGGGCATTTGGTGGGCCGCTGTGAGATACAGGAAGCTGGACTAGATGGGCCTATGGCCTGATCCAGTGGGGCTGTTCTTATGTTCTTATGTTCAGGTCTACAGAGCTTGCATCCTGAGTACACTTCTGTACTGCAGCGAGTCATGGACTCTCCGCTCACAACAGGAGAGGAAACTGAACGCTTTCCATATGCGCTGCCTCTGACGCATTCTCGGCATCACCTGGCAGGACAAAGTTCCAAACAACACAGTCCTGGAATGTGCTGGAATCCCTAGCATGTATGCACTGCTGAAACAGAGACGCCTGCGTTGGCTCGGTCATGTTGTGAGAATGGATGATGGCCGGATCCCAAAGGATCTCCTCTATGGAGAACTCGTGCAAGGAAAGTGCCCTACAGGTAGACCACAGCTGTGATACAAGGACATCTGCAAGAGGAATCTGAAGGCCTTAGGAGTGGACCTCAACAAGTGGGGAACCCTGGCCTCTGAGCGGCCCACTTGGAGGCAGGCTGTGCAGCATGGCCCTTCCCAGTTTGAAGAGACACTTGGCCAACAGTCTGAGGCTAAGAGGCAAAGAAGGAAGGCCCATAGCCAGGGAGACAGACCAGGGACAGACTGCACTTGCTCCTAGTGTGGAAGGGATTGTCACTCCCGAATTGGCCTTTTCAGCCACACTAGACGCTGTTCCAGAACCACCATTCAGAGCGCGATACCATAGTCTTTTGAGACTGAAGGTTGCCAACAGAGATTCTGGGCCATCTAGTCGTCATCCCCCCACACACCTATAGCAAGCAGTGCACACTCCATTGGCACTGCAACATCGTGCAGGCTGGTGTTAAATAGGATTGAACTGTAACATTTTCATAACAAAGCAGATTATTGTGAAATTCTGTTTGGATATTATTACGGTTGAGATTTCTTCAACAAGGAATTTCAAATTTCCGTTACTGCATAAATAAATTTGGTGTTTGCTATTTGAAACATCTTGTTCATTGGCTTTATGGATGCATGAACTTTATGAATGCATGAACATAGAAACAGTTTTTGCATATGCTCCAAGCAAATGTCAGCAAATGTTGTAACCTTTGCAAACAATCCATTGGATCCTTTGCAAAAACTTGAACACGCCCACAAAAAGTTAAAGCTTCTCAGGCATCAACCCCTCATAAACATTGATAAAGGTTTCATCAGTGTTTTCAAAGAAGAACTGATTGGTTGAGCTGCTCACAAAGCTGCAAACTTTTGCAGGCACATTCATGTCAGCAGTCATTTTGCTCACAGACATGAGGTTGCAATCCTATACACACTATAATGGGAGTAAGCTCCATTGAACACAGTGGGACTTATTTCTGAGTAGATCTGCATGGGCTTGCACTGTAGAGCAGTTGACCCAATTTTGGTCGGTTCACAAAAAGGACAAGATAGATTAGTCCCTGCCGTTTTCAACCACTGTGCCGTGGCACACTGGTGTGCAGTGAATGGTTCCCAGATGTGCCATGGGAGTTTGGTGGAGGGTCATTTATTAATAGGACCATTGGGGGATATGAGCCCCCCACCAACAGCATGGTGTGCCTTGTCAATTGTCCAAAAACTGATGGTGTGCCTTGACAATTTTAGTACCTTGTCAGTGTGCCATGAGATGAAAAAGGCTGAAAATCACTGGTTAGGCTATGTGCATCTAGGGTTAAACAACCTTCTACTTTACCTTTGACCTCAGTGCAGCAGAGAAGAAAGGCCATTAAGCCCCCTACTTCTCCTTACTATGACATAATTCTAAAGAAGGTTTTTCTTCTTCTAGGATACCTTTGCAGAAAATACCTCTGGTTTTAAAATATTTATAGCCAGCGTATGCTTTATTCATGCATTCAAAATTCTCTAGAAGTGGAAAGCCATATTACTTAGTAGATTGACACAATTTTCATAATGGACTAGTGCATCTATCTATCTATCTATCTATCTATCTATCTATCTATCTATCTATCTATCTATCTATCTATCTATCTATCTATCTATCTATCTATCTATCTATCTATCATTTTAGTATTTAGCAATAAATATTTAATAAATATTTATTTATTGACCAGAAATCTATGAAAGTCTCCACTTATTGCACTTCTGTTAAGTTTACCTTTGAAAACATATTGTTACACAAGTGGGTGCTTCAGTTCCCACATATGCAGGAAAATAAATGCAATTATCCACTTGAAGAAAACGTATATCTATGAACAAACCAGTAACAGCAATGGGAGGAGAACTTCTTGATTTGTGCTTTCAATTCTATACCAGATTTTCATAAATCTATCATCCTCTGTAGTAAGTCTACCTGAAGTTTAGTATGTTCATCATATTTCTATTACTTCTTCTCCCATGAAATCCTCTCTTTTGTTATTCCTAGAAAACAAGAGCCTAGAATAATCAGATTGCCATAAAGGCCCATAGAGAAGAGGCTCAGCAATACAACCAGTCTCACATATTTGTGGTGGATTAGTCCATAAAAACTACCAGCGAGAAGTAGATCTATATCGGAAAGTGACCTGGACAGCAAGCACTTCCTGTCTGACATTGGGTTTACCACAGTCCTTCATCTGGGGAATCTCAAACTACCACATCTCAGGAAAGAATTATGGATGGGTGAGATGAGTCCCATTAGAATTGTCCTTGGGAAGACTGAGAGCCCAATCCTGAGCGGGCCTAATGTGTTGTGCTGGCCTAATGCCAGCACTGAGTGTCACAAACTTGCCATAAGGCACGCCCGCGACACTCAGCGCCACGTCAGTACTGGTGCCAACCCAGCACCAGCTGCAAGCCAGCTACATGCCGCCTGGAGCAAGGGACAAGCTCCAGGCAGCAGAGAGGTCTGTTGGGGCAGGGGGAGGTCATCCCAAAGTGGGGGGGGGCAGTGGGGTGGGAGAGGAAGTGGAGCAGGAGGGAGCAGGACTGGTGAAATTCTGCTCGGCCAGATCCCGAAAACTGTGTCTTGGCCTTCTGGCCTGACACAGAGCTTTTTAACTCTGAGCTGGCAAACTAGCCAGCACAGATTTGAGAAGCCCCATTGTGGGACTTTGGGGCATTCCCTGGGGGAAGGGGTCAAAAGGCTCCTTTCCCCGAGGAGACCTCCAGCTGCTTCCCAGTGTCCACTGGATGCAGCAGTAGCCATTTTGGTACCACTGCTCTAGCGGGCTCTGGGAAGCTTATGATTGGGCTGTGAGGCTGCAATCTGCAGACGCGTGTGGCCTCTGGGAACCAAGTGCCTCGGGAACTAAGTGCCAGGTAAGGCACAAGAGTTTAGCATCTGGGCGAGGAGAAGGCAAGGAGACCTCTGAGTTTTGGAGAAGGAGAGGAGGAGGAGCAGGAGGAGGAGGTAAGTGTACTCATTCTAACGCTTTGTCTTTCTAACTCCCTGTCTTCTAACCTTAACCTTACCTTTAAAGCAACCTTAAATCAAAATTGAAAGTTAGCACCTAAGGGAGGTACATAGGGCTACTCTGAGCAGGAGCAGAGTCCTACTCGTGAGTAAGAGCCCAAGGGTCAGGCATTTAAATCAAAGTTGAAAGTTAGCTGCACCTAAGGTAGCACCTAATCGAAGGAAGGGAGGAGGATAAAGTGGAAAGCAGGTTGTTCTACTTGTTTAAATTAAACCTATACTTAACCCAGGTTAAACGTAATCTAAGTTAGAACATAACCTAAACAGGTCAGTAAATTGGGACACAGGATCTAGAGAGCAATAAATAATTAAACAAACCCAAATAAAAACTAGCTTGAGGTTACAAAAACAGTCCAGCCTAAGAGAACAGAACTAGGAGGGAAAGGACCTAGGAAGGGCCAATTCCCAACCCATTAAGAGCCCCATTAGGCTAATCCAAGCAGTCCATTCAGGAGCCTGCAGAGTAGGTCACGCCCATCAGCAGCCATTTGCCTTCCTGAGCTTTTGTAAACTCACCTGGGAAGGCCAGCCCCCTTTCAATCAGGAAGGAAGGAGGGGGGAGGAGCCAGCCAGGAGTATAAAGCTAGGCGGGCCATCGCGTGAGGCTCTCTGCAGACGCGTGTCGCCTCTGGGAACCCAGTGCCTCGGGAACTAAGTGCCAGGTAAGGCACAAGAGTTTAGCATCTGGGCGAGTTCAGCAGCAGGGCGAGGAGGCCAGGGCCCCATACACTGCCCTTCCTCTTCCCTAGAGAAAAGGGCTGCTATCCAGTGTACGGTTTTTAAAAGGACCCCTAAATAAAACAACAACAACAACAACAAAAAAGCTATGCAGTCAGACAGCCAGCAGCAGGGTGGGGGCTATCCAGTGTTCTGCATCGAGTGCCACATGTATGATTATATGCCTCTGGGGCATAAGTCATGGGTGTGTCCTCGGTGCAAGGAGCTCCAGGCTCTCAGGGAACGCGTCCGCTCCCTTGAAGCCTTGGTGGCCGACCTGGAGAAGCGCAGGCAGCCAGAGGAGGACCGTGGGGAGACTTCTGGGGACATAAGAACATAAGAACAGCCCCACTGGATCAGGCCATAGGCCCATCTAGTCCAGCTTCCTGTATCTCACAGCGGCCCACCAAATGCCCCAGGGAGCACACCAGATAACAAGAGACCTCATCCTGGTGCTCTCCCCTACATCTGGCATTCTGACTTAACCCATTCCTAAAATCAGGAGGTTGCGCATACACATCATGGCTTGTACCCCATAATGGATTTTTCCTCCAGAAACTTGTCCAATCCCCTTTTAAAGGCGTCTAGGCTAGACGCCAGCACCACATCCTGTGGCAAGGAGTTCCACAGACCGACCACACGCTGAGTAAAGAAATATTTTCTTTTGTCTGTCCTAACCCGCCCAACACTCAATTTTAGTGGATGTCCCCTGGTTCTGGTATTATGTGAGAGTGTAAAGAGCATCTCCCTATCCACTCTGTCCATCCCCTGCATAATTTTGTATGTCTCAATCATGTCCCCCCTCAAGCGTCTCTTTTCTAGGCTGAAGAGGCCCAAACGCCCTAACCTTTCCTCATAAGGAAGGTGCCCCAGCCCCGTAATCATCTTAGTCGCTCTCTTTTGCACCTTTTCCATTTCCACTATGTCTTTTTTGAGATGCGGCGACCAGAACTGGACACAATACTCCAGGTGTGGCCTTACCATCGATTTGTACAACGGCATTATAATACTAGCCGTTTTGTTCTCAATACCCTTCCTAATGATCCCAAGCATAGAATTGGCCTTCTTCACTGCCGCCGCACATTGGGTCGACACTTTCATCGACCTGTCCACCACCACCCCAAGATCTCTCTCCTGATCTGTCACAGACAGCTCAGAACCCATCAGCCTATATCTAAAGTTTTGATTTTTTGCCCCAATGTGCATGACTTTACACTTACTGACATTGAAGCGCATCTGCCATTTTGCTGCCCATTCTGCCAGTCTGGAGAGATCCTTCTGGAGCTCCTCACAATCACTTCTGGTCTTTACCACTCGGAAAAGTTTGGTGTCGTCTGCAAACTTAGCCACTTCACTGCTCAACCCTGTCTCCAGGTCATTTATGAAGAGGTTGAAAAGCACCGGTCCCAGGACAGATCCTTGGGGCACACCGCTTTTCACCTCTCTCCATTGTGAAAATTGCCCATTGACACCCACTCTCTGCTTCCTGGCCTCCAACCAGTTCTCAATCCACGAGAGGACCTGTCCTCTAATTCCCTGACTGTGGAGTTTTTTCAGTAGCCTTTGGTGAGGGACCGTGTCAAACGCCTTCTGAAAGTCCAGATATATAATGTCCATGGGTTCTCCCGCATCCACATGCCTGTTGACCTTTTCAAAGAATTCTATAAGGTTTGTGAGGCAAGACTTACCCTTACAGAAGCCATGCTGACTCTCCCTCAGCAAGGCCTGTTTGTCTATGTGTTTTGAGATCCTATTTTTGATGAGGCATTCCACCATCTTACCCGGTATGGATGTTAGGCTGACCGGCCTATAGTTTCCCGGGTCCCCCCTCTTTCCCTTTTTAAAAATAGGCGTGACATTTGCTATCCTCCAATCTTCTGGCACCATGGCCGTTTTGAGGGACAAGTTGCATACCTTAGCCAAGAGATCTGCAACTTCATTCTTCAATTCCTTAATAACCCTTGGGTGTATGCCATCAGGGCCCGGTGACTTATTGATCTTTAATTTATCAATGAGGTCTGAAACATCTTCTCTTTTAACCTCTATCTGACTTAACTCCTCGGTCAGGAGGGGCCGTTCGGGCAGCGGTATCTGCCCGAGGTCTTCTGCCGTGAAGACAGATGCAAAGAACTCATTTAATTTCTCTGCCATCTCTAAGTCTCCTTTTATCTCCCCTTTCCCTCCCTCACCATCCAGAGGGCCAACCGCTTCTCTGGCGGGTTTCCTGCTTCTAACATATTTGAAGAAGCTTTTATTATTCCCCTTAATGTTGCTGGCCATGCGTTCCTCATAGTCTCGCTTGGCCTCCCCTATCACCTTCTTACATTTCTTTTGCCACAGTTTATGTTCCTTTTTATTCTCTTCATTAGGGCAAGACTTCCATTTACGGAAGGAAGCTTCCTTGCCCTTCACAGCCTCTCTAACTTGGCTGGTTAGCCATGTGGGCACTCTCCTGGATTTAGTGGAACCCTTCTTTCTTTGCGGTATACACCTCTGCTGGGCCTCTATTACTGTTGTTTTAAGCAGCCTCCATGCATTCTGGAGAGACTGGACTCTTTTTACCCTCCCTTTCAACCTCCTTCTAACAGCCTCCTCATTTGAGGGAAGTCCGCCCGTCGGAAGTCAAGGGTTTTTGTTAGAGATTTGCCTGGTATTCTTCCCCCAACGTGCACGTCAAAACGGATCACAGCATGATCACTGTTCCCCAATGGCTCAGTAACGTTTACATCTCTAACCAGGTCCTGCGTACCGCACAAAATTAAATCCAGAGTCACCTGTCCTCTGGTGGGCTCCGTGACTAGCTGATCTAAGCCACAGTCATTCAGCACGTCAAGAAATCCGGTTTCCTTATCGTGACCAGAACACAAATTGACCCAGTCAATATGAGGATAATTGAAGTCCCCCATGATTACAACCCTGTCCTTCCTTGTCACCTCCCTGATCTGTTTCCTCATTTCAAGGTCCCCATCAGATTTCTGGTCTGGAGGACGATAGCACACCCCCAGTATTACATCGCTGCACAAGCCTGGTAATTTAACCCACAGAGATTCTACGGTGGAGTCGGACCCACCTTCAATCTCTACTTTGCTGGATTCTATCCCTTCCTTAACATAAAGGGCCACCCCACCTCCAACACGCCCCTGCCTGTCCCTCCTGTAGAGTTTATAGCCCGGGATTGCGGTATCCCACTGATTCTCCGCATTCCACCAGGTTTCCGTTATGCCCACTATGTCAATATTTTCCCTTGTCACCAGACATTCCAGTTCTCCCACCTTTGCTCGTAGACTTCGGGCATTCGCATAAAAGCATTTATACACGGAATGCCCCAGGATGGGCTGCTTATTCGCTCCTTTGTCCCCGCATCCTCTCATTGTGCCAAACCGTCTATCACATCCCATCTCCCTAACTTTCCCAATTTCTTCTCCTACCCTGCCTTTGTCTTGTTGTTCTCTAACCTCCCCATCCTCATCCCATAGGGATGAGGAGTCCCGAACCGGATGCCCCTAGGCTCCTGTCGGCCTTCCCCCAGGGATCAGTTTAAAAGCTGCTCTGCCACCTTTTTAATGTTATGCGCCAGCAGTCTGGTTCCATTCTGGTTCAAATGGAGCCCGTCCCTCTTGTACAGGCCCCGCTTGTCCCAAAACGTTCCCCAGTGCCTAACGAATCTAAACCCCTCCTCCCTACACCACCGTCTCATCCATGCATTGAGACCCCTGATCTCCGCCTGCCTAGCTGGCCCTGCGCGTGGAACAGGTAGCACTTCAGAGAACGCTACCTTTGAGGTCCTGGCTTTCAGCTTCCTGCCTAAAAGCCTAAATTTGGCCTCCAGGACCTCCCAGCTACACTTGCCCACATCGTTGGTGCCGACATGCACCACAGCCGCTACCTCTCCCCCAGCACTGTCTGCCAGCCTGTCTAGACGAGAAGTGATGTCCGCAACCTTCGCACCAGTCAGGCAAGTCACCATGCGGTCCTCACATCCGTCGCAAACCCCCCTCTCTATGTTTCTAATAATCGAATCCCCCACTACAAGAAGACAATCAGGCTTCGTCCCAACCTCAGGCGTGCAGCTCCTCGGCTGCCCGGGTGGGAAGTCTCGGGACTGGAGGACGTCATCCTGGAGAGGAGGGAAACAATCCCCTAGGGGGGATCCCTTCTCCAGGGGATGGGCCCGTATCCGAGCGCACTCGGGATACTCCTCGGCGGGAGGGGGGTCGGGGGCTTCTTGTAGTGGGGGATGGACAGAGTGGATAGGGAGATGCTCTTTACACTCTCACATAATACCAGAACCAGGGGACATCCACTAAAATTGAGTGTTGGGCAGGTTAGGACAGACAAAAGAAAATATTTCTTTACTCAGCGCGTGGTCGGTCTGTGGAACTCCTTGCCACAGGATATGGTGCTGGCGTCTAGACGCCTTTAAAAGGGGATTGGACGAATTTCTGGAGGAAAAATCCATTATGGGGTACAAGCCATGATGTGTATGCGCAACCTCCTGATTTTAGGAATGGGTTAAGTCAGAATGCCAGATGTAGGGGAGGGCACCAGGATGAGGTCTCTTGTTATCTGGTGTGCTCCCTGGGGCATTTGGTGGGCCGCTGTGAGATACAGGAAGCTGGACTAGATGGGCCTATGGCCTGATCCAGTGGGGCTGTTCTTATGTAATCTTATACACATGCACCTGAGAGAAAGTCCCATTAACCTCAGTAGGCTGACTTCTTAGTAGACATGCCTAGAATTGCACTGCTAATATATGTGTTGTGCTCTAGCTCAGGAATCTTCAAACCTTGACCCGGGAGCCACATCCAACCCTCCAGAACATTTTTATCTGGCCCACAAGGTTCTCAGCATCTCAGAGCTAAAAATAATTCCAAAGACACACCTCTGGATTTCCCAGTATGGGTTTATACCACATTCAGCCACTAAAGGTGCTGAATGTAATGCAATGTAAAGAAATTATTCCCTCTGCTTCCCTCCTTCAACTCGCACCCACTTATGGTATTTAATCAAACTCTCAGCATGTCAGTTCTCCATTTATTTATTTATTTACTTACTTACTTACTTACTTATTTATCTGGCCCTTGACACTATGTCAGATATACAATCTGACACTATCTTGTATGTCAGATATACAATCTTGACACTAAGTCAGATATACAATGCAGCCCTAGTACCAAAAAGTTTGGAGACCCCTGCTCTAGCTCATAGTCTCATGATTGTAGTATTTAGGGAGGTTAAACTTTGGCAAGTAGTGTATTAATATATATGAATACATTTTTTTAAAGAGATACCTACCCAATCCTTCCATTCTTCTAGGGCAGGGGTCGCCAAACGTTTTGGCCAGAGGGCCGCATGAAATATCTGGTATAGTGCTGAGGACTGGAAAAAAATGTAAATATAAAATTTAAATAAATAAATTAGAGATGGAACTTAGGTGAGTGAATAAATGAATGAGTTGGCTCATTCACTCAGCCTCTCTGGCCCTCAGAATACCCTCCAGATTTAATCAGAGCACATTTCTGGTCATGTTCAGTCAAGTGGGCCAGAGGCTTTGAGGGGACAAAACTCTATTGGTTGGTTTGTCAAACTCTATTGGTTGAGTTGCAAAATTTTGAGTTGCAAAATTTCCCCTGGGGGCTGGGGATAAGAATAGGCCCTCAGTTTGGCTGTACTTGTCATAAGAGGCGACTAAACAGCCACCGGGTAGATGGGACTCGTCAGCCTGGGAAGGCAGCTCATCTGAGAGAAGGAAAACTCTGATCCCAAACCTCCACTGCCTTGTGGCTACATCAGTTATGGAAAAGGCTTCAGGAGTCAACCTCGAGGCAAAATCCGGAGCTGGAGTCCCTGAGGCAGTTCATGGCTGAACACAGTCACATTCTGGCAACTCCTGCGACGCCGCTGGAACCAACCGTATTGGCCTCTTCCTTTCCATTGGACCATTTCAGCGATGTGGAGAGGGGGGATTTGCTGCATGGGTAACAGCCTATCCTCCATACCTGCTTTATCCAGGCTTCACGCACTGGAGAGGACACTCTGTTCCAGAACCACCATTCAGAGCGTGACACCATAGTCTTCTGAGACTGAAGGATGCCAACTCACAGGAAAGGGAGGTTAGGATTGCAGCCTAAAACATATGAATAGTACAATCAAATTCAACAAGTAAAAATTATAAAATGATATAATAAAAACAAAAATATAATCATCCTTCTGATAGGGCCATTGGTGTTCTTATGGCTTCTGTGAGTAGGGAGGGGCACAGTAGCTCCTATATAGGATTCAAAGCCTTATTTACTATCTTACTAGTATGGGGTTTCACTACCATCATCAGTCTATGGTGCTTCAGCACCTTTATGGACAGTAATTGCAATTACCATGTACATTTAAATAAGGCTTCCTTGAAATGGAACTTGATTAAGGATATAATTCTATTTCAGCCTTCCAGAGTCATGAAGGAAACATTAGCATTTTATTCTCATCGTTTATGATATCCCTAACAGATTGGGGATCAAATTACTGCCTCTAAAGCTCAAGCTCATTGTGTAGCCAAGGAATACATTGCATGACTTCAAGCCATGTGGCATTAAAACTGACCTGGGTTGACACCTCCCCATGTCAACCAGATGTGCTGCACAGGAAGGAGAGGAGATAAAGGGAATTGGAAGACATTGCTGAGATTCCTCCCACAACTTGCTAATGGCCAATCAGTAGGATTTCTTGTCATTAATTTTGTTGCTTGGTACATTAGAGTTGAAAAATGCACTGCACTTCAGTGTATTTATATATAGTACTTAATTTGTAACCTGCCATTCACAAAGGCTCAGAATGGACAACAGTCTTTACAGAAATCTAACATGAAATCCAGATAGATTTGTTTCAAATTTCTGCTGGTTCTCTGGTGTTTCGAGTACACAAAACACAGGGCATTTGTGCCTTACTGATCTATCAAAGTGGGATTGACTCATGATCTGGCACATTACTATGAAAGGCAGGGAGGGAATAGCACACTAGCACACTGTATGTGGTAGGTCTCCCATTCGAGATGTGACCCTTTTGATTGCTACTTAAATGCCAGAAGAACATGAAAAACAATGCTTCTGAAGTAAATATGGTAGATACTTCTAAAGTATGCAGGTTTTCTTGACTTATACAGCCAACGGTACAATTATTTTAATGTGAGCATGGGCAGAGAGAGACTGTTATGTAAGGCACATATTTTACTCGATTATGTTCAAGATAAAAGGAGCAAAACAATCTGGGAACAGTATATTTCAGAAAAGATGATTCCTGGATAAGAATGTTACATTTCATCATATCCAAACTGGTTGCCTTAATTGGCTTTGTATTGAAGGTTTATTTTAAGTGAAGAAATATGTTATATTCTTCAAACTTTCAAGATAATTCTTGTTTATTTTTCTTAAATATTACAGGAGAAGAGCAAGCGTCAATGTGTCACACATCAAATAAAGCATGAAGTGTTCCTCTTTCTCTGTTCCCTTCTCTGGCATTTATATTTAAAGGCTATTTTATGACTAATCTTTAAAAAGTTTTATCATGGTTCCTTATTCCTGGTATTTGCTTTTCTTAATTTTTTTTTTTAAAGTTAACCTTGCTGCCAAAATAGAACAGTTGAGATGAAAACTTGATCTTATCATATAAAGGGTAGATGTCCTTCACTGCCTTGCACAAAATAATTGTTACACATTGTGGGGAAATTAACATGGAATTCCCCTTACATAACACATAAAGCATAGTTCAATAGTTCAATGCAGCCCAGCACTGAAAAAGATGTACCGGTAAATATTGAATGATTTTTTTTATCTCATTGTTTGCAACCACATTTCAATTTCTTGCTGAATTCATTTTAAACATTTGGAATATTTTGGGTAAAGGTTAAATCTAGCAGCAATCCTAATATAGGTACAGTGGGCCCTCCTCAACTGTGGGTTTGGAACCTGTGGATTTGACCCAACGTGAGTTCTGAACCCTCATCAGGAGGGCCCACAGAGGACTTCCCAATGTGATCATAGGTCCCTTCTGGTTGTGTCTGAAAGTGTTGTGAAGTGCGGAGATGACACATGCAGCTTCCCTGCATCTCAGAAGGCCTCTAACAGGCACGTCCGGTTTGCTGAGAAACCGTAAGTGCCTCTTAGAGGCCTTCTGAGGTGTAGGGAAGCTGCAGGTGGCCTCCTCGCACCTCAGACCACCTCCAGAAGGTACATCTGGTTGCGTCTGGAGGTCCTCTGTGAACCTCCATGGAACTTAGTATCTGTGGGTTTGACATCCATGGGAGTCTAGGTATGAATCCCCCATGAATACCAAGGTCCAACCTGTACATGTTGTAGTACAGTTCAGGATGTATTGTACCAAGGTACAGTGGATTGGGAGTACTCACAGAGAGACCTCTACTCCTCCATATCCTGAATTTCGTTTCAGGCCGGAAGGTCCAACACGGAGTCTCTCAAGCCTGCACAGTCAAAATAGCTGGCGCAGATTTGAGAAGCCCCATTGTGGGGCTTCCTCCAATCCTTGATGTCCAACCCGGTACATTCAAAGTATCTCTTGCATTTTGCTTCAACTTCCCTTCCTCTGCAGCTGCCCATCCCCCCTTCTCTTTCTCTTCCTCTATTCTTCATTTTTTACATTGGGTAATGGGTCAGGTTGCCTGTGAGAGTGAGGGTCCAAGCCTAGCCAACTATCCAGCACAGCTGCATCTGCAATGCAGCCCTGAGGCAAGGCAACAATGTTCCCATACCTTGAGGAGGCCTCTGTGACTGCCTCCTCACCACAGGATGCAGTGCATGCCCCACTGGCACAGCTGCACCAGCACTGGAAAATTGGATAGGATTGGGCCCTGAGTGAGTATAGCTGCAGGTTTATTCATTTTATATAGTAATATTAATCAAAAAAAGTTTTGACAAACATTAATTGCCTTAAAAAAAAAAAAAAAAAAAAAGAACAGCCCTGATAAATCTAAGGTATTCTTTCAATTAATGATTTTTTTCTCAATTGAAATGATAAATTTAAAAAAGATTAAGTTTAAAGATGAATCTTTGTCATTTTTTTCCTTTTTCGTATTACAACTTTATAAATACTCACAGTGCTCCTAAAATTATCTTCTTTTAGAATCAGGGCCCAATCCTATCCAATTTTCCAGGGCTGGTGCAGCGGTGCCAATGGGGTGTGTGCTGCATCCTTTGGTGGGGTGGCAGTCACAGAGGCCTCCTCAAGGTAAGGAAACATTTGTTCCCTTACCTTCAGGCTGCATTGCAGCTGCACCAGTGCTGGAAAGTTGGATAGGATTGGGTCCTCAGTTGGCTATCTCTTTAGCTTATGCCGCTAACACGAACAATAATGTTTTATGTGCACACGGAGGACTCCATTTAAATTAATGGTGGTGTTAACAGTATAACACAAACAAGTGCCCTAGATTTTAAAAACCTATAAATAGTTTTCATACATAGGAAGATTACACATTTGGGGTTATTAATAAACTACACTCTGTGATAAGCAGCTACTAAGAAAATATGTATTTATTTGTAAATGAAATGTGTATGATTTCATATTGTTTCTTAAAATTAAACCAAAATGATCAGATGCACGAGCCATCTTTAGTTAACATGCTTGACAGAAATATATTTTGCTATCAAGAAACAGATGAAAGCAGTGGGGTAATTTGTTTGTAGCTGTTCTGTCCTGATAGCTGTGAGCCATGCCCAGTTTGTTGCTCATAAGCTTATATCTAGAAGACATGGCAGTTTTATCTAGAGCAGCGGGGCCCAAACCCCGGCCCGGGGGCCACTTGCAGCCCTTGGGGATGCCTAATTCGGCCCACGGGAAGCCCCTGGTCTCCAATGAGCCTCTGGCCCTCCAGAAACTTGCTAGAGCCCATGCTGGCCTGACACAACTGCTCTCAGAGTGAATGACCTTTATTCATTCACACAAGTTCCATCTTTAATATATTCATTTATGTAAATTTATGTAAATTATTCAAATTTGAAATGTAAATTAATTCTTTTTTTCCCCAGCCCCCAACACAGTGTTAGAGAGATCATGTGGCTCTCCTACCAAAAAGTTTAGACACCCCTGATCTAGAGGGATAGAGTGAGCACCAAGTTGGCACCACTGCATTGCTTCACAGGGAACTAGTTAGGACTGAGCTGTGCCTCTGATTCAAGGCAGAGTCCAAAATAGGTGGATTCACTGATGGAAAGTTCCCTGCTGGACAGTGGGGAGACATTCCTGGCAGGGGGAATATGGGGAGGGGGTGAAAGTGGGTGGGGGAGGGTTGTGTAGGAGGCAGTTCAGGCCCAGGTGTGGAGCAGGGACAACAGCAGAGGCTACTGCTGAATCCTATCTGCCTTCCTGAGTCTGAAAGCCCTACATGGGCTACCTGAATCTGCACCAGTTATGGAGCTGTGCAGATCCAAGTAGCCCCATAGGGACTGCCTGGTCCTGACATGGAGTAAGGAAACTGATGTTCCAAGGAGACCTCAGGTTGCTTCCCTTGCCCCACAGGATACAAGAGCAGCTATTTCAGCTCTGCTATACTGTGACACAAGCAAGCAAGCAAGCAAGCAGTATACGATTGGGCTGTACATAATATTTTTAGGAACCACCATATAAATGTCCCCTCCCTTCTTCCACTTTCTATCAAATATAACTCATTAACCTAATGAATGAGAACTTAAATGTCAATATATTAAAGACTTCAAACAGCTCCTATGACGTTTTGTGTGTCCTGAACATGATTATTAAGGTTCTTAATGATCCTAAAGCATTAGACACCGAATCCACATTTTTTATATTCTTCATTTCAGCTCTAACCACAATTTCTGCTAAGATGTAGAAAAGTATCACCTGCAGCCCATTCCCACCTAAATCTCCCAGCCAATGCAGCTGATCCAAAGGAACATACATTGCATCTGCGGGGGAGGGGGTGCAGTTGGAAAAATCTCATCAGAATAAGTGTACTATTGTTTACTTACCCCAGGGAAAGTCTCCACCACCACCATGGGTCTCCTCCAATCTACGCCTGCTGTTTTGCAAGTCTGAGGCAGTGTAATGGCAGTGGAAAGGAAGATGGAAGGGACTAGGTAATTGGTGCAGGTGAATGCTGATCATCCTGCCACTGTTCTGTCTCCTTCCCCATTCCAGTAGCAGACTTGTCATTAACTAAAAGGGGCAAATGCCCCGGACGCAGAGCACCACATGCCTCTAGGACCACATAGAAGCCTCTCTGAGACTCCCGACGTGGTTGGAAACTGTGCTTTCGGTTTGCTGGTGCGTCCTGGAGTTGTGCGAGGCTTTGTAACGCTGTGGTGAATGGAGGGGCAGATTCGTGCGTGGGGGGATGGCATCTCGCAGGGGCATGCCGTTGCAGAACTTTGCCCAAGCACAGGGCTTGGGAAGTCCACCACTGCCCCATCCCACCAGGGAATTGCCTCATTCCACCCTTCCCCACTCTGTCCTGTCTCCACCACCATTGTACTTACCTATCCCTATCTGGTGGTGGGCCTGTTGCGCTGATGCCAGCAGTGCACTGTGCATGCTGTCACAAACCCATCTGCACACTGACCCATCCTGAATCCTGAATTGGATTGGGTCAATAGTCATTCATTCAGTCATTCTGTCATTCAAACAAAATCTCTGAAAGCTCTTTTTAGGAAGGGGAAAAAAAAAACCCAAATTAGTATGTCTTGCTTAATATTTTTATATGCATGCATGAGAAACGATGGCTATTCAGTGTAATAATTTCCTAGTGAAGTCTTGCATTATTTAAAGTTCGTAATAACCCCGATATTCCTCAACTGTCTCAGGAGAGCTTACATTCACAATATAATTGTTTTATTCTCCTTCATACCCACCTGCAGCAAGAGCGTTTTCGATAAATTATGCCAACATAGCTCAACTCTACTCTTTTTATTGTCAATATTTCATTAACAAACTAAGTTCTTTTATTAATCATAAATTATTGGCATATTGTCAATATCAGGATTTATGATCATTGCCTTGACAAGGTACAAAAAAAAGATCTGTGTAGTTCTAATTTTCGTGTTTGGCATGAGAGATAGCGTAAGACTGAAATGTAGCTCACATGAAATTGCAGATATATAAAAAAATGAAAGGAAGGTATATGATATATGGAATTTAAATCCATCCTTGCTTAAAAGAGTTTGCAGGCTCTGATGAATGACAAAGCACTATTTTTAACTGGTCTCCTGAGGAGGATTCAGCATAAATCAAGAGCTTTGCTGAACTAAGATGGTATCACCAAAAATCAGGATATGTAGATTTTGTCCCAGTTGCAAAATATTTATGCACCAATTTACTTTTACATTTTTATTACACCACTGCACTCCAGATACATGGAACAACTTCCTAAAAATTTGCAATCCTGACTTCATTTTTGTATAATCACTCTACCAAATAACAAATGCTGGAATTATATTGGAATTCACAACGTTGGCTTTTGCAGTGGTAGATTGAAGACCTCTGCAGGTCGAAGAGTTAGTGGTCTGCACAGATTCTTCCCAATGGTCAGTCTGTTCCTTCACGATTAGGTTAATCTTTGGGAAAATGTGCTGAGTCATGCTGCGTTGGTTTTGCACATGTTAGGAAGGATGCCTCCATTACCTTATCATATCAGGAGATGTTCTAAATACTAAGCCAAGGTCATGTGTCCGGATGAAACCACATCTCAGGGGATTGCATCAGCTCTTTTATCCTCATGGAAGTGTATAAAATGGGACTTTAAAATGCCATTCATCTTACATAAGGCATGGCATATGGGCAGCTGCAGAAGGGCCATATTTAAGCTTGCCCATGAGAGGGGCACGTCCAATAGAAGGAGGTGCCACTTCTATTTAGAGGGACATAAAACTTCTATAGGTTGTTTTGTCTGTTTGAGGAAATGGTTGCTTGGACTGAGCTAATAAATTCTGGCTTCTGTCTTTTTTCCCAATGGTCTATTCTTTGTCTCTGTATTTGAAAAGCACCTTTCTGGCAATGTAGCTTCTTCAGCTGTTCAGTTTTGAGTCACTGGTGATCTGATACAAAATGCTAGTTCTCAACTGTTTATAGCTAGTATGTACCCAAAGGACTGCATAAGCGAAAGCTAATTGATCTCTTCTGAGCTAGGGGAAGGATTCTAACTCTGTTGCTGAGCACGTGTTTTGCACACAGAGAAAAATTTGTCTGAGACCCTAGTGAACGTGCTGACTTTTCTGCATCAGTACTGGGCAGCTTCCTATAACTCTCTTTCTTGCTGCCCCTCATGATCTGCTCCTCCCCTGGAGCCATGCTGTTCACCAGGATGTGTTTCCCTTGGTGTTTTACATTCCACTGTCCGCAATCACCCCTGACACTACATGCATGCAAGGCAGTTTCCTCATCTCATGAGAGGGCTGGGCCTTGACACAAGAAAGACAGATGCCTAAATACTGCTTCCTCAGTTGCCCAACTGTTCCTGCCAATGAAATTGGGAGCAGTGAACCTCTCAGTCCCTATTTTGCCTCAGCCTCCCTATTCAGCAGTCTCTTCCACATATGAGAGGTTCCAAGGGCCACTTGAAAGGGACTGAACTCAAAAAAACAGAAGGTTAGAAATATTTTGGGGGGGGGGGCAGGGGGAGTGATTTCTAAAACTGTATCTACTTCTCCAAGGCTGATAACCATTCACAATTATTTTGTTACTGGTACAACTAGAGATCCTGAACAAACCTCTTCTGGTATAACACCATT